>NC_044576.1:22441523-24841523 GCF_901933205.1 Camarhynchus parvulus | reverse complement strand
AATTTATCAAAGCTTTTTGTAAGTCATGGATCTCATTTTTAATCGGTATTCCACAGTTTGAAAATCAGCCACACAGGCTCTCACTTGGTTAACATTCATTTTACTAGTCTCAGATCTTGATCCGAAATCCACTGAAGTCAATAAAAAGACCCATTTTGAATGCAAAATTAAATTATTCTTCTTAGCATGTCAGAAGAGCTTCCTCTAGCAGTCTCCTGCCACTGCACCACAGAAAACCAGAGTAAAATATCTGGCAAGAAGGTAAGGAGATGGGTTCCTTCTTTACTAACTGAACCAAAGTCTGCTGTCCTAAATTTCTGACAAGTGGGGAGACACAGATGGTGGATACTCTGATGGTCTCCTCATTTCTTATCCCAGTCAGGGTTTGGGAACTGTAACTTTTCTCATCAGAGCTATGTAGCTAAGTATAGCTGCACACTACAGCTGCAGCAGTTACTCAGGTACTGCTGCGATGAATAGATCCATTTATAGATCCTGTGTTCTTTACTATAAATTTAGTAGGGGTTTGCCTGAGCTCACCCACACTTAGGTATGCACTGGATCCTGCTCCCTTCTAGCTTTCCCTTCATTGCTGTGGAGTGAAACACATCCCTGATGTTCTGAACCAGCAAAACTCAGTGTCTGCCTTGCTCACTTCCAAATAACTCACTGCATGAACCTGTCTGTGGGGACATTGAGTCCTTTTCTGTGAATCAGGATTTATTTGCTTTTGAAACGTTAATGCTAGAGACGAGGAGATGTCTTCCTGAGCTGCCTTAAAGATGCTATTTTAGTGTGTTGCTGTGGATTAAGAGGACTACTGAAGGGCAGCATGGCAACTCCTCTTTGATCCAGATGACTGGCTCTGTAGGTGGTGGCCATTAGAAAGGAGAACAGCTCCATCCATCCTATGGCTCCAGCTGTAGGGAGCCATAAAGCTGGTTTGTATCAGGCCAGGTTTTCTGTGCAAGTTGTGTCAAAGCCCAGTGATTTTTTTGTTTTGCACTCCTGTTTCTAACATGCCACCTTTCCTAGCTGGCTACAGGGCTAATGCTCCTATCCAGGCCTTCAGCACCTCCTGTCTCAGCTGTTACAATGCCCTGAACCCACAGATGTGGCCATCTCTGATTCACACAGAATGCAGCTGCAGAAATCAAACACCTTGATTTCTGCTGCAGCCACAGGACACACCTCTTTGGAATGCTCCCCAGCTTTTACACTAAAAGTAGAGCTGCAGATCCTCAGTTCCCAGACTTTGCTGTCTTTGCCATACCTCACTGCTTGTTAGGAGGTCAGTTCCTGCCTCCTATTAACCTGTGGCTCTAGTACCCACTTCTGCTTGCAGCCTTTTCAGTGAAGTGCCTGTATATGTTTCTCAGTGTGCCCATCATGCATGGGAGGAGATGGTTTCTAAGAAACATCCACTGCTCCACTGCCATATGCCAATACTTAAAGAATTCAAGGGTTTTTCGTCTCATTCTTTTTGGGTGGTTTTTTTTTTTCTCCGTATCATTTATGACAGAAAAAGCCTTGGACATACTTGGGTTTCAGCTTATTTTGACCACCTTTAGTTTATGCCTTTGCAGATACTGTACTTTGTAGTTCTCTGCAGCAACTGCTTTATTGATATTTGTGTGAATGGGAGCACCAGACTCCTGGACTATGATTGGACTGTTGTGATGCTGAATTCACACAAGTAATAATTAAGTAGTTGGAAAAAGGTGTGAAAAATAATGAACCAGAGGAGGAGCAAGCAGTCATCTGCCTGCTGGAATAGAAAGAAAGGAGAGAAAAAATAAAAGAGGTGGAATCAGAGAAAAAAGAAAAGAAAGGATGGAGTCAAGGTGGGGAGGAATTTAGAGGATTAAGAGGAGGGACTTTACAGAATCATAGATAGGGGGTTCAGTAATCAAGTTGATTATTTTCTTTGTTTGATGGTTGCACAATGCATTAAAACATTTGCATAGCATTCCCAGGCCCTCCAGTTTAGATTTACAGTTCTGAATCGTCCTTTGTTTGAGGGGGATTAAACTCTCTGAAGAATTCAGGGCCAAGTCTACAAGGACGGTTAGTACCCACTCTTTTCCTCTTTTCATTATGCTTGGAGGTGCTCACCTAATTAGGACTTAAATATTTAGTCTTCTGTATAATTAGGACTTTGTTATTTTTTATTTTATTTATGAAAGGTTGACATTTCATTTTTCTGAAATAAAAGAGACAGAGAAATGTTTCCTTCTGTTAACTTAGGGTCAAAAATTTGTTTGATTTCCTCCTATGTGTTAGTTCTGTTGAGACTTAAATATTTGATCATCAATTTTTATTAAATTTCCAAAATTCGCAAAACAAAGCAATGTTTGTGACACATCTTTAAACATTTCATTTTGAAGTAGATAAAGCATTTAGGCTTTCGTCATGTTTTTTTTCTTTTTTTCCCCTGAAGATATTTCAGATTAAACTGGTTTTTATGAGATTTCAAAGATATGTGATTTTACAGTGGTTCTCCTGAAACACCAGGTTTTTGAAAGACACAAAATAATTGCAACAAAAGTACATATTTCTGCTTGTTAGAAACTGGAACTGTTTATCAGCCAGCATAGTCATAAAATGTGGGCTTTTCCTTGGTTGTTCTGAACAAACTGTGCCCTGCATGTGACTTTTTAAGAATCTGTCACTTCACTTGTTTTCTTCCTGTTTTTGATTTAGATATGTGGCATTATTCCCGTTCTGTGAGCAATTTTTACAGTAAGAAAATAGGGAATTTACTATAAAACTAGTAAGTCAGGAGGCCAGTCTGAATAAAATCTCTCTGACCACTGAAGTATTTGATTTTTTTTGTTTGTTTTCCAGCTGTCCTTGCTTGTATACCTGTTATTATCTGTAGGAGCAGTCAGGGCCTTGCTGTAGGTGAAGGTCCATCTCTCGTTCCTCATGTCAAGTGACACAGGAATTTTCTTGTCTCAGGAGGTTTGTGCACTCTCAGCTTCTCATCCCCTATATATCCATGCTGGTTTCATCCACATCCAGCTGGTTTTTGTGTGAAAAGATAAGAAAAGCAAACACAAACAAAACTTGCAACTCCCTCAAATGTTCTTAAAAGGAACTCCAGGGAAAACCCAATGAAACATTATCTGCTAAGCCAAAGCAGCTCTAAATTCTGTCCGAGAGCTGATTATTGCTGGGTCTTTCAAATCCTGTCTGTGTAATCCTTCCTCTACTCTGGATTCGCTGCTAATCCTGCACCTGCTCTTCCTAATTCCAGCCTATTCAGGGATATAGGCAATAAATTCTGTTTACTGGTTCATTAATATGTCTGGACATGGGTTTCCAAACCTGTACAGGGTGTGTAGGATTTCTCTGAGGATACAGATGAAATCTGCTGAAGTTGTTTTGGAGGAAAAACAAATTAAAATCAACTTCTAAAATGCAGCTTCATCATTCAAAGGTCTGTGTAGTGCTGGCCTTGCTCATTTTTAGGCAGTGTTGGAGGAATTTGTCAGAGGAGTTTTATTTCATGTCTTTGAATATTAGTTATAACGATTAACTGTTTCTTCAGTGGCTGAGTCCTCAGGGCAATGCCTTGGTGCTACAAATAGTGCCTGCTTTTGGAGGGTTTCTTTTCATTAACACTGAAAATAGTGTATTTTTCCCCTTAAAAAAAGAAGAAAAAAAAAAGAAAAAATGCACGTGCCCTGAAGCCATTTATACTGATTGGAAATTTACTCAGGTGAATCAGGTAAGACCATCTAACATATTAAAATGTTGACCAATTTGTAAAACAAATCTTTCCTTCTTAAAATGCTGTGTTTGCACACAAATATTTATGTGTGTATTTGCACACACATATTCTTCTAAATATGGGAATATTGATTATGTGAAACTTTTCCTAGTGTAACCAAGATCAAAACTCGGTGATGATTTTTAAAAATACCATGAAAATATGACTAGATTTTGTGAAGTATTGATTTTTAGTGTAACTAGTTATCTTTGAGAATGAACCACTAAAATGAGGTAGAGTATACAATTTTTCTGTTTCAGGGTAGCAGAATTTGAGGATCTCGTATCTCATGATTTGTAGGGGATGGGGTGCAAACTGAAGCTGGATGAGAAATAGCAAGCAAGAGGCCTGAATATAATATTAAGATGATGTAACAGAATATCTGACAGTTTCTCACTTCTGCATCTTGACTCTTGCATAGCATCATTGGCCTTTTTGTTGTCATCTCTTGTTGTAGAAATAATTTAAGATCTCTGGGACAAGTACTTCCCATTTTATTTGTAACTGCAATGCCACTGAGGCTGTATAAACAGTGCTCTGATTGGAAAGTAAGAGAATTCCATGCTTTCAAAGATACAAAATGTACTTGTAGGCTGGATGCCCTTTGAGCTATCAAGTCCCATATCTGCCACTAGCCCCTTTGATCAGCTCTTCTTTTTTGGCACTGGAGCTTAATTTCTGGGGCTTTCTGATATTAAAGACTCTCATCTTTAGTGTCAAGAAAAGAGTTTGAGTGGAAAAGGAAAAGGTTAGATTGTAAAGCCCCTAATTCTGATCTGCAGAAGAGCTAACTCTTCTGGGTCTGAAAAAGAATTTGGGGAGATTAGGCAGTATTGACGCAACCTGGCATGATGATTTGCTTCCAAATAAAACCTTATTCTGACACAAATCAAGCCAGCCATTAACCTTCCAAGTAAGTGACAAAACAGTCTTGCAGAGCGTTCACCTTGTCTTGTGTAGGCCTGTTATTAAGAGTGCAGAGCCATGAGGTTATCATTCTTGACCTGTTCTTGTCATCAACATCATGGACTTGTCAGGAGGAGAGTCCAGCAGTCAAACAAAAAACAAGTCAAACTGGTTCCACTGCAGCAGTCCGTGTCAGGATTAAGTCTCCCTTCACACCCTACTCAGTGGTTATGTTTCCCTGTTGATTCAGGGCTGTGTTCCCTGCAATGGTCAGGTCACTGAACCAGTTGGCAGATGGAGTTGAATGAGTGCCAATGATAACACAAGAAGAAGGGCAAGACAATCTGCAGCTAGAAGGGAAGAAGACAGGAGGATCTCAACACCTGTGACCAAGGATCCTAATTTCTGCAGTGGAACTTGATTCTCTGGAGCAGTAGCTTCAAAAGCCTGTTTTTCTCTGCTGGCCCAGAGGGTCCAGAGCTGTGTGTATGACATGTCTGATGAGAGGCAATGTTCTCTTCTCTCATCATCTCCCATCTGAGAAACAGGTGATGAAGCTATAATAAACTCAGAACTCAAGTTTCTTTATTCTTCCATACCTGTTTTGTCCTGTTAGTTGATGTCAGTGCTGTGAGGGGAAGCAGTGTGTCAATATGGACAGGATACACTGAGCTGTAGTTCCTTAATTAGCCTTCTGCCAGCTCCATGAAAGACCCTGGAGGGAAGAACATGTCTAGTGACTATGTTCACAGAGTCCACTGTTGTTTTTCAGGGCCTCTTAGAAAATTCACAACTAATTATGAAAATGGCACCATTCTCAGGCTTGGATTTTGATCTGGCTCTTCTCAAAGTATGGAAGTATATACTACTCAGAGTACAAGAAGGTTGTTTGCAGAGTATAAGAAAGTTGAAATTAGTGAATTTTTCTGGAGTTCTGCCATTTTACTTGCTATCTAAATTGTTCCAGTGACTTTATTATGCAGGAGAACATGGACAAGGCAGATCTGAGCATAATAAAAAGGGGAAAGCTGTGCCAAATCAGCACCTGAATCAATGAATTTAGTCATCTGACATCTGTTTCCCTTGTCAGGTAGAAAAAATTTATGCAATTAGCTGAGATACATGCCTGCAAAAAATTGCAAATGTTTTAGTAGGATTGGAAAGCTGGAAAGCTATAAGCTTTGCATTTTTTGTGCAAGTGCTCTGCAGCGAGGGGGGAATGTGCATGCTCACAACTGCTGAACAAATGTTTATAACTTAAATATTTGTTTGAGAGAGGGTATGTAATCACATAGCAAACTTCCTAGAGAGCTGGTTAGCACACAAATTGGACTTTCTTTATAAAGGTTTTTAAAATTCATTTTAATGGGTGAGAAAAGCTGGCTGACGTTTCAGAACTGAGTGCTGATATAAAAACTCTCTCATTCACGGCCCATGGGAATGTGAACATTCACTGGAGTTTAAATCTCTGGTGAATTTTCTGCTATAGCTATCTAGCAGCCTAATATTCCTGTCAGAACAGATTTGCAAATGACCCATAAACCAAAGAAGAAACTAAAGCTGAAAGGATGCTCTGGGCAATATAATTTTCTTTACTGACTTTTTGTCTCAGTCTGAGTCATTGATAACAGTTTCTGAATGCAACTTCTATTCAAGGTTTATAAAGAAATCGGGATATGTGGAGAAGAAAATGTTGGCTTATTAAAAAAAAGCAGCTAATTGTTATCACATAGTAATGAGATTTCATTGTTTTCTATGACATTTGGTCTAGGCTGTGGAGGGAATCTCACTAAAGAAGAGGGATGTCCAGTGTACCAGAAACAGGACATACTCTGTGTTGCATCCTGGCTATGCAGAGTAAGCCAGCCAGCTCTAGAGGGACAAATGTCATTATTCATAAAAATTTACATGCATTGGTCCGTGGTCTTAGCTAAAAATTATAGAATCATCTTGGTTGGAAAAGACCTTTAAGGTCCTTGAGTACAACTGTTGACCTAGTCAAAGTCAACAGAAGCCTTGTCCCTAAGGGCCACATCTGTGTTGTGTAGACATCTCCAAGGGTGGTGGTTCAGCCTCTTCCTCAGCCTCCTGTTCTAATGCTTGACAACCCTGCTGGTGGTGCAATTTGTCTGAATATTAGTCCTCTCCCCTGGAGAGGTGAGGCAGTCACTGGGGAGATTAATGTGCTGTGTGGAGCAGGAACTTGTCCCAGTTGCCCCTGCAGCTTAACTGTCTCTCTGCACTCCTTCAGGTTCCCCCAGTTTGGAAAATCCCTGTGCATGCTTGTGCCAGCCCTGGAGCTGCTCACTTCAGTGTCCAGGGGTTTCACTGGCTAAGGACTGCATGCATGGCTGAAATTCAGTCTGTCTGCATCCATACTTCAGGCACTTGAACTGAGGCAAGGTGGATACCCATTTACTGCTTTGTGTTCTGTGAATTAATAAAAAACTTCAGGCTTCCAGCAGCTTGAATCCTCAGGAGAGGCTTCTCTTGACTCCAGGGAGCTTTGGAACAAACATCAGAGAAGGTGCAGCATTGTTTGGCAGTTTTTCATAAAGCAGTTCAGAAAGACTTTGTGCCAGTCAGTTTAGAAAGCTATTTCTCAGTGACAGTGTATGAAAAGTTGCAGTAAACATCCCTCTTATTCAGGAACTTTGGAAGTTAACGAAAAAAGTATACAAAATATATTAAATATTCTTTAAAAACATAGCAGCGCAGCTGGTGACCTGGAAGGAACCCTTCCACCTCCAACTTCCAGTAATGTAATCTCTGCCTCAGATACTTTCTCAGACTGAGTCATTCAGCTGGATGGATTTTAACTTTATTTCTGAAAGGAGAGAATCACTGTATTCAAAGCTATTCAGAGACTGGGACTGAAATGCCACAAAGTTCGTGTTTGACAACAACACTTTCCTTTGTTGACACTGTGTCTATAGACTGATTGTCTTCCAGAGAGGAAGCTTGGCCCAGAAGTATGTGATAGGAAGAATGAAAGTCTTCTGTTAGAGATATTGCACTTGAGCATTTGAGCCTTGGCACAGGCTTTCTTAAGTCCTTTAATGAATGTGCTGTTTAATTGCTTTATGCCTTATCTTTCCATGATTAAAAGTGAAGGTGAGAATTTCTACTGTACTTTTGATAGTCAAAGGATAACTCAATGAATACATGTGAGGGAATCAAATTTTCTGAGGATCATTTGCCCCACAGAAATCAATGTTAGATAAATGTAATTATCATTATGAGATTGATGTAAATTTGATGCCAATTATTTCTAAAGTAAAAAAACCCTAAAATTCACAAATAATTTATACAAATGTTAATAATTCCTCTGCTTTTGAATGTTAACAATTGAGTACATCATTATCCATTAGAATTTGGGAAAATGAGGAAAAAGACATCTCTGACTTTTTTTGATGGAACAGGTACAATAGAATAATATAATTAGAACTTATTAAGGAAATACTTTCCAAATAATTTTTCAATAAAAAGTCCTAGCAAAGTCTGCTATTTGTCATGTTCCTAGCTCTAATTCAATGAATTCTGTTTTATAAAGTGACAGTTCAGCTGATGAGAATGGCAAATACCTTGAAAGACTCAAGAAGATTAAGTAATTACGTGAAAAAGGATGTCTTCACCACATTCAATAATTATTACAAAATCACACCACTTGTAATCCTGAGCACCATTTGATGACCCACTGTAGTCAGGAAGAACATCTTTAAGTTTATTGACGTGACAATATCAATCCATCCTCTCTTCCTTGAACCTGGCTGTTAAGCGTACACTACTGGATCCTCAAGGATTTTATTCCCCTAGAAGATATGTGGCCTCAAGAGGAGGTTTCTTCTGCTGCTAGACTGAGGGAAGCAGAAAATTCAGCATGAACTCTGTCTCTCTGTGTGATTTGGTCTCATTCACAGCCAAAATATTCTTTTAGCAGGGTTAGTGCATCATCTAGAGAAGTGTACATTTTTGTTTTGAATGCTCCATTTATCTGTAATGACTGGGCTTGGTAACATATTCATAAGCAGGGGTTATGGTTAGGATTCGTTGCCAAGACCATGAACACTCGTGATTTTTTGCCTCTGTTTTTTTCTGACTGCCAGTCCTTGATTGTTTTCTGCTTCTGGTTGTCCCCATAACAAATGACTGTCAAGCACCTTGGGCTGTCAATTTCAAGCATGTTAACTACTGCCTAGTAACTGTCCACATGCTCCCTCCAACAGTGTGATAAATTCGGTGGTGCTTAAGCCTTAGTGAGAGTGAGGGGCACCTAATGTACAATAAATAAGGCAGTTATATTGCCTGTGGGAATTGACTTGTATAGCCATAGTTTTTTTTTTTTTCTTTTCTAGCCTTCTCATTGCATGGAGTTTTTTCATTTACCCACACACATGCAGTGAAATTAAACTGGTGTCTTTCACTGGTGTGATCCCTATGTTTTGGGGTTGTTTTGGGGTTGTTTTGGGGTTGTTAATACTTGCAGTACACAAACAAAATATAATTGACTCTTTTATGACTCCAGCTGACTATGACAGCAAAGATCCAGAATAGTAGGGACTTCACAGTGTTCTTTGGCTTCACCTCTGTTCTCTCTGTTTTTCATACCGATCATATTTGTTGTGAAAGTTTTTTCACTGCACATAATTCTGATACATTTGTCTTAACTGAGAATGTTCTGCAATTTTACTTCAAAATGCAGTCTTCCTCTCCAGCTTCTGACTTACCTGAACCCTTTCTGTAGTCAAGTTGTTAGAATCTCTTTCCTCAGCTTTCCACTTTTTATCATGCTTGTGTGATTTCTCTGCAGCGTGTCGTGTTCTTTCAATCACTAGCTTACCAAATCTTGTTTTCTTTATGGAATGAACTGCCACCTGAAATTATATGTTGGGGGCACTGTTTAAAGTTATGCACAAAAGAGCTTAGAGAAATCAGTTGCGCTGTATTATGCAGTTTTCCCCTGTGGCAGTGGGGATAGTTTTCCCAGGGGCCAAAATGGGAACTCTTATTTGGTTTTTGCTTGTGAGGTGAAGGTGACTGGAGAGAAGGCTTAAACCAGAGATGTTGAGTGCAGATGTAGAAATACTGCTGGGAGCATCCAATCAAACAGCCTCATCTGTATCACTGAACAACAGGCAAACCTGGACATTAATATCTGTCTGTATATGGAGTGCACCCTCCAGGAAGTTGTGTGACAAAATGCTGGTAATGGATGATCCTGTTTGACACTGCCTGAATGGTAAAAAATGGTAGCTTTGTTCTCACCTTGTATCCACTAGGCATTAACAGAAAAAGCAAACCATTAGTAGGTAACTCAGGAGTTCTACAGCATAGTAGCTATAAACACCTAAGCATTGTGATCCTTGGAGTCTTTAATGAGGGGTTGGATAATGCAGAAAAAACTGGAATTGCATATTAAGCAGCATGTGGAATAGCAAGAAATAGGCAGCGCTGGAATTTGCCGTGGCTGACAATATGATCATTCCTAACTTATTTTCCTTTTCATCAGAAGCAGCCCCATTACAGTCAGAATTGCATCATTAGAAATACTATTGATCAAGTTCTCATTAGCAGTCATTGGCACTCAACAGCTATTGTTGCATGTGTTATCAGTGCTGCTGAAGCTGATACTGATCACTGGCTCCTGATAAAGAAATACAACTCTGTCTTTGAAGCCAGCTAGTTGATTGAGTTAAATTGCTTCCATACTCTCCGTAATTAGGAGTGAGTTATCAAACGGTTTAACATCCAGCTCTGAGAAGCCATTAAAGCATTACAGGCTTAGTCCAAGTTTCCTTTGTTATCTCACGAGTAATAGCACTGCTGGAAGTTGTTAGTGCCTCGGCCTCTCAAACATTCGTTGAAGTTTGGTGAGCAGACACCCAAATACCTGACATGAAGTATGACACAGAAGGACAGTTCATGCTCTCACAGAACATTGCTAAGGGTAGAAGCACATCTTTGACTCTGTGGCATCAATTCACTAAAAATACCATAAATTCTATAGTCTTAAAACTGCTGCTAAGTAAGATTCCTCTCTTTCTTCACTAGAGGATTGCTTCTGTGCAGTTTTGGCACTTAGTCTAATAATGAGTGGGATTCTGATTTGGCAAGATCAGCTACACAGCTAGGAAGGTCACTTTAAAGTACCCAACATCTTTCATTCCTTTAAAAAAAAACCCTAAAATGAGAGTAGGTTTTAATGCTCCTCCTTTTATGCTCCATTTTAAGCAGAAAGATAAGTTCTGTTATAGCAATATTCATTAAAAAACCCAGCAATGCTTTGTCCTGGTTTGGTTTTAATAACTAAAACGTCTATTGTGCAAGAAAGCCTTCTTGCAAGTTCTACCACTGTGTGACTGCTAAAAGCTTTAGTCATCTTATTAAAAAGTCAAGGAGGGTTATGGATTGAACTTTACATCAGCATGTCACAGACAGGTGGCATTCAGCCTTAAAGAAGGCTCTATTTGGAGATGATAACATGAAAACATACACTTTTCTGTAGTATTTTTGAAAACCTGTGTTCTTGAAAAAAGTGCATTTCTCTTGGTGATTTAGTTGGTGAAATTATGCACTGGGTGATGACGACAGAAAGGTGTGGCTTCAGTTGGTTCAACCTTTAATAATGCCATTAACTCCTAATCATGCTCTGTTAACTTCAATAGGCTTTTGCACCAACTGAGGTTCTGTTTTAGAAATTGGTTTTCTGTGTGTATCGAACTAATTGATCATGCCTGCTGTGATGGTATATGAAGACTAACCAAGAATGCTGGTCTTTTACTTTAGACATTGTAAAGGTAAATTAGATCATGAACTGAAGGTGGGGTAGTAACAAAATCTCAGCAGATTGATGTATCATTATCTTTTTCCCACCCTTATTTTAAAATTTGGGGAAATGACTGATTTTAGAAGGAGGAAAGTTGCATGGAAAGAAAGGGAAAATGGAGAGGTAAAGGAGACAGCTCTGAAATGGAGTAGTAAAAGGGTAAGAGCACTTAATTTTCTGCACTGCCATTCTCCTTGGATGTCACATTGTATGTGCAAGGAGGGAAATGAGGCATGGAGCATCATTTCTTCATGAATATTTTAGCTCTCATGCTCTTGCAACATCTTGGTGTGACCCAGAACAGCTTCCATGTCCCTGTGTCTGAATAGGCTCAGGAGGTCACCTCTGTGAAAAACAGCTGTGCTGGGTCTGAGCAGCTCTGCCCTTGCTTCATGTGAGCTCAGTGCTCGCTTTGAACTTGCTTAGATGCCAGGGGTGGTCTTTGACACTGTGGTTCCATTTGAGAGCCTGAATTGTGGCAACCACAGAATGATAATAGAATTGAAAAATTCCACGCAGTGGCTTCTAGGAGTATCTGTGAGAGACTGTGACAGTGACTTTACATGGTAATCAACTGTTACACCAAAACTGATAAGGAAAAACACTGTTCTATTCTGTTGCATAACTGCACTGAATTCCCTTAACAAGAACCAATACAGAAAGTAAAGAGAATTATTTATTGTTAGAGGTGGAATTCTTTTCAGGCACGTTCAGTATGGATAATTTGAGTTCATCAACTGCAACAACAAAAATGAAAAGCCAAGCTAACAATTTGCAAGCAGATGCTAATTCCCCAATTGTTCATGCAACATGGAACATAATTTGAAGTGATTATGAAATTAATGCATTAATACAAAAAATGCTTTGGAGAGAAGCAAATCAGATAAATGTACATAAAAAGAATTAGCTGTAGACATAATTAGTGAAGCTGTGCTTTATTCACAGTCAGAAGGAAAAATTAAAACTAAACTAAGTGGAAATTTTAGAGAACATTTGAGAATTAGCATGTAAGAAGCCAAAATGAAATAAAACACGGAGCTTCAGCAAAGCTAACACATAGACACATGCTTTAGAATTAAAACGTACAAAAAGTGTCGTGTCATCTATTTGGGAAAGACACAGTTACTTGTGTAAGGGAGAATTTCCAGCTGTATGAGCACATATCCTGGTTACAGATGACTCAAAGCCTGGAAGCAGGTCCATGGTAGAACAGAACTGTGTGCCATGAATCTGGAGACCTTATAGTGTATGGTGAGAAGTGCAAAATTAACAGGCCAGGCCAGAAGATTCTGTGCTGTGTTTGGTGCTTTCTCCTCTAAGTCCATGCTTGTTTTCATGACTGTCATAGGGTAGGAAAATTGACCTGATTCTCACCTGCAAGAAAGAAACTTCCTTCATGTTCTGTTCTGGTCCCTGAACTAATTTTTTTCCCATCTTCATGTCTAAAAATCAAGAAGTAGCAGAACCAGGTGTACCATGACAAAGTTGATATTAATCCAGTGATGTATGCTCAGCTGTTACCATCATCTGTTGTGTAGATGTGTGGTGGTAGATAATTACTTGAGAGTGATTCAATTTAAATCTAGTAAGAAAATACCACTAAGAACTACTAGATTGCATAGACATCTCCCAAGAGAAAAGAATTGTAACTCCGTGCAGAAATTGTGGTGCCAACTCTGATGATTATGTTGGGAGTCATATACTATGTATCTTTCCTAAAGTTGTCAGCTGGTAGAATCAGTTTTAATTGGGTAGAATTTAAATCTTTGTTAAAATATTAAAGTAAAGCTTCTAGACTTGAGATGTCCACAGAAAAGCTTTTAAAGGAGTAAACAGTAACTAGTAATCTCCTTTCCACATCCTAAAACCAGCAAAAAGGTAAACAAAAATCCTACATGAAATGTGGATCCTGCATTTATGAGGATTTGCATTTATTTGAAACCGGATCCTTACTTTTCAGGTAGTTAAATTTTAAAATACTAAGTCTTTAGAAAACATGTGAGCAAAGTAAATGGAAAAAATCTTCCACTGTGTGAAAAATAGCCTGTATTATTGCCGACAATTTAGTAAACTTCCTGCTCTGTTTTTTTTGCTGTGTATAGGTGTTCATTTTCTTTTGCATAGATTCTATATAATTTCAAGAAAAAAAGAAAAGCCTGGAGTGTGAATTACTCTTTTTCCAAAACTTTGATAATTACCCTGAAAAACTGTATTTTTACTTTTTTCTCCCATTTCTATTTATTTTGGATAGCAACTGAATACTCTGATTTCTGTCTTGTTGCACTTTCAGTTAAGATTCTCGCTTTCAGAACACAAAAGCAGCAGATGCTAAAGGATCTGATATTTGCCTCAGACAGGTACAGGGCCACCAGCTGCAATGAAGTCAGTCCCAGGCATTTTGCCAGTAAAGGGAAAACAGAATAATATAAATAAGCAGTTTCTTACTAACCATATCTGGTTTAAGCAGCTTCTATTCAAAGTTATTGCTGGGTTCCAGGGGGTTGAAGAGGATTCTTCTTGCTGGAAGCACAAGTCCCCCCCCTGAGAACTGATGGACTAGTTTAAGCACTTTGGATAAAATCAGCCATGTTCATGGAACAGTTTCAGCTGGTGGGTTTTAGGTGAAATAAGATGAGAACATCTGTAGGACATGGAGGGATAAGAACATGGTGCAGAGAGATGGAAGTGAGCAGGTATGGATATTAATGTCCTTGGTACCAGCAGGACACCTCTGCCCAGTCTGAGGTGCATTTGCTTTGTGATGTTCCCTCCCCTTCTTTTCTTCCCCTTGGGTGTGCTATGAAATATAGGCAAGAGTAAGAACCCTGAAATATTAAACAGCACAGTGGCACACAGGTGCCAGGGCTGGCCAGAGGCAAGTGGCAGGGCTTGAAACAGTTGGCTGTGAAACCAAGTGTTTAGTGAATTGACCATCTGCCCAGGCATAGCTGTCGTACAGACTCACAGAACGGTTTGGGTTGGAAGGGACCTTAATGATCTTCTCATTCCAGCTCCCCTGCCGTGGCCAGGGACACCTTCCACCAGACCAGGTAGCTCAGCACCCACCCAGCCTGGCCTGGAGCCCTGCCAGGGCTCAGCATGTGAATTGTGCATTTATCACTTACCCTCCAGGGAAAAATTGCTCCCTTGGTGCCCCTGTTTTCCCTGTCCCTTTTGTCACTCTGCTTGGGTTACCACACTTTTAGGCCAAAAGTTTCCTCTTGCTTTCATTAGGATTAACAACCCTTAGGGCCCAGTATTTGGGGCTGGCAAATGCTATTGTTCATAATACGCTTACAGTGCAAGTGGCTGCTTTCTTTTTGTGTCATTGATTGATTAGCGGAGTTTGTCCAAGTAATTTTCCCTCTTGATATGTGCGCTTTACTTCTCTAGCACAAAGTTGGTGTGAAGATTAACTAATTAATCTCATGAGATTCTTTACTGAAAGGAATGCCTTACTGAGCAACAGAACAAAGTAGGGACAATATGTATGAACGCAGCTCATTCCAGATGTCTACAAAGCTGAGGATCTTTTTCTCCCCTAAGCAAGACTGTAAGAATGTCTCGGCTTATTTTTTTTTTTTCTGTTCAGTACAACGCAGAACATCTGTTGCAAAAGAATGGATAATTAATAATTGAAACTAGATTGCACTGTCCAAAACAAAGTGCCTATAGTACTTGTAGATTTCCTTAGTTTATTGCCTTTGTCTCTTTATTTCTTCTCAAAGTATAATAATCAGTCATTGTTATGAATTAGATTTTATTTCAGAATGGAGGTTTCTATTGTGTTTTACTTATGTTTTGAGTAATATATTTTCAAGTTGGTTGTGGTGATAGAGCTTTTTATGTCAAATGTAAAGGAAGAGAAGGCAGAGTGTAATAATAAAGAAACAGAAAAATGAAATTTTCATTTCATGTCAGCTTACTAAATTAGACCCATTCTGTGGAATGAAGAGATAAAAATCTAGAATTTGATTTGAGGGAGATTTGGAAAACCAAGAAGCTTAATCTTTTCATGTTCCTTCCCCCAGAACTGATTGCTCCAGAGCTCATGTTTATGCCTGTGATTAGGAGCTGAGCCTGACGAGTTCTATTTTCAGCACCGCTACGGGATCCCAGCGGTGAAAATAACCTTGGTGCTTTGGGCTCAAACAGCACTTCCAGCTTCCACAGCTCTTGCTAAGTTAAGATAGACTTCTAAGATAAAAGGAATGTAAAACTGAAGGTGTTTGTGTTTATTCTAGAACTGACATAATATAATCCTAGGTATTTAAAATTAACACTGAATGAAAACTAAACAGTACCAGATTGGATAGGCCCGAAGAGTTTGTGGAATCTCCATCCTTGAAGATATTTAAATATTGACAGGACAAGGTCCTGAGAACTTAACTGTACCTTTGAAGCTTGCTCAGTGTGAAGCAGGAGTTTGATATAAATGACCTCTAGATGTCTTTACGCACCTAAATTAAATAATTTAAATTATAAAACACTGTATAGTTCTAGATAAGGCAAAAGTAACTCAGAAACATCCTGCAGTAATCTAATAAGTTACATTAATGAGTGGATTTCTTTATTGTTTTTAGCATTACATTTCTATTTTTTGGCAAGGATGACGCAAAGAAGAGCCTGTGTACTTTTTACAGTCCTCATTAAAACACTAGGTGCACTAAGTCAGGTAAGGACAAAATGTAGAATCTTTATTTTCATTTAATTCTGCCTTAATGGAAATGGAAGCTGAACTTTAAAAACCTGAGATTTAAAAAGTGACACTAATCTTCAGTGACTGTTTTCTCCCCCATCTCATCTTTTTTCATCCTTTGATTAATTATTACCTCAAAGCAGGAGTATATATTTTGATAATTCACCCTGGCTGCTGGGAGTGCAGGTTACTCTTGAGAAGGTGAAGGTCGGTGCTTCTCTCTGTGCACAGCCCAGCCCACAAGCAGTGACTCAGCAGCTCTCAAAAACCCTGAGATGCTGCAACTTCTTCAGCTTTAATGGAAAAAAAAAAGTAGCTGAATCTATTCGGGTCTGGTCCAAGGTGAGGCACTTTTGAAAACGGGGCTCCTGCCAGAGCTCAGCTCCCAAGAGAAGAGGCTGTGGGTGGGAACCTGTCCCCTGGATGGGCGTCCCGATCTGAGTGAAGAGAAGGGCTGGTGGGGATGCACTGCCCTCTCTTGGATTTTGGTAGGAACAGGAACAGTCCCATCCCGGGTGGTGCTTTCAGAGGTGCTGAGGTGACGTTCAGAGTTAGGATGGATTGTTTTTGTATGCTGTTGTCTCTTAGAAAATCTTCTCCCTACGCCTCTGGACTTTCTGTGTATCCCCATTCATATCAAGTAGGATTAAGGGAGAGAACAACTGAACCACATCTGCACAGGTGTCTCAGCCTCATGTTTGCTTTTCTTGAGTCTTTATTGCACTGACCCAACCCTATACCTGGAACTTCAGTGATATATAGCACACACCACCACATAAAATATTTGTAAGTTATTGTTCATACATACATACACTCACTCTATCTAGTAAAGCAACCACAGGTGATTCCTACAGATAATAAAAAATACAGCTTTTATGGCTGCTTTATTCTGCAGTCACTTTTGTCCTGTTATGAACATCTTGAATAATACAGAACAGATAAATGGATTTTTTTTCCATCCACTAGCCAGCTTTTTATGTCAAACAACATTCATCAAGATGCCAAATGCAATTCTCAGGAATTCTTTTATTAGGAATACTGTGCAATCTCAGCTTTCAAAAATATTGGCAGATGATAATTTTTCTCTCTTAAAAGATAGTCCTTTGTCATCTAGTATTCTGGTGACAAGAGATTGTCTTATCACTCAATGAGCACTGAATCTTTCACGGGTGCAAACAGAATGAATTCGCTGTCTGAACCTTTTGCCGCATCATTTCTCTTACATTTAAACAGCCAAGATTTGAGGAAGGTGATTGTATCCTACCAGCTATGGACCTCCTGTGGGTTCTTGGGGGAAGTGAGGATAGTGTCCACTCTCTGGATCTGGATTCAGTCTGAATCTGACTTACACTGTCTAGTCATCATGACTATGCTTTTCTTTTGGGGCTGTTTGAAGTGTGTTACCCTCCATGTCAGCAAAGTGCAAACTGATTGAATCAGTTTGGGTTATGAGTATTTGTATGAATAAGAACTTTCTTCTTAAGTTACTGAGTAACACTTGCAAAACAACTTGTTCCAGGCCTTTTCCTTGCATTAAAGAGGTCATTTCTACTTACTTCTGATCCAGGTCATCATTTAAAGGCAATATTCTCCTTTTTTTCTTAAATGTTAGAAGTGTAATTCTGTCACTGAAGTATTTTCTTTCCTTACAAAATTGCTGCACTTTCTGAGTTAACAAGAACTTTTGGCAGTGAAATAATCCACAGTGCCTCAATTGAATTATTGGTGTATTATTTTAATGGTGTCTTAATGAAATTGCTTAGCGACTAACCTTGTCTTTTAGCTGGCATTAGAGACAGCTTCAAAACTGTCAGCTCTAGCTCATTTCATGTTTTCATCTAGGCACTCATACTATTACCCAATTTATTTGAAGCAGAAACTTGGCCCAGATTTTTAGTGGCATTACTCATGTGCACTGTTCTACAGTAGCGGATGTTACCTGATGTTCCCATGAGGAAAGATTTTTAAAATTTCATGAAGGCTTCAGTCTCCTCTTTTCCTATTAATATCCAACTAAATGCTTGTTTTATTTCTTCTGTAGTTTTGTCTCTGATTTGTTGGCTATTGCAAACGTGTACTGCTTCCAACACCCCAGTCCTGTAAAAGGAATAGGTCTAATTTGTTTTACAGTAGCATTGCATTTATTTCAGAATTTTACAACCAGAGCAGTTCCTTCTTTTGGCCTGTTCCTCTTTATATCTTATTCTAGGTCTTAAGAAAGCTTAAGCAATGAATGAGTTCAATTAATTAAAAGCAGAGCACGTTTCTTTGAATGCATGTGTGGAGTGCTGAATCTGGAGGACCAGATTCTCTCTTTACTCACTCACACCCACTCACAGTTATACAGACAAACTGTCACACTCACACTCTTACACACTCTTGCACACGTTCACATCTTTTACTCATGCACACTCTCACTCACTTGAAAAAGGCAATCCAAATTCAGAAGTGATCTGTAAAATGGCAGAAATGACATTTCACTATATTGGGATTCCACAGCACTGATTCTCTTGCTATCAGTGAAAAAAAACCAAACCCCAAAACCCTCTGAAGTCATGCAAGTGACATGCAGAGAAGAGGGAAAAAATGAAGCTCTTTAGAGAATTTTAGTAGGGAATGCCCTGCTTTTGTTAGGAGTAGGACTTTCCTGGTTCCTGTTGCTGATTCCCTATATTGCTGTGTCTTGTGAGAAATATTACTTGTTCTGTGTGTTCCATGCATGAAGATTGTGATAGGTAAAGAAAGTGAAGGATTTGACCTGATTTGCATTTTATCTCCATTTCTGGTTAGTTGATACATCAGAAGTGAATGAAAAATGTGTGACTTCTTGAAATAGATTTGTAGGGGGTTTTTTTCATGCTGTGCTATTTCACTGGTACTATGCTCTTTCCTAAGAAGTATTAGCCAAAAGCTGGTCCAAGGGGAGAGATGAGTGGCCAAAATAAAAGCTTGAGAGTGATTCTGGACTTTTTTTACTAAGCCACTAAATCTAGCATTCACAGCAGATTTATAGGGCTCACAATTCCATCTCTAGAAGCAAAACTAGAGTCCCCTTGCTAAGAATTCCTGGGTTTCTTTGTGATGACAGCAATAATACATGTAATTGTCAAAGGCAATGTCATCAGCAGTTAGGCTGAACAAGGAGTGAAAAAAGTGTGGACTGTCTTAAGGTCTACAAATTATGTTTGGTTTCCATTTGTCATTTCTATGAAAAGAAAATCACGTTTCTTCCTTTTTAGAGTGAGATGATTAATGGATGCCTTGCAATTGGTTGCAAAAGCTTGTGTCAACTGTATTGGCTTTTTTTTTTAACAGAGGAAAAAACCCCATCCATCTGGAGCAATAGGAAGTGCAGTGTGTGCTTGCTCTGCCTGGTATGAATAAGCAGATTCTGATCATTGCTGAACACTGATCTGAAAAGAGAGTAATTAGTCTTGCTGGGGAGAAGTAGACTGCTCCTACTCACTCTTCACTTTTGTTTAAGACAACAATAAACTAGACCAGAGGCACTCTGAGGTTGGTCTCCCACCTCAAAGGGCTTTTACTGGAAGTGAGAGGCAGATGAATATAGCTCTTCTTATTCCTGTGTTAATAACTTAATTTTGTACTGGTGGAATCAGAGGTAGTTTAAAAACTGTCAACCTGAAAATCATAGGCCCAAGTCTTCACATACAGCCCAAGCAAGCTGATAATGTTATTGTTGTGTATGTAGGTGGGGTTGGTAATTTCTGTCAGGTAACAAGCAATAGGACGAGGGAAAATGGCGTCAAGTTGCTCCAGAGGGGGTTTAGATTATAAACTAGGAAAAAAATTTTCACTGAAAGGGTGGTCAAACATTGGAACAGGTTGCCCAGGGAAGTGGCGGAGTCACCATCTCTGCAAGTGTTTGAAAAGTGTGTAGATGTGGTGATTTAGGAGTGGACTTGGTAGTGTTAGCCTAATGGTTGGACTTGATGATCTTAGAAGTGTTTTCCAGCCTTTTATCCCATGGCAATTTCACAGCCTTTGGCAAGGGAACACCTCAAAAATCCTAGTTGACTTAATGAGCTCTAGGTTGCCTTCCTCTACAGGCTCTAAGGACCTGGATAAATTTAAGGTGTAATTTTCATATGCAAAAACCATGTTGATATCTCTGTGATGTTTGGAATAAACTCATCCAAAAACCAGTGTTAGCTGGGAAAGCAGCAATCTGCTGTATTAGGCACTGTAAAAGCAGAACAAGATGTTTGATGGAATAGCTCACATTTCAGGAAATCCAGCATGCTTTCTACAGTGAAGCCTAAAATGATAAAAGTGGTTTCTTTCTAATCTCTTTATCTTAGGTATTCTTAGCTATTAAAGTTTATGGCATCTAAACTTGTATTAATATTTGTTATTGTTTCTGGTTTTGGTTTTCATGTTTTTCTTGTTCAACACATTGGTGTCCAGTTGTATTTTCTGTACAATCAGCTGCATAAAGTCAATGGGTAATGGACTACTTCAAAGCAGAAATTGGGTTAATTTATTTAAAAGGAAATTCTAAAGAGTACTTACTCTGTATTTCATATGCTGCAACAAAAAAACATTAAAATGAATTGTACTTTCCCTCCTTTTTCATTTATATTCCAGGCAACTTAGGCCATAAAACTAAACTAATGTGACTGAAACGATATTAACATGTCGTGCAGCTCAGTGAAAGTGTGTTTGTAGAATGAAATGGTTGATGTTGAGATGACATCTGCACTGTGGGCATTTTGGAGGTAGAGGGTCTGACTTCAGAATAGTGCTGAGGTGATAGTGTGATCTGAATGCCCAGAACAGTGGTTGGAAAACATTAGATGCACTCCTGAGGTGTGTCACAGAATCACTGAATGGTTTGTGTTGGAAGGGACCTTAAAATCATTTTAGTTCCAACCCCCTACCATGGACAGGGGCTGTTCTGATTTAGTTTTCTTGAAAAGGAATGCATTTCCTGTGCTCTGAGGTCGCTGTGGCCTGAGTCAGAACACAAGGATTTGTTACAGAGGTTTCCCCAAAATTTTGGAGGGCTAATTTCAGAAGCACACTCCTGGTGTGCTCTGAAATGTTTACATAAATTCACATAGCCTTTTCCTCTTGTTTTTACTTACTTTTCATACAGGTATCAATTTATTCTACTTATCCAATAAATGCTATCTTTTGGGCTTGTAACTGTGATTATTTACACACACAGATATGTTGTAATGAAATTTGCTTTTCTTATCAAAAACCTGGTGCTGCAGCGGTGATGCAAGTAGTGACTGATAGTCGGCTCTAACTTGTTTTGCTTTATGACACCTGTGCAGAGTGATTAACAATACAAGGTACAGCAGTGCAGCAGATAATGCTGAAAGCTGGTCTCATAGTTAGCAATCTGACTGGTGGATAGAGTCATCCATCAGCTCCGTGCTCTGTCTCCCACTCTCTGTGCCCTTGCGTAAATTCATGGCAGTGGCACAGCTCTGCCACATCTGAGGTGCTGTTGGCATACAAACAAAACCGGTGTGTCCTGGGGCACTTTTACGTGCAGCATGGCTGGTTATCACAATGCAAAGCCAAGGCTTTTGGAGAGCAGAGAAAACAAAGTGCTCATACCCCAGGGTGGTAGTTAGCAGATTAAAGCCAAAGTCAGCAGTGTCTGAAAATCTGTTTAGGCACTTAACTTTTATTGATTGGGTGAAGTATTAGGTGCTTCAGTGTCTCAACAGTCTCTCCTTCCATTCCCTTTTTAAGAAATGCAGATAAGAGCGCTTTCACACTTCAGAGGAGTGGCCTAACACAAAATGTGTTAAGGTAGTGATGTGCTTGGATGTGACAGTGATGAGGTCAGATGAGTTCCTTGCCCAGGTAGGAGGAAGTATGTGAGACTAGAGTGGGTCTTGATTAACAGCTTGCCTTAGAGGCACAATCCAAAGCCAGTGACAAGACTCTTATTAACTTCAGGCAGCTCGGATCAAGCCCATTGATTTGTGCTTATTTCTGCTCTAGTTGCTCTAGTCCAAATTAATGCTGTGCTGTGATATTTCCAAATACCAACATAAACAAAATCCACTCAAGAAGGTAGTCATAAAAAATAGGAAAATCATAATGCTTGAATCACAGTACTGAATCAATAAACATTAAACATAGGAACCTGGCCCCAGAAATTAGTGTGATAAGAAAAAGGAACCAACTGATAAACATCATGATTTTTGGCTTCAGAAGCTGGATAGGCTCCTTAGTGACAGTATCTTATATTTATATATATTGATAGTTTGATTATTAATCCTTTCTGTGTAACTTCTGTCATCTCTCAGTCTTTATTTTGGAAATCACATTAATTATATGCTTGGAATATTTGAAAGTGTTAAATGAAAATAAAAATGTTTAAAAATGCACATTTTCATTACTGATTTCTAAAGTAAATCAGATATAATAGGAGATTCTACCTTTATGTTACAATGGAAACATTACCCTATTTTATGTTAGAGATACAGTGGGGTTGGGTAACTGGTCTGAGATTATTCAGGATCTGAAAGTTCAGGGGTTTTGCAGAACACCCAGCTTTTAAGTTAAAGGCCAAATAGTTATGCTACCAAGGAGGTTTCTAGAGACAGAAAAAAGATTTTGCAGCTGTTCAGTTATGAAAGACATATTCTGTTTAGATTATATGTGTGTTTACACCTTCACATACAATAGCTCTTTGGCATCTGGTGTCTCACAGACACCAGATGCTATGCTTCCTTATAATTTCTAGGTAGCAAGTTAAATTGTGTCTAACTCTCTCTGGCTAAATGAAAGAGGAGAAGGAAATGAAGTGTGCAGTGCTCAAACCCAGACAGGAATTTTTTCTGAGAAATGCCAGGTGTGGATATTTTCATTTCAGGCTTGTCTAAAAACAGATCAGTGTTTGCCATTTGCAAAGCAACTTAGAAAAAATAAAATAAAAACGCTAATGATTCAAGCCTTTAATACCTTTCAAAGGCAAACTTTCCATGTTTTTCAGTCATGATGCCTTATTCCCATTCCTTAGGGGTATTGTGCTGTTGCTTGCTGAAATACTGGAACAATCTCTATTTACTGCTCAGACCTGTATATTCCCTCATGCAGAGACACATGAGAGGAGTACCTCATTATTGCCACTGGTTCATCAGCAGTGCAGATAAATTAATACCACAGCTAATGGGGTGAAGTAGATACTACAACTCTCAGTCGTGCATCTTTTGTCACTCCTAAACTAGCACTCCTGGTCAAAGCTAGAAAGCAAATTTACTATGCAGAGATTATTTTTTATACACTACCAAATCTATAATTCAAAGCACCGTAGAAACTGGAGGTGGAAAGAGCCCAGCATGTTATCAAATGTGTTCTCATGCCAAAGCAAGACTGCTTGTTGCAGACAGCCAGGTAATATTTTAAGCAGTCAAACTGCCTTCTCTGAAATTTCTGCCAGAATCTAACAAAGCCCACCATTAGAGATCAACCTCTCTCCTCTCTCTGTGTTTTGGATTTCTTTTCTTAACACCTTTTTGTCTGCCACTCCAATAGATCATTCTTGAAAACCTGGCACTGTGCCTGTCTGGTAACTTCTGTGCTCTAGTGTTGAAAATTTCAGGTTTAATTTTTCAAATAGGCTAAGCACAGCTTCATTTAGGTCTGGTTGAACTAGTGGCAGAATCATTCTGCCTATTTGATCATATGTTATGTGTTTATATACATAGCTGAAACATACTGTTTTCATTACTAAAACATTGGCTAAAGTAGTTTTGACATTACACTGAAGCAGTTTGTAATGGTCATATATAATAAGCTTTTCTGAAGTTCCTAGCTGCTTGCTTAGTTTTCCATCTGACTCCTCTTAACCACCACTGTATTTTCACTCTCCCTTCCATATAGATTATGCTGCTGACTGATCCAGAAGTTGAAAGCAGCTTATTAATCAGTTCTGATGAAGGAGCCACCTATCAAAAATACCGTCTGAACTTCTACATCCACAGTCTGCTCTTCCACCCCAAACAGGAGGATTGGATCTTAGCCTACAGCCAAGATCAGAAGGTAAGAGTTGTGGCTTGGTTTGCCTGGGGAGAACCCAGAGCTTCCCCATCTCTCTGTGCAACTGCTGCAGAGCATTCAGGGCAGGCTTCAGGGTGACCCTAGGACAGTCTCTGGAAATTCCAGTGTGGTATTTCCAAGCAGGAAACGTTGACCAAGCCTCAATGTAAAGGTCAAAGTAAAGGATGTGGGCATCTGCTGTGTTCCTGGGGCCTAGCCCTCTATTACTGATCTGGCAGTCTGTGTTTATTCATCCATCCTTTTGGCAATATTGTGTGACAGGCAATGGGCAGAGAAGACAGCTAGGATCCTTCACAAACCTCTAATGAGGCTTTTGGCCTCTTATTCGACAATTCTTTTCCTCCAGTTTAGTATCAGCTCCAAGAACAGTATAAGACACTCCTTGTTCTTCTCTGGTTGGCGTATTTTCAAGTAGTTTTTTGATTTTCTAAGAGGAAAAAGTAGCACTGAATCAATTTCCTTTGAAATCCAGTTCCCTCAATATGGGTAATCCATCAGCCAAATAAATATGCTGTGAGATTTGCCTTCATTTTTTGCTGCCCAACCTAGCAAAACAACACAGGACTTTTTTGTGGAGAACTCATTGTTGGAATTTTTTGAAAATCAGACACATCAATACAAGTCAGTTTTCTTACGGCGAAGGGTTTGATAGACCTCAATCTGTTTAGTTCAACAAAAAGCATATTGAAGGAAAACTATATTGTTGCACATAAATGTTTCTATGGGGGAAGACAAATCATAGGAGAAACCATTTCAATTTAGTGATAAAAACTTCTAACAAAAATTGATGGTTAGGAGTCAGTGGCAGATAAACTCAGCTGTAAAGTAACTAGCCTTTGGAGCACACTGCTCAGAGAAATTGCTGATTTCACATCCTGACGTTTTAAAGTTTTATGAATAAACCTGGAAAAAGACCAGAAGAGTTTGTTGAGCTCCCAGCAAGGGTAAAAGAGTGAAATATTTTGACATTTAGCATATAGGCTTTTACACAAAGTAATTTAGTGGTCTCTTTTTTGTTTTTGTGTATGATGTAAGAATAGAATCTGTAAATATAATTGATAAGCTAACTATTGGCTGAATTTTTCAGGTTATACATTAATGTAAGGATCAACATAAAAGTTTGAAATCTGTGATGTTTTCTATCTGTGTAGTTAAATTAATTGTAAAATAATTAAACTACTAATTTTAATTTTGCGCAAATTAGGCTTGGGATTACAGTAAGCCTGAGAAAACAAAGGCATAAGGAAACTAAGTAGGTAAGGTTGCAAAATTATTGTATTGAAATTTTTGGAATATTTTCTTCCTTCACTTTAGACTCAAAACCAGAATCCTTCCAGGACTGTAGCTTAATACCCTTTGCAACTGAGAAATGCATCTTGCTTCCTAATTCTTTCTGTACAGTCAGTTGCATGCATTACTTTTCACTCACCCCTCTCACAGCATTTTGTAGAGTGTGCTATGGTTATATTCTGTTCAGAGGAATGTACAGATTAAATTATTTCTCTGTGTTCAGTGTGTAATTAGACAAGGCCAAAAGGTTTCCTTTCCCTTGTAGCTGTTGAATTCTCTGGACTGATATGAAACAGAACAGAAGCTGGTCTCTGATGTCTTTTTAGGACCATTGGAATGAAACTTACAGTGTTTAATAACAGGAAATTTATTACATGAAAATCAATGAAACTTTCAGAGGGAGCTTTGTCAAATAAAAGTAGCATATAGTAGAAAATTCATTTCAATTGCTAGAGTATTCAGTCTCGTCAGGAAATAATTCTGAATTAGAGACCATACAGCTAAGGCTTATTTAATTTATGATTGATGGCTACCAAGAAGTATATCATCACTATTTCATTGAAAATGCCTCCTCTTCCACAGACTCCTTGAAGACAATCTGGATATAAGAACACAGGGTCTGTTTGTGTGAACATGAATTTATGGGGGCGGTGTTGGAGTTGTGTGTATGGGATGTGTGTGAGGTGTTTGGGGAGAAAGGATGTAGGCTGTATTATAAAATTTTTTTGTTATGGAATTGATTAGCAAATTGAATAACTGTTGGTAATTCAATACTGTAGTTACAAGACAAAAATCAGGTAGCACAAAGTCTGTAGATCTGTACCAATTAAGTCCAAAATAGAATTTTAAAAGTACACTGAATGGGTATGAGTCACAGACCTGGTTTCTACTTTAAAGCCTAATGAACACATTTTCTGACTTAGACAAGCTTTGCCCAAGAACTGTAGAGGGTAACCAGCAGGCAAAGAGCATTAATCAGCTTGGACTAAATTGAATGTAACTCTAGAACTAAGGGTCAAGTTCAGCCTATGGCTAAGTGTAAATGACTCCCATTGGTTTTGTGTTTGTGTATCCGAAGGCGGAATTTTCTCAGAGTAATTAAGAAGTCCTGCAGGTATTTAGATAATTGCAATGGGAACTGAGGGGTGCTTTACAACAAATGACACTGCTGTTAGCTATTTCCTGATCCTGTGCTAAGGCTGTATTTAAGGGAAGAGAGTCCATTACTCCTTGGATTCCAGGCACTGTGTACACACTGACTTGAGAGTCACCCAAGGAGCAAGGGAAACGTATCTGCATGGTAAGGATTTTACATTTTGGTGCCACTAACTTGTATGCTGCTGACTGAAGAGGTTATGAGGGTTTTCTTGATGAGGACTTGGAAGAGTAAATTGTATTTTGACCAGTTAGGATTGGCGCAGTCATTTAATTTTGCTGTTGACAGGCGGTAGGTGATAATCAACTAGAAAACACTTTTACATACTTCTAGCAAGCCACTTGATTGTTGTCATCCATTTGCATTGTGTCCTTGCAGCAAATGGGATGGGGAAAATCAGGTGGTGAATAGAGCAAGAGCTGGAGGGGCAGGAATCACATTGGATCTGGACTGTTTTGGTTCTCAGGAGTTGTCCATCCAATTAAGGATTGATGAGGGTGAAGCCAACAGGAGTGGAGGCCTTTCATTGCTCAATTGTAATAAACAGTTCGTGGGTCACACAGAATCATCCCTCAATCTCTTCCCAGCCCACTGAGTCTTATCGCTGTGATCAGACCTTTTCTTGTTGGTTTGAATAGGGGTTTACTCAATGGCCGGGAAATCTGTTTTAGCTGAAGTAATTTTATGTCCCAGTTTCTTGGGTGTTGATTGTGAGTGTATGTGGTTAATTACTGAGGTTCAGCTGATGAACAATAACTCATTAAGCTTCAGTGACTCGGTTGCTTTTGTTCACATATCTTTCTCCTGTGTCTCTGCCTTGGGCAGTGGACTTGAATTACCACTGCTGACAGACCAGTCCCTAATTCAGTCCTGGCTTTTTCCTGCCAGTCTTGAGAAGAAAAAAGAGCAGCAAACCATCTGCTGCCTGCACTAATTGCTTCATGATTGCATTAATTGTTCAGGCTGAAAGTACAGTTGTTACTTGGCTGATTCTTACCACATAATTGCAGAACTACTGCATGCCTCTCCATTTTCTGCATAAAGGAGTTAGTTACAAATCAGAAGGAAACTCCAGACACAGTAAAGCAGTGCTTGTGAGGCAAAGGCTTTTTGGAGGTCTTATACATGTAAGCTCTCATGAGTTTAATCAGCTTGCTTGTAGAATGAGGTGCTGTTATTTTATGGGAGTATTACTTATGTATTACTGTGTAATCTTCAAAAGTGGTTTGCTGTGTAATCAGACCGTGGAATGTAAGAGCCTCTAGTTCATGTGGAGACATCTTCTGCTATTCAGATGGGTCAGGCACACAGAGGAGTGGTTAGTAATCAGCCAGGAATAACAGAGCTATTTGGAGAGATGAAATAAAGGTGAAATTGGGAAACACAAGTCAGACAGGCAAAATGCAGAGTCGTAATTGCCCAGCTTGGGAATAAATGCACAAAGGCACTCAAGTACTGAAAGGCAGCAACAGAGGCTGAAAAACAGGTTTAAAACTGACTTGTTGTTGTTGCTTCTTCATTCCTATTTAAAAGTAACTATTGAAAAGCAAGACACCCCAAATTAAAGGAGCCCTGTCAGCATAGCACTAGTAAATGAAAAGGTTTATGTTTTGGGTTTTTTTTCTTTATTCATTTTTGGTCTTTTCCAAATGTCTGGTTCCATCTGCCTACCTTTGTTTACTGTGTGTATCATGCTGAAGATGAATATTAGGGACTGATACTTGTCTGTATTTCTAAAGTGTTGAAATTTGGCAAATCAGAATTCTGATACTTTTGGGACGACATATCTTCTGAAATCAAACCATATCATCTTCATTTTCCTGCATTAAAGGGTGTCCACTGCTCATGCATGTAAGTGGAAGAGAAAGGTATTCTTATATCTGGGATGACAGAGAAACCACTTAGAGAAGAGATACAAATTCATATGGCCACAGGATGTCTGTGAGAGAGCAGGCCAACACTTAAAAGTACCTTCAGCCTCATCTATCCCTGTGTTTTGCTCTAATACTTGTGTCTGACAGTAGAGTATCTGCCATAGATGTAGCCAGAATTCACTCTTCAAGATGTGATGGGCTACTCTGATTGCACTGCGTAATTTTAAAACCTTTCATTTCACTGCATTAGGATCTTTTTAGGGTGTATCTGCTTGGAAAAGCGTCACACACAGAACCTCTAGGAGTTCCTTTCAATATAAATTATTCTTTTTCTATTTACACACTCTCCGTTTCAATGGTAATAGTAATTTATGACTTCGACCAGAGAAGGGACAATAAAATCCAGATTAATTTTCTCAGAAATTGCATCATAGGTAAAAAACAAAAGAAAAAAAAAAGAAAAACAAAAACCCAAGCAAAACAACTAACAAAAAACCCTCAAAACCAAAACAAACAAACCAAATGAACCAACAAAACAACAACAAACAAAACCAACTGAAACTAACAAGCAAAACCCCCCAAAAAACCCCCAAAAACCAAACAAAACCAAAAAAAACCACACCAAAAACCCAAAAAAAAACCAAAAACCTGTTACCATCCAGTGACCTCCTTTTGGTGTGGTGTTTTGTGTTTTTTTCTTGCTACACTGCTGACAGCAGTAGTGACAACAATTCAGAGGACTATTCACTTGGGCTAATGTTAGCTGAGGGAGGCTAATCCCATCTAAAATTAATGGAGAGGAAAAAAGCTTCTCTAGAGTGGTAAGCATTAGCCACTTTGAGTCATCCTCTGGAAAAGCCTATCTCTTGACAGGCTGTGGACACAACCAGGGAACTCGTTTGCATAAAGCTAACATCAGCCTGTGTGAATAACTCCCCCTTTCCCTGTGGCATCACTCCTGCAACAGTCTGCACTATTTGTGTTAATATTTGGGGCACCACTAATAATCCAAGCCAGTTTTCCAGCAGACCTGGTACTCTTTGATGCACATTGTTGAAGATGGAAAAAGTAACAAGTAATTTCCATATTAAAAGTTGTTTGCCCCAGCTTTTGCAGCACTGCACTTCCTGCTTGATCTTAGATATCTCTTCTGGGTTACCAGCACTTGTGCCAGGGATGCATAGGGCTTTCCTCAGGAAAGAAAGCCTTGTGACTGCTGGTCCCTGTTTTTAAGGCATTCCCTGTGGTCAGGTTTTTAAGCAAGTGATGCACACAAATCCCCTCATGTGTAGATAGGGCTGTGTGTGAGGACTCGAAACACAGATACCTGTTGGGCATCATGGGTGATAACACATCTTGCGCACAATCGTTTCCAAATATCCCTTGCTGTCTCTAAGCAAATTGAAAAGTTTGGTGGCAGCCAGCATTCTGAAAATAAGCAAGGAAGAGACATCAAAAGAATAATAATGATGCCAGGTTGTATCTTCTTTTTTTTTTTTTTTTTTTCTTTTAAATGGACCATAAGCCAGTGTCGAAAGTGTGTTGAAAAATATAGTTTCCTAGAGTACCCATCAGCCTTTTACAGACCTCTCTAAGCATAATGTGCTGGAGAACAATTTAAAATAAAGAACGGAATTAAAAGCGATAGGAATTTCTAATGTTGTTTCCTACACTAATAATAAAGACAAAAAAAAAAATCAACTAGCAGAGCCCAGTGGAAGTTAGATTTCTGGGCCAGGAGTGTGAGCAGTGAATCATAAGGAAAGACTTTCAAGCAGTAATCACTGTGCTCTTCACCACTGACTCACTCATCTTTAGGCAAATCAATATATCCTTGCTTATCCATCTGTATAAACATCGGCACTCTGTACCCTTAGAGAACTTGTTCTTTTTCTGGTTTTAGATCCTGGATACATACTTTAGTTAAGGATAGATCTGTTATTTCTCTGCAAGATTTTCTGTGCTCTATATAACTCCACTTTTCCTACTTCCATGAAAAAAAAGACTTTTTCCATTCCATCAGAGTTGGATACTTCACTGGATTAGGACTAAAGACGTACTCCATTTTGCTGGATGTGCTACTGAACTCTGTGGTGTTAAGCAACTTCCATCACTTTTCTGTACATGACTCACCTCTGTTTTCTCTGTCATTTGGTTGAGTGCAATCTCCAAAATGTCTCCAGTTTCTTATTATACAAAGTGCCTGTCAACACTAAATTCACTCGAAACCGTAGGTTTTAATATAATGCAAATGACGAACAATAATTTATTTTTACATTTAAAGCTGTGCATGTGTGCATGAAAATTCTGACACTTTGCCCTAAATTCTGCTGTAGTAAGCCTTTCCTCTTCTGTTCTCATTCAAATACGGTGCACTTTTTAAACAAAAATGTGCTTATTTATTGCAGTTATCTAAGCAATTATGAATCTACTTAGTAAATTTACAACACAGCAGAAAGTAGCTGCTGGGTACCCTGTTGCCTGTAACAGAAATATCCCAGAGAAGGGATTTAACCTTGAGGACAACATACTAAGTGGAGTGGTAAATTCATCATCCCTTGGACTTGAGATTGGGTGTCTTTCCAAACGATACAATCTAGTTCAGCCATCAGTTGTTGGCCTGAATAATTCTCTCTACTGCCTGAGTTACTGGTAAAGATGGCGCAGCATCTGTTAGGAGGAGAACACACTGATGGTATTAGAGGCTCCTTCTGTCTTTAAAATATATATGCCAGTCAGAGTCCTTTAAATACTGCCTGGTAAAAAATATGTTTCCTGTCGCTTTTTTAGCATGTGAGCTGAATGAACTGGGGACATCATCCTAATGCAGCTGCTTGCTTGCAAACTGCCACAAAATCAGAATACTGGCTGATGTGGCTCATAGCTGACAGTGTGTGAGGAGTTAATGAGGGACAGGTGGGAAGAAAGCACTGTGGCAGTGGTCACAAGAGTTCTTGAATGAGGCAAGAGACATGAATGTCGACTCCATGTTCAGAAGGCTTGATTTATTATTTTATTATATATATATATTACATTATAACTATACTAAAAAGAAATAGAAGGAAAGGTTTCCTCAGAAGCTAGCTAAGCTAAGAATAGAATAGAAAAGAATGATAAAAAAGGCAGCTGGCTCTGACAGAGCGAGAGCCAGCTCTGCTGTGAGTGGTCACCGGATCCAAACATCCACAGGAGACCAATCACGGATCCACCTGTTGCATTTCACAGCAGCAGATAATCATTGTTTACATCTTGTTGCTGAAACTTCTCAGCTTCAGCAGGAAAAATCCTGCTGAAGGATTTTTCATGTAAAGGATGTCTGTGACAAGGGTCATCTTCAGGGTGCTTTGATGTGCTGAACATGCACAAAAGCAATTGCTGTGTTAGGACCAAACCAGACATCTCTGCGAGGCAGTAGCATGTGGTTCATCAGCAAAAGCAGCTGCAGAGCTGCAGACATCACTGGTGTTTGAACAGGCTGTGAAGCAGGTATCTGACAGCTTTATCACTCTGATGTGTTTCCATCAGCATTCAATAAGCACCAATTATTGGGTAACCTTATTGATGGTTCTGCGTGCATGATTAATGCATTGCCTGCAGCTTAAAATGTTCAAAGTCTATAGAGCGTCCTGTGAACTTTATTGCTTCAAGGATATTTAAGCTTCTTAACAGTGGAACTTACAAATAAATCAGAGATTAGGGAAGTAAATGAGTATCAGCTCTGTAGCCCATTTCTGTAAGTTTTATTTTAGGAAAGAAATACCATGCATGATTTCAGGTTCTTTTTTATACAAAACATACTGTTCTTTTAAATGCAGGTTAGAAGAGAAAAACCTGGTCCGTAGTCTGATTCAGGGAATAGCAGCATGCCTCCCAACCTTTGGCTGCTCTGAAGAAGAAATGCCCTGTGCAGCAATGTCTTTAAATGTAATGTACTTTGTTTGGTAGCCACGTAAGCTGCACTGGATGCATGTGGGGAGCATGTGTCCATCCAAATCCCTGTTCATTCCATTTCATTCCTATTTTGAGATGTCTCTTTTGCCACTCTGGAAACTTCTCTTCCACTGTGATAATTTTTCATCCAACAGATAGAGTCAGGGGCAAAGGGGTGTGAAAGACCATAAAGGATTCTTGTCTATGCCTATATAAACATGTTCAATCTGAAGTCCTTCTCTGATGCACTTACCCCAGACTGTATAGAAAGCAAAAGAAATGCAAGAGAGATTTAAATTGGAGAAGTACATCACCAAATTGCAGCAATCCACATGATGCCTTCTCTACTGCTCTTTGCTTTCCTGAAATTGTATATCAGTTCAAAATATGGTCTGTCACAGTTTAATAATACTTGAAAAATGCTCTTATGAACAATGAGAATGATGACTGAAACCTTGTAGAAAACTAGAATTTCTTCAAATGCACCTGCATTTGTAGTAGTAGTAAAAGTAGTAGTGGTACAGTACAATTTATCAGCAATATAAAATTTCTTCTGCATAAATGAATGAGAAGAAGGACTTGCTGGCATATATTTCAAATAGTGTTGTTGCATCTTCAGAAAAAAATACTGTCTTTATCCGGTTGGACTCTGTTAGTTAAAGCTAAACTGCTTTTGGGATGTTGCATTCCCTGGTGAATTTGAAATTTGAGGAAAAGAAAGATCTCTCAAAATATATATATGGTTCAGCAGTGCAAAATCTGTGGCTAAGGTGCACTGGTGTTTTGAGGATTTTTGTATGTGAATGAATGGTGTGTGAAGGGGTAAGGGGGAAACAGCATGAATAGCATTAGTTTTAATCATCTCATAGAAACACGAGGAAGTGTAAGAGTCAAGAAGTCAGCATAGGTGAAGAAAGTACCAGGAGCAGTGGCTAGTAGAAACCTTCTCATGGAATTAGAGGTGAATTTGAATCAAACCCAGTGATATCAAAGCTGTTCTGAGCTAATTTTCCATTTGCATCTGAGTTTTTTTTGGTCAATAATGTAGTGTAGATTGATATTTTTTGGTCTGATCTGTGTCCAGGGAGAATGAGTTGAGAGTGCACGGAAATTAGAGGTGAGAGAAAGAGCCTTTTCTTTTTTGAATGTTAGACCAAAGCTGGCAAACCCAGTCAACTCAGACTCCATGCTGTATTCCGTTATGAAATGTTTAGGGGGAATCTCCAAAGTAAAAGAGAAATAATAGCAACTACTGACTTTCTCAAAGTATTTCCCTAATGTCACTTCCAACACGAAATTTAAATCACCCTTTATTTAACCAGGTTTTGAATTTCTATGTGCATATTTTTTCTTCCATGAGATTAAATAATTGTCTAAAATTTAATATCCTCATCAGCGTAGGAAGCACGTGGAACTGCCACATGATTCAAGATCTGTGTGTGAAGGAGCATCAGAATCAAATATTTAATCAATTATTTTAAATGCTGAATGATGAAACATCATGGACACTCAGGGTCAGTTGTATCTGCATCAATCTGTAAAGGCACTAAAGGGAAGATGGAGGCACAAGACATTCCTCACAAAGCAGCTTTGGCTAGGAAAAGTAATCTGTTGAAAACATTAAGGGTGATGATAAGTCTTGACTGGCATAATGACCCTTTAGATGGTGTTATATCAGAATGGGTGGGTCAAATAAAACCCAGTTATTCTTAATGGAAAATTTTGGAAAAAAATCACATTTTCTCCTTATATTTTATAGAATTTAGTTGGGTTTTTTGTACTGTGAAATGCGAAAGAAAAAATTAGTCAAGTCTGAAGTTGGTGCTGGAAAGACTGGGAAATTAGAAGGGGAAAAGAATAATACATGGCACTGTATGCTGCTGTTACCTGAATATCCCAGAGCATTTCAAGGTGACGCTTATACTACCCCTAAGAAATACATGAGCAGCTCTTGGGCTTCTCATGCAGGCTGGGAAACAAAAAATAAGGGAGGGGGAGTATCATATCGTGCCTGGTGTAGATAAGGAAAGAAGTTGAGTTGTCAGATGTCAGCTTTGCTACTCCCAGAGACAGTGGTGTCGTGTTGTGAGAGGGCTGGGGAATTGTCTCACCATTCAAAGGGTTTATTTGAATCCCTGCTCAGCCTCAGAAGGTATTTGTAACCTCAGAACAGCCTTTTCTTTTCTTTTCCTTTGCATTTCTTTTCTCTTATATAAATGAGGTAGGTGGTAGGTTTCTACTTCACAGAATATTAAGATTTAAAAAAGCAAAACAAAGCAAACCCAGACTATTTAATGGTTGTTACACAATCTGCATATTACACAGAAAAATAAATGTAGAAGAGAAGAAGCAAGAAGAGGATTATTCCCTGATGCACAAGGGTCAAATCTGAGATCAATACAAAATTTGTACTTCATAACGGTTTTGTCTCCATGAAAACAGAAATGTCAGCTTGGCTCTCAGATGAAAACATACAATAAAAATGTAATAGGTTCGTTTTCTATCTGTGCTTGAAAAATAAGTGCATCAAAGAACATTTTCTGACTTCATTCTAATAATGCAAATTGTCATCAGACAGCAGTGCTTGCCAAAGAAAACAAAATGTCATCTTTGAAGGGACTGCATGCACAAGGCTATCACAAGAAGTCCCAGGAGAGAGAGGGATTTTGTAACAAGAGCAAAATGCCATGCTGGGTTTAAAAAATATCCATTCAAGCACTACAGTTGCTAAAAGGGGAAAAATAATCCCAGCTGGATCATAACCGATACTTGACAGAAACATAGCCTTCAAAGACTTCTTTTTTTTCAATCCAACTGAATTAACTAGGTTTAAAAATTAATGATACTTAGAATAAAATATCTGAAAAAATCCTTATTGCAATTTTTTGGGGGGCAGGTGGGGTGGTCATCCAAAAGGCAGGGAATTCCCTCTTTGCTAAAGATACATTAGTGCTGCATGGTCTGCTGTGAGTCAGTAAAGGCCAAAACTGGTGCTGAGATAATGGCAGAGGATGAAAAACCTTCTAATGTCTGGTTATAAAAGTGTCTTATCAAAGACAATGAGAGCTTTGGATATGGGCTCCCGGGGAGCTGGTGTTTCCCTTTGAGAGCTGTTGCCTTTTCTCACATGCTGTCTCCAGCTCACTGGGCACTGGCTTCTAATTTAAACAGTCCAGCCCTCACAGTAGAATTGCTGGATCCGTTTCTTACCTTTGAAACAGATTTAGAAACTCTGGCATTTCTCCCCTTTTTTGCCTGAATCACGTCTTCCTCAGGGCACAGATCAGGAGAAAGCAGGGCTGTCTGGGTGCTGTGCAGCATCACAGCCTCTGTTCCTGTGGGGGAGTTGAAGGATGCTCCAGGTCAGGGCCCCTCTGGAGGAAGAGCTGTGCTGGGAGAGCCAGAGGGAAGCTGTGGCACCAGGGCTGTCAAGCACCTGGCACTGCAGTGGGACTGCAGGAGGGGAGGAGGGTGCTACACCAGCACAGAGAAAGCTTTTGCAGGCTGTGATTAATTCATTCTGAGCGCCGTTACTGTCACCAGCAAATTCAGAGAGGGAATAACCTGCTTATTAGGGAATAGCAACTTATTAGTTGTGTTCAGGGAAACCAGAGAGGGATAAGGGTGTGAGATAAAAAGTGGGAAAACAAGATTCAGTATGATGACTTCAGCTGTGGGAGCATCAGTGTCCCTGGAAAGCTTGCATCCTGTTTATCTCTGGTCTGGAAATACAGAGGTATTTGCTGAGTTTGGATTGCTCCCTGTTCTTAATTAAAGGATCACATGAGCTTTATTGAAACTTAAATTACTGTATGTCAAACACAGTGCTTAGCACAGAAGAAACTACCATGAAAAGAAAAACTGACATCAGTGAGATAATAGATCATAGCAATAGCTTATTGTTGTCATGTTTATATTTGCTGCAATTATTAAAAAAGGTCCAGAAATGGATTTTGAGTGTGAGGGAGGGAAAATATTTCCTGTAGTGGTAAAGTTTTTGAATAGATGACCTTAAATCACTTCAAAGTGTTTGTTCAGTGTTCTAAAAGATTTTATATAATTGCCAAAAAGAAAAGTGTTCCTTTGTTATAGTTAGTGTTTCCTAAAATTTCAAATAAAAATAGATCTATAATCTTCTACTTAAGGTAAAATAAGACTCACTGAAATTTTAAAATTGGATGCTCTTCTAGCCACAGAACTAAACTGTTTTTCCCTCTTCTTACTCTTGTTATCTTCTGTCCCTTCCACCTTCTTCCCTCTCTCTTCTTTGACAGTGTTCAAGAGAAAGGGAGATGAAAGAGGTGAATTTTTAGCTTTAATATTTCAAAGTAAATTTTGACACATGCCAGTCTACTCTTTACTAAAAAGCTATTTCAGTTAGTTTCTCCATGTTCTTAAAAGTTTTTAACATAGGAAAGGTATGGATGTTGGGTTTTGCATTTGGAATCAATATCCAAATAAGTAGACCTCAAAGTTTTTTTGTATCTCAGTCTCATAATTCTTAAAATACATTCACATAATCTTTTTTAATGAACGCAAAGCTTTTAAATGATCATTTTTTCTTCTGGTATTCTCAAAGACATCCATCTTTCCTACCAATCCACAGCCACTTCATGTTCCAAAAAAATTTGCCATAGTTTGCACATAAAAATTCAGGTCATCTGCATTTTATGCAAAATCCTTTAAGAGATGTCATGAAAAGAGTGATAATAGTTCAAAAAACAATGTCCAACATCTGTCTTGCCAGAAAAGGGGACTGACCAAGTCTACCAGGCAAAGAAAGGAGGGGAAACAGGATGAATCTGCAAGAAAAGTGTAGGGCTGACTGCCTCTCAGTCCTTCCACATGACAAATTTGAAGCTAAATTAAGCAAAAGAAATAACAGAACCCAAGTGGTCCTTTCCTCTACTGGCCTTCTGAGAATTACTTGATGGCAGCACTTAGGGAGAGCAGCTGTTTGTAAGTGCTCTGTAATAGTAACATTCGTATATCATTCCACAAAGACATGACAGAGGATTTATAATACCTGTAACATGCCTTTTTGCTGACCTTTCTCAGGCTGGTTTGGTATTTATCATTGGAAGATTTTCTGAAAAGATTCATGTATTTGGATATTGTTTGCGTAACCAAATGAGGAGGAGCTGTCACGTTGTTGGCAGGAGAAGGACAAGAGCAGAGGGAGGATCACACATTGTTTCTTTGGAACAAGTAACTTGTTCTGTTTCAGTTCATCCAGTCCTGCAAGGGAGGTCTAGACATGTTAGAACATTGTTTGGTGTCAGACTGACAAAACTTCCTAAGGATGGCACTGCTAATGGAAAAACAATGATCTTCTGAACATAATATTGAGGAAGGCAACTGGATGATGAATTTTCATTCAGGGCAGGTTGCTGGGTTTACCTGTAAAGTGATCCCTCAGGTAGTACCAGTTGTGTCCCATATCACACATCCCAGTATTCTCTATGCCAATAAAAGATACCACAGATATGTTTCAGCTGCCCCAGGTGTGTCTCTTCGAGACTGAGATGAATAGAAGTCCAAGTCACTGTCTCAGAAGTGGTAAAGGGTTTTTCAGGTTAATTTCTCTGGTATCTTTGTGTTTCACTGTGATTCATGACTGTTTGTTTTGTCCACAGTTATTCAGTTCTGTGGAGTTTGGCAGAAGATGGCTGCTTCTTCATGAGGGAGTTACACCCAACAGGTTCTACTGGTAAGAGCAAAACTCTCTTCATGATTTCCTTGGCACAACTTCCCCACACATGCAGGGGTGTTAGAATGAAGTCTTGAAGACAATGTGGCTGAATACAGTCTGCACTGCTGATTTGTTGAGATGAATTCAGAACTGGTATGAAAGGGGCATTATGTGTTTACACGACATTGGAATAGTGGGTCTTTGATCTAAGAGTCATGCAGAACTGAAATATGCTGAATAATAGTCTGAGCAAAGCATTGATTTGGGATGGGAGAATGAAGAGTTCAGGCTGGTCCTGCTACAGTTAAGGGACAAAGCCTGAAGTCTTGGAGGACATCAGCATTTCTGCCACAGATAGACTTCCTCCAGAGCCTGGTGTTGTGCTTTTAATTACTGTTAGACCTGCTTAGCCCTTGAAAGTGAGCATGTTTCCACTAGACAGGTATCAGTGTAACTTTGACTTAGATGGAAAAGAAGACTGAGAGATGAAGAAGACATTGAACTTTTTTTTCCCTGCAAACATGGTTGTATAGTCCAAATCAAATACAAGGTTTTCTTGTGTTTTGGTGTAAGCCTGTGGGACTTCTCAGCAATTCCTTATGGAGGCCTTAGTCTGCCTGTGAGCAGAAATGGGCTTGTGTCCTGTGAATATGCCTTTAGAACAGAAGCTTTTGATAAAATAGTAATCTTGAAATTGGGAGGAGTTGAACCAATGATTAAAATGAGACCAGCATGGTAGTTTCTAAACTATAAATTTATGTCAAACCCACAGGTTTTGAACATAGCAAGATTCATGGGTGGTTCAGTCAAATATTTTCTTTTAATTTATAAAAGAAGGAAGAGCTCTAGGTCAAATTTACTTCTAAAGTTGAATTTATATTTGGTCTGCAAAGGATAGACCGGAGATTTTGTTTGCTGCTTCTGCTTTTTAATTCTTTCCCAGAACCTGTGTTAGCTGAAGCTAATGCAAGCTAAATTCCATTTTTAACTTAAATTCATTGCGGTGGGAGTGTCTGTATAGATAGTCACAAGTGTGTTTATATCACTATTTCTTTCCTGCAGAACTCCTAACAGGGTCTCAAAATGTCAGATACAAACACAGATCTCTATACATCTTCTGTTTTTTCTGGGTTAAAAAAAGCAGAAAGTCATAGAAATCTGGGTACCTTGTCATTGAGACATCCAACAAAATTGTAATTGCTGAAGTGGCTCAGAGGGCTGAAAAGAGTGTCCCTGTTCCTGAACCCCCATGTCCTGTGTAATACTCCAAACCTTTTGAAGTTTTCTGCCATTGCTTACAGTTCTGGTTTATTGTGAAATGAGCTGATGGATGCCTGCAATAAGAAAAATGTTGAAGTTATAATTTTCCCTTTCTGTGGAGCTCAAATTTGAAGGCCTCATAGAACCTAACAAATAAGAGAACTTAGGCTTGGAGCTTCAAAGGCAAACAGCAACTTAAAAGATTAAAAAATATTCCAACCACCCATCCGATTTCCCTACAGCCATTCACAAAGCGTGAAAATGCAAGTCTGTATTTTCACCTTGAACAGAATGCCCCTTGCAGAACACACCTCAGTGTAAGCTAAACTGTACTTTTGCTGTCAAAAGTGAGAATAATACAACTTGTGGAGACACTGTTGCATCTCATTCTGGCATATTTATAATGATTTTAGGACAAAAAATAATTCTAGCTGCAATCCTATGGACAATGTCAGTCTTCAAGCACATCCACAGCAGAAAGCAGCTGTGTCTGTGTGATTGAGAGCACCACAGAGAGCAGCACTGGACTTTAATATGCATTTCCATTCTGTGCAGCCAGGTACTCGAGGATCCAGCAGCACTGAAATGCTGAATCAGAAGGGAATCCCTTTGCACTCCAGGCGTGTTCACAGTTGGCAAAAAGGGAACTGGGGCCTAAGAGGGTGCAGAAGTACAGTTGAAATCCAGATTTCTGCAGCACCATCTCTGTAGCCAGTGCTGGTGTACAAGTTGGGTAAAGCCTTGCTCAGTGCCCTGTGATTTTTTGTTGGTTGGGCTGTTTTAATTTATTACTGTGTATTTTGGCTTGTATGCAGAGTGTAATCAGCCTGAGAAGTGAGAAGACTGACTTAACTTATTCTCAAGAGTGGAAATAAATAGTGAAGTAAAATGTCCTGAAGTCACAACTTAAAGCAGAATGTGGGGATACTCTCTCCTGTTCCTGGCTTTATTTAAATCAAATGTCTTTGAAGGGATCAACCAGGACACAGCTGTCCTGGGCTGAGAATGAGGGAAATATTCTGGTATCTAAGGAAGGCTGAGGAGTTGCTTTAGTACAAATTACTTCCAGTACTCTCTAAACTAGGGCTTCTCTAAAATTGGAAGACACAAAGCAAGGCCTCTGGCATCAGGCCTTCCTGAGGCTGCATTTAGTTATGCTCCTTGTTTTGACAGGGAAGATGCACCTGGAAGACTTTAAAGACTTTTACATGGGTTTGAATGGTTGATGAAAGCAAAAATGCATTTTCCTGATTGCTCACTGATATTTTCATTGCCATTTTAGCTTGTTATGTTGTCTTGTAAATAGCTTTTGGGTCACTCAAAAGCCTTGTGAATAAACTCCACTGAGCTTGCTAGTTTTAGTCTTGAGAAGGCTCTCCCTGCAAACACTGCCAGAGAAGCTGTAGTGTCTTTTACAGCTGCATTTCTTGTATCTGTTGCCAAGAGAATTTTCTTCTTTATTTGCTTATTTTTGGCTGCTTTGTGAAGCACCTCTTCCTCCTACCACTCCAGAGAAATTTAAACCCCTGAAGAAAAACAGTCTGATGATGCTTGCTACATAACTCTAAGAAAACACTCTGTAGACAGAACTCAGTTCCTTGTAGGCCACATGTACTTTTTATTCTTTCATCCTCTGTTTCATAAAGAGGAGACATTAATATGGAAACAAAATATTTTTTATTCAAAGCTCTTCTGTTCCCGCTTTTCATTCTTCCACCTGGAGCTCTAAGTGATGCCCTGACATCCACATGTGTGATGAAAGAGCTGTAGTGTCACTCTGTGAAAGGAGATGTCAGGTGGGAGATGAGCAGATGAAGTCAAACCTTTAAAATGAGAGGTGACTGGAGACTTCTTGGCTTAAAAACGTCCCACCAAAAACCAAAATAAAACAAATGTTGGAAAAAGAGATCTGTCATTTTCTACCTCATTAAAACATTGTTAGGACACACTTGTGGCCGGGCAGGCTTTAGTGATGGGCTGCTCTAACTGATGCCTCTAATAATTTCTGTAATTTGGGTATCTCACATACCTGTTTGCATAATCTAGGGATGTGGAGGAGGTGTACTGAATAAAATGTACTCCCCTCAGAAAGCCAACCACATATTGTGTGTCAGGTGGAGACTTGGAAGAATCCACACTGCATACAGGCAGTGTATGCAGTGACACAGCAGTTCTGTATCAACAATTTTCATGTGTGTTGTTATTTTTCCAGTAGCTTCTTGAGATTTTGCTGTTCAACGTACTGTGACAGAAAAATGCATGCAAGTTATCAATGTACTTGGTGATTCTGGAACTGTGTGCTCTGTGAAAATACCCTAATTACTAGGAAGGAGTATTCTAAGCAATATTAATTCAGCAGTGTATTACAGAAACAAGTTAATATACATGGATTATTACTGATAGCACAGTGTTTACTAATGTAGTTGGCATTAGGGAGAGAGAATGCAGTAGATCCTGGTTAAAAGAGTTGGATAAAAATGTTTCATTTAAATACTTCTGAGTTTATTTTTGTGATGCTTGGTGATTTTTGGTATACACTCCTATTGTGGAATTTTGCTGGTGTAGATGCTGGTTTGTAGTGAATACAGATGTGAACATAATTGGTGAACCAGTTGCGCTGAGTTGCTTTTTTCTTCCTTTTTTAGAGTGGTTCAGTCAACTAGTTAAAGTTCAGTAGTGATACTATGTGACTTGCAAATCCAAACATCCATGGCCAGCAGTTGCAGAAAAATTGCTCAAAGTGCATATAGTCCTATATGGCCAAAATATAAATTTGCTGGTCATTAAAAGCTAGGTTTTTATTCTGGTCCTCAGATCAAGTCATGCACTCCACCAGAAATTATTTCATTAAAGTCAGTAAGTCATTAGAGCTGGCCCTAAAAAAAAAAAAAAATTCAAAAAATTAAAATTTGTCAAAATGTAATAGTTTTTAATAAAAATGAGATGTTTTTCTGAAAAGATTCTCATCTAATTCTAATCAAAACTTAACCTTGAGAAACTTGGAGGGGGAGGAAAGAAATAAAATCAAATAATAAAAGTGTCCTAAAAACTAACATAAAATGAACAATAGAAAAGCCCAACCAGTAAATTAGGTCATCAGATCACAATCATTATCTCTACCAGTGGTATTGATTTTATTTTCTACTTGAGTGTTGCACCCAGACAAGCAAGTAGGAGAAATACAAAAATAATAGCGCTCCATACTTCGAGAAGATTGGAAGGCTGTAATAACAAGAGGGCTGGAGCACCTCTCCTGTGAGACTGAGACGTGGAGATGTTCAGTCTGGAGAAGAGAAGGCTCTGGGGACACCTGAGCACCTTCCAGTGCCTGAAAAGGGCTACAAGAGAGCTGGAGAGGGTCTTTTGCCAAGGCCTTGGAGTGATATTGACAAGGGGTAATGGCTTCAAGCTGAAGAAGAGCAGGTCTAGATTAAATATTGGGAGGAAGTTCTTTACTTTTGGGGTGGTGGGGCATTGGCACAGGTTGCCCAGAGACGCTGTGGAAGTTGGAAGTGTTGAAGGCCAAGTTGGATGGGGCTTTGAGCAGCCTGATTGGTGGAGGGTGTCCCTGCCTGTGGCAGGAGAGCTGGAACTAGAGATGATCTTTAGGATCCACTCCAACCCACGTGATTTATGATTTCCAGTAGCATCACATGTCCACAATGTTAATGATTCCTTGAAGAAATGAAAGGAGAGATTTCAGTTTGGTAAGAGGTGTTGCTGGGTCTCCTCTTATGTTTTTCTGAGTATGAGCAGAAGAAAATGGAGGCAAACGCTGTAAAATAGTAAGCCAACCAAACTCTTCCATCAAATAATACAAAAATACGCACACACACTGAAGGGGAGAAAAGCCTGCAAGCAGCTGGGAGGACAGATAAGTAGATAGGGCTGTATTTGTGTTTCTTTTATGAGTAGTAGCAAAGAAAGTTAATCTTCACAGTATAATTATAGAGTATATATATTTTCTTTTTCAGAGGAGGCTGGAGACTGTATTTTAAAAGCTCTGACTGTGTTCACTGGAGCAGCTGAAAGAGATGAAAATCAAGGGGATGAGGTGTCAAAGCCCTGTTAAAAACGTCATTATATTCAAGCACTTGGAGCAAGCTGGGTGCACTGTCCCAGTGTTTCTGTCAGTTCTTGGCTTGGTGAGATTTGCACGCCCACCCAGGTGGGCTGAGGCAATTTAAATGCCTCAGTGCCTGGGCTGTTTACAAATGATGCTGTGTATGGCTGAACAAGACCTTTTAATCACTGCAGGGCAACTGCTGGAAGCTGATGGGAAAGATGCCAATCAAAGTGCATTGTGACAGACTGTCCAGAAAATCATCCACTTGATCTAACACACAAGCCTTATTCAGTGAGTTGAAGGGAAGAAATTTAATTTAAAATGTTTTTACATAGCTTAAATACGGTGGTTATGGGTACATGCCAGAGAAACCCACGACAGTTCTCAGCAGGTGTGAATGAAGTAAATGTTCATCTGATTAATCCTTTTGGGACCCAGTCTGGTTGATGCATAGGTTGGTGTGTTTTAGTTTTCCCGATTCAGCAGCTATTTCTTCAAAAATCATCCAGAGATATTTTATAAAGGAGTACAGACTCCCATGAGCTTCTGCTATTCTACATCACCCACTTTCCCTCATAAAAGTTCTGCAGAAGTAGGCAGACATCCATTCACCGTGTTCAAAATCTTGATCTGGGGGCTGATCAGTAACAGGAGCCTGCAGTGCTGTGCAGGACCCTGGAAGGTGTCAGTCTCCAGCAGGCATTGGAATAAGCAGCTGCTTTCTCTGTGTGCACCTGTAAAGGACAGACCTTGAGAAGGTGAAGCAGTGCACAGGTAAATCACCTGTGGATTTGTCTAGCTCTGTGTCAGGAAGGTTGCACTGCTGTGTTCTCTTGTATGTTTAATGAGCAGCGCACTGTGCTACTTTCCCCTCCTGCTCTACATGACTTGCTGGCCTCCTCCAGAGCTGCCTGACTGGGCCACAGCCCTGCAAGGTGGGAGAGACATTCCTTCACACAGTAGGAAATTTTGATCCTATTAGACTGTACCAGCAGAGGAGCTGTAAATCAGGTAGGTTTGGTTCATGATATCAAGGAGGGGAGCTCAGAGGCTGTAACTAGAGGTACTTTCCCCCTCCTTTCTGTTCAAGCCAGCTTGAAGTCTTAAGTTTTCTGCAATATGTGAAAAAGAGATATAGGATTGAAGGGCTATCTTAAAATCAGGATCTAGTCCTGGTTAACTGAACTTTATCCACTTAGTTTAGATCCTCATTTTAAGACATTCCTCCCACCCTATGTTACCAGCAATAGGCAGCTGCCTCCTGGGAATTTGCATCCATCTATTTGAGAGCTTCAGCTAAGTTTCCTCTCTGGAGCATCCCACAGAGAGCTGTCACAGCAGCAGGGGAGAAGGCTTCCTTTGCTGCTGCCCTCAAATTCTGGGGTATGTACAAAGCAGAGTGTGGAAAGGTGTGGGTCATTATGCACTAGGGCTCTGAAAAGTGGCAGGATGGTGAGAGTAAAAGCGACTCCCCACAGCCTGAAAGTCTCACTACTACCCCCTATTACCTACTCACCTATTTCAGTGTCAGCAGCAGCAGCCACCTGCTTTTCTGGGTCAGTGCTATGAGGTGGCACAATTAGGAGAAGTTGGGCTTTACTCACTAAAAGTTCTAAAGAAAGGGTGACAAACCGACTGAAACAAACCATAGCATGGATTTAGCCCAGTGGCTGCCAGCTGAATTGCATCGAATTGTATCATTTCATGTGATTGGACAATGTGGGAAAGAATAGTGCAGACATGTAGCAGGGAAAAACTAATTAAATTATGGTCAGGGGAGATTTATTAACCAGATGTAAAGAAATGAATTGCTGATTTATGCCTATCTGGAATCCATCCTTGTTTCTAAAACATGTCAGGAGGATGTGGTTAGGAGATGTTAAAGCTGGAAAGCAGTCTTTAAAGTATGTTCCAGGAATAGTAAAATCTGTGAAATTTCACATAATAGGGACTGAACTAAAGAAACCACAAGAATTGCCTCCCACACTAAGCTCCCTGGGGCAGATTCACTGACCTCTGCAAGCAAAAAAGGAACAGAGCGTATCTGCAAAGTCCTCATGGAGTCAATATAGTAGTAAAAGAAAAAGGATCCTGGAGGACTCTCAGGGTCTATTTTTGTCTCTGCCACATAGCAACTGTGTGATCTTGGTCAAATCAATGAGGCCCCTGTGCTCTTGACTAATCAGTGAAGTTTATCTATAAAGCTTAGAACAAAAATCTTCCTCAGCCCCTATTTCTAACTTGGTCTTCTTGTCTTGTACTTTTCCATAGGTCTTGAACAAATCAGTACCATGCAGGGAAGGTTACTTAAAGGTTGATTGTCAAGTGCTTTTGTATCTTTGGACAAAAAGCTCCTTGTTCAGTGCTACATGTTACTATTTTTATGAATGGCAATTAGAATTTAGTGTTACAGAAACATCAGTGGGACCAAAAATTGATGCAGCCGTGGACAACATGAGCGTCATCCACTGTTGTTGTTGTTTTCATTCTGTCCTTTAAAACAAAACCAAAAATCTGCCATTCCCTGAGCTGGAGGAAGGTGTCAGTTTTTTAACATGAAGTGACAGGATATGTCCAGAGGCAGTGGAGGAGCTGGTTTTGCATTGGCAAGATTTATGATAAGAGATTCGCATGAGTGCTGAGGCTAAAGGAAGATAAATCCCTAAAGGCAAATTCTACCAATAATTGAATTACAAAGCCATTGTCATGTGCTGAACAAAGCAGCTTTATAGCTTTATTGTGACAGGATAAAGCTTGTTAGAATATTTATGCTCATAGGACAACTTTGGCATAAGGATCTCTAGGAGTGCATTCCCTCTTCCACGTGGCTATTGCAGCTAGTTAGTCTTTCTGTGTAATGCAGTGTATGTGGAGATGGGGATTTGCTGAAACTGGGACTAGGAAGAGGGATTGCTGAGGGTCAGGAGGCATCTTAGATATACAGCTTGTTAAGCACAAAGCCATCTGTGGAATGCAGCTGAGGCACATGAGCATTTTTCATGCTGAGTAATCAAACTGGATTTTCCAAGCAATGTCACTTTTCTGTTTGGCATTGCACTGTGGCCACATCTGAGCTACTCCCACTCAGCACTGACAATCTCAAAATGGCCAGAACTGTCTGGATCTCATTCCATCCACCTTAGTGGAAACAGGCTGTTATGCCATTTGTCTGCCGGCCTTTGCTGCATGAACAAGTCATACCTGTTTACCCCCAAAGCAGGTGAGGTATGGGCACAGGAGTCCTAATTCTGCATTTGGTTACTTCCTCTGAGACATGGAAAAACTGTATAAAGCCTCTGTGTCCATATAAAGAATGAGGGACATTCACACTTGTTATGTCTGTGAGAAGGACATGGTAGCATTTGGCATTCTGGGCCATTTGCATCAAAGATTCTGTAAAATAACAATGTCTGCTACTGCCTGTCTTAAAAGATGTTTGATCTGGGCTGCTGTGAGCATGTATGATACAAGAAATACATATGAAAAGATTGCCATTGAGTTTCTTGTGTATATAGTCCCAGATACAGTGTGTCTGTGTCTGAAGTCAAGCGTCCAAAACCAAAGGCACCCAAAACTGCTTTACAGAATGCACAAATCCTTGAGATGCAGCCCTTATTGTCTGGTGTTTGGAGTGCATTGTTTATGAAATAATGGTAGTTTGAAATTAGGTGCAGCAAGTAGAAGCTTTTGCTTTCTTCACAATGATGCCTTTTGCAGTTCTGAGTGGTCTGACTGCATTGCAAGCCTCATCAGTTCCCAGCATCCATAAACAATTGCTTTTGTCCCTAGAAGTGAAAAAAGATAGAAGAGGTGGAAACCCCAGGATAACAGGGTCTCTATTGAATTTTCTTGGCTCAGAGGAGCTGACCGGCCAAGGAAGCCAAGGTTTTAGAAATGTTTCAGACAGAGAAGATGGCAAAGGGTTGGTCACTACAGAAATATGCCAGCTAGCATTTACTGTGCAATGGGTAGTGCCAGGCTGCTTTTGTTTAGTTCAGCCTAGTTCCAAATCAGGGGATGATTTGGGGTCTTTTCCCTGTGCTGCTTCTCACGGTGGATGTGGAATCTGCATTCAGAGCAATTACTGTGCTGCAGCCAGCGCTATCGATTTGTGAGGCTCTCAAGTGCCGATAACTACTTAGCAGGCTTGATAGTGATTAAAATTTTAGCAAGCAACTTTGTAATAGGACCGTGGGGGTCCTAAATTTTTCAAAATGTAAGCATCTTCAGTGTAAAGGCAGTGGGGTCACTGCCTTGCACTCTCTTTGGCTTTTCTAAATCCTCCTTTTCCCAAAAGATTTTTTTCCTTTTTCTTTTCCTTTTTCTTTTTTCAAAACATCCAGACAATTATGCCAACAAAACACTTAAAGTTAATCAGAAAAATACAATAGGCACCATTCAACAGAAAGCGTTGCAAGGATATCCCTGGTGTCCTTAAGTTTCTGGGAGTATTACAGAAAGCCTGAGATTAAAGGGACGGACAAAGGACATGCTGGCATTTTACCACAAAGTGAAAACATAGACTGAGGCAAGAAGAAAAGTTTGTGGTTATATGAGTGTTTGTACTTTGAGAGAAGATGCTGAAAGGGAAGAATGGATTTGAGAAATATGAGAAGAAAGCACTGCCAGCATAGGGAACAGAAGTTGCTCAGAATAATGAATGGCAAATTTGGGACTATTGTTTATTTTTAGAGAGATTTCTGAGAGAAGTCAGTAGCAGAGTGGGTCCCAGAATGTTGTTGATTTGTGCCTCTGTTCTTTGTAGGGTGCTTGGTTTATCAGCTGTTGAGCACACAGCACTGTTCCTTGTCTACCTTGGGAGGCAATGCATTGCCCATGTTGCATTGACCATGTGTACACAAGATAATGAGGTACAGTGGGCACTTACATTAAGTTACAAACACTGAGTTGGAGGCTTTGGTGCTCTCTTGGGCCCATCCAGCATGTAGTTTCCTTCTTCTACATGTGAAGCTTGTTTTTTTTTTTTTTGATCATTCAAGCTTTGGTTTAAGAACCTTCCAGTCTGGTCAGAAATGGAATTTCTTTGTAATCGGTTATTCGTTCTTTTTCATATTGACACCATGGGTTTAAAACTGTTACTTAATACTCAGTCTTGTAGAAGTACATTGACTTTCTCAGCTTCTAAGGATAATGCTTTTGGTTTTTTCCCCCCAGCCATGAAGGAGACAAGAAAACCCACTGATAGAATAGCTGGATGCTTGGTAGCGTTGTGATTGATTTGGTTGACATACTGAAAATTCAAGAAGTCTGATATACATCCTACAGTTCCTAACACCTTTTTTCCAGTAGATGCTTTAGGAACAGATTGTCCTATGGATGTGAAAGGATATGTCTGTCTTCCTAGAGAAAGCCTGTTCTCAGGGGCTGTACAACCAATATTTATATTTATATTATTAAATATTTATTGAATATTTATATTTAAGCAAAATATTTATCTGCTGTATATGCTCACTGTGGTCAATGTTTCTGAATGTCTCCAAGGCTTTTATATGTAGAGTAAATAATAAGGCTGATGTAAGCTATATAAAACATTTCTCAGAAAGAGGACTGCTCAGGACATTCAATTACCCCTTAAATTGCAATCCATATCTTATCTGTAATTTGTGATTTTAAAATTAGATAATAAACGTATTTCAGGTCTGTTGTGTTTCCTACTTTGGGACCTTTATGTGATCACATGTGGGTGTCTGTAGTGTGGGTGTCCAGACATTTTAAATTCAATGCAGAGAAACAGGCCTTTCTAGGATAAATTCTCACAAAGTCATATCTAACACTGTTCAGCTGATCCAGAGTGAAAAACTGCCTGTTTCCTCTCTCTGCCTGCAAAGAGAGCTGAGTGTGATTAGTTCAGAGTTAAGTATCTGTGATGTACAACTGGGTAAGATGAATATTACTTTATGTGGCTTTTCAGGTGGTATGGAGAGATGTATAAAGAAATATCCTAGGGCTACCATGGAACAAGACAGCATGATCCAAAAAAAGTGACATCACAAAAATGCTGGTCAGTGAGCTCTCAGCAGAATCCACATGGAAATGATATGTTTCTGGCTGTCAGCTCTGTACAGTTAATAATGATTTGAGCAGATGTGTATTTGTATTTTGCTTGTTCTTTACAACTGATTTTTCATGTTGGCATTTAATATTATGGGCCTGACCATGACCTTGTGCTGTTACAAATGAAGTCAGTTGTATATCAAAGCAATGAAATGAGAATTTTCTAATGTAGGGAGAAAGATCTGGCAGATAGGAACTCATGGATATGGCTCTTGACTGTATCTCAGATGTCCTATTTGACTTTAGGAATTTCCTCCTCTGGACCTTACTTTTCATCTTCGTCATCACATTCCTATGTCACAGGGGCTAGGAGACATCAGAAGAAAGGAAGTCCTGGAGGTTTGTCACCAGCTGTGTTTCAGCTGGCCTTGTTCTGTACCCCCTTGGGACAACTGATGGCTTAATTCTACCTTGAACTGAAGCTCCTACAGTCCCAATACTGGCTGAGACTAAGTAATCTGCAGGTGAATACTTTCAGGGCTTGAGGGGTCCAGATCTTTATATGCTGGTCTTAAGGCACCTAAAAGTTTGATGTAAATTATGGCTCATAAAATTGGCTGTCTTTGCCTGAGAAGATGCAAAAGGTGTTTCTCTTGGGGTTAGAATAACACTGTGAGGAGGAAATTCACATAACACCTGAGTGTAGACTCATGTGCTTTGCTGGATGAGCACCATTGTTGCACTCTTAAGAGGCAAAATACTCAAATTTGGGGAATCTGTTCCTTGTTTCTTTGGAGAGTTCACATCCCCTGGAGGTGTGTGAGGTCAGGAGGAGGAATGGACTGACAAAGCTGTACTGTCTTCTGCAATAGCCCAGTTCCAGGTGGGCTATTCCAATATCCCAGTTCCAGTATTTAAATCCCACCTAAATAAACAAAAAGAAAAAGGAGTTATGCTAGCTTTGTCCCTGTGCAGTTTTTTAGAGCCGTTTGTCACTGGCATCTCTCTGTCTTGAACTGAATTGTAATGAGCAGGCCCCACATTTTGGCCCTAAATCTGCTGATCATAGCAGGCATAACAAAAATGCCCAAGGAAAGTGCTTCCTTCCTCCCTCACTTGGTGTCAGTTATCAGGAAGCAGAGATTTTAAGTGGAAGTTGGATGTTTAAGGAAATAACACCTTGCCATAAACTTTATTAAAAATGGAGAAGAGGTAAAAGCAATGCTGGTTCAGAGTATTTTCTGAACTTCAGTTCCCAACAAAGGAGAACAAAACCTTTTCCAGCTAGTGAATTGCTATATATTTTGTCAAGCAAAGGTAAGGATTAATCAGGACACAGTCTTGTTAACATTTTTATAATAGTTATTAGTTAATGCACATGATGATTAAGTACTGGAGGTGCCTCTGATTGCAGTCAGTGGGAACTGAATTAAGGTCTAAATCACTGTTTGAATCTCTCTTCTGATTTCCTGAAAAATAATGAGGGTTTGAAGAGAACATCTAATTTTTCTATCACTGGAAATGAATGTGTGTCTTCCCTCATGCTTCTATTAACTAGGAGGTCAGGCAACTGACAAGAAACTGGTTGTTTAGCCCTCAGCTTTAATCCAAGATTGTGACTTGGGGGATAGGATCAAGACCAGAAACAAGGCAGATTGTCAGAGATGCTGCTGAGGCAGCTGTACAGTGGCATTGGCACATAGAGCAGTCATGCATCATTCAGGCTGTCCATCCAACCACTGTTCATTTGGAATCTTCCAGGGAATTGATGAGGCCACCAGTGCCAGTCCAGGGGAACCTCAACAATGGAAGTGAAGTTTAATTCCATAAACTCCTCCTTATTTGCAGTGCTCAATGTCTTTACTTTGTTACTTGTTAATTCAGAGGGAACAAACAGTGATTTTCAATGTGACACTTTTATTAATGGAATACTGTTTTTATTAGATCAGAAGTGATAAAATGTCTCAGGATAAAATGAGGTTTTAAAACTTCTTAATTAATGAGGGAACATTGATCATTAAGAGTGTCAATTAAGCAAATGTGCATAAAATGTCGAATATAAAGGAACAGCTATAATTAGTATGCTGGCAAATACTATTATCCCATCAATTAGAGTCTTCTGTATTCCACCCTGAACTGAAATGCATCCTTCTGACCAAACAAGGAGAAACATCAACATTTCATATGCCAACAAGAACAGGAATGGGTCTCCAGGTGGAAAGAAGTGAAGGGGTTAGAAATAAAGAACTCATTAAGTGCAATGGCATTTATTAGATAAAATAGTAGAATTTCTTTCAAATATTCAAGTTCATTTTAGGGAAAACTCCAAAATTCTTTCAAAGTTATCACTTCTTATTTGTGAGTATGATTTTATGTCCAGCTAAACAGGATCTCCTTTGAAAGCAATATCTCAGCCATTCATGGTGTAGGTTGATTTTAATGCCCTTGTCTCAATCTGCCTTTTACAGGTCTATGATGGGGAATGGAAGAGAGCCTGACCTTGTGCACCTGGAGGCAAGGACAGTGGATGGCCGTAAGTACATCAGCTTCCAAATATTGTGGTATTCTGGGCTCTCCTCACATTCTTGTAACCATACAATACAACAGTAGAAATCTCACTTTTTTTAGTGATTCACTCGTGTAGTACACGGAATTTGGCTGTTCCAATTTAGGTCTGTCAGAAGAGAAGCCTTTCCAGCAAGGCAAAATGTTGGGTAAACCAGGCTGTGAAAGGAGCTGAGGACATGGTAAGGAGGAATAGGTGATAAGCGGTAACTTGAGTTACTACACACAACACTTTTATTTCTTCTTACATGGTTTTTATTGATGGGAACATGACACTGAAGAGAAGTTCCTGGGTCACGAAGTCTAGCTGCTGTTTGTTCACACAGTACATAGCATTACCTTGTTCATAGCTTCACAGTTTTAGCAGACCTGGGATACTCTGCCTTAGGTACTACCTTTGAAAATACCCAATTAGAAACCTTTTAATGACCAGTCTGAGTGTGCTCTTCACTGTTACTGCATGTCCTGTCATTGTCCTTCACTTTCATCAGCTCCTTTCCCTCCCTGCTTTGCCTCTTGAGGTGTTTTTTGTTTTTTCCTTTTTTCCTATTCCAGGAGCCTCCTTTACCTGCAACTCCAAAATATTTTCCTAATTGGCTGTAAATTCTCTCAGGCACACTCAGCCCCCTGCTGGCCTTTTCTCCTCCCATCCAGGCTTTCTTAAGGTTTATCTTTGAGTTCCACTGCCTTTGCAGATCTTTCTCTATGGATTTCTTTTCCACAACATTGGATTGCCTCAGGCAGGCATCACAGTGAATGCCCAGCTGCTAGAGATCCAGTCATTTTAATTCCATATTGTTTCCTCAGTAAATAGCAGTTTTCCTGCAACATAACAGGAAGGTTTTTACCATTTGCAGTACAGAAGTATTAATAATGCCTTCAGTTACTTATTTTTTAAATGATAAAGTTCCCCCTTGAATTGTACCCTCAAATGCAGTGGTGCCACTTAAAATGTGCATTTTGTCATTGGAAAATTAAAAAATATCTGAAAATTTAATTGTAAGGTATTCTGGTTTTTAACTTAGGAAATTTAACTTGAAAGAGAACTTTTTGGAATATGAATTTTGATAGTTGCGATAGAAACCATAAAGTTTTAAAGGTCTTTTCATTTCAAGATATGTAGGATTAGTGACTGTGAAAGAATGCATTATCTCTATTTCTTGTAATTTGTGATCTATGATTATTATTTCTCCCCTCAACTTCACTTACTTGATGTGGCAGCAAGGCTGGGAACATGAGGCTTTCTATTTCTTGGGACATGCTAAAAGGAAATATTCTAACAGGACAGTGTCTATTTCAGCACAAAACACTGCTGTTAGAAGTCATTAAAAACTTGAGGTCATTGAGATGAAGTACCACATGTGATGTTTAGGGAGCTGTATTCTGGTGATGCATTTGAGGGACATTTATCTCCCAGTGGGCAGAGAACAACCATAGTACTGGGCCCTCCTTGCTAGAACACCAGTAACTCTCCATCTCTGCTCTCTGATTATGGTCTGTCTGTGCACTTAATTTATTGTGCTTATGTACATAATGTAAAATGTTTGCAAGGACCAAAACAAGAGTTCCTCAGCAGGCATAAATCAGTACAACTTCAGTGGCATTGATTTACACCTGCTGAGGATCTGGCTAGCAATCTTGTTCTTGAGTGTGTGTTCTCCCCGCTTTTTTCTTTTTTTTTCCCTCTTGGGATCCGGAAGAAATGTGGACTCCTGAACACACTGCAGGTAATGATGAACAAGCTGAGTACAGCCTGCTCAATTTATTTCTATTGGTGGAGACAGACTTGCAGGGCTAATCGCCGCCTTTTATGGTTTTCATCCTGTTATGTAAGTTTTGGAGAGCACCATGCAAATTTTCATCTTGTGGAATGTGATGCTATTGTTTGTTTTTCAAAGGCTTCAGGCCCAATCCATATCAATCTGGGGCTGAGAGCATGGTGGTAAAACTGATTTTTCTGGTTGGAAGAAGTTTATGTGAATGTTATCTCACATTTCCATTTGTACGCTTGGGTGTCCCTGGTGTTTCGCTTTGATTTTGGAACAGGATCAAAGGCAAGCCAACAAAGTCAGCAGGAATTGTGATTTTTTTTTTCTTTTTTTTTTGGTCTGGCTTCAGGGCAACACCCCAGCAAGACAATTAATCCCCTCTGGTTCTTAATCATACTATAAGCTTCTCTTTGTTGCATTCACCACCACAACCAGCGGGCAGGGTGATGGTGCAAGTTAAATCTAGGTTTGCTCAAATGCAACCTAAAGTGCTTTCAGAAGGCATAAACTTAATGACACATGGGGGTTCAGGTTTGTGAAGAATACACAAGATCCTAAAATTAACAATCTTATCTGATTTGAGCTTGGTAGGGTTATCCCAGTAAGGCCTGATTGAAGCTAATCAAATGGGAAGTAATTTTTATTCAGGTAGTGCCTACTGAGAAATCCAGACTGTTAGTGCAAATTAGAAAGATGGATTCCTACAAGACATTTGGAGACTAACTGGGTACCCACTGGCCCTCCAGAGAATGGCAAAACTGACTCAGGGGATGTCTAAATGACAGTTTCTATAGAAAGTGAAACAACTATTACATTTATGAGCCATGCCTTTGCTTTTGTAGATAAGAGACCAATTTATTTAAAGTTTTTAAAAATTTTTAAAGTGTGGATGAAAGAAACTAAGGGGTTTTCTAATGTGCTGGCAAAGATTTAGAGAGCTCCTGATATTTAAAAAGTAGTTTTGTTTCCTTTGCTTTTCTTCTGCTGTCCTGATTTACATAGCAGCTTTCCCTACTGAAAGATAATTTAGGTGCTGCTGTGATGCAGGTTAAGACCAAAGTCTCACCTGGGGCCAGCAGACATGTTCTGCTTGCTGATCCACAGCGACTGAGCATCTGGCCAAAAGTGCCTCAATCACAAAGTTGCACTAGTACTTTAATTTCTGTTTTCACAGGAAATTGCTGGGAAGAATAAAACAATCACTGTTGTGGAAAAAATGAGTAGGCAGCCTAGCCTGGCAGTCTTTTCCTAACATAGCTACAGTGGTGAATTAATTCCTGTAGTGCCCTAAACCTGTGCAGTGATTTTTTTTTTCTTTTCCTGATTGTGATTAGTCTTTTTCCTGATCATGATTAGTATTTGTCCTGGAGAAGGACATCTGTTAGTTTCTCTCATCATAGTTTTATGCCAAAAATGGTGGAGGATATACTTCCCTATGTAAAGAGGGATTTTTGATGCTGACATGCAATGAAGAAAGAGTAGCAGCAGGATAAAACCAGATTTGTGAGTAGTTAGTAAATGGGATGGTTTCGTTTCACTGATCTTCATTACTGGTTAATTGCTTTGCAGTCGCTGAGTCCTGGAGAGTTGTAAGCATATTCCCATACCATGCATGTTTCACAAATCAACATTCAGACCAGATGGAAATGGATAAGAAACAGTCATTTCATGTGTTTCTCAAAAAATAAAAAATATTAAAGTATGGGAGAACATTTATTTAAACTGTGGAATTCATTGCCGTGGGAGGTTGTGAATGCTGAAGATGTACCTGCCCTGCTAAGGCAACCTAGACTTGTTTTATTGGTCACTGAGGGAGAGGGGTTACAGGCCTGGGTCTTTCAGTGACATATGTCACTACCATGTTCTTATGGGTCATTAGTTACAGGATGCCAGTCATGCTTCAAAAGCAGAAACTGTCCCTAATGTCTGAGTTGCTCAGTAATGAGCTGGAATGCTCCACAGAAAATCTGTGGGAAAAACAGATCACTTACTACATTGTATAAAACTCCTGATTTGTCCCCAGTGGATTAATTGACAAGACACATTCCTCAGTGAAGTAAAGACAAGAAAAATATAAATTATGCATTTGCAGAGTAGAGGGACCATTTTCTCTGACTCTCCCTGTGATCTAATAAGGTTTTGAGAAGACATAACTGCAAGCTTACAGTAGGAAGCAGTGGATGTCAGGGTTTGATGTGTAATCCAAAAAAAGCACTTGTCAACAAAATATCCTGAAGAAAGTCCCACTGCTTTAGGAAGGGATCTAAAACTCTCCTGTTTACTTTTGCAGAGGCCAACCAGCCTCCAGTAACCACCAATAACTTTCCTTCTCCACCAGCAAGCCAAGAAATGTCTCTGGGACAGGTTGGATCCATTTGCATTGAGAACATACGAGCATGGTGCTCAAGATAAATGGAAAAAACTAAAATATTTCATGACACAGGGTCCTCCTGGCTCTTAGCATTTTCTGTGCTAGCTTTTGCAATTCACTTTCACTACTGAAACAGATTAATTTTGTCAGAGATTTCCCTTACAAGATGTCTCCTCAGCTGTGTTCTGTGACTCTTCTTGCTTCCTCTTTAGAAATAGCTGCTGTTCCCTGAGAAGATTCCTACTCTGGGTGTCTAAACCTGTCAAAAATGAATGCATCTGGGGGTGTAAGAGCTGGGAGTTGCTATGTTCTTCTCTCCAGGCACAGTGTGACTTTGTTGTTGTATATTAAGAACAGCAGCTGTTGTTGGAGGTGAGGGTTCTGGAAATGAAAAGCATAATGTCCTAATTACCTATGGCAGGGAAAACATCTGTGCGAGAAAACTAATGAAATTAATTCCAGAGCTTAGCAACTGAATACATTAATTGACATTAATTAATGCTAAATTACAAACCTCTGCCAATGAAGTCACATGAAATGTCCGTGAGAATGAAATGGAAAAAATCCTTGAGTTAATGTGAACACAGAAAATCTTCCCCTAGGGAAAAAAGTGAGAACCAGGCACTGCAAGAAGCCTACTTCTCCTTCTTTCTGTCTCCTGTAGCAAAAGGAGCTTTTCCTGTTGTTCACATCTCAGTGTTTGGCTGTTTGGGAGATTAGCTTAAGCAATTTCAGTGCTCTGCCCTTTAGTAGTTATTACTGGCATTTTAGAATCGAAGCCATGGAGAATTGCACTGTAAAAGTTCACAGGAATTGCCTTAGTAAATCTTCATCAATGATACAATCACTGCTGCACAGACTCCTGTGGTCACAGCAGAAATAGGGATAGTCCCCATTCCTCCATTAAAGCAGGATGCAAAAAACCTCAGTCTCCTATAATGGATGTCAACCTGGCTTGCTCTTTAAAATCTCTTGTGGAGGGGATTCCTTTATCCCCCAGACTTTTTAACAGCTTAGGAGGCAGTAGGACCATTTCAACTGAGGCTGCTTTGCTGAAGCTCAGGATTGGCATATATTTCACTCAGGAGCTTTGTTGTGGCTGAGTGGGAGACCCCTCCTGGAGTTCTGTGTCCAGCTCTGGAGCCCTCAGCCCAGGAGAGCTGTGGACCTGTTGGAGCAAGTGCAGAGGAGGCCACAAAGATGATCAAGGGCTGAAACACATCTGCATGTGAATGCTGACACAGCTGGGCTTGCTCAGCCTGGAGAAGAGAAGGAGACCTTATTGTGACCTTTCAGCACTCTTGGGACAAGGAGGGGACATGGTGGCTGTACAGCACTGTTGGGTGGTGGAGAGACTGTGACCCCCCTGTCCCCTTTTTCCTGGCTGCAGAGGAGCAGAGGAGGGCTTAAAGGCTCTGAAAGGGAACTTCCCTGAGCTCACAGGAATGAACGGGCTGGGAATTATGTCGTTCCCTGCCCTCTCGTGGCTAATGTGGAGAAAATCAGGTCCCTCTGAAGGGAAATACATTTTGATCATGCTGCCCAGGCTGTGCTCATTAATGTTTTGCAGTGAGCTGCGAAAGCATAAAATGTTATAAACAGCAGCAACTAATAATACATTGCACTTTATATATTCCAAGAACCCTGCAAATGACGGAGAAAAAAAATAATCCTTCATTGAACTTCCCTGAATGTTCGTTACCCTGCATGTCTGTTTCCAGCAGAAGTCAACAGCCCTTAGAAGCAAGGAAAGAAATGTCAAATGATAGATTTTAATTAAAACCAAGATTAAATACAAGATGGTAAAATTCCAGCCATTTCTATTTCAGTGTAAAATGCTCTTTCTCTGATCTCAAGGTGGTAATTATATCAAAGAAGGGGCTGTGTCTCTCCAAGGAAAATTATTAGAAGTACTTCTAACATTAAATGCAATGTAGTGTTTCTGTCATGTAAGTACGAATGTTAAAAAACCAAAATGGTTCCTTGTGTGGATCAGGTTTGTCATAAAACAAAGTGCAAATTCTTAATGAATCTGGAATAGTCCAAACAGATTACTGAGAATCTGGTTCTGTATTCTAGGATAAATTGTCCCCATGAAGAAATTCAAATTGTTTTTCTTCAGGTGACGGATTATGAGATTGGCACCTTGCAGTGCTTCAGAATAGGAGGTGGGGACATCCCACATAAGAACAGTGGATGAGATGGCTGCCATGGCTATGAGATGGATGGCTGTATTTAGCCATTTAATTTGAAACTGCTAAGATTTCTAGTTACAAGGGAGTGTGGAATGATTGCCCAGTTCCGCCAGAGTGCATCTACTTATGCTGTCAACAGCAAAGTAGGTAAAACCCCTGAACAGGAGCTGGTCTGAGGTACTTTCCAAGTTGATCTGAATTACTCTACAGAGTGTAAGTGCTGTAGGAAATACAGAGGTGCATCACAGAAGGTTCCCCCTTGGTAAAAATGCATGGCTCTGACGTCTGATCTAGGGCAGAATGAAAGAAATAATGGGAGTTGAGGCAGGTAAAGAAGGAAGGATATTAAAGGAAGAAAGTAACCAAGGATTTATGAAGGATGTAGGGGAAAGAAGGGCTCTATGGTGTTGAATGGATGGTGTCAATTCACTTCACATGGATCTGGGAAGCAAAAATGCCACCTCAGCAAAACAGGTTTATGACAGTAGGAAGAATCTGCACTCAGGATCTCAAGGGTATTGTTTTTGTTCTTTTCCTTTCAGATGCCCAATACATCACCTGCAAGATGCAGAACTGCAGTGAAGCCACTCGCAGCAAACCCTTTCCAGGCTACATTGACCATAACTCCCTGATCGTCCAGGGTGATTATGTCTTTGTCCAGGTGCAGAACACCCTCCTCTCTTATGTATTCTACTACTTTATGTTATATTATTCTGTCTTCTATTACTTTTTCTTGCATTCCTTTGCATGTGTGTGTATGTGTGTTTGCAACTGCTCAGACAACACTGGCTCCATAAAGGCCCAGAGTGGGTTGTAGCAGTTTGTTACAATGCTAACTGTGTTCCTTTAAGCTCTAGTTTCCTGTTGCTGTAGGGCCACAGAGTTCCTGCCTGAAGTATGTTCTCTGTGTGCTGGAGTGCTCTGTGCCACTCCTTGCAATCTCATCAGCGCTCTGGAATTACTGCTTTTACCCCCCAGCTGGAAGTGTGTGTCACTCATCTGCTATTACAAGGGAGCAGACCAAAGCTTTTTTGAGTATAAGAGGGAAATAAGAAAGAAGGGAGGGAGTCAGGGAAAGCACCGAAGGAGTAATCAGGCTTTATTGTTATTCCTCAGTTGTGATTATAGTGAAATGGCAGAAGATGGGATATGCTCAGCCAGGCTGTGTTCCAGGTGAGAGCTGGTGAATAGATCTGAACCACTGTGGGTTTCATTAGGCTGCTGCCAGTGTCCATTTAATGTCAGCTGAAGAGGAGAAAAATAGCAACAGAATTGTAGGGAATGTGGAGGTGAACTGGACATCATTAGCACTAAACTGGGCTTCCAGGCAGTTTATATTTTAGCATGCTTTTAAGTGGAGGGAAGAGAGATAATTTATATTTTACATTGGGTTAGTTGATTGCTAATTGGCTTCAGTTAATGAACTCCGTCTTAAACACCAGTCTAAATAATCCACAAATAAATCTGGCACATATGCTTCAGAACAGCTTTTGTGCCTAGTGTGTCTGAGGCAAAAGGGAAATGTTTATGAGGCAGGGAAAACAGGGGTGTGCATCACTCTTCAGCCACACTCTCTCACTCCAGAGTGGCTCTGTGTTTGTGCCTCGACTGTCACAGGAGCTGGAGTGTTTCTCTTTAGCCATCCTGGCTGATGCTGGATCTGGTGTTACCCTTCTGTTCTTCAGAGGAGGAATAACCCTATGGCAGGCTGGGTATGCTTGGAGGAAGAGATGAACACCCTCCTTCTAGCCTTCCCTTCTTTCCTTGATCTCCATCTGGCTTTTCTGCAACTAAGCCATTTGGAATTAATTAGTAGGCTTAAAAGCACTAGGATAAAGGAATTTATTTTCCCACTAAACTTGTTTTATTTACAAAATGATACTCTCTCATTAAAAAATATTTCTGGCCTTCGTTCCCCTAACTTTTGCCCAGTTCCCTTAAAAAAATGTTGAAGAGCTTTAGAATGAGAAATAGTGCTTATTTTACTTAATCTGGTATGAACCTGGCCTCTGTGTATCTTGCATTTTAAACTATTGCAGTGCATTTTAAAACACTTACTACTAAAGAAAAGTCTTGATAAGCTCAGGTATCAAGCAATTAAAGCAAAGTTCTGCACGGAGAATCCCTTGGAATATTTGTTCTTCAGTATCTTTCATCCAAGGATTTCAAAGTACTTTACAAACATTGATTATAGTTCAGCAGCACTGGAAGCCAGAAAAAATTGACAGCTTTTTTCTTTCTTTTTCCCTCATTTAATAGGTGGTAGAAAATGATATCTCACATTGCTCTAACCCAGCATTTTCAAGGTCTGCCGTCAGTATTTATGCACTTAAATATATGACAAGATTCACAAAAAAACCAAATTCACCGAGCTTCTCCTGCCCTCCCTATCTGTGAATATTTAGCTGATCTTGTAGCAGATACCTATGATGGCTTGTCCAGGGCCACACAGGAGCCAAAGCTAGAAGTAGAAATAAAAATCAAGCCTCATGTCTGCCAATGTGCTGGTATAATCAACAGCCTACAGATAGCAAAGAGCAGAGAGTGTTCTGGTAGGGCACAGGAGAGCTGTGCTATCAGGAGGTGACATAATGGCCCAGCTGAAGTCAAGACTTCACTATTCACAAGTTTTCACACGAGATTCTAGCCTTTGTCTCTCTTTGCTGAAAATGAGATTCCTCTTGTTTTCTTTTTCAGCCACTGTCAGTTGGATCAATGTTTATTCCTCAGCTGTAACAGCGCTGCAGTTTAAGCTATTGCCACCACACTGTGGTATTTCTCTTAACAGCTTTTGTTTGGTATTCTTTCTGATAATTAAAAAAAAAAAAAAAAAAAAACCCTGAAGATAACTTTCCTGCTTCTCTCATAGCTGACATCAGGAGGAAGACCACATTATTACGTTTCTTATAGGAGGAGCCCATTTGCACAGATGAAGCTGCCAAAGTACTCCCTGCCCAAGGTAGGTTGCTGCTGCTAGAGTCCCCATGTGAGCCTACAGATATTTGGGTTGCACAGAAGATCCAACACAAGTAACTGTCCAACAAGTTACAAGTCCAACACAAGTAACTGCGAGATGACATGCAGTGAATGAAAACAGTATTCTTCCTTAACAGAGCTTTTCCAAACAAGAAAGGACTAAAACCAAAAGTCAGCACTTTTGCAGGACATGAGCATGAAATGTAGACAGATACCACAGCCCACATCCATTACCATTTCTTTATGTCTTTATGCTTAATTAATTGAGTTTTGGAGGGGATTCTTGTCTTTTTTTTTTCTCTTTTTTTTTTTTTGTCTTAAAATTCCCCTCTCCTCTCGCTGTCTTGTATGAGTTGCTTTTTGTGCTTTGCCTCATTAGTAGATTTTAATGGGAACCAAGCAGAAAGATGTCTCTGTGTGCCTGCTCTGTCTCCAGCCTAATTAACAATGGTGAATTAGCATTGGAGATTGAAAGGACATGTCTGCCTTCTGAAGCTGAATTTTTTGAAAGACCTGTATAAAATGTTAGCTTCATTTTGAAGAAACCACCAATTTGCAGCTGGTATCCTAATGAGTTCTTCACAAAGACAGAGGACTTTTTTTTGGCCTTTTCATTCTTGATATAGTCTGTTTTAAGTGAGATTTAAGCTGAAAGGTAGTAAATGATCTTATGGATTCTATATGAGGTCTAACATCAGAAGACAAATGCACTCCCAGAAACTAAGCAGGGATTATCAAAAGAAAAAGGAAAAAAAGAAAGAGCAAGGTCAGATTTTGTGGTAGAAATGTTCAGAGGGATAACTTGGCTCATTTCACGACTGGCTGTCTTTGATTCCTCAACCCAACAGACCTGTTTATGGTGGATTGACTGGGTGACCCTCATATAAACAGACTGTAGTTCAAACCCAGCCCTTTGGTGCCTCAGCTTCCCTAGGCTGCTGTTGGAACCTTTACTCCTGTTCACAGCACTGGAAACCAGCTTGCAGGACAGTGAGGACCACACCAGAAGCCATGAGATCTTAGCTCTTACACAGGAGACCTGTGGTCTGCCTCAAAGTTTTCAGCCATATTTTAAGTTACTTTGAAATTTCCTGCCCAAGCAAGTGAAAACACTCTGTAAATTCACATCAGATTTAAATAGGTGTTATTTGAAAGAGCCCTTAGCAACAAGTTGTATTTTAGCATGATTATTGTAAAAGCCAAATAAAAATTATTTACAGCCAATTCAGACCATCTGTAGAGACACTGTTTGCTTTAAACTTATTGTTTCCTTTAGCCCACACTTATTTTTTGTCCACTTTCTCAAAGAATTCACTGGCAAGCCAGGGAAAATGTGCTAGAGTTAAATTACAATGTGTTCCAGAGAACAGGAATTGGGGCAATATATTCATGTTATTTGACCCAAAGAAAGATGCTTTGTCACAATCTCAGAATATCTTCAAAGTTTGGAGAGCTGCATTTGGCTTGGAAGGAGCTGCAGTGGAACTGTGGCTGTCTAGGAGGCTGCCATCAAAGCAAAATAGTCACTTTTATGAAAAAAGCACAGAGACTTATATTATTCAAGGAATTGGAACATACAGCTTCTTTTATGCCCAAATTCTCTTTCCTCTCCTTCAGCCTAAGAAAGAGGGGCCAAATATGGTAAACAGTACTAAGTGACTTCTGGAATTGAGGATGGAAATACCAAGCTTTTTGTCTCTGTGTGTCACTCTTCCTGAGCTGGAGGCGTGTGATGGCAGGCAGCCTTGGCAGGTGATGCTGCTGCTCAGGCAGGATGGCCTACAGCAAATCAAACTAAAATATTATTCTTGTTGACATTAGCAGCCTTGTAGCTACTTTGATTAAAAGCCTAAATAAATAAACTTGAAACTCAGTTCCATTCAAGCAGATGCCTGCATATGTGCATACAGGTTGTGTTAACCCTCTAAACAGTCTTTATTGAGACCTCTTAATTGTTGCAGTGATGTTGATCTGGGGGTTGATGCTGCCTGTTCTGTACCACAGCACTACAATATGGGCTGTGTCACACACTGTAGTGCACACAGGGTGCATTTACTCCAGTTTAGACCAATGCACTGGGTAGACATTTGAGAATACTGAAGCAAGTCAAGCAGTTTCTCTTTTAAAAACACCTGTCTTAACTGGCATTGGGTTGCATAGTGATGGGACGGGTGCATCTGGTACCTCTGTTCTAAATTCATCACCGGTTTTCAACCTCAGGATGTAGATCCTGATGGAAGAAGAAGTAACAAAAGTAAGTAAGAATACAGACCTTAAATACAGACCTTCAAAGAGCTGACAGCCCCAGAATTTCACAGAAGGCAAAGGCAAGAGCCAGCATCTTCACAGACATTTCACAGAATATTCTGAGTTGGAAGGGACCCACAAGCATCATCAAGTCCAACTCTTAAGTAAAGGGCCCACTGAGGAGTGATCCAACAGCCTTGTTGTTATTAGCCCCATGCTCTGACCAACTGAGCTGGCAGAATAAAACTGGCATTACACATCCCTAGTACTTACTTTGCCTGGGGAAAAAAGTTCCCTGACCAAATGCAAAAGGGGCAATTGTTCAGTAATTCAGAAAGCCTTGGCTTTCAGTCATTTGAGGAGACACCTGATCAAACCCATGTACAGCATCATGTTACTTTTGTCTTTGAAAAGGCAAAAGGGACAGATAGTAGAACTGCATATTAATGTACTTCCAGTTTGTTCTGGAAGAGAGAGAAAAAAAGCTCAGGCTCTCAGTAGACAAATGCAAGGGGAGTCCCTAAAGGTGATGGTGACTGTTTGAGACAGGTGTCTTGCTTCACATTCCTGTCCTCTTCCATCTCTGTAAGGAGCTTGTGCTATATCAAGATGAAGGCTGTCTTTTTGTATTATTCCTGCCCCCCAAGAAATTAATCCCCATCCTGAAAAAAACCATACATAATACAATATGCTGATTAATTTTAATTTTCCCAGTGTGGAAATGAGGAAATTCCAGATGCTGGTCCAAGACCTGTTTGATGCCCATATACTAATCCTTTTCTATCAAAGCTGTGCATCATTGCTGCATCTATTGGACAAGGCCATATTAAGAGGAATAGTTAATTTATCCCCAAAGGCACGCACTTGGAATGCTATCTTTTTTGACTTTCTGCATTATGTATATTATGCCAATTCCATCTCAGTCTCTGCTTCCCTAGGCTTAAATTCCTTCAGCCTTACTGGAATCTTCTTTAGACTTCCATCTTACAGCATGTTCTGATCAAATGCAGGAAGCATCTAGTGAATAAATTAACTCATTTGCTTCTTCAGCATTTGTGAAATTGTCTTTAGTTTTCTCTGCTGTTGATCAAAGTATCTTTTTACCCCTCTTCCCCAGTTTTTACAAAACTATTGAATGAAATGGTAAGGTAATGAAGAAGTACATTCACCAGGCAAAGCAAGTTTTAGTTTCTGTCTATGTTTAAATGCAGAAGCCTGCCCATGTGTGCCCATATGCAGAAATTAACACTTGTGATTAGAGCTGTGCTAGCCAATGTTGCCTGGAGCACACTGGGAACACCTGCTGGTGTAGCTCTACCAGCAGATTGAACCAGGGTGACAGTTTGAAAGAGGAGCCACAAACAAACAGCTGTGGCTGTAACTCTTCCTGGCACAGCTGGAGCTGAGAGAGGATGTCTGTTCACCACCAAAATTAGTAGGACTCAGTGGGACTTACATTACTTTTCCTATTGCCTCGGGAATTAAGCCAATCTGTTCCTTCACAAATCGAGCCCATCTTCTGGGACATAATTTTCTCCAGTGCAAAGAAGAAAGTAAATCAAGTGCATATTCATCCACTCTGTATTCAGATCTGGATCTGGATGAACAAGCAACTGTTCTGAATCTTAACTCCATGGTGAATCCACTTTCAAATTTATAGATCAAATTTCTTCATTATATTTCTTTTTTATTTTTACATTACAAGACTTCATCTGGAAGTATTAATCCTACCTAAAAAGCCACCAGACACTGAATTTTCAAAGACTATTATTAGCAGAAGGGAGAAGTAGCATCTGCTTCCAAAGAGTATATTTTCTGATAAAAGTTCTCAGTTTTGCATATAGAAAGTCCTGGCTGAGATTCATGGAAGCAGAATAACTTTGGGATATCTGCCCAAAACAGACTGAACAGTTGAGTCTTCTGGGAATCACCTGGTGCTAAGAAGTCTTCATTTCTTTTCCTACCTCCACAGATTTTTATGGCACTAAAGAACTCAGGGTGCCTGTGCTGGGCAGATAGAGCCTGGGAATTTCATTATAACAATCTCTCTCGGTGACTTTTTCCATTGTAATGGAAAATAAAATAAAATGGGTAATAATTTCTCCAGGCATTGAAAGATGAGATCAGGTTCAATAGTTCCTATTTTTTCTTCACTTATGCAACCTTATCATTGCTTCCTGCCTGCTGTAACACAGAGAAGCAGAGTAGAACAAAACCTCACTCATAGTGCTAGTGATCTAACTACATATCTGTTCTTTATATCTAGTGAGGATTCAGGTTGTTTTTCTGTTTGATTTCTTGGGGTGTGCTGTTTGGTATAGTGGTCCAGGGCTTTGGCTCCAGCCCACATTGTCATTAGAAACAGTAGATAGCAGCAGATGTTCCTTCATTAGCTCCTACTAGTATCAGGTCCTGACCATATTTGGCTTCTGAATGCTGGGCAAGAAGCAGATGTTTCAGATGGTCTTTTTTTTTCTTCTTCTTTTTTTTTTTTTTTTTACTCCTACACTATTAATATCTGTGATTCCATAGTCATGAGTGGAATCAATCAGATGCTAAACAGAAAAAAACCCAACAAATAAACAACCCTTCCTATTCCCCAGACAAAATATTCATTAAAATGAAGGTGTTGGTAAGGGGAGGGAAAGTGCTGCTGTTTAATGCTGTAGTGCCAATGTAAATGCTCAATTAACACCTCATCAGTTAATTACTACTTTGAAAATTGGCAGAAGAGAGCTGGTGTAAAATATTCGTGGATGGAATTACTTGCTTACAGTGGCTGTGGACAACAAAATAGTAAAATGCCACAATATTGTCTACTGAGTTCCTCATTAAACTCCAGCCTAAATATATGCTTTGCTCCTCCCCAGTTTCTTTGGTACCATTAGAAATGGCAGCACAGAGCTCCCCCAAGTAACCTGCCTCTCTTTTCTTCCCCTAGGACATGCATGTTATCAGCACAGATGAGAATCAGGTGTTTGCAGCTGTTCAAGAGTGGAACCAGAACGACACGTACAATCTGTACATCTCCGACACCCGAGGGGTCTACTTCACCCTGGCCTTGGAAAATGTCAAGAGTAGTCAAGGGCTGGAGGGGAATGTGATGATTGACCTCTATGAGGTATGTCATAACTCCAAATATCTCACTGCTATCTCAGGAGCTCACGTGATGCCAATTTCCACCTTGTGCATCAGTCTTGTAATATGCATGTGAATAGCAAAGTCAACAAATGACTAAATACAGAGTTTTACCCCTCCTAGATTTACTGCTGTATTCATTCACCAGTAGGTTCTCAGGTGAGGAACAGCTCATGGCTCTTAGATGCATAGGAAAAAGTTGTGGAATAGTTCATTCAGTTGCTAAGAGGAACTCTGTCAGCCAAAATCCTGCTTGGACCCATATTGGCTTTATGGCTCTGAAAGCTCCCAACAGTCTCAGTGGTATCATTCTCTGATTTTTGCTGCATTTCTGGCAATCTAATCTCTTGTTTTAAAAGGGACTGCAGTTTTCAGCTGTCCTTGTCACCTTTCTCAGCTTGGACTATTCTGGGAACTTAAGTAGTTGTAGATATGCCCTCTTGGGCTATCCCATGTGCATGGAACGTCTCATACCTCATTTTGAGACCCTCTTTACCCTGAGCCTTTCTCTGAACAAGTGTGCTCTGCTTAAGCTCACAGTAAAAAGGCCGATTTGCATTGGCTTCTATGACAATTGATCCTAACAATAGGACTTCTAATGTGCCCTTGTCCATCTCTTGCTCTCCTGCCCATTCTCCCTCTGGAACAAGCACTCAGCTGAGGACAAATTCAATCCTCAGCTGCCATTCTGAGGGTCAGGTTCTGTTTTCAGGTCTCCTGCAGGGTATTTTTCTGACCATTTAGAATAAAGGTCATAAAGTAGATCTGAGTGCCTTTGAAGATGAAGATGCTTCCTGTACTTCCTCATCACTGTCTCAATATTAGCTCTGCTCTGTAGTTTTCCTTCAGCTGCCGTCTACTTGGAAACCACCTTGAATTGTCCAGAGATCTCAAGAGTTATACATCAGTGCAGATGGACTGGAGGAGGATGGGCGCTGCCATTTCAGTCATTTGGACATTTTTTACCATTAATCTCTCTGCAGTGCTGGCAGCCCATGGAAAAACTGTTGCCTCTTATTACTGTCAGCTGGGGAAGCAGCTTTACTGCATTATGTAAAGGTGTCCTACATCCCAGGGGGTAAAGAAAATCTTTTGTTTTGTTTTGTTCATCTGACACCACACAGCAACCTGGATTGGAATTGATGGAATCAGACTTAGAGCATCATATCTGCTGAGTATCTAGATAGAAGGAATATTGGCTGACATGGAACCTGGCACAAACCTTCCTTTCAGTTTGATGTTCTTGCTGGAAGAGAACAGAGAGCCAGCCAGCATGGTTCTCTGAGTCAGATTGTTATAGTGATTTAGGGGAGAATGGAGAGGAAGGCAAGAGAAGGAGAAAAATCCATACATAAATTAAAAGTGGAGAGATTGCCAAGTGAGTCCTTCTCTGGTGGCAGCAGTATATTTAAAAAAGCATCATCATTAGAGAAGATGCCAGAGAAAGGCCTGTTTATTGTGCAGGTGTCGGTGTGCATGTTTGTCAGGTGCTAGAAGTAAGTTCTTCTGGTTGCAGTGAACATGTTTATGTGTGTAATTCTTAAGTTGATTATAAATCAAGAATAAATCTGCTCAATGCTGTGAAGCAGGGAATTGGACTGGGTACAAAGAAATAAAAATTCTTTCATGGTGTCTCCTTGAGTTCACAAAATGGCTGTCCAAGTGACCACCTCCTAAAGAGAGGGAAGAGCTAAATCACTGACCGCTGTGTCTGAGTGCCCTTTCTAGTTCCTGTGTCTGCCCAGGCTGTGTTGGAATGGTCCACAGCAAGACAGTCCTGCCTGGGACAATCCATGACTGAGGTAATAACAGACTGTGAGGAGGTGTGTCTATAGCTATGGTATATGTGCCTGTCACTCTGGAACCTGCTTTTATCCTAGCAGTAGGTACGTTGGCTGAGTAGTATCTTCAGTGTATGAAGGTGGTAATGGACAGTGAAAAATGTCTTAAAGAGTTGTGTGATCAAGTGTCTTGTATGGATCTTTCTGAAGCTGTAGGGCAGTGTTAGTATCTGCACACAATGCATTCAGGGTGGTGAGGATTCTACAGTTCCTGTGGGGGAGCTGATGGAGTGCTTTCCTCTCTGACCACTGGTAGTCATGCACTTGCTTGCCTGGGTCTTTCTCTGCAATAACTGTGTGAGCAGCAGGGCTGAACAGCTCCCTGTGTGTGTCAGGGTTGTGTATGTGCAATTGGTCTGCCTCTTCCTTCTGGGAGTACACAAGCATGTGTGTGCAGTCTTTTTTATAAGATAAAGCTGTCCAAGACTGACAGAATAACTTTGCTTTCTCAGGAAAGGATTTTGCGTCCCAGCCCGTGACTAGAATAATAAAAAGAAAAAAAAAATATCAGGATTTCAGAACACTTTTATTGCTCGATATATAAAGTGCTCTTTAATCATTTATGGCCAGCGTTTCACAGGGACTATATAATAGAACAATTTTGGGACAGCAGCAAAGCAAAGTACAACTGCAACTATAGGCTCTAGCCTGTGGTAGTAAAGGCAGAAATATGTTATTTTTCCATCCCTGTCTATTCATGCAATGTCACTGTTAGACAGGAGTACCCTTGTCTTTTCAGGGTGCCTTTCTACTAAAACAAAGAAATCCTGAATACTTGGATGGGATCAAACAATCTAGCCGGGAAATTGAAAAGGTTATCTTTTTTCTGCTTATATCAACAATAAATTGGTTAACTATTTAATTTAAAGACTATTGCCCTTTATAGCAAGCCATGTCAAAGTCTTTATGAACTTCAAATGAAATTCAGGAAGGTGCTATTTGAATGAGTAAGTACATCACTGTGCTGTACCAAAGCACTGTACTCAAGTAGTTTCACAGCGTGTGATTTAAAGTGCAATAAGATCCTGTTCACTGGTAGCTGTAGCATCCAAATCCAGCCACATAATTAAATGGGTTGAGCTGTAAAAAGCTCTGACTCTGCTGTGTAACTGTTTGCCATGCCATGTCATTTAATCTCTGTGAATAAAAACTCTCGATGAATGATTCTGTCTGCTAATTCTACATCATAAGCAGAGGTGAGGTGGATGACTGAACAGACTTGCTGGAAACCAAAAAGTTTCTCATTTACCTCCTCCTTCTCTTGATTTCACTTCCCTTTTTATTGCAGCGCTCAGATTGCAGAATGACAGCCTAACAAATTCATTCTCAAGCTGCAGCAGCTATTGGGCTATTGATTTTCAGTGTGCTGAGAAGATGGGAACATTCTGCAGTGTGAGTTGTGGTTTGAGGTTGACTCTTTTTTTCTCCTCACTAAGGTACTTTTAGGCTTGGTTCCAATGTGAATCTGTTAGCGTCATGTCTTTGCAAAATCCTCCTGCAGGTCTGTGGATTTAAACTGATGGATAAAACACCAGGAAAAAGTAAAAGGTTGAAGACCTCATTGCCAGCTCTGTAACACTGGCATTCTGGCCTTGATTGAGTCACCAGTACTTTGGTTTCCTCAAAATACAGAACTGTAACAAAAATACCTCTATGCCCCAAGTTATCCCATTGAAACGCTGATAATTATTGTTTGGAAACACATTGAGATCCTTAGATGAAATGTCTGAAGAAGGCTGGATGAGAATAGAAACACTGAAATGCAAGTTTATGTGTGTGTGTTGCTGTTTTCTTCACAAGGCCAAAATTGCTGCTGTTTCCTGATGCTGCTGTGCAAGAGAAAAATAATTGCCTGTGCATGTTTCATCTTTCAGGGGGAAGGATGCCTACACAGTTGAGAGGCTGTCACTTTACAGATAATGCTACTGACATCTTGCCATGTTCCTATGATGATTCTGAAATACAGTATTTCTATCCTATTTGTCATCTTTGCACCTATGATGGCTCTGTCTCTTCCCCAGCACTCCAGCTTGCCTTTGATGTACATTGGCAATTCTGGCCCTGACACTGACCACACTGACAGAGCCATCAGGGCCCTGGTGGGTTTGACAGAGAAAAAAAGACATGCACAGAACCTGCATGGACTTGATCTATTTTTCAGCCATGTCAATTTTTCCTAGGTAGCAGGGATAAAGGGAATGTTCTTGGCTAACAAGAAGATTGACAACCAAGTGAAAACTTTCATCACCTACAATAAAGGGAGAGACTGGAGTTTGTTGCAGGCTCCGCACACGGATCTGAGGGGAAATCCCATTCACTGTCTCCTAGTAAGTACCTGAAGGGGGAATTTGGGGAGTGGTAATACCCCAGAACAATCTTTTTCTGCCACGTAACACAACAGAGGGCAGCTCCTCTCTCCATGCAGTGTGTCTCATGGAGTGCAGTGCTTCAGGCTTGGGCTGACAGGGGTTATTGCATTGTAATTTAGGTTAATTTAATTTAATTTCTGGAACAAATTGTGGGTCAGCTGCCTTCTGCAGAAGTGCTGTGTCCCCTGGAAGAGCAGGGGAAGCTGGATGCTATGTCTGGCAGTCAGTTCTCTGGACACTAGATGGGAGGCGAGAGCTGCTGTAGCTCAGAACTCAGAGGCACAGTAACTGGAAACAGGCTGAAAGGAAAAGAGAGCTGGGATTGCTTTGAGGCTGCTCTGTTGGCATTAATATTTATTAACATTGATCATTTTCTCTTTGAGCTTATAAGTGAGAATCGACACATTCATCCAAATATATGTACAGCTTTGTGTTGGTGTAAATTGTATCCATCTCTGTACTTACTGATACAGATCCACATATAGCTATGTCTTTAATCATCATTATATGCAAACAGTTTCCAAGAGGGAGAGTGAAATATAAGTAATGTGAATAGAATTGGAGACCTCTATGAAGTTAGAGAGCCTAAACTGATCTTGACATATTTTTCAGCTGATGCAATCTACTCACAGTAGTGGGATAATACTCAGAACCCCTGTATTTGGGATTCTCAATAGCTTTCATATTATACTAATTCTAATATGGTTCCAGGCAGAATCAGGGACACTATTTAGATTGCTCTTACTGCTCCTGTCCTGTACTTGCATGTTGTTTTGCATCTAAAAAAAAAATATTTTCTCATTTTGAGGCATTAGAATCTGAATCAGCATTATATTTTGTAGCTGAATGCTACACTAATCTCTTAACTGAATGTCATGCACTATTGAAAGAGCAAAGAATAAATATTTGAAGCTGCTCAAATTGATTTTTTGATTGAGCCAAAATGCAAGTCCTTCATTTTCTGTCCAGTTTGGAAAAAATAAATAGGAAAGACTGGGGATAAGACAGAAGAGTTATTTCAGAGCATGACTAATTTTTGGGGGGTTGTTTTCTTCTTTCAAACTTTTAAAAATTGTAACTAAGTGAATTTTTTATTAGATATTTCCATGTGGTGAAAACCAAAAAAGATGGCATGCAAAAAACTTTGCAGGCATAAAGCAATTCAGTTCTTTGGAAGGGACTATGTAAAGAAGCCTTTGTGTTTCAAATAGATTGTATAATCTAGTTTTAACTCAAGTGAACATATTCAGTAAAAAACCCTGACATTTTGACCTCAAATTATAAGCAATTTAATCAGAAACTCAAGATTTTTATTATATGATATATTATAATATCCTAGGGGACTGGCAAGGCAGAAGAACAAAAAAAACCACATAGGCAAGTAAAATAATAAAAGTAGACTTTATTTTTTTTTCCCATAAATTTGAAGTTAGAGTTCTAAAACTGCTTTCCTGGTATTTTTGTGCAGGGATCATGCAAAGTCTGACTTGCCACTCTGGTTATAAGTGAGCCTATAAGTGCAGGAATTGGGTATTTTATATACAAGGCTATACCTGCCACTGTAGTTGCCCATTATATAATAGAAGGGGGTCATATATCTGTATGTGAAACAGAAATGGACAGTTCTTACGGGGGGAGAGAGACTTATGGTCACTTTAAGCCTTCCCATCCATACTGTATCTGCTACTATATCCATGGGCACCAGAAAATACAATAAACTTAATTTAAAATTAGACCGGATATGCCTGAACAAGCTGGGTTCTTTTGGGGGTGATAAATTTGAACAAGCCAGACAAAGGGTCAGGAGGAGGAGCAGAAAGTGTGGGCACTTACAGGGACACAGTGAGAACTGACCTAGAGAAGCTCATGCTTCTCTGGGGATTGCATTTCCATCCTGGGAGCTCCACTGTGCACAAACCACTATTTAAACATTACTTTGTTTTTATTTTGCTCTCAATGCAACCATGTACTTGCTCTGAGAATTACTTCCACCTGGGCAAGCTCAGTAGATGTTTGTCATGTTGTTTACATTGCTTAAGTGCTCTGTGACCTGAGCTGGAGTGTAGGAATTGTTCTGTGATTTCAGGGCGCTGAGGGACGGATCCTCAATGGACTTTAACCTTGTATCTCAGTCTTTGTCCTTCCAGGAGAAAGGAAAGTATTTTATCAGCCCTGCCCTGTGATACGGCCAGAAGAATATTTAGCCATGTTGATTTTTCCTCTTCCCCTAACATTGGGTAAAACAGGCAAGAGGCCTCTTTCATTGTCTAAGCGCTCCTCCATGGTTAGGTTTTCACCAGATTTTGGAATGGCAGAGGGGCAGGAAACCTCAGCTGAGCATGCAGTGTCTCAGGTGGCCAACTTGCAAGTTTGAAAGAAAGCCTGTAGCTGAAATCTGAACTAAACTTACTCCTTAGGTTTTACAGGAACAGACAGTCTGCCTGCCATAGAAAGGGATTGATAGAAGTATAGAAAATATACCAAACCACAAAGTGAAATAGCAATTCTGCAAGAGAGACAAGCTATTTAAAAATCCCATCTGAGGTTCACGCCTAATGGTAGGGAGGATGAAGGCAGATTATGGAATGAAAGAATTCTAGAAATTATAGAGAATAAACCACAGAAGTTGGGAGTGGTAGGAAAGTTTTTGAAGCACAAGCACTCTTAAGTTTACATTCCTGGAAATAAGTCAGGGATCCATAAGGGTTTTCTGCTGAGGAAAAATGCAGAGAAAAGGAATTTTCCCCTGCTCTGAGGCAATTCCATTCCTTGTCAGTGTGACATAGCTTAGCATTTAAAATACTTCACAAACTCTGCTCACCTCTTCAGCCACCCCTGCATCACTAGTTTTACCTCCTTATGTCAGTTGCTCCTTTTCCTTCTAGGCATAACTGTTCCTGACACGATCCTGCTTTTCCTTATGGCACAGATAAGTGAATTCTTCATAGTCCATTGTACATGTAGTGTAGCTCCCATCCTTGCTGCACAGCAGATACTAATGCTTCCCCACTGCTGCTTTTCAGCATAATTGTCTCCAGCAGTAGCTCAGGACTCAGCAATGACGTATGTTCCAGCTCATTGGCAAAATGGGGTCTGCCATTTCCCAGAGTGACAGCACAGTCCCCAGCCTGCGAGTGCAGTGCTGTGTGCTCTGTGCATCAGCTTGTTAAACCTAAACTCAGTGAGAATTAAAACAGAAGTAAGTACATAGCAGCTAAGTTGTTGGCTAAGGAGGTTAGGAAGAAATCTGGTTAAAACACAAGGGTGAGCCAGACAAAACCATGCCTCTACTGACAGTACACTCCAGGTGGTTTTACAAAAAGACTAAGAATTTCTTCACATTTTTTGTGAGACAGCTCTAAATAATGAGGAGGGAGGAAAGCAGTGAAATTCCATCTAATCCCAGGGTTTTGTTTTTCTTGTGTATACCACTTGTATTCTAAGATGAAAATTCTTAATCTTCATGAAATAGCTGCCAAGGTGTTTTATTCCAAAGATGCTGGTTTAGTTCAATACTTACCGTGCATTGTGAAATGGTTAACTGAGGAGTAGTTGTGTCTGGCAAGAGATGAGCCTGGGAGAGTTAATCAGTTAGCTTTCAGGGATGGACTTGTGGTTCAAACACAGGGCTGAATCTCAGGAGAATCTTGATTCAATTTTTGGGTCTATCTCCAATTTCCTATGTGACCTTGGGAAAGTCATATATTTTCCCTGTGCCTTGCTTCCCCAGACATCTGTTTATTCCCTCCCACATTTTGTTTGTCTTTTCCATAGGGATTGCAAGGATTTCAGGACAAAGACCCTCTTCTCATAAAGGGGGGCCTTTATGCCATCTGCTACAGAGTATTTTAAGCATCTAAGTGAGGTGTTTTGAATATCCCTCTTGGAAGTGTTTATCTCTTTTCATTGTTCCTTGCTATTGCAGGTGAGCAAATACTGCAACTACCCCTAGGTTTGTGAATGGTGACCAGCATCATCTTTGTGTTATATATAATACTTTCTCCCACTTCTGATGAGGGGCAGCCACTAATAGCTGGTTTGTATTGTGTCCTGCCATTGGAGACAGTTCAAGTGGGCTTTGCAGAACGGCCAAAAGTGGGTTTGTGGATGTTTATGAGAAATCTTACTAAGGACTGATGAGTTTCCTGAGGGGGGATCATAAGAGTGTTGGCTTGAAAATATTAGGAATCAAGTAATGAACTCCAGCATAATTATAAAAACTGTGGCAGTGGGCAGAGCGATGGGCTTTATCACCTGTGCTTTATCTTCTATGTAGAGTTTAAATGCTCCATGATGTGGTTTCCTGTCCCGTGGTGGCTGTGCAACAGTTAGCACAGATGGGAACAAGGCAATGACAAGGAAACCCAAACCTGTGATTCTGGTGATAATAATGATTTTAGTAGCCTGTTGGTAATAACAAAAAGGACAGAGAAAATTGATGAAAATTCTGAAAACCAGTGAGTTGTCTGTATGTGGATTAAGCTATGGGAGCTGGAGGAGGAACACAGAAGGACCAGCAGAACAAAAAACAGCTGGAAAAATATCTGTTGATGAATATATAAGGACAGAGATGGAGAAGGTGTACAGGGGAATGAGGAAGAGAATGCTAACACAGTCAGGATGTGGGGTGGCCATGGGCAGTAACTTCAGGTGTTTGGCTAAGAGTGGAAAGGTTGGCTTTCACACCATACCCAGTTGCCACTAGAGACTCTAAGCATTACTGCACTCCAACCAGTAAGAAGTCATGCCACTAAAAAGACCATTTGTCTGCTTAGACAGATGGCCTGACTTTTAATATTGGAGAGATATATTCAATTTCTATATGCTATATCTGTGAAATGAGATAAATTTGAAAGGAAACCCCTGGTAGCACAAAGATTGAATCTTAACCAGGTCTCATCTGAGTTGGGAATTGGCTGAGTTGCCATTAGGTTCTGTCTTCAAAATGCTGAAGTGGGCTTGGAGTATGTTAGTTTTAAAAATATGTTTTCTATTTAGCATTCTCACAACCTATCAAAATGTAAAAGGAAAGAGTTCATGCTCCTGCAGTGCTTTTCCACTTCCTGCATTCATGTCAGCTCAATTTGTTTTCCACTCCCTCCCGGCGCCCCGGGCTGCTCCCGCGGCTGCCCTCGCAAGGCTGTCACTTGGAGTTAGGCTGCTCAGAACATTCCACTTGGCAGCTTGTGCTCCCTGCTGCACACCCACGTCCCCTTTTCCTGTCTCACATAAGTGAGAGCTCCCATCTCTCCTCAGCACCCTCATTTGCCTTTGCCAGAAGAGCCCTGCCTTTCTCCACAGGGGAATTGTCATTTCAGTCATATTCACCTGCTTTGAGATGGGATGGATAAGTGGCCCTCCTCCAGTGACCTATGGGACTAGGTCTCCTACAGAGGAGGCCTGCCAGGCTCTTGGGATCACAGATCTAGCCTTTAGGCATCTGGGGTATTCAGGAAAACCTGCCTCCTTTGAGCCTGAAGGTCTCTCTGCATAGCCCCTCTTTCTCTGACAGAGCTGGGCGAGCTGAAGCATGAGTTTTGCTCCAGTTCTGCTCCCGTGTGATGTCCACCTTGATTGGGTCAGTTTGCTTCAGGTTTTCTTGCCAGTATTTTTCCCCTGCTCCTCCCTCAGCATGTTTCATGAAGGGCTCTTCATGAGGTTTGAAAGAAAAAAAATCTGGAAATAAAACCCGAGTGAAGGAAATAGCATTCAGAAATTTTCAGAAAATATCACATTACAGATTTGGAGGGAATTGTAATGGCAGCCTTGAAAGTCTGCCCATCTGTCTTACTCTCTAGCTCAGCTGATTTATTCTGTACCACTTGTGTCTTACCTGAGTACCCAGCATACAAAATCAATAGCAAGGTAAGGTTTCCATGGATGTATTTGTATTGAAAACTTAAAGGTCACATCCAGATGGGCAATGAAGCTTTGCTTTAAACTTGAAACTAACACCTTCTAGTTGTGGTACTTCTTTGTATTTATTGTAGTGCATTTCAGAGCAGTCATATGTCAAAAAGAGTTTAAAAATGGTATGAAATAAGTTCTTTTTCTTGGCTAATTAGTGGTGATTCAGCACCACACCAGTAGGGTTAAATTGCTTCTTGTTTCAAAGATAGTTTGGGTAGTGCTGCTGCTCAGAGTAATTTCATATCTGCAGTAATCTGCATGATTGCTTCTCACAGAGTAGGAGCCAGGAGCCTCAGGTAGTCCTTACATCATCTGTCTGTGCAAGCCTGGTCCCCTCCTTTCAGGCACAGCCTCAAAGATCTGGTCCTTGGGGAAGGGTTTCAGCCTGGTGCATCAGTTTCCCACTGGGAATGGGTTGTGTCAGAAAATGATGGCAAAGCAGCTGTGCCCATCCAAGGGTTACTGAACACAGTGATTAGGAGGAAATACAGAAAGACACTGTATGTTTCTAGGCCTGTAGAAACAGGAGCATACATTATTGTGTCTGCTTTTTACTTTAATTTCCCCTTTCTCCATAGCCCTATTGCTCCCTTCATCTTCACTTGAAGGTCTCAGACAACCCCTATACCTCAGGAAACATCGCCAGCCGAGACACTGCCCCCAGTATTATTGTAGCTTCAGGTATGAAACATTTAAACATTCCCTGTGTGGGATGTGCAAACCTGGACAAACTCTGGAGTTTGTGGAGGGTGTTGGGTGGCTCTGGGGTGTCACACCACTAGTATTGGGAAGGGAAACAGGCTCTCAAATGAAAATCCTTACGGGCCTTCAGCTTGTCATATGCTTTTTATGGAAACTGGCCTTCAAGACAGAGGAGATCATGTCTAGCCCTCTACTCCTGTGAGCCTAAGATCAAATCAGGGCATTTCCTTTGCATGTGGAGATGTATTGAGTTGTATATATTGGGTCTTTTATATATTTGTTTTCAAACTGAAACGCCTTTCCTTTTCCTCCTTTCCTCTCATTTTCCTCTCAAACCCAGAAATTCTGCAACTGCAAAATAAAAAAGTACATTTACTCCCCTGATTTGCTTATCATGCTGTTTCTGAGAGGGTTCCTTCACTAACCAATGCTCATCTTGCAGGTAATATAGGCACTGAGCTATCAGACAATGACATCAGCATGTTTGTTACTTCTGATGCTGGGAACACTTGGAGGCAGGTAAATGACACAGAATCACTGGTTTAAATACAAATCAGCAAATGTCATAAAAGTAGATTCAATCTGGCACTTACTTTTTGTTTCATTTGGTTCAGGGTAGCTTTTTGCAAACCTTTTATGAAAGAGTAGACTTCCTTCTCAAAGGTACTGAGATGTTCAAAGAGAAAGACTGAATATGCTGTTAGATTTCATATGACAGAAAATGATTTTTATTATTCTACTCAGAGTTTGACTTCAGTTTAACCCCATAGAAAAGAGAACAGAATAAATTATGAATAATAAGGGGAGAGAAAGTGTTACCTTTTACTGTTGTAAATCCCTCGTGCCAACCAAATTATTTTTCTTTTTGTCCATGACTGTACTTACCCAAAAATCAGCAGTTTCACTGGTCTACTTTTTCTCACTTCAGCTGAGACTCACTTCACCTAAGCTAAGCTGTCCAAAGTTTGGTGTCCATATAAATGGATTATTTTGCAGAAAAAGTCAAAATTCAGAAAAAGGCAAAATTCAGTTCGCCTTGTTCAAAGGTGGAAAGAGACTGTGGAAAGAGACTGGATGGTGAAATTATATCTAGTTCCTAATATTTAGTGGAGTCTCACCTGTTAAGAAATAGCCTCTAATGTGTTTATCTTCAGATCAGGAAATTCTGTTATTCCTATTTTCTGAATGGGATATCAAGTCATGGAGAGAAAGAGTAACTTTCTCAGACTAACAAATGCTGCTGTATAGACTGTAGAGCAGATGTTTGCAGAAAGTTAATATAAAAAAGACACAGGGAGAGAAAATATTTTCCAATATTTGATAATTCAAGAATCTAATTATTTTGCAGTGTTTGACCAACCTCATTTTTCTGCCTAAATCAATTATTTGAGATAGGGCCAGACATGTGCAAACACATGAAATTCTTCTTTAAACAAAAATTTGTCATCGAAAGGAGGGAAATTGTTGATCCTTGCAAAGCAATCATATTTCTAACTTTCTGTCAAGCAAGGGAAGAATGAATTTTCCATGGACCTGGAAAAACTGTGGGAAAAAATGCCCAAAAAATAAAAAAAACTGAGTCCAGGAAATATATCTATAATTTCCTCTGCTTTATAATTTTCCTAGCATATAACTGTCCTGTGTCATGATCCTACTTAAAGAACTGTGACATTTCTTGATACTTATGGTAATAGGTTTAAATAAACACTTTTTTTTTTCAGATCTTTGAGGAAGAGCACAGTGTTCTGTACCTGGATCAAGGTGGAGTACTTGTTGCCATGAAACACACATCTCTGCCTATCAGACACCTCTGGTAATGACTCCAGTTGTGCTAAATGGCTGCTGTCCCTCTTTCCAGATGCCAGGAAGTAGGCACTTAGTATGCATCCAGTCTGCTGCAGCTCTAATCTAGAAAGTATTAGTTAAGATACTGGCAAACATGAGGTCAGATAAAGCAAAGAAATCCTGGAAATTACAGTTTACAGAATTTTGGCTTGGCCAGATCTGAGTTATTATCAGTGTAATTCCACAACACTCCTGATTTACCACAGGTTGGCTTTTTGGATTTGTTTGTTTATAATACATATATATGTGTGTGTGTGTGTGTGTGTGTGCATTGTTTATGCTTTTGTCTCTCATTAAGTCACCAAAATAGTCCTAATTTTCAGAATTATTGATGAACTTGCCTTCTGTGTGGCAGGCAGCAATTATGCACAAGAATTTTGTTGAGTAGATTCAGGGTTTTATAACTGATAATGCAAAAGTGCAGTTAGCACTCCTGAGTGAGGAGGCAGAGTATAGCTTTGTGCTGTTCTCTATTATTTACTTCCACCACAGTTAGTGTCATATCATGATCTGAAACACTCAGACCCAAGTCTTAAGAAATGATGAGTGGTTCTAAGCTTTCGCTTACACTCCCCACAGAGGGGACTGCTGGTCTGAAGAAACTCATCCTCCAGAAAACTAACCTCAAAATGTTTTATACTGGGGACTCAAAAACCAGATGTTCAAAATCACTTGTTTATTTTTTAAAAAATCTTATGCTTAGACTGCATTTTGCCCTTTGAGCATCAATCTTTAACATAAATTCTAGTTTCTACCACTTAAATATCGGCCATGGGTTAGTGGTATGATGCCAGATCAATGCTCTGATTTATGATGCTTCGCCAAAAAATAGTTATTTAAAGGACCAAAAAATCAGAATCCAATAAGAGAAGCTGTTTTCCATTTCTCCATAGCAGCTGCAGTGAACTAGAGAATCCCTTTGAGTAAAATAGGAGACGAAGGAAAGAAGACACTAATTCTGCTTTCTCCTCTAGGTTAAGTTTTGATGAAGGGAGATCTTGGAGCAAGTACAGTTTCACATCCCTCCCACTGTTTGTAGATGGAGTTTTAGGGGAGCCTGGAGAGGAAACCCTCATCATGACGTAAGTGAGCATGCCATAATGACGCTGTGCAGGTGAACCACACGTTGAATTTTGGAACAGTGACATTTCTGGTTGGGGACCAAACCAAGTACAATCTGCAGCCAAGAGTGTGCAGTCTTCTGTTGCTAAATCATCAGTTTATATGTGATATGACTGAGGGATTAGCAACATGGTTCCTTGCAAGCTGCAAACACATTATCACTTAGCTTATCAGCATGAAACCTGACTCCTCAAATTGAATGTGATATAAAGCAGAGTTACTGTTAACAGATTAATATTTGAAAGAAAAATTGTGAGGTATTTTTTTATAACTGTGTTTTTGGTGCTGCAGTCTTTTTTTTTTTAAATGAGACATAGATAAGTGAAGACATTCTTGTGTAAAAATGAATGACAAAATGTTGCCTCGAGGCTGACTCATGAAAAATTATGTTTAGTTTCAATGTGGTATGCTGAGTTCTGCATGATGCATAAATCTGGACTCAGTATGGCAGAAACTGTGATATTTTATCTGAAATCAGATTGTAAAAACAATAAGTATTTCTGACTGACCTGTAATAAGCAGAATATGTGGCTTGGAAACTAACCTGAGCTAATAAAGATGCATGAAAAATGTTCCTTCAGGTTCTGATTTTAATTTGCATGGAAGGGATTCCCAAAGCTTAAAACTCAGATAAAACTCTTGAAGTGTTTTATCTGTCTCCAGCCCCACATCAAGTCTTCTCTTTACTCTTCAAGTTGAGTCATTTTGGATATTGTCATAAGTGGGAGGGTCTTAGTGAACAGAATGAAAGCTCCATGCAATTTTGCAGTTTCTGATAGGGTTACAGATATTTAGCATGCTAAGTTTCACTTTGTCAGTCCAGTGAAAACGAGTAGGACTCTCACTCTTAAAGCAATTGATGTCTGTTGGAAATTGTGGTGACTGTACCTCTGTAACTACCAGACCTCCTTTTACTGTGTGTTCCTCCTGCTGCATCCTGCAGGGTGTTTGGACACTTCAGCCACCGCTCAGAGTGGCAGCTGGTGAAGGTAGACTACAAGTCCATCTTTGATCGGAGATGTGAGGAAGAGGACTACAGGCCTTGGCAACTCCACAGCCAGGTGAGAAGTGAGGATGCTGGGATGTGACCTGAAGTAGCTAATGATCCTACAGTTCAAGTTCAGCACAATCCAATATCTTCTTATAACAGTTTGGTGTCAGCTCATCCCTTGCTGGCTGGGTCTGTTCTGTTGCGCTGGTGTGTTGGCCTCAGATTGAGACTCTCTGATCCCTGAAGGTGCATTTTGGGTGTCATCCTGCACACAGACAATTATCTCAGGCTTATGCAGATTTGAAACAATGCAACAGCAGAAGAACTGCCACTGAAGCCTGAACTCCTACACTCTTACATATCCCATCCAATTTCCCCATCCTTACCTCTTTTCTCTCCTTCATCATTCTGTGTCCTTAGAGACAGTGTCTTAAGATCATTCTAGTTGTTTTGTATTTGTTTCTCCTATTTCTGACCCTCCTAGCCTCATTTCTTGCTCACTTGGTTTCATTCCTGTTCTGTGTCTCTCTGCTGTGGGAGTTGGGCACTTTAATCCCCAATTCATTGGCCCCCATGCCCTGCCCTGTGCATCCGGGATGCAGCTGTTGCATCACTCTCTGACCCATGGAATTCATGCCCAGCAAGGTGAGCTGCTCTGCACAGTGCCTGCACCTGCCTCAAGGCACCTTCCCAGCTCTGCCAAGACACAACAGCCTATGTTTCATCAGGTTAGAATAAAATATGGCCCAAATTCTGTGGTTATATAAACACCACAGGCTCCACTGAAGTATGGAGCAAAGCGCACATTTATATCATCAAAGGTTGTCTTTCTGTAGATATCTTGCTGGGCAAGAATTTATTAATGAATATGAAATGAAAGTAGCTTGACTCAGACTAGCTGCTCACACAAGGCACAACTCTACACTAAAAATACCAGTTATTACTTAGATCTTTAGATGCTGAAAATCAGTACAGCATTGAATTTCAAGGAAGCACAGCATTTTAGACCAGTTGCTATTCAGGCCCTTCTGTTTCATGCCATCAAATCATCAAATCAAAGCCATGAAAAAATTTTCCACAACAATTTTAACAGCATAAAAGGTAATAAGTGAGACTCCACTGTATTTTGTTGTTTGCTTTCTTGTCCAAGGATTTTGCAGTATTTCTTTGAGAATATTGGCTTTGGAGCTTGCAGAACTATTTTTAGGAAGGCTTCTGTGTACTCCTGCCTTTTGAATTCCTTTCCACTGAGATTGCAAGGCTGAGCCTTGTTCCCTAGATAGAAATATTAAGCAGGGTGCTGAAGATGGGAAGTTTCAGCATCTACATAACAAGTCAAACCCCCTAAAACCAAACTCAGCCATGGGGAGTATTTACATGAACACACATTACAAGTTTCTACTGACTGAAAATATTCCCAGAGAGGTCAGACCAAAGAAATAAACCTACTGTGTGCCTCAGATTGCAGAGAAATCAGACCATGTTTTCAGTTGCTGTGAAATGGGCCAATATCAAATGTTTATGGGCTTTGGAACAAATTCAGAGCTGAGTAAGATATATAAGTAATCTCAGATAATTTCTTAGTGTGTGTTGGAAAAGTTGATTTAGTTTCAGTTAGAGCTCCAGTAGCTTTAATTAACTGCAGTGTACTGAGATGGTGTTTGGTTCCCCATCCCCTTCCCTCGAGTAACACCTCCCATTGCACAGGCTTGGAAACACCAGGTGACACAAATAGCCTGGTGGGCGTCCAAGAAATGTTTCTGGCTTTGTTTCCAGGGAGAAGCCTGCATCATGGGAGCAAAAAGGATCTACAGGAAGCGCAAGTCAGAGAAGAAGTGCATGCAAGGGAAATATGCTGGGGCCATGACCTCGGAGCCCTGCGTGTGCACAGAGGCAGACTTTGACTGGTGAGCACTGGGCAGAAGGACTGGGTGCTCTCATACAGCACCATGGGGAGCCTTAAAGAGGCTGCAGGCTCACAGAGAGCAGAAATTAATAAATGTGTAGGTTTTGAAATGGGCTGCTCCCTTATCGTGCAGGCGTGGAAAAAGAAGGAAAGGTGGAATAGGTGTCTGTAATCTCCTAAAGCTCCCACAAAATTAGTGCTGAGCATTTTCCAGTTCACAGCTCTGTGCACCAGTAAGGTAACAGGTCAATTTAGCACATCTAACCTTAGCAATGAACAAGGGTGGCTGAGAGTAGTCTGAAGACATATAACAGCATTGTGTGAAAAATAAATAAATTCTTAACACAACACCCGTATGTATATATGAGTAAAAGTAAATATATGCATATGCAAAGTATGCCTTCAGCTTCTAGAATCAGGTATCTAGGAAGTAAATTCCCGGGCCATTTTTTGCATCTGGACCATCATGTTTGACAGTATCCAGCAGATATTGCCTTCATGATTTGAGTTAATCTCCTTCTGAAGCCTTTTCTTCTCTGATGTTTGCTATAGGAAATCGAGTCCATTGGTGAGTTATGCATGGCGTGATAAAATCTTCAGCTGGTGGTTTCATTCCAGTATTACTGCTGACTCATAGCAATTTGCACAAAAAAGGCAGGGAACCACATTATTGAAATCTCTTTCTTACCTTTTTTCTCCAAGGCTGCAAGTTCCTTAGTATCTTGGATGAGAGAAATGTTGGCTGCTTGGCAGTGCTGATAAACTCCCTTTGTGCCTCACCCACCCAGATCTATGTCCTGTTACTAATTAAACCCAGAATCTGCTGTGTGAATCCTGAAAAGGTTCATCCCATCAATATTTTATATGGAAGTTGATAGTGCTTCCCTTCTGACTCCTACATAAACATAGAATATTTTTTCTGTACAAAATCACAGAATCACAGGAGACTTTTATATTTTGTCCAAAAAAAAGTCCATTCTCTTTCTCCAAACAATAACAATTATGAACATATTTTGGCACAGATTCTGTCGATATGGTTACTTTTTTCCTCATATTCCATTTAGTTCTTTTCTAGGGAGAAGATCTGTGTGTAGTTCATCATTTAGGTGTCCAAAACTCCTGGATTTCAATCATTTAATATTTCTCTAGTAATGTAAAAATGATAAGAGCCAAACCAAAAACTCCAAACCATCATTAAAATCAAGGAGATTCCCTGAAGATTTTGACCCTCTTATAGGGCATGCAGTACAATGCTGAGCCAACCTCATGGCCTTATAAAATAATTGATGCAATTGATTCACAGTCAGTCCATTAGTGTTTAAATCCCTGGAACTTGTAAGGGACACACATACCTGAAACTTCTGATAAAAATATGCTTTCCTTCCAGCACTTCTCTGAGAATGAATATATTTATTTCATTAAAATTGACTTTGTGTCTTGCCACTATAAAACTTTGCTGCTAGGTACAGAACAAAAGTACCACAGTGACATTTGCTGGTAGAAAATTTTATTTCTTTAATGTTCACCTCAAGGAAACTTTCTCCAAAGGCTCTGCTGGGCTGTGGGAGAATCTCTAAGAGAAAGCTTGGATGATTGGGCATGTACAACAGGCACAGTTCACATGCATGAGCAAGCCTCCTCAAATATGTTGGAACAGGCAGAATTAGGATCTTTCTGATCAAGAAGGACATTTCTCCTTCTCATGGAATCAGTTTTGGTTTAGACCAGACTGTCATGATCTCCTCCAGTTCTCCCTGAGCTCAAGTTATTCTTACAGTCCTCAGACTTGGATTTCTACTTTATCCATTTTAGCTTCCTTCCCTACTGCCTCTGATGAAAAAAAGATTGTAATACTGCTTTAAGCATCCAGTACAGAAACATTTACCAACAATGTTGGTAATAATATTACCAACAATGTTGGTAACAATACTCATCAGGAGCATAATTTTACGTAGATATGCCAGAGCAGGACAGAAAAGGAGAAAAGAAAATGGTGAGAAAAAAAGCAATTCTGTCTGCTAAGAAAGGCAAAGCTGCTGCTGCACCACTGTAACTTCCAGTGCCTGTCTTGTTGAACTCTGCACGAGGCTTCACTGCCAATTCACCCTGCAGAAGTTGGAGGGAGGTTTGAAGGAAGTCAGGGAATGAATTCTCACTGTGGAAAGGGTGCCCTCTGTGGAGTTCTTTCCTTTTCAGGAAGAAAAAAAGCACTTTCATCATCCTCACTCATGACATTTCAGTACTTTTGAATGATTTTTTTTTTTTTTTTTTTCTGGGCAGGGCTCTTAATTGAAGGAGATTGAAAGGGACATGTATCCCCCAGATAGGGAGAAGCTCCTTAGCTGCCCACACTTGATTTTTGAATCTTGAAATAAGTTGGACAGCTTTTTATGTTGTCAGTGTTTACAGAACACATGTTTGTATACAGAGTTGAAGAAAACAACAGTCCCTGTCATTGTGCTGTCATTGCTGTTTAAACACTAAATTTATATGGAGAAAATTTTATTATCTCAGCTTGTCAGAGATTGGAGTAAAAATTGTATCTCTCTGGTCAGGTGAAGTGAGAAAAAGTTTTATTGCTGTTAATCCTGCAAGTCCTTTTTTATCAGTTCAGGGGAAAAATACCAGGTATAAAAGACAAACATTTTCTTATTTTTTTTTTCTTGTAATATCACAGAACTCCAGAATAATTTCAAATCTGTATGCAGCCCATTGGTGCTTCTTTCTCAAGGAAAAGGGCACATTTCTTTATTGTTTTGTGCAGCGACAAAACCGAGTGACATTAGAAGCGACTGTGGTTCCTCCAGCCTTGCAAGTGGGACTCTTCTGCCAGCAGAGAGCTTTCATTTATCTTTTATTTATCCTGGGCTGGAAGCCGGAGGGGCTGGGCCAGGCTGGGCCATTGCCGGCTCTCTGTGTAGGGAATGAGGCTCGGCCGGGCCAGGCTGAGCCATCTCTGGCTCTCTGTGCAGGGAATAGGGCTTGGCCAGGCCAGGCTGAGCCATCCCTGGCTCTCTGTGCAGGGAATGAGGCTCGGCCAGGCCATTCCTGATTCCCCGTGCAGGGAATGAGGATCGGCCAGGCCAGGCTGGGCCATTCCTAGCTCTGAGTGCCGGGAATGAGGCTCGGCCAGGCCAGGCCGGGCCATTCCCGGCTCTCCGTGCAGGGAATGAGGCTCGGCCAGGCCAGCCTGAGCCATCCCTGGCTCTCTGTGCAGGGAATGAGGCTCGGCCGGGGCCATCCCTGGCTCTCCATGCAGGGAATGGGGCTCGCAGCCAGAGGGCAACAGCGCCTCAGGAATGGGGATCCGGATGCGCTGGAGCCCTCGGCAAGTCTGTCCTAGCAACAGCCTAGAAACGAGAATCTCCGTCTTCCTTTAATTGATTTGGGTAAATGGATGGCACCGTTACTTGGGTGTTATTAAAGCATTAATTTACCCGGTTTCCTCACATTGTGTTCCTTCCTGCCTTCTGAGCATTATTGCAGCGATATCTCTTCAGCAGGAACACCTCCTAGACACAGATGGAAACCTTTGGTGGAGTTCATCCTTCAGCCACCCGACTCCCAGGTCCTTTAATGGGACTTTGAGTGGAGTGTCCCACTGTCATGAAGTTCTTCTGTCAGCGCTCCCATACGTCACACCTTTCTGAGAAGTATGAGCCTGTTGATACTGGTGCTAGTGGTTTTGGATAGCCAGAGAGGCACAAAGGTGCCTTGGTACAACTGGGAATCAGGTCTGCTTATTTATTTCACAGATGATGTCAGCAAGGATCTGGCTGGCTCTTTTTATATTCTCGGGTGCTTAAATTACAGCCCTGCCTGCTGAGGTGAGCTCCTAAAACATCAGAGTCCTGCATCAGGAGAAAGTGTTCTGACAAACCCCAGGGAGGCAGGGGACAGACACTGAGTGGGGTTAGATTCTGCTGCTTTGTGTGTCACCAGCCATCAGTTCAGATCTTGCAGGTGCCAGCTCTGAAATAAACCTACATTTGCACCCTTTGGTAATGGGCTTGGTTAGCTAACAAATAGTAATTTAGAATAAATTTTTACTTCATTTTGAGTGCTTGTGGAAAATGCAGATTCACTATGCAAAATCTACAGTGCATCTCTGCATCTTTAAGGGCCTGGATACCTACTGGGCATGGATTTACTGGAAAGGTTTTGGGGATTTTAGGTTCCATATTAACATAAGCTGGTATAGCTGAACTCTAAATAGTGCAATGCAATTATAATTGTACACCTTTGTAGATCCACAGTTCAGACTGTAGCTGAATCCATTCTTATCTGAATTAAATCCCATGTCAGGTCCTGTAGAACTGGGGAACAAGCACTGCTTCCCTTTAATGCACATTTACACTTGAATCATGGTTAAATATCAGAAAATGGTATTAAGTGAATAAAAAGGTAGTGAGACTTTTCCAGTGCTGTGGCCACAGTTATTTCTTCCCACCATGGCTTTTGGAAACTGTAGAAAAAAGGTGACTCTTTTCAGGGATAGTTCAATTCCATCCCATTTAATGTCCAAAATGTTTGGAAAGCTCAGCATGCAAAAGCACAAGGAGCATTGTCAGCTTCTGGCATAGCTGACCTTAAGGTGAAGCTGTTAATCTTAAGGAATTTCCATGATTACATGCTAAGTCATATATTGATTTTTAGAAGCTATAAACATGGAAATCACTCATCTGAATTAACTGGTTATTTCTATATCTTAGAGCAGTAGGATTTTAATAATTCTGTCTGAATTAACAGTTTTACCAAACAGTATGTTTGTCAGGTCTCTTTTCAAATTACAAACTTCCTTAGGGGATTTCTTTTCTTTGATTATTACCTGTGGTGAAAATAACATTAGAGAAAGGAATTTATCATGAGCATTGAGTAGAGATACAAAACGTCTGGAATGAATTTGTATCTAATTACAGAAAAGAACTTGCAGTTCTACTTGACTAAGACAAATAGGATTCCAGTTTAAACCAGTAAAAGGGTAAAACCATAATCAATGAGAACCGCAAGACAGGCTGCTTCCTACTGATAAAGCAATCCCCGATGGCAAATGCTCACTCCTTTTTAGGAGATACATTATCTGTGTCACCCGAGTTCTTTTCAGGCAGGCACAAAATATCATCAATATATGCAAATTCCAATTCCCAGTTCCCAGACAATGACTCAGGGAGCTGATTGCAGGCTGAGGCTGATGCCTTCCCCATCTCCAGACTTTGCTGTACTGGCTCATGCTATGGACATCCAATTGATGGTAATGCTTCTTGATTGCTACAAAGCCTGTTGTGCCAAATTGTAGGCAGCAATTTGTTGTCAGCATCAGTGTTCTGCGTGCACCAGCCTATAGCCAAGGAATTCATTAGATTCCAAGACTGCGGAGGTGAACGGGTGGCTGCTGCATCTGTGGAGGGATATGGAGCAGCAATTCATGTCATTTGCTGGGATGATATTTCTGTAGGGCCTTAATGAGCCAGATGATTTGCAAGCCTGAAAACAACACTGTGCAACTTCTGTGCTTATAGCTATTTCTGCTGTGGAAAATCCTGGGATTTCTTTCTCTTGACTTTGAGAAATACGATCCACATACAGTCTAAACTAGTTAAGTCCAGCTTGGCTTGACCAGATTTACAGGTAGGAATAGGAACCAAAATAGTAGCTTGAATGTAGACATGTGCATAGTAAGAAAGCCCAGACTGCTGCATCAAATTGGATTGTGAGTACTGATCCCCTCTGAGGCAGATTTCACTGTATTAGTTTGTTTTTTCACCTGATTACAGAGCACTGTCTGAGTGTACAGTGTTACAGCTTTTTAATTAGAGTCACACACGATAACTTAGGAATACAGTGCTGCAGAGTATTTACAAATGAATTACAAAAATACAGGAGTCCCATTTGTATGTAAATATTTGTTTTCTCCAAGCAAATCAGAATGGTGTTATTCTTCATTACAAAGTGTATTCTGCAGCTATAGTGTTCTTATTCCAACAAGGATGATTATAGAAGCACATGGCAGTGGAGAATTGGCTGGCTGATGCTTCCAAAGCAATTAAGCAGCACTGAGTTGGAACCAGCTGAGTAAATAGATTGATGAAAATTCAGTCAAAAAAAATGAGGAAAAGACCGTTTAGGTCATCTACTTTATTGCTGTTTCCTAAAGTATGTTCTCAATTACTTGTTGTAGATACCTCAAGCACCACAGCTGCCAAAATGTTCCCTTGGAACAGTCATGCAGTCCAATATATGTTTAGGAGTTTTCTTAAATGATAAGTAGCATTAATTTCCTTTTGCTAATGTCATCTTTTTAATTTTGCTATTTTAAGATTGCCTCAAAACATTTTTTTCTTTATCCAAAAGAAAAAAGTTGAAGCAGAATTAAAATGTGGTGACTGAATTTTTTTTTTGATGTCTTTCTTGATAACCACTACATAAAAACTTAACAAAGATAAATCAAAACATTGTCTCCTTTCTTCCTTCTTTGTCTTATATCTTGGACCAGTACCAAGCTTCTTAACATTGTTTACTAGTCGCTCACTACATTTTATTTTTAAGTCATCGTGCTTTTTCAAGATACTTGAACAAAGTCTTCATTAAGTTAAACACTCTTCTTGTTGTTAATATTTTGCTATAAATATCTCTCTTGGTGATGGTCTGGTAGGTCTCACCCTGGCCATGGGCTGATGGCTGTCTTGTGGCAGCTCTTGGAGGCTCCACTAACTCTGATCAGGTTGTTGGGGGTTCTTCCATCTCCTGTTTTTTCTCTCTGCTTCTTTACATACATATACAAATATAAGCCCTTAATCACATAATCTAACACTGCCCTACTCCTCTTCTCTTGGAAAATCAGGCTACTTGGTAGCAAGGCATTAAAGATAATAAGTAAAAAATACTTGCAGAAAAGTGCCATTTTAAGATCAAGGAGTGTGTTGCAACTGGAATATTGGAATGGATTTGGTGGACTCTGTATAGCAGTTCTCAGAAACAACATCCCATTACTGCTCCATTATGACTATGGAGAAGGCTTAGTAAAAGGAATAAGAATGATTATCCAACCAAGCAGTCCTCATTACTCAACAGCTGGAAAGTAATCCCACATGTGAATGGAATACTGATTAAAGAGGTTTTCGTTAGTTGGATTTTTTTTTCCCTGCAATAATATATTTTTTTAGAGTCCTTGTATATTTGGAATCAGGAACAATTTGAAATGTTTTACTGAAACCAAAGCAAATTTAGTCATAGCTAAGCTCAAATTGTGACAAAAGATTAAAGTTTGACTTGTTGTTTCTAACATGTGATTTTTGGTATCATTTCCTCATCCAAACAAAAAGAGAATTGAAGATCACAGAATTCTTTCCCATTACCAAATATGCTGTTAATGTCTTCAGGCAAGAGCTCTCTCAGGGCTGTAAATTTTCCTGTGCATCCTGTGTGATATTGTTTCCAAATGCAATTAGCTTTTTAGCCCTTCCGTTTTCTAAGACATGACTGAGACAGTGGTGATTTAACTTAGCTTAGATTTCTGGGGTTTTGAGGGGGGTTTGTGTGGGGTTTTTTTTTGGGGGGGGGGGTTGTGTTTGTTTGGAGTTTGTTTGTTGGGAGTTTGTTTGTTTGATTTGGTTTTGGTTTTTTTATATTTGAGCCTAGATTTGATCCTGAAAGGTACTGTCTGTGGAGAGAGAACAATTGATGCAATACTCATAAACTACCTGCTCTGGTTCTTCTTTTTTATACTGGGATTTATGCAAGATAACTACCCCAATTAAAAAAGATGAAGTGGAATGAAAAGTCTGTTCTGTCAGTGAAAATAAAATCAGAAATCCTAGTAAACAGACAAAGGAAAATCAAAACTTTTATTAACAGTAGAGAGCATGAGCTAACACCGTGTTTGTTCTTTTGGGGCTTTATGTGATGGTTTCTTTTAATGTCACAACAGTGATTATGGATATGAACGCCACAGCAATGGGCAGTGTTTACCAGCATTTTGGTATAACCCATCCTCCCTGTCAAAAGACTGCAGCCTTGGACAGAGTTACCTCAACAGCACTGGGTAAGTGGCTCACCAGCCTTTACTTTGCTAGAGCATCCATATGGATTTAATCCAATGACAACTGCAGATTACACCTGTAGATGTGCCAAAGCTGGCTGAAGCCCTTGGGACACTTTCATCACCACCTTTGTTGGGTTACACATCTGTCACTCCAGATCTCCATCATGTATGGCCCAGGTTTTTTGCTGGAAGATGATGCCTTAAAAAAAAATTGGGGGGAGACTGTAAGGTCAAATCATTATTGTTTCTGGAAAGGCTTCCCTTAAAATCCTGTGAAATCAGGTGGGGCAGAAACACTGGAAGATAAATTAGTGGAGAGAGTTGAAAGTGATGTCCATGTGAAGTGAAGGACAGCTAGCTTGAATGCTGACTGTTCTTTGGCCCTCTTGGAAGTCGATGGAAGATGTAGTTTAAGTTTAGTTCCTGGCAGACTTCATTTATGATGCAAGTGATTAAAGCAAGCAAAGCAATCCAAGCTGTGTTTGGAGGGTTTGTACATTGTACCCAAAACCTAAACTTCCCACCTAAGTGATACACCTACACTACTCTCTACAATCTTCTTCACACTCTAATGGGTTCTAGTCTATCATGAAGTTCAGGAAACTTTCTCCACGAATGAGGGTCAAAGTCAGTGCTCCCCTAGGAGTCAGGGCACCGCAGAGCAGACAGGGAAATATTCCCTGGGTTCCCACACTCTGTCTCCCTTGGCAGGTACAGGAAGGTTGTTTCCAACAACTGCACGGACGGGGTGCGGGAGCGCTACACGGCCAAGCCCCAGCAGTGCCCGGGCAAACCTCCGCAGGGGCTGCGCATCGTCACGGCCGACGGGCGCCTCACGGCCCAGCAGGGCCACAACGTCACCTTCCTGGTGCAGCTGGAGGAGGTAGGATCCGTGGGACATTCACCCCGGGTATGTCTGAGTGCAACTCACGCCAGGAGAAGTTTGCAAAGAGGATAGTATAAAAAAGTTTGCAAGACAAGGCGGTATGAAGTCAATCACGGCCAGGATGTAGCTGGGTGGAGTTGCCTCCAAAATGTATGGAGATGAAAGGGCTGTCATTGTGGTGCCCAGGGTAATGTCTGGGAGAAGTTGATAAAAAACTGGGAATTGGTTTAATTTGGGAATTTCACAGGAGAGATGAAGACTGCAAGTTTGAATTCTGATCCCCCATCCTTAATTGTGTTCTTTGCTTCCCGCTGGTTTTTGAAACTGAATTTATATATTTGTTTTCCACTGGCTTTAAACCAAAGATGAGAACTAGTACATGTGCAGCTGGGTCCCCATCACACAAATCGGTACATATTGTTTAGGCATTTATGGGTGAAATCTCAAGATGTCCTCAGCAGGTTTAACTCTGAAATTCATTGCTATTGTGAAGCTGATTTGGGCTCTGATCTGTGTTTTTATTATATCTGTAACTTAACTTGGTATTTCATTGTTCTGCTCCTTCCATTCTGGAATCCATAGAAAAAAAGTATTTAAATCTTTTCACCTCTTTCTTCTTTTCAGCACTTCTCTATCTGTGTTTAATTGCAGGTGCACAAGCAGGAACATTCACAAAGAAGTTTTCTCTTTTTCCCTAGTCTAATTTGATTTCTTTAAACTTCTACCCCTTTTCCTCTCTTACTGGCCAATAAATCCTAAAACAACTATGCTTTAACACTAAGGGACAATGTACATCCCTTTATAGTTTAGAGTATTCAAGGGACAATGTACATCCCTCTTTAGTTTAGAGTATGATTTGGAGTATTCAAGGAAATTACTTCTCACTCTCTCCATAGTAAATGTCATCTCTGAGGAAAGAATTTTTTTTTTTTACATCTCTATTATTGATGCTTTCCCCAGCAAACTGGTGTCCTGATTTGTAAAGGCAATACCATATGATACATCATATCTAACCCAAAGCAATTTTTGACCTGAGTGTTTATTTTCTCCAAAATATGGTCACTTTGTTTCAGTACTGACAGTCATACAGCATTGCTACTGTGGTGCTGTAATTACAGTGGGAACATATAATTTCATCTGGTTAAGTTATTGATTTCTGAATTTAAAGATGAAAAGGGTCCAAAACAAGAGTCAGTCTCCAGGCTTAAAAAAAAAAAAAGAGGAAAAAAGTGCACTTTCCATCACCCTTCTCTTCTGAGCAAAGTTTTAAAACAGACTGGGAGAAGGAGATGAATGATCTGAATAGTCAGTCACAAAACTATCAAAGAATTATGCCAATAGTCAGAGGGAGAGACAATCACCCACAGTGTGGGAGACTCAGGACAAATGTCCTGCTCTTTCTTCTGTGAGTGCTTCAGCTCGCATATCATGTAAGAGAACCCTGACCACTCTGTCGTACAAGGAGCTGCTGTGCATTGTTCTCTCTCTTCTATTCATTCTGATCTTTTCTGGCAGCTCTGCTTCAGTGTGCACCAGAGTCTGGAAGCAACACCTTCTCCACTATGAGATGGTGCCTCTCTCATGCTGGGTGTCAAGGAGTACAGAACAGATGTTTTGATGAGTGAGTGAGTCAGTTCTGAGGAGATCTAAAGGGAGCTCTTCTTCCAGTGTATCTGATAAGGAAGAGGTTAGGAATTGCTCTGAGGGCTGAAGCAGTATTGATCAGCCTCCAGCCTTTCCAATTACTCTCCCTGTTAGATGAATCTTGACCTCCTGCCCCTAGATTTGTCAACTTAAAGAGCAACCAACAAAACCTTTGGGTATATTTTACCCAGTCTGACAATAACTTGTGTGGGTGTTGCAACAAAAGAAATATTCAACAAACACGAATATTTGCCCAATTATGTGCAAGCTATAGGGGAATAAAATGTAGTTGAAGCAGCAGAAGTGTGTGTAGACTAAACCATTTACCAATTTAACTGTTTCAGTGACAAAAAATCCACCACTCCCTAGGAAAGTTAAACAACCCATCAAAAGAACAAGCATCCTTTTATAAAATGGATATTGATTTCACAGAATAATTGAGGTTGAAAGGGATCTCTGGAGATTTGTTTAATCCAACCCCGCTTCTCAAAGGGAAGTTCCTTTCCCTTGCATACAAGGCAGAAGTATCACAAGACAAGAATTTGCCAATTTCTATTCAGTTCTGCCCTGCACAGGTGTATAGCACAGTACAATCCATGATGATCAGGATCCAAAAAATCTGTGCCACTCCATTTTTACTGAGGGGAAGGCAACAGAAAAGTTGAAAAGGGCTGGATATGTCACCTTGCACATCTTTTCCTGCAACAGCATGTGAAAAAAGTGTGTCCTATTCAACCCTTTCCCCCTGGAGTGGTGAGCAGTATTTTGGAGTGCTACACCCTGGTGAGGATCCTCCTTTAGTGTGAGTGACAGCTGATATCTTTCAGGGTGTGAAAAAGCAATGGCCTTTCCTTTTGCATCTTAACATCTCCTGTATCCCTCTGAGACAGTTTGTTTGAAGCCTTCAAATCTGCAGAGCTGTTTCATACACTGCAGCCTCCTGGCTCTCTTTTTTCATGTCCATGTTCCACTTGATCTGCAGGAAAAGGAAAAAAAAAAAAAAAGAAGCTGGTGAGCCAAGGTACAAGAGTCTGTTTGAGATTTGTACTCCTGTTATCTTTCTAGGGCTTTCTGCTCCATCTAGGAATCTACCTGGGTTTGAAAAGAGGAACAAACTACAGAAGCAGGTTCACTGGAGGCCCTGAAAATTCACTGTGTCTCTGTGGTGGAGCAGATTGCTAAGAGGGCAGGGAGAGACAAATGGCAGCAGTAAAAATCTGATGTTTTCACTCAGGTGTGGGATTCAGGGGCAGGAACCACAGCACAGTGGTTCCTTGTAGAGCCTGGTTGTGCCTGTGGTGATGCTGAGAGCCACACCTGTGCATTCTGACAAAAACACAATGTGAGCAAAAAATGCCCCAAGAGAAGCAAGGACAAGGCATTCAGAAGTGTTCTGCTATTGAAGAAGACACAAAAGAAAATCATCACTGAAGTCTGTGCAGGTGGAGGGAGGGCAGGAACCGAACCCAGGAGCACACTGAGCATTGCTGATTTCTGAGAGCTGGGATTCTGGCCCAGTTTCTCTAATCCTGACTCACATGAAATTTTCCTGTGAAGCATTTATATCTGGCAGCATATAAATAACATTAAAAGCAAACCCAACCAACAGGTCATATTTAAATCATCTGAAGATGATGTAAAGAATTCTTTCAAAAGTGATCTAAGTCACCTATCACCTTTTAGAATTTCTGTATGACTTCCTCTAAATTGCTTGCAAGATCACCTTGCACTTAATATTTATGGCCCCGTTATTGGAAAGGTTTGGCCAAGTTATTTGTCCAATTAATCTGGGTATAATTATCATGGTTTTTTTAGTGGGTGACAATAGCGAGGAATCATCAATATTGCCTTTACTAACTATCATGTGTTGCATTTTATGGTATTTTGGAGGTGTTTAGTAAGCAAGACATCATACTTAAGCTGGGAATTTTGATCTTAAATTTCCATGAAATAAGCAGAATACCAACAGCATTTTTGTCATTGCGTGACAGCACATGAGACAATTAGCTATGCTTAAATGCAAATTTTTCATTGCCTAAACAAGCTGCCAGTTTAAAGGTAAATCCTTTGCCCTGGCCTGGGCAGAGATTCAGGGTTGGTACCTCTCACACTGCAGCATTCAACAAGAGTTGTTTATCAGCCTAAAAACCTGAGTCCTTGCTTTATTTTTGGACAACAACAAAAGAAATCCAAACCGTGAAGTTACGAAGGCGCTTTTCCTACTTAAGTTGTTCAACCCAATGTCCTTGACATGCTTTGCTTCTCTGTTGTAGAAAACAGAGGGATTTTATTAAGTATGTGTTGTTTCTGTGTGCCTTCCTGATCACATGGTGATGTAGGTCTCTTGCCTGTCACAACCACAATTGTTATTTGTGTGTTGGAGTTATTTGTATGAACATCAGACACTTGTGCTGCTGTACTGCTTCAGCAGAGACTCTGAAAGCTGCAGCCTCCAGAGCAATGCTGTTCAGCACAATGCCTTTCAAACTTGTTTCATCCCATTGCTCACACATCTTTGCGGAGGAAATGGATGGTAAAGACATTCAGGGCAGGAAGGTTCAGGGCTTTGACTGTTTCATTACAGATAATTCACAGAGAAACTGCCTCCTCTAATTTATTTTTTATCTTGATAAAATGACAGCCAAAAATCTTTGACATTCCAGGTCTGCCTCAGTTCTCACTTGGCAAAGTCACTCCACTGGGAGTAGATTTTGGCTTGCTTTTAACTGCTTGCTGCTGCTGTGTGATGTTTGGATTAGACTAATGTGTGGGGAAAGCTAATTTGTTCCTACACTTCAGGCCACAGGCTACAATTCAGGCAATCTGAACTCATTCCTGAGCTGCACTCTCAGCTCCTTCTGCGTGACCTTGAGCAAGAAACTTAAACTTTCTGATGTTTTATTCCCTTCTGCCTTATACCCCCCGTGCCTTGCATTTGTGTAGTGATTGCCCATAAATCCAGAAGACTCTCTCTTACCATGTGAACATACAAATGAAGCCCTGAATTTCCTAAAGACTGCCGTGGCTCTCTGTAATGACAATGTTGATACATGGCTGTACAAGGTACACTGTGTCTTGGGTACATTTAATGAGCTTGGGGATCCTGCTGGGGGCACAGTGCCATTAACATTTCCCACCTCAGCACTATTGTTTGGTGCAATTCAGTATTCAACTCAGCTGAAGTTTCTGGAGATGAGCTTAGCATTAGGATTGTTCTGATTGTTGATGTACTCAAATTAAAGATGCAAAGCTAGTAGTAATTAAAAGCACAGTCTGTATATTTTTTTTATGGTATCCCACTGTGTTCCCTCTTTTGATATCACAAGTTTGTTGGTAATGATTACAGAAATATGAAACCTTCATCATAACTTTCAATGCACATGCTGAATCACGTGTGTTTATCTTACTAGCAGCACTACACTCCTGTAATAACACACAAATAACACAGAATGTACCCTCCCCTGTACCACTGTCATCTGAATTGTAATTGCATTTTCTGATGAGGACAAGCTGGTTGGGATAAATCAGAGCCTTTCATGCATTTTTAAATTCGTTGTTGAAATTCCATGAAAATGTATGAAAGTGGACCTTGCCTTCCTAATGACACACAGCACTACAGTCTGATAATGCACTTCCAGTCACACAAGTTGAATTATTCTGCATAATCCTGAGAGGCTGTTATTGATTCCTGTGGGGCACAGAAGATCTAGTACTGTAAAAAGAGCTCATAGCTGAGTTGAGCTGCCACAACTGGCAGTCAGGATGAATGATGTGATCAGTACAATTCACTATTTGGTGTTGAAAAAGAAGTACATGTGAAAGGTATCAAGCTATTTGCCCTGTTAAAAGGCACCTTTCTATTCAGTTTCTGATTTGAAAAATTAAGGCCATCTCTCTGAAGGCGGGGATTTGCACAGGAAAGCTTATTTTTGAGTTCTTGATCAAATTGGATATGGGTATCTGGTAAAATTAAGACTATACTTTAAACAAATCTAGATTAAATGTATTCCATGTGTAGATATTCCATTCCAGTAAAAATATCTTTGATGAATGATTTCTTTTGGTGACAGGAAAATGCCAAAGAGGGAAAGGAGTTAATCTAAAGAAAGCACAATAAATTAATCCATGAAAACCTCCAACAGCAGCCGTATCTGTTTCTTGCAAAGTATAAAAAAATTAAATCTATTGTCAACATCTCTAAGGAAGACACAGAAGTCAGTGCATAATTAAAGACTTAAAAATGAAATCTGAAACATGGGAACCAAAATTATAAATCTTGAGCTGTGTTTGTTCCATTTTTAATATTTAGGTACAAATACTCAAAGTCAATAAGGAAAATGCATTATTACAACTTTGAGGGCAAGATTACAGTGGTGTGTTTAAGAGAATGCTTCTAGGTGGGTCTCATATTTCACATCCACCAAAATACTGAGAGATGCATAAAAGTAATCAAAATATAAAAATATTACTGCAAACTGTATGGGCTGTTTCCTGATATACCCTGAGGCAGGAAGCTTCCCAGAGTTTTTTGGTAACGTCCAGGTCTTGTGTGCATTCAAGATGCAGGAAAAAGGTGCACTTGGCTTGGGAGGCAGGATCAGGAAGGAGGGAGAGAGGAATATTTTGTATATTCTTGAAAAAAAAACTGGACATTCAATGAGAAAATACCTTAGAAAACAGTAAATTTCTGATTTACATTTTAGTAACCAATGTTGTCTAGGTAGGTAAAGGGTTTTAATATGGGGCCTTGGCAAACTTGTTTTTAGTTTTGAGGGCTTCTTTTCAGGCTAAAAGTTCTTAAGGCTCAGCATATGTTTAAGCCTTTCAGTGCACAAAAGCCTTTATCAAGATTGCAGAGAAAGGGGTTAATCTAAAAAAGACACAATTAATTAATCCATGAAAACACTCCAGCAGCAGTGTCTGTCTCCTGCAAGTAATGCAGGGAGTTTTGCATCTGCCTAATTTGGGCTAAAAGCTTCAGAAAGATCCTATTGGTGGAGTTTTGAGCTTGACAAAATAAAAAGGAGAAGCTGGAAAAAGCAATAGGGAGGGGGTTTTGCAAGATGTATGGATAGGAATCAAATTGTTGCAGAACAAAATTTCTCTTGGTAAAATAACCTCTTGCAAGTGGCTCTGGAGATGTGCTGGAGACAAGAGACAGTGACAGCTGGGTTGGTTTAAATCAGGTGTGGGCTGTGTGGGAAGTGTCTGGATTTTGGCTCATCTGCTTTCTCTTCCTGTCTTACTCTGCCCGTGCTCTTGCCTTGCACAGATAAAATATTAGAACAAGTCAAAACACAGTCTCTTTATTTTCCTGACTTTTCTCTCCCACTTCCTAAGCTAGAATTTTTAATGTCAGATTTCCAAAATGTGGCATTTTCAGAGGAGTGTAGCAGCCTGGATCTTACTGAGTGGAAAATGTGTTTCCAGTTCAAAGGGTTTTAAAACAGGAAAGGCCAAAACAAATAAAAAAGACTGGGGGAACAGCAGCCGAAGTTCTCTAATTAGATTTTCAGTTTCTGTCAGCATCTTCTCTACCTAGAAATTGAAATCTAAATCTTGCATGCCTTAGAAATGGCTCCTTTCCCTGGCTACACCTGTAGGCAGCATGAGTTTCATGGCTATGGACAAAATAAAGACAAGAGGAGAAAAAGGTTCATTAGAACGCAAATTTTGAAAGTTGCAGAAATGAGGCTGTCACCCTTTTCAACTTCTGCTGCTACCTCAGATATGTGGAGGAATATTCCCTGACCTGAGACAACGTTCAACTGCATGGTCTTGAATATCCTCAGAGCTGGTAAATCCTGCAGGGTCACTATGGTGGCACGGTTTTAACCATGTGAAAAGCTTTTCAAAGGCACGTTCAAAGACATCATCTCCTTCTGAGTAAGAAAAGACAACTAAAACCCTAATAATGATGGACCTGGAGGCCTTGGGAGAGCATCAAAGAGTACTTCAGAGACCTCTGTATTTGGTCTGAGTCCTGCACTGGACTTGAGATAAGAATAGTCCCCCTCTGAAAGATGTTCAGAGGTCATGTGTGTTCACTTCTGGCTGTGGAAGCAAATCCCATTTGGTGGCTTCTATTTGCTCTGTCAAACAGACACGAGTGCCCAAAGCACTGCATCATGTTTGAATCTGCACCTCTTTCTAATAACTCAGCTCAACAAAGGACAGAACTCTGTTCTTCAGACCATTTCCCCTGCCACAACTTCAGTTTGGGATTCTCCACAACAGAGCAACACAGTTATTTTTGTCTCATCTATTTGGAAGCAGCAGAGCTTCCAGCAGGGTGCCAGGGCAGTGTAAAAACAACTTTGGTCTATTAAAAGAGAGCATCTGGGAAAATTTGTTGCTCTTGCCACCATCAGGTATAGCTCTGCTCTTTTTGCCTTCCATTCAGACAAGCCTCCACTATTTCTGCCTTCACAAGTTATAAAAAGACTGAGAGAACATGAGGAATATAAAAGTTCTGTTACAATTTCCTCTTATAGTCACATACATTCACATCTCTTTCTGGTGTGGATACCTGCCTGATGCCATCCATTCACACAGGTACCTTTCATTCCAGAAGGGGAATTGGGCATCCAGAGGACTGTCTCTCTGTAAAAGGAAAAAAGAGAGAAAAAGGAAGAAAGAAAAAGAAGAGGAAACAAACCCAAAGTAAATGAAATGTCCTTTCAGCCAATTTTTTGAAAGGTTATTAATGATCGGCTGTTAATTTTCCATAATTCCAGGCAGTGCCCATTGCTTCAGTGCACTGGGCTGGGGAGGTGCTCCACAGCAGTAGCCAGCAAGGGTGAGCACAGGCAGCGTGAGCACCATGCAGAGCCAGAGGGGGATTTCCTAGGGGGTGAGGATGTTCAAAGGTAAGGCAAGATGCTGCATCTCACATGAATGGGAGGGATGTTCAGCAGCCATGGCTGCTTGACAGGCCAGTGCAGGCTGTTCCTCTGGTACATCAGACCTTGCTACTGTTTTCTGGTTGGTCTCACCCCACTGTTCCAGTCTGTCAAAAGCAAAACAGAGTCTGTTTTGATCCTTTCTCTTCCACCACAGGGAGACCTCCAGAGATCCCTTATCCAGGTGGATTTTGGAGATGGCATCGCTGTGTCATATGCCAACCTCAGCTCTACAGAGGATGGGATCAAGCACATCTACCAGAACGTGGGCATATTCCGCGTGACCGTGCTGGTGGAAAACAGCCTGGGCTCTGACAGCGCTGTTCTCTACCTGCACGTAACATGTATGTATCTTCATACCCCCTGTTAGCTGCTGGTTTTCTTTTAGAATTGTTACTTGGAGCTAGAGGTGACATTTGGAATTTGGCAGCTGGGTGCAGAGAGGTGGGAAATGATGAGTGTTCACGTGTCCTCCAGACAGACTGCTGATTCCAGACTGAGAGGAAACATTGATTCATTAAGGTTGGAAAAGACCTCTAAGATTATCGAGTCTAATCAATAACTTTTGCTTTTTTTAATCATGTTTTACCTCTAGTTTTGGATAGTCTAATTTGGGACACCTCAAAGGACTGTCCAGCCCTTTCTGAAATGCACTTTCATTATCAAGCTTACACTTCCAGAACAACAGAGACACCCAGGGATCTTTACTGACTTTTAAAAGCTTCGAATTTTACTTTGAGCATGTTTTGCTCTCTAATGAAACACACCCACCTCTGGAATGGAAACCAGTGCTTTTCAGTGTTTCTGTTGTCATAGGAACCAAAATCTTTGTATTAAATATTACTGAAAAAAAAAATTATCCTCACATTGCTTTTCTGCTATTCTTTTTTAACCTTTTCATACTTCATATGGGTCTGATTTACAACTGAAATGTATCCCAAGTTCTTGGATAAAACCAACATTGTATCCTTTCATATTTATTCTAGCACATGGTTATGAACCTATGAACCCAAAGGGTCACTCTATTTATCAAAATTTTGTAACATTCCTAATGGATTTTGTTTGGGGCAATAATTTTCTTTATACAGTGGGGTTTTTTGTTTGTTATTTGTGTTTTCACTGTGTGCCTCTGTGCCAGATTAACTGAGAAAAAAAGAAATTCCAAAACCTGAAGTTATGTTTACAGAAATATTATTTACCACCTACCAAACTTACTCCACATATTGTGTAGATGATTTGGCACATTCCCTACACTTTACCTCTAGTTTTGGGGTTAGTTCACACAGCATGAAAGCAGCTACCTTTTCAGAGTAGGAAAGCAGCTCTTCAATGGAGAACCATTGTGTCAACAGATGGGAACAGTGGGAGGCAGGAGTGTGGGAGATGGGATTTTTATGAAGGAGGACTAGAGCAGGAGCAAATATCCACCTGAAGGTCCCCCTTCAAAGACACCTTTGGTTGGCAGGTGTCCAGCCTTCGCTCACTCATAGTGTCCTTCTGGTCTACAGCTGCTCTAAATCATTCTCTTGAGACACTGAAGGCATATGAACCATTCTGGTTGTTTAAACTGTACAAGAAATAAACAATATTTAGATTTGTTTGTGTGACTTAGCAGCTGATAGTGTACATTTCTGTATTTTACATAGATAGTGCCAGCACAGGATTTAAACACTGAGTGATCATTGCAGCCAGGCCCAGATTATGTGTGCCAGACTCCCTGGAGAAGTGACAGCTTTAAGGGATATGTCTCACCTTTCTCTACATGACAAGAATTAGAGACTGCAAAACAGGTTACAAATGAGCATGGTGCCACTCAGACTAGCAAGAGATTTGCTGAGGACGGGGATGTACAGTAGATCCAGCCCCCTCCAGAGTCTAACAGCCTGATCCACAAAAGCTTCTAAATCCTATTTGAAAGCTTGCATTGTCACTCAGCCCTCTGCTGAATATTCTTCTTGGGGTGTTTGAACTTGGCCTTTGGGGAGTTTTGCAAAAATATCTGTCCTTAAAATAGACACACATGCTGTATTGTAAGATCCACATACAAGCAATGTGCAGCCAGAACACCCAGAGTTTTAGGAAGGGCTACAAACTGGGTGATCCCTGGTTACAGGGTTAATACATGAGTGTCTGCAGCCAGGTCTGGGCCTTCCAGCACCTTCCTTACCTGTGGCCAGCACTCTTCCTGCTGGAAAAAACTGCAGGCCCTGAACCTTGGTGCTTGTGGTCTCAAAGATAAAAGTAAAGCCTTCATCCCATGCTCTCCTCATCCTGCTGCAGCCGGTGCGCAGAAGCAGTGCCTTTCCTGCAGTTGCTCCAGGGATCCAGAAATGCAGGTTACTGTGAGACAGGAGCATTTTAAGTTGAATGGACAATAGAAACTGTTGCATGTAAACTGCTCAAGCCAACAGCCTGTCTCTTAGCTGTCCTGACATATCATAATTTTGGAAAGTTAATTATGGATTTGCCTGGATGCTTCAGAATAACATCACATGTGCAAGTGAGCCTTTTGAGAAGTTTCTCCCTTTCAGTTTTCTGGAGCATGTACAGTACTTTTTCCTTGGCACAGATGAAGGCCATAGTCTCCATAGCCCTGCATGATGCTCAAAAATTAATGTTCTTGAATCCTCTTCAAGCTTACCTGGGAGAAAGCAGTCTCCTGCCAAGAGGGCCTATCCAGAGTGAGCTATCCCCATCTGCTGGCCAGATACTAGCTCAGCTTTTCAGCCTCCTTGACCCAGCCGTGCTGGGAAATGCTCAGGCAGAGTTGGGTTGCTTGAGCCACTCTTTGATATCCCTTCCTAGCCATTGTATGGGTAAGGTCCAGGGAGGTGCTGGGCACACTCTACCATGCAGGATCATCTGAGATCTGTTCAGAGCAGTAATGCAGTAATGTTGGAGAGTATCAGACTTTTCATGGGCTCCATCATTACAGTTGTCACTGCATTTAGCTGGGGAAATTGCTGCTTTTCAAGTCTTAGGGTCTTGCTGAAAACAGGAACAGCGTGGGGATGGAAATGGATCTGAGAAGGAGGATGCCATTAAAATCACAAGTGTGAAATTGTGGCATCTCATCAATTTCCAAGAGTGTTGACTGCTGCTTATAAAAGGCAAAACAAACCATGGTCTCATGTATAGCAGGCTTTGGTTAATCTGATCATGGATAATTCTTAATTGGGCTGTTTCAGCTTAAGCAGTGGCTATGTCTACAACCCAGGGAAAGATGTATTTCAGTAATGAATCAGGAACACTGAACCTTATTTTGGCATTGTTTATACAGTCTGATTTGGGAGAGTTCTTTTCCTTACTCGGCCTATTGTGTTATACAGGATGCTTTCTCCAGAGTTCATTTAGGCTGAAAAGCAAGGTCTAAGTGGTGATTCATGCATGGGGTATATCCTGAAAGATCCTCCATTGAAATACAGCTAGCAATGCATCTCAACTCCATATGAGCAATGCAAGGCTGTGGCTGTGGTTCTCATCCCTGGGGAGCTCACAGATAGATGTGTAGATGTGGCCTTAATTTGTTTGAGGAACCCATGTCCTCATGTGACCTGAGGTTTCTTTATTTTTCTGTCCCTGTCACTCAGGACAATGGCTTTGTTCTCTTAGTGAACAGTCAGAACACATTTTAAAAATAATCTATAGAACAAGATTTAACAACTAAGGCCCATCTGTTTCCAGAAGATGGGAAATGTGTAACCCTGGGCATAATGTCACTTGTCGAATGAATTATGTTCTGTTTATACTGAAGATATAAAAGAGTTTATTGATGAAAAAGAGGTATAAGGTAACAATAAAATGCAGGCACTCAGTAAATAGCTACCTTCAGAAAGAGTTTCTTCTGAAGTTCACCAAATCATAGCAGTTTTCCAGCAAAGATGCTTCACATCTGCTGAAGCCCTTTGTCCTGCACATTCTTATGTCTTCCCAGTGAAGGCCACACTCACACAACAGGGCTCTGTCCCTATTGTAAAAGTCATATAAGCTCCTGATTTTATGACATTCATGCAGTAGAGAGTCCAGCTTTTTCAGCTCCAGGTACAGGGGTGGCTCCTGTTCTCTGAGGAACAGATTTAAGCTTTCCTCTCTAGAGGAAAACAAAGCTCAAACATTCTGCCATGTCCCGCAGTGATTTAGGGAAGACCTTTCTTCCCTAAACCAATGGATATCCCACCCAGGTTAACTTTTCCAGATGGAGGGAGGACTCACCTGCTGCTTCTGTTTCTGCAGGCCCCTTGGAACACGTTCACTTATCTCTGCCCTTTGTCACCACGAAGAACAAGGAGATCAACGCCACAGCAGTGCTGTGGCCAAGCCAAGTGGGAACGCTCACTTATGTCTGGTGGTTTGGGAACAACACAGAGGTTTGTATTCCTGATGGACTGAGGTCAAAATAACCCTGGAGGAGCTCTCTGACAGAAGAGGGAGGGAGAGAGGGATCTGGGAATGCTTCTATGTAGTCACATATGCAAGAGAATTATAAAACAAATACTGAGATACTAATGGGCTTTGGAGGCATCAACATGGAAATGTAAGTAGTGCTTTGTGTTTGTGGCTGTGACTCAGCTGCAGGCTTTATTGCTGTACCATGCAAGCTATCAATAGCTTTCTTCCTTAATTCCATCCAAGGTGAACATAGTTAACCAAAATCTGGAAGAGTTTCTACTGTTTCTCTTCGCCCTCCTTTCTTCAGTACCAAGAAGAAAAAAAAAGTAGGGCTTTGGAAGATTTTTTTTTAGGAAAACAACCTTTCAAGCTGAAGCTGTTTTTATAGCTAGAACTGACCTATGCTGAGGCCCAGCACCCTATGCTAAACCACATGTGCAAAAGGACCTTATTATCATGTGCTACAGGTGGATGAAATGGTTCCCAACACACCTCCCTGCCCCAGGCCTCTGCTCAGATAACAGAGTATCATCCATCACGTTCTGCTGCCTCTGTGCTTGCAGTCTTGGTGAATCTGCACAGACATTAGAACTGTTATTGCACATATAATTGTGGCTAAAGTACCCAGAAACCCTAATTAGTTTCCGAGGGGAGAGGTTGTCATGGATTTTGTAGAGCCAAGAGGGACCTTCATAATCACGCATTGTTCTCTTCTGTATAATGCAAATTGTAGAGTTTGATCAGTACCTTCTGCTTTATTTAACTTCTTGTGACTAGGGCAGGACCTGACTTGTTGTTGTTGTTGTTGTTGTTGTTGTTGTTTTGTATTAATAGTTTTCTTCAGATGATGGGAAATGCACTGCTTGTCCTTCTGACCATCTCCTTCAACTATTTCCCCACAGCTAATTATTCTGAGCTTTGAATTCATGCACTGTGTTTGTAGTCTGAATTTATCTAGTCTGGGATTCAAGCTGTTGGATCTTGTTATGCCTTTTTGTGTAGATTAAAGAACTCTCTGTTGTATCAGCAATCATCTCCCCTTAGAGGTACTTACAGGCTGTGATTGTCACCTTTTAACCTTCCCTCTGATCTCCTAAGCTCCTAAGTGATCAGTGTTGGTCTAATTCTGTTCTCATTGAAGTGTGAGTTTTACTATAGACTACAATGGCAACAGTTTGCCTTAATACTGGGTGCTTTGAAGATCTCATCCAGAGTTCATTAACAAGTGAAAAAGAAGTTAAGGCAGAGTCTGCTGGAGGACACAACTCATTGATGAACTTGTTCATAGCTGAAGGGATCTCTGTCCTCTCAAGCATCAGCAATTAACAAAAACGATTTGTCTCTATCTAAGGATAACATGGAACAGCAAATGTGAAATCTTAATTTGGCTGGTTTTGTGACAACCCCCTTGAGTCACCTTAAATAAAGCACTTACAGTAGATTTAGGAAAGGAGGGTGCTACCTGAGCAGTGAGTATTGCAGGCCTTTATATCAGGATCTGGGCCCCCCTGGGGAGTGAGCAAAGGTGGGCATTTCAGCATGGGATCCAGAACAACCAACATGCCAAGTGGAAAGGAAGCTCTTGAATCTTACATAGCTCCTATGGAAATTATAGGTACCTTACTCTGAGTTTCAGGAGGGCATCCCTGTCTGTGATTCATGTGCCCTCCCTAGGAAATTAGCTGCCATGTCACAGGGCCCCTCCTGAGTGTGAAATTTCCAGTCTGGAACTAACTCCTCAAACCATCCCAATAGGTTAGAGAGCCAAACTCATTTTTGCTTTTCCTTTCCAGCCAAATTAACTGGATTTTTCCTTTTATGATGTATTTGCAGCCACTGATCACATTGGAAGGGAGCATCACATTCACATTTTCTGTGGAAGGGATGAACACCATCACTGTTCAGGTCTCAGCAGGAAACACCATTCTTCAGGACACAAAGACTATTGCAGTGTATGGTGAGTTCTTCCCCTTTTATTTCACACAGGATTCTCCATAGTCAACATTTAGAGAGCCAGGATAGTTGGCAGCAACAAGAGGTCTTTATTCCAGAGTGCTTTGAGTGAGATTATAAATTGAATTCCAGTGTTACCAGTCCAGTGTAGTATCTCTGAAGGCCACTGATTGACATTAGTGCAGACTGACATGATTGCAGAACATTGATCTCCTTTCCAGAGCCCTCTGCATGTGCTCCATCACTCTTTGATCATCCTACATGATTGTCAAAATGTTAGGTTGTTTTGTAAGCTGGTTTTCCCCCTTCTTGGCCAGCAGAGGCCTCTTAACTCACACAAAAGCTGCTCAACTTGAAAGATAAATCAATGCTGTGTGCTGCAGTTCTGCACAGAAATCTGCTCTGATTTGACATTGTTCTCATGTGTCAGAAGCAGTTAGGGCACACAAATACCATATAGTGTAGATGGAGCCTAAAACCCACTGGGAATCCCAGTTTTAGCTGATAGTGATCAATGTGGGCAGCTCTGTTAACAGCAACAGAGATTAGGTACATTTTCCAAGGCTAGTCCTCTCCCCATATTTATCACTGTTCCCTTCCAGTTAAGATCTCTAAGGTTTGGGGCACATCTGTGAGAGCCCAATCACAGCTTCCTACACAGGGTGTGCCTGCTCCAGAAGTCAAATTGAACGTAACATTTCATTTACGTTCCCAACACAGCTCCCTTTGCAGTGCTATTCATCCACTCAAGTAAGGACTGATCACTTTTTCACTTCCAGGCACTCAAGTGATGAATCTCCCAGATTCTCCACATCTCTCACTGAGTCTCTCAGGTGCACTGATGGATTCCCTCACAGTCTGTGCACCATCTGCAAATTGATTAAGCAAAACATGAGCTGCACCAGGTTTCACAAGGTTCTGCCCCCTCGTTTGGCACTAAGGCATTTCAGTCTTTACTCACCACTCTGCCATTGTATCTGCAGAGAAATTTCAGTCCCTGAGGTTATCGTTCTCTCCAAACCTTGATGACTACAACCCAGATATCCCAGAGTGGAGAAGGGACATCAGCAGAGTAGTCAAGAGAGCTCTGGTGGAGGTAAGCTCTGCATAGCCTGTTTTACAAGGACTCTGGCTCCTGATTTGTCCCTTCATTAGGACTGCATCAGCTGTTCTCTCAAGGTGTTTCTTTGTCTCCAGCACCCAGAAATGGAGAGTTGATGGTGTTTGAGGCCAGCATCCTAAATTCTAGACAGGTGAAATGATCTCATTCTATGACAATCTGGTGCCCAGAGGCAGCCTTCAGTGTAAAGCAACACTGTTCTAATGGAATTGCAAATGTGCTGTAGAAAACGTGTGAGACCAAAAATTAAACAATTTTTGCTACACAGAAGAACACCACAGCAAGCACTTTAAGTCCTTCATATAGCATGAGTCTCACAGGGCAGGACTGGATGCTGGTTTTCTCTGAAGTTCCTTCTTTAACTATGGAACACAATGTCACAAAAATATTCCAGTGTAGCTGAAGATTTGCATTTGAAATTGAGGATGTAAGAAGAGTTAGAAGAGATACCTGGGGTTTTTCCCCTCAGTAAAAAAATAGTGCAAGAAATTGTTTAAAATAGTGTTTCTGCTTTTTTAAAAATAACGATTCTCAGATTTTGAAAGAACAAAAGGCTTGTTGATGTTATTAGCAAGCTTAAGTGTTATTTGTGGCATCATCTGTGCAAAATTGTAGAAAAACTGTGCTAATCAGGTGCACAAACCTGTCTGGGTTATTTTTGAGATTTTTATCTGAAATTTTGTTAAAAGACATGAGGAAAGGGAAAAAAAGAGCATTTTTCTGGAGCTTTATCTTCTGACATATTTATGTCTGTATCAAGTATTCAAGGATCCATTTATCTTCAGGATGAATTTTCAGAATATAAACATCTCAATAAAGCAAAACCAAACCATAAAAAAGAAGAATTGTAAAACCACAGTACCAAGGCTACATTCCAAAAGCAGAGCAGTGAAAACACTGAGTCTTTTTGTTATTTGATCGAAAAAATAAAAATTGATAGCTAATTATCCATCTTTATATAGCTAAATGATTCACCTTAAACAAGCCTTTGTGAGAAGTTCCTGTAAAAATTAAAGATAAACCCAATAGATTTCTACAGCAATTAAGTAAAAGGTATAAAAATGAGTCAAATAACTAAATAATTCAATAGGAAATTATAGCTGTGCTATAGAATTTTTATGAACTTTTATTAAAGTATTATATTCTTATTACAGAATATCATCAGACCAGGATAAAATTCTGCCTACAAAATTATAGTTCTGTACTAAAATCTGATCTTCACTCTGAGTAGGGATAATTTCATATTATCATAAAGTATCCTATTTCTTGTTTTGATCATAATTATTTGCTTGCGTCATTGGTTTTCTGATTACTGTCTCCCACTTCTGAAAAAAAATAAAATTGTTCCCAGCCTCTGAAAATGAAGGCAATACTGTGTCTTTCTTGACACCTTAAAGCAACCTGTTAGGCAAGCACAAATAATGTAAGCCCTGGCTTCACTGAATACTTGTAAAGAATATAAGAAACCTTTCTATATTTATAAGGGTTTTTCCTAAATCCACTTTACAAAACAAAGCAAAATAAAAAAAAGGGAGCAAAGACAGATGCTTTTCCTTGGTGTGTGGTGGAGGGGACTCCACAGGGTTTTCCCCAGACTGTCAGCAGTTATGCTCAGGTTATCCACAGGACAGGTTCAGAAAACGGTGATTTATGATCAATTTTGCTGACCCTTTGTCCTACATCCACCATTTCCTCCAATGAGCAGCTCCTCCCTGTCTTTGCTCCTGGAGTACCATGGAGAAGAATTCCTGAGATTTAGGTCCAGTTAATGTCTGAGAGGCTTCCAAGTCTTTACTGCAAGGGAATCTCTGTGGTGCTTCTGTGATCTGTCCTTGTATCTGTAGGCACTTTTTTTCCACCTCTTTATAAGTGACCAACTAAATTCAGCACTTGAAAACTTCAGGTTAAATCAAAACCTTGAGATTTAAGTGCCTTTGGTGGATAATTCACAACAAAAAGGCAATGGAGGAAGATTCATGCAATTATATTTCTACTTCCTTTGGCTAACAAAACTTCCTGAGGGCCAAAGTAGGTCGTTTTCTGGATAATAACTCAGCAATCTGATTGTGTAGCATCAGCTGAAACATGAAATTGGAGATGACCCTGGTAGTAATGCCTTTAGGGTACTTTTTTCTGAATTTTGTCTAATGTGTCAAAATCAGGGATATTAAAGTCCTAACTTAAAAATTTCAGCCAGTGAGACATACAAGATACATCCTACACAGTGAAAGTACTGTGATGCTTTAATGAAGAAGCTCTCTGCATTCAGTGCCATCCACACTGCTTCTGTCTCCATTATTTCTCTGTATCAGGCTACAGGCATTTCCAGCAAGCACGTTCTGGTTGCAGTGCTCCCTGGCCTGCCCACATCTGCTGAACTCTTCATTTTACCATATCAAGATGCCACAGGAGAAAAAAAAAGAACAGCAGCAAACCTAGAGCAGGTATTGTGTCCATTACTTGGAGAAGTGTATGTGCATGCATTTCTGTGTCTGTGTGTATATATGAGATATATATATCTGTATCTATATGGGGTTTGTGTATGGTTAGAACTGACAATTATGGTAGGAATGCAGCTGATTCACTGGGGTACATGTTACATGTTACATCCTCTTTAGGGGTTTTTTTATGTTTCTGGTTTTTCTGGGGAGTAGCTTGGTTGTTTTGGACCTTTTTTTCTTTCTCCAGCATTGGAAACAGGCATTGGAGCTGTCTTTAGGAGTTTAGATGTCAATTTGGGTTCCCTTAGAAGTCCTGTTTACTACATGGAAGCAGGAAGAAAGGAGGAAGGATTTAGGGGATGACTTCTGCCAGCAGGAACTGTGGAGCAAAGTTTATGACACTGTCAAGAGTTCAGAAAGCATTGGAAGACAGAGCTGTGTGGTAATCCTGGGCAGTTCATTAGTTTAAGGCACAGGGATGGGATTGGACAATCTGCCTGCCTTCTTCATGGTGCTGGAAGTGGGGCTGAGCCACTGTGGATTGTTTTCTCTGTGAACAGCTGAAATAGGTCACGATGACTGAAGGAATCTGTCTCTCTGCAGACCCAAAAGGTCCTGCCAACCAGATGGGCCTAGCAGGATTGTAATTAAAAGATAAAACACTATGCTGGGCAAAAATCCTGAAATGACATAGAATTATAGAATTGTTAAGGTTGGAAAACACCTCTAATGCCATCAAGTTCAATTGATAACCTAACACTGCCATGTGCACCACTGAACCATGTCCTCTTGTCCCATAGCTCCTTTGCTGTCTCTCAGCTTATTAGCTCAGATTCCAGGGGCAAAGATAACTTTGGCCCTGAGGGAAGCACCACTGTAGCTCTGCCTTCCCCACTCCATGTCCATGCCTCACACCATGTTAACTTAGCCTCACACCTCCAGGTCACCCATATTCTGAAGCTTTCCCTTGCTCAGCATTTTTAGCTGTCATCTTTTCTTTTGACAAATGACCTTCTTAAATTTTCACCACTCATGCAATAAACAAAAAATATGGAGATTTACTGCTCTGCAAAATCTTTCCTTCCTTTTCTCCTTCACTTCCCCTTCTCACTTCCTTCATAAATTGGCAAGGAAGCCAGTCCATAAACTTTCAAATTTACATCTGACCCAACTCCCTTTGGGCACTCATCAGCTTCTCTTTCCCCCTCTTTTTATGCCTCTCTTCTTCTCTCCTGTAAAAACAGAGTCTTTGTGACTGTGGAGAAAGGAAGCCCTGGCAGTGCTCTCATGGCCCTTTTTATGGACAAGAAGAAATGTCATTTTCAGTGTAACTCCATCAGCATCTCTGGCAGGATGCTGCAGGGTCCAAATGATAACCTTTGGAGGAGAGAGAAACTGTTTGCCATTTGCAGCCAGCTCTTTTCTTTGAAAAAACCCAGGATAGTCAGAATCTTTTTCTTTCTGGTCTGTGGATGCTGCATTCCTCTTCCTAGTAACTCTAGCAGAAAATGGTGGGTTTTTCTGTGAGAGCTGCCCAAGGGCCACAAAGGGAGTCTCTGCCCTCTGGTCTGAAGCATATTCTGATACTGCTCCTGTTTTGTCATCTGTTTTGCCTGTGATCCTTCACTGTGCCTTGCCCAAAGTGTCTCAGAGCTCATTCCACAGCCTCTCCCTGTGCTTGAAGTTGCTGGGATGAGTATTGGGAGCAGATGTTTTTGATGGCTACAGCTTAAGAAGCTTAAGTTGCTTCTGAGGTACTTCTAATGTATTTGCTCTTTTCTGGTAGGAATAGAAGTCTGTTTTGTAGTCATGGGCAAGGAATAAGCTATTCAAAGGCACGTGTGCGAGCTTGCCAGCTTGCAGGTGCAGACCCAAAGGAGTTACAGTTCTGAATTATGTTTTCTAATTTAGAAGAGAAACTTTCAAGTGTGCAGGGAATAAAATGGGAATAGTTTACACAAGTACTGCAATGGAAAAAGGTTCCTTAAGGAAGCACTTCGTTGCAGAGGTTCCTTTCTTCATCACCTGAGCTAGACCACTGCTCTGCCATGGGTAACCGTGAGGGGTGTATGTGGTTTCATGGACTTTCACATTTATCAGTAAATATCATTCATATTTAATAACCATGGGAGGCTTAAGTTCTGCTGTTTCCCCTTGAGGTGGATTAAGACAGCTTAATGGTTTTTTCTGATACATACTCATTTGGCTTTGTAAACATACTTTGAGGTCCCTCTGTCCAGCCACTCATCTCTAGGTACATAATTCCCATTGATTTCAGAGGCACTTAGATGTCCACTATGCCTTGACAATCTAGGTCTTGGTTTCCCATTTATCAAAGTCAATAACACTCCTTTGTGCCACTCATGTTTTATGAGTCTGAGCACAGTAGTGGGACTGCAGTAGTGCCCCACTTGACAAATGTACATTTCCATGCAGCTTTCCATGAGGGTAGTGCGTTTGTGTCTCATCTGTCTTTGAGACTGTAGTTAGATGGTAAATATAATTTTCTTCCTCACTTGATAAATCACTTTCATACAATTTTTCCAAATTTTTTTATGTATACATAGAATCAATTATTGTCATATCTGTTTGCATTTAGAAATGTGAACTCTGCATTGCTAATATTTTCCATTGGAGACTGAAGTACCTTTAAAAAGTTTGACTACTGTTGACAGCAAAAAAAAGATGCTGCATGTGAGTCTGGGGAAATTTTCTCAATGTGCACCATAGGACAACTCCAGCTAATACATAAATACAAAAAAAGTGCTTGATCCAGTCCACTTTCTGTAGTCAGTGCAAAGTTATGCTTCACAGTTTCCTAAAAAATCAAAAGGCCTTTTCATCCTGCAGAATCCCAAAACACATTTGCAAAAATCTTGTATTTATGACAAGAATATTGTGTCCTGGTTTTTTTTCCCTTCTTTTTCTTTTTTAATTGGGTCATTTGATTGCTCTGCTTCACTTAACAGTCGATGAGGACAGACTACCCCCCTGCTTAAAAATGTAGAAATAATTGGCAGTTGTCAAACACTGGTCTTTGATTTGCATGCTGTGACTGCAACAACACTGAAACATCCCAAATCTTGCAAAAACAGCCACCCAGAATTGCCACTGGCCACTTGGGCTTGAATGCAGTTGTCACACCATCTTCGTGGATAGGCTTTGTGAATTTGATGATTACAAAATTCAGATCTGCTGAATCTGAAATAAACACAAACGTCTTGAGTGAAGAACAAATCTCTCATAGTAACATTTCAATGAATTGAGTTATTTTTAGCACAAATACAGTTCAAAATGAATGTTCAGTAGGAAAATACTGTAATCAAAATTCAGTAGAGGGCAGTTACAATTACTCTTTATTTCAGTGTATGGTTTTACTCAGTAGGAGGATTCTGAGGAGTTACCTTTTATTTATGCATTTCACAAATTATCTTCTTTCCATGTTGTTTCCTAGTGGGGGCTTTTTCTCAAACATAACAAATGCATTTTATTTTAGTAAAATGAAATGTAAGCAGAAGGTACGTGATAATTCTGAAGTGATGTTTTCATATCAAGTAAAGGTTTCAGTGTTATCCTGAATTTCTCTTTACTTCTCCATTTGGGTGCTTTTCACTGGCCTATTCAAAATTACTGTAAAAGAATGCAAAACAGGGGTAGGAGCAAATAGTTAATGACATTTGAGGCCATTAATCTTTTCTCTGAGAAGAGCTCTCAGCAATATAGCATGATGGAGACTTTGGCAAATGGTAACATCAGCTGGTTGGTAGCCAACTGTACTCAATATGCTGCAGCTGTGGCCAGTATCTGTATCCAGCCAAAGAGATGGGAAGTGACATGGATGACTGATTATCAAATGGGCAGTGATGAACTGCAGAGATTAAATACCTCTTGTGAATTTAAAACATTGAGAGTGGCATTCAGGAAGGCTGTAAGGATATGCCTCTTGGGATTCTTTCCTTAAAGCAGATTTAGTTTTACATCTGCTTCTTTGTAGCTGATGGAGCTTCTATCTCATTTTAGAGTTTGGGGTTTTCTTTTGCCCACTCTCCTAAGCTGTTGTGTTTCAGTGTACTTGCTTTCAGTACTTTTCTTTCCTCTAATGTATTTCAGGTGTGCCCATCATCAAAATACTTTTAGCAACAAGATCGTGACAGTGAATGCCTTCAAATCTTACAGAAAATTGTGCCAATCAGTCCTGGAAATTAATTTCCAGGAAGGGGTTGATATATAGGGTAAATCAGCTAATGTTTACTAGGAGAGATTTTTTTTTTTAGCATCTGGGCCTTTGAATGAAGATCAATTCTTCCACTGGTACTTAGGGGAGGTTAGACCAGTATTAAGAAGTAAAGGCAGATGAGGAGAGGATGGAATAATGTGAACCAAAAGACCTTGTACCAGGGGCTTTTTTCTTTAGACAGCTTTTCTAAGTAGCTGCTTGTGTGCTGTAGGAGAGGCTGTGTAAATCTCTTGTCTTAATACCTTTGAGTTAACTCCTGCCACATGACTATCAGCCCTCTCTCCCTCATCTTTTGCTCAGAGTACAGAGCAGCCCTTGATTCTCAAGGCTGTTTTTGGCTGCCTTTGTTCATCAAAAGTGGATCCTGGCTTTTATGTCCAGGTCTCTGGGTTCATATCTGCTGTTCATTCTTGTCCCAGAGTAACCACAGGAATATCCTCTGCCTCGTGCTCTCACAGTGTCCCTGGATACTCCCAGCAGCTTGCATTTAGCATTTTCATTAAAGATCTGCAGAAATTCCTGCTGGAGCCAGGAAGTCAGTGCCTGTGCTCTTTTCAGTGCTAAGGCCAGCAAGCTTTAGAGGCCCCACGTGAAGTGTCCGAGGTTATCCGGGGCAAGTGGCACAGTTTAAAGTAATCCACGTTGGCCCTGACTCCCACTTCACTTTCCCAATGTCGGTTCAAGTTTCTTCCTACTAAATCAATGTGCCTAATTCTTTCCTTAGTTGTTTATTGATTTGCTCAATGAATTGAATAGAAGTGTAGCACTCATTAGTTGAGATCTTTACACAGTATCTATAAAATTATCAAGATTCTTAGCTAGTGCATACTGGCACAGTTGAATCACATTCAATTAGTCTAAAATAATTTACACCAGGGGTTTCAAAAGTCAATAAAGGTATGGGAAAGTGCCCTTCTCAGTGATAATTCTGCTTCTTGGTTCACATAGTTCTTTTAGAGTCCTAAATCTGACAAAATGCTAAGAGCAGCCAAATTAATTTTTGTTTTGTTCCATTTTTAAATTGGAATCTCTTTTTTTTTTCATTCACAAATTGTCTGTTATTATTATTCATTATGTGTCCTTTGATGAAAAATGATACATGAAGAATAGTTCCTATTACTGAATTATTTTTGCACATCATGCTTAATTCTGCAAATGAAGCAGATAAAGTCAATGAGGCTCAGTTAAGGACCAAAACTAATTTTGAAAGCTAATTATTTTCACAAGAGAGACTCTTGAAGACTATAAATTAAGAGGTTGCTATTCTAAGAAGTTTTGTCTTCAGCTAATTTAGTTGCATCTCCAGGAGGGAGAGATGAAGGTGGGGAGGCCTGAGGCCAACCTGTTCCCCAGATGAAGGTCTGGCTGTTGAACTGGAGTTGCATTGCTATTTTTGAAACAGGTCAAAGTACTTTGATGTTTCCTTTTCTGCTTTTTAAACCAAAATGCATCCATGGTGTCACTTGGAGTGCAGAAATATAGTGAAGCACAAACCCCAAAATGTTCACCATTGAAACCTTTTTATTACCTCAACAACTGAGATTAGCCTTTGTGTGGAAATTTAATTCACAGACACTATATTAATACTACAAACAAGTCAAGTCAGAACCACTCCTAGATTAAAGTCAGATAACTGAGGTAGAAATAGGCGTGAAGGTAGAGGAGTCTGTTCTGCAATCTCAAAGCAAATGTCCTGACTGAGCTCTCAGTGCGCCCTTGGGACCGTGTGAAGACCACAAACATTGCCAGGTCCAGCTTTGGAGGGCAGTGTCCAATCCCAATGGAAAATTTGGCCCTTGAGGTTTATCCAGGCTGCTCACTGACCTCAAATACTGGCTTTTGTAAGCCATTATGTATGGTTTCTATTTCAGATAATTTTTAGGAGTACAGAAATGCATTTTCACTCTGTATGTCTGTTTGGAAGAGGATCTTGTTTTCTACATAAAGAAAAATGAAAATATTGTACCAAACAAGCAAACATTTTACAAACACGTCTGAATGCATCTGTTCTTCCCTCAGACGTGTGTGTCAGGAATCTCCAGAGCTGCCTGAGGAAGGCAGATGTCTGATTCTCTCTATAATTCCTGGTACTTTTGAAGATCTTAGGCTATTACTCACTTTTTTCACTTGTTCAGATTCCATAAAGACCAAGGCAAAAAAAAAGAAAAAAAAAGCTGTACACAAAAAGCCACTGGGAGAACGTGTAATTAATCCAGCCGAGGAAATGTGCTTTATACTCTGCACAGAATGAACGGTGTTACTGCCAATTTTGACACTTTATGTGTAGTCCTGGAACAGTTACTGCTGTTTCAAGCCTCTGCTGAGACACTGATAGTCTCAGGCAAAAATTTTAGTCTGAGATGAATTTGTACAGGATGTTATACAATGAAGTCCTCATTCATAATCAAGTAAGAAAGCAATACAGTAATAATAAATTTCAGTTGTGACCCTTTCTTTCTGTCTTTCTTCCTTTGCCTTACTGCTTTATCCTTACTTCCTCTCTCCTTCCTGTTTTTCCTTTCCCTTGGCCCTCCAGACAGGAATACCTGTTGGTTTTTCACTCCCACGGCACACATCAGCTGCAGTTTTGCCTCTTTGCTCAGTGCCCCAGGAGCCTGCAGGGAGGCCAGGGGAGATCTCACTGCCCCTTAAGTCACCCCTGCCCAACCAAATCTCTTGTACTTTCTCGTGCTGACTTTCTCCACATTCTCCCATTCTTCCATTTTTTGCCCAAATCCTTGAGGAAGCCATTCTCCAGTGCCACACACAGCGTTTGCTAGCTGCAGACTCAGTTACATTTCACAGTAAGCCTCTGCTTGTGTAGAAGGCACATGTATGGTTTTTACCTCTGCTCTTTCCCTGCCATGTTGTGCAGGTATCACAATGTGTTGAAGAGGAATGACACACAATGTGGTTGTCTCCTTTCTGTAGTTTACTGTCTCATATTTGCCTTTTTTTTTTCTCCTACCAGAGGCTCAGCTGCCCCAGCAGCATCAGGATCTCAGAGCAGAAAGGAAAATTCCTGCAGGGTTATGTAGGAGAGCTGTTAGGTTTTATGTAGGACAGAATACAGCCAAGATGATACTTTCCCATTAGTTCCATGAGCTATTAAGGTACCTGGTTTACACCATATGAATCTGCATCTGTTGCTCTAGTTTTAGAGATGAAAAACTTTTTATAGTTGCCAATGTTGGTTATTAATATGCTCAAATCCTTAAAGAGGGCTATAATTTGCTTCCCAGGCATTCTTCATGTACTGCACATCTTTGTGTCACCATCCCTGCTGCTCTGAGCTCAACAGATGGCTCTTTGAATGCAGGTGGTATTTTTTTCTTGCTATTGGAAGAAATATATTTATTGCTCATTCTGGCACCCATGAAATAAATTGTAACTTTAAAGAGATATATTTAAAAATATAAATAAAATGCCTGTAAGAGTTATTGCCAAATTGATATTGGACCAAAGGCACATATTCAAGTGATCAGCAGCCAGAAATGAAGTGTATGAGCCAAGAGTATTGAAAGAACCATTAAGAATGTTAAAAAAGAAAAAGAAGCAGATAAATCTCATACTGTGATGAATGATAGCCAAGGAACATCTAATCATATCTGGGTAGAATTTACTGAAATAGCTCAACCAGGCAAAAATGAAGAACATGAAAAAGATGGTGTAAAAATTATTGGAATGTTCTTTTTTCTGACAATTTTTCATTAATCTTCAAGAAGGAATAGGGATTTATTTAAAACAAATTGAATTAAGTGGTGAGCACTAGAATATGATTCCACTTGATCCTGGTATGGTTATAAAAACACATTCTCATCAACTGCATATTATGGGTTATAGGAGATGTTGTGTTTCCTGTTTTCCAGCCAGCTCTCCCTAAATAAGCCTACCTGGAGAACTGTGACTGTTCAATTGGAAAACTGATCTCTGCTGTAAGAAAATGTGAAATACATGAACTGCCAGGCAAATGAACATACAAAAGACAACACGACAAACTGTCAGCACCATGTCTGTAGGCTTCCATTCCTTGATTAATCTATCTGGATTTTTTGTTTTTAATGGCAACATGCCTGAAACTTCTTGCATGTAATGAAGTGTGATGTGGAAAAAAGTGGATCTGTGCTCATTGCAACAAACTGACTTTAAAAAAAGACATGTTTGCCAACAGATTGGCCCGAAGTTTGGCTCCTTTACTGTAAAAATACAGATTTCATAGGGTCTTATCTCAACAAATGCTCATCTTTTCTGTTGTGTCCAAAGGAGGAATAATCTGCTTCATTTCTGCTAGGGCTCCGTTGATGTCACCAGTTATGGAAAGATAATCTGGTGATCTGAATGCTCTATGGAATATCTCCCCTATGAAAGAGAGTGGGTTATGAATGTAACCCAGAAGAAGACATGGAACATGCATTTTGTTTAAGCCACATTCTGTAGTCAGTAAACACTTCCAGATTCAAGCTGGTTCTGGTACATATTTAAGGATTAGGGAGCAGCTGTCTTGAATCTCAGAGCTGAATGAAAAGAAATTTGCTTTTAGAACTTGAAAATTAACTGCAAGCTGTGGCAATGATCTAAACCATTCATTTTTATTCAGGTATATCACATGTTATGAACATCCTCTAAGAGCATGGAACTGGCCACTCAACAAGCAAGCAGTTATTTATTAGGAGCAAGTGTTCATTAACAACTGAAAAGTTCCTTTTCCCTTGAAACAGTGAATGAGTTCACTGATGTGATGCTGCTGGCTGGTCCTGTGTCCACTTTCACATGAGGGTAGAACGCTCCTTTGGGGCTTAATTCCCTTTTGCTGCTGGGCTGCTCTCACAGAGGTGTGACTGGGCACCTTGTTGCTCAGTCAGTGCTGACCATACACAAACCACTCTGTCCAAAATCCTTCATTGTGAGGTGATAGCAGTGTGTGCTTGGAAAGCCTGCAAAATCTTTGCTTTGCCAGCAGAAACAAATTAGCAAATGCCTTTGTTTGTTTGTTTGTTTGTTTGTTGGTTTTGTCCCTTCCCAGCTTTCAGAAACACTGATCCAGAAACTGAACCAAAACCTGGTCCATTTTGAGTTGAAGCCAGGAGTTCGAATCCTTGTCCATGCTGCCCATTTAACAGCAGGTGAGTATCCTCCTTCTGTGTGTGCCTTCTGTGTTGCTCTGTAGCACAGCAAGCAATATATCAATGGTAGTAGAGTGCTATCAGCTGTATTTTAAACATTTCTTATTTTTATCTCACAGTAACAGCACAGTAAAATGTCTGCTCTACCTCACCTTTCTATATTATGCTAAAAAGATATAGTGACTTTTGCATTTACAGCTAATCCTTTTGTTTTCCTAGGTGCAAGAATTTACTGGTTTTTTGGAAACGTGGTATAAGTAGCAGCAGAAGTGTGTATTTCTTGGTTATCTTTGAAATACTCAATAGCTAAGCAGCACCATGGCATTTTGAGCCTGGGTCCCACAGTACAAAAGTTACCTGCTAGCCTTGGATATGTTCAGATATTTTAGAGTCCACAAACATTCAAAGCAACTAAACACTGCTCAAGAGTTGTTCAGCAGTATGAAACACTAGAATCAATATAGATATGCATAAAAATAAGATCAGGCAGTTTGGGCCTTAACTAATCCTATTTCAAAATAAGTAATCTCCAAACTCCTGATATTTAATTACATATGTCACTGTTTATTCTGCATGCTAAAACCTCATTTCACAGCACAGGTCCTACTTAACAAGAGATGGACACACCAATCCACACTCCTAGGAGTTCATTTTCCCCAGGCACTGCTGATAATTTTGATCAGTTGGTATCAGCTTCTTTTGATAACTTGCAAACTTAAACCCTCAGTTCATTTCTACCAGAAAACTGCTGTCCAAAAACTTTTTGTGGTATAAATGGATTTTCCCAACCAGGTGTTAGTCCACTCGCTGCCTTGTAAGCAGTAAGAAAAGAGAGATTATTAAGAAAGGGTGTAATGTGACTGCATTTAAATTCCCCCAAAAGAAAGGCCTGGGGTTTCCAATATTTCATTTTTCCTAAGCAGAGCTTTCTAATATCTATCCTGAGAATATTGGTGTATGTTTCTGCTTTCCAGTAGCTGTGGAACAGATGGCCAGATGCTTATTTTTAGACAAGTTAGAACCAAAAGCATATAATGTCAGTTTTAAAAATGGAGTTACGTGCAATTGTTCATAATTTTTACCAAAAATGCATGTTTTTATTTGTATTTACACACAGACACCAGGAAGGAGTACTTTTTTGTCCATAACAGATGCAAACAAACGCTATTTTTTTCTGTAAGGCAGGCTTTGTTGTACTCTCCAAAGCCACTGGTGAGTGATTGCTGTAACTGGACTCACAGTGTCGTATAGGAACCCTGTAGGATTTTATCTCTTGCAGAAACAGGATTCAGTAAGAATGCAAAATGAGCTTGGATGGCCAAACTATGTATTAAAAACCCAGAGAACATCCACTATGAGGTCTATGAGGGATTATGTCTCCCTAACAAGCTGCAGAGGTCATGTTCTCAATCTAAGCAAAAGACCCAATTTCATGACACCAAAACTTGTGAATAGTTCAAAATTTGACACAGAGCCATGAGAGACTACTTCTCTGCTGAAAGCTATTGTTTTGGTTGTTAGAAAATAAGAAGAACTGGCCTTTGGAAATCCAAGCTTTTATAAAAAATTAAATAAAGTGAACCAGGGAAACCTGGAACACAGCACAACGCCAGAAGCAACCCTTGGAAAACACAGTCCCAGGGGATGCACATGGCCAAAGGTGCTGCTGTGGGCTATGTTATCCCTTCTTTCCCAGCCTTTTCACTGATTTTGTGTTGGACTCTGGTAGCTATGGGCTATAGTTGGCTGAACCACAAAGTTCAATGTGTTTTTGGAAGTGTACACACAGATATCTGTGTCCACCTACATTTATGTTGCATGCCTAGGTGCTCATTTATGTTCCCCTCTGTGTGTGCCTGCCCCTGCACAGCAGCATTTGCTCCAGCAGAGGACCTGCAGGGAGCAAAAGTGCAGGTATCTAAAGTAGCTTGGAGTGGACATTCAAGCAGAGCCTGTAGAAATGAGTCTCTGTCTGCGTGTGTGTTGTGTGTGTGTGTGTTCTTTCCCTGGAGCCCTGAAGAATGACAAGCGTTGGCCTCAGCACACTCCAGACTTCTTTCTTCTTTGTTCAGATCACACTGGAGGAAGGATTAATTTATGGCAATTACAGACAACAGATTGTGATTCATTCATCATGTTCATTCCTTCTTCTCATGAGATAAGAAAACAAACCAGTGTCCCCAACCCAACAGACAACAACTTCAGCTCTAAGGCAGAGGAAAACATGCCAATATTCCTCACAAAGCAGTTAAATAGCTGTTTATTACTAGGCTCTCCGTGCAGCATTAGAGAGGAACTTTGAGTGATGCTGAATCTGAATAGGCTGGAGAGCCACTTTGTCATGCCACAGAACTGCGGAGACCCACAAAACACAGATGGAGAGGGGACAGAGTGGAGATGTGTGAGGAATTCATAATAATGGATCCTTTGATTTTGGATTCTGCTAGATGTGGGAAGGGAAAGATTTCTCACTTCTCTTTGTAAGTTTTGGGTTTATTAGTCTGGGTGTGAAGCTGAAAATACATGTGCATGTGATGTGTGTGCCTTTGCTTGTGTGAGCCTGTTTCCTTGTGTCTTCTGGCTCTGGTTTAGGAGGGGTCTGTTCAGTGCATGTGAAGAGGTGCAAGAGGGAGAGGATGTGTTTGGCAGCAGCTCAAGTTGACTTAGACTGCTTTGCAGAGGAGGGCACTACCTGGGCCACGTTCTGTGTGTGAGGATGTGTTTGCTCCTTGTCATGGCACAGCTGGGGCTCTGTGTCTGTCTGCAGGAACAACTGACTCCTCTGCTCCTCCATGTGAAACTGCTTGGAGGCTCACTGCCTTCCTGTGTATGTGTGTGAGAGTGATGGAAGCTCTGTTTAATACCATTCACTTCGTATTTCTGGGAAATCCACGCTTCTGGATGGGTTGGATGGCCTTGTTTTGGGAGGGGTTGTGGCAAGATAGTGAGCAAAACTCTGAGGAGAAATACAGAGAAGCTCTTTAATTAAGATTGGTTTTGATGTGTTCTGGATTTTTTTGAATATGAAACAAAGTCCTCTAAAGGGAAAGCTGTGGACCTTCACATCAAGGGGTATGTTGAGCACCACAGATGATTTGAACTTGGGCTTCCTCCCAGGTGCATTAAAAAGGGAGAGAAGCCCAGGAGATGTGCAGACCTGCTACAAGTGCAGCAAGAGGGGAGAATGAACTGTATTTCTGGAGGGAGCAAGTTTCACTTCAGGTTGGGGTTGGCTCTAACCTTCTCCTCTCTTGCAGCTCCCCTGGTGGACCTCACTCCCAGTCACAGTGGTTCAGCCATGCTGATGCTCCTCTCTGTTGTTTTTGTGGGACTAGCTGTGTTCATCATCTACAAGTTCAAAAGGTATGACCTTCCCTGAGCCACTTCCTTCTCTCCATTGCTGCCTTTCGCTCTGGTGTTTGGGGTTTGTTTGCTGGGTTTTCTTTTTCTGAGAGAGTTGTTTTTTGGTTTGTAAAAGCTGATACTACATCATCTGCCAGAGTACCACACAATGATGGTTTCTGTTAATGTTTTAGGAAGATTCCTGGCCTTAATATATATGCACAGATGCAGAATGAAAAAGATCAAGAGATGGTCAGTCCAGTCAGTCAGAGGGAAAGCATACCTAATGTCCCTCAAAGTGAGCTGATGAGCCCTGAGCAACTAGTAGATGAGAAGTTGGAAGTCCACCCCATAGGTAAATAACTTGCAGCATCCTGCAGCTGGTCAGACTCCGACTTATAATTGGCTAACCTTTTTCTCAGCCTCCCCTCTTCCCATATTCCTGCACAATCCTCCTCCCGTTCTCTTCTGCTGCAACATTAGTTTTGCTACAGGAAACCTTCTAACTCTTCCCTCTCCCTCACTGCCATGTGATGAAAGGGAGCGGAACAACTTTAGGCTTTTTCTCTCTCCTAGTTGCTCTATGTAGATCCCCTCCCCTTCTCAAAAAAATCCTGCTGGCAATGTAATTTATTTTGCTGGGGCTGATATAGTTGTGGGGCTAAGTCCCATAGCCAGAAGAACTGATGAAGCTCACCTGGAACATGGAGGTGAGCAGGTGATTCGGTAAGTAATATTTAAAGCTAAATATCTGCTGATGTTTTGACTGCTGGGATCTTTGTGCTGTGCCAGACCCTGTTGCCAGCAGCAGTGTTAGTCTGGCTGATTCCCAAACAAACTGAGTAAAACCTGGGATCTCAGTATTGGACAGCTGGGTTTATCCTCAGGCTGACTTCTCCCACAGGCCTATATGTTTATTTCCAAAAGCAGGCTTTTTTAGGACCTAAAGTGAATAGATTTGGGAAAGGCATTCTGGGATCAGTCTGTTTTCTGTTACCCTGGCTACACTAGAAGTACTGGGACAGAGCAGGGAGGTTTCATTCTGGAGACATGTTCTGCTAAAGCCAGGACTGCTTAGGCAATGCTCAGCTTCATTCATGAGGTGACAATTCTGCAGCTCCAGACTGGAGGTACCCCTGCAAATAAGGACATGCACCTATTTGAGAGGAATTAAACAGAAAAGTCTGCCCAGGGAATGTTGTGGACTGTCCTTCTCTGGAGATATTCAGAACTCTCCTGGACACGATCCTGTGCAACCTGCTCTGGGTGAAATTGTTTTAGCAGGGGGGTTGGACTAGATGTTCTCCAGAGGTCCCTTCCAACCCCAACTATTTTGTGATTCTGTGACTTAGGCAGGAGTGAAGCACAGTGGCAGCTGAGATTCCTTATTTGCACAGTTTCATCAGCGTAAAGAAACCTTAGATCTCACCTGAGGATGTTCCTAAAATCTATTGGAGTGTTTGCTAAAGCAGGCTTGCAGTCATGGCTGCTGCAGAGAGGGAACAAGGAAAAGGACAATTAAAAGGGGGAGTGTGATGTGCTAAGATTGCAGCCTGTGAAATAACTTGGGGGGAGAAAGGAGAAAGGTTCTTGATGAAACTGATGTCTAAGCTGGAAGCTCCACTGCAGTCAGTGCTGATCTCTCCTAACCTGTTCATGAGGGAGATTTTTTTTAGCTATTACAAGCTTTTAAGCAGCTATTCAGCTAAGCAGACCTGGACACCCCTGCTTAGCAGAACACAGGATGGAGCGAGGGGACCAACCTTCCCATGTGGTATTCCCCATACAGAGCAACCTCAGGCCACAGTCCAGAACCCAAGGAAAGGAAATGCAACCAAGGTAGTCTGGACAGAGGACTTCCAAAAAGCTTGTGGATCACCAAGAGATTTCAAGCCAAGACCCAGAGCGGTGGGTCCTAAACTTTAACAAATTTTTTTAATATTTAGTTTTCTTGTTCTTGTTGTTTTTTCCCCCCTAGAAACCTTCAAGGCAAAATTGCTGTAAGATGCTAAGAGAGAAACACCCAGTTTCAAGTCAGGAACTCTCTTTCTGGAATTCTCAAAGCTTTGGGCTTTGAGCTTCCCCTTTTTTCTAAAAGAATGCAGTGGTGGTGGTTCATGTTTTCCACAGGTGCAAACTGCAGTTTCAGACTGCAGTGGCAAGGGTCAGTCTCTGCTAGCTCTATACAAGGTACCTTCAAAACTGCTCTTGCTGGTGGCGGAAACTTAAACCCTAGAAGGCTCCAGGATAAGAGAAATCAAAAGCAGATTTTGGGGGTAGGTTTTCTTTTGGTGCATCTATAGCATTTGTCTTTCAATAACAGCCAGAATTTTATACATTTTTCAGCTGTGCTACTGAACACTGCATTACGCCAGAAACTGGCCTTTTACAACTCCTTGGTTTGCACCTGTGACTGCACGATCGAGCAATAAAGTTAAATGTGTGAGATACACAGACTCAATTATGTATCAAAAGGAATCAGTCCAACAAACTTCCTAAGAGTGTTTTTCCATCCTGTCAGTGAGATGAATGAGAAAACTGAATCAGAGCTCATTGACAAAATGAGAAGGTCTGGACCTCGATGTGAACAGAATAGAAAGTGCAAAGGTACTCTCCTATACAACCACCTCATCTGTTTCTGGAAATCAGCAATTTCTTTTTTAATGAGTTTTCTTTCTTTTGGGAAAACAAAGCAAGACTGTAATTGGGTGTTTCTCTTTTGTATGCTTGTTCAGAAACCTTTTTTTTTTCATCACCTTTGACTAACATTCAGGGATCCTGCCTTGGAGGAATCAGAATTAATGTCCCTGCATCATTTAATTTTCTCTCCAAACTCTGGCAACAAAACCTCACTTTCCTATTTTCTGGATGCATGTGGTTTAGGCACTTCTTCTGCAAATGCAAAGGTTAAGGTTATTTATGAAATCTCCAACACCTTATCATTGCAAATGAGTTACACATTTCCTCTGAGGACCTCAACCCCTCCTTCCCTCCACCCCTCTGCTCCTGCCTTTCCCTCTACCGTGGGTGAATCATCTTCATTAGCAAAAGAACAGGACATCATCTACAGTGTTTGAATGACAAGAAAATATTTCTGGAAAGAATGTGTCAGTCTGGAACAGCTGAATCCCAAAGGCAATCAAGGTGATACCTGCAAGCGTCTTCCTTGACTAAATATGCATGTTATTTACTGACTTTTATTTTGTTTTTTGCCACAGGAAGTATTTCCACAGCTGCTGACCCCCAGAGCACAAAAGAAATCCCTACCTATGTAAATGGTTGAATTGAGGACACCAACATCTGTATCTAAAAAAAGGAGATCTCACTGCATTTGGACTTTTTAATTCTTCAGATGACAAAGGGTTTTTAGCTTTAAGCCTGTGCATGTGGACATTATACTGAGACCATAGTGGAACAGCATTGTACAGGTGTTCAATTTTAGTGGGGGGTGGGGGGAGAGGAATTGGTACCACTATTCACCCCTGCGGCCCTTCCCCTCACCCTTTCACTCTCTTTTTTCTGATCTGTCTCTAATTTGTAGAAAATTCATAATGATATAGGCCAAGAATATGCATGGGGGGGTCTCTTCTTTAGGGAGAGGGGTGGGCTGGGATGTGGGGGGAGAAGGGCTGGGGCGGTGGGAGGTGGGAGGGAGTGTTTAGGGTTCTTGGCTTTAGGTTTAACTGCTCTTTTAGCACTTTGGGCTGCGGGAGGGGTAACTGCTCCAGCAGACTTTCGTAGGACACACACACAAAAAAATCACACTGGAGTTTTAAGGCACTGAAAATATTCTTGGTCAGCCTGGTTTATCTCTCTGTTTGGACTCTGCCCTTCGTTCCTCTAGCTGCAGCTGCTGCCTGTGCCCCACAGTGCGAGGAGGCTGAGTGTGAGTGTGGGTGATGCCAACTGCGAGGTCAGGCTCCTTCCTAAAGAGCTTTCTTAGCCTGCTCACACCAAGGCAGTGCCATGGGAGGGTGATGTTCCCTCCTAACCCTGAACAGAACAGAACAAGCATGCATTACAGGCAGGAGGTTATTGCCAGCAAGAACTCACTGTACTTTGTGCCAGCCTTACACCTTCAGTTTTGGCTGAGAGAAAGCAACACCCTCAGCTCTGTGTAGTGCTGATGGCTGAATTTGTCTGGGGAAGCCCCAGGAGATCTCTGCCTTTTCAGAGTCACCCAAAGGCCTGTCAGTTTTTTGAAATGCACCTTGTCCACAGAATAGGGGGCAGGGAAAGGTCTGTGCACAGTTTTCCAATGGCTTTCTTTGGCACCCCCATTGGTTGCAGATCTGCAAGCTCCTGCCACTGTGGGCAGAGAAGGAAGAATTTGGCTTTGGACTGTTGCCATGCATTTTGAGCCTCAGTACCACAGGACCACTCTTACACAAGATTTGATTTCTTATCAATAACTTAAGTTTGTATCTTCCCCTGCAAGTGGAAATGAGGCCTATAGGACATGTTCACACAGACTGTGCAAGGGAACAGCAGGAAAGTAGGATTAGCACATCTCAAACAAGTCCTCCAAAGACACTGGTTAGCTGTGTGAAGCCTAGCCCATGGTCACTACAACTGTTGATTTCCAACCCAACTCAGGTAATTAAACCTAGCACCAGGATTTTGGTTTGGAGTGTAAAGACAGAAATACTGTAACCACTGTACACTTGCCTAACTATGTTAGGTGGAGAAAAGTAGAGGCCAGCTCATAATCAGTGAGGCACTTGTAGGAGGCACCCTGATTGCTGACATAGGTGGGTTTTGTTCAGTAGACATTGCCCATGGCAACCTGAGTCAAAACCAGGAGAAATCAGAATGGTAAGTGTGGCCCAAAGTCCCAGGGCAGGGGTTTGGTGGTGGTGGGTTTGAATTTCTCAGTCATAAACTGGGCACAGACCTAAATTAACCCACTTGCTGGCAAAACAAAAATGATACCAAGGACATTAGGCCTGTAGTAGTTAAAGGATAATCACAGTACAGAGTCCTCTGCCTCCTTCTGCAGTTTCTCTGAGGACTGGTAGAAACCCAGCAGTTTGTATGGCTTTGCTATTATGTTTGCAACTACAGCTTTAAGAAAGATGGGAAAGTTTTGGCTGCAACTGTATAATAGTCCCCACTGAAGTCCAACATTAGCCAACTTATTTTTATAGTAAGCCAATCAAAAAGTTTTCTTATAGTGTTGGAACTATTTCTAATTTTAAAATTACTTTTTTTGATGTACTTTTTCATCTTCTTTTTCCCTTTTGTTGAATACAATGTAGCGTAATGTATAATTGCTATTGTTTATTGCTTTTACAGTCATATTTATTAAACAGATTATGTCTCTAAATCAAGGCCCATGGTTTTTTTGCTCATTCTAGCCTCTATCCCTGATGGGTATCAATAACAGTATTAAAACAGGAGGTAGTTGATAACCTGAAGAAGATACAGATAGTCACAAATGGGCGAAAATACAGTTCCTAGAAGCAAGATGCCAATATAAAGGTAACTTTCTCAGTCCCCAGTTTTTCTGCTTTCCAAACAAGAGATGATAGAGCTCTGAGCAGTTCCCTGGAACCCCAGCTTCATTCCCTGTCCATGCTTATCCTTCTCCATACAGTCTCCGTTAAATGTTCCTTTAAAATATATTTTTTGGCTCTGCTTCTGCCAGCACTGATGAAGGAAAGTCTGAATTATTAGCATTACTGATTAATTTACATGTGAATAAAATGAAGCCTAGGAAGTTTCTGTCAGCTTGCCATATGGCACTGGATGCTGTTGCTGAGAAAAAAAATGAAGAAAACAGAACTTCTCTGCTTTTCAAGTCAGGATGCAGCCACCTCTTATAACAGGTTCAGTGCTCTTTTTTGTACCTCAGGATCTGAATTTATATGTGCACATAAGTGGGGTTTGGGTATCCTCAACAACCAAGGCTATGGTATGACACAATACCAGTCCAGGAGTTCTGGGTTTTCTCAGTCCTGGGCAGACCCCCAGTGTAATTAACAATTATTAGCCTAGAATGTTCAAGTGGGCACTGCAGCCTCCTCCATTCAGGCTGGAATGGCCACAGTGCAGGTGACTCACTGAGGTGTATGAAGCTATAATCTGCTTTAATAGTTTAAGTACCCACCTGAATTAGCAGGCATCTGTTCTGGCCATAAACAGTAAGTCTGGTTTGGCAAGCATCTCTCTACAGCATTTTCAGATCATTCTCTTCAGCTTGTTGTGTGTCCTGAGGCAGAGACTGATTGTTATTTGTAGTTGTTTTCTGGTTTGTGTAACAACACAGTAATTCACTGCTAATGGATGAACACTGTGAGAGTAAACAAAGAATACAAAATACTTACAAAATCCAATATGAATTTTCTCTGAGGATGTTGTCTTCCCTTGAGCGAACAAAAAAAGTTCATAATTCTTTGTCAGAAGGAGTAGAGAGTTAAAATATGATTAAAAAGTCAAATAAAGTATTTTCCTAATTTGATGTTGATTCTCTACTGCCATCTTAACATACAAATGAGACAGACATTGTGGCTTCAGAGAAATTTATACTTCTGCACCTAGAAGGACATTTGATCTAAGATGCTGGATTGCTTTTCCCAAAAATCAGTAGTTATTGGTGTTCAAATACTTTTGGGGATTTGGGCCTCAAACAATTGCTTGCTCTTAATATGTGACTATATGATTGCTTAAACTCTTTCTGAAAAGCAGGACTCTTGAAGTACTTGCTAAAGTGCTTATGCAAATGAAGCAGGAATTTCCAGTGACCCTGAATGAACCCTGTCTTGGTCCTGTCAACTTCTGCTAAGAATTTCTGACAATTGCATTTAGTGTGGTACCCAGAGCTGATAACAAGGGATTAGTATTTTATCTGTGTGCTGTCACCTCTCATTGAATGCATGACAAGTTTCCTTGTCACATTATATCTCTAGGTACATTCAGTGTTTTAAACATTACCCCTGATTGCAGAGCTACCATGTTCATGGTGTTGAAAAAGAAAACTTTATTTTCCTTCAGTTAATGAGATGCTGTCCCTGCATTTCTCCATGAAACAGAATCATAAAGCATGGGAATAAATAATACTTGAGCTAAAACAGATCCTTTTATTTTGAGTGTTGCTATGATCTTGGCCATAATACCCAGAAGAAAAGACTGAAGTCAGATTGTTTTCTAATTGATAAGATCAAAGTGCTATCATGTACCAAGTCATTAGCCTAAGAGATATATTTCATCTGCAGTTTTATCTTTAGCTTTTCCCTTTCCCTTTTTTCCTACTGGAGAATATGGCTTTCTCTTGCTATGCTGAAAGAGGGATGTAAAGGAAATCTGTGTTGTATTTTTCTCAGTGTGAGGATTTCAAGATGTATTCCTTCTTGTTTCCATCCCTGTGCTAGGTGCTGTGTGCACCTTGGCAGCAATTGCAGGTTGGGTCTCACATTGGCATCTTGGGCCATTTTGGTGAGTGGACCATAACCAGATCTTGTCTACACTAGAGAAAATAAACCAGAATCTCAAAGTTTTGACTTTTTTATGGAGAAACCCTGAGAGACAAAGGTGCAAGAGAAGGACTGTAGCAAAACCCTTGAGAAGAGAGGCAGGATTGCCTCCCTTTGATACAGCACAGATGCAAGAAAAAACCCTCTCTTTATGAAACAAATTCCTCCTCCAGCCTTTCCTAAACAAAGCTTGGTGTGGTGACATTTCTGGGGCTGCAGCTACCCTTGTAAATAATTGCTCCCCAGCCCAAGAGCCCAAGAGTGGGCCACTGGTCCCATGGACCTTGTCATTCCTTCTTGTGCCCCCCATGAGGCAGCTGTAGGGCAGAGCTCTGAAACAAGAATTGGACTGACAGCTGCCTCTGCTCTGGCTGCTTGCTGCTAAGAGATGAATAATGCATGCAGCACATTTAAATGTAATGTCACTGAGTGTTTTCAGGGAGAAAACCTTCACTGTTAACCCTGCCTGCATGAGAGGAACATCCTTGTTGGATTCCCTGCAGTGAGGGGCTGAACCTTTGTCTCCACCCCAGAAGGGTCTGGGTTGCAGCATGTCCCCATGGTCTCTCCCTGTGGGCTGCACTCCAGGCTGAGGGTCCCTCCTGGGACTGAGGCAGTTTCAGTGCAGAGTCTTGCTCTTGACATTTTGGCTGGAGCTGGGAACTTCCTTAGCCTCTGAAGCAGACTGCTCACTTGAAGTGACCCCTGCCTGATGCCACATGAGGTGAGTGGATGGGATCCAGCACTGTTGAGAATTGGATGGTGTAAGCCATGTGGAATATTTACTCCAGATATTTCACAGCAAATAATTCTTCCCACATTCCACACTTGTCTAGTCCCACACAGAGTGTGAGATTCAAACCACTGTAATCCTCCTTCATGCTACCCTGAAGCTACAACATGTCTAGAGCAAAAACCTGAGGATTCTTCCATTCCTTCTGTGGCCTTATGAGTGAGGTGGAGCTGTTTGGCCAGAGCTGCATGCCCTGAACAGCTGTACTTATGTCTGTCTCTGGAAAGTGCTTTCTCCAGAGGTCCAGAAGAAGCCATAATAAACATAGAGCCAAAATCTTACCTCAGCCCCTGCTGCACTGGCTTGTGCAGATAAAAGTGGTTTTTTCCACTATAGATGAACTTGCAGGACTACCATCTGGTCAATTATTGATGTTCCATTAGTGACTAGGGGCCCTGGCACTACTGGCTGTCCCTGGGTGAAACACAATTTGATCCCAAAATAATCTACAGCTCAGGAAGGAAATTTTCAAAGCCACAGAAAGCAGTTAGGATGTTTACCCTCTGAAAAATATTTCTTTAATGGACAAGAGAGAGGCTCTCTGTGAGTCCAGAGGCTTTTCTTCCTCACCTGCAGTCCCAAAATCAGCAGTTGGGTTATGATTCTCACTTGTCATCACATTTAGCTAGGCCTGGACCAGGGCCAGAGCCAGCAGGTGTGTCTGAGCCTGGATGTGGCTGCAGAGAAAACTCCATGGTCAGTGTGCCAGCACTCCTCCATCAGAGGGGCTGACCTGCCCATCCACATGGACTCGTTTGTCATTTCTGGATTATTTTTTTCCTTGTGTTTTCATACCACAGCTCAGCACACTGTCTGCTGCTTCCTGTCATTCCATGAAGATGCCCAAAGAGAGCCCACAGCTCTCACATGGCCTTGGTGTTTATCTGTAAAACACAAGCACTTCCTTCATTTACAGCAGATTTTAAGGTGCCTTGACCCTTTGATGCAGTTACACAAAGAGTTGTTTCTTCTCAGGCACTGTCAGGGTTATTGCACTTAACTTCAGGGGAAAATAAACACTGGGTTATTTTCAGCAACACTTTGCTGCTTGAAGTCCCCAAGCACTCTTTTATGACCCATCCATAGGAATCTATTTTGTCTCTAAACTTTTTTATTAATTAAAAGCAATGATTCCTTTCCCATTAATTATTGCACCATTTTTTTTTCCCTAATTTCAAAGTTCTGGTTTCAGGGAGAGGAAATTTACCTTTCCATCCTTCAATTTACTTGAATTTTTCTTTCATCTCTCTAAAATTTCTTCTAATTATCCTTTTTAATTATGAAGATAGCAAAGAAGGTGGACAACATTACTTTTTGACTTGTTTGAACTAGATGTAAAAAATAGATTATATTGGCTCTCTTTTGATATTCTGATTTCTACACTGTGTATATCAACATATTAACATGCAATTTTCCAAAACTTGCAGAAAAAGACAACCTTTACTCCTGAGAAAAAAAAATAGATAGCAAGGAGAAATTATGAATATTTTTAGCTCTGAGGTTGGATGCCATTTTCAGATCTTGGTCTTTTCAGTCATATTAAGAAAAAGCATACAAAAATTATTGGCAAGCTAGGACTTGAACACCTGGGGAAATAATAATATAATAATAATAATAATAATTATTATTAATAATAATAAGCTAAATGACAATAATAACAATTTTTAAAGCTTCCCTTTTTATCTTTTTTTCTTTTCTTACTAGATGATGTGTGAGAAAGCATTAGCATCATGTCTGCAGAGAATCTCCACCAGCTATCTATAGACACCTGCTGGTTGGATTAACTGGACACTAGGCTGCCTTTGATTTTGGCATCTTTGAATATCTGAGTGCTTTTTTCTAAGAGTACTGCAAAGTGCACAGTTAAAACAGACTTTTATACACATACAGAGGACTTCTTGTGTGAATTCTGGTCATAATTTCTTAAAAGCTAAAAAGGCTTTATTTTCCTTGAAGAACAGGAGTTTAAAAGATTTGTTACAGGCCCAGCTTTGAGAGTCCATCAGAGTTATCAAGGCCCTTTCTCACAGAGAATTTGGCATCAGATCTGAAAGATGAAATTATTTACCCCTGGGGCATTTCCCTTGCATGAAGTGAAGTTAGTGGTTTATGTACCCATTGCCATGAAGCAAACCCTGAAAGTGCAGCCTGGACTCCAACACCCCTCTCACCTGCCAGCAACTCCCACCAGCCAATAAATGGGGGCAGTGATTTCCACAATGCCACAAAGTCTCCTCCACAGGACTTTCCCAAAGGCTCCTGCCTCTGGGAGATTCCTCCCCTGTCTTTGACCCTCATTTAGTGACCCCTTTGCTGGTTAATTGCCAGGACAGCAATGCTGGGGAGTGTTATGAGCACCCTCTCCTCACACATTGGAAACTCCTCACTGCTGGATTTGTAACACCAGATTTTTTTTTTTCCAATTATGAAGAGACATTGGAGAAATGTCACAAACCCCGAACAAACCCCCCAAAATTCTGTTACATTATTTTACTAAAAATAATTTCATTTTATTAAGAAAACAAAACTGTCATTCTTTTTAATCAAACAGTCCCCATTTTAATTATTTTCTATGTCAGAGTTTTAGAAGACATTTACAACAAAGAGGAAAAATAAAAGCCCATTTCCCTTTACCAGAAGATTCTACTGATAGTTTGCCAGACTTCCTCCCCTTCTGAATCCTGTTCAATCCTAAATTACCAGCATATTAAGAGTTTGTAAATTTGAGACAAGTAATACCATCACTACAAATAATATTTATAATTGTAGCCAGAAGGTTCCCTCAAGAAAAAAAAGCCTGTGAAGCATGTGGATGATTATTACCTTTTTGTTGTTGTTGTTTGATTACAGTTCTCAGTGACTGCAAACATGGTCCTGATTATCATATTAACCAGAAGACATAGTAAAGAATCCCATTCTTAATTAACTTCACTAGAATATTTCCTTAGCCTGAAGACTCATAAGTAGATCCTGTTTGTAAAATCCCTTTCAGCCAAATAACCACTTAACTAATTTAAAATTAAGTATCTTGGTGAGGATATTTCTCAGGGAATCACATTTGAATATTACTGTGATATCATCTAGGGAAATGTTTTCTTCCAAGCTATTAAAAAAATAAATAAAAATTAATGAAACATTTTTTCTCAATTGGACTTTTTTTTTAAAGTGAATTCTGTTGTTGGCCACCCTAGAAGCCAGAATTTTTCATTTGCCCACTGGCTGTAAGGACGAAACCCTGTTCCCATCACTACATCATCCTGGGCAGTCAGAACGTGAGGCAGGAGCTGTCCAAGCTGTGCCCTTTCCCAGCCTGCTCCTAATTTCAGCAGAGAGAGTGTGGAGTGATTGGATTGAGCACTAAAAAACACAAAACCAAAAACTTCAGTCCAACTATTGCTTTGAGCTTGGTGGTGTTCACCTGAGCTGGGATATTTCCTTTGAAAAGGCATCTATCCTAAATTAAAGCACTTATGCCTTTTTTGGGGTAAAGATTCAGAAGAAAGCAAATCAAGTCAGAAAATAAAAAGTATCATAGAGGGTTCTGTGGAGGTTTCTCATGACAGGAACCCCATTTAGTAACCTGATAAAGCAGCTGTGCAGGAAAGATGAGTCCCTGGAGGAGGTTGGATGTGTCTGAGTTTGAACAGGAATGGTCTACCATTTTTCTCCAATTAATCTCATGATAGGGTAGGAAAAAAATCAGTGGAAGAGCAAATTGCAAGCTAAGTATTCACATCCTGAAGGAATCTGTCAGTCTGAATCCATTTGTTTCTAGAGCTGGGCACTGTTTAAAGATCCTGTTAAAAAAATAAATAAAAATCAACTATATAAGCCAGGAAAAAAAATTGTTGCTTATGAAGGCTATTTCCCTGCTTTTTGAGCAATACCATGTAATCTCTTGTGAGCTGGGCACTGGAAAGGAAAAGGCTGAAATAATCACTACAAATTCTGCATCCTCAGGCAGACAGCCTACTGATAAGTCATTCCCCAAATGAGCAGTAAAAATCCTTCCTTCTGGGAGGTGGTTAGTAAGTGGTGTGAGAAAAGCACTGCTCAGGTAACAGGGTATGAGTACTGAAGGTCCAGCTTATACTTCCACAGTGGCTTTTCACCCCATTTTCATGCCTCCATGTCATACTCACTCTGGCAATTACCTGCTCATCAGAACAGGTAGTTCAGCTCCCAGCCCAAAGCACTTTATTTGAGTCGCTCAGAGGGTGAAGCACTGCTTCACAGCACTTTTCCTGGTATTTATTGTGCTCTTCCAGATCAGAACTACCATGCTGCTATTTTTTTTTTTTAATCCTTTAATCAAGTCATCAGGAAGAAATTTTAGCAAGACAAAAGGAGAGCAGACAAAATGCCTCCATTATGAAATGAGAGCAGACCTCACCCTGCCAAATTTGCAGCACAGTGGGGCTCTCCCCTTGCTCTGGAGGAAGCTGAGAGGGCTGCAGTGATATGTGCAGGCAAACAGGAACTCTCTGGGGTGATATTGCTTTAATCACGTCAGTGAGTAAGAAAATCAGCTTCAGTAAATTGTCATGTAAGGAACTCATGAATAAAAACCAGTGAAGCAAAACCTGCTATATGGGGCGACTTTGTTACTTTCTCCAAGTCCTTTCAAACTTAGTGCTGGGGGTGTTAGCTCAGTTTGGATATAATTACATAACTTAGTCATGACAAAAAAAAAAAAAAGAAAAGAAAAAAGAAGAAAAAAGAAAGATAAGAGAGTCACTTGTCCCAGAATTTCAGGGTTGTGTCCATCCCATGGGAGAGAGATTTTCAGCTGTGACCAGATGTCTCTTGCCAGCTGGGAAAAGATTAAGCAATTTCTGGTCTTTCAGATAAAGAAACTTTTTTTTTGTAAGTTCTCAGTTCCACGAGGTGTTTTTAGTGGGACATGACAAGCAAGTCCTTACCAGAGTGACGGGATTTCCTAATTGCTTCTGCTCCAACAGACAGGTTGTGGATGAGCCTTCTCTCCAGCTAAGTGAGAGGAGCTGCTAATTATAGCCTGGGTGTTAAAGTAACCTTTGGCACAGCGCAGGAGTGCTTTAATTAGGTTGCTCTCAGACCCTCTGTTTGTGCTCTCACTACAAATTGCTGCTTGGTCTGTGCTGCTGTCTGGAGCGAGTGGCCGTGGTGCAGCCACAGGGCCTGGCCAGGCACAGCTCCAGCAAAGTGTTCATGAGCCAGGAGACACCAACTGCAGTGGCAAAGAGTGAGGAACAGGTGAAAATCCTGCCTCTGTGGCTGCCATGGGGAGATTGTCTGGGTTTTGCTCCAATTCATCATCCGTATTATCATTTAGAGAGCATCTAATGGCTGCTCAGACAGGATATTTTAGCTGTCCACACATTGCAATTGGCCTAGAAAAGGTCAATTGATGTCTTACTGAAATCAGCAGGAGCTGATTAAACATGCAGAAATTGTGGTGAATGGTATTGGGTGGGAGAAACCAATGTCATTCCACTGACAACTTCACTAGAAACCTGACAATTTCCAGCTGAAGTCATCCAAATGCTCTTGAAATGCACTGGAATTATACCACTGCCTTCTGTGGGTTCTAATCAGAGAACACAACTGTGTAAGGCATAAAAAATTAGCATGTTAGTCTTCAAACATGGGAAAAAATTATATCAGAAATGTATTTTGTTTCCCTTAGGCAGATGTGATTCCTCAGTTCTACCACCCTTCCCTCCATTTGTACTCATGCCTTTCATTTTCAGAATGGTAATGTAATAAAGTTAAGCTGCTTTGTTGTAGTAGAAAAATTACACCTGAATGCTTCCAAAAATAATCCCTGCTTTGGCAAACGTAAAGATTAAAATAAAACAAAAAACTAAACCCCAGAAAAATAAGAAAAATTACTTAGCTTAAGGTAACAAAAAAAAAATTGAGAGAAGAATGTTATACATTTTCTTGATAGTTGCAACTGTCAATTTTAGGAACAGTGTCAAAAAAACCAAAATAATGTTTTTCTTTATGTTTGCAAGGCTGGATGTAAAAGGAAAGGGGAAATAACACTATGATATGCTTTAATTTTCTTGGTTTAGATGAATACACCCAAAGTACTTGGAGTGATGAATATAACCAAGAGATGGCAGCAGTTCATGCACTATTCATTTACTTAACTTAGTCTGCAACATTATTTTCTTCCTATAAGGTACAAGGAAATTAAGCTGTATTTAGTTTATCATGCAAATTGTTTCCATTGTAATTAAAGGGAAAGGAGGGGCAGAGATAAAGGAGAGAGGGAGGAATAGTCTGATGAAGGGATGAGGAAATTTGTTTTAGGCATATATCTAAGGTTTGTTTTTGGAAAGAAATTATATCAGTTTGTTGTATAAAAGAGCTAAAATCCAACTCCAGTCAGAAATCTCTTAAGGGTGTACATCCTTTACAGCTACACTGCTAGGGGGTGAAAAGCATTTCCTGTGATCTGCTGTGGTTCTAGGACCAAAAATCTCCATTCCATGTTCGCAGGCAAGGATAACTGCTGCCATCTGGAGAACTTATGTTTGCTTTGAAGTTGGGATGCTCTAAATGGTGCTGCAGTGAGCCCCTTCACCTTGGCTTCTTCAAGGAGGTGAACTGCTTCAAGCTCAGAAATGATGTGCTAAAGAGAGGACCTCAAAGTTCATATTTGCCTACAAAAATACACTGAAAAAGAAACCTCCCTGTACACTGAAACGCTGATTTAGTCTCAGCTAGCATACTCAAAGGCGCCACTTTCTTCAGCCCTACAAACTGTAGGGTCCAAATGTCTTCCAGTGGCTTCCACCTTTTTTATCTATGAAAATGTGACACCTGTAAGATCTTACAGCATTTTTGGACAGGCAATAGATTTTAAAAAACCAAAATGACCTCATTTGGGAGGGTAGATTACATCAAAGAGAATGTGGAGTGGATGAGGCATTGCTACAACAGTCAAAGGAAAGATCTGCAATTAATCACATAAAGGACTGAACAGAGCAACAAAGACACACTCCAACCCCCTGATTAATTCAAGGAGGAAAATTTTGCATTAAGATACTGATTTAAATCATCTTGAGGGATTCAGTACATGTTTGGCGACTTGGGAAAAGATTATTACATCAATAAATACTTAGATCATAGCTCAGTATTTAAAATAAATACAGATAATCATAGACTAGTTTATGGGTCAGGTACATACCTAGATAAATATTCAGAAAACCCTGAGTTATCATTGGACTAAATGCCTTGGCATTGTGATCAGGCAGTTCTACCATCAGTCTTTCACAATGTTAACAAGTTGTTTTGTTCCCTTCACCTGAGACAGAGGGATAGATATGACAAAATTCAGAATGCAGATATTCCATCTAAAGTGGCTTTAGGTGTGGTTTAACCCCAATCTGTGGTCTGGATAGATGAATGATAAGTATTGTCCAGGTACCACAGTTAAAATGACACTAATAATGGTTTCAAGGACTTCATTCACATGCTCTCCTACAGTGACACAGCATGACATGAAACACTCATCTCTTCATGTGCATCTAAAGAAAGAAGTAAGGCATGGGAACTGGAATTATACTATATCTAAATTTCATTTCTCAAACAAATTCCAATGCCATTTAAACATTAAAAAATCTGAACTTGTAAAGATTTATATTGTGAATTAATGTGCATTAAAAAATGGTGCCAAATTAGCACTTCAAAATTAATTTAATGAGCAAGGCTCCGCAAGATTGTTTGAAAAACATTTGTGTCATGATAATGAATTTACTTCCTAAGTAATGTAGTACCCTTAGATGCTGGCTTAAAGGCAGTAGCTATTGTCAAGTTACAATTATTTTCAAAATTATTATGGCCCATAAATCTTTAATTTATTATAAGAGATTCTATTCACTTTTTTTTCAGTCTTCCTCGTCTTTGGTTTTATGTTAATCTGATGCCATTGATTCTGTTAGGGGCAAAAGAGTGTGAAACTTCTTGTTGAAGGGAGTTTGAAAAGGAATTTCTTTAACAAGTCAATGCACTACTTCTCTAAATGGCAGCTTTGCTTTTTGTAGTCCAAAGCCCCTCTAGGAATCTGGGCCTGGAGCCACCAGCTTGTCCAGCCAAGGATGCAGCCACTGGTCCTGCCTTGTAGCTTTTACTGATGTCTCTAATGCCATGAAATACCTGAAGAGATTTGGGCCCTTAGAACTGAAACACTTTCCATCTGCATAGCTGGATTCATGCCTCCATGAAGTCCTTACACAGCTCTGAGTAGAAGAATTGTCCCATGGACCTTTATGGCAGCAATGAGCCCTCTCAGAGCTCCTCAGGTTTCTGAGATATCTCTTGTAGGACTGAGCATTATCACCTTAATGTTGCTTCAGTCCATCCAGGCAGTGAAAAGATGCTTAGAAATACTGGGCACAAACAAAGCATTCCTGGGAAGACCTCAAATAAAATTTATGTGAAAAAGGCAAAGCATGAGTTTAACAGTTGGTGGAAAATGCAGCTAGCATAGAAAAAGAATAAAAGGTAGGCTGGGAGAGCTGCAATTTATGAGGAGGTCTTTTCATGTAGTCAAATCTGTCTTAGTGCCAGCAATGTAGGAAGTCAGTGGGTGTCTGATTATCATTTCCTGAAGACAGAAAAATTGCCATTGTATCATTTTTTTTGAAATCAGATGAATTTTAAAATTATAATTGAGTGTATATATAGCAGCATTCTTTGCTTTTTTTTTTTTAATTTCCTTCCTCCTTGCTTTCTCATTCAAAAGTTTCCCCTTCTCTTATCATTGGCAGTTTGGAATAGGAATAATGTATTTTGTCTTCAGCTTAAGTTCAGTATGTGTTTCTGAACTACTTGGCAGGGAGCGAGGGGAATCCCTTTGTAATAGCTTCTAAATAAATTCAGTATCAATTTAAACTATTAGAGGAAGTTAAATAAAAATAATTAGGATATTAAAATACTTTGAGCATTTCCAATCACTGTTTTATTGCAAACCTGGATCTTTTCCAAGAAACAATAATAGAGTGAATACATTGGAATGTTTCCTTCCACTTAATATGAGACCATTTGCTCATGGAAAGATGATTGATAACTTGCATTAAACACAAAACCAGACTGATTTGCAGACAAGTATGAGGAGAGGCTGGAATAAATGTCACATTAACAAAACATTACACAGATGCACATTCACAGACACTAAGTGTATTAACCAAATAAAAAAGAAAACAACATAAAAGCTTTCATAGCACCTCTTCTCATTAGAAAAATATTCTAACCCTGTGCAATGTAACTGCTAAATACACCCTGACGTGGGGAAAGAGAGAGAGATTTGGAGATTTTGATTGCTCTAAACAAGTTCAGAACAAAGCAAAGGTAGGGTACTGGGGGAGATAAATGTAAGCTGATTGCAGTGTCGAGTCATTGGCTCTGTCTTTTTTTTCTGATTCCTCTACCATCCTTCTTCACAACATCAAGAATAATGTCTTCAAAACTCTGTGGCCTGCAGCACTAGGGAGCATAAATAAGCTGGCACTGTGCAAGTGTCAGTCTGTGGGAGTTTCCATGCTCTTCTCTCTGCCTCTGGCAGCTGCCACACTCACTCCTGGGGCAGACTCAGGTGTGCAGCCTTACAGGGCTTTGTTTCAAGCCCTGCTGCAGGGCCAGCATGGCAGGGTAACCCACAGGGCTGTGCCTGGCCAGGGCCCTGCCAGCTGGGGAGAACAGGGCTGCAATCAAAGCCCAGCCTAGTCTACCTTGCTTGGCAGCAATTTTTTTTGCTCTTTCAAGGACAGAAGAGTAATTTACTGTACCTTCCTATCAGTTTTCCCTTCTTTCTTTTCCTCCCCCTTAAATAAAATGAGAATTTCTGTTCTAGATCAGATTAGGTCTGTCTATCTCAGATGGTATCCACTTACAGATTCTCAGGGAAGAACACAAGGAACAACATAAACATTCAGCTGCCTGTGGTGCAATCCTTCACCTTTCTGAAGCAAGAAAAAATAGAAAAGCCCTCTTCTCTTCAGTGGAGTCAGTGCTTGGGTGACCAGGTAATCACAAACTTGCAGTATCACCCAATGGGCCCAATGGAGACACTACAGAGGATTCTAGCTCCTGCTGTAAAGATCCCTGCACCTTAATCTCCTAAGGAAATAATTCTGTGTGAAAACAATGTATGCCAGCAGAGACAGAAGGGGAATGAGGAGTGCTAGACAGAGCTACAGCCTACATGAATGGGGAGGAGAAGTATTCTTCTGTAGTGGATTTGAAACAAGGATAAGCATTTTTGAATCAAGTTAACATGATGCTGCCAACAAAAGACTCCAGGGAAAAATGTGTATTACAGAATAAACAGGAGAATTCTGAATAGAGATCAAGATGCTGGATTTACTTGGTGTTTCATAGTGCTGTAATTGTAGCAGGAATATTATGTCCAGGTCTGGCATTTGCAATTCAGGAAGGATATTGCACATCGCTCCAGAAAGAGGAATGACTGAATCACTAGAAAACATGTCCCAAAGACAAATATTTAAAGAATTAAGTCTAATAATTAAGTCTAATAGTTTTTAAAAGAGATGGAGTAGCTTCATTCCATTTCATATGGATTTCAGTGGGGAGAATGAGTTTATTACTCAATCACAAGCTGATAAAGCTGCAGTAAACCCAGGGATTAGAATCCAAAGTTGAACAAACAATGTGTGATAAGATATACATTTTTAATAGGGAAGATATTAATCATTACAATAGCAAAACAAGAACTTTCACTGTATCACTGAGCAATTTTAGATTAGCATCAAATGCTTATAGATTTTGCTTGTCTTTGTTTTCTTCCTAAAAATATTCTTTAAAAAGAAACTTAAACAGCATGTAGTTCAGACTAGTTGCAATATCCCCATTATACAAGTAATCCCTTAGAAGTGCACTTTGGATCCCTTTTGGGTTGTATAATGTATAAGCTGATGACTCCTAAAATACTTAAGGATGTTCAGCTGCAGCTGGTGGAGCACAACTCTATCTCTGCAAACATATTTCACTGCCATGGCAAACAAAACCATACCTGATGCAGTGGGCCATTGATATTTGAAAGTAATTCCCCAGGTTTTTAATTTATATGCCCTAAGATCCCTGTTTAAAAATGTGTTTCCTTTCTCGTAAGTCACCGCACAACTCCCTACTAATCCCCCTCATTTACATTGAGTATTAGCTTTATAGAGAATGGTAATAATTAATCCTGCATAACTGTAATTTAGTGTCTGGGCTGCACAACAGCATGAGAATTAGCATGGCACTGGGTGCTGGGTTATCAGATCCATTTTCTGGGTAAGTCCTATTGTGTTCTGTAGGACAGGCAGGCACACAACGAATTTAATTACACAGCTTTTCAATCAGCTTGCTTGTAAGCCTGGGAACTATCTTCTAGCTCTTGCACTTTACAGAAAGCAGTGCTTTTTCTGAAGCTACTCTTGCTCTGTACTTTAGCTACTCACTCTGCTTGGATACTAATTATTAGTAGTAGTTAATGACTAATGACCTTGCCTGCAAGGTCATATTCCTAGATGACACCAGAGTTTATAAACATTCTCTGAAGTTGGTAATGTGATCAGCAGTAAACATTATGATTAACAGCAAGCAGCCCACTTTCTGAATGAAAAATAAATAAACATATTGCAATAAAAATAATTTATACTAATTAACAGTATAAATGAAAAAGTAAATAAGTATAAACAAATAGAAAAATAAGCAAATATAGCCTCAATCTCACTTACTGATGAAGTGTGATGTTGTCGTACATAATTTTCCCCAAATGGGCATTACCCATTAAGCATTGTCCATTAAAAGACCTGGCTTATTCTCCTGGGTCTGGCAGTGACCTACCTTAATGGATCCCTCATTTCTCTGCCTGATCCTCTACTGCTCTTCTTTCCTGGTTTTGTTCAGTTTCCTGACACCAACAGAAACCCATCCCATGGAGCTGACTCAGATTAGCTCAGTGCTGTCAGTGGATATAAAGAGCAATTTGAAGCAGTACCTCAAATCTACAGCAGAATGAAGCAGCCTCTGGAAGTTCTTCTCCAGGATATCCAATAATGAGGCTCCTAGTTTTGATGCCTGGGTTAAGTACTTCAAGTTCATTAAAAGATCCGTACTTGGGCCTGCTTATTTCTCTTCTCTGTCACATAAGAAAAAGGGACGGCATAAGAAAGAGGCTTTTAGCCTAAAATTTTGGGATTATAAAGATATATCACTGTATTTCACCAAGAAAGGAAAAAGCCAGCCCAAGTGAATGAAAACAGTCAGCTGTGAGAAAAGCAGCACAGGACTACAAAGGGAATGTTGAAGATTCTCCTTGTTTCATTATTTATATTTCCCCACAGTGGCAAAAAACCACATTCCTATATTCCATATAAAATATAATGCACTTAATTGATCTAAGTAATTTCAAGGCTGCTGAACAGCAGAAGCCTTCAGAGTGGAATATTCTGACTTAATGATCACATAAAATTGCTCGAAGTGTTTTTAATGTCATTGTAATTTCTGAGTTTATTTAATAGTTGAGGGGGAGAGAGGGTAACATTAAGAGTCATCTGCATAGCTGGCATGGCTGTATATAACAAATGAGACATGCCCATGCCACAAGAACCATTATTTAAAAATGGCTGCAGTAAAAATGCAGTTACACTGAGCATTTGCTTTAGGCCATGACATGGTTTAATGAGAATGATATTGCATTAGGATTCAGGACACCTCAGATTTGTTTCTAAGTGTTTGACCTTTTAACTGTCAGCTCTCTTTTTGATTCCACTGATTTCTTGCTGTTTCTTTCCCAACCTCAGCCATCCAGTTCATAAAAACTTCATCTAAGAGCTGTACAGTTGTGATCCACTTTAGACCTGCAGAGGATATGGTAAAGAAACTTCTGTGTATATATATGTATATTTAATACAGAGTCAAAAATGGTCTGAGTTGGAAGTGACCTTAAAGATTACCAAGTTCAGCCCCTCTGCCATGGGCAGAGACACCTTCCACCAGACCATGTTGCTCAGAGCCCCATCCAGCCTGGCCTTGAACACTTCCAGGGCTGGGGCATCCACAGCTTCTCTGGGTGACCTGTGCCAGTGCCTTACCACCCTCACAGTAAAGAATTTCTTCCTTATATCTAATCTAAATTTCAGTTTAAGGCCATTTCCCTTTGTCCTATCACTACATGCTCAGGTAAAACGCCCCTCTCCAGCTCTCTTGTAGCTCCTTTAGGTACTGTAAGGTGCTCTGAGGTCTCCCTGAAGCCTTTTCTTCTTCAGGCTGAAACGCCCCAGCTCTCTCAGCCTGTCTTTTTAGGAGAGGTGTTCCAGAATCATCTCCCTCACATGTTGCAAACAGCTGCCTTTCATCCAGAATCATCAAAACCATGGTAAGCTTCCAATACTTTTTTTTCTCACTGGCCTGAGGCCAGACTCCCTTGCACAAGAAGATCAAGACACTGACAAGCCAAAAGTGCAAAGCCACTCTGGGTGTGTTTTGGAGCCCAGGTGGGTGTGATGTAGGCAGTCTGCCTGGGCACTTCTTTCAAAACAATGATAACTGCAGCAGCAGCAGCAGCAGCACATCTTGCTGGGTACCTTTATTCTCCCCAGCCTTGGTTTGCCTGCAGTTGAAGCCTTTTCCCCAGTTCCTACCAACACTGTTTAGAATTATTTTGCAATATTAAAACAAGAATTAAGATTTTACATCTAGTTCCACATTCTTCTCTACTCCTGCCCCTCTGGTCTGTTTGAAGTTATTTTAATCTCCTCTCAACCTTCTGGTTTTTTTCCTATTGGACTTGTCTAATTTGCCTCATTTCTAAGTCATGATGATATCCTCAAGACACCAATTCATAACTTCCTCATGTTGAAATTGTTCATTAAAATCTAATTTTTACCACCTAATTCTGACTTTTGAGCTAATGAAATCAGAGTAATTATAAACATCCATCTTGCAACATTGCACATTGACATTTGAATAGAAAGACTCAGAATGGAAGAAAAACATCACTGGAGAACTTCTTTCCTCTATCTGCAAAAGAAATAATGTCAATCATAAATATATAGATTAAAACTCTCTCTTCTAAGTTCATCTCAATATTAACTTTATACTGCCATTAAAGTTTGTCTGAACGTCAACGATAAGGGACCATATCTAATTTCACATGAGATGTGTTTGGTTTGCTCAGATCCATTATTTAACAAAGAGAACTGAAATATGCAGAAAGAAAGGTACAGCTCTTGCTGTATTTGATCCAGAATTCACCAGGAGTTTTAACATCTTCCTAAAATATTCGAATATATTGAAGGAAGCAATCACTCAGGAGAACTTTTAGTACTTTTTTTTCTAGTCTTATTATAGTTGATGATTCCAGATTAGATTAATGGGTGAATTTTACAGGCTTACACTATACTAAGACTCCCTGTGACACTAAATAGCTATTCACAATCTTAAAAGGTAATAAGAAGAATTGGTATATATTTTTAATTTTTTTCAACCTACACTAAAAGTTACACTGATGAATGTTAATGTATTGCTGCAACAGTCTGAAAAATGTAAGGATGGGGAAGGACAGTCAGACTTCTATAGGCTAAGGTGTTATCACCACAAGGTGGGGTTCTGGTCCTGGTTGCAATTCTGCAGTGGCAAGTCATTTCAAAAAAGTGTAGTTTGGAAAGAAGAATGGCAATTCTGCAGGTACACCATTTCAAATAAGCTTTGCAAAATCAGAGGTAAGGCATTGTAAGGATGATCAAATAGGTATATTGTTATCAGACAAAAAGAAAAAGACTATTGAAAATTGTTTATGTAATTGGATCTGTTTGTATAAAATTTCTGTTGTTCCCTGCCTGGTTTCTTGCCAAACTGCTTTGTGAAGTGTGGGGATGCTCTCTTCTCATTTGGGCTCCAGTGAGGCAGCCAAACCTCAGATTGCCTTGCAAATGGGCCCTGCTGGACTTCCAGGTCCTGCCCACAGAGCCAAGAGTCTGGATGAGCTGAAAGCCACAGCCCAAAGCAAAGTTCATGTCCTGACTATAATCTGCAATTTGAGAAGCAAGGTTTGAACTCCACTGCAACTGGGAGTTGACTAAAGATGATAGGAAGAGGAGAAATTTGACTGTTTGTGTTTTTGTTTTGTTTTGTTTTAATCTAATCTAACAGATTATATTTAGATTAAGCCTTAGATTAGACTTTATTCTTATTTTTCAGTGTTATACAAAGTAATGCTTTGATGTTCTGTAGCCTTTTTTTTTATTATTATTTATTCTATTTTTTCAAGAGAAGCAGTAGATACAGTCACTAAGGAGAGAATTCCTGGGAAGAGCAAAGATGCCAGACAGATATTCTTCATTCAAGAGTGCCTCAGCCACAACAGGCATTGCTCTCTCACTCCATATTTTACACAACAGCTGAGAGGACAAGTTTGTGTAGTGAGGGCAGCTAAACTCATTATTGCCAGTCCCCACAACATACAATTACTTTGATTCGTGTAATCTGCCTCTGTGATGAGATGTCTCACAGTAAATACATCATAACCACCAAGACAACTATTTAGTTATTATGGCTAGATGATTCTAAATTCATTTGAATCAAAAGCTTCGGGATTGGCTGGTTTGATATCTAGTGGCAAAAATATTCTTGGCAATGAACCAGTGGATTCACAGAACAAACACGCAGGGTGCTTCTTTCAGGCCCAACATCAGTCAAAGGAAAATATTCTTCATGGACATTCAGTCAGTGCCCAGGGAATGGGTAGATCATGTGAGACTGCTGTGTTTGAGACTTTTTCTGTACATGTTAATACTCAATTTTGGCAATTTCCAGATCCTCCAGAGGGAATGGAGTGGTTCTGCAGCAGAGAGAGAGTCCTGCAGGTAAGAGCAAGTTCAGGAAAGTGTCCCCTGAGGATGAGCACAGGCTGATCCTCCAGCAATTTGCAGCTGCAATATTTCAAGCCAGAATCGTGAGCCCGGGTCTGCAGCTTTTGCGTCGCAGCTCTTGATGAGATAGCTGGTGGGATGCTGACGTTGTGTGGCACCCAGGGTTGCAATGACTCTGGATTTACCATTCATTAGCTCTTGTGAAAACAACACAAGAATTTCAGCTTGTGGCAGTCAAAAGAGAATGAACCTGACTCTTCCTTCTACCCAAATGTTTGTCCTGTTTCAAAGCAGGGAATGTGAAGCCTCTATGGCAGCCTGCTGGCTCTGATTTTACTTGGAATAATGCATAAGGGTTACTCTGAAGCCAACTTTTTTTTTTTTTATGAAATGAAAAGGCTCTGGAAATTGCCGAAATTGAGTGTTAACATGTTGAGAAAAAGTCTCAAACACAGCAGTCTCACAAGATCTGTCATTTACTTCTGTGCCAGTTTAATGCACAGTGCTTCAGAGGTGTTGGCACATAGCTTTCCAAAATATGTAAACAACAGAATGAATATTTTCAAAGCACTGAACTGGGAGAATAGCACTTACAATGTTTTCAGCTAAGCTAATGGAGAGAGAATGTGGAAAAATTATCCAGACCTTGGAATGTCTTTGCCTTCAATTCAGTGCTTAGTCAAGAAGGTTCTGTACCAGAAAGGACCAAGTCAGGGGTTGCCAGGGCAGTTAAGCCAAATCAGGTCCCCATTGCAGCCTAGAGCTAAGCAAAGAGCTGGTAAAATTGTCTAATGTCCTCCTCTGGGCACTGAGATCCCAAACAAAACTGCTCAGATGCCCAGGATGGCTTGTCTGTCCCACTGCAAAACCTTAAAGATGGTTAATACCATTCTTACAGGATCAAACAGGCAGCAGAACTAAAGAGAATTGATCCTCAAGTGCATTCAGGCCTGTTTTCTAATTTTCTTTTGCATGATTATCTGAGCCTCTGTCTTTTGGTCCCACATACCCATGCCAGCAGCCTGAGTGCTATTGCCAGCAATTTGTGTAATTCATCAAGAAACCATGACAGGGTTTATGGCATTTATCCTTCCATTCCATGACCTATGATGCAATTCTCCATCTAATACTATAAAAAAGCCATGCCTGCTCACCAGGCTGTTCCCCAAGCTCAGACACCACAGGCATGAAGAGGCCATGAAGCAAAAGAACACAGCTGCACTTTTAAAAAGGTCTTGGCTGGCATCATCTCACCTAAGCAGAAAGTCTGATTAGGGAGTCTGGTCACCTTTGTCACCTCCTGTCTTCAGAGAAGAAACAGGCATTGATCTGAAGAGATATTTTGATCTCAGGTGCAGCTTCTCCTGTCAAGGCTCTTTTCTCCATCTCTTGCAGTGGAAGTGCAGGACGTCTGGGCACCTGACTTGAAAAAACCTCTTTCTTTTTTTTCTTCCCACTGGGTGTGAACTCACAGTCCATGGTTTTACATTATTCCCATTCTCTAGTATATTATCCTTATTTCTCTCCCTGTGAATCCTCAAATTCTTCCTCTACTTTTAGCTTATTTCCATCTCCCACTTTGTCTGTTTGCTGCATTCCCTCCCTTTGATTCTTCCCTTCTTGCTCACTGTGCACTCAGCAGTTCAGTTTCTTTCCCTCTGATCAAGCATTATGTATTGAAGTGGATGATCATTTAACAGTCAGTTTTCCCAAAACTGGTTTTGAAGAAAGTAAAAACTGGGCTGGAGCTTAGCTACTAATATTAATTTGATTAATACTGTTAACTGAAAAGAAAACATTTTGAAAATATATATAAAAATATAATTACAAATTTTATCTTTAAACGGATTTTTTTTTGGTCAAAGGATGTAAAGAAACAGTTTAAAAGCTAAAAATATTTCCCCTTGAAAAGAGATTTTTAAATTATTATGTGACAGTAAAAGAATACAAGTCAAGAAAAAAGGAAAAATCTCAGAACTATTAGTTTCAAGTTTTAAAAAATACCTCAGTGAGGTCTAAAATGAGCATTTTACTGTTTTTTAGAATTTTTGTTTGTGGTTTTAAAAATCTTTTTGCCAATAAACTGTGAGCAATTTTTTAAATCTTTGGTCTCCCACCGAAATGAAAGATCTATTACTCACTAAATTTTGTCTTCAGTTCCTCCTTTCCCTTCTATTTTTGAATTGTCAATTCTCTCTTTGTCTGGCTGCCATTGATATTATATTGTCTCTAGATGATCCAGTCCAGCCTCTCACACAACAGCACTCCCTGCTCTATAAACACTAACAAATTAATGCTGCATTCGATGGAACGGAGCGCTGCTGCTGACAGAGATTGAGGGCTAGCCACAGAGAAATCAGAGATGAATTTGCAATGGGAGAGCAGGAAAAGGAAGGGGATGCAATCTAAGGCTACAGTCAGAGAGACATTACATTATGGAGGAAAAAAAAAGCCAATAATTTTCCTCTGTACAGCTTGACTGTGGCTGCACCTGGACTATTGTATTCCTTCCAGGGCACTAGAAGAGATATTGACAAAGGGGTTTTCAGAGAGAAGTGCTGCAGCAGCTGGGGAAAGTTTAAATGAGATAAATAAGGCAGCTGGGCTCTCTGGGCAGCATGGGACAAACAGGAGCATAGCTGGGAGCTAGGTGCATGCTGCCATGGGATTGGGATGTGGAACAGGCTTCCAGGGAAGGTCAGAGCATCCCTGATCTGCATCTGGTCTGCATCTACACCTATAGCTACAACCACAACAACATCCTTCCTATTCCTGCAGGATAAAACCTTCTGGAACTGTTTTCTCACAACCAAGCTGCCTTAGCAACTCCCTCCTTGTCTGTGGGCAGAATTTTGCCCCTCAGAAGAGTAAAGCTCCAGATCAGCTGCCAGATCTTGGTGGTCTCTGCCCAGTTGAAGGGGCTGGAGGGGTTGGACCTTTGGCAACAGCTCAGCCCACTCTTCTCCTGGGAGAGGCAAACACCACAAATGGGTGAGCTCAAATATCTGCCCTATTTTCACTTCCCACTTTCACATCAGAACTTGGCACAAGGTACTTAAAGAATGGGCTACAACAAACAGGATTAATAATAGAATAGTACAAGACCCAGCCAAGATGAAGGTCCTGATATTCTTTGGTTGTTTAAATATGTACTGTGGAAAGCTCTGAAATATCAAGCATTTAAGCAAACATCCTGTGACAGCATTTAATATGTTTGTATCAGATTATGCAGAACATTTGCTTTTCATGATACTTTGAGATCTGCACTGCTCATGACCAAGCTGCACATTGTATTTCTGCATGCAATCTGCCCCAGCAAAGACACACAGCAGGCTACTGCCCTGGCCCCAGAGAGTTCCTCTCCTGGCTTTTGGGGCACACCTGAGGAAGAAAAGGTTTATGCAGGCAGCTGCAAGGATCTGTGAGTTGAGGGTAGGTATAGGAGCCAAATTTCCATGTAGATCATAGGAAGAACTTGGTTTTCCAGAGCTGCGTACTTCTGGTGCAGAGAGCATGACATACAGGGAGAGCTGCCGTAAAGACAGGAAACCACATCCCCCTAAGCAGTGGGAAAAGGACCTGATCAAGCACTTACCAGCACTTGGCTGCTTTCTGGAAGATTCCACTCTCCAGTGTCCTCAACACTGCATTTCTTATCTCTGTTAAGGCCTTATTCTCTGCCTTAATTTCCTTTGTTGCGCACTGTGTGTCTGAAGACATGCACTTGAGAAGCCAGGTGAAGCTGGAGAGGTGTGGGGCAGTGAAAGGCTGGCTCTGGAGGCCACATCTGCAGGGAGAGCCCGTCTGGGAGGTCAGAGCATGGTCCTGCGATCTGCAAGAGCGCAGAAGAAACATGAAGGCATGGAGGATTTAATTGAAGGATTTAATTGGATGTAACTGACCTGAAAAAAGCCCCCACTCAGCTGAACCTTCTCAGTGGAGGTGTGTGGTGACAGCAGAAATACTGACTTAAATGCTACAGAAAGAAAATAAATCTGTTGTCCTTTTATAGGTAGGAAATTCATGTAGGAGATTTTATTAGGATAAACAGGAAAAATCAAAGTCTAGTGTATACACCCAGGAGGCATTTGAAGCTAAGAATTAGTTTTGCAGTAAGAAGTAGAACTTGCTAACTGGCTCAACTATCATTTAGGAATCCACAGTGAAATGGCTAATTTATTAAACAAATTAGACCAAGGCAGAATAAGGCATTCTGTTTAATCATAAAGATTTGGGGGTGGAAGTCTTTTATTTTTGAGCAACACAGAATATTCTATAAAGTCAGATCTTCTCACTTAAATGAAGGTATTAAAATAGAGGGAAGAAAGTGAAAGAGGTCATGCTGTTTCATCAGGATTACTTCCAAATAGTTAGTCTTTAACTCATTGGGTTTTTCATGAGGAAAACTGTCTCAGGTTTCTCTAAGCTAACCTAGATGCTGTATGGTGTGAGAAGTGGCTAGTTAAAGGACTTAAATAAACCAAGAAAGGTCAGGATTTCCTGCCAATATTTCTGCCCGGGGAATAAGTATGTTTTCTTTTTCTCTGCCCTCAGAATGTAATATGCCTCCTACAACTTTAGCAATAAGTTGAATATATGCTTGATTTGCCAATTGGTTCAGAAGTGTGGATAATTCTTATCTTCACAGTCAGGAACAGTGCCTACCAGGAGGGAAACCTGCAGCACGTTTCAAGTGTTTATCACAAGAAGCTGAAGTGTGTGCAGTACTATTTCCTTCAAGGAGTTCTCCGTGTTAATCTGGTTAGTGGCCAAATTTGTGAGGATTATGTTAAAACTGTAGTCCTCTTTTCAGTAAGATACCTAAATCTCTCCACATCCTAACCCCTTCCATGTTTTACCTGGCCTGTGATTGCTTTCTCAACTCAGTTATGCTGGGGGAAGGATGCAGGGATAATGTGCTTCCTTGAACTCCTCAGGTCATCCTGACCTCCAGTGCTTCTAGAAATAGAAATAGATGGAGTGAAAGAAATATCAGCACCTGAGTCTGCTTCTCTCCTTATTCCAAGCAGTTTGAGAGGGGAAGTTACAGAGCAGGTGAGACCAGACAGATGAATGGTGCTCTGTCACTGGGAAGGCAGCAGTGAAGTTGGCTTCAGAGCTGTTTTTCCTTTTGTTGTCAGGGAAATTCAGCATGTGACATAATGCATAAGATCTGGGTGTGCTTTGACTCTTAAATGCCTGGTCCAAACATTTATGAAGATAAACTATCCATTGAGTCCATAGGCTTGAGATTTGGCTTTAAAAGATCCAGACTCTCATCCAAAAGTTCCTGAATTTTAGAGATACTTCTGTAAAGAGTTCCTTGGGGAAGTGTAATTATTTTTAATCAATTTTTGGGATTCACAAAGTAAGCTGCTGATGATTACATGATTTATACATGCTCTCCACAGACTTGGTGGGGCTTCATGCATCATTTTACAGTGATTTTTGCTTATTATGAGAACTGCATGGTAATAGTTGTTTCAATTACAAGCCTATTAGGCAGGTAATTGACAACACAAGTATACTATAAAGTTACACTCTGCTTGCTCCAATACAAGTGCAGCATTGTGGTTTTAGGCAGGCAGTGCTGATAATCAGTGAATAAATTATTACCTAATTAACTACTGACAGAATCCCAGCTTCACTCACTAAGTAAGTTGGCCAAGGGTTTGTTTGTCTCTTTGCTTTCCCCCTCCTCTTTGTCGTCTCCCATGATGAGAAACTGCTCATCTGGATAAGAGTCTTGCCCAGACCCTGGCAGCAAATGCATCCTGTCAGCTCTAATGTCAACAATCAGACCTAATCAGATCTCTCATAGCTGCAGAAGGTCCCTGAGAACAAAAGAGTGACAATGCCTGAAAGTGGATTCCAATTAATTGGATCCCTGAGAGAGGTTTCTAAAGGAGTCAAGGGTATTCAGTTCAGCCTAAACACCTCCAGAGATTTCTTTGAAGTGTTGCAAATGAGATCTCAAGTGCCTTATAAGTTTTAACTCATTTTCCTAAGGTATCAAAAAAGTCAATAGTGATCAAATCCTGTGTAAAAGGATACACACCAATCCAATTTTTTTTTAAATGAGGAAAATATCAGAGTCAGAATCCAGGTGTTCCTTATGTTTTCCTTGTTTCAGTCAGGAGAATGTACAAGTTTTAAAAAGCTTTCCCCTATGAAAGACTGAACATGAAAGAAAAGCAAGAACTGTCCTCTTTGAAAACTTTTAACCAGCCTTTTGAGAAACTACTCTATTGAGAAACTGATCTATTTATGTTATCTCTGAAACTTCCATTATTTGTCAGCTGTGATAGAGTTATGGTGGTGACAATAAATAGGATTCTCATATCTCTTAATTATTCTTAAACATTTAGGCTTTCCTAGACAGCTACATAAGATAGAAGATGAACTTGTGTCTCTCAAAGAAATTATTACATGTGCTTTTCATCAAATCTTGCCTTAATACACTCATGACCAAGTCAGAGTGCCCTTATGAGCTCCTGCTTGGAGACGAATTTCCCATCTCCCATGGTGAGACACCATAGATTCATTCTGCATTCAAATGTCTGAACTGTGTGCTGTGGAGTTGGAAATAGTGTCCTACCAGTTCAGAGAATTAGCAAATCATAAGTTGTGTCTGGTTTCCGCTGCTCTTGTTGCTTTCATCAGCAAAGATCACTGTGAATCTCCAGCATGTAGTGTGTTCTATATCATTTCACTCAATTTTACTCCTTTAGTGTGCCCTCCAGCTTTTCCAGGACAGGAGGTACATGAAAAGTCTCCTCTTACAGTAACGATTTCTCTTTAATCTCTGAGTGTAAACTGACTTATAACTAGCAGCTTGATCCATTTTGTTCAGAGGGATTCTAGTAAGACAAATAAGGAAATGAAATTTGTTTCATCTTTTCCTTCAAAATATTGCTTCTCTTGTAGCAGCTCAGAAGCAGAAGAAAAAAGAAACAAGTACTCCTTTGATACTGCCAAGGTCCAGGGAATATGGGAATGTTGTTGGGTAACAGGCACAGTAAAGAAGACAAAAGACAGAAGAGCGCAGTCCTTGTTCCTGACTGTGCGCAAGTGAATTGCATTGCCTGCTTCCCTTCCCTCCAACACCTCCTTGTTTGGGCTGCAGATCTGGCAGGACCTTCTCTCCCAGCCTCTGCTCCTCTCTAAGGGCCAAAGGACAGCTAATTAAGAGTTCTGCTTGTAGAAAACAGGTCTAACTCACAAAGTCACTTGTGATGGGCAGGTGATTATCTGCATTAGCCATATTTTACAGCTGTCTGTTTTCACTGCTCAGTGTTTCTAGGCGCAGCCATCATTACCGACAAAGCAGGCACTGTGGCACTATAAAATGCAAGTTCAGCTGCAGTCCCAGTTATCCTGCTGATCCTAATCCCACCAATCTTGTAATGGCATGTGATTGACAACCAAAAATCAGCAGAATATTGGATTTCCTACAGTTCAGTAGGCTGCCAAGAAACTTGTTTCAACTTTTCATGATAAAAAACCAATTTCAGTTACGAAGCTCTCCTCAAGATCTCAGTCTTTCAGGGGGTATGTATGCAACACTCTGTCTATAAGCATTTCTGACTGAAAAAGTCCTTGAATAAGAGGTTCCTTTTCTCAGATATTTTGAACATTCCTAGCACACTGGAGACCTGACTGCAAAAAATTTTATTATTTTTTATTATTTAAAATATTTATTTATTATAAATTCTATGATTATATTATTTAATTTTTTTTTTATTTGCTTTACCTGAGTTGTTTATTTAAGTTTAAATTTCCAGGTACTAGTTCCAAGTTTATCTTTCAGTTTAATATTTAATTCTTAGATGCTGAAATAATGCAGGGTTTTTTGGTTTTTTTTTCTTTTTTTAATTCAGTTCACAAGATTAGACCCACAGCCCATTTCAGATATTTCTGTCTGGGACAAAAAAACCCAATGAATGAGGAAAGATGACACTCAATATTAAAATGATAAATATTTATCAAGAAATAGGAGATTCAGGCAGAAACATTTAGGAATAGAAACCTGGTCATTTCATGTCATCTGCTTAGAATGACAATGTTACAGTTTCTGTGAGAACTGAAATTAAGATTTCAATTGCTTCTAAATTAGCACACATGCACACACACGCACAGAAATTAATAAAACCCAGAAACAGAAAGGACAACAACAATGGCATGCAGAGGGGTTTTGATTATTTCAGCATGTGGCCTAAAACGTGGCAGATTCAGCAAGATGCAGATTTGCATAATGTAATGAGACTGGAACCAAAGTATCAGGAAGACAGACCGAGTGCTAATTAACTAGACACTGCAGTAAAAACACCAGCATGGCAGGATAGTGCAGCGCAGGAAAGCATTCCAGGGACAAATGGATAGCAGTGTTAATTGCATTAGGAAAAACCCAAGCCCTACTGGCTAAAATCCTCTGGAGCTACTGCTGCAAACTTCAGCACAGCACGTTTGAGAAGTTTGGTGTTAGCTGGAAGTTGTTTGGAGCTGCAGATCCCTGACAATTGTTAGACTGGCAAAAACCCTGATCAGTCATTGTCTGAATGGAGTTGGACCACAACTACAGAGAGAATAACAGCATTGAGATGGACAGCAAGAAGTAAATCCTCCATCCCCTCTGGAAATGCCTGCTGTTTGTAGCTTGCTTTGGTTTTAATCTGTGTGTGCAGAACACTAGGGATACTCTGCAAAGGACTCCATGCCCTCTTTGTTTGGTTGTCTGGCAGCCTGCCATGGCTGCCAAGGAATGGTTTGTCCCTCTTCCCTTATTCTGAGGACTGAAATTTGAGACTGGGATTGCTCTCTTGTGCATAAGGCATCCCTAATCACCCAGAAAATCCTAATGGTTTCACATGCCTTTTTCTTGCCTCCAGGATTCTATAACCAGAGCTAAATTGATAAAAAGCTTTTTTAATAAAAGAATCATTAATATTTAACTGCTGGCATTAAGCTTAGAAATGTATGTGTGTCTATTTTACACAAATGCCTGCAATCACCTATCAATAATTTAGGCACATGAGTTTCTATAGATACCTCCAGCAGCTGTATTAACCCAGTCCTCTCTTTCTTTCTTTCCTTCTGAGGGCTGAGCAGCTGTGGATGTGTGGATAACTGTAAGAGGGAAGAGAATTCTGTGGGAGCACTATGCCCCCATGTTGTACCACGTTCAGGTAAAGGAAGAGGAGCAGAAGAAAATGCTTCCCAAGCCTGAGGCCAGCTGCAGAAGCATCTCATAAACTCAAGCAGCAGTAGTTTGTGATTTTAACTCTGACTTGCTCCTCTACAGCCTGACAGCTAAAGCACAACCTTCATGGTGGTGCAATCTTCTTTTCTCCAGGGAAATCCTGGCTCTCCCTTAACAGCCTGCTCAGAGAGAGGAAAGCTTGCTCAGAAGCCTCAAGGTGAGGCCATTTTCTGGGAAGAGGTCCAGTAAAACTTCAAGACACTTGCTTTTTGCTCTCATTAGATACACGTTTCTTCAAAGACTGTGTTAGGTAAGCAGGAAAGGTTTCCAAATCCTGCTTAGCAGCTAGAAACACTAATGTGTTCATTAGATGTGTTAAATTATTGCTCCAGGTACTGCCACCTGATTGCAGAACTGTTCAGCAGTGAAAAGCCTGATTTACAAGTGAAATTCTGAAAACTGAAAATAAGTAATCATAGGCACTAGATGGGACAGAAACATTTTGACAATCTTCTTTGATAAAAGGAAAAAAATTAGTCACAAATAATTTATGCAGTAGGTGAGACATATTAGTTGAGCAGGCTAGCCAAAATCTTTTGCTGACTTGTTGTGAATGACCACACTCCACACACCTAACTCCATGTGAGGATATTCCTCTTTCATAATTTTCAGTGGAATACCTTGACTTATTGCATCTGGGTCTTACTCATGGAATTTAGACACCTTTGAAGATCAGTTAGAGGAGGACTAGAACTGGTGTTCCTCAATCCGATAAAGAAAGAAATTAATCCCAGTCTGAATGTTTTGGTCAAAAGGGAGAGTGAAAAATTATTGTTCTGTTTGATTATTAAAAAACAACCCAAAACTCAGCCCAGATGCTTACATTTCATGAATTTCTGAGATGTGAACACTGAAGTAGCCTTTTATGTGCATTAGCTGTGGACTGGTGAGGAAACAAGCACCACGGGAAATAAAAACTATTGCCATCAATTCCCTTCTGGAATATTGTTTAATAGAGACCTAGCTTCATCTGCAGACAGACAAATAAGGATGCTGAGATGAAAAGGCCATAGAAGGAAATCATGTTGAGATGGGAAGAGGTAGGGCAAGGGCACCTCTTTTTCTCTCCTCCTCTTTCCTTTCTTTTCAAGCTCATTAATGTTAATATACATTGAGCCATCCCAGTAGAATTAAAGATGCTTTTTTTGTATAATGTGATCCACTGCATCCACAGTCACTGCCCCCCAGGAAAATAGGGAAGGTCAGAGGTTTCTGTATACCTGATTAAAAAATCTATCAGCTCCATTTGCATTTGATACCAGTGAGAGGTTGGACCTGACATTTCTTCTAATTTCACATCAGTATTTTCAGCCCAAAGATACATGTCCTGCCCTGTTCCCATTTCTCCTTAGTGCTGCCGCATTCCAGGTACATCTTCCTTCTGGGGACTGCCAATGACTTTTTCAGAGGTGAAAGGTCTGAAGGTGTGAAAGGAGTTTCTACTCATGAGCAGTGCCCACCTCCTTGGAGATGCGTCACCTAGTTAGCCAGAATGAACTGTGTCCCTGAACTATTACAGCAGGCACGAGGGAAAAACAAATGTTTTCTGACAACATGGATGAATGCACATAATGCTCTTAAATTATTTTGACAGTTTCCTCTGGGCTTCTACTTCAACTTGCAAGGCCCTTCGCTGGTAGAGATCCTTCAGACAGTAAAGTATTGCCCATGGCCATACATTACCTGCAGTATTTATCATATATACTTGAATCCATCCCCACAAATCTCAGGACTAGCACAGCCCTCAATCATGCAGGCAACACATGCAGAAAATAGAAAACAGCATGGGGCTGCCTCCTTGGGAAAAATCTCAATATATCAGTGCATAGTTATTAACTTCATTTGTTAAGGTATATGTCATGATCACAGCCACACTGTAGGGCTTGCAGTGTTCACTGTTCTCCCAAGGAAACTCAGCAAATTATTGATTTTAAATATCAGATGCTGAAATCCTACAAAAACTGTATATTTGGATTCCATCCCCAATTATTTTTATTTTAATGTTATGCAGTGAGAAAAAAAGAACATGAAAAAGATGTCAGTCAAATGACAGCTATAATTATGTCTAGAGAAATAGATTTTTGTCCTTCCTTTTGTGGGGGTGTATCTTTAATCCACTTCTCGCTTCTCTTTGAATTACATTCCTAGCAATTTTCAGAGGATATATTTTAAACATTTTTTGAAAATATATTTATTTTTTTGATAAGGTTTTACTAAATTGTTTTGATTTTTCAGGTTTTGGGTGGTTTTTTTTTTTTTTTTTGTTGTTGTTTTTTTTTACTTCTATTATCTGAAAGGTTTTGCTCATTATCCCTTGGTATCACCAATTCAACCAGCCTAAACCTGTAACTTAAAAAGAAATATTTTCTGGAAAAAAAATAACAAAAATTTCTACATCAGCACCACATGTTCTATTTCAGTCAAGTCTGATCTCATATTTGTACAAAAGATATTACAAATCTTCCTCCTCCACTGTCCAAGGAAATTCTACATTCACATGGAAAACAATTGTTAGATTATACAGCAAATTAGATTAATGCCCTAAAAATGTACAAATCCCAGCAGAGAATTAGTCATTTCTGATACAAGATCATTCCAGTTTGCTCCCAGGCATTTCTCACCCAGCAGGAAAATCAAGGAAAATGCCAGTAACATTTGATATTTTGAGATGTAGCTGATAGGAGAATTCTGGCCTGCCAGGTTGTGGTGGGTTTTAAAATAATTTCTGTATTGCAATTCACTGTTAAAAGAATAAATTAAAAAATAAAAATGGCTGAGTGCCATCAGTCAAAGTTTTAAAGTTTTAATACAAATAATTATATTCCCAGTCCATTAAACTTGTGACACATACTCTATAAATGCTCTAGGGATAAGATGCAATATTGTGATGGTAAAACCTGTGTCTGCTGAAGGGAAGAGTGCCACTAAAATAAAGAGAAACATTGTAAAGAAATGGAGATTTTATGAGGTCGGGTATGGCAGGTAAGCATGATGAAATGCTGATTTATATCCTTCAGAGTGCAGACCTTGCTGCTGCACAGGAGCTAATCTGCTGCTGTCAGTGGAGAAGAGCCAGTGTTGGAGACAGGCAGCACAGCAGAGATGGACAGACCTCTCTTAGAGGTGTTCTGACCAGCCCAGTGCCTCTGCATCACAAAGTTCTTAGCTGCTCTCTCCCTGGGCTCTTATCCTGGCATGGTGCAATGATTTCCACAGACCTGAAAATTCTTCCTAGTTCCCTACAAGATGAGATTCACAGTGAGAGAAGAAAAGTGGGGTAGCACAGAGCAGCAGATTCCTGGTTTGGAGCTGTTGGGAGTGGAGCTTTGGTAGTCCTGGGACACGCTGAGGCAGCCAGGCAAGCTGGGCAGGACAGGGACAGACTGCCTGACAGGTGATGGATCCTGCACAGCCCCTCCTCCAGCTCTCTTCTCCATCAGCACTGTGTCTGCCCCCAGCCCTGCTGCAGCTGGAGGATGCTTTTGCTTTCCATTTTCAGGCATGATTTTGTGTTGAGAACCAGTCCATATACTTTATCTATTTCCACACCCAGGCATTTAGATTTGGTAAAGCCAGACCACCTCACACCGGTGCTCTCTAAATGAAGCATTCAGACTCTTTTTTTCAAAATGGCATGCTCAATTCGAGAAAATGTCTTTTTTTGAGAACAGAGTCTTTTCATTAACAGCAGCAGTTTTTCAGTCTGGCAATGAACCAAGTCCCTTCATTCTTCACTCGACTTCAGCCTTTTGCAAACACACTGGAATAACACACAATAGGATCTAGGACATATCCTTTCTACCCACACAGGATATGGTTTCTGGACATTTTCTATCACTTTGGTTGCTTCTTCAGTCTAGGGAGAACTTTTCTACTTTTATACCCTTCACACCAGAGCAAAGTGAGAGGGCAGTTGCTTCCAGTGTGCAGTTAACAAGAAGAAAATAATGGAAGCTTGACTGTATTATGGAATAACAAGATTCTATCTTTCCTCCCTTCCTTCTTTTTATTAATTCTGTTGTCAACTTAATATCCATGAGACAGAAAACTTGGGCAGTTTGGAACAAGATAAGAATGGCAAGATTAAAAATAGAGCCTTAAATGCTGTTCAGTAGTTTGGGAGCATTCTTCATTATAACCTATGGAGGAATTCAAATAGAAAAGCACAGCTGCTTTGGATTCCTGTCCAGAGAAACTGCACAAACACAGCTTGCATAAAAATAAATGCTTTGCATACTAAGGAAATGGCCTGTATTTGCCATAGAAACATTCTAATCTTATTCCTCCTTTTTTTAAAACCATCTATTATAGACCCTCAGAGTAGTTCATTCATATTTTTGTTGGGATAATTTTCATGCCTTTGACCAGTGAATGATTGTGTCCTAGCCAGGACACAGATATGAGAACATCAGCCCTACAAGTTAATGCTTCTGGTCATCTACTAAATAATCCCAGAAATTAAAAGATCAAATAGTGTCTAAAAACCTCTTGAACAAACAATTCCCTTAATAACAATTAGGTGTTCCTCTACCAGTTTCATACTCTGCTACATCACCTTCAAACTTTACTGGATTTTATGAAGAATATCTAATGTCAATCTGATATATTTAATATTCATCTTACTACACAGTGCTTAACAGAACACGCTGTATTGTTAAGGAGGTTGCATGAACCATAACATTTTCAAAGTGAAATGAGGCATCTAGGACATTCAGTATTATCACTTTGATCAAAAACTGATTACTGGGGAAAATACTATGTTTCCTCAACAATTCAGATCTTTATATCACAGTGAAACATTCTTGACATGTGTTCTTCTAGGCCAAGTGTAAATTTTTAAGCAAGAATTATCAGGTGATGTTCTATGGGCTGTGCCACTTAGGAGACCAGCAAGAACAAACTCAGAATCTGTGCTTCTACAGATCACAGAGTTAACTATCATTTATAGACGGTGAGCAATTCTTGTGCTTTGATGAAAGAAAATTTCTTGAAACTTGAGAAACACTTGACAAGGTTAAAAAAATGGTCAGTATAATATCAGTGCAAACAAACACTAATGACTGTGAAACCCAGTAGTGACATATTCCAAAATCTGTCTTTGTAACACTGAACCCCAGAGGACCTTAGCCGTTCTTTACTGTGAACACCACGTTCCTCAGCACAAACCTTAGAATCTCTATTTCAATCCTCTGTGTCAGCCAAAAAGGCAAATGTCATAACTGAAGAGTGCAAGGAATTGCTTCTACACTTTGCTGAGTTTTAATTTCACTGCAAATAAAAGCAAAACAAAATAAGGATTTAGCATCACAGAATACTAAATGTGTTCCTAAAATTCTGGGATCCAGATGTAGGCTGAATTAATTTATGTAGATGAAAGCATGGAAATGAGCAAGATGTCTCTGCAGACTGCGGGATATGACACAAGTTCTCTTAAAAAAAAACTTCCCAAGATTTTCTTCCCCCTGCCTTTTTCCTCCTTCCCAGGCGTGTTCTTCGTGTACTACTCTTGTTGCATCACATCTCACCACCTGGGGAAATGCTGCTGGAGATCTTTAGGAGTGGAGAACATTGGTGGATGCATTTGGGAAGGGGTGGCCAGCATAGGGTAGAATCACAAGCTGAATCAAAAACCAATCTTTTCAGGGTTTCTCTGTGCTCAGACACATGTGCTCCGCTCTCAGTGGCTCTGAATCCTGTAATGTTGCGCATGATACACCCTCAAGTTGAATAACTACCAATATCTCCATTTTGGGGCTAATGAAGCAGGTGATGATCTCTTCTCTGTGGTGACAGTGACAGGACCCAAGGGAAAGGCCTGAAGCTGTGTCAGGACAGGTTAGGTTGGATATTAGAAAAAAATTCCTCCACCCAGAGGCTGGTTGGACTCTGGCACATGATGTGACTCTTGGGAATATCCTGTGCAGAGTAAGGAGTTGGACGCAGTGATCCTTATGGGTCCCTTCCAATTCAGCATATTCTGTGATTCTGTCATTCTCAATTAAAGTCTGATCTTGTGATGAAGGAGAGAGAGAGGCATTTAATTCTTATCCTCTTGGAAAACTATCTATTCACCTTTCAAATCTGGGTAATTTAGGCAGACACAGATGTATGATACAATGCTCTGTAACAAGTAAATGGCAGAGGAGATTTAAAACATTTAATTCTAAGTCATTCATTCAGCTCTTCTGAAGGAACAGACTGCAGATCAATCTTTACGAAGTCATTGATGTGAGCAACATTTTCTTACCTTCACAACACTGAAATTGAGGGTAACTCAATTGAAGATGTAAATATATTGCTATTTATCTACCCACTCCACAAGATCTCCTAGTAACACACATCTTTCTGTCACAATAATAAGTGTAGTATTGGGGCCTCAAAAAACCCCATCTCTAGTAATGGGGCATGACAGAATAGCTGATGTAGCAGGACTGAAACTGCTCCAAAAATGAACTTGAGCTTTGGTGATCAGAGATAACCTGAGCCATGCCTGTGTGCTGGGTACCCTTTCTAATCTCTCCTGAAATGATAATGTTAACTGAGACAAACAAAAATTATAATGATGACTATTTGCCCAAGACAGCATTTACCATTTCCTAACATTTTCCAAACAGTTCTATTTCTGAAAGAGGACCTACTTTCTATACCTTACTGGCCTTGCTTTTGGTAGCAGGGCCACTGAAGACCTCATGGACATGTGCAATGGTGTGTGATGTGCAGATGTTAAAGCCAGAAATAATCCACACCATACCACTGCCTAACTTTGCTCAGGGGTACAGACCTCATCCCAGAGAAGTACAGGGTTCCTTGCATGATGCTGTCTCCGAAATATTCTGTTCTGTTTCTGCATAAGGCTCATTAGTCCCACTTTCCTAACCAGACTGTGTGATCTCCTGTGCCACTGTTACCCTTAGATCATCTCTCATTGCCTGGAGCATACATGGCCTAATTCAGGTAAGATAAAGTTATCTCAAGGGAGAAAGGGCTAATGCAAAGCCTTTTAATGTCTGTTCACTTCAGTGAACCTTGTGCCCTAATAACAGGAGCAGATATCCATCTGAGGGAGATCTGGAAAAGAAGTGGAGTGATCCAAACAGAAAAAGATATCCTTTTTATAAGAGTCATTTGGAATATAGATGTGAATATAAATGTGAATATTACTGTGAGCCTTTAGGATAAAGATATGTATGTGAAAGCAGAATATCCCTGGAAACATCTCCAGGAGACTGGCAGAGGAGGGGATTCCTCTGGAATTAAATGGAATTTCATTGTAGCAAAATGATGAAAAGCCTAAAAACAGTTCAACAGCAGCTCTGGTGGTGTACCTGTAACTTCTTCTCACCCAGCCATAATCTGGGCATAGAGCATTTTAATTTACAGGAGAGACTTTTCATAGTAGAAATTACTACCACACAATTTGGGGCAGCAAGATAGAGCAGTGTGCCAGACCCTTATCATTGTGTAAATCTGATGGTGCAGTCTTGTCTCAGCTTAAATGCAGCCTTCATCAGCTTTTTAAGAATACTATAGCATTTTAAAATGTACTATATCTACTTAGCAAAATGTATGAAAACCCCACAATTGTTTATTTAAACACTGTGGTATTACTAAGGCCTGTGAACTACCATAACCACCCTGCATTGCAGATGAAGTCTGAGGGCAGCAATTGATCAAGAGCATTAAAAATATGTTGATGCCTGTAGTTATCAATTTATCATATCTACCCCCCGCTCTTTTTTGCAGTGAAATGAATGATGGATCTATTCCGAATCATCAATTCCCATAAAATGTATAACTCCAAACAGGAACATGCTAAAGAATTTATAAAGAGCACAGCAGGCTTGTATACATTATCTTGTTTGACATTGCTTATACAAGAAACCTGAAATACACAAATTGATTGATTTGTGTATTTCATCAAAGCTTGATTTAATTTATCAAGGGGACAATGCCAATTTGCATTCATCAACAGATAAAGTCAGGTTAGACTCAAGCTGCTGGCTCAAACCCTCTTTTCATATTGCCTTTATTATACTCCCTACACTGTTTAGTTTTAAAGCCACAGTAGTGAGACCCCTCTTTTTTATTTTTTAATGTTTTCTGAAACGTTTAGGGGAATGAGACAGCAATAACAATAACTCTGTATTCAGAACTTGTTCAGTTACTGGATGTGAAGGTTGGAAAGGGTTTTGACCTCACTGCTGTAGTACTGACCTTTTCACAACCCTAGAGAAGTCTGCCTAACAGGTCTGCAAGCTGAAATAAGGGGGAATTTGTGGGGTTTTATAGCAGATAGGAGAGATAATTCCTGTGCCATCTCTCAGTTGTGCACACAGCCTGAGATATTCAGCCCACAAGAAAAATACTTCTGCATCTAAATTCTACACTAAGCTTTAAAAGTTTATGTTACTTTTATTCCCGTCCCTTATTTCTACTGGTATTTGTCCCCTTCATTTGTCCTCCAAATCCCTCTGTTCTTTAGGGCAGGAACTCTTTCTACCAGCATCCCATGAAATCCTTCCTAATTCCGAAGGATTCATGAAATCCTCCTCTGCATTGAGCCTGAGCCTTTGTCGGCTCAGGAACAGCTCAGGAAATCCTTGCTGTAGGAAGGGACCAGTCCTTACTCATCTCTCTGACTATCAGATAAGGGTGATGTTTTTTCTGACATCTCTCAGATGAAAGCCTCATGCAGCTCATGGGGGTTATTCTCTGATCTGGCTCCCACTCACTGCACAAAGACAGGTCAGCGTTCATGTTCACCTGCAGAATAAGATGTCCAAATTCAAGACAGGCCTCCAAGTCAGCTTAGTTTTACCACCTGAGTTTTCCACTGATCTTATTGAAACTTCAAAAGTTACTATGCTCTTATGAATTACATTCCTCTTTCCATTAAGTGTCCCCATAAGTGAGAAGTTGCATAATTCTGAGCCTAATTTCAGGTCGATTTAAAAATGCAGTTCTGCTCTTTCGGCAGCTTTATTGGCAAAATACCTTTTTGAGCTGTGTTCTCTTGCTTTTTCATACATAATTAATTACAACAGAGGCTTATTACTCAGAGGATAAGATACTCTAGTGTAAAGATGTCACATCTGTTAGATAAGGGGACAGTGAAATCAGAAGCATTACCTAGGGTTGAGCTGAATGCCAATATTCAGTGGCTCTGATGTAATCAAACAGTACATTGCTCAATCTAGTCAGGAACACAGGAACAGAGAAACACTATTTAGAAGAGACTGTAATGTTATTATGGAGCCTGATTCAACAAAGCACTTGAACATGAGCTTCAGATTAAGCACACATTTAATTCTTCTTCCACTGCAAAGCAAGTTAAAATGAGCATATGCACAGCTGCCTTGCAGAATATATTAATTATGCTCAGAGAAGAAACTTGCAGGGGCCACTTCACTGAGACCATCTCATAATGTCTAATGCATCTATCTATACTGAGAATCCTTCTGCAACTATAAAACCTATTATCTTGAAAAACAAAAACCAAAAAACAAACAAGCAAGGAGCTGAAGGACTGGAGAAAAAAGACTAAGTCCATGAAATTATTTAGTCCTTAAATACCAAAATTATTTTGGTAATATGAAGGCACCCTCGTGCACTTGTACAATTTTGTAAGTACACGAAATTATTTTAGCAAATATGGGCCAAAAAGTCATAATCCTGAAAAGTGCCTTGTGATCTTTTGGGATCCCAGTCATCCCAATAGCAGATGCATGGCAAAGTAGCTGAGTTTCCCTCTTCAAACAGATACGAAGTGAAAATTAAATTCACATTTCCTGATGCAGAGGGGGACACTATAACCATGCACCTGACATAGCTATGTGTACCAAGGTTCTGGTAGACAAAACACTCTTAACATCTGAATTTTGGGGTTTGACTATCACCAAGGTTCACAGACTGTCAGATGCTTAAATATCAGTCTGAACTTGGTCCAGAAAAATACACCAAGTACAATTATAACAGATTCACTCATCACATTGCCAAAGTATCTCAAAGTCCACTTAAACATGCACAGTTGGCTTGTTTCATTAAAAGGAAAGAGAATTAAAACATCTAGAAGCTTTGTTTAAAAATGCAGTACTGTGACTGAAGAGCCAGTATTTTTTTTCTCTAGAGCTGAAGAAATTTAACAAGATGAAAAATGAGTCAGGGAGAGTTTCAAAAGTACACTGATACTACAGTGGAAATGGATAGGAAAAAAATGGAGGTAAAACACTGAGCTGATTAATATGCTAAACTCCTAAATGAGATGAGTCTTGTTAATGAATTAATTCCAAAATTCCACTTGCTTAAATCTTGTTAAAATTCCCTTATATGAATCATTTTTCTGCAGTAGTTGAAATCAATCAAAGTTTCAGAGATGAAATGGCTGAAAATTCTTAGGGATTTACTTTAAATGCATCATTACAACAGGGCACTTTCCAATTTCATTCTTAGTTCCAAGAAACCTGCCAGAGGGCAGGAAAATGCTTGTGACTTCCATTAGCCTTTTCAGCAGGCCTGTCATAAATTTCTTCCCTATCCAAGGATACATCAACAGGAAGACAGACCACTGTATGCACAAAGTAAAACTATCTGTTACACAGAAGAAAGGTGATTTGGTACCAGTTCATCATCTGTGTGCATAATTCATTATATTATATGATGTGTTTGGCATGAAGAAAAAGGGAAAGAGTTGGAAAAAAATAATATCAAACTTGTTCTAAAAGCTAAAAGTTTTCATTTCCTAATGAGATCATCTATTCCAGGTAGATGACTCTGCTCTTTGATAAAAAAATTGAAAAATAAATTGCATTTGCAAAGCCGTCTTGTGCAAGTCCACATAGAAGGGGATTATATTCCAATGAAAATATGTGAAGCATATAACTGCAATGACAAGAACACAATAAAGCAAAATAACATTGGGAGTAAATACAAAAGGCTTTGTGATGAAACACTGAAGAATGACCTCAATGGCTATCTCCAGGGTTACTTTCACTACATGAAGCTGATTTTAGGACTGAGAAATACTTAGTTGCAGATGATGCCTTCTAGCATTGTTGAGAACTGAGACAGCAGCAAAAGGATTAAAACATAACACAAGAATTGTATGGCTAAACAAGCAGAGACACTTGATGCAGTCCTTTTAGTTATTATTATTATTACTACTATGACAATACTTGTAGAGCCTGTCATCTAAGTGTTGTGATTAGATTGGTTCTGCTCAAGAAACCATGGATGAAATAAAGTAAGAATTGCAAAATGTAGTTTGTAGAAATAGAATTTATATCTGCTCAGAATTACCTCATGCCCTGTTCGGCTGAGATTTCACTGGGGAAGGTTTGGTAATATGTAATGGAAATGTGTGACAAAGCTTCTTTGATTTTTCATTTCAGACTGAATTCTAGGCATATATTCTGCAAATTTTGTAACATTGTATATGTAACATTGAATGCTGAAATAACTTGTGGTTTTTTCTTTGCATTTTTAAATCCATCCAAGCATAACACAATTTTCCTCCTTTGTCCCCAGGGTTTTCTGGTTTTAGCCTTGATTAGAAGAAGAGTAAATGTTGTTCCTTCAAACCCTACTTCCTGACACGTTTGTGACAGGGCTGCTCAGTCCTTCCCTCGGGAGGATCAGGCAGAGGTATGGTCTGGGTGAGGATGGGTTACACGTGCACCCTGTGGGTCAACAGCAGAAGCAGGAGCAGAACTCAAAAAGCCAGTGGTATTTACTCATTTTTGTCTTCAAACACACAGGGACAGACTCCTAATCTAAATACACATTGAAAACAATACCTTGTACTGCATCTAAACAAAAGAAAGCATCCATCTTTTATGGAACTATGTTGATATGCGTGATGAAAAGTAGAGCAATACCTGTTTTTTAATGTTAAACCAAGCGCAACTCTTGGCTATTAGAAGCACATAAACCCCCATTAAAAATACTAAAAATATTGTGTGCCTTCCCTGATTAAAAAAATTTGGAAGGCATCCAAAAATTCAGTATTCAACAACAGCCTCATATTATTTATGGCAATTTTTTAATAGTCTTGCAATTAAAATAAATAAACAAAAAATAACATCACCCCCCAAAAAAACCCTAAAAAATAACACGGAATTTATTAGAATAGCTAAGAACAAGAAAAACAAAAGTAAACTTCAGTGAGCTAAGGGATGGTCAATGGGGTGGAATGGAATACAATACAAGGACAAGCTCAAAATTGCTGCCAGTCCTCCTGGACACCTTAGCACCAAGAAACACTGTGCTCCCACCTGAATCCATGCCAAAAAGACCATCAGTAAGACTGTCAGTAAGGCAGAATGCAGCTGGGAATAGCTAATGGGGCAAGAAGCTCTTTGCCCGAGACAGAAGCTCTCCCTGTGTGCACTTGAGCTCGGCTGCTGGAGAGTTGCTATGTGCTCAGGGTAATAAGGCTTCCTGAAATAAGGCTTCAGGGTGCCTTATTCAGGCTCACCTGTGTGCTACTTCCCTAAAGCTGATGCTGATTTGCACTGCTTTTCTAGGTATTTAGAGCATAGGCAAAGAAGAAAGCATCTGTCTGGGATAAAAACCCAAACAAAACAGGCAGGGGATCCTTAGGAGCGACCATAACCCCAGTTGCTTGAATAAGAACTACTGGAATGGCAGAAAATCCTGTCCTTGCACTGTACCAAGGATCAGTAAACGACTGGGGTTTTGCGTTCCCTGCAGTTTAAAGAGAAAGAATCTCACTGGAAATTAAAGCAGAGTCAGATGAAAACCTAAGTGATATCAGCAGGGGAACCCAAACAAAAGCAAGGCAATAGTTCTGTTTGTTTAAAAGCTGTAGGGATGCAAAAGGAAATCCATTTGTCCAAAGGCAGGTCCAGAACTTTAAAAGAGTATTTATACTTTTCCTTTGTGTGTAACTTGGTACAATTACTGCAGAAAGAAGAAAGAAAAATTCAAAGAATTCTTTGTTGCCAAATTTTTGAACTGGTTCAAAGCACTAAAACTGGTATTTATTATTGCACACAGATACGTTTCCCAAAGTTTAGTGGGCTGGGCAGCAGACACAGTTGCTGCCTTTCTGTGATGGTTTTGTGGTGTGGAGTCATCCAGCCTCATGCTGGCCTGCCAGCTCCATGTTCAACACAGCGGCATGGCTATCACCCTGTGCATCCCAGGGTGGGGCAGGAGGCTCAGGTTTTCAGGAGCGTTGCTGGGACCTGTGCACATGCAAGCTGTTTGGTAGTGTTTTGTGGCCTAAACAATTTCAAATTTCAGTGACCGTACTGATGTTACCTGTCTATCCAGAGATGCCCCACCCCTGGAAATGTTCAAGGCCAAGTTGGATGGGGTTTTGAGCAACCTGGTCAAGTGGAAGCTGTCCCTGTCCATGGCTGGGAGTTGGAACCAGATGATTTTTGAGGTTACTTCCAACCCAAACCATCCTATGATTCTATACTTATGGTACTATACCCAGTGCTGTTGGCTCTAATAGATTATGAAGTTATGAAGGTATGGAGGATATCTTCTTGTTTTCCATATCTGTTATTAAAAAAAAGAAAGTGGAGTAGGGCTAATTAGCATAAGAGAATTTTGAGAGCAGCCTGTATCTTGGGAAGGGCCACCACAAGTGAAGATTTAACAGTGAGACCAAGGACTGAACTGCCTGTTAAACCCTCACTGACTGCAAACATATGCTCTTAGCAAGAAGGTGAGCACATCCATGGCCAGATGGACCATCCACCACCATCTGAAACCTAACATAATTGTTCTCTCAAACAACATGTATGTAGTGCAACCCAGACCTGATCACTGCCTTCTCTTCTTCAGACTTTACTTTCTTCCCTGACATATCCAAAGAGGAATTTGAAGAAGATAAGGCAAGTAAGGAACCCTCTTGATCAATCAATAGAAGTTTTTCTATCAAAGTATGCTGAACAGTTATTATTTCCCTCCAGGAGCCCTAAAGAACTTTGATCTGACACGGCAAAACTGTTAGTTACGAGCTAACAAATACCAGTTATGTCAGGCAATTTGATAAGAGAAACAGCACCTATGGATTAAATGCAGAGAGTAGAGGCCATTCCTCTCTGTCCAAGTCACAAGAAACTCCTCTTTCCCCATTCTGAGAATAAGCAGCTTTCAGTTTGCCACATGGTCAGAAAATAATTAAATTAACTAGGTAAAATCAACTGGTTGACCTGGTCACCATAGTTACAAAGACAAAAAATTGCTGAATGTCTCCAAGATGAGCCAGATGCTTGGGATATCAGATCATGAGAAAAATCTATCTCCTGAAAAGGACCCTTCAAGTTACATTTCCAAAGTTGAAAACAACAAAAATCCAGAAAGTTCTTAAATGCAGAAGTTGGTACAAAAATGAGCTGCTTATGTAGACTTCTTAATTCTGTTCTTTCAGAAAGATTCTGTTAAAATAGTCAGTGGCTTCCACTCCAGAGATGGCTGCATTTCACAGGTGAGTGAAACCATCACTGCAGGCAATATCTGTAGAGCACTTGCTGAATTTCTGTCAGCTTTATTATTACTGATTCAATCTGTGCAAGAGGAAAAAGGGCATCCAAATGGCACTTAAGATGGAATAAGGAGCCCTTCATAAAGCTATTAAGAAATTAATAATTACAGGAAGACAGATGTAATTACATCCAGAAGATCAATGCAGCTTTTAATGAAGAAGAATTTCAGGACCCTAAATACAAATTGAGATAAGAAACTTCTGAGGCTCTCCCACACACCCCTGCTAGATAAATGGGACCAAGGAACAAAGGAATCACAATGCTGTTACGCAAAAGAAAATCATTCTGGAATCCTACTGAAAACCTCGAGGAAGCAGGTTTGAGCTGTTGAAACCATGCCTTCTTTGATGTGTGATTTTGGTAGATGTTTACAAATGGTCCTAGTACAGAAATGTTCAGTGTGTTCACTGCAAATGGGGCAGATGATGTGAAAAGTTGCCTCCTGTCAGAACAATTGTCTTCTCAATGGAGATGAAAAACCTTAAGACCCCTGCAGACTTCAGTAGCTATAAATGCCCTTCTCTCCCACCCTGCAGAAATCTCTAAGCACTGGCATGGTAGACAAGACAAGTCTTCATCCTCCCTTGCTTGTGGCTGAGGCCAGGAGGCTTGGCAGGACACCTGCACGTGGAGGGTCTGTGTTAGGGCTGTAGCTTGGCCAAGGAAGAGCAGAGAGAATGCCAGGGATCCTTTGCCTCCTTCATCTGAATCCTTTAGGCTCAGAATGGACTAACAAAACACGATGAAAAGAGCAATTCCATTGAACTCTACCTCCTGTCTGCTGTGAGGAAAATAGACAAAGGGGAACAGTAATACCTGACTCCTGTAGTGAAGAATTATATGGGAAATAAGCACAGGGGAAAACAAACCAAATTAGCAAGTCCACGCATCATTTAAAATAAGCCTACAAACTCCAGCGTCTCCATGTACATTGAGCTATAAAGCAGATGCCTTTCACACAAGCAAATATACACTGCAGCAAATGGAGTGCTTTTTTCAAAGCACCATAGAAATAAAAAAGTCCCCAGACATACCCAAAGCATCCTAAAAACAGAGCAAGGGGGAATAAGCTACTGCTAAAATCCAGGAGCCCTAAGAGCTGAAAATGGAGTTACATGGAAAGAACATAAGCATCAACTTTCACAAAAAGGTAAACACGAAAATAAAATGGTTTTGCCAATAAACTCTGGTAAGGAATTCCTGCCTTGATCTTCTCTGTTTTTTCTGAGGCATGTCAATACATCTCTGTGCTGTGCTTTCCTTATGACTGACTCCAAATCCCACACATTTGGACCTCGTCAGGAGAAATAAACAATGCTCCTCTTGCTACATATCTCTAGTAGATACCAAACTTAATTACAAGCAACACGTTGTCTGATCAATGGGGCAGTTGGAGGAAAACAATATCCAACAAACTAGTCTTAGCACAAAATGGAGGTTGAAGAATAAAACATTGCAGAACACACTGTGTAGAACAATTCTTCATTCACTAGGAGCTAGTTCTGCTCCAGATTTGCAGCTGTTACACCTCTGCAAGCTTTGCAGGAATCCTTTCCATTTGTACCAGCCAAAGATCCAGCTCAGAGTGAAGCACATTTGAAAGAATTTCCTGGTCAATACCTGCCTGAAGTTTGTTTCCAGCACTTATCAGAAAAGTTCATTATGATGGCAAAAATAAAATACTCTTCTGAAGAGAAAGAAAATCCTCAATTATCAAACTACTGGCTTCAGCAATATTTTTTGAGAGAGAAGGTAAAAAGGACAAAGTCACAAGAGATTTTGAGGATTAGTGGGGATTTAATAGGAAATGCACTGCAGACAGCAACTTTTGGCAGTAATTTTGAAGACCTGGATGGTCTGATTCAACAGGATGGAAAAGTTGAAAATCTGACACTGAAAAGTTTACCAACTGAATAGCAACATTATGAAACAAGCCCCAAATCCTTTCATAGTCAGTACATAGTATCTTTCTCAATCAGCCTCAAATCACAGCTACAATATTAATTCTGAGTGTGCATTTGTCAATGGATAAATATTACGGATAACATGTTGAATTAGTCATGATAAGCTGAGTACCTGGCCAGGGGGTTCAGCTTTGAAAAATTTGCTGTTCTTAAAGTGGAATAGACTTGAAAATCAGAAACATTCACTGGAAATGAAGAGAAGGATTGCTTAGCACCATACCACATGTAGCCACAAGGAAAGGGGGAAAGAGATGTACCAGTGCCTACCTGGATAGAAAGGATGTCTGGGATCTTTTCTAGTCCCACAAAAAGTAAAGGTCTAGCTCTAAAAAGCTAAGTTACACAAAATGGTCATTGATAACAATTTGAAATGTAAAGTTCCAAAGACACAAGGGACGTAGAAGACATAGCAATTTAGTGACATGATTTTCAATCCACCTAAATGAGATTCCTCTTATTACTGAGCTCTTCCCCTTTTATTTTCCTGGCCATGGGTGTTCAAATAGGGCTCAGAAACAGCTTGTCTGATAAATAAAATGTTATCAGATTTGATAGCTCCTGTCTGTAATATTCCCAGGTAGTGATGAGGAAGGATTAAGCCTGGGAATAGATCTTACAATGTGACTGTAGTAACCACTGGGTTACCAGGTCAGAGAATTCCAATGGATTATTAATACACAAAAAAATTACTTTAGCTTTTTTTGCAAGCGTAGGATAAGAAAGTGATATGTCTTACAAAATGTGTTCTTCAATCTGAAACTAAAATGCTTTTCTGTTTGTTTCAGTAATAAGCCTCCCCATTTAAATGTTATCAGAGCTGCTTTTCCTTTTGATTTGTTGGTGTGTGTGTATAGGATAAAAAATCGATTAGTCATTTCAGCACACAAGTGTCTTCAGCACTTTTTGTAGGATAATGAATGTACTTAGAAAGATATGAACTTCAGTGGCAAGATATTTGTGGTGGTTTTGGTTTTTTTTAAGTTTGGGGTTTTATCCCATAATTTATTTAAACACCTATGATGTATGAGGCTTAGGAGAAACATAAGCAACTCAGCCTGCTGCACACCTTGCTATCAGAAACATGCCTGATGTGTTTCTGAGAAGCAGTTGGAAAAATCCCCTCTGAATTGCTTTGATTTCCATTCTAATTTTCCTCTTTTTGAGGAGAAGGGCCTAAAAATGAAAAAAAAAAAAAGAAAAAAAAAAAAAAAAAAAAAGGGACCAGTGCTGTTTGAGTAGCATTCATGCAAAACTTGGACCAAGGTTTTTCACCAACAGTGAAGTGTTCTGCACTCCGGCAGCCTCACCCACACAAACTTCAGAGAACAGGGCAGGAAAAAACTGGCCATGCATCTCCAGTGCTCTGAGTTATGGGGCAAACAGAACAAAGGAATCAGGAAAATCCAGTTCAGCTTTGGAACTGCTGTATGTTGATCTGTGCTATGATGGAGGCCAAAGAAGCCTATCTATTCTGTGGGCAGAGCTGGACAGGTATTTCACACAGGTCCACTTTCTATTTGTTCCATTTGTAGCTTAAAAAGTATTGGCCTGAAGTGGCTGAAACCATTTTGAGAAGCATTTGAGCATGTTAGAGACAGGGTCCTGGGAGCTCAGTTTATGCTACTGGAACAGGATTTAAACACATCAGTCATGGCTGGCAGTGAAGAGGGAATTGGGCTCTTCACTTTTAGTGTTAAAAAGATTACTCTTCACTGCTCAGAAAACCTCCATAATATAGGAGAAGACATCTTATTGACAAGTATTATTAGCCATGCACAAGCCTAAAAAAATTAAACTGGTTAAGCAGCTGGAGTTTCTTCACCAATGAACATTATTTTTTTACCACTCATATCAGAAGTGAGTCATCTCTTTGCTTTTTCCCTCCACCAGACTCTTCAGGACCTCTTAAGATTTCTCTTACCTCATTTCCAAAGCTGTAATATATTAGTCCCCACAAGGTACCTTAAATGTGTACATCTCATGGAACATAAACCCATTTTGATTCCTCATTTGCTTGCATTTCCTTTCTCCCGCTTCCTCCAATGTCCCTTGCTCACTCCCTGCTCCCTTCAACATTGGGAGCACTTTAAAAACAGAATTAATTAATCAAGCCAGCTACTCCAGCTTCATAACTCATTCCCCTTGTTATTCACTATTGAGTCATGAGGTGGGTGTCTTGATCTTGAAGGGAGGACAAAGATACAAAATATTTCCATCAGGTGCTGGAAGAAAGGTTACAACCTGCTTCATACAGAATTCAATTAGGAATCACAGACAGGGGAAGCAAGTTTGTATTAATTCCTACAGATGCCAGAATGCTTTCAATCTGTTTCTGTTTCAATTCTTTCCTCTAAAAGATTTTTAACTAATCACAACATTAGATTAGTTCTTTTAAAACAGTAGGTGATCAGCTGAATTTCAATGCCCTAGGAAAGAATTGTAAAGATTCCCAGATGTTTCACGGAAATCATCAAAAAAGATTAAATTGAGAAGCAATTCTGACACTAACTGAATTATCTACCCAAGTATTTCTATTGCACTGCTATAAGGTATTTTTGTGTCACAAGGCTTTTTTTAAGTGTTCACTAGGAAATGTGGATAGGCTCAAGCAGGCAGGGCTTCACCTGTCTGTGTAAATGAAGGGCTAAAACAAATTAGTGTTTGGCATTCCCATGTGGCTTTTAGTTCTAAATGTCTGAAGGAAAGACCTTACCAAAAAAAAGTTTGACACCTTTGGTCTTTATGTCAGTGAATTCTAGGAGGAAAATGAGGTGATCTTCTGTTTGAAATTATCAATTCCTTCCATAGAGGAGGGCCAGATGCTGATCTAATGCTATGTTAAAGCAGAAACTGATTTTTTTCTTCCTGGAAACGTTCTCAACTGTCACCATTTTATTTCCTCTAATCTTTGAAACATGTAGGAATAAGATTTTCCTTCTTCTCTGTGTGCACGCATATATGTGTGGATATGAAAACTAAAAAATCTGTACAAAGCTGATAAATGCATATTTAGTAAAGATATGTTTGGAAATGACAAACCAGTTCTACCAAAGAAACTCAAGCTTTCTGATATTCCCAGATCTAGATGTGTCATTTAAATTTGCCATTCTAACAAATTAACCTTTGAGGCAGTTTGATATTTAACTGACAGCCTATTTTGAAAAACTATATCATCTTGGAGTGGTAGCCTGATTTTCTGATACCACCATTTTTCCTGATGAGTCAGGATCCATCTGGGAGAAAATCCGTATTTTGATGCTTGAAAATAATTTCTTGAGATTGGACTCATACCGTATATTTATGTTAATGTTACCAGATCCTTCACTTGTTTTTCATAAGGTTCAGGTTCCAGAAGTTCATGAGGGGCATGGCTGAATAATTGAACCCATGGCCTCCTTGTGTCAGTCAACAATGTTTTTGCTCTGGCTTCATATTCACAGCTGCTGTAAGGAGAGGTAATGAGAAAATAAAGTTGAAGCCTTATCCTCTGTGCAGATGGCATGTATTTGATGGGACAGATTCTCTTGCATGAGATGTTATTGCTTTACTCATTTCATCTACTGTCTGAGTCACGTCATTATTCTGAAGTGCAAGATCTTCACTTTAGGAGTTATTTGCACTGCTTGGAAAAGGATGGGCTCATGATAAATACTCTCAATAAAGTAGATATTTATTTCCCTCTTACTATTTCTCAGATTATTGAGAGAGCAGCAATGAATTCAAACACCCTTTTTGGTGGGTGTGTGAATAGACACAGGCAGGTGACCAGAACAACCACAAAACTATGGCTGAAACGCAAAGAGTAAATTTATTTACTCTTGCAAAGAGGATGATCCTGAAACAACACCCAGGCAGCAGAGACACACAAGTGGGAACATTTGCACTGTCAGAAATTCTACTTCTCAAAATGGGCAGGGGATAAACAGCAATCAGCAGGCATAATACAGGGTTTCCCACACTGATATTCTCCAGTACGAGAGAAAATGTGCAAGGTCACGTGAGGGAATCTACCCCTTCTCACCAATCTTCAGCTTTTAATCCTCTCCTCCCAACAGTGGGTGTCTTTGAGACCTGTGTTGTTGATTGTAGTCTGAGAGGAGCCTTCTCAGCAGTTGTCAGGCTGTCTCCCAAGGACCACTCCATAAACCTGAGGTCAAGCCCCAGAGAGGAGGAGATGTACAGTTTAAGAAAGCACTGAGAGTAATTCCCTGCAATGACTTGACCAAAAATCTTTTGTAGAGTATCTGATGCAGATTTGAACTCAGAATTGCAACTTCTGGCAGCTGGTACAGAAACAATGCACGAGAGAAGTGCAGCTAACTGCTGCCCACTCTGCCTTTCCACCCAATTTCAATACCCTCTTCACAGAGGCAGCAGAATGAATGGTGTGTCACTGCAATTCAAAGCTTGATGTTCTTTGGGAACACCTGGAGAGGTGCTCAAATCTGCTGTCCATCCCTCCAATGGACAGTGCTGGGTTCACAAAGCCAGCTCAAGTTTTCTCAGCAGTGGAAGCAAAAGCAATTGTCACCCTTGTAAGCTGAAAACTGATGCCCTGGTGAGAAGCCAGGCTCAGCACACACTGGGTCTGTGTGCCCCAGTCCTACCCAGCTCCCAGGAGCACCTCATAATTGTTGTATGCTCTATGGAAAGATATTGAATGGTTGGAAAGATTCATAGAACACATTCCATCAAAGTCTTTACACCCATGTCCATGCACTAACACGAGAAAATCAATTGCTGCTCTGTTTTGCATGTCTCACATGTTGAACATCAGTTAACAAATTGCTCAGTGCAAGAGAAATAGCATGAGACTGCTTACTTAGCCAACAACCTAGTTGATTCAATTGCTTCAAGGCTGCCCCTGAAGCAGCTTGAGGCAGAAGGAGGGCTGCTGTGAACCTCCTTCCAAAATCCCAATTCTTAAAGTTACCATCACAGTCAGGTCTATATTGTTCAAGGGATCTCTTCTCTCTACATTTATGTTCTGCAGGCACAGCCTCCCCAACAGCCCACCCTGCCTCTGGAGCCCCTGCCTGCTGAGCACCACCAGGTCCCTCATGCTGTGTTTTTAGGGATTGCCACACTGGAGCCAGCCCTGAAGGGATACTGCTAGAGTGATAACTGAGGCAGCAGGAGCCCAGCAGAAAGCAGCCACCAAAATCCTCATCTTTCTCCTCTGAGCTGTGTGGGGCTGTATTTGGCCTGGGTGTATCATCAGTACTCCCTGCTGAGACTGCAGGCAGAGGAAGAGAGGGGAATTTAGCCCCTTTGGTTATGAGATGTAAATGAATATAATCCTTAGCTTGTTCAAGGCAGAGGTATATATGTTCCTAGGCAACCACATCTTCTGGGGGAATTTTGAAATTCTCTTGATTATCTCTCCTAAGGCATAGACTCACACCTGACTATTTCAGTTTTCTACTGAATATTTATTACTATTTTCTATACTGTGAGGTCTAGAGCTCAGTACAACAGGTTCTGAGTTCAACAAGGAGCTTTATGTACAACCACTAATGCAATCTATGCCTTAGCAATACTAATGATGGATTCACACTGATAGAAAATGGATATTTCCAGCTAAATCATAAGAAATTCATTAAACCTAAACCTGGATAATCTACCATGCATTCAATTAGAATGCTTGCCTGCCATGAAAAGCAGAAATATGAAAACCTGCTTATTAAAAACACCCACCCACCCCCCAAAAAAAAGAACCCAAGCTGTCCTAAGGAGGTTGCTCCTTCTTTCTGCCTCCCCCACAGTAACCATTAGCCCAAGAGCAGAGAGCATGAATAAGAATTCCTTGGAGGGATGCAAAGGACAATCCAATGAATAATGCTGTGGGAGTGATTTGTAGCTTTCCCCAAAGCGTGAGCTGATTTGTTATGAATAGAACACAGCCTGCTGCTCTGTTGAAAGCCAAATCTATGTGACTGATTTTCTTTTAATGCATTTATGGTAAAGAATGATCCTGCATTTGATTGCGTGACCGATCACCCCGACACATGCGGCTGATATTCTACCTGTGCAATCAAAATTCTACACGTGCCCACAAAAGAAAAAGCAGAAAAAGAGATGTGTTTTAGCTGACTGCCTTACTTTCTCATTCCACTAGTGCAAAGGCCACCTGATTTAAATTCTTCAAAGACACATCAGTTGCAAAGAAGCATTTCAGGTTATCACTTTATGATTGTATTTGCAGTGAGGTTCAAAAGGACAACATTCGTGGATTTTGACTGGGGAGACCATTCATTGGAAAAGTAAAACCTGACAAAAATGTGTGGGATTACATAATTGATTTTTGGATGTTCTTGCTAATTAATGAAGTTTAAAAAAGCTTGTAGTTTACCTTGAGTAAGCAGATATAAACAAGATCTACCTTTGAGGTCAGAAAGTTATTGTCCCTGTAGGACTAGGGGGATTAAATCTTTATTCAGAGTGCTTAAACACAGCCATATATCAGGAACTGAACGGAAATTATTTGGTATAATATACTGAATAGAAACCTTATATTGTCCTTGCCTGTGCTGTCCTGCTCAGTAGAAGACTGTTTTATAATAGAAAGAGCCCACAAACAAGGAATGTTGGCAAGTCTCCATTTTGCAGGGGGATATCAAAGTTATTTCATAATAACTTTTCTGTATCCTCTGGAGAATGGGAGAAAACCCTCTGGAAATTGCTTGTGCTTTTAGACACCTGAGAGGAATGATATTGGATAACTCCCCCAGAGGTTGACCCAGGGCTAGAAGAGGGACATCTTTAAACAGATGAAAATGACAATGGCTAGAGAATACAGCATAATATCTTTGCCTCCTACTTTCTATTCATTAAATTGAGATATTGTTTTGCTTTTCTTTTCTGAAGAATTTCATTACTTTGTTTCATGCCATCGCTTTCCCAAACCAGAGATAAAACTGGGAAAAATGTGACCTCCAAAACTGGCCAGAAGGGATCAGTGACAAAATCAGAGCAATGTTGGGTCCATATACTCATGCTCAGAGAAAAATCAAAGTCTGCCACCACACGAAGTACTTCTTTGTACAGTTTGGTTCTATTTTCTGCATCACTACTATCTGAATACACTATCCATCACACTCAAAAGATACTACTCCCCACTCACCATCTTTTGTACAAACCACTTTGCTATCAGTCATTTCAGACATAGAGTCTCATCTGACAATGTTATTTTAATGGTGTTGTTTCTGATTTTTAGCAAGGGATGATAACATCATTATCATGAGCAATATGTATGCATTACATTTAATGCATTACATTAAAACAGACAGTGATGGCTTCAGCTGTGGTTTTGCAGCAAATCTAGAAAGAAGAGTAGCATGAAGAGAAGCATGAAGTTATAGTGACCCGTGAACAAAGGCTCTGATTGTAATTTTCCAGGGATTTGTTTATAATGTCACAAAGGTGTGAGCAAAACTCTTAAGTAAAACCCAAGGTACCTGACAGCAAATTACCACTGCTACAACTACTGCCAACAATATTGTGGGGAGTGGATTTTACATGACATCACACTGCTCCTGGCTATGCGCTCAGACTGTTCACCCACACCAAGTCTGCTATCAAATTCATACTTTAGACAAATATTACCTATTAATTTCAAAGGCATAATAAGACATTCAAAAAATTCTGTAGGTTCTGACCTAGAAATGATTTTGTAGGAGATGAAGCTAAATTGAATGTGACTCATTCTCTCAGGAAGCCATTTCCCTGCTGAGCAGAGAAATGGTTAATTGGTGATAAACAGGTCAGGTGCAATAAGAAAGATGCAATCAACACTTGCAAATTTTTTTTCAAGGGGAAAAATCCTTTGTCATTAATTCTCATGATTCCTAAGAAATAGGGACAGGCTGGCAAAGTTTAAATGACTTTAAATGATGCCCATGGCCTTCTGCAAAAATCTGATTTCAAATTCAATGATTGATGGGTTGCCATTAGTAGAAGAAAAAAAAATTCAGAAATTGAGCCAAGTAAATCAAGAAAGACCTTTTGAGTTTACAATGAACACTTCAACATGATTCAAAAAGTGTTTTAACCAAGATTTCATTTTCTGTAAATATATGTTGCCTTCAGAATATGAACTATTCATTTCCATGAGTCTCTTTTGAGCCAGACTTTCATTTGGCCTGAAAAGATGCCCAGCTTTCCCTGCCAGCTTTTCAAGGTTTTATTTGATTTACTTCAATGACACTGGGGGACTTCAACCTCTGCATAAGCTCTGGCAGAAACTCTCCTCTTTTTAGATATAGGTGGCTCAGATACATGAAACTTTGAAGTTCTCACTACACATTTGTTAAATTCCTTTTCTTCATAGCTGGAATAATTTTATTTTTAATAAAAAAAAATAAAAGGAACTACTTTCAGTTTAATGAAAATGCACTACAAATTCCTGTCAGGACTGGCGAACTCACTCCACTGCAAGATACAAAGCAAACTAAAAAATAACTGAAAATGAAATTGTTCCAACTTCATTATTTATAAAGTAAGAGGTGCAATCGGTTCACTGCCTCAATGAAAAAAACCTGCTTTAATATTAGGACAATATTTAATTTTTTTAAAATCAGAAATTTAAAAATAGGGCATTTTATCCCAAGTAAATATTTCCTTTTGATTTTAACCTTTCAAATATGGAACATTTATTTTTGTTTTTTCTTTAGAATGGAGCATGTTTAAAAAAAATTTAGTCCTCTGATTCAAAAATGTACACATTTTATTTGACAAGAAAAATATTTTTGTTTACAGAGAGAAGAGGGACATTCTGGCAATTACACTACCCAAGAGAGAAATGGTCTCAGGCAAAATTACAGCTCATCTGTGAATTTTTCTCCTAGCTTCAAATCAAGACACAGCCATGGCATTTTGAGTTTTCTTGTAACACCAGTCTCTCACAACTTCTCTCAAGAGCTCCAAACCAAACCCTCTGCTCTGACACAAACTCCCTGTGCAAACCAGGGCAAATTCTGGTGGTTTTGGGTTTTTTTCCACTTCAGAAGAAATTCTCTGCAATTTGCAAACCTTATCTTCAGAGTTACACTGAATGCCACTTCCTTGGAATTTGTCACCTGAGATCAGAAAAGTTTCTACCATGAGTGCTTTGCTGATGACCAGAACTGCTGTGAGGTATCAGAGAGAAGATCAAAACAGCTCTCAACTTGACTCTATTTGAATCTACTCAACTCTACTGCCAAAGCCTAGACAATGTTGTTGCCATTTTTACCATGGAATATGTGCCCACACATGAAAAAGTCTTGAAAGTACACATATCATAACTAAGGTAGTATTTGAAAAATTTTAAACGAAACCAAATCATGTAAAACAAACAGAAGAGCAACAGATAACCTCTTCATTTAGTAGGCCTCCTAGAGAGCCCTGTGACATAAATAAATGAGTTGTGGTTAAGCTGATTTCAGTTTGGCTTTGCTCATACAGTGTAATGTAGTTTTTTGTTAATTAAGAAACAGAGCATAACCTGACACTATTTGAGGAATAGGATTATAAAGATGTAATTTTATGTTAGACTGCTGTGTAAATAGGCTCATTCCCAAAATTGTTAGAGCAGTGAGCATTTTGATAAGGTACCTGGAAAGCCTGACTATATTAACAGTACAACCTTCATAATTACGTTATTGTTGAGCGATAGCAACATAAGTGAATACACAATGGATCAAAAGAAATGGCAGATATCGAAATGCACATAAGCATAAAGGTTTAAGACTGATGCTGAAAGTAAATGAATAAAATTGAGCATCTAAGTAGTATCCCTTGCAACTCCTCTACAAGGTGTTGTGATATTCCCTGCCCAGTAAAATGAACATGGGTTTATGGTCAAAAAAGGAATGGCCCATTCCAGAGATATTTAAAGGCTGTTGTGACTCCCTTCACTTTGCATGTTCACAGCACATTGCAAATCCCTCTCTTGCCCAAAGTGCATCATCTCCAGCTGATGCTTTTAAACAACCCTTCTTCATCAGGATGATGACCCAGGCCTGATATGGCGCCAAAACCAAATTCCATGTGGCATCCCTTCCCTGTCTTCCTCCCAGTGCTTCACACCTAGGCCATCCTTTGCTGCATTTCTGGCAAGGATTCAGAGTGCTGTTTACAGGCTCAGAGCAATTTGTTCAGTCGCTCCTGCAGAAGGGCCCCTGGGCATGGGGACTCCCTTCTCCATGAGTTGTCTCCTCCTGCAAGGAAGCCACCAGAGGGTGCAACACCACCAGAGCTGCCCTTCCAACAAACCTATTTAGGATTGCTGGAGCAGCTCCGTATCAGCTCACTGGAAGATAAGTGCTGCTTGTCGAGTGCTATTTTTAATTAAGCAAAGATAGCACTCCAGCAATCATGGGACTGATGATGCAGCTTCATTATAACTGAAAACACATTCCTAGGTCTGTCCTGGATTGCTCTTCCAGCACCTGTGCAACAGCATCAGCCCCCCTCATTTCGAGGGAGACTGGGGTTCAATTCTCTTGACCCACACAAGTGCTTGTGCAAGAAGCTGCAGCATAGTCAGGATTGGTGTTTTCTGGACTGTCACCACAGACTTTTGCAACAGTTTATAGGGCATAATATTGTGCCCCATTGTGGCACTCCTCAGCTGAGGGTTGCTTGTCCCTGCTGTGCTGCTCCAGTACAATTCTCCCTGCACCCCTGGCACCAGCAACGTCACAGAGCAGAGTGTGCCACAGGCAGTGGAGCTGGCATTGTACAGCAGCAGGAGCCAAGCACTGGGTCTGATACTGCTGCTAATCTCCAACACAAACCTGGCAGACCCCTGCATCTCCCCTTCTCCTTCAGTTAAGTGGCTGTAGCAGCTGTACTTGCCTCCTTTATGGGCTGTTTTGAAAGATTCTGAAGGAATTGTACTACAGCCAAATATGATATTTTCCCACACTATTTCTGCTCAAACTTGCCTTCCATACACTACACGTAAATATAACTCCAATTTGTATTTAATGCAAATGCTTTCTCCTCTCCTAGCATAAGGGATTCCATCAATTGAAGAAAAAATTAGGACATTTGGGATTAGGGCTTTAAAGAAGGCTCCACTATTTAGATAACCCATCCCCCATCTCTTTTAATTTAAAACCCACTTAAAACCCATTTTCAAGTTTCCAAAGCAGCTATAAGGTGCTTTAACACACATGAAGCAAATGAAATTATTTTGTAATGAAAGTCTTGTCATACATCATTAGGATCTTCCTCCTACCTACAGGGCCATTTAGGAAGCTGAATAAATCTATCCAGCTTTCTGGCTGTAAGAGATGGTACATTAAGTTTGCTGGCCCCAGAGTGCCTGAAGAAATCCAAACACCAGTATTCTTCAAGTCCAGGAGATTTTACATTCCTGCTTCCAAATGTTGTTTGGCAGAGGTCTCCAACAGCAAATCCTCACTTGACAGCTGTGAGCAGAGGTCTACAAGCTTTAAAGAGACATATTTATCACAAAGCACACCAAGAAGTGTGGGCACCGTATTTCTGGCAAACAATAACCTACTGCCTCCTCACATCTGTGTTGTTGGTCTTTTCCAGACACAGGAACCTGGTTTTCTGAACCCTTATTTAGCCACAATCTCGTCCAAACTGCAGCAGCTCCAGTCAGCTCTCACAGCCTGGGATTTCGGACCCCTGTCACTCTGGCCAGGGCAGGGACACTCCAGCATTTACTGTCCCACCACCCCTCCCAGGGCTGCAGCAACACCTGGGCCACTGAATTGCTCCTAATTAAGAGGCTGGCAATGGTATCCAGGCAAGTACATATAAATAAATATTAGAGCTTTTGGACACACAGATTTTAAATGAAAAATCATAGAAAACAGACATATTTAATAAAAAATATGCATGATAAAAGTTCTTTTTTTTCTTAAAACACACCCATTGGAATTACTTTCTAGCATTCTCAGCTGTATCTTAATTTGAACCAGAACTAAATTATTTTCATTCCTGCTATGCTAGTATAATTTTCTATTATCCCAGTGGAAAATATGTAATCAAACTAATGCATTTATCCATTTTGATGTGGGTTCTGTGACATTTTGCTTTTTGCTCTACTGGAAAACCGACAGTTGCTTGGTTTCCATTTGTGTTTCTACTACAGCTGGATGAATAATACTTTTTTTTTTCAGAACAGTCTGACTCTTTTTGTAAGGGTAGTGGGGAGAAGGGAGGATTTCAAGTGGAGTAAGTTTTGTTTCCTTTTTGTAGCTGATAAAAAAACCCCAACAAATAAGTGACCCACTCTCTGCAGTCAATTGAAATGGATGGGTTGTCTGCCCTGGTATGTGGTGTCTGTGTGGGGGCAAAAAACACAAGTTGGCTCAGTTTTAAAGTACAGGGGGACATTGATCAAAGACCACCACTTTTAGGGAGATCACTAACAGAAATAACATTAATTAGGTTTCCATTTATGATTTCCATCTAGCATTCATTGAACCTTTTTCTCACACTTAACTTTAGTGTCCGGTGACGTGCATGAATGCAGGCTGTCTAATAAACACTAGAGCAAAATCAAGAAAAAGGCACATTTCAACTGGATTGCACCATAATCACTTTTTTTTACTGTTCTAAACTATTCCAGCCTTTCTTTGTGTGTGTTGTATAAGGCTTACACCAGTATGTTTGCTATGTCACTAATATTAAAAAAAATTTAAAAATAGAGGTTTTAAGTTTTTTCACTCCTGACCATGAATCTAGCTGTCTAATCAATCTAGCTGTCTTTTTATCTCAGCTCTGGAGATGAAATCAGATTTAAACACCATTGATAAACAGCTACAAACACATGGCCAATTAACTCAGAGGGATCTCTGTTGCTAAGCCCTGCTGGAGGAAGATCTGGATGCTACAAGAAGAAGATATTCCCTTTTTCCAAAGTCAGCTGCAGGGGAACCTCATCAGAAGCTACTTGACAAAAGAGGAAGTAGAAACTTCCCAAAGGAAATATCCTTCATTTGTCACTATGTCACCTCTCTCTGCTGCATTTTATGTTTGTTTTCCATTAACAAACACTGTGTAAAGCAAACCTCCCCAAAGATCACACTACAGAAATAATTGCAAAGCTCTCACATGAGAGACCACTAATAAAAGCCAAATTTGCCTTTAAAACATTAAACTAGTACTATTCTCCCATTCCCTGCCTGTTAAATATCTATTAAATTGGCCAGCAGCTACTTCAGAAGTGGCTGCTAGACATTTATTGCATGTTACACACTGTTGCTCAATTTTATGTGCTCTGGTAGGGGGAACACACACACTTGAAATGCACTTAATGTGCAGAGGGGGCAGAGTGAAAGCCCCAGGGCTGCAGTTGCCTAATGGAGCGTTGTATGTTCTGGTGGAATGGAGAAATGCAAATGCTCTCTCTGACCAGCCTTGTGAATTTCTCTGGACAACCCTGGCAGCTTGACTTCAGGTTTAAAAGCCTTCTTCAATTTTGAAAATATCAGGTAACACTCCCCCCTAAACAAACTATAGAAACCCCTGCAAATTAAAGCAATCTGCGTAACAACCACTAATGGATGAAAACCCAGGGAAAGCATAAGCTTTGAAAATACATAAAGTGGAGCATAAAGTCCAAGCTCCTGCTGTTACGTGCCCTGCTTTTCCACAATTGACACCAGTGTGCTGAGCAGTGTCTGAGATGGAGCACCAGCAGAAAGCACCTGCCCAAAGGCAAACCAGCAGAAACAACCAGTGCTGGGAATAGAGGACAAGAATTTAGAAACACTTCATCATAATCAATACCTGGATTCCAATAAAGCCTAAAGAATTGCTTGTGCACTCCAAAGTCTTTCTCTTTTTTTCAAACATACCAGCTGGTCTTCCAGCTACTTCTCTACACCAACAGACTTTGTTTGCCTGCACCATCACATGATCTTGGCTACAATAACACTACTATTTAGGCTCCTGGAATATTTATATTTACCTCAAATTTATTCTAAGTTAAGCAAATCTTGAGAAGGAAAATAGTCTTGAGAAGGAAAAGATTGTCTCATCACAAAACAGAAAGTCTCAGATACCAGTACAGTATAGCCTGAAAAAAATGGTCAAAGCAAGGACAAAGAAGAGGCAAAGCTCATTTAAAGGTTACACTGAAAATTTGCATAGGTTTTTCTGAGTCTTTGTATTGTATTAGTTGAATAAAAGGCAACCATCATCACCTTGCTCTCCAGAGAGGTAACGGATTTACTTTGCCTGAGTGCTGCCTTTGAAATCTTATCATTTATTGTTTTAATAAAAACAGAGTATTTAAAGCATTAAACCTTAGAAGAATACAGTTCAAAGAGTTATAATAGTGACACAAACAAGGAGGACTCTTTTCCAGAAGGGAAGCCTTAAAGAAATACAAGAAATGGAAAACGAGAACATACCTTTCTTGTCACACCCAAATGTCATGTGGGGGTAAAGAAACTGAAGTCCTTAACTGAAAAAAAACCCCACCAACTAACAAACCAAGTCCACCAAACTCCCCAAATTAAATGTAGCAGAATACCTAGAGGAAGGCTCAGCCTCACAGGGACCAGGAGTATGAGAGGAGCTCAGTCAGAGAGCCCCAAAACAAATCAGGAAAAGCAGTGCCCTTTTCCTAGTTTTTATAGAAACCTTCCACGACAGGTGCTTGTAGCCAAGCTAATAAAATGAGAGACAGGGGCAGGTAGAGTGGAATAAATGGTGCTCAAGTGTTTTAGTGCAGCTCTGGTAAATAACACTATCTGTAAATCAAGAGCGCTGTGATATACTAAAACAGGCTTCTTATGAAAAACTGAGAACTAAATCTTTTTTATTCTTGTTGTTTAAAAACCAAGAAGAAAGGATTAGGAAAGAGCCTGAGGAAGGTTAGCAACACAGTTTTGCAAATGTTTATTAGGAGCTCCTCATGAGCAAAATGAAAGAAGGACTATATCTGTTTGATTATCAAACAAGTCTGCAGCTGCAGCACATTAGGCTTTTATCCAGCCTAGTCCATGGTAACAGATGAGACACCTTCATCCAGAATGAGGAGTGCATAACAGCTTATTGCTTACCTGGTAGTCAAAAATGTCCTTTTCTCAAACACTTGCTATGTTTAATTTTTAGTGTCTATCCTTATCAAGCCCCTTGCTGGGGGCTGAAGCTCCCTGTTATCAGTCTAGCACACAAATCCATTGCCTTAGTGATGCTTTTTCCCAACACACACCTGTGGAACTGTTTAATGTAGCTGCAAAGTGCTTAATGTCTGGGTAGGATTGTACCCACCCCTTACAATGCTGGTTTACCATGGTCAGCATTCCAAGGGAAGAGTTGGTGTGTTAAATTTACTGAAACAGGCCATAATTAAAGTTTATTTCCCATGGTACCAGAGAAATCGCTCAGAAAAGCAGGCCACAGGTTTATGGGGAATTCTGAGCATTAAATATTGGCTGGCAGCTCCAGCAGCAATGAAAAGTTGGAAATGAATCAACATTTACTCAACTCCTTCCACTTTTATTGGGACCTGTGTGAAGTTTCCTCACTCTGAGCTGTGCAAAGGATGCAAGATGACATGAAAAGGTTCTGTTGCTGGGCAGAGAGGGAAAAGAGGAATAAAGACAAACCAGCTGCTCCCATGTTCTCTTGGGAAAAGTTATCAATGTCCCATTATGATATCAGTCAACACAGAGAAGGTGAAAGCCTGAGCCTTCACAAGGTCACTGGTGCCCTCTGATTGTCCTTTCTGCAGAGGTAACATGGTTCCCAAGCCCAGATGTAACCTTGCCAAGGAATTGCAGGAAGCCTAGAGCCACTGGCAGGTGCATGAAAGACAAATGAGCCTAATAAAACACTAAGAGAATTAGTGCTAGGCTATTAAACCCAGGTCCCTGGTGGTATGGAGGTATTTAAAAATCAGAGGGAATTAGGAGTCTAAATATATGTGCAGCTTTGCTCCTTCAGATTAGATTGTTATGCGGGAAGTTTCAAAGCCATCAGATGGGCTCTGGATTTCCCATGGAAAATCAAATGAGAAAATAAAAACTGAAAATATTTAGAGATTTTCTTGCTGCAGAAACTTCTCTTTGCCTTGGCAATAAAACTTTCACAACAATTGTCTTTCAGCTCTGAGATTGCAGTCATCCCAAATACCAGAAATTCCAGGCTTCATCCTTTTCTAGAATAGTACCATTTTTTTTGACCTGGTACTTTACTTGCCACCCAGATTTTGGCTATTCAGAGGAACAGTAAGAAAACCTATTAGTATCTCATGAAAAATTTAGAATTTCACCTATGCAGATGAGCAAAATTTCAGAAAATGTGTCTAGGCATTTCTGTGGTCCTACCAGAGGAATGTTGGAGAAAATATTATGTAAATAACAAAAAATAATAATAAAGAAAACCAGCTAGGTGACCCAGGTCAAGTCTATTTCCTTATTTATTTCCCTGTATTGTGCTAGTGTTTACTCCAGGAGAGAGAAAAATAAAGGGAGAGGGGGAGAGATAGAATAAACAGGAGTAGCCTATAAAAATGTTGTAAGAATAATGCTGTTCCCATTATATCACAGAGCACATCTGTCAACTCTATCCATTTCTTCTAGATGAGGTGGGGAGACCTCTGACATTTCAAATGCATCACCCTAATCAAATCCCTATCCTCTGAAATGTTTTCTGAGACTGCATTATAGGTCTGTAGAAAGCAATGAATGAATAATACTTCGGAGAACAATAAGTTAAGTAGCAGAAACAGAGCTGAAATAACTGGGTTCACCAGCATTAAAAAGTAAGGGAACCATTAATCCCTGAAGAAAAAGTATTTTCAGCTGTACACTGCTGAGACCTGCAGGGCTCTGGGGAGAAGCTGCTCAGTGAGTTCCCATTTACCAAGGGGAGCAGGGATATTATCAGCACTTCTCACTCTGCTGCACTGCCTGGCTGCAGAGCCAGGCTCTGAGCTCCATGAAGGGATGAGTGGCCTTTAAGCGCAGTTGTCAGTCTCAGATTTTTAGCCAGAGGATTTATTTCTTTTCTCAAAGCCCTTGGTGGCCGCTTTTCAACCTCAATCATAAAGTGTCCCCTGTCCTTAGGCAGCATTGCTGAAAAAAGGTGTAAGATGATGTAAGTCGTGGTCTGGTAGCTAAAACCATTTAAAAGTTACATTTTTTGGTTCAGTTACAAGCAATGTAACTGGCTTGTTGCATGATTTTGTATTTCTCTTCAGCCATCAAAACTGGGAATGCCTAGTCTGAACCAGAGACCTGGGCTTCTACAAGCAATGAGAAGAGGGAAGCAGAAGGCAGAAGGCAATTCTTCCTCTTCTAGGACTCAAAACAAAGTCATTTAACATTTATTCCCTTCCTTTGTCCCCACCATTAACTACAGAGAGAGTGCAGAGGATCATTCTAGGATCAGTGGGGATTAGTTTCATCTAAACATTTGTGTCTAGAAGTTAAACACCAGTGCTTCCCAGACAGTCAGAGTTGTAGATATCCCTACAGGGCATTTTTTCTTTCTTAAACAAGGGCCTTATGGAGGAGCAAGGCACATAAAGATGCCCTTGTTTCTGTCTGTTAACCTTTGAGGGAGTTCAGAAATGGGTTTCATAACAATAATTTTTGTGTGTTTACCACACAGGGACCTTACATTTCTCTTATAATCAATATCAGTTATATATGGAATAATACCAAGAAATGAAAGAAGCAAGGTAGGAAAGAAAAAAAGAAAGAAATGTCAAAAGGAAACCAAAAGTAGAGTAGAACTACCAAAAAAAAAAAAAAATCTCAACTCACAGGGCTCTGAGAGGACATTCAGTGCATCCTCAAGATCAAACCTTGATGCACTAGAAGCAGTCCTGTAGCCATGAGGAATGTGGTTTTGCCCAGCACCAGCATTGCAATGCTATTATCCAGCTGCTTAGATCCTTGGCATCTGGGACAAGAGTGCTCCAGACTTCAAATACAAGCAGCAAGAGATAAGAGGGAGGATCCCAGCAAATGCCTTCATGCTCTGTGGACACATTGCTTTCATCTGCAGCACTATCAGGGGACCAAGGATTTAGGACAAATGCACTGAATTATTCTGGTCAATGTGCTTACTTGATGCTATTGTTCCTGCAAAAGAGAAACAAGTGAAAACAACTTTCTGCAAAGAATTTAAAGCAAGAAGTATCATGTATGACAGCAGGACCAAGCCCATGTGGTACACTTGAATTCATTAGCAGAATCCCAGATGGAGTTATACTGATTTATTCAGGATTGGTTCAAAATAAGTTCCCTAAATAAGTAGTGTCAGAGCAAAACTAGTAATACAACTTCCCCCAAGAAGAACCTGCAGCTGATTTGCAACCTTACAGCTGCTGAGCAAGGCTTAGGTAAAAGTTTAAATCATGAGCTTGAGCAATGGAACCTGCTGGAAAATTTGAGACACAATAAATTTTGAAGGAAGAAGTTGTATGAGTAAGCAATTTCCTACAGAAAATTGTTTACTTTTTTTTTTAAACTTAATCTACTAAACAGAATTAATGTATTTTCAGACTTCTCAGAGGGTAATATTTTGATTAGCTGAAAGCTACTGACACATTACGTACAGTTTCCAATCAAGAAAAGGCAATCTAGAAAACCCCAAGGCCCCATAAGAGTCATAGTCCTGTATCAAATCAAATTCTTTCCAAGAGGGAGATTTTACCACCTGAACTATATCTACCACAAAATGCAGCTTTTCTCCTGACTGGTTTGCAGTGTGCTATTCACATGGTTGCAACTCTCCCCACCACCAAAACCTTGTCATACAAACCCAATAAAACACTGAATTCCTCATTACAGCTAGGGAACACCAAAGGGCTAAAACTCTTTTATTTCTCAAATACTAATAAAATGGAAGCTTATAGATCAACAAAAGTTTCCCTAGGAAAGGGAAATCTGGTTTTCTTACCTCTAGACACTTAATCTGTTCTCAGACATTTTTTGTTCTTTATGGCAAATGTAGTTTCCTGAGCCCAGAGTGGTGAAAGGAGCCTAATCGAACTCTCAATGTGACTCCTCAGCTGTGACATTTCTTTTGCTAATTCTCTGGGAGAACAACCCTGCAGCTCCTGACAATAATTAAACAGAACCCTGAAAAAATTCCTGCTGTGAAAACAGGATCAGACTCTACTCTTCACACTGCTAAGAAGAGTATTACAATCTCTTGTCTTTGTTTTTTTAGACGCATTTATTTAAAGGTTGTCAGTAAGCTGTGATGTGAATATTGCCTCCCTTGAATTCTCACTGCATGCTGAGAAAAATGGTGCCTGTCCTAATTATAAAGTATTACTTTGCACATGTAGAACTGATAGTTTTAGAAGTGGCTCAACCCTCCTACCTTCTCCTTTTTCCTGGTAAAAATTGCTCTTGTCTTTTCTGCTCTCTCTGGACCTTAGGTGAGGCAGAGGAAAGCTGGCAGATGCAAAAACATTTGGTCTTGGTTTCCCTGGATTGAGCTCCAGTGGTCCAGGACACAGAAAGTTTGTGTTAGAAAGAAGTGTCAATCAGAGGGAGCCCTGAGCCATGAACACCATGAACTCCTGAGCTCCTCTCTTTGCCAAACTCAGACTCTCCCACCCTCAGTTCTGTGAGAATGCACAAGAGGAGCTCCATCCCCTGGAAGACCTGTTTTGTTCCAGATCTGGCTGTTGAATATTTCTACATGCACAGCATGCTGGTGCTCCTGCCATGTAATACTCTCATTTGAAAACTTTTCACAGGCATGACTAGCTTTGCTTTCATTTCTGCTTATAGTCACTGCTACTAAAAGGGGAGGAAAATGCTGTCAGAATGTACATTTTTTCATGTCTCAAATGTTTTTGACTCAAAGAGAAAAAAGCAAACCAAAATTCCACCAATCATGAAACTTCAAAAGTCAAAGAAAGAGCAAAAAACATAGATAGAAATGTCCCAGCAACATGGTTGAGCTGGAAGACTCCAGTGCTCTTGGGTTACCTGTCTCTGTCCCATTATGTCAGATTTCCTCACAATCAAAATTCAGGTTTCTGAGGTGGTGCTGGATTGCTGCTATAAGAAAGAGCCTGCAAGCCAAGCACTGTGACCTGGTGAGGTGTAATGAGAGAGGAATATTTTCTTTGCCACCCCCTTCTGCATATCTGAAAGGAGAGTTCGGCATTAACATCACCTCTTGTGGTGCTACTTTTGCTGCGGGACCCTGGAGTTCATTTGACATCACATGCTGCACTGCTTCTGTGCTCTGTTGAGCAAGAGGAAAAGAAAAGATTTTGCACAGAATTTCAAAGATTTCCAGTGAAACAGTGAGGTGATCCCTTGTCACAGGATAAGTCGGGTCACTCTAATAATAACTAGCCCAACTCTAGCCCAGGGTCCAAAGCTGAACCTCTTTTGGATATTGTGAAAAGCCAGTTTATTTTACCATGCACCAGAGAAATGGCAGAGCTCCAGCCCTGCTCCAGCTTCCTGTGGCTTTAGCAGTTTGTGCTGTGTGTGAGGACAGAATTTCACATCATACCCCTCTCTACAGCCCTCACTGCCCACTCACATACAGCCACCCATGCCATTGCTCCCAAGCTCAGAACTGGCTCTGGTTTGCATTCCTTGCTTTGAGAGTATACAATCCTGTGATGATCTGTTCATCCTTTGTATGGCCTGTACTGGATATATCAGTCACCTGTGCTCCAGGACAGAAGGATTCATGGCAAAAAGCATCGTAGGAAACCCAGGTCACCAAGACAAAAGTGCTCTGGCATGGCTGAGATGTAGAGAAAGCATCCCTGAAAGGAATGCATGGGGCTAAAAGCATCTAGCCCATGGTCTTATGAAAGGTTTTGGCATTTCACAAGACCTCAACAAAAACCCCAGCTGGACAGAGAGGAATTACTCCAAGGGTCATCAGCATCTGAGCTATTTCTTTTAGTAGTGTTCCTTAGTTTCCTCCTTAAAGTGGGTGCCAACTATTGCAAGGCTTTATCAGGCCATAAACAGGCCAGAGAAACCTGAACAAAAAGGAGATTGCAGGAATGTAGGCACCTCCAATTTTAGGCTGAAGTTGTGATTTCATTTTCTGCCTTTCTTCTTAGAACTTTTTATGATAAATTTAAGAAGAGATTACACTGTAATAAAGAGGTTATTCAGTGGAATTAATGGCTAGGAAATTTAGAAGAGACTAACAGGAGAGCCTTGCTGTGCCATGTGTCATTGGATTGTGTAATAATTCACTGTTGTCTCACAGAAGGTCAGCTAGTCAAACACAGCAGCTCAAAGCTGGGAGGGGACTAATAATCTATGACCCTAACCATAGTTTACAGCCATGCAGGCTTTGAGCATGAGTAATCAATTTTCATACTTTGGAGGAAAACCTACCATTGTAAAGAGGAAGCATTTGAAACTGCCTCCTCTGCGCTACTGATGCTTAGAGTGGGGTGGTATCACCCTTCCACTTGTTGAGCAGTACCCCAGCCATGACCCAGCCCTTCACAAAGCCACCAAAAGTGTCTGTTGCATTTTCCTCAAGCAGAAAGTCCCCTCACACATGCACGTATTTCCTTCAGGTGCTCGAAGGGTGAGGGTGATGCCAAACAGGAGGACAGAGTGAGAGAGAAGAAAAGGCCAATCTTTACTGTTTTGCCACCTTAGGCAGAGGCACCTGCAAATGGCAAGAAATCAGACTTGATAAGCAGCTACTGCTGGTCCAATTTCCATAATTTCCATGGAAACCTGTCAGACTGTACATGCCAGAGTGCATGGGAGTGGTGTATGAGAAAGGAATAATGCAGCAATCTCTTTTCCTAAGCTCTGCAGGGGCTTGCTAGGCCCCTTACCAGCCACTCAAACCTGCATCCTAACTACACTGCCAAACATCCAGCAAACTCTAATGGCAATGAGAGGTGAAGCAAGGCAAAGAATTCACAGAAATCATGGGGGATAGAAGTATATATGAGACCAGTTCATTATCTGAGAGCTGCACACACAAAATACATCTGGGGCTGAGCCAGCACTGTGTGCCATGCACGTACATTTAGGTGAGCTGAGGTACTTCCTTCTCCTCAAGTGACAGAACACTGGAAGAAAGGTCAGATTTATGAATTTCCAAGCTGGGAGGATGCTTGCTGATGGTTTAGTTGTCATTGCTAGAATTAAAAACCTCTGTGTGAAAGTTTTGGACATTGAAACAGGTAGATAAAGTACAAATCTAATCGGTATGGGGTATTATATTATTATATTTTGACCCAGATTTTGGGGCATTGCTGGAACAACAACAACAAAAAAAGGCAATGAGGTAAGGAACAGCAGTTGTTGGAACAGAACAGCTCAAACCTGGTAGGGGAAATCAGGCAGTTTGCAAGGCTGGCAGATACTCAGCCAGTGAATGGGCTCTCATGGCAACGAATCCCAAGCAGCGATTGAATTCAGCACAGGATTTCTTTCTCACTCTTGAGTCCTAGTTTATAGACCTCAGGACAAGGTTTGTTAAATTAGGCTATAATTCCTCCATTATAAAATGACATCTTAATGGTTCTGATCTTTTGGAAGACTTTTAGCAGATTAGGAGGTGATGGGATAGGGGAAAAGATTTATTGCAAGCTCAAAGCCATGTGGTAATCCAAAGGGATTTATAGACAGTACTCTTCATACTTGTGCTGAACAAGGATGTGAATTATTTTATTCTGATAACATGAGAATCCTCTTACAATACAGTATGAGCTTGACAAAATGTGAATAATGCTAAAAAAACATTCAGAAGTAGATTTTTCTCCTTCCCCCTTTAGTTATCTTTAAAGGAGTAAAACCCTGGGTTTGTATAATTTTTAAGTCCCCTTAGATAGAAGCCCTGAACAAAAAGTGAGTTCAGTATCTATGGATACAGCTAGTTGGAAAACTCCATCAGAAATATTTTTTTAGCACTGTGTCCAAAGTCACAGAAGTTAAAACTTTGTGCAAGGTTATTACCAGTTTTTTTAGGAGTGTGCAAAGTCACAGAAGTTAAAACTTTGTGCAAGGTTATTACCAGTTTGAACATGCAGGTTTGTCGGATTTGGGTGAGAATTTTAGGTCAGAATAGGGGAAATCCAAATTCATGGCCTAGTTCAGGCTAGGTCAGTCAGGACATTGGGCTGGAGGGTGCTCTCAGACATCCTGTCCAACTCCATCTGAGCTAGTTTAGTTGGAAGCTCTCCAGTTGCTTTCCACAGATAATCCATTGCAAAGAGAAAAGTTTCCTTTCCAAGACTTGTCAGTCAAACTCCATGTGTAGCCAATAGTTACACCAATTGCATCGGACTTATCAAGACTGTGAACAGACTGCAGTTTAAAGAGCTTGTTCATAATGTTGTGTATACAATAATAGCTCTTGTTCATTTGAATCTGAAATATTCATGCATCTATGATTAGATTTCCTTATGAGCCTCATTAATATATAGCTCTGGATTAATTACAGAAATGTTTTCATTTCAACTTTAGGATGTAGTGGAAAATTATGGTCTTCACACAGCAGAGGAGACAAAGGATATTTACAGGTATGATCAGCCCAAGGTTATAGATTATATCTGTGGGAGACCCTGTAAGAGAAGAGCTAAACCCCAATGCTTCCTGCTTGCTTCAGTCTCCACACTTTGAAAATTTTTCTTTCAAGAATTTGAAAAGAATTAAGAAAAGAATTGATGTTCTTGGCTGGTACAATTGATATTCTTAGCTATAACAATTGATATTCTCAGCTGGAACAGTAGAGAAATCCCATAGCAGAGATAGGAGCAAAAGAACAACTTCAATTGGGAAACAAACAGTTGTTAGTTCAAGAATAATGTAATAGGAATATTTTTCCCTTGATTAGATCCCAAGTTTAGTTCCCAAAGGGTCTGCTCTTCAGACTGATCTGAACTGCTAGACCTCCCTTAAACCTCCTTGAATGTTTGTCTGGGTTTGGTGCATCTGAGTGCCAGATCACACAGCGAGTACCCAAGAAACTGGGCCACATAGAGAGATTGTATTTCTCATACCTGAGAGAATTCTAAGATACTGTGGAAGAAGCAGAACAAAAGCTGGAAACTGGCACTGAAAGCCAGACTAATTCACTCTCATAACAGACCTTGATTTTTTTAACAGACATGATAACTAATCATTTGCACAATTTACCATGGAACAAAGCAGATACTCCATCACTTGAAAATTTTAAATTAAATTGAGTGTTTTTTCAATTAGATATATTTATTAAGTTGGCAGCACTATGCTTCAGCTGGGTGGGAGAGCGGAGAAAATGCCAGATGGAATTTGTTACTTTGCCTCATGAAGCAAGGTCACACAGGAGATTCTGCTGCCTATCAGACCAAACATCTTTCTTTAGTGGTATGCAGTGACAGAATTTCATTGTTAAAATCTGAATTAACCCATTTTGTGTTTTTGCAGAAAGGTAGGAAAGCACCCCAAAGAGCTAAATATGGAAAATTTGATGAAATTGCTCAGGTGAACATTTTTGTGAACCACAGGCAGAAGAGTGCTTATGCTGCTTTCTGTGTTTTCTCAGAGATACATCCTTGCTCAAATAGTTATATGTGTCCATCACAACTGACAGCTGCTGCATCTTTTGTGATTTAACACAATTCTATACCAAAGGACTCCATTTGATGTCTTTATTCTTTTTTTCCCCCTCTGTGTTCTCCCTGTTGGAATCCAATTTGTGATAATAATTGAAAGCCAGTGCCATTTCAACAGGGCAAGATTCCTGCCCTTCTAAAATATGTGTGTTTATTTCCTTCAGATGTACAATTAGTTTTCTAACACAATAGCTGCCACAGAGCATAAAATTACTTCAATACCAAGTTTAGTATTTAGAGTTACATCCTTGTTGTAATGCTTTAATTAGTCATTAGTCATTGGAATGGAAACTTGTTTAATAGTTCTTTCACTTGATGAGGCTGATTTTCACTGGAAGAAAAAGCAGCTGTCTCTAACCATGCTAAAACTGAGATTATGATGAGCCATGGGGCTGCACCCAGGACACACAGAATGCTTTACCTCACTCTGCTGGGCAAGACCCAGTGCTCCAGACTGAGCTGCATGGAGCGCTCTGTAATCTGGCTGGGGAGAACCTCACAACCTGCAGTGACTCAATGAGAGCCTCCTTAGCATGGTAGCTTTAAGATCAAGTTCAGGAAATTCAACAGGGTCAAAAAATAAGAGACACTCACCTCCATGCAGTAATAGTGTCAAATCTCTTTAGACTTTCACCTTATGGGCAGAACTGAATTTTTAGGAAGGGGTGCAGTGTAACATTGTCACTCTCCAGTGAGGATCTGAGCTCTGCACACCAACTGGGCAAGTTGCTGGCTGTTATTTGACTGGCTCAGGCCAAATGCGTGCCAGACAGCACACCTGGAAATGGCAGGTGCTCTCCTGTGCCTTCAGTCCTTGTTTTTGGGCTCATGTCAATGAGTTCTACAGATCCCAGGCAGGGGTGATGGAGCAGGGCAGTGACATCAGTGTCCAGAGTGAAGGGATTGCTGTGCAGCTGTTGCCATGCCAAGCCATCCCCTGGTCACAGCTCAGCCTTTGGCAATGGCCACACACTCCCTGTCCACTGTCAGGCACCAGGCTGGGTGCTCCTGGCTTGGTTTCTGGTCCCTGAATCCCCTGCTCACACATCCCCTTCCTGCTGAGGCAAACCCACCTTCCTGCCCTGCTGCCGTGGGCGTTCTCCAGGCTGGGCAGGGCAGGGAGCTCAGCTGGACAGGCTGGGGCTGTTGGCATTAAGTCACCTCCATCTCTGTCCCCTCTCACCCCAACACCTAACAGCACCACTTCACCACTAGCAGAGTAAATTACTCTTCATTTATTTCTGATTTTCTGTTTTTGCAGAAATGCAGAAGACACCTTAAACTTATTCAAGTCCACCATAGGTCATGAAGGAAATAAGACACTGGAAGATTTGTTTATGTCAAGTTGACTGTCCACAGTCAAATATACAAGTCTGAGCTGTAAAAGCAAAATGCTCTTCCATTGCTTTTTTTCTTCCCTCACACAAATATTCACACACCACTGGGCTACTGTTGGTTCCCTGAAATATGATGTTTGCACCTGTGCACAATAAACAACTGCAACCCTATAAAACAAGAGAGATCCCTGTCTCACCCTATTCCAAGCACTTTAGGACTTCAATGCTTTAGGCAGTGGTGGTTCAACAACTGTCTGGTTAAACAAAATGTCCATCAGTCTCTCTGCAATTGGGGCTCATGCAGTTTCCAGCCTGTTTTGCTGAGGAAGGAACCCTGTCTCAGACAATGACATTTGTTTCAGCCTTTATTTTGATTTACAGTGCTGCTCTTCACTTTGGTATTTCATGGTGAGTAATGTGTACATTCTGCAAGACTGTGGATAATCCTGTCTTGTTCGATTAGGAATTTTTCACCCAAAATCTGTTTCTATTTCACTTGCCCAAACCTGATAAGGGTTATGAAATTAATAACATTATATGGCAGAGCACCTGTTTCTGCTGTTCCTACCTAAGTTTTGTTCAAGTGGCCAATTTCACCTAAATTTGATGAGACATAGGACTCCTACACTCAGCCCTCCTGCAGGGTGCAGGTCAGGAATGCCCTCAAGGGAAAATTGTGTGGGGTCTGAACTTCCCTGCAAATCTGCTGTGTACAGGTAGGGTTTTCCATATCATCAGTGGGAAAGCAAGGGGATTCAAGTAGTCTTAAAGGAGATAAAGCCACTGGCTTGGGGAGGGTGTGGGCTTGTAAAGGAGGTAGGAGGGAATCCAGTGTAATACAATCAAATATAAAGCTCCTAGAAAAACAGACCTTGTTAGGCCTACAACTTATAGGAGCAACTAGTTCACTATGAATGCTGGATTCTGCAAAATTGCTGTTTAATTTTGGGCAATCTTATTATAGATACAGCTATTCTTAATTTTCCCCTTGGGCGGCAAATCTAAATGGAAGCAAAACATTTTTTTGTTTGGGGTAAATATGTCCAAACTAATGGAAACTGTATCATGCAACTGATTTTATGGCCATGTTACCTGTCTCATGAACAATCACTGCTGCTGAGATTTCCCCACACACTGCAGTTTTATAAATAAGAAAATTTTATTTTGGACCCACCTCAACTAAAAATTACACATTTTTAAATGGAATTATTCTCCAAAAAAATTATGTTTCAGGAAAGAAATTCTGTGATTTGTCATTTCTACCCAGTTAGGATCAAGCATGACTCAAAATATTAGAATTTTATATGGAAGAAGCAATCCAATTTATGAATTAGACTAGCTGCAATTCTGTAGTTACTTAAAAGTCATATCTTTGTATCTGCCTATCTAAAATTTCATAATCTGCATCCTCCTCTTCAAATAAATCTATTGATAACAATTAATGAGTGACACTATCTCACAAGTAAGGAAATATAAAGAAATATGTTTTCATGCAAACTCATTGAAATATTTGGAAATTCTCTTTGACTTCAATGGCCTTTGGATCAGATCCCTGGTGTGTTTATCTTTCTTGAAATATTCCCAAGGTTGTGCTGCTGTGAATGAGAAATAAAGTAATTCAATTCTAGATATTAGCTTAGCAGAAGAGGAAAAAAAAATGAAGTCATAGTGGGGTTATGAATTTTTTGTTCTTTTTTGCTGCTTTTTCTCAGTATGGAAGTAGGTAAAGCTTTCATCTCTTCTGGGCAGCAGTTATGAGGATTAGGTAACAGGAAGAATTTAATTTAATCAGTTCAATGAATTTTGCGTCATTAGGAATTCAAGCAAATTCTCAAGTTCTAAGCCCTCCCAAGATTGCCTTGGTTTGTTTATTTATTTATTTATTTATTCTGAGAAGTGCATTGAAAGGTTTTATCCATGGACTGTTGGGTTCAACTAATTACATTAAGAGCTAATATGATTTCCTTGTTTATGCTGTTTGTACAGGAAGATGATTGTCTAATCCTTTAAGCAGTACGCTTAATTTTGGTTTCTATTTCAAGTCTTTAAACAGTGTTAACTACTTCTAGTTCTCAAGGTAAACATAGCCTAAATCTTAAATGCTTACTTCTGAGTAGCTTCAAGGATGAAGCTGCTCTGCTTTCATTTCAGACAGGGACATCATTTCACGCCCATTGGTTCTAGGCTGCAGGGCAATGGTGGAAGAGGGGAGAGGGAACAAGAAAACTCCTTTTCTAAAGCAAGTTCAGGACTTAATCTGCACCACTGTCACACAGTGGGTGGCTAAAGTGCTCATTGCTACACTGCAGTCATTGTCACTAATTATTAGTCTAATGTATGTCTAATCTGATCATTCATCTCTATCTAAGTGTTTTAAATCTACATATGGATGTAGAAGGAAGGTAAGTTTGGACTAGAAAATCTGTGTACATTAATTACATTTCCTCTCTTTGGAAGTTGTATTTCTGTTGTATTTCTGAAATAATGTAGAAAGGAAAAAAGAGTCAAGAAAAGTCTGGAGAAAAAGACAAATAAATGTCACTGCCTAAAAATTGTGTGCAGACATTATGGTTAGTCTTCTCTCTGTATTTCCAGTGTTTATTAAAAAATCAAAACTAATTAAAATTTGGGATTTGACAGTTGTCAGTAATGAAGATCTGGAGCTTTGATGGGAGCTTTACACCTCTTGCTGTATTTCACCATTGACTCTTATTCAGATTCTATGTACAGATTACAAAATTTTGTCCTGCCATATAGCCAAGTTTGATGTCCCAAAGTATCAGCACCCAAGGAGCAGTAATGCTCCATTCCCTTTGACATTTCCTATAGGTCTTCTCTAGAAAAATTTTCAGCCTGTGATCCATTACTTCTAGGCAATTCTTGAAAGGTGATCTTAAAAAAAGTCCTTATAATTTCTCCAGAAGTCAGCCTAGAAGAAGGTGCTCAGAAATCTGAATCTCCCCTGGAAAATCTGCAGGAAGAGTCTGTAAAGCTCCCCACCCTGAGGTGCACTAATTTTTACTGCTGCATGAGTCTTAAGTGCAGGTGTACCTACCACACACTAGATAATGTACTAAATCCAGATATGGGTAATGGAAACATCTACACCTGAACTAGCTGAGAATGTACTTTTAGGACATGCTGTAAGGATAGAGACATGCAAACAACGAGATTAGACTTGAGCTATTTGTTGTGTCTTAGATGAATTAGTTTAAATCCCTCCCTTTATTTCCATTTCTACAAAAGAGAAATGGTGATGCCTCTTGCATTCATCTTGAACTCCTATTTAGGTCATAGACTCTTAATAACAAAGACATTCTTGTTTGGACATGAATTCTTTATCTGAGTTACAACAGGAATTGTAGAATAACTCAAGTTAGAAAGGATCCATAAAGATTATCAAGTCCACAATGCATTGAGCCTATCTAGTACATATTCTTTCTTCATTATGACTACAGGAAACACCCTGAAGGTCATATCCCTGGTGGCTTAAATTAAGCTCTTCAGTCCTCTACAAATTATTAAATTCTCTTGTACTAATTAAGAGAAGATTTGAGTGAATAAATATTATGCTAATTTTTGAAGGAGAGTGCAGAGGTTACCATGGAATTCTCATCAGAATCTATACTGGGACTTTTATTGTGTAACAAGTGATCTGGAAAACTGAGTGACTAATGTAGGAGAAAAGTTTGATGACAATGCAAAATTGAGGCTGACAAAATTAAGGCAGGTAAAAATGGAGCAGAGCACAAGGAAATACTGAGTATCTCCTGATACCAAGTAAGACAATGACAAAACATCCAGTGAGAGCCAACAGAAAGTAATGCAACTGGGCACACTAATTCTAGCGTTATTATTTGGTAATTGGCCCAGCAGGAAGCTTCTAACAAATTATCTTGGCTATTGCAAGTCTGAGTGCCTTAAGCTTGTCTCCTGCTCAACACATCCACCTCCTCAACTCTGTCAGTCTAAAAAAGCCCCTCTTTTCTTGTGTGATGATAGATGGTTCATGACAGTTTTTTTACCTTCCCAGTATTCCATAGACCGGGGTCAGAGTACAGAAAGAATAATTAAGGTGGCAAAACCAGCAGGAGGTAATTCCTAGTAGGGAGGAATCAAAGAGCTTACAAGGGGGTCATGACAAGGAGGAACAAGACAGATTTGCCAAAGTGAAAATTGTTCATACTTCAGCAAAAAAAGTTGTGGAGTCTGTGTGGACATTTCTCTAAGCTAAACAGAAACCCCTATTAAGCCACTGTGTGCAGCTATGGTGCATCATCACCCTGACTCCTGAGAGGAGCTCTTCTCATTCTGTGCCAAGAAAGGCCCATTGAGAAAGGCACAGAACAGTGACAGCTTAATCAGGAGAGCTGGAATGACAGCTGTGCAAGGAGGCAGGAAACAGACTGAACATTCTTAACTTCCAAGACAGATGACAGGGACTGTGAGCATACAGACAGTTCTCAAAACTCACATATTATGTAGAGAGACTGAAAAAGAGATGATGAGTTGCTGCTTTGCACAGTCTAGGAGCACAGGACACAGAGTATTATTATTGGGTGTCAGAACATATAAAACTCAGAAGAGAAAAACAATTCTCAGGAAGACATAGCTAAATTGTGGACCTTGTTGACATAGTATTTTATAGATGTTTAAAAGTATTGATGGATTAAAATAGAAGTTAAATATGATATAGACTTCATGGCATCTGTTAAATTCTTTAATGGGGATGTAACCTCTATTTCAGTGCTTTCAGAAAATAGAGGCATATAACACAAATATTTTCAAAAACATCCATCATCATCTAGGTCAATAAATATCTTCATTTCAGTCAGTCTAAAAATCACCCATAATTTTTTGGTTTTGATTATTTTTTTTAAACTTCCATGTTAACCTGATCATTTCCATTACAGTGATGGACAGAAGAAAACAGAGTCAACAGAAATATGCTCATCTTCACAGAGCATCAGCCTGCCTGAGGTCAGGCCCAGGATTTCCTGATAGACTGCAGAGCAGATAAAGGAGGCCTCTGGCTCACTCTTGCTAGTGATAGCTCACCAGAAGGGGAGAGATGACTTTCAACCTCCTGCCTCTTCCTCTGCTAATCAAGTTATAAAATCAGAATTTCAATGAGCCACAGTTTGTTGCAAGAGGCAACATGGGCAATTTACATCTCTGTAAACTCCTAAGGACACAGCCTAACACAGCTGAAATGCTGCAGCCAGCATTAAAAGGCAGAATAAGTGATGCAGGAGGCTACCTGGGGGTTTCACAGGTACAATATGTTTTATCAAGGACACTACCTTCAACCTGACATTTACCTTTATTTCCAAACTGTTTTGGACATGCAAATGAAAAATAATACCTTAATCTGGTCTTGAAGCTCAGACCAAACAGTTCAGGTGGACTTTATTAACACATTTATATTTCATATTCTTTTTAAATGGGAAAAAAACCACCATAATTTACAGTTAAGTATTGTCTTGTAAACTATTGTTAACACTTTTCACTTTGGTATTTAAATTACCAAAAACTGCATTGCATTTGTATGTAAATCATAAATTTGTAGCTGAAAAGTATGTTGCCTAGTTTGCCAATTCAGGCCAATAACTGTTTAAATTCAATTAAATAAAGCTGTACTTTAAGCTGGTGCTTTCTCTTTACTACCTACATCACTACTGTGGGTATTGATGCAGAAAGGAAATCCCTTAGAACTGCTTGTGTAATTGTTGTGATTTTTTCATTACTAAAATTATCTCCAAAGAAGTCTTTATTATCAACAATCTCTGAAGACATTTTGTTTCACATAAAGATTGAGTTTGGGATGAAGGGAAGGACAGGACTTGTGAGGGTTTTGATTGAAACTAGAAAAGTTTTAGCTAAGATTTGATTTATTAGAAAAGCAATAATCTGTTTTGTTTAAAAGACATTTTCTTCAAAATCATTATGCTTTTATTGATTTGCTTCCATGGTTACAAACCATATTTCAATGCAGGGAAATGGACTCTATAACACATCATTACTTCAGGCGTATGATATCTCTTTTGAACGCAGGAATAGATTGATAAGGTTAGCCCCTCACATTTCAGTGATTAACAAAGCTTTTGGCAACCTTCCCCAATATCTTCAGGACAAAATAAATAAATAAAATAAAAATTAGGGGCAGGCAGAATTCATGTCTGGATTGAAGATTGCTGATGAAAAAAGACTTGTGCTGCCTTTGAACACATTTTCCTTGCAAACCTGTCCCTTAGTAGCAGTGCTGTCTTAGTGTAAATTTAGAAGGTTATAATTTTCAAGGTAAATTAGGCTGCATATCTACTCTAAATGTTAGGATTTTGCACATGTGCTTAAATAAAATATATTATACTTGTCACCTTGGAAAAGCTGTAGAACTGCAGCAGTCAGGAAGTTATCTATCCAGCTGAATTCCTTAAAAAAATAAATTATCTGGCCATAAAGAAATTGTTGGTTTCTCAACTGGATGCACCAAAATTATAAATAATTTTAGCTTTATTTGCAGGAGCATTCCTGTGATTTCCAAAGGACTCATTCCATCAGCTGGTAAGTATTACATATATGTTCTGATTATGGCCTCCTGTTTAGGGTAAGATGTTTCCCAGAACTAGGCACACCAATGCCCTTAGGTTGAAAGGAGTTCTCTGATCCATGAAATCACAATCCCCACAGCAGAATCAACCCAGCTGTGATTTAGCTGCCCACAGACAGCAGCTTTTGTCAAGTCCAGGAAGAATTTCTCTTATGCAGAAGTGAAAAGGATAAATTCTGTCTTGCCAGACTTGGTCTGTCTCTGAAAGCCCAATTATTTTCAAATACCTGTGAATGCTGGTCAGGCAGAGATGTCCATGGGGATGTGCATTCCTCAGCTGTGGCAAGCATCACATCTCTGGCCTTGGTCCTCAGGAGCCAGAAAAGCTTTGTGGTCCCACTGAGTAAGGAGACAGGAATGCACTTTTATCCTGGGAAGTGGCAAGGGCTAAAGTTTTTTCTCAAAGAAGTGAGTGACCTGCTAAAAGTAGTGTTAAGATTAAAAGAAGTCTAGCCTGCCCTGTCAGGGCTCTGCTCTCTGTGAGCTGCTCATTGCTGGGAAGCCCCAGGACTGAACTTGGCAGATTTGTGCTTCCCTCACATCAGAGACCATGGCAGAGCCATGACCCTTCCTGAGGAGGAGAAACTGCAGAAAATGGTGATCAGGCAGCACAAATCCCAGCCCAGACCCGTGGTGGGCAGGAAGGAGAGATGTACTTTTTCCATACAGCTATTCAGGCAGCCTCCAGCCTTGGTCCCAGGGCAGAGTGGCTGCCTGGTTCATCCTCATAAATCTGTGGATGAAGGCAGTCCTGGACAAAGCTAAGGTTCAGACAATCAGGAGTTCCAAATTCCCTGGATCCTTTCACAATTGCAATTGAAGTTACCAACTAAACAGTGCTGGAGCCTCAAATACTCTTTCCACCCACTGAGCCATGTCCAACATCACTGCTCCTAGCTTGTACTTCACACAGCATATTCAAGAACCAGTTTAACTGAAACCTTCTCAAAACATTCACTTGCTTTCTGGAAGAGGATTAAAAGCCACACAGGCTTTCAAAGAACCTTGTGGAAAACACGGAATTAAAACCACTATATTAAAAATACTACTGTTCATAGTAGGCAACAGTCTCTATCCTATCAGTGTAAACAAAGATGGGAATATATGTATATCCATAAACACACACACATGGATCTATATACACATAAACGGATACACAGCCACCATGCACAGATGTACACCCAGGACATTAGCTTGATCATTGAGAAATTGGTGAGCTGGGGAGCCATGACTAATCCAAATCTGCAGAGATAGGCAAGGAACGACATCTTTCTCCCAGGCCCTGAGTTGGTGAGCCATGAAATGGTTCAGACAGGTCACTCCCTAGGCAGTCTCTCTCCCCAGGGAGCTGGTGTAAGATGGGCTGCAGTTCCCAGTGAGACCTCACCATACATTTGTCCATCCTGCCTCCCTACTCCTTTGGGAATAGCCATCCCACACAGCAGCTGAACAATCTCCCCTGGCTGTCAGTTTTGTGCATCCTGGCATTTATTTTCTTTTTTTTCTGATCACCACAGAAAATATCAGCATCAAATCAGCATCAGCTGTAGAGTTTCACATTCTGGCACACCCTGGTGTGCCAATAGTTGCAGTCTGAGCCCCATGCATCAGCATGTCTTTCAGAATAGCTAAATCATTCCTGACAAATAGATGCCTGCAGTAGCTGATGAAAAATGGATGGGCTTGCTTGAGAGGCTTTTGGAGAAGGATCTTACTGACTGGCATGCAGAATTCTCTCTTGGTTGAGGAGTCTCTGGTTCACTGCATTAGTGTCGAGTTCTCCACTCATCACCCTACTGGTTTCCTTACACAACTTTATTTATTTTCCCCACTCTCTCCTTTCTCCTTCGCCTTCCTGCCATCTCCACTTTCTGGGTTCAGAATGGCTGAGAGCTAAAATTCAGCTTTTCCTTCTGTCTATCAAGTCTTCAGGACACTGAGACCTGTTCATCGAGAATATTTTCAAAATACACCAGGGCCAACAAATCTAACCAAATGCATTCCTCCCTGACTGTGCTGCAAGTAACTTCCCCCCTCTCCTGTTTTGTGTGATTTTCATGAAAATCATCAGCAAGAACTATTTGAAAAGGTCATTTTTCCACTTGGAATGAAGCAAAAATTAGGTGACTGGAGAGAGGCAAAGCAGTGTTCATGAATGCAAACTTCCCCTTCTGTCTGATAACACCACCAGCCACAAACATATGTACCAGAAACTCCACGATTTCCCTCCTCTTGTGAAGGCATCACATAATGTTTGTTGATTTGATCTGAATGACAGTCAAATAAAATATCCTCTATTCTGCTGAGCTCAAATGGAAAAAAAAAAAACAAAAAAAACCCTCAAATAAACAAATTCACCAGCAAAGTCTGACATAAAGTGAGCTTAAATTCTTTGTTCTGTAGCTGCTCTGACTTTAGATGTTCCACAGGAAATGTCATTATCACACACTGCCCTTTGACAAACATCATCAGAGCTGAATCCATAGGGAAATATGTCCCTTTTAGGAGGGGTAGTGCCCAGTTTCATTATTTCCACACCTGCAGAGAACAGTTACAATTTTCTCTGCAGTGTCTTTTTTATGATACATATGACAAGAAAGACCACTGATTTTGAGTGGTGCTTGCAGGCAGTCAAAACTAGTGATGAAGCCTTTGAAAAATCAGGTCCCCTGCTTGCACCACTGAGCTACAGTCTTTAGGGAAATTAATGGCCTTTTTACACTCAAGGCTGAGAAAAACAGGGGTCCACTTCTGCCCACGGCAAAGTAAAAAGAGAGAAAAATAAAACCCAGTCCACAAATCATGATTTTTATAAAAGCAGGCTCATAAGAGGAAGAACTGTCCCATGGATTGAGCAGAAGCCTGGTTTTTGAGACAAGCACTAGCTCTCCTAACTGATCCATGATCTTAGAACATTGGGAATGTCCTGTCCATGATGTTTCAGGGACATTCACATTGCCAAATCACGGTGTCCTTGATTTAGTTCCATGTGCTCTTCCCTGAAATGCTCACCCTGCACAGGGTTTGATCATCTCTTTCAAAGACAGCACCCAAAGCACCCTGTGGGTCTTGATCTACCTGCTGCTGGGAAAGGAAAGGCAGCAAATGTGTTTTGGTCAGGCAGGAGAAATGAAATGCTCTCAGGACATACGAGAGGGAAGAGCTGGTGGTGGCCATGGGAAGAGCATGGTTCTCTGCATTCCACTGAGGTAGTTTTCATCAGGAAATGCCAGTCTGGATGTGCAGAGTGATAAAGAAAGTGAGAAAGAAAGGCAGAAAGGTGTCAGACTGTCAAAATGGGGCAGGTCCTGGAGCACAGTAGCCCCATGACTTAGCAAGGTCTCAGAAGCAATGTCTTGGATGTGTTCTGTCTGTCTGTCTGTTTATATGTCTGTCTGAAAAGGGTTCTATGAAAACAGATGCATTTTAGGGGTGCCAAGGTACACTCCCAGAAGACATATATATATTTATATACACACACATACATGCAGTTTGTTTCCATGTTTGAAAGGAGAGTGTAATAATTTTCCAGAGTGATGAATTTTTTCAAAAACTCTTTCTAAGCAGTAAGAGAGAAGAGACTAATACTGCATGATAAGGAAGTTTCTGAGTGATAATTTAAAGATAATCTTTTAAGATTTGGAGCAACCTCATTATGCACACTTCTAAGTGACATAGATACAAGTTTTAATTATTCCTATCTCTATCTTGCAGTTTCACTGAGAAACCTTTAAAAAAAAAAAGCATGCAGCTCATAGCTGAACTGGGGCCCTGCAATTCATAAACTGTACTTTAACTTTAGTTGACTGGAAATGGGTCTAATCCAATTGCATTCCAACCTTCAATGGAATAATAATACTGAACAAATAACCCCACAGGCAGTAGGACATTGCTTTTCCTGCCAATCTCAATTTTAACTTGATTGTTTCTTAATGCCATAGGCGATGTCAGGGTGACTCAGGACAATATGTTGTTGAAGAAGAATAGTCTGAAATATTACTCTTAATCCCATTTTATAGGTACCTGTAAATGTTAGTGGTAAACCATAGCCAGATACCTGTGGGGAGATTTAATAACAGGGCATTATAGCCAGAGGAAAAAAAATGGCAGCCAGGACCTTCTATTTTCTGCTCCTCTGAGGATTTCTCACTTGTAGGAGTGAATTATACCATACAAGGTGATAAAGTTTAGTTTAACACCAAAAACTTTAAACAATCCTTTTCCCTTACAGGGCCAGCAGTTGTGAATTCAGCTGTGAAGGAACCTCAGGGAGGCAGCCCTGAGGAGAAAGAGAGAAGGAAAAAAAAGCCCTGCTTTATTTTTTAGTCTACCTTTATATTGTACAGGCAAAAAAAGGAAAACTTTGTCAACTGCTCTTATTGCCTGGACTAGAGAGCAGCCCCTGGATAACTGCACTGAAACTTGGCTTGATACTGCACAGGATTGTGTTTGACTTTTTCATGTGTGCCACCACTTTGGTGAACAGTCGCACTTGATTTTTGAGTGCATCCATATTCTTCTTGTGCTGTTTCCAGCTGACAAACTCAATTATTTTTGTCATTCTTAGTCTCTAAACACACAGGCATATATATATATATATATACACACATATATACATATACATATACATATACATATACATATATATATACATATACATATACATATACATATACACATACATATATATATACATATGTAATGCATTTTGTAGTCTTGATTTCCATCCCAACATAAAGATTCTAGCCAATAAATCTTTCTGTAGGGTAACCTGACCCTTTGTGTTAACAATGATTTCCATCTTCATTTCATCAGCTAATTGGCCTAAGAAGCAGGAGTGTGTTAATACAAGCTTATTATTGAAAATACTGGGTACAATCAATTCCAAAATGTGGCCTTTATGAACTGTATTAGTTATGTTTTTCAAGCTTCATATACCTCCTTTCAACATTGCTTGCTATCATCTTCTTTTTTTATTCCTTATTTTATACATTATTATTCTTCCATTGTACTAATTTTCTGATCCTCCAATTTTCTTTTTCTTCTTTATTTTTTCCCACTCTGTAACTTACAAAATGCTTTTTTAAAGGCAAGAAAACCTACCTTTGCTGTAAGGGAAATTCCCTTATCAAATGCAGTTATTGTGTGATCTATTTTCTAAAGGCCATATTTTACTTGATCCCATTTTTCAGCTACTTTGACATAAATTTCTCTTTCTATTAAGCTGTTTTAAACATTTGAAGGCTACAAAGAACAAAAAATGGGTCTGCATCATCACTTTTCACTTCTTAAATAACTATGTGCTATTTGCTCTTCTTCGGTCCTGCACTACCATTTCCTAACAAAATAGTCTAAGGAAAATAATTTTCTATAAATTAAATTTTTTTGGAAAAGTTATTCTCATTCATGGCCACTTCCATGAGAAATCATACAGTGATTTCCCCCCATTTTGAAGCCAATTATATGGTACTTATGCCAAAAAAGAATGATCAAACCTACTAACACAAGAAATTTTGCATCAAAATGACCAAATTTTCATATTTTGTTTTTAACTGATGGATTAGACAGTTGAAATAAATCTTCTTAAAAGTACTAGAGAGCTTGAGGATTTATTAAATTAATCTGAGAAAAGGAACAAGTATGATGTGCACTATGCAACGTCTTTCAACCTCATTGCCTGCCTATTAGGCTGCAAGAAAAGAATATTTAAGTGTCTGTTTATTAACTGATTGTCAAAGAAACCTGATTATTTCCAGGATATAATTCTGCACAAGAAAGAGTAAGATGAACTGAAGAGGAACAAAATGATTGATTCATTTCCTTTGGGGGAGGGGAGGGTATAAAGTAAAATAATGAAACATAAATGTGTCAGATCCATTTATACAGGATTGATATTTAATTTAGTTCCCTTTGAAGTTGAAATTAAATTTCTTAAGAGGCGTTATTAAAAGGGAGATGGAATGTAACCTTCCATCAAGCTACCATTATTTTAATACATCTTTAAAAAATGAAAAAAAAAAAAATCTTTTTTCCTGAAGTGTGCTGGTAAATTGATTTATGCAGTTCTAAGCAGTAATTATGAAATGTGCTTATCTAGACACCTTCTGTTTCTATTGATCCTACACGTTATTCTGATGAAAAGCTCATAATTCATAGCATTCTCCATGTTTAGACTTGTTGGAATTATTTATAACTTGCAGTCCAAAGGTGCAGCTAGTGAAATGGGGTTTGAAGCTGATTTGCAATGCACCAAATAGCCTGTTTTCAGGCCCTGAGCACAGATAGTTACAGCCCTCTGCTTTGCAACCCACAAACGGAGAGTGCAGCACCACTGTGGAAGGAGAAGGATCACTGGAGGGTAGGGAAGTGACTGTCTTTCCAAGAGTTTCAGAAATGGAAATGGCTAAAGCAGGAAATGAAGAAAGTTCCAGAACTGCTGCAATAGACAAAGCAAGAGCTTTGATGGGTGCTGGGAAAAGAAATTATTAAATCTACCCTGATGTTCATTTGGTAGTTGTAGTTACCTCCTTCAACAACCTGTGATGTTTGTTTCCTTCAGAGATTTCCAGTGAGCCAAACCATCTGTTGAAGCTGTAACTGCTACTACTACTAGAAACTGTTGGGAGGAAAAAGAAGAGCCTTTCCTTCTCAGAGCAGCAAGGACTAAACCAAGGGCCTCCAGTCCTTATCACAAGATTTGCTTCAAAAATACCCCATCATGCAGTCAGTGTAGGAGAAATGTCTTGTGTCAGAGCTGAGAGCTTTTTCCTACTGCTCTGCTGTGACCTGAAACCTCCACAGGAGCTTTTGCAGAGGAAGCAGCTTCTCCTGTCTGGGTTTGCTGGGAGGGAGGAGTGTGAGGACAGGGGAAAGAAGACAAAACTGAGAGGACAGGTAATTTAGTGAGGGGCTGATACAGCTCCAGCCACAGCCTGCTCTGGGGGTGTGTGAAACAGGGCTGGAATCTCACAGCATTTTGCTGTTCCTCGTGGTGCTGCTGGGATTTGACTGTCCCTGCCTGTGCTTTTCATGTGGATAAACACCAATATTTGTGGCCCTGCTCTGCCAGCATTGACTTCAGGAGCTACCTGGCTTTTCTGCATCCTTTAACACCATCAGGGACAAATCTTACCAGAGACTTTTTGGACACTTTGTCTACCTGCAGGAAGTTCATGTCCCATGTCAGTAGGAAGTCAGGGTGGCATTTTTGCTAAACCAGGTGGCAGTGACAGCACGTTTAGTCCATGGGAGGAACATTCTGAGACACAGGAACGCAACCTGACAGCCAACAGAGTCATTATCTTTTATCATTAGGCACCAGCCAGTAGCTTCAAGGACATCTCAAAAGTCCCTTTAATGGCAGATTTCTAGCACCATAGCAGAAAGAAAGTGGATCTAAATTACCATGGAGACAATACTTGGATATTTCTGTTCCACATCTAAACACAGCGATGCACAAAACAAGATTTTTATTTTCCTGTCATTATTATCCCTTTGAACACTACTTCGGATTAAGATGAGGACATTTTTCTTCATCCAGACAGGTCTCTCAAATGTCTTTGATAGGCCTTCTATTAATATGCAACATTATCCAGAATAAAATTACAGTCTGCCACAGGCTCTGTGAGACAACACTGCAGGCCACAGATGACCCAGAGGCTGTAAATTACCCATCTCTCAATTAACTAGAACAAAACAGGGCATATCCATGGAGCTGTCAGAAACACACGATGTCACAATGAGCTACAGAGCTCTGAAACCTAACACAGCACGAGGATATTCTAAAACAATTCCATAATGAATGGAAATGCACAAACAGGAGCACAGTTAATTATAAATACTAAACAGACACATAATAGTTCTTTTAAAATCCAGTAGAACTTCTTAAACTGAAGCCAATTGACATCCCTGTTGGCACTGATCTTCACATTTGAAGATTACTCTAGATGTTAATAAAACTAGGTGGAAATTGCAACTGTTGAGCAAAAAGACAAAGAAGTTAAGCCCAAGAGGCACAAATTCCATCCAAACAGCTATTGAGCATGGCATTTACTACATGAATTTAAATTTTAAGGTAGTCAAAATTGCCTTTGTTTAAATTCAGTGTGGTCTTCATTTGGTTTTTTGTTTACTTGTATTTTAAAGAACTGACCATCAACATCAGAATCTTCCTTAGATGTGACTATGTAGCTGAAATTCTATTCATGAAAAAGTTTGGAACAAAAGGGATTGTTTTTTTGTCTTGTAATGACTTATTTCAAACTCTATTGTCAGAAAAAAGGCATTCAAATAAAGACAACAAAAGAAACGAAATATATTCAAACAATTCTAAAGACTTAAACTGAGACTCCCTTCACTATCAATCTCCTGTAGCTTTCAGATTAATTTTACAGAATTGTTTAAGAATACAATGAAAATTGTTTTGTGGAGCTCCTTTTTCTTACAGTGACCAGTTATTTCTAATCCTGCATTTGACATGCCTGTTTTGCAAGTCTTAAACAATCCTACTCTTACCTGATGCTAATCCCAAAATAATACACTCAACCACTCTCAGGGCATTGGACACAAGGCAAGAAACAGTGTCAATCTTTATGAAGTTAGTTATGTTAGTAACTGACTACATTGGGATTAATTTACTTTTCCAAAATCACTATTTTTCTGCCCATCCTTCTTTCTTTTCCAAAGACATTGTAATAGGAATCTTTGGAAATTGTTGATCAAATTAAAGGAAGCTTGGTTCCCTCAACAATTTAACCAGAAACATTCTCTCTACTTCAAGTAAAACTTTTTTTCATTTTCTTTTGGAGCTTCTGACTCATTTCATCTCCAGGGACAAGCTTTCCCTACTGCTTCCATCCCTGGTCCAATGTTTGCAAATTCTTGGGAAATGAAATGAGCAGTGAGCTCTTCTCTGACATCAATCCAGCTGCGCTGCCAGCTGCCCTTGCTCTCTTGAGTGGCATTTTCGGGGGAAATCAGAAGAGGGAGGGACATTTTTAAGCAACATGAAGCTCACAGAGGAGCTCACCCAGGAGCATGGCAATGGGAAGATTCACTCTGATAGCAAGGAAGCAAATTAAAGGGTGAGCACTGTGGGCTGAGCCAAAGTGTGGGAAAGTTGATGAGAACTGCTCTTCCATTGCCTGCTGCCTCCTGCATTTTGTATAAGCTCATTAATGCTCTTCAGTTGATGTTGGTTGAATGGTAAAATAAAATAAAATATCCACCGAGCTTTAGAGCCCAGCTGCAAGGAACTAATTATTTTAATGTATTCTGTACTTGGTGTGCCATGGGAAATCAAAGCAAAGAAAGAAAGGAAATCCCTAACTTAGTGAAGTGCAGGAGGCCTCTCTCACAAGGACAGCCATAAACAGGCTAGAAGTTGAGGCTCTGTGGTCACTGTGGCCCTACAAGCTTTGTCATAAACCTTCAAGAAGTGTTTTCGAAGACATCATCTGAGAGGGAAACTTCTCATGCAGCTCAGAAAGTTTTCTTTAGAGCTCAGCCCTTAGGACAATTACATCTCAGAGCACCTCAGGGGGCTGCTGTCAATAGAGGCTTGATTTGCTGTCCATCATCAGCTTGCTGCATTTTCTTGGAAACTTTCCTTTAGGCTGGCTCATTATTTTACAATGTGCCCTGAGGTGACACATGTCTATTTGGGTAGCAACCAGGAAAGGATATTGTGACTGAAGAGATTCGGTACAGAGTTTTGGTAAAGCATCAGAAACTGAGTTTTGGGATAAATTGCTTGCATTTCAGGTGCAGAATCAGATCGGGTTTAGAACATTCTTTTTATTTAATTTTTTCGGCCAGGGGAGAATCACCACCTTTGAGAGATGTATTTCAATTTGGCTGGCCACTGGATAACCACCAACACAATTGTGTCTAAGGACATGTCCACATTCATCTTTCCTTGTTTCCAAGGACAGTCTACCTGGTAAAAGAGAAATGGACTTAAACAAGAGTACAAGCACTATGATGTGTTTGGAGGCTGCTTTTCAAAGCCAGTTTTTTCTGCTCTTTCCAAATCTCTTTAATCTCTATAATTGGCAGAAATACAGAAAATCCATCTTGTAGAATATATACATGACTTGCTAAACCTGTTTGATTCACACTTCATTAAAATATCTATGTGCAACATTGAAGGAATCCTATGTTCTATAGGCCATATTTACATGATTTACATTGATTTTTCTCAACTGTATTTTATTGTTATTAAAAGGTTGTGGGCTTTTTCTGTTGGCTGGCTGAGTTTTTTTGTTGTTGTTGCTGTTTTGTAAAGGGTTTAAAAGGGTTTACAGCAAAAGCAGTATTTGCTGAAGTTGCAGTAAGATCTCATGTAAAAAAGATTAGTCTGAAAAAGACAAGTATTTGTATGGACTTTGAAAATACCCTTAGTCTAGCCAGAGAGAAAAAAAATAGGGCCATTTTACCAGGAGAGGTGTTAGATTCAGAACAAAAGTTCTTGGATGATGTTATTGGCTGAACAGAAGCTTAAATTAGTAGTACCTGATTGAGATACTTGTCAGACCATGAGATTGTCCAGTAAAACAAAAAGAAGGGGGTGGGGTGTTACACATTATTAATTAAAAATTTTCATTCATCTCTACAATAACCAGAGACTTGGTATTATCTTGACACACAGTGCCCTTTGTGACAAGGAAGTATGGTACTAAATCCAGCCCCACAGTGAGTTTGTCCAGCACACAAAAAATATTTTACTTTATTCCCTTATTTATTAAGAGAAGGGCCTTAGTCTTTCTCAGCATGCTGAGTGCACCATGGATACTTTACTCCTCCTGCATGTTAATGTCAAACAATAGCATTTAGGCAGGAGAAGGACAATGCAAAGAGATCATTCCAGAAACACTGAGACTCTCCTCCCCTGACCTGAAAGCAGTGCACCTTCCTGCAGATGTCATCACCAAATGTCACCTGGTGCAAGCTAAGGCAGCACACGCTGATTTCCTTATTAGCCACTTGCTGAAACACTTCATTATTAAGCCACTTAAAAAACTGCCCCTTATCACACTCTCGATGGTGTGAATGCATTGTGAATGAGCAGAATTGAGTAATTTAGGCACAGAGACTTTTCTTAAAGCCTTCTAGCTGTCTTTTAGCAAACTTGCCTGCTGCAGAACTTCTCCTAAATACTTTTTTCCTTTATTTAATTTACTTTAAAAGCTTGGCATTGATAACGGAAGTATAACTAATCTAAATAAGGCAGATGACTTAAAATATATTCATCGTGAGACATGAATCCAAGTCTGCAGGGAAGCAAGGAAACACTGGAATTGGAAAAACCACCCTTGCAAATGTACACATGGGAAATTTCCAGGAAACTGGTCTCTCTCCATAGATCTCACTCTCTAGAAACAGCAAGGCCAACTTCCATCATGTGAACACCTCCCCTTTCTGTTCTATTCAGGATTCTCTTTCCTCAAACAGCCTGTGCCAGCACATGCTGTGTTGTAAACAAACCACTAGTTCCAGCTTATCCCTGTCTTACAGATATCCAAATTACCTCAGCCTTCTTTATGATGCATGTTCAGCTATGCCTGGCCTTGGATATTTTATATATGATTTCTCCAGATTCACAGCATGTTCTGCATACCTTTCCTGAAACTCCAGTATGTTTTTTTCTGCCTGCCTCTTCTCCCAGGAATGTTTCTTTTCCTGTTGCTTCGAGTTCTCTGCCAGACTGCTTGAAAGGGCAAAAGTTTTTTCTTAAGCTAAAGTACTCTTCAGCTGGAGGAAAAGAGGAGGAGATTTATTAACTAACAGTAACTTAGGATACCTCTGTTTTCAACCCAGAATTTAGAAATTATTTCTAGTAAGGTGCACAAACACATGAAATGCTACCATATTTAAATCAAATTGAAGTGATCAGAGTGAAGTAGAACAATTTTTGAGTTTAAAACCTGAAGAGCTATTTTAATCCTGTATTATCTTTCTGTATTCTCAATGAAAAGACCACATACTAAATCTTTTCCTTACTGTTTAGTATGTCTATATTCAGCTTCAACTGAAAGAAAGATTATATAAAATACACCATGGGAATATGGTGTGCTAAATATCACAGTTTGATAGCATAGTACACAAAGAGAAGAACATTTATTTTTTTAATTATCAAAATTATCCACAGGCCTGCCATGTTCCTTAGATTCCAACTAGATCTGTTGTGCTAACAAGAAACTTGTGCTAAGAACATTTCTCCTGTTTAGCATGCACAATGTGATTTCACATCAGAACAGCAGGATCTGGCTGGAGTCAGCTCATTCCTATGGGGAAATATCCCACACAGTTGTTTTCTAAGGTGAAACAGGCTGGAGGGTCTCAATTGTCACACCAGTTGTTATCACCTATAATTGCTCTCAAAGATTCATGTCCTGTAATGATCCAAGACAGTCCTGTTATCTCTTTGCAGTGATTGATCTGAAACATCTGTCACCTACATCCTCCTGGCTAAGAGAGCTATTTTGCTCAGGAATGACGGGGAGAGCCAGCATTGTCATTGAGTTACAGTATGTTATGCATGCAAAATCAAAAATGTCACACAGCAGTCTCCCACTGAAGAATTAATGGCATCTGAACTGAAGGCAGTAGCATTTTGTTTTGCATGGTGTCAGTGTAAACATGTTTGTTTACAAGCCTGCTGCTCAGCAGGTCTGACGTGGCAAAGCATCAGCAGAGGATGACAAAGTGGAGCCATTTTTTGATGACTCCAACCTCTGCCAAGTCATTCCTGCTCTGATAGAGAAGGACAGATTCAGAACCTGCCCCTTTTTGCTAGTTTAAATAATCTTCTAATTACTCTTCCTGTTTATTACGTCGCAGAGTCCAAGCTCAAGAAATTTGATTGCCTGGAGAAACTTCCCATTGACCTCAAAGCATTTGTTAGACAGGCTTCTGCACAGGCCTACAGTCATTAACCCATATGTATCGAATTTCTTACTTTGCTATAATGAACAAAGCATGGCAAGGTATTTGTGATGTGTAATTAGTAAAGACAAGCTGGCTCCTCCAGATTAAATAATAACTGAAGGCCAGATTGTAAACAGAAGTCATTAAAGCTATTTGGATTTGCATTATCTCAGAAGCTAGCTCTGGTACTAATTTTGTCTTCAGTTTCAAATCAGGCTGACACAGCTTAAGGGAAATTGGCATTTGATTTGTTATTTCCCTGTTCACTTTTTCACATTATGGAGGGAACAGGAGAGGAAAATCTGGACCTGATTTTTTTTGGCCTAACCAAAAGGCTAGAGCAGGGAAGCTTTGCCTCACAGGCAATTCTGTCCATTTTCCAATGGACAGACTTGAATTCGATAAATTTTTAGTTACACAGAACTAGTCAGAAATTTCCAGCTATTTGCTGAGGGGAATCAAGATTATCTTTAAATACTGATTAATAAAAAAAAATAAAGACTAAACTCCAGAAACATGCAATTTTGTTTGTTATATAACAATTGTGTTTGTTAGTGTATGTATGCGCTCATGTGCATGCATTTGAAATTTTCCTTCAGAAAAATAATGTATATTTTAATATATCAAACAAACTTTAGAATTCTACACATCTGAAGACATAGGGAAATATTAGCTTTGATCTTTGTGTCTCCTCACAGGAGCCACAGGGAAATCTGCACTTGCTTTATCCATCACTTCCCCATGACAATTGGAAGCAAAGAAACTCAGTTCATATAAAATTTCTGTAAATGAACACCATGACACATTTTCCGTCAAAGTTGAGAAAGTGTTGGACTTTAGGGTAATAAGCTCTCACACAATTGGTGCATTGAGAAAAGTATGCATTTCATGGACAGGAATCACAGTATTGTGCATCACAAAGACTGCAAATACCAAAAAACCAGGTTCCTGAAACACACACACACTTTTGTGAAAACTCAAGGAGTGCTGCTGCAGTGTGTTTCCATTCCAGGTAAGAGTTGCCCAAAGGCTCAGCTGGAGTTCAGTTCTCACAACCTGGTAAACACTTGTGGTGGTGTTTGCAGGACAGGGGTCCCAAGACGAGGGAAGAGATGAGAATGTTGACTCCATGTCTCAGAAGGCTGATTTATTATTTTATTATATATATTATATTAAAAGAACATATATATTCTTTTAATATAATATATAAAAGGATATTATATATATTAAAATGATACTAAAAGAATAGAAGGAAGGATTTCATCAGAAGGCTAGAAAGGAATGGAATGATAATAAAATCTTGTGACTGACCAGAGAGTCCAAGACAACCTTGGACTGTGATTGGCCATTATTTAAAAACAACCACAGGAGACCAATCAAAGATGAACATGTTGCATTCCACAGCAACAGATAATTATTGTTTACATTTCGTTTCTGAGGCCTGATTTTTCAGGAGAAAAAATCCTTGCAAAAGGATTTTTCATAAAATATGTCCATGACAAACACTCAAGGTTTTGTTTTGCTGCTGGACCCCTGAGAGGCACTTACACATCCACACATGCACATTGCAATATTAACCCATGTTGGAGCAGCAATGGGCTGTGTTTTACTCTGCAGGCTGACAGTGGCTGCAGGAAGGCACCTGATGATGTCAGGGGAGCTTAGGGGAGAGTCTGTAAATGGGTCTGACAGTGCATAAGGACCCACTCAAGGAGAGTGAGAATTCTTTTTGCTGCATTCGGGCTTTGATGTTTTAATGTTTGGTATTATTGTAAGGGAGTCTGAAATGCAAGGGGAGCCTTTTGTGAATATTTTTAGGCCAGAGAGTCAACTCTGTTCCCTATTGCTGGGTCAAATGGTGTGGAAGCTCTGCAGTAGAACAGAAAACAAGTTGGCAGCATGTTAAGCAAAAGCAATATAAGCCCATCCTTCTTTCTCCCCCACTCACTCTCTTTTTGCTTTTTTAAATTTAAATTTCAGCTAAGAATGAACCACTGATCAATAGCCAGTGTTTAAACACCTAACGAAGGAATACAGAAAGAGCCAATTAACTATTAATGCACAGAGGGCTGGCCTCTCTGAAACCCAAGGCTCAGTTTTAAGTTTTCACGTTATGAAATCCCACTGTTAAGGCCAGATATTCAAAACACATGTAGCCTCACTGAAGCAACTCATTACACAGTAAATTTTCAAGAGTGATCAGCACTCAAAAGAGACAGAAGAGCAATTGTGAATTCACCTTACGGTGCATTTTACCCCATAGGCAAGAAAAATGGACTAGGATAGACATCAAAACACCCTATAGTTTTGTTTCACTTCACTTCACTGAAAGATTGATAATTTTGGGTACCTGGGGAAGACTCTAGTCCTGCCCATGTATCTGAGACTTCCTTTCCTTCCTTCACCACTTTTCCCCCATTTCTAGCAAGAGCCAGACCAGAATTACCACCCTCCCTTCCATTCTGCTCTGTGTGGGTCATTTCTGGCAGGCTGAAAGGATGTCAGGAGGGCTGAAGGCAGCTCTGCAATGCCAGGAGTGAGCTGCAGAACAGTGTCTGCATGGGACCTGGCCAAACTAACACTCTGGGCCATCAGCACATGTGGGAAGACAATAAATTACCTTCCTCTACCATCCTTCCCGCATCTGTAAATGTGAGGGAGCAATCCTTCCTCCACAGCAGTGATCTTGAACAATTTATTGCAGAAAGGGGAACCTCACTTTGTGTTCCCCACTGCCATGTTCTCCTGCATCTGGGAAGAACCAATCATTCTGAGAATTTAAATGATCACAAATCTCTATTCTTTAAAAACAAAACAAGCCCAGAGAAAATGGATGCATCTTGTGGTATCTGAGCTGATGTGTCCTGTAGCCAGAAATTTCAGTAAAAGGCATCCTTATGAAAATAGTGCAGGTAACTTTCCCCTTCACTGATGCTGAGATATGAGGCACACATGAGAAGACAGAACTTCCGAGGAATCACATTGCTCGTGGGAAGTGCAGAGTGCTTTTATTACACAAGATTAGGGAGGTACTTATCAGCTGCTGAAAGCAACTCAGGAAACAAAGGTAGTTAAAGGAGTTAATTCTCCAAGGAGGCAGAAGCAAAATCAAAAGCAGTTTCCAGAGAAGATCAGCATGTAGATGTGTCCTGTCCTTTCTGACTGAGCTAAGCACAGGAAGAAAAAAACCCACATTTTATTTGTATCAGACATATCTGTTTTCTCAGATGTTGCTGAAATACACATCTGCCATCTTCAATAGGAACAATAGCAGTAATTTCCTGGTTTTTTTGCAATTTTCCTGTTTCTCATGGCATAATCACCAGGGATCCTGATAGTTTTCAGGATGCAAACGCAGAGAAAAACATGCTTTTAGTGGTAAACTTTGGACAGACACAAAGATAATGTTTTTTCCTTTCTCCTTCAAACAGCACTGCCACACTGACTGTTCAACAGGCATAGCAGAGATCCCACAGTTTATGGCTGCATCCACAGTGACCAAAACTAACAAACTAAAGAAAATGCTCTCCAGTGGAAAAATTATCATATTTAGCTTGGTGAGAAAGCTTTGTTTCTAAAGCATATGGTGCTAGCAGGGAGCAGTGCTGGTCTTTGCCATTAAATGCTTTGTCTGTTAAACAAAATACAGTGGGGAGCTTCTGGTGTGCTGCTAACAGTCATCTTAGGGCTCATTTACTTGTTTGTGCTCTTCAGGTTGCCTAATCTGCTGAAGGAAGCTGAAGCCAGTGGCTACTCTCCACATGAACATTCAAGTCTCTTTAAAATCAGATATTCATGAGATTTCTCAATTGAAGATATAAGACTGGAAAGCAAATGGACAAGGAAAAAAAGCCCTGATAGGACAAAGACAGTTTGCCATGTCTTTCTGCCTTTGGGGTCCAACTGTGCCATCATTGTCCTTAAGGGCAAATGTCTGCACTTTATTTGTATTAGAGGCTTATTTAGAGTTTCTCTCAGCTCAGTTTTTGAAGTCATCAGCCTGTCAGACATTAGGATGATTGCATGTTTAATTCATCATGTCACAGGAACCATGTGCCCATGCACAGAGGGTGTGCAGACATCAAGAGAAGAAAGAGAAGAATTAGAGGTTGAAAAATTAAACTAACTCTCATTTAAGAGTAAGGGAAAGTTTTTAGGGATGTGCTTCACAAAATGGTCCATATGTCATGATTATTGCATATGGCAAAAAAACCCCAAAGCAAACAAAAACCCTAACAAACAAACAAACAAACAAACAAACAAACAAACCCTGCAAATTTTTCCAAGAGGCAGATGAAGCTGTGCAAGGTTCCAGAGAAGCCATTATCTAATTTCATTGCCTACCAGTGGGTCTGAGGAGACTAGTTCAGATGGAGATATCTGTACTGTGATCACACATACAATTAACTGAGACAGCTCATCCAAGGCTTATTCCCAAATTATGCATTTTTTAAGAACAGGTCCTGAGGTCATATCTTGGACTTTTGATTTTTAGATTTTTCAACCTCTTGAACTCAAAAAGCAAACTATAAATCAGCTCATTCCACAAAAGCAGCTATGGATGGTTCAGGAACGTGGTGCTTTGACTTATTCCTCTGGTACAGTCACAGAAAATGAACCAAGAGAGACTTCTGTGCTTTTATATGTTGTGGCCCTCCAACAGCTGTGTGCTAATGTGGAAATAAACAGCTATGGATTTTATTTTTAGAGTATTCCCTCTCATAATCCACTAACATTTGGTCATATTTCTCACACACAATCATGTGCCATTTGTATCACTCACACACCAAAGACGCACACACAAAATATTTTCCACAAAGGAAGGAAATTGAAATTCTAGTCTATTTAGAATTAAACTGAGTGTGGCTTAGAGTTCTACAAATCAAAACTGTGGCAGCTTGCAACTATTATCACATTTGATAAGTTAATGTCTGTACAGAGTTTGAGCATCTCAGATATTGTATAAATTTTGTGTATTATAATGAATTCATTTGATTTCATGAAAAGCTGTACATTCCACTGTATCTAGTTTTGATGCATCTCTAAGGATTTATCTGAATTTAAAAGTTTTCCAAAGAAAGTGATCCTAACAAACTCTCTTAGCATGGATGATATTTCTCCTAGAAAAGAAAGCAAGAAGAGAAAGCCAACAAAAGTCAGCAATTCCATTTCTTTACGGAAACAGCTCACAGCACCTCTCTGAGCTGTACTGAAAAAATATTTTCTTGCCATTACTTGTGGAATATATATGCAATTTTCTTGCATACACAATTGCAAGAAATTTATCATAATTACCAGAGTGCATATAGCCAAATATTCCAAATATATTCATTTCCAGTATGTGTGGGAGTGCCCCAAGCAAACTTCCATAGCCTGCTGCAAGCCAGGAGCTGTAACATCAGGTTACAGGGGGATAGCTGGACTGATCAGCTCTCTCTTGCAAATAAGGAAACATATTTTGATAAAGAGAAAACAATCTTTGAGATTGTTTTCTAAAGAGAAACAATCTTTGTGTTGGACATTTCCCTTGTCTTGGGATTCCTGCCTTAGCATTCCATAATGGGGTACCCACACTCTAAATGCCAAGCAAAAAAAGTATACTCAAATTACTTTTACAGCCATTTTTTAAGCAACCTTTCAGTTTCTCCTGATCTCTGTAAATAAATAAATAAATGAATGAATAAAAAGTTAATGGTCCTTGCTAATCTGATAGTACATTCCAGCCTTTGATCTCCATGAAGTCAGGATGATCAGAAAAGCGTATAATGGATGTCAGAGTCTGACACTGATCGTGTTTGCATTGGTTCCTTCATTTACAAGATTATCTTCATGTGGCAACCTTGATGGAACAGCATTAAATAAGATAAGCTACTAGAGTAGCTTAGAATGACATGACAGAACTTTTTCATGTGAAGATGTGACTCAGAATGTAAAAAAGCAAAAAAGACATTGAAACTCATTCTAAAAATATGGTATGGGGTTATTTACTTCCAAGTTAAGGCTAAGGATGGAGGAAAAGATATGGAAAGATCTTTTTAATTTTCCAGTCTTTGAATATAGTTTACTAAATATTTTTCAGGACTGTGCATTCACTTTGCACCTCCTCAGTGAGCTATGGGAATCTCTTTCTAAAGAAGAGCTCAAGAATATTCTTAGCCCTAGATGTCTCTGATATTGGGGAGCCAAAACAGCCCCAAGCTTCAAGAATTCCATCTCAGTCCACTCTGTCCCAAGAGCAGGGCGGCACAAGCAAGGAACAAATATCCCAGGTTTTCTTTTCCATTCTTTCTTACTCCATTGAAGAAATAAAAAAGTTGAACAGAAGGGCAAGGACCTCCACTGACTCCAAGAGCTCCACAATTTTAAGATCTAGAAGCAGAACAAGATGCATTTTCTCAGAGGTGAAATGAGGCTGTGGCTCTATTTTAGCAGAAAAGAAGGTGTCACAGCACCTTCAATCTCATCTATATCCCTGTCTATGTCTGACAGGACCTACAGCTCCAGTCTTCTCCAGCCCACAGAAGACAAGTATTCCTTCCTCCTCCTCATTTCCCAGAGCAAGATCAATGGAATACACCTGTATCATAAAGACCTTCTGTTTCCAGAGAAGAAATCTGCAAAGTCAAATCTTTTTTATTTACTGAAGCTTTGCTGCTATGTCCTAGTTTATTCTGCAATGCTCCAGGTTTAACTCATACTAGGGACACAGTAACCACAACTCCAAATAAAACCCTCTCCTTGGATTGCTATCAGCCTCTGGAAAATCATGTGGTTATTCCTGGTTTGACCCTTTGAAGTCACAATTCAGCCCATTGCTTTAACTCAAGGAGAGAGACACAGCTAACAGTTGTCTCACATTCACAGTTACATTTCTCTACTGCACCAACTCTTTTAAAAGCCCAAAAGTTGTTATTGCACAGAACTTATTTATTTCAGGTCCTGCACCAAGACTGCATTAATGAACTATACTAGAAACTGAGGACTGCTGGAAAAAATCCCATCTTCTCCAGCTTCAAAGTCTCTGTTTCACATTATCATTCTCTAACACAAATTAAGAGTCACACAGATATTTTTCACTCAAAAAAGAAGTTTGCTTTTTCCTTCAAATCACCATCAAAATAAGACAATAACACATAAACCAAGTAGGAGGCTGAAAAAAACCAACACAGAAGCAATGAGTCACATTGTTCACCAGGATACTGATACACAGCTATTACTGAAAAAGCACAGTGCAAAGCCCTAATCAAAGCAGAAATGCAGAAATGCTGGGGTGGAACTGAGCAGCAAATACATGTGAAGAGCAGCAGGAATGAAGATATATCACTGAAACTCAAGGTGAAAGAGAAATTAGGTTCTGCCATTACCCCAAATGGCAAAGTCTAGTTTGGGAAGGAGACGGTGGAGGGACATTATCATAGTTGGAGGTAGGCAGGGGTGCAGTAACATCCCTCTGTCACATAAACACCATTTCCTGCAGAGGCCTCCAGGTCTGCAGGCTAATAGCTTAGTTCAGCAATCAGCTTGTGGGAAGAGAAACAACCTCTGAATCATTTTCCTTCACTTCCTCCATTGCCAGGAACAGACTCTCTGTGACTCAAACGTGTAAGAAGGGTGAGAACACAGCATGAGCAATTAGAGCTGCAGAGCCTAAACTTTTATGGCCTGCATCTTTCCTATAGCAAAGAAAAGATTTAAAGGCACTGAGGGTAACTTAGCCTTTTTGTTGAAGAAGAAAACAATTTTCTCACTTGACATAAGGCCAATTTAAATATATAGTTTATTACCATACCACTTATGGCTCTGAAGGAAACAGAAAGCTTAGCTATCTGGACATGATCAGAATCTCCCAGTTACAACAGAAACAACACAAAAAACCTACAAAACAAGGAACTCTGAGAAGAATCTCATGCACTTTCCACCAGGAGCTGTATTTATTTACTCACCACTATACTCTACAGTGCACAGGCCCCTAATGCAGGCACAGTAGACAACAAATTGGAGATTACTCTTTGACCCCTTCAATTGATAGAATCACATGAAAATTAAATCCCTGAGGTTTTTGTGCATGGGAATGAGAGTGCAAATTGCAGGTCTATTGACAAGGCCATAACCCTCCTACACAACTGCATCACTTCAGCTGAAACCATGTTAATATTGACAATTGACAATGGATGCATCACGGGGAGGGGGAGTGGGACATGAGTTAAAATGAAGGAAATCTAATAATCAAACCACTAATTCTGTAGCACTAGGATTCCTTCTCTTGTAAGGTCTGTGCATTCTGCTTTGTTTTTCATGCTACCAAAATATTTTAGAGTGTTTTTATCGCAACACTGATGGGTAAAGGAATTTAAAATATAATTACCAACCTAATCAAACAAAGTCTATGCTGTAGATCCATCCAATCATTCTCCTTGGATAACATTAAGCAACAATCAGAGTTACATTGTTTGTTCATGACTTGCTGGATCCAGTTCTTGAAGGAATGTTCTTTCTTCCAAAGAACTACTTTCACATGGAAAGAACTGCTTGTGGCATCAGCCAGGGTAGGTTCACCTAAGGACAGACTCCACTGTTCTTGTGGCTCTCACTGGTCTGTATGGGAGTCTCAGCTTCACTGGAGTGTGAAGGCAACAAAAGTTTCTTGGTTGTTCTATGGGAATCATTTCTAAAGCCCAGAAAGAAAGAAAAAATAGCTGAAGTAACCAATCTTGGAAATGGAGCTAGGTGATGTTAAGAAAATGCAAAGAATCCTCTGCTGTTACTAAAATCATTATCACAATCACAGAGAAAGCTCAGAGGGAAGAGATGCACACTGTGGGCTGATGCATTCAAGCGAGGGATAATGTTTGCATCAATCTTCATCTTTCTCTGGCTGTTACTGACACCTCTGACAAAATCTGGGTTGGTTTTTTCACTTCTTCCTCATCAAGCACAACTTAGTGGCACCTGGGTGAGAACAAACCCCCAGTGAGAAGCTCATGTAACCCAGCCTGCAATATTCGGGGCTGGAGTCTGGGAATAAAGACCCTTGGCATGATGAGGGCAATGCACCTGCAACTTCTCGCACTTAGATTAAGCCCTGTGAAAAGTGTCTGGGAACATGAAAGGTGAAATGACATGATGACCAAGCAGATCCAGCCAACTCATTAGGCAATGCTCCATGGACCCTTTTTTTTTTTTAAATAAACCCCCTCCCTCCTTAATTTTCCACATTAAAATTGAATTAACACATCACATGAGCACATTCTCTAAAGCTCTGACATTAGTATGCATTTTAATAGCTAATTAAAAATTTTCACCTCTTATAATTGCCAATAAATTTCATACAGGACCTTCTTCTTGAGCCCCAAGTCAAGAGGTAGAAAAGAAGGAAATGAAAAAGTGCAACTATTGCAACTCTAGACAAGAGACAGAAGCATGGATTTTCATGTTACATTTTACTGAGGACCCACGGTGGGAATCTGATATTAATTTCAACCCAGCAGTCTTTCAGAGAAGGTATTTATATTTCTATTTTTGATTTGTGAATGTCACAGTAATTCACATTAACTTTTTATTTGATTATTATTTTCAGAAGCATAAGGGCCAAAATTCAGATTTGCTCATCTTTCACAACTCCCATTGTATTTAACTGCACTGCAACCACACAGGGCATTCAGAATAAGATTAAGGAAAAAAAATTTAAAATAGCTATTTCTGCTTTCTCTCACAGCATTCTGACAGGCTTTATGATGTCACTGTGGGATGGTGACAGTTACTCATATTCCAAGAAGACTGAATATCTATACAGGTATCCATCTGCATCAGCTTTCTGAAATTTCCTCTGGAAACTCGGTATGCACACATTTCAAGTGCCAAGAGAGAGGAGCAAAGAATCTGATGTTTACAGAGTTTACAATGAGGGTTTATTTGGACTTTCATCATTAAGGCTCTGTAGTTATGGTAAAGTCTATTTTCCTCATGCAAAGGAACAGAGAGCAAATAAAACACCAAAGGTTTTACAGATGAGTTCCTGTGATTTGATAGAACTGTTGCAGTTGGATTTTTGGTGTACTCACATCTTGAGAGGAATTTTCCGTATCCTTTGTGGCTGCTTGTACTATTTAACAGGTAAAAAAATCAATATATTTAAGATATTATAATCTTCTCTCATCATCTGGTCAAAATTGGTCCAAGCAGGAAGGTAAGCAGGGGCACAAACATGCTAGGCTAACAAGCCTAGTTTCTTTAGCTGGGAAGGAGCTAATACTGTAGAAGCTGTAAAAAGGGTGCTGATAAAATGCTCTGAAGTTCCCACATGTGAACCTTGGCCCTGCATACATCAGGCTTGGAACTGCTGCACTGAACTGATTTTTTTTTTTTTTTGGAAGCCAATGGACTCAACAGCTACAGCAAAGGCAGATTTCATAAAAATTACGGTTCTACACACTCGTGCAAAGAGGGCATAGGAAAAAACTGATAGTGAAGAAAAAGCGCACATAGAGCACTGGTCCATAGCTGGCAAAAGGTATCATTAAGCTGGGAACTTGTGGGTTTACATCAGGCTCAGACCCCATGATTCAGGTGGGAAAGAGAAGGTTTCCCTTAGATGCAGATAAAATTGCCTCTTCCTTAGATTCAGATAAATATTCCTTTCAAGAGTGATTAAATAGAAAAAGAAGACAGTATTAGAATCTGCTCAGACCTTATGCTGCAGAGAAAGTTTAGCAGAAAAGGATAATATTGAGGCTGATGAACTTCAGATACTTTGGGCAAGAGTTTGGAAAGAGATGCTTTATTACTCTATGGAGTCAGTGCTGAGCTTTCTGCAGCTCCTTCATTGCAAGCAGGTAAAAGATCAAAGAAGGCATCAAACCTTCCATGAGTTGCAGAACTCTGCTCTTTGTGTCCTACTTCCAAACCAGCAAGATTAAAGCTCCCATACTGAGGAAGGTGCAGTGATGGGAAATGCTGGAAATCATGTCTGTATTATAGAATGCAGAGCCACGTGCCTTGTCATGCTCCCCTTGGGGCTTCATTGTCACCAGAGACAAACAAAACAAAGCAAAAAAAAAACCAAAAAAACAAAAAAACCCACCCAAAAAGCCCCACAGACCAATCAAAGAAAAAAAATTAATTGTGAGAGAGAGCAGAATCTAAATTCCCTTCATAACACATTTCTGCATGGGTGTTTTTTATGATGCATCTAGAAAATTCAGCAATGCCTCACCTACAGGGTCCCATTGCATAATTCCTGGGGGAATGCTCTCTCCCTGGGGGAAAAGGTCGTGAAGGAAACACAAACACTTGAAATAAAGGAACAAAAAAGGCAGCTCCCTCTCCTGGTATCTGCTGCGTCTCCACGAGGGGTCTCTGCAGACGCAGCTACGGCAGCAGGTGCTGCACCGGGACAGGCAGGAGAGGAGAGGGATGGGTGATGCTGAGGGGGGGTGGTGAGGTGGGGGTGATGAGATGGGTGTGGTGTGATGGGGGTGATGAGACTGGGGTGATGTGATGGGGGTGATGAGATGGGGGTGATGAGATGGGCTATGATACTGGGGTGATGTGATGGGGGTGATGGGGCTGATGAGATGGGGCTGATGAGATGGGGGTGATGGGGCTGATGAGATGGGGCTGATGAGATGGGGGTGATGAGATGGGGGTGATGTGGTGGGGGTGATGAGATGGGGGTGATGTGATGGGGGTGATGTGGTGGGGGGTGATGATGTGGGGCTGATGAGATGGGGGTGATGAGATGGGGGTGATGTGGTGGGGGTGATGAGATGGGGGTGATGTGATGGGGGTGATGTGGTGGGGGTGATGTGGTGGGGGTGATGAGATGGGGCTGATGTGGTGGGGGTGATGAGATGGGGCTGATGAGATGGGGGTGATGAGATGGGGGTGATGAGATGGGGCTGATGTGGTGGGGGTGATGTGGTGGGGGTGATGAGATGGGGGTGATGTGATGGGGGTGATGATACTGGGGCTGATGTGGTGGGGGTGATGTGACGGGGCTGATGAGATGGGGGTGATGAGATGGGAGTGTTGAGATGGGGCTGATGAGATGGGTGGCTTCACTGCTACACCGGATTTGATGGAGAAAAACGAAGGAAGAGACCAGGAACATACAGATGTTCTCTGATACACCACCCCAGCCCCAGCACAATTGCAGCTCTGGGCATTCACTCGAAAAGAAATCCGTGCAGATGTGACAGATAAAGTTTTTTCTACCTTTTCCTTCAGTGGGTTAATTTTCAATATAGATAGGGTGAAAGTAGGACTGACCATGGGTTTTTAGTTCCTTTGAATAGCCCCAAGGTTTCTGTTCCTTTATTAGTACTTCCTTCCATCAATAGTTTTTTAGTGCAGGACACTAAGCTGCTTTTTGGAAGAGACAGGCTAACTTGATCATTATCTTGAAGGATGCTTTACTTTTTCTTCCATTCTAAACTTCTAGAAATTAGCACGGCAGGCATTGTGTTCACACTCTTCATGCCTGTGAATGTGGACTCACATTTAGCTGTGAGAAAATTAGTCATTTTCTGTATAATAATTTTGTAAAATATAGAAAATAGAGTCAAAAGAGACCTCAGGATTATTACCTCACCCGATTGGGTGAGCTGATTAGCTTCAGAAAGCAAGAACCAATTCTATGTAATGTGTTTTTATAATTATCAACACAAGCATCACCATGTAATGATGGTGATTTCCAGCCCTCCCAGGGAACCGATTTCCATCTTTCCCAATAAAAGAAGGTCTCCTGGTTTCTCACCCATGGCTATTCAAATATATTTTAAACCCACGTGTCCTTGCCAACTTGACCATTTGCATAGAAAAAATCTCAATCCCTTCCTTCTTCCCCACTTGGCTAAGGCCATGCTTTGCTCTTCCCTGGCGAGCACTGAACTGCTCTCACACCAAAAGGACTCCAGATGAATTAAAGCCCAGGCTACCCTATGCCTCTTGACTTCCTGGGATGGACAGCTTCTCAATTTAAAATGTGTAATATATTCTATGTGTAATATTTATACTTTGAATTTACTCACTTTACAAAAAGACTCGAGGCTCCAGGATGAAGCTGGCATATAAGCAGAATAGGCACTTTAGTCTTGCCTGATTAAATTTTCCAATTAATTTCAGTTTATCACATACCTTGACAAACTACACTGAAACGCGTAAATCAGAGAAGCTTTCTCTATGGTTTTTCTTTAAACATTACTGTGTTTAAAGAAAAACTGGAGTCTTTCTCCTCAGCTGAATCAGAAAATCAGATCTCTATGCACTGCGAGAAGCAAAAAATATCTGTCCTGGATTCAAATATTCCCAAATGATGCTTAATCCCAGGCCTCAAACACAGCTGCTTTCTGTGATACAGAATGTTCTTTAGTGTACATAAGCTTCCCTGAGCATGGAGGGAAAGGCTCAGAGTTTAATGCTCTTATTTTCATGTTCATATTTTGATACAGAAAGCTGATCAGATAGAGGTGAAAGGTTATTTGATGCTTTCTTAAACCCAATCAATATTACAGGGCTTCTTATCTCTTTAAGTAGAGTCACTGGTCTGGAAAAAGATCTGAAGGTGCAAGACTCATCCTACCTGCACAAATAAAGAAAAAAGGCATCCCAAATGCTGGCAGCCCTGAATGTAAATGTTTAAGGTCTGAAACAGGTTCTGGTTCAGCAAACTCCAGTTTCCTTAGTCCCCAGCAAGAGTGGGCACCCAGAGCCTCACAGGCAGAGAGAAAGAGGAAAAAAAACAGCAGAAAAGAATCCCAAACAAAAAACCTACAAAAAGTAATTGAACAAGCACTTTCCCGCTTCACTGAATTTCTATCCCATGAAGCATTAGCCATTTATAATGTATACAGCCTTCTCCCTGAAGGCTACTGGAGCCTTTTGCAGGCTTTTTATGCAAGACTCGGATGTAACAGCGCTGAATTCCATGTTTACAAAGCCTGACAACAATTTACTTCAGATTTTACAATAAAATCTGTGTGTGTTAGTATGAGGAGCTTGAGGTACATATTTCCCCATGCTGCCTGCTAATGGCTTTTTCTTACAGAGCAGGCGAGGCACTGTATTCATATCTATTTTGAAAAGGTCTCATCTCAAACCCTGGACTTTCCCACCAGGCAAGGCATTGCTCTCCAGGCTCTTTATTTGAATATGTCATTCTAGGTGTTATCTCTTGGCCTTCGGAAGCAAAAAAATAAAAAGACAAAAAGCAACTGGTGGAGCCAGGACATTGAGCTGAAAAAGATCCCAGAGAAGGAACAAAAGCAGACACACAGATATATCCCTATTATCCTTTTCCATCAAATGTTGTGTGTTTCTTATGCACAGTATAACAGCGTGCATTCTGGTTTGGGTTTGGCTGATGTGGTTCATACCAACACTGCTCCAGCAAAAGAGTAGGGGTCACCCTTCTCAGGACCCTTCAGGCAGCTGCAGGGATGCATTAAACTGCAATTCCCAAATGCAAGGACTGGAAGCAGGGAAATCTGGCACATTATGGGTATCTCAGCCCCTCTGGAGATCTGGAGTGAAGAATGGTCAAACTGACCTAGAGCAGCAAACAACTACCCAAGGTAACTTGTATTATTCATGTTCTTTACTTCCAAGGATAACAGCATGCTTAACAACTCAATTTAAAAGCACATTTTTGGAAACTTATTCAGCCACTTCTGAGTAATGGATCTATATTAGAACCCTTTGGGGCCTTATGGGAAGAGCTCTTTTCTGGTTAATTTCCTGCCTTTAAAGAAGGTCAAAGGAAGATTTGTAGAAAATAACATCAGAAAGAAAATACATGGACCCATTCAAAACACACAGTTCCAGAGATTCAGCGAGACAGGCATTGAAACATTTTCCTGGCCCCAGGTATGCCTCACTAGACAATGTGGAGCTTGTTCTCTTCCAGTTTGCAGGTGAACAAATTGCCTCTGAACTGGGCCACATGGATTTTAGTTCTATCTATAATCCAAGGGGATGAGAATTAGTAGCTAGAGGGGCTAATTATGGTACTTGAACACAAGAATCTTAATTCAAATAAATCAATGTCAGCAATGATGATAGGAAGAAAGAACGGATTGAAGAGATTTAAAATGGAAAAGAGGAGACTGAATTACGCTTTTACAGATTCCAGAAAGTCTGTGATTGGTTCAGAGCAGAATGTTTTTTCACAGGGGAAAAAAAAACCAAAACAAAGCAAAGCAAAACAGAACAAAACAAAGCAAAAAACTCCTCCCAAAGGTGCCACCACTACATGCAAATGCTTTGCTTTATGTCACTCAGAATTATTGCCATGAGCATTTTGCAGATTTGAAACTGGGATGGGTTGCAGTTTATATCACTATTTGGCTCAAAAATTCAAGCAGATATCTAAAACCTGAGAGAACTGGAATATAGAAAACAAAGACTAATTTAAGAATTGGGCTGTGTGGCAGCTCTGTTCTCTCTAAACCATGTGATCTCTGGACAGATGGCCATTTGATGTTTCCTGAGTCTCCTGGTTCCAGGAATTAGAAATATCTCAGAAAAAAGCTCTCTTCAATGGTTTGGTTTGTTTTTTTTTTTAATCTGTAATGAAGCTAGTAGGTCTCATAAAAATATTTATTACTCAGCTATCTCTCATCAAAAATAAAAAGTACTCTTAAGAACTGCATAATCTTAATTTCTTCCCAACCTCTGAAAAATTTTGGTGAAAAGGTTCTGGTACAGATTGTAGGAAGAAGGAATATTTTCTCAGGTTTCTCAAGTTTTTCTCAAGTTTGTTTCTGCTGCACCAAATGAGGTACAGTCTAGTTTCCAGTACTTTTGTTTGACAGCTTTGTCCCTCACCACACAGGTAGAGCCTCTTGGATGTGTAAATCTACAGGGATTTGCAATGGATTCATGTGGACAGCAGTGGCACAAATTAAATAGTCACCATCATTTGTTGTTGCCATGGAAGAGTCAGAGCTGGAGACCAGAGTGCTCAGGTACCAGGATGCAATCATCAGCTATTGGTCTCCCACACAGGTAATTCAGTTATCCTTCAGAAGTGACCAAATCAAATTAGGATAGATCAGCTGGCAACTCAGAATCTGTCTTTCCTGCTTAGACTCCACTTAATCCCAGTCCATGGTTTGCCTTGTTTTATTTCTTGTTCTACTTGTTTTCCCTCCCTTCCTGTCTGTCTTTCTCTGAAGAAACACTGCATGCTACTGGCTCTGAGAGATGTTTTTATTGTCATGTATCCTCCTTGCTTATTGACACATGGCTAGACAGCTATTAGAAATTAATTAGAGGATTAATTACACCAAAGTCTGCTCCTGCACACAGCATGAAAGGCTATTGCCAGAGCTGGGTTTCAGGTTTCAGCACATTTCTGCGATTAGCCATGTGGAGCACAACGTTCCTCTGTTCAGCAGGAGGGCAGGGAGGGTTGATCTCTGCTGAGGGTCAGACTTGAAGGCTGCCCTCAGGGCAGGCATGGATGAACTTCACCCCCAGACTCCTCAGGCTGGGTTTCACCTCCAATTATCCTCAATGGGGCTGCAGTGCAGCCGGTGACCAGGTCAGCTGCCCATGGAGGGCAGGGACCTCTCCCAGCCTTGCCTCCATGGTCATTTTGTGCTTGCATTTTGCATTATTTTCACGTTATAAATGGTTCAAACCCTAAAGTAGGAGCTAGAACCACCTGACATTCAGGAGGTCCATTTAGAAAGCAAATCCAGAACTCACCACTACTGTTTTGGAAAGTTAAAAAACTCGCTCTGGGAAACAACAAAACTGAGTTTTATTCCACTTTTTCTCACCTTCCTCTACAACACTGAATGCTCTTTTAGTGCAAGAAGAATGTTTATCCCTAAACTCTCATTAGCTGGCATATATTTTTTTAGAAAAACATGAGTTATCAATATGCTAGCAGATAGTTTAAGGTTTTATTTTTCATGACCCAAATTTGGCCAAGAATGCTTTCCCCATACATATCTGCATAATATTTCTGCACAAAAATATCTCAGTTATCTTTCAGTTTTAATACCACTTATTGGAAATACAGAGGTCAACAATTAATAAGCTCATTAAAACTTACAAGCTGCTTTGATTAATATTCCTTGTCTAGTTCCTTGAGAAATGTTCTGTATCTCCCAGGCTAATGAAGACAAGGCAGAGTTATTTAGGTGTTTGTTAACAAAGCTGATTTGCATATAATTAACTGAGAAGGATTCTGTCTTTACAAGGGAAGCTCTGCCAATCTCTTTTGCTAGGGTGTTTTATGTAAACAGACTAAGTCCATGCCAAATTAACAAAGCAAGTTATGTTCTTAAAAAACTAAATTAACTCAAAGGGATACAATTTTGGGGGCTATAACTGATAAAAAGTAAAGCACATATTAGAAAACAAACCGCTTTCTTTCAAATGCTGTTTATTCTGTCATGTGGGATTTTTCTTGTATGCTCTCATTCTTTTAATTAGTTAGATTGGTTTTTAGACATTTAAATGAACAAAGACTCTCATATTGGATTGCTCTTTCCGATGACCTACTTACGAAAAAAATTAGTACAATTTCAGCAAAGCCATGCTTTTGCACAGATGTCCTCTATAAGATTGCTTATTCTACACCTGTCATATACCCTGAAGCTCTGAATATGAAATATTACACAAAATAACTTGCTTTTGCAGCCTGCAGGGTGACCAGGCCTTCATTTAAAATGCATTTCAAATCAGACAAAAATAAAAGCATGGACTTTTAGTCATTCACTTCCCATTTTGTCATCATGATTTCTTCCCTAAAAGGATTGTCAGGTGTTGGGAGAGGCTGCCTAGGACAAGGTTGGGTCACCACACCCAGAAGTGCCTGGAGGTCATGCAGATGCGCACCTCAGGGCCATGGTTTGTAGGTAAACTTAGCACTGCTGGGTTGGTGCTTGGGCTCGATGATCTTGGAGATCTTTTCCAACCTAAACCATTCTCTGGTTCAGAGGAGCACTTGGGGGAGCAAAATCACCCTAAATTAACAGCTAGCTATTAGTGAGATCTTAACAATCAGGATCACAAGAGGCTGCACAAAAGCAAAATGCAGTTGAAGGTTCATGAATGTGTAGATCAAATAATAGAGGGGGACCCAAAATCTCTTATTTCATGGCTTGACTATGCTAAAGAATCCTGAATGAACGTTTTTGTGTCAGTTTTCTAAGGCTAATAGGAAACAAATTTTTTTAAAATTAAAAACTATAACCGTATTTAAACTTTATTTACATCAGGTTATATAAAAACTGCCTGATCTCACTGATTACATTCAACTTCCAAACTCCCTCATCTACAATTACTCCAATTAATACAATTACTCTACTCTTTCTTCACCGTCCAGCTTTACACCCATTTCTCCTATTTATTTACGTAAAAAATATTTTATAAAAGAAAACAAAAGACATCACATCACAAGCCAGCTCCTGCAGGAGATAATAAGTTTCAGGAAACTTTCCTGAAGAATTTTGTCTACACCAAGGAAAACTCATGGAACAGAACAAGGCATTTAGGTCCTTAAATAAATAAAACTCTCTTAAAGCAGAGACAGAAACTGGTGAGCAACAGAGCTGCCAGATCCCCAAACCTTTCTCTGCTTTAGTTGCTACTGTAGCAGCAAGCAGAAGCAAAACAAAATATTAAAGAAAAGCTTGTGGACACACTGGCACTTCCAGCTGTGGACTTGTTATGTGAGATGGACAGAATCTGCCCTCTGTGGGGAAAAAATAAATAGCAAACAAACAAGCAACCAGCACCCCCCTAAATAATCAGTAATAATAAAAAACCAAAACAGTCCATCCAAGATCAGATCTGAATTGAAAAAAACAATCCATAAAGAGAGCATAAAGGAGCTGGATGGGACCAAAGCGGGGAATGGGAGCAAGGTGGAAACAGTTTGATGAGTTTGAGGGTCTTCCACTCTGCTGTTCTCATTCGTTTCAGAGAGGTTTTCTCAGCTGTCTCCACAGTCAAGAAGCTCAACAGAGCCCTTTGCTACTGCTGACAGCCTGCTGGTGCATGACTGAGAACTGACCTATTTGCAAAGCAAGAAGGAACCAGTAAACTGCAAAAAAGCAACAGTTGGGGAAGCTGTCATGGTCTCTCTGTCACTGGTCCAAATCACAGCCAATGACCCAATGCAGATAACAGAAAAAGGCAAACTCTCCAACAAAATGTCCAGTTATATCCATGTGAAAAGGCTCCACACCAAATTAAATCATTACAAGTAAAAAAACCAAAATAGTAGCATTAGTTTTGATTTTTGAATGGCACATGGAAGTCAAAACTTCCTTTTGAAATAGGTCTGAACAGGCTATTAGATCGGCTTTGAAACAGGGTATCCTATAGAACATTTATTATTGCTTTATTTTAAATGTATTACAGCTGAAAACCCATACTCTGGATCATTTTAAGCTGTTGTGTCAGAAAGTACCCTGCTGATTTGACCTACTGAGTTGAGTGGTGTAAAATGGACAGATCTGTACAATAATCAGTTTTTAATTGCAAGAATAATTGTCAGACAGACCATGGATCATTCAATAGTGTTAAGCATAAAACCACTGGAAAGAACCTGAGAGACTAGACAATGATATTAAAAATAATTCACCATTTTCTCCTGACCTGGATCACGCTTCTTTTCCCTCCTACAACATCTGTAAAACTTTATCACCTCATAAATATTGCTAAGAAAAGAGGAAACAAAAAGGAAAAAAGAAAGAGGTGCCACTAAAGAAAGTATTTGTCCCACTGCTACTGGATAATTCAAGTCACACTCAGAGAAATGGACATACATACATGAGTTTTATGCCAACCCTTATTTTGCTGTTTCATTATTAATAGTAGGATATCTAATCACAGTTGCTACACAGTTGCTACTCTCTAGACAGAAGAGCGTCGCCAAAATACAATAAATATGAATCAAGCCATTTGCAAAAAATTTACTGTTGGAGTCAGATGAATATTCTGGGAGAAAAACTGTCTGGCACTGTAATGCATAGACCACGTGAGACTGATCCCAGCCTTAGCATCTCAAATCTGAGAGAGCAAGACTGCTGTCACCAAGCTTTTTCTAGGCAGAACTGTGATAAATACCCATTCTCTAGGATTTTCCAGATGCATAGTTTATTTAGAAGTAACTTTAAAATGGCAAAGTTTGTGCTACCTTAGAAAACTGCAGCAGTTAATTCAATGCTGTAAGGACAGAGCTGTGGAAAGGGGCATGGATGGAAAAGGATGAGGTCCCAAGAACCTCTCTTAACAACCTGCTTTGCATGGACCTGAAACATGGATGCCGTGTTTACTGGTGTGAGTAGGCAGTCCACAGTAAATCTAATTAGATTGAGCAACAAAAGGACCCAGGAGTGTGCAGAACCATGAATGGAGCCTGCCTTTTAGGCCATTCACTCTGAATGACTGTGTGTTCCCAAGGCTTTCAGAGACTTTCTCTTTGGAAACAATGAAAGAATGAAAAAGGGACTTTTCTTTCCACTGCAAGGTGAGGGAGTTAGATAATACACCTCATTAATTACAGGCAAATCATCACCACCACACATGAAGCCAAAGAAGAGGCCAGAATGACTTTTTTTTTAAAAATTATTGTTCAGTCACAGCGACAGAAAAATAAGTAATAAATCAGAATCAGAGTGCACTTGATGGTTTTATTTTGCAACTCATCTTGCTATTGTGACAGTCTGACACTAATTAGCACTCAATGCACAGGGGATGGATTGCTGTGGCCAATGGATCTCATTATCTGCTGTGAAATTGTCTTGCCAAGACCAAGCACACCAAAGAACAGAGACCTCAGCAAATGGGCTGTCAGCAGCTGTGAGCATCACCACAGAGCCTTGGGTGCACAGATCAAAGGGCACAAAGGAGCTCCACAGAGCCAGCTGCCTAGATTTTCATGGATTTATTAACTTATCTCACGAAGGCAGGGAACTTGCCAAAGAGAAAATCCCAGTGTCCACAGTCTCTCACCACTGTTCGAGCTGAGGCAGCCCACTGAGAGGGAAACTGAGGGCACCCCAAAGCCTGTGGCACTGCTCTTTCACGTGCCTGTGTGTTAGCAGATGTGCCATCCAGGGGTGACCCAGTTTGTGATCACCTTGGGGACAGGGATGGAAAGACACATTGTGGGCTCCCTGCTTTGACCAGCTGCCTACTTGCATTAAGCTAATAAGAAATTGATTCTTTGAGACTTGTCAAGTGTGCTTGACAAGTGCCCAGCAGCTCCATTAATAAAAGAGGAAGGGCAGGAGGGAAGAAGAGTCAAGAGAGAGATCAAAACAATCATAGCCACAGGCACTGAGTGACTGCCAGATCCTCCTTTAGGGAATGGGGCTCCAGCCTGCTCCCGGTTCAGCTGTGCCCATCACTGTCCCCAGGGTGATCACAAACTGGATGTTGTGTCCCCATGTGCCTTCCTCCCACAGGCACTGTCAGACCCAGCCTGGGCACACAACTCCACTGCATGAACAAAACCCTAAAAGTCAAAAGAATCACTGCAACAGCAGAGACTCCTGTGACCTTCTTTGCTCAAATGAGACACAGCAGTCTCAAAGTTTCCCCCAGCAGCCTGTGTTTTACCTAAACCAAAGCAGCAGAAGAGCAAACAGCTCAGGCTCCCAGGTGGTCTCAGTGGTGGGGTGTGACAGACTCCATGTCTGAGTCAGCTGGGAACACACAGGGATGGGCTTTTCTCACCTCAAATCCCAGTCTCTTGGAGGCAGACACAGTGAGAGCTGTCTCACAGCCATTTAGGTGACAACTGAATGTCACCTAAGTGACAGTGACAGAGGCAGAGGCAGTGGCAGAGGTTTCCTAGCCCAGGGACTACATCCTTGACACAACAGCATCTCCCTTATCCTACAGCTCTTCTAACAAGTGTGAGAGCAGCTCTGCTTAAGAATTTGTTTTAGGGAGAAGCTCATGTAGAGGCTGGCAGGTCCTTTGGATTATGGCAGCTTGCAGGAGGCAAAGCAATTAAACAATAAACCACCAGGACTATGAGTGGATCCATTTTCTGAACACCCCTTCAAGGAATAAAGCACTTATTAGTCTAAATGTTTGTGCTGAGTGTATAACTAGTCCTTGCTTTTTTTTTAAAGGTGACTTCTGAACTGAAAATTGAAACAAACTTTCTTCTTAAAAGAGGATCATTTTGTGTAAAAAGTCTGCATGCAAAAAGGTTGCTTTTAACTAAGTTTTTTGTTTTTTCTATCTGTTTGTAATTTCAAAAAGTAATAATAGATCAGAATTGGACATCCAAGTATCTGCAGCGATCTAATGGCTCTTTGATTTCCTTTTTGCCCAAGATGCGAGACAAAATACAGTATTTAGACCTAAGGCAGTAAGAAAAGGTCACTAGTATTTTTATTTTTTTTTCCAATAAAACCCAGGTATGGTTGTTCATATTCCCTTTGAGAGATTTCTTGGGTTATTTTAACCAAGAAACAAGAGAACTGTCATCTTATGTTCATGGTACAGCAGTCAAGAAGGTAGATATCCACAATCTACCCACAACCTTGCAGGCTCAGCTGAATACATCATCAAACAGAAGACAGTTTCTGGGGCACACAACTGGAATATCTTGACCATGCTCTTTCTGGTCAGGCCTGTGTACGTAGCTTATTTATTTATGGCATTTTTAATAGATGGAACATCAATATTTGATGTTGCCCTATGAATTATTAAAAATCAAGAAAATCAAGAACATGAAATACAAACATCTACTTTTAAGTGACGATGGGGTTGTGATATCCATAAATAAATAATCTGGTGGCCAGTTCCAGCTTTCTGAGATTGAGTTAAATGAGAAGGCACTTCAGTGGATTTACAGCATGTTTACAGCCATGTGTGTGGGAGCAGAATCTGACCAAGGGATTTCAAAGTTGAGTCTAATGAAGTTATCCTAGAGCAGTGTGTGAATTTTTAGCTGCTTAGAAAAATGTATTATTTAAATAAATATATATAAAATCTTTGGTTAGAAAGGGACAAGCAAATTAAATTTAGATAGATGTAGCTCTACTTTTGCTTTTTGGCTTCTTTGTGATAAACAACAAAGGCCTAGTTTCACCTCAAAGAAATTTGCTCTAAAAATAACCAAACAAAAAAGCTTTTAAGATGTGTGAAACAATATACCTGAAAATAATTTTCTGCAGCTGAAGGGTTTTTCACACCCTGTGCTCTTATAATTTAATTGAGAGGTAATATTCATTAGACTTGCTGTTATTGCTTTGTTTGTTAAACAAAAAGTGTTAGTTAACCATAGGAAACACTTTTTTCTTTCCAAGCAGTGAACTAAAATAAAGGCCACAACAGTAAATGTCTTTCTTGTATATAATAAGACTTTATTTCCCAGAATGACAAAAGAAAAAACAGGGGGGTAACTCTAATAGCAGAGTTTTACAGATGTGTCCTGATTCACAGAGAAATAAAGTAATTAAGTAAGTGTGATGGAGCAACAACTGAATATAATTCTCATGCATCATCTGGCAACAAGAAAATTCCTTTGTTCCATCACAGTTTGAATAATATGAAACTCTGCAAAATCCCACCTTCTTTTCTTTGTGGATAATGGGACACCAAGGAGGTAAAAGTGTGAGAACACAGAGACAGGTGACAGAGAACTAGGTTTTAGGGCCATTGAAGTTAAAACTTCTCAGATATTTATATAAAAACCTACCAACCTACCAGTGACAACTCAACATGGACTCCTGCCACCTCTAATGGAAGATACCATGAGCCAAAATTGAGATTTTGCCTGATGTGTTTTGAATTAGGACAACCATATTAACAAATTGAGGATGTATTTTCTGAATCCCAAATTAACTTTTTCCAAATATGTTTGTCTATGCTTGTGTATGTTTCTACTTTAGGAAACAAAACCAATGTATTAGCACAAGTAGGCACTTGCACGTGTGCAGACAGTAAATTTAATGAGTGCCATTTCTCTGCTTCTCAGCACTAAGCAGAAGCCATCTCATTCTTGCCTTGTTGTGCTTTATTAGTGCTTTGTGAATAAATTTCTGAACACCACCTTTGACATCTCTGATTTTTCCAGACACTGTAAATTGTTCATGAACTGCAGTGAATTTACCTGATTCCCTCACAATTTGTGTGTGTATATGCCAGTAGGACATTGCAGCTGTGCTGGTTTTACCACAATACTTTTATGTGCAGATCTCAAACACCATTTTAAGGCTGTATGGATTGTTATTTCCCAGCAGATGATAAAGGGATGTGGATAAGTAAAGAGAAATGACCAAGAACTGACAGTGAATTAATGGGTCAACCCATCACTGCCAAAATCTTTCCAACAGATCTATGAGCATCAGTATCACAACAAAGTGCAAACTGTCTTTTGCCTTCATAATTGAAATATCAGTCCTTAAATGAAAGGACATGGTACTTGCTTGTCTAGCAGCATCTCTTTCATCCAATCTAGAGCTTGTACATTCCCAAGAGATAGACAGCTACAGCATCATTATTCACACGCAGCTTCACACTCAGAGAGGGATGGGGACCTCACATGACAGATCCAGCATGTAACCTGACATGGAGATGTCCCTTGACACTCAGATTTCTATTAAAGACATGAGGACACTGAAGAATCCTGCTGGCAATATTTCAGGAGTGGCAGCAATTAACCAGGATCCATCTGACAAAGGGCTATCTTAAAGAACTGCAATTCTAATTAAAAGCTGCAGCCCGTCACAGGTTTGCACAGTAGTCTCCTATCTGGTTCCTCTCTGTTGCAAATTACAGCTACCCCTTCCCTCCATTTTAATTAAATGCTGTTAACTTGACATAATTAACTCCCCTTAATTTTTGGTTTTTGTTTTCTTTTTTAAAACAGGCATTAAAGAAATAGAACTCAAGTGCAATTTTGTATTTGCCAGATTTGCTGGTGGTTAGGTACAATAATGCTTGTCATTAGACCTCTCAGGGTTAACCTGATTAATTAATTTATCTCCTCTGGAAAATTTTCCTTCCATGCTGACAAAAGATCAAATCACAGCAGAAAGGTTCCCTGCTTGCCAGGCACGAGTGCGCTGTCAGTGTCCCAAATGCAGCCGGTGGTGGTTCCATCTCAGCCACGGCAGCGGCTGGATCAGCGGCCTGTTCTGGGATATTGGCTCCCTGGCGTTGCTGAGCTGCTGTGAATTTCACAGCTTCACTGACAACCATGTTGGGGATCCAAAGGTCTTCAGATGATCTTTCCTCTCTTTGTTCACCCTCTCTCTTTCCCAGGGCATGTCCACATGGGTAGGTTTAGCTCACGCTTCTGCTGAACCCGTTATCTCTACTAAAAGACCTTTTACTTTGGAGGGGAACATTTCCTCATGCTAATGTTTAGAACAGATACAGCCTACTATTTACAAAACAAAACAGATTTTGTCTGATAAATTCAGTGCAGTATTTTGGGACAGACCTTAAGGCTAGAAGGAGGAAAGGATCCATGCAGACTGCTCTCAAGACTCTGACCCTGGCCAGAAACCTCAAGAAGAGCAAAAGAGCAAGTGTACAGAGTACTTTCCCAAAATAATCTCCTGTCCCCAAACAATTTGAAGGCTGCAGCCTTTTTGAGCCAGACACAATCTCTATGTATTTAATAACAATCAGAGTATATGTTTTCACTAGTTTGCCCAGAACAGCATGGAGCTGTGCAGTCCTTTGTTTTCTATAGTGTCCTTAAACCAGGAATGCAGGAACACTTCCCAAAGCCTTATTACCCTTAAAGATGCTGGGCAGACAGAAGGGTTGTCAGCAATATTTTCACTCTTTTTTACAACACTGTGAAACTAAGATTTTGATGCCTCAAACTCAAATATTGCCCCATTTTGGTACTGCTGAACTTCAAGTATCTATCTTGGAAGGTGGATTAGGAAATGAGATTCAAGTGAAAGGGGAGAGAGGGGCCAGAACTGCTCCAGAATGTCATACAAGGAACTTAAACTTTAAACATTTAACCATCAGGGAGGGTGGCAAGTTTGACACTGGCTCAAGGAGGAGCCTCCCCTTCTAACAGGAGCTGTATGGATTGGTCCCTCTGTTTCAGGCTTTCACAAAAACTTGAGTGGTCTGCCCTGGTACCCTACCTGCAGCCAAAGCCAGCAGCAGCTGCTGTGAGCTGGCTCATTTAATTTCCATGAGGAGACTCAGTCACAGCATCCAGCTACACTGAGAAGCTTTTATGAACCTCCCAGGGCTTGGCTCCCTGAAACCACTCCCAGGCTCCTCTTTAGGATGCTCATCAAATTGGGCCTGCGAATGAGGTTCTTTTCTAATGCAAACTTCTCCTTTAATTTCAATCTAATTTTCCTAAAGCTTCTGTGATGCTGCCTGGCATCCTGTCAGACACTCATTCCTTTGCCTGTTTGTCACACATCAGTGGGATTGATGTTGGTTTTGTTTTGCTTCATTCGTTTTTTTAAAGAGGTTAATGACAGGTTGATTCTAAGGTTAGGTGCATACAGTCACTTGTCCAGCAGGAAGCAAATTTATGTATCTATATCCTTAAAAATCTCTGTTGTTTTTTATTCTCCCTCCTTTATTTCCAGATTTTTTCCACAGTGGATTTGTGCAAATCAGTCTCCAGGGCCAGGAATACCATCTTTGGCTTGATTTGATCGATCTATTTTGGAGCTCAGAACACCATCACAGTAAAGCAGTATTTTCTGCAGTAAGTTAATAGGAAAATGGAAATCACTAATAATAAGAGAGAGGAGGTCTTTATTTTTGAAACAACCCTTTACCTACATAAAATACCCTGGGCTGAATCATTCTTCCTGCCTAGTTAGTAAATCCAGCTTGATTGCATTTACCGAGGTTGTAACTGGAGATGGGATTTAACCAGGCAAACCTACCCTGCATTTTCATATCTCCTGCTGCCACTGATGCTCTGTACTTGCAGCTCCTACATCCTTTTGAGAGTACAGAAGGCTATGTAAATGTTCATTATTGTTATTACCCACTTTACATCCCTGTACCACATGCCTTTTACAGCATCTGGTCCCCCATTCAGCAAGTTACATAAGCATACCCTTAACATTAGGCTTCCTAAGCGCTTTACCTAAGCACAGATAGCTGTTGGAGCAGGCTGATACTTTTACCTAAAATGTTTGCTTTAGTGAAGACAAGGGTAACACCGTCTCTGTTCAGCTGCTTTAATGTTTCAGGTTGACATTTGAGGCTGGTAATCTACCTCAAACTGATTTTTTGAGGGAATATTTGATGAAAAAAAGATTATGAAAGAATGCCTTTGCCTTCACAGACTCGTGCACTTACACACAGTTGCTCACTCTTGCAATTTAAAAAATAAAATACAGTAATTCTGGTGACCATTTAAGTAGGAAATTGTGATGATCCTAATTTCTGAAACAGCCACTTGGATTTTTTGCACATTTACCCTATTTCCTGCCAGAGGATCCGGGGATTGCCTTGCTATAGATGGAGGATGAGGGTTTTTTTATGGCTAAGCCAGTCATTCTCTTGGAATGCTTTCCTCCTGAATAGAGAGCCTCCAAGATCAGTCCAGGGCCTCAGATGAAAATTCCAGGTAGGCAGGCTGCACTCAAAATCGGTAGCCTCATTTATTTTAAAAATGAAATTGTGAACCATTTCCCCATGCCTCAATTTCTTTCAATAAACGCGACGTTACAATGTCTCTTACTCCAGAAACGTGACGCAAAAAGAAGCACTTTATAATTTTAACTGGCTCCAAGATTAAATAAGAAGAAAACCCCTATCTTCAGGTTGGTCTGAAAGGAGGGAAATTATTCATCTTTGTGCAACCTTCAACCAATGATTCCTGATTTACAGCCAGGCATTCCAGCTTTTCATATAGGGCTTACACATACACACACACTCTCTCTCTCTCTCTCTCTCTCTCTCTCTCTCTGTCAAGAAACACACAGAGCAAAATTTGCCTGAAGAAATAAACAACCTCCCTCATCAGGAAGAAAGAAAAAACACAATGTCCAATTAAGGGGAAGAGCTGTTTTTCTCTTTATCTCCATCCGTGATCTGCTTAAATTTTAATCATTTCAGATGCTCGCTGTAACAAAGGTCTGCTTTCACCAAAGGTGTATGATTTTTGTTTTGACACATATCACTGTCCCAGGGAGACAGTAGATGATTAATTTCTTGGCAGCAAGTTCATTAACTGGAGGCTGTGTATTATCAGCCTTCCACCAGCTCCTCTCTGCTCTGCTTCTCTGGGCTCCAGGTACCAAAATTGTTCCCTTTCACTGTGCTGTTTAAAAACCTCTCAAATTCAAATCCATTCAGTGATCACATGGAGTTTGCATGTGATTGAGTGGGTCAAACTTTCAGCAGACTAAAAATATCATGGGTCACATCATCTGGGAACTTCACAAATAAGAATAATAAGGAAAGTCTGTGGCAAACAATTTTAATAATTCTCCTGTCCGTCACTGCTGCTCACAACTGGAGGAAGATCCTCTCTCCTCTTGATAGATAGGCAGGAGGAAAAGCCCTGTCTCAAATGATTAAAGGAGGCAGTATATAACAAGCTTTCCCCATGCTGAGAGTGCCAATAGAGAGGCTGGTCAATGATATTTAAACACACATTATCCTTCCATCTTCCTGTCATTTTGTTCTGCAAGCTGTTCCGATTTGTCTGTGCCAGTAAGTCGGCTGTGAAAAGCAGCTGAGCAAATAAAGAGAAAAATCAGTCTGAGAATAGGATCTGGATTTCAAAATCTGCCCCTGGATTTTTTTTCCCTTTTTCCCTTCTTCTTCCCTCTCGTCCCTTTCCAACCCAATATCCCATTAACTTTTAAATACACCAACAGCCAAGCAGAGGAGAAGCAATGCAGCCAAGTGGAGAAAATGCTGCTGTGTGAAAGGATGCAGAGAATTTTAACATGAGGGGGAAAACATAGCTTCAAACTTCTTAAATTTCTTCTCAAGACAGCGTCTGAAACAGCAATGGGATTGTTTTCATGTCTGTCGGCATCCCCTCTGTTTTACCCCTTCCCCAGCAGGACCAGCCTGTTGAGCCCTTCTGGGTTTAGGCACAGAAAACTCTTGGCCATTGCTCTGGTTTGCTCTCTAGTGATACAACACCTCTCAGATGCAAAGCTGAGGTTCCCTTATGTTCTCATTAGATGTTGTTCCCTTCTCTGCAGAAAGGACACTCGGGCTGGTGGCTGCTGCAGTGGCGCAGGATCCCTGTCCCCAACGGGACCTGTCCCAGCCCTGCTCCCTCCAGACTCGCAGGAGGATTATCAGAGGAGTTTCCTCTCTGAAGAGATGTGGAAGGGATGAATCTGGGACAGAAGCCTTAGCTAAACAGGACACACTTCAGGATTTATACCAGCCTGGAACAATGCCTGGATTTTATTTGCAACGTGAGTAATCACAAAGGCACTTAAAAGCAACATGTAATATATTAGAAATGGCTAAACTTATTCTCCTTCCACTTGGACATAAACTGACATCCACAAAAGGCAAAGGGGGTATTTATTGAGCAGATAAATCTAGAACAGATTTTCTTTTAAGCTTTAACATCAGGTTGGCTATGGAAGAGAGGGTGGAGCAGACCCACAGACAAACCTGGATGGAAAAGCAGGGCTGGTTGTTAATGTAAGAGATCTGCATGACTCAGCACAGTGCTAATGAAGAGTAGCCAATCTCCTCATTTCTGACCTTTATTATTCTTGACCAGCCAAGGTCTTTAAAAGGCCAAGACTCTGCCTGTCCTCAGGATTAATTGATTCAGGCAGGAGAAATCAAAGTTTGCAAAGAATTTAGTAATCCTGGTAGATTTCTTATATTCTGACCTCTTGTAGATTTCAAAAGTGTTAACCCATAATATTTAGGGGCTCACAGTATCTTTTAATACGCTTGAAATTTCAGGCATACATGAATTAAGTCATATTTATTGCATTACTAGGAGAGACAGAGATGTACTTTACTTTGCAGACGAAAAGTCCTTTGTAAGAACAGAAATGATGATGTAATTTTTGAACCCCAAAAATGTTATGCTATTAGAAAGTAACTGTATGTATATAAATCCTTCCTTAACCAAAAAAGTGCTTATGACTCCCTTGATTTTCAGAGAAGTATGTACTTAGAAACTTCTCTAAGGTGAAATGAAAGTGAATGAGCCAAAGTCAGAGCCTTCTTACAAGATTTCTTTCAGGACCCCTTATTCTGTATGTTTGTATGGAGGCTCTTGACATTTGTAACAGCTGCTAACCATATCAGCTGCAGTTTAGAAAAGATTAGTGATAAGATACCTTCGTAATAGCAACCAGCAGCCCAAATTAGATCTGTGAGAATAAAATGATCTTTCGATTTCACAGTCACACTGAATGCATTGGTTTGGGAAAAATCAATTCTTTTGGAAGCAGATTCAAAATTCTGGACTTCAGGAAGTTGCTCTGTTTAATGTGACTGCTCTGATCAGAAGAAAAGAAAATTCATTTGGCTGCCCTCAAAATAAATCAAAGAAAAGAAGAAAAATTACCTTTATGTATTGGATTACCAGCAAAATGAGGTTTCTACCACATCAAGTCAGGTTAAAGTCTATTTTGGTTTATTAATAGCCAGTTTTAATTCTCTTTAAAATCAGTGATTAGGGGGTGTCTTGTTAGTTGAGCTTTGTGTTCAAAGTACATTGCAGCCATTAAGCTGTCTCTTTATTTTACATTTCAAAGATTTAAATAAGATACACAAACACAATCTATGTTATTTACTTTAATGGAGTAGCTTAATTGCTCCCCAAGCTTTTCTGCACACATTATAAATAATTGCAAGACACAAAGAGAGAGCAAAAGGAGCAGGCACATAGATGACACCATAACCTTCCAGTGACTCACACTGCCACTCCCCCACACTGAGCACTTAGCAGCATACATTAAATGCACAGCGCCTCAGACATAAAAATATTTAAGTCCAGGGCAAGCTACAGATTTATTTTCAAGAGGAAGAAAAAGATAGTCACCCCAATTATGCAATTGAGACCAAAAAGCTGTAAAATGGAGCACCTATTAGTCACAGTTTTATTGTTGTTACTACCAACCTATGGATCTGGCAAGAAAGCCGTGGCACAAAATCATTCCTGGATGCATCAGAAAAGATGATGCAGACCCCAGCTAGATCTGTGTGTGTGGTGGTGGGAAATGCTGCTCATGGCTCCTGCTGGGTGGAAATCAGTCTCTCCTCTGGAGCTGAGGAGAGCACGCACGTTGGAGGATTTCAAGGAGGATTTGGGAGTGAACCTTCACTGCAGTGCTGGGCTGAAGGTGGAGGAGTTCAAGTGTTACTCCTAGTTTGGAGCCCTGGTGCCCCAGAGGCCAAGCAGGAGTGTCACTGGGTTGCTGGCAAGGAGATGCCCCTCTGAGATCGGGCTTTTCCTGCATTCGATGTTAATGCCTTTGGCCCCTACTTCTCAGGAGTTCCCTCAGCCTCCCTTTGCTTTGTTTCTCTAAGGAAATGACACACACAGATCCATGCAGAGTCTAAAACTGATGATAAATGTTAGCTTTTCATAAATGTTGGGCTTGATCTCATGGAACAAACTCAGTTACTCAAGGGGAAATGAAGACCTTTTTTTTTTTCCTTCACAGTCTGAGTAGAGCTACTTAGAAGAGGAGAAGAAATATCCACGATCCAAACAACTTTCCTTACAGGAACTATTTCCTGTTGCAAAATCAGCTAGATTTTTCTAGAACTGTATTTGGATAAGTATTTGTGTGTATCTCTGTGTGTTGGGGAGGAAAGCCTAATAATCTCAAGGCATCCTGCTTCAGCAGTTTTGACATTAAATAATTTGATTGCTCTATCAAAAAAGCATACTGCTGAATTTAATTTGCATCATAACATTTTATTCTGTATGATTAAAAAGGAGAAGGGAGGGTAGAGGCAGGTCAGTGAAGCTTGTTTGGATGTACAGTGTGGCATTTCTGATGGAGTTTTTTTCAATTTTGTTTCATAAAAGATTTTTTTAAAATCCTTTTTTATCCACTAAGGATATGAAAACAGCAAAGACGGAAACCTCAACATTGTCACACAAACAGTGAGCTCACCTGAGGGATTTAGAGCTTCATGATTTTTAACAATTTTTCTTGAGCTGGAATTTGACAGCGAGATTGACACTGAGCTTTAGTGGGACTCTGGGTGGATCTAGCTCCCTGGCTCTGCTGTGTTTACAGGAATTGGGCCTTTTCAGTCCCTGCAGCTGGCTGAAGGAGCTGTTCAGGAAGCCTCTGAGCTAAGAGAAATATGTCTTTTAAATCAGGGAGTTTTAAGTCAGATCCTATTATCAAATATTTCTGTGATGAGAGTCAGAAAATGTAGATAGGCAGATGAAAAGACAGACCACTAGAACTACTTCAATATCTTGAAATAACTGAAGCAAAGGAATATAGAACACATCTCTTACAAAAGGAAAGAATCAAATTTGCATCTGTTCTGAGAGATAATGTGTTCAATCATGTGGCTGCTCTTCAGCCATGTTATTTTCACATTGAGCAGATAATGTGAAGTTCTTCTGTACCTAATCAAAGCTTTGTCACTTAAAATAGCAAAGACTTGTTAATGAGAGACGTGGTAGAAGACTGAGTATCTGCACGGCCTGGTGGAAAACTGTGACCTACTAAACCTTCATTAATTTACTATCTCTTGTTATCATTTACTCATGAACATACACACACACACACACATACAATTAAAAAAAAGAAATAAAAGTCACAGTGACATTAAATTTGCCTGATTCTTATATGCAGCACTCTAGGACCTCCTCCACTGCTCTGATTTGCCACCAGCTCATCCTCCACAGGACATGAAAATGCAGGGCAGGGATTTCTGAGCAGCTGGGGCTGCCTTTGAGCAATGGAGTTTGTGTCACTTGACCATATAGAAAAAGCCAGCAATTCACAGATCTTCCTTTCCACAGCTGCAAATTCTAGTCCCTCTCTGCTGAATCGAGTAAAAGTGCCATCTGCCTGCCTAAACCCAGAGCATGTTTTTATGTTTTTTCTGTTCTATGCACACCTGATAAAAGCAGATTAACATTCTCCCAAATGGAAAATGAAACTGGTTGATCTCAGACTCTCTATAGATTTAGGATAAAACCACTGCTAAGTTGCAGTTGGATTTCCAATAAAAGTCTCACAGGAAGTGTCAGAGAAAAAGTCTTCACAAAGGTTTCCCTGAAATACATGCAGACTATTTATAACACACACACAACACACCTTGTAGGATTCATTTTTCATGTTGCAAAGACACTCTGTGGTCAATCTCAAAGCACAGGGAAGTGATACCCATACTTCAGAGGAGAAAGACATTTCTCATTCACACATGGGATAAGATGGAGAATCTTGTTAGGACAGAGTTTAGATGATGGTAAGTGCCTCAATTAAATAAAATAAATTTTAAAAAATTTTAAAAAATAAAATAATCCTAACATTTGAGAACAACACCTCCCTGACCTCCATCTTTCAAAACCCCAATGCCAGTAACTTTACAAATCCTTCATTTGATGTTGATACAGGGTGATTCACACATGAATTTGTTTAAAAAAGCAAACACATGTTGTAGGTGTTGCAATTCTCTTCTATCAATAGACGTGGAATAACTTCCCACCCAGCAAAACCATCATACTTTCCTAATGTCCATACAAATACTCCAGATCAGCATTCCCAAGACAGATTTATATTTCTTCTAAAGCTGGAACCTGGATTGTTATTGAAATCTTGACTTCCTAATCATTCACTGCCATTGCACTGAATGCCATATAATTATATGACAGTAAAATAAAACTATCAGTTATCCCTCTCTCTCTCTCTTTTTACTGATTTTGTCCCTAAAATTTAAAAGGTAAATCTTTTCTGAACAATGCTAAGATTGACACCTGACACCCCTTCGCCAGTGCATAACCTATATCATACTGAAAATGTACAAAGCCATCACCTCACAGAAAGGAAAAGAATATGTTAAAATGGAAGAGAATATCCTTGCACCTTTTCCCTTGAGTCATGAAAAGCTGCACTTTATGAGCCTATGAGGTCAGCAATAGGGAAGTTCTTGAACATTTCCCAGTAATAGAGAAATAAAGAAGGAATAATCTTTAACTTACAGTAATGGGGTACTTTTTTTTAAAGCCAGGATGTTATAACCATTTAATCTAGATAATAATGGGGCACTTACATAAGAATAGAGCTTGCTTGGTATACATCATCTTGGAAAATTCCCTCTCTCACCCTCATACTAACAGGTCATATTGGATGTCATTAATTCAGCAATTCAGCTAAGCAGCTCTAGGGCACTCTTGAACTTCAACCCAGAGCACAAAGGAGCAGAGGCAGGCTGCCAGCTAGTAATTCACTGAAAGGAAGAAAGAAGAAAAAAAGAAAATGGAAAAAAAGGAAGGAGGACAAGAAAAAATGGCCTCAGTTAGACAATGATTTTAATCTAACTGCAGATGAGCTGCCCACATATGGTCAGAGTTATGGACATTAGGGAGAGAGAAGTGCTTTTAAAAATAAATTGTGCTATGTGCTAGGAGAATTGCCTGTGGATTCCTCACCAACCAAATTTGTTTTGCCAGGCTGCAAGCTTGGAAACAAATCTGAGGCAGAGGGTTGTGCTTTCTGGAGTGTAACCCCATCCTCTTGTGAACACGAGATTTAACCTCAGCAAGCAAAATGTTAACAACTCATCCTCAAGCTTGACATCTTCAAGCAAGAGTCTGCAGAGACCTAGTCTGTCCTCTATCACCCCAGCAGGAATCCCAGAAACCCTTGAAACGTTGGATTCAGTGAGCTCTAAAAATTGATGGTTGCCACGTCATTCTCAAGGAGCCTACTCAAGAGGACAATTTGGCTTTCAAAAGTCCTAACAATCATGTATTTTTGTGGCTTTGAAGAAGATGGGTGGAAAAGAGCTATCCATCTGATGATCTGAGGGAATCTTTAGCACTCCTTTCCCAAGACAGCTGGTTTTCACTCATGGTTGTGCTGAATTCAACAGAATGGTGAATGCAGGTGGATGTGCAAAGCAGAAAAGGGAGGAAATAGAAAATATATACGCCAGTCACTAAGCTTTCTTAGTAAAGGATAATTGTGGCAAGGGAATCATAATCGGAAAGAAAAAAGTGATGATAGGTGGTAGCAAAATCCAACACAGGAGGTAACAGAACATTTTCACACTTCTACATCTGTTCTGTAAGGAGAATTGTTAAAAGGGGCCAGAGGTTCATTTCTGACCTGGTGTTAAGCTTCACGGTAATTCTTCCACCTCATTATTTTATGAACAGGTTTAATCTTTTCTGACAGCAGCTTTACAAGGGGAAAGATTTAAACTAGTAGAACAACAGATCACCTCAAACAAGGCTTGTCCAAGTTCCTAAAGCCATAGCAGTCTCAAAACTAGTATATGCCAGCTATACTAAGAGTTTTTCCTGTGTTTTCTTTAATCAGCATGGATTGTTCAAACAGGCCTGGATTTATAGTGAGGCCACTAAAATTCAATTTATTTACAAAATAAACAAATAGAAGAATTAAACTCCATATGAAGAAGTAAAACTGTTTATTAGCATCCCTGTTAGCAAAGAGTAGCCACCTGTACACTTAACGGAAGGTGATATCTAGCTGCAGCAAGTCTGTCTGCTAAGTGCTTCCTGGGTTTACAGAGTAATATTGATTGGGAAAAACAAAACAAATCAAATACAGTCAGTGGAAGCACTAATAACACCTAAAATCTGTCATTACTTGATTTATTTCCCTTCCCAATACAAGAGTTTTACCCCATATTTATTTTAAATGCATTTTGTTGTGTCCCAGCTGTGTGTTACCTTTAGCAAATGCATCTTGTGGATTGCAATATTTGAACCATAGAAAGGGAAATTCTACATCCATGGTCATTTCCTAGATATTTACAGAACTAGACTCTAAGACAAGTATGTGCTAAAGTGTACAGAAGAGGTAAAACAAAACACAAACACAATGTGAGCCTTTTGTAAATTAAATGGGGTTGAGACTGACAAAAGCAGTAACACTAGCCCACCCACCCACATTATTTATTTTTACCATCATTAATCTACTTTTTGCTCCTTTTGAAATTAAAGTCACTGTACTTCCTATGATGAAGAATACCAGATCAAGCATCTCTCCCTGGAATAATGTTGACCAAAAATTATGCCAGATTTCATTGAGGGTCTTTAAAAATTCTCACAGCAGAGAAAGATGAAGCATCTCCGAATTATCCTTGCCCTTTGAATCCATAGCACTGACAAAATGCATCTACTGCTTTCTTCAGAGAATGTAACAATGCCATGCTCCCCCCCAGTCCTACAGACTACTGATGACAAATGTCACTAACTAAATTTCCCCCACCTGTCAATTCCATTCATCCCACACTAACACAGTCCTTCTTTCTGCTGCAGTCACCACTGTGGTCCACAGATGGGATTTGACTTGGGATGGGCACATCAAAATTATGTGTGTGCTTATAGCCATTGTAATGTAACCTCCAACATTTTTCCCACAAGTCAACCTCAGAGCTGAATATGTTCCTATGAAAGAAAAAAGTGGAGAGGCTCTCAGAAAGATAGAAAAACTAAGAAAGGTGATCTTGTGGACCAACATGTCCATCTCCAGACTCTGACAGTGCTTTCTTATTGCATAAATTCATCATGGATTTCATAAACACCAAGGTTGCATTTCTCATTGTGTAAAACTTCTTTCAAGGCCATCAAGCTGTTGCATTCACTCCTTTGTTCTTCAGCCTCATGTGTACTGTCATCATTTTGGTCAAAGCATGAATAAAGCTCCAGTACTAAATGCTACAGGTTACCCTGTGGGCTCCCCACAAAGAGCAGAGAGACCTGAAAGCAGCCCACAACCTGCACTATGCATCCATTCTCTTCTGGGCAACGTTTTAATGCAGCTCAGGCTGTATTTTGATTTTAAAAAGCAACACCAAAACCAGCCACAAGCCTCTCAGAGAATTCACAGAAGGTTAGAAAATGAAAGTTCTCACTGCTGCCCCAGGGCACAGGTGTGCTCTGCATGTAGGGTATCTATCTCATCCACCTGGAGAACTCAATTTATCTACAGATAAATTGCCAGTAGATTCCACTCAAGATTGTGTATTCCCATAATAGGAGCTTGTAGGACCATTACAAAGGGTACAAATGGGATGTGGTTTCCTCTGTTCAGCGTTTTATCTCAAACCTCTCAAGGCAATCCATGAACATGAACACCTACACCCCGCCTTTGAAGCAAGGCTGGCCACCAACCCTCTCTGGGAGAGCTTTGGGGCCATGTAGGGATCACAGCTATTTTCTGTCATCCTCAGGCTCTGTTTCACAAAATGTGGACAGACCAAAATAAGTAAAAGAGGCATAATCCAAAACCATCCAGAATCAGGAGTCCCAAACCCAATTCTTCCTAAGCAGAACTAATGAATGACAGGCTGAGAGACAGTAATAAGAACAGTAAATTCATGGATAAAATGGGATTATGCTAATTCAAATCAATTTTGGTACAGGAGACTTCAATGATACCCTGAAAAATTGTCAGGTTAAACACAGACATACCACTGCAATCTCTTCTGTTGATTTTTTTTTCCTTCTCTGTGTTAGTGAAATCTTTGCAATGTAGTTTCCTACTTTTTTATTTGCAAAAAAAGTTTTTGCATGAGACAAATTGTCCTGAATTGCCCACTATGTAATCATCTCCTTTTACTACATGTGTGAAGCAGAGGTTTTTTTGTTTTCAATTGTGCTTTTTTCCCCCCAAAGCAATAGTTCTCTGAGTTATGTGGTTAAATACATTAACCTTGTCCTCTTTAAAAAAAATAATTCACTGAATTGTTCTGAATTTGCCTGACCTGTAGGAGAACTTAAAAAGAAACAGTGTCAGCAGAAGGCTGATCTACTTTGTACCAGGCAGAGACAAATTAAAAGAGGCTTTGAATCCATTGTTACACTTTAAAACTGGTGATCTTTAAGCCACTCTATGGTAGGAGCTCCTCCATCATCTGGAGGGTGTGTGATTTGCAATACCAGAGTGTTGCAGCTGTAGTCCCAGAGCTAATCCATATCCCTGCCCCTGTTTGGAGGCTCCTGACCTGCAGGTTGCCAGTAAAAAATGCAATGTGCATTGGGGAGCAGGTAATGGATGAAACTGTGCCTGTGGAAGGGAGCTCCTCGTTGTCCTGCTGTTCAGTCTCTGCACATCAACCTGTCTTTTGCAACCTACTCGTGTGTGTAAGGTTAAACACACACTGTGAAAGGTGAAAAATTTCCTGGGATCATCCTCATGCTAACCTACATCAAATGGAGACCCAATCCAATCAAATAGGTGCAACTGCTGTCACAACTTTCCAAGCTGATTGTTTCCAAGCCATACTCTCTCTGTCTTTGGTCACAGCTGTTGTATACAAACCATTCTACCAGATCAGGTGTTTCAGTTTTCAAATTACTTATTGATTCATATACAAGGAAGGGGATATGAGGGACAGATAATTTAAATCTAAAAATATCCTTTCCACACATAAAAAGGTTATTTTTTACTGGATAGCAGAGAAGAATAAGTGGTGTGCTGTGATGTTCCTTTGGCTGAGATTTGAGAAAAGTATTGCAGTGAACCTGTACTTCAGAATGTCAGAACTCAAGGTATTTCAGCTAAATCGGGGCTTAGTTGTTAGAAAAGGCCTCTTATCTTGCTTCCAAGGCTCTTAAGAACACTAAGAACATGCAGGTCAAAGAAAGCTCTTCTTAGGTTTGAAATTTTTGTGTTTGTCATAAGAGCTGCTGTGCTATCTTTTTCTCCCACCAGGAAATGCATTGCTTTCTGTGAGAACTGTAAATTTGCAGCTTTGCTCTAAAACTATATATAAAATCAGCAAATTTAGAGATGCAGCAACTGCAATATACAAGAACAAAAAACCAAAAATATTTTTAAGAAGAAATCAGTCAGACATTCTTTAGCCACAGGAAACCAGCCCTACATCCAGCACAGCCATATCCCTTAATGTTTACCACTAGGCTTTGGTCAAAGAGGTTCAAATCCCAGACAAACAAAAAGGACTGTTGTTTCATTTATTCATTCAGTTGTATTTGTCAGCACAAATATTTAAAAATCCCAAAACTGTCCCATAAACATTTGTCATACCCTGGAACCCTTCAAGATAACGTTATAATATTTTCAGATCTATAATCCTGCCTTACCTAACAGGTAGCATAGCCAATACAAAAAAAAAAAAAAAAAAAAAGCTTATTGTGGTGGAACTTGTTGATTGCAACAACTGTTTTTTAACCAGAAATAAGAGCCCTTTGCCTCTCTGCAAATAAATAGCATTTGGAGAGTCAAAGTTCCTATTACCTCCTTAAACAATTGATTAAGCTCTGCTTTTAAGGCTCAAAGTCTTTAGAAAAATCTACAGGCAAAGAAATCTGTGCTCAAGGCACGGATGGTTAATTTTGTGGGGGGACAAAAATATGCAGTTCAGGTAACTTCTTGGAGGTAGCAACAGGTTGGATGATGAAGAAAGAGCTGTGAGGAAGAACCTTTCAGGAAGAAGGAAAGATGCTTCATCTGGCACAGAGCTCACGAGTCACACAGGTGGGGATCTCTCAAAGAAATTGCCTACCACTGTTTTCTTCCACATATACTGCACTCATGTCAATTAAAAGAAATATCTCAGGGCTGTTTGATTCAAACCACTTAAGAGAAATAGGCTTGCAAGCTCTAAATATTGGACAACTTGTAACAAAGGGAAATAATCTAATTTTTTTTGAAAAATAATTATATAGAAATAAAAAGAAAGATCATTCATCATTCCTGCTATAACCTTATAAAACCTCTGTGGGTCAGTTCATACAGTAAAAGAGAACATGGATTTTTAATAGGCTTAAAATTTTTTACTATTCCCCAGCATGGAAATAGCAATCTTGAGACCAGAACACTCAAAGGGAACACTGTGTCTTTCCATTTCTGCCCCCCACAGCCCTCAGTAAAGGCACTTGAAATTGATTTCTAGGTACATTTTACCAATAAAATAGTTATTTAATAATTATCTGCAAAACACATTTTTGGGCTGCTAGTAATTTTAAGCTAAATCTATATCATGAATTAATTGTTAATTAATTAGCAAAAAATGTGCCCTGTATTTTTATAAGGAAGTACAAGTAAAATGTGAATAAGGCAAGTCACAAATATTCATTATAAAATACTTCATTCCATAGGAGATGAACTGGAAGATTAAAGCTGGGACAGGCAATCCTCTGATTTCTTGCCACCCACTTTGAAAACCAGTCTGAGAGCTGAACTTTGAAAATGGTCTTGAAAACCAGTGAGGGACAGATCTACCCTTGTGGGGCTTCTTCCCTAAGCTTAGTGCCATGAAGCAGGTCTTTGAGCTCTGATGTCCCTCTGCAACAAAAGGAACTGCATGATAAAAAACAAAAACAGAACCCCAGCCAACCAAGCTAAAACGAAGAAAAAACCCCAGAACCAGACCTGGAGGATCTTACACATTAAAGAAGAGGTTTCCAGCTGATTTCTCATATGACAACTGAATTTCTGCTTGTTTCTATTTCCTTTCCTGGGGTCTATGGCTTCACTTTCCAGAGGACCAACAAATCCACCAAACATCAAAGAGCTGGAGCAGGACAGGGCAGGGCTGCAGCGTGGGCTTGTGCTGGGGGGGCTCACATGGAGCAGAGCCCTGGGGTCCCTTCCTGCTCACACAGCTCCAGCAACACCCAGCCTGCCAGGGCAGCACCTGCAGGCACTGCAGAGGGACTGCCTTGGTTTTACACTTCCTGATGTCTTCAGTTTTCAGTTCTCTGATTCCACAGATTGCTTTTGCCTTATTCCTGAAGAAGAGAAGGGAGGATCATCCTTTCAGCTGGTTTCGTTGCGGAAAAGTGCGGCTCCATAAGGCATAAATCTCATCTGGAGCTACTCCAGGGGCTCAATGTTTTGGTTTTTTTTAACCAGTAGGAGGGTTTACAGTTCTCACCATACTGTGACAGAGCACTAGGGATTGATTGTCATTTTTCAGTGCTCTCCTAGTTTGCCTCATATGAAAGAGGACAAAACGTGACTGTTATCCTCTTGTACTGGAAGGAGGTAAAAGCTCAGAGAGCAGCCTAAATTCTGCTGAATTACCTTGTCTCAGAAAAATAATCTGCTTCATACTCTAGCATCACATGGAAGTGATTTTCCAATTCAGTTATTAGATATTCCTGGCTCTTTGAAACAGTGGGAGTTGCTCAGCATAGCAAGAAATCTCAAGTAGCATGGCAAAGGACACTACTGCCATGGCCCTTTGGACAAGCAAAACTCAAATCTTGGGAGCCTGTTTAAAGAAGTTAATTTGAAGATGTTTATGATGAGAAAGATAAAATTAAATCTTATCATCCAAACAGATTTACAGCTTAAAATTTTGGACTGAGTGGACTATCAGCAAAGCCTACTCTTGAAGGAAATAAGTGGCAGCACTGAACTTCAATTTATACTGCTCTTTCTATAGGAAGTGTCACATTAACAAGCACAGGAAATGGCTGTACTGTTGAGAAGTCACTAATCTCTGTGTTTCATTTGGAGGATTTCCATTGTAATGCCTGTTAAGCTCAGATTATCATTGCTGTTAGACTGTCACAGAGCAAACAACAGGGAAATGAACTTCTGATCAGCATATATTACTGTTTTATCTCTGATTAATATTAATGAACAAGTAATGCAGAGCTACTGCCATGCAAAATCCTGTGACAGCATTATTCTGAAGGCTAGGGGAACCCAGGAAACAACAGAGTTTCTCTATATAGGGTTTCTCTATAGTGTTGGACTGCCCTGATATTGGTGTGCAAGTGTTGAGGGAGCTAAACACAGAAATGTTTAGAAAAAAACCAAAAAAACTCAAAAACCAATGGAAGAGTTACTGAATATGAAATTTGGGTTGTCTACCTGCTGATCAACATCTGCCAGATATCACATGGGATTCAATTAATTTTTTTCCATTAATTAAATTACATTACTCCATCACTGACGTCCCCTGGCACTCTGAGCACCAGCACTGAGAGGTGTGGAAGGAACTGGGTTACCTCAGAAAACAACCCTCAGTATAAGCATGCTTGGAAAAGAAGAGTCTATTGTACTGAATAGCATATCCTGGCCTCTTTGGAAGATTCAGGCATGCAGCTTTTGAAAGCTCCATCTAAGTTCTGAATGTATAATTCCTGCAGAACAAGTACTCCTAAAAACATCTTTGATTAGCTGAAAATGCAATTATTTTCATAATAATGCTTTGCAGACAGCTTATAAGACTATCAATTACCTTATTTTTTCCCTTTCCTTCCCTATTTTAAAATCAGTTTCTGTTAGAAAAGCAGAAGATTTACAAGGGAAATAAGTGCTTCACTTGCATTTAAATGATGTAAAAGACAGATTGGCTGTGGTTTTAGACACTTGCATCAAAGTAATTACAGCACTATATAAAATATTGGATTCATTAAGAGGCTCTAAAACAATTTTTATATACTATTAAGTAAAAGGGAAAAGAATAAAGAATGGAAAACTATAAACATTATGACTTGCTTTCTCCATGAAGTAAAGTCATCCCAGATTTTGTCGAGGAACAAAGACCCCTGACAAAGGGCACCATGTACAATGGAAAAGTAAATAAAGTGTTGGACAGGGACTCAGGAGGTTCACATGCAGTGTTGATCTAGAACAGAGGTTCCCATGTGCAGTAGGGCACTTAGTCTATGTATCCATGCAATTTATCCTGTATTTAGCTCAACAAAGGTAGAATTTTCCTTCTGCCTGGTCCCTTCAAATTGCAGTCTGTTTAGGGAGGTCAGGGTCTCATTCTGAGCATCAATTCAGTGCTTACAGCAGTAGGATACTGGTTTTGCTTAGCTACCAAGATGACATGATTCTGCTGTTTGAAGACACAAATAGCAACATGAGAAAAGACACTTCAGAAGGTTCAAAATAGCCACAGCACAGAGGACAAAGTTGGTGAAAAAAGATGGTTATCAAAGAAAATATTCAGGTAATGAAATCTCTGTTCTCCAAGAACACTGTGTTTGTGCAGAATGTCTCAGGTGTTCAGTGTATTCTAAACTAGATTGGGCAACACAGCTGGAAACATCACAGAAACAGCTTCAGCTGTGGGGCTGATGTTTGCTAATGCCTGAATGCATGCATCTGTCTGAGATGGTCACAAGAACTACAGACTTACTCTGGAAATTCAGGCCCCATTTATTTCTAAAACTAAAATTTCCTGCGAACAAAGTTGATGCAAAAGAAGTGGGCTATCGCTTCCCTTACTTGTAACCTTCATCCTATGGCTTGACAATTGGGAAAGAAAAGAAACCCAAAAACACGCAGGGACCAGCATGCCTTGAATGCTTTATTTTGTCTACTTTACACATTAATTTCCCAAGTGTTTCCTGATTCTTATTTGGTTAACACATTAGGGGATCTAATTCTTATTTGCTACGTAAATCGCTCATTTGCAATCAAATTTCCATCAGTATTTGCTATCTTATTATCTCAGTTAACATCACTTTTGTACTTTACTATTAACTAGAGAGACATTCTGAGGAGCAACCCAGTGTTATAAGTTGAGAATACCATGGCTGTGTTTTTCTAACAAAGAAAATTGCTGTAATGTCACTGGGTCACTCCAGTTATCCAATCCCAGCGCCCCAAAGGTTTATCAAGCAACCATCTCAGGCTTATAGTTTCACTGCATACATTTCCTTGGGCTAATTAAATCTCAGTAGGACAAAACTGGAACTGCAGCAATTGGACTAAAAGTCATCTTTCCCTCAAACTCAAAGCCACATTGACCCCACAGGGAGTGGCATGGCTCTGTCTGGGGTCAACTGATCCACAACTCAAGTGTGTGGGTGTGTGTTCTGCAGCACCATGACAATGTCAGTGCAGCCCTTTCCAGAGATACCTTTTTGTGAGTAGGACTCAGTGTAATTCTCTTCAGGGCACTCTTTCTGCAAGGCCTAAGGATTCAACATCACGTGTAGGAATCTCAGCTGATACCACTAAGACTTTTTGGTCTCATCTCCAGAGCAATCCAGTGAGAAATAGAAATTCTACTCCTGACTTAAGAAAAAAGCCTACAAGTGTAGAGCTGTCTCCTTAATTAACAGTACAACATGAAATAATTCCTAAAGCAATATTACAGCTGCACTCTTCACTCATTACTGTCTTTTCCCCCACTGCAAGACAGCTTCACTTTTCTTCATATCCACAGAACTTCAGCCTGTCATTTTCAATGCATTTCCCTGAATGTTCCCAGGTAATTGTACTATCCTTTTGGTTAGACTTAATACTGCATTGACATCTGAGCAACTTATTCCTTCTTATGCTACTTCTGTGATGCATGAAGCTCTCACCTTCCCTCCCATTCATTGCCAATGCCTGCCTGCAAACTAAGGAGAATATATTGTAATAGGAGGAATGCAATGGAGAATGATCTGGGTAAAAATGAAAAGCTGAGTTATAGGAAGAGACAGCAAAGCTATTGAACCACAGATGAGTTTGCATAACCTACATTTTCAAAAGTCTCTGACAAAAATTAGTTTGAGATCTCTGTGAACACAAAGTCACTAATTTTGAATTTACTAGGAATATGGGCTGTCAGACATAAAGCCATCCAAAGAATCAATGTCCCAGATAGCCAAATGACAAGGAAGTTAAGAACCAACCTCATCAAACTTGGCTTTTAATTTTATCCCCCAGGCTTATCTTGGATAATTCAAAATTATACAGATGGGATTTCTAACCAATGAAATGTGCTTTCGAGTCCTGAAAGAATGGCTGTTATAAAGAAGAAAAGATTTGAGAAGGGTGTGATGCTACATACATTGAACCAAATTTTTCCTGCAGCTATTAAATTTATAGCCTGAAAATATGGCAGTCAGTGGCAAGATTTACAGTAAATTATCCATATTTTGAATTAGGGACTTCTAGATACTTAATAGTAATTGTGAAAGTGTTATCTCTTGGTAAAACGCACATTAATCTTGCTCTTTTCCACTTTAAGAAGGATCCTTCCCTAGTTATTATTCAACTCAGTGTTCCAGCAATTTTCAATCCTATCTTCTCTCCTACAGTCAATTTCTGCTGACACCAGAAGAGAGGCTGCTTGTCAGCTGGGTGTTGCTCTCTGCTGGTTTTCTCTGGCATTAGGAGGATTTCCATAACCCGGGGCTGTGCAGTCTTTTTGCCACATTACCAGGCTTTCACAGTGACTGAGGGGGCAAAGCAGTGCAGAGGCTGACTCTGACCCTCTCCAGGGGTAACCTGGCTTGCTCCCCATGCCAGCCTGCCCTGCGAGGCTCCCTGGTGCTCCCAGCTGTGCCTGCAGGAGCTTGCTGTAGCAACTGCCTGGAAGCTTCTGGGAATATGGAATGAGAGCTGCAGGGAGCTGGAGGCAGCTGGAGAAGGGCCCTCCTTCTCTTGACTATTAATTCATTTTCCTACTTGCTCAAAAAGTGGGTGTTACGTGCTGATATCCCCATATACTTACTAATTAGTGTCCCATTAACCTTGAACTGCAGAGCTCCCAGCTGCCAGCTGCAGCTTGTGATATCTTGAGTATGTGTTTGATGAACTCTGGAGACATTTTCATCTGTTAAATATAGAAAAGCTGAACAGCTTCCCAGGACAGGCAATGCAGCACGGAATCATATGCTTGTCAAGGCCATGTCTGCTCTCCTGACTTCAAACTAATAGAGCTGCAAAGTTAGTGAAACTGTGCAATTCCATCTGGCTCAGACCCAGGCTAATTTCCCAGACAAATATCCATGTGACAGAAATTAGCTGCTACATTGGGCATTAACCACTGCTTTCACCGGTTTGATGACCAAGAGCATACCATAAACACTATGCCAGAAGTCTGCCAGTAAAACTTTGGTGCAGTTAATGTCTCTTTCCCTATTTATTATGCTGACACTGTAAAAAGCTCCAAGATTTTTTCAGCACTAAGAGGAATTAAAGAACAAGCTCAATACTTCCACGGAAATTAAATGCGAAGGAAGTACCACTTGCCATTTACACCAGATTCTAGAAGAACAAGCTGAATATATATTTTCCAGGCATTTACTCATGATTTAACATGTATTTAACCTTTATATGTTAACATGCAACTACTCAGTTGGCACTGAGGATCTGGTAGAGCCATCCTGTATTTTGACTTCCTAGAAGAAAAGAAATAGGAAGCCGTGAGTGGATTCTGTGCTACTGAAAATATTGGGAGATTAAACACATACTTCACAATTACAAATAGTGGTAAGTGGTCAGCATATTTAGTCAAAGCACTGCTTCAACTTCAACTGCTCTAAAGAAAACTATAATCATCTATTATTGGAAGGATTTGTATAAGCATAATTAGGTGACCTGACTATTAACCTTAATGCCTCTGCATGTGTGCAAGGTAAACAGACAGAGCAGCAGGACTTGATATTTTACTTCTTCGGCTTCCTCCTTTGTATCTAGCTATTACTTTGGCTCCAAAATAGGCCAGACTCTCTGAAATAAGAATGTTTTGTTCTTGCCCATGGAAAGGGCAAGAATTGGATTCTTTTCTATACCATTCAGAAATATTGCCCTGTGCTGATGTTCTGAACAGTCATTTTAGAGTCTTAGGAGTGTGAGGGTAATGTTTTCTTCAAGAAAATATAACTGTTTAGCTTATATTAATATATAAGATATAAAATAAAACCAGACGCTATGACATGATGTGTAATTAATTGAATTAGGAGAGATGGCACAGGGGAAAAAATAATTATATTTGCACAGTAATTTTGTTTCCCATCCTGGGGTAGTTAGATGAAAAAGCACCCAATAAAAAGATTTTGCTAAATTATTAAAAGTGAAAAAAGTACAGAACCAAAGTAATATGGATTAATGGAGACACTGAAATCAATATTTTATTACAGTTGCTAATGAAATATTTACCAGACTAATTAAAAAGATACAGTCCTTACACTAACACCTAGGCTGACGTGCTTTTTCTTATATTTGTGTTTATATGAAAGCCAGCTAAGCAAATTCATCTGTGACAACAAGATCCTCATCTATGGATTACACTTGAGCCTTTTGTTTCCATGGTACCTAACTTCCACTTCTGGCTAATCTTCCAGAGCATTCTGAGGGGATTGATCCAACATCCATTGAAATGAATATGTAGCACAAACACGGGAGAGTATGAACATCAATGCGAAGACTTTCATTAACGTCACAGTATTTTGGCTTGAACTCATCACTCTTTAATGACAGCTACAAAGAATTGCCATCAGGAGCTGACTCCTAAATGCAATGTTGACCATCTCAGTACAAAAAAGAAAAAAACTGTTAAAGGCTGGTGAGAATAGAATGTTAGAAAATACAACAAGCAACTTGTTGAGAGATGCAAGTAAACTTCCAGTCTCAACACTCATTGCACTGGCAGTGACCCACAAGTTGAAGGCAGATAGAAATGATACCTGATGCAGTAAAAAGTGCCTTCTGTTCTCCTCAGTTGGTTTAAGATTGTGGCACAAAAGTGGCACAAAATATCTTTTTTCATGCTGTATTCACACATGTATTTGGTGCAAGTCACATATTTCAAACAGTTGCAGAAATATTTTAGAGATACTAGCTGAACAAAAATAATTCATGAGCATGCATGCTCTTCTGCTTGCATAAAGGTTCCCATGAGTGAAATACAACTAGGCTCAGAGGGAGTAAAAATACCCACAACTAATCAGCTGGAGACATCTCCAAACATGAATTAGGATATTTTCTTTCCATAGGAAAAAACATCAAATACTTTGAGTCAAACAGCAGAGGAACTTCAAGAGTTTGAGTTTATCCCTAAGCTAAAACTACAGATTTCTCTTTTTTCTTCAGGGGCACAAAGTTTTAGTTCCTAATTCTACAAGACCGCCGACTGTCAGCCTTCACAACTCCTTCAGGAACACACCAAGATCCAAGTAGGAGTGATTTGGCAATAAGGGTGAAAACGGGAAACATTTCTCTAACAAGCTTTCAAAACTCAACCTAAAAGGATCTAATGCATCTGTTTGAAACTGCAGCAGAATGAATCAACCTCAGTGGGGAAAGCAGAAGTGAAATAGAAATGCAGGAAAAGCGCAACTTTCCCGCTATCGCTGCCTCCAGGAGCTGTTCCTGTGACATGGGAGTTATTTATGGTGCCCATCTGCAGTTGCCTGCTTGCAGGCACATCCATCACAGTAGAAGGATCCAACCTGGGGTTCCCAGGAGAGTGTGATCCTTATTGCCTCTTACTTGCCCTTTGCTGTATCTCATGGATACAGGTCTGCACCATTCACGGCTGCTGTTCCAACCCCTTTCTTTTGTTCCACATTTCAGTCATGCACACATCTCGAATCCCTCTACACAGCACCATAAAAATACATAGTAATTATACTAGAGCAGAAAAGAATACCACCAGAGTTCTGCTACATGGCACCTCCAAAGGGAGAAATACTGTGTTCTTCCAGAAGAATTTGAGAGCCCTTAGATATAGGGAGATATCAACCTGTAAAGCTGATAAAGTACTCCACAGAAAACATTCAATCTACTTGTTGACCTCATTAGAAAACACACCTTCCCTAGTACCAGAGTACCTCTTCTCTTCCCTTCCCACCTCTGTTTCTTTCCCACTATTGCTGTCAGGAGCCTAGCAGCATGTCTGGAAAGAGGACTCTCCATGCTGCCATGAAAGTTTTTCTTTGACAAATTCTTCTCCTTATGGCTTTTCAAACACACAGGCTGCAAGGGTGATCTCTACATAATTTTTCTTTTTTTCTCTGAAGAAAGGCAAAAGCAGAGCTTAGGTTAAACTCAGCAGGAAGCAGTACTTTGCACACCACATCCTCCCCACTCCTTTTCCCTGCTAATTGCTTCACTGATACTGTTCTAAGTCCCCTCCTTTACAGCTTATGCAATATTCAGAAGGAATAAAAAAAATCTTCCTTCCTCAATTCCACTTTTCTTTTCTCATCAGTTTTCTTGTCATTCCCCTCTTTTATCTCATCTTGAGATCAATAAACTTACCAGGGTTGTATACCAAATGGACATAACAATACACTGTATTCAGCCTCCATAATGCAAATATTTCTTTCACCATAGATAAAATCTCTGCCTTTCAAAGACCCACAGCCTAGACAGATGACATGCCTGCTGAAAGCATTTCTAAATCCCAAAGCCAGTCATTGTGAATATAACCAAGGCTCCTCTCTGACATAAATAGTTCCCTGCAATAGGTCATATGTTGAAGATAAATTTAAAAAGCATTAATTAAGACACAGGTATAAAGAAAGTGAAGATACTTAATTTTCTTATTCTTGATTGAAAAGAACAACACATCTACCACAGAGAGGCCTGGCTGGTACACTTCTCAGAGCTGATATTGCTGTAAGTCTTTACTAAACTTATAAACCTAGAGGACACTGCCAACACAGCACCAGCATTCTTGGACAGGTATTGCACATAAAGAAAACCATAGGAGCATAAATTGCTATCTTAAAATTGCCAAAGTCCCCTTCCAGGAGGCAGCTGTAAGAGAACACCTGCCCAGATGGGATCCCTCCTCAGAAAGGCATCTGGGTTGCAAAATGCTACATTCAATCTGTCCCCAGTGGACAGGTAGAAAAATGCAAAAGGACTCACCTGCACAGACTGGTCTGACCTCTGGCTCTGCCAGACTGCCCATAACAAGCCCTGCAAACAAGAAAAACTTGGTGAGTACCTGGTATTTTCCTCATTAAATCTTGGGGCCACACTTGCAAAATTGGCATCTGCAAAGACAGGCCAATTGAGTTTTTTGGACACCCTGCAAATTACCTATGTAATTTGAAATAAACGGTCACAGAAACCTGCTCCAAAGGTAGCAATAAGTCTGCTTTAACCACAGGAGGTGTGCTTTTGCTAAGGAGGATCAAGCACCACCTCTGCTAAAACTACACCTGGAAGCAGTGAGGCAATAACACTTTTTTTAAACAAATCTCTCTTGTTTTAAAGCTTGTTCCATAACAGTGATCTTCAATTTCTATATATCACCATTTCATATGCAAAGGTCTGTAACTTAATTAAAAGAGTGAAAATGAAATCAAGATTTAATGACAAAGCCTTTGAAGTATGAGAACATGAGGTGATTAAACAAAATCTTAAGTCTGGGCTTAGGTCAGACATTTGTTAAAAAAAACTAAAAGCAGAGATGGCATTAATTTTCATAATTTCTGCCATATACATATGTATATTGTATGTATAAATAAACACACATGTATACTTAATAAAAACGGAACAAATAAAGTTTCCCAGTTATTATTAAACTACATAAAATCCATTAGTGGCTGCCTGTGTTTATCAGTCGAGGGAAGCGAAGAGCTGGTTCTGTGTATTAAGACACGCCTTCCAAAGCTGTGTTTTGAGTTCCATTTTCTTGTGGCTTTATTTCTTTTCACACTAGATGGCACTCTAGAAGTATTCCTGAATTCTGGATTCCTTTCCATTGCCTTTTAGAAAGCCAACAAATTAGTGATTTCCCTCAAACCTTCTATTGTTTACAGCCTACTGAAAAAGGCAAGCGAATTATACAGAGCAGTAGAGAAAATTAGCATTGTTAAATGTGTCACATATATCACTAATAAAGTTTCATTATTTATACTGTCAACTTGAAAAGCACTTATTTCCTAATCAATCAATTCACAACTAAATAAACAGTCATATAGGCATACAACATGAATTCACAGCACTCCTCAATCAGATCTCCCTGAGATTAAGTGTATGCTGGTTGATATCAGGAGAGAGAAGAATAACAAAGAAGGATCCTCCTCAGTTTGCTCACTTCTCCCCACCTCCCCAGTCACCTACTTTGATTGGAGAAAAAGGTACATATATATGTTTTAGGATAGCTATTATTTTCTCATTCTATGTTGTTTTTTAAATCAATAGATGCTACACTTCACTCCAAAGGTGATCCTGAAGCACAAGTTAGGACAGACACATTAAATAAAATGGAAAAAGCAGGAGATGCATTTAAAATTAGCCCATTTCTATTTGGAGATTGGGGATGCAGAAAAGAAAAAGAGATTTAAACAGTCACTTGAAGGGCTTTGTACCATCTAAATCCAGCTGCAGTCGCACAGACGTCCCTTTTGATGTTCACTAACTCTGGAGATGAGTTCTAGTAAACAGATGTCCTTGTCAGGGAAAATAAACAAACTAAAAACCATCAAATTTGGTACTGTCTGGTAGCTGGAAGTAAACTGCAAACTGTTCTTCTTTGCTGGGTTGCTACAGAAATGGGCTGATGTGGCACTGGATACAGGAGTGGAGACATAGCCATAAATACAGGGACATTAACAAGGACTCAGTGATCCTTGGGGGTCCCTTCCAACTCAGCAAATTCTGTGTTCCTATGTGATTCTGCGATGTCTCCTTGTCTGTGAAGGGCCTGAGCACCAAGGTATTTGGTATGTCCAAAGTGCCATGGCCTCTTCCCAGCTTTCCCTCCTGGTCCCATGACATTTGCAAGTATTTCTTAAACATTTATGCTACATGTTTGCCCCTGGAAGAGAAAATCTCCAGCCATGGCTGCCAGCTAGCAGCTGTTCTGCTCTTCATGCTGCTCATTTGTGATAATTTTAGATGACTATCACAGAGTTTGTAAACCACAGTCTTAGCACAGAAATCTGTATATAAGAGCAGAGGTTGGCTGGGTGACACAGGCAGGGGTTTGGGATCACAAAAGGGAAGATGCCAGAATATCTGTTACTGAGATTTGGGCATCCTTTTTGAATTTACCTGCTGAGACAGAGTCACAGAAACGCTCCATGGAGGTGGAGGAAGCCTGGATAACTGACCTGGCTTCTTACCTAGAAGGCAGGGTCAAAATTTCCCAATTGTTTAGGTCAAACTTAGCTCAAAACTCAAGAGTTTCTTGCAGACAGAAAGTGTAGGTTAAGCCTTGTTGATCCAAGTACATCCAAAAGTACATGAAAATACAGACCTCAGAATCTCCTGCAGACCAGGAGTTAGGGGTAATGAAACATATGAGCCTTCAAGAAAGCAGATGAGCTGGCTGGCAGTGTCACTGGCAGCATAAGGGCTCCCACACATCCCTCCACATTGCTATAGGATAAAATCTTCATCTTCATGTAGACAGCATTAACTCCACACTGTGGTGATGGATTGCAGGGAGAGGGGGATTTCTCTATTTATAAGAGAAACACAGGACCCAACCCAAATGGAAGCATTCCAGTTCCTGGGGTGGTTTTCATTACCCAAATTGCTGACTTTCAGCCAAGACACTTTTGTTCACTTCTTTAGCTGCTTACAGAGACACAAGTCGGGATAGATGTGCTGGTGAAGAACCAGTTGGGATGTGCTGGTTCTACTTGCCTCCTTGTTCTTAGTGATGAACTTCTTGGGTCTACAGATAAAGATTGGCACTTCCTAATTCAGACAGACTCCAGAGATGAGGCTGAGCCTGTGTCAGAGCACAGTCCTTATTGTGAATGGGCAGGATGGTGGGCAAGTGACTCTCAACCCAGGGTCCATGCTTGGCCAATGTGCAAACACCGTTCCCAACACTTTCTTATGAGGCAGATTTCATCAAGCAAGAGAAGTTTTGGTCACTTTAACCACAGAAAGAGAATATGACTGTTTGTCATTACAGCAGCATGGCTAAATCAATAGTCTGTGGAATGAGAGGCTTAGGGTGGATGAAAAGTGCATTATCTTACATACATATGTTGGAAAGTGCTGGCAACACACTGCAGTTTTGGAAAATGAACAAATTTACTGGGGGAAGAGAGAGATTGCTGATCAAACAGAAAAAACACTATACTCAGGTGGTGATTTCAGTCCGAGTGCCAATATTTTATACAATAAAATATTGAATTTGGTAAGAGGCTTTTCAATTCATTTGGCTTTTTAACTTTCCAAAGTGCTTTATTGACTGATTTTTGTTTGTGGCAGCTAATATTACTGTCACTGTAACAATATTTTTTCCTTATTTAGCTCTCCTAATGCAGTTTGCCATCTGAAGTCATTTACCTTTCATTTTTAAAAATAAAGCTACTTTTTAAAAACCCTGAGATGATTCACGTGGTTTGAGCCTCCATTTGCTCAGATAAAACTGAAGTGCAAAACTTCAAGAACTGTTGCATTTTCTGAGACCCAAGGTCCATCTGCTGTGAATTTAATTGCAGCAATATTAATTGACAAGACATCTGGACTATGAAAGTAAGAGATGTACCCACTTCCTTCCACGTCAAACTTCCCTCCAAACTTCATACTATTTGTCTGTAAACTTCATAATATTTGTCCTGGAAACAACATTCAGCTGCTAGAAGAAAATATATGCATGCACAGAATTTCTTCATTTTCAGATCTAGGTTTATATAACCTCAGCATGGCATGTCCAGATGCTCTTAATCACCAACTCATGGGGATGCCAATCTCATAGTGGGTGTACAATGGGAGATATTCCTCTAACACCACCTTTCTCCCATTTAAAACTCATTTCATTCAGCATTATACTTTGTCTAAAGCTGCAGGCAACTTTCTGGGTTGGAGTACTGCCATTCCAGCAGACTACAGAGGAGCAAATACATTTTGAACTTGAACTATATTTGCTGAAGGCAAAGCTGCAAGTTGCAGCTAAAGCAGCCATCAGCTCTGAGCTCCAGCCTTTGGATGGGAGGCAAACGGGAATTGCTTCTGCAGAACTCAGCTGGATTCAATGTGAAGGTAAAACAAAAATCGCTTCCAGGCCTATGAAAAAATCATCTTTTCTGTCTCTGGAGGAGCAGAGTTCATGCCTTTCATCCTTTCATGCAAAAGCCAAGCAAACCATTCACCACCAGGACTGAGGAACCTCAGGTGATATTCAGCTCATGGACGTGAATGTTTATTTGACTGAGTGGTTTTCCACCTTGCATTGGGGTGAAGTGCTGAACTTTGGCTTCCAGTGAAAATAGAGGAGCGATCAACTTAAGGCCTTACATTGCCTTGGTTTGATCCCAAGGCCTCAGCAGGTTGCAGCAGTCCTTGTGGCTACAAAGGTGGCAGCTGCAGCGCAGTTGTGCAGTGTGACAGTTCTTGGAGAGAGATTGCATCCCAGACAGTCAGACAGAAGACAGAGGGGAGCAAAACCCAACAAGATAGAAGGACAACTGCGATGCTTTGTCACCCTCAGCTGTGAGTCAGTTTGATGGTGCAGACATGTCAAGACAGAGGGTCCAAAGGCACTGCCTCCGTGGGGTAAGCTCTGTGAGCACTGGTGTGGCAGTCAGAGAGTCCAAGTCTGATAGAAATGTACTTTCATACCATGTAAACATGCACTGACACCTTGATGCTGCACAAGGCTGTTGCTTTTAATTATTCTCTTCCTCCCATCAACACCAGTCCCCACAGGCTGAGGATGCAGGACTTTGGAAAGCCTCTCTCCTTGTTGATCAAATGGAGATGCCATCCATCAAATCCTCTCTTCTCTGTCTTGATGGCTATCCACAGGTATCTGAGCATTTTCTACCATTCTTGAACTTTGTTAAGAGACTGATCGACCCTCACTATTTTTGAAGCTTAGAAAACGTATTCATTCTTTTTTGGTTTTTTGTTTAGTCAGAAAATGTCTTGCTCCTTCCATATTGCTCCCCTAATGTTATCAGAAACAGCCTTTCCCCTGCTAGAAGGTGTATCAGCTTTAGCTGTAGCATCAATAAGTTGTATGGATATTCACGGGGAGGCCTTAGTGATATTCATCAGTCCCTATCACCCAATCCCATCTGTCATCTACGTGGGAAATGTTTTAGTTCATTGCCTATTCCCTAAATGGCCAGCTGTGATATGGCCACAATCTCATAAATGTTTTGAGACTGGGAATGCTTAGGACAGTGTCAGATTCACTTGCACTCTGCCCATGATGGCTGTAGTAGTGCTGATTGCCCAGGAGGAAGGCAGGCTCCCTCTTTTTCCAAGCCCATTTGCAAGCAGGGAAAGGAGTGAGTGCTGATTGCCTGGACAATCGCAAAGCAGCCCAGGGGCTGGTGGTGTCCCCCTGTGCTCTGCACAGATTGTTCCAGAGATTTTGATATGCTAAACATTTGGGCAGTAGCATGAAGATCAGGGAGGGGTTGGTGATATTTTTTGCAGGATTTAACGGGTAGAGACTGGTTGCTGTAGGATGGTACCATGGGAACCTGCTAACAGTGTGATTATCTGCCTGAGGGAGGGGAGGTTGCTAATTCTCTAATGTAGTAGAACTAATGATAGATGTTGATGCAGTCTGATTTTGTCCTGGTGATTTATTTCCGTTCAGGAAAGGGAATGAAATCTTGCAATTTCTATGAGGATCAATTGGGCAAGCTGCAGGCCATATTCCTGCACTTCAGGTCATCCCACTGGCTTTCCTTGTGTCCATGTTCTATCAAGTTTTTGTTATTTTTTTTCTTTTGAAGTTTCAGTTCTTCTGTTTCTCTCCTGTCTCATTGTTTCTCTTTATTTTCTGATTTTAAGAGATTTCAAAGGCAATTATTTGAGCAAGTTTTGGTCGTTCCCCTGCACCACATGTCATCTCAGTACAACTGGTTGTAGTCACTCCATTTCAAATTTCCTGGATTTTTCAATTTCATTTTTGATTGACCATATCTCCTTTCTGGAGTGTTTGTTCAACTCAGTCCTCTGATTTCAAGATTTCATTCCCTTTCCTGAAAGGAAGAATTTGATTTCAGGAAAGGCAAAGAAATCCTGCTATTTCAATGAGGATCAATTTGGGCAAGCTTTGGGCCATATTCCTGCACTTCAGGTGAAAGGAAATTCTTGGGTGAAAGTTTTCTTTCATAGGATAATTTTTTCCTAAAATTTCTATTCACTCAAGATCAAAATATTATTTTAAAAGTACAAGTCTTCTTTTGTGTTGCAAAATCCATTCCTCACCTTGCATTAGCAACAGATGTATTTGGTAGGGAAACCTTCTTTTTCTCCACTGAGATGCTCATTGCTGACTAATGTAAGAAAGTTGGAGTCTCCACACTTTCCTTTCTTCTTGTAAATAATGAGTGGCCTGGTCCACTCTTCAGAATTCAGTATTTCTGGAGAGAAGGCTTACCTAACTTGACGACTGACATCACCATCATCCCTGAAAAACAAGAACACCAAGCATTCAAATTAATTATTTCACTAAACAAGGGTTGTCAGCACAGCTTCAGGGCCTTCAACACACCTACATTTAAATTAATGTAGGAGGGGGAGCAATGCCTGGGCTAATAATCCCAAACATATTTTCTCTGTTTGTGCATCAGCAGTGGGCAGTTGCAGGTGCACTGGCAGCAGACAGACATGCACCACACTCTGTGAGGTAGGAAGAATCCTGCTGACTTGTGGATTCCCAAACTAGTTATTAGCCAAGGAAAAGAGCCATGGAGAGGACCAGAATAAACACAATCAGAATGCTGATACAGATGAGGGTTAGCAGACTGCAGCAGCACCTAACATCTACCTGGCAGACAAAATGGGCAGCCTAAATGAGGAAAAGAAATAATGAGGAACATGCATCTCCACAATTAATTTATATTCATGTGATAAAGATAGTTCATAGATTAATAAAAATCTAAGGAGATTGTAATTTGCTTCGGTGTTAGTGCTACCCAGCAAATTTGAAGATGCAGCAATATCTATGAGCCCTGCTCCCACTGACATCAATGTGTTTGTCTCTTTAAAACAGAATGTTAGTACAGAATTCTGTCTGTAGTTCTGAGCCTGGTGATCTACCGGAGTAGGTGCTGTGGAAAAAGAAGATGGAATCCATCCAACCTTAGGAACTTAAATGAGCAGGTTAATCAAAGCTGCCTTTAGTCCCTGGGCATAGAGGCACCACAGCAGCCAGAGGATTCAGCAAACTCAGGCTCCTACTCTGAATATGGTTCTGGAGGTACCTCTCAATCTGGAGGAAAAATGCATTTTCATTACATGACCAAAGCTGGGGTTTCTGAATGCCTCCTCCTTCAAAGAGATGTTATTATTGTTGGTTTTGCCTTTCTTATGAAGACAAAAAGGGCATGCCCAGTCACTGCAGCTTTTTTCTCTCCTCCATTGAATACCTGTCTATTCAGTGAGTGAGAACATCTGCAGTAGAATAGGCCTGGAATGGCCAAAAGTGTGAGAAATGTGGCGTGGTGGCGCAGCAGGAAGTAAAACCTGATGCTCCTACAAAGCTGTGAGAAAAATCACCGGCATGTTTCTACTGAGCTGTATTCCTTTTCAAAATACTCTTCCCATCCTGGACGGGAGAGAAACATTTCCAGACAAAAGTTGTCAAAACATACCCAGATTTCTGATAGATTTAATTAATCAACATTTTCTTACTGCATTTTCATCTGAAAACTTCCTGCCCAGCTCTAAGCCCCACCAAGGGAGTATATATACAGCACTTCATTTACTGAGGATAGTTATCCATTTATAGTCCACTTAACTACAGCATCAGTCCTCAGGCTTTCATTTGCATTCAGTAAAGGCTTTTCTTTACTATCTGTCAACACACGAGGGACAGCAGTAGCATCTACAAACTGGTAACCATTAACCTGTTAGGGAAATCAGACAATTGGTATTTTTAATCCACAAAATCATCATCTCTATTATGCATGTCCCTGAGCAGAGAAGGGGAACTTTGATTTGAATGGAATCTCAGAAAAAAATAGGTATATATGGAAAATAGGTTTGTCTCCATATCAAAAGCCTGTTCTTTGGAGACAGTGCAGAGGAAAACAGTGCAGATAGGAAAACAGTGATATAAATATTCTGTTAACTTTTTGAATGGCTGAACCACTTAGTGAACCTTTTAACCACAGAGTGAACCTTTTGGAGCTAAATTACTATTTAGGTACTTACAAAATATTTGTCTCATATTTTGCACAACTAAATTTAGCAACTGTTTAAATAATCATTACATTAAGATTAAATGAATTGCATTTTTTCCCTTAAATCGCCTGGTGCTAAAAATTATTTACAGATGTCACATTGCTACACCTTACTCCATCAAAGGAGGAATAAGTAAACATGAAGCTCTCCAAACCAGGATCAAATATCCAGACAGACAGCCATACTTTCAGGACACACACTGTCCTGACACAGGACAGACACTTTGTTTGGTCATCTGAGAGGAAAGGCGGATCTCAGAAGAAAAATACTAATCTGGTTACCTTGGCATGCAATGAGCTAGAAGGGAAATGCCTGAAACAAAGCCTTAAATATACAGTTGGGACAGTTTTAAAATAAAGAAGTTTTAAATGTTTGGGGAAAACCTTGAAGGACTCTGGCTATGGCCATCTCAGTGCATTACACTGACTTCCAAAAAATACAGAGGCCTCTGCAAATGTTTCTTCTGTTCTGGCTGTAGAACCACATTGCCATATAGACTTCCACTTAGTGTGGTTTTACTGGAAATTGGGAATGTCCACTTTCATTCTCACTTAGCCACTAACTCAGCTAGAAGCAATCAAGTGGCCCAAGCTTTCCCCTGGTCCATATTGATTTTTAAGGATTCTTCTGGGGCTGTCTGCCTCCAGTTATATGAAAGTGTGCTTTCACATCCTGAGATGTTTTAAGGTATATGTAAAAAACCCCAAACATCTCAAAATGGAGATAATTAGTCATTCAAACAAAGAATGCCAAGAATGGTGGGACAGAATTGTATTTCTGCATCTAAAGAATGTGCTGAATTCACCACAGCTCCAGAGACAATCTCCAGAGAAAGATGCCTTGGCACACTTTGTTTGTGGTTGTCATTTTTCCCAGATGGATTGTGTTAATAAGTTCCCATACTGGCACACCTTATTGTCCCGTCACCCACACCTGGACACATCCACTTCCATGTCATGCAGATCCCCAAATTACCAAGCTATAGAGAGTCTGATGTGATTACCCTCTCTTCAGGGCCAGAGGTGAGACAAAACTAATAAAAAAATCCAAAAAATTTAGTTAATCTTCTCCTGCATTCACTAGGAATCAGGTGATGAGTTAAAGAGAAAACAAGAACTGCTAACAGCTCAAAATGGCATATTCCTTTCATTGGTGCCATTGGGTGTAATCATAAAAAAAAAACCAAAACACAAACCCAAGCAACCAACCAAACAGAAAAGTAAATTTGCAATTAAAAGCAATGGTTAAAACTTAATGCAATTAATAATCTGAGTTTGCTTTGATTGCAGGGAACAGGTTCATTCAGCACTGCCTGAAGCTTTCATCTGCTAAAGATCACTGACTGCCCATAATGACCAGGGCAGGGAAATGAGTCAGTCTGGTGGAAAACACGATTAATAGCAGTAGTGCTTGGAAACAGATATCATGGCAGCACACGGGTGGGACAGGGGAGGAGGAGAAGAGCAGCTGCTAAAGCTGAAATGTATCTGCTGCCTGCCTATTCATTCCTCAGGTCCCCAAAGCTCGCAGCCCACATATCCTAGAACAGGCAGCCTCAAGACCACACAGAGATACCCTGTACTCCAAATTAATTTTGAAAGGATCCATGACTGGAAAAATGCTTGCATTGGAAACAAGTTAACCGTGATATTTTGCCTCCAGGAAAATCAGTCACTGGTTTGATAGCTCAAGACTCCAGGTTAGGACAAGGTCTTGCAGTGTGGGATGAGGGACAAATGTTTTTATTATGGCCCTTCCATTTTGCCTTGTGAATATTTTACTTATGCACTGAGACAATGAATTTTACACAAGATAATTATGAATTGATACAAATTACTCCTCATAAATATGAATGATGATCTGTTTTCTGAACTGGAGCCACTGAAAGATACAAAGGCATTCAAAAGACATGGGGTTTAAATTTATTTTTTCAATTTAAGAAGTCTCGCATTTTGTGTTTACAAATGTGCCTCAACTGAGTGTTGCTTGTTCTTGGTGAAATTTATATAGCATGTCAGATCTTTGGTTCTGAGAGTGGTTTTCCCAGTGGAAGAGCTTTGTGGTGTGTTTGTAATTACAAGCCTTGTTTCAGCTGAGTAACAGGAAGCACTCTTTCCCAGATGGTGAATTTGCCTAACCATAGCTATGCAACCTCTGAAACAAATACAATAATATAGACAAATCTTTAACTCCGTCTCAGGCAAATCATCCATGAACAAGGTGGTTACTATGTTTTGCTTTCAGCAGAATAGCCTCTGGTCCTACCTACCATAGGGAAGTAGAAACTGACAGATCCTCTGGGAACTTGGCGCTGATATGATGCAGCTCTCAAGAATTAACACAGTTTCTGGGGTTTGCTTCTTCTCCTATCTTTTTCCAAAAAAAGGGAAGAAGATAATCTCCAGGCTAAGTGTGCTGAAAAAACTCATCAGAACTCTACAGAGATGGTCTTCAAAGACCTTCAGATCCACTGAAGTACCATGAGAATTGCAGAGGACCAAACAAGTACAAAATTGATAAAGCTGTGCTAACTTGGAAATACACTGGGAGATTTGCTGAAAGCAAGAAAACAGCACAGAACAGCAAAGAGAGAGAAGGAGAGGAAGTGCAAAGAGAGAGAAACAGGATTATTTTTCCTTAGCTAGAAAAAATTACTTTGGGTTCAAACATACCTTAAACTCTAAGAGATCTGCTCACAGGGTTTCATAATTTTGCATTTTTTCCACTTACCATGTCAGATAAAAAGTCTGCCTTTGATACTAATTGATTGGTTCATTTTCACTGGCACACTTTTCAAACAGATGGTTGCCCCAACCTTTTATTCCTGAGCACCCTCTCGAAGATTTGAAATAACCAGTGATAGAAATTAATTGAATAATTGAACACAACCTGGTTCTGCCTGTCCCCTCTCTCCTCTATCAAAGCTGACTTCTAACAGATGTCCAAAAAGTTCATGTCCATTCTGGCCCTCAGTACACAACTTCCTTCTACAGAAAACTTTCACATCTCCCATTTCTCTCTCCAGGTTTTGAGCAGGTGATATTTTCCATGCATAGCTGTCTACTGATAGGAAGTTGTGGTTTTTGAGGAAAGAATATTCAAAGAGGACTGCCCAGTTTTCATTATTTAAACTTCATTATTTAAAAAGGAGGCATGCAAAATCACCTCCCTATACTTGAAAAGTGAGACTGTTCCTCCCTTCTCTGAAAATGGGAAACATACTTCCCCTTGGGTATAGTGCTGCCACAAATCATGGGGCTTATGGTTCAATTCTACAGATCTCTGCCCTGCTTCATAGGCCAACTTCTAAAGCCAAGCCATGCTCCTGAAATCTATATTTTTTTACTAAACCAGACATAAACATGTTAAAAAAATATACATCTACAGAAAGAAAATAAAGGAAATTTAAGCTTTAAAGAGGCTTAATATTAAAAAAATAAATCATTCTAGCATGAGGCTTTATCTCAAATAAACAGGAACATAAAATGTATGGATCAGTAGCTAATCCTTCTCAGCTGCTTCCATCCAGTGTCTTAATTATGGCATAACGTTGCATTATACACAGGCATGCAAAATGACCCCAATTCCCCTCCGTGCAGCATCTGCCACATTACATTACCCTGCTTTCCTGTCACATTGCCTGCAATGGGCCTTTGTGCAGCCACCCCTGTCCTGAGCATTAGCTGATGGAGCACCTGAGTGGATTTGTTGGTTTGTTCCTCTCTCTCGAGCGCGGAGGTTCAGGGCCCCTGGAGGTGCCACCACAGGTGGGACAGCCCTGTCACACACTGAGCCCCCCAAGCCACCACAGCTTTCCCACCAAGCTTCAGGGCATGTAGGATATGATCCATGACAGTGAAGAAGGAGTTCTGGGAAGCAGGTCTGCAGAGCTCTGAGCATTGTGCTTCCCTCTAAAACTACCTGCTTGGAAATTAGACATTCAGCAAAGACAGCTGGCAGCCAAATCCTGGTCATTTATTTATTCTGGGTGACACCTTGTGAAGGCTGACCTAGAACAGAGACTAGATGGAGCTAAAGAACAAAGTAGGGATTTATTGAAAGGCCTCAATGGATACACCTTGGGCAGCACAAGAGCCCAGCCAGGGTTACAGGGTTACCCAAGATAAATCCAAAGTGGTCACAAAATGGGTGACTGGTCACAGGGTCTCTCACTTTATCAGTTCTGGTCCATTAACATATTGGAGTTAATTGTCCAATTACAGCTTTAGGTTATGAAATCTCATCCTTCTTGTTTTTCTCTCTTCAGTCCACGTTGTTTATGCTCTTGGGCCTGAAATTTGGATCATTTGTCCTTGGTCCCCAGCTAGAGAAGGAATTGTTTTGTCTGGCTACTCTGCAAAGAGAGCTTATCATCTCCTAATATGTAGCTCAGAAGTACATACTAAAGCAGTACAGAATCTGAAAAATAGATAAAACCTGAGGCATCATGGGAAGACCTAATCATGCCAATCAATTATTGCTAGGTCTGTTACTTGCTTTACCAGACTAAAGCTCCTCTGATTACATCTGTGTGTTTTCAGAGATATTGCACGATTCACCTTTAAACAGAACAAAAATACAGGCTGAATTCTGGAATGGCTGTGTCACTGTTACAGCATGACATAATAACCCTAAAAAAGGTAAAACAGTAATGTGACTGGAAGATATGGTTCACTAAGTTCCAATGCTCCATGTATCTATTGGCCTTAGTAGTAGTAATAGTAGTAGTACTATTTTAAAATCTCTCAGAATACATTTAGGAATTATATTTATGTAACAGATCTGCCTGATTAGAACACACAGATAATGTAGGCATATCTTTGCAAATGGGCTAAAAGACAAAAAGGAGATTCGAAAGCTATACAAGAAGATTAAGAAAAAGAATTCAAAAATTAACACTAGCAGTGAAAAATTATAAACTTGTTAGAATAAACATATTTGTGCAGAGATCTGGAGTTTCAAGGCCCAAACAAATCAAGGAAGCTTCATATAAGATCATACTTTCCTCTTAAATTGTTTGATGTTACTTATTCAAACACATACACTTTTGGATCATGCATACACAAATCCTTTGACTTCAACAGCTATAATTTACCTGTTGATTCTATGGGATTTATCTTTTAGAATTCTAATTTACACATCTGAAAACTTTAGTCAAGTGTAGTATTTCAGGACTTCATCAGTATTGGGGAAAAAAAGAAAAAAAATCTATCAAAACTCTGCATGCCAGTGAACTCTGAGGACTGATGAAGTTGTTAAAGGAACCAGAGTGCAAAGGTGTTCCTGAGCCCTGTATGAAAGCAGACGTAGTTATTGATAATCCATAAACCTGATCTAAAGTCTTTGGATATGCCAAATCTCCCTCTTCCAAATCAGACCACAACATTCTCTTTTTACCACTGTTAACCAGCCTAACATCCATTTCCCTCAGTAATTATTTATTTACTTTTACTAATTGCATCTTCCCTCCTCATACATTCAAAATCTATTTAGGGCTGCTGTAATGAGGGCTTTGGAGAAGCAGAGAATCACAGAGTAAAGTTGGGAAATATCATAATCCTTTTCCAGCCCTTGGCATTCAAACTTCATCACATCTCCAAAAGTTCATTATAATAGAAATTGGACTTGATTGGCTGAGTGGGCATTAAGACAGAATCAACATTTGTGAGGGAAAGAATAGAATTTTCAAAACTGATCATCAAGCAGCCCCAGCAATCAAATTTGTAAACCAGACACTTTCTTCATAGAACAGAGAAAAGATTGATACTGTTGAAGAAGTGCTGTAATTAACTAAATTAATGAAATCAGGAAGGCACACCTACTCCACATGACTGACTCACTCCTCTGGCTCTGTCTCCAGCTTGGAAAGGTGGATTTAGGAACTGAAGGGTTTAACATGGAGCGAGCACTGTAAGTTATGTGCATCTAACAAGCTCCTTCAGAGTGTTGCGAGAAGCACAGCACGGTTGAGAGATTGTGGTAGTTAATTATTTCCCTGCCTTGCAAGAAGAGAGCCACACATCCCTGGAGGGAGTCCTTGCATTTCAACAAAAGCCTTTTCTCCAGGGAGGGAGGTTTTACAAGCAGAAGTTGGTTTGTGTACCAGGATGATCAGAGCTGCTGCTGCCTTTGAAGGTACAGTCAGTTCTTGCAAGGCATTATGGTAAAAATCCTCATCCTACCACCTCACCTGATAAAAGTCTTTTTAGAAATATCCAAACCCAAAGCTATAATAGATGTAAAATGCAGTCTTTGATAAAGGATAGTCACGTGCAGGGCCACCTCAAGCCATAGGAAGACTCTGAGGCTGACAGAAGCAGCCTTTGCTTTGCTGCCTCCTGCTCACCTTTGGGAAGGCAGAAAAGCTGCCCCTCTAACAGGAAGATTTAAGGAATGTAGGAGACTGTACTGTAGCAAACATGGGTCCTTTAGGATGTTTACTCTCTCAAATGTGCACATTCCTCCTCTGTTGCCTGGAGCAGTGCCTCTGTGCCTGTAGACACCACACTTCTTGAGCCCTGCTGCACTGCCCTGGTAGGAAGAAGTCCTTGGGGCATCTCCTCACCTCAGGAGGTAGCAAGAGGTTTGGTGGCAAGACATACAAGCATGAAGCCATATAAGATGGCAGGGAAACAGCTTCTCCAGTGATGTTATACGGTTCCATTCCCTGGAGATACCGCCCAGTGCCACAGACGGCAAATAAGAATGACATTCTCATAACTTCTTAGAAGAATGCAGGTAACAGGAAGGCCAATCCACAAAGAAAGTAAATGAGACCAGAATACCCATCCTGACACTGTGAGCTGACTTCAGAAGCAGCTTTTTGATTTCTCTGAGACATATACTGTGTTTACAAGTTTTGAGTCTGAGTGCAATTAGTGTGCAATAACCTCAAAACCACTGAAACTCATGGAGGGATGTGATTCCATGTAAATTGAATATAATTTTCTTTTTTTAGCCCTCTGATATCTTACTTGGCAAGACCAAACAGGATAATTCTGCCAGCAACAAAGGCCAGAGCAGAATTACACTAAGAAAGAAAGACTGACTTAAAAGAAAAATATTTCTTTCTAAGTGCTTCAGAAAGTTACCAGTCTTCTGAAAATCAAGTTGACTTGAGAATAATTTTTTTTAATAGAGATGAGGCCAAATACAAGTATACAGAAACATACTGAGAGATGCATATTAACATAAGAAAGGTGTTTATTATCCCCACAGTAACCCCCAACCAAGCATAGGGCCGGCACCAATACATAAAAATATATTGTTTTCAGCCAGTAAAAGCTAGAAATAACTAGAAGAGAGAAAGAGAGAAGAGAAAAAAAAGCGCAAAGGAATGTGACATCCTAAAAGAGAAAAACGATTGATATCAAATTTTCAGAGTGAAATCTCTAATACTTTCTTTCCTCCATTGGCTTGAGATGATGCAGACAGGTGAAATAGATCCTAAATAGTCCACAATTTCTTAGTGAATTGATATTTCCTTTGCCAGAGAATCAAAAAAAAAAAAAAAAAAGAGAAAAATATCTGTGTTTAGACATAAAGAAAAGGTCTGTTTCTGTTTCCTGGTTGTTTTAGATGTTGAACATTACCATGCTACCTGTGTTTATCAGGTTAGTGCATATTTTCCATTTACCATCTCATTCACATAATCAGCATCTTGGAGGAGTGGGTGGAAATTATTCCTTTAAAGGTTAATCATCATTCAATTGCTGGACTAAGTTTGCTAATGTACAGTGCCTAACCCTTTCTTTTCCCTACCATCATTGTCCTTCAGTTTATAAAGTTCTTCCTCCCTCATGCTTAATCCTCTCCAATGCATTTATTTAGAATAATCCTATCTTCTCTCAGCCTTCAATTTGCAGCCTTCAACTGCTAAGCCAGCTAAGCTTTTTTCATCTTCTCCCGCAAACACATGCTCTGTTCTCTTTGGTAGTCTCTTTTTGCCCTTCTCCCCATTTCATTTTCATGAACTGAAGTGTACATTCACATGGCCTAGGACAGCAGCTGATTATCCTGCAGGGGCTGCAAGCTCTCCCCAGTACACTGCTGGGGCTGCATCTCTTGTTTCACACCAGCTGCACAGCAGTGGGTTCAGGTGCATCCAGAGACCTCCCCCCCCTTCAAAACCAAGGTCCTTCTCTGCTTCCAGAGGAGGCATCCTCCAATTATAGCAACAACTCCCACATTAATCTGTAATGAATGACTTCACATTATTGCGATTAAACTGTGAGTGGGCCATGTTCTCATCTGAAACGCAGAGTGAATCTTGCCTCATTTCATTAGCTAAAAAGAAGTGACCTCAGATTTCCAGCCACGTAACAGATCCATCTTTAGGCAGGTCCTGGATGAGCTATCTACAGCTACTCTGGAGGCCATTAAAAAGTTGTGTTTATAACATACTGTTTTGTGCATAATGTTCTACAAAGAGAGGGTGCTTTTGCTATGACATATGGTGTACAATGTAAATGAACTCTGGTGTAACAAATTAAAAAGCTTTTACAGCAACCTCTAAATACTATTTATGGCTCCCAAGAGCTACCTAGGCTGGCCACCAGTCAAATAATTGCAGTCACTACACCAAGTGCCAGAGTGCATTTTGTTGACTAACTGCTTCTTCAGCGAGCTGTGCAATCTATTTCTATGAGATGTACCAGCCATAAAACACCATCCATTTTGACAGCAAAATTGCAAAAGCACAATGTGTTACCAGGTGTCATTCAAAGAATGGAGGCTGTAATGAGGGGGCCATTTGTAAAATCTCCCTGATCCTTAACACTTGCAGCTTTTGTTACAGCATAGGAAACTCATCGTGATGCAAGGTCTCTCCAAAGCTGAATCCTTCAAGGGCACAAGAGCCCTCTCCTGTCTGTGCATCCCGGGAAAACTGGTGAGTAGGGTTGACTGAAATACAGCAACTGAAAAGGTTTCCAGTGAGTGAAGGGGTCCAGTCCTGTGGGGACAGAGAATTCTGCCAGAAAACAGCCATTTTCCTAGAACATGATTTTGTGTTTAAGAGAAAATTCTATTTATTTGCATTAAAAAACATTCCGGAAACAAAAAGAAACCAAGAAACCAGCCCAAATCATCAGTTTTTCACATGTGTTTTACAGAGTCATAGAACAGTTTGGGTTGGAAGGGACCTTAAAGTTTACCTAGTTTCAAATGCCTGCCATAGGCAGGGACACTTCCCACTAAACCAGGTACTCAGAGACCCATCCAACCTGGCCTTGAACACTTCCAAGGATGGGGCATCCAGCTTCTCTGGGCCACTTTTTTCAGTTCGTCACTACCCTCACAGTAAAGAATTTCTCCCTTATATCCAATCTCAGCCTACTCTCCTTCAGCTTCAAGCCATTACCCCTTGTGCTATCAATTACACACCCTTGCCAAAAGTCCCTCTCCAGCTTTATTATAAGCTTCCTTCAGGTACTGAAAGGCCACAGTAAGATTCCCCTTGAGCTTTCTCTTCTCCAGGCTGAACAACCCAAACTCTCTCAGCCTTTCCTCACAGGAGAGGTGTTTCATTCCTCTAATCATCTTTGTGACTTTTCCCTGAACTCACTCAACCAGGTCTATGTCCATCCTGTGGTGGGGACCCCAGAGCTGTTTCTGGGAATCAAAAGTCAATCAACCAAACAAAAAAACCCTGAAGATTAGCTCCTTTTACTATTTAAAGAAATGCATGCGTTGAATCATCTAAAGGTTGGGTTGTTTCTATGTATGTTGTCAGGGTTTTTTGGTTGGTTTCTAGTCAATGCCATAGGGTACCTGGCAAAATCTTCTTTGTCCCACTTGAATACAGCAAAGGTAAGGCAGGCAATGGATATTCCACAGCTCTGAAAATGTCGCAATTATCACATGAAAAATCCCTCTTGTTTTTCTGCTCTAGGTCTATTTAAATACAGTAATGCCAGCGTTGCTACAAATCTCTGCGTGGATCCCAAAGGGGACAGCAACAGGCACAGCCCCATTATTTGAGGCTGTGACTTGTTTTGAGGCACACATCCCAGAATGATGGCTGCATTGCTTCATAACTGAGCCATCCCCCTTGAGCTGTCTGCAAGCCAGGCTTAAACCTACACTGCAGTTCTCCACAGCCAAAGGTTTACTGTCAAATGAGCCGAAAGGTTCCTGACAAAATTGCTGTGACATTATGGCTTTAATAGGCACTGGCGATACAATCATCAGTCATGGATACTATATTTAAGTTGGAAAACACTTGTGTGGCTTAGAAAAGAGGAAAAACATTAAATACCTACATAGCAAGTGAGAGTATATGTTTGTAGCCTTTTGGTGTGGAGAAGTTTTGAAAGCAGCAATTTGCTGGTAAAGACTATCAAGATGATGCCTGCAGAATTTAAAGAAAGTAAGAAGGTGAATGGCAAAGAACCAGGGGCTTTGGCCTTTTTCTGCATTCTGTATTTATTAATCATTTTATGCCATTGTAGAAAAGAAATAACTGTGCCCAGGACACAAAGAGTTACTCAGTAATTTAGGAAATGCTCTTCCTTCAGGTATTATGTTCCTTTCTTCCAGACACTGCAATCCCAGAAATCCTTTGGAAAAAAAAAAGAGAAATTAATTTAAAGGCTCTAAAATGATACTATCACAAAAGTAATTTTTTTTTTCCCCTGCAGATTTCTGAAACCCAACTCCAGATCCCTAGCTCAAAGAGAATGAAAAAAAGGCAATGGTGTTACACCATTATTTGTGACTAGCAGGTTTCAATCAAAGACAATTGAAGCTCCAGGCCAATATTGCACTGAACTCGGGGCCATGTCTATCACTGAGAACAAAATACGGTTTACAAAGGGGAAAGGTTCCCACAAATCACAGTCCAGACACACTAGATTTTCTAACTGTCTAGACAAATAGGACCATCCCTGTGCCAATATTAATAAACCTTCACACATTCCAGTAAACACTTGGTAGCTCCATCTCTCTGTCAGTCATTTTTAGCCCCTAATGGGAATGCTTTTAACTGTTGATATTTGACTGCTAACACCAATTCCCTTAACTCAATGTTCCTTTGCCAAGCAAGCAGCTTCAGTCTGGCTATTATGCATGGTAGAAATCTACATTTCCCATTATCAGTGACTGCATTTATATTTGAGGACTAAAGGATTAAAAAAGCTTAGGGAGAAAATATTCTTGGTAGCTGATTTGAATAAGGAAAAGTGTTAACCCTGGCAAGAAGATATTGAGTTGAAAATAAGGCAATTAGAGAGAAACTAATTTTTTTTTTATAACACAAATTTAACAGAATTAAGTCTATACCACTTCACACATTAACAACATTTTTGCATTTGCCAAGAAACAATAAAAAACCCCACCAGACTTTAATTGCTCTAATATGTTTCTAATGGCAGTGAATGTGTCCCTAAATATCAGTGGTCTTGTACCAGAGAAATTACAGTTGTGCAGTCAGATAGTTTCATAAACAAGTATTTGTACAATGAATCTATTATATACCTTCTTTCCCTAAAAAACAAGGAGGCTATGCTTCTTGATATAATTAGATAATAATATAACATTTAAATAACTTCTCAATTGCTTATTTGGGTTCAAACATGCTGACTTAAATCTGATTAAGCAATTATGAACAAATTTTCTGTTATTTTGACCAGTCTATTAGCCATCTAATTTGGTTCCTGAGAGTAGTAGATAAAAAAATAACAACTAAAGCTATTTTAACTCCATAGCTGGGATACATCAGCAGATTACCAATTACACTCAGAAGATGAATTACCAGTAGGTTTCATCTTCCTTAAATAAATACCAATTTAAGTCAAGTAGGTCTGAAAATCACTTCATGCTGAGGACTAGCTGTATTGCTACCTTTAATGGAAAATTAGCAGTGGGCTAGAAGATCTGTGAAAGAGCTGAGGACATTTTCTGCTTTCACTAGATGAGGGCTCAGCTGATTCAAGCATAGCATAGGTAAGCTGAAAGCAGCAGAGAAAATCTGGAGCAGGAGTCTAAAAACAGCTGCACTGTCAATGGGAACAGGACTTTATTTAATATTCACATCCATTTCTGCCAGACTTGACTTTTCAAATTTCACAAAAATTAAGGGCATAGCAATAAAATGATAATGTATTTAAAATTACATTTTCTCAGTACCCAAAAAAATCTGTTCATTCAGAGAATTAATTGTTGCCCATTTATTGCAGGACTATTTATATTGTTAATTGCATCTTGTTATAGGTTAAATACAGTTGCTTTGGATTTAACTTTATGATTTAAATGTAATCATGTAATAGACTTAGTTGTAAGAAACATATAATTACTACATAGGCTGGGAAGCTGGATTAGCATTGCAACATAAATGAGACTTTACTGCTCCTGATATTAAAACTGAGCAAATACTTAAATTGCTGACAAATTTTTACTTGTTCCTTTGGTCATTATCTGAATGGTTTGTGGACATTTTCTTCAGTACGGAAAATGAAGATTTCATGTCACAAGAGCTGTAAATGGCCAGGTAATGGGAAGCCATTTAGCAGCATGCTCACCACATAAATCCAGCCTGTGGAGTAAAACCAGCCTGCACTGAGATCACAGCCCCTCTCCACCTTGCAGATCACTGTTCTAACCTTTGTCTTCACAGGACCCATGTATCCTTGGATACCTCCCCTTCTCCCTAGGGATTCAAGTTTGGTACTTGAATAATAGCAACTTCTAGTGCAGCTCTACTGGCCTAGAGGTGGACTAGAAGTTGCTGTTGGTCCCTGCTGGCTTCCTGGTTCAATATTGCCTCCAAGATGGAACAGTCACTTCCCCAAAACACCTTTCTGCTCTAAATCAAAATGCTCATAAAGACATCTGACACTGGGCTCTCTGTCCACACTCCTATTACTCCTCTGGAATACCAGTTCCTACCCTAGTGTGCATTGTTCTTGAGGGCTACAGCCCTTTTAACCTGAATTTCTGGTTATTTAATATCACTGGGCTGTGAATAGCAGTAGCCAAAATAACACAGATATGCAATTACCAGTCCCCAGTAAGTTATTAATTAAATTAATAGCTCCCACTTGTTTCAGTACTGCCCATTGACTTTGACAAAATAAAACTGGATGTATCAAGCTCACTTCAGCTCCCATGTCACGTAGCTAATTTAATCAAGGCAACCAGACAATCTTATTCATTTATCACAAAAATAAAGATGTGATCCCTTGAATATAACATGACTGAAATTGCTGGATTCAGACAGAAGTAAAATCAGACATCTCTAGCCCACTGGCAAAAAGAAAAAATAAAATCCAGCAGCAGAACAGCAGCCTGTCGAGTTTTATTTGTAGATAAATGGAACAGGTATAATAAATGTGAATTGTGACAAAAGGATTATGTGAGAACAAATAAAGTATCATTAGCTCTGCAAAATGTTTTGCAGGTGCCTTTTCTCCCTGGCTACCATGAGATAATTTCTAATTGTCTGAGTTTTGGCAACCACACCCCTTGGGGTTCTAATCTCAATGGTTTAGGACAGTCAAATATACAGGTTTTGTAAAAAAACACATTTTGCATGGTTTAGACTCAGTAGGGAGAGGGGGTAAGCTGATCTGTCATATATGGAAATAAATAGGAACAGTCAAAATTTGAAACCACCTTAACACATATTTTGGTAAAACAGTGGTTGCCGCAAATATTTACAATTCAAATCTCAGCAATTTTCATCTCTTTTTATGAAAAGTCCTTCCAGCTTGTTTCGAATGATTAGCCCTATATTAAAAGGGAGACTTTTTCTACTAGGGTAAACTGTCTTTCAGATATTTCTGACTCAAGCATAAATCCATTTACCTTTCACAGCCTGTTTTGTAGTTCTTTTTGTGGTGCTCATTAATTAATAAACAAAACCTACTGCATTTAAGACAGCCTGTTTTTCACTCAGCTTTATTGCCTTTGATTACTGCTTTGAGACTTCATCAACTTATCAAGGGTAGGTCTGTGAAAAATACTATGAAACTATAATCAGAAAAGCCAAAGTGTTTAGGAGAAGTTAATAAAAAGCTCCAGCCGAAATTATGGCAGTTTAGAGATGTCAGCTTGCTCTTGTCCCACACTGGAACATTTGTCTTTCAAACACTCCTTCAGCTATTTTCATGAGAGTTATTTATGTTGGAAGATCTAAAACATTACAGGAAAAGTAATGCATGCAGCTCTCCTTTTACCCAATAAGGAATTCCTGGAGATGCAGAGGGAAAAGCAGACAGCAAAATGCTGCATCACTTGAACAAGATGCTTGGCTGCTCTCTTGCTCTCTGAGGCAGGGACACTGGCCAGCCAATGGATAATGCACCTTTCCAACATGCAGAAGTTATTTTGAATGGCAAAGTGGTTAAACAAGGACTGAAGTATCTATCTAAGCATTTCCTCACCAGAGCAGTCAGAAGCAAAGCTGTAATATGATTTTAGTTTTACAGGCAGAATCCTGGGTGGAGGTGGACACTAATTTTTTAGAAAACAGTATTTTCACACAGTTGACTCTTTTTATATTAATTGATAAATTGGAATTTGCTAAGCTTGAACACTAACCTCCTGAAAACACTTCATTCCAAAAGAGTAGACTGGAAACAAAATGAGAAGCAACCTGAACAGGAACCAGGTATTGGAATAAGGAGGATCATTGACATACTTTGAGAAAAACTGATACAGGCATTTCCAGGGGAGCTGGAAAGCGTTCACTGGTGGTGTGCCCTGCTCATCACCTTCTGAGCACTTTCAGCTTGTGGAGGGCTGTTTTCACATCTGAGCAAAACAGGAGGTGAAGAAGGATGCTGAGAGCCATGGTGCACTGCCTCTCTGTATTTGCCTTAAAAAAGAGAGATGCAAAGCCAGACACTGGCACAGGGGTAATGAGTGGGGCAGAGGAGGAATAACCACCTCTTTTCCAGATACACTAGAAGATAGCTGCAGGCAGTTCTACAAACTGTCCCAGAGCATGTTCCAGCATCATGCCTGTTGTCTCCTTCCACTACAAAAAACATACTTATCAACATTTTGCAGGTATGGGAAAAAAGTATTTTCTGTGCTAGAGGACTAAAACAGGAGTGACATTCACAAGGACCTATCGAATATGTTATGCAGATCATCTCATTTTATGAGTTCTTCCCTCAAAATACACAAAGGAGATATGAATACTAATACAGCATGCTTTTGTTTCTTTGAATAGTATTTAAAAAAAAGTGACACAGCTAAATGATACCCAAAATTCATATTTCAGACCTAAAAAGACTTTCCAAAATCCTGTTGATTTAAGGCATGCTCATCGATATCACAATACTAATATTTTCCAGCTGTAAGTGGCATGGATCTGTAAGTGAAGCAGAGAAAGGCCGATCCAGATTGTCACTAACTCTTTATCCTACATTTGATCAGTCAAGTCAGAATTAGGTATGGCTTTATAAACTATCCATGCATCAGATCTTCATTACACCAGCATGGAAAGTTTTACTGGTTAAAGCAAAAAAAGTTGTTGAAAAAGACCAAAGATTGATCTGTACTTCTCCACTGGGTTGTCTCTAAGTGATTTTTTTACTCCAGGCACATAAAGAGTATAGGTACAGTGAGTGCCTAGGGCCCTCCAGGTAACCAAGGAAGAGGGGGGAAAGTGTATAGCACAAACAATGGTCCCTCTTATGGAATGTGTTCTTTCACTATTTGCTGAATATGAAAAGGTTGCTTTTAATACCTGCTGCCCTTTTCTGAGCAGAGCTGTGGACCTCCTCTGGGCCAATAATGACTTCAGTACTCTCACAGCTTATTCCTTCTCAGACATTCAAGAAAGAAAGTCCTATTTTCAGCAATTTCAGAAACAGTGATCTGAGACTACAGCAGTGAGAAATGACTCAATTACTCAGACCTCTTAGGGAACACATGCTAAGCAAATGTATCCATCTTATTAAAAAAACCATCTTGAAGTTCAATGAAAACAAGAGAAATTATATTACTTTCCTTGGGAATCTCCTCTTTTTTGAATATAAGCATATATCAATTGATAATAATGTGAATATAAACAAGAGCTGCGCGCTGCCTCTTCACGTGCCTGAGCTCCTGCCCGTGCTCAGGGCAGCAAAACCGGGCTGTTCCCAGGCAGGGAGCGGAGCCCCGTTCCGCAGGAGGCTCTCCTGAGTCCCTTCCCCACTGTGCACAGCCCTTCTCCTGCCCGCCCTGAACGCTCCGGGCACAGCAGAGCACAAGCTGGCCGGCTCTGGGCTCAGCACACCTCAAACACATGTGCAGGAAGACGCAGCGGCTGTTTTGCAGCCATGCCCCAGAGAGATGGGAAGGGTCCCCTGCCTCTGGTCTCGCTTGGTTGGGTTTCTGACTGGCTCTGAGGCAAGGGCTGCGAATCCTCGCTTGTGGGGAGCGCAGAGCTGCCAGAACCACACCGAGCCTGCAGGCCCTGCCTGACAGCGCGGCGGCCGCTGGGACGGTCGTGCCTCCGAGTCTCAGCCACTCCCTGCTGCTGCTGCTCCATTTGCTTTTAGGCACACGCAAAGCTCACTGCTAGGCCACGATGGTCTCTGGTTCTGCCCTCTTCCTGACCCTGTGTAGGGATGGAGCATTACTGTGCTTTCAGGAAGCTCTCTGTGAAACCTTCCGGCATTGCAAGCTCCTCTGCCCTCACTGGATGCTTGCCATGGAATCCCTCATGCCTGGGTTCAGAGCAAACTCAAATTGGCTCTTCTAAAACCCAGGGTCCTTGTCCCCTCCAGGGTGCTCAGCACGACCTTTAACTCCACGGTGCTGTGCAGCTGGAGCAGCAGGACAGGGACGTTTGCAGCTTGACCTGCCCTTGTTCCTCTCTGTCCGTGCAAAGAATGTAGCGTGGTGGAGAACAGCAGCAGGGCCCTGCGCGTCCCCGGGATCAGGTTTTGCGTCGCTTCAGCTCCAGGGAGACGCGGGTCAAGTGAAAAACCCAAACTGTTTATTAAAGGAAAGCAAAGGGAAGGGGTGAGCTGGGTGGCAAAAAGGGGGATGGGCAGGGCCTGAAGGCTGGAGGGAGGGAGCTGCCAGTAAGGAGAGAGATGGCAGGAGCTCCTGGAGCTTCCCACAGGCTCAGCTGTGAGCAGCTAGAGCTGTGCCTGGAGCTCCAGCTGGTGCATCCCGCTCTGCAGCTGCTCCCATCTTCAATGGGTGCTGGAGATTGCCGATGGACGCCACTACATCTGATCCAGCAGACGCAAGAAGTCCTGCAGATCTTCTTCAGAAGGTCAGCTGAATCAGTACGCTCATGCAGGATGGGCTGTCATCTTCTCTTAGGGCTTGAAGAGCTGCAAGAGAGAGGAACAGAGCCACGGTCAGAGGCCAGATTGAGGTAATCCAAGGAAAGCCTCCTGCCAGGGCCATCCCAGCCGGCTCTTGCCATGGCTTCGGCCGGAAGGTGTTGGTCACGGATCCCCCACGTTTCCCTGGCAGCTCTCCGGGCTCTGCCCCCACCGCCGCTCCTCCGCACAGGGAGCAGAGCCCTCGGCAGCCCGGGCACGGATTGTAGCTCCGGGGCCGGGATTGCAGCTGCCCCCGGCGGTGCTCGGTGCCACACGGCTGCCCCGACTCACCCTCGCTGGTGGCCTGGAGCTCCTCCTTCTGCCCCCTGACGAGCGCTCCGGGCAGCCCTGGCGAGGCAGAGCATGTGGCGGGCACAGGCGGCACCGCTGCCCGGCACGGGCGCTGCCAGCCCTGCGGCCGCACGCCTCCTGCCCGGGCAGGGCTCCTCCCGGTTATAATTAATAATAATGAGAATTATGTGTATGTACACAAAGTTGAAGTACAGAATAACATTTACTGTCAATCCATGTACTTTCAGAGCAAAAGTAATAATATTTATACACATATGTACACTTAGAAATAGTTTTTACTTTTAAATGCCTGGATAACATCTTGCTTCTACATTTGAAGGCCAAATAAGAGCTTTGATCGCAACAGTACCTTTGGTAAGAGTATGCAAGCTTCTGTAGCAGCATGAATCCAAGAAACACGAAAAAGAAAATACAAAATTCCTTCACCTGAAAATAAGCGATATCTAAATCATACAAGTTGCAAGTTTCCTGCTCACTGTGAAATGACGGCAACAGTTCTGAGGGAGGAAAAACAGTCCTTGGCACTACACACAAGTTTTCTAACAGCCCCAATCTAACTCAGAAGTCTTTGGAGAATTGGTTGGAAGATCAAACAGTATTTTGCAAAAATTTCCCAGGACATTTAATCTGCTTCAAATCTTTTTTTTCTTGAGGAGACATCAACAGGATTTATTCTCAAAAAAGTGATTTGGATGCTAAAGACTTCTGCAAGCTGTCACATTTTTATTATTTGACTTGGAGATGAACTGAGCTGAAATCCACCATGACTAAGGAGAATACAACTCTGTGCATCACCCCAGGAAAAGAGCAAGGAATGAATTGTCAAAGTGATCCCCTAATGCATCCAGTCTTGTAATACTGAATTTATTACCTGGTCTTGAAACAGACCTTCTCACTCGCATACCTCACCAGCTCCTGGGGCTGCAGGAAGATGTTACAGCTCCTGCTCTTTCTCTATCTTGTCTGAAGGGGAAGCCAATTCAAAGTGAATCGTCTCCTTTATATCCAAAACAGTCAAAGTAGAAAGAATAACCCCTCTTAATCCATCACTCAGCCATAGATAGGATGACACAGGCCCTTCCTTTTCTTCATCTCTGCAACCCAAATAAATAAGAGGGTGAAGCCTGCTATGAACATGTGTGGGAGGAACTGTCAAATAAAATGTATCTGCATGGAAGGATGTACCGTATTTGAAAGTGCCCTCTGTGGAGAAGGAAAACAAAGACCTTTGGCCAAAACAAAAAATGTATTCACCCTGCTCATTAAGCATTTTTCTATAATCAACATTGAATTCATACAATACAGTGGTTTTGATTGATATGAATACCTTAAAAGTAAGGGAAATAGTGACAGGAGAGAGTCCCTACTCACAGTTCCATAGAAGATCAGTAAGGTCATACTCAGGAGGATGGAAATGCAGAGAAATCATCTAGAAACCTTTGCTAACAACAGAAGTGGGGCTATCCCACTTCAACCCTCTGTTCAGAAGAAAAAGAAGGAAAAAAAGAAGAAAAAACCTTCAAACCCCACCATATTTTGGAAAAGAGAAGCAAGTGATTCCTGGCTTGGTTCCTCACACTGCTCTTTGCATCAGAGCACTTTGAGGAAGACATTTTTCATTCGTCTGCCAAACAAGGCAACGAAAACATATTGTCAGTGTTGGTCAAAAATTCTGGGAAGTGTAATATGTTTCTAAAGCATGTAATTCTCAGGCTCTGGAAGGAATATACTGTTTTGAAATAAGAAGACAGTATTTTCCTTGAAAATCATCCTTTTTTTTCTCAGCTTCCTTAATGTTTTTCTTTTTAAGCAGGAAATAAGGAAAAGTGAGAGAAAAAATATTTTGAAAATTTGTTTTCACCCCAGCCAATATTGCCCCACTTTGAAAACACATCAGAGTATTTTACAAGGGGATAACATCATTAGTTTTCTTTAGTAAGTATTCTCCCACTTCATATGCCATTTTATGCCTACACTGGCCAACTGTTACAGAAGCTGGAATTGATTTTGATTTGTGCAGTGAGTTTTCCAAGCCAGAATTAAAATGTTTTTTCAGTGGAGGAGACAAATCCCTGACATGTCTGTGAAATAAAAAATACACAGTGGATTTTGATAAACATAGGAATGACCTTTGGTAAAACTTTCCAGATGTACACAAATTTGAGAATATTATACACACACCCTCAAAATATACAAGTAACAACAGAAACTCAACTGAGCCAGTGACCAAACAAAAAGTTCTTTTCCCATTTAAATGTGACTGGAAATAATTGTTGTAGGAAAATCCAGCATAGCTTAATTTGACAATTAAATGCTAGGAAAAAAAATCATTGCCAAGTCTCAGTTCAAGGAGACAATGTTCTCCTTTAAAGACACCCACTAGTAGAATAGATTCAGATACCTTCTCTTTAACCTGTAGAAAATATCCAATCTGTCTATAACAATTGACACTGCACCATTGCAGAAGACATAAACTTGTAGATGGTGGCAACTCCCATGATTATGTATCTGTTGGGGATCTAAACAGAAAATTTTGTATTGAGTTTTTTTGTGGGCAGAGGGGAGCACAACTGAGATTTAAGAGACTATCATATAAGGAAGGAAAGAAAAGGCCATTTGTTATAATGATAGTCCTCATAAAATGAGAACACTTAGTTGCTGTGAACTAGCAAAAAGAAATCCCAACCCAAAACACAACATTAATTTGCAAAAAGTTGTAATTGCCATCTTGAGTGTACACTACCACCTGATCAAATCTGAGAGCTTGAGGTGGCAAGAGAAGTACCCAGTAATGCACAAGGGCAGGAATGCACCATTGCTCTAGAGTATGTTTAAGCATCAGAAAATAATGAGAGTATCGGGGAAATTAGTTAAGTGCTTGCAGCTTGCTCCATACAGGAAAATTTCAGAGACCTCCATGGCATGAAGTGTGAAGCCCTGGCAAAATCCAGGGAGCTCCTGACCACTTTGGGCCAGCCCCTTCAGCAGGTAACACAAGCACTGGCTTTCCTTCCCACACCTCCTCAACCTGCAGAGCCCGTGAATGCCCCAGGTGTCTGACACAGGAAACCAAATCATGGCCACAGCCTTGTCACTTCACATCATACACCAGACACACCACCAAAGGCAGCTGAACTGACATTTCAAGCATGATCAGAAACATGCACTGTTAAGTAGGATAAAAATACTGCCGCAAAATAATGGACTCCTGCTGTTACTTAAAGAGTGGAAGCCTTTATGTTCAAAGCAAAAAGCACTGATCTCATAAAAGAGCTTTTGTTCCCAGAACTTGATGGGGGTTCATGCTTAACAAACAGTGTAACAAGCTGCACATTTATGCAGACTTTTCCAAACCACAGAACCATAGAATATCCTGAGTTGCAAGATTGTCCAGTCCAGCTCAGGGCCCTGCTCAGCACCATCCCTAAGAACAATAACATGAGAGTTTTGTCCAAATGCTTCTTGAATTCTGTCAGGCTTGGTGCTGTACCCACTTCTCTCTGCCTGTTCCAGTGCCCAATCACCCTCTGGTGAAGAATCTTTTTCTAAGATCCAAGCCAAACATCCCCTGACACAACTTCAGGCCATTCCCTTGGTCCTATCACTGATCACCAAACCTGGCTGAGGGAGTTCTTCTTTCAGATTTTAGGTACATGCAACATTAGTGATTTTTAAAGAACATCTTCATGTCTAGACTCTAAAATTTGTATGAAGAGCGACCTAATCACCTGGCAACCTTTCAGACTGAGGCAGAGCTTACTTTTTTTTTCCTAAGAAGACTACCACTCATTTTCATTCCACATCCAATGGGAATATCCAAAACCTCTGTATTTTCCGTGAAGTCAGTCTGTATTTTCAGTCCACTTCTAATCCAATTCTGAATTTCATTCACATCCAAGATAACATAATAATTTATTTTTTCATCCTTATCAGACAAGTAAAAGTTATTTACATCAGTAGACAACATACTCATCTCTGTTCAGCTAAAATATGGAGCACTGTTGTCTTTCCAGTAAATAGACATGGTCCATTTTGCTTTAACATTAAAGGAATATTCTTTCCACTGGAAGGAAACTGCTGAAAATTGGCCCAGTGTATTTCCTTCAGGCATCTGTTAAGCTAATTACTGCTTAAGCTTACAGTCCTGTATTTTTTCCCCTACTTTGAGGGATGCTGGGGAAAAAAGTGCTAAAGAGAAGTTCTTGTTTATTTGTTTTAACATAATGATGGTTGTGACAAACTTGGTTGTTTGATTATTTTCTGGCTGAACTAGCCACAGAATTAAGATTGCTAAATTTTAATTTCTCAACAGCTTATATCTGAATGCAAATTTTAATTGGCTGCTTGGTGTTTTGGAGCAATAGATTAATCTTTGTGAATCATCTTAACTGACTTGTTTTAGTGATCCAAGTAATTTACTTGCATAATTTATTTCTTTGTATTTGAAGGAAAAGTCCATATAAATGTCTTTGTGTGAAATTTCCGCGTAGCACAATAATTGCAGGCAAACTTCTGCATTCAGAAATTGATCTTCTGGAAGATTTGGGATCACAAGAGAATACTTTTAAAAAGTCTGTATTTCTTCCCTCTCCAATAAAATTGACTTTTACTTAAAGTGCAGTGTTTAAAAGATTACAAGCTAACTATCAAACACAAGTGGAATCTAAAGAAGACACATAAAGGCTGAGGTTGGGGTTCAGTCCTGCTCTCCCTTGTTTCTGTGCCCATTTTCCCGGGGACATTGTGCAGTGTCTGTGCCCACAGCACAGCACAGACCCCACGGCCCGGGCTGAGCCTGGCCCAAGCACTGAGCTCACACCAGCAAAGCTCTGCCAGCCCCTTAACCCGGGCTCCCGGGTGCACAATCAGCGCTGAAAGGAGGAGCAGCCCCAGGGAGAATCATCCTCTGCCTCTGATCCTCTCACCACCCCTCCTCATCTCAGAGGCCAGGAAAAGCTCGTGGCCTCAAATGTCAGGAATACTTAGCTGGGTATTTTATTGGCAATCTACTGCAATTACCTCTGCTCTCTCTCCTTAGGTCTTTGGTGTAAGAGCTTTCAGAGCACATTGCTGAACCCTTGGATAAAGAGGAATCACCATGGATGGCTTTTCTCCTGATGCAGGCAACTGAAAATGAAACTGCATATGACAAATGCTGACCTGGCTAAGCATGAATCCTTTGTTGCATAAATCAACTTCATCTTGTTTATCCAGCCAGTATAAAAATTCACTTACAGATTTTATTTATTTAACTGCACATTTTATTCTGCTTAGTGAATAGCAATCTGCCTGACCTTATGTGTACTCCACAAATGTGGGCAAGGAAATGGTCTTAGTAACAGGATAAGAGAGAACATATTTCTCCCTCCACTCCTGGAAAACATGGTCACTAAGAGCATCCCCACTGCTGGCAGATTTCATTATTGCCAAAGAGGATATATTAACTTCCTTTACATTTCTGCATCCCACTTGAGGAACCAGTTTTCCAGATGTCATAATCACAGAATATTAAAAGCTGAGAGAATCCAAACAAAGATTTCCAAAGCTGAAGAATTTAGTCAGAATCCTCATTAATTGAAATCACTAATCTATTTCAAATACGAAAATCTAAACCTTTAGCTGGCTCCCAGTCCTCGAGTCGATTTGTACAGTAAGCAACTAGTTTCCATTATTTTCTCAGTAATGTTGATGATTAAGTTTTCTGCACTAATTTTAAGACTCAACTATCATAGAGGTAAGTGAAAAATAGAACCTGTGAAGAGCAAAACAACCCACAATTCTTGGCAGGTAGAGGTGAGTAAAGAAAAGTTCTCAGATTGTATCAGAGCAGATTTTCGAAGTGCCCAGCAAACATCAGCTTGCAGCATTTGCAAATGCCACATCTGGTCACCTATTTCTAGGCCTAATTGGGAGTCACTTGGGATACTGAAATGTGGCTGTTAAAATGTTTTTGAAGTTTGTTCTGTATTTCTGCTTAAAAACAGCTGCGTCTACTTGCAAAGTCAGCATTTGCATATTGTTGAGCGTGTGGAAAGCCACTCTTTCCAGTTCATCTCAAAGGCTTCTAGAGACAAATCCTATGTGAATGTTGTGACTGCACATTCTGCCAGTGTTTAGGAGGCAGGAAGCTGTCACTTCACTTTATACCACATCTAATCAATGCTCAGACAGGAATTAAAATGGTTATAGTTTGCTGTTAAAAAGACATGGGTGGATAGATAATTTTGATCTTAGAGTCTTAGTCCTGGCAAGGAATGCCATTAAAAATATCCTGTTTTGGAATTCCAAACTATATGTATATTTTTTTTTAAATTACAACAATCTCCCTCTTTTACTCCCTGCCCAATCAGACAAGAACCAGCCCCGTCACACTCCAGAGATAAAGTCTGGTTTCTTAACAAAACTTGCAGCTATGGAAGCAAAATTTGTGGGGTAGTTTCATTTAAACAAGTTTCAAACCACTTGTGAAATGCAAATGCACAGCACTACAGTGGGCAATGATAAAATATAGACTGATCCTTCTTCCCTAAAAATACCAGAGAGTAACTGCTGCATCCTTTTCTACAGGCAGATACGAGGGAACTGATGGAGTGAAGACAGCCCATCAGAGCCTCTCTGACTTCTTTAGTGCAATGGCTTCAGTCCACAGCAGCAGGGTCACTGCACTCAGTCCAGCTGGGGGATTTTGCAGCAGCCAAGCCAAGGTGAAGCACAGGTAGCCCAAAGCTATTGGTTTTCTGTTTCAGCTTCATAGCGCTCCTGAACGTTTTCAAGCCCATTCAGCAAGAACTTCCTCTGATCATTTCCCTATTCTTCAGCAAAATCTGCCTTTTGATCCAGCTGAGCTCAGTGGGGCATTGGAGATATGGGGTAGAGGGAGAGAAGGAAGGACCAGAGAGGGAACTAGTGAATAAATCTATGAGATAATTCCTTGTGAAATGCTGTATATTTGACTCTTCTCATCCCTCCTATTTCCTTCAGTTTCTACAACAAGAATTCAGTTAAGCCTTGTGGAAAAATTATTAACTTTATAGATTAAGATTTGCCAGTGCCAAGCACAGGATATGAAAGTAATTGGTGCTTATAAAAGAACACCTAGACACAAACTTGTATTGCTAGAATAAAGCACACTTTCAAATTCTATCAGTTCTTTTTATGGAAATGTTACACATGGAATTGTTGTACAAGACAGTCTATTCTTTTTAATCTCCAACCTCTAAGCTTGCAATTTCATTTTCATATATAGAGACTTAAGGGACATTCTGTTTTACATGTAGTCCATAAATTGTTTGAGGCACGAGCAATTTCTTTTGGTCTCCTTGTACTGCAGTCAGCTGTACAAGGTTCAGAGCTACAAACACCATGACAAAATAACAGACCAGTGAACGTCATGCTTGAGAGTTAACAAGTCCAGTCAGGAGTCAGACCAAGCAGGCAATTAGGAAAACTTTCTAAGGGCACCCATGTCCCTGCCCTGCCCTTTTTATGCAGGGAACCGTGCATAAAAAGCAGCTTGCAAATCTACAAAGTATAAAGTAGTTGTGAATATTTCCTTTGACTAATCCTGTGGTATGATGGCAGCATTGGTTCATTTGAGCATAACATGGCACTTCAGATCTGCACCCCTAAGCAGAGCAGGAGGTTGGCATGTCAGTCTCACCCAGCAAACATCTGAATAACTAAAGAGACACAGCTCATCATTGCACAGATCGTTGTTTGGAAACAAAAATCAGACTTTTCTGCTCAGTCCATGCTATTTTCTAAACAGCACTGATGAGTGAATTAAACATCAAAGTAATGAAATATCCATTGATAATGCTAAATAATGTCCAAATTCAGCAACATGCTATAGCCAACTGCATCACTACTGTGTGTGCAGTTCCTTAAAGAAGTATTAATAAATATTGTGGGCTTTCTCCAAAGAAGCTTTTTCCATCATAGTGGTATGACCATGTTTCCAGAGCAATTTATGACCACAGTCTTTAGGTTTTCACTTCCACTCATGCTGTAATTGCACCTCAGCCTCCAGTGCAGAATTGTACCTGTAAGCCTTCTCAGGCTGTTCAATCCGTGTGACACGGGCTGGGAGGCTGTCAAGAGCTGCCAAGGGTTTTACCCTCTCACACACATGGGAGCAAGGGACAGGTTTTTCCTGAAACTGAGGAAAGCCTGAGTGGGAGAACCAGCAGCAGCATAAAAGAAGCTGAGACAGCTCCAGAGGCTCAGTCAAAGCAGGCAGCATACTGCATGCAGCACGTTTAAAAGGCTTTTGAGAAATAGCTGCAGTTTCAGCTACCACATCAACTGAATAGCCCCCTACACAGCCCTAAAACACATGAAATAAAATACTTTTCTTACAGTGTGCCAGGAAAAGAACTAAAACAACTATCAGAATGAGGGTTCACCTTCCTTAGCAATTTATTTTGTAGCATCAATACTTTTCTGACACAAACCTCCTCCCTGTCTACTTTTGAAGTGCTTCACTTTGTGTTTTGCCTGACCCCAGCTGGATCTTCCTCAGGGAAACCCCCATGGAAGCTGCACACCAGCAAACCCAACAGCCAGGCAAAGCCCATGACTGCAATATCCCATATCCCAGTTTGCAAAATCAGACTTTGAAATAAGATTACTAGCCTAGCCCTAGGTGGCACAAATGATCACTAGGGATGACAGGCCCTTGAACTGTACTGCTTTGCTCTACAGCAGCTCTTGTGCTAATGGATTGATATTGCAGATACACCCTGGGGATGCTACAGGAAAACACCTCACAACAATTATTTGATGCTGCAGAAATTACTCCTGAGGGCTACTCTCAGACCTGTGTCTCCAGCACATCCCTCCAGTATTGTCCTGCTATTCTGATCTCCTGCACTGACATTTCTGCTAAGCCTTTTAATGTTGAACTTATGTTTCTGGGTAACAGCTTTCGACTTTTTCTGTCAAGCTAGAGAGTAAAGATTAGCATACTAAGATTTTAAAAATACATTTTAACTGTAGATGTGGAAATCTGCATTACAAACCTGTCTTGTTCTTTCACCAAGTGGCCCCAGGAAGTTCTGCATTCTGGAACTGATGTCCAGAGAAACAGATCTTAGAGATAAATGTCTAAATGCAAGAGCTTCTGGAGGAAGTCATGATTTTGCTCCTAATTAGGGCAGATGGAGTCATAAAATGCATCTCTTCAGTCAGTCTCTTTGATAACCTTGTTTTTTATCCTCAGAATAAAGTCTGATTTTTAATTTTTTTTAATTTTTAAAATTTCTTTAATTTACCTGTTTATTGTTATTATTAAATTCTTTATTATTATTTCTATTTTATTTTGCATTTTAAATTTTTTAATTTTTATTATTATTTTTATTTATGAATTAATTTTAATTTTTAATTTTGTTTATTTATAATGTATAATTTTAATTTTTAGTTGTATTTATTTTTATTTTTATATAATTTAAATTTTTTTAATTCTTTTTTTTTTAATTCTGTTTTTAGGGGTTTTTTTTTTAGGTATTTATGTGCCTATGTTTCTGCAGCACCTGTGACTGATAATCAAAGACTAGACCCCTCCCTTGCACTGTCTGGTGCAAACACCCAAAACCAGAGTGTGTTCTTGTCCCCAGGGGTCTGCAAACTAAATGTCAGACAGCAGGTGGGAAATACAGTGGAAAATACATGTGCACCACAGAAAGGCTTCCTTAAGGCACAGAAAACATGTCTGCTAGTCATTTTCTGAGCAGCATGCAGCTTCTTGGGACAAAATTAGATTGCTCCTTTTCAAGAGACAAGGAGGTGGCTCTTTCCTGCTAAACTATTGTTCACCTTTCCTGAGGATAACCCCCTGGGACAGTGATAATGGAAAGGTTGTGCACATACAGGTGGTAATAAACTGCTGCAGAAAGGCAGAAATGCCTACGTTTCAGGGCTAGAAATGCCCACCTCCACTTACAAATTGGCAGGTTCTTGCCATCATGTCAGGCTCCCCTTCCAGTCTCACCCCCACCATCCTGCTGTTCCCTCCAAGCCCAGTTCCTGTCACAAGGCTAAGCAGGGAGTGGAAAAGGGATGTTTAGGTTCAGGATGGCTTGTTAAGTCAGGGCAGAAATTACAGGAACGTGCATGACGGCATAAAGGAGGATTTTATGGTGTGTTGATTCTTGCATTGGAAAAAGTACTGATCTAGGGCTGTGGAACAGGAAATTTTGCTTTAAGTGCAATGGACGTAACATCAAGTACAATTTTCTTGGAGAAAATATGGCTCCTGTTTCAAACTGAGCTGTGGAAAGCACACCCATGTCTTAAGCAGCTGTGCACAGCCACTAATCTACAGAAAGCAAATAGTCCAGGCAACACACTGATCTTTCTTTTCTTCCTGCTTGAAATACAGCACCCCAAAACACGTTTTAGGTACGGCAATCACCAGGTACCTGTGAGCTGATCCTCAGAGAGAAATGTATAATTTCCTACATTGTATATTCAGGGAGGTTAAGATAAAAAATATTCCGATGAAAAAGTGAAGGACCAAACTCAACCTCTACCTATAGTATAGCATAAGGCAAGTAGAAATAACATTCCTTAAGATTGTGTCCTCATCATTCATTGTAATAAAATATCTTTTGAGGGGGAAGTTATTCTAGCTTCTGTGAGCTATTACTGAGAATGTATAAGTGGCATGTCTTTGCATTTCTTTCACAACCCTAATTCTCAAGATAATTTATCTTTTTTTTAAAGATTTAGTGGTACTCAATAGTATTGGTAAGACTGTTTATGAATCTCAGAATAAATTGAAACAGAAGCTTACAAGCAACAATAAGTGATCAGACAGTCCCTTGACACTGCACAAAAACACAAATGATCCTTTTCAGGAATAATTCTTACATATCAAACTCACTTACTTACTCTTACCTATCTTCTTTAGAACCTCAGCTTTCTAACAGACATAAATCTTTCTCACAATATAAATTTACAAGCAATTATCTTGGTACCTATCATGCTTACTTGCTCCTTTCTTCCTTTCCTCCCACAGGTGTAACCAAGCACAAAAACCTTAACTAACTGAAACTTACAGCCTCCCAATTCCCATAATACACTGGAACTACACTTAAGTACTTTTTCATTTTTAGTGACAAAGTTGTTTTGTAAGGGAAGGGTATACGCTGGTTTGGAGTTAAGATTACAGTTAGTTGTGTAGGTTCTTTTAAAATGCAACGCTTCACACTGGTGAGAAGGGAGTGAGCTAAGGGGTGGTGGAAAGCAAAAGGACAAATAGCTCTTTAGCTCAGCTATAAGGTGTTAAGAGATGAAAAGCTCAATCTCGATTTTAGGGTAACAAGTGGCTTTATAAATAGGTATCAATTTATTTTGAGAATCTTGTGGATTAGGCTAGAACCTACCTATATACTGGTTACTACTGGGAGGTCTTTCCTAGCAGCAGAGAAATCTAGAGTCTTATCTTTAGAAATTCCCTATACTGCCTACTCTGCTCTAAGGTCCTAATATATTGCTACAAGAGAGAGGGTGGGCTGGGCTTCACACAGTTTCCTATAAGGAGAGCATCAATATTTGTAGTGAGGGTGCACGTGTGATTGTTTAAGAACTGATATTTATAGTTTCGGAAAGAGTCTCTATGTTTAGGGAATCGAAATGTTCATCACAGCTTATTTCTACTGGTACTCTGTGTTAGGTTTGTTCTCTTCTTGCAGTTTCTGTTTGCAAAAGGAGTCCCAGGGGTCTTTGTCAGGAATATTGCTCCCTGTGGAGGGGTTGAGGACTGCTTTGCAAGCCTAGCAGGTACATTTCTTGTACATGAGACAAAATGCTTTGCTTTTTACTCTTGCTAGTGTCTGGCTGCACCTGACAGAACCCTGGGAATCTTCATGGTATTTCCTGTGTTATTTAGCTTCAAGGATGTGAGGGCATATGCTGGAAGAGAGAGATTGGATAATACCCATTTTCTCTGGGTTTGAACCCAAGAGTTTTTGCAGCTTGTGTGTTTAGGTTTGGTAGATGTCTACATAATTCTCCATTCTCATTTTCATCACTTCTTCACAGCAAAAAACTTAAAGTGGGAGAAAAATAATGAGCCAAGCAACCATAATTTTTGTCACATATGTGCCACTCAGTAGGGATGGATCACTTATGACCAGGTTATTTGGATGAACAGGAGGGTAGACCAACAAACAGAAATCCACAGCCTAATGTAACTGTAGTGACTGTACAGAGAGAAAGATAAACTACACTTATATCTTGCTAAGCAATAACTCTAAACATCCTTAGCAAACACTCTTTGGGGAACGGGAATTTTCTGTGGTCTATGGAGAATTGGCCTGCAGGAATATAAAATACTGTACCTGCCTCCCACATGTGGTGTAAGGCTTAATAAATAGTTGCAAGATGATTGAAGATTCTGGCAGGAAAGGGGCTATTACAAATGTGGAGTGCTATTATCAATCTAACATGCTAAAAGTATTAATTTCATTGCCTCTGATAAAGTGTCTTGTTAATGAGCTATTTCAAAAATGTCTCATGGAAAATGATTTATGATCATGTTTCCAAAGAAACAAACTTTCCCTCAAAGAGCAAGGTTCTAAAGTTCTGCTGTTATTTTAAGAATTCTTTTTTCCTTCTCACAAAACAACTTAAAAACCAGAAGTTCCACTGATGTTAATATAAATATGATGAGCAAAACTTGCTAGGGACTAAGTTTCTTAATGCTACATCCCAGTGTACTCCTGTAGTTTGCTGTGTCCTGTAGTATGTTGTGTTTAATGTCCTGCTCAAGCCTATTGCAATAACTGTAAATATTGTCCAGCTTCAAAATACTGCAAATGTATTTTTTATGTAATCAAATGTCTTTTATAAAACACAAGGCAAAGCCTACAGGCAACTTCCATTATTTCCTTGTGTCTGCAAGGTGAATATCTCACTTTAAAAAAATGGACATTGTATTATATTTTAAAAATAGTTTTATAGATTATTCCCTCTGTGGTTGTTGAATTCACTGTCCAAGAGAGACCAGAGAAACAGTTTGTTTTGGTAATTGCTGTTCATCTTTTATGTTTCAGTCCCCCTGTTATGTTGTTTGGCTGCCTATGTACCACAGTAGCAATGGTTCTGTAGCTGAACAGGAGCCTGAGACAAACAGTCCTTTCTCTCATGTGGTAAAACACCTCTTTTCAGAGTCTCTGGAAACCCATAAACCCCCTGACCAAAACACTTTTATGTTTTTAAAGAGATCTCTGTGCTCTGGCTGAGTGTTCATTATGTATTTTGGATGCTCTGCGTGCTTTGACTCCCACAATGATTCTTCCAAACAGACCTGCTCAAAAAGTTATGGTCTGTCTAACATAACCAAAGGTAATATTGGAGTAGTGTGGATGCATTGGCATTTGAACTGAAACACAACTTGGAAAATATGAAGAGCATCTTCTGAGATCTGGTATAAGAATGCAAGGCATAAAACTGTGTATTTTCATGCTGGAATAACTTTGCCACAAATAGGTAGTCGTTACTAATCCTTTGAATGGTTTGTTGTGCATGGTCGACTGAAATTAAAGAATAGCTTGTAAACATGCATAATTCTCCATATTTTGTTCAAAAGTTAAACCACTGTCAGTTATGAAAAGAAGCCTTTGTTAATTGTGTGGCAGATAAATACTTATGTTTCACACTGGGGAAGAATTAGGTGTTAATGAGTTCCTAGGGTTAGAGCTATTTTAGAGAAAATGGTGGGAGTAATGTAAGAGGAGTAATATGTAAAAATTGAAAATCTACTGCTCTGTCTTATGGTACGGTCATGAAATATGATGTGAGCAGTTTAACTCCTTTACGTAGGTTAATGCATTTGCTTGCACTTCTCAGCTGTGACAACGTCAGCCAAAGACTTTCACCTTCAGAACTGGAAAAGAATGGCACTAAAACTCATAGTTAACCACCAACGAACAGAAGAGGATTGATTCCTTAATACAGCATATTTATTTTCAATGTTTCTGCTTTCAGTGGGAGACTGTAATTTCCGTAAAGCTTTGTTTTAGATATTTTGCAGCAGGAGGGTTGTGAGTCTGTGCTGCCTTGCCTGGACTTCAACATATTACCTCTGTTTGGCAAGTGAAAAAGTCAAGAAATCTGTTTTAAAAGTTTCTTTTGTTTTGGGAAGAGATGTTTCTTCTCTTTTGCCCAGAAACATCTTCATGACCTCTAAAAAGAATTTGGATAAAGTAGCCACTTGAGGGGGTTTCCATCTTGCAAGTGAAAGATGCCATGTTCCTGTAGCCATCACTTGGTAAGAGAACAAGATGTCAGGGCTGTTCTTTTCTTTTTTTGTGTAGGATTACTGAGGACCTTGCAGACAAATGGAATGTAGTCCAGAGGGCAATAGCAGTAAAATGATAAAGGACTTAGAAAATGGAAATTGCAAGGGTGATAAAGAGGATGGAACATGTAGCACTTAGGAGATATATCTGTCTATATATACATAAAGGGATATTACAGAGAAGAGAGACTAATTATTCTCTCGAGTCATCAAGGACAGAACAAGGCTAATAGATTTAGGATGTTGCTGGGAAAATGTCAGTTATACATGAGGAAATACTTTGAGTAGAAGAACAATCAGGACAATGTATGATGCTCTCAAGTGGAGTTGGGTTGGATTTCCATCACTGAACCTGTTCAAGTGTAAGGCTAGACAGCAGGTGTAATGGATCTTGCTGTACCTTACAGTCTACCAGAAGCAAAAGGCCTTGGTCCTGCAAACCTTCATGCAGGAGGGCAATCCTCATAAAGCCTGAACTTTTTGCTTGATTAAGAGTTGCCATATACCTTAATGCGCTTTAATGGTTTGTGTGATGTACCAAGCCCTTTTCAAAGAAGCAAATTCACAGATAGTAATTATTTAGACAAATTGCAAAGAATGAAAATTGTGGATTTTCCCCTATCAAAATCTGAATTTGTCTATTGTCCATGAAAAACCTGACTCAATATAATATCTTCCATTTTCTATATGAATATTAAGCATTGGTTTACATGTTTAAATCCCACAGAAGTCTTTCTTAAATTTTTATTCAAATGGAACATCTTCTTGGGTTGTCTGAATTTGATTCTTTACTGTGAGCTTTTTTAATCTAGATCTGTGGTTTTTAGCCAACCTCAAACAATATGTAATATATAAGACTATTTCCACAATGATCATTATGGGAAGAATTTCAATATGTGAGCAGAAAAGATTATTGCCATTGTAGAATCCATGCAATTGCTTTGTTGGCTGCACCAGTACTTCAGCAGAATTTTTGTCAAGGACAGTCTTTCTGTTTTTATTAGTAATTGCTCAAGCTCAACAGAAACTCAAAAAAATGCTAATGAGTTTAATGAATCAAAACTTTCACTGCCTGCTTACTGCTACTTGTGTCATACTCCAGGGAAATTAAGGTGCTGGCAGTGTTTGATGAACAGGGTAAAATCTCAACCCTTTGAAGAAACCATACTTACAGCTGGAAATGGATTGAATGCCCCAGCTTTCCTTGCTTAAGGGAGAGAGTAGTGGAGAGCCACCATGATGAAAAGGCACCCTACAAATTGCCAAAAAGATCATCATCTTCTGTGTATTACATAGTTCTATGAAATTAATGGGGATGTTGGTCATAACTCTAACACAATTTCAGCAAATCTGGGAATTTTCCATTCTCCTAATTGTCACTGTGGGATCTACCCTCTGAACTGGTTATGGTTTTTTGTAGCAGACAGGAAAGTTCTGTGTGTTTTTGAGCATCCTTGAGTTTGAGGATAACCTTGTCATTTTGATTTGAGATGTTTCTTTCTGGAAATCATATAACTTCCCTACAGTGAGACAATTAGTGGGCCTTCAGGTTTTATTTACATTGTTATTTGCATCTCATTCTTTTTGATACTTGGATCCAGGGTGGAGCACGTGGGTAATGTTTACTATAACAGCAATGAAAATATGTTTGTGTGTTCTCTATGTTGTAGCAGAGGGCAACTTTAAGCACCAGTTTTACTAAATCTTTTTCCTTCAAGTTCTGAGTAGCTTATTTGGTGTTCTGATCTAAAGAGAGTAGCAGAGAATGTATGCTGGGATAATGATGAAAGAATGGGTGAGATACCAGGGAAATCTTTTGGCAATGTTATAAATAGATGAAAATGTGCAAGTGTTAAGATCCAAAGTCAGATCTTTTTTCATATAAAGGCAGGCTGCCACTTCTAGGATTTTTGTATGGGTTTCTAACTGTGATATTAGAATTGGTATTGTGAGTTTCTTACGGAAGTGTGCTATGTGTGGAATTTCAATTTCTAAAGTTATTCTCTGGAGCTTCAAATAACACTGTCTATATTTTGACAAGGTATGTAAACATGAGTTTGTCTTTTCTCAGCAAATGCCCTCTTTGTCACTTAAAGAAGTTAAAGAATTTACTTCTCTGTTTCACTGTTTCATTTGCCATTGCTTGAACTTTGTATCCCAGTTGGAGCACAGATTTTCTCTCTTGTCAACAGGAATGCAACAATGCTTAAAATAAGAAGCTGAAACGTGCTCACCTTCCTACCATGTGACAGTATGTTAAACTCTGATTTTTTTCAGTTAGTTTAACATTCAGATGCAGTACTTTCTTGCATTCAGCTAAGACTTCTCAGCTTTATGCAGAGTACAGGAACAAAAATCTACCCACAAAATCTGCCACCCAAGTAGTGCAGAGGACTGGGACTATATTTGCATTTAGGAGACAAATCAGGCACATTATTCTAGAATGGCCATAAAGCTGTCACAGCAATACCAACAATAAATGCAAAAAATTACTTCTCCTGTAAATCACCTCACTGCTGCTCCTTAGGAATCCTCTAGCCAAACTTCCATTCCACATGTAGGAACACAGCACAGCCTGGGGACTGATGGATGTCACCACCTCTAGGTATACTTTTAGCATAAACATTCACACTTCCTAGGACTAAACAGAAATGAAATTTTCTCACAGGTGGCTCAGAAGTGCCCTGCTTTCAGTATGGATAAAATATGACCAGTCCCTATACAAAGTTCTTATTTTATCATTTATTCTTCAAAATAATTGTAGACTGAAGGCAGAGCTTGTGATCACCCCTGTGTCATAGGAAGTGACTGGGATTTGGAATAAGGTTATGAGGAGATGGAAGAGGGAACTGGTACCACATTCAAGAGTCCCACTAAGATGTAGCACCCAAGAAAAATTTCTTCCTTCTGACATAGCATATACTGGCCTTATTAAGATTTTGAGAAAATATAAATAAAACTTAGATGTCAGAAATAGTGCTAAGGTAGAGGCAAAGCTGTTCCAAGAAGGAGAAAATAAATTTTAAAAACCGTAAACCCCAAAATAAACAAAAAACCCCATGTAGATTTGTGGGCATCAGTCACGGGGTAGCAAAGAATGCTTTCAATGCTACTCCTGATGAAAACTGAAGAAAAAGCTTTTCCCAAAATCTTTATGTCCAGTCACCCTGGCTGAAGGTTTAAGCTTTGGGGCACTGATGAAAACCAGAACATTACTCCAAAGACTTCTTACTGGTAAGGAAAACTCCAAAGGGGAGAAATAGTAATTTGCTGATTCCATAAAATACTTCTAATTAACTTTCAAGGACCAGACCTTTGCCTGTGGGTTAAGCATTTCTTTCTGATTTGTTTGCCCATTACATGTAGGATTAAAAGACAAGAACTGGCTGACTTTTCTTGCCTGTCAGTTGAGATCTTGGACAGGGCAATTACCAAGAGCAACTTCTGAGCCTCTGCTGGAAATGCATCCAAAAATATATACAGAGGTAAAACTTTTTCTGGATTTACCAAAACTTCCCCCCTGTGATTGGAATATCCCTTGAAAATCTAGCCCGCTAAAATGTTTGAAATGTGAATGGTTTGGAATCCCAGCTTCTTGCCCTGATTTTTAAAGGGAGGTGTGCATGTTTTAATCAGAAAACCAGTAGTATTTTGAGAGGAATTTGATTTTGCAAATAACACCTGTGATATGAAAAGAGGGCATAAAAAGAAAAAGAGGGGCAAAAAGCTTCTCCCTTCACCAGGCATTCTCACATAGGAAGAAAGCTATCAACATTTCTGAAAGTCCAACGTTCCTTCAGCCACTGAATTTGTTCTACGTGGAGAGGAGCAGAAAATGCTTGACTGATGCTTGAAACAAACCTGAAAAATTCCAGGAATATTCTCTCTGTACAAAAAGACACTGTAATCTTATTATTTTCTGGCAGTTATTAATGAGTATGTAGATATACATGGATAAAGTATTGATGAGATGCTAATCTCAAAAGAGATAAGAAAGAATTTGCAGGGTAGATTCATTTATAAGTCTATGAGAAGTACACATTTGTCATTGATACATATCTAATAAACTGTGTATGGATGACATGTCAATAAGCCACTCCCAGTAAGGTTTTTGCAATGGTGGCATAGTGCTTTAACTCATTCCCATTGTACCTTTCAGAATTTACAGCTGAGTGGAGCTAACATGGGAAGCTCTCGGTATTCAGCCTAAGCAATAAATAGAAGCTGGCTTTCTCTTTGGTATAAATACAACAGTGCAGACTTTGTAGCTATATTCTTTGTAGCTATATATAACAGACAACATGTTCACAAATCAGTGTGTGCCAAGTATATCCAATTCTTATTCTGCATCATCTCCTGCTGTACAGTGTAAATAAAGCACTTAGCAAACATGCCTCTCATAGAAGACAAAACACAAACACAGTTAAAGATCTGATCAAAGTCTGAGCTACTCATGTACAATCGGATGGCAGCTTTTCAAACTGCAGGATGCAAAGGAGATGCTTCCCACCCCTTCAGAAATACCTCCCTGTCTTCTACAGAGAACTGCAGCGTGTGTTACATAATGTGTTATATCACCCACAGACTCCATAGGTGCCTTTTTTGGTTAAAATCTCATCATGGGATCCACTTGCTGAGAGTTCATTCTGTCTGATTGTGTACTTCTGCATAGTCTGTCTGAAGGCACCTGGTTCATAACTCACTTGTGGATTTACTTTTATCAAAAACTCTATTTTATAATGCTGAATTCTAGTTCAGAAAATTCAGATTGTGTTTAGAAGACACAGGGAAAATCAATTTTTTTTTCACCTTAGAAATTTCCTATTTTGTTTGCACAATCTGTGTTTTGTGGTTCATTGAAGGCCCATTTCAGAATTGGCTACCTGTGACCAGAATAGAAGCACCAGTTTTCCTGCTCACATGGTTGGGAGTAAAGATTGTTCCAAGTGTAAAAGAATCTGTCACCCCTCATTTAATGGACAAAAACCCAAAACATTAACTCTGTATGAACCTATGTATAGTCTCATAAACTTTAATAGGCAGCCTGTCATGCCTTGAAGATGGGCTTAGGACAACTTCTAAACTTCAGTGGAAGACAATAGAAAATTCATCCTGGTACTAAGGAACTTCGATCGGGTTCCTGGTTTTCAAATAGGACAAATATGAATTTGTTCTTGCCCTCAAAATGATTCCTGGAGCACCACCAGCTGCTTTGAAAAGGTACACATAGTCTTTATTAGAAAATATCTTTGTGAAAAACAAAAAAAAAATCATTTTCACAGCGCACAGGAGTTTTGTTAATCTTACCAACTAACAGAAAGACAACATCTTCCTTTTCTCATACTACCTATCTTGTAGAAGGGAGAAAAGAGAGAAAGCTGAGTGTTTGGATGATCTTATTGTACTTCTCAAAGGGTTTTAGTGTATCACTTCCATCTCTGATCAAGGGGGATTATTAGGATTTCTTATCAATGAATGCAGAGTTCTAAACCAACACTCAGAAGCATGTGAACACAGAATAAAATTCACCTTTAAAACCCTAAAGGAGATGCAAGAGAAGTGCATTTACATTTTAAATTTTCATTCCAAATCCAGCTCAGGGTCCCTGAAGGAGTGAGGGCTATTTAAAAATTCATGTGAAGTTTTGGATCTGGAATCCTAGCATATTTCCTGTTGAGGAACTGCATACATCACAAAATGCCATCACCACTTACCACTTTTATTATGCAGATCATTCTCTTGAAATATGGCAGTAGATGATTTCTGCCTCATGGGATGCACAGGACTTAGACCATGTTGAATGATAATGGTTTGTGCAGAACCTTGCACTGCTACTCTCTTTACAGCATTGATTTAGGAGATGAAGGCAGGGCCCTTTTATTTTTTTTTTCTATTAAAGATGACAATCAACACTTTCAGAAAATTTAAATTAATACAGAAATTAAAAAAAAAATTCAGATGAGTTTGTAGCACAGTTATACATCAAAGTTCTACCAATGCATTATGCATCTCTCTAGTCTTTTGAATCTTCCTTACATGCCTTCCCTCATAATCTTAAACAGAAATAGCTCCTTTCATCATGCTATTGGCATAAATAAGAGCAGGACTAATATTGGTGAAACTGTTATACTAATTTCTGCATAAAGGAAAAGGTCACCACATATAGACTGCTCTGAATCCTGGATTTTATACTGCAAGCCATTAATTTGTAGATCATGTCCAAAATAAGCATGAACCTACAATAGCAGTAGCACTATATGTGTCAGCCAATGTATTTTTTGAAGCAATTGATTTGATACTAAATTTGTGCTGAGATAACAAAACATTTTCAGCAGTTAAGTTACAGACAGACTTAAAGATTAAATGTTAGCCTGACTGTAACAATTTTGAGCTTAAAAAATTATTGTCTTAAGCAGATGGTGGTTCTGCAAAGAAACCTTCTGAAAGCTTTTCAGCTAGAGCCTTTAAACCCTGGATGGGTATCTAGAACATGAAGTGAGGATGAGCACTTTGAATCTGCTCACAGATTGCCATTCTTGTTACTTGAAAGAATCACCAGTCGATCCATTGCTGTACTCTGTCCATATCTCCATTCCCAGAGCAGGAATAATCGGGTATATTTGCAGAGATATTTGTCCACCTGTGTGAGAAATCCTCCAGAGAGGGACTCCACAGTCCCTCTGTGTGGCTTGTCCCTGAATTGCAGCAGTACTTCAGCCAAGTTTTTTGTAATGTTTAAGCTGAACATCTCTGGCTGCAGCAACCGATAGTAAAAATTCCTGTAACTCCTCATCTTCTGTTTCATACAGAAAATGGATGCAAATTACCTTGTCTCAACTCAGGTGCAGAGTATGTTTAAAGATATTTAAGAAGTTATGTGATTGTTGATAATGGTGTAAGAAGAACATTCAGAAGAAACATCCAGCACTAAAGCCCTGCATTTGGATTCCTCAGATGTACTGTTGATTTCCTGTGTAGCCTTGGGCAAGGTTTTCACCTTTAAAGTGTCTGATTTCTTATCAAAAAGGCACAAAGCTTTTACTGTAACAGCCTCTCTGTTTAGTGAGGGAAGATCACAAAATATTCAGACAGAAAGTAGTTCATCCTTTTTTAACTCTCAGCACATCAGTTCCTGGAGCTCACCATTGCTCAAGACTCAGCAGCTGTGCTGGGATCTTTTCCCCTTTTCCCTTCCTACACCTTTTTAACTAATATTTACATTATAACACAACAAGGGTGCTAAAACTTGCAGCCAGTTCAGGATGAAATCCCTGTCTGCTTGATCAGCAATTACCTTGTTTTCAGAAGTTCTACATTAGTTTGAAATGTTACCTGAGGTTCAGTGTCTTTCAGATTAAATTGACATTTAAAAAAAGGAGAAATACTCATTCCCTCCTAACCTTTGGAAATAACACTGGGTTCAGACAGTGCTATCTGCTGTCCTGCTACTTGTTTCTTATCATTCTCTACAGTGCCCAGGCTATTATTTTCTTTAACCCCTGATATGTGTTGTTGAGCTGGTCTGGGTGCCAAGCACCAGAAGCACTTTGGTAAAAGAGCAGTACTGACCCCCAATACATTTGATCTTGTTTCTTGACATTTCTATCATCATTATTTTACTGCATGAAAATGGTAAAAAACCCCACTAAACCCTCAGCCCCTGTGAACCTGAAGCCCTTCAAAGAGAAATAGCCTGTACACTACTGGCAGAGAGCCTGCAAAGGACATTTATCCCAGGATCCTGCATAAATGCCAACCAGTTAATTGAATGTTCCCTGCCTGCCTTCCCTGCAGTTTGATTTTTTTCCCCTTAAGTTTTGGTGGGTGAAGTTTTACTTCTCTTTCAACTGCTCTTTCTTTTAAGTCTGACTTGATTCATTCAGTTTATGAGCAGAAAAAAAAATCTTTTGCCAGTTCAGACAATCCACTAATCAGATTTTAGGTTGCTCCACAAGTCTTGTTCTTCAGAGGAGAGCAGCTTGACCCTCAATACAGACAAAATGAATGTTTGAGGGGAAATGTTTCTCTTTGCACTGAGGGTGTATACTCTGTGTGAAGAGGGATAAAAGCCTTCAAAACATGTCAGTTCCCCCAATTACAAGTCCCCTAAACACCATTTTTTTCCCCACTACCTGAAAACATCTTCCCACCCTTATCATTAGATATAAAGATTTGAATTAGATTTCCTTCATAGTGTTTATCTTCCACTGGAGGGAATAATAAAGTGAACCACTCTATCTGAAAATGCCTGTGAAGACAAAAAACAGTGCAGTAGAGAAGTAGGTTCCTGATGTTATTGCAACCTATTTTTACACGACCAGAATCACAGCAAGTTACCAAGTGCCATCTGCAGTCTCTCCTTCCCATTTTTGATGTCTAATACTGAAGGATCAACCTTCAGTGGGTTTTTCCTTTTTTGTCTTATTGAACCACTCTAACCACTGCTGTTCTGAGGGACAAGACAGTTCCAAAGGATTAAGCTCAGTAGGAATGTAGGTAAACCTTTCATGCAATTCAAAGGCCTCTTACCTCCAGCCCTCTACTTACTAAATTTAATTTCTTTTGCTAAAAGTAACCTGTCTCAGTTCAAGTATTTACTCTGTAAATGGAGAGGTGCTGAATTATCTTTAAAATCGATTAGAATTCTACAATTGTCCTATGATCTCATTATAGGTCTTCACAATAATGTAAGGGACAGGCTTCATTTAAAACTCCTGATGTGGGCCTGTAAGTTTCTTGGAACAGAGAGTCCAAAGGCATCCAAAGTAAGAACTGGGATGTGTCAGATGCCATTTTATGTTAAGGTACAGTGTCAGCAACGCTGTTGGCCAAATGCTTGAGCTCATGATACATTTACCATCAAGCTGCTGCAGTAAATTGTGACTTTGATGTGCTCTGGCAACTTCTTTTGGAAGGGTCTAATTTTTCTAACAACTACATTTTGACCAGGTGTTAATGAGTTTAATTTCCTGCTGGTGTTGAACTACCACAGTAGCTTAAAAAATTTCCCTTACTTATATCTCCATAAGCTTGTCACCTAGAAGGCTTTTTAAAATGCAGGTACTGGCCAGTTGGTACATTCTCTTTGGCTCAGTTCATTGAAATCAAGAAATAAGTCCAGGTTACTCTGTGGCTGAGGATGAAAAACTCAGGTTTTCAGTCTCCTTGGGGTACAATTTTTATCTTGTTGCTGTGCAGCAAGCGACAACTTGATAAAGGAAGGTTAGTTGTTTGTGTTTTGTTTTGATTGTTTATCATCATTAATTTGCTTAATTTTTCACCCCCCTTGGAATAAAACATACAAATATGAAGGAGAATTCCCCACAAAGATAAGTCTATGTCTTAGAGTGGTTGCTGTGCAGTCATAGCTGATGCTGGAAGTGTTGAACCTGAGTTCATGGTTCCCATGAGCAGCATAAAATATAAGAAATGTATCAGTATAGAGAGTGGTTTTCATTGTTTTGCTGTGTCTGAAAATATTTGAAAGCCGGGATCTAAATCTGGGTTTGTTCCTAATGTTTTACAAGTTTACAATTATTAAATAAGTAACACTTTCTAGCTGTATCTTTTCCTGTATGAGCTCATGTTGATAACACAGCTTTGTAGTAGTAAAAGCAACAACAACAAAAACAATGCTGCAATTGGGGGTAAGTCTATCTTATGACTTTTTTGGTCTTTAAGATCTTGAGTTATCCAGGAAACTTTACCAGGCTAAGTGTTTACTTTCACACACTCTTTTCTAATGAATTAGTTTCATTCTTCCTCACATTTTCTATGGAAATGATTAAATTCATTAATCAGAGTTTGAACACTTTTTTTCAACACACTCATGTTACTAATAGAGGCATAGATACATTTAGTTAATGTCCTGTTATTTTTCTTAAATGATTGATTTGGAAGCAGAGAATAGCTTAAAACACCAAGAAGTTCTTCCTAAGGAGGGCTGGGTAGTTTCAGGGAAGAACAGATTCAAATTAAGACATCCCAGTATGGAATATAATGGGACCAAAAAACTAGCAGGGTACGAGCAAGAGAAAAACTGGTCAAGGGGAGAAAAGAAACTTGCACCATCTAATGTCAATTACTGCACTTCACACTGACTTTTACCCAATTATTTTTATCTTCAGCTTAGCTTGCATGGATACTCATAGAATGGCACATGGCCTGGGTCAGAGAGAATTTTAAGGGCCACTATTCATCACAGTGTATGCATTCCTGTCTTTGAAATGGCCCACAAGGTGGAGAAAATTAAGACATCTGCAATACTATAGGCTAACTTGTAGCAGGAGCTGCTAATTAACTCTGGATATTAGCTGAGGAACATGAAGACCCCAAGACTCCAAGTTTTATTTTGTAACAGGCAGGCAAATCATGGGGCCTTACAGCAATTGCATATTGCTGGATCCCAGGTCTCCTCAGTATTATTTTACACATATATTTTTGAAGCAAAACCTGAGGGAAAAAATTTACCACGTGTTTACATCAGCCACGTGCTCAGTAAATCCACCTCAGCTCCAGCTCCTGTTCGTGGCCTGTGCCATTGCCGGAGTGGAAAGCTGAAGCTTCCTTCTCCAGCCTCCCATCACCACAGCCCTCTGCAAGACTGGCATCCCTATGCCCCAGTAAAGTGCATCTGTAACCACGCTGTGCATCCTCTCCTTCCTATGCTGAGTTCATAGAAAAGCAGACCTTTCTTTCCACCAGTGGTCCAGGGCTCCCAGGGCTGGTATTAAAGTGCTGGCAATCAAACCCCAGGTACAGAGGACCAGTCTCACATCCCAGCTGCTTGGTGAGCCTGTTGACTGCCCCAGTAGGAGTCTCCAGTAAGAACATGACCTAGAACTCAGCTCCCCACAGGTATCTCCAGCTTCTGGTCATTCTCTGTCCACAACATCACTATCACAATGTGATTTACACCCCTAAAGAATGGGTCATCCTATAAAGACAATGCAGCCCTTTATGTCCATTTATCTTTTGAAATAAGACTCTGAGATATCAGTACAGTGAATCTTTCTCCATCTATTTCTTCAGGTGCTGCCAAATCTTTGAGTCCATCAGGGGTTTTTCATAAAGCTTTTTGGGAGGGGACCCTCTCAGTAGAAGACTCCACCACTTGGGAAAAGCAGCAACCAGCTGACACATTAAGCTTCACTGTACTGAGGTTTGTCTGTTGGTTTGGAGTTTTATTTTGTTGGGGGGGGGGAGTTTGTTGGTTTGTTTGTTTGTTTGTTTGTTTTGTGGGGTTTGGTTTGTTTGTTTGTGTTTGTGAGTTTGTTTGTTTGTTTTTGCATATGTCTTTGTTTAAATCACACAAAATATTGGAGAGGGAATTTTTCTCAGAAAGTGAAGGTTCAGCCCACAGCACTAAAGATTTGTGACCTCAGACATGAGGCCTGGACGAGGCTTCGTTGTGTTATAGATAACTGCTCTTTCTACTGTAAAGTGGAGCCAAGAAAAGAACAGAAAATCAGACAGCTGATGTTGATCAGGATAGCTGGTAACAAATTGCACCATTCTATTTCCCTAAGGGACCTTGTTTGACTTAAATGGAGCATCCTCTGCCTTAAAACTGAAGTAAATTTCAGTAGGAGTCTGAAAATCAAACTTTCTAAACACTGTCAGTAAGTTGGTTAATATGTTAATTGGGCCCTGGATATAATCCCAAGAGGAAAAGTAGTTTGTGATTATTTTAGTAGACTGTTATTCAGCTCCATCTCCAAACAGAGCAGACATTTACACAGAAATGGATGGTATAGGATATTCTTAGTCTCATATTGTTCCCATAGTAATAATGACATCCCATTTCATTAGGATGTGTCTAGCATTGCTTATGAGCTAATAATTTCCTAGCAATAATTCTAACCACATCCTTCATTATCCAGAGGTGTTTTCACAACAATACTAATTTTTTAAAGCAAACCAAGTCAGGATTGCTATCAGCATTTTAAGGAAGATATCCATCTACTGCTGCTAAGTGAAGCAGTCATGTGGAAGGAGACTAGCCAAGTGAATTAAGATGTCCATGCCTTTGGAATGTGCTAGGAGTATGGTAAGATACAGAAATTGCTGAGGCAATATTATACTGTGCAAGAGATAGGAAAATGAAGGAAGTGTTAAAGGTGGTGTTTATTTTTTGATCCTGTCATAAAAGTAATTGACTTTAATTATCATAATAAATGTTCTAGCTGCTTCAGATAATTACATTCAGTGCCTTCCATATAGTCTAAATTTATGAGGGTGTTTGGGTCATCACAGCAGCAGAGCTTACAGCTATACATGAAAAGTGGATTCTGCTGAGAGTGTTCTCTTAGAGGTGTTGCCTTCTGAAAATATTCTCCCTTTTTAAGTAAAACATTCCTTGAGCTCATTGCAATTGCACCACAGGAAACAAAGATGTTTCTGCTCTCTGTGTATCCTGTATAGGACTCTGTGTGCTGCAGATGTAACTTAACCAGGCTGAGTACTCAATGGATGAGAACATAGTGTATTTCTTTGTTGCTCAAAAAGTTGTGATGAATCACAGCAAAGTTTTTCTTCAGCCTGCTTTATGTGCAGGTGGCCAGATGAAAAGATCCAGAGAGGACAGGCATGATCAGGACATGCCATTCTTAAGACTTGAAAGCCAAGATTTAATAAATGTTGCTTTAGTATCTATTTTACTTGCTGGCACACATGAAAGTTGAAGAGTTTTCACAGTTCTTTCAGAGGCACATACAGTTTCTATTCAGGGGATATTGTTAAAACTATTCCAAAAGATCTCTGCACCCTCAGCTTCACTGACTACTACTCTTTTTTGTACGGTGCAGAGAGAGATGCCTCTGTGGACCCCACCTGGAAACTCCACCTGCACCCAGCCCCTGGAACCTGAGGTGTCAGAGCTTCCCTGCTCTGCTGCCCTCCTGCCCTCCCTGTGCCCTGCCCAGCTCGGTAGCCATGGTCTTACCAGCCTGGTTTGATATGAGCAGTGGAGTCCTAAGTTGTACTATGGGCTGAGCCCAGAAGCTTCTCTTCCTGGACAGAACTAGGGCCTTGATTCCTGGGAATTAAGGCAGCTCTCCTCACCAGATGTCTCCTCTCCCTGCCTACACACTCACAGAACCATGGAGCCATGGAATATGCTGAGTTGGAAGGGAACCACAAAGTTCATCCAAGTCCAGCTGCTGACCCTGCACTGCAGCATCCCCCAGAGTCACACCCTGTGCCCAAGAGCATTATCCAAACACTTCCTGAGCTCTGTCAGGCTGGTGCTGTACCCACTGCCCTGGGGAGCTGTTCCAGTGCCCAACCACCCTCTGGGGGAAAAACCTTTTCTAATGTCCAACCTGAACTTCCCCTGGCACAGCTTCAGGCCATTCCCTCGTGTCCATTTGCTGGTCACCACAGAGAGAGATCAGTGCCTGCCCCTCCCCTTCCCTCCTGAGGAAGCTGTGGGGTGCTAAGAGATCCCCTCTCAGTCTCCTCCAGGCTGAACAGTGCCGGTGACCTCAGCCACTCCTCACACGGCTTCCCTCCAGACCCTTCCCCATCCTTGTGGCCTCCTTCAGATGTTCTCTAGCAGTTTAATGTCTTTTCTATATTGTGGCACCCAAACTGCCCCCAGCACCGGAGGAGAGGCTGCCCAAGGCAGAGCAGAGCAGGACAATCCCCTCCTTTGCTCAGCAGCTGATGCTGTGCTTGACAAACGCCAAATTTCATAAAATTGTTAAACCCAGAGCAATATTACAGTGGGGTGTAAATGCCTTGTTTTCCAACAAAAATGTTCTTCATTTATATATAATAAACTCCAGTAACTCCATTGGTTTCTCCATCCAGTCTTCAATGTGTCAGTCAAAGAGTATATTTGGAAGTGGAGATTTAAATGCTCTGCCTCACAAATGTAGAATTTGGGCGCTCTTTATTTGCTGCACTGTCTTGTGACATATGTAAGGTGTCACATATTGCAATAATAGTAATTGATCTACTACCAAAAAAACAAACTAGCTAAGAATGAATAGAAGATTTATATATTACTTAAAACAGTATAGAAGTATCTGTAGTTCTCAGGATGTTTGATTACCATCTAATCTGAAAGGTATGGCTGGATTTATTGAAGTGCTGAACAATTTCATGAAATCATTGTGCTTTTTCAGTACCTTAGATCAAAAAACTTGATATCAGCCTTCAGGATGTTACATCAGCATTAGCAGTGAGGAAAGTTTTTTCCTGTGATGGAGATTGCTGCCTACTGCCCTGACACATCCTACATAACAGGGTAGGATGATCTGATTGGACTGTGTCAAGTGGTTTAAATTCAGCACTTTATTATCTACTTTAAAAAAATTAAAAAGTAGTATAAACCACTGAAAGTAAAACCAAGTATGTGTTTATGATTTACATCTTCTCCCAAGACCCATTCAACAATGCACAATTTTAAATAAAATATTTATTTAACATCTGGATTTAAGATGCAGAAAATGTGCTTTTCTGAAATACCATCCATCATCTTTTATTTCTTTAAAGAATTGTATTTTCAATATGATCCATTTCAAGACAACCAAAACTATTCATTAATATGTGAAGAATTTAGAACTGCTTCAGTCCATGTTAGTATATTTCTCATTCATACTTTCAATGTTTTTTAAAAAAATTTAAATCACTTTGAAACTTATCTTTGTTTAGAAATTACCATGCATTTTTGAAAGCATCATTATTCCCTATCAAAATTAGAAGGTGCCCAGTGGAGTTCATTAGACATAAATAATGAACATAGTTGTTAAAAACCCTAAGGTTTTCATCTTACTTTTAAATTAGCACAAAACTGACTCATCTAGGTGGAGCAAGAGAGAAGACTGCCATGTGATCAGAAGACCTTATATTACATCTTTATTATTTTTATTTGTGAACAGTTCGCATGATATTATCACCATTGTGGTAGCAAATGGAGATACATTTTCTAAACATGGAGTCTTCCTATACATACCCCAGGTCTTTAGCTTAAATGTCACCCACCCAGGTGTGAGTGGAATTTTGGAGATGCTCAAGTTTCAAATTTAAGCTGTTGGATGATTTTGTTTTGGGAAAGATAGACAAAAACAGATCTGGGAGAATGATTTCCCGGGAGAAAACATCTAGGGAGCTTCTGCTCAACATCCAATCTGAAACAAGCTGAGAGAAGGATAAGCATGGTCTAGCATTTATCCCTTCATCCACATAGTCTCTGGTGACCTTCCATTTTAACTGAGTTGTACTTCTTCACAAAGGACTTGGACTCGTCCTTGTGGGTCTCTTCCAATTCAGCAGGTTCTGTGATTCTGTAAAACAGACTATAAAGCTGTAAACACAACTCAAATTTTGCTAAATTTATGCTGTAGTCTGTAACATGACCAAACCAGAGCTGAGAAGTGGTGGGGTTTCTTTCTGAAAGGTGAGAGATAGAGGAACAAATTAGGTGGGAGCCAAAACTTCATGCACCATCTGCATTCATCAGACAGCTGAAGAAGAGAATTGAGATGGAAATGCACTTTTCAAAGAGTGGAGGAGCTTCTTCCCTTGTTGTATATATGGGAAGATATTGTCCTACATAAGCATTTTTAGTAAACTTGGGTGATCCTTTTGGAGAATTAATATATGTCAGCCACAGTATATCTCTGAGATAGCAGGAAAAGCTTGATCATGTGTCAAATCAGGTTCCCATTCCTTCTTCATTACCAGGTAGGAATAGCATCCTTTAACCCCTCCATGCTCACAGGTATTTCCCTTATTTAGAAGTGACAGAGAACTGAGATGTGTGCCTCTTCAGAAAAATTCACCTCCATTATTAATAACAGCTCTTGGTTTGAAATTTGAGTTAAAGCACCATTCCTCAAGAGGCTCAGGCTTCATATTCTTTCCATGGTCTGAATTATATTACTACCTGATAACACACAAAAGGGGGAAGAACTTAACAAGGGAGCCAGAAAGGGGCAGAATATAAGAGAGGTGTTTTTTTACAGCCTTTTTAAAGTTTAATAAAGGTTTGTCTATGGCTCTATTCTCCTCTGTGAGATTTTTGCATAACAAGCTTTAAGAGCTGCCTCATTATCTCCTGTGGCAGTCAGTGCCAGCCACATCCACCTGGGCATTTGAATGGATCTGAAGCAAGGTGATACCTTCATAGTGATGCCATCTGATAAGTGGCCTTAGTAAAGGCAAGAAAACTGGGAATTTTCTTGGTGCCTCACTGACTGTATTTTTAGGATTACGATCTCTCTTCCATTAAGATTGATAGGGTGATTAGCATAATTGAGTCAGCTGGTCTTGGAGCTTTCCTTTGCAAATTCAAAATTCACAATTCCTGATGTTGTTTTCATCTTTTCCTGTCTTCTCAGAGACATGTATTTTGTGCCAAAAGGAAAGGTGTTTTTTTTACCCCAGAGCAATTTGGCTTTGCATCAAGCTCTTCACAGTTTTGTCTCAGGACAATCTATAACATCACAGTAACCTGAGATGGGAAAGAACAAATACATAATCTGACCCAAAGCACAGCTAGAGGTAATGCATAATTGTTTTAGACAACAGACTTGTCTATAGTTCCTATCCAGACTGGTTTCAACTGACCTTTTATTTAAAGAATCATCACACAGTCCTCTGACATGCTGGAAACTGAGCACTTTTTTCCCCTATATCTCTGTAATTTCTTAAAACATATTAAAGAAATATAATGTTGGTTTCAATACGTCATGCTGACTCTTACTGAAACAAGAACAGCAACACAGTATCCCCTGAAACAAAGATTTTATTTGTTTTTCCCAGGGGTCCTTTCTTTGCTGTATCCAAGCAAGATCCTTGCTTTGGTTCCCAGTTCAAAATATTGGTGCAGATTCCCCTTGGAGAAATTATATCTTAGGTGTTACAGAAAGAGCACAACCTTCTCAAGCTCTTACAAGTGTTCTGTAGTGGAGCAGGAAATTGGAGCTGTGTTGCCCATGACCATGAGGGAACATTTGGCTGCTGGACCACGCTTTGCCTCTGAGATGATTGCTATTGGAAAAGCAGTGTGCCTCAAGGTGCACATCAGCCAGAAACCCTTTATTCTTTACAGTACAGGACAGACAAAGGAATCTCTTCAACCTTCCTCTTACCTTGCTGTGTCTTCCTGATAGAATAAAACAGTAACATCAGTGAAAATATTGGAAGAGTGTGGGGCCACATGCAGTTTTACAGGTGTTATTTAATGCTGATTCTCTATAAGTCTATGCCATTTATAATGCATATTGCTATGAGTGTATTAGAAATTCAATTAGTATTTGTTACTAATGTTTCCATGTCATAATTGCTTAACCTTATTACTGAAGTACAATCACTTATTAAAACCTTGCACAGTCATTTGTCAGCTCTTTATGAACAATTTATAAATGGAACCTGACTGCAAACTGACCTCTCTCATGTCTGATAATATTGCTCCTCTGACCTCTAGGTGGATTCCTCTGCCTTGCAGACTGAGAGCTTATGATTTAACCTCTAAAAATAGCCCTCCTCCCATATTTTCCTTCTGCAGGCCTCGCCCAATATGACCACATTTGGGCAACAAGGGGCTCAGGAGCAGAACTTGGAACAGAAACCCACTGATATTTTACAAGACAAACAGAAGACACAGTTGGGCTCTTTGAGCTTTTCTTACCAAAGTGTGTTCTTGTGTGGGCACAACTTGACAGACAAAATCCAGTCTTTCCCTCTTCATTTGCATGCAACAGAAATAAGATCACATTCTCATGAAGCTCCTTTAAAAATTGTCCTCTTGCCATTTAAGCCAAAAGGATCATGTGCACTAAATATGTGAGACCTCAGAGGCTGCCGAATTTCTCCTCCTATGCAAACATTTTCAGCACAGTTCTGAACAGATCAGAACTCGGAGTCTCTTATCTAAGCAGATTTTGCCCCTCAGCCTGGGCAGGACCATCAACAGCCATTGATGGCCATTGTCAAAGGTTTTGAAGATTATAAGCAAATATTGCTCTTCCTTTACAAGGTGAAAATTGGTCATGGTGAAGAAACAGATCCTTTGCATCTCAGTGTAACCATCACATAAGGCTGCTACCTGAGGATCTCAGCTCATACCACTCGTATATTGGTCTTGAATATAAGGTGCAAATGTTAATGTGGAATACAAGGGTGAAAGAATTATAGAAATAATAGTGTAAAGAGAGAAAAGATTAAAGTTGTCAACTAAAGATATTGCCAAAATAATGTAGGGTGACTGGAATGTAAAAATGAATTAAAACTGGAAAGTGAGGAAGGCTGAGGACGTAAGGCTGGGCTGTCGCAGAAGCAGAGTCAAAAGCCTGTAGGGAGAGGCTGTTTAGGGACTGAGTCTTTTATGAAGCATATGTCCCAAAAGTGTGGGAAATCAACACTTTTGAAGGTGAATGTATGTTAGGTATTTGTGGTGTGACACCACACAGTTTGGTGCATATGCTAGTAGGTATGGAACATATTGGGGTCAGACTTTCTATTTAGCTCTTTTCTTGGGAAAATTAATTTGGGTGCATGGAGCCACTGCAGAGATGTGGATCAAGACAAAGTGGAGACTTGTGAATTCATACTATTTATATACATATATATATGTACATGTGTGTGTCCACATATATACAGTACAGAAGTAAGTGAAGATACAAATACAAATGCAAACATGAATGTATATATAAATATGTATAAGTATGTTGGATTTTTTTCTAGACAAATTACTAATAAAACATAAAGGTCTAGAATTATCTTCTCAATTACTTTGGATGTCAACTACATTTAATTAAATCTATGCTTAGAGCCAGAAATGCACATGAACCAGAAAAGAGGGAGGTAATGGGAGAAGTTGCAAAATTACTTGGCTTCTCCAAGAAGCCATTAGTTGGCTTAAGACACCTGAGAGATGATAGGATTTAATCAAGTCCAATTGTCTTCAATTTGAGGGTTATAAAGGATGGTGAAGGCCTCTGTATAGATTGGAAAAGTGAAGTCAAATGTTTTATCTATCTATCACTAAGAGAGAAGAGATTGGAGTTGATTGCTAGGGATTATAGAAGTGCTGGCAGTCAATAGTGCTTTCATTCCAAACTTACATTGATGTCTTGACTTCTGGGATGCTGGGGTCATTGCAATTGGGTTTTTTGGCTAAGCAAAAGCAAAATCATATAATGATCAGTGTGTGGATGAAAAATGGAATAAAAGATGTTGACAGTGAGGAGAGTATGGCAGATGGAACTCAGTAAGGAGAGGGTGAAATGAAATAATAGAAAGATGAAATGCACCCCCAAAAAGCTAAATTTCCTCTGAAATTCCAGTATCTTTATGAGACTTCAGTGTACCAAAAAGGAAGCTGAGTTCAGCCAGAAAGCTGTCAGCAAAGGTTTTTATTAAAACACAAGTCTTTTTAAAGCTAGAGTAAGAATTAGATTGACATTCTGCTTGTCGCTACATAAGAAATATCAACAGTGTTTATGGCAGACAGGTACAGCAAAGGATTTTTGTACTGAGAAAAGCAGATTTTCTGGGCTGTCTTCAGTCAATTTTGATAATTTTTTACTCTGATTATAACATTTCTTTATATAAAATTGTTATATAAATTTTATATAATTTTATATATTTATATAAATTCACATATTTATTTATATAATTTTATATTTATATTATTATATAAAATTTATATAACATTTTTGTACTGAGAAAAGCAGGTTTTCTGGGCTGTCTTCAACCAATTTTGATAATTGTTTACTCTGATTATAAAATTTCTACATACAACTTGCAATTAATTTTCCTCTCTCATTTTTAAATAAAAATAAGCATTAAAGGTAAACATGATGTTTCTTGCCAAAATTGCCCACTGGGCCCCCATATACCTCCCTGGTAAGCAGAGATCATGGCAAATCCTGTCCCTGACACCCCCTGGGAGATGTCTGCTGGACCACTCCATGAATAACCAGGACTCTCAGGCATCATCTCTCTGCTTCTCCTCATTTTCTTCCCCTGCCTAAAACAAGCTTGCACCCCTAGAATACATGCTAGTAATTTCCCCTTAGAGTGAGCTCTTCTACCTGGTTTTAAAACACATGCCTACTTAGCTTGAGAATACAAATGAGACAAAAAACAAATTTCAATTTGAAATTGCCCTAAATCCATGGCTGCTGCCATTTCACTGACAGGAATGAAGAAGGGTGAATTTATTCCACCTCAATGTCCAGATTACAAAAGATCTGAAACTGTCTCCAGCTTTTTTTTTTTTTGTGGTATACATCACTTGTACATTCTCCATGATGACAGTTTGCATGTACACAGCCCCTAGCACCAACAATTCCTCTTGGTTGTTTAATACAAATCCTTTGAAAGCTGATCTAATAGGAAATAAAGAGGGAAACAATATTTTCTGAATCCCCAAAGTGTGCTGTGATGGTGACAAATGCCCAGCTAGTGTGGTCTTTTTAGCTGATAGAAAGGATTTTCTCTCCCCTAAGAGGATAGAAGGTGATTTTATTTTTTCTCCTCTTTGGATGAAAGTTAGTGGATTTTCAGAATGATGAGGAATGAATTTAAACATAAAGGGATGGAGCCAGGTTGAGTATCTCAGCCAGACTTATCATCCTGTGAGTCCTAGAGCAGCTGAAAATGCAAAAGTTGAAGCATCTGAAAGCCCAAATTTGAAGCTTTGAACACCAAACATGGTTGACCATTAAAAAATGGGAAAAATTTTCTTGCTAACCTGGACCACTACTTTGTATAGCTACATCATGCAGAGGGTAAAGAGTCTGTATTTCCATACTGATCCTGTGTAGGATAAATCTAATATTTGTCTAATGAGTGCCTTGACCATTTAAGCTAAATATTTGGAGTGGTGAGACCTCAGAAACATGAGAGGAGAGAGCTGGAGACAGGAGACTTGGCACCTTCCACAGCTGAGTTTTAAATCATAGACTGACCTTGTATGTAGGGCATTGAAGTTCCCATTGAGGCCAAAACACACTTTTCAGAATTTTTGTGCTAGATGTAGCAGTTAGAATATAGAGAGAGGTGGAGGGGAGAGAATTTTTCTAAACAAGTGGTAAATTATTGCCTTCCCCATTTTCCTCTCTAGAACGCAAGCCATTTGCCTTAATGCTTCTTTAACAGATGCTGTTAGAGAACAGTCTCACTGAAGCCCAGCAAATCCCCAGCCCATCTGTTTGTGCAGGGCAAAGCCCCTGCCCTGGCCAGCAGGACGAGGAGAGTAGTGCTGTCTATCTGCACAAGTACCGCAAGTGTGAAGCACCAAATAAAATCTCCAGCCCAGAGCTGACCTGCAGCAGAGAGAGCTGCAAATGATAAGATGGATCAGCAGATGCATAGTTAGCAACTTTGCAATATTTTATGTTTACTTTCTCCCCCTTCCCAAGTGGGAATATAATATTGCCTTTCACAAGTGGTCTTAGTTCCTTTCTTTGTCAGGGTGTGTGCCTGGGATTTAGCCACTCCATATCCAAACTACTCAAACCAAAGGCACCTCCAGCTCAGTGTCCTGCACCTAACAATGGTCCAAAGTGGAACCTGAAGGAAAGTTTATTGTGACTAAGCTTAGTTGTTCTGACACAATGTCTTACTTTCATGCTATCATCAGTTGATCAACATCAAATAAACACTTGCACTTATTATAGTACAGTTAAATTCTTAGAAAGTATAAGCAACCTCCATGAAGGAACAGCCTTTTTAAAAGGCTCTAGGGGTATGTTAAGGTATCTGCAGGCAGCTGAAGGGTGGTAACTTGCTGTGCTGTCATAAAATGAGCATCAGGGCTGCAGTTAGGTACCACTTTAAATACTGATGTTCAAGACTAGAGCTGCAATACAATATTATGGAATAAAAATCTTCCCCCAATCTATTAACTTTTTATCACAGCAGCTGCAATAGCACAGCTGGGACCAGAATAAGTAGCCAGATGAAGATGAAAAATGTTTTACTGGAAGAGGCCTTTTACCTGCAGTGTCAGGAAGTGGTGACTGCATTCATGGATCTTCCCCTACTACAGAAAGGTTTTTTCTTAATCTACCACCCCAACGAGTGCTAAACTATCTGAAATTTTGGGGAGATGTTGAGTTCAGGATCACTCAGATCCAAATTTTGCTTTGGTGCAGCAAGGCAGAGGCATGTAATTAAGGAGTAATTTTCATTTCAGGACCTGATCATCAGGAAGCATTGACATAATTAGATAGCCTGGCTTGGTTTTCTACCCTCAGTTTTATTTATATTGCTAGTTAATGCATTGGTAGCTGCTTTTTAACTCAGTTGTGTGCACAGTGAAATCCTCACAGGTGGACAGAAACCCCTTTGCTTATGCCAAATATTCTTCTGCATGATTGACTTTGGACAGATTTCAGTCTGAATGAAAATTTAGAGGGAGCTGATTGTAAGTTTGTGTGCCAACAGATTTCCAAACTGGGGAGTTGAACACAGGCACCCCACTGCCTTTGTCTGTGCCTGGTGCCTTCCAGAATATGCTGCAGTTTCTCTAAATATGTTTGGCAACACACAGTCATCTACAAGACTTGGGTTGCTGAAGCAACTTGTAACAATTCATAGCAGTTAAATGGCCATGGGGTGAGTGAAAAAGATCAAGCTGCCTGTAAATTACACTGATAGAGATGAGAAATAATATTAACAAGCAGGGGTGTCCTTTCTTGCTTTCAGGAATTGTCTACTCCAGGGTTTGTTGCTGCAGGGCTATCAGGCCAGATTCTAATTTTTGTTTGAATGGCAAAGGGAAAAAGTGTGAGAGAGATCAGAAGCTGGTGATGTGGACTGTTTATTTGGATGTATTTATTCCATTATTTTTCTCCATTTTAGGCAGCAAGTTAATTTAGCCATCAAGTTTTTAATAGGCTTCAGAAAACTGAACATCAGGGGAGCTGGTTTTCTAAATACCTTGCAGTTTGTCTGGGCCAGAGCCAGCAGAATGGCTGCTTTGGATTGAGCAAGAGCAGCACATTAGCTGAGGCAAGTTAGAGCTCTACATAGGCCATTCAAATGTTGAAATGTGAAGTTCCAATATCCCCTCTGCTGAATGAGGGCCTGCAGTTGGATTCCTCTTAAGTATTTGTGTGTTTTAAAACCATAAAGGACTGCTATACCTACTGTATGTAAATCAGGCATTTTAATTTTATGTGGAAAATAATTTGCTGATTCTAGTTCTTATGATGGTATAATTTTCTCAGCACATAGTTTTGATTTAGAGACTCTCAGCGCTGGAAAAGCTGCTGTATCTCCTCTGACAATTGATCTTCCTATTAACCACCCTCACTGTAAAAATGAATAATTTAATCCTAGCATAGACTTCTGCAAACCAGGTCTAAAAATGGATCTCATTGTGCATTTCTGCAGTAGTGGGTCTGTTCTAGATTCATTGAGTACTGCAACTTCTCATCCCTGCGCACATGAAAGACCACATCTCATGTCACAGCTGTGCTGCTCAGGAGATTTAGAGTCCCAGGAGCAGGACACTTTCATTGAACTGATGCTGAATTAAGTTTCCTAAGTGGCATTTTGCAAGTGCCAGGTCCAGCAGATGAATAGGATTTTTTCATTTGTTGCATACAGTTAAAAGTGCAATGGTTGCACTTGCTTTTACATCAAGCTCTTTCCTGAAGTATTGTTTGGATAAAAAGAAGGAAAAAAAAAAACAGGAAAAAATAAAAGAAGAGAAACAACTGCCAAGAAAGCCATTGCTCTAATGTATTAAATGCACTTTTCTGAGTCAACTGAAGTTGCTGAGATTCCCATGTCTCTATCAGAAAAAGACAGCTAAATTTGGCAAATCAAAACACTGAGAGAGCTCAATTTTTTCAAGGAATCAAAGCTTCTGACAGATACATAATATGTAGTGTTCAGATCTAGCAGACATTTGGGGCATTCCCTTCATTGTTCAGTCTTGACAGATATATGAGCTATTCTACTTTAACTTTACAAAAAAAAAAAAAAATAAACCAAAAACCAAAATAACCCAAAAAACCCCACACCTAAAAAGCCAATACGGACTCTTCCCAGATTCTGAAATTACCATTTATTTAAGAAAATGTTTTCTAGGCTTGTCTCAAACATCTCCTAGCTTCCACAGGAGCTTCCAAGGTCTGGCCAGGAGACTTCCAAGGTCTGGTCTTTCCATGAATTTTCTGTCTTAGTGCATGGAGATGTGAAAATCTTGCTGGAATTGCCAGACAAGTCTTCAGGCCTGAAGTTTTGAGGGACATTCTTAAACACAAGTTCAATTGATTTTAGTAATAATATCCAGTCTTATACAAATTAGATTTGAACATGTAAAACTGTGGCAATGTGTTCATGAAAGCAAATTTCAGAGCTGTTTCAGTTTTCATATTTTAATAACCTACCTTTATTCTGAGCTTGAAATAAAGCTGGTCCTCCTCTGGCAGATGGATCCATGCACCTACAGAGCTCTGTAAAAGTTCTGCTACTGACTTGAATTTCACAGCTTTACTTTACATATAAAAGAAGATGCCAAAATTCAGATTCAGCCTTTAAGCTGAATTCCTGCTTGAGCTGGTGAACTGAATGTGTAGGTCTGTGGATCTGCAATTCACGACCTCATTGTCTAAATCTATTCCCTAATTTAAAACATGAACTTTACCATGTCACAATCTACAGTGACAGAAAATGATGAGTGGTTTTTTAGTTAATTACCTGTCAACTCTTTTGAAAGGGAAACAGAGGACCCATGTTTAAAGTATATTAAATTATTTGGTCACCTCTGTTAATTGGGTCCCTCAGATGGAAAATCTTTCATCCTATGGTGCAAACTCCCTTTTAAACAGAGCCATCTGCGCCATTCATTTTGTTGACAAGAGGAAAGGGCTCATCTTTCATGATGACTTGCTGCTGTGGTAGCCATTTTCAGCAGGACACTCCCATTTTTCTTGAGACATTTCTTTTCTATCTTTAGCAGTGCAGCCAAGGCCCAGGACCATTTACCTCTCTGAGCTGCTTTCCTTCTTGGTAGGAGGACATCAGTAATCAACCAACCCTGGAATCTTTTATCTCCCACCTTGCTGAGTCCTTGGTTACTAAATGGAGAGTGATGAAAAATGCCAGCCTACTGACACCACACAATTCACCACGCTCCTCATGCCAGGCCCTTTCCAGGGGAAAGGGAGGGCAGAAGCTGTGAGACCACAGAAATGGAAACACTGTGACAGTGTGAAATAAGTGGTTTTCAGGACTGCTGTAGCCACTCTTACTGGAACACATTCCCTGCTGCAGAAGCCCATGTAGGCAATAAAACCATTTCATTTTCCCCTACCACAATAATGGAGTATTATCAGGGGACTGAGCTTGTGTCTCTAAGAGACACATGCTTGCACAAGTTGATGTAATGTACAAGTGCTTGTTCCTTTTTATGGCCGTTCACAGCTCATTTTTAAGTCACTAGAAAGAGGAAAGGGTGAAGGGACCACACAGGACTTTGCACCACCCTTTCTACCTATTCTTTCTTTCAACTCCCAGCCTCCACCCTGTGACTGAATTCATCCTCCCTTTGCTTTTGGACCCTCTCTGATCCATTCTTTAAACCATTTCCTAGGCTGACTCAGACTCTTTTCCTACCTGTAGCCCAATCTCTGATGTATTTCTCTTGCTTTTCAATTCTGCAAGAGATTCAGGTTGAAATCTGCTCAGGATGGTTCTGACTGAGAGGCTGAAATTCCAGCTGTTCCCTCAGCCCTTCCATGGTTCTGGAACTGGAAGCACTTTTGGGTGCACATCAAGCTTCAGTTAGTATTCCAAGTTCAGAATACTGAAATCAAGCTAGTCTGTCTGAGAAACCATTAATATTGCTCTGACAAGGAAACTGTCAAAACAGACACTTAAATAGATGGATAAATAAAATACTGGGCAATGCTCATTGAAAAATGAGTTGTCAAGGCTTTTAGAAAGACAAATCTGACTGAGGGAATTTAGGAAAACAAGAGGTGACTGGTTTAAAGGGTCATGACAGCTCTCTGCAAACGATGGGGGGAAAGTGTTAGAGGCCTAGCCTTTTACCCAGCTGATCTTCTTACTGTTTCAATTCTTCCCTAAGTTTCTTCCATCATAGAATCAAATAGAATCATTAAGGTTGGAAAAAATGTCTAAAATTATCAAGTCCAACCATTAAAGCAGCACCACCATGTTCACCACTAAACCATGTCCCCAAGTGCCACATGCAGATGCCTTTTGAACACTTCCAGGGACAGTGATTCTACCACTTCTCTGGGCAGCCTGCTCCACAGCCTGACCACCCTTTTAGTGAAGAATTTTTTCCTAATATCCATTCTAAATGTTCCCTGGTGCAACTTGAGGCTGTTTCATCTGGTCCTGTCACTTGTTACTTGGGAGAAGAGACTGACCTCCACCTGGCTACTCCCTCCTTTTACAGAATTGTGGAGAGGGATAAGGTCACCCTTGAGCCTCATTTACCCCTAAACAGCCCTAAGGGTAAAATCCCCAGCTCCTCCACCTGCTCCTCAAAGGATTTGTGCTCCAGGCCCTTCACACACGTTCAGTGCATGCAGGTACCTCTCTGACCTGGACAGGACAGCACTGGGAGCAGAGGAATGGCTGCCAAGATGCTCCATTCCAGCCTGGCTTCTGCAGCTGAAGACAATCAGCATTCAGGGGAGCCACGTCTGCTTCTGCCAAACCTGACCCTGCTTAATTTACTCCAGCTACGAGATCTAATGAGACATTTCAGAAAGCCACTAATGCTATGGGGTATTGCTGTTGTCACAAGGCATTTTGATTTGCTAACATGAAATCAGAGTGCAGATTAGTGTCCTGTGCACCCCGTTAACATCTGAGTGGGATAAGAGAGACAGGTTCAGGTGGTCACCAGGGACTCCTGTCCTGGCCCTGACTCTGCTGTCCAAGTTAATTGCTACAGACAGGCTGGAAACCCAAGAGCTTGTTTGCCGTTCTCTAATAAACTACTTTGAGTTTGAAACAATGGTTAAAAAGATATCCAAGTTTTAAAAAACAAAACAAAACAAAAAACAAAACAAAACAGCAGTGACACTGGATAAATGTTGAGTTTCAGTGCTTAACTGTGATGATTTCACTTCATCATCATGGACTGTCTATTTTTCTTCTGTTTTTTGCATTCACAGCTAATTTCCCATTCTGTCTCCATTATGCCAGCTCCCATGGATAACAAAGCATCCTCACCTTTATTTTCTCTAGTAGAACTCAGATTTTTGTCCTCTTTGAGCAAACAACCTTGAAAGATATTACAAAAGCTAAGGAAGAAGAGTAAGAATTTGTCTTCCATAACTCAGGCATGTGTTGGGGGAGCAGAGGCAGTTCAGGATTAGATTCAGCCAAGAAGTTCAGTCTGATTCTAAGTCCCTTTCCTCTACAAGCTGCCTTTTTGGAAGCAGTCTCGTTTAATCAGATGCCCAGAAATTTGGCACATGAAACTCAATTATTATGCCACATAATACATATTGTGAAGAAATAGTCAGGAAAGGAAATGTAACAAATACCTTTAATGTGCAATTGTGTGGTGACTGCTACACGGTCATGGGGGATGTCATGACAGCCAAGCCTAGCACCCAGGTGCCAAAGATCTCATGGCAGAGGGCTCCAGAAGCAGCTGTGTCAGCTGTGTTTAGGGAAGGTGCCCTCTAACAGTGTATTCAGACTGCAACAACAAAATATCAGTCTTTTTTTCCAGAAACCTCCCAGAAGAGTTGGGTGGCTGGCAGCAGAAATGTCGGAACAGGGGAAGATTAGTGCCTCTGTGAAGGTGTGATCTGAGGGCCCACTCGAGGCTCTGGTGCTCAGGACAGAGCTGATGTGTGGAGGAAGAGCTGGATCTGGCAAAGCCCCACTCTGCAAAAGTCCCTTCTGCCAGTGCAGAGCATTGCCATGCCTGGTGCAGCTCTCATTCCCTCCCTTGGGACCCTCTGGAATGAGGCCACCCTCAGATGTGATGCCAAGACAGACAGGGATCTGTTAAGGCTGGTTCATTTCAGCTCTGAGCGCACTGAGATGGAGCTCACACCCTCATCCTAATCACAGGAGCCATCATCACACAACAAACTTTCCAACTCATGTTATGTGTTGTGAACACACATAAGCGTGTGATGCGTGATATAAATGACAGAAAACTGTTGAATTTTTTTTTTTTTTTTATCCTAGTATAGAGAAGTGTTAGGAAAGAGGGAGTGATATCCATAAAATGAAAATTCTGAATAGAATTTTATTTATTTCATTTGGAACAATTTGCCTTCTGTCCACATTCTTCATCAAATTTGAACAGCCAAAATAAGACAGCATATAGAAGATCTGTTGTAGAGAGCTAATCTTTACATAAATATAGCATTTAAGTTTTTTTACAAAACAAAAATATGTTTGTCCTTTTGGAATTATTTTTTTCAGTTTCAGAACATGCTGTTACATAGGACATTCATTCTTGTGTCTGGTAGAAATCAACAAAATAATAAATAAACCATCATTATTTTTAAAAAATATCTTAGTAATTTTGTATGAAAAAAATGGAGAAAAATCTAGGGAATTTTACAGTCTTGGATCTCTAACTTTCAACATCATTCTGAAACAAAGACCTCACATTTCTTTTTTTGAAAATGGCCATTACTTCCCTAAAGAGCATGACCTCTGTATTTTGCTGTGTAAGGTAAGACATATGGGGCACTGCAGAGTTTAGCTAAAGTCCATTTTCCTACCACAGACACACATTGGGAATACAGACTGGTATTTCTTTTATCCTAGTGGATGCAGGGTCTGCTGTGCCAAGACATTTCCCTGACCAATGCCTGATGAGATTATTTAAATGAGTTAGAAGTAATCATTTCACCAAATTTCTTGCCATATTAGTTATGCTTACTGTTTCCTTCAACTAGAGAGCAATCTGGAAGTTGAGATTTAGGGAGATGCATTGTGCAGTTTCTGGTTTAATTAGGACATTAAGATTTTTTTTTTTAGAGGTTTAAGCACAAGGCGTTTGAATGCATAATTCAGCATGCACACTGGCTGGCCTTGCACTTCCCTTGTTCTGAGGTGAAACAGATTGGGAAGGGGGAGACAGCTGTGAGAACATCCTGTGGAGTCCAGCAGAGCCAGTCCCTAATTTACATTGGGGCCTCAGAGATGAACTAATTAGACTTCTCTAGCATGATGTTGGCAATAACCTCCTAGACCCATGCTGGGCATACACACTCTGTTTGGCATGGAACTGGCACTGGGGAGCAGGAGATACTGATCTGGTGGCTCAGGGAGATCATCTGTATTCTCCTGAGAGTGAAGGGAGCTGGGGGAGTGTTGGCTGCTTTGAACTGCTTTGTTGGGAGTGCTGAAGTGCCCTCTGTGCCTTTGGGACCATCCTGCATCAGCTGCTTTCAGAGCACTGCTAAAGCAAGTGATGAAGTTGTGGCTTTCTCCATCCCTGGAGTACAGGTCACAGTGGATCATGTGCAAAACTGGGTGAGAGGCAGAAGCCATATCCCTTTGTCTGCCTAAGGAAAAGAAAAACAGTGTGTGTGTTCACAGGCATGTTTGTGTGGATGTATGAAAAGAAAGTGATTTTTAAGTGGGTGTAAAAACCTACTATGTTTTTATTTTCTACTAAAATATAAAAGAACACAATTGTACTTCTTCTGGTATGAAAGTTTGTCATTTTCATGGTATGTCTCATGTCATTTCTGACAATGTGAAGAGAAGAAAGGAAGGTAAAAGTCTAGCTTTTCTTTTACAGTCTTTGTGAATTTCTTAGAAGCAAGAGGGAGTTTGCTTAATAGAACCCTTTTTTCTCACAAGAATTGTTTGATCTGCAAGGGTAACCTGAAAGATAATGCAAAAAGCACTTACTCCATCAATAGTATGGAATGCAAAATTAATATCTTCTCTTTAGAAGTTAGTCCTTATTCATTATGAATTTTGAAATTCCCTCTGCATTTTTTTCTCCACAACTTTTTGAGCAAGTCCAAAAGCTAAAAGATATTTGATGGAATACTGTATAGCTTCTATGTTTGGTAGAAAACAAAGAAACTGGATCTAATTTTATTATGAAGGAAGACGACAATTGATACGCTGGTGGCATCTTAAATCATAATGACTTCCACTAAGAAAAGGTTTATGTTATCTTCTGATTTTACTTTTCCTTTTCCCTCCTAATTTTCCAGTGAAGTCCCAGCCAAATTAGAAAACTGATATTTCAGGTTTGAACTAGGGAAACAACTCCAACAATCAGCTAATGACAGAATTTATTTATTTTCAATTACTTTAGACTTGTGTGTTTCAAATCAGCAGGAACACTTAGGTTTTCAGCCCCTTTCCCATTACTAGAATCAGACAAGTTTGCAGTGAAAATGCAGACTGGGCAGCAATTGATTTCTGCTAATGGTCACTCTACTAATGAACAATCTCTGATTTTATTCTACCTATTTATGTCAAATTGAATCACCACTTCTCCTAATGCCCTTGGAAGAAGCAGTTTCTTCATCTTCCTCTTCTGAGAACTAATGCAGTTAATGACAAAACTGCTGCTATGGCACATGCATGATGCTCTCATGTGCCATCTCTGCAGAAACAGCGTGGTTTCTGTTACAAATGCATCATTCTGTCCAAGCTTCTGCTTATTTTTAAGCATGGCATAAAACTACTCAGCTTTCTTCCTAATGTTTATTCCCTGGCAACTGCTGAGTTTTCATCAGCAGTTTTAATGCAGAAGATTAGCTAAAGCCAATGAACTCGGTGATGGATAACAGAAGCAACTGGTTCTTCTGGCAAGTCCCTCCAAGTAGCTTTATTAGCAACTGTTGGGATTGACAACTCCAATTTTTCTGCAGCAAAAGACCTTGTGAGCCGGTCTGGGTGGGTGGGTGGGGGCTGTTGTGACAGGGAAGAGTTAAAGGAGAAGGGGCTCTGGCATCAGGAGCACTGAGTGCTGCCTGAAGGACTCCCAAGACCTTAATGAATGTCAGCTACTGGTGTGGGAGGATTATGTGGCCAGTTTCAAACAGCTCCTGGGATTACCTGGGTGTTTAGGGGATCACTGAGCTTTCCAAGCATGATGTTATTGCTTGTCAGAGAGCAGCCAGCAGAGAAACATGAAATAAAATATTTCCTCCTGATATTCTTTTCAGAAATTGTGAATATTTATGTATATCAGTAGTCAGAAGAGTGGACCTCTCAGGAAATAATTTTGAGGTATCTGAAACTTGAAAACAAGTAGATGTGTGATTCATTTGGTTAAAGGGCTTAATATTCGAGATCTAAGTACAGTTCTGTGAAGCTTTTGAGTTGAAATTGGCATAGTATACAATCATTTCCATCAAAATACAGCATCTAGTATAGTTGGGAAGAGTGTTTTGCAGTTGAAAGATGAGCATTCCGTAGATCTGGCTTCAATTTTGCAAATATTTCTTACACCTACAAAGTGCACCAAGTATTTTTTATTATCTTTTTTCCTGTTAATGCAGACAGTAAAATTTCTGGGAAAGAGACTAACTCTTTTCCAATATGTTTGTCAACAAAACATTTCTGAGTTTTAGCTTGAATTTACAGATGGTGCTGTACTGCAAATGACTTTGAAATTTGTTCTGTTTTTTTTTCCTAATCTCATCCAGTTAAAAGGCAGTGATCTTGGATGAGGACTTGGCCATCTGCATCACAAGATTAGATGGCTGCTGAACACCTACCTGAAAATATAAGAAGCTGCCCACTCAGAAACTCTCCTTTATGCAGCCCATGCAGCCTTTCTCAGACACCATACAAGTAAATGTGCATTGCACTGATAGTGCCAGGATTTCCCCCCTGCTGCTTAGCCTACTAAGGCAGTTATGCATGGAAGCAGCAGTTATTTGTTAAGATAATATCTATTTTCTTTAACAAGAAAATTATCCCACTGATGAAGTCTGAGTATGAAATACCACCTGTTAAACAGAACAGATTATTCATGGAAGGCCATTCATTATTGTCAAGGCTGCCAATGTTTGTTTATGCATAAAGAAGCTCTAGCCTTTTTAGGTTTTATGTTTCTATACCCATTAAATTTTATTTTTTTAATAATCAAGTTACAGCTGTTCCAAACAGCTCTCTCTCCTGGGTACTCTGAGGTTGTTTTTCTGTATTCCCACTTACTCTACATAAACACTTCCTCTGAATGATCTGTCATGAAAATGTAATTCTTATTTTGAGCTGCATTAATTGATGGGCTCCCTTATATGCAAATGTGGCAGGTTAATGAGGCAGGGTTTTAAGGGATAGGAGTGCTAGAATCTTGGACAGGATAAAGTGGCCAACAGACAAATTAGATTATTATGGTTAACTCACAGAATTTGGCAAAAAAAAATCTTTACTAAGGAAAGGCATACATTCTGTAATATTATACACTCACTGTGTTATACTCTTGCTTGGGCAAATACAAGGTGATTCTTTTTAAAAAACCCAGACTAATATTAAAGACTAATAATAGAAGATAATAAATTATGCAAATAATGTTTTATTTCTTCTGCTAACAGTTGCAGTCATGTTGAAAAGGATCTCGTTCTTTAATTATGAATAAAATCCAAATCTATTAGTGTAAATCTCAAAGCCATTATTTTTCTGGCTGGTTTTCCTTTGGGTAAATCTCAGCATCTTGTTTTGAATACATTGTAATGGAATGTTTTATCAAAGGCCACATAATAGTGTTTAGATGTTCATTTGATTGATTAACATTTCTTCGTTTTGAGAAACAGACTTTTCATTGAGAAAGAACCTTCTCCAGCAAGTAATCACAGACACATCCTAACAGGCTTCCTGGTGCCATTTTGTTGCTGTATTGTGCATGTATCCACCTTCAGTATTGCGCTGTGTCCAAAGGGAATTTTGTCTCAAACCTGATACAAAGTCTGCAGGAAGTGCTGCTGGTACAGTTAGGTCAATATTATGGATCATCCATAACCACCTGGATTCTAATTTTTGGCTATCCTGAATGTCTCTAAAACTATTCAGATTTTGATTTGTCTCTGGAAAGTGAATATTTTAAAATGATCAAGCTCATTTCCTGCCCAGATGTTCAACAAGGCTTCCAGAAGCATAAATCTGACCAGCAGATTCCAGGTTAAGAGACCTGGGGCAATCACTGGCTGAGCAAAGCTTGAGGTCATGTAGAAGCCTGTAAAAATTTCCAGTAAAGAAAATACAGCAAATACTCTTTTCTTTGACTTGGACAGGCTTCTGCAATAAACTGAGGCCCATTTGCAATAATAGGAATGGACAGAGCTTGCCAAAATCTTGTAGCCTAATTAGGCTGAAATTCAAATGAGAGAGGTCCAGCTGCTAAAAGGAAAACTGTGAAACTGAAGAGCAGGAAACAATCACAGGTAAGTGAGAGATCCCTGTACACATTGCTGAAAGCAAATGTGGCTGGCTGGCAAACATGAAAGAGAATTGCTCAGTGACTGTTCATCCCACTGAAAGATTTTACCCCGGGCTGTAACACTTCCAAAATCTGCAGCAACAGATCCAGAGGCCTGGGGCAGATGGGTCATGTATGCTTGGTGGGACAGAATTTTTGAAGTTTACCCCAGACTTCTATTCTGTTTTGGTCAACTTAATTTCATTTTTTCATGTTTGCAAGTTTTCATTGCACCATCCAGTCTTTGTTCTCGCTCTGAAAATAGATTGGGTGTTTATGCTCTAACAAACTCAAGCTGATTCAGAGCTACAGGGAAAAGTCTTCCCATCAGCCAAGAAATCTCTCTGCCTACTGTCTAGTGTTTCATCCAACTTCTCCAAAGTTAATGTCTGTTCATATGTTCATATTTGTGTAAATAAATATGTATACAAGCATATAAAGTTCACCTAAGAAATATCATTAGCTACACTTTTTTAAAAATTCATACTTAAAATTCACAATAATTTAATAAACTTGAATAATTTTCAGTTTCATATCCTGAGAAAAGAGTGCAGAAATATCAAGTTTACCTTGCATTGGGCGGGACATTACTTACATTACATATCTGCACATCTTGGTTCTTATTATTTTCCTAATCCTGGAATGCTCTCTTATGGAGATTATTTATAACAACATTTACTTTAATTATCCACCTGGAAGAGCTAACATTGCCAACATCTGCTTTCAACATTCATGCTGTTGGTCCCTTAATTACAAATATTTCAAAAAATCAGTACATTAAGTTAGGTTTTCTTTTTCTTCTTCATCTGATTTTCACTGCTCTAAGGATGTTGTAATAGGACAGAAATAATGGCAGGAAATTCTGTGCTGGCAGTGTTGTTGTTATGGCTAAGAAAAAGTTTGTTGGAGATTTTGAGCAGACTCTTTTTTAAGTGACGCACAAGGCACAAATCTCTTAGAAATAAAAGTAACCTCTGTCAGGATCATATAGGAAGAAAGCATTGAGCTTAGGAATACTGTGAGAAAGTTTAGCAAGAGCGTAAAGCAAATCTTTGCCAAAGTCTTGCATGTGACCATTAATTTGGCATTCTATTGAATGGGTGATGGAAACCTTTCACTCTATTAAATAGCAATAAATATTGAATGGATTATCTGATCTTCTATGTGACATCAACAAATCTTGTAGCCAAGTCCTGCAGGGATCCCGGACAGATTTACTGTTTCTTTTGTTGGATTTTTTTTTTGTCCTGCAGTTACTCCTCAAAAATACCTTTAAAATCTGTCAAGCTGTTATGAATGCAGTTTGATGAGCATCTTAGGAATTACACATCCAGGGCATATGTCCTCAGGCCAAATTGCAGCAGCTGGTTCTTGCCATTTTTACTCTACTCAACCAGTGAAAATCATAGGTCAGTTCATTAAAAAAATAAATAAAAAAGCAGGTGCATAAAACATGGGAATGTAAAGAAAATCTGATCCAGTCTTATATCTGTGCACTGCAGCTGAAGAGAGCTTATTGACAGCTGATAACAGAACCACTTTCCATGAACTGGTTCATGTTATTGCCAGAACTTGATTAAAACCAGGAGAGTTATCCCTTGGCTTTTGCTATGGGCATTAGAAACAAAGTCTAGTTTTTCCATGTAACTACAGGCACCCTGCACAATTCCTATTATCACATCTTAGCTTTGACTTCTCAGTTCTAGACACGGATCAATAGCAGTCAGATTGGCTTTCAAGGAGCCCTCTTGCATCTTTCTAGTGCATTGCTGGCCACCACCTTGCTTAAAACTCTCTTTTCTGCCTTGCATTTTTACTGTCTGTTCGTTACTGGCTTCCCTTTCCACGTGGTCTCTGGTCCTAAAACATTGACTGTGAAATTGTTTTCTTTTTTTCACTTTTAAAGTTTCTCTAGTGACCATGTATATGTAACATTTGTTCCAGTGATGCAGCAGAGCATGGATTTTTGTAAAAGCTGATAGTGGTAAAAAAGGGAGGTGGGTCACCCTCCTATCTCACTTTCTGGTGTGAAGCTGATTGTGAAGGTAGAAAAATCAATATACAATAAAGGTGGTGCATGTTGAAACAAAATTGAAATTATTGATTTTTTTTTTCTCCCAGGATCATTAGATTCTCCCCCAAAATCTTTGTTTCTGGTTGTGGACAAATATTTACTCTTCACTTTAAGTTCATGGTGTAGTTCATTTATTTTGTGGGGAGTAAGACATGTGCAGGAAGCCACTGCACTTCAGAAGCATTCCCAGAAGTCCCTGTAAACACAGAACATTTAAAGGCATGGATATCTTCTTAATCCACAAACATCTTTAGCTGTTGCAAATCCCCATTCCACCCCTTGGAAAGTAAATTATGCAGTGCATTAGTGCAGCCTCATTTGCTATCAGAAGACTTTGGGTGTCCTTCTGACATGAGGCAGAGCTGGCCTGGGGCTTATTGTCAGCTTAATTGCAGGATGAGAAAAGAACTGTACTCATATTGTGGCACCTTGCCTTGCTCAGGTGCTTCTCACATGCTACATGTGTCTATGTGTGTGTTTGTGCCAGGCAAAATTCATAAATAAATCATCTTCTGTGTTCACACCCTGGCTGAGAGTGCAATAAAAACCACAGACTCTGCTACAGGGAACTCAAAGAAGAGTCTGGCTGGTCTTCAGGACATCTGAAGTGTCCTCGTGTTTCAGGAGACTTGTGACTGGCAATTGCAATCATGCTATATGTGTCAAGAAGTCAAGTCCTCTTCTGTCTTGGATTTAACCTATGTTTATGTACCAGCTGTGGTGGATAAAAGATTTAAACTTCCTACATGTTACCTAAAGATGTGGGTCCATCAGGGATCCTGATTGATGTTGGTAGAAATAGACTATTGGTATAAACTCTGTGAAGATTTTCACCCCCCCAAAGAAAAAAGGTTCTTCATGAGTAACAGAGGGGGCCATGTCTGGCCATGGAAATCCCTCAGCCAATATCTGCCATGCTTGGTTCAGTCCTGTGCTCAGTGACCTTTGCAGTGAGCCTCTTAGAAATTCCCCACGTGCATGCTTCACTTTCTAATTAATTTCACCATCTGGAAGTGTTTCCTTCTATTCATTGCATGTAGTCCTTTCTTAATGCTTTCCCATTGCTGATAATCACATTTCTGAGGCTAACCAGCTGCAAACTCAATTTTTTGAGAACCTACAGAGAGAGTGTAGTCACCAAGCAAAGCAATGGTTGAACTCAGGAGCAGAAGTGCTCACATCCCTGTCTGTGCTCATAATTATTTCCTTCAGGTTTTCCCCACTGGATTCCACAAACTCTTTTTCATTTATTTTTAATTTACTTAGTTTCTCATTCTGCCTCTTTTTATACAATTTCAGTCTGAATAGATATTTCTGTCTCTTGACCTCCCAGAGATTGTTTTCTTAATATCCTATGATCTGCCTTAACTCTGACCCCCACCTTCACTAAGCAAGTTATAACATTTTTACAGTTAAAAACTGATAATAAATCTCTGAGCCTACTTTTTCATGTGTAGGTCACAGTACTATTAAAACCAATAATTCAAATAATCACCAATTCAATAGTCTCTAATGCTTCTGTTTAAATCTATATATGACCTTTTTATCTTACTAATCTAAGGTTTATGCTTGACAAAAGCTTCCAATATATTATCTATTGAATGTTTACCCTACAGCAATGGACATCAAAGTCTGAAATGTCAAATTTTGAAGTACTCATTTAACATTTTTAGAGCTTCTTGCCCCCCTCCCAAAGTAGCCTTTTTCTGTAGACTGAAAACTTTCAAAGAACTCTTCCTTTCTTTTCCTGAGTGCGTTCTCTGCATATTCTCTATCCTTTTTCTTCTGCTTTCAATAGGAAGATGAAAGATGACAGAGGAATTGGAAGAATTTGGGGAGAAAAATACATACTGTATCCTTCTCCCTTCTCCTTACTACCATAAAAGAAGAAAAAAATTATACTTTCACAGGGGAATAATCAAGAGAACTTCTGAATGAATTAATGGCTAATTCATTTCCCAGTTTCCATACTGGAACACCATTTGAAATTACAAGCACTCTGTGTTAAAAAATAGTTACTGTTTTTCAATTTCCCCTATTAGAAGTGTTTTGAGCAAACATAAATGCATATGAAAGAATATATGGAGACAACTAGAGTCACAAAGCTGCAACTTATCACAATTTTCGGACCATAGAAAAGAGTAATACTTAAATGTTAATATCTTTTTTCTTTTTTTTTTTTTTTTTTGATGAGTTTCTCTAAAAACAAACAAGGTGTCTTCATCTGTTTGATCAGAGAATGAAGGGGAATGAGATCAGAGGGGAAGTACCACAACAGCAGTGCTCTATTTCAGGTCAGCTGCTGTTCAGCTCTAATGAATGTCCGTGTTTGCAGCATGGGGCAAGTTCACCCCATGGTCTGCTCTAGCCCTGAAAATCTCACAGTTCAGGTACAGCTAACAAGACTGTCAGGACTAGTGTGAGAACAGATGCTTTTAAATCAAAAAGTCAACCATTTTCCATTTCTGACCAGGAAAATAATGTGTGTGCCTATGAGTGCCCTGACACTCAACTGGAGACAAATCATTATGGGGAAAACAGTGTTTGCTGTTACCTGTTTGACCTAATGGCCACTTCAAACTCTGGAGTTATTGTTGTAAATCCTTACTTTACTGTGTGATTGCAAGCAGCACATGCCTTTCCTTGGAGCATGGTGTAGGAAACAGCAGCTCCTGCTCCCAGCTGTGCTGCCTGCTGGCCCTGTCACTGCAGGCAAAGGTAATGCCTGCCCACTTGCCCCCATGGCACAAAAATCTCTTTCTTTGTATTTAAAACATATGTTTGCCCTCCTGCAGCTTTCTGAATTATCAGATATCCAGTGAAAAATGTTACCAGGTGGAGATTCTTATTCCTTCCTGTCACAGATGGAAATGCCAATGTGCTGCCCCAGAGGTTTGCTCAGGGTGTGACACTCAGGCTGTGCAGCTGAGTCCCCTTCTTCTGCAAAGAGGGGTCAGTTCCTAACTGTTTTCAGGGTGTGTGTATTTCACTTTGAGAACATCAAACATCTTCAGATCCACCAGTTATAGATGAGCCTTCGCCTTCGCAAGTTGAAGTATCCTACCATGGGGCCATTCTTGCTGCTGCCCTCTATTTAACCAGCCACAAGTTTACAGAGGAACTTGGTTCCTCTTACTCAGAACAGGAGCTCAGAACAGGGATGTTAATACCTGGCTGCTCCTAGGGATATCTTTGATCTGCATCTAATTATCATTTTTAAAGTGCTTTCCAGTCCTCCGAAGAAAAGGTCTTGATGCTCCCCAGCAGAGAGCGATTGGCCCCCGCTGGGACACAGCTGGCAGGATGTCCTGCTCCAAGGAGATCTCTTCATGGTTATTTTAAGATAATTAGCTGATCTGGTACCTAGTGTGCTTCCTAATTCTTATCTAACATGACAAATTTCCAAGTGCACACACTTGTGTATGTGCACAGCTCTAATAAGAACGTGTCCAGAGGGCTGGAGCCACAGTGAATGTGTGGCCATGGCCAGAAATGGTACCAGGGGAGCAGTAAAATCCTCCTAAAAAATGTGTCACTGTTCTGCCTAGGGGTGGGAAAGGCATAACCATGACCCAGGCAAGGAATGGGGAAGCTGTTATTTGATATTATTTCAATATCATCTTGGAGATACAAATGTCTGTGAAGGCAGTAGATGAAGTGCCCAGCTCTGGCTGGAGAAGGCTGTCACTCCTTCACGCCTGGCCATGCAGTGCTGGGGAGTGGGAGGCACAATTCAGCTGGAATTTAGAAGCAGCTGTTGCACCAGGGTTTGTTTAAAGCTGTTTTTCTCTGGGAAGTCATTATTCGAAATAAATCTTGTCCATTAAATAGACACATTTGAGTAGTTACATAATGCAACATTGGGTTTGTTAAACTAGAAAAGCATACAATAATCAAAAGCCTAATCTTGATAGAAAAATAAATATATATTTTTAAATTGAGCCCTTATGTATCTGAAAAATACTTTTTTTTTAAATCCAAGCTTTAGTGCCTTAGAAGTTTATTTTTCACTGTTGGGTACTCTTAAAAAAAGCAAACAATCCATACAAAACTTTTGCCTCTTTCAGTATCTCAGACTGAGCTCCTCAAAATAGATACTTCTCTGTTTAATAAGGATATGTTTTCTTTTAAAATACAGGGTCTTCTTTTTATATGTTTATTAATTTGCATTTTCAGAACCAGCTTCCCTCTGCATGAAGGCAAAAATATCAAAGTAGGACTATCTAAGCTCAGAGATAATGGATGAGAAAAACTCAGTCTGAAAATAATGACCAGAAATCTATGGAATTTGAGTAAAGAAAAAACATTTTAATATTAGCATTACACTGAAGAATAAACTTGACACTCTCTAGTTTGATGTGCCATTACATGGCCTTATTCAGAGCAAACTCTTAACAGCAACAGGAGATTGAAAGTAATTGTGGCTTATGTGTTTACCTTGGGGATTTCCTATAATCAGCTATAGCCACCAAAAATGATTGAAAGGCAAAAAAGTGGATGAAACTATAAAACTTTATTTATTAATATTGCTTTGTGCTTTAAGCTGTTATGGTTCACATGTTCTTGATACAAGGATTGAAATGCTTATTTTTTAATTAAAGGTGGAGTTTCATGTTTCTGCACTTTCAGAAACGCTGATTTTGTGGTGCGAGTGCTCAGAGTTGGTGGTGTTGGATGCAGCCAGGTAACATGAATTTGGATCATAAAGGTTATTTCATGTCACTTGCACTGAAGGTTGCCTGGTATTCCTGTTGGAGCAGGGTGAATCAGTGTCTCACACCCTTCTCCCCACACCGTATTGCCAGGGCTGTGCTTTTAGGTGGAACATGGCAAATTTAAGTGATGTGCCTGAGATCAGAGCAAATGTCTGTTGCAGTGGAGGAGTTCAATGCAGAACTGCCAAACTTATTTTTAAGTTTCTTCTTGGTTGGATTCCCCATCCCACTGGAGCTATTTTCCATTAGTGGCACAACATATTATGTCTCGAGCAATACACTCATGATTGTGTACTCCAGCAAAGTGTGACTATTATCTGGCAGATAGCTTATGATCAGTGCATGTAAGCACAGCCCAGAAGGATTGCTTCTATTTTCAGCTGTGCCACCACTGCCTCTGATCCATGACAAGGTTGCCTGAGTCAATGAAATCCCTGGCTGCTTGTCTCCAATAATTAAGCAGTAAAACTTTTAAATGCGCACCCCAAACTGGGAGGTCACTGTACTGATTATCTGTGTAAGTACTTTTGTGGGGAGAAAATGCCAGATCCTAAGGGGCTCTTTAATCCAGCCAAAAAAAGTCCAATCAGATCTGAGAGCTGGCTGTTTAAAGTTGGGCATGTCTAAATGAGAGGCAAGATAAAGATTTTGAACCCTGAAACTGAGTGTTTGTTCTACAAAAATTTGGAGAAATTGTGGAGAGGATAGATTCTGCAGATCTGGAAATCCTTTGTAAACCAAAATATCTTTCCAGGCAGAATTATCTTAACTGGGAGCTGGTTAGTGGGCTCAGCAGAGGAACAAGTCCATTTCTATGTCTATGGGTGTGGTTGTCTAATAGCCATGCTGAATTCAGCACAGGGTTTTACTTTCACTTCAGATGTTTTTCTACTTAATGCATGGACTTCTGAAGAAAAAACATGATTGCCTTTGATGAATGACTTATTGGAATAAAAGTTGTGACTGGTAGCATATTAGTTGTTACTATTGATCCAAACAATCTGCAATACTTCTGTGAAGTGCAAAATGAGTAGAATCATTGACTTCAGATTTCTTTTGAACTGTAAAGTGACAGTGTTTTTCTCTCATCACATCACCAGTTGTCAGTCATTTATTTGTTTCCTGGTAGTTGGTTTTTTCCCTTCAATAATCCCTGTATAGTATATTTCTAAGACACTCACTGATTTCATGTCTTCCCTAATCATTTCATGTAATAGTCTCTGTGTGATTTTCACTTGTAGGCATCCTCAAAGAGGAGAAGAGTTTTAAAGAACTTTAAATCAGGAAAAGCAAAGATTTGTAAAGGTTTGGTTAGGGGTTTGCCTTCATTTGTACAGAGCAGCACCACAAACTGACTCAGAAGAAGAGGACCTCATTTGTAGGGTGATGAACTTGGGAGAATCACTTGGGGAAAAAATGGACATGGATAAATAGTGTGTGGAAAAGGACAAACTGAATTAGGAGAAATTGCACTCTGGTCCTGCTCACCAGGAGTTTTGGTAAACAATAATTTCTGTGATTACTTTATCTTTTAATTTAATAATTTGAGGACATCATCTTTCACTGTTAATGTTTTTTGTCATTCTCAGCTATTTGCCACTCAGCAATATGACAGTTTTATAAATGTTCTGACACCCCATGAAATATTAGCTAACAGGAAAAGACATGTTTTTTGAGGATAATATAGGAATTCAACAGCACCTGGAGAAGAACTAACATAATTCATCACCTTTTAAGACAGCTGAAAATCTCAATCAGCCACCTGTTACTTGGAAAATGATCATTAGGCATAAACAGGGGCAATTTGCAGCTTTTAAAGTTCATTTTCAAGCTTTTACTCACAGTTAATATTAATTCACTGTCAGTAAGTCGTGAATATCAAGAAATTCTGAAAAGCTCTTCATTCTCTTTGAGTTTCTTCTTCCATATCTGAGAGGACAATCCCCATTAGAGTATCTTAATTGAATTAAGGATGGGGAAAGTTGCCTTAACTGGGCTTTCATCCTGCCTGTAGAAATATTTGAGAAGTCTGACTTCAGCTTCATTTGAAATTCGCAGATGAACCCATTGCTTCAGGGGAAAATAATGTACAGTGTAGAAAAGAGTGGGCAAAATCTTCCCAGGATTCTCCAAATACTGCACCTTTGGGAAATGCTTAGTTTTCATCAAACCTAAGAAAAGTCTAAGGGATTTTATTGCCATATGGCAGAAGTGTATCAGGATTGTGCTGGGCCAAGTCTTCTCTCACTCAGGATAATTTCCTGAGTCTGGCCAAGTTTAGAAAGATTTGCACAAGTTTAGGAAACTCAAGAAGCCACTAAGTTAATATAGGAGAATAGGAATAGGAAAGGAAAAGAATCTTTTCAGGGCACTAGAACAGATTCTGTATTTGAGGCTATTTGGTATAACTTACTATGCATGTTTCTTTATTTTTTTAAGGACCAATGTGGCTTTTTTTTGTTGGAGAGAAAGAAGAGGTGGGGCAGTCATGCAGTATTCGAATTGCGTACAAAATTCAGACAATTTACAGAATCTGTTCTTATTACTAGTTTCTTTGAAACTGGTCAGAGATGTAAATAACATATTTGCCATAATTCCTTTATGATGGGTCTTTTGTGGGAGGAGATTATAATAAGGCCAAAAAAACCCCAGACACACACAAACACACACACATACTGGAAGACACCAGCTTCTTTTGAAGAAGAGGTCTGGCAAAAAAAAATCTAACTGAACATGAAATTTTATAGTCCAAATGATTTCTTTAAAAATCTATAACAGGTAATAAAATTAAAATCCATCAATTAAGTAATTTTAAAATCAAAATGTTCCAATCCAGAAATATCTGAATGGAATTGTGTGAAATTATCATGACTTTCTATTAGAGTTTATATAGATCAGATTTTGTTAGGATTGCCAAGTCTTTTTATGACCATTTTGCCGCTTAATAATAGCTTTTTTAAAAGGGTAATTAGGGAACTGTAAAATGGGGATTTTTAAAGGGCAATAGTCATTGCAGGAAATTCTTGGCCTGGCATAAATAATAATCAGTCAGCACAGAAAACAAATGAGCGAGCAGCACTGTGGGGCAAGAAGTAGCGTAATATAAAGTAGATGGATTGAATATATATACTTTGTGATGAGTTATTCTACAGAAGCCAACAGTTCCACAACTTAGAATTAAAAGGCCTGGAGGAGTCAGGATTTATTTAAAGAAACAGGATGCCCTTTAACAAAAAAAATTAAAACAAAACAAAACTCCAACCTAAGTAATTGAGTACAAGGGAGAATAACTTGTAAACTCAGGCTGGTTTTGAAAAATGAAATAAATTCACAAAGTTCTCTGAACTCATTACCTGACCTGACTTTCACTGCACATGTAAATAAAATAATTTTGAAAAGGAGGAGTTCCCAGGGAATGAGGACAGTCATACTATGTCATTTAGGAGCCCTAATAGCCTTGTTAATATGCAAAGCCACAGGAGCTGTGACATTCTGCTTTATTGGTATTACTGGAGGGACTGCTCCAGAGACAGCTCCAGCCTCAAGCAAAGCAGGTAGTGGCCTGGTGGAGCAGAAAACTGAGATTAAAAAATGGCTGTTCCCCCTTTTGCATACATTAAAACCCTACGGCCCAGGTTAGAGGTGCCGAGGGAAAAGCTGGGTTGTGCTGATAGTCTTCCCTTCTGAGAAAGAAGCCCAGAGAAAGGCATTTTTCCTTCAAATTATGAGTGGCCATCCTTATGGAAGCATGGAAGTGTCTTCAGTTCTTCACTCCTGCCTTGTGGCAGAAGCAGCCCAGCCCTGGCTTGCTCATTCCCATAAGTGAGTTTTTGGCTTGGTTTTTGATAAACACTGAGACAGGATCTCCTGTATGTTTAATTTTAGTAGCTACTTCCCACACCCTTTCTGCTTCCAGAGCTGGGTGTGACATTCCTCTCTCGGGGCCTCTCCACCTGTCCTCAGCCAAGGCTGGAGGGCTGGGACTCTGCTCCCTCTGCTTTCCCCACCTGCGCTTTCCAAAATCAGCAGAGGCAGGGGCAGCTTCGTTCTGTGCATCTCTGCTGTGGTGGATATGTCACTAGGGAAGGATAAAGTCTTGAATAATGGCTGATTCAGATAATCCATCACTGCCTTGACTGGTTCTTCATCCTCCACTAGTCTTCAAACTAGATTATTTGATTTGAACCTTTGTCCAGACGTGGAAATCAAAGCCAGCTGGTGCAAATGCCTACAATTAGGTGCCATAACCCCACAACCCATTCCCTATTTTAGGTATCTTCCTGAGGATAGAGTACTGACAAAAAAGGAAGTTGGAAGTGGAGGTGCTGGTAATTCTAAAGAAGTGTCACTGAGGATGAAAGGGAGGCCAGAGAACCATTTTGTTGCAATTTCAGTAGAGACTTCTGAAGTGACAGGCAAAACCAATTTATGTTAGGCAATACAACAGTTTAGAGCAGATGGCAAATAGGCTTTATCACTAGCACAGGGAAAGCCCTGCTTTGTGGGTTTTTTTCCTTTTTTTTTGGCTTTTTTTTGCTACAGACTTCATTGGTTTCAGGTGGCCATGTGCAATGGGAAAGCTAAAAAGAGGACAATGAAGGAATGATGACCTGCATAACACACTGGCTACTCCTCATACTCTTGGAGATAGAGTTTATTACCCACTATGCTTGACATTTATTGCTGCTGCCTGTTCTAAGATTCAGCACCATGTTCTTCTATTTGCAGCATAAAAAGCTGATGTTTTTCCTTTCATTTCTCATCACTTGCTTCTCAGAACAAACCTCTCCTTCCTGACCTTTTTTGAAAAGAATTTCAGGGAGTCCTGTCCTCAACAGGTTTACAAGCAATATTGCTTTTAATGATTTACTGAGGAAGAAATGAGGAGGGTGAGCAAACTCCAAGTGAAATTCTGTAGACAAGAATTTGCCATAAAATGTGGACACGCAGATTTTATCTTTCAGTATATTCTAGAAAATATTAAGTCATGAATGGATATTGCTTTTATAAAAGGGAAGTGTCAGTTTTCCTTTAATATTTATGTGAGCATATTACTATTTCCTTTTATATCACCTTTTATATTTGGAAGGCTCATAAGGTGCTTTATGTACTCACTCAAAGGCAATATGAATAATATTTCACTCATTATGAGATGCAACTTTGGCGTGAGAGATGTGGCCAGTGTTTCATAGTCCACAGTGAAGATAAAGCTCAAAGTCGCACAGTGAAGAGTTTGCAAAGTTTTCATTCCAGAGAGGTGCAGCACCAGGAAAGGCTATGGGATTCACTTGTAGCATTCAGATGCTCACTGTTGCTATTCCCATGAAGCAGCAACTCTCTCTCCCACACAAGTAACTCCATCCTGTAGCCAAATTTCAGAAAATCACAGAGCTAGAGAGTTTTCTAAGGATCACCTTGCTGAAAGAAGGGTCAGGACCTAAATCAGTGCTGGATGGTGTCAAAATAATCCTTTCCCGAGGATTCACAACCACTGGGACTTGTTCCACTTTCTTTGGCATCCACTTAATCTTCTACCTCGTGCAGGGATTTTCAGGCAAACGGAGCTGTTGGAGTCAGCAAGCAAGAGGCTGTCTGGCACCAGACTCCTAGTGAAGGGAAAAATAAACTTGTAAACAGCAAAGTTCATGCACCCAGATTTCCTCTGACTTAAACAATCCTGGCTTTCTCTGGCACTGACTTTCCCAGGGCACTGCTTCACTAAATCCTTCCCATCAAAATTCCAGGCATTCTCAGGAGCATGTGGTAACTTTTTATAATTCATAATGTGGATTTATCTCTACTCTCCTGTTTAATTTAACCTTTTGAAATAAACATAAAGGAAAACAATGATGTGCCAGGAAAAGGACATTATTAAGAGGTACTGTGTGTAATTGACTCAGTGGGATCTTTCAAGCACTTTGGAAAGAATAAAAAAGGAAGACATAGTGGGCACTTAAAGCTGTCAGGGTTACAATCTTCCTAAAATAATAATCCAGCCAAACATCAAAGATTAGCACTGATAGGAGGCATTTTTAAAATATGTGTGTATAATTTTGGATATATAAATTACTTGGAAACTTGTAATTATTATGTGGGCACTCCATTTCTGAAGATGCAGGGATTTCACCTGTGGCAAGGTAAATCTGGAGTAATTCTGCTTGAAAGGCTGTGTGAATAGTGGCAGAATAAGAGTCATGTACTGGACATTTTTTTAATTCAAGGGTCAAATCCCCAGGTGGCATAAATAAGGGTATTTTCCTGTAATTTGAAGATTATGATGGTCTGAAATACCAAAACCAGATCAACTAAGGTATCTCCTGATTCACACAGATTCAAAAGAGCTCTGCCAATTTTACACCCTCTAAAGAGAAAAACCTCATATAAATTTTTCTCTTGTTTACATTGAAGAAATCCTGCAAATAAATGGTGCCTGTCAATGTAAATGAGTAATTATTTTGCTGAGGGGTTATAAGTTGCCCTTTGGTGTAAATCAGAGTAGGGCTTAACCCCTTTAGACAGCTTTAAAAATAAATTAACCAACCTTTCATCTAAAGCTGCACAGCAAATCCCTTCTTTCATTTTTCAGTCTCCTCTTACAAAGAGAAAAAGCAGAAGCATTAATGAGCTAGTCAAATATTCAAACCTTGCCAAGGGAGAAGGGATCCTTCAGTCATCACGAGCTCAACCTGATAAATCCTTTTTAATTAGTCTATATGCTAACGTTGTATAAAGCAGCCATGAATCAGAGACCCCACAAAGCAAAAGGGAAGAAGAAATACATCATGAGCAAGAGGAATTGGAGCCCAAAGCATTTCCATTCTGGCTTTCAGAGACCACAGACAGCATGCTTATTAATTGGTTAAGCCCATCACTAATAAGCTCTCAGCTATGCTCAGTCTGTTCCCCAGCACTTTGCACAATGTCTGTGCAGTAGTATGCTGATAGAAAGGGCATTTTCTGGTAGCTGATAAAGGAGCAGCAAAATGAGAAAGTTGAAAGGGAGGAGTATAATAAATGTTCTTTTCTTATTCTGGGTGGCAATTCTCAGCTACTCACTTAAGGGATTGACTCTGTGGAGGGATTTCTCCATGGAGACCCTGTTCCTGCCCTCCAGGAATATGTTGGCGCCTTTGGGACTGTCAGGCACTGAGGCAGTGAGCTACCATTGGAGTGTCTGGTTGCTGGATAATCCCAGGTTTCTCATGTCAGCACTGAGTATACTGACACCTTTGAAACATTTTGGCTAACTGCTCTTTGACTCAGCTTCTCAGTCAGCCCAAGAGATCTCATTGGAAGCAGAAATATCAAATTGCGACTGAAAATAAAAAGCATTCACCAAAAAAAAGCTTAAATTTGCTATTTTATTATTTTAAAGATTAAGAACTGTATGCCTTTGGATTAATTTGATCACTAATTTGGGGCCCTTTGCAGTCAGATTTTCCCTGCTGTTAAGGTGAATCATTTCTTGAAAGAGTGATCTCATAAGTAAAAAAATTAAAACAAATTCTCTGCAGAAGACAGTCATTAAAACAAGGTTTTCAGTGGCAACACAGAAAATCCTGCTGTACTTCGTTGTGAGAGACAGCCTGGCAAAAGAGGCAGATTTTTGGATGTTGTAAATTGATGTAGCTCCTCTGCTTTTGCAGAAAATACACAAGGTAAAGCATGTCCTCATCTGGCATGTGAAACTCTGTAAGAACCATAAAAAGTGATGAGGACAGCCCACAGTGACTAGAAAGGGTTTTATTTTAAAGGAAATGACCTTTCTCAAGCAGTGGCACATCAGCTCAGTTGATATAGTCAATCTCTCACCCAAGTTTAAAATCATCATTAAATCTTTTCCCTAATAATTAATGTGCTTGGCAACCCCTGCTTCTCTTTTAAGAAATCCAGCTGTAACATAAAGCTCTTAATATTTCACACATAGGTGGTAGCTTCTATCAGAGTTGGAAAAGCAGTTTCCAACACTTAATTTTACTGAGCTCCACTAATATTCTTGCTGAGCTGTTAGAGTATTTTCCTGTTAGGCCTGGAAGAATATGTGAAAGGAGCTTTTGATGTGTTTGCCATATTTTAAAATAGTTTCCTCAGGATATAATGACATTCTGTTGGTGTCTTGCTCCCTGCCATCTGTTACATCATCACAATGCTGTAACATGTTTAGCAACCCTGGGTTTTAGAAGCTTGACTGACAAGGTTTGTGATCTTAGAGGCTGAGACTGAGAAAAGGGTTCTTCATAATTCTTCAACACTGATGTGTTGGGAGAGACAGATAAGACTTATTATGCTTTCATATCTTTCTCTCACTTATTCCTCACTGGTTTTCACCAGGACTGTGATGAAGTCAGCGTTGACAGACGCTAAACACACTCGGATTTTTCCGTATAAGAAGGAGCATTGTCTGATGAATGCAGATGAAAGCTGATATTTCCCAAACCTGAGAAAAAAACCACACAGAAAATCAGTGATATGGATTCTTCTGGAGTTAAAACATTTGTAGTCAATTTTCAGTCATTCAGGAGAAAGCAGGACCCAAATCTCTGCAGGCAGACAGCTCACAGCTCTTAGCAGAGATGGCACATGGACCAACCACCTTCTGCTTGTGAGGAACAGTTAGGCAGCTCATCAAAATCTGCATTCAAATCATACTCTGAGTCTTCTCCTTTGGAAGCAGAGGAGTTGTGCATAGGATTTGCTTTATATGAGGCCCAGATCTATGCTGACCATCAGGACAGTGGTGTTGTGTGAGAATTTGCAGGCAGCACCAACATGGGAAGAGTTGTTAATCTGACTCCATGTTTCAGAAGTCTGATTTATTATTTTATGATATATATATTATATTAAAACTAGACTAAAAGAATAGAAGAAAGGATTTCATCAGAAGGCTAGCAAGGAAAGAAAAGGAATGATAACAAAATCTGACTGACCAGACAATCTGAGACAGCCGGACTGTGATTGGCCATTAATCAAAACAACTACATGAGACCAATCACAGATGCACCTGTTGCATTCCACAGCAGCAGATAATTATTGTCTACATTTTGCTTCTGAGGCTTCTCAACTTCTCAGGAGAAAAAATCCTAAGGAAAGGATTTTTCATAAAATATCATGGCTACAGTGATGGGGTGTTTGTGAGTGCCAATACCACGCCAGGATGGCAGAGCAAGGCATCTGGGTGCATACCTGGGTTTATGTTTTCTTCCTTAGTAAGTTGTGCACACAGAGGAAGAGAGGAAAAAGTAGACTGAAGCTTGGAGACAGGCAAGAAAAGATGGAGGCATGTGAGTGGAGACAAGATATGACTGTGTTAGACTGTAAAGGAAAATGACTCAAGGATATGAGACATGGAAGGGCCATTCATGAAGTGCTGGAAAGGCTTTTCTGGTGCTGGGAAAGTAAGGAGCAAACAAGGGGTCCAGATGAGTAATTTACAGTGGTACCAAGGTAGCACACAAAGGATGCTGGTTCTTTGGAGCCTCCAGTTCTGCATCTGGGCATCAGGAGAAGAATCCAGAGAATAGGAACCGTGGGTCTGAAGCAGTGGCTGGTAAAGGGACCTCCAGGAGTGCAGCAATGGAATAAGAGGGAGTTTTAGATTACGTCAATGAAAATGTTTGATAACAACAAAGTCTGAGAGAGAGGGGTATCAAGCAGAGTAGTAACAGAAAGCACACATTATCATTCACATTAACAATGCTTTTGATCCATCTCTATCCCACTGGTTTTAAACCCTGGTTTAAAAAATACCATAGAAGAGGTGAGGAGCGCTTTTTTGTGGAATCTAAATTATCTGGGATAATCTGTATTAAGGAGGCATGGAATGGCTCATAAAAGGAAAGTATAACAGATATTGGTCAGTTAGTGAATTATATAGTGCTCCCTTGCAATATAGAAAATTCATAAAGAGGGTGATTACAGGCACTGGACAGAAACCATAGAAGAGATTAGCTTTACAGCTCTCATGCTATAGAAACCTGACGTGCTGCTTCTCACAGATGGAAATGACATCCTTTATTTGGATACCCTACTATCTTCAAACTCCCTAAGAAAAAGTCAAGTTGGTCCATCTTTTTGAAAACTGGATAAGAAATGTGGGTCTGCTCTCATTTATTTTAAAGCTTTTTCCATGATGGCACTAAAGTGGGCTATAAAGAAAACATAAATGCAATTTATGTCCATTACATGCAAAGAGGGATGAGTTCAAATGGTAATCCAGCCATGTATCATCACGTTGCAGAAGAGTAAATGGCATCCATTATGGGACTGTGGCTCCATCCAAGGCACTGACACCTCACTGTGCCTGAGAAATCAGTGAGCCAAGGTAATTTTTTTTTTAGCTCATACCTTCCCATTGACTAAGAAATCTATTCCCCTCACAGTTATGTTCAATTATATTCCTGTAGTGGCACTTTAGATTAACAGTCCAGGTAATTAATATGGAATCCAAGTGAAAATGCTATAGAAGCACTTGTGACATTCACATTAATAATGGAGGGGTTCATCAAAATTAATGTTATTACAGTAAATACCAAGAAAATTAACTGTGATTGGCTCATTATTTTAAATCGTGCTCCCATCTGCAGCTGACTCCTCTAGATGGCTGCATGGAATAGGTGTGCTGATGATTCAGGACTTGGCACCAGGATGCAAACAGAAAGCACAAGGAGCTGTGATCAGCACTAGAGAAAGTCTTTTATCATAACTCAGGTGCACTTTGCTATAAGACTTGGAAGGCTCCTTTCCTCACTTCCCTATCCAAGGTATCTGTGATGTTTTGGAAGAACCATAACAGATCTTTTGTTTCATCAGTAAATAAGAGGAGGTTCCAATGTAGGAGAAGTCTCTCTTTGTGTGCAGTGCCGTGGTTGCATTAGGAGACAATTTCTACATCAACCAGCTTGGAGTCTAAATTCATGTGTTGATGGTGTATAAGAAAGACAATTAAGATAGAAAGTGATTATCACATAGACTGATTTGACAGAGCCACTTGGAAAAGCAGACCTTATATTCAAGTCTTTTGTGTTGTTATGCAGTATACTGCTGATCTGAAAATACAGTCCATCACTATGACAAAAATACATAGAGAATATCTTTCTAGAGAAGTACTATTCTATCTCATTCTCTTTGAATATCTAACACAGAAAGCTTGTGTCTGCTTGTTTTACAGAAACCTAAGCAAAGCACCTCAGTTTTATTCACTAGTAAAAAAAAAAATTGAAAAGAAAATAAATAAATAAATAAATAAATAAATAAATATATATATATATATATATATATATATATGGCAAATAGATAAAATCAAAGAGTTCAGGTATCCCAAAAGTGAGACACATGGGAAGGAGAGATAAAAAAAAGAGGGTCAACTCAGAAAGCATAATAAAATATGAAAGCATGCAGAAAGACATGCATGTTGCAGCAGCAACACAATGATGCAGTATCAGGAATGCCCAGATTTGTATTTAGCAAAATTCTGTTTGTTGTTTTCCACCTCTCATTTTCATGCTGAGTAAAAGAGTGTATTTAGATAAACAGTCACCTGAAGTAAATATTTGTAACTTTACTTTAATGGGAAACTTATTTTTGGTATGATACAGAAATTAAAATGACAGGAGGGCTGGAACTAGATGATCTTCAAGGTCTCTTCCTACCCTAGCCATTCTGTGTTTCTATGTAGGAAACTAAAGGCTTGGTGTAGATAAAAGTAATGGTAATTAAATAGGAAAAAACATGCAAACAATGGAGGAAATAATTACCTATATACTTATTGAAGACATTACTGAAATGACCACTGCTGTGGTCATTTGTGTAATATCTTCAATAAGTTGGAGGCTTTGTTGTTAAAAGGAAAAAGTCAAAGGCTAAGGTGCACTCCAATTTACTGACACCATCATGAACTTCAGTGGAGCTGTTCTGATTTATGCCATTTAGAGACCTCACTGAGAAGTTGGGGTGTTGGAAACAGTTTGCATAAACTGAAAATCCACAGCATTTTGGTGCAGTGATGTCTGTGTTCTTTCTCAGGTGAGAATTTTTCCCTAATGCCCCTGAGGTGTCATTAGTCCTCTCCCCACTGACACTTGCTGAAAAGTGCCTCCAATCTGCATATAAATGATGCAGAAAAAATATAATAGAAAGAAATCATAGTCGCTCCTGAATTAACTTTGGGTTTCATTTTAACATTCAGATTTAACAAAATGCCTCTCTTTGTAAGGAAGTTTGGTCTTTTTCTTGTTTTAAATTACATTTTTTCGAAGAGAGAAATGAGTTTTCTGCTTCTGTTGAAGTCGAAGCAGAGATGACAAAATGAACTGCCTAGCCCTTTAGGAGGATACCTCACATTTGAAAATACCATTCTGAACAGGAGCTGGGGATTTGTACACGGTCATTTATCATAGAGGCCATGAAAGCAGCACCCTCCATTCCTGTCTGGAGAGAAGGAATGAGCTATCCCAGCAGTGATATTGCTGCAAATTGCAACTAAACATGGGGTACTTTGGAAATTTATTACCATGGTCCATTTCAAAGACAAATATGTCTCCCCTAAAGCCTGCTCTGGAGCAGGAGGATCTGTGTCACTTAGGTGGCTGAGGGATCCTTCATTTTGTCTGTTGCCACTAAGCTTGTTTTGCATCTTTAGTGGAACCAACAAAAGTGACCAAGGAAATCATTAAGGTTAAATTTGTGCTTCTGCAATCACTGTTCTGCTGGAAAACATTCACAGGTCTGAGGATGGAAAGATGAAAGTGTGGCAGATGGGGCTGTTGGCTAGTTGTAGTAGTTTTGGTAACAAAAATCCCCAACACTTCAAACCTCTTTTTAGCTTCATCTACTGATTAAATAATATTTTTTTAAAGGATTCAGAAACCATGTAACAGGGAAAACAGGAAACTTTTAGTTCTCTTTTCTGATTAAATCTGCCTCTGCCTCTGCCTCTAATAATCCAGGGGAAAAAGGATTTTTGAGGGGAAAAATAAAAGCTTTTATGAAACAACTCTTCAATGAACAATATCTTCTACACCTATGTATGCACATGTGTACACACGTTTGTAAAAGAGAAAATGTGAAAAGAAGCCTGCAAAAGATAGCTCAGGTGGCCAGGAGGATTATTAATATCAGAAGTCTCTTTATATGTTGGTATCAGGCTAATTGTGATGCTTGCAGCGTTGTAAATCATCTTGCTGCATCAAGTCAAATGAAAGAATTACAAGGAAACGAAAGCAGGGGAGGTGGGACTTGTTCCTTAAAAAAAGACTTTCAAAGAAGCATAAGGACAATGTGCTAAATCACTAAGATTATTCTGAATCAGCTGAACTGTTCTGATTTCCAGCAGGTATATTTGGTCCTAAAAATTAGGAAAGTGGGTTTCTGACAATCTTTTAGTAAGCCTAAAGCTGGCTCCTGAGAGTCTGCGCTCAGCATCTTCAGCGGTGGGCTTGGGTTCTTACTGGGTTCAGCCCATAAGCAGTACGTCAAACTTGACAGAGTTCCCTGCAAAGGCACAAGGATGATCCACTTGAAAAGATCAACATTTTTCACTGCTGACCATGGGCTTAAAATGCTTGTTTTGGGGAGGGGTCCGGGGCAGTCACCTCCTGTCTTGCTGATCCAGTGATCAGCGTGATCCGTGTGTGATGGAGGCCAGGCCTGTGCAAGGAAAATAACCCAGAGAGAGACACAATCCACAAACCATGGACAACTGTGCCTCTGTAGGACTGGCAGACTAGGTCAGCATGAGAACCTGCATCCTTTTCCCCCAAACATACCATCATGATTCACTGGAAGGAGAAGTGACACGTTCTGAGGTAAAGGCCCCTTCACCCCATGAGCCCAACCATCAGCACAGCCCTTCATGGTTTGCCTTCACAGAATCATATACAGCAGAAGAAAATAATTACATAGGCTTTCTCATTTTCAAAGCAAAATATTAGGATAAAATCTCATCTTTCTTTCTTCCATCCTCTTCAGGTCCAAAGATGATGGGGGTGAAGTATCAATTTATCAAAATCCCTCAACTACAGCGCAATTAATTTGAACTGAACAAGAGAGATTTTTCCTGTGATTTCATATTACAGTCAACCTAAGTATGAAAGGAAACAGTGTAAGGAGAATCCACAATGTGATGAAAGTTAATATTCTAGAAGATAATGAGATGTAAATTGCTAGTTGGAACAATACCTACAGGCTCAACTCTTCGTACTATTTTTTTTAGCCAAAGATAGGGATATTTTTATGTATTAATGATTTTCGGTTCTTGAGCTCTTTATAAAAGAGATCAGTAACAAAATGCCTTTGCTTTTCAAAGGAAGAAACTGAACCCAAAAGAGATATGATATGCAGAACTCCTTAGCAGACCAGATACTCATCATAATACCACAGATTTCCTGGGTTTCCTTTTAAGTTCTGAAGTATGATGGTTTTTACACAATTCTAAAGGGGAGTGTTCAGCCTGGAGAACAAAAGGCTCTGGGGAGAATTTGGAACCCCTTTCATACGTGAAGGGGCCCCAGGAGAGCTGGAGAGGGACTTTGGACAAGGGCCTGGAGTGACAAGGCAAGGAGGAATGGCTTCACGCTGAGGGTTAGATGGGATATTGGGAAAAAATTGTTCCCTGTAAGGGTGGTGAGGCCTTGGCACAGGTTGCCCAGAGAATCAATTTCAAAAATCCTTTTCAATCATTTAAAAGATGGATTCAGAATAACAATTTTTAAAAAGGTTTTTTTCCCCAGGGGAAGATGTGAGAACAAAACGCACTAAAGTTAAGCACAGCTTTTTACAGATGCTGGAAGAGGAGATCTGTACATTCATCATCCCTTCAGAATCCATATTTCAGGATATTTTAGGCAAGGAAAACACCTTGAGGAAAACCAAGCGGTGTGTGGGAAGAGCTGGTGTCAGTCCAGTACTCAGATGCAAATAAAATGCAGGAAACAGTCTCTGATATTTGTAATTTGCTGACTCCAAAGTCCAGTCCTGATGGAATTTACTACATCCATTGGTCATTTACTCCTGTTGTGCACTTCATATTTATGCTAAAATAACATGAGGCAATAAATGAGGCCAGTGTGCCATAAAGTCATTGTAAACCCAGTGAAACCAGAATAATTCTATTCATGCCATTCATCTGGATGATTTACCAGGCATCCCATGCCACACACAACCTTCACAGAGAAAAAGGCAGCCATGACTTGAAGTGAGACACATTCTGTCAGTAGAAACAGTCAAACCAAACCCCTCCTCTAATGAGAGCATGGCCACAGAGGGAGGTTGGACACATCTTTTCCAATTAGACTTCTCAGAATTATCAAGATTTCTTTGCTTGCAAAGGCCAGTTTGGCTTACCATAGAAAGCTGTTTTGAAGATGACTGATATATTAATTCCCTTTCAAAAATTAAAATTCAAAGCATGATAGTGCAAGAGGTGAGTTTTGATTTGAGAACATTATCTGTCCTCTCAGTCTGCACTACTCATCTTTTATACTTCTGATTTTAGTCTAACAAGATCATCAATACACTATCCTTGACCATCACAGCAAATCCTGTTTAACACTACATTCTACTCTATTAGCGTGACAAAATTCCCTATATTTAAGATTAGAACCATGAATCTCAGCAGAATCAGCACAACTCAGTTGTCCCAGTGATCCCATTTCAACCCCAAAATCAGTCAGAAAGCAAATAAACTATCCAAGTGCAAGCATGCTACACTTTCATACGCACACTCATCATGTAAAGGTCATTTCCTCCAGTTTAAGTCTCAAAGAACACAGATACAGGATGTTTCCATAGCCTGTTGCTGTTTCCACCTCATCTTTTCTCTGTATTTTTCAAGTCCTTCTCACACCAAAACACACTTGTGTTAGGGCTCAGCCTGCCTGCTCCTCTCCACCTGCTCTTATTCAGCACTGAAAGCTCACTCCCTTTTCATCAATGATAACTGATTTTTGATATTGCATCTTAAAAATATCCTTTTTACTTTCTCTTCCAATGCCCCTTGTGCTAGGGCACAATCTCATAACACCTGCAAATAATTCACTGCGTCTTCTTCCCTCAAATTATTATTTGAAAAACTGCACTGGCATTAAAAACCTAAATGATGGAGTTGTAGCTGGGATGGAGTTTTAGCACGGTATCAGAACACGAATATAAAAGTCATCTTAAATGAGCTGATTTGGAAAATAAATTGAGGAAGACGTGCACAGGAATAATGAACTGCAAAAGCTGCAAAATAAGGAACACTTGCATCCTTCCACAGAAAAGCAACTTGATTTATGTAAACTATAAATATCAATATGCATGAAGGGTGCTCAGCTGTGGACATACAGGTATGTATCATTTTGCTGTGGTTGTTAAAAATACAACTGGAATATATGCAGTTGAACACACAGTTTAAAAACCAGGGAAAACTGGAGAAACACTACAAATAAAAAGGGGCTCATCAGAGATCTAAAATATAGGAAAAGGCTGGAATAACTGGGATTAGTAGGGAAGACTGAGGACAGCATTTCATCCTTCAAATGTGCCTAAGCAGCTGCTGCAGAGAGGTAAATTAGAGTAGTATTCACTAGGCTTGAGGAAAAGCCGCCTGGCAGGAAGTTTTGTTCAGCACTGGGAGAGACTGAAGCTTTGGACTGACCTTTTTTTTTAAGCTACTTTAGGGTGATCTTTAAAGATCCCCATGTCTCGGTCTTCTCTAACTCTCTCCTAGCCTGGGTGTGTGGGTCAGTGCTGAGTTTGGACTCAATGAGCAGTGGCCTCTCTTCTCATCTCTGCTGACACCCTGCTTGGAATTTCCTTGACTTCCTGCCTGGAACAGGTTGTGGTGATATTTACTCCTGTCTGTTTTGGCACAGAGAGTCAGCAGCAGAGCTGGTACAGGGATTTACTGTGAATTTAAGAGCACGAGGTCAAGCTGAGCTGTGGCCCTGAGATGCATCTGATCCTTTTCTCTCTCCCCTTGCCCTGTCCAGACAGACACTTGGGGTCCAGAGAGGAGGGTAGGTCAGAAGCTGGAGGCCATGTCTAGGCAAAGCTTCTTATCCTCCACCTTTTTTTTTCCCAGAAGGTATCTTTTGGCTATGTCCTTTGATAATACTTGCTTTCCCATCCATGTGAACAGCACTTTGAGCTCAGCTGTAGCCTGCTGACACAAAGCAGACAGGGAGGCAGAGCCCAGCCCCTTGCTGCACGCAGTGCTCTGCTGCTGCCACAGTGCCTCTCTGCCTGCATTGATTCATCATCTGCCCATCTCCAGCTCAGAACAGCCAGAGCTGCTGATGTGCTCTGTTTCTGCCCGTGGCTGTGTTTCTGCAGGCTGTGATCATCTCAGATCACTCACAGGCAGAGGTCAGGAGGCAGAGCAGCAAACCCTCCCAAAGCCCAGGGCTGCTGCAGGTGTCAGCAGCGACAAGCCAGTGGGCTACAGGATGGCCCCTGTGCCTCAGCAGGATGCAGAGGAGAGCTCTACTGTCAATGTGTCTCTGATGAGAGCAAAAAGCCCCCCCTTGCTGCTACTAAATATTGCAAACCCCACATGCTTACTTTCCAAAGAGCTATGGAGGTGGTGGAGGATCTGGAGCACAAGTCTGATGAGGAGTGTCTGAGAAAGCTGGGAATGTTTAGCCTGGAGAAAAGGATGTTCAGGAGTGACCTTATCAATCCCTACAACTCCCTGAAAGAAGGTTTCAGACAGGTGGGGTTCAGTCTCTTCTCCCAGGTAACAAGGTGACCTCTCAGTCAAGGCAAAATGGCTTCAGTTGTTTCAGGGGAGGTTAGATTGGATATTAGGAAACGTCTTCACAGAAAGGGCTGTCAAGCACTGGAACAGGATTCTCAAAGCAATGGTAAAACCACCATCCCTGGAGGTATTTAAAGATGTCTAGGTGTGGCACATAGGGAGATGGTTTAGTGATTGCACTCAATGATCTCAGAGGTCAGTTCTTACCTAAGGAATTCTATCCGTTTATATGTCCCACCCATATTCACCAGCTTGCTTTTTCCTAGATGATTTTATGAAAGAGGAAAGACTTTATGTGATGTGACTGTGGTTCAGACAGGGAGGCTGGAGCCCTCTCTTCTACCTCATGCCTCAGCTCAGGAAAAATTCACCCTTTCCTGCAGAATTCTCACATATAAAGCCAGGTTTTTCCTGATTGGTTCCAAAGTTACAACTCCAAACCTCTGAATCTAAACATTTAGGCAGCTGACTCAGAGGCTAAAAAGAGCAGTTACTGGAAGGTTTTCTTATGATGGAAAAGGAGCAGGGATGATCCCCCAGCTGTGAGCTGGGACATTAAATAGTCTTTGGAGGGAGTAGTTTCTTTTCTTGCGCTTCACCATGGTTCTGCAGAGGCAGCAACTCAATACTACTAAAGGTTCAGATGTTCCATCTAGATTTTGGGTTTTTTTTTAAATTTAGAAATGGGTAAAGCACTCTCTGGGCAGTTTCTGCCACCAGAGGAAAGGGACAGCTTAGGGGCTGCTCCTCATTTCAGCGAACAGAGTAAAAGCACCAACTAAACAAATGCATTGCCCATAGAAATGTGAAATAAGTTTGCTTCTACATGCAGAGGGTTTGCTTTTGCTCTCTGAAGTACTTCAGAATCATAAAAGTCTCGAACTACAAACAGACACTGCAGCCTGGCTTCCCTACTTTACCATAGCTGCTAAAAGCTCCCAGGTCTTATTTTTCATTAACCTGCCATCCTGCCTCAGTATGTGTCATCTGTCTGTTGCACAAGAAGAAGGAGGGTTTTCTAATAAATTCCCATTTCTTGTCACCTGTGTGTTTCTGGAAACGAAAATCCACAACCTGCAAGCCAGCAGCTGCATCCTGCATCCCAAATGCCTTCTGAGCCTCTGTTACCCTGAGTGCTATCCCAGGCACAAAGCATCCCTGAAAGGGGAGACTGGATTTACATAAGCACAGAGAAACTTAAAATTTTGGCTCACATCCTTCAAAAATGGCAAATGATAGATTTCCCTAGACTATTAACAGACAGAGGCCCTCAGAGTTTAGCCTGTGCTGCTCAGCTGAGCCTGCTCTCACCTGAAGTTTGCCAAGGGCACGCAATGTACTTAAAGGCACAAATACATCTGAGGTGATTCTGAATATCTTGGACCAAAGAATATGCATTTAGCCCAAAACAGCAGTGCTGGAATTCAGCTCTGTCTGCACACATATACAGAGGTGTCTTTGAAAGACTATTATCTCATAATTTTCTAAAATTATTTTCCAAAGGATTCATTTTACTGATGATATGCAGTATAAGGCAAAGACCCATGAAGGCTCATCATAATTCTTTCTATCAAATCTGTGAAACTGCCTGAGGAAGAAGTGTGAAGCAAGAGATAAGAAACAAAACTTGCCAAAGTTTGAGATCAGACATGCAAATATCATTTTGCCATTGCATTTTAGTGGTTTAATTCACCACAGGGAAAAAAAAAGCTCTGAAGGGGGAGATATCAGAAATATCAGAAGCTGATCTTATTGGAAATTAATGTGGAAGGCAGGAAGGTATATACACATGTTATTTATATATATATATGTGTGTGTGTGTGTGTGTGTTTTTAAATCATATATATATGTGACAAGGTTACTTGGGAAGTTGACCCCCTGGTTCAGTCTCTGCCCTCTCTGTACTGTTGTTTTCTGCATCAATATGAAATGGTGCAGAGCACTCAAACTTGTTCCAGCTTGGAATTCATTTAGCTACCCTCATTGCTGAGGGAGTAGCAAGCATTGCATTTCAAATTATCCTCAGTGGCAAACCCCTGCATTAGAGTAATCACACATAAACTTGAACTAAACAAGGAAAATTAAGAGGAAAAGCAGTAAATCTTCTTTATATGAAGGGTTTACACAATGCTCATACAATGTTGTACACAAGATTTTAATGAGAAAAATCATGTTCCTGTTGTAAAGCAGCCGCACAAGTATTCAAGCAAGTAAGAAAATTACTTTCCCAACTCTAGGATTAGTTTCTGATAAATAAAGTTCCCTGCAAGTGTTGAAGTCCCATTTTCTGCCTGTGGATTTTGGGCAAGGAGTCTCAGGGCCAGACAACTCACAGGTATCAGAACAGTTCTGCTGACTCTGAGTTTGATTTTCACCATCTGAAACTGTAACAGAAAAAGAAACACTTCGTAGAGGGAACACCACCTGGCAGCAGATGACTGGGTGTGCATGTGTGAGAGGGTCGGTGACCAAGACTAAATGATTTTGCTCTTCACCCGCTGTAGTCTACTGTTCCACATGCTGCCTGTTTAGGTTAGGAGAAGAGTGGGCAAAAAGAGACTCCAGAAAAGGGTGATGTCCCTTTTCTGGACGGGGAAAAAGAAGTGATGTCCAAAAAGAAGTGATGTGTAAAGGAGGAAGTGATACCAGAAAGAAAAAGGTGAAGATCCTGCTGGGGAAAAGATGTCAAATGTGGGGAACATGATGGAGAACAGGAAGATAAATGCTGAGGGACAGTCAGTGGCCAGGGCTGGTAATGGCAGCTCCCGGTGGGAAGGGAAGCTGAGACCTGGTGAGTGCAGTGCAGGGGGACAGTGAGTGTAGGTGTGAGATAATCAAGTAAGTTCTAGTTTTACAAGGTCTGGTATGACTTGTTCTCAAGTAAATGCCAGTATCTAGATTTCCAGCTGGTGGTTTACTCTGTCTCATCCACGTCAACCAGTCTTCATAATTTTATTGTCCCTTATATAGCTGAGATAACTTGCTCTGCCTGCAGAGTATCCCACTCCCTGTGAAAAGGATGAGCTTAACTGATAATGCAGCTCACAGCACAATATTGAACTACACAGTCAATCAGAAACACCCCAGTTAAGTCTTTTTCTTTCCTTGTGTGTCCTCTTTGGGTGGTTTCACGCTGATGCAATTCATTGAAAACCAAAGTAAGTACAACCCTACACAGGGAAAATTGCATTTGAGTTTCCCAGAGACTCAGCGGTGACCAGCACTGATAGATTACTTTATCAGCCTTGACAGAAATATTCAGCACTGTTTTGGCAGCTTTGTCACTCAAGTGGCAGGAGGAATTCCGTTTTCCATTCAGCAGGTGCTAATGCAGTTATATCAAATCCTAAGCATGGGAGAAAATGATCTGCACATATGTGCACGTTGTTCCCAACCTTCCCCCCACCTCTTCAAGGCTCAGCAGCAGAAGGGATCTGACCTGAGGTGTCACAGCCAAGTTGTTATTTCATGCCCTGTAAACATGTGCCTGATGATTGCATCTTTCCCTCAGGCAGAGGGATGGATAGAAAATATTGGGTCCTTGCTTGCTAACAAACCTTGGGACTTAGTGAGTTTCTCTCTCCAGGCACCAAATCTGCTGCTTTGTAGCCTTTGTGAGGCTTTTCAGAGCTTTCCTTCAATACTGCTGAAGATGTGTCTTTAGGCTCAGAATGCTGGCACTACTGGGAAGAGCGAATTTCTTTAGGACAAGAACCAAACCAAGCAGGGCTTACCAGAGAAAATGACACTTAAATGAGGAACATCTATTCTTTTCAGGCTTAGCCCTTTATTTGTCAAGAAAATGGGAACTTGTTGGAGAAGAAAAAGCTTTCCTTGCAGATAAAGGGATGTCTTTTTGAATGAGATACCAGCACATCCTTATTATATGAGCCTCAACCTTTAGGGAGTTTGGATCATGAGTGGTGAAATGTGTAAACTTTTTTGAAGGCCCTTTTGAATTTCCCTCACCTTGCCTCCAACGCTGAGGGAACATTGCTGTTCATGTATGATTATTTTGAAGTGAGCTAAGAGAAGTTTTAACTTTCTTCAGTCTGTGGGGTAGCAGCTGAACCTTCCACGCAGTGAGAAGCAGAGGATCTGAGTGGCTGGGATGGCCAGATGAGAACAGGAGAAATTAGAGCCTTCCCAAGAGAAGTTCCTTGCTGTGAGCCAGGGAAAAAGTCTTTCAGGTGCAGAGCAGGAAAAAAAAAGACATTTCTAACAAACTGAAAAGAAATAACTTGAAAAACCTGATTTCTTACAGCAAACTGAAGAAATATCTGCTTAACTATAGCAACAGTGGGGCTGGGTCCTGGACTCAGGGTTATCTGATGCCTCAAAGTTTCTGGCAGCTATTCAGTATTGATCACAGAAATAACAGGACAAAGGAACCCTCCAGCTGAGAGACACAGAGCGATGCTCAAGTGTAAATGTTGCTATTTCCCATGGAGTTTTGATAGCCTGCACAAAACTCCCTCATCACCTCTTCTTCTTGTTGAGTTGTTTCTGAAGGCTCCACACTCTGTGTATTCATGCAGCTTCTCCTGTTGAAGGAACCAACCCGGGGGAAGTTGAGTCCATGAAACTTTGAAAGACCCTCCTCTCCTGGGTGAGAGAGACTCAAGCAAGGCCAGAGATCAATGTAAGAGTTGAAGAAATGAAGGCTGGAGATTTCTATACCTGATACCATGATTTTACTACTCAAGTGTATCTCTTCTACTGCTGACCCCAATATACTTACCTTCCTACCCTCTTGAAAATGCTGCCAAAATGCAGGACAAGCTGGAGGTCAGTTTTCCTACCCCCTTTATATTGTACACATAATTGATATTTTTGTCATTTGTGCCTGCTTCTAAAACTGTCCGTGAAAGTATTTTGAAATGCTTGCCTTTATTTCATCCAAAATTGAACTATAACTCTTTTTTATAAAAAATAACTGTACTAGAACAGACTGCTCGTGCATGTGACTAAAATACTCCAAATTTTCTTTGAGCTGGTCAGCTATGACAATCAGCTGTTATAATTATTTTTATTGTTGTACATGCTCAAACATAGAAATCTAAGCTTTAGGTTAAGGAATAAATCTAAAAATACCCACAATTTCTATATTAGTGAAAGTTCAGTAGTACTCTTTCTTTTAGTAAGAGTTCTTAATAATTTTTTAAAATAAATTTTCCATTAAAATGTTGAGGGGAAAGGAAACAATTCAAATGTAATTTACATGTAAATGTAATTTATATCTGAAATATACGAAGGTATATCACTCATTTTAAAATCAAATTCCAGTAAAACATGCATTTTAAGAAAGATGACATCTTCTAGATATTTTAGTATGTCTCTGATCTTCTGTATTGCTCTTTCACTTTCCTGAAACAGAGATGGTTTCTGCATTTCTGATTGTATTTTACAACAACAGTTGGGAATAATATGACCTAGCATGTTGTTTCTGAGGTGATCTCCATAAAGAGTAAATGATCTTTGCAGCAGAGAATATTCATCAGCATAGATAACCTTAGCACAATAAGAAGTTATGGCCAGATTCTCCAAAAATATAAATTAGTATACCTCCACTAATGAATAAAAATGTCATTTTATGTCAGCAAAGAAACTGTGTGATACAGAGTCAAGTTGGTTAAATAACTATTTTCTTGAATTATTTGCTGTATCTTAAGAAAATGAATAAATTAAATCCTTATGAATACCTTTTCAGTATGAGTCTTAAATAAAATATTTATGAAAGGTCTAAGAGACTCATCATGTTCAGACTGGTTAGAGCAGAGAGTGACCTGACGCTGTGAGCCAGGCAGTGACACCCCCAACACAATCTGTGTTTGCCTCCTGAGGTGACAAACATCACTAGCAGAGCTTAAGTGTAGTGATGGGAGCAGCTTTTGTTTTAGCAGCCAAACTGTGACAGAGGGCAGCAGGCACAAACTTAATTCTGTCACATCTCCTACTGGCTGTTTGGAAGGGCTTAGCAGAGTATACAGGGTGTGTGATGTGCTAAAGCATTTCACTAAAATTCAAAGATGACTTAGTTGTGTTTCTTTTCTAGAGTTTTAACCTCTGAAGCATAAATGATACAGCAGGAAAGCAACATTTATTTTGTATGCAGGTGACAAAGCACAGGCAGCAAGGAGCAGCTTGCTGTCAGTGTTATGAACATCCAGAGATTTCAGTGTCAGGGACTGTGGCTAACAACAGGCTCTTGTGGACCAACAAGATGCAGCCCACTTGATTCATTTCTATTGTGTTAAAGGATGCATTACTTACAGTCTGTGAAGGTCTGGAAAGTCCTGCCACAATGTCAGGGGCACTTGCTCAGACAAATGGCCTTGTTATATTTCATTGGCTTTCAAAAGGTTAAAAAATGCACCTGCTGCACAAACCAGACAACTGCTCAACCCTTTTGATCATCAAGTAGACTCTGTTTCATTTTCAATTCATACTGATCCAAAAAAGATAAATCCAGAGCTGAATGAACGCACAGGGCACATAAGTTACTATGGCACTTATACCCCAAATCACATAAGAAAATGCTCTAAACACCATAATGTTACTGATGTCCTTAGGGCAAACTCTGGAAAAAGAAATCTGGCATTAAACCCGTGACGAAGCAACTCAGCTGTTATACCACTGCATTAGAGTTCTTTCCTTCTTTTACCACTTTTGATTTCAGCCATGAATCCCAGGCTAACTCTGCAGCTCCATAGGACTCTGCAGTATGAAATTTACATGAAATCTGTCTTTTTTAACAGAAAAAAAGAATAATTTTCAAAACCCCTTCTATCTGATAAAAGCAAGCTCTATACATGAAAATCAGTCTTCTTTAACAGAGAAAAGGAAGAATATTCAAAAGAAGATCTCTGTCTGATAAAAACAAATGTAATAAAACTTTAGGGTAGGATCTAAGCTCTGGGCAGATGAATGTTCAGACAGATAAGAAGTCTGTGAAAAAAACAAGTTCAACCAGGGAATTCCCTTTGACTTGGTATTGATAGTATTATTGTCAGGAAAACAAGAAATAAGGAAAAGTCAAAAGCACAGAGTTAAGAAGCACATTCCCCTAAGCTAGAAGTCTGCTTCCTTTTAAACCCCTCTAAATAGTCTCTGAGACCCAAATATGATTTGAATTCTAAAAAAACCTAGTAGCTAAAGAGAGACACTCAAAGCCCCTCTTGCAGCAAATGAGCAGGATGGAGTCAGATATGGAATTTTGGCCAGGGTCAGAAGGGAGTTAAGAAAAAAACCCATCAGATTTAACCCACAGAAGTCAAATCTCATGGTCAATTGAGTCCCCTGGCTCTGCCTCTACAAAGCATTTTTTTTCAGCTGGTGAGATTAGGCCAAGGAATGCCTTTCAGTATTATCTTTGTCTTCAAGAGAACAGAAACCCTGAGAGTAAAGGGATGAAATTTTAGCTGTGCTAACTGAAATGGGGAATGTGAAGAAAGGTCAATAATATTACCAAGAATAAAGAGTTTAGAAACCTGATGGCTCTATAAGAGAGAGAAAGAAAAGCCTGCTATTGTGGCAGGAGCTGAAAAGAGAATGGGTTTTTGTCAGGTGAGAAAAACCTCTGAAAATTTTGAAATTTTCCATGAAGGAGAGCTCTACCCAGAGGCCAAGAAGAGCAAGAGTGGATTGTGTGGAGTCTTCAGAAACATTTGATTCCAACAAAACCTCCAATCCTTTATTTCCTTATTGCTATTTGAAATATTAAATATTTATCTATAGGAAAAAGCCAGCAAAGTAGGCAGTCACTTCCAAACAAATAAATAAAGCTTCAGAAATTTTAAGAGACCATGTCACCTTCTTAGAATTGTGCTCTTTCCTCTTTAGAGTAGAAATTAAAATGAGTCAAAGTACCTCAATTTCATGGGTGTAAAAAATATTCCCATGGATTCGTTTTGGCCCCATCACATTTTCTATGAGTAGCTTGATGAGTAATGCACATTAGACCCAGAAGTTGTCATATATATTGACAGCTTCCAGAATCTATAAAGAAGATAAAGAATATTTAGCTATTTTTGGAAGGCACTGGGTGCAGCTCTGTTTCTGTAACTAAGTTTATATCCATGTCACTGGTACATATGCTAAACAGGACTCTAGCTATAGGCATAATGAGACATATGCAAGAATACTGCAAAATATTAATAAAGTCTTTGAATTTTGCATAGTGAGTGAGAATTACAGCATCCTTGATATTAGCCCAGTGTATTGCTGTGACTGATTCCCAGGAAGAACTTTAAATCACAAGTTAAAGTATAGCCAACACAGAATGAGAAAGTAGAATGCAATCTCAATAAAAGAGGAGATATTAAGGGTAAGACTGCCTAATTGCCCCATAGAGTTCTTAATTCAGTGGCATGGTCTAATTTTGTCAGCGGAACATGTATTTGAGGGGAAGACATGTCCATTGAAAGAGCCACTAGTTCATAGAGAAAGGATTTTAGACCTTTTAACATATTCCTTGCTATCCTTCAGGCCCAGCTCAAGTCTCTATCACTAGCTCTTACAAGAAGCTAAAGACAGCTTTATAAAATAAATTGGTTCCCTTTCATTTCAGTGAGACTCAGAGAAAACAAGCATTTAATTCCAGGGGAATTTAAGAGTCCATTTTTTTCCTCCTACATAGGTATTAGGAGGCCAAATGAGTTTCACTGCATTCTCCCACACTGGACAGTAGGAGTCAACTATAGACCATGAGTTAAAACAATAATAAAAAAATGTATTTTGAGGAGATCATCAGGAAAAAAGTTTACAGGAAAATACAGAGTGTATCATGCTACACTCCAGGAGAACAGACTAAAGCAAGGGCAAAAATAAGATGAATTTACATTCCCCTTAGGCCCACTCCATTTCAACAGACATTGAGCAGGAAAAAGGCCCTGAGGTATAAATTAGAGCAACAGCTGTTCTTAGCTTGCAACACCTCATGTTCAGCTGCCTGCAGACTCTGTGAAACTCCAGACACCTGAATAACTATTTCAGAAATGTTTGAATTAATTTTTTCTGGGTAATGTGCATCCCAAATCCCAGTCAATCTCTTTTGGGTACAAAACCTGTGGCACTGCACATCACTAGCTAGACACCTCACCCCCCCTCCTTGGCTGTCTAGGTGAAGCCACCTTACACTGCTAAGCAAGGAAAGGGATTGCTTTTGTTAATTGTTCTCCTAATGACTGTACCCCCAGGACATTTACCCCCAGAGGTAAATGTCTCTCTCCTAACAATAATATTCAATGGGGGATTTGGACAGAATGCAAGCCTGCTTTAGCTTCCTTGACAGAGAAGAATTGACTGGTTTTGTATCAATAACCAGCATTATGGGAGACCAGGATCACAAGCATCAGATAACACTGAAATTAAGTAGCACAATTTCCACTCTTTATCTCTGCTTGGTTTGCTTCTGATCAGTCACACAAAGATTATTAGGGAAAGTCACAGGCTTGCTTATGCAAAAATCAGGTAACAGACTTAAAATTTCGGCGTATTTCCAACATCAAAGCAGTTCTGTGCCTTATTTACCTGCACACAACCTGCCAGATGTGGGGTGCTCTGACACCTAGAAATACTGTCCTGTGGAAAAGAGCCACCCCCTCAGGCTTGCCTTTCCTACTTTATTGCAGCTCTTTTGCATATTCACTTCCTAAGCATCTCTCACCCACATTAGGATATAACTCTTGCTGGCTCCCCAGAAGAATTCTGCTGTGCTTAGCTCAGCACTTACCCTGCTTGGTCTTCTGGTTACTACAGCCTGACTTCATAGCTCTCTGTATATCATTATAAAAAAACCCAAACTTTCTAACTGAACAAAAATATTGTGTCATTGTTTTCCTTTTCAAAACCACCAGACTCTCACTATAGGCTGCCAAGCTAATAGGACAGCTTCTGTACATCATCTGACCCACAATGTAATTTGTTTATATCAAGCAAACAATACAGGTATCAACTTTATCTCTTCGTACTTTTTGCTAAGCAAAAACAGCTTGGGAAAATCAACAAGACCTGAGCTCTTGCCCCATGGTGTAATCCACACTTTGATGAATGATTTGAAAGACGTGTGTGAGGAAATGTCTGTGCATCTTCCCTGGGATGTTACGGATGGTTTGGAGCAATCCATCATATTGCCAAGGTCAGCTATAGGCCTGTCAGCAGCAACCCCTTCAAGAATTGTTTCATGTCATGGTGGACCATCTTTTTTTTTTTCTTCTTGCTGCAATACCTCAGGAAACCTCAGTCCAGGTCTTAAGACAGAGGAGAGAAGAAAAAGGAAGTTCTCCCCTTTGAAACTTCAGAAAGGCTCAGACTATGGCTGGTTTGAGACCATGTATCTTGGCCAGGCTGAGAACATATAGCTAAACATGACTTAGTTTTAGATTAGATTAGTTTAGCTTAGATTTACAACAGCAGGGAGATATTCCTTCTGGTTTGTAGCTGTTTATTTAGGATGGGATAGTGTTGGGACAGAAGGTCCTGAGGTGCTGCAGCAAAATTGCAATCAGAGGAAGAGAAGGAGCAGATCTGGAATGACAGCAGATGATGCATTTCAGAATCAGCAGTAACTCAGTGGGAGACATATCTATCATCCCAGAAGGCAGATTACAGCACTGAGCTCCCCTGAAGTTCAAAACTGGAGCAGAAAGGATGCACTGCAGCTTTAATTATGCTATTAAGGCTTTCTTTTCAGGGGAATTACCATCCATTCTCAGGTACTCACAGAAATGGTAAAATCAAGGAATATTTAGGGAGTGGAATAGTTTTAATACTGGGTGGCAGAGCTCTTACAGGCTCTAATTTTATTCTGAATAATAGAAGTTGTTCCCAAGAGACACTTTCTCAACATCTAAGAAGTATAATATTAATTGCTTCCACCCAGTTCTAACTTTCAGGATACTCTTGAGTAAAGCAAGCAACCAGGATCACTATTTTATACTGGCAAAAAGTTAAACATACCTGATTTAGTTTCTGGTTGCTCTCTAAATTACCACCATTAGCAGAAGCTATTACTATCTGTGCTGATTCTCCCAGCTTTACTCTTCCTGAAGCCTGAGGCTTTACCAATATATTGTGTAAAACCACATGTCCAGAATCCAGACACCTCAATCACATGCACGTGCCCATTCATGCATATGCACAAAGTACACCTGAGCAGACACAAAAGCCATTAATAAAAGAGTAACACAGATAATGTGATCAGCCTGGGACATCTTGAAGTAAATGGCAAAATCAAGGGAAGAAGCAAACATGCCACTTAATGAGTAGGCTCCACCATGTCTGGTGGCCTTTAAAACCTCAGAGTGTTCTTAGACAAAAAATAATGTCTGCTATAGTCCTTCCCTTCTCCATCCATCTTGACAGCTCTGTGTGAATGAAAATCTCATTATTTTAAGAAGGGGTGACAGACCAGAGGGGGCTTGTAGCTGCTTTATTGGCTCTGCTCTTTGAAAGCCCCTCTTCACCAAACTTTGTGCCCCCTGAAAGTAGAACAGAGATCTTCTGAAAGAACATCCTTTTCTGTTTCCTCTGTCCATGCTCTTCTGAGGCCCTTCAGCTGAGTTCTTGACCCTGTCTGGCTTCTGGGAGACTCCCCCCACTGTCACTCAGGACAGGTCTGCAGTTCCTTTCAGCACAGCTCTGCTGAATTGTCCCTCCTGCACCTTCATGAAGTAAGTAAGTGTTGATCCACAAGTAAAGAACCAAGGGGCAGTGAGAATACCTGCACTAGAGTTGGTAGTTCAAACTACTTGTCCAGCTCCCATTTTCCTGCTTCTCAGCTCTTTTCAGTCCTGACACTGTCCTTCTCTAGCTGGTTAACTCTGCCTGATCCCTGCTGCTCCTGGGGACACAGGGAAGCTGCCAGGGAGTGCACCAATGCTCTAAGACATTATCCTCCCTTGGCTGAGCAGCAGACCTTGGCCTCATCTCTATTTGCAGCATCTTTGAGATTGCACCTGTTCCCAATCCCTGGAAACCAAAACGTGGGCCTCAGATGAGGTGCTCTGGCTCAAGTTGTTAAGGAGCTGGATGTAATTCTCTCTTATTGATTTTCATTTGTAACTGGTTGCCTCTGCACTTGTAAGGATCTGAGTTTCCGCAGCATAATGAATCCTCACAGAGAACCAACCTTTCTTCATCACAAATAAGTCAGATCTAATCTTTCCATCAACTGTTTGTATCAATGCACAGAGTCAGAAATTAGATATTCTGGAAGATTTTCTTTTTCTGTGTAAAAGAGACAGTTTTCAGCTATCTATTTTTCTTTATTTTGTGTGGGGGGGTGTTTACTATGCAAATGAATACATATGCATGTATAAACACGTGTGCACATCTACAGCCATATGCAAATACCCAAACCCTTAGTATTGATGCACACATCTTTTTCTGAATTGCAGTAATGTTAAACAGAATCCCTCCAGGGCTTTTCTCACCACTCCTTTTTACACGTTTGACAGCCTTCCAGGGAATTAGTCTTAGTGCTTTATTAGGTATGTGTTCTAAATAATTAAATTTGACAATTATGTGGGAGAAATCTCAAGGAAAAAGAGCTGAAATCTCTGAATGCAAAAAGAAAAATAGTGGGAAGGTTCTTTGTCTTTCTTTCTAAACTACTCTATCTCTCCCTTCGACTGTATCTCCTTTCCCATTAATTGCTCATCATGTTGATATGCAAATATCAACTCAGCAGGTACATTTCATTTATTGAAACATTATTTGAGAACAACTTTAATAAAGATTCAAGATGCCAATACAAGATGACACAGTGCATAGCAGCTTGTAACTTGGAAAGCTTTACAGAGTTAAACAGCACAGCAGCAGGCAGGATGTGGTGTGAATCACAGGAGTGGTGCTAGGCTGGTTCATGGGGAATAAAATGGAAGTGTTCAGATACATGGTCAGCAGTGAAGACAGGCAGGAGCAGGGATACACAGATAATAGAGAAGAAACTGTGGTGAGAAGTGGGGAGGGACAGAGAGGGGCAAGGAAAGTTCTTTTAGGTTACACGATGTGCAGAGAAGGCTGTGGGATTCATGGGAAAGGGATATCAGGAAAGGCAAGGGAGTTTGGCTGCCATAGGGTTTTCTGTCTGACTGAAAGTTATTGTGAAAGGTGAAAAATATTCCTTTTAGATTTGGGTGTTGGCATCTACTGCAACGACTCCCAGCTCTGCCTTTGAGGGCCAGAGTTCAGAGCACTCTGACAGTGATGTGTCCTGGCCCCCACAAACCACAAGATCTTCCCTCAGTTAAAGCTCTTGAGAAATTTCATTGCATAATGCAACAAAATGTGTACACCAACAAGTGAGTGCCAGCCAAGAAAACATGGGCACAATAGCTGGGGAGAAACATAATGTATAATATTACTTGTAAAGAAAATTTAGCCGGAGCCAGAACTGAGTATTGGGCAAACATTAGCAAATAAAACATTGAAATACACCAAGAACAAACTTATACAAGGCATTAGGAAGCCAAGCTGAAACTTTATCCCCATATCAGTTTGAGTTTTTTTAAAATGCCCTTTTTAAAAAATAGGGATCTCCACTTTTAATTGCCAATTAAGGATTTCTCAAGTTTTTGTTTACAGTAGAAAAACATCCTTCAAAGGATGCTCAGCAAAACAAACCTGACTAATACCACTTCCTGACCTTTTGAAAATAATCCTTGTGAAGTATTTTTAAAGTCAGTTAACAGACAATTCAAAACTTTGAAAAATACTGAATAAAATATTTTTGCATTCTTCCAGAAACAGGGAATTATCCACAGCTGGCTCATGCTATTGGCATTTGTGCTTTCCTTTTATACCAGTGAAATCCCTCTAGGTCCCTTGATGCTTCTAGGAGCGATGTTGGCACTTCTCTGGAATCAAAAAAAGTATCAGCATATTTTCTGTGGTAAATAAGATTCTGGCATGCTCAAATGTCACCTCCCACTGCCCCAGCATGCCATCCCATAAATCCAAAGATTCCCCAATGCCATTTGATCTTTCACTGTATGCCCTTTTAGTGTTTCTATCAACCATTCCATCATAAATTACAGCTTTTACTTAATGATTTTGTTTCTTGTCCAGCTATTTCTCTTACAGAACCATCATCTTTTGCAGGCAGGCAAAGAACATCCAATGGGGCAGAAAAAGCTTGGGCTGAAGGAGAGGGATGGAAGTGGGTGTGGCCCAATGGATGCTTGTAAGTTAGAACATATGGATCCTTTTCCTGGTTCTGTTTATGAAGCTAATTTTCTTGTTTTCATTTGTTCTTTTAATTTTCTTGTTTTCATTTGTTCTTGTGCTCAGCCTGAAGATCCTTAGGCACTTTCTCTCAAGTCCTGCTTGTAGCACGCATAGTGTAGCAGAGTCTGGCAACAATTGGATGCTTCCAACAGGAAAAAGTGTTAATAAAAAAGCTTGTGTGTGTAGGATGTAATGGCTGCTGCGTTCACCACAAAATATTTCTTCAGAAAGAAGTAAAGATTATTTTCTTAGGAACAGGTGTCCCAATGTAGGAGAGCTTTTTCCATGACAGGTCCATATCACATTTGCTGGTTTTCTAATAAGTTGCCATTCAACTTCCTGCTACAAATGCCCATCCTTGAGGAACTGAACTGAAAATGTGAAGAAGCCACATGGCAAAGGCTGCTAAAAAGTGACCTGTGGGCACATTTGTTCAGAGCATGGGTCTCTGTGGGAGATGAAGGGCTCTGCTCAGCTCTTCACTGCACTCTCACTCACAGGAAAGTAGAAATGAATCACCAGAGATTCTTATCTGAGCTGGAAATATAAATGGACAAAATGGTTCATCAATGTGCTTTTTAGGAAGCTCTTTATAAGGACACCTGGGTGAACATAGGTAGTCTGCAAATCTTGGATCAAGTTCATAATGAAACATCTGACTTGACAAAACTTTCTAATAAACTTATGAGTATGCAAAACCCTTTTCTGTACTCATTTTACTTCATTGTTAGATGCAAAGGTAACAAAATGACATGGGAGAACATGTTCTCCATGTATAAATGCTCATTAACAGAGATGAGAAATCAAGAGAAGGCTCAGGAGAGAACTTTGTAATGATTTCCAATCTTTTTTGGAGACCTAAGGCAGACTCTTAGAGAGGTAAGCTGTACCCAGACAAATCCATCTTTATGTCAGGAAAGTCCCCAATTATGAAACTTCAGAATTTGATGGTGCTTAGGAAAAATTAGGAGATTAGGAGAAAGTTCAGCTCCTGTTGGAATCAGTGCAATCAGTGCAATGTGCCAAAATCTCTTAAAGGTCTGGATCTTTGTTAGAAGAAAAGGTGACTGCATCTCTGATTTCTTGCACACAGTCCCATGGATATGACTGAGACATCCATAGCTGCAAGTTATTTGCTCCTGTCTTCCTCAACATGCAGCAGATTGTCTGGGGTATATCCACAGAAGGAAACCCTAGGAGAGGTGGCCTTGAAGAGACTTCTACGTTGCACCCCTGCAGCTCTGGGACCATGAAAAACCCAAACTAGCAACTCCTGGTCACTGACTGATAGTTTGCTGTCTGCCTGCAGCTAGCTGAGTGGGGTGACTGTCCTGGGAGATGCAATTACCTGAAGAAATGTCTGTTTGGATGGCTGGATTGGGTGCAAGGGAGAGCTGGAGAAATTATCTTTAACAAGAGAGTGGCCAGCGGTCAGCATGTAGCTGTATTCCTGCCCCCAACCACAGCAAAATCCCAAACTGAACAAACAAACACCAGCAAAGCTCAGCACCACTTCAGCTCCTTTCTAGGCTCAGACCCATCCCTGCCTGCCCAGCACAAAGGGGTTATTTTCTGAAAAAAAAAGGGAAAAGTTAATTACACAATTCCTCCTGCTCTCTTCCGGATTCCACCAGTGCAGTCTAGTGTACAAAGCTGTTTATAGGCAGCTGCTTGGCAAAGAACAGACATCTTTCTTGCAGCCCAATACATTTAAATATTTAAAGGCCAGCTGCACAGAGCAATGTCCCTCAACATTGTCACTGGGACACGGTGACTCATCCACAGCCGGAGGAACGGGAATTGGACTTTCTGCCACAAGATGGGGCTCTGCCGGCCCTCTTTCCCCATATATCCTCTTTTATGCTTTGCTTCCTGTCCTGCATGAAAAAACATTGTTTCCTTGGTTATCGTGTGCTCTTTTTTTTTTCCTCCTTCTTTTGGTGTATTGAAGGACATTAATTTTTCATGGCAAGCAACTTTTCTGTCTTGCCCCCAAACGGACGCACTAAACTGACAAAGCCTCTAGGATCCCCTTGGCTGAAACAGATGAGTTGTACTTACAGAATTAGAGCAAAACCTTTATTGCAGAGGGAAACAATGCTATAACCAGGCCATCTGTTTCATAGCCTCCTAAAACAGAGAGCATTCCTACAGGTTTCCTGCTCATTATTACTTGAACGTTCTGCTCCTACAAGCAGAGAATCAGAGACCAGATTCTGACATTTGGTGCTCACTGGAGAAACAGGAACAGGCTGAAGTTCATGAAACTGTGCTGAATTTTTATGCAGGAATGCATAGCAACCACTTTTTATAGCAAAGAAATTATTAGTACTGTGGTTGTGCCCGGGGGCTTTCACTGGCCCTTCACAATGGCTGGTATTTAACACACACATATAAAGAGAACTGGCTCATGCAGGGTCACACTGATCCTTTTCCCCATGGGAGGGGATGCCTTTGAATAGGATTGCTGGCTTCTATCCATCAGGTGCCAACAGAATTCCATCCCTTGCTGGTGTGTGGAGATGGCCAGACCAGAGCTGCCCACAGCCTCTGTCCATATATTGTTGCAAACCAAAGCACCACAACCATTACAGGAGGTGATCACCCAGACTCAGTGCACAGGAGGGACTTTCTCCCTCCCTTCCAGGTAATGGGATCTCTGGATTGCACTTGTGAGGATGAGCACACCTGGCTGTGGCACTGCAGGGTAATCAGCTGTCAGTGCAGGAACCACCATGCAGGGACCTTCCTGTCCAAGTGTCCAGAAATGTGGGAAGGACTGAGCATCCCAGGAAGCAGATTTGGCTCCTGCTGGCAGAGCAACTTTTCTTCTTGACTTAGCTATAGGAAGGTGACACTGTTTCTTAGAGCATTTGTGAGCCTTTTAGAATGGTTTTGCAGACCGCCAGCAGCCTGTGAATCATTGGTCAATGCATGTTATCTTTACTATAAAAAATAGAGCCCAAATCTAAGGAACTGAGATTTGAATAAGCCCAAATCTCATTTCTTTGCTTCCTTATCATTTTTACTTCTGCTTCTTCTGCTGTTCCATACTTGTACCTTTTCTCAGTAAGTACAGAATGCTACTCATGTTTTAAAATCACTGAAACACCAGAAGAAAACGTATTCACACATTACTAAATTTCATTAAAATATAAAACAGCCTTCAGCACATTTAAAACTTGGAACCAAAACATATTTATTGGATCAAGGCCAGTCCTCTGTGACCTGAGGTTGCTTCCTCATACAAGCTCATTATAAACTTGTCAAGGCTACTTTAAATGAGTTAGAACTTTCTCCCCCACTAGTCCAATTGGAACATTGCTGGGATTTGCTGATAAAGGAATCTTGTCATTTTAAAGTTAAAATTTCTTCATAGCCCTGAGAAGAGGGATTTGATGTGCTATTCTTTGCGGAACAGGCGGAGAAAGAATATCAGAGGTTTCCCTCCATTTTTTTACAAAAGGACTAGGAAGTAATGAAAAGTGATTAGCCAAGCAGTGGGCTCAGAGGGTGAAAGTGCAATTCTAGTGCTGGGTCTTAATGCTGGTTAGAAATTACAAAAAAATCCTCTCTGTACGGCTGGGCAAGACCCATCAGCAATTCCCATCAATATTTTTTAAAGTTCAATTCTCAAGTACTTGTGTGACAATACAAGAGTAAAAAGAGACGACTTTCCCTCTTACCTTAAACCCCAGATTTCAGAAATCACCTTTCTTTCTATGGTCCCTGGGGGTTTTAGGGGAAATTTTAATAGAGGCCCATGATGCTGGGCAGAGCTGCATTACTAGGCTTCCTTGAGTCCACTGGATTTTTAAAGTGTATTTTTTAAGTCTTCTGTCACTATTTTGTCCTTCTTAGATAGAAGCTGTCAACTTTTTCTCACTGAAGATTTCTTTCTGGGAAACTCATGGCAATCATCCCATGACTGAGCCTTGTACACTTTATTTACAGAGACTGAATGCCAAGGTACCTAGGAAGTGATAACCTACTTCCAGGTATAGGCAAAATTTAATTCAGGTAGCTCAGGAATATGGGCAGCTAGGGTGGGCTGAAATTTGGGACTGGATGCACAGAAAAACTCGGAAGAAAAAACATAAATCCTGTCTACACTTCACATGAAGGCCCTCCTCCTCTTCCTCTTGTAGATGTGAATCCCCGCTGTGGCTCTCCTATTTATTGGCAATATCAGGGGGAAGCGCAGCCCATGCCTGGGGTGCCAGGAAAGCTGCCGGGCTTGCCCTCTACCAGCTGTGTCATTTTCACACATTCAGACAGCTTTACACAGCCACTGGGCTCATCACTTTAGTCAAGAAATACCAGTGGTTCATTTCCTCACTAAAATGTCCCCTCAGGATCCCAAGGGCTTTCAGAGAGGAAAACATTTTCAGGTCTTTTTTCCTCAAGCCTGCACTTTTTCCTCTTACTAGAATTTGTTCATTCTGTTACTCACATTTCTGCACAGCCATTCCCAGACCGGTTGTCATTAATTATTGGGTTTAGGGATGGTTGCTTAATGAAGATAAATGACCCAGCAGTCTCTGTAATACAAAGCCATTTGCACAGCAGCAAGTGGTGGGTCAGGCTGGTGGGTCTGCATCCAGTTCAAAGCATCCAGCCAGATGTTCCCACCACATGTACTGTCATCAGAATTGTCACTAATCACCAGCCTCGTTAGCAGCTTCTCTAAACCCAAGCCAAGGACCAATGGGCCACAGAAGGCAAACTTCCCTTAGAGATTATTTTTGCCAACATGGTTTAAAAATGCATTTAGCAAGGGAATGTAGGAAACAGCTGCTTGTACTGTGAAAAGTGTGTGAAAAGATGGCATTTCTTCAGAGCAGTCAGTATGGCACTGCTCACTAGCAGCAGTCAGTGCTGGAGGACACATCAGTGGCTGTGCTTTCAGATAGAAGCTGCTTATGCATCTCAGCATGGCAGAAAGGAGGTTGGGGAACAGGGGTTCCTTTTTCTCCAGGTGACTGTGACAGCCCAACCACCATGAGGGCAGTTGCTGCCATTGTAACGAAGTTCTCTTGACATATAAGGATTGAAAGGAAAAGCAAACCAAAACTCCCCAGGAAATTCAGATGAACAATGGCAGGATTTTGGTTTTTTTTACATTAACATTTTTCATGTAGTTGGAAAGGCTATGACAAAAAGCAGCACAAACATTTTAATTCTATCTCTTACCAATCTCCCATGCAGTTCTGCTGAAATTTGAGAGACTAAACATGCCCAATATTCTCAGCTAACACAGCAATCTCATCACAAAGAATTAGTGAAACAACAGCAAGGAAGCTCATAAAGGTGGAGTTTCAAGGAATCTTATCTCTAGACAATTGTACCAACTTAGTTTTTACATCTTCTCCTTCTCACATAGTCTGACTATTCTGCTTTGTTGTACTGATCTCTTTTTTTCTCTATTATTCCCTTTTTGAATAATACTGAAACGAGATCTTTTCTTCTCTCTCTTCCTATCTCTTCTAAATAGAAGCAAACCTTATAATCAAAGAAGTGCAAATCTAGTTTCCCTCCCAATGATATCTGAGTGGATTTGAAACTTAAAATATAACCATTTGTTGCATTCTGGCTAAATGACCTGGTAATAAAGGAGCTTTGTGCCTTTCCTGGGAGGGCTGGTCTTTTGTACAAAAAGTACAAATGCAAACCAGTAAGCTGCACGTGGTACAGGGTCTATGGGGCAGTATTTCTGTATGACTTCCTTCACTCTTCCTTTTACATAATCCATATGTAAAAATAATAGTAAGATGGAGGGCTAGCGATGTGCATTGTTATTCAAGGTAATTAGGGAAAGTACACAAGTCATTATCATTAGTGGTTCATAATACAGCAATCAAAGCATGATTGCAGCTTAGCCCTAACTCTTAGCTGACTGAGCAGGGCCATGCAGCAGGACTGTGGAGAAATGCTCCATGACAAGAGGTTTGTAATGATTTACAGGGTGCTCCTTAATTGCACTATCAGTTGTTTGTTTCAGTTAATTGAGTTCCCCTCCCACTAATTACTCTTTGCTGCTCTTTATGCCACTGTACCACAAGCTTAACTTTTTATACAGCTACCTTAGCTCACTTTTCTCCCGGGACTTTTCTGCTTCACTGGATTGAATTAGTGTTGCCTCTGCAGTGGTTCACCAGGAATGATGTATTTACTTCCTATATGAATTCCCTATATATTGTACATGTGTCTTTAAAGAATGTGGCAGGGTGCAAAGGGTGATGAGGCTGCTTTTTTCCAGGTGTACTACACGTGGAGTCTTTGATCTTTACTCCAGAAGTCACTGCTACATCCACGTCCAGGATACAGTTCAAATCATCACCTGCCATATCCTTGACTTCTTAATGTCTATTTCTGTCACAAAGCTAAGAACAGATTATGTTTAATGGAATTTGACTCTGCTAAGGAAAATCTGTGTTTCTATACGCTTCTATACTATAAAACTAGGCAAGTAATACATCATGACCATGTGAAAATCAATATGCAAGCAGAAAAGAATGCATGGAAGGGATGGTGGCTGTCTCACTCACACACACAAACGTGTGTTTCTTCCATCACTCATGAAATGTTAACTGCTCTTCATTATCTGCTGCTATTGATTTTTAAACTGGTTTATTGTTGATTTATGTTAAATGATATTTTATATATAAAAAGTCACTGTTTTAACTTGGGTGTTTATGAAAGTCTTTTCTGAACTGTGGGAGGCTGGAAAGTCTTCCCTCCATGCTTGTTTGCACACTTTTCAAGGCACTTAATTTTCCAAGATTCTTTCAGTCTGGAGGGGAAAAAAAAGGCATTTAGAATTTGTTTATGAAGCCCTTTTCGGCCACACACATTTGTATTAGTTGTAAATGATTACTGTGCACATTTTTTTATGTTTCTGCTTTTAGCATTGCCAGATGCTTACTAGTAATGATGATTCATATCTTTCATACACATTGATATTTCTGGTGCTTCTGCTTCTAAGATAAGCAGATGGAGGATAGCTGAATTTCAGCAAACTGTGTATTACAAACAGGTAGGATGCAAGTAAGGGAGAATGAAACAATGTGCTGAGCTGCCCCTTATTTTCAGCTCCGCTGTTGCCACCACAGACCAAATATCAATAAAATGTGGTTTATGTCAATGCTTTCTTGTCTTTTATAGCCTTCAATAATAAACCAGCAGACAGTGGAATCTCAGTACTCTGCTGGGATTTTTACACTGTTTAGACACAATTAATTCTCAGAATCTCTTCTACTTTGTGATGCTTTGTTTTCTGTTGAAATCCAGCAAGGATTAAAAATTCTTCTGCACGAATTCACCCATTCAAGATATAGATCATCTGGATTAAACTGATGTGCAGAACAGCTGCCATTTTGATTTGAAATATGCAAATGGAATATTGGGAAGTAATAATTGCTTATAGTTGAGCAAAAAAGAGTGTGTGTCTGAAAGAGAAAATCACCTGAATAACACTTCTCAGGTTGGTATGCCAACCTGAGGAGTTGGTTTCAAATAGCACAACTATACCATGTTTCATTTCAAATATGTGGTGGTTTTCAGCTTTGATTCAGCCTTTTAATTTTGCTGCAGTTCAGCTTTAACTTCTCTCAGAAGACAGCTACCAACACCTTACCATGCAAAGCCAATACATTTTATAAATGGTTGTAAACTTCTTAAGCTGTTCCACTCCCCCCCAAGATCACTATAAAATGAGAAGAGAAAAAGTTAAATCTTGTATTTTAAGGGTTTTTAAAAATAACTTCTTTGTTGGACATTCTTCATAGGTTGGACATTCATTCAGTTTGGTAACCTGAGGGAACTTGGAAAAGATGTTTGATGTTCTCTACCAAACAGATGAATCCTAGACCTGTCACTGGTAGGAAAGAGAAAATACCAAATAAGAAAAAGAAAATTGTCAGCAGTACTGTGTAACTTTTGGAGTAGTTAACTTTGGTGATTTTGGGTTCTTTTGAAGGGGATTTTAGTGTTGTTGAAAAAAAATCCTTGAATATAAAAGAAGAAAAATAAGAATTGACTGCACCAGGTTCTTTTCCAGTAAGTTTAATTTCCTAATTATTTGTAGGGTCATTCCTGAGAGCTGCCAAGGTGTGACTCATTTTTATTAAACACTGTGCCATCCAACGCTGTTCATCAATATCTTTCAGCCATTCATTCCTCTCAGCCAGTGTCCCTTTTAAGAAGAACTCACAGCACTGGATTCTATTGCTTCAGCTCCAGTGAAAAGCTCACATCAAATATGCTGAAGAGTGTGTAACCTTTATCTCAGAGCTAGTTAGGGGACTGGGCTGGAGTCTCTCCCAACAGAAGTAAGTGGTCCTGTTGAGCCTTGGAGGATGGTTTAACCTACAGATCCATACTGAGTCAATATCCAAAGACTGCTACGAGAGCCATGTCTTTTGAGCTTATTACCTTTCAGAGAAGCCTTTAAAAAGAGTTTTTGATCCATGTCATTAAAAAGCTCATGTCAATTTTCTTCAAGAACAGTGATTTATGCTAAATAGTTCAGCAAATTCTCTTCTGCAGTTCTGGTTGTGACCCAGAATGTTTTACATCCTACTCTGTTCTTCTGTGATATCTGCATCAAAAATAAATAAATACTGATAAATCCTGCTCCAGTAATTGCTCTAATTCCTGTCATGGCTGATGTTTTTTTTTTCTAGAATGAGGGCTTGAGGACTGTATGTAGGGCTGTTAATCCTTTTGATTAATTCTGGATAAAAAAGGAATTTTCTGAATATAACAGGATTTATTGTTATTCTTTCCATAAAGGCAATGGAAAAAAGAGAGAGGAGCTATGCAATGGGTAGTTCAAGAATACTAAGACTGATTTGGCACCGTTCATTAAGGCTGTTGCATTATAAATGATCATGAAATGCCCTATTTAGAATTCTAACTACCCCAGTAAAGGCGGCACATTTATTTTTAGAGAATTGTTAGGAACAATTGCTTGGTTTTCCTTATGAGCAGCGGCAGCCGCAAGTAGAAATTAGCTGATGTGTAAACACAGTTGGGAGGTAAATGTGTCTGTGTTAGAGAGAACGAGCTGCATTCCATGGCAGACAAATATCAGCCAACAAACTGCTCAGTTCTCTGCTTCAACAAATCCTACAGGAGATGCTGTGCTAGCTGGTGTGCTCAGATAAACACCCAACCTCCATTGCTGTTTTACTGTGGTTGTACCTTCACCATCAAAACCACAGTAAACACAGGAACCATTCTGCCCAGCAGTGGCACTGGTTGAAGCAGTATTCTGATGAAAAAACTGAAGACTACAGGCTTCATTTTGGGAGAGAACATCATCCAGGAGCTCTTCAAGAACACCTACTGCTGCTGACGTGATGGGGAAGTTCAAGTGATTACTTTAGAACTGGTCTCTGAGGAACAAAACACAGTGGGTACATTACTTGCCTAAGTTATGCAGACTAGAATTAATTTTGAATTATTATCACTTAATCATTTATAAAGCTAGCTTGGGCTCATTTCCAGTGTCTTTCCTTAAGCCTCCCCTTTGCTGAAATTGGGAAATAGTATGTGCTTTGCTTCAGCACATACTATTTCCCAATTATGTTGGAAATATAATGTTTCCATGTTCTGGATCGCCACGTGGTTTCACAACAGCCTCTCTCCTGCTGCAAGAAGGCTTTCTTTCAGGTGCTCTTGCTTGTGCACAGAATTTCTGAAGACTTCCTACTCTTTTTATGCATTTTTTTAATCCATACTCCTTTTGATGAATTTATAAAATCCCCAAAATTTACAGGTACATGCCTTACTAAAAAAGGGTCTCCTAAAACTGTTTACAAATTTGGAATCTAAGGTGCACAAAGTGAGACCACTGAGACCATTGCTTTTTCCTCAAGGTTTTTGGAAGTATATTCTACCTTAGAAAAGAAATCACTTTAACTAGGATGTAAATGAATATCCAAATATGCAAAATTATTCTCAATTTTGCATAGCTGTGAGGCTGTGCTGTGTGGAGACCATTTAAAAAAACTTACAATGAACATCAGGAGACATTTTGAAATAGTAAAGCTTCTTTATTTATTTCACCATCTCCCCAAGTGAAGAGGACAGGGAAAATTGAGTCAGGAAAACAAAATTTCACCTTTGAAGAAAACCAGACTCAAGATGTTATTTTAAAAACTCCACCTAAAACCTGAAAAATGCAAATCACAGATCTTCTCCCAAACTGGTCACACTAAAATGTATTCTGTCAGGGCCCACTGAAAAGGCTCAAAATGAAAATCATAAAATATTCATTTAGATGCTGGCTTCAAACAAAAGACAACTAAAATTGGCTTAATGTTTAAATACAAAGGCACTTCAAATTGAAACACTTTTTTCTTCCTTTAATGAATGTCAAAGCACTCTTTTGGACAACATTGGCCCATTTTTAGCTTAAAAATTAATCTAAAATAACTCTTCTGTCTAAAGTACTGTTACAATAAAACTGAATTTAAGATGAAAGAGAGAAAATTTTATAGAGAAAAATTTTAGAGAAAATTTTTAACCATGTCATGTCATGTCACCTAACTCTTAAGAGTGAAAGAATTTGGACAAAGATATTTTAGTGACCAAAAAAATATGGAAAATTATTCATGACTGCCAGATATATCTAGTTTGAAATATGGTCCGAAGTATCACTTTGTCTTGTGGGAATTGTGGTAAGGATGTACATATTGCAGGGGTGTTCAGATGGCCCTGTGATGTGAACTATAGATAATAGATCAGCCAAATGCAAGAACACAGTTCTGAGGTCTATGAACCATTTGTGATTTACAGTTACATCTGGGACATCCCTGTTAGGCACCTGAAGGAATGCCAGTTCATACGTGTGAATGATGTCCATGGAAGCTGCATGTCTGTGCTAAATCCTCATTTCTAGAGACCTTTGGTAATACTTTGGAGTTTAAAAGCAGTTAAAAATCACTGCATTTAGCTGCTGAGAAAAGTTTCCAACTGGAGAGTTTCAAAGCATGATTTTTTTTTCCCTGCTAATGCTTTTTGAAGCTCCTTCCACTGCTGCTGTGTGAACTGCTCTTTTCTCTTATAATCACAAATATCCTGTTCACAGTGCTGCCAGTTAAGGCATTCCATGTGCGTTTTGTTTTTCCTGCAGCTGAAGATAAATTTTAATTACTTTTGGAAACTTTGCTGCCGTTTTCCTGCCAGAGGGGTCCGAAGGGAACACGTCACCCCTCAGCCCCTGAGCTGTCAGAGATCCACCAGCATTACCAAATACAAGAAGCAAAACTGTCGCCCCTCACCATGGTTTGCTGGGCACAATCCTTCTCTTCTACCCCCAGGTTTTTCAAGGAGATACTGCACACTGAAAAAAGAGATACTTGCAACCACATGGATATCTGGAAGACAAATCTCTCAGAGTGATCACAGAACTGTGTTTCAATTTTAGAGCCATGCAGCTAGGGAGGGCTGAACTTTAATATATCCCCTCTGCTCAACCTGCAGTGCAACACACAGCTCCTGTGATTAATAAAAAGCATCATAAAACCATAGCTTGCTGCCTGCCCAAATCTATTAACCCTGTGTGGAGGTCTGCTACAGAGTCAAGGGGCCTTCATGGAACTTTCAATTCTTCCAGAAGTTGTAATTTTTCCCCTCATTAGGATTACCCATATCTGCTTTTAATCAGGCCCTCCAGAGCTTCGCAGGAAAGACTTATTGCTGATTAGAGAGTGATGCTTGCCCAGATTTCTCTTTTTTCTGTCCCTTAGAGGCTCAGTTGGAGGCAGAATGTGTTTTTGCAGAGTGTGCTGTTGCAAAGGGAATTAGAAATTATGAGATTGGGAATTTTCTAGTTATGAAATTTCCAGCCATTTTTCAGGGTCAAGCAAAGATATATGATAAGAACAACAACAGTAATAATGGTAGTAGTAGTAGTAATAATAATAATAGCAATAGAATTAGAATATAAAAACCAAGTAATACACAATACAATTACCACTCACTGACAGATGCCCTGCCAGTCCTTGACCAGTGGCTCCTGGCCATCTTTTCCCCCAGTTTAAATACTGAGCATGGCAGGCAGGATTGCCTTGCAGTGTGTAAGGGAATCTGCCAATTCCTTCAATCCAAGACAGGTTCAGAAGGATAGGGAGGGTGATGAAGAAGGTACCAAGTGGAGAAATCACCATTTGAGATGCCCTGGCTCTCAGTCAGCAGTCATTCAAGCCCATGTATGTTCAGTAGAACAGGTTTCTGCTGCATTTAAGGACATGATTTGGTGATGGACTTGGCAGTGTTGGGTTAATGGCTGGACTCAATGACATTAAAGATCATTCCTTAAGTCATTCTGTGATTCTGCCTGAGAGTCACACACACTGGAGGTGGCTGCCATCCAACTTGTGGCTCAGAGAGAAGCACTTTGCCCTTCCCAGGCCAGTAATTCTTCTTACATCTCAGAGGAATATGGGCTCCACAGCATGGCACACTCAGCTTTCTGCCCAAGGAAAAGAGTTCCCAAATTCATGGAGGAGGGTTTATGGGAGGTTTTGCTTCAAGGCACAAGCCTCACATGTGAGGCAGAGGTGAAGGCTCTGGGTTGAGTTGCTTATAGTTTGTTTCTGGATCTCTGTCCCTGCTATTGTACACTTGGAGAAACTTGATGTTTCTGGTCCAGCAAAGGAATCAGAGCTGCTCTATAACTATCAAGAATATTACTGATGAAGCATTGTCTGACACCATCCATCCAAGAGGGGTCAGCTGCAGCTGTACTGAGAAAAGCATCTACTGATAGTGAAGAAAGCAAAAAACCTGGGCAATGAGTTTGTACAGAAGAAAGCAGAAAAATGTCTTTCAAGTTCCTTGCAGGCTGAGTAGTAAAGAATGTATTTGTAAACCACAGCTTTTCCCCTCCTTTGGAGAATTAATCCCTTCCTACCAGGAAATTGCCAAGAGGTTCAAGCAGCAGATAACCCAGCCAGCCATGCACACAGCAACTTATCAGCAGCCTTCACTGCAACACACAAATCTGAGTGGGAAAACTGAGCAGCTGCCAAAGAAAACAGCCTGAAGGAAGGGGGAACGCACGGATGTTCACAACACCTGAATCATGGGCTCGAGGAGCAAAACTACTTTGGAGATTTTTGTTTTCTAATTTCAGGAAAAGATTTATGAAGGGGGCTAAAAGAGTCCTCAGCCCTAAAGGTACTGGATGTAAAACACAGTTATTCTTGTGTCACGGCTGTGTAGCAACATGGTCTTATTAAATACAGATCATACTGCCTTTTTTCACCATGGCTTTTTCTTTCCTCCTTCTTCAGTCTTGAAGAAGAATTGCATCTTTATTCTATGAGTTTCTTCACCTCTGCTCATGTTTTTTATTTTTTTGTCTTTCCTTTTTATTTTTTTTACCAGACTCTATTACACAGTTTTACCACTTCATTACAGTAATTCTCTTCCAATTGCCTTAAGAGCTTTTGCTCTAACTTCACAAAATATGTATGCCTCTCACATATAGATGAGGGACATATATGTCTGTAAATACAAACATTTTGAATTGAAAGTGCAATCATGAGCAAAACAGTATTTATGAAGACTTCTCTTTTTCCAGTAGATTTTTTTTTTTTGTCATGGAAATGGAGCATCTTCAGACAACCTCATATCTCTTTCAGTGGGATGCATGGAATTTCCTGAAAACTGTTATTTGGTTGGTTTCTTAATCTTTCTACCAAGTTTTCCTGCCATGCTTCCTTCTCTGAAGAAGTCTGTTCAGACTGAATATACCATAAGCAAGGTTGTGTCCTTATTTTATGGTACATATGGATATTAGGAAATTGGTGCTTTCAATAACACAATTCAAAGGAGTCACTAGAATACAATATGTGGAAATATCCTGACCTGTTAAAATATTTTTAATCAATATTATAATTTTATGAAAACTTCCCTTGCATCTCCATTCACATCTATACTTCTCTTTACTTTAGTATTTGCCATTTAATTTTTCAGTCTTTCCTGAACAAGTCATGCCAAAAGAAACTTGGAAACCTTCCAATCATGGTAAGAAGTGATAAGAACCTGAAAAGGCTATAGATGGGTTGAAAAATCTGCTGTTGTCATAGTACCAGTGATAAGCTGAATGCACCATGCAGCCTTGGGAAAGTCAGGAGATGTTCACTGGGAGGTGCGCCTGGGCAGAGCTGTACAGAGGAGGTGCTAAAGGAATATATTCTCCCTTCTTTCTGTTGTGCCCCTTGGTCCAAAACATGAGCCTCTTTTTGTATAACATGGTTGTGGTGTGGCTGAAGTTTGTTTTCAGTCTTCCTTGAAGACATATCTCTGTGGAATAGTTTTATCTTCAGATCCTCAGTTCTGTCTGAGAACTTTTTAGGCTTATCTTTTTATATACCTAAATACAATATATTGCAATCTAAAAATACAGCCACAGTCTTTTGTGAGCTATGGTTTTATTTGTTAGTCTTCTTATTGACATCCTCTGGACCAAGCAGCTCTTCATTTTTGACCTTTTATCATGAATTACTTTGATTCAGCCAGACTTCTATGTGTGTTACAAGCAAATAAACAAACAAACAAAAAAATCAGGTCATTCCTTCACAAACAGAACAGCTCATAATTCCAGGGGACAGGTGGTGCTGCTGCTATAAATGTCTGTAACACACAAAGGAATATTCCTTACCTTTGCCATTATTACTGAAACAATTGCCTCCTATGTTAGACTAGTTAACAAGCCTGCTGGAAGGTGTTAGTTTTGATTACAGCATGACATGACTGATCTATTGTGACAGCAGCTAAAACTAAATGTCCAATTAACCTTCAAAGTCAGTCTGTGGCTCAGCAGTATTTGTCTTTTCACTCTGCAGAGAGCCTTTTCACATCTCTCACACATTTTAATGTGCTACTGGGTGTCCAACTTCATAAAAGCTACTCCAGGCTAACGTGACTGATCAGTGAGATCACTGTCATCTGTACTAGGGCTGGGGCTTCCTCATCCATTCTTAGCTGATCAGTGAGTATAGGCTTGTCCATGAACTTGAGAATTGTTCTAGTTTTTACTGGAGTTCTTGCTGATTACAACAAGCCATCAGACAGTAGCCTGTCTGGGTGAGGTCTGCTGTCTTTGGCACAGTGAGGGATCCAAAGGGTGTCCCTGTATCTACCTCGTGTGGAAGCAGTCCCATAACCAAGCCCCATGGGATCAGACCTCTCTCTGAACACATCCTGAATCCAGACTTGATGCCAGTATGCAAAATCAAAGATGTTTTGTCCCCAGAAAGCAATCTTGGTGATGAGTCTGTGTGGCAACTATCTGCAGTGTGTCCATCTCCAGGTGATAACAAATCCTGTCTTGTTAGACGAGGTCCTGATCCCCAAAGTATCTCCCCTGAGATAATAAAACCCCTGCCAAAGATTCATATCTAAAAGGAGACTCCTCTGGTCTAGGTAGAGATTCTTAGAGGGAAAATAACATTTTGGAAGAGATTTCTTTTTTCCACCACAGGTTTTATTTAATAAAGTATTACAGAGAGTTGAGAAATGGATCATATAACAGCCCTGGATAAATCTTTTCCAGCCGGAGTCATCAATAGATCAGTATGCTGTACACCCTCTCTCCACTTTCTTATAGAGTCAGAAGAAGATTTTGCCAAGGGGCAACCAAATTCAACACATTTCATTCAGACATCAGATGCTGGACATCTTTGTACTTTCAGAAGTAATCTTTTAGACTTTTAGAAGTGATTGAAAGCAATCGAGCAGTCAAGGCTGTCAAGCTTTAATTTGACAGGAGGTTTTGATATAAGATACAACCTGAAGGAAGTTCAAATGCACCAAATATTGACATTCCCTTTTCTGAACTTTGGGGAAGAAATCTGTAGAATCAAGTATATCTTGTCAGAAGAGCATCGTCATTTACAGCTGCTTTTACACTTTTTATCCCGGTTTTGGTCTATTTTGTCAAGAACAAGCTCAGAAAAGCAAAGCTGATCAACTGCTTGCTAAATCACCTCTATCATTCAGTCTATTTTAATTCATACACTGGCACTGCACACCCAGATTTACACTTTGAAGAATCTGTTCTCATATTCTGCATGACAGAAACATTCTCCAGAGGTTGCAAAAAGGAAAGAGCTGAGGGAGCTCATTTCTCCTGTGGCTTAAGTACAAGATTCAATCATCAGTTTTAGACTCTTTTTTCATTAACATTCTAAATTGTGTAGCCCTGCATATTACAGATTATTTTTCATCTGAACCTCTTAAGAAAAATACTTTTTTTTTATTGGAATCCTGCATGAATATGCCTAAATTGCTGTCAGTACCCCCTTCTTAAAAATTTTCAGCTATACATGTTAATGATCTGGATGCTTCCCTCAAAGTGCTATGGTGCCTGGGGTTTCGTCTCACTGTCACTGGTATTTCTGACATTCAAAGTGGTTTCTTGTGCGGTCTGTTTTTAACAGCTTGCCCCAAAGCTTACACATGCCTTCACTAAAGACACTGGTAACACACAGTGAGATCAGGTAACCACAAGTGGAAAAAACAAATGTGCCCTGCCATAAAAAGGGCTGAGATGGTGCCTGTCACTTCTGAAACATAATTCTATTGAATTCTAACCTTCAGAAGAGTTTAGGTCCCCAGCAGAGGGACTCTTCCTTCCACCTTTTGCATAGACATTTGTTGATGTGTTGGTATGTTAATAACAATATTCATCGGGAGAAGACGCAACTGTTCAGAACCAGACTTTTTTGGACTTCAGTGGCAAATTCTTCTGGTCTAAGAGTCATGATGGCACCATGGAAATGTTGCTGAAATAAATGTACATTATTCCATTTTCTGCCATAAGCATCATCTTTGTCCCCTTCTGTCACACGATGGACTTTCAATACTGTAAAAACTAGATCTTACCAGAGTCTCAGACTAAACTGTCACATAAGCGCAAGATTGGTCTTATTTATGATGTTTTAAATGCAAAAAACAGTTGAATTGGTAATTTTATGTTCTGAGCACAAAAAGACCTCTACATGGAGCAGAAAAATCAGTACTTTCTGTAACTATTAGTGCTGCTAACATTATTTCAGTCATCCAGCTGCTACCCCATAATTGTTCATTGACTCCCATAATTTAATCCTCCCAAGGTACACCTACTCTATCATTACCCGAACTTCTTGCATGTTTAGATTGAAAACTCTATAAATCCCTGCACAGATAGTGAAAAAGATAAAGCGGGCTACTAGAGAGAAAGAATTTTGTTAATGACTGTTCCTTACTGTAAGAAGTACATGTTCTACCTCAAAAAAAAAGCACACCACTATCTCATTATGATGCAAAACCAGTAAATCAGATTAAAAATGAGGAAACAAACTGAAAAATCAAGCATTTTTCACACAGGTTTGTGAATATTTTAAAAGTTCTTCCTTCCTACTCCCTCACTTAGCTGTGGATGAATAGTGATCTTTGTTTCCCATAATTATCACTGGTGCAGTTTTAGCCCCAAAACCTTTGCTTACTGTCTATGACTGACTTCCTTTTGTTTTTTCCAGAGAAGCTGAAAAAGGTCAAATAATGAACAGAAAACTCAAACTTGGTGCAAATTCATGAAGCCTGTGGATCACAAGCCTGCATTTCCATTGCTACCCATCAGTTGTTTGAACATAACCAGTAAGCAAAGACTCTGCTCACGTAAGGTGGCAGCAAATGACACCTGAGATGTTGGTTCACAAATGTGCTAGTGAACATGTTTGTTCATTATTCAGACATTTTTATCAAATCAATTCATGACCCACTTACATTCGATGTATTATTAATCTTACCCATGATGTCTCTTTATACAACTTCTATAAAACCTTCATATGTCTACAGCCAGATAAAGCCCACGAGTCTGTCAGGAGTCAAAGCAGGAGTTTGGACGAAGGGAACGTACAATTTGTATCATCTTGCATGGACACCTTGTGTGCCTGTGCATGGATGTGGTGAGTGTGGAGCACAGACTGCTTCATGCTAAATGACTTCAGGGGTCACTGCCAGCTCTCCCCTGCTCTACAGTTACTCCTGCCACCCTTCAAGGTCAGTCACAAGAGCCCCAGTTAGCATATATTAGACATGCCAATCACTGTGAGAAATATATTGTAGCTGTATCTACATCTCATTTTGTTTTTAAATACACGTCATTTCACTGCCTTTAGAAAATACAACCCCCCCACCCCAGGGCTTCAACTTCCTGCAGTGTTTCACATTCTGAATTCAACTGTGTGGGAGACCTTTCTGGTCCACTCACTCCTAAAGCAGCTGCAAATCTGAAAAACAGGGTGGGATTCCAACTTTATTTCATTCCATGTATTCAGGTGCAACCCTTTCCTGGGTCCTCTGGAACTATGCAGGACACCAAGTGAGGGAATGGGGAGAGGCAAGGAGATGAGACCTAATTGTGATATTCAACCAAAAATTAATTCTCTCTTTTATTTTTTCAGTTATGTAGGAGACGTTGCTACTTTAAGGCAAAATATAATAAACTTGACTGCTCTTGCGCGCTCCTCTCACAGGAGGTTGCTTGGCAACCTCATAAGGTGGGAGGGGGGAAGCTGTGGGAGCAGGCACAGGAAGAGCAGTGGGTCTGGCACTTCTCTGGATGCCCAGGAAGCCCATGGAGGAGCCACACGACTATGGATGGTAAGCATAAACCCCATCCTATGGCTCCTTAAAGATCCATAGGACAATTTGTCCTTCTAGCCAAGGAAAGTGCCTTGGGCAGCAGAAGCAATGCAGTTTATTTCACAATTTAATGTTTTAAGAGATTTTCTGCTTAAGAGGGAAACAAAGAGTTCAGTAAAAGCAGCTGCTTCCCTGCTGCTTCCCTGAGACACATTTGTGTACAGTGTTATGGCTGGATAGGAAGAAATTGAAGGAGAGCTAACCCTTGCCTTCTGACAGTCCAAGTTCAAGTACTTCCCACTGCTCTGTTGTTTCCCTTGCTTTGCTGATGGGCTGTGAGATCCTGCCTTCCTCAGGTCCTCTGAACCTGACACTGCAACACTACATATCCACTCACAGGTCAAGTCATCCATCCCAGAGAAAGCTGCTTTTCAGGGTACTCCAAAGCCTTCTTTTCAACCTGTTGCACAGCTGGTGGTCTTGGCATTAAAAAAAAAAGGGAATAAAAGCACATCTAGCTTAACTGGAATGCAGCTGCAGGTCTGTATTCCTATCCTCTGCTCCAAGATCTCATTACAGCCATGATAAACCTTTCAGAGTGTTTGGGGTCCTGAACAGGGCTCAGAGTGTATCTGGAAAGCAAACTCAAGGAACTTTGTGCTACAGTAATGCTGCAGTTTCAGTGCCAGGGTTTTGCAGGAGGATGTGAGAAGCTGCCAGTGTGCAAGTGGCTGTTTGTGCACAGCGGCAAGGAGGGAAACAGCAGCTGTAATCCATCCCAGGTTGCTGGGATGCTGTGTGGGGAGCTGGAAATGCACATGTGATCAGAGATTGTGCTTCGAGTGAAGGGGAAATTCAGCTTCTAGCTGGGGACCAGTGGCTTTCTAAAACATTCTGGCATAACCACGCACAGCACATTTGTCATACTTATAATTTGTCTCTCCCCTCTTATAAAGCCAATCTGTTTTTCAGGCCAATTCCTGTTTTTCCCACCAAATCTTGGCTTTCTGTGAGGAGCCATAAACCATTGAAATGATTCTCAGGTGTTATTGTGCATGAAGGATGGGTCCCACTGTGCTGCTGCTCAAAGAGCAATGCATCACCTGCCTTAGCTGAGATAAGATAGATGAGAACATAGATACCCCTCTCCTCAGCACACATCTTTAGTGCTGCTGACAGCACTGCATCACACAGAGGAGTTAATGTCTACCCACCTGTAGCAACATGCTTTTGTCCTTGACCTTTTGGAATCATGTATCACACCCTCTGCATGTCAAAATGTCAGGCAAACAGGCTGAGCCCAAGGCTCACAGGAGGAGCTGATGGGCTGCTCAGCTTGGACAGAGCAAGGTACTAAACCACACACAGTGGCAAAGCCTCAAGCAGCCCATGCCTGAGGTGGGTGCTCACCTCTTTTTATCAAGGTGGGTGCTGTTTGCTCAGTTCTTCAGCAGCACTAAGGGATTGACAGCAGAACTCTGGAGGAGAAAGCCAAAGAGAGGAGGATGATGGCCAAAGGGTGAATGGTTGCCGTTCTCTGGAGGAGAAGATCAGGACTGCCTATACTTCTTGGTATAAATGTTACCAGGCTCCTGCTTGATCACTGTATGGTTTTGGTCCTTCAGGCTCTGATGGACCACCCAAAAGGTGATGCATATGAATAATACTTGTCCTAGCTGCTGTGATCAGTATGACTGCAAACAGCTGATTCCCTCTCTTATGGCCTCCTTGAAAAAATGGTGGAGCTGCTAAAGCACAGAAGTCTGCAAGAACACATAAGGTCCTTTGCCATGTCTCTAGTTCAGTTCCACCAAAACAAATTGCTGTTTTTCTTTTATTTCCCCCCACTAAGTTTTGTCTCTAATCATTTAACAAGAGAAAGCTGATTTCTGATGTAGCCTGAGTAGGCCATCCTAATAATAACAACCAGGCAGCTTCTTGGAAACATTCATGATCATGGGACTTGCTGTGCCTCTCCTGGCTTTAGTGGATTTCTCATGCTTAGAGATTTACAAAACCATTGCAGATGTTACTTTTTTTCAAAGTGCCTCCTAAAGGCTATTCCAAATATCCTGCTGAAATAACTTCTTTTTATAAAACTGCCTAAGATCACTTTCAATGTCTCTGTTACCCCAGAGTACTCACTGTAATCAGCTATTAAAAGCATTTCTTTCCTCCTTCTCCAAATCTACCTTCTTCCTACATGTTTTCATCATTCAGTAATCCCAACTGGTTCACATACATGGAAAAGCCATTTGTAGTAATTAGACAAAATTACTTACACCTGCTCAGCAATGCACTGCATTTTTATCTGCAGTGAGTGACATTTTCCCCAAAGAGTACATTTTAAATGAAAAAGGGTTCTGAGATGTTTTCCTCTCCTTGCCCTCTACTGATTCAGTCCCCATTCCACTTAATTCTTGTGGCCTTTTAACAGCAGTTATTTTTTTAGAACTAAATCCAGGAGAGTGCTGAGCTCACACACATCTGTTAAACTGAGTTTAGGGATGAGTGTGGGAGGCACCAGCTATGGCAGGGGACAAGGCACAATTTCAACCTTGGAACTGCACACTTTGGACAGCTGTGTCCCTCAGCACCAACAGCCCTAACTGGGCAAGCAGGAGTCCACTCCTGCATTGGTACTTCCTCAGTAGTAAATCTTTTTTTCTGGAGCACTCAAAGTTGAAGGGTGTTTAAGCAACAAAAGGCCTGAAGTTGCAGGTAGCAAAAAATTTAGAAACCAAATAGTATCATAAACTGAGTTTCCCAGATTAGAATCAAACTATACATAACCCATTGAGTGTGTTTATATAATTTGTTAACAACTTAATTTTTCACTGGAAATCATCAGTTTCCATTAAATCCAGGGGCAGCTTCCAGAAGAATGCTGTTTACATAGACCCTTTTAAAATAGGAGATGAACATACTGTAAACTTTAATGTATTTTTCCCCACAACATCTACTACTAAGTCATGAAGTACTTCTGGCACCATTTAATAGATGAAGAATTTCACAGAGCAATTCCTTCATTTGTCTAAGGTCATGTAAGTAACTGAATGTCAAGACAGTAACTAAACTTGGCTTTCTCATATCCCAGTCTCCTAACATAACCTGACTCTCTTTCCAGCCATTCCATTTTAAATAGGTGAGACAACATCTCTGCAACATGTCTCCACTGGACTGTGCACAATAAAATCTCCAGCATGTCATGTAATAAATGTCCATACAAACACTTTCCAGCTCTTCCTTTGTTTTCCTTGCAACTTGTTACAACCCTTCCTATCCTGATCCAGGAGAACAGGCATGGAAAATCTGCACATGTTCAGTCCTAGGCAGAAAATAAACTTATTTCTGTACCATTTTTACATTTCTCACTGTGTCTGCATCATAACCAAGTGCTGCTGGTATCAGTTATGGCAGGACTTTGTGCCCAGGTTGTCAAGGGCAACAAAAAGAGAGTAATCATTTGGGATTTTTCTCTTAGTCTCTCTCCCATTTCTATCTTAAAAAAAAAAAAAAAAAAACAACAAAAAAAAAACCCCAAACCCATTCTCTAATTAAAAAGAACATAAAAGCATCAGGTTTGTCCAGTTTTAATTTAATATTGAAAAACACCTAGTGCATTTTGTCCCCATTCCACTAATGTATATGTCTCTCTGTTTCCTCTGTCAGGGTTGATCCATCTCTTTTGTATACAGCTATAAATGAATCAGCACACAGTTTGCTGACTAATCTACTCCAGAAAATGACAATCTGGAGACCAGCAGTGGAGCAAGTGCCAGGAGATGCCTTTTGGGGCCAACATAAGACTATTGCAGGCTGCAGTAGAAAGCTGCCTTTCTGAAAAGGCTGGTAATGATTTTCTTTCAAAGCCAGGCCAGCAAGTCCTACAGAAAGATTTTTTCAGAGATTTCAAGGACCTGATCTTCTGATATTAGTCATAATAATTTTGGGACCTTCCTGGTAGAGTGTGTTATTGACTTTGCTAGGAAATAATGAGCCTTTTTTAGGTCATATGAAAAATTTGCTTATAATAAGTTTTTCTACCTCTTTTTTTGGTGTTACTTAAATAGATTTTGGTGTTTCTCCATAGAGGGCATAGGTACTACAGAGACAAAGTACATGCCATAAGCATTCAGTACAGAAAACCAATTACAACTCTAATATAATCAGCAGTAAGGCCCTTAATTATTGTTATTGAACCTTGCAGCTGTAATAAGTTTTCCTTTATTTTTTGCATTCCCTTCAACAGTTTCAATGTTTTCCTTTGGTATTTCTTTTTTATGTAGTATCTAACAACAAATAATGACAAAACACTCATTCTGACTGTCAAAAAACCCCCCAAAATTCCTGAGATGTGATATCCAGAAACAGGGAATTATAAGGAAACTAAAAAATAATTTTCAAATATTAGGCTTTCTGGGCACAACCCTGACTTGGAAATAGAAGTCAGGTTACTACGGGGTTGTTTGTGAGCACTAAATTTGTTTTTATTTGTGCTTGAATTTGTTTATTTTGCTATTGGGTTCTTTCTTAATGCCTCTGAGAGATGAACTGGCATATTCCATATTTAAAAGAAATTAAATAAAAACAATTTAACATCTTTCCCGTGTCTGAATTTGTTGTTTCCTACTCATAGGAGAGAATAAATTGTGAATATATATATGTATGTTTATATTTATATGCATATGTAAATACACGGTGGGGGTTTCTGTTGGGATTGTTGTGCTCCAACAATGGATGTTTTATCATGGAAAAAAACTGTACAACATATTCAGGAAAAACCTTTTAGAGGAACTGTTAAAAAATAGCTCAAAGATGGAACATCAGGAAATAATAAACAAAATTTTCCCTAATTGTCCCATGTCCTCTCCTGTGGGTCTTGATCAGATAACCCAGGTGTACAGGGCAATTCCCATCACTTAGCATTTCTTTAAATTATGTACCACACATCCGCAGGACTGTTCTTAGGTCCCCATGGGCCAGCAAGTATTATTTTTTTACTATATTAAGAATTTATCTGGGTACAAAAGATTTAAGCAGAGTTCCTGGCTTTTCTATTAGCTCCTGGCACGAAGCCAGTGAATCACTGCGCCACTGTGTTTCATGAAATCAGGACAGGGGGATTTGCTGTCAAAACTGGGACAAAAGATACATCTTACAGATTAATAAAATATCCAGTGGACTGGGAAATGCTCTTGGCTGTTTATACCAGTAATGATTACACACGATGCAGTTAATGTTTTATGTTTTGCTATCCCCAGTAATGTCTGCAGCACCATATTCATTGTTTTTGTTCCAAAGAATGGAAGCAGATAGCTGAGGCCAGCCCATGTGGGGAAAGCAGCTGCTGAGCTCCAGTGACCTGAACCCCCAGCACTGGCAGCACTCAGACTCTGGCAGCTGAGGTGACCACACCATGGTAGTTACTGTACAACCCTCTACTCACCACGTGTCTGTTTTAAAGACTTTGTACTCCCAGAAATCACATATGTATCTTTTAATTATATGGACTTCAGCTCACAAGATTGGTCCAGAAAACAGGTGACGGATAAGTATATTTATACAGTAAAGCCAGGCTGAAGAAACCAAACCAGTCTGCACAAAAGCATATTAATAACCTGACCCTATGCAGTGTGTACTCCAGAACATATATTTCTTTTAAAGAAGGATCTTGTGGGATTTATTAAATTACTGATAGCATTTCATTGTATTTTCTGAAGAAAAAGGAGTATGTTCCTCCATGGTTGAAGAAAATCTAAATGGGGAGCTGAGAAGCTATAAAAGGACTACAATAAAACATTCAGTGCTTTAGACTTGCTGGCTAATTTACTTTGTGATGAAAAGTTTCTTAATAAACAAAGTTGAGAATATCTATGTATTCTTTAGAACATTCAGTATCCAGGTGGCTTAGGAGAACGTCACATCAGAACTTTCAGAGCCTGTAGTCACCCTGTCTATTGTGTGTAGCTGACTGTACCTTTTCTTTCTGCACCTGGTTGTACAATCTGGCACTGCATTTCCAGCACTGTGTTTTAGCTCACCCAAGCAGTGATATTGAGATGTCTGCCTCATGATAATAATGCCCACAAAATTTGGTGTCACCCCCCTCCACATGATATTGGACACTGAGAATGATAACAATGGTAGAAAAGAAGCTGTGAACCAATTTATTTTTCTGCTTCATTTGTTATAATCACACAAGTCTACATGCAATCAAGTATGTAATAATGCATAACTTGCCACACATGAACCTAAAATATGCCATAAATTACACATAAATAAATAAAATAAACCAGTGCCGGGAGGGGATGGAGTGAGAAGTAAAGAGAAGGTGAAGTAAGAAAAGAAAATCACATTGGATCTCCTCAGAGTTAATGTCACAGAAAATGAAAATGTGACCTTTGCTGGAAGATACAAAAAAAGGCTTAAGGAATCAGAGTGCCAAATCGAATGCCTTGGAGCAAGAATGGGGGATCCAGGGTTACTGTGCTGTGCTTGTGCCAGTCTGCTTCCAGGGAAATTGTTCCTTCTCTTCCATCACGCTGTAGTCACACACTGAAACTGAGAACACATTCCCATTGTTTGGGACATGACAGAGGAATGATTATCTGTCTGCTCTTATGAAAAACTAAAGCCATTTTAAGTGCAGGGTATATCACCTTCCTCTGTGTTTCAAAAAGAATCCCTTCTAAATAAAAAGATTGCTTAACAGATTAAATTATGGGGGTGGTGAAGCACCTAATAGTGTGGTTAACTGCCTCGCCACCTCTAACAAATTCAAGACAATATCTAGATGACATTTCTGTGTGATGGATGCATAAAGGTTATTTTCAATCCTCCACCTAGCAAAACCTCCAGAATGCTTTAATCTCACTGCTTATTAAAAAAGTTAATAAAATTGTGAAGAGACTATAGAAAATAATTCCAGAGATTAATGAGAAATTTTGTGGACAGACAGTCAACAGGAACAACCTATTTAGTTTGTGAATCGTATGATGGAGAGGCACCTTGTTTATAAGTGAACAATTTTGTCAGAAGAAAGTACCAAATAATAAACAGCTCTTTTGCCTGGTGGAGAACAACTAATAGCTGCAAACACATTCAGTGAGAATCAAGGTCTAAGTATTTATCCCTGATGGTGGTAGAATACTGGAATAATTGTAAAAGCACCAGGAGATTTTCAATTTCTAGGTCACTTCAGTAGTGTGGCTGCTGCTGCCAAGGCTGGCTTCTTTAACAGCCTGTCACAAGTTCTGGTAGCATGGGTGAGATGTGTTAAAACTTCTGTGGTCATACTGTATGAGCTAATGGTCCCTCCTGGCTTCAGAGTCTATCAACCTATTAATTAGTGGCTAATTAGCAGCTGGTAGCAATAATAGGCTATTATCTTGTAGCAAATCAGGCAGTAGAGGAACACACAAGTAATACACACGCTGGCATATTACATGACTAACACTCATTTTTAACAGTCTTCTGCTATTTAGAATGAATTCACATAAGTCCTCTGAGTCACACAGATGAATAAACAGATTTAGCCACACAGTAGAGTTATCCTAACCTTCGGGACCTCGGCTGCCCTTGCTTTGTCTTCAAGACCTAACACATACATGATGGAAAAAAGCTGCAATAATCTTTCCATTAGAAAGCTTTTGGGTTCTCTTTTGAAACACAAAGTCCATTTAGTACTTTAAAATTAATATTCGTGAGAGGATATGGGCCATGCAAAAATTTACATTTAAACAAACATTGTAATTTTGCTGTGTTACTTTTTGTAACCTAAAACCATTCTAGGTGTATTGTCACTTAAAAAACTAGGTTAAAGTTTTGAGTTTCCATGTTCTCCTTGGAAACATTAGCAAAAATACTTTTTTAAGTTTTCTCAAAATTATTTGGGGGAGAGCACCATATTGTTCACCCACGCCTGATAACACTTTCTTCCTGTTTGCTTTCTTTAATTGAAGTTAGCTTCTTGATACATCCTGTCAATTGTCATCCTGGAAATCTAGGAACTGAGCCAGGAAAACAAATCCTGTCTTAGGTTCTCCCAAAATCTACATTCTATACTCTTTCCTTTGCCAAAAGGAAGATAGAAACTTCTTGAAAGGGTGACCCTGAAAACCCATGCTGGGCTATGCTCTGGACAATAAAACAAATTAGTATTATCCTTGTGAGAGTAGCCTTTATGAATGCCCACATTAACAGTCACTTTTTCCATCTGTGGAAAGCAGCATGAATATTTCCTCACTGGCAGGAGTAGCTCCTCACTCATTAACAGACTGTAGGGCAGATGTCCTCTGGAAGCATCAAACTAAATCCACAGTACTGATGTACATTCATTAACCTCCAGGGATTTTTTTTATTATTCTTCATTTATAGTCTAAATATTCCCACCACAAAAGCTGGGATTTATATACACAATAGCCCTGAATTTTGTGCATGGACCAAGGCAGACACATTGATGTATCTTCATCATCTATTCTATACAACAACCTTTTTCTATATGGAAAAGGACAGAAACAACGAAAAGACAAGAAACAAAGTCACTTGTTCTGGGTCCTGGACCTATTGCTTTCTTATAGATATTACAGATAGTACACCTTTGCAATCCTCCTGTTAGTATGAAGAGGAAGTGTTAAAAATAAAACAAAAAAAATCCATTACAGAGGCCACAAAGAGACTTATAAAGGGATTAAAACACAATAGGAAACGTTCTGGGCACAAGGAGGGTTGCCTCAGGTCATATGAGGTCTCTGACCTGCAGCAATAGTGACAAAGTAGTAATAAAACCTCTCTGGTAGGAAGTGCTTTTGATCTCTCACATTAGTTACCTGGAAGATGTGGTAGAAGTTTATTGCATGTAGTTATAAATACTCAAGACAATACCAAAGAATCGGCAGAAAGTTATTCTTCATTGAGTGCATATTCTGCATCATTAATGTGCCTTTCCTCAGAATATTTTGTCTTTCTTAGGACCTCAAACTTGCAAGTTCTAGGAGGCCCATCCTCTCCATGGTTAGACAAAACAGGTTTAGCCATTCTGGTGATTTCTTGGCTGCTTGTACAGAATTCTCAGCTCCTTCCAAGCACATAAGACAGCAAAGAGTTATGTGATGTGTGTGTTAGGTGTTTTACTGGATTTGTCCAATAGACATTCCCATAATGAAGACCTTGATTTCTTCTTTGTTGTCTGAATAGAAAAAAAAAAAGTAAACAACCACAATGCAGAGTCTTTCATTAATCCATATTCTACTCAGATGTGGAAGGTTCTAATTAAAGGCTCCAGGCAGTCCTGTCTGTCTCCCTGTTAATGCTCCTACTGAGCCGGATGTTTTGTGTCTTACAGAGAGTAAAGTGTGGGAGGGAAAAAAGCAGGGTAGAATGAGGTGTTTCATTTCTTTCAGATAAGGGCTGAATAAAGGAAAAGAGAATATTTCAAAAACAAAAGAGGGGGAAGAAATGAAGAGAGAGATGAAAAAGGAAATGTGATATGACAGTAAAGAAGTAAATGTATTATTACTGCACGTCCATTTTTATTACAGGTAGTTACCATCATCAGAGTGATTTAAGGAAGAGGAAAACCAGATTTCTAACTTTAGCTAAGAAAGATTGCCTTGCACTATTATTAATACCAGTAGAGTTCAGTTTCAGTTGTGCTGAAAAACTGTGTGAGGCGAATACAAAGAATGAAATTCTGAAAAAAAAACACAACACACATAGAAGCTTCACAAAATTAATTGCTGCACAGCATGAAAATGTTGGGCTAGAATATCTAGGAGATAGACTGGAGAGATACCAAATTTGTGAACACAATTACTCCAGGGTGAAAATGTCAGAGCCTATTGCACTAAAATAAAAATCCCATTGGTTATGACAAATAACCACCAATTGAATCAGAAATATTCTATTATCCTACTGTATAAACATTACATTCCTTTCATCACTTGAATGTATAATCACTGCTCTTGTTTACATAGCTTGTGTAGGGCAGAATGCGATGATTTCTTTTTCCGAAGTATAAACCACTACAGACTTATTAAATCCTAGCTATAAACACTTTCTTGAGGAATAAGAGCAAGCTGCTTTGAAAGGCTGGAACGGCTGTTGGCTCCCCCAGAGTGATTTGTAGGGGGCCAGGGAGCACGCACAGAATGTGGTGTTGCACAGAGAGCAGCAGCAGCTGAGGCAGGGCAGCGAGGCTGGAGCTGTGGCTCACACCAAGGGGAGGGCTGGGCAGCACCACCAGACCCTCCTGCTTCCCCCTGAAACCCCAGAGCTGAGCTCTGCCTGAGCAATGGCCTTGCTGCCTGCTCTTGTTTCCCTGGAACTGTGAAAAGCCATTTCTATTTGTGCAGGACTTCATTAATCCCAGCAAATACATCATTTTGGTTATTTATTGTTGCAGCAGTGGCTGGTGGCTGGGAGCTGAGGAGGTTGCTATTTCAAAGTAGGCAACATAAACTCATACAATGAGAGAGAAGGTCTGCACTATTTCTGCCTCTTTCCCAATAACCAGGACAGCCAACGCTTTGGGTGGCATGACAGGGAAAAGGCCATTTTCTGGCTTTCAATCATATTATAATTTCATCTGACTCTGATTCACTCCTCTTCCCGTAATGCAAAAGGTGGTAAAGGAAACAAGAAGAGCTATTCCCAAGGTCAAACTATAAATCCAGGACAGACTTCGGAATAGCAAGCAGCCTCCGGCCTGGTGATTTGTGCTCACAAAGCAAGACTGTGCAGAACATTTATATTTTCCTTTCATCATGAGCTTCCTAGAATATTCAGTTTCGTGTGCTTGCAGTGTTGTATATCTTAACAAAGAGACCTTCTGTGGTTACTGTCAATTTTGTCAAGCATCAACAGCTGTCTGAGCACACATGGATTACCATGATTGAGTGATCTCTGTAGAGATGCAGCCTCTGTGCTAGAGGCTACATCTCTGGCATTGAGATGTAAGTTATTTTCCCCCTACTTTGTGTTCTTTCTTTAGACCTTGCAATTAAAAAGTCAAAATACAGAGATGGACAAGGAGGTCATTTGTGCAATTACCTTACATTCTAAAGCCTCATTATTACATACAATATAAATTGAGATTGTTAATATAATTTAATATTCAAGTCATTTTGCCTTAGGAATATCATAAATTTCCTTTGATCATGACAAGTTATGCACGTTTACCATGAACATTTGCACTAAAATAAATCATGTAGTGCTATGTGAAAGCTGTGTAAAATGCAGTGTCACATCAACAGGCTTTGATAAAGCCATGTTTTCTTCTTGTTACTGCTGAAGTGTGGGGGCGACACACCCCCATTCTCAGTCCTGGCCTGTCATTTACCTGCAGGGCTTACTCTGAAGCCTGGTGCTCTTATCTCCAAGAAGTGATAATAATGCTAGGGGATCAGGACTCAATGAAATTAGAAGTCCTTTGGAGCCTCTTGGATAACAGAGACCACAGTTCAAAGTGCTGTTACAAAATCCCCTAGTGCCAGCTCCACTGGGAGATCATCTGAAAAACATTTTTTCCTGCCCCAGTGTGTTGTAGAGTAAGTGACTGAGGCAGAGCTTTCAAAGGGTGGATTCAGCAGGTGGAAGAACTAGAGAAGGCCTTTGCAGTGAGATTGAAGACAGGAAAGTGCCCTGCTAGCTCAGCAGCCTTTGCAGCCTCTTCAAAGAAGAGCAGGAGTCATCTCAGACACATGGATGGGTCCCTATCCACCTGACTGGTGCAGTACCCAGAGAGAAGTAAAAATTGACAAGCCAGGACTGGCCTTTGGAAAATTAGAGCAATGAGCTGGGACTAGAGACCAGTGGGGAAGGCAGAAATGTTACAAAGGGATATGCAATGCTGTTACGTGAGCCACAAACTCTCTCCCCTAAAAACAAGCAAACAAAAAGAAGTAGAGGAAACAAAGGGACAGCCCCCTTTCTCAAAAATTCATGTATACCCTTGCCTTGGAGCCTTTCAGCCTGACTGTGGTTCCCTGGCTCCCTGGTGTTTTCCAGAGGGCAGGTGACTTTGCATGGGCTGTGCACTTTGTCCTGATCAGAGCACATAAACCACAACCTCCTGAGGAAACATCTTCCTGGCAAGGCACGAGCAGCTCCCTGAGGCCTCCAGAGGCAGTGGGGGAAATGAACCATCTGCCCTGAACATGAGGAGAAACTCCTCTCCCAGAGACTGACAGAGGCAGTCAGGTCACTGCACTGGGAAATCTCAGCTTTAAAGCTTCAAAGAATATTTTAGCCTTATGAGTTGGTTTTTGCCATATTATTCCCTGATCATTTACTAGGCTGTGCTATGTTCTTGGTAGAGTTATTCAACAGCTTTATTAATAGATTCCTTGGGTCAGATATCACTTCAATATGTGTAAAACTTGGCTAATTCACACGAAACCAATGACAATAAAGCAGCCACCTTATAGCAAATTAGCTGCAATTAGAATCAGGGCTTTTCTGTTTGTTTGTTCTCTGAAGGACAGTTAAAACTTTGTGAACAGAGATAAACATTTGCAATGTACCAATAATGTTTTGCTTTTGGCTCCTTTTTGCCCCCTAGAAGGCTAATATTTCGAACCCCAGAGGAATACAACAATCTCCAACAGAGCACAGTACTGCAGAGTCTAAAAGTAGACAGATCTTTAGCAGAAGCTGCAGGGGATATTTTAAACTGGTAAAGGACTTGTACTCAAACGTGCCTAGGGCCCTGGGAGTAGCACAGGATCTTTACTGATCACTGAGGTAAAGGTACTTTCATTTTGCTCCTCTCCCCTCCAGCAGCAGAGCTGTTTCTAATGATAGGCTAGAGACCCAAGGTAGGGCTTTTAGAAATCTCTTTGGGTCAGATCCACAAAGAAGTTTAGATTTTACAGTCCTAAGCTACCTTTTGTCACTTACTGTGAATTGCTCTGGGCTGTCCATCATACAAATAATGGCCTTATTAAACCCTTCACATGTGGAGTCTGTCACATACTCAGCAGAAGGCTGTGGGTTTCTTTTGATGAACTGGAAAACAGAAACCAAAGTTGTTCTCTGTGCGCAAATCTTCCTGATGGAAACTATTCCTTACCCCCCTCTCTTCCACACCCAGATGATGGAAAATTGTCTACCATAGGGTAAGTGGCTCTGTGGGTGAGGGGTGACTGGTGACCATTGTTCTGAGCTTGCTTCCTTGGAGCCAAACTGGGGAGAGAGGGACTGCATGGGTGGGCTACAAAGTGGGTGAAAAACTGGCTGAATTGTTCAAATGGTACAACAGATTGAAGTCTAAATGACGTGGGTTTTTCCTCAGGTGTCATGGGGCAATCATATTTCATGTCTTCATTAACAACCTGCTGGACAGGAGAGAACACACCCTCAGCCAAGTCCCAGGCGATATTTCATACGGCAGGGGAGAGGGAGCTGCTGAAAGCCTCGAGGGCAGGGCTGCTGTTCAGAGAGGTCACAGAAAAGCAGGCCAGTGGGAATTTCAGGAAGTTAAAACAATTTCAAATGCAACATTCTGCACCAGGAGACAAAACCTCCATGCCACAAAGTAAGCAGGTTATTGGGCTGGACAAGGAGCAGTTCTGCAGTAAAGTGCACAAAAATGCCTGTGGACAGCAAAATGAACATTTCTCAGCAAGGCATCCTTGTAGCAGCGAAGGCTGAGTATTGGTCTGGGTTAAAAGTGGACATAAACAGCAAAACCAAGGAATTGATCTTTTCTTCTACTTGGTGCTTTGTTAAATTGGCCTCTGGAGTAGCATCTGGTTGTGGGCCACCCATGCAAATGAGACATGGACATGTTGATGCAAACTGAGGAGAGAGATGTCAGCCTGCGCAAGGGGAGGTTAAGAAAAGAACTGCCAGTTGTTTTCAACAGGAGTTGGGCAGTCAATGCTTTCAGCAAAAGAAACAGCCAGACCTCAGGGTGCAGAAAAGGAACAAGTGCCACAAGCTGCAGCAAAGGAATTTCACCTTTTGAGAAAACTCACCATGGCAGCAGCCCTCTACCAGAGTGCCATGAGGCTCTGGATTATGCTTCCGTGTGGAGTTTTGGAATTTACTTAAACAACACCCCAAGCAAGCTTTTCTAACTTTGAACCTTATTTTGAGCAGGAGTCTTCTAATGGGCTCTTCCAAGCTGAATTGTTCAATAAATTGACATATTTCTTTCCTTTTCATCCAGTTTTTTAGCTCAACCAATTCAAAGCTTGCAAGGCAAAGTACTACAATGAACAGAGAAAACTGTAAGAACTAATTACATACCCCGAACACAAGCTACATTTCAAAATCAACAGATAATTAAGGCAGGTTACTCAGCAGAAACGGTTTGACAGCATGGTCTTACCACGAGAGACATCTTACATCATTAAAGGCAGGCATTTGTTGTTAAACAATTGTAAGGTCAAGAGTCTCTGCAGGCTGAACAGCCCTATCCTAAAGTAAATGTCTAAAAGAGAGGAACATAATTCCATCCACAGAAGAGGGAACCTTGATAGGCAGCCCCCATTTTACGCTTCAGATGTAGGTAGCTCTGCAGAAGTACTAAAGTACTACAAAGATAAATTTCACTGTAATAGTAGTAAAATGGTTCACGAAAATGTGAGTAAACCTACCAACCTGTTGTTTCCAAACAAGCATTGAGAAGTTCTGTCTCCTATATATATTGCTAAATTAAACATGGCTGAGCTGTATTCTTCTGCATTTACCCTTGATTACACTATTGATTTGATGTTGGTTGCCAAAGGAGCTTAATAATGATCTGAAGTATTTATCACTAGAATTGAGTGAAATGAGCTCACTAGCTTTGTTCCAAACCTGGTTCATAACACAGAGGTTCTACTCACTCTAATTCACATTATTTACATTATTGGCAGCTCTCCCAACAATACTGTATTAGGCTGAGAATTGCAAGTAAGCATGTATTTGTTTTAGCATCACTTAGGCAATTATTCATTGCAAGGAAAGATTTGCTTTCTCAGTTTGGATATGACTGTGCTTTAAAGACCCTTTCAAAAAAACACGAAGAATCTATTCCAAGTCGAACTGTGAAATTTACTACTAGGCAGAATTTCAGAGCCAGAAGCTAAGGGTTTGATTCATGAACATAAGCCAAAAAAGGATGCCTTTATATTGAATCTGTCAAATGTATTCATGCTTGTTAACACCATATAAATTTTAGTTAATAGGTTTCCTAATTCTTGTTTCTCTTTTTTTTTTTACATTTAATCCTCTGTCACAGTCTGAAGCCACCAACTGTAAGGTGACAGCAAAGAAAAATAAATCTGGAAGCTGAGAAATTACCATAAATATTTATTCACTTTACAGAACCTCAGAATCTAAGGTGAGTTTGGACTGACAATTTTTCATTTGGAAAAAAAACATGAGTTCCCTGGTCAAGAAAAACATCTTCTTGAAACTTTTACAAGTGCCTTCATCTTTGCTGCTTCCTCCCACAACATACCTGTGTCTTACAGCTGACTGAGGACCTCCAGAATCAGAGTCAGAGTATTTCCCCACAGCCAGGGCTTGGAAAGCTGCCTGAAGCTGTGCACTGATTACTGATTACTAAATCAGTAATTCTAACACCCCTGATTGTTTGTTTCCCTTTTGCTTTCCCCTGCACTCCTTCTGTGTAAGCACAATATCATTTAATCAGCAACTAGTTTGCCTTGGTTTTCTTTTTATAATGCATCAGCCTTCCTGAGCAAAGCAGAGGTAACAGATGAGAGTACTAATTGGAGATGTCAGGGCATTGGGGATTTCATTAATGACTGAGAAATGGACTGAGGAACATCAAACACTTCCCCTCGCCTCATTGTGTGCCTTATCTGTGGAAAAATGAAAAGCTGGTTAAACCCTTCTGTATTTTAGTAAAGATTGTGAGTACTAAAGGAGGCATCCTGTCAAATAAAGGTACATGAAAACTAAGTTTATTTTGTCAAAAAAAATTAGAATAGAACCAAAAACAACGCGTGAAAGTGCTTTAAGACAGTTTTTCCCAGCCAAAAAACGCACAACTAAAATCTCTCTAGAGAAGAAATCAACATATAAGTTATCTACAAAGAATATGTTTTAATTCTTTAAACCTTTTGAAAGTCTCTTTACCATCCACATAATGCAGGTAGGAATACAGGATATTATGCAACTCTGCTGAAGCAATGAACTAGGAGGCAGGACTCGTGGGCTGGTGTGTGATCTCCACTGCTGTCTGACTCTCAGCAGAACACCATTCTGTCCCTAAATCACCACTCTTCCCTTGGTAATAACGAAAACTTGATTCTCCACTCTCCTTTCTGTAAAATGTTTAGATGTTTGAAGAGGAAAAGCACTGCACAGGCTAAAACTGATTTCTTTTCTTGAAATATATCAATTGGACAAAAGATCCTTCAAGTGATACGGAATTTCAGACAAGTGTGAGTGAAAGAGATTTCATCCACCATTTCTCAGTGCCAGAGCTGCTCCCTTTCATCTCAGTAATGGATTTCAGGCGGCTGCCTCGACAATCAGCTCGCTGAGACAAGCGGGTGGGTGGCCAGAATGCAGTTCCCCTCTGAATAAGGACAGGTCCTGCATCTCCCTGCTGCCAGCTGTGCCCATTAACTGGAGTGTCCTGGCATGGTTTGCTCTCACAGTGTTCTCAGCCCTGGGCAGGAGATGAGCTCTCAGCAGCCTTCATTTCATCTGCACAATGAAAGGTAGGGGTGAGTGCATTTCTGGGTTGAGTGCTCTCTGAAGGATCTACTTCTCATTGTGCCACATTGCTGTCAATCCTCATTAATAGAATGTGGATTTTTCACTCCGCTATGTCCAGCAGCCTCTAAGCAGAACCAATGATCTTTTCTATCCAACATATGGAATGAACTTGTAAATTTAGAGATTTAATATGCAATTTTGCTCAGAAATAGAGACTCTATAAAGTTTAATTTAGACAGCCCTGGAAATGTCATTATCATGGACATATCTTTGGATCATCAATATGACCCAAGTTTATTAACTCACTATAAAATTAATTGGGAAATGAAAACCTTTTTATTTTTCATAAAAGTCTGTCTAAAGTCCTGAGGAAGTTCAGTAACCATAATTCATCTTCTAATGTTTTGTTTTGATCATTTCGAGTTGAAATTATTTCTTGGATGCAGTTTTAACACAGGATGATGCAAAGAACTTGGTTGAAGTGACTCAACCAGATGATAAATTTTCTTCCAACTTTAAGATAAATTAGATTTCTTCTCTGAAAATGACCATTCAAAAAAATCCTGCTAAGAGTATTACTGACCACTTTTTGAGTATCAGGCTTCTCTCCAGAGAATCTTTACCTCAATTATAAAACCTTTTCTCTCTGGGGTAGCATAAGGGATTTTGTCCCAAACTTTGCTAAGATAGGTCTCACAGAATTTCATTTTTCCAAAGGGAAAATTAAAAGATTAACTAATTATTTTCTGCCATAAAATAATAAACATTTTTAAAAGGAAATGTTTTTCAACTGAAAGCAAATTTCCTTGGAGAAAATATTAATTTCTAACTTGAGATTCTTCAGTGAAAAGAAGGAAAATGTAATAATACATTTGCCTTCCAAAAATCTTTTCTACATAGGTTTTGTTACTGAACTGATTAAACCATATTATTAAAACTAGTTACAATTCCCTCAGCTTTAAACTGTGAAATCTTGTTACCATTGAACAATATTTTTGCTCATAGTGTTGGGGTTTTTTGCTAGCCTGTTTTCTTAGTTATGGTTCCAGCTTTCACACTTAGTTAATAATGTCTATGTTAAGATTTATAGGAAAGATGAATATTTATTTTGATGAGTCTTCTGTGAATATTTTTTCTCCTAATCATAACTGAAATATATAAAATATTCAACTGAGATAAAGAGAGCAGAAAAAAGGTCACATATCATTGAACAGTATATCACCATGGAAAATATCACAAAATAGCCTGTAATTATGGAAAATCAAATATAAGTGAGCCCATAAAGATAATTTCTTTCTTTCAACATGCATCCAGGGAAGAAACAAAAAAAGCCAACAAAAACCACATGAGCTGAAAAATATGTTACTACTGTAATTCAGCAAGGCTAAACTTTATAAGGCACATGATTAAAACTTTTAGGGAGCCTAAGGAAAGCTATGATTTTTATCCATATCGAATAGAAGTATGTAATAAAACCACATAAAATTAGAACACTAATTTTGATACACTGGCAAGCCCACGAGTGTATCTATACAAGTTCCTTTATTAACAATTTAGACTTCTTTTAGTAGTTCAATAATACATTATGGTTTCAGATGAAAATCATGCTGCAAAGAAAAAACATAACTGTAAGCTACAAAATCAATAATTTCTAACTCAAATGAGGGAATTACTTTGACTTTCAGCCCTCTACACCTATCATTTTCAGGGTTAATGTTCATGGGGAGCATCTTTTCAGTATGCAAATTCAGGCTATATAAAAGATTTTGATCCAAAAATTAATCTCCACCCCACACTCTGCATAATGTCAGGAATTAAAGCACTGAGTTCTTATCGTCTTTGTCTTTCATGATGCATATATAAACCCTACAGAAGGAGAGAAAGGTCTCTACTCCTCACTTCAGATATAACTTCATCCTAACTGTGAGCTTGTACTGTCCTCCTATCAAAAGGGGCTCTCTTCACAAAAGGTGTTCCCAGCCATCTGTTTACAAGGAACATTGCCAGCTGGCAAATTTGGTGGAGTTTTGTTGCTTTAATTCATTTTCAAAAACTTCAGATTTCGTAATCTGGCAGCAGATGCAGAGTAACAAATCTGTGTCTGTCAGCCCGCTATTCCCTGATGAGAGGCCGGTGAGCATGCTGATTATACATATGCAGCTAATTAGGACCATGGTTAGGATAAGTTAATGGATTGATTTACCTCTGTATCCAGTTAAGTGGCAACCTCAGGAGCACACAGACACTGTCCCGTGGTCTCCCACTGCCTGATTCCTGCCAGCTGAGCTGGAGAGGCCAGGCTCCCATCTCCTCCTCGGGCACAGATTGCCTCCCAGAAGCTGTGAAAGGGGAAAGGTGCTTCAGCAAGGAAGGGGTGGTAAACAGCCCTCTTTTCTAGATGGGAAGGGATGGCTGTTGATAAGTGTAAAGACCATTTTGCAGCTTTATTTCCCTTTCATGAAGTGCTGAAGGCCCCTGGCACTGTTTTAATTGCCCATGTGGTTGAACATAAGCAGCAGACTTTTGGAAAGTGTGGGAGCCAAATCTTTTGCAGGGACCCTTGCCTCTGTGACCCCAGCTCTCTGTCACACACAGTGATCCTTATTTCAGCCTAATGATGAGTGAGGTCCGGGGTCTGGGCTATTGCCCTTGCTGATCCACAGTGGTAATTCAGGGGCAAACTTCCTTTCAGACTGAAGGAAATTCCAATGCAGGCCAGTCTGCTCCATACAAAGTGAGTCTGTTCTCTGCACTGACAGGGTTCTAGAGAGACCTGCATGGGTAACTGCAGTTTCAGACCCCAGACTGTCCACCCCTCTTACCTCTGTGCCACAGAACTGAAGTCCCACAGAGGAGGGACCACCACGGGAGAGAAGTCTCTGAAATAATTTTACTGAACTCTAGAAGCCTGGCAGGCAGATCCTCAAGTGTACCTAGTAAATTTATCACAAGGCACAGAATGAATATTCTTTCTATACAGCCAAGAGTGGAAAATCCAGTGTGTCATCTTTCACATACTCCGCCATTCTCTCAACATACAGATCTAGTAGGAAATTGAGGAATCAAATGTATAGTTGTGTGTATTGTACAAAGGGTACACACACACACACACACACACACACACAGAGGTGATTGCATGTGCATAGAGAGTCACATCCTGCTGCCTTGGTTCTCCATTTCTCACCAATAACTTTCTAAACCCCTGATCAATTCTATTCAAGTTTGTCAGACATAAAGGGATTCCATTGCCTGTTGTCTGCAAAACGTTGTAGAAAAGCATCCCTCAGGTCTCTCTTTATTCCACAAGTTGTCAGTAAATCAAGTGGTACAAATTCGTGAGGACCCAGCCTTCGTTCTGCTTGCCATGAAAGTGTTTCTGGCACTGCTCATTGTTGGAGACCAGGTTCAATCATCAGAGATCAGTGGCTTTGTCTAATCTGGTACCCAGTATGGGTTTGTCAAGCATTGCCTCATGTAATCTCAGTTCAGTTCCTTGTACTTGGAATGGGGAAAAGCAGCATTTGTAAATGAACCATGTGGAGCTGTCATTTCATAAACCATGTTGGGTCTCTAATGAGCAAATGAATGAAATTGTTATCACACAATGCAGGGCGCAGAATTTCATCTGCCTTTCCCCCTCCCAAACATTGGAAGTTTCCAATCAATGTTTCACCTGATGGGCAAGGCCTGACAGAGCAGTATTGTGGGTCCTTCAAAGCTGAATGCTTCTGAGCTAAGCATTTCTAAAGCTGTGGCACAAGGATAAAAACACAATCTCAAAAAATGAGTTGCACATTAAATGCCCTTCATTATATATTTACTGAGAGAATAAACTTGCTGCTCCTGGTTTTACTATAGAGCAGTGCTAATGTATACTTTTAGTGGACACATTGTTCTACACTGTGTTCTATTTAGTGGAGGTAAGGGGCTGTACGTGTGCTATCAAGTCAACACATAAGTATTGCCCTGAAATACAATATATTAGCAACATATTTTAAAGAATTTAAACTATTAGAAGGACTGCAGGGTGATTAGTAGTCCAGTTTGCAGAATGATTTAGGAAAATGCCTTCATCAGAGAATTTGTTAACTGAAGACCTGAAATACACCCTTAACTGCTTTATTCAACCAGGTCTTCTACAGAGTATTTGCCTGTCTCAAAGTATTAGATGCAACACAGAGTTAATTGAATTTTTTGTAGGCTTCACATTAAATTTGTGCTACAGGACATTGCTGAATCAGGGATTTAATGGGCAAACAGTTAAACAAAGGAATCATGTGCATGGCTTGAGCCAGGAAGCAGGAGGCAAGAATCCAGAGTTTTTTGCACAGCTCTGCCTTTGGGAAGGTGAGATTAATCTTTATAGTTGTAATAGATTTTGAGCTTTTCTTAATAGACCTTAGGCATTGCAGATATAATTAGAAATAGTAATCTAATGTCAGTCTCGTGCTTATTGTACTTAGCAATTGTGGGATTTAGTTAATTAGTACATTTTATGTGCTTTGGGGTCCTTGGACAATGAAGGTCGTGTACCTACTTAGATAGATGTTTGGAAAAATGTAGGTTATTATTATTCAAATGAACTTGAAGTTTTATCAGTCAGTTATATAGAACTGAGGAATGAGGCTGAGATAACCAGTCCAGCTGTTAGCGTGGCCACCAGTTCTTAGAGAAGACAAATTCAACATTTTCACTACCAAAATTACTATAAAGAAAAAAAAAAGAAAAAGGAAGGAAAACATTGCATATATAGAGAACTTATTTGAAGGTTAATACAAGCTGTGCTGAAAACAATAAAGGGAAGACAGCCAGGACTTGCTTGTGACAGGTCCTGGACATAGATTTTTTTTGGTGCCTTGAGAGCACAGCTAAAACTCTGCCCACCATTTTGAACATCTGTAAAGATTTTCTTTTCTGTTACCCCTCAATCTTCTAGAGCATGAAGGCCAACATTCCCACATTTAGGACAGTGAGTTATTGTGGAAGAATCCCTGTCTCACATTTATATGGCCACTTATTTTGAGATTTACCCTTCAAGTTCAGTCAGATGCCGTTCATATCAACCAATATATTCAGTACTGATGGTGAGGGATGAGATGGCAGGCAGACAGACAGACACACTGGAGACACCTTCTTTTCCTAAAGAAAGCAGTGAAGGAAATCTATTAACCTTTTCCCACTTTATCCATCCGTGTTTCAAATCTCTTTGTCCTTTGAGTGACTATTTAGTTTTATAATAAAATGTCATATGCACTTGGTTTGGTTCCAAAATTCAGATTTTATGTTAAAACCAACAGCAAAAACAACCAAAAAATTAAGAAAGGACTTTCAGGAGGACAGAAACATCCATAACATTTGCTTTCTCAGCTTATAAGCAGCACTGGTTGCAAAGTCAAATGGTGGAACAGCTCAGCAGGAAAAAAAAGTAATCTGTCAGCACCATTCTTCCCTTCAGGATAAATATCTTTAATGATAATTAAATGTGTGCAGGAGTGCATATGGGTCCGTCTTAAATTTGATGCAAAAGACAAAGATCACAAAATGCAAAATAAATGAAGGAATCAAATATTGATGGGCAAGCAGCAGCAAATTCAATTCTTTGATTTTTTTTTCTATTTTTTGCTACTCTGAGTGTTGGTCTAGAACAGGCTTTTGCATATTAGTAGTCTACTTAAGCTGATCGACTTCTAGATTTTAGGATTGGAGTGAGCCGTTATTATCATCCAGTGTGACCTGCAGAACACAAGCCAGAGGATTCCAGCTGATAATTTCTGCAGTTCAATCAGCTGCTCATTGCTTTGATCTTCCAAAATGCTGAGCTTTCTGGCCCGGCTTGGGTCAAGCATTTCAAAGTGATCCATGTTAAGAGGGAGGCAAGACACCTCCCCATGGAGGTGTCTTACGAGAACAGAGCCTAAATTAGTTCTCTAATAAAGAATTTAATCCTTCCTGGTGGTAGGAAGGTGAGCGAAGTGACAGACCCATAGCCAAGATAAGAGTGAGCACAGACTCACCCACCAAACACCAGCAGGATCCTGTGCAGGGCTGCTCAGAACACAAACTCTGTTAAAGCCTGGTTTGGTCCCAAGTGACATTTGAAGAAAAACAGTGAGTTGATCAGTGGTACTGTAGACAGAAATAACCGCAAGATCTAGAGAAGACATCTTGGATGAGTCCAAGGACTTTGAAGCTCGCCAAAACTCCAACCTTGTTGTTGTGGAAAGGGGAATTTCAGCAAAATTCCATTTCATTAAAGCTTTGAATTGAATTCTAATGCAGAAATAAAACAAAGGTGAAATCTCTCAAGTCAGTTTAGAAGCAAAACACCGGACTCCTGAGGAAGAACATTCCTTGTTTCTTTTCTCCTCTGCCCTTTTAAATGGATTGTTATACTCACTTACAGCTCTCTGGGACTGTGCCTCTTGCTTTCTTTGAGCACTTCTACAAAAGCAAGAAAGGAAAAAATTACTTGCCGTTCTTTAGTCCTTGAGTTCAACAGACAAGCTGGGATTCTGGTCTGAAATGTCAAACTGCTTACGTCCACTGCAGAACAAAGTTGAATTTTCAAATCTTTTGTTTATTTATCTATTTGTCTGGGTTAAAAGTTATCCTAGCACCTGTCATGTTCCTTGTTAAAGCCCTTTGGTGAAAGGACTTTGAAGCAGTGTTCATAAATCTCATCCTTAAATAGCATTCCTTTGAGGTTAAAAAAAAAGAGACAAACAAAGCTCCCTATTTTTCAATGTTCATTAGATTTTCATATCTGGAATAAACAGAGGGCTTTAAAAGGAACGAAAAGAAAGCAGCAGCTCCAATAGCCTGCAATACCTTCAGCACCATGCCTAGGTCTGTATTCAGTTTCCATCAATCCTAACACAGCACCCTTGTGCTCAGTGAATGAGAGCCCAGGTAATATCTGTGAATCAGCTGTAATTTTCATCCATCAGAAGTGTCATGGTATGTGCAGGTAATGGCCCGAGTTCAACTTCTTCACGTGCCCAAAGGCTGGTAGCCTCTCCCAGAAAGTCATTCTGGGTCCCTGTGTAATTTAGAGCCTGCAGTTTGCTTATAGAATTGGTATGTTACTCCATGAATATCTGATCTCTCTCTGAACTCCACAGGAAAGTCAAAGCCACACTCAAGACTCAGAGAGCTAGTGGGTTTATTCCCTATTCCTTTGAAAAACCTCTGAATTGTGTTCAGTTTCTGTTGAAAAAATGGCCTAAAACCCTACCAAATGAACTGTTTTCCTTTTTCTTCACAATTTTGAAAGAGAGAAGCTCGCTTGATGTAAAAATAAAATCCAGTTTACATTTCTAAACATGAAACATCTCCTATGATAAAATACGAAGAAATGTAACATTACTTCAACATTCCTACTTTAATTAATTTGAAGAAGTTTCATTTTAAAAAGGTAAAAACATTTTGTGTAATCCTTATACTGTAATCAGTCTGTCATAATTTCATTTTATTAGAATATTTAAGTATGATTTAATTATTTTAAAAGCATGTATTAACATCTAATTTCAGAAATTAAAAGTTCAGAATTTAAAAAAATGTTTAGGAAAAAAAGTTTGACAATTTTCCCCATTTCAGCTTTTCCTTTTGAATAGGACATCAGAAATTGCTGAAAGAATCATGGCTTTCAGACCAGACTTCATACATTGAGGGGTAGCACTGCTCAGACTGCAGAGACCAGCATAAAAACAGGTTCTTGTCACCTGTGCATTTAGCAATCATCTCTTTCTCTAGCACAGCCCTACTTCCACCGTGCTCTGAGGGTCCCTGCACCTGCAGCAGCAGCAGAGTGAGCAGTGCCATGGCAAGGGGCACTCATGGCCCCTCAGGGGGTGTCAGTGACTGTGTGTGCTCTGTGCCTCTGAATGTGCTCTGCAGTGGGCATGGGAGACCTGCTTAGCAGATGGAAACCTGTCAGCTCCTTTTCACTAAACTGCTTTCTTGTGTCACGGATCCTTCAAGGCATTCCTTTTTTAAAAATATCCACCCTCTCCAGCAACATCTCAGGGTGAGCCAGAAAGGAATTGTGTTTCAAAGTCTTTGTTGATTCCTGCAGTAAATGCCAATTGTTTCTGAGAGGATGGATCCCTGGTCAGGAGCCAAGCATCTCCTGATATCCTGCTTACCTTGAATGCCAGAAAGGGAGAGGAAAAACTAAAAAGTCTAACACTTGAGAGTTCAGACCAAATGGGAGTTTAACACTGTGAATTTTATAGCCTATTTATTTTCCTTGTCACTGTAATGGTCAGTGACCTTCTATAACTGTACAAGAGAAAAAATATCTTAAAAGAAGGGGTACCTAAGCTCTCATCAATTTTTTTTAGGCCTGATTCAGTTCTCCTCAGTCAGCATGGGCTCTGTAATTACTGTTGTGCAGCTGAGCCAAGAATGGCAAATATGGAGGTGACAAGAAGCTGAAGGGAACCAGTCAGTAATGTCTCAGGTGTGTTTTCTGCATTATACAGTATAAAGTAACCTTCTTCTCATGTCTGCATTGCAGAGGGAAGGCACATCAAAGATGGTTTAAAACAAAATTGACAGCAAAACCAAGGAGCACCTCACTGCTCCCTGAGTGCCAGTTGCTGAGCTCTGTCCTTCCACAGCTATGCTGCAACATTATCCTCAACTAGAAAGGTTAACACTAGCTGAAATTCTTCTGACTTAAACAACAAATTTAAGAGGAATTGGTTATTTGCAGTATATTGCAACAGCTGCACTGTAGCTGGACCCAGATCTTTCTCTGCCTCTTCCCTCTCTCTCCTGACTGGAGCTGGTCCTTGCCCCTTTTGTACATCTCAGCCTCCAGGCTCTGCCAAGGATCACGCCAGGAAAGCTGGGGCTGCCTCTCAGAATGATCCATCCAAAGATGGGAAACAATGTGTACAAAGCAAGACTCCTCACTGCTCACCTTTTCTGCAGAGCAAAAATGCCAAGAAAAGGTTCAGGCAGGTACAGAGCAGCACTGTGCAACCAGGCAGCACTAAGCTGCCACCTTCTTCTGATGTGCTGGGAATGGTAGCAGCAGAACTGCCACATTCCCAACAAGGCAGGCTCTGGATGAGTTAATTCTGCTGCATCCTTCCTACCACAGCAGTAATAAGAGCAGTGCTGCTCTGACAGATTCCCAGAGTTCATTCCTTGATGAGACAGAGAAGGCAGCTCTCATGTCAAGTCCTGTAGAACCTGGCAGGGCTGTGTACTTCACATCAGCAGATTATATCTCTGGCTCTGCTTTATTTTCATAAAGAAGTACTATGTGTTTCTTTTTGTCAGTAAGCTTCACAGCATTTTACTGAAAAATGAATGTAGAAAGTAACTTACAAGACATGTCCCACATACTGGACAAGGAATCAGAAGAGAAAAAGTAACATTCTTCCTCTGACAAGTGTTTGTCTTGTGCAGCTGCCTGATTTTTTTTCCTGAAAAACCCTGCTGGGATTTTTCATGGAATCAGTCCTCTGACTTCAGGAAATAAATCATGAATACAAAATGCCTGTGGCTCTATAGAACTTTGGTACCAAATCTGTTTTCCCTTCAGGCTACCAGAACCTCATCAAAGCCAGCACAATGAAGGCTGCAATCAGAAGAGTTTTCTCTTGCAGCTGCTTGTTCACTCCTTGTGTTGGCCACATGTGGCACGTAACCGTGCTGGATTGAGCCACTGCCATAGCCCATACCATAGCACATACTACAGCACACACCAGATGGTCAAGCCTTTTGCTTCAAAATCAATAAAAAAACCCCAAGCAGCACAGAGATCTGATTCAGATAAAGCTTATTTTAGTGGCAGTGCCTTACAGGCATCTATTATAACCATGGATGTCAGTGAATCACAAAAATAATACTTTTGCATGTTCAGTGAGACCTGATAAAATTGACTGACTGTTCCCTTTTGGGAGAGTGAGTGCAGTCAGTTCCAGCTTGAAAAAAAAAACTTTAAAAACATTCATGCCACTAACTAGCATGAGGAATAAATCCTGTGTTCAACAGGCTTGTCATCTGATGTTGAGTCACCACTCACCTTATAATGAATGGCATTAATTTGATTTTGAAGGAACAGCTTTTGCATGTTATGTCTCACGAGGTTATAAACAGCACATGAATCTGATCCGTGCTGTACAGACAGCTCACTTGGGCAAATAAAGCAGATTTTATTCATGGAGGAAATCCCAGAGGGAGATGGGAATTTGTTCTAATGACAGTTAATCTCAGGAATCTCAGAGAAAAATAAGGGGAAATAATTTATGAACCTGTCCCAGCTGCTGGTGGTGTTGGTGCTTTGGGAGGATTTGTACATGTGCACCCAATCCTGCCCCCTTCCCACACACAGACACCCTCCTTCTACCTCCAGGGGATTCAGAAATGCACAACAGCAATTCCTGTGAAGCCAGGGGACTGTTCACCTGACTTTGTATCATTCAGGCCCACTTTTGAACATGAGTACATTTGACACTTTCTCATCTCTCCTTCCTACTTTTCCCAGATTACAGCTGTTTTTGCAGAAGGGTGGTTTGTCCTGGTCCCCTTGCCTGGTACTGAGAAAAGGGCAAAGAAAACAGCCCAGGCATCTTTGCACCCTGTTGTCTTTCCTGTTCTGCATTTTCTATGATTGTGAGGATGAGGGTTCGGTACACTTGTATATTTGTATCTGTTTTATGATGTAAAAAGCATGTTGTGACACTGACCTCTACCCAATTCAACTCCTCTTGTAAATGAAGAATCTGTGTGGGAGGCTGCACCCACCGAGCTGAGTGTGGAAAAGGACAGGTAGCTGAAGTCTCTGGAAAAACCCAAGCTATTTGTGTCTCATTGTAAAGCAGGCTTACAGATGTACACAGAAGTTATGCCTACACAGAGCACACTTTTATTTTTATCTTCCTTTAAAAAAAGAGATCTCACACTATGTCTTTGAGTTAAAAACAAACATGGAAATGAACACAAAAAGAGTAATTTAAAATTGAAATTATTTTTTTACTGCCTCTCCATCACTTCTGTTCCAAGTAGCTGTTGAACATTACCCTGTCAACTCTTCAAGTATTTAACTACAAAATAGTCTTCATAAATAATGTAGACAGATTAACTAAATGGTACATAATTACTGCAAATTTCGAGTCCCCTTGCAGAATATATTTTATCCATGATTACGGTGCTTACAGACTTTCCAAACACTCTCTTGTATATTTGACAGTAAGCCATAGGAAAATTTCAGCTGTCTATAACTGCATTTTAGAATCTATAAAAACTTAGATTAACATGTTATTAAAGACTTTGACTTAGGAAACACCTAATATATTTTTCTATTTTTTTCCCCTTTAATTTTGGGTAAAAAAAAAAAAGCACAAGATTGCACTTGTAAAGTGGAAGTTTTCAAAGTTGATTGTATGTTCATAGCTCTGTAACAAGGTACTTTCACTCTGGCAGAGACTCAAACGAGACAATTAACAGGAGTAATGAAGCAATTCAAAGAGAGAGTTGTGGGGCTTTTTAATTGGTGCTTCAGAAAGCCAAAGTTCCCTCTACATAGAAAAGAGAGGAGCCAGGGAGTAATTGCCTCTCCGTTTATCTAAAAAGGGCTTGAAATCTCAGTCAAATAAGCTCTTGATCTTACCACAGGAAGGTCATGGTTCTCTGGAAGTGTACAGATGTTCCTCCCCTGCAGTGAGTGGTCCTTTAGTGATTTGAAAGATTTTATGCTGGTCATTACAAGATACTGAATGAATGCCAAAATAAAAGCTAAAATATAGATTCTCTGCAGTTCCTATTGTGTTGTAAAGGAAAATTTCCACTAACTGCAACAGCAGCTGGGTCTGTGTCTGTTGATAATTAAATAGTCATCTTACATCTGAGCACTTCCCTGTGTTGATGCTCACATGGCTTTGAGTAAGGACAATAAATCCACTTCTGAGAGTCTGAATGTATGTTGGGTAACTGGTGCCAGAGTAACCCATTCTTTTCAGACTGAGAACATGGGATTAGGTTTTCAGAGCCCTGAACAGGCAACAAAAGCATCATTATTTGACCAGGGTCCCATATTTTCCTCAAAAGTCTAGCAATGTTAAAGTTTCATCAGTGTAAGCACAGTCCAAATTTGTTTTCATTCCCAGGCCAGCTCAGTTCAGCTCTCACTCTGTTTTCTCTGCTCTCCACATGCATCTTGGGAAAGCAAAGACAGCAGCAGGCAAATTGCCTTTCAATTCCATAAAGCCTTGAATGCCCATTGCAGTTCAGAGCCCTCAGTGTTTGATTGGTGCCCATTTCTGTTCTCATTAGCTACCAACTGCTCTCCTTATGCCTCAAGCTGAGAAACCTTCAGGAAGAAATCCTGGCCTAAGTAAGGTGTAGGCCAGCAGTGACTGATTTTTAAAGCATTTCAATTTCCTCTTGAAATCAATGTGAATTTGGGGCTCAAACTTCCCTTCTTGACTGTGCATTAACCTCGGTGTTGTGCTTCCCTGCCTTGTATGCATGAACAGAACACTCTCAGCTGCTTTAACCTTGAGATTCTTACACAGCAGTAAGGGAAAGACCAGGTTCTGAGTATATCACAGAGGTATGAGGAAAGAAACTGGATCATTTCTGCCAAATAAATGACTTCTAGGCAGCACACCTGTTAAAAAACATCAGGCTCTCAAAGAGATTAATTTGCATTGTGGTGGAAAAATTGCTCATGAAATCCTTAGGCATCCTCTTGGATGTACGGGAGAGTAAGGACTTCAGGGCTGAAAAGGGAATTTCATCTTCAGTTATTGCCACAGATAATGATCAATTTGTGGCTGTCTTATCCACAGGTGCTTGCCCTTGTCAGCAAATGTGAAGACCCGGGATGGATACCTTGGAATGCTGTGCAAATTACTTCTAGACAGGCAAGTCTTATTTTATACAAAGAAGGAATTTACTTGTATATTGCAGTCTGAAAGTCCATTTGTTGTTCTCCATGCAGCAGAGGTAAAATTAGGGTATTATTTAAGATGGTGTTTAGGTTACCCTTCTACTTGTCACATGTAATCTTGGAAAGTCATCTGTGCTCTCAGTGCTCTATTTCTTTTGCCTGTAAATTAAAGGTACTATGGCTCTTCGCATCATCCTGTCTAGATCACAGCTGGACCAGAATGAAGAACAGATCTTTTATTCAGTGGTTGACTTTAAAAATCAGGAAAAGAATTTGCTGTAGATTAAATGAAAATGGAGATATCTTTTTTGTCATTTTTATTTTTCCTAAAAGCCATCTGCAGATATTGTGTTCAATCCCAAGAAAAGTGATTCATTTTATTTTGGCATTGAAAAATTCTTTATATTTTTTAAAATACATTTTAATACATTTCATATGGCCAAGTTTTCATTTAAAAGAAAGACACTCATAACTTTTTATTTTAAAATTCTCAATTTGTGAGAGCTTTAGCATCCAAGGTATTATTTCTCATTTTGACAGTAGTGAAGTGTTATAGTTTTAATTTTTAAAAATCAATTATCCACAAACCATTTCCTTTTTTCAGTGCAAGGGAGAAGTGCTGATACTATCTGCAAAATTTAAAACAGTTTCACAAATAACTGCAGTCCTTCCAGTTTTCATTTTCTATTTTTTGCCTGTTGTCTTTTTTCTTTAACACAGTTTAGTGTATAATTCTCTGGTACAATGAGTACCCAGGCTCAATGGAATCACATTTAGCTGAGTTAATTGCTTCTGTTTTCTAGGGAAGGAAAGAATAACATCAATGACATAGTGGGCAGACCTGCTGCAAACACTGACAATCCCATGAACAGCAGCGAATTTTGTATTTCTGTCAATTAATCTTCATATTTATTAGCTGAAAAAATGACAGGGTTAGGATGGAGGACACAGTTTATCACTCATCCCAGTCTTGTTTTTCTTTTATCATTTTGCTTTATTTTCTACAAAGCCCCAGACTTGCCCTGAATTAGGTCCTGTGTCAGTTTCTTTCATTCTTATCTCGGTCATGGCAGCAGGCAGGAGATCTTTTATGATCAGTATTTCACCTCATTTGTTTCAGTTGTAGCTCTGGTTCTGCCAAAGGAAAAAGAAAGATGAGAACAACAATTTCTCTTCTTGGCAATCAGACTGCTGCATAAGTCTGCTCTGACTTTTATCTTCTCTCTTACCCCTTCCTCCCCACTCAAACCTCACATCTTCCTGGGTCTTGCAAGTGATTTCACATCTGAGCATCTACTTCTGCTGCCCTTCCACTTCCATCTTCCACACCTCTGCACCAGAGATTTTGGAGCCTGAACCCCCTTACTTCACAGCAGCATTAAGCAATAACTACCAACACTGAAAGCAGGAGATTTAAATAGATTGTCCTTCCCTACCAGCACTGAAGTTCTACTTCTGAATGTGAGCAAACAAGAGATAATGTCAAGTTTTCCTTGTAACACGTTGTTTCATTGTCTCATGTGGGGCAAGAATGAAGCAAGTAAAACTCTTCCAAGAATCTATCATTCTGGCTTATCTTCATTCATGTATTGTATAGATTTTCCAACTTTAATTTGGTACATCCTCATAAATGGCATCCAAATATAGGTCTCTAATCTTAGAAGGAGCTACACAGAGGTGAGTCCAGACTCCAGCAGCTGCCACGTAGTGCTTCCCTGGATTCCAGAGCTGGGCTCCTCTTGAAGCAGAGTAGAAGCTCTGCCTCCCTCACCTATGTGTGCAGATGCTGCTGGGTATCTCTTTATGCAGACTGGCCTCATGCTTGCAATTTTTGGGCCATAGAACACATCTAACAATTGCAGATTCTCTTGTAGGATCTAACATTGTGGGTAAGAGATGAAGCCAAAGCTTTGTCCACGGGTGCTGTTTATGTAGAATGAATCTTCAGAGTGGATGTTCTTGTGTTTGGGTGTTTAGGTGAATGCTGGATGATGCTGGACAAAGTCAAGTTGAATAGATGTATAAATGTCTCATACAATACTCCATATCAAACAGTTGTGCTGCTTTCATTAAGGAGCTGGAATTTTCATGACATGCAGAGAAAACGAGAACTAATTTCTTAAGCTTAGGTCACACAATGCCATTTTGCAGAGCTTTACAACTAAACAGTTTTACTTGTTCTGCAAAGTCACTTAACCACTTTTGTTTTCATGGATACTTAGAAAAAAGAATATCACTTATCTATAAATCTACTTCTGCTGTATTGTCTTCCTGACCATCTCTGAATAAGTCTTTATTATTGCCACACAGATTTGAAATGCCAAGATATTATTACCCTTTTGGGGAACTGGGGAAACCAGGTGATTTCCTTGAGATCATTAACTTATTCTGGGAGAAAAGTCAGGTTTTCCACTATTTGGTAGAAAGCACTTACTACTGTTCCCTATTTCTAATATTTTCATGTACATCTGCCACAAAAATGGCACAAATTGTTTTTTCCTGTTGGAAAGAGAAGCCATGGAACAAAGAGATAGAATTTGAGCTTATCCTCATGTGGAATTGAATTGTGTCCTTTGTATCAGAGAGAAGCCAGCTGGGTTTGAAACTTGCACTGCTGATGCCACTGTATAGGCAATCATCACACAAAAGTATCATAATGAATGGATGGCTGGAGTTAAACCTTCTGGCAAGAGGCACCATGGGTACTTACTTCTTTCTCCACAAAAGAAGCAATTTGAAATGTGAGTTATAAACAGGCTGTATGCCCTGCACCTCCTGCTGCTTAATTGATACCTTACACCACCAAAGCATAGCTGCTACATCTTTCCCTCCCAACAAATCAGGTACAACTACAAACTCCTCTAAAAGAAAATAGATTTAGCTCATGTTTACTGTACTGATCAAAGCTTGCCAAAAACTGAAATTTCTGGTAGTTCCACATTTGTGTTCTTCTCATGCTAAGTCAAAAATTTTGTTTCCTTTTCTTCTTACTTTTTAGAGAAATAGGAAAATCTGGTGCCTCCATGCCATTAGATTTGAAACAGTGAAGATTGCTTTGATACTGAGCAGCATTTGCCTGCAGTGCCTGTGGGGATGGGCATCCAGATGCCCCATCTCTTACAGGACTTGGGCTGAACTGACCCCCAAGTTTCCCAGGGTCTTTGTGGCTTTTGATGTTGAGAAGGGAACCATGCTTTATGAGAAAAAATGTTCAGCAGTGAAGGCCAACACAAAAGAGGCTGTGATTTGAAGGCACGCACTTCCCAAAGGCTAATGCACTGATCCACAGAGTCCCCAATATAGGCAAAGCTGAAATGAAAAAATATGCCACGTCTGAAATCTCTTATCCTCCACAAAGTAATTTTTTCATTTGAAAGACATCAGCTGGAAGTCCCCTGCCCATTTGTACTTTCATTATTTTTAGGGGAATAACTACAGCTACACACACATGCACTGAAACACCTTGATTTCTCATCCTGAACCACAGTCCCAGTTTCTTGCGCCTCCCCAGGATCCAGTGGGTCCCTCCAGTACAAGTGAGAATCACAGATGTACCTTATTCCATTACATATAACATTCTTGTTCTTTCCTAATGCTTGTCCAGGTAATTCCCTTTGTTAGCTTGGTGGGAAAAAAAAATATTCTCTTTTACAAAATTGAAAGTAATGCAGACTGGCAGTAGAACCTCCTTTTCTTCAAAACCTTTGAGCATCCTGGGATGCCAGTCAGATAGACTGTGCAACAGTTCAGGGGTCATTCATTCCCTTGCCTACATCACTGTCAGCAAGTGGTTCTTAATTTCCCATCTGATAGAGGCACACCAAGGGAAAGAGCTGCCTGTGGGAAAAATTAAAAGAGCAGCAGCAGCTCGCAGTGATTATGTCAATTAGTGCTGTGTTGATTAAACTGGAACGAAGAAAAAAGGACAAATGCTCTATTATTTTCGTGTCTTTTCACCTGCACATTTTCTTTCAAAGCAGTGACCAGCAAGCTTAATCTTTTTACTGAACATCACTTCAACAAAAAAAAAAAATTTGCTTCTCATATGGCCCATTGCTGTTATTACTAAATTATCTTGAAACTGCTTTACCAAGGCTTTGCTTCCAAAAAAACCCAAAAGACTGTCCCACAAACACATCAAAGCTCATAGACACGAACCATCTGCAGCCAAACTGCCTCGGGCTAGGAATTCTCAGAGCAAGCTGAGACACACCACCCATTATAGAGCACCTGATTCTCTCTGTAAATGCAAAACCTGCTAACACAGACATCCCCCTCAAAGTTTGATCTCTATGCTTGCTTTAGCTAATGCTTCCCTTCCAGTGTGCTCAGATATTGCTGTGGAAACTTGCCATGTGTTTTACCAGGATCTGTCTTAAAAAATCTCAGGTTTTCTACCTGTGACAGCTATTGGGATATCTGTCAGCTGATTTTTCCAAGATCCTAAAATACCCCTATTTTCCTGAAAAGTCAAAGCAAGGCATTTGTGGGCTTCACATGAAATCTCCATGTTGTTTATTCGTCCCTGCACATCAATCTACATTGTTTACCCTCTGCTGTGATTCAGACCCTAACTCCTACTCCCCTCAGCAGTGCTGAGCCTGTAGGGAAAACTGATGTCTTCCATCACAAAGTGAATGAGTAAAGGAGGCCTCTCACTTCTGGCATCTGTCCAAAATTAAAAAAAAAAATGGAAATCAAAAGCACAGGTAAATAAAGCTGTCAGAGTGAGAAAAATAATGAAATTGCAAATTCCCTTCAAAAACAACTTCCTGAATAACCCCTCACTCTCAGAGTATCAGCTATGATGCCTTCTACTTTCCTGCATCAATCCCCCTCCACTTTTGTGGCATCTATGCAAAAATCAGAGCAACTTGAAGCCCCTCCCCAAAGCCAAAAGAAACTGTGAACACTGAAACCAGTAGGAGAAGCCTCATCTCTGCCACTAGAGTTCTATCAGGTAATGATTTAGCAATTAAAAATGAACTATCCCTACACCATGCTTATCTCCCCACTTCCCCAAGTTCTTGAAGGCCTAATGGGCATGGTTTTATTACTGGAGATAAAATGTAATGGTACCAGAGAGTTTCCCTCTGCCCAGCACTACAATTGCATTTGGCTCTGCCTCTCATTAAGTGTGGATGAACAGCAGTGGCTGAGACCATTTTCTCCACTGAAGTGCCACTGCTGACATTTATGACTCCAATGAGTAGCAATAACTTTTGTTTCAGTGTCGTTAGGTAAACTTAAACTTCCATGTTTACAAGACAGCCATTTTTTTTTTTTTTTAGGAGGGATGACACTTTATTGTCATGTTCTCCATGTTGAGGAAATACCAAGCAGGGTTTAACTGGTTTGAAGGTGGAAGTGTTCATGAATGATAATCACTGAAAAATGTCTGTGACGGACTGTGTAGAGGGATCTGTTCCTTGCCCTGCAAGAACATTAATTTGCCTGTCCTCTGCTATGACTAAAAATGGATAATTCTGATTCTATCAAACAAGCTATTTAAAATCTTGGTGCTTGCCTTGGGATTTAGACCTTTGGAAGGGCAAAATACTTCTTTGTGACAGGTCAGATTGCTGGTTGGATTGATGTTTCTGAGGCACTCAAGTGATTTCCATTAATAGCAGAACTGAGTATCACATTATTATTACTACTACTACTATTACTACTATTATTGCTACATCATCATCATCATCATCATCATCATCATTATTATTATTATTATTATTATTATTATTATTATTATTATTATTATTATACCTGTGAGGCAATGTTCCTTGTTTGCAAAGAGGAGAGGAAGAAAGGATCAGGTCTTTTGATAATTCTTATGAGTATTCCAGGTATTATCTTCTTGCCAAGCCTCTTCTCCCACCCAGAATAGATTTCTTTCAGAAGCACCAGTGTGTGTATCTATGTCTGTATGTGTGTGTGTGTGCATATAACCATATTTTAGCTTCACATTAAATAGATATTTTTCTGGGTTTGGTTTTTTCTCAGTAAATAGACAAGCAGAATTTTCTTTCTGACTCTTTTCAGTGTCAAAGTGGCTTTGGTTTTTATTGTTGTTTTGGTTTTTTTAAAGGAAGCCTTGGCTCTGTGTTTGTGAGTGAGAGAGAATGCTTGTGTCTGCAGGGGTTTAAAAAGTTTAGGATTTATATACTTCAAGAAATAGAAACAAAAAAGACCAGAATTGGATTTAATTAGAACCATTCTTGATTTGCATACTAAAAGGTATCTGACAAGTGTAGTGATGCAGCCAAATCTCACAAAAGGTTCCTCCTTTTTTTGCCCACTTGAAATCACAAAACTGTCACAAAGACAGGTCTTCAGAGACATCACAGCTGAAGCTGTTACCAAAGGCACAAAAGTCTTTAGAAAGACAAGTGTTCTTTCTCCTGTCACTGTAACACTCAGAATACCAGCCCAGTCTCACAAACCATATATAAGGTCAGTGCACAGGAGCTTCTTCCAGACAAGAGGCTTGAAAAGATATCTGCCATGAATGTCACTGATCTTTTTTTTGATTGTGTTGTGCTGAATCTCTGTGCAGATTCTTTGTCTCCAGAACAGGTCGTGTTCTCCTTGGCATGAACCCCCTGGCTGCAGACTTTCCCTCTCCTTTGAAAATCTGCAATATTTCAGTCCTGGAGTAGTTAACATAAGGACAAAGGAAGTAAGAGAGTACACTTTCAACCTTGTTCACTTAGAAGAATTTGTATGTGACATTTGACCAGCAACAGTTGGGTTTGAATGAAAGATGCATAAATCAGGTGGAAATAAATCCAGTATCTCTCCATAAGTCAGGTAAACTTATCTGTGCAGAGCAGCTGGGAGTTCCAGGAACAAGAGCCTCATTCTATCTTGAAAGCTCTGCAGGTTAGTCACAGTCTGGAATATGTATGTGAATATATGTAAAGGCTTAAGTGTATATAGGATAGAATAGGATATTTTAGTTAGAAGGGACCTGCAATCACCGTCTAGTTCAGGTGCCTGACCTCTTCAGGGCCATTCCAACACTGACAGACTTGAAGCATCAGCTTCCAGGAGAGCTCAGCACCTCCCTGGCCACTTCCCATTCCCAGCAAACTGCAGAGAGCAATGAGGGCACCCCTCAGCCTCTCCTCTCCTCTCCTCTCCTCTCCTCTCCCTCCTCTCCTCTCCTCTCCTCTCCTCTCCTCTCCTCCCTCTCCTCTCCTCTCCTCTCCTCTCCTCTCCTCTCCTCTCCCTCTCCTCTCCTCTCCTCTCCTCTCCTCTCCTCTCCTCTCCTCTCCTCTCCTCTCCTCTCCTCTCCTCTCCTCTCTCAAACCCAGCATCCTCAGCACAGGTTATGCAACCAATATAAGGGGTGGAGAGGGAGGAAGAAAGATTCAGCAATACTATTAACTTCTGAAAATTGTACTTAATACCCAGGTAACTGTTGAGCATTTTCACCCTACACTCCTTGTGGAGGTAATGGAGAGATATAGGCACCTCCAGTGGCTAATTTAGTCCACTGCTCTCTTATAAAGTAATTAGGCTTCATCAGGTAAGGAGAAATCTGGGATTTCAACTTGCCAATAATCTTTAAATGAGCACCTGAACTCCCTCTGCAGCTTGAGGTCTACAAAAAGTTTCTTCAGCTTCTATACAAAATGTTTGCATCTTGTGTTGCACAACTTTCTGGGAGAATATTCCTGCCACTGTTCCTGGCAGAAGAAATCAGGCAAAAATAGCCTTTAGACTGTTAAATTGCTTCAGGCTTTTTATATGTTTTCTGGGGGAAAAAAACCCTAAGCCTGTTCCTACATTCAGTATTCTGGTGAGCTTTGAAATGTACTTAGATTTTATTTTTAAATTTATTTAATCCACAAGGACTCAACAAACACAGTGGGCTGCTCTGACTAGAAAGATTTTGTTTTGCATTCCTGACTTAAAACTAAAATAAATGTCACTTTAGATTAACCTCAGATTCTTGTTTAAATAGATTCCATTCCAATCCATGAACAAAGCAAAATATAAAAGTTTAAAGAAAAACAACCAAATGATCCACCTCCTTATTTTTTGTATTCTTTAAATGCCACATTTTCTTTGACCTCCTAATTGTTTTCCTTAGTATTTCTTTTAATCATAGTTGAAATTCAAATGATAATTTAAGATTTATAATTTAAACTTATATATTCAGTTTAAAAAAAACGCTTTGTCACAATGCATTAGTGCCATAATCTGGATTGTGCTAGTTTTTACATGATAAATATTAAAATGAGGAACCATTAATGGACATGTTTTTTTCTTTCTGTGGAGTTGAAATGTTAATTTATATCCAAGCAAGACAATTTAGGAACAGATATTCCTTCTTTCAATAGTCGTGCTACGAGCATATTAATAAAAGAGAGAACTTTTGTTAGTTGATTCAGAGAAAACGCACTTCTGGGATAAAAACAAACACCTAGGACACTCGGGAGGCTTGGGGGCTTTCTGAAGGCATATTCACAACCTGAATAAGTCACATCATAATTGCATCTCTCAGTTGCCATATACAGAGAGTGGTGAAATAATCACACCTACTTCAAAAAGGGGAACACAAGTGAGCTGTACTTTATGAAGTCAAAGGAGGAAAAAAAGTTAAAACATACAGGCAAGGGACTGGGTACCAAAAGCCAGTTACGAAGTCTTTTCCTGGGTATGGTCTGATCAGAAATGGAGTGTGGGGGAAGCTGTCCTATGAAGTGACATGTTCAATGTCAAACCAAGTGTAGACACTTCTAACAGCTCCTCTGTCCAAGGGGGACAGCTTGGTGGCAGGCTCTAAAACATTCCTGCTCTTTTTTGTGTCTATAAACAAGTTGACTCAGAAGAGACATCCCAATTTGTGCATGTAGGACCTGGGCTGAGCCAGCCAATGCTGTACCTAGCATGCCAGTTCAAGTGGGAGAAGCCAGCATTTCCACTGGAGAGGGCATTTCCAGCTTTCTCCCAGCTCTGGCCTCTCACTCCTGCTCCATGCTTGATCCTTTCTTTACAACGCTACAAGCATCTCTGGGACTTTTCTGTGAACTGATCAGGTGAAAAACAATTTTAGAAAGGGCTAATTTCCTTGTCCCAGGCTTGATTTTCTGTCAGTTTCTTAGGCTGAATTTATTCACAGGGTTTGTGTATTTGTCAGAGATTGTGTATTCCTACAGGAGGAATAAGAAGGAAGGAAGGAAGGAAGGAAGGAAGGAAGGAAGGAAGGAAGGAAGGAAGGAAGGAAGGAAGGAAGGAAGGAAGGAAGGAAGGAAGAAAGAAAGAAAAAGAAAGAAAGAAAGAAAGAAAGAAAGAAAGAAAGAAAGAAAGAAAGAAAGAAAGAAAGAAAGAAAGAAAGAAAGAAAGAAAGAAAGAAAGAAAGAAAGAAAGAAAGAAAGAAAGAAAGAAAGAAAGAAAGAAAAGAAAACCCTATTTTAATACAGATAAATTCCTTCTCAATATTTCTCTTTCAGATTTGCAATTCAACCCTCTCTGTTTGATGTGATGAACCTAAACTTCAATATCCCCTTTCTTCTCCTTGAGCAAACCCCCTTTCTTCTCCTTGAGCATTGTAAATGCTGTGCAAAGCATTTTCCATGCCTATTGACAGGCAGTGTGTATAGACAGAATATAGTTTATGTGCACATAGAGAGACATAAAGGTTATGGGGGGAACAACACAGAAGATTTTGTTCTCTTCAGATCCCAATGTGGATCAAGCAATAATTTTTTCACCAGATGCACCTTGCAAAGCAATCCAAGATGCAGTTCAGCCTTATGAAGTGGTACAGAAGCTTTGGCAGACACAATGTGAATGACACAAATGCCTCACCTGACTTATGTGTAGCCATGAAATTAAACAATGTTGATGGGAAAGAGAGCTACCATCCTCTAGCTTTCATAATAATATTAATTAAATTCCTTGGCCTACTTGGAGATTAAAATGGATCAGGGTTGTAAGTTTTGTTCTGTCTGGAGATTTATTCAAGAAGATATAGATACGAACAGGCAGAATTTCCTTCTGAGCATTTCATATATTGTTTGTGCAAGTAGGATTTAGAAAAACAAGAGAAAAAAAAAGCCTCCTAGGGAACAAATGTGTTCTTTGAGTTTGCTTTTACATGATGTCTTTCTTCCTTCTTTTTTTCTTGAACATCTAAAGATATTTCATACATCTACTTTGTCCATTTGCATACCAGAGGGGCATGGAAGTCAAAATCTTACTTTTGGTTTTGGGAGAGATGATCAGTTAGTGATAAACTCACACATGTAAAAGCACCCATCAAGTTATGTATTTATGATTTTAACACATGCATACCATTAACCCATGGATTAGTATTCCTTCAAGAATATAGGATATGATATCTAACCTGCTTTCATCACATTTCCAATCAAAGAAAAGTAACTCCTACTTTCATAGGCACATTTCTACCTAATTAGTAAATTAATTTACGCATTTATCACCTAATAATCTGAAACCTGAGATTTGATTCACCAGGTCTCAAATGGCCTGTCTGTAATACACAAGTCTAAGTAAAATCCCCTACTCTCTCTCCAAGTTCATAACTTAAATTCTGAAGTCTTTTTCCAGAAGAAATCTCTTGTTCCCAGACTGTAAGGACATTTCTACGAAAATCAATATATCTGTTCCACTCCCTGAGAAGTGTCCACTTGGGCTATCAGCACACATCCTTTCCATGTTGGGTTGGAAAGTGTTCTGGAAGTGTGACACCATGGAACAGGGACACTGAATAATCCTGACAGAGGAAGAAGGTCAGGCTCTTTGATGGAATGAGGTACCATGGGAAGAAGCTAGTAGTTTTCCTTGTCTTCCTATAAAAGAATTCATTAATACTGAAACGTGGTTGTACACTTTATGCATGCAATAAAAATTGTTACTACTCTCATCATGGAGGCTTCATTCATGTCAATATCTTCTATAGGATCCTGTGCTATAATGTGAATATATCCATTCATGTCATAATTGCCTTGAAGCTTTTACAGTTAAAAGAAGTGATAACGAAAAGGTGGGGAAAGGAAGTACCCTTGTCCCTGTTTTACAGACAGAACTGAAAGAGAATAAACCCACCTCATCTGCAGCACCTGAAGTCAATTTTGCCATCAATGTGTCGTTAGGTTGCAGTTCTGGAAGGTATGAAGAGAATTTGCTAAGGTCATATCATACAGCAAGTCTCATGAGGATCCCATCTCCCACATCCTCTCATAGTGCTTCAGTGAGAAGATGCTTTTCCTTTCCCTTGCTAATATTGTGTACCAGGCTAGACCACCAGAGAAGTCACCATGTCCTCTAAGCATCCCTCAGACCTGTGAGTGTTAGCTGCACGGATCTGTCTCCCAGCAGCCCTGAAAGAACACTTAGCAATTTTATCCAGTTCCTTGCTGTTGGTATGTCAGGGCAGTGGTGTAAACTCATTGCTGCTTGGCAGCTGTCTGGCATCTGCTGACTATCTACAGGAAAAGTGAGTGGTTGTATTTAAATATCTGTCAGCAAATATGACAAAAGACAAGAATACCTCTCTGCGATTTGCAATGACCTTTTCATTTGCCTTGAAGAGTTGTCTTCCTCTGATCAAGAAACTAATTAGATTGCTGAAACTTGCTGTACATCTCTATCACTGCACCAGGGAAATCCATCTCTTGTCTTGACCACCACTCTGCAGGATACCTCCATTCTCACCAGAAGCCTGTGGCTACAAATGGCTAAACTTTCTCCAGAGCTTTTTACTGTGGAGGTGACAGCAGACTGACCAACCTCGGTTGTAAGCAATCACAACATTTGGCAAAGTTGAATTACCTTGGAAGCTCAAAATATTGAGCTTCCACAGTAACTGGCAGAGTTCTATAATGGGCCCCAAGCTCACAGCTCTTGAGAGCAGGCTGAAGGGGTGAAAAGCAGCCACAGCTCTGCAGGTGTGTTTTCTGACAGTGTTTTCTGACTCTACACAGGGCATGCGTGCCCCTGAATTTTCATGGGATGGGGAGGGCACATCTAGAAACAAGCTGGTAAAATGAATTTTCAGTGACACAGCAACCACCAGTGGAGCTGAGAATGAGGTGCTGAATGTCTGCACTGTCACATGGATGAGCAATGGAACTGAGGCATGGCCCATGGTCTCAGTGGATGGTTTGCTATTTAATGTCATGATTTGCTGAAGACAATTGGGAATTTAAGGAGTTACCAGGAGACACTCACAGAAGCTTCAGGTGGATTGATCTCATTTACACTGGAAAAGAAATGTAGATTCTAGCTCCATCTGTTTACCACAGCATTTACCTTGGAGGAGCTTTTTCTTCTGGAATATGCTACTTCTGGGAATAGGCAGACTTCTCACAACAGATAATGCCAGATGAATATGCCTCCAAATCAAGAGTAGGTTCTTTCTGGGATTTATTTGTTTGCTGAAGATTTCACAGTGAAGGGAACCACTAAAGTCTTCAGTCTGCAGCCCTCCACAGCACAGGTCCCTGAAGTCCATGCTGTAATTCCCCCAGTAGCTGTGGCCAGCTAAACCCTCTCCACACAGAGATGTTGCCCAGCAGACAACAACTCCCAGGATAGATAAAGTGTGAGCCCACTCCCCTCTTCCAGACCAAATGAAATTGCTCCATCTGAAGCAAGATGAGAAAATAATCAAAAATATCAGTTTTACTTTGTTTAGAAGACCCTCTGTGGAGAGAAGTGGGCTGTTCTTTTCAGCTCACATGGGGCTCAGGAGGGCTGTGTGTAGGCAGCTGATCCGTGTGCCCAGCAGGGCTGCTCTCTGGAGAAAGGCATCATTTCCTGTGTTCTAAGTGCCAGCAATCTGTGTCCCAGTGCACATGCAGCTGGGTCATAAAACTTCCCTTTGCTTACAACAACTATGAAAGCACTAAGTGCATTAATTTAAAATACTGTTAAAGTGGTTTATGGGAGCTCCTTATAAATAATCATCAAGATCTAACTCCTGGGAAAACACTGTATTTCATGCAGTTTTGTTCCTTGCTGTCTAGAGAGAAGGCAAGCTTCATAAATATGCACCTTCTCTATTAACAGTTGTAATTCTCGCCTCTCTTTGAGAAACTTCCCTTCCTTTTTGCAGACTTCCCACTTCCAAAAGACAAACACACAACAGTGTAAGGCACACAGTCCTGAGCCCTGCTGGTATTCCAGGCAGGGAGTAATTCAGAAACCCACGTCTACATGCAGCTTAGATTGCTTCAATTTTGGATTCTAAAATGGAGCCCTGAGCCTGAAAGCCCCTTGGCTGGCACTATCAGTTCCTTGTGGGTGAACCTCCACGTGTTTCATTAGCCCTCTCATGGCCAGGGTTTTGGTGCCCCCAAATGTGACACCACGGTGGTGTCTCCTGTCCCTGTGTGCTCACTGTCTGCCCCCCAGCCCTCGTCCCCTCATGGCACCCACGTGTGAGTGTGACAGAGACTTTCACAGACAGATGGACAGACAGACAGAAAGGCTGATGCATAGATACTCTCTCCTGCAGGCTTCAAAAACCTTCACCTGCTCAGATGAGAAACTATTTCTCTCTGTCTAAAAGGAGAGGAGGAGAGAAAGGCTTGAAAAAGAGATCTCTGTTCCATGAATGCTTTCATCTAATCCTTTAGTGTTTTACCACTTATCCCTGGATTTAAAGACTAAAAAATATGATTCCATGGGAAATTAGACCTAAATTACATACCAGTGAAATCAATATGCAACCAGCCTTAACTATAATTTTTCTTACATGCTCCAATATTATTTATATTGTATATAGATACTTGACTTAGTCTTTATCCTCTTTTAATAGAGACTTCTCATTAAAATGTTGTGGATTTGGCTTAGTTTAATTTTGTATGTTTTTCTTAATACTTTTTTTTCTCCTGTGTCTGTAAATTGTGTTCTAGTTTATGGGGGAAAAAAGTTAATTTTCTGAAGCTGAGATACTTTTTATATTACTAAATTCTAATATTACTCTACATTTCTCCTTTTTTTCTGCACTTCCCTTTACTTGGCAGATGGAAGGGAGGGAAGTGAAAGGGAGGAGAGGTAAAAATATTTCAAAATATCTTCAGGAAAGCATCATATTTATTCTCCGAAACTTAAATACCTCAAAAACAGTTTTTAGAATTATTTCTAATGCACAGAAACTTTTTACATGATCATCTACCAAAGAAGATAGATGAAAGAAATTTAAAAAGTTATTGACTATTTTCCAGGACAGCTATGGTTCAGAAAGCCCTATGCCATGAATTTTAAGGGATGTGGGATGTTTCATGCCATTATATACCACAGAGAAATCTTTTTTTTTTTTTTTTTGAGGTCGTTATGTTTGCATTTGCATTCTGTATTTACAAAACCTTTGCCACACTGGCATTCCTAATCTGGATCTGCCCAATGGCCCAGACCTCTCTCACCAACCATGACCAGAACCAGCTGCTCCCAATAGCAGAAGCAAAATATTCAGCTTCTGCAATAACCTACCCAGGATGAATGTTCCTGCCCAGCCACCATTAGTTAGTTAATCTACTGTGACAATTTTAAAAAGCACATAATGAACAACGGGCCAAATGACTTTAAGAATGCTGCATCAGTAAAAGGTCTCATTTAGTTGGCTGCAGCTGAGCAATGCAGGCGATCAACCACAGTGCCACAAATGCAGGAATTCACAGCACAAGACAGCACTGTAGTTAATTTACCTTCCTTTAAATTCTTGCTGGATCACTTTGACAAACAAGATGTGTCAGACCAGAAAATGACCATGACATCATTGCCCAGAGGAGCAGGCATGTCTATTTGGTTGTGATCATATTCTAAACATCTCCCAGTAGTCATAAAGCTGAGCACAGAGATCTCTGAGAGATGGGTTTAATGGACTGACACTGATCAAAGCAAAAATGTCACTTAGGTACTGCGAGCAAGGGCCCAACTGAAATTCATTAGAGGATGCAACAGCCTCCTGAGCTGGATGCTTCATCAAACCAGTCACTTAAAACCACACTGGAGAGAAGCATGGAGCTGTTCAAATGCTCTGCTGGGGAGTGAACAGACACACAGGGATGGAAGGAGACATCCAGCCACTCAGCACTTCACTCGCAGGCAGCAGGAATGTAGGATGGGAACGTATGCTAGATCAAGGAATTTAAGTACAGATCCACACCTGGATGCCTACACTGGGGCAAAGTGTTTAAAAAGCTGCTGAAGTCTGTGGGGACTCCAGTCCTTCTAAAGCACTCACTGGCTGGTGGGCTAAATGAGCAGCTCTGCAGTCTCCGGAGCAGGTTGTTTATTGACTGTCCTGGAAGGTCAGACATCAGCTCTCACCCAGACATGTAGGATAAAGTTTGTAATCTTCAACTGAATTCCAGCTCTTTCCCAAGAGGAGCTGTCATTCTGTGGACATCATTGAGCAGCCAGCCAAACAAACACCATGTGCTCCCGTAAATTTGTGCTGTAGAATGCACACAAGGAGTTTACAAGGAGAGTGATGGTTCAATTTGATGTCCTGGATGAATGCAACTGACACTCTTTGAGTTGTCCTGGGGTCCATCCAATGCAGGCACACAGGTTTGGCAGATGTGACACAGGGCTCACAGAAGAGCAGTGACATTCTAGAATAGTGGCTGGTGACCAGACATGATACCATAGGATACCTTGAGGGGCACCATATTCCTATGTTTAGACAGTCATAATTTCAATTCTCAGTAAGGGAAACTGCTGTCTTTTATTAGTGCTTAATTCCTCTGTTGATAAGGAACCATTCTTTTCTTTCAGGTAGAGGAAATAACCTGTTCAGACTCCAGAGCTGCATTTGGTATGGTGCAGCATGGGAATAGAGCAGTTACACTGCAGAAAATCATTATTAGTAGAATAACTACAAGGCAAGTCATGATTAGAGAAGGGATTACAATGGCATATGTTAAAATAAGAAATATTTAGCTGAAGGAAAGTTATTTTTGGAATTCCCTAGAACTGGCATCAGGATGACATTACTTCAGAAATGTAACATAGAGAGGCTATGCTTATGAAATTTGCTACGACACAGAGTTAGAGGAACTGGAAAAAATTAAAGAAAATCTGACTATTACTGGTATGAATGAGATGACTTTAAGGTCTGTATTAATTTAAATCAGATGATTAAAGTTAAATACTTGTTCCCAGAAAGTATTGTTAATATCCTTATAGAAATTAAGTCATGTTTATTCTTGAATCCTTTTTTAGGAAGTGACAGAGGAAAAGTAATATTTGGGTAAATAAGTCAACAATAGGATGAGCAAGAGCCACTTGGGTGATGTGACCAAGAAAAATTCAAATATTTATTTGGATATATACAGATTCCTGCAGGAGAAAATATTTAATGTCTCTGGAAAAGACATTAGAAAAATGAACAGCCTTTTTCCAGCTGGTTCCTAGAAACATGATTTACACTGGAATACAAATGTAGAAGGGAGATGAAACTGAGCAGAGAAATTCAGAAGTAGTTGTGAAAAAGGGGGTTGTAAAGACGGTAGAGACCCAAAGTTAATTTTGTTTCATCTGATGGAACAAAGCCCAAGAGGAGGTAGAATAAATTTGCTGAATTACACATCTGGGGACAGTCACAGACTCATTTGTGACTTGTTTGTTGGAAGGCATTGCCAGGGATCCTCTTGTCCAGCCCCAGCTTGAGTGTGTCAACGTCAGCAGCTCAGGTCAACCATGGCTCTGTAAAAGCAAATCTTATAAAACTGTTAGGATGGGGATGCCACACCTTCCCTGGTGGTCATTGCCAATAAACTCAGGAAATTCTTTCCTAATGCCCAGCCTGAACCTCTCTGGACATGGTTTGTGACCATTTCCCATTGTTCTGTTCTCTGACAGTCCTAAGAGCATTCACAGAGCACCTGTCTCAGAAAAAAAGGAGTATTTGAACTAACGAAGATACAGTCCTGAACAGATGTACATAATCTGCCTTGAGTAACTCAAAATTAGAGGAACTTTTTGTCTCTTAATGGTCTGGGGCTGTGGAGCAGATTTTGGTCAGGGAGATTTGGAATCACACAAAGGTAAGATGGTCCATCAACCTTGAGGTAAAATAGAATTATAAATTTCCCACCAGGAATCAAATACTTTATGGTTAGGATGTGGAAGAATCTTAGGCTCTGTGATGTCTTTCCAGCTCTCTGTTCTGCAGGCCCAAGTTTCTCCCATAATTTTCCCTATCTAATAAAACAAAGGTTTTGCAAATCTTTGCACCTTTCTCATTAGATGCAACTGCTAGTGGTTATATTACCAATTGCGCTTAATGATTTTAACACAGCCCAAGCACTGTCTACTAAAAGTCCTGCCAATCAACTAGACCATGAGTCTGGCAGGGTTACACAGGAGCAGAAAGGTAAATCACTAGCAGAGAGCTGCACTGAATCACTGCTACTCACAGGAAATTGTTCCCTGCAATTCCTCACAAACCCTTCATGGAGACAAACATTCTCTGTAAGAATAGATTCCTTGGCAAGGATATTTTCTACAAAGCTGATAATATCAGCTTCATATCAGCTATAAAATGCATTCAGAATTTCTTTTACATCAGAGATGCAATTGTTTCTAGGAATGATTTTTTTGTGGGTGACCTTGTACAGTATTATGCAAGAGAAGTTTTTCCAGCACTGAAATAGAGTTATAAACATGTCTCAGTTTTATATATATATAGGTATTACAAAAGCTAATAATTCTGATGATGCCTTTGAATTGAAAGAAAATCAACTTTGATTACTTTCCAAATGCTGCTGGAATGTTATAAGATATGGAAGTTACTTATTCATACCAAATTCCCTCATTTTATTTGTTCTCAGGAAAGAAATTCTCGTCCTTCAGCATTCTCTTTTTCCCGCTTCTCTTTTTTTCAGTCTCTTCTTCATCTGTGACACAAAATCATTTTCTTTGCAGAGAAATTATTAATTCAGGATTATTCATTTGTGACACTACTTTCCTCAGCTTCTGTCTGAATACCTTTATTCCAGACTTTTTCTCACATTTTAAAATTACAATATAGTACTTAAAAAGAACAGTTCTTGCATTTTTCCCCTTCAAGAAATAAAATAAATTAATAAAGAGGTCAGACAACACTGTTTGCAGGTGTTTCTGTGTGAAACAATTGATATTATTATATAAATGGAAATACAATGAGATGAGTTTTACTGAATTCCTTAGGGAAATCATTCAATATGCACTCTTATCAAAGTCTAATAATGGCCCTTCTGCTGGCTGTTTGCTTTGATGAAGCTGATAATAACAGAAATCTACATTTATTTGCATTTTTTTCTGCTAGAATTCACTGAGGCATCCCCAAATGTAATTTTGAAGTATTAACACATGTAGATTTGTGAGTTGCTCTTGTGAGTTGCATTAAGTAGAAAGAGATGAGACACAAACTCATGACACCCAGTCCCCAGGGCTGTGCTTGACCCCCTGCATCCTTTTTGGGGGTCACCAGACATGAATATTGCCCTGTTTCAGGTGCCCAGTCAGAGCCAGAGCACCGAGGGTGCATCAAGTGGGGGGACAGAGGGAGCTGCTAAATTAATGCTTTTGCAGCTTTATTGGGGCAAAGCTGCAAAGATGTAGTAAGGAGGTAGAAAACCCTGCAAGTGAGGTAGGAATCTACCACAGCTTCCTTCTCCAGGATCATGTCTCTGTCTAGAGGCACTACTTCACTAACACCTAAACCTCAGAGCCCAGACATGACCCCACAACCCAAGTTTACAAAGGTTTTATACAGGAGGTAGAAGAAGACAGCAGTAAACATCAAGCTCTGATTCAAGCCCTATCACCAGCTAAAAGCCAACCTGATTACTGGCAAAATCTGACAGAATCCAAACCAAATGTTTTTGGCTGAAATTTTGTCTACTTTGCATATCCTGGTTCACTGTTTGAAAATATGATTTTCTGAACAGTAAAGGAAACTGATTTAACTCCTGCAATGAGTGTGAAAAAGTTAAGGAAATTTTCTGGTTTAGAAAACAGTTTTCTTAAGAATTTTTTCCAGCAAAAACAGGTTCTCATTAGAATGCCAAGGGGTTTGAATGCTTCTGCTCACATCTAAAGATGGCTTCAAAGAGTCTAGGAGAAATCACCACTCTGCAAGTGGCACAGCCACATCCTTCTTACCAAGATTTCAGCATAATACTCTCGATAATCTGCATCATAAATTCTTTCTTCCCTTACTTTCTTACATTTCTATCAATCCCTCCTTGTCACACAGCCACTGCCTGCAACAAGGCAACAGCTGCTCGTGCTAACTCCATGTGCTTTATTCCATTCCTCCAATGAGGATTCTCTATTGACTCAGTTCTCTTCCTCTCAAGAGCCTAAGACAAACTTCGTGGCTTCCAAAAACTTCCCCAATCAATACCTCCTGAGGTCCCTGAAGTGCTGTAATCTGAATCAAGGTCTGTGAAGCAAAACTGAAAATGAGCTCAGCAGGGTTTAGCCACAGCCTGTTATCTGTCACAGGAGGGTTTGGGTTTTTTTCTGCATGTTTTTGGGGGGTTTTTTTGTTGCTCTTTGCAAGTTTGTTTTTCACTAACTTTCACTTCTCAAAAGTCAACTCCTGTTTCTAAATGTTCAGGCTGTAGCTGTGTACCACGGAAGTGCCAATCCTCTTTGAGCTCAGCAATCAAAATTTCCCCAGATCTCCCGAAAACAAAAGATGCATCTAAGCTGAAAGCATCTAGTTTTATGTGTTTAGCTTGATTCTTCTCCTATTTCATTGCAGTTTGAAATAATTGTTGGAACAGAGTTGTTGTTAGGGTGGTGCATCCTTACAGGGTAAAGGAAAATTTCAAGTGATTTTTTTCTCTATTCCTCAATGAATGATCCATTAATTTGAAGGCTTGATCAAGAAGCCTCCCTGTAGCATTATTTTATTTCCGTCCAGCCCCTCAAACACAGCTGAAAACATTCATGAGATATTAGGAAATGTAAAAAATTTTCCAGTAAGAAAAGCAACTCCATGGTTACATGTTTTTACTAACACTAGTACAATTTATTCACAACGGAATTATTCTTTTATTTTTACACACATAGCTGAGAGATGACCAATGGCTTATGAAGATTCATGCTCAATTATTATTATTTGGTGAGATAACACATTTACATTTTGGAATTGCTTTGATATCTGGGAAAATGCATTTTGGGTATTGCTGAATAATATTGCTGAATGGTTTCTGGAGCACCCAAGAACCACCAGGAGATTCTCCTGTATAATCTCTAAAGTTTGTCTTCATTCCCTGGGCTATGTGTAAGTCATCTTGCATCGTCGGGTGGGAGATGGCAGTATTCTGCTTCCTCTCTGTCTGATGCAGATTAATTTGCATAAATTAAACTTGGCATTCTATGCAAGTAACTGTTCCCAGTAAACCAGGGAGTGATGGGTTCTGCCCTAAGTGCCCCAAAAACCAGAGGAGAATACAAGAACATCCTCCCATCCCTTGCTCTGAAATGTGGGCTCTGTGTCTCTGAGAGGAAAGGAATCACAATCATTCATCCAGAGCTCAACAAGTAAGTTCTCATCTTGTCTGAGAGCTAGGAAAGAATAACATAATCAATATTTTCCATTCTTGAAAAATCTAAATCAGTACAAAACGTCTTTTTCAAAACAAAAGGCCATTTGACACTGTTTTATAAAGGAAGACTATGGAGTCAGAATTTGCTGGTTTTACATTTCAGAAACAAGAATTTATAGAAATTCTTCTCTCCAAATCTGTTTTAATTTTGACAGTGACTTGCATTTTTGTAATACTGTAAGATGGAAACAATTTCAGACTCTGAAATATTTAGAAGAAGATGTTTTATTGGGATGAAATATTTTTAAATTGTTCTATTAAAAAAGAAAAAGGCAGCTACTTTTGTGGGTCCATTATCAGGTCAGAATATAGACATGGACATGAGCAAATAGATGAATTGTCACCTGGCTCAGATAAATTTGAAAGCCTTTTCTCTCTTTCTACCCTTGTCCTTCAGAATAAAATTAATTGTGATTGGGAAAAAAAAAAGCAATCTTGTAAAGCTATTTCTGGTTATTGAGTATAACTATATCTAAAACCTAACCATTGCTTTGTTTTTCTTGGAGCTTTTTTGGTGCTTATTTTTTGGGTTTTGTTTGTTTTGGTTTTTGGGGTTTTTTTTTTGTTTTGTTTTGTTTTTAATTGAACAGTTTCTATAGCCAGACTGTTTCTGGAAACTTTCTTTTCTGAGTCAGAGTTCAAAAATAAAAGCCAGCTTAAAGCACATTCATCAGGCACCATGAGAAGGAACATTTGTAATAAGTAATGCTATTGCAGTGAGCAGGGCTTGAACAAAGCTAGTGATGCTATTTCAGCACTGTGGAGTCCATCCATCCTATTCCTCTATGAATAGTGGTAATCGGGGAAAAATCATGATTAGATTTGTTTGTGCTTCGTGTGTGGTGTCTGTATTTTGTACATCTGTCAGTGTCACTGAATGATGATGAAATAGCTAATTCATGTGCTCTCTGCCTGAAACTTACTGTAACAAATGTGAGGGTACTGAAACAAATGGTATGGCTGAAATATAAATCCTGGTTGATGGCTTTTAGTAATAGAAACACAGGGAGGGTGTTGCCAGCTGCAAGACCAGCTTCTGATAAAAACTTCAGTGGCTGACTTTATTCTTGTTCAAAGTAAAGAGATTTAACAGCAACCAGAATTAACCTCATGGAACTCATCTCTAGGTTCAGTCTGGGTGAAACATTAAGGAAGATGAATTCAGAGCCTAGTTTTGGGGTATAGGACAGTGGGAGCTGCCATGGTACCAGGCTGTCACCCCAGGCAGCAGCTCAGGGAACACAGGAGTGGGAGTTTCCACCAACTCATCACCTGGTTGCCCCACTAGGTGCCCCATTTCATTTTTCCCCCCTCTCTTTTTCCCCCTGCCCCATGCTGACATCTCACAAAAGCTTTAATGGGGATTTATAAACACTTATCTTTCAGAGGCACTGCTGTGAGCCTAATGGAACCATTCCTTCACAGCATTAACTAACAAATCTTTGGCTTTAACAGCAAAGGTCTGGGAAAGGGAATGTTGTTCTTTTTCGGCAGAGTGAGGACAACACTTAGCACAGAATGCCAAGAAGGTGGATGTGGAAGGAGCCACAGCAACCAAATGGGCTCTGGCTTTTATTCAAGTTCATGACTCACAATTCAGAAGATGCGCTATAGGCTGGACCTGTCCTTAGTACTAAAAAAGGATATTTTGTAGCCTTTGTTATGGATTACAAAAACTGAGTCAAGGATTCTATTCTCACCCTAGACACTTAAAATCAAAGCTGCTGTTTCTCACAAAAATCAGCCTGTACTGAGAGGGCTGCCAGGGAATGTTTTCCCTTGCTTGTCTGAGTGCTGAGGCACCAAGCATTTGTCTCAAGCTGAGAATTCATATCCCAAGTCCCAAGCTGCCTTCACTGGCCATAAGGAGGGAGCTCTGCCTGTCCCAGTGCCTACTGTGAGAAAGGTGAAGAGCACTGCTCAGCCAAGTGCCAGGGCTTATCTTTTGTCTCACATTTTGGGACATTTTGAGTGCTGCAAATCCATCCCCTTAGAGGTTTACATTTCCCATGGGTATTTGATAGCTATGCCTTGGCTGCAATGAATAATGAAATTGTGGACTGTAGGCATAAACAGGGATTTTTTTTACACTGGTTTCTACATAGTATGGGTGAATTTAATTTCACTTAGATAAAAGTTAGATGCTTAGGCTGCACTGCTATCCACAGCAAAACACAGGCATCTCCAGAGGGTCATTTTTCCCATTTGCTTTAAGTATCTAACATAGGGTGGAATCAATCTCTTGCTGGAGATGCCAAACACTTTACTGACTATATAAGTGGTATATGCAAGATTTCCTTAGCCTAGATATCAAACTCTTAGGCAGATGGCTCCTACTCAATGTCATTGATTTTTTTAAAAATGCTCCAAGAGAGATTGCAAAGCAGTTTCACACAGTTATCCTCTCCCACCACATTTACAGAAAAGAGCAGTCCTGCATTTTTAAGAGAATTTCTTCCTCATTTCCCAAGAATGTCTAGAGGTCTCCTTAAGGTAACCATTAAAAAAATACAGATACAGGAGAGAGAAAGTGTGTGGATTGATTCAGTGGGAAATAAGAACACATTTAATTCATTTCTTCTAGAGTTTTCAAGCTCCCCATAGGATTTTCTGTTCATACTTCCTTTGGTGAAGGCTTAGAAATCTATTTAGCCACTGTCAAATATCACGGACTATAAAAGATACATACTTGGGGTTATGATTAATTCCTCCCATATAATCAGCCATCTTCTCTTGTTTGCTGAGAGGAATGGACTCTTGCACATTGACTGTAAAAGCACATTGTAATTTTTTGGAGCTGCTGCTTTGATTTGTGTTGGTTTCTCTTCTCTAAGCCTGGCAAAATATATTGTATATGAGTATGCATAACTCGACAGCCTTTGTCTGACTTGGAAACAAATGTCTGATTGTTGTTCCAACTCTTTGTGGGACAGAAATTCAAGTGGCATAAATCAGTTTGTCTTCACAGATTTAAAAGAAAATCCCCAAAATAATTCTGGCACACAGAGTTAAAATATATGAAGTTATACATCTTGGACCTTGATACTTTCCCTCTTTTTTTGTCCTTTTTAAGAAAAGCAACACAATTCACACAATTCAGCAGAGACAAAGTCACTTTCCTGAATCCTTATTTACAAGGACGTACTCAGCAGCAGCAATTGGCTTGTTCCAACTGGATCACTGGCTGTAGCAGATAAGATATATTAAAATTTTAATTGTATTTCATCATGAATACAACTGTTTTGCATCAGTCACTATAGAAGCCCCATTTAACTATTCTCTGCTGGTTTCTGGACAAGAGAGGCCTCAAATTTAATTAGAAGTGTGAGATGCAGCCAAGAATTTGATAACTAACAGCAATTCTGATGGAGCTAAAACCCCAAAAAGGAGAACAGTGAGAGATAAGATTGCTTTTAAATAGAGGTAGTAAATGCAATTTTGCTGTTGCTGATGGAAGATGCAAAGGTAAATGCCAACTCCAACGTACAGTCCCAAGTGACTCTGCCTGGTGGCAATAGAATTTCAGTCATCTTGAGGCACTTTCTCTTCAAATTCCTGCCACATAATGAAGTAAAATAAGTTTATTTGCATAGCTGATAAATTATGAGGGATCTGATCTCAGCTGGTGTGGTGACTCAGTGATCATGACAGTCAAATCTTAAATTTCTGACAAGCAAAGAAATGAGTGCAAGGAAAATTTCAGCTATTTAGCAGGTGTTAAATTTAGGTAGAGGATAGAAAAGTACAAGGTGAAGAGTTTATGGGAGAGAATGACTCAAAATTTCAGGAAAATCTGAATTTTTCAGGAAAAATTAACTATAAAAATATGAACATTTTTCTGACTAGTATAAAGGTCAGCACTAATATCTATCTGGAACAGTGATCTTAATCTTGGAGATAACTTTGCCTCACACACAGGTGTACCTGAGCTTTCCCTGTTCCATCCAGCTTGGGAGCTGGTGTCACACCACCAGCAGACATGGTACAAACCCCTTGGGGCTTTTTATGTGGAGTCAAAAATTGGGTCAAGCCTGCAGCCCTGGCATGACTACTGGTACCTTGGAAGTCAGGCTGCAATTATCTTGGATATGTGTATGTCTAAACTGCTGTAAAAATAAACTTTTCATAGTAAACCTCCTTCCTGGAAATAAGCTTTTTTTGTTGATTTACAAATCCAGGGGTGTACCAACAATCTGGCCATCGTGCCTTTCAAAAAGGCAGGCTTTGTGTTGTTGAAATTAGCAGTGCTAAACCCTGCTGCTGGAAGTGGGACCAAAACATAGAGACTGCCTGAGATTCAATATGTGATCTCTAAATAAACACTAACGCCATTGACATTAGGGAACCCATCTGCTTCTTTATTCCTCTACCACTACAAAACCCATGGTATGTGGTTGGAACAGATGTTTCATGTCTGCAAACGATGATATGCTGTGTTATTAAACCAAGAGGGTCATTAAACTGAGTGGTAGGCACTTTTTCAGTCTGTAACTGCAAGATCATCAACACATAACCTTAGGGTTATGGAAAACCCTCATGCTCCTCTCCTGACTGTGTGTAACTCATGCAGCAAACACTCAGCAAATACCATGAACATCTCCATTAAAGCTTGATAATGCAGGAGTGCCTGTAGGCATCTGTACAAGTGTCGGCGTTGTGTCTTAATGACTTTTTGCCTGAAGCAATTCTACGTTCAGCTGCATCTCAAACTAGTCAAATAACTGTTGCCCACCTAGATAAGAATGTGAATTCTCTATTGTTTTAGGTAATAATATTAGGTTGGTCTATTCCTTGATATCAGAGAAGTAAACAAGAATCTCTGCTTGAGAAAGGTATCTTTGTTTTTTCCTATTATTGGGTTTTTTTCCATTATTATTGTATTTTTCTATTATTATTGTTATTATTATTTCTAGATTCTTTTTCTCTTTACCTTTAATCAAAGCTTCAGCACAAAGGGTTTTTCATATGTAGCTGCCTTTATTACAATTCTATTCATACAGTATTCTATCCTACTGGAACTGCAGCAAACATATTACAGTAACATAGATTTCCACAAATACATGTATTTTTTGGCTCCCTTTGGATTGAAAAATGTCTATTTTCCATTTTCAAATATCATGTAAGAAGCTTTTGCTTTGTCTCTGAAGAATGACTGACAGAGTAACATGAGCCCCAGAGTGAAGCAGTTTTTATTGAAGGATAATATTTCTTTATTGAAAACCTTAAAAAAAAAAGGATTGGCACCAGTCTTTCAGAGATCCATTTAAATTCTTTAATTAAAATGTATCTCCTTATTTAGCAGGATCCTTGGGATTCTTACCCATAAATTTTCATTGTAAATTTTCATAAATGCAGTGATATTAAGGGCAGAGTTCCTGGGAAGTCTAAGGAGAATTGGAAAATAATATTTAAGGACACAATATTCAGTTCAAGCAAGTAATGTTAAATTCACGTGGAAAGCATGAACACTCTATGAGTTAAACAGAGATCACAGTCATATTTGAATGAAACATTTACTTGTAAGTTTATTACTATTTATGTGTCCATACGTGTACTGAACATAACAGACTTGTTAAAAAGAACAGAGAAGGAATAATTGTCCTTTTGTCCTCAGCCACTCAAAACTGTTCCTTTTAATCTTTTGCTGTTAAAAAAGCAATGTTTTTGCTTCTGTCTTGCAATAGTACTTGAGTTTACGAATGTCTTAAGATGTTTGTAAGCATTGATTTTTGCAGACCATTCATGGATTGAAAGTACTTGAGGCTCCCAGATGTTCCCAGGGAAAGATAGCTATATAGAAATGTCTAATCACTTTAACCTTGAATATATGAACTGCACCTTGAGCTTCAGTCTGGATTTATTTTTTATTATTATTATTATTATTATTATTATTATTATTATTATTATTATTATTATTATTATTATTATTATTATTATTATTTTCTTTATTTTCAGTGGGGGCAGGAAAGAACAGTTATAAACACTGGGAGCTTCTGGAAAAAGATGGGACAGGAAAGCTCTGCTTACAAATTTTAAATGTAGTGAGAAGGTGTACAAGCAGCTGTAAGTCTCATATGCACACTTCCAAAAATCTGGAAAATTCACTCTAGGTGGCAGTCTCTTTTGTCGGAATGGCCAGAGCAAGCAAGGATTGAATCTAACAGATCTTCCTTGCTCTATAGCAGCTTATCTTTCAGATGAGAGGAAAAGACAGATCACTGGAAAAGTGTGGCACTATTCACATCTCAATTTTTGTTGCTCTGAAGTGAGTCTCACCTGATTATCTCAAAGTTGTTTATCAAAAATGGTCAGTACCCTAAAAGAGAATGAAGACATTGGAACAAAAAAACGGATGCTGAGACAGGCAGAGCAGGGAGATCTCCAAAATTCTCACGTAGAGAATTTTCTTATAGATTACACTGTACCCCCAAAGGACGTCAGGCAGATGCACCTTTCATTGTGATTGATGGGCAGAGATCAGACAAGCAGTGCTATTGTTTCACTGAAAATATTTAAGAATAGCTATTTCCGTTTGTCCATCTGCCCTCGCTTGTTGTGCACAGAAGAAAAGGTCTCTTCCAGGCTCATTTCAGGATGACTCCTTGGTCTCTGCTCTCTCTCTTGATATCCTCTCCTGCTTCTGTCAGGTGCTTTTGGAAGGGTCCTGTGTCTGTTGTGAATGTAGCATTTTAAGCTGGCCTAAACACAGCTGAAACACAGGTATGATTGCCTAAACACAGCTGAAACACAGGTATGATTTCCTAAATACAGGTATGATTTCCACATTCTGAGGCAAATATCTTTTCACACTAGTGTGTGCTGCAGTAATTCAGTCACTTTTCACGGAAAAATAATTAAAGCAGTTGCAATGGCCACTGTGTAATCAATGCATAATGTCAGTGCTCTACTGGAAATGTACTTACCAGTATGTTATTCTGGACTAGTACATCTGGTGCTTGTGTCTCCACATTCCCCTATGAAGAAAAATTCTAATATTACAGATTGTGAAAGTATGGCCAACATATTGCCTGTGGTACATTCAAAAAAACATGTGACTTTCAAGTTACATGGGCCTAGTATTCAAAAACCAGTTCTATAAGGATGAATTTGTAAAGGAAAGTTTCTCCTAGCAGTGGAAATTCAGCCAGCATGTGGGCAGTAAACCTCTGACTTCAAAGACTCAGTTTCATCTCTACCTGATCTCAGTAAAAGGAGAGTCAAATGCATCTGACTGAGAATTTTTGGAGATGTAAGGTCAAGGTAGATGCATTTTTCAAATATTCAAGCTAGTAAATACCATCATTATGTGAACCACTGGGTGTTACTATAGCTGACCAACTTGGAAGCATTTCTATTCATCTGGACTTTTAGAAATATGCTATATGGCTGGCTGATGAAAAACTTTGATTCAAAGTGTATTTAGATGCAAAATCATGGGCAGCATTTCTCCAAAGCCTCTTGGAAGAACAGAAATATAGTGTTTTCATTTTCTTTACAATTGTCATGTTGCGATTTGCTTTTAAAGGAGGTGGTTTTTTCTTATTTTTATTTTTACTTTTCTTTTAGAAGTTGCTGTCTCTCAAAGAAGAAATTGTATTTAAGATCAATAGCATTGGACTAAATGAACCCTTCTGCTTTGATACTGTAGCTAATCATCTCTTGCTTGGCCTTTCAGAAACCTTTCAGGAGTCTTCTATGCAGCATTATAATGACAGAGCCCTTAACATGAAACTTCTAACCTGTTAGGAAGTGGATTTCACAAACTTTGTGTGACTAAGTGGCAAGTTTGGCTGTACATTGCACCAACCTTAGCTACCAGCTATTCTTCCTCTAAATATTCTGGCTGCAGAAAAAAGTTCCATTTCAATTTCCATGCATCTGTGCAAACACTGCAAGTTTACCAGTGCAGTTTCACAGGTGATGTGTCCTCCTTGCTATTCCAAGAGCTTTCTTGCTCTGTTCAGGTACCACAGCTCCCCAAGTAGTGCCACAACCCCATAACCAAGCCTGCCAGTCCTCTAAGCCAGAGTGCAGAAAAGTATAGCACTGCAAGATCACTGTAATTTTTAAACAGAAAGATTGTTATACCCTGGACACTTCCCACTGGGCACCATTTCTTCTGTAAGAACTCCCAATCAGGCCTGTCTAATGTCATGCTGGGAATCTGCAGCAGTCTACGGAGCTCCTGAGACCTGGCTCATGTTCTGCTCCGTCTTATCATGTCTTGTGTCTTCCCAGACAGGCTTCTCATCAAGACATCAAAAATACTGCTGTATTCACAAGGGTGACTGATTTTCCCTTCTTTCATTAGTTTCCTGTCCCTAGACAGAAGAATTTACTGGCCTCAGGTTTCCCTAGGGTCCTCTCCAAAGTGGTTGCTGTTATCAGGAGTTTTTCCTGGGTTATCAGGGTAAAGAGCTTCATTTTGCAGTGCTACACAGTTTTCCTCTGCAGAGATGTCTCTGGAGTTGCACATCAAAAGGAGCAGCCTCTGGTGGGGATTCTTAACATTCCATGCCCAGCACAGGAGGAAATCTGGGGTCAGGTTCCAGGTGATGCAGTAGTACCAAATCTGATTTGTACACTGTAAACATGATTTGCAATTCAAAGTCTTGTTTTTCAGTAGAAAAAGTAAATAAGATTGGGCTGACTTTTGTTAGCACAGACCAACACAGTGAAAACATGGCCATTCAGGGACTGTCAAAGCTGCTTCTCCATCAGCTTTACTTTTGCTCTCCAGTCTCTGTCCTGACACAGGTTTTGCTCTTTGCCAGCCAAGGCAAAAATGAGTACAGAAAGATGTCTGAAGAGGAATTGATACTGCAGGCGAGAAATAAATTTTGCTGCCTGGAATTTATTCAAACATTAAAGTCATATATTCCTTGCAGTCTAAACTTGGAGAAGAAATCACAGAGCTGATGAAACATCATACCTGTTTTCCATGTCTGCTTTTGAAAAGGCAAGTCCTATTTTTTGAGGATGAGAGCAGAGTGTGATGTTTTATTAGAGACCCCTGAAATTTCACCTTGTCTCCTGGTCGCCACCAGTCAGGTGTGAACACAGGAGTTGCAGGTGAATTTAAGCTCCCTTTTCGTAAGAATGTGGGCTTCCAATCAAGGTTAAGAATGACCTGAGAAATCTCGTTATCCAGTGAAGTCTAAGTTGTGACTGCTCAAGTGGACTGTGGTGACTGTCCATTCTCTCTTTATATCAAATATAAGTGGATCTCTTTGGAACTGATATACGTTTGAACCTTGAATCTTCCAAGACTGTAAGATCACAACACAGTGGTACTGCTGGATCTAAAGGCCTGGAAGCTTCATTTGACTTCTAACTTCCACTTCTGGAGGTACAGGATTTTCCAGCAGTTTTTGCAAAGAATTCCGAGAAACAACATCCCTACCTATATGTTTATCAAGTTGGTATGCAGCCATTAAAGGATTTTATTGTATATGTACGTGTATATTTCTGTAATTGCCTGTTGAGAGAGAATTACTGCATTTACAACAGAAATGCTTAGCTCCTGTAATGATGCAGTCAGGCATCCTAAAGTAGTATCACACCAGAAGTCAGATTTTTATTTGACAGAAATAGAAAAGGTTCAAAAATGAGGGAGGGAAGTTTGTGAAGCAAAAAAGAAATGAATTTTAATAGTTTCCAAGTTGTCACAACTTCTTGGCACACCGTATAATTCAGGTGCTAAGAGCTAATCCCTGGGAAAATCTGAACTATCTTTGGCAAACACCATTTAATTCTTTAAAGGGTCATTCCTGTGACACTCCACTGCAGGATTTGGTTTTGCCTCTGAAATTTTATGTCAGAATTCTTCTCTAATTGAGCTGTCACTCCAAAGCAGCGCTGTGCTATTGTCCTGACATCAGGAAGTCCCTGACAGCAATGACCATGTGTCGGGCCATTCGGCCTGATGTGAGAAGCAGTTGATTTGTCCAGAATGAGGGGCAGCTAAAATGACAGGAGCTCCTTTGTCTGCCATGGCTGGCAGACCCTGCCTTGCCACCTTGGTGTCCAGGGGAAGCAGAAGATTGAAGAGATTGGGGTCTCTTTGTGGCTTCATTTTTGAACACTGTGGTGCATTGAAATAGTCACACAACTTCCCTGTGCTTTCGCTGTCAAATCAGGTTCACACCAGCAAATTTTGCTGACAGATTCTCTTTGCTCAGTCACATAACATTTTGTCCCAAAGGATAGTGAACATCTTGTCAAGCAAAGTTACCCCAATGAGGGCAGCAAAGAGCACTGTAGTATCTAACTGTCCCTCTCACTCCCTTCTTTGGGGAAGTCAGTCCTTAACTATGGGTGTAATGCCACTTCAGTGAATACTTCTGAGTTTGTTTTAATATTTTAGGTAGCTAAATGCTTCTTAGTCCTTGAGGATCAATATTGAAGAATTACATCACTTAAAGAAGTCATTTTTTGTCATCTTTCAGATGAATACTATCTTTCTCTTGAAATATCTGTGGTGTTCCTTGATCAAAGATTCACTTGAGAAGCCTTTTTTCTGACTGCCATTATCCACTGTCGTTCTGTGTCTTTTGCTGTTTTCTTTGGTTTTTTTCATGAGATTCTTCTTTTAAAAAAATAGCTAAAGGTTTTCAGTAACATGTATTTCCTTTTTCCATTGCACTTGCTGGGGTTTTCCCTTAGTTAAAAAAAAATAATTCTGGATGGATTGAATCATTCTGGTTTGTGCTATTTCTTGAGAACAGGCTCAGTCCAAGTTTTTTGGTAACAGAAACAACAAATAAAACTGAATTAATCTGCAGCAGATGCTGCAGGTAATGTCATAGTAAAAGACAAAAATCTCTTCCTTTCCAAGCTGTGTTTTGTCCTGTTGCTCTGTGTTTCACATGAGTCACAAAATCACTACTGAAAAGAATGGGAATAGGCAGAGGCTTTCCCTTGCAGCATGGCAGAGTTACCTGGACAGTAAGTGGAATGGATTTAGTTAGTGTCTCTGAGAATTACCAGCAGCAGCCTTACTGCAGATATTGAATAAGTGTGCACTGAATGTTGGAATAGGGTGGTGTGACTGTACCAGGTGCTGTCAGTCAAAGCATCCCAACCCTCAGAAATCTTTCCAGACTCACTCTCTCCATAGCCAGGCCTGACAATGCTGAATTCATCATTCAGTCATGCTGCTATGCTCAGTGAGGCATCAAGAACTAGAGATATCACTGAATAGAAGGAGCAGCAATGCTCCTTATGCTCTCCTTAGCAGGCTCCTGGTGAGAATCCTCAACGAGTAAAACATCACAGAAAGGTACAGAGGTATAAGAGATATTATGTCTACATTCCAATTAGCATCAATGTGCTCTCTTTTTCTAACTAACTGTCCAAGCAATTGATTTCATTGCTTTCAAAACTTTCAATAAACTCAGATGACCTGTCAAAGAGATGTATGAGCCATTAAAATCCACAGTTACATTACTTCAAGTCATAATTAAAACTACAGTCTCAGACTCTTCAGACTGAAGTAAGACTTCAGTCCTCAGCCACTGATTTTTAAGGGAAGAATGTTTAACTGGTGATGTAAAGCCCAATGAATCACCAGACTTCAAGCAGAAAAAAAAATTAGCTCCTCCCAAACAATCTCCTATAATGAGTTTTACTGTGAAAGCAAGGGGGACAGGGAGAAAAGGAGAAGTGAGGCTAAATGATTCTAAATTTGTACTGTGTTTTTACAACCATTTAGAATTGAAGTCAAATATAGTTTGACATTTAATTGATATTTCAAGTGTTTAAAAGGGACAAGCACTACATTAAATTTTACCACATAAATCTGACAATATAAACCATCTTGCACTTCGCTTAGCAACAGCTGCAACACAATGCAAGTAGAAATGCCATGTAAAAAAATCGCCTACCTCTGTCCACTAATCCTTCCAAGCTTTCTAAAACTTTCTAAAGTTACCTCAACAAGCTTTGCTACTTTATCTTTCCAATTTCATCTCTATGCCGGGGATTTTATTTTAAAAAAACAGCAATGAAGGCAGCTAAAGACTGTTGCCTGTTTTGTTTTTCTTTTCAGAAGTTGCTGTATTTGTCCTGGTGCCACTGAAAGGGCAACTCTTCCCCTCTGCTCCCTGTGCTTGGTGGCTTTTCCCTGAGGTACTGGAAAGGCATCACCCTTTTTGGAGCACCAGTTGTATCTTCCCATCTTTATTGCATGCTGACTCTCCTCAGTAAGAGCAGCAATAGAAGAGTAGCTTAGCACTGATAGAGTGTTTGTCATTCTTTGTATTATCCTTTGTATTCTCCAACATATACAGTTCTTCATGTCTCCTTTTTCTCAAGAATGTTTCTGCTGCTTCTTACTACAAAAATCAATTTTCCAACAGCTTAAAAAACCAGATATTTGTTAATAATATAATTAGCCATTACAATTAAGATGTCTCCTTAACAAAAAAATGTCTGTTGAAGGTATAAACTTGTTAGGAGGCTAAACAAATATGAGATCTAAAGGTAAAGTACAATACAGAAATGAACAGGTTAAAGGACTAAATCTGTTTAAAAAATAGATGTCACTGATATCACACACAGTGATATTTCATTAAATGCCTTTGGAAAAAAGAAAAAGACCTTTCGAAAGATATAGAGAAATAAGTGTGACAAGAGGGTTGATGTGCCTCAGGAAAGACCAATTTTTGGTTTTGTTTATCTAAAAAGAAGTGCTGTATGAATATCTGGAATAAACCTCTGCAGAGCAGGGTTCACAGAGATCAGGAGAATGTATGAGGTTCAGCAAAGGCCACCTCTGTCCTTAAGCCTCTATTTATCTGTGTTACAAGGCTCTTAAGAAAATGACATTTCTGTACACCAGCACAATCTGTTTAACAGGCTTCTACTGCATTGCAAAAGCTTCTGCTGTCCACTGGATTTGCTGTAGGGCTTCTGACTAACAGATCAATGGATCCCTTTGTCCAGCATTTTCAGTCTAAGGTGCTCATTCTGATGTGGCTTTGTAATCCTGGTCTCAAAGCACTAGGCTGAGATCCTAAAGGTTTGAAAGATATTTGGACATCTGGAAATCAGTTTTCTTAGGGCTCCTTCCATCTGCTCTTTCCTGCTACTTCCATCAGCCTATGGGAACTCTCCTTGAGGCAATGCAGAAGCATCTGAGGAATATTTGCTCCCACCTTCTCTGAGACTCATTATATTATTCACTGCTGTGCCATGGATTCCATACCTGTGCTTGGTTCAGCAGGGAAAAACTAACGTTTTTCTTTTTCTAACTGGCAGGAAACTGGATCTAGCTTAACTCAAATGGGGTAACCAAGACCCAGCATGCAAACAGGGAAATGTACTCTACAACTGATAGGAAATGTAGAGTAGCAGGATGGGTGAGAGGTGGACTCCATCCCAATCAAGATATTTGAGTACTTAAACCCAGGAGAGGACAAGACATTTCTCTCTCACACCTTAAGGATCAATGATTAAACCATTAAATATCAGGGTTTTGGGCGAATGGGAATCCAGAGATTCTAAAACTTCAGCCATGACACCTTTTCACACCCAAAAGATCTGCATCTCATGGGGAGTGAAGATACTGCAAAAGTTATAAGAAGTGTCATTTCCACAGTGGCTGTAAAATTTTATTTTCAGTCAGCCCTACCTTAAAGCACTTAGGGATCTTGTGCAATTAAAATTAGAATAAAAAATTAATTTTAAATTCTGCAGAATTTAGCCTCTCCTGTCCATATGTGAAAATAAAAGTGATTCTTTTGGACTTGGTTTTTTGGTCTTTTTTTCCTTTGTTGATCTCTAGTAAATGCCTGCAGAGAAAATCCAGGTTGACGACAGGACATCTGAAAGTATAAAGAAATATAAATCAAAATGCAAATATCAGTCATGATTGTAAAATAGCCTGCTTAAATGAGCACCATGATATATATATATAGCATAAATATGCATCCATGCCTCATTTTGGTCTACTTTTAACATCAATAGATTCCCCAGAAATGGTGATAGGGGTAACTGAATAGGAAAACTGATGTTTATCCATTTCTGAGCTCTCCCACTTCTGCTTATTCCTCCTTTGGAGAGATTTATATAAAAATAGCATATTACTCTTCAGTTCACAATCAGGCATTGAAATATCCAAATCAGCTTTGTGGGGCTGGATTTGCCCAACCATGGAATCTGAAAGAATACAGTACACAGATTGAGAAATTAATTTAGAGGGGTTTTTCATTGCTAATAATAAAGTTATATTTACAGAAAGAGTAGATTCAGAGAGGGGATGAGGCAGTTCTCCCTTAGTCATTAAAAAGATGGAATTCAGAAGCCATCATCCTTTTCATTACATGATTGTTTTCTATCTGACTTACATTCAACAAATAAAAGCAAATCCTACTGAGGCATGCATAATGCTTTCAGCAACAGATGCTGACAAGGGCATTAATAAATCATGATCATTATTGAAATTCTTAAACCAATATTTTGTTGCCATACATGCTGTTAATTACAATTTCTTATTTATTTATGCAGATTGTACTAATCTTTGCCTAAGACACCAATTATTCAAATGGCTGAAGCAGAGTGGTGTATAAAGGCCATGATCAATACAACTGGGGTCTGGAACAAGAAGCATCGAACGGTTGATGCTTTGACATGGAAAATGAGAGTCAGGACTCTGGAGACCAAGAGCTAATTGGGAAGTGTTGAGTGTTTCATTGACAGTCAAGCTCAAACAGACCTGGATTGCATGTTTCTTCTCATTTCACCTTTTCCCAGATCCTAGCCAATGAAGAAAATGGACAAGCCAAAATCATCATCTCATAAATGGCAGTATCCCCTGAAATTTAGGGAGAGCTTTTGCTTTATCTGGCCTGAACTCAAAATGCTGCAGATATCTGGTACTCCAAATTGTATATCTGATGTTTTTGGAAAAAGAAGAGACGAGATGCTCTGGTGGTACATAACCACCATCCTGCTTACCAACAGAAAAGACTAAACGAAGAAATCTTATGAGCTGATTCACCTGCAAGACCAGATCACTTGTGGGCAAAATAGCAATGAATTTCAGTCCAGCATCCACCATGTAGATTTCCTAAGACTTTTCTCAGAGAATGTCCACAATCACTGGAACCTCCTATTCTGTATCAATGCTCTGAGTGACAAAATCATCTGCCTCCTCCAACTCCAGTGCCCTCAGAGTGAGCAGACCAGCATCATACTGTTTTCTTTTTCTTCTTGTATAAAAACCAAGACATAATTCAAGTGCCCTGGATAGTGTCAGCTGCTCTGAAATTATATCAAGGGAATATGTTTGATCCTTTGAGTACCTTCCATATTCTGCTGAAGTCATGCTTAAAATGAGTGAAGCTCAGACACTGACTTCATCTCACTCAATTGTGTTTAAAGGCCTTTGCTGATCAGGGCTCTGGGGACTCCTGGAAAAAAAAAAAAAAACCAAGGAACACAAGAGAGTAGAAGGTTTCATTCCATATAATTGCTATATATGGACAGAACTGCTCTTTTACTTCTAATAGCTATTTAAAAACTTAGGTAAATACTGATTTATGTGTCAAAGCTCTAAGCACTCCATTGATCCGGTAAATGTACAGCTAAGGACTGCTCAGACTTGGTGGCTGTTACGCTCTATCAGACTAATGTATATTTGCATTATTTACTTGGTTGGCATTAGCAGCTTGATGGAGCTGCTCTGGGAGCTGTTCTGAGACACAGCTCAGCCCAGAGTGGCAGAAATGATGGCACATGAAGCCTGACTTTGTGCCTGGGAGCAGCTGTGCAGCCTCGTGCCTGGGTTCAGAGATGAGTGTGGGGCTGTGGGCAGGAAGCAGGGACACGTTTTCCTAGGAGAGCTCACAAGCTGGTTTTCCTGCACTGCATTCTTCCCTGGCTCTGCAAGATTACATCAAGCTCCCACATGGCTGGAAAGGTAAATTGCTTGTGATGGAATAAAAAAAGCCACTATCAAAAACCAAGATGTGTTTGTTTTGCAACTGATCTAGGAGCCAGCCTTTCACAAAGGCCCAGCTCAAAGGGGAAAATGTGACTGCCAGGCAGTTAGATATGGACAGGATTGTTTTTGATATGGTCTTCTGAATTAGGGATTAGAAAGTGATCAAAGAAAACAAAAAATCATCTGTATGAGAGAAGGAAATCCCAATACAAAAAAAATTTGTTTCTGTAGTTAATGAGATGCATTATTTGCTCCTCAAATTCACTGTTTACCCCTTCATTGCGGGAGGAGGGGACAGGGCAGATGGGGCAGAGGTGCCCTGGGAGGATTCTACTGTATGAACATCAATCACCTGTAGTTCACTCCCTCCCTTCTGGAATATTCCCTGTTCCTCACCTCCCCATTGGACCTTGTCACAAGACCACCCTCTCCCCACATTCCTATAGGTGTACCCCCAATCACCCCACCTTGTCCCCTCCTCTGAGCCCTGTCCCCACTGGTTGATTCGCACCCCGACCCTGCCTACCCTCTCCCCTTTATAAACCCCGGTCCCACCCCGGTCCTGGGCTCGAGCTCACCCTGACACCGGCTCCCTTGGACTGTGGTTGCACCCCTGCTTTCCCTCCCTCCTTGCACCCTTGGACCATCCTCAAATAAACCCAGCTGGATTTGCACTGGTGCCTCGAGTCCTCCTTCTCCCCGGTCACACGATCGATATCCATCCGGGACTGTGCTTATGGGGGACGGGGAGGAGTTGCTCCTCCGGGACCCACGAGCGAGTGACCTGCCTGCACCCACACAGGAGTTCCCTTGCGGGGGGAACCATCCTGTACATCATGATCCCCACTTCATAAATCCCTTCCTTCCTTCCTTCCTTCCTTCCTTCCTTCCTTCCTTCCTTCCTTCCTTCCTTCCTTCCTTCCTTCCTTCCTTCCTTCCACCCATCCATCCATCCCCAATTTAGGCCCATCTGCAGGCAATGCACCTTTCCTAATGAACCCAGAGGGGGCCCTTCAGCACCAGTCACTTACGCTAGGGACAAATGGGTCTTCAGTGCAAAGGAAAGATCCTGGCTCTGAGTCATTATTGTTAATCAGACTCATAGCCCATGGTTTCTCATGGCATAACCTCCAGAGTAAGCCACTCTGCAGGGCTTTTTGGCTTTTTTGTCACTGCCTATAAAGATCCCCTCTAAGGAAGTGCAGCTGCTTCCATGTGGCTCTGATTGCACTGACAGCTGGATGATATCCATCCTTTCCTTTCCTCCCATGAGCAGTGCACTGCTAGAAACATCCAGCACCACAAGACACAGACTCAGGGACTTCTCTCTCCCAGCTTCTGTGAAGCATTGACCAATTCAGGGAGAAGTACAGGAAAAGTGCTCTGAGGATCATGCATCTGTCTGCTATAACAAGTAGACCAGCACGTACACTGCCAGGCTGAGACAAGGATAAATCCCAAGTCAAAGCCTTGCCAGACAGTTCGTGATATTAGCTCAGTAGTCAGAGGGTTTTAAAAAGTCACATTGTGATCTTTTGACTTGTTTTCTGTTGCTGCACACAAGAAGACAAAGGAGTGGAAAGGAAGATTAGAATTTTTCAGTTGCTCCTGAAATGTTGGAACCTAGAGATAGTGTGTGTGAATGAATATCTAAGAATATGGCAAAATCAGATATCTTCAGGCTCCTGAGATTTCAGGGGAAAGTCCTGTAAATAACATTTTACATTGCAGTTGTGGCAGTAGTATTCAATATTCCCTCATCTATACAAAAGATAGATCTAAAATATACATTGAAAGCAATGAGAACTATCTTTACATCTTTTAGAAAATATCAAAGATATTTAACAGATAAAAAATATTCTTATCCTTTGAACCTTGTTCAGAAGATATTTAAGTATTTTTGGTTACTTAAAGGGGGTCAGTACAAGTCTGTGTTTTACTTCATCTCCTTTGTTGCCTCAGATAAATAATCAGACATATTCTGGGCTATATGATGGCACTTTAAACACTAAAATAAACTCCATTTTATTTCAAGTGTGTGGAGACACACTGTAAAGAAGAAATAAGTTGTAGTCCAGTGGATCTAGTAGGAGTATGCAAGCTTGCAATCCTGCTTTTCCTCATCAGCAGGATGTACAGGGAGCCATATCCAGTGTCATGCACTGTATGATAGGATTTTGAATAAGGGGAATTTGAATTATCCACAGGCTGCATGAATTTCCCTATGCTAGATCCCTTTCCAGCATTGCAGTTGTTGGTCTCAGCATGACCCTTAGCCTCTCTTTTTGCATCTGCCTTTTGTCCTTGCAGCAATGCTCAGAATTTCCTGGCAACTGAAATCTGAAGTAGCTAATGTAAGAGTTGTGGATAGTCTCTGCAGATATTTCCATCTGCTTTAGCTACCTTCAGAGAAGATGTGTAGTGGCACTGTGCATGGTTTGTTGTGGTACAGCAAGGGTATTTATCTGTCTCCTCAGGGAGGGGTCCTGTGGCTGACACTGCCCTGCCCAACCCACTGGTGTCCCCCAGGACCCTGTACAACCCCCCGGGAGACAGGAGGACAGTTCTGGCTCTGGAGTGCAGCCCTGAGGCAAAAATTTCCCCCATGGAGGCTCTTTACTGTAGATCCTTACTGCCTAACATGGAAAGTGCCAAAGACCAAAAAATTGGTGGGGAGGGTTTTGACTGAAGTAAAAAGAATTCTCATCTTTGCTTTTGTTCTTTCTCTTACACCCCATGTTTCATCTCACGCTTTCATTTAATTTAGATAACCAGATAATCAGTGCACAGATTTGTTCACAAGCCAGGTGATGTGGCTGGCTGAGCTCTGTCTGCCCTCCAATACACCAGGGACTGAAGGGGAGTCTGGAGGCTTGGCTTGGAGGACAGAGATTGTGTGGTTTAAGTTTTATCAATTTCTACTCAAACTGATGAATATTTGGTTCAAGCTCAGTTCTTTTTTTTTTTTTTGCAAATTTCCTTCTTCTATTATGATATTTACAGCTTTTTAAAAGACTCCTGGAAGAATAGGCGCTATATTGATTAACTAGCTTCTCTCCTAATGTGAGTGTCTTTATCTGAATATTTTTCTCATTTTTTAATTTTTTTTCACAGAAAAATTATGAGTGGATGAATTGTGAAGATCATCTGGTTAAAGGGAGTGCTCTGGGACTTGCACTGTGTTGGACTCCTGACCCATGTTGGAGAGACAGGCTCTCTGTGAGGAGGTTGTTACTCACAGGCTGAATTCCTGCAGGCCAGGCCATGCAGACATGTCCTGCAGATCCACCAATCACACAGAAAGAACGGACCCTGGGCAGGGGGGTCAAACAAGTATTTTAGATAAGGAGACAGCTTCACATCATTGCTGTGATTGGCAAATGTGTGCTGTAGGTGGACTGTGAGTGTCCATCAGTAAATGCACACCAGAGACAGGGAGCATTCAGGGGTTTGCGCATCAGCTGAGTTCCTCCATGGAAATTACTTAGATTTCAGCAGTGATGTAGCATACATGGTGGGGGGGAAGAAGATTGAGTCTCCTTTCACTTGCAGTGCTTAGACTCCTTAATACAAACGAGACCCTACTCCTGAAAGTATTTATTCCCTCGAGTTGTTTCTTCCCTATTCTGCCTACATACTAGGAAAACAAAGTATTTCCAGTATCCACTGAAACTTCAAGTGTGATAAGAAATGAGATTTCTGTAAGGTGATACTTTTCCTCTGATTATGTACTATATTAGCTTCTGTACCCAGCTGAGAAAAAGTATTAAGCCTAGTATACAAAAAAAAAAAAAAAAAAGGAGAGTGATACTTAGCCTTAGGGCTGGAGGAGTGCTTAATTTCTTCTACTTCCTCAGCTCTTATTTATACCGAAGTCAGTTATGTTACACAGCCACAGCTGGCTTGGGAGCCCTGAAAGTGGGGTGAAGGGCAGCAGGAAGAAATGAACTTTTCAGTTGATGGATGAATAAGTGTTTCCATGTATCTAGCATATTTTTAAAAATATTGTATTGAAAGAAATAGTGGTTTCTTCTCACCTTCTGGTGGCACCTGTCAGGTTTGGAGGGAATGAGTATTTTTCTAGTGTCTGCAATTAAATGAAGTGGGGTTGAAGGAGGAATTAATTTCCCTGTAAAACAGAAGCTTTCATCAAATGAATTATAATATTTTATTTCTCAAAATAAAAGAAAAAAAGTTTTGTTCCAATGTTGAAGTTTTGCTCCAAGGTTTCATATTCAGCTGCTGAAAAAAGGGAGAGAAAGTGGGGCAGAAGGGCACAGAGAAAGAAAATTATTGCAGGTGAATTTCTTGACGGATGCAATCCCACAGGAAAACTACAATGTTTCAAAGGATATGCAATGGAGAAAGCAATTCCCATTCCCTTCTCCAAGCTATGTGGAAAGGCAGAATACACTGGAACCAAGATCCTTCCTGTTCTTAAGCAGTACAGCTGCTCTGCTACCCAGATGGGTGAGAGATTTTCATTAGGTCGTTTTGGCAACATCGCTATGGAGCTCCCCCAGTAGGGGATAGTGGATTGTAGCTAGAATCTCAGTTATTTTCAGTCACAAGGAAAATACTTTCTTTTATCAGGTTTAAAGACTTTCTCCTTCACTGCCACTATCACTCTTTCCAAGCCTTTGCCAGAATTTCATTTCTGCTGCTTTCCCTACATCCCCAAAAGGGATTTCTGAAAGTCCAGAGTGGAGGTCAACACTCTAGCACTATTTCAGAAGAACACACAGTCTTTCCAGGCTGTCCTGCTGGGCCCAGCTCTCATGGCAGTACAGAACAAACATTGTCTGGACACCCAGAGAGAGCAGAGGTGGAGGTGGGCATGAGGCTGCTGAGTGCCTGCCATGCCCTGAGGGAGGTTTGCTGCAGGGCTGCACTGCTGAAGGGGGAAACAAAACAGTTTGTGGAGCCCAGCTCGCTCAGGAAGCTCCTTTCTCCTGCTGCAGCTGCTGCTGGCCGGCTCTTTGGAGAAGGCTACATTTTTACTTTCCAGATGCAGTTGGGCCAGCTCTTTCTGTATAGTTGGACACTTTTTTGACAGAAAATGGAACATTTTACAAGTTGGTTTACGAGACTTTAATTCTGAATTGAGTTCTATCCTAAATGGTCAGTGTCTCCCCAAAACATAGGCCAGCTTTTCTTTGTGCTTCAGCTGCTGTGCTTCCCTTTGCCCACCTGGCTCCAGAGCCCTGGCGGCAGAGCTGCTTCTGACTCCCTGAGATGGCTGCAGTGTGCCAGGATGCCCTGGAGCAGATCTGAGTGCAATTGTGGCACAGTGGCAATAATGCTCATGGAAAGCAGCACTGTGTTTATGCAAACTGTTTATGTTTATGCAGTCCATCCTACTGAGATGCTCTTCTGCTCCAGACAATCTTGGCATTTCAGAGGGATATATCAGCATTCCCTGTGACACAGCTCTCTCCTGTCAGAGCAGTAAACAGCAGGTAGTTCTCATTCCTCTCCAAGGTGACGGGCTGTATAGTGGCAGAATCTCTGCATCCTCCCTCTCAGCCCTCTTATACAAATCTCTGAGACAGCTCACTCTGTAGCAGGTGAAGTGTTTTAGATAAAACAGCATGTACCATCTTGTGCCAGAATAGATTTCACTTTCAGTCCAGTAAAACTTAGTTGTAGACTTTGCCTCTTCCTTTATTTTGGTTTTGTGTTGCTATGCCTGGACACACTTTTTGGTGGTTAAAGGGGATTTGCAATCATTCTGTAGAACACCTGAGGGAGAACCATGGATCACTATTGATCTACTGACTACTAGAAAAGAAATGTGGCTTGAAAACCTTCTGCCAGCATCCATCAGTTAATGCAATGGGGAAGACCCAGTCTTTCAATTACCTGAAGTCAGCATTATTGAGGCTTCTAGCATAATAAGGACATGAAGGACTATTGGTTATGAGCTTGGTTTCAGAAGTAAGAATATTTCACTGAAGTAGCAACCACAGTAGTTTTAGGCCATAATTTCCCCACATGCCAAAGAGAAGCAGGGTTTCTGGACAGGTCACCGCACTGCAATTAGGAAATCTTTAATAATATTTCATCTGTGACACTGTTTCCCAGGACAAGATGTTGTGTTTATCTCTGCCTCAGTTTCCTTGCCTGTGAAATAATGTAATTGGAAGCATATTGGAGAACAGTGCTCTGAAATAACTGAATATATTGTTACTAGTAACAAAACAAGCACTGCTAGTTTTAATGTATTTCTTCCTCAGACAGCACTGCACTTACATCAGCATGCTAGAAATTTCTACTAAAGAAATACAGAAAGCTCAGATATCTATATAACATGGAAAAAAAGAAAAAAAGAAGGTACCTTGAAAGAAACCAATAATTTTGGGGATCAGAGCAATAGAGTTACAGTTAAGAGAATCATCAACAAAGTCCCTCCAATGGTGGCTGGGCCAGCATGGAGACTCTCAGATTTGTCCCATACAGATCACAGAGGCATAACAGACCAAAGGCCCAATAAACAAGGCAGGCTATACTTGCTTATACAGTGGCTTTGATAATTAAGGTTTACAGAGAGAGCACATCCATGCAAAAATAATGCCCAAAAGGAGGCATAGAGAACACAGCCTGCCTCTGGAAGGGTTTGGCTCACATGCTGCTGAGTTATTCATGGCATGTGAGCTGTGTGGAAGAGATCTTTTTGTTTTGTTTTGTTTTAATGCTGATGGGATAATCTTTTCTTTTGAAAACAGCCTCCTAATGCATCAGGACAGCTGCCTGGGATACACCTCATTTAGCGGCAATTGTCTCTGTAATGTTTATAACCCTCCCACTGCCATCCAATATACAGTCATCATTTATCCACTCATTTGACTAACACAATGTTAAAATGCCCTTCCAGTGCTTTGTTTTGCTTACTTCTCCATTCCCTTGCTGTCCTCTTGTCAGAGATGTTAAAACCTCTTTTGAGCAACTGGCATCTCTGCGTGGAGGATTTGTGGCTGAAGGATGCTCTCCCCACTCTACCCCGCAGCCTCTCCCTCCTGTTTAATTACAAGGTGGGGAGGGTGAGACATCATCTATCATTCCTTGTTCATTGTATAGATGCACATTTTGGGCTCTTCAACAAACTGACCAGGCATATGGAGCACGTTATTCTGCTTGTGAAATCTGCTTTTTTAAAATCAACAATACCATTGTCTCCTCAGATGAAATCCCAGGAAATGAGGGGGGAAACCCCCCAAAACATCTGAACTTTAAGGCCCCCAGTATCATTCTTAAGCCCTTCTTGTAGAGTAGTTTGTCACAGTCAGATGTGAGTACTCTTTTGTAAAAGCAACCACACTATGTTTGAGACCATCTGTGTGGTGTGAGTTGGGTGGGAACAGTCAGAAATTCATGCAGTGGGACATAAAATCTGAAAACTCAGAAAGTTAAATTGAGCTTTCCAGACAACTTTCCACAAGATGATGATCTTGAAACAGAATACAAACATGTGCCCACTTTTTGTTCTGGCCACACCTGGCACGTGCAACATTGATACCTGCCACACAGAGGACACAGTTCTTGCCTTCATGTAAGTGGCTTGGGTATGCCAATATAAACCTGTCAGAATGAACATGCTCCCAACTGTGCTTGGCCTGATTGCAGAGAGGTCTCTTACACTAATGCTTCTTCTGAGTTTTAAATCCATGTGGCATTGTGGACAGCACAGATAATCCCAGCCACTAAGGAGAGCAACATTTTTCTCAGGCACAAGGCTGCAGTTCAGTAAACAGAGCTCAGGTTGAATGATCCAGAACAAAATGTTTCATTTCTTTTTTTTCCTCTTTCTTAACTTTCTTTGGGATAAAACAGATGTGCAGTCAGCTCAGTGATTTTGAGTGGTTCCTTGAGATTTAGCGTTTACTTGAGCAATAACATTACTCTGAGGCATTAAGAGCAGACAAGACTGAAGATATGAAATTTGTAGAGCTCATGGCAAGCATGAAAACTGGAATAAAAACTATGCTGGAAGTGGATTTATGCTGTTTACCTCTCACTAATCATAGAAGGAGCTTGAATAGCTCCCTATTATTTTGGTGCTGTTTCAGTCTCTCAGGCAACTGTTCCATCTGACAACTGAAAACTTCACCTGTAAGTATACACTGCTGATATTTGAAGTAGGCTCATGAAAAACATTTGGCAGAGTTGAAATCTGTGCATATGAAGCTTCGTTCCTAAGAGAAATCCTGGGGGGAAGAGAGGAGGCATGTCCTGAAAATGTCGTAAAGAGCTTCGATAAGAAGAGCGATGCTCCAAGAAAACAACACAAGGTCTGAAATAGTAAAATGCATGGTGATACAGCTACATATTCCTTCCTGACAGAGCCTAGGTTTGCAAGGCACTGAGAACTGACCATCTGTGATGTGTAGTTGTGCAAATCCATCTATTTCCAGGGCGTTCCTGCCTCTGTGTAGAAAAAAAAAGAAAAATGACAAGGAAAAAAATCAAAGGTTTGAGATGCTTGGTGACAGTTGTGTGTGGTTGCTAATTCCTCTGGTACCAGCTGCTGCTGAGTAAGCTTTTATGTTCCATACTGAGTAGCATTCATTCTCTGGTCAACAGCAAGACTTGTAGAGAGCTTCAGCTCTAGTGCTCGTATCACTGCACTGTTTAGTTTGTAAGGTGAAAACCAAAGCTTTCTCCTACTTTCTTTTGGCTAGTTTGACACTGTGTGGCTGTTGGCCATGTATTAATAGTACATAAGAAAGCTGCAGATCAAAGAACTACCTGACCCAGAGGCCACGGAGTAACAGAGAAAGAGGCAGAAAAACTAGTGTGGTGTTCCCTTGGTATAACCAACCACCCCGCAGCCTAGGGACCTCCTGAATCAGAGACTGTAGCTACATCTCTGTGCTCAACAGTCCTCAAGAGACCTATCATCCTCTCCAAATGCATCTAATTGCTTTCTGAATCCAGTTATATTTTCCTCCTTGGCATGTTCAAAAGCTTCATTTGTTACAGGCTAATGAGCTTAATAAGCTGAAGCTGTGTTTTTATTGAAAGGTTAATGATTGCAAACATTTAAATAGTTAAATCAACTCCTTTACTGAGTATGGAGTTACAGAGGAAGGGAACAAACAAACCTAACCCTTCTGGGAAGGCTGCTGAGGAATTTTTGGGTTAGTGTGGATTTTATATGCTTGGAGCTGCTGGGGTTTACCACTGTGATGTTCCAGCTCACACCATTCCTACTTTCCCTTCTGTTGTGCTGGCTTTATATCACATTAAATCCTGAACTGAGCCAGTCTTTTCCCTGTAGCTTGTTTGTGTCTCAAACTACTTTTGTCTCAAGTTAGTTTTGCAGTTAACATCTGCGGCTTCATGTGACTACTTTATCTCCATGAATCATCCCTTAAATTTCTACAGTCTGTGATGTTGGTCCAACAATCTATTGACAACAGCTTTGTTACTTCTAGAAGTGTGTTAAGGTGAAGTGGTTTTAGCACTACAAGTCAAATGATAGCTTTATAACTATAAAATAGAGCTTTGTTCAGTGACACTTGAGCAAAACCCGAAAAAGCTAGAATGAGGTACCCCTTATGTATTTGATAGCAACCAAAGAGCTCTATATTTTTGAAATAGTTAATTATAATTGATGGTAATGTGATCTTGGGAGAATCAGAGGGTTTCCCTCTTACAGGTGATGAAAAAATATATGTTGGGTGATATGAAAAGAATATGAAAAAAGCATTTCTGTGTTTTTCTTCCCAGGAATATTGGTTTTGTGCTGTGCCCAAGTGACCAGAGGAATGAAATGAAGCCCAAGTGACCAGAGGAATGAAATGAAGACAAGTGGCAGTAAAATAACTCCAGAGCTAATGTCACCATAATGAGTTCATAAAGAAGTGTTCCACTGCACTTTCTGCCCTTCCTTTTGGTCTGCGATATCCCACTTCTTATTGAAATGTTGGATATTCTGCCTCTCTGCCTTTCCTTCCTCAACTGGCCAACAAGAGCTGGTAAATGAAGGATTCTGCAGTGTGTAAGTTGCAGGATAATTTTGTCAGGCCCAGTGGTTTATCAACACACAACTCTAATATTCAGCTGACTACAGGGATGGCCTATAAAGGCCCGCTTGGAAAGCATACTGAACTCAACAGAGGCTCCTGTTGACTTAAATGGGCCCTAGACCAGGCCTGAAATGAAATCTGTCTCCAACTGCCAGTTGACAAAGATCCAGGATGGTGGTTTTATTTGGAAGAAGCTGTGAAACAGAGAAGTAAAACGGGTAGGAGCAAAGCAATGGCAAATAAAGATAATAATTTAGGCTCATAAATGGGAGAAAACTCCTAACCAGCAGAAAAGAGCTCTGGAAAAGCCTCTCAGAAGAACTAGCAGAGGGAGAATCCTAACTGGTTCCAGGATCAATATTGATAACATAATGAGACAGTTTCCAGAGTTTTCCCACTTGCAACAGCAGGAACCAGGCTTCTTTTCTCTGGTCTGGCAACAACTCATTTGCTTTATCGTTTTTCTGTGTGGTTTCAAAGGTCTGGGATTTTTGTTCATGTAAATTAGCCTAAAGGGAAAACCATTTTGCTTTAAAAATCTTTTTCTTAGTCATCTGAACACTGGAAGGGGAATGGTGTTGGAATCTTTTCTTTGGCTTCTCTTGCACTCAGTGCTTGTCTCTGCTAACAGCATTTTCCAACCAAATTTTGTCGATTTCAAGATGTGGAGGGAGAAAAGGACACTCTATAGTACACATTCTTGATTGTGAGCTGATAACCAGTTCCCTGCTCTTCACCAGTTTTGTTCTGTTTTTTTTTTCTATTAAGACTGAACAAGTCAGAGAAATATTGCCATATGTTAGAATCTACCCTATGAAAAAACAGCAGATATGTTCCCCTCTCTAAGAAGGGGCCATGGACAACTTCAGGGACATTCTTGGTGTCTATAATCTATATAACTTTAAGTGTTATGAGTTATGTGGAAGACAGCTGTACTCTCATGATTTATTACTTGTGTTGAGTAAACAGAAATATGGCTTCTGTAACCATGGCTTGCTTATGACAAAATCCTTCACCCACCAAAAGCCTCTGGTGCCTCTTTCATGGTTACCTGGACTGAAAGCACAGCCCCTTTCATTTGTCTGAAAGGAAGCTGCAGAGCCCAATGAACAAGCACTCCAGAAGAGGAACTATTTCCTCAGGAAAGCTGCAGGAAGATTTTGGCAAGGGAGAGAAGCTAGCCCCTAAAACCCAAGAGTGAAACCTTATTTTAGACTCTAGATGAGTGGTCTTAAAACCTTTGTATTCTGAAAAGAGAGCCCTTAAAGTATTACACTGATGGCCGTGGTAAAGAAGAGAAAAGAAATGGAGGAATAAGGGGATGTCAGTCCTTAAAAGAATGGAAAGGCTAAAAGGGTAGCCTTTTTCCTCTAGTTAAGGAATAGAGTGGAGGTTGTCTAATCTTGCAGAGAAGAAAAGCCTGAAATATCCTTAGAGGCAATGCTGCCTTTTTTAGAGCACACAGCAAGCTGATAGCCAAAGGCAACAGAAGAAACAGTGAAAGGGAGCAGCAGAAAGCTGGGACTCAGTGTGAACAGATACCTAAAAGTTAGGGAGCCTGAGGGTACGTGGTTTAACCAGACCACTGAGGACTTTTCCACAGTAGAGGCTCAGATGCCATATTAAATCAGCACACATAACATCAAGCTGTGGCTATTGTCTTCAGGCACTTATTTTGCACACTGCAAATTAAGATGAGTAGCATTAACCCATTCCTGCTGTTGGCTGAGCTACATTAAAATGCAAATTCCTTTGCATTTCCTGCAGCCACACCAGTACCCATCACTGAAGCGTGGCTGTGTGAGCCATGAATCTCAGACATGTGATGGAGCCATCAGTCACAGAATCCCATAATCACTTTACTGCACTCCCTGGTTCTGGAGGAGTGCCTGGTGCCACATGGGGCTTAAAAACAGTCAGTGCTCTGCATGCTTGGAAAACACTCATTTTACTGGCTGTGCCTGGCTGCAGGAAAACAACACAGGGTTTCTCTGTCTGTGGAAGTCAGCCCTTAACAGAACAGTTCCCAGTATTACTGGGAGCAGCAAATTTGACATGTATGTGGTTTGGCAAGATTTCATCTTGAATAAATGAGTGTGGGATTTGCTTTAGCACCTGCTGCTCTTTTTACAGTGCCAATTTATACCTCAGTAGGAATGTTTCCATATAATGCAGTTGTTTAAGGAAGTATTCTAATTTCATAGTGCTTATCTATCTACTATTCAAGTCATGTAAATGTTGTGGATGTTAGTCTGCTCAAATTTATATCTTTCATTATTCTAGTACACAATCACTTCGTGGCCACAGTTTTCTCTCCTTTACTAACATCCCTATCCAGCATTACCTGAAGGTTTAAAATCAAAGCAAACTATACAAAAATCCCATTGAACAGTTTTAGAATTTTTTAAATTTCTCTGTATATCCCTGAGAGATCATTTAGCTGGGGTTATTTTAAGACTATTTAAAGACATATACATATTTGGAATATTCTTCCTGAAAAAGTCTAGTATAATTAAAAAGTAATTATGTAAATGCAGGTGTTGAGTTTCTCTCTAACCCCATGTTATAGTTTGTAAACTATCTGAAACCATCAATTTAACTACTTGGAACTGGAAAGGCTTGACTGAATTGTAGCCCAGTTTGTTTAATGGAAGTGATGTACAAAATTATGCTTCCTGGGATTGGAATTTAAAAGTGAATCAAAAGCTCTAGAGAACCTCAATTCCTCTAGATGTTCAAGACACAGAGGAAGTTGCTGAGCCCAGCAGGATCTGGGAGCTATGCAGGGAGAAGGCAAGGAAATGGAAACAACTTATTGGTTCTTTTTCTGGTTGCTGGGATTTATTATGCAATGTCTTAGGAATCTTATCCTGTTTCTATTTTATCCTCAGGATGCATTTCCTGTGCTTTGATGAAATCTTGTCAGTATTCAGGAAACTAAAGACTGAGCCTACAGTTTTGTCTGGGACTATCCCATGCACAAGGGACTTGTTTCTCATCCAGTTCTCCAGCACGAGTCACTGCTATTTAGTGATGCCTACTACTTTTCCTTATTTTTCCCCAGCAAAAAATAAGGAAATTGGAATTGTGCCAAGTTCCCACAAACACTTTCTGTTGACCTTCAGCACAAACCAGCAGCTGGAAGTCAACAGCAGCCCTGAGAGGTGGCTCACAGTGTAGTGGGGCTGGAACCTAAAACCTAAACTTGTCCTGCCTCTCTTTAGTGTCTAACTTGGGTGTTTAATTTCTTCAGGTGTCAGGAGGCACCTCAGAGGATTGTGAGAAATTGGCCAGGCCTTGCAAGACATTCTAGATGAGCATCTCTCTCTCATATTCAAGAGAAAAGGGGATGTGGGATGAAACTGATTTCCTGTGCAGGAGGTAAAGTATCTTGTGGGAGTATCTGGAGTCCTGTGGAATGAATTTGAGCTGTGGGCAGCAGCTGGAATGGTTTGGAAGCTTGCAGTTTTGAACGTTGGGAAGGCAAGAGAACAGCTGGACACCCATGTCAGACAAGATGCTAGAACAGGTTATCACAGTCATAACTGATACAAGACCAGGCTCAAAAAACACTCCTGCACCACCAATAATCCCATTTTTAAGTGATTGCCATGGTTAAAGTTGGAAAACTCCTTCTACTATAAAAGGTTTTTTTTTGATAGAGGGTAATTTGCAATCTTTGACAGGTTCCTGCAGATAATGCTCAGAGTACCAAGACTTACAGCAACAGGACTAAAGAAATATGAATGAAGAGTCACAGTAAATTGGGCATTATTTCCCAGAGCCACCAGGACAAGCTAGGCTTAATTTTCCTAAGTTAGATTTCTTATCAGTCACTCTTAGTTTCACCCTTGTCATCACCAAGCAAACCTTTAAAACAGCAGGAAAAGTCGGTTAGAATGAAAATGCAATTTAAAGCACTTCCAAGAATACTGCACTTCTCCCTATTCCCTGGCATGACAGACCCCTTATCAGTGTGGACACTCAAGGCTTTTCCACTTATCTGTAGCATCTGCCAAGGAATTAACATCACCTGATCATCTTTATTTCACCCTAACTGCTTGAGTCCCACGCCATACAGCCCCTCTCTGGTGAAATGCATTACATGCAAAATCTCTCTGAAATCAAAGAGACAGAAGCAAAATAAAAGCAACTGCTCTAAGGCCCACAGATACCTTTTCTACAAGGAAAGAAAGGTAACTCTCAAACCAGGAGATCATGCAATCATTGTTACTGCTTATTTTAAACAATATTTCTTTGATCCTGATTTGGTTTTGATTTTGTTTGATTATGTACTGGGAAGAGATTTAGCACTGAAAAGCTCTAGGAACACTTGCTTCTGCAAAAATAAGGAAAAAGGCAACAAGCTCCCCTTGTTTGGAGGGATGTATTTAAAGAGGTGTCATTTTTAGACAGTGAAAGCAAGACTACTGCTGCTCATCAGAAACACTCAAGTGAAAAATGTTTTCTCAGTGATTTTTAGTTTAAAGTCATCCATAAAGTCCTGAGCACAGAAAAGGCCTCAATGTTTCTGAAAAAAAATAGTTTGAAACTTGTTTCCTGATTTTTGCCAGTGTAGTTCTGTGCTGCAGCTCTGTGCCATGTGGAATCAAAGCATTTTTTAGGGAAAGGGAGAATTGCAGAACTCTCAGATGGCTTTACATAGATTTGTTTGCTCTGCTCTAATTGATAAAATTCCTGCCTGGCCAGATGTTAGGTTCCTGAACCAGAACATTCTACCAAGTCTCCTCTCCCATTTTTTTTCCTCCTGTTTTTCTGAGAGAAGGAAGGGACCATTGCTTGGCCATATATTCAGTATATCGCTGAAGTTGAACTAGATGTGGTTCAGCCCCAGAATGAGCTTAGACAGCTCTGTACATCTGCCTGCTGCTATCTCCTCTTTTTGCGTTTCCTTTAAAATGTCCTGGGCTATGCAGATCACAAGGAGGACATGGGGCATTCCAGAGGGTGGTTCAAAAAAGCAAATGCATATAAACATGTGTGCAAAAGCCTATTAAAGGATATGTGTCAATTTTTAATATGGATTAAATTGCTTATAATGGATAACAGGTACTTTTTTCTGAGGTTTGAGGAAAGCAAATGTTCCAATTTAACATATAAGTAGGTTTGCAAGAAAAATTGAAACCTCTGGATGGTTTGAGGGCTTTTTTTATTGTATGCAATTGGTGACCTAAATCCTTGACTCTGTGCTTGCCAGCTGTCTTCTCTCCAGGGACTCCCATGCATTGCTTCCTGTGTGGGTTATTCTGTCTAGAATTCTCCATGCTATGCACTTGGACCTCACATCTTTACCACAATAACTTTGTCTAAGAGCTGATTCCTTTTTAATTATCTTCCAGGGTGTTTCTACTTAAGGTAAAATCTTTTTTTGGTTGACTAAGCCTCCCAAACAACCCAAGATCATAAGGGAAGATGGGACATACTTTAGTTCTGCACTGGGTATCAGAGGCTGTGCAGAAAACATGTCAGGGGTAACAGAATGCCATGGTCTGCAGCAGACAAACCTAAGTGGATTATGTGCAGGTGAATAGATGTGCAATTGGTAGTTCGTAAAACGCTTCAGGGAAGCTGGCATGTCACCATGCATCTTGCTTGACTTGCCAGGACTAAGGGCATTTTGTTAGAAATCCAACACAAAAGACAGGCAGAGAAGCTGAACAAATTGTTTGCATTTATAGAAAACAGAGCTAGAAACTGCATTGTCACAAATAGAATTCTGTGTGTCCAGAGAATTGCCATGGTATTAACAAATATTACCCATTTTTCCTTGTTTGTGTGGTTCCTTGTGATTTACCAGCAGGGCTCCTCAAAGCTATTCTGTTATCAGAGAGACATGATTTTAAAGTGTTTTCTTATCTAGCCTGCAACACACCATGTTTTTCATTCTTCAGAATATGTAGTACATGTTGAGTTAGCCATACATGCAGCCCTTCCCTCATCACCTGCTTCAAATCCCACTTGTCTCTCCAAATGAATGTGCAAAACCCAACTAAACAAATCACTGAACTCCCAATGCAATGCATTCAGGAACTCATTTATTCTAAAGTGATGCTATCCAAGCGGAGGAATTGAAACATGCAATGCTGTCCTCCACCAGATGTTGGGCTGGTTTAAATGCAAATAAACACCCAAAGGGAAAACAAGACAGTGCAATGCAATATACTGCTGAGATATGGGCTAGAGCTGTGCATAACCCAACTTTCTTATAGTTTCAGATTTTGTCCTTTTTTTAACATTTCTTTGCAAGGCAATTTCACTCTTACCCCCTTGTGGTGGTATGTCCTGCTGAGTGCAATATTCTTCCAATGTTCCTGTTTTCCTCTTCATTTGCTTATATATATATATCTGCAGAGTAAGAAGGATTCTATTTGTCTGTAGATTTTTCCTTTCCCTTCTGGAAATATTTATGCTCCCTGTGTAGAGCAGAGCAGCAGCTCCTCATTGCTACCAAGTCTCCAGAGGACAAGACAGAAAGATGAAGGGAGTGGGTTTTCTGCTGTCTACCATCAGTCCCATCACTCAGGGTGGTAATTCAAATTTCTCACACAATATCTCTTCTCAGATGCCTGCCAAAAGCCCTACAGGAGATGGATCTGTCTTAAGAGACTAAACCTTGGGTGGAAAATTAGATGAACAGCTGGAGACCCTTTATGCAGGTGCATAGCCTCAGGGGACAGGGCAGGAGAAGCCAAAAGATGACATTCCTTCATGTCAGTTTTATTTCCTGCAGCAGAAGACAAAGGACAGGATGAGAAGACAAGGTTTTCCTTCACAGCTCTTTGTTCCTACCTCAAATATATCACCCCTGCAATCATCCTGAAGTTTCACTAATGCTCTTTTGCCACTTCTGACATTTGTACACTTTCTGGTCCGTTTATCTCTCTCCCCTCCCATTCCTAATTCTGTACTCATATAAATTTTTATTCATCATTCCCTTCCTCCTCCTCATTCAGTCTGTTCCCAAAGTGGCCTGCTAGACTCCATGCTCCCCACAACATGGTGTGGTTTGTTCTCTTGAAGAGTGGCTCTGTTACACAGAACGATGGTCTGTGAAAATCAACCTGTCTGGAGCAGGACAAGAGGTGAGCACAGGAACTGAACTGTGAAACAGGACAGGGCAAAATCACAGACAAACAAACCCCAGGGCTACTTTGTACTGTGGGTTTTGGGAGGGAGGATAATTCTGCACATTGCTTTATCAAAATAGGTGTAAACAAAACCCCTGACCAAACTGTTTTTGCTAGACTTGCCTTTATTCGTAGGAATTAATTGGTCTCTGGGTATAAATGTATGAATTTGCTGTTAATGACACAGAAAAGATTGCAAATTAAAGCAATCATGTGGGTCTTGCAGAGCCACAGGGCCCTCTGCCTTGGGAGGTTTGCCAGGAAGGAAATTCAGGGTCTTGATTAATTGGGGTCTTAGAGTTGAGATGGAACAGGGCAGCCTAACAGGTGAATACCTGGGGATACAATAGGAAAAGAAAACGTAACCACATGAATCACTATCCCTTCTGGATGTCTCTGCTTGGGTTTCAAAGGGTTTTTCAGGTGGACGTGTCTGATCTTTGGCTTCCAGCTGTGATTTAACACACCTTGAAGGTGAAGCCATTATTTTTACCAGATATTTTCACAAAGGAAGGTACTTTCTGAAAGAAAAGGAAATTACAGGAATAGGCTGTGTCTGGAATGATTTTGGTTGCTGTGAATTTTGCATAAATGTGAAAAGGGGTTAATTTTTGAAAGGCAAAAGAAAATTGCTCTCTATATACAATATATACATTGCTGTGTTCTTTCTTCCTGACCAAATGAAGGCTCAGTGGAGATTGCAGGTTGACACTGAGAAATTTCAACACTTGCCTCCCTCCAGTCATAACTAAAATAAATCACCTCTCTGCATATGTTGAAAAAAACAAGTTTCATTGTTGTTTTATTGAATCTTGCACTAATGGAGCTGCCACAATCCATTTTCCTGCTGGGAAGTTACAGCATGTGCTGTGGCCTCTGCTGGATGATGCCCAGTGCCAGGCAAATCCTCCGAAGGGAATATTCTCTGTTTGCTACCAGAAAACATTGGCACAAAAGGGTTGGATCAGATATACTCACTTTGGGCTCCATGAGCGATTTCCTGGCTCCTTGTTTTTCTCACCTTAACCTCTCCCTAGTGAGTTTTTAAGCCTTCTGTTGGGATTAGTCATCTGATGGAAGGGGTTTCTTTGAAATTAAGGCTCAGACCCTCTAGAAGTTAAATGGATCATCAAAAATTTCAGTGATGTTTTGAGAATTTGGTTGGCTGGCTCAATTTAATTTGTTGTTTGTTTTGTTTGTTTGTTTGGGGTTTTTGGTTTGATTGGTTGGTGGGTTTTTTTGTTTGTTTTGTTTTATAAGTAGGGAAATTGTTTCTTTACTGACTCTTGAAATCTTATGCAAACATCTTACTGCAGAGTGAACATTCCTATTTCTTCCTCCATGGCATAGATGGTTGCAGTTATTTGGCACGTTAACAGAGGGCATATTCAGATACACAAAAAAATCCCTAAAAGGAGTAAGAGAAAGAGAATAATTTATGGTCTCACCCAGGAAAACAGCCTCAGAAACAGCTTGCTAGGGGGTGACTGCCATGGACTCTCAGTCTATGTCGTACATATTTCAGATCCATCAATATTTTCATTTACAGAGGCACCAGCGTGGGAGTACTGAAAGAAAGAGGAAATAAACAGGCTGTGTTAGTTTGTCTGGTTTCCTGGAAAGTGCTAAATTGCTCAAATGCTGCTGGGGCCTCTGCTGAGTACACAGCTCTGGGGAAGCAGAGCTGTCTCTCTGAGGCACTGTCTTTCTGTGGGTGCAAAACACCCATTTTATAAATATAGCATAGAAACTTTGGCTCCTGCAAGCCAGGTGCTCCACAACCTTTAGGTGTTTTGGGGTTTTTTTACAGTAGATATAATTTCTATAATTTCTTTATTTGAAATTAATTATGATGTATTTCTTGGGCCTCCTGGTTTTGTGATTGTACGATACATTGACCATTTTAATTTTTTGCAGCATTTTTTCCAAAAGCATGGTAGTTATTAATTCTATACTTTGTAAAAGAGGGAATCAGATATGAATCACATGACTCCTGGAGGTGAGGTTTTATGAAAATCATTGAGTTACTCTGAGATGCAGAGGTTTGACAGGTTCAGTCTCTATAAACTTGTCAGTAAATTTAAGGCCCGGTCTAAGGTCAAGCAAACTAAACAAGTGCCTTAAGCAGGAACCTGCAGAGAATTATAAAGGAGCTACCACCTGCTCAGACAACATCAGTGCTGTGGAAATCTGGGCTGACAGCTGATGGGTGAGCATGTGGCAGCTCTGAGAAAGGCCAGTGCTTGCCCATGGGTGAAGAAGCTCCCAGTTAAATTGGAACAAGGGTCAGCTAATGGGGGCTTGTCCAAACCCCTTTGACTTGTGTGAGCAAGAGCATCTCCTCAGAAAGGTCTTTTGGCTCTGCTCCTGCTCTCATGGAAAACAAACATTTCTTACTTTGTTACTTTCTCCCCTCCCAATTTAAAGTTCACTTCCATGTATGTAGACTTACAACAACAGACAGATTGAAGGCGTGTGGAGCAAAAAAGTGTTTTGTTTTTGTCTTGTTAATCTTGAAAGAAAAACAGAAAAGATAATATATCTGTAAAGGAGAGAAGTGCTAGTAGTGGGTGTCAGTATTTCTGTCAGTATTAAGTTGCATTGGAGACTAAATTTGTTTCTGTGAGAAATTTCTCAGTGCCCTTCTCTGGGGTGGTACACAAGACAAGTGACAGGCTGTGAAGCACAAGGTGTTGTTTGCTTTCATTAAGGTTTATTTCCCATTGCACCTTGTTTGAGAACAACTTGCTAATTCAAAATGACATGGGCAGTCCTCTAGAATGCTTCCTCATGCGTCTAAAATAAAACTTGGAGGTTTATTTTTGCTTGCTCTTCCTCTGAAATCTTAGACTTCTTAAACAGAGATTTCCAAGATATTACTGCACTGCTCTGTGAGCATCTATGAGTCCTGTAACTACTCCACTGGCTGTACCTTGCCTTCCTCCCTTTAATCTAAGCTGCACAGACAAGCCACATCAGTCAAACCATGCTCTTAAGATGAATCACTTCCAGCCACATGGCAAAAGTGAGACAGTTCAACAGTAACCAAGCCTCCCTGCTAGGGCACAGAGGATAAATCTGAAACCTTTCTGTCTCTCTGTTTGCAGTCTGCATTTTCTCTCTCAGTTTGGCCAGAGCCCTGCTGTCAGCTGAGCTGGCCCTGGGTGCTGGCTCTCACTGCCTGGCGTGTGGATCCTCCCAGGTGATAGCAGGCTGTCACAGGGGTGAGGGCAGCACACCCTGGGCACGGATCCCTCGACTCTGCTGAAACGAAGGATCCATAATCAGCAGAAATCAAAACAGTTTTGATGAAAAAATGCTGAGTTTATGTCAGAAAACTAAATGCTTAATATTCTGGATTTCCATCCAATTTAAAATGGAAATGCCTGTTTAATCAAGAAAATGGTTGGGGAAAAGTTCTCAGTCATCTGTATTTAAGTCTCCTTGATGACAGGTTTTCTGTCCTGAAGAGCTTGTCTCAAAATCAAGTTGTGCTGGAATAACTCCCTCAGGATCAGCCACTCCTTTCTGGATAGCACCATGTGTGAATATTCTTACTCTATAAAAGCCTTACACGTATCTGCACAGATCTTGTGTTAACAATTCATTCTGCAGGACAGGAAAAGAGGAGCCTCTGATATGATTTTCTCAGGAGTTTCCTCCATGACCACTAGGAGTGCAGGCTGCAAAATGAATTCTTTAAATGATGAGGTATTAAAGCAAAAAGGCACAAGTGGACTCCAGAAAGTACAGGGAAATCTTTTTCTTCTCCTTGGCATGAGACAGCAGAGTTGGCCTCTGCTCCTTTGCTGCATATTGATGAGACAAAGATTTAGAGAGCACTTAGACCCCCTAACTCTTTTCTGGAGAAGCTCCCTTTCTGCAGAAATCTGTCCTGGGTCTCTCTCTTCTGTATCAGAAACAGATAATCTGTTTCACTCTGCCATCTTCTCCCTTTCTCATGGCTTCATCCATTTCTGGAAGTGTAAGGGAGGGCAGCTCCTGCTGTGGCAGAAGAGGTGAGGGTGCTCCAGGCACTGTTCCTTTCCACATCATCTGCACTCTTTGCCACCAGGGAGAAGGAAGGGGTGTGAAACCTGATGGCATCACCACTCCATGAAGTGCCAGTGTGGTCCAGGAGCAGGTCAGTCTCCTTGATGGCCAACAATTGCCCACTGCTGCCTCCCCAGAGCATCCCTGCAAAGACTCAGAGGCCATCTGCTCCAAAACCTGTCACCTCAGTGCTGAGGTGGAAAGGGGTCCCAGCTGCTCCAAGAGGGTTCTCCAGGTGTTCCAGAACCACCCCTCCAGTGATGCCCAGACATGCAGCAAGATGGGGTTTAGGGCATATTCTCACAGTGCTTCAGAAAAGGAAGGCAAAAACAATTGAGGCATCTAATCCCCTGCTCCACCACTTAAATCCTCCACAAATCACTTGGCTAGAGAGCTCAGTTCTTTTAGAAATGTGACCAGAAAAAGAAACTTTTTGCATTATTGCTTTCCCTTCATTAGGTGTTGACCAGAGTATCCTGCTGTTTTGATTTGCAAACCTATCACCTGCCCTTCAAACTTGCCCCTCTCCCTCCTAAAATATGCCTGTGCTAATCATGAAAGTAAGAAAATATTCACATATACTTTCTCTTAGCTTAATTCCTAATAACATTTTCTGCTCTGATTTTATTTTGTTAGTCTCTTTTTTACATTTAATTTGGCATCTAACCAATCAAAATTATGTTCTATTTATGCTTTTTAGCAAATGGGTTTGGCTTCAAATTCTTAACATTTCTTTCATGGTTATTTGTTCTCCCATTTAGCTCATCTCCAGCTTGCTTGCCTTGTAACTTCCGAATGAGAATGTTATAAATGTGTGGAGGCTTATTAGATCTAGGGCTCTTTTATTTTATTTATTTTTTTAATTCAAATGAGAAACACATTTTTTAATATTAAATTTTTCATTTATCTGAACCAGGATGCCTTGTGGCTAATGTACTGAGGAGAATCCTTCCTCTGCTTGATGATCTCAGGGTGTGTGGAAGGGATGTATGTATGTCCATGTTTTTCTCTCCATTTGTTGCTGTGCTTGTTGGTTGCTTTTCAAGATCTGCCACTTTGAACACCCAATATTGGGACCCAATATTGGCACAGGAACATCTGCCCAGTCTCTTTCTCTAATTAAATTATCTAATGTTCACCAAAAGAAGTTGCAGCCGTCCAGGACCAAATACAATGAAGAAATTAAAAAAAAAAAAATTAAAAAAAGAACCCTAAAATAGGTGCATTGAGCAAAAATTGGTCAGTGAAATGTCCTGTTGTGGAACCAGATAGACATGAAGATCCCTTCTGACAGCAGATTGTATGCACATGGAAATCCAGCACCTTGATAATTGTGAAACATGCTTTTCTGTAAAAGTGGCTTCATAACCCCTGGAGCAAGCAAGAAAGCAATCCAGAGGAAAGCTCAGGCCTAAGATGCCAGAACTGAAGCTGCCTCCTTTGTTCATCTTTAAAACATCTCATTCTAATATTCCTCCTTGAAGTGGAGAGCTGCTACAACTCTATGGCAAGAATGATTTTGTAAAAAGTGGAAGAAAATTGAAAATACCAGAAATGGGTACTTCTTGGAATTTTCTGTAAAAGGTTGTCCTGATTTTGTACACAGACAGCATGACTTCTGTCATGGCAGTGATGTAAAAATATCTTTGCTGTCCTGTGGGGTAATATCAGGGCTGGACAGTGCTTGTTAATCACAATCCTTAGATCATGTCATGTTTTCATTTGGTCTAACTTTAAATTGAATGTCTTAAAATCTCCCTCCAAGTTTGCCTGTAAAATTACCATTTTTCAATTCTAAATTGTAATGCCCTCCTAACAAATTAAGTTGATTACCTCATGTCCTATCACCTTCAAAAAACAGCTAAGTTCTGCCTGTGCCATTAAGAGCATTTGACAGTGTAGAAAACTATCATTATGGACCTCTCTTGCTTTCTCAGTTTAAATAGGCCTCATTTCAATTGCCTTTCTCTCTAGGTCATGTTTCCTCAACCACTTATTACCCATACTGCTTTCCTTTGGACTTTCTCCATTTTTTTTTCTAAATGTCTGTTTGTGTAGGATGTATAAAATTACACCTCACCAAACTGCCTCATTAGGGCTTTGGAATAATTACATCTCAGGTCTTGCAAAATCATCAGCAGGGGAGAAAGGTCTAGTAAAGGTTATTAAGTACAGAGAAGCCATCTTGCCTGACCTTCAAATTGGAGGTGGCCACAAGCCTTTTTCAGAAAGTGGTCTGCACTTGTGACAGCAATGTGCTACTGATTCCCATTCACCCTGTGCCCAGCAAAAATCCCCAGAGCCTGAGCTGCACAGCTGGCTCCTCCTCTCTGCACTTCACTGAGAGTGATTTTCAGCCTTTCTCTGGCATGTATCTGTTCTGAATTTAATCTGATTAATTATAGCCCAGTCCCCTCCTATACAACCATAATCTACCAAACACACAGAAATTAGCTGCTTCTTTCCATCAGGCAATTGTTCCCCTGTCACATGTCTGACAGCTCTTGTGAAACCTTCTTTTGTGCACACAGGAAAGGTCCTAAAAGAGAGCCTTTCCAGCAGGGTCAGGAAACATGGGCTGTAATTAAGATGTAAAACAAAGATCTACAGGTCTGGCCATCTGTTTTGAGTCATCTGGCCAGGGTGAGTGCCCCACACCAGGCTCCTGCTGAATGCCTGGATGTGCTGTCGGTTTGTCTGTGCTCGTGTCCGTCTGTTTGGAGGGCATGGTGCCCATTACCCATTGCTGAGGCACTTGGCACTGCTTTGAGCACAGAGAGCCTTGTGCAGGCAGTCCAATCAGGCCTGCTGGGCTGCATCTGCTCGTCTGGATCTCCCACTGACGTGTTTTTTGGCAGTGCCAGCACAGCAGCTACATGTTTGCCTCATCTCTGCTGAAAGGCCCATGCCAAGGAAAACCAGCAAGGAGCAGGAAAATCCTTGAAAAGCAAGACAGGAGCTTGTGGTAACTGACTTTCATGGGCAGGGCTAAAGGGAGCTCAGCTGTGTGAGCTAAACCCAGAAACACCCTTAGCAAAAGCACTGGTGCTGTGTCAGGCTTGGTAGAGGGGCTGGGTGTTGGAAGAGAGTAGAGGCGTCCCAAGGGCTTTTCTGTAGATCCAACCTCTGCTCTAACCCAGTCCAGTATGGGATTGATTTTGTGCTCCTAGAAACCACCTGAGTTATTGTTGGTGTACCAGAAAATGTAAGAATTACCATACCCAGAAACAGGGACACCTAACCTGGTATCTTCCCTCTATGCCCACGCCCAGGTATGAATAAGAACACTGAGCTCAGGGTCCTGCTGGCAGAAAGTCTTATCTTCCAGTGATGACAGTGCAAGTACTTCCTCAGACAGAAAGATTATCTTCCTATTTCACAGCTCTCAAAGGATTTCTACACAAGAGCTTGCACAGTTGCTTCTGAAGCTGGTCTCAATAAGCAGTTTTCCATGACAAGGAGTAGCACTGCTGAAGCATACAGTGCCTGAAGAACCACTGCAGACTACCTATATACAAGACAGCAGATAGAATACATATTTATTCACTTTGTACTCCAGCAATCTTGATGTTAAAACATGCTATTTGCTTTCCAGGGTTCTGCAAGCTTGGCAGTGCCTGAAATGTACCCCACAAACTCAGACTGCCTCCAGTGCCCAGGGATGATTGCTCTTGATTGTCTACTTTGTGTACCCTTGGCTACACAGTGATTCAGCTTCAGAAGGAGGGAGAAGAAAGCTGCACCCTTCACTCTGCCCTCAATGTCTGTCAAACAAGCCCCAGTTAAGAAAACTGAGAGTCCAAATCCAGGCAAGCTGAGTAGCTATAATGACTCAAGTGCCATAGTTCTTGGACAGCTCCCAGGATGTTTGTTGAAAAGCCTGGGACATTTCTCACTGCTTTCCCCAGAAAAAGCTGACAAAAGTACTTTCCCTTTGCAGGCAACATGAGAATCTGAAGGCCAACATTATTTGCAACAGGGTTTAATAAAGGGATTTCTCCCTGTACAATAAAATAATAACTACAGTGACTGATTATTTGTACATTAACAATGTTTTGCAGCCCCAGTGGAGAACTCAGTGAGACAAGAACTTACAGGAGCAAAATAAGAGGTCAAAGAACAATTGTAAAGTATATAAATACTACTGGTTTTGTTTCACAAGCACTTCAAGTTTCCATTTCAGATACAGAACTTTTTCTTGGAGGTGCTTATGCCTGTGGTAAGAGCCACCCTTGTTCTTGCACTCTACCTATATATGAATTGATGTATTTGCAGAAGGTCATAATTGTTGTGCCAGACTTAAAAATTCACCCCAGGTTTGGCTTGGGTTTGGATATCAATATTACTGTCCCTGCTTGCACAAGATGGAGCTGTGTTCAGTAGAAATATTAATTTAAGCATGGGGTTTGTCATTGATGATAAAGGAAAGAGGAGAGATAACAAGATAAAAGCCTGTTTAGACATGGGCTGTTATTAGATATTCTGTGTACTGTCCACAGCCTATCTAGACCAAAAAGAATATAATACATGCATAAAAAAGAGACGAGTTTGACATTTTAGTTCTCTATTTCTCCAAGTAACATACATTGGCTTAGCTGAACGTCTCTCTGAATCATCTGGCAAAGGCTTGTCACAAAAGTTAGATTTGGCTTCAAAACTGGGTTAATACCTGAAAGAATAACTTTGATAAAGATTGTAAGATTTGCAGAAGAGGTACTATGGCCACAAAAATCAGAAAGAAGGTGGAATTTGTTGAAGAGTTGTCGCTTTTGATTGTTTTTTAATGGCCTCCTTGAATGACTGCTGGGCTGGAAAACTCACTACATGCTTGCACAGAAGTATTTGTATCTCTCAAAGGTGGTAATTTCTAATAAGTTATCAGTCTTGGAGGGTGCTCCTGAAAAATAATTGAATAAATTTTAATAATTTGAGAAATAGGGTAAAGGAGAAGATAAAACTGAGATGCAAGAGGAACAACATTCTGAAAAACTATTCCAGTGTAGAGATTTTAAATGCCAGCATCATCTGAATGGCACAAAGACCCTTCTTCAGTAAGACTGTACAGTTCAATGCTGCTGGCCCCATTTTTCTAGTCATATGACAGCTTTATCACTTAGACATTTATTTTGCGCTCTAGTTTCTCCTGTCTATGCTTTTCTTACTTTTCTCAAATCTTGAGTTAACAGAAACTGTTCTTTGATCCAAGATTGGCAAAGTATTTCTTGAAAGAATCAAACCCTGCAAGCAATTAACATGTGTAGCTCTAAAACCAGTCTGAACCAAGGGGTAGCATTTGGAGCTTGTGTGTTTGTTTTTTTAAATTAAAGTAAACGTTTTCCATTCAAGTTTCCAAATAGGAATCTAGAAAACAAGGAGAGATAATAGTAAAAAAAAAAAAAAAAGGCAATTACATTTTTTATTTCTTAGAATAGAAGTGATTTTAATTATTGTAGAGATTAAATTCCTTCCTAAGATATGCCAGAGACTTAGCAAAGGATAGTGCAGAGAAAGTCTATCACATCACAGTGTATGTTTTCAAATTATTCTCCTGTTCTTCCCAGGTTACTGTCAACAATTTGGGGGGAGATACTGGGGAAAAGTGAGGGCTAAACCACACATGAGCATTGAGTTCCTTATGACTCTAAAATTAAGTTCTCATCCTTGAAAACTGTCTATTTCAAAGAAGGAGAGGTCTTTTTTGTATTTACAAGCGTCTCCCATTTGATTTCTATGAATAATTCACCACCTCCAGATGGAGTCCAAGCCAACCATTGCAAATATCACACTACTGCAAGCCAGACCCCGGTGCAACAGTTACAAGTGTGTGTGTTCCAACTGGAGCCACATCAAATGTCTGGTTAGAAGAGGATGAATATGAAGTCTTTCCCTGGAAGTATTCACTAACAGGGATTAAAAACTTATTCCTCCCCTCTCATAAATTTATTTGGTGAATATATTCATAGAAACCTGGCAATTAAAATGGAGAAGCAGATGAAGAGCTTTGTGCTTAGGCTTTGGGTAGAGGTAGATTTAGGCGGAGTTCCCACATACTGATCTTCCCACCCTCTATTTCATTTTGTGTCAATTCCAAATTCTGAAAGAAGAGGTGACATAAAACGGATTTACACAGGAATCTGAGAGAAAAATCACCTCACCTTTCATCCTGTTCACTGTCCTTGCCCTGGTCTGTGGGATGGAATAAGGACAGAGCTGTCATGTCACAGCACAGCTCTTCCTCCCCCTTCTTTCACCTGTCAGCAGCACTACTGTATCTGGCCCTGGAGCAAGCCCTGACATACATGACAGGTATTTTGGAAGCCCCTGAGACACCAAAGGCAACAAAATGTAGGGGAAAGAGTAGGAGATGAGAAGGATAGAGCTACAAAGCCATGATAAAGTTCATGGACAGGTCTATGAGGATAAGTACTTAGGATGGTGTGGAACCATTGCCAAAAAGAGCAAGTGGAGGTGAAGGTTTTGGATTCCAGAACTTAATGTCTCTGGCTTTATTATTATTATCATTATTATTGGTTTTGTTATTATTGTGTGTGCAACACAGGTGGAAGTGGAACTGTGAGATCTATCAGCTGTTCTGCACAATGATTGGGATTCTCCCACGAATCAGTCACAAATGCTGCAGTGCAGATCCCCACTTACATGGCCATAAGGGAGAGGGCTGGAGTGAGCCCAGCCCAGCCCTGGCTGCAAAGAGCATGCAGAGATTTAGGGACGGTAAAGGAAAACAGGGAGGAGGGAGAGGAGTTGCTGTAGGGCTCTCACAGAACATCTGACGTTCATGATTTCTATTTTATTGCCAGTATCATTCCTCCTGAATGGGCCAATAACAGGATAAATTAAAAGAATGAGGTGCTTTGCAAGTAGAGTCATTATCAAAATCAAACTTTGCTAGTTTAAAATACTCTGCAACATTTGTGGAAGTTTCTCCCACCTTTGCTTACATCTAGTATAAATTTATTGGCAGTTCTCTTGTCATTGTTGAAGCTATATTCAATTTTACCAGCAACAATGTATTGTGATTGGAGTGAATTGAATTTTCTTTTCCATTCAGAAATTATTTGATGCACAATGTAGAACTGAATAATAAGCACCTGTTCATAAATGTTTTGCCTGTGGTTACACAGAGTCATGTGCCTTCATCACTGCTGAACACAGAGATATCATTACAGGAACTCAATTGGATTGAGCCAAGTGGCCACTTCTGCTTTTTAATGTCAGATACTGAACTAACTTTATAACCTTGGAATAGGATTTCTGCTCAGATCCCAATATGGGCTCCTAAGGAGGAAAATCTCACTCTTTCAGTTAGCAAAATCAATTAAAATTGGGTTATGAAAAAGAGGTTGATTACGTTTTCCTATTCTACAGATCTATAAATAGATTATAGTCCCACTGTTAAGTGAAAGATTGCAATCTAGGTGGTTAGAGGTAGGGAGCAGTGGTAAAATGAGCAACATCAAAATCAGTGAGTCTCTTTGCATCTGCCTTTAAAACATTTTTGAACTTTTTTCTTGGAGAAGGCCCCAGTTTCTGGAAAGAAATGGCGGATTTTTAGGATAAAGGTGAAGTCTCCAGAATTTCAGAGTTTTCAGCACTATATTAATACCAATCCTAGTGTCTAAAAATGCACACCCAAATAGATCAACTGCATTAGAGCTGGGAAAAAGTAAGGGAGGGATAAAGAACAAGACCCACAGTAGTGAGACTCCAGAATTTCTTACTGCGCACACACCATCACAGCATAACTTTGTTTTTTGCTTTCTCCTGCTGTCAAACTTCAGCGAGATTAAAATCAGACAAGTCTGGAAAGGAAATGAAGCTGTTCACTTTATTAGTCTTGATTAACAGCAAATTATTCTCCTAGCATTTACTTTTCCTTCATTTATTTGAGAGTGATTACACGCAAATAGCAGTTTAAAACGTCAGGGTTTTAATAATAGTTTTATTTGCCACTGTAATTGCTTCTGTAGCATCTCTGAAGTCTGAAACACACCCCTCCTGACAAAAAATCAAAATAGCAGTAATGCATCTTTCTCTCTTTTAAGTACATTCTCCAAAACAGTGTAAAGAAACATGTAGGAGTTTATTTACTATGTTTCTTATTTACTTATGTGACTGTGTGATGCATATGTTATTAGCTATGCTTGGTCCAAGCTCGAAGGCTGTACCTGTACCCCCATATGGAGAACCTTAAGGTCAATTTTAGCCTCCTGTTCCCTCAGAAGCTTCTCCAGTGCACAAGTTTACTAGCTAAGCTGTTATCTGTCCTGTCCTGTACTTTGCTCCCCACTATCCCGCTGGAAATGGCAGGACTGTCCTGCAGCTGGGGCAGAGTGTGGGTGGCACTGAGGTGTAGGAGCTTTGGCTCAGCCATGGCTTTGTCCTTCCAAACTGCAGCTCCTGCCAAGCAACACCTGAGGTGCCATGGTGAAGTCTCCACTTGGCTGTTCATTGCTGCTGAATTGCTAAGGGAATGTCTCTTTTTTTTGCCTTGGTACCTCTAATGAAAACTTCCACACCAAAGCCCAGAGACTCTTATTTTCAGCTCTAGGTGGTGGTTTCTGTCCTCCTATAAAATCCATAGCTGGGACAAAAACTGAGAGGCTTTTTCAGAAGGAGGGATGGAGCATCTGGCCTCAGAGAAAATTCTTTGAGCGTGGCATTCTTGTGTCCTTGTCTTTTTTTTTTTTTTTTTTTTTCCTTTTCACAATTGCCATTTATACTCATTCATTCTGCATCTGAGTGCAAATACAAACTAAATGGCCCTACTTTTCCAGAGCTACTGTATATCCTGGAAGAGTTCCCAGGATATCTGTCACTTCAGATTCACTCTGTTTCTTTTCAATAAAATCTAGCACTGATGGGAGCTCCAACAGCATCATCTCAGAGTGAACGTGACCTTCTGGTGAAGGAAGTCAAGGAATCTCCTCCCTCTGGGATTAGAACATGGTTATGCCTCATTACTGTGAATAAGTTTTCTGTATGGGTTTCTGCATGCTGCATCTCTGGGCAACTTCACAGTATATGCACATGTACATAAATAATTGTTTCTTTTAAGTTTGGGAGTGGGAATAAGGAAAGAATCCTGCTTTCTGTGTTCTTTGTAAGAGGTATTCAAAAAAAGGGAAAAAAGGGCCTTTCTCCTCAAACCCACAGGGTCTCCAAGGAGTTACAAGGAGTAGATTTTTTAAAATCAGAACTGCCTGTTTTGCACGTTTGCTTTTGGAATACCATCACATTTTTAAACAAACTTTATTAGAATTCATATCCAGTTGTGGAACTGTACAGAACTCCTTTAACAAGCATAGTCTGGCTGGAGGCAATGAATCTGTCTTTGTCACTAATGATGTTTGTATTATTTTAACACTGTTGATACTGGGGATTTCTGGGGGGGGCTGCAAGCAATCATCTTTCAACCACAGCTCATCTGCCTTGCATGCTGATTAGAAAAACACTTTTCCCTCTGGATGCCAGGAACACAGTGGGGTACACAAGGGGACATGCCCAAAGGATTTCAGTCACGTTGTCTGGTTGCTAGAAAAATCCCTTGCAATTCCATTGACCTTTACTCACTCAGTGAAGGGGGTGGGTGGAACTCCTTTGGCAACATTTTCCAGTAATCTGCATCTTTTTCATGTGATGAGCGTGGTACCCTGTCAAGAGGGTTTGTGATGCGGTCATTTCGTAGAAATGAAGAATTTTTGGAACATCTAAAGCAGCTCTCATTTTTTCAGATGTGAAGGAATCCTGGCTCTGGGCCAGGTCCAAGCTGTGCAAGTGCTGAGAAATCTGTTTCCAAGGTGCATTTCAATTGAATCAGTTAAATATATTTATATATTATGTACTCTATACAATATAGTAAGCATTCTATACCAAATATATATATATATATATATATGGTGTATATATATGGTATATATACTATATACCATATAGAATATGTATAAGAGCATTTATATGTACAGGTGATTTTAAATGGCTGGAGACACGTTCTGTATTCTTTTTCTGTCCTGTGATGCTACTATGAATAAGTGCCAGATGTGATCCCCCAAAACAGACTGGGATATATTCTTTTGCTTTAGGTGTGAAAGGGGAACAACCATGTCTGCATCTTCTCTTGGCACATCTGTCTCTTGCACAAAAGTTTCTTTTGGTTTGCCTGCTTTGCCTTGAAACAGCGGCAGTAATTAAGGGCAGGGATATGGTGGTGGTGTGGAAAAAGGCTGCCACTCCTTGCCCAGGTTTCTGGGTGCAGAAAGTCAAGGAGGATTCCCTGGGTGAGAAAGGAAGGTGATTTTTGTGGCAGTTCTAGACCATGGAGGAGGAGGGAGCAGGGACCTACTCATGAAAACTAGAGATCTCTCAGCTGAGGGTTTTCAGAATAGTCATTGTTGATTAAGAAGTAATATCCTGTTGTGGGTACCAGAGCTGCATAAATTCATCCAAGATCTTACTCAGATGAGGAGGAAGTGGGTTTTTGACTCCCAGCAGATGTGCACAGGATATTTTGGATGCTGTTGTTCTCATATATCATTCTCTCTCCTGCCATGACACAGAAGTAGGAGGATGCCATGCATTTCCCTGATCCCTTTCAACATCCCATCCTGTGTTGGCTTGGACAGAAGGCAAAATAAATAATTCATTAATCATTAAAATCATTAATCAATTAACTTTTTGAACTGCAGTGATAGACATATGTCTACCCATGGCATAGATGTATGAATAATAACTGAAGGCTATTTACATAAAGAGATATTTTTTGTAGCCCTAGAAACCCTTTGGTTTCTTTAACTTGGAGTGTAAGACCTACCACAAAATGAAAGGTATTCTCCTGTGCTCCAGCCCTATGACCTGAGTGAGCAGGTTCTGTTCCTGATCCTCCACAGAAAGTGGGAAAGGACCAGCATGATTCATTTTTATTCCAGTTATAAAAGATGCTTTTTTTATGAGCAGATAAGATATTTTTCAGGAAATGGTTCTCAGCAGAAACAAGTCTGGCAGGTTCAGAGAGTGGGTTCGATGCCTACTTGCTCTTGATGCCCTAAAGAAATGAGAGGGCTGAATCCCACCTGCTGTTGTCAGGGCTTGGAGCTCAAGAGCCATGACAAATTGTGCACAAGGCAAAAATACCAAAATGAGGGAGGGGAGCGAAAATTATCTACAGCAACTGAGAAAAGAAAAATGTTAATATTCCTTGGCAGTTGTTACCTAACTATTCTTTTTTTTTTAGTGTTTAAATTTAACAGTATTGCCCAGGAATATATTGAGCATTTGGGGGAGAGCTCCACAGTTTTGAAAAAAATGAGAGGAGAAACTAAATGTTCTGGCACTAACAGAATACTAATTTGGGTCTGCAGCAATTAATTAAATTGATCTTAATTAAATTTTTCCTGCTGGATTCATGAAACAATCTGTAATTCTGCCACCTATGCTGTAAAAATGTAACATATTCCCTTTGATTTTGTAAATGTTCCTAACTGTTATTTTTAATCAAAGGTTCACCTGAGTTTAATTGTTCCATAGGTTTGGTGGGAAGAATTTCAGAGGTTACTTGCAGACAGGGATGTACTGTGATTAACATTGTCCTCTGTGAGCTCTTCACTACCATCACCTCTCCATGGACTAAATATTCAGAAAACCATTTAATGCTGAGTCAAGGCTGTGAACTCAGGATCAGAGTCCCAGTGTGGGCAGTTCAGCGAAGGGAAGGAGAAACAGTTTGTGAGGGACAGCGACACAAACTGACCCCACTGCCATGGCTGGGTGTCCCTTCCTGGCGACAGCCAGGACTGTGCAGGGAACGTGTCCTGAGCCAAGGCTGGTGTGAAGTAAGGACAGATTGGCTGAAATGTCAGCAGTGCAGCAGGGCTGTTCTGGTTTTGGGGTTTCTTATGCAAGTAGGAATGAGGCCTCCAGGAAAACATACTATAGAAAGAAAATCCTTTAAAATATACTTTAGAATATGTACTATAGAAAATATACTTTAGAAAGAAAATTCCTTTAAAAAGTCTTAGCAAATCCTTTCTCTCTGACTTCTTTGAGCAGCACAAAGCATATTTTTCCTTCCATATCAGGCCAGAGAGAATCAAAGACTTGGGATGTGATCTCTCTCTCTCTCTCTGTCTCTCTGCTGTAATGGCCAAATTTGACCCAAATAGAGCTGCAAGGCCCTGTGTGACTCACCTGAGCCAGTGTGCCTCCTAATGAAGTCATCCATAGTCCAGATGGCAAAGCCAGCTTCCCAGAGACCCACGAATTGAAATTCACTTATCCTTAATGGTATTTTGAATAATATTGAGTGATTTTTCAGAATGCTACTGTGCTGGGCACACTCCAGATATGTCAAATGGTGTCAAGTGGTTGTTCACTGTGGAACCTGAAAGAAGGGTTTTTATGCTAAGACAGAAGATTGCAAGTGTAGGTGACTGCTCTGCATTACTCACTTTGCTAGCTTCAATGTGAAACCAGTTCCCATAGCTCTTCATGGGCCTTTGAGGTACCTTTTATGGAAAACCTGCTTGAATTTCTTCAAAAGGCTTGGTGTGAAAACATAAGAAAATTTTGCATACACAATAGTGTATTTCTCTTCTCTTTTAATTTTTTTATTGTTGGTGGTTTTTAAAATATCACTCAGAATACACTATTTGAAATGAAAATTAAAATATTCAAGTGGTTATTTTCTCTCTTAACAGAAATGTAAAAACTATTTTCACATTTCACAAGCATGTCTCTCAAGAAAAAATTTAAATTGAATTTTTTAATCACTTTATTATTTTTTAATGAGGCAGCAGGAGTTCACCTGACAGTTTTCTAGTAGAAGCACTAGGGAGGCTAAAAGAACTGCCAAATGCAAAGGCTGACCATCAAACAGCAGGAAAAGGTATTCCTGACAATTAAGCTTGCCTCTCCAATCAAAGCTTGCTGAAAAGGGCCAGAGCTTAATTTGCAAGCAGTGCCTGCCAGGAATCATTTTCCTGGCCTGGCCATAGAGCACTGGATGGAATTGTCTTCTGCTGACACATCCAGCCCTGAGCCTGGCCAGGCTTCTTGGGACTCCACATGGGGGATATGATGAAGTTCCACAGGAGTTGATCCTGATGTCTGTCCCTTTCTCAGCAGGATCAGATCAGCTGTGCCAGCCCAAGAGCCCAGAGAGCTTTCCTCTAGATCCTCCCCAAACCCTGCTGTCTTGGAGAACATAACAGGGCTGCTGCAAGGGATCCTACAGGACACAAGGAATTTTGACATCAGGATTAAATGAATGATTAAAAGAGACATAATCAGCTTTTAACATTATGATTCTGAATATTTCAGCAGAGGCATGATTGATGTACCAAAGGATGCTCTGGCAGATATGAGCTCCTGCCAAAGGTTTTCCCACACGGGACTCTGCCAGAGAAAGCTCCTGCAGCTCATCCTGCTCCCACAGGCCATCCAAAGTTCAGATTTGACTCTCCTAGGGTTGTGACTGTCTGAAGGCAACTTTCCTTGCTTTTTCTAAACCACTTCTGTTCACTGAAGGTCATGGGTCTCCTCCAGATTACATTGACAACTCATTAAATAGGAAAAGGCAGAAGTCTTGATTCCCAGCCCAGCGAGGTTTTTTTTATCCCATGTTCTGGTAAACATACAAAAACTCTGAATTATGATCTTGGATATTGTCTGCTGCATTCTTAGTGGGAAATTTCACAATGTATCAGCAAATGAAATTCAACTAGTTTGTGTTTATTTATCCTACCTAAGAGCTGAAAATGTTGCAGAAATGAACAATACATCAAAATGTCAAATTTACATTCAAGCTATTTGGAATTCTCAGTTTCCCAAACAATAAGGTAATAGCTTTTAAAAGAAGGGATGTCCTACAAACCATCATTGCAGTGCAGCCAAAACTCCTTGGTATTAAAGCCTTCCTTCTCCAGGACATAAAAGTATTAGAGGCAATTAATTATACTGTGATTAGCTGAGACATCTTAACTGTAAATCATTGTTGCTTAACTAGGGTTTCAAAGAATTAATTGGGTGTCTGCCAGCTGAGGGAAATGAAACCCAGCACTAGAAATAATATCAAAGCTAAGGCACCTGTGAAAGAGTCTGGGAGCAGTGTGGAGATGCACACATTGTATTTGCACTGGATACCCACCAGCTGAACTCCTCACAACTCCTACACTCCCTTGTGGCAGATGGCAGAGAGGGAGAAGTCCATCTGACATTTTTTCCTGGTGCTGGCCCCCATGACACCACAGTAAAGCACTGTGGGTATCATGTTGAGGCACAGCCACCAAGCAGGGCCTGTGTCCCATATGGAATGTGCATATCCCTTGGTGTAAGGAAGGCTCAGGATGCAGCTACAGCTTTTCTCCAGCCTTGCTCACAGCCTGTATCTGCATCCAAACATTGGATTTGTGTGAATTATGGGGAATTCAGTGCCACAAGCAGAGATATGACTGCAGAGTCTGGATCCATCCAGGGAAATAAGGAAGGTTCTTAAAGACAGGCACCCTGTGACTCCTGCCCAACATATCATTAAATCTACACCATGTGACAAACTTTAAACCAACTGAGTTTAGAACTTACAGTCCAGATTTCAACTCTCTGTGAGATGTTCACAGATATAATCTTTCAGATATGAGAAAAAATAGAGATTGCAGCAAATCTGATATCTAAAATGAAATACATTTTGCAGTCTTTGTAACTTATCAAACATGGAAATGTATCCACATTGTAGTACAAACACAGTCAGCTTCTGACAATAATCCTATTGAAGTAGCAATCTGCTCATGCTGCTGTCTTTCAGATCATGCTGAAATTACATTTAGAAAGATTAGAAATGAAATAAATGTCATCTACTCTTTTATTTTTTCTCACATCTCTTTCATGTGTAAAGGGAAGACACTGCTTCTCTCTTTAAAGGTCACTGAAGGTGTCTGGGCTCTGTTTTCTATGAAATACAATTTCCTATACTCTGGCTAGATATTCCTTAAAGTCCTTAATATGTCCATAATATTTATTGCAGAGAAACCCCTTCAGATATCTTAAGAAATCCAGATGGACTCTGCTGCTGGGAGACAGCCCAGAATATCTTCCCAGAGCAGGGCTTGCTTTCAAGCCAGTGAATAACCACCATGGAGCTTTACTGCAGACCGAAACAGCTGCCCAGGAGCAAGGTGGACACCATCCAGCCCTGTGTATAAAGGAGTCACTCTGTGCATCTCCCCCAAAGGATTGAGCTGTTGCCTCCAGCCTCAAGTCATGGCCAAACTGGGATCAGCAGAAGACACTGCTCTGTCTCACTTCCTTGATGTCACACAAGAATTTGGCAGAAGTTTCAAAGGAAGTGACCTTTGTGAATACCTTGTAGGGGCTGCATAGTTATGACCTCAGGTATCCTAGGAAGCATCAATAGGCATGCAATTTCTTTCTCACTGTCTCTACTACCACTTCAAGGGATAAGATTCACAAAGCAGATATCTCCAAGCCACCCTAACATTGCTGAGAGTCACTGGAGATAAAAAAACCACTTCTAAGATGGGATTCATCCAAGCCAGAAGAATTGTGCTTTATTTTTTCCTTCAGTAATTAGCATGGAAGCCTAAGGTGACTACCTCAGTTGCAGTCATCCAGAACTGCATGGGATGCATTCCAAACACAATGAATAAGCTCCTCAAGAGTAATAATCTTATTTATACTACAAAGTATTCTGTGCTTCCTCAGGGTGCAGGAAGCTTTTAGCTGATGTAAGCACGCTGCCAAAATGAATCGTCTTATCCTTGGCTGTGCAGTTTCTCCCACTCTTTTCTGCTGGGGAAAAAGGTTGATGTGGCCATGTCCTAAATTGCACAAACTGCTGTGGCTAAAAACAAATTAATTTCAAAGCTTCATATGCTGGTAAATCTACCATATCTTTAGTCACCTTGTTCAGTGATTCCTTTCACTGTGACAAGATGGGTCATGCTTTATGTTTTGAAATTCTTGTCGCTAATTTCTAATCAGCCTGTGTTTCTAGATTTTGCAGTATGTGTTGTCAGCTGTTTCTCTGCATGTTTTCAAAAATCAGAGTCAACAGTGTCACTATGAGACCCTGTCTTTAAACAAACTGAAAGAGAATAGTCAGTACCACTCCATCTGATGCTCTGTAATGAGTCTACACTGATTTCTGATTAAACAAAAAATGTCCTTAGATTTGGAGATCTAAAAGGATAAGTCTATAAAATATTTCATTTCACATCATGTGATAAGTAGCTTCCACTTCATAAATTCCTTTCCAGCTGGTGCTGGAGACAGACAGGTTCTGTGTGGGTTTTTGTCCAAAGCAAATCATCATAGTCTCTCTCAGTAATTGCAATTATTCACCATGTATTGTGACTTGCAAATGAGGCTTGCAAAGACCATTCAGAAACAAGCCATCCACAAATACACACATTAAGAAGGCTATTGGAGTGTGTCTTGCTCTAGAATATTTTGCCATCTCTTTCAGCACGAGTTTTGTAGCAGTATGACTCTTGTTCAATGATCCCTGCCTGCCACATGAAGACAACAGTAATTCCATAAGCAGTGGGGTTGCAGGGGTGGCAAAGGGCTTGGGCTCACACCATGGGATGTGTCTTAGCCAAAACACAAAGCCAGTATCTCCTGTTCTTCTGGCACTGCAGAGCCTTAGGGCCTGGACAGTTGATGCTGATATCCAGGGCAAGCCATGAATTACTACAGCTTGACATCTTAAGTTAATCTTAATCTTAAATTAAATGAGAATTTAACTAAACTGAAAAGGTTGAAAGTTTCACTCGGCTGGGAGCTAAGTCAAGGTGGCAGAGGACTGCAGGGCCATGGGTGCTCCTTCCACAGCCTTGGGAAGGGATCTTGAGCCCTCCAGTGAATCTGGGAGATACACCTGAAAGTTGCCTGCTCTCTTTTCCAGACATTTTTCTCCTTAGCACATTGTCTGGAGAGTTACTCCCTGCCTGTTTTGGGGAAGCACTTGGAGACACAGGAACACAGGGAGCCAAGAAGGGAAAAAGTACATTTCAAACCCAAAATGGTTAAAAGTGATCTTCAAATGTCAGGCTGCCTCAGGGAAACAGGAGCTCACCTCAGCTCCATTTAGAGGGATGTTGGAGAGAAGGAATTTTATTCTTTCAAATGTATGTGCATTTATAATGCATAAAAATGTAGTTAAATCTGCAGGCCTCTGTGTGACTGAAGAGCGAATATTAAACATAAACGGGTTGCTTCACATCTGGAAGGAAAGCAAATCAGCATTGCTTCTCCACAGGGTGAAACTGAAATGTGAGCTTTGCAATCTTATTACTAGGCCAGGGAGAAATGAAATAGAGAGTTGAGAATCAGTATGAGGTAAAATATGCCATTAAACTATCAGATGAAATCGGGACAAAAGAGGAGAAATGCAGGTGCAGGAGGAGAAAGAAGAACAAATTTTGTCTCTTGGACAGATTGAGGGGGTTTTGTGTGTTGGCCTAACACGTGTTTTTAGGTGCTGCACTGTCTCAATGAGTAAAACAGTAATTTGGGAGGTTTCTGGGTTCTTCTGCAATTTTTACCTTTTTTTTTTTTCTGTTTTCTCTGACCGTTTTTTTTTTTTTTTTGTGCCTTGTCATTTAAAACAAGGAATTTAGAGGAAAAGTCTCATCTGTGAACTGGTCTGGTAGAACCATAATCCAACACAGAATATCAAGATAGTCAAGAAAATGTGACTTCCTTACATGAAGAACATTGTGGCTTCTCAGCCAGATAGGAAATGCCTGTGGATAGATGCAGTCATTACAACCACAGCTTGCATGATCTTTTTCCAGCTTTCTCCTTTCCCAAAAGCCTACATGGGAGCACTGTCTTACTCAGCAGATAGCATGAATACAGCCACAGAATAGCTCACAGTGAGGAGGTACTGAATAGGTCACAGAGACACAAAGTCACCTTTGTTAACTGATTATTAATTCTGCTTTCAATGAAACGAATAATGGAATTAGTTGAATCTATTTAATATTTTTATTATTACCATTTTCCTCCTTCAGTTTGTGAAGCTTTCCCCTTATATAATACAGTTTCCAAATGCTGACTACTCTACCAACTTAGTAATTTATTTAAGAAATTTTTCTTTGTAATACACTCCTGACAATGCATTTGCAATACATTTGCCTATAAATGTGAAGACAGTTTCTTTAGAGAAGCAAATCTAACATCTACCCTTTAAAATCAGAAGACAGGAGCATCAAAATAAATGCAGAACCTGCATTTGGAACTGTCCCTGTGTGTGCTTAACTCTCCATTTGCTGATCCTTGTTCCTTGTCCTGAGGTGCTAATCTCCAATTCCTCATCATTTCTTTCTGGTTTCAGATAGCTACAGCAAAGAACCAAAACAAATTTTCTGTCATCCAGCCTGGCAGCTGAAGAGAAAAGTGGAAGATTGAAATAAGCATCTTGACCACGGGTGATTGTCAGCAGTCACAGAAGCTCCACAAATTACAGGTAAATCTGGGATTGCTGTGCTTTGCCTGCAGGAGGTGGTTTACACATCTGAAAATAGAGGAGGATTAGAAAGAACCTCAGTGTATGATGACAAGCAGCAGGAATATGAATCTTTATATGTAAAGGCTGAGTTTAACTTCCATATGCTCCTCAGAGGAAGCTTATAAGTGAATAATCTGCTGAATAGGATTGCACTAATTAAAGTGAATTATTTGAAAGAAAAAGTGAGTTTATCAAGGAATTCACTCAGGGCACCTACTGCTGCCAGCCTTGTTTTAATTTACCTAACACTGTTGCAGTCTACATGAAACTCCTCTAGCATTCTAAAGTGCCATTGTCACATTAAAATTTTCCTGAAGAATATGGGGAGTCATCTGGGGAGAAGGCAAGCAGGATTCAGCTGCTGTAGAGTTGTGCTGGTTTTTTTCTTTGAAACATCTCAGGTCTTACTTGAAGCTTCCATCCTGGAAAGATTGCATTTCTCAAAAATTTTGTTTTGCTTGAGTTCTCTATCACACTGCAATAATCTTTCCCCTCAGTCAAGCAAACAACAGCACATCTGTGCTTTATCATGAAGCTTTTGTTAACAGAAATTTAATGAGCCAGAAGACACAAGTCACAGTTCTGGTGTGGGCTCTGCAAAATCTCTCCTAACCCTAATAAACCCTGCAAACCCAGTGTTTAGCTGTACCAGTAGATTCAACAAGGCTAAGGAACATTCACAGGCCTGGGGTTGACAGAGGAGATTTATGACTCTCCAAAATTATGTTTGGTTTCTGAGGAGATGATCAGAGACTGTTGCAATAGTCAATTTTGGATACAGCCATCCTACTTCTGCAAGGTAAAAGAGTTTAGAATTAATTTTATAAATGTTTTTTTGATGCTGTCTGGCTTCAGTTCCACATAAGAGGTGTGTTAATTTAGTATCATGGGTAATGCACCAGTGTCCAAACTTTTGAGTTTTCATGCTATGAATAAGACTCCAGACCATCTGCTTTATTTCACTCATCTTGTTACCCAGCATGTTAGAACTTTTTGCCACACAGTTCCTCCTCTTCTTCATGCATCTAATTTGCAAGTGTGAACCCCACTTTGTGATTAGGCTTGCATTTGTGGTAGTCAAGAAAACACCCAAAATGTGAGAGTTCTCCATCTGCTATGGTAGCAAAGTTTAAATTCAGCCCCAGTGCAATGTGAAATGTTCAGCCATGCAGTACCCAAGCTGCTGACTGGATTCACTGAAATCAGTGCAGGGACTCTTTCTGATTGATGGGAGAGGATATTCATATTCTCTATTCAGATATATAATTGCATCTATAGTTTTGAGTGCATTATGGTTGTTGTCAGTGAGCCCTTCTGGTGAAAACTTACCTCTCCTATAAGGAGACTTGTGAATGTTTTCCAGACTCCTTTCCCTTTTTTGTAGTTGAACAATTTACATTTCTTCCTTTTGCTAGGAATGGGCTATTTCTTGGCCACTGTCATAATTTCTGGGTCAGATAATAAACCCTCTTTTTACTTCCTACTTAAATGCTGTGTATTAGAGAACTGTTGAGTTGGAAAATGTTAGCTTCATTTAGCTATTGTTGAGTTTTGCTGAGAAAGGGGGTGGCTAGTTCATATACTGTGTCCATTTTCAGTGGTAAAATGTACTTAATTGAGCTATTTTTGCTGCAAGTTCACAAAGTTTCTACAGCATGGACTCCAATTAAGCAACTGAACCTGATATGAAGCAATTGAGAGTGACCTAGCTGGCTTGTAGCACACAGTGAGTTGCTGTGGATGGCAGGAGGGAGCAAAGTTCCCCACAAAGTGCATTCACACCATATAAAACAGAAGATGCTGGGGTCTCTCCAGAAGCTCCTTAAAAGAGTAGGTTAGAGAATATAGCTAAGCAATTCAAGCATAACCATGTGAATACCTTCCACTGCTAACAGCAGTGCTTGGGAGAGGTAAGGTGTCAGGAATAAATAAATAAACTCTGATGCCTCACAGGATCAGCCCCAGGGCTGTTGTTTCTCCTCAGCTAACTCCAGCTGTTTACGGTGTGAGCAGCTCTACCTGTGCTGCTTACCCCACCTGCTTCACAGTCTCTGTTTCAGTTATTTGAGCTTGCCAGCAGATAAAGATTTATTGCTGGAAGATCTGAAGACATTACCTGCTGCACAGAGGAGAGCTTTAACTTTCTTCTGCCCCTGCAGCTTCCTTTTCCCCTGGGTAGGGAGAATTCCAACTCCAATCTGCTTTCAACACAAATTGCAAGGCCTGCAAGTTTGATTGGAGCAGCAATTTCCTGAAGCTGTCTTCAACAGTATAACATCTTGTCCCATGCTTAGAGCTGCTAAAGGAATCTCTATAATTTTTGGATGCAGCAGCTTCTGCAGCATCCCTAAAATTGCCAGGTGAGATCCCATCACCAGTATATCTTACCCAGCACATTTTTGGAGTCTTTTTTTTCCTTAGTAAAACCAGCAATACTGAAACTGTAGAAAGACATAAATCTCATGGTTTCATTGTACATTGCTGAATTCCTGTTATATCTCGTGATATCAGCTTTACTTAGCACATCCAGGTGTCTCTCTGAATATCTTTCTTAGCACTGCAGTATGTACCTCAATACCTCTAAAAACCACTTGTGGACTTTGTGAAATATTTCAGCAGGAGCAAATCTCTCTTGCAAGACCCAATACCTAAGATGGAAAGCACTTCTAGGCTGTTTCTCCTTGAATATGCTGCAGCACCAGGGTCTTGATGAGTGATTATTGCAGATTTCTAGAAGAGCTGGTGGAGAACATCTCCTTTAACGGCGTTGTGCAGTGGGTTGTGAGCAGAGAGCTTTGACCTGCAGTCCTGTAAAACCCAGACTCACCAAGGATGCCCCACATTTCCCTCTGCACTGTCACCCTGCCCACAGCCCAGCGCAGCTGTGGAGGGAGAGCAAAAGGGAAAGCTTGGATTTTGCAGAGGAATGTGCAAACAGCCAAAGACGTACATAGGGACAAGAAAGTATTTATTCCACAAAAAGTCTTCTGATTTCTCAAAACATAAAAATCCCCTTGTGAAAGGAAGCAAAGTACAAATGATCATGAGCGATGCCAAGAGAAAAGTACAAAGAGAGAGTACTGTCATTAACACCTGTCCATCTTCAAGAAGAGGTGAATCATCTGCCATCCCATGTGTCCTCCAGTCCCACTTTCAGTTTTGATTAGTTCCTTGAAGGCAGATCACTTTGCTCTTTTATTTTTCCTTGTAGAAATAGGACTTCTATCATGAAATGGAGTGAAAACAGTACTTTTAAAGATTTTTCTTTCCTGCATGGAAAAAGATTTAACAGTTGTCTATGTAAGCTAGAGAGGAAGAAGAGTCCAGTTCAGAGATCCCACTCTAAAAGTCACTTTCCTGGAGAAGATTTTAACGAAGGGTGTCCTTTCTTCCACCCCCACTCCAGTACAGTTGTATTAAATATTGCAGCACAAAACATGAAAGCCCACTGATGGGGGCTGAAAGAACTTAAAAGTCATTAAATCATTACAGTAATGCAGTGAGTGCGTTCTTGGAAAAACAAACATGCTACAAGATGCAGAAAAACAGAAAGATGATTGGATGAAGCCAATTTAAAGTGAGAAATGCTCCTTCATGACAGGAGAAACAGAAGATGCTGGAAATAACAAGCAGTTGGGGAATAGCGGCTCCAGGAAATAAAGAGATTTTTCTCTCTAGACACTTGACTGTGCTCTTACAAAATTGTGTAAATGTGCTGGTGTCAACAGAGAGACCAGATTAATTGTTAGCAGAATTGGGAACTACTGTGTAAATAAGGATAGCTGCACTGGAGTCATGAACTTCAGCAAGAACCTGTTGTTCAAGAACTGATTTAGTTTCAGAAGTCATTACTTTGCTGTTGGTGAAGTTCCCTGCAGAAGGATTAGATGAAGTCATTCAAATTCCTGGTGGGCATCTATCTACATCTGAAATCCTGCCACCTTTCCTGTTTGTCAATACACCAGCTAATCCATTAAAGATAACAGGGAAATCAGACTGCAGGAATCAAATTTCTCTTTGATATAGCTCTAAGCTGAAAACTGCCTCTACCAATGCATGAACTGTAGTTTTCACACAAGGCTGCCTAACCTGGATAAAAGGAGGTTTCAGCTCCAGACTTATTCCTCTAGCACTAGTCACTAACAGAATATTTCTTTTTAATTTTAATCCCTTTTCCTCGCATCTAGCCAGGCTTTCTTTCTATCTAAATCTGATAATGATGCTAATTTCATAATCCATAATGCAGCCATACAGTATTTATGCTGTGTGGCAATAGGCAAGAGTGATCACAGCTGTCTGGAGAACTAGACAGAGCATGTCACCACCAGGCAAAAGAGTAAGGTGTGACAGTTCTCACTGAAGTTTTTCACCTTCAGAAAAAGCTCAGAAACACCCCCAACCTCTTGCCTCAGCCCTCCCACAACTGCCAGTGGTGCCTTACTCTCTGTTCTTGAAGGTGAAGGTGAGAGAAGCAGAATTAATCTTGTTGGTGGCACCAAAATAAGTAGCTGTGCTCTGTGGTCTTGCTGCTTGTCTGCACAGGCTTTGATGCTCATCAGACCTTTGGTGAATTGGTTCTGCTCAACAGACAACCTGAAAAGCACAACCAGCAAAAAGTAAAGTGCTTTTTGCCTGCTTTGAGAGTTGAATCAGTTCAGCAGACGTCACACACTGGAAACTGGCACAGGGCAAGGGAAAGAAACAGGAGGAGGAGGAGGAGGAAGAAGGAGGAGCTCCCTGTTCCAGAGCAGCAAACCCTCACTCTAAAGCAACTCATCATGTGTTTAGCATAGGAGTTCCTATGGCCTGAAAGGAGCCCCAGGTATTTCTAGTGACCCAGAGGGAGATGGGCTCGTGTGTCAGAGAAAAATAGTGTGATGTGAAGTCACAATGAGATCTATCTCTTCTCCAGACCTAATAAATGACCTTTTCCATTTTTCTTCAATGAATTTTGCTCCTGAGAGGAACAGATTCTCCAGGACCATGTGCACAACTCAGAAAATAATCTAGATACCAGCCTAACTAAATATCCTTCCCCCTCCCTCCAAAGCTCAGATAAACAACCATTTAACTGGTATTGACTAATTAACATTGGCTCAGAAGAACTCATCTGATTACACCCTTCATTACAGTCAGAAGAAAATAGTTTCTCCTTCCTTAATAATATATGGGTTAATGTATTCATAACCAAAATCAATACATTTTTTTTTCTCCCTCTGTTAGTCTTGAAGGGAGTAATGGTGATTTTTCTAATCTATTAAGAACTGTATAGTAATTATATTTTTTAATATCCCCTTTCTCTGGAGCCTTGTTAGGTTATAAATTAATCATTAATTGATTTTAAAATGCAAGGGTTTGGAGATTTAATTTTAAAGAAATTTGAATTCTAATGCTTCAGAGCCTGCCTCAAGCAGAGAGGAACCTCTACACTGATTTTTAAAATAGTCTTACTGTCCACTTTACAGTTTTTCAGAATGTGTACAACTTTTCCAATAGACTGTGAGTCACTGGAATAGCCAGCAAAAGCTTGTACATGTTTTCACCTCTCGTTGTTAGAAGAAGTATCCCAATTTTTCTATCTGCCCATTAGCTGTGAAATACTCTTGTACACAGACACAGTGGGAATGTCCCAGATCCCTCTTACAAGGAAAGAGGGAGAGGGACAAAGCTGAGCACGAGCAGAGGCACACATGGGGACAGACACCTCTGCTTCTCCTTGGAGCTGGCAGCCAGGCCTGCACAGTGACAGCGATAATCCAGTTAGCAGGGATTGCAGGAGACATTTCAATTGTGATAAGAGAAATACACCAGCTTCCCTTTGCTGCTTAAGTCAGCAGATACCAAACACCTTGCTAGGCAAGTGATTACCAATAAGTAACATGTAATTCCACTCTTTAAAATCCCTGCAGTGTACATTATGTAAAAAGGATGGATTTATAATTCTTTTTCTTTTTTGCTTTTCTTTTTTATTCTGTTTCCCTACTTTCCCTTTTCCTCCCATTTGCCAAATGCTGAGGCAATTTTGTTAGACACAAAAACTTTATCTCCTTTCCTTTGTAGTAATTTCCTGAGTTCTAATAAGTTTTCCCTCACACAGACACATTTGGTAAAAAAAAATTAAAAATAAATAGTAGTCTTCTGCTGTCTATCAGGAGAAAGAGAACACATGTACCTTGCTGTGGAGGGAGACCTCTGGCCATATCTATAAAATTTGGCATTTTTGAATCTTAGCTCTTTTTACTAGGTGATGACCTGGCTGGTGAGAATACATGGGGAGGCATCTATGCCTGATTTAATTAATTATTTTGGAACCTATATTTCCTATACAGCCAAAACACATTGACCTCATTCCAGGCAGTTTTGAAACTCACACAGTAGCACTGTAAATACCGAAAATGGTCTATAGCTCAACTACTGAAATTCAGCAAAAAACATTTTAAAAGTATATTCACCTCATGGAGGTTATTTTTAAAATGAGTGGGCTTAAAGCTTTATATTCCCATTGCTTCCTGAGCCTAAGGATTTTGTGATTTAAGGAGACTTTTCATCCACCTAAGCCAAGAGGCACATAAGTTTCTGCTGAGGAAAAAAGAAAGAATGAAGTGGCTTTTGCTTCAGTTGCTAGGCATGGCATGATGTAGAGGGAAGCAGTGCATAACTGATGGGAGAAGGTGAGATGTTCCCTTGTAGCATATGAGGAGCAGCAGCTAAGCTGTGCTCTATGAGCAGGAATTAAAAGCAGCCTCTTGCTTAGTCAATTGCTTATCCAAATGAGGAGAGCAAGGTGTAAGGAGAATTTATTACTTCTTGGCTTGGTTGATCAGTCTCATAAGTACTCAAACCTTGCAGCCATTGAATAATCAGCAACTTCCATTGCTGGGTACATGAGTAAAACTCTGCCTGTGTCACATAAAGGATGAGAATAACCAGGTTAAGCCATAGCTGAAATAATCATTTGATGCACAGTCCAATGTATTGATAAGCAAGGATGCAACACTTCAGTTTCACAAATGAGGTAAGCTGAAGCAATGCCAAGGACTGGTTTATTCACTCTAAGGTGCATTCAATGCTCTCCAGCACCTCTAAGCTCTGGGGTTAAGGGATAATATCAGAATGCTCCTGAAACACAGCAGTGACATGCTGCTGGTATCCCTGTTCCTGTTCACAGAATAATAAAACATTTACATAAAGAGTCAATGCACCAGTCCAGCCCAGTGTCAAAGTCGGAGCTGTGCAGTCTGACTAGTGATAAATAGCAGAAAAAATGAAGCCAAAACCATGCTCTGGGTGTGTGAGACAGCCCCTCCCATGCTTTATTCTGCAAGAGAGGTTGGCATGGTCCTGGGAGACAGGTTGAGGGAGGTTAAGGCATAAAAAGTTAGCCAGTTTGCAAATTAAAATGCAGGTCCCCTTCCCACTCACCTCCTTGCCTATCCTCACCTCCCAGCTGGAAACAAAAAGAACTGACTGAAACCAGTTTTTTTTTTTTTCTTATTTAAGAAATATTGTAATGCATGCTCTGAGGAAAAGAAAAATCTGTGCCCATGCATATATCTCTGTTTGCTCTAGTTATCCTGAATATGCATCACTGCCTGCTACTTATGGCAGTGTTCCAGCTCCTCTCCTCTCCTCTCCTCTCCTCTCCTCTCCTCTCCTCTCCTCCTCTCCTCTCCTCTCCTCTCCTCTCCTCTCCTTTTCCTGCTTAGCAGAGATAAGCAGAGGACACTTCAAACTGACCCTCTCTTGATTTCCTTTTTCAGCCCACTTTCCATCAAAAATGTGAATTCCAGCCAGGTTTGGAGAGCTGCAGGCAAGGGAAGGCCCTGTTTTCTGTGTGTGAGCAGGAGGAGCTATCCCATGGGAGATGTTCTCTCCCTGTTGCAGTCAGGGCTCCCAGTGAGCTGAGGGATGGGCAAAAACAAAAGAACAGCACAGCAGAGCCCAGGAATCAGACTCAGGAACAAGGCCCTTGACTAATTGCATCACAAGTCATTGTTGAGTTTTATTCCCTAATTGGGAACAAGGCCCCAGATAGGAAATGAGCTCAAGCAGCTAAGCAGGCTGCAGCAGGCAGATGTAGCCAGCCAGCCTGCTGCCTGAAGCTGTCTGAAGCAAAACCTCTGGGTCTCTTGCATGTTGAAGAAGAGGAAATAGAAATACTGGAAAGCCAGAAACCTATCTGCTCACTATTAAAGGAATATGACCCTACTTGTGTCCATGTGCACTGACAGGTTTAGGCTCCCAGGGCTGGTCCATCAGGAGTTCATGGCTGATGTCAAATGACCAGCAGCACCATCTCTGGCATGGCACAGTGCTGGCTTTTCCTAGGATGCACCTCTGCACTGTCAAGGAAAGAGGCAAAGCACCCTGCAATTACCTTGGAAAACCAGGATCCTCCTGACTGAGTCAGCATGGAAGCCCTCCAATCTTCATGCCATGCTGGAGAAACAGCAGCTTTTAGGCTGAAACTCCATTCTGTGCTCTCAGGGGCTGTGTCTCAACACACTGACACACACTAACACCCAGAGTTTCTAAGGGAATCAGGTCCTTGCTGCCCTGACAGCCCTGCAGCAGCACTGGCTTCCTCCTCTCCCCATCTGGGGGCTCTCTGGAGTCTCTGCTGAGCTGTCCCCAAGCAGGTGTGATGCCAGCTCCAGTGAGACCCAAATGCCATTTCCTGGGTACACCTGGCCCACGTGGCAGAGCCGCCACGTTCCCCGGCTGGGCAATGCCGCGTTCAGGGCCACGCACAAACACTTTACTGCTGGCCATTAAACTTTATTGCTCTCTCTAATATGCTTTGAGATAACTAAACTGATGCCTGAAAGAGGCATTTAAACTGTTTTAACAGTATCTACTTCACATAATCTGTTTTACAGCAGTGTCTTATGGTTTTACCCATTTAAAATGTGTTCGTTGTTGTTTTTTAATCAAGGGATTTGCACTATGACCTTTGAGCAACAGCAGCCCCTGCTAGAAAGCAGCTGGCAATGCAGAGTGCAATGCAATCTATGGAGATTAAACTCATTTCATTCCCTCTTAAAGCAGAAGACTGGGAGGCTGGTGGATCCACTGGGATTTGGGTGGATTGAATTCTTTTTTATTTTGAAAGGAGAGCAGAGACTATTGGAGCTAAAAAAATAATAGACATATTTTTGCTCTGTGGATTTATCCCTACCCTGAATTACTTGGCTGGCCTGAATAAGAGAAGACATATCAGGCTAAGGTCTAGGACCAACAACAAGTTTTCAGCCCTGGAAATACTGAGATACATCTAGATAACTGCGCGCAAACCACTGGAAAGATGAACCAAACACTTTTTCTCTTCCTGGCTTAGCAAGGAGACAGACTCAGTTTTCGGTTTAGGTACCTAAAATGAGACTTTGTCTTTATTCAGAAAAAAGGTGCTTGATATTTCTGTTTGTTTGCAGACAGAAACTCTCACCATCTGAGTGATGTAGGGCACTCCAGTGTGTGGGTCAGCCCCAGAGCCAGGCTGAGCAGGGCAGATCTGTTCTGATGGACACCTTGGTGGGACACTTTGTCTGAGTGGGAGACACATTTCATGCCAAACACAATCCCATAATTACCATTGTCTTCATGCCAGCTGCAGGTGAGGGCACAGAGCTGCCTCCCATTGCTCAGCTGGCTCAGCTGCCCACTGAGCCCAGCACACAAACATGTGTCAGAGGCATCTGCTCCACAGAGAGCAGGGAAAAAAACAGAGTGACAATTTGGGTACCTACAAACTTATCTCTGCACACACCTTCCAGTTAATTAAGCTACCTCAATTTATCACTGGGCTGTCTCTGAAACAAATTAGGGCTTTCTCTCCAGCCTGATGCAGGGCACCCTCACCAGTGAAGGCATAGCAACAGGCTACATTAAAAATTCCTTGTATCTCCAGAGCTTCAGGACAGTTCCTGCAGCTTTTGTTCACCCCTGAAGCTTCCTTGCCTGCTCCACCTGACAGAAATACAGCATAGCCAGTATGAAAGCCTTTGCTCCTGTCTCTCTTCAAAAAGCCCTTTTGCCGTGATGAGAAGCACCCTGATGTTTTGTTTTACAGGAGAGCTCAGAGCTGCCTGGGGAGATTCCTGTTGAGCCTTCAAGGCAAACTAAACCTGAGGCTCCAGGGGCAGCCTCCTGCCTGAACTCTGACCTCCCCTTCAAAGCACAGGGCAGAGCTGAGCTGCTGGCTGAGGTGGGGAAACTCTCCTGGGCTTTTCTTGTGGTGCATGTTTTGCAGGTGGTTTTTCACCCTTTGGAAAATTTCTATAGAACCCATGGAACCTCAGGAAATGAAATAACAGCCATGTGTATATTCCTTTCTTTCCACTAATTAGTTCACCGAAGACGCAGAAATTAATGAACTTTAATGGAAAACCACACCAGCGAAAATCTGCTGGAAGTCACCCACAGAAGGAAGGATTGCTGCTTGCCAAGATTACAAACAAGTTTGGGGTGAGGAGGATGTTTGTAAATCAGGGACTGTGGTGGCTGCACTGTGGGGGTTGCAATTGTGAGTGGCCTTTCCATTTTGGGGGTCAGTGTGCTAAATTAAAAACCTACAAGAAAGCCTTTAATTTAGGCTAATGGAAAGTCAAATATTAAATGGATTAAGGCATTTTTAAATTATTTTTTTAAAGACGAATTAGCCTCATTAATCTCCCAGGGCAGATTCTTAGAAGGTGTAAATCAGTTTTACACCAAAGCTCAAGGGAGGCTGTACACTAGATGGAGTCTGTGCTGTTGTACTTTTTCATACACATATCTATGAGCCATGTATTTAGATTGAATTTGTTCTGTCTTCCCCTTTTGCACCATTTTGAGGATTAAAAATGATATTATATGGTTCCTTACTTACCCACTTCCTTTCCAGCCCATTAATTTCATCAGTCTTCTTTTCAGGTCCTACAAAGGGATGGAAAACTTCCTTTATGCATAGGGAATTTGGGGGATGATACCATGATATCTGGAGGAAGGGATGCTGGGAGAGTATTATTTGCAATCACAACTTTCAGGGCTATGCTTTAATATAAAATGAGGAGGAAAATATCTTTCAGCAGAGCTGTTTGAGAGTTCACATTTGAAATATTTGGTGGATGGTTAGTTTCCGCAGCGTGAAAAATTATGCAATGGGAAAATGTTCCTACTGCTTAAAATCAAAATCATATTTTTTTCATCACAGAAATACTTTGTTCCATCTCAGAAAGCAAAAAGCACTGCCCTTATGCTCAGAGGAGGCACATTTTAAATTTTAAATTTTGGGGAAGGAAAAGTCTTCAGTGCAATAAAAGAGAGTAAATGTTTAAAATGATCTTTAAATCACTGCCCCTTCACACCACACCACCAGGCAGGCTTGTTAGCTCAGTGCTGCAGAGTTTCAAAGCCTGCTATTTTGCATCCAAGACACAGCAATATGGTAACTATTGTCTTGCTTAGGGCTGAATATTTTTTTTTATTGAAAGAATAGGATGTCTTTAGGGTCTTTTTGCTGAAGGTATTTCCACATCCCAGAAATTACCATCACACACAGACATTGATTCTCCTCGTGGGTAGCCTCAGCAGAGAGGGCAAAGACTGAATGGGCCAAGATGACTGAAAAAACCTGAAAATTAAAGATAGTAGGAACTCTTGGTTGTAATGAAGGTCCTTCCAGGTCAATTCCAGTGATAAAAGATTGAGGTTGATTTAGCCTGTTGTCCTTTAAATTCTTTGTGATTTGTTCCTCAAAGCCAAGTTCATTGGGCATATTGACAACTCTGCAGACTGCTGGAGGAAAAAAAATCTTCTTATAAGCCATTCTACGGAGTTCATGTAACTAATGATTATTTGGATCCCTTTCTGTCCCTCTCCTTTGGCCACTATTGCAGCATAAGATTTCTTGCTTATGTGTCAGATGGGCTTTGTATTGTAATATAAAGAGCAGAAAGACACACTGTTCCAGTTTTATTTAATTGGCCACCATTTGCATTTACATGACAAATGGTTTCCAGCATGAAAGGATATCTGCCATATCAATTCCTTGTTGGTGCTGTGGGTGCAAAACAAAGAAATCAAGCTGGGATTTCTCTCAGTACCAAAACTAAACAATGAAAAGCAGTCATGAAACCTTTTTTTTTCTTCCATGCTCTTTTCTCATCATTAGCTTTCACCTCCTGGTTCAGCTTGTCTGGTCTCTCTAGTCTGAGTGTCCACCCTCCCCTGCTTCACACACCAATACAGGAGTGGAATTTTACAGTTCATCAATACTAAAAACAATCTGAAAGTCTAACTTTAGGTTTAAGACTTTCTGTTAACTAAATTTTAAGTTTTAGACTGTCTGTTAACTAAATTATAAGGGTTGTCTTTTAGCATAAATCTTTTTTGCCTAACTCTCAATCAGTTCTTAAAATGTCTTATACCCATAGCTTGCCATGAGATAAATTGTAAATGTGTGCCAGCAATCAGACTGAGAATCAGTCTTCAATACTAATTATCATTCTGCAGAGAGTAAAACATTACACACAGCCTGGCTGCCTTAGAATATGCAAAGTCCCCGCTCCAAGGAATGATGTTAATTTATACTAAACCCACCTGAACACATGGCTTATCTTGTCTTCCATTTTTATTCTTAAAAAAAAATCTGGAAAAAAAAAATTGAAGTCAGCTTTAAAACCTGGTGTGCTCCTCATGAAAATACACAATACTTTCCTACTGAATTGGCATAAAATGAGAGCCACAGAGCAGATCTGGGCAACCCTATCCATAGGGTTTGATATGGCTTGGATTGTTCTTCCTAATAGAGTAATAGAATATTGCTAAGCAAGGGTTTTATTAAAAAATTGAAACATTTTCCAAGGTTTTCATTACTGATTTTCATCTAATTTCCTTATATATTTTTATTGCAAATGCAAATCTGAAACCACAAAAAAAGGGTGTTTTTTTAAGTAAAATGTTCAAAATTTTGGAAATAAGGAAAATCATTTTTCCTGCATTGTTACCAACTAAATAGCCTAATTTTCTCTGTGCCTATTTAATCCTGTGAAAGATCTAGTGCACTGCCTTAAGAACATGCAAAAATTTTCATTTTGAAGATTTTCTTGTTTTCCAGAAAGGTTCTGCTTGGTAGGCAGGCTCAGGAATCTCCTGATATGAAATACTATGGTAGGTACAATATTCAGGAGAACATAGAGTGAAAATTCATTGTCTCATTTTTACTGTCCCCTGGACACCTGCTGATGGCTACAGTTGGAAGAAAAACTCTGTCAGCTCTTGATCTGAACAGGTATAGATATTCCCATATTTTCATCATACAATTAATAGAGCTCACAGCTCTTGGTAGAAATACAGAAGTGATGTTATTTGAGAGTGATTTCAATCACTCTCTGTGCTCTACCTGCCCTCTCAGACAGGCTGGCTGGCACTACCAAGGGTTATGATGTGCCTTTTGTGCCGCCCTTTCTAATAACCTTGTTAGAAAAGGCTTGGGGCTCTCTAAACTTCTGGATCCAAATGCAACTAAGGAAAACTTCCCCTCATCAGTAAATTGATGATCCTCCTGGTTAAAAATTCCTCTAATGCTTCTAATTCCTTCTGCTATTCAACTCTGCTCACAGCCCTTTTCAGCTTAATTTTTGGACTTCTTGCTGTTCTTTGAAGGATTTTCTGTATTCTATGGCCCAGAGCAGAGTTTGGGATAACTCATGTGTCATGAGGAACCTGGGAAGAGTGAGCTTGCATCCCTGTGCTACAGTGAATGGACAGTCTAAAACTGAATTTCTTTAATGCAGAGCAACAGATAATTCAGTTCTAATTCAGAGAATCACCACGGGGAAAATAGGTTTCAGCTTTTAAAATAACCTTTTTGTTTTGTTACCTTTTAGGTTGAAATCTGAATCACAGAGGTTAAGAGACAGAGAATCTTAGTATCTTTAAAATTAATTTAGTAGAAAAAAATCTTTTTCCCCTGATCCCACTTGACCTCTCATGTTACTATCTATTATATTCTCCCCATCTTTTCTTGCCTCAAGCCTCCAGACCCACAGAAAAGAATAGGGAATGGCAAGATTGCAGCTATTTATAATAATAATCCACTCCCAGGTTCCAGTGCGGCACTTTTAATCATAAGCTATTGTCAGGCATCAAGATCAAAAAGATTTGAGATTTGATTTGTTTGGATTATAAAGAAGCTCTGAATGCCAAAGTGTTGCTGCTTAAACTGCAAAGCACAGCCCCTGTGTGAAGTGGAATGAACTGGTATTGCCCTCTCTGATATGATTTGTAGCCATCACAGCTCTTTAAAGTTATTTGATTTGACATCAATTAGGCAGTTTTCACAAGGGGAAAGTCTCTTTTTGCATTTAATCCAATATCAATGTCATTTTCCTCCTAAAATGTGACAAGGAGCAGACTGCTTCAGCGTGCTTTGCAACAGACACAAAGAAACAGGGTAAGGAGGAGGAGAAAGGCTTCACAAAAAAGGAAGAAGAAATGGCAGTGGGAGGATTGAGAAAACATTTCAACCCCATATTCCCATTTTTGAAGACATGTATAAACAGAGAAACAGACACAGAGGGAGAGCCACAGGAGAGGCACTGCTCAGCAGGTGTAATTTGTCAGCACACTGGCAAGTATTGCCGTCAGTGCAAGGATGCAGAGCACTTCAGACCTGCGCATCCTTGGAGGGCAGCAAATCTGGTAACATGAGAAAAGCATTTGTAGAACCTGAATCCCAGCTTTGTCTCATCTTCTAATATTCTGCCTAGGACTTTGCACAGTGCTCGAGGATGTACAGAGCTAATGCAGCAAACTGCTTGTAAATGTGTTACAAGTACAACATTCTGAACCCACACACCAAATAATATGCTCCCAAGAGAGAAGAGACTAGATGACTGAAAATTTCTAAAAACTAAAGCTGTTCTAAGAAGCAGGAGTTGAAGATGACCTGTTTTGCTGAGTGTCAGGAAGTATCACAACTGTTGTATTCCCACTTTTCAGTGCAGCAACAAGATGGACACTGTGTGTAGCAAAGGAGGGAGGGTAAAAATGTGTTTCTCTGTACATGGAGGGGCTGAGGAATTTTGATGGATCAAACAGAAAGCCCAAAACCGCAAAAACACAAAACAAAAACCCAAAAAGTTTTGGACTTGAAAAATTAGGAGCTGAGACAACTACTAGTCCATAGTAGGAGATGCAAACAGGAGAACCTGAAAGGAGTGGCAAAAAATGGACAAAACAAAAGTGTAAATTAATACTTTGTGAAAGCTGGTATATTCAGATAATGGTTGTGCAGGATTACAGAGGGCCCTTTTATTCCTCCCAAAAATTTTCCCAGAGACATAGGGAGAAGCTGACTCTGGGACATCTATCATCATGATTTTTATCTCCATGCCCACACAGCTGCAGTATTTCTGGACTGTACATGCAAGTCCAGAGGGTAACAGGGCTCCACAATTTAGATCCCTCCTCAGGGTCTTGAATGTTATTGATTGCTTCCTTGCCTCTTTGCCAATATCCTGTAATGCAAAAATGAGCTCTAGGTAAAGCCTTTTTTGCAATCTCCTGAGAACATAGACAGACTTGCCACTGTTTGACAGCTTTTATTAGAAATGTCACACATAAGGACACCAGATGTCAAACTAGGACACCACAGTGGGTCAAGAGGGCTCTGTTGCTGATTTTTGGGGAAGGAAAAGTGAGGATATCAGTTAGAGGCAGAGGCATTTTCTCAAGCCAGGGTGCTATCAACCTTCAAATGAACAGTTACTGCTGAATCTTTAAAGTGTAACCTCTTAAAGCCACCTTGCTATTTGTGGCAGTTCAAAATTCCCAGATAACCTAAATATTTCTTGCCTTTTGGGACATTTTGATGATGCCAACCACCGTGCAATATTCAGATCTCATCTATAAATTCATAGTTAAGCAGTGTAACAATTGTCTGTCAGGAGAAGGCAATGGCCAAATTCTGAGTGGTGCAAAAGTTTTTGGACAAAGATTCCACTCTACATTTTTGCTCATAGCTCTGTCCCTAAGTGACACATAGAGTCACAAGAATAATCTCCATTTTATCAACCACAAATGAGCTGCAGAACAAAATGAGACTCCCATAACTGTGGTTCAACAGGAGGACAAAGATATTTGTTCATTTGTTCAGTGGGTACAAGCAGCTTCCCAGCCACGCTGCTCAGGGCTGTAGCAACAAAGCTGCTTGTTGGTGATAAAATCATGGTGACATAGAAAGTCTGCTTGAAAATAAGCCTGGATATTTTGGGGGGGTTGGCCCAACCCATATACTGACCAACCTTCTCCTCAGTCAATCAACATGTTAATTTTGTGTGCATGGCAATTTGTCAGGAGGCCACATGTCAAATGATAGGCAAGTAAAAAATGGCCAGGGTAAGGTCTATTTCCACAATCACTGCCTAGGCATGACAGGTGGGGCCTTGAGATGGCAACTGAAGGCTGTAGTGAGGGAGGGAGCAGTTTTGTTTGATTTTCCATTTGCTTATAACTCTCTCTCTCACAGGAACTCCTCAGACGTGTCCTACTTTCCTGGCTAGCTGCAGCAGGGAATGAAAGGTGCTGCAGAAATGTGCCCCTGTGCTCTGTCCCTGAGCTCTTGCTGATCTCTGAAACTGCTTTTACCAGAGCTACCACTTCTGCCATGAACTTGGGTCAAGGATGTTTTCCAGTCCAGCAGTTTAGTTCTGAAAGGTCTCAGTGCTGAGGAGTAGCTGGAATAATCCCCTATTCCAGGTTGTGCTTGGGAACCTGCAGCAGACACCTTTTAGTTTCTGAAACTCAGTTGAAGTGGGGTGTGTTTGCTTTGGAGAAGAGGCAATAGAGTTGTTAATTTGGGCTTGTAATTATTCACAATTAGCACATTATTCCTTCTTCCCCCCGGCCCCCCCCCCCCACACACACACTTATTTAGTTATCTGATCCAATTACAAACCCAAATTACCAACCCTAATTTTTGCTAACAGTTCTTCAGACATGAATAGCAATGAAACTGAAGCACAGAATGGTGAGGGAAGACTGGATAACCTAGCAGGAGTTAAATCAATACCTGATAAATTCTTTATCTAATAGTCCACACTAACCCTTATCCTGCATAGACAAACACCCAGCATTAGCAGCAGATTAAAACCTGTGGAGTCCAAAGGAATTTGCAATCTCAGCTCTGACTGGAGGTCATCATAACAGTGCTTAAATCAGTGGCAACTCCAAGTCCCTTCTTCCAGCACCACCTCCTTCTAGTGCTTAAATTCCATTTGTGTAAAACACAAAAAGCAGTAAACTGGTAAAACAGCAGCTCAGCTGCCTTGGTGTAACCAGCCTGGTGAATCACGTTGTTCTCTCATCACTCACTCAAGGAACTGATCTAGATTAAAAATAAACCTTATAGAAGGGGTAAGGGAAGGAATGGTTACTTTAAACCAGCTCAATTCTGTGATTTATTTAGCCTCTTAAAGGACTGTGGTGAAGAGAACCACGGGGGACCACAAATGCATGGCCAAGGGTGAGAAAGAAGTGACAAGACAATGGGGAGGAGCCCAGCTGAAATCAGAACAACTGCTAAAAGAAAAGCAGCTGTAACCACAGCCTCTGGAGGGGCAGACACAAAGACCAGAGGTGCTGAGCCTCTCACCTCATAAAACATCTGGCAGAAACAATTGATTTTTCTTTTGTGCATTTACACCACTGACCAAACAAAGCAAAAAAATCAATCAGTTTAGATTGATGAAAGGGTTTCTGTGTGTCTAATTGGAATCGCTTCACTAAAGAGTAACTATTAATTTATTTAAAAAAGAAGTTTGATTTCTGGAATTATTGTAAAGATTAATTAGCAAAAATTCTCACATTTCTCTTTTCAGAAAAAGAAATGGAACCTCTGCAAAAGCTTTGACTTAGCACAGCAGGACTCTCTTATTTTCACTTTTGTCTTTTTGATGGAAATTATTCACCCAACCCCCCCATAACTTCTGAATTCATTCCATCTCTAGCTGCTCATCTGGAAAGGTTCCTCCCAGCTCAAGATATAACATAATGAAGGACTGTGAATAAGAGTTGCCTGAACTAAGAAATGAAATACAGGGTGTAAACCCCAACAAATCACCCAATCAAAACTGCGTATGAAGGAGGAAAAACCAGGAAAATGTGGATGTCCTAGATGATGAAATGCTCACCCCTGATTAATCCAGGGGTAAGTTTATCATTCCTGGGACACAACTAGAACAGTAAAGCCTGTATCTCGTGTTTGCAGGCTTTGCATATTTTTGTTTATAATGAAGATAACTTGTCTTGCAATGCAAGTTAACCCACTTCCATACCCACTTCCATACCCTGAGCCACTGCTCAAGCTTATGTAGGAGTCCAGAGAGACTGTCAGTAGTCAAATCCAGATCTCTTGAGTCTCATTTTCATGTGATTCTGCAAGACTATCCTTTTTTGCAGGTAACATGGTTATTTTAATAGGCTTTTAAAAATAGAGAACTGTAAGAAAATTCAGGCAGAAGTCATAAACCTTTTGAGTATGACAGCAATAGCATTAGCACGATACAGCTTTATAAGGCAAAAATACTGTCCCATCATCAGGATGAATTTCTGAGACTTGAGCTTCATTTTTCCCACCCAGGAACCATTTAGCAGCACCCAACCATGAAAAGAAGACATCCTAACAATTTACTTTTATTTTCCTTGTTTTGTTTGTGCTAATATATTGATACCTCTCAATAAATTTAATAAATTCTAGTCTATTCCATTTTTAAGTTGGAGTTTCTCTTGGTGCTCAATAATTTACCTGATTTGCCGTATCTGTCAAAAAGTAGAGCTGCTAAACAAAGAAATCCAGGCTTGATTTGTTCATTAAACTCTCCTTGCTTTCATATCATCCTTTACCAAATGGTGCTCCCAGAGTCTGGGAATCTCTTGTGGTATCCCTTTATTTTTGTTATTTTTTTTCCTGACTGTGAAATCAGAAGGCTTTTCCCAGGATGTCTGTGTGATAATTTATCACACATCACCTCGTTCCAGAGTCTTGGTCCTAATCCAGGGTCTACAAGGGTTTTTTCCTCTAACTCAAACCCAGCCTTGACAAAGTAAGTAAAGGCAGTGTGGTTGGCATCAGTTTCCTGAGAAACAAGCAGAGGCAGAAGAGAGCTCTGTGGGGTTTTTTGTGAACACAATGATAAGAAGGGACTGGACACCAGGACACCTCATTGTCCCCCTGTTTCCACACCCCCAAACTTGAGCTCTTTAAGCCTTTCTCTTCCCGGTGAAATGAGGACAGGCTTTCCCAGGATGCACCTGATGAGAAGAGCTGTGACCCTGGCAGTCAGTTAAGGATGTAAATAAGATTTTTTTGGGACGTGTCTGACATGATCCCTGTTCAGTAGGTTTTGGCTTATGAAAAAACACATCCACTTCAGCCTTCTCCCTGCCATACCCAATCTTATTTGAACAGCAACCCCAGTCTAATGAGAAAAAGGCTTATTAGATGTTGTTTCTTACATGTAACCCGTGTCCAGGAAATAATATTGAAGATTGTGAGATACTGATGTGTTCTGTCAATATTTGCATTTTATAATTGTTTCTCCAAAGCACTGAGCAGGCAGGACTTCCCTGATGGGGCTGTGGTCACCTACCCTGTGACTTGAGGGAAAAGACAGAATATTAATAAGGTTCATCTCAGTTCCCTCAGCAGACCATTTACTCTCTCCCTGTTCATTACTCATTTATAAATAAAATCTCAGAATGAGTGATTGGAAGGAGCTGGAGGTCGGGGAGAAAGGTGGGGAAGTTTGCACACCAGCACATCAGACTGGAGGCAAAAATGCTCTCTGAAAACCTGTGTCTGTTTGCAAATGCGATAGACCTGTCCCTCAAAGCCAGAGGACTCCAGCTTTATATCATTATAATCAAAAGCAGATTCCAGACCACAATCCTTTGAAATTCAGACTGAGCTGTGCAGTCTGCAGGAGCTGAGGGACTGGAGGAAGAGAGCTGAAAAATGCCCTTTTCTACCCTAGATCAGCTCTTGATGATAATGGGGATCATGGAGATGTACTGTCTGATCTCCTTAATGGGGCTGGTACAGCTCTGGCTTACTTTACAGGGCAAAGATAAAAAGCACAGAGAAACACTGGAGGACGCAGAGAAATGACTGGGAATTGTATTCCAATAGAAAGCAATTCAGGTAGCACCTTAAAAAGCTACCCCTCTACTGCTGGCCAGATTGCTAATCCATCACAGACAAAAAAATACATCAGATTCACTTAAAATGGATTCCTGACAACTTTCCTCAGCAATGGACTAGAAACATGCAAATGTCCCAGTGCTGAGCTGAGCAGTCCTTACTCACTGTAGTGCAGAATTTGGAGACAGCTGCTGCTTGAACCTTCATGTATCAGAGATGACTTCTCATCTCTCAGGAGATTTGCTGGTCTCTGTCAAGCAAGAGTTTTGTTTAGTCTACGTGGCAGAAATGTGTTACATGGGTCAGAAGTGCAATGCTTAAGGTCTCTGTCTATAAGTGAGTTTTTAATGAGATGGTGAGCTGTCCTGCTACATCAATGAAAGCATCTCCTGCATCAATGTAGCATCAGTCCTGCTTTTGGCAGCAGCACAAAGCATCTCAAGTAACACGAGTTTGGAAGGATCACCATAACTCAAGTGAAGAGTATTGCCCTTAGAAAATAATTTCAGAGATACAGCTCTCACAGCTGGGAAAAAAAAGAGGCAAAGGTGTTTTATTGTAGCTGAGGAAGCTGAAGCACAGAGAGATAAGTGGGTGGCTTCAGATACTCAAAAAGACCTGAAGTCTTTTCAGGCGCCAGAACTGTAAGGGATTCATTAACATTCACCTCATGAAATCCCCAGAGTTATCACACTGGGGTCACAGATAATCAACCCTGTGTCAAACCTCTTGCTTGTGCATCTGTCCATCTGTCTGTCCATCTATCCACTTCTCTAAAATTTTCTAAAGTTTGCCTCTAAAATTATTTTAAAGTGTACAAACTTAAAACCACTCCTTTATGAAGGTGGCGATCCCAAAGCCATTGCAGCCAAGATAAGCAGCTGTGAATGCCAGTCACATCAAAGCAATGTGGATTTGATCCCACAGGAACTTGCTCTGGGCATGTAAGCATGATCCCTAACAGAGGAAAGAGGATCCCAGGGTTCAAGGATTCACATTGCTTAGTGGGAACAATTCCCACACCTGAAACTGACCCATATGGTGGATTATTAAATGCTGTGAAGAGCAGGTTTAGGGATGATGCAGGTTAAATACACCACCTGGCTGCATAAATGAAAGGGCAGAAGGGATTTGCTTGTGGAGGCAGTGCTGTACATACACAGAAAAGGGCCAGGAGTAATTCAGTAGCTTACAGCATTGTTTGCTTTTGGGATGTGGATTTAAATTCATTCCTCCAAGCTACTCTTAAAATTCAGACATAGATAGAAGTCACAAACACTTAAATCTGTTTGCATGGGGTTTTAATTCTGGGGAGATGTTCACTGTAAGCAGCAGAGAAGCCAGGCCTGGCTTCCTGAGGCTGCTCAGTGAATGCCTCACACGCCAGGTGTGCCCACCCTCTCCAACAACACAGGTTTAAATAACTCCACATTAAAAGCCAATCCAAGCACAGTTTTGCTCTCTGCCTCAGTATGCTGTGAACCCTTTGCTCCCATATAGCATTGAGCACATGAATCTGTTGGCTAAAAGCAAAGACCACCAGGTTTTCTGCATAATGATAAGGTGATCCTGCAAGCAGCTCTGCATTTGTCAATGAGTGTCTGGTACTTTGGTCACAGACTCACTCTAAACACCGTGTCCTACTTGGCAAGCAAAGCATGTCCATTTCTGTCCCTAAACATCTCCTTCCAAGGAGCTTTGAAGTTGTCTGCTTGTCTTATTTATGTCACAGAGTGACAGAGTGATTTGGTGATGAGATGGATATGAATAGATGTTACATTTTGCAACTTCTCAGTTGTTAAAACATCTTCCCTCCATTTTAAAATGTACTACATGGGGCAGGGAAGACAACAGCTCTTTTGAGTAATTTACACCAGTACTAAGGAAAATTCAAGGTCAAAGCTCTTAAAAAGACCCTACTATTTTTGGAGCAAGACTGATCACTTATTACTAGTATGATTATTATTATTTTTGCAATGAGGGCTTAGCTTTTCATGAGCTTCTTCTGCCTACCTGGATAATTCATTTCTTTATTATTTTTGTTGTGAAAGAGAATTAGGAGTGAAACTGCAGGAGTCTTAGTAAGGGACCACATCTAATCTGCACCCTAAGGTTTCATCCCATCAGCTGAGCATCTCCAATGTTAGAATTTAAAAGATCCTCTAAGAAGAATATAAGAGCAGGGAAAGCAAGTAGCAGTACTTCCTTCCTTGATACACTCTCCCAGACTGCACTAAGCCACTGCTTCTTAAGGCAAGAATGCCCTTTTTGTAGTTCACAGCTCTGGTGGATTTTCTTCCATGATGCTGTTTGATTCTGTGGGGGTCCCTGGCTTTCACAGTGCTTTCCCTGCTTCCACTTTTGCTCTGACAGAAAGATTGCATACTTGCACCTTTTCAGCTGCAGAGCCTTCAGATCCAATGCAGCCTTTTCTTTGCACATGTAGAAAGAAGCTAGGAAATTTCACTGGGAAACAGCAAAAAAGTTCTCAATCCTCTACCCAGGACAGTGTTCCAACACCATCCAGGCTGCCTCGGGGCATGTGAAACTCACTCTCATCATCCTAGTAGGAAAACAAGAATTTGGCAGGGTGTAGCATGGCCCTCTCGCATCAGGCATTTTGAGCCAAAACCTGGGGCTCAGGAGCAGGCTCAGGGCAGTCCTCAGCTGTGGGTATCAGCATTCTGATGTGCCCTCTGTAAAGCACAGAGCCAGGAGGCAATCTGCACCAACTGCTGGAGATGGCAATGCTCCCTCCCTCCCTCCCTCCTCAGGGCTGTGCCCTCAGGAGCTGGAAGACCTTTGCACCAAGGTCTCCTTCATCAGACAATGGCCACAATAACTGTGATATCATACTGAGAGGAGAGCTGATGCTGAAGTCTTTACCAACAATTGGCTGGGTGAAGGTGTGGGTGTGGAAGTCTTTGACATGGCTCTTAATGTCTCTGCTAACTTTGGGCAGCAGAGTCCAGAGAGCTTGGCTCCTGCACAGACCTCAACTTCTGAACTTTAGGGTAAAATGACAGGTTCAAGGAGGAATATGGGTTAGGCAGTTCAGGAAGGCTGTACCTTCCTATTACCTTGGCCAATGGGGAAAGGGAGAGGGCAACATGCAGCTGGGAGTTTAGGGTAAAATGAAGCTGTGTCCTCTGAAACCTTGAGTGAGAAAACTCTGTGACCATGTGCCCCAATGGCCTCTCTCTCTTTATTCAAATAAAATTGCAGGACTCCTCTTTCTCCTTTTCGGACATAAATCTCTGATGTTTGTGGATTTTCCTGACAAAATCTTATAGGGACCCTGCTCAGGTCTTTAAGCACAAGTTCTCTGCCTCAGAGGGTAAGACCTGAGCTGCTTCCAGGTGCTTTATAGCTGTGTTTTCTGCAGCAGTGCAGCTGGACACTTGGATCCAGTGGTTTTTTTATTAAAGAGCCAGCACAGGCATTTGATTCACAGGCTGTGGAAGCTGCTGGTGGAGAAACAGTTCTTGTCTAGGAGTGAGAGAGGGCTGGGAAACCCATTCCCATAATCCTAGAGCCAGCACTATGGGAATGGGTTTCATTGCTGAGATTCCAGAGGAAGTTGTCTTCACAGCCAAGCACTCCCTGCAGAAAGGTTGATTGGTGATTGTGTTAGATATGCAACATACCCAACAAAAGAATTATCAAGAACCTTTCAACACACTCAGATGTAGATTTCAAAAACATATTTGTAGTAGTTTATCACAGGTTTTCCCATCTATATTTTCTTCGTTTCTAACTTTCTAATTTGAGAGCTAAATCAAATTGCAACATTATCATACCATCCTAATAGCAGATATTTTTCTGTGTGTCATACCCAATGATTCTTCTTTCTGGCATCTTGTCATACAATACTGAATGAGTTGAATCCAGGAGACCACTCACTGTTGGATTGTGTTTCTTCAAATAATTTTTCCAGACTGATTTATTTTTTTAAAATATGAACCCAAGGTTCCATTCATCTCCCTGTTCAGCAGCAAACCACTTTATGACAACAAAATAATTGTCTAATGTCCCCAAGGTTTGAATTTTCAGCTCTAAGACGAGAATCATGAGAGTCTCTTTGTGCCTTTTTCTGCCTTGTCAGTTTGAACAGTATGGTGTTTGAGATAGGGATTTTCTTTTACCATATGTACACATAGGGACTGTACAGTGACACCAGTTGTTCTAAAACATAAATATTATAGCAAGGATTAACAGCTAATACCGTTACATACAATTACATATTCCTTCCTAAAGGAAAAGCACTCCAGAGTATTTCAGGAATTGTGGTACAGCTGAATATGAGGCACTGCTTCTTTCTCAAGAATGTACTGAAAAAAAAAGGAGTTTATTTCAAACTTCATTTTTTAACTGAGATCACAATTTTCTGGTACAATCTGTTTGTGGAAACTGGTAATGGCTTAGACAGAGAGTCCTGATAAAAGTGACTCTGCCTATCATCTGTTTCTGATCACTTCTAGACAAAGGTTTAGATGCACACAAAAGGTTGGCGCCAAGACTTGTATGAAGGCAAGATTCCAATATCTCATTGTGCCCCATGAATTTCAGAAGTAAAACCCAGTAAAAAAAAAAAAAAAAACAAAAACAAGACCACACCAACAAGGACAGGACTATGCAGTGGGCATGTGGTAAAAAAAAGAATAAGAAAAAATTAAGAAAAAGAAAAAGAATAATAATAAGAATCTGTGGAAAGGAAAAAACTGCCTAAAATATGGCTGCTCTGCATTCTTGTGTTATAATTGAAAAATTAGAAATTACATAGTAAAGGAGGTGAAGTTTGTGTTCACAGTAGTGTACAGAAATTTAAGCTAATTAGCTATGTCTGGGCATCCCATTAATTTTAGACAGTCCCTCCTAGCAATGTAGTTCAAAGGCTACAGATGGGACATGGAGAAGCAGGAGATTTTGCAGCTGTATGAACAGAAAAAGGTACTTCCTAATTTCCTGTGAGCTGAGCTGATACTTGTGCATTCTTCTCCACTCACAGGCAGTAAAGTAGCAAAATATGGCAGCAAAACAGAGAAACAGCTGGACAATATAGTGAGTTCAAGAAATGGAGCAAAGCATAGCTAAGACTAATAGAGTCTGGTGAAGCAAGGAGCAGCTAGCAAAAACTAAACCAGGCAACAGTTTAGACTAGCTTAAATCAGGTCTTGTTATTCAGAAAAACTTAAAATTATAAGCTATGATAGAAGGTTACTTTAGAAATGGCTGAACAGTAGTCTACACAAAGGAAAGGACAGTTAATAATTGTCAGTAGAGCTGAAATTTAGGAGTAAGTTATTGTTAATTTGTTTATTTCCTTGTCAGATTTTTATTAAGTTTTCCTTCTCTTAGAATTAATGTTTGTTTAGTCATTCAGACCATGTATTTGTGAGCAAGCAAATTACCTGAGTATCAAATATTGCAGTATAATTTATAGGTTTCTCAGGGTAGGCTAGCCCAAACCCCCTTCCCAGAGCAGGGTCAGCTGGAGCAGCTTAGCCAGGACCTGCCCATCACCAGGGATGGAGCCTCTGCAGCATTTCAGGCTATTTGACCACCCCCACAGCATCCTTGCAGAAGTTACATGCATAAATAGCTTGCAGTAGGAGAATTTAAGATTGCCCATCACTTGAGTTTTCTCATCAAAAATTGCCTTCATGTTCTTCAAGTGTCCTCCACCACATGATGTAATGATAGAGAAGAAAATTTTCTTCCAAGTTCCTAATTGACACCTGATGTTTCAAATATATAAACCTTCAACCTGATCTCTGCTGACTGAGATCAGTGGTCTTTCAAGGGAAGAAGGGGGTAGATTGTTACCAAGGCAGGTAATTCTCTGCCCACCCATAAGTGCTCAATCCATCCTTCAGCACAGTTCACATTAATGAAACTCTTGATATTTAGAGCACCTCATTATCCATATTTTCTTTTTCTTTTCCACTTAATTGATTTCATAAAAACTCCTTGGTTACTTTCTTTCTTTTGGTTAGACAATACATAACAAGACATAACCATAATTACAGAAAATTACTTCATTGTGCATCAGTTGGATTCGTTCCTGAAAATGCTATGTAGAGTCCCAGGTTAAAAACAATTCCATCTGTATTTACAGACTACACTGAGCCCCATCAGAATAGGTCTGGGGGGTAAAAATGCTTTATTAAGGAACCAAGAGCTGGTTAGGCATTGAATTTTTCAGAGTAGAGCCAAGAGCCTGAACTCCACTTTCATGTCTCTCCTCATGCTCAATGATTTCCTCCCTGACTGGTTCTCCAGATTCAGAAGTACTTATTCAGGCTGGCTTGAATATAAAACCTGTGACATTTCATTGATATTGCTAACTGATAGCTAATTAACCAACACAAAGTGTATGCTTAGACCAACATATCTTCTACAAAGCTATCCATGATGAGCAGTCATCTACAACAGTGAGTCTACATGCTCCTTCCTAATGTAGTCCTCTAAAATTCCATCATACTCCTAGTACTTTTACCTTTTCTTCCCAATTTTAATTTTCCTGGTCTTATTATTCTTAAGATTATGTGCATTGATTTTGAAAGTTGGAATTTTGATCCATTACTAATAGGTAACATCAAGCATTTGCTTTCGTTTGTAATACAGTCTTTTCTGCTAGAACAGTCTACAAACTATATCCTGCAGCTTCTCCTCTGAGGATTCCTTATGGTATGAGTTGTTTGATTACTAAAATTCATTGTTCTTGATATTGCTTCTACTCCTAGAGATGTCTTGTTTCCAATAGCCTGGATCTCTCTGCTGGGTTATCACTTGCACAAGTGAAATGTGTTCAGCTTCAACCTAAACATTTAAGATGACCTTCACCAGGGATCTAAGAAAGGCAGAGCCATGGTTTGTAAAAAAAAAAAGGCAAAAACCTCTTCCCTAATAATGCCTAAAGAAAGTGATTCTTAATGCCCTCAGTTAACCCATCTTGACTGTTGATGTCTTGACTTCCCTGATGTAAAGAGGTACCTCAAAAGGAAGATACCTAGATCCCTGTAAATCACTGCTAACCACTGACTTGAAAGGCCAGCCATCATTTCTCTCTGCTGCTGAATGTTTTCTCATACTGTCTTTAACTATTTATTCCACCATCTGTCTGAGCAAAACATTTATCCTACCATCTCTTCTCCTAGAGATTAAACACTTGCAGCCCTTCAGAATCACGAAGAAGGAGAGGTTTTGTTATTATTTTTTTCTTTGGTTTTGTTTTGTAAATGAAGATTTATTGTCTATCTGTTATAATCAGTTGGTTCTTAAATCACTGTCACCAAGGACTGGAACTGTCATGTAACTGTCTGGGTGTAAGAGATGTGTATGTTCCACTCATCATTCATTGCTGATTTAGACTTCTTTTTTGTTCTCTGTTTAGTTGACAAACCCATTTCCAAATAAGAGAATAAGGAGTATGGAGGAAGGCCATTCAGGCAGAAGCTCTTTTGTCTTGCACATACCATACTCTTGGCTAGGGAAGTGTGCTGCTACAGAAAACTCTTATCTCAATCTTTTCAGGAAAGTGATGAGGAGTAACCAGGATAAAACAGGAGATAGACATCCTGATTTAGCTGAGAAAAACTTGCTACAGAAAGGATTTTGCTCATGTTCTTGAGATAATATTGGAAATACAGTTTGGCTCCAGCTTTTTCTAGAACAAAAACTTTTTTTTTTGTCTCTCACTTTATTCTGACTCTTGAAATCACATCATAAGAACAAAAGCCAGAGACCGTGATTCAGACCTATGTTGAATCATGGGACTTATTGCAAGGTCATCCCCATACCACATGGCCCAGGGACACCCTCCTTACTTTCATTTTCATTTGGCAACCCTGAAAGTGTGTGACTGCATTCTTCACATCACACAGTGACAGTTCCTTGGTGGTTTTATGTACAGATGCTGTGGCAGAGATTGTACTGAGTTCACCCTGCAACTGCACATTCCCCAGATGAAGAAAAGTGCCTGACTAAGGAGACGAGAATGCAGTTGGTTTCACTGAGATGGTCTCACACAGTTTGCTCTCTTTCTGTTGGCTTTCCCACTTTCTGTCACCCAGAACTGTCATTTGCAAGTGTACCTTGTCGCGATGAAGAGCACATGGTGTCACCTCTGCCTCTGTGACAGATAAGCCACTCACTGTTTACAGAATAGCATTATTGTAAACTAGCAGAAAAGCAATATAGCAATAAAAAGGCTAAAATATCCATCATGTAATGGAATAAAGATCTTTGAAAGAAAAGAAAAATGAAAGTTTTAACGTACTTTTACTGATTGCCTGTAAAGGTCTTCGAGTGACTGGGCAGTCAAGAGGAGAAATCCACTCTATCCCTTGCCTTTCCAAAATACTTGCTGAAAGCTGAACTTGAGGAATGAACAGCACTGAAACTCCCAAGGCTTTCCTCCTTGGGGTGGAAATGGAGGCTAAGGGGATAAAAGTCAAGAGCAGTGATCTCATGGGGCAGCCAAACAGCCCAAGCCAGGACACACTCACTATAGACAGGAAGGTGTCTCAGAAAATCAAACCCCTTTACACAACCCAACACAAAGAGCTCCTCTTTGTTTACAACTACCCACACTGTGCTCAGTAAAGAAATCACTTTAAGACTGAAGGATAAGGTGAGAAGAAATGTCTGTTCATGAAGTTTGAGTGAAAATTGTTCTGTCAGGTGAATTTTCAAGTAAGTAATTAATGTCATTATATGAGAAAATGCATGGCACTCATCTGCACACATCATCTATTTGCAGAATAAATAAGCATCCAATATCCTGACTGCATTGTACCTACCACAAGGATTTAAAATGCTGTTTTACTTCTAGTCTGATGTTTGTTTTTATTTTTTCACCCATCAATATTACAAATTATGTTGAGGACTGCTAGCTGATCACCTTTGCATTTCAATGCTCTCTAACCATAATGTTACCTCTCAAAACAGGAAAGATATGTTACCTCTCCAGCTTTTTGAGTTGAAGACATGTCATATGTAATTACATCTGTTCCTTAAAAGGTCATGAGAAATGTGTATTTAATAACTAAGATGACTTTTGTATCTACTTTTAAGAGAACATTCTGACTGCGTGGAATGGAGGTCTTCTCCATGTTGGATAACATTTCCTGCACAGTGCCTGTACTGGACTGCAAAAGAAGAAAAATCTTCAGGGCAAGAGATTGTTTTCTTAAAGCTTTGTAATACCTTTGTATTACAGCTTTTAAACCATGAAAAGGAAAAAAAATAGTAAGTATATTCTTACAATTTTGATGGAAACTCTTCTCCAGTGTAAGAGTTTCTGGAGACTGGAAAAATCTGAAACCATTCTTGAAGACAGAGGAGTGGCATGGTCTGATAGTGGCAGTGGTAATATCAGAGCAAACAGTGAAAAGCACTTATCTTTTAGGTGCCAGGAATCTTTAAGACTTCATAGAGCTGAGGGTGGACAAGGTGTCTCTTGCCCTCCTCCACCACAATAACCTTCCACTCTCCAGCTGCCCTGATGTCTCTGGGGAGACAAGAATGGGAAGGCCTCAATGGGCTTCTCCTGCTCTTGGAGGCCTTTGAGCAGGATTTACATTACCTCTGAAGTGTTTGAAAAATTTACTGCTACAATGGCTTGATCCTTTGCTCCTTTCAAAGCAAAAGGAGAGGATCACTCAGGAGAGAATTTGATCTGGGAGTGAGCTCCAAGTTGCCCAGAGCACAGCTTTATAGGCTAAGAGGAGGAGGAGGAGGAGGCAGAGGTTCCAGACCCAGTTCCTTGGAGCTGGGGCACTTTCCTAGCTCAGCAGACACCAAAGCAGAGAAAGCCATCTTGGGCTCCTCTGTGGTGCTTGGCCTGAGGATGGAAGTGCTGCTGGCTGGATGCCCTCAGTCACACACTGATGCTGACACTCTGCTTCCTTGCCACAGCCAACCCCACACATCTACACCCAGCACAGCCCCGAGCAGAGCAGGCTGTGCCCTCAGGTTGGGTTTATGCTCACACAGAGAGTAGAATCAACACAACCCACCTAAAGCTTCCTGATCCCTGAAGGGAAGGATCCTGCAGACCACCTCAGCCACATTCCTGGTGCTATGTCCAGCCCTCCCCAGCAGCCCAAAGCTCAGACTGGGCTGAACAGATCTTTGTGTCTGCTAAAGCTACACCAGAGCAGACATTTCTGTAGAATAAACAAATCCTTCCTTCACTTCAGCAGCAGGACCAGTAACCTTTCTGTACTGCCTGTTTGCTCCTTCCACAAAGCAGGCGCTGCCTTCTTCTGCATCCCTGACCTTTCCTCAATGTCTCTCTATTTGTTGCTTCTGTCCTTTTTAAAAAGCCTCTTATTGATGTTTTTAAACTGATGGGGAAACATAAACAAGTAATAAAGAAAGGTTAACAGTACTGAATCGATACTACAGAGAGAGGCATTGGGGAGATGGAATTGAGGAGGTTGACTCTGAAGGAAAGTGAAAGGCCAAATTTAATCACAGTACTATTAGTAATTAAATTACATCTTGGGTTGTTGTTGTTTTGTTTGTTTTTTTTTAAGTAAGAACTAATGAATGCACAAACTTGTATTAGGGTTTCAAAGAAAGCAAAACAAATGAATAGACATTATGAACAAGAGCTTTTTCATATTGCTGTGAACAGAACAATCTATTCCAGATTACTGTGGTCTTTTTCTGACAGCAAAGGAAATGAAAATACAGTTGGTGTTCCAATACAGACTGGAAAGTTCTGAAAACATGGACTTATATCTGCTGCCAAGCACAGGAATGTTATGCCACCGGAAATTTTCTGGTATCACAGAATCACAGAAAGATTGTGGTTGGGAGGGACCCCTGGAGATCATCTAGTCCAACCTCCCTGCTAAAGCAGACTTACCCAGAGCAGATTGCACAAGATTGTGTCCAGGACAGTGCTGAATGATGCCAGAGAAAAATATTCCACAATGTCTCTGAGCAGCCTGTTCCAGTGTTCTGCTGCCTTCAAAGTAGAGATCTTCTCCCTCATACTCAGGTGGAACTTCTCTGTTCCATTCTATGCCTGTTGTCTCTTACCATGAAAAGTGTGAAAAGTCTGCAGTGCTGCTATTCCTTGTCTGTTCCACATCTTCAAAATACAGTCAGCAGAAAGAGTAGATCCCACTTCTGGACCAGAAAGGTCCCTTTTAAGTGTTGCAGGATATCACTGGGACTTGCCCATTGATACCATTGCCCAGTCTTGGGGACCAGTTCTCCGTGTGTTGCAGTTACACACTGTTCTTTAACAGGCTTCCCTTACTGGCAGAATGTTCTCATTTCATTGTTACCTTTGCCATCAAAACATGTTTCCAGTCACTTATCCACATTATTCTTTAAAGGCTTTAAATACGTGAATAAGAACACTGGATTTTTCAGAAATGTCTCTCTCCTCTGTTCTGGCAGTGTTATGAGCTTGTCCACCAGCTGTATGTGTGCATGAACACACACACCATACTCTGAACAGGAAGAAAAGCTGCAAAATGGGAACAAAAAAAAGAACTAGTTAAAATAAATGAGAGAAGGATATTGGGATGGGAGGGTGAGGAGTGACTGCATTTGTCAGAACTGGCATCATGGCCATCCAGAAGCAGCTTGGGATGAGAGGTTGCCAAGTTTAGTTTTTGTCTGCCTGTGGTCTCTGGATTTCATATGAAAAGAGCCATATGTGGAAAGAATGAGAGATCCATAAACTAATCCCTGTTACAGTCTAGAACAGGGAAATGCTACTTTTTACACCACCAGCAAGAATGGTGACTGCCATCCAGTCACCTTTCCCCCTTGTCCTCCTCAGCTCCCCCTTCTTGCACCAGAATTGATGAGATTGTTTCTCTGCTCAGGAGCAGCATCTTCTTCCATGGGCAAGGCAGGACAATTTAATTCATTTCCTTCCCTTGTCTCTGGCCAAAAATGGCATCTGACTGCACAACAAGTCTGTCAACAGGCTTTTTTAATATTCCTCCTATCTTCCCTGCCTGGCTATGTAATTAACTGTGGGCAGGAGAAAGGAAAGCAGGAGAGATAAAACCACAAGACTTAGAGCAACCTGGAGAGCTGTCTGATTTGCATTTCTGGTTTTCCTTTCCCTCTACCAAAAATCATTTTTGGAAAGGTGCCAACTGCTGTATTGTTCACCTTACTGCTGGTCTACAGGAGAGGGTGGATTGTCAATAATTTGCTCACAGGTCCAGCTGGGAATTACTAATATGCTCTGTAATCCAACAAAATGCACCTGCTCCAGAAATAACACCCCATATTTGACAAAAACAGTCTAAGGAAACATATCTAGGATTCGTGGACCTGCTTCTGTTACTAAACCAAGGAGCAATGGCCAAAGTTTCAGCTTTGTCAGTCCAGATGGGACAGCAGGCTTTTTTTTTTTACAAAGAGGCTGCTGCAGAACAGGAACAGGACACTAAAGGTGTGAGATCTCTGTCTTTGGCAACTTTCTAGATTCAGCTACCTGAAGCCACACCTGGTCTCCTCCAGCAGCAGTGAAAGTCCTTCTTTGAGTGGGAGGCTGGACCAAAGATCTCCACAGGTCCCTTTTATCCAGCACTTATGTGATTATTTTCATTGAAAAATCTGTCCCAGGAAGCACTGGAAATCTCTCTGACTTGAATTTTAATGGTCGTGGCTGCAAAGAGATTATCTAACAAAATGTGCCAAGCTGAGAAACTCTTACATGTGGTGACTCTGTGGTGTCCATCACTTAAGATACTACAGCTCTGAAAGTGAAGAGGGGTACATGGAGACCCAAGCTTGACACCTCTGGGCTTTTATCATCCTTCTTGTAATATTTGCAAAAGCAGCAAGACCAAACCCTTTTTGAAAATACCAACAGCTGTCTCTGTTTAATAGTGACTTTGGGCTATTATAGAACACACTGGCCCAGGGAACTGGTACAGACTCCCAGCTTGTGAGAAACCTCCCAGCTCCCCCTCTGGTACTTTCCAATTTAGCAGTAAAAGACTTGACTGTCATTATCAATAAAAATATAAATAAAAATTAGATCTTGACTTCCTTGGTTAGAATTTAAAAATGGATGCTGTCAAACCTCCAGTTTTGAAACCTGAGAAAATTATCACATCCAGTTAAAGATATGTCTCTCCTCCTGGGGGAATGTTGTAAAATGGACTTCCAGGATGTGTAGCTACAGCTCTGTCCACCAGCTGATGGAGTCAGGCTTGAGAGAGCTAAAGGATTATGTGTGTTTGCCCCACCAGGACACCCAAGCATCAATGTGCCCCTGCTGCTCTAAGGGAGCAAATAACCAACAGTGTCACAAGCTGCATGTGGTATTAGCCTGCCAAAAACAGCCCCACAGCCAGCTCCCAACCCAGGCTATTACCCAGAGGCTGACAGCACACATGCTGGCAGGCTCAGTCTGAGGATGGTTCCAGAACTGTTTGTCTCAGCAAGAATCAAGAACAGTGAAAAGCTGCTTTTTTTAAAAACAATGATTCTCTTTTACACATTGTCTTTCTGAGTTCTCCACTAAAGAGAGAGCTTGCTCTGCTTTCTGTCATGGAAAAATCAATGCACCAGGCATGCACAAATCACAAAGAAAATGACACTGTGCTGCTGGCAGAGACACGCAGGTCCTCCACTGACTGGGGAAAGGCAGAGGAGGATGGACTGATATTTGATCCACTACACAAAAGATAAAAATGTTCCCTTTCCAAATTTGGAAGCATCCTTCCCAAACCCTTGCCCCTGATACAAGGCAGATTTATGCAATTCCTTTAAATATTTACCTCCATAACCATGCCTCATAGATGTGTTATTACTTTTTAACCAACATTAAAGTTTAAAATCTGAATAAAAGCTTTGCTTCCTACAAGAACTTATCCTTCAGACAAACAGGAAATGCACCACATCATGTGTCTACAAATGTAAAAGTACTCTTAACATTTCATTCTTTTTATGGAAAAAAGTAACTGAAAACTTAAAAATGCACTTTCTGTGGGATTAGCTTGAATTTCACCCATGCCAGGTTTTTTTTAGAGGGGAAATTCTTAATAATGGTTCTGGACAAAGAATTGAAATTGAGTAACAGCTCAGAATGATTGCCATTGTGAAGATACTCCATTGGATTCCCTCCCCACACACACAGGTGCTTGCTAGGGCTGCACAGTGGTGGTGAGGAGTATTTAATGTCCCTGTCTGTTACTGACACCTTGCAAGGGTGAGTGGGCACAGCTACTTATTCATCCCCACCCTGACCTTACCAATTCAGGCATCAGGCACAGTGGAACTTTCATACTGTGGGTGCTTTGTGGATCTTGCTGGTGGTGGGATCTGGCGTTCTTGGCTAACTTCAGGGCTGGAATAAAGAGCAGCAGCTCAGCTGGCATCAGCAAAATAGCATCAGACACAGCACTGAGTCATTGGTTCTTTGGCTCAGGCAATCCCAACATGCTTCATGCACCACAGACAGTGAAAAATTGTACCATAGAAATGTCATTGTCATTTGGGGCAAAAGACAGCTGTGAATCTAAAAAGAGCAAACAAGAACAATGAGGAGAAAGGTTAGCCTCCGTCTCTCCAGGACTGGTGGTTCTCAGTCTGAGCAAACCACCACAGGGAGAAATGTCCTTTACTGGAGGATGCTATGGTCCAGTGGAAACTGCTGAGGTCTTGGAAAAGATCCTTTTAGGGTTACACAAACCCCATCAGACTCAGAAAGTCCCAAGCCCAGTCATATTTGGAAGCAGGCAGAGCACAAGGAAAGAAGTATCTCACAGACTTGCCTTGCTCCTTGTCCATGAGCCTTTGCACACAGCCCTGGGCTGGCTGGTGCTTTACTTGGGCTCAGGATGAACTTTCCTGCCTTTCAAGGACACACACACTGCCCAAGATGAGAAGCAGTGGTCTGTACTATGTGCCTTCATCCCAAACAATCTGTATCACAGGCACACTCCCCAGATTCTCCACATCCTCCAGTCTGGAAAGCTTTGTCATCCAGGTGAGACCTGCTCCCTCCACCCTGTGCTAGAAGGGGAAAGGAAGACAAAAGAGCTCAAAAACTGTGGAAGACACCGCCTCTCATCAAAGGCTTGCTCTCCTTTTTCAATAGCAACTTTTAAACAAACTTGATCCATCATTTCTAAACTAAATTTCTTGGGGAGAGGGGTATATATTTTTCTTCAGATTGATAATGGTTGTAGATTTCAGCATAAATTGTTTCGCAGGGTTTCAATGCATCTGAAATTGTGCTTTTTTCTGCCATTGCTGAACAGAATATTCCTTGGAGAAATGTCACCCAACTTTAATAGAGATCATAACTCACAGGAGAGACCTATACAGTAATTTCCACTGGGATTAATACAGCCTGGAACAGTTGCCTGCTGTTGACGTAACACTGCCAAATGTCTTTCCAGTGCTTTATAAATGGCCAGCATGTAGTTACTTATCAAAGCAAGGAAAGTGATGCAGCAGTGGACTCTGCTCATGGAGAACCAAAAGGAAAAGAAACCAGGAGAGCCTTTATTTGGCAATATGGATTAATTAGCTTTGTTTTTGCAGTACCACTGACTGGCAGCACCTGACAATTGGGACACTCACTTTCTTCATGTCAGGGGCCCAGGGCCAGCCTGATTGCCTTCTTCAGTTCACACCATCAAAGTGTTTTGCTCTTGAAATTAAAATTTGAAGGCTAGATTTTCCCTAGCGTTAAAAAACAAAATCCAAGGAGGTGCACTTGGGTCCCCAGAGGCAGCCTAATTCTACTCTGGCTTAAGATTTGCTAATGCATTGAGGTCATTAAAGTTTCATGGTGGTTCCATTTCTGCATGCACACAAAGCCTTTACATCACCCTGGCTTTAATGAACTTCTCCTGCTTCCCAGGAGGCCTTTGGAAGCAGGGATGGTTTTCCCTAATGAAACAATCCTGCCTCTTTGTTTTGAAGTTGTTTACATAGTTAATACCCCCTAAAGGGAAACAAGAAAATAGAAGCCTGTATGTAGAGAGTTGCTCCACAGATGAAGTACACAAGTCTCTTGGGGAAATAAATCATTAAGTTAGGGTTTGGGTATGTTTTTTGGGGGTTGAATTTTTTTTTTTTTTTTTTTGCAGCTAAAGGTTAATTTGAAAGATAAAGATAAATAAAGGTTTGCCCAGAGTGATGGGGAAAGTGAAAGAAGAGACCAAGGAGGAACTTATCCATCCAACAGAACATTTTTCCCTTTTCATCAGAGAAACTTCTAAAAACAGACTGCATCTCTTTGGTTCAAGTTCTTGATCAACATAATTTACAACAAACAATAATCCTGGTTTGGGTAGTCTGGGAGAGCACTAATTCTAGTGTTTATAGTCAGAAGATCCCTCCTAATCTCTTCCTGAGTGAAACCTTCAGCAACTCAGCCACTCTGTCATTAAGTCCTGTTACTTCCAATACAGGTGTGTTAGTAAATCAAAAATAGATTCTGAAAGATAAGTTTCTGACCACAGCAGGGGGAGTGGTGGTCTTGGCTTTAATCTTCTTTGGCTCTCTTTTACCTGCATTTAACTCAGCCCATTTCCATGATAAAACTCAGAAGGTAGCATTGAAATAATGAATGAAGGTGTGTAACATTGTGTTGCTGTGGTTTCTGATAGTGACCATGGTGGTTGCTAAAACCCAGAGAATAAATGAACAGTCTATCATTTCTGAGACTGAAGTTCGATAAAAGTGAGCCAAAACAACACCACACACAGGCAAAACCCTCAAAGAGGCATTCAAAGTATCATTTGTAAGCTCACCTGACACAGTCCTGATACTATAATTGCACAATGAGATATGCTTGGAGCAAAATGATCCAAATTGCCAGTGTCACAAGGCTGGTAGTTAAATCTCTAGGAAACAGCAGGCTCCTGATGAGCAGTGTTTGCAATTTTGAAAGAGAAACAGCAGAGGGAAAGAGGAGTGGGACCAAGCTGCCTATGCAGAGAGCAGCATCTTGTTGCAGCAAAAGAGAACATGGTCAAGCAGAAATGAAGAGAGTGGGACACATTATAGAGGAAATGAGTTGATTTTCAAGATAGCTAAGCTGTCATTTACCAGGTGAATATATTTTAATCAGTCCTATGTAGACTGTGCCTGGTGCTACATGAGGTCATTTGAAAGTCCCAGCTGACGTGGCACAGATTTTCTGAATATCTCAGACAACTGGAGGCCAAAGGACCAAGAGGTCTGTTGTAGGAGGCTCAGAGCTCCCCTAGAGGGAATTGCAAGTAGATTAAGTAGATTTTAAAAGCAACAAATTCTCATTTTTATTCAAAATAGGACTTTTTTTAGCAATGCAGAGTGGGAAAAAGTTAAGCAGGAATAGACAGACAAGATGCTGCTTACTGCAGCCTGCAGGGCAGTGAAGGGCAGGGGATCCTCACAAGCACTCCACGTGCCCCAGCATGTCAGTGATGGGAAAGGAGGCTCTGGTTTCTGATTCAGTTTCCTTTTCTGCTTGTCAAACAGCATGTGCAGGCAGTTTCAAATGGTGTGTACCCCTTGCTTGGCTTGGCTGGGGATGGACTGGAGCAATGCAGAGCTGGATGCAGCCAGCACTTCCCTGACAGTTGGCTGGGCAGGGGGATGAGGCACAGGCTGATGAGTCATGCCAATGTAAATCATTTTACTTGTTAGTTTTGACCCGAGCTAGCAGGGAAGGGTAATTCTACCTGACACAGAGAGGTCAGGATGGCGTTTTCTAAACTTTGGCATCATTTTCTGTCTGTTTGACAGTGAATCATTCCAAAAGAATGGTAAATGGCTCTGTTTCATGATTCTCAGAATCATGAAGCTGCTGCTTCATGCCATAAATCACACAGAATCACAGAATCACTGGGTTGGAAGAGACCTTCAAGAGCATTGAGTGCATCCCAGCCCTAACACCTCAGCTAAACCATGGCACCAAGTGTCCCGTCCAGTCTTTTTTTAAACACATCCAGGGATGGTTTACCACCCTCCACCACCTCCTGGACAGACCATTCCAGAACTTTATCACTCTTTCCACAAAACACCTTTTCCTAATATCCAACCTATATTTCCCTTGGTGCAGTTTGAGACTGTGTCCTCTGGTTCTGTCACTGCTGCTGGAGAAAGAGACCAACTCCCACCTGAGCACAGGCACCTTTCAGGGAGCTGTACAGAGTGAGGAAGCTGGAGAGAGTGAAAGTCTGCCCTGCTCTCCCTTAGCCAAAATAATTAATGCTTCAATCCCAACAATACAATTCTCCTTTGTCTCTTCTGGAGGCTCCAATGCATTTAGGTAAACCAGCGCCCATCATTTCATTTGTACAATCAGTGCCACTGCTGTACCAGGCTGATTCACAGCAGAACCTTGCCACTCAAGGCAGGGATGGATATTGCCCACTGCTGTATATCCATTTTCCTTGCCGTGGGATTTGCCAAACTGCTCTCATCTGTAGAGTTTATGAGCCTGTGCTAAAGAAATCATGGATACCAGCTCCCCATTTAAGGTGTTCCTGAGTTCACAGGGAAGGTCAGCCTCAACCTTTTTCATGCCAAAACTGTTCATGTCAGGGGCAGAGATGGCATAAATCAAAACATCTGTTGGGAGTCATCATGATTCAGTATTAGAGCAACTGTGTTAACAGGCAGCATCTTGCCCTAAAACTTTGCACATCAACTTTTCCTATATGGCTTATACAATTCCCATTGGATGATCATAAATCATTTTCAGCTGGCAAGGAATTCAAGTACAGCTGGCTAAGCCAAAAAGTCATCAGAGTGCATGAACAAAACTTTTTATGGAGCCTATGAATTCACCAACAGCACCACATGATTGCCAAGCCAGTTATTATAAAAGCCCATGAAGCATTTATCTTTGTGTAGCACCTGCATTGCAAAGAGGAAGAGGGAAGAGAAGGAAAGTAAAAATGTGGATGCAAATAATACATTTTTTATACCTACTTATCTTTCATTTCAAAATTTTCCACAGTTCTAAACAGCACCCATGTAAAAGAAATCAGAAATTTTTGTGGGATTCCTTTTGTAAGATATTTTTCCTCCCAGAAGAAAAAGTGTCCCAGATTGTGGTCATTGAATGAAAAGAAGTATTGCACATAGGTAACATCTAATTAACACTAATTGAACAATAAGAAGGATTGCTACATTTTCATCAGAAACCAAGAGTTTACAGCAGAAACCTTTTAATTATGATAAAAGCTCATAAGTCAGGGCTCACAGTTTACACCTGCACATGTTGAGTAACTAAAGAGCACAGGCTGTTCTGTCAGGTAATGATCCATATTTTTTTCTCTGCTCGGGGAATGAAAACTAAAGATCAACTTTTAAGGTATGCAATGAGCATTTACTGAAGGGAAAAGGAGCACTAGAGTCTTCCATTCACAAACCAGATGTTCCCATTAAACAATCGTTTTCATGGAAGCTCAGCTCACGTGGAAAGAGAGAGCTCCAGAGGTCAGAAGGGGGAAACAGACAAAAAGTTAACCTGTGAAATAAGGGCAGAGGATGAAGAGATTGCTCCCAGTTTTGGCCTGGTGCCCCTCAATCCAGCACTGCAAGGAGTCAGAGCCAGGGCTGATACAACCCAGTGCAGTTCCCTGGAAGCTGGCGTGAGTGACTGGCATCAGAGCACTGCACTGGTTTACACCATCCTCCCAGTCCAGCAGCTTCAGAGCTGATGGCCTGTGACCTCCTTCTTTATCACCTCAGGAAGCTGCTCCTACTGGCACATTTTCTGGTAGCAGAAATGGCACAAGGGGGATTTTTCAGTATTTTCTTATTTATGCTTTAAAAACCTCCTTAGGCTTTTTCACAGGTCTTGGAAACTAAGAGGTTTAAGAGTTCAAAACAAAGCAGACACCTCTCCAAATTCCTCACAGTCCCTGTCCTGTTGTTAAAAACACCCCCTAGCACAAGCAGAGTGTACATCAGTACTGATGCTGGGGGCATAGCTAGGACATCTGGATTAACTTAAGCCTCATTTAATTTTGGGCACAGGCCGAGAACCCCTTCATTTCATTTGGAGCAGCAGCCTGGCTCAGAAGAGTTTGCTCCTGTGCTATTTGCCTTCACTAATTGGTCATCTGCCTGGTTCAGCCCTGCTGCTCAACCAGCACAAGAGCAAACCACACTGCCTCAGCTACTTTTTTTGCCCAGCATCACTTCATAATTTAGGGAGAAGGAAGGGTATTCAAATCACAGAAATGGGATTTCTCATTGGGCCTCTCACAGTCTGTTTCTTGAAATAGGCAAGTCAAGGGCTATGTGGACTGCATTTAAACCCCAGTCTTCTCTTCTGAACTTTACAGCAGCAAGAGGGAAAAAGTTTGCAAGTATTATGACTGGAGTGAGGCAACCAGATAAACAACCTTTGCTGAATTGTCAAGCACGAGATATGTAAAGGCAGTTTATGTTTTCTAAAAATACATTTCTCTCCATCACCATACTGAACTGGTTCCATTTCATCTGAAATGTGAATAATCAAGTCACAATTTTTTTTCCTGGCCATTTTGTCATTGTTTTATCCAGTTTTCCTGAACTTCCATGGGGATTTTGGATACGGTTTCCCTCTCTCAAGCTCCTCTCAGTTCAAGTTATCTCCACATGCCCTTGGTAAGTTAGAGCTCAGCCCTTCTCAAATTGCAGTGGTCCATTTTGCAATCAAAGGCATGTTCCTGCAAAATGACATATGGCTCAGTGCAGATCATCAAACACTCCTTGTTATGGAGCAAAACAAGGATTGGTGGGTGCCCAACCACCAGGACAGGCAGAAAAATGCACTTGTGGATCATGACAGGAGCAGGTGGCTGAGGGGGCCTGGAGGGCTCTGTGTGGCTGTGCACAGAACCAGCTCTGCAGTGAAATGCCCTAGGTCTGAAGTGCTAGCAAAGCAAATAGCAGTGCAACAGCATTTGAGAGCCTTAGATGACATTTTTGCATTGTGTTGGTGCTGCTGTCATCCTACACATTATTTGGTAGCCTTGCATCCATAAATGCACAACAAACTTGGTGAAAATGTTATCTCTATCTAGGAGTCTGTCATGAAACTGAACCCACACTTCCTAGGCCACAAGGAGCAAGGGGATTTTTTGTCCACTGAGTTCCCTCCTGCTAAAGTTCACAGCAGCATTTTGCAGACTGGATGTGGCTCCTTCATCCTGGAACATTAACACCTGCCCCTGACCCACATCAGCACCTGTCACACAGGTATGAGAGAGAGTCTCAGCACTTCTCTCCAGTCTGCCGTGAATTTGAGGTCCCTTGGTGTGAACTGGCTCTTTTAATGTATTTCAAAAAGATTGAGAAAAAATTAAGCCCCTGTGTGTTAAACGTAAAATGAGCCAAGAACCACGTTATCAGGATGCACTAGGAAAGCCAGGACACGTGCAAGCCATTCTCACTGTCCCATCTCAGTGAGCATGAAGTTGACACCACCAAGTTTGTGCTCTGGTGCAGGATCACCAGGGACAGCCCTTCCTCCCTTGCAGTGGTGAGGAAAGGGGTGACAGCTGAGACTGCTCAGAGCAAGGCTGTGCCATATCCTGCATGCTGCCAGCTCAGGAGTGCTCTGGTCTCACTGCTGACCCCACAATGCAGGACCTAAAAATGGCTCTGTTTGCCATCACAGAGATGGCTGGCGAGTACAGCCTCTTTGCCTCAAGACATCACAGCACATACTGCAGAGGACGTGTCCACCTGTGTGCATTAAACACACCAAATTCACTTTAAAACACCTTTCTTTGCACTTCATGTGTTACTGTGGCAGCAGAAGTCTCCCCTGCAACTCCAAAAAGCAGCGAGTTGGGGTGGGCAGTCAGTGCCCCCACACTGAGCCTGCCCCGCTCATCTGGGAGCTGGGCACCCACAGATCAGACATCAGGAACTGTGAGCTGTGTGTGAACCAAGAGCAGCACAAACCAAGAGTGATCCTCTCTCTGAAAAGCACTAAGAACCACAGCAAGAAAATGTCACTTGTTCCCCTGGTACTTATGGGGCAACACAATACTCAGGGAAGGTTTTATGGATCACATCTCAGCTCCTTCTTATCTCTTGTTCTAGCTGTTGACAATGGCAATGGAGAACATATTGCTTTAAAAAAAAAAAATTGCTAGAGCTTTTGCTGTCAAGTAGGTCTCTTAAACCCCATGGGTAATGTTCTCAAATGACAAAGCTGCTCTCCTTTTTGGCAACGGTCTTTTATCAAGCAATACAGCAGCACATTTTCAATCATCTCCGTATCACAATGAAGAGACAAACCCTGTTAGCGTTGCTCTCCGAAAATCATAAAATGCAGTGGCTCGGTACACCTAGGGACTAGGCTGGGCTTTGAGCTTCCATGAATCTCAGCAGCAGCAGGAGAAGTGTAATTCAATCTTTTTAACTTGGTGATATATATTCATGTCAGTGGCTTTAAGATAAGGAAAAGACTTTAGTTGAAGAATGAAACTCTTGATGAATAACCGAGAGTACAATGAATAATGTACAAACATTTCTTTCCTCTCAGTCAAAATGATTCCAGATCCTTTTTCATTTTAATCCCTGTTGTATTCTTCATTTAAAAAAAAAATTAAAGAAATGAAAGGGGAAGGAAAAAACTCTATGTTTTTAAAGGCATTGGAGTTCTAAAAGAAGAGCTTCTAAAAGAAGCCCTCCTGATTGTACGGAAAGATATTTTTATGATTTCTTTTTAACTGCTAGAAAACAGAAGATTGTTTGGGTACTGGCAATACCATGAAAACCTCAGCCCTACCTGTTCCTGCCCTGCACAAAATGTGGGATTTATCAGAGAAAATGTCTCCCTTTACCTGGGAGGTATTTTTCATCAAATAAAAAAATGTAACTGTTACAAACATTTTCTTCCCTTGCAATTTCATGCTTAGTTCTGTCATAGCTAAAAAGTGATGAGACCAACATATATAAAGGGAGCATCTTTTCTACAGTGAGGCAACAAAAGCAACAAATATAAACATCATTTGTTTGTTTTCCTACAGGATGGGAACAGGGAAATGAGATAAACTGAGCACTAGCTCAGAGTCCTGCCATTTCTTCACAGGTGACATCAAAGCCTGGCCTGAGTAAGATGCTTTCAGCAGAAGGGTGTCCCTGACCTGCAGGCAGACACAGCAGGTGATGGATTTTAACCCTCAGAAGGAGAGAGGTCACATTGCCTGAACCTTTTGAACTTAAATTTTGTGGTGGTGAAGTAAAGATGCAGAAGATGGGCATCCTCAACAGCCAGATTTCTCCTCTTCCCCACCTTTGAATGAACAAGGGTGAATTTCACCTCCCCACTAAACTGGCTGCATAGGTGGGAATTTCTGAGCAGGGATATAAGCAAGTAAGAAAGGCAGAGAAGTAGGTGGTGGTGCAGGAGTTGGAAGAAAGCAGCTAGCCAGAAAACCAAACCATAACACAGCCATAGGAAAGTATCTGACTATAAAAAATAGACAAATGCAATTGGTGAGGTTAGCTCCTACCACAGCAATGGCAACAGGAGGAGCAGACCCACTGCAGTGCTGCAGTCAGGAAAACACAGTCCAGAGCAATGACTGGTGCATGCTGTGTAGAAAGTGTTACCAGGTTCATGCAGCAAAAAAAACCCATTTAATTGCAGGCTTCAAGGAAATGACTACATTGTCCATGCTTGATCTCAATCCCGCTCCACAGAGCTCAGAACAAAGCCAAAACTGACCTTCAGAGGTTTCTGGAGCAAATCCATTCCTGCCATGTGCAGGTTTCCATCCCCTCTGATTTATGGAAGTTAGGCATATTGTGAAACACATTATATGAAATTGCTGGAAGGAAGAAATAAGGAAAAAAAAGGGTTTGCTGGAGCCAACAAAGTTACAAAAAAAGCCCTTACTGAATGGAGCTTTTCCTCTATGATGTCTTGTTTGAAGTTGGTCTCTGGAGGGCAAAAGTCTGTTAACAAAGTATTTTTTTGAAATGAAGATGAGGGAAACACATTTTAAAATACCACACATGGGAATAAAACCTTTTACTTCCAAGCATGTTGAGGATGAAGTGGGTCACTGTATGCTTTGATTCACCAACTTGTGTCCCCTGTAATCACACAAAGTATGAGTGCAGTAAATGCAGAGGCACCAGTCCACCTGCTGGTCCAGGATCTTGGCAATGGCTGACTCTTGCCATGCAATAGGAAGATTTGTTCACTGAATGGCCTGAAACTGAACAGAAGAGGATAATTTCCACAGTCAGACTCGCACACATTGAGCACTAACCTTATGGTCTGTAGCAGCCCCAAGTACTACAGATGAGCCATGGTGAGTGAAGCAACCAAATTGTCACTTAGGGTTCCATCTTCACTGGCTAGGGTGGCCTTGGGGCTCTGCAGATATGTTGGCAGGTTCCTAGGCTATTTATCAATCCATCCACTTCAAAATAACATAAAAAGGCTTTTAGTGTAACAGAAGGAGTGATACTGCTATTGCCCAAGCTAAAGAAGTAGCAGAGGTGAAGAAATCAGGGAGCCAGTCTGCCCAAGGCATCCTGGTGAACAGGAAGCAGAGAAGGTTTTCATCCAAATAGTGTCTGAAATGATGACCCTCTTCTCTGGAGAAATTTTGAGAAATATCCTTAGGGTTGGGCTGTGCTTGAGACAACATTTCCACTGTTTAAGGAGGACAGGAAAAAACAGAGTTTCTGAAAGTTACATCTTAAGTCAGTGTTAGAGGTAGGGACACATGCAAATTTTCTCCAACACCAAACCAGTTCCCTACCCACAAAGGCTTTTTGTGTGTAAAAGTTTTCCCACTTTCCAAGAATGCTGTGCTGAGAATCCAGGGCATTTTCTTTTAAAACTCTGTTCACTTGTGATTTATAGCCCAAAGACAACCATTCCATTTGCTCCCCAAACTTTTCAGTGGTGCTTGGATCAAAAATTTTCAGGCTATATTAAGGTCTAAGGTACTGATTTATTTTCATGAATTCATTTTCCTTTTCCTTGTCACAGCTTTCACAGATTTATGAGGTTAAAGAGCATGAAGCTAATTAAATAATCTGACTGATTGAACATCTGTTGAAACATAGTAATAACTTCTGAAGCCAACATTCCTGATGAGCTGTTAATTATTATTTAAAAACTAGAGGCAGGGTTTTACCATCTAAGAAAATCAACAAACCAAAACCGTAGCACCCTTCTGGGCTCAGAGTGAACCCTCAGCATTGCTTTAAAGCCTTTTACACCCACTCTCTTTCACACTTTCCAGTCCAGGTGTCCTTTTTGGGCTCTCCTACGGCCAGAGTTCCTAATGTAAGCCAGGTGGTTTGTGGGGAAGGTCCAGCCCAGTGTGCAGATTGTTGGTGTGCAGCAGCTACAAATGGAAATTTGGATTCAGACACGATGGAGCTTAACTGCATGCAGACACCCGCCTTAGCCCAAAACAGAAACTAATGCATGACCTTAAGTGAGTGGTTTAAGCCACTTAGGCAAGGCACTTAACCTTTTCTTCAGTTCCCTCTTGCTCTCCATCCCCATGGAGCAGCCCTGGACTCACTTAGGAGATCCTAAGCCCAGAAACTTCCACCAGACTGATGTGCAGGAATTTGGTTCTCAGCCTGGCATAGTCTGCCCTAATTTGCTTAGACTCTGCATCATCTTCACATCTTGTTCTCCAAATAGCTTTGTCAAAAATTCATTAGTGGAGCAGATAAATAAGTTCAGTTCCCTCCTACTACTCAGGCTACTCAGGATCACTTTATGTTTCAAGGCTGATGAAAATATTTTGAATTGATAAGTAATTTACAGCTGTTCTTAAATCCTCTCCTTTGCTGGTAAATTATAGGGGCTGTGGCATGCTTGTGAGTGTTTGTGCAGAGTGAGGGTGTGCCCCAAGGTCTGCAGGAGTTAATGACAGATCCAGGGGAAAAGTGCCCACTGAGGCCAACAGCATCTTCTCCAGGCTCCCCTGCACTAAAGCCACAGGAAAAAAGCCATGTGCCTGCCCTTTCTGTGACTTTTCCTTTTAGAAATGAACAAATTGTTCACACAGTAAATATTATCCATATTGTAAATTATTCAAAGTCCCAAAGTGCTCTGGGTGAAAGTGGGGTTGAAGCTTATGCTGAGACTTTTCTGCATAACCTAAAAAAGGAAGGGAAGTTTTACACAAAAAAAAAAAGTCCCTCAGCATCTTCTAGTTCAGCTCAGATCTCTAACAGCCTGTAGACTGGAACTGACAGGAAAATTTCAAGGTTAAAAAATATTAAAACCATAGTCTCACAGGTTTTGCTAACAGTATCTTAGAGTATTGCAAGTGTAGCTGATATTATTAGGCAATAAGGTCCAGAGCCACAAATGGATTTAGACTTTCAAACTTGCCTGCAATAAGCCTCACACCCTTCAGCACATGCATGCTGTGGAGGGCTCCTGAGGTAAGAGAAACCTTTCTGTGTGGCAGGCTGTTGGTCTCAGTCTTTCTCCATCCTTGTGGACTCTCCTAAGACCCAGAGCCACTCTGGAATGAGGGGTGTGTACATGCTGGGGCACTGTAAGTGCACCCAAATGTTTCCACATGTGGCAGCAGCAGATGCTCCCCAGGCTGACTTTGACTTACCTTGGTCGTCAAATTCTCTCACATTTATTTTCACCACCCCTTGTACTCATTAAAATTTCTTTACTGTTCCTGGTTTCTCTGAGGGTCTCTTCAGGGAATGCTCATTTCAAAAAGACAAGGATGGGCAGCTACAGCCCTTGTCCTAGCCCAGACAATTGCCACAGTCAGTTCTTGATTCACACAGCTCCCTGTCTCCCCTCCCAGGCAAGGATTTTAACCCATTGCTTCACCCAGCATACAGACAAATTAATATCCATGAAGGAGGATTGTGTCCCATGAACTGAGAAATATTGCAGTGTTTTGTCATCAATCTTCCTTCTCTTTCCCCACTGACCTCTTCAGGTCCAAGTTCCTTACAACCCGCATCAGGAGCCGCTCCTTTTTCAAAGCAAGCACCCAACCCATTGAATAAAATCACATGCAACCCTAAGCTGAGCTTTGAAATTGGCCAACAAATTCTTCCTGAGCCCTCACTCACCCAACACTGCTTTGTCAGGATCCTCAGTGCTCAACACTGGGACTTCAGTAGGGAATCACTTGCTTAAAATTTGAATTTCAATGCTGAGCATCAGGATGTGGAAGCAGAGATGACTCCATCTTATATGGCCTGAATGTGCTACATCTTCTGTTGATCCAGTTGATCCAGGCTGAAACATTAGAAACTTCCTGTGCTAAAGTCATTAAATGATTAACCAGCCTTGTGCTACTCACTGTGCCTTCTGGTCAGCCACAGGATCCCAGCCAGCCTGGTCCACTTCTCATCTTCCTCACCCTGCTCCACATCTGGCTGCCAGTTTTTCTCTCCTTTTTGCCTTTCAGGTTCATGTAGCCAACACGAGATTTTAAAAACATATATCATCATAACATTTCTGTTTAATTTAATAAACACGCTACTCCCTCCTTCCAACTACGTCCCTGTATAAGATTTTTTATTAGTAGTATTATAATGTCCCCTAAATTTTGGTCTGAAAACTGCTTGACATTCACAATAAGGCATTAAAAAGGATTTATTCTGTCTTGAAGCTTGCATGTAACTCCTCTTAATGTGAGAGCTCAAACTGGTGTAAATCAAGACTAAATTCACTGATATCATGGGGCCTGAACAGGTAGAACCACCATAAAGCAATTGTAAAACAAATCTTTTTATATTTATCAAGGGTAAAATCCCAACACCAACAGCATGATTGCCTTCTACGGGCACAACTACATTTAAAATACAGTCAATTGACCTACTAGTAATAATTTTTTTGAAATTCAGGAACAAATTATTATTATAAAATATTATTTATTTTATTTTAATTTTTTTTTTTGCAAGGACAAATCTTTCTTTTCTGCTCTCTCACAGACATGTATGAAACAGTTCCTAGTGAGCAATTGCTCTTTCCTCCATGACCCAAAATAAACTCATCTCTATGGTCTCATATAGAAATATCAGCAAATTTGTTTAATTAATGTTTCAGGGTCAAGGGAAAAATGTAGAGATAAACATATTTAAAGGTTTTGAAAGCTTCATGGCAGCAGTCCAATACTGCTTTCCTTACCTTTATTTGCTGGCTTTGGCAAAGAAAAAAGGAAAAAGCAAGCCATAAAGCTTGGAAAAGTGATCAGTCTCTGGGTCTGGGGCTCCTGTCACCTGCCATTTCCCTGATGTAGCACCATGATATACAACAGCAGACCAGCACTCAAGTGATGTATTACAATAATATGTCAGTAATGCAATGGGGCTTTGATAGTCCTTAATAACCAGAGTACTTAACTGGGGAGAGGGCCAAGGGAAAGGGAAGACCCAGGCAAAGAAGGCAAAGTCAGCTAAGCACAGCCTCAGCCTGTTGCAGCGTGTGAAAGTGAAACAAGACAGGGAGGAGCTGACTCCAGGAGCACTTATGAGGCATTTTCCTGAGGAGCACCAATTCCCTGAAAGAGGGGTATTTGGCACAACCATGACAATTTCATAATGTAGTAAACAATGCTTACACTGCCCTTAATAAAGGGAATAAGAGTTCCATCCATCACAGAAAAAAACAGCTGGATTCAGGCAAAGATTGAGCTACTGCTCGTGTTTCTAGGCTATGAAGTTTAAGTGCCTGCACTTGACTCCACAGCTGCACTTAGCTGGGTTTCTCAACAGTTGAGCACTGGGGCTCAGTGGTAGCTTGTTAAGCCATGGCAATTTCATCCTTGTGCTTGTCTGTCCATCACTTGTAGTTCAGGATCCCAAGAACACAAGTGTTACACTGTCATTGCCGTAAAGAGGGGCAGACACAAATATTTCAGAAGCTGAGAGTTCTTCTGTGATGCTGAAAGCATCTCACACATCACACTCGGGGATGGCCAACCCAGCCCTTCACTTCTCAGCTTTCTGACATAAAGGAAAAACAGAAACAACTGCAGTTTATGGACCTTGGACCTCAAGGAAAGGAGGGAGAGTGGGGTGTGCATGCATGTGCATGGGTGGAGATGGCTGACACATATCCAGAGACATATTTCCATGCTCTTTTCTGTTTTTCAACAGTCTCTTGTGCCAAGGAGTGAATAAACTTTTTCTTTCTTTTTTATTTTTTTCCCCCACATTGGCACTTTAGAGTCTCTTACAAGCTAAATCAGACAGGTGAGAGCATGGGATTTATGGGGTTGTGCTTGTACAAGCAGAGTGTTCTCCCCTCCTATTCACCTCCAAGGCTCCAAAGAGAATCAGCCTGTAGAATGGAAAGGTAAGAAGATAATTATTTTTGCAGAGGAGCACTAAGAAGGAAGGAGAGGTAGTTGTTTTCTGTTTTATCTTAAAAGTTTTGCCTTAGAACATTTCTCTGTTGACACTCCATATGCATGCATGACCCTGAACAACAGAGTTGGAGGGATAGATATGGCAAGGGAAATTCAGAAGAGAAAGAAGACTTTGCCAAAAGGAAATCTAAAAAGAACAAGGATTGAAAAAGCAGCCAGGGGTAACTCTGATGTACAAAAATACATTTATTTTCAACAATTTCAAAACCACTGCCTTTTTTACAGTAGAAATATTCAAATGGAACAATAAAACCAAGAACAGTATATATATATGTATATATATGACTCATGCAGTTGTATTACTGTGTTCAATACAGGTATTGCAATTGTCTGTCTCATTTAATCCTTTGAAACCACGGTGGTGGTTTGGGTTTAATGCACTGTCCAACATCATCAGAAAGAATGTGAGGATTCTGGTTCGGTTCATTAGACCTGGAATAGGTGTGGGAGCTGACTGAAGGGAAAGGGAGGAGAACAGGACATCAGGACATCTTTGTAAATCTGTGAAACTAAAGTTTAGTCCAGAAGAAAATGCACACTTCCTACACATGCTCTCATTGATGGCAACTGTGTCTGAAACACTCTGTAGCCCCCTGTCACTCTGGTCTCAGCTCTGATCCTGCCAGGGTTAGGGTTAGGGTTCTTGAGTACTGGTTAAAATAAACAAAGGTTCATTTTATATCAGATTGTCAGCCACACAGAACCAGAAGCTGCATCTAGTCTCCAGATCTCATGCATTATTCCTAAATTACAGCTAATCCATCATGGAGGAAAGGCTGGCAGTGACAGAGGGCACTGACCCAGTCTCTTGCTCTCTGCCTCTCTCTCTTTCATTTCCTCTTTTTACATAATTACAGTGTGGGAGCTATTTATGTTCCATTGATGCCATTGCCTATTTCCCTCATTATTCAGGTAAATAATAATCCACAGTTTCAAGGATTTCCACCAGATTTCCCTCAGGGGGTAAAACTTGCAGGGGAAAAAACCCTAATGACAACCCCAAGTTGTTATTTCCCAGCAAGACAAATAACAGCAGCCAATACTCCAGCCTGTGCTAACACTGCAGCTCAGTCCTTTCAAAATGGTGAAGAGGGCTGGCTGCCCATCCAAACCTTACAGAGGGGTCCCATGGACAGACAGGAATGCAGCAATCACCCTTCTTGGATTCTAAAGGAGCAGATTTCAGTCATGAACCCAAGCTTCCTCCAGCTGCCATCAGCCATGACTGTGCCCTAAAGGAGCAGGAGTGAGCTGGTAAATGTGGTGCCATGCACTCCTTGGGGATGTGCCTGGAGCCCACACCCTGGTCCTGACAGGTGTGACAAACTGCACTGAGAGGCACTGACACCCACCAAGTCCTATGGAAGAGGAAGTTTGAGCAAACAAGAATCAATCAGGCTTTTCTGACATGCAGTTTTGGCTTAATGGATTTTTCTTGTTTGCTTTGTAGGATACTTTAGTATAATTTTGGATGGAAAATGACTTTCTAGACAGATGTTTCTCCAAAACTGTTATTCAGAAATTTCTCAGCCTTCACTGAGATTAAATTTCTTTTTGAGAAGTGATTTCTTTTCCATTTTTTCAACAGCTTACTCCCAATTTTTCCTTCTTACTTTCTCCCATTTGAGACATTTAACAGCAATTTTTAAAAGTGTAAAGGAATAAAATGTAAAAAAAAGTGAAAAGAAATTAAGAAAAAGAATTATGAAAACTGTAATCCTCTGCCTTTCTTCTTAAAACGGCATCAGATGAAGCCCATGAAAAACCTACAAAATTCCAAACAACAATGAAAATCATCACTTTGCCTGATGATTTATAAAGGAAAAAGTTAATACAGAAAATACTGAGTATTTTACATTCAGTCCTCTGCAGCAGCTCAGCACAGCAGTACCTCAAATCCTAATGATCAGCAAAGACTGAGATCAGCCCACACTTTAGCTCAAAGCCCATGGGACCGTTGTTTATGTACATCCCTCCCACCTCTACCTAAATGGGAAGCTATGGTCTTGTGCTAACAGTCTTATCACCAGACTGGGCCATTACTGTAAACTACTGTGGAGTTTCAGTAGAACAGAGACAGTAATGCAACAGTTTATGCACTTGTGATGGATGGAAACCAAGCTTAAATAGAATACACAGCCATTGCTCTTCACCTTGTATTAGAACCCAGAGCAGGAAAGAGAGGGGGAAAACAGAAGATAAATATTTTTAAATCAACAGAAAAAAAAATCCACTAATCTGATTGAAAAGAACTGAGAATATTTAGTTTTAGCACTTCTCAAGTGACAGTTTTTCCGTATTTTTTAGGTTTACAATTTTAATCTTGAAACCCTTCCTGAGTTTTGCAAAATTGTGTTTAACCACTTTTCCCTCCACCTGCAGAGCCACCAGGATTTTAACCTTTGAAAGACATTCCAGCCCACTAACAGAGTGAACACGTGGCTGAGGCTGGTTTGTAGCCCACTGGCCTGTTGCAATGCAGAGAGATAGCAAGTAACACCCAAATTCCAGCCATCTCCTCATTTCAGCCCAGGTATATGCAAGGCGATTGAAGTCCTGTACCCAGATCCTAGAAATGATAACAAACATTGTCATCTGCTGTCATTTCTGCCTCCTGTTAGCATACAAAGACAAGAACATCTTCCCAGACATGCCCCCGGTCTTCCTTTCCCTCCTGCTGGGTCCTACAAGTCAATACTCTGCAGAATTAGGTTCATTTTTGACATCATCAACTCAAGAAAAATTGATAAAAAGTAACTCACCACTAAGTCAACCTCTTGCCCCAAAACTCCACCTCTTCATAGGGACATCCTCAATTCAGGGTAGTAAAATATTTCTAAAGAGCTTTTTCAATACCTTTTCTTCATTAACCTCCCTGTTCTGATCAGAAAACACCAACCCACCATGCAGAAATCTCCACTCTGAGCTGGGAGCTGCCATTCTGCAGCACGCACAAGAAAGAACCTTTCACAGCTCATTAATGCAGGTCTGACCCTCCACTGCCCTCTCCAAAGAGCAGTCCCTAATTGCATGCATCATGTTCAGCCAAAATTTACTACTCTTACACATCCTAAATAGCACTTCACTTCATCAGCTGAACTGCAAAAAGCATGACTTCCCCCTGGGAATAAAGCTACTGCAACCTGCCCCACTGTTGAGCTGAGGGTGTGCTGGGTATGCCAAGGCCACTGATATTTACCTACACAGAAATGGTGATAATTTCAGGATTCTTTTCCTCATTTTCATGAACAGATGCCACTAAGATCATTCTCAGAAGTGGGCAACAGTGACAAGGATGAATAGATGATAAACATCATTAAAATATTTATGACAGGCTCATAGTCTGGCTGCTAGTATCTTTTTCTGCTCCATCACAGGAATGACACCATATATATATACATATATGTAAAAAAAGGCTTGCAGTTATACATAGAGAAATAAACGACTCTCTTTATAGAGAGCAGTGTCAGATTGAAATATGACAGACAACTGGAACACACTTGGAACCAAAGTGTGACTCAAGTGCTCACCAGGGTCCCTGTTTGGCTGGCAGTACGTGGTGTGTGTGTGTGCACGTGGGCGTGCATGTGTGTGTGTGTGGTTCAGGTTTTCTTTTAAACATATCTTCTTTTACTAAACATTAAATTATTTCCCAAGAAATAAAAAGCTATGTACATTGTAATTATCTACAGTAGGCCTTCGGCATCCTCGCTATTCACATGCACAGGGGTCGGGCTGCATTCATAAACTCAGGCTCACTCCTCCTCTGCTTGTGGTGCTGTCCCCTCCAGCCAGTCTGTGGTCCAAGGAACACTGACGTGTGGGTTTGCTCTGATTTTGTCTTTTCCTTTCTCAGCAGTCAACAGTGCCAGAGGGTGACTGAAATTAAAAGCAATTAAAAGAGGCAGGATCCTGCAAAAAGCTGAGACATGCATGTCACTGGAAAGCGAGGGATGTTGGCATGTTGCAGAGCCTGGTCCAACAACCCAGTCTGAACCCTCTGGCAGAATGAAGCAGCTGATTCATGACTTATTCTGGAAAGGGCTGAAAAGGGACAATTTACTTACAGCATGTTGCCTAAGGTATGACACCTATCTGTTGGATTTGAATACTTAACTCCCATTCTGTAACAGGAAGCTGGCATTCAAATCTCATTGCACACTTGACTCATTCTTTGCTTTTTATTTCTAATCTGATGTGTATTCCCTAAATATGAAGAACTTCTGCTATTTATGAATGCAGCCCTGGTAAACACAAAAAGCCCACCCCATTCCCTCCCAAATGATAATAATGACATATAACTCTTTTTTCATAATAATAATAATAATTATAACAATAATAATTACAAATAAAAATTCAGAAATGCTGTAGACCAAGTGGATTCTCAGTATTAAACACTAGTGCAGTTGGGGATTTCCTTTGTGCTTTCACTGTTGGCAATTGTTGAGATGCTTCCTGTGGAGGAGAAAATGGAGAAGAGAATCAGTGCAGTGGCTTCAACAGTTTGGTCTGTATTGCTTCTCACTCTTTAGGATATGGTAGTGTAAGTGTAGAGACAGAAAAGATGCTTAAACATAGCACATTCTTTTATGTATTTGCAATAAGCAGGGAGCATGCAGAAAACTCAATTACTGCAGCCCAGCTGACCAGCAGCAAACTCATTTAGCTATGAGGGACATATTTGCTTGTAATCACAGCACACCAACAGTGTGAGCCTGGCTCAGCTGGTTCTTCTGAGAGTACAGGGAATTTGGCACTCCTCCACAAGAGAGGCAGGGTCATGAGCAGGAATAGGTGTGAGCACAGCCATTACTGACTTCTTTATACCTATTGCTGGAGCCAGCTTCCTACCCTGGGAATAGCTGAAAATCTATAAGAGAAACTCCATTATCCTGCTGCTGAGAGAGATTTACTCCCTATACCTATGCCTCGGGGCTCTACTTGTACTCAGGGTCACAGGCACTGCCTCTCCTAATACCCAAAAGACCAAAATCTTCACCCAGACTGTGGAACAGAACGCAGCTGAGGGTTGTCTCTCACCCATCACTCGTGTGTCCAGCTCTTTGTCCATCAGCTCCTCAGGGTCTGTGAACTCACTCAAGGTGATTTTGGGGGCATTTTCACTTTGGCTGACAGAGCCAATCATTTCCTGCTCCTTGTCATGCTGAACTTGGGCATAGATGTTAATCCAAGGGATTTTCCTGCACAGGAAAGGAAAATGAGAGGTTGTGGTTTGTAACACAGGGATCCTCAGCATGTCATTTATTAATGAGACAAACTGAGCTGAGACCAATCCCAGAAATGCAGCGCTGGCAGTGATGCAAAGTATGAGCTGTCAGAAAGGTGAAAGTACCACACAGAGGTTCATCTCTGAAAGTGCCCTTAGCATCCACTAATTCCAGTAACAGCCAAAGGTACTCCAAATCTCAGGCCATTGTCTTCACATCATGGGCATAAAGTCTCCCTCAGCTCCAAACTTCAGTGTTCTGCCCTTTGAAATCATGCACACAGTGGACACTGCACTCAGCTCAGACAGCAGCAATTAACTAAGTACAATCAGCTGCAATTGTCAACTCTCTCAGTATTTATTATATGATCAGGGTTGCATTGGAAACCAAAAGTAAAAATCAATTTGGCACTAGTATCAACTGAGCAAAAAAAATTGCTGGGCTAGTTGCTGCTGACAGGCCCACACTGACTCAGAAGAAATTGCCACATTTGAAAGAGTTATAAAGAATTGATCCTGCCTCAGAGTCAGGGAGGATTTGGACCTCATAACACCCATCCAAAGTCTATTTGTTACCATTCCATTGCAAAAATCAGTTTGTCATGCTATGGATCATGCAAGTTTGCAGGGACTTATTTTTCCTTGCTGCTCAGGAAGCCAAGGAAGTGAAGGGATTATTTCTTCCTCCTTCTCCCAAAGTTACCTTGGCCTGCTAGAATTATATCCTTGAGAGTCAGTCAGGTAGACAGATTATACAGGCCTAGACAGACAGGTAGTAATCCCTGGAGGAATGCAAGTTTAAATGAGAGAGCTGAAAAGGAATGCGTTAAGCATCATGGGGTTTGCCAGGATTATCTGCATTGCCTGTTGGAAGTTGACTGTTTTTCCTAATGCTCTTAGAAAGTCTTCCTACCATGCACTTCACACTGCTCCAAAAAGGAAAATTTGGAGAATATTTTGAGTTCCTTAAAGCACACAGGAGTGAGAGAGAAAGAAAACGTGTTCAAAATAAGTAATAAAAAATGCCGTGTCTTTATGCTGATCTATGTGCTGTTGGATATGTCAGAGACTAAAAACAGTGGAAATTGCCTCAACTCTCATGAATTCAATTGATCTATGCTGATTTTACTCAAGTGAAGTTCTGGCCTCAACCAACTTGTGCTATTGGCTTGATTTAGCATTCTGTTCTTAACCAGCATCAAGCCAGGACATATTTGGGATGTTTAGCAGCAGATGACAAATCTCATGATCTTCTCCCTTTCTCCTACCTTCTAATGTTTAAATATGCTGTAAATGCCACCAGAAGATATAGGAACTCCACAGGAAATGAGTGAGAACTAATGCGTTCCCATAGGATCTAAGTGCCCAGAACTTGTCTGGAGATGTACAGAGACAGGAGAACATGCCTGGAGACAGTGGAAATCTTAGTTCTACTTCCAAAGAGTGCAATAGCAGAGCAGTGATCATCTCTGAACTTCGCGCGGAAAGGTGAGAAAAGCTCTTTAGAATTGTGAGGCAGAGAGCCAAGGTACTTCAGAGAGTTAGGGAAAAAAGAAACTGAGATCCCTGTAGATATGTGAATGCATACCCAAATCCTAATCCTGCTGTGCCTGCCAGCACAGACACAGGCGGCCACAAGCACATCACTCTGAGCACACACAGGCACACAGTCCTGCCCTGCTGTCCCAGGACACACACTGGGACTGCCCCACGGCCCCACCACTGCTCAGCACTCATAGACACACAGTATTGACTGATATATGCTCAATCTTCCAGAAAAGAAACAACTTTTTTACAGATTATTTCTATACTTTTCCCTTCTTCCTTCCTTTTCCACTGGGACCTCCTCAATAAGCATCTCTCTGGCAGCAGTGTTTAACATGCCTGCTGAGTCTACAAACTGATGGACTTGTATTAAGGAGTCTGTGTGCAAACCAGCAAAGCATCAAATCTATGAATTTGTAGAACTAAAAAATCATGCCAGCCTATGCTCTCCCATAACCCTTCCCTGTAAGCAGAAGTTCTGTATTCAGGCTGGGACCACCATTAATCAAAGAGGTACACGTGGCTAATGGACTTCTGCATCACTCAGAGCCACGGGAAAGCTTTTGGGTTTGCTCCCCTTTTTTCCATTAAGAATCATTGTATGCTCTCACTTCTGCTCCAGTGAACCAGGGGTTTTAGACAGAGCTGAAAAGTTGCTTTCTTTTCTCAAAAATTAAGTTGAGAACACTCTGTGTATATGACTTATCCTAAACTTTGTCAATTTGATCTGTGTTTTTCCCCTTTGGGACAGAGAGATAAGAGGAGACAGCCAGTTAATAAGCTTTTGGACTAAGCAAAACTGATGCTTTGACCACCTTCCTCCTCACTCCCAATTTGTCATATAATCAACTTTCAGACAGATTTTAACAAGGCAGGGTCTCCATAGCCCTAGAGCATAATAGGAGGCTGATGGCTGCTATACTCAAAGCTCAGGGTGCTTAAGTAGTACAAGAGTCAATTTTATGAGCTGTAGTAGCAGAAAATGACCCAGAGAGTGCCAGAGCAAAGTGCATTAACAAGCTGTCACTGTTCTCTGGCAGCTGGAATATAAAGACCCTTCTTTAACTCCTAGTGGTAACCACAGCACTGGTAACTGCTGACCACAGGGCCAAGGGCATCAGGCCAAACCCAGGAAACCATCTCACCAAGACACAAGGGAAAGCATGTGTCACACAGGGTTGTACCTACAGCTTGTCACATCTCCCAGGAAGACTTTGCCTTCCTCATCCTACATCTGGGTGTGAGAGCAATCATCAGCTGCCTCCCCAGCACACTATTAAATTGATGCCTTAAACAAATCCCATTCCCCTGGGAAGCTGTAGTCACCTCACAGAAGCAGAGAGGGGATTTCAGGCTGCAAAAGGAGGTCATGCTGAAGGCCTTGAAATCTGCCTCTGAGCAGAGTTACACAAATGCTTTCCCTGGAAAGCAATTGTCCTGGGGCACTGAAATCAGTGGGAGCTTGATAACAGCAGTGTGCACAGGATCAAGCGCTACAAGGAGTGCCACTCTCTGACTAGGACAATGGTTAATGCAAGATGTTAGCAAGGAGAAAAACTTTACACCTGGAGATTAGGATAGATGCCTGTGTTATCATATAATTTAATTCTGAATATTGTTTGCATCCCACTAACACCCTTAGAGAATATTAGCCTTATGCTGGGGAGCAGAAAAGTTGGAGAAAGCAACATTTAGTTGGAATCTGGACAGGAAAAGCCCTAGTTTTTCATTTAGAGAAACTCCTATGTCCAGAAAGTTTTATTTATTTAATTTTAAGCCAGACTCGCTTTATGTTTCTAACACAATATTTTGCCACTGGTCAGGGTCTAGGCACACAGACCATTTTATACTGTAAGTACTGTACAGAATGCAAAATTCCTCATAAGGAGCTCCATCTGCCTAAAATATATCTTCATAACGCAGGCCTTCAGCAAACAGGCCATTCTTATCACATATTTTGTTTCACAGCTTGCAGCAGCCAAGTGCCATGGGCCAGACCTGGTCCTGCCTGCTGTCTGGAAGCAAAAGGTTTATATTAACATCTGTCAAGGTAAATCTCTGCACATATTCCCAAAGGCATTTTGGTGCTTTACACAAATTTTTCTGGCTTTGAGTCTCCCACCTTTAACATAAACACACCTGTTCCTCTGCAAGATTAACTTATTCACTTTAAAAGATACAAATGAGATGCTGCTGCACTAAGGCAGCTGGGCAGGTGGGTATAGACTGTGTGAAGTCATCCATCATGTGGTTTTTGACTAAGCTTGCTTTGTGTATCTCAGTGAGCACAAAGGTTCCCATTTTTGGTCTGTGGTTTAAATACATCTGCTGAAGCAGAAGATGATTTCTGAGCTCTTGGTGAAGTTTTGGAGCATCAGCTTTGTGATGAAACAGCAGTAGATGCTTTCTTCTGTAAGTATCAGAGATAGGGAGCTACATTCATTGAAGCCTGATGCCCAGCATAGTTCACTCTTCATTTGCAATTCAGGCACAGCTCTGCAGAGGTTTCCTGTAAACCACCCAGAGTCTTTTCCTCCCCTCCCAAAGTTTTTCAACTTACCTCTTGAATTTGTAGATTAAAAAAACAGCCAAGCCCACAAACACCACTGACAGCAACATCAACATCGCTGAACTGCTGTGACTCGAGCTGGAATCCACAAGTGGTGCTGCAGGAGGGAAGGCAAAGCATCACACTTCAGGGATATTACAAGGAAACACATTAAGTACCAAGAGTTGAGCTCAACTCTGTCTTTGTCACATCTGCTTTATCACTACTGCATGGTGCATGCTGGTTTTGGCAAGACCAATCAGTAGGAAACAAATTGGTTCTCTTGTCCTTCAGAAGTCAAGGCCCTTTTTCAAGACAGTGCAGTCTAACATCCCTGGGTGAAAAAGCACAGCAGGTCATGCTCAGCTGAATGCCCAATCACTCCTGTATTAACACTCTGGGCTATTACTTTTCGGGTTTTTCCAGGTACTAGAGTGGAAATGAATTTTATGAAGCATGGCTTAATACATATCTATTCCCCTTCAGAGAAGATACCTTAGAGCATCAATGAACAGCACAACTCCCATCTTCCAAGGATATTCATCTATCTCACATGTGACAGGGATCTACTCTTGTGACAAGCCTCAAGGTCCATCCTTGTACAGGACCTTAGAGACTTTTAAATTGAGTCAGCTTCATAATGTGGAGGAGCCCAAAGCAATAATCCTGAATTCAATCACACAATACATTATAATATTTTGGAGAATTTGATCCTTGACATTTTTCTTGGCTAAATACAGTATATTCCTATACCTTGTTTATGCAGCTATTCCAAGAGCTCATCAGAGCACATCTTAATGGCCTGAGCACTGTGCTGAGATCAAGTGTCTGATGAGAAGTCTCTAATGATGCACAAATGATTGTAAGTAGCAGCTGAGTGCTTCTCATTTTGCATAAATATTTGGCTTTGGTGGTTTACTATTCTCTTTTCTTTTTCCATCACCCTGAAGACAGGGACAAAGTCATGCAAATAGAGCCAGTTCTGATTTCACTGTCAAATTTCCACTCCTAATAGTCTGATCCTGCCAGTATTCTGCTGCTAATACTTCTGACTCTTTTGTGGGAAAGACTGTCATTTCACCCAAGTCAAAGCACTATGGAAATGGTCATGAAACAAATGCAGCACTGGAGAGGGGGCAAGAATAGCTGCAAAATGCAATTTAAATGTAGTGCCTTGCTAGAACCAAGCCAGATTTTTGAGAATTCCAGCCACCTGGAGACCTCAGACATTGTATCACATTTCCAGTTTTGCAAATTAATCAATTTCAGGCTACTCCTATTAGCATCTGACTCACATTCCAAAGGAACAGTTAGAGAGTGAAGGTAAAAAGGCATCACCTGTAGGAAAGGTCATGAGCCTTGATTTAGCCCAGCTCTAGGCTCTCTGAGAAGAAGCTGAAGTGTGTTATTGTGGGATATGAATCGCAATCTTTCAGAGAGGCTATCAGCAAGGGCACTTGCACAAGATCCCACATTTCAGACAATTGCTAGGATAGTCATAAAAAGTAAGGGCAAAAATAAATCCATCACCTTCTTTGTAACCATCACTGTTTCATCAATAGCTGAGACCTTCACACTAGGCTGGTTTTAAAGTAAAGGGATTGACAAAGCTTAAGTGGACTCTGTTACTTTGTGCAAAAATGGAGATAGGTAGTGTTGAAATTTAAGTTCTAATTTTTGGAAGTCAATTTTCAGGAACTTATTTCCTGTAAGAGGCCTCAATCTTTTCCTGTGTGCTTTGCCTCTCTAAAGCCTCCTAGCTAGTCATAACAGTAACAAGCACTTTGCTATAAGGATTTGATCCAACATCCATGAAAGTTAGTAATATCCCACTGAATTCCACAGGTGCTCAATAAGGACTTAATAGAACACCATTCACCTGGTTTCCTAAAACACTTGAAAAACACCACTTGTTAATTAAGCCCCAGGGAACTCTTACAAGGTACTTTTTATACTTGTACAAACTGGAGCATGAAGATGCCCCTGATGGGTTGGTTTTAACACTTCCTGCTTCTACCAAAATGTCTCAATTGGCACATAGCCCAGCACCACATGCCAAACTGTGAGTGCTCTGATGTAGGCTGATTCTCCTGGAGTTGTCTGAAGCCTCAGGAGAGCCACAGCTGTGCCTTTGACTCCACACTCACCTAATGTTAACTGAGTAACATAAACAACCACTTCAACTCCAGGCTTCAGTTCAAACTGGACCAGGTTCTGGTTGAGAGCATTAAAAAGGATTTCGACCACCTGATGAAATAAGAGATAGAACAATTAAAGTATGAAAGATTGCAAAGTCTGGAGAACAATCAGGAATACACAAAGCCCATGAATAGTGGCTGACATCTCTTACTGGCTTCAGGAGGGCCTGAGGAAGTGGAGAGAAATGCACTTTGTGTGCTTTGGGTGGAACTGGGCGTCATTGCACGCAAGCCTCCCTTACAGAACTCTTGAGACTCTCATTGTATGTTATTATATCTCTCCTGGGAAGCAAACCTAGAAGGTTTGTGATTTTGTTTTTCTTTTCTAGGGGCTATGAGAAGAGGGAAATAACTAAGGAGCTTTTCACCTTCCCTAATATCCTTTGAGTTCAATCAAATGCATTTGGAAATCACTGGTACACTGGCCTTTCATTGGTGTATAAGGAAACTAAATTAGGCAGTCCAGACCTACATTTCTTTCTTATCAATGATTCTGTCATGTAGCTTCTATTTAAATAGGCTCTTGGGGATGAGACAATCCAGTTTAGGTCAATGGAAAATTTGCCATATTTGTCCTTCACTTAGAAAAGGGGCCTAGCACTGGATATACTGGAATTGCTGCACTGGGAGATCAGCAATCCAGCTCTGATGCGTTATTTGGTTGCCCCAGAGCACATACTCAGCACATCACCCCAGAGCCTCAGTTTGTTAATGCCTGATCTCCATAGAGTAGCTCTGTTGGACAGGGCACAGCCAATGAGTAGTTCTAATGACCGACTCTCCAGGCAGAGCTCCTCAAGCAGAAGGCAACAGCAAGTGCCAAAGTACAACTGAGTAGCCTGTCAACTAAAATTAGAGCACTAGAGCTTTAGGCCTCATGGTCAATTAGTCAGAAATCTAATTGAGATGTCAGCATAACACTGATACATGAAATATTGACACAACAGCTTGTGCAGAAAGATTTTTAATACTGGTAGAGCCTACTGGACAGGACAGAAATTACTCCAAGACCATCCCTCCAAAAAGCCTTTCAAACCTTCCCACCTCAATACATCTTTCCTGCACACTGACCAATATAAATTTAAGAGACCAGCTTTGATAACTTCATAGGACAAAGGAACTGTTCTGCAGGGACTGACTTTACTCAGTGGGTGACAAGAACTTCCACTGAATTCACCAGCCCCCAGAATAATTTAATGTTTGATCCAAACTTACACGAGTTACTTGGCAATGGGCTCACACATAGTTTTTACACTGTAAAAATACTCATATAAGAACATTAGCTAGAGCCAAGCAGCCTTTCCAGCAGTACTTCACTCTTTTGCCTTTATAGAGCGGATTTAATCACTTGGTAATTCTAACATGAGAGCTCCAGCAGCCTAGTGCTGTTGTTCTTTCCTTGCCTGCATATCACTGTTGCAATACATCACTGTAATTACCTATTTATCTAAATGGATGGATATTGTAACTTCCAAATATAGTTTGCACAGGCAGTTCAGTGCAGCAGGAAAAAAAAAAAAAAAAGGTCTTGTTGTGGTGATCTATGAGCTGAAGTGTCTGATTTATTTTTAGTAAACCTCAGTATATTATCTTGCTGCTTTGGCCTCCCTTTATTAGCATTCCTCCAGGGAGTAGAGGGAGTACATATTCAAGGTTCCTTTGGCCGTAACTACTGTAAAAAGGACACTCCACTGATTTAGGAAGAATCTCTGCTAGAGGTAGACTGTGACATATCTCAGTGAGGTATTGGAAAATCCTGGTTTTCCTCTGAAAATCATTTTCTTTAATGCCATAAACTATGCTGCCACAGTCCCAGATGCATCCATTTCCACCACACTTATTGTTAAGTACTTCCAGTGCTGTGCAGCTTCAGGGGCCCATCTGCAAACAATATGACAGGAATAAATGTTCCATGAATCCTTCTTTTCTTACTTGCTCCAGATCAGCCTCACTGCTTTTCCTCCTCTCTGTTGTGTTTTTGTGGGGCAGTATGAAGAGTTCAGCAGAAGTAGGCAGCCCAGGGAATAGAGCTACCAGGATCTGTTCATCAGGAATACCAGTCACCTAGAAGAAAAGTAAAAAGAGTTCTCTAGCTGCTATTTTGTTACTTATGTTTCCACTGACTTTCAGAAATGGTGTTCCTATCAAATTGTTATTTTCCAGTTCCACTGTAGGTGTTGTGGTTCTAATGAGCTGTTCTGCCTATTTGGTGGGTCAGAAACTGAGCTTCTGCTAAAGGTGCACTCTACTTCCTTTCTAGAAGTGAATGTAAGCTTGACAACACCCCTGGGCCCAAAGATCTCAACCCAAAGTCCAAACCTAGCATGTCTCCAGATCTGAATGTTCCATATAGTCCTCCTTGCTACAAAAGAATAACTGACCCAAAGTCAGATCCAGAGAGTTTGCCTCAGAGCAACCACTGTGCAGCTAACAGGTAAATGTGCAGCTAACAGGGACAATATGAAGAAAAGTGCCTGCAATCACCTTCTGCTATCAGATTACAGGGATCCATGTTGGCCTTACATGAACAGTAATGTCCCCAGAGGGAGAATTCACTCCCCTGGCTGACCAGGACTGGGAGCTGCTCACTTTGGTGAACCAAGGCTCTCACAGCTGCCTTCAGCAAGACCTGCCCACTGAGGCTGCTTCCCTCTCTTCCCAAATCCCACCCATGCATCCTCAGCAGGGCAGGAATCGTCCCTCCCTCAGAAATGCTCTGCTACATGAGGGTCATTAGCTCCATTTGCTCTCTGGCCCTATCCCACCTCAAACCCCATGGCCTCACTGCAGAGCTGAAATGTACCAATGGGGCAGCCCATTCATCGTAGGATACACAAGCAATCACTTCTACCACACTTCTACTGTTCCGTAACCATTCACAGCTACAAGCTAATTAATTTTTTTTATCCTACAAGCTTGACTCTTTTACTATAGTAAAAGAGAAAAACAGTTAAAAATAAACAGCATTTTTTTCAGGATGGAAAAACAACCAAGGAAAGTCTTACAACCTGTGAATTTTGAGTGGGCTGCAGATGAGAAAAGCTGAGCAGGAATGTACTTTCCCAGTAAAAATAATCAGCCTCCATTTCTAACAGCTGTAGCTAAAGCAAAAAACCCCAATGAGATACATTTTTGGCAGAATGCCAAACCCACAAAAGCTTGTCTAAATCTAGCTCCTAATTTCACACAAAACTAAAGTCCCTGACTATTTGATATCATAAGTTATTCTGTCCCCTTTCCTGAAAGAATATGAGTACTAGTTTACATATTCTAATTAATCCCAAAGGAAGATTCAGTACCTTCCAACTACAGAAGTTTCTCTTTATCCTGTATTTTAAAGGTAAGTTTATTTTCCTTTTGAATCCTCATTTTTTTGCCCCAGTTGGAAAGCGAGTAGAGCTTCAAAATGCTCACCAGTTTCTACACTTCACTGCATGTGAAACTCCTAATTATCAGGAAAAGATAAAAATATCTTCCTCATGTATCCAGAATACTACAATGTGTGTCTTCTGGGATGAAGTGGATCAGCTGTTTAACAACACTCACTAACACTAACCAAATGTTTGGAATAGAAAACAGTACATACTGTCATATCAACTTGGAAAAATAACGATAATGATGATAGTATTACAATCTAGAATTTGCAAAATCCTCAGAGATATTAAAAGCTGAAAAGCACACAGAAATATTAATAAAAGCAATTGTAACATTTCCACAAAATCAGCAATACAGATTGGCTCTGTAAAAGGATCCAGCATATTAAGAAGATTTTATTGATTTTTAATGACAGTGTCATCACTGCTGTGCTTACCCATTCTTTGAAGCTAGCATGTCAAAAAGTGCATGTTTTAACAGCCCAGTCAATGTCAGTACAGACAAGGAAACAGATGCTCACCTGTGCTAATGCTCTCTTGATGACTTTGCCAACATCTTGTCTCCATTCAGGGATGTCAGGGTTGTGGTAATCCAAGTTGGGAGAAAATGACAGGAGCTGAGATTGGAAATACTCTGGAATAGAAAAAGTATTTATGAGAAGATTAAATGGGCAGTGTTTAGGGTACAGACAAGGGTGAAAAAGACAACAGGAGGACCATAACTATTTTAAAGCAAGAGAGTGAGAAAAGGCTGAAGGAAGAAAAAGTCTGGCTAACACTAAGCAGGACAGAGAGCTCTCAAGGAAAGAATGCTTAGAGTGGTACTTATAAAGGATGTTTTGATCTGTTGCCAATTTCTGGCTTTCTCCAGAGAAACAGAAGTGAGAATGAGAGAGGTGAGAGGATCCTTCACGAAGCCTCTGGGCTTTGTAACTTTGCCACTCAACTTCTTCAGATTCTGCTCACAAAAAGCTTGACCAGCAAATAAGGCAGCATCCGGCTGAAATTCGGAAGGCCTGTCTGTACAATTGCAGAGTGAACAATTGCTGTAAGTTATGTTTTCTGTTTACTCTCCTGAAGGGAAACCAGGAGTGGTTAATTCCCCAGCAAAGGAGAACCCAGTGGTGCTAATGACTGGCTCATCAAGCAATGGCTATTGACAAAACACTTTGAAGTTCTGTCCTGACTGAATGATTGCTGGGAGGAAGAAAAGCTTCCTAGACTTAAAATACAGATTTTAATTTTTCTCCAATTCCAACTGTCCCTGCTGGTCTCACCAAAGACCAAGTCTGGAGTCCTTATGGCAGCTGTGCACAAGGGATTTGGTCCAGTGGGAGGCAAAGATCCAGAATTGGAACCACACTCTTATGAAAGTTCTCAGTGTAAAAGATTCTCCTTTCTGATTTTGGAGATGTTCTGTGCCTCACCTTGAAGCAGCTGATCTCAGACACTTCAAATAAGTACCATTAATCATTTGGAAGAAGGCACTAGTTTTAGATCAAGATAAACCTGCCAGAGTATAAATGAGGAAATCCACAGAAAAGCAGGGATGTGCCAGCACACCATTTATGTGGCATCTTTTGTAAGAACTGCTCTTTCTTTTTAGATGGTGCAATATATTTTTAAATAAAACAACTATCAAAGAGGACAGGGAAAGTCTCTGAGGATCTGAAGGTTTAACCCAAAGTCAGATATACCAAGTCTTTGACTTTTAACCCCTTAGTACCATGTCCAACTTATTTTTTGAGCAAATTCTTTTCTGTTAATCTCAAATTAAGGATATACCAGAATAAATCTCCTCCACTGATAACATCAGAAATCCAAGCCTAGATTATGGCCTAGACCCATAATCACCTGACTCAGGACACAGATTAGGATACAAGTTTATCAGAGGACATGTTTGCTAAAGGCATCACTTGTTTATGTACTCAGACTTGAACTCATCACCAGACTGAGGGGCTGGAAGGACTCCTTCCTTAGACCACGTCAGTCTGCAGCACATCACTGGATAGGACTATTTGGACTGGATCCAAATGGGTTAATTTCTCTTTGTAATAGAACCCAAAACTTTGGATCTTCTAAACAGAATGGCAAAATTTCTTCCAAGGTGTTTAAAAACAGAGTGAGGAGCTCTCTGTGGGACCTACTGGGGCTAAAGATCAAGATCACCTGTGGGTATCACTCTCAAACATATTTGATTCAGGTTTATTCCAGAAACTAGTGGAAGGATGGACATTTCCAAGAAGTAAACACTGCATTTTACAGTGCTCAGAATTATGGAGTAGAAGGTTCCTAATATTTGATAACAGCAAGTCAAATTATTACTAAATCACATTAACAAATTATTAAAGACTATTGTATTTCATGGCCAGACAACCAATAAATATCAATTTAGCTGCTGTTAAATCTGAGTATACAGTGGGATATTTATTTGTATTTAATTACTGAAATAAGACACATACAGTGCAACTACACAGTGCTGAGCTTCAAAGTAGCCCAAGTTATTTGAAACCCAGGTTTCTCAATAAAACTTGAAGTCCAAAGAAAAGCTTGTTCTCAAATTCTGGATGCCAAAAACTGGATAAGGAAAAAAGGCTGGGCTAGGGCAGAAATTGTTCTAGAATTCCTGGTCAAAGCTGCTGAGAGAGCCCTTTTACTCAGGATTTATCAAGCCCCAAACAGGGTAAGCTCTGCTGTCTGCCAAAGGGTGCCTTTTGAAGCCCATGACATGCAGATGTGGCAAGAACATAACAATACCCATGGACAAGTCCAGTGGGCACACTCAGACCTCCAGCTGTGACAGGAAAGATGGGCAGTGATACCAACAACAGAGTAATTTCTGTCTCCTTTCCCAGAGCCCTCCTGACCCCTGTCATTTGTACAGTCACTGACAGAGACACCAGATGCATTCAGATCACCTTAATCATGTACTGTGACTATTTCATTCCACAGCTGGGAAGATGAAGGAAGGCAGCCTGGTTCAAGTGGTTTTTATTTCTGGCAGTTCTCTGTCTGGGTGTACAGACAGATCAACAGGCACAGAAGACACCAGCCACCTTATTAATGCTGAGGTTATAATTTTGGTTAGCTGCCCCGTTCTATTCACTTCTGTATTTTGTTATCCTGACACATCTGAGCTACTCTGCCATCAGAGGTTTGTCTTCAGAGGTTCCTCCAGGCATTATCAAGCTCCTAGAGCTCATTCTGCATCAGCAATGACAGTCTGCCCTTCACCCCCTGAGGTGTGATTGCAGAAGGCTGAGGGTACCATGCACTGCGATCTCCTTGGTGTCCTGGATGAGGCTGCTGCCCCCAGCAACCTGCACGGTGACAGTGTTCATCCCCTCCACAGTGAACACGTACGAGATGCTGCTCTCCAAGGTGATGAGGGGCTGTAGGAGGCAAACACAAATGACAAAATCATGGTGAGATTAACTCTGGATCACAACATGTACCTGATTTATCCACCAGGCAACAACAGCCCTGCTCCTTGATACAGGTGTGGTGCTGCCAGTTTGCATGTCCTGCTAAGGCCCAAACACCATCTATGAGCAGTGTCCCACAGGCAAAGGTTTCTCTCATTTCAGTAAATGTTTCCTGAAATATTCTTCCATTGAACTGCAGCCCCTTGTTGTATGGACTCCTCAGCAGACCACAGTCAGCAGTTGCAGAATTAGTGCAGTAGAATGCAGCACTGTACACACACAGCCAGCTCAGCTGTAGATTTGCTGTACAAAACCCATCCTCAAATTGAAAATAAACCAAAGATGCAGATGCTTCTTCAAACAATCCATATTGTTCAGATTCAGGGCCAGCCTTTGCTTTTATGAGCACAAATCCATTTATCTCTCACAAAGCAACACTGCTCAGGTCAGAGTGAGGACATCCAGCGTTGCCCTGTCCATGCTGTGAGTCTGTAAGCAAGCTGCAGCCACAAGCTGGCAAGCTATGCTAACCAGGCTGAAAGCATGGCATAATTTCTGCTGACAATGCTGACTGAATGTGGCTGTGGAAAGGATCCACCCTGGAGCAGCCCGTGGGAAGGGCCCACATTGAAGAAATCAATGGAAAAATGTCTCCCATGGGAGGGATTCCCTCCTGTAAGCAGGGGAAGAGTGGGAGGCCTCTTCCCCCTGAGGAGGAAGCATTGGAAGAGACAACACATGATGAACTGATCACAGCCCCCATTCCCTGTCTCCCTGCACTGCTGGCAAAGGAGGAGGCAGAGAATTCAGGAGTGAAATTGAGCCTGTGGAGAGAGATGTGGGAAGGTGATTTAAGATTTGGTTTCATTTCTCATTATCCTACTCTGATTTGATTGATAATAAATTGTACTAATGTAAAGTCAAGGCCGTTTTGTTTTTTAAAAGTAATTAGTGTTATCCCTCTGTCATTATTGTGACCTGATTTTGTTATATTTTACGTACCCTGCCCATGGGGGATGGGGGGGGGGGGAGTGATAGAGTGGCTTTAGTGGGCAGCTGGTGTCTAAACAGGGTCAACCCACCACAAGTGAAAATCAAAGGTCCAGCCTTCACAGTGCCACTGATCTGACAGCTGGTCTACAGAAACAACTCTTTAATTAGAGAAACTACAAAAATGGAAACAGTGATACTAATCTCCATTGCAAAAGCACACAGAGGTCTAAGAGCACCGATAAAGCCATTGTACCATTGCTGTTGTCCCTTCACTACACTTCCAGTTGGTTTACAAAGGAAAACTTCCAAATCCCACCTTCCAGCTCTCACACTTTATCTCACCATGCTGCCAGCCTGACTGCACTTCACAACAGTGGTCACAAAAACCATTTTCATGGCCAAACCAAAATTTCTACCTGCACAGGGCAGACTGGCAAACACATCTCTCTCTCTCTCTAGAACACCACCTTCCTTAGACCCCCTCATCCATGAGCTGAAAAAGCAGTAAAAACCAAAAAGTCTTATCACATGGCACACACAGTCCAAGGGCACCAGCTCGTGCCAGCCCTGGAGGCCTAGCTAACATTTACTGAGATATACACAGACCCTGGAGAAGCTGAATGGGCCTCTATCAAACTGCAGGGATATCAGCAATCCTCCTGGAGGTTACAGACTGTGGTTCTGTGCAAAGGCAGATAAGAGGATGCAGTCTGGCCTTTAAAATTACATTTTTTCCTTTTTGTATATGTGTATGCTGGATATTCCATTATCATGGATGATTTCACCTCCATCATGGAGTTTTAACATTCAGCCAAGTCCTTAATTTTAATTCAAGAACCAAGATCTGGAAACTAACTCTAAATTAAATCAAGTAGTTTAAGGTTCATTTGCTCAAACCTATTAGACAGCTGGATACATCTATTAAACTGGACCTGTGTTAATCCAGGCAAATTGGCCTTTGGGCATACTGCAAAAATCAGTGCAGTAGAAATTTAGTACAGGAGTTTCAGCAGGGTGGGGAGAGCAGTAGAGGAGTCTCAGCCAGGTCACTTGTGTCTAAGACAATATTCTCCTGTGCAGCAGCACAGAGAGTGAGACTGCACAGTGACACGAGACACATCTGGTTCTGCCTGGGATGGCTACAGGCTGAACAGGAAAAGAAGTTCAATCCCTCAGCATGGAACTAAAACATATTATCTAATAATACCAGTCACAATATTACACACCTCATCCTTTAATTCAGTGTCCCCATCTTTCACCTCTATTCAGAACACCATAGTTTACTCATGAGTGGGCACAGAGAAGGATCTGACATGTACATTAAACATCCCAGGAGAAATTTTGATGTGATACAGACTGCTCTTCTGAAAAAAGGTGGCTGATACAGTTATGTCTATGTCCCTTGCCACACTTTTGTCAGAGTTACAGCACATTCCATGAGGTAGCTGGAGATAATGCTTGCAAAGACTGAAGAGTGCTCTGGGTCTGAGATTCAGACACAGGTAAGTGGCACCACGTTTACTCCTCCATATTTCAGCAATGAGTACAATCATGCCAAGGTATCAAAGGATCAGCTCCATGTTCAGCTATGTCCAAAGTACCCATCCCAAACACCACATCTGCTTGTACTCTGCTGCCTATGGGTCTGAGATTTAAACTAGAAGATGAAACAGTTCATATTTCCAACCCAGAAGCAAGCACTGTGAGAATTGCATGGAAATCTTCAGCAAACACCACTGCTTTGCATTACCTTTTCTAGATTGCTTTCTATTTCAAAAAATCTTTTTTAAGGCCCTGTTCACCATCAACTTCTATAGTAAGGACCAAAACAATGGCAGAAAACTGTACGCTGGAGGGCTTAAGCAGATGATCAAGTTATCAATACCTAAATTATCTCTGATGCACTTTAATGGTTCTCTGTGTGTTTGGCTCAGTGTGAGCACTGAGCCAAACATAGCTGAACTGTGACATGATTTTGCATGCCTGTATTTCAATGCAGTATAAACTATATGGAATTACCTGCTACTTGCAATGGACTGGATGTGTAAATGTGGGTGGTTGCCATAGTTCAGCTAGGGCACAGCAACTTGCCAAGTTACAGTAAATGGCTTTTGCTCCTGAGTTCTTCCACTGCCTCAACTATGCTTCCACAAAAATCAGCGAGTTCGTACAGTGAGCTTCCTAACTGGATGTAAAATCCCAGTAGAAGCAGCACTTAATGTTTATATTTTGCCTCTATGATATTGTTGGTTGCTAGGGTAAGAGGTTAAAACTAAGCAGCTTTTCAAAGAGAAAGCAAAATACTTGTGTGCCTATTTTTTATCTCAAGTTCCATACTTCATGTAAAATCCCCGTTTCTTTCTGCTGCAATCTCACCTCAGCGCACACCTTCAATTGCAAATGTAGACAGTGACATGACTGAAACTGCTTTTGTAAATAACAGCAGAAACTACATTGTGAAATTAATACATGTACAGCTGTGTACATTCCACAGCTGTAAGAATGGAGAACAGTGCTTGTCTCACTCCTAAAGTCTACAATAAAAACTGTAGTTAATAGGCAATCCTGCTCTCTCCATTTGAAAGCACGACACTAACTTGTATTTTCACTTATTTTAACTATTGCTAAAAAAGCTCTTTATAATACATACAGTGACAATACACATCATTTGAAAATTCACTACAAAGAAGTCTCATCCTCCTCTCTAACACAGCCAGACTCTTCAGCTTGAAATTCTAGATACAGCTGTTTATCTGAACACCAAGAGCTTTAAAGTACTGTGCTGGAATCCAGCATTATGTACTGCACACTGGCACATAATGGAAACCCCCCGGTTATGTGAACACCAGCAGTTTTTAAACACTGTGTTGAAAGCCAGCATTATTCCACATATGGTTCAGTTAAGTTGCAAGTGAACGCTGGTAATAACAGTGGTCTTCACACCTCAGTAGGGCTGATAACAGCCAGATGGAGAAAGTAATGGCTCCTAAGAACAACACAACACACAAGGAAACAAATTCACAGAGGTTGAAGTTCAGATAATGACAACCCTCTTCAGCCAAGTTAAAAACTAAAACACAAAACAGACAAAGGCAAGAAGTTTTTATTACAGCTGAGAGAGTTCCCTGACTGTTGTGACAAGCTTAGGAAGAGAAAATGAACCAAAGGGTGTCTGTACCTTGGTGCTGTTGCCAAGCCACCAGAAGTAGGTAAGTGTGCCTGCCTGGCTGGGCCAAACTACTGCAGTAATGTTGACATCCTTATTTCTGATGGCAACAAAGGGAACACTCAGATGGACGTGCTCCACTGGACCTGTGGGAAGAGAGTTCATTATTAAAGGCTTTGAGTTAAATCCTCCCTGCACAGTTGTGAACAGCAAGGATCTTTCCTTTAAATAAATCAAAAGTCCTATGTCAGCAGTGACAGTCTAGTGACAGTCTATTTATATTTTAGAAATAAAAGAGAATTTCAGCAGTCAATGAAAAATAGAAAAAGATAATCAGATTTAAAAACACTTTTTCCCCTCCTATTATGCACATTTTCCATACTGCTAATTTTCAGACAGGGGCAGCACTGTGTTTAGAAGAATTTTTTAAATGCATTTTGAAGAAAAACAATGAACTGTCTTTGCATTATGTAGTGAAGTTGCTATTGAAAGCCCTAAGGATAGGACACAAGAAAGGCATAGGACACAAATGAGAAAGAAGTTTTTTTTCTTGAAAATATAGCCACTGAGCTACTAAGATTTGTGGGAAAATCATTTTAGCCAAGATGGCTTAGATCTGGTTATATAAGAGTCATTTATGACTTGATTACATACCCCAAACAGTTTTTGAAAAGGTCTCAAAAAAAAAACCTCATGATTTTGGAAATCCTTTTTGATATAGGCCTGACCTTAGGAAGTCTTTGGGGAGTCAGCTGCCCCTGAAACTAAAAGAAAAACATCAGGAACCACTTGAAAGATGTGTGCACTGGCATAACAAAGCATGTAACTGTCAGAAGCACTTGATTCTGAAAGACTTAAAAAATAACAAAGTAACAATGCAAAGTTTTATCTAATAAATGCAAATGCCCAGAATAAATCCAGGGCATGAAGCCCTGAATTCAGAAGGCACATCTTCTCTAGAAAAAACATGTGTAAAAAATACTGAGGTTTTGTTTGGTAGTTTGTTTAAAACTTCTACTATCTTCATTGTTTTTCTTCTTGTTTATCTTTTGGGTTTGCTGGTACTGAATTTCCGCTGATAACTGCTGCCCATCAGACAGTGTTCCTTTCTGGGTAGAACCTTTAAAATACAGCAAACTGACAGACTATCCCTGTGAGATGGAAAGGAAAAAATAAGAAAAGCCATAATCTTTTCTTTTTTTGTTAGACATTCATTCTGGGAAGCAGGAAATTTGGTGATTTTAACTGAGACAATCCTCTTGTGTTACCACTCAGTGTGAAATGGGGACATTAATCAGTTCTCCATCTACTTGAATTACAAAGATTGTGGAAAGCAAGAGCTGCTCTTCTACCACTGGAACATAGAGCTCCATGCACAAAAGGACCCTATTCTTGCTTTTGGCACCTTAAAATTTGATCTTTTTTTTTTCCCCTCTTTCCCAAGAGATCTCTACCAGCAAGTCACTCCTGAACTCTGACTGTAGGAAGTACTCTGGGTTTGCAAGAACAGCAGGCTCCCCTAAATATTTTGTGACAGTGCATGTAAGAAGAAAAGCACTAATATCTTTGCTTCCTTTAAATTTCCAGTTAAGTTGCTTGTCAGCAGATTCCAGAAAGCTGAAAAGTTAACTGGCTGCTAATAAAGCTGCAGGGTAGAAAATTAATGTTGCTTGAGGCCAAGGAGCCTTTTCCTTTCTTGGTTTTTAGCACAGGATCCCAGTACCAGAGTGGTTGCATAGTAAGAATGATTCTCAGGCATATTTGTCTGTGCATTTGAACTTCAAGGTCAAACCTCCTATATTGACCAGTACTTCCAAATATATTAAAAGTTTAGTACTGAGGTGTCATCTTATTTCAGCATTAGCATGAATGTAAGTCCTTGCAAAATATTTCCCCAGAGATAATGATAATAAATTGGCTACCTAAGAATGCTATAAAAGTCAAAGGAGATATCTGAAAGGTTGATGCAAAAAAGGGTGGAGCAGCAAAAGCAGGCCAAAGAACTGTCCCTTGTTGCATTGTGCTTTAAAATCCTCACCATAAAAAAGTAGTTCCTTTGAGAAAAATCAGATAATCCATACAAATCTGGTTGTTATTACCAGGTAACCATCACTTTTGTCAGCTAATGGCCCAAGGTGAAGGAAAAAACAGTTAATGCTCTAATAACAGGTTGTTAAGTGCAGCCATGATTGACTTTGAGGGAATTATGAGCATAATAAAAGCTTCAAGGAACATTTATTCCTTCACACAGGGATCTGGAAATTAAAATGGAGAAAAAGTTCTTGAGTTTTGGAAATTTCTAATGTGCTTCCTTTCAGCAGAAAAGCTCAAGCAAAAGGCAGGATGTAAGACATTCTGACAGGTAAAGAGGGAAGGCAGACAAGACTATGATCACCATTAGGGGCAAAATTGATGGGGTGCAGCTGGACACAGAAGATGTAATAGTCTAAGAGTAGATCAAAGAACTGGGCTCTTTTTGGTCTCATCCTACATTCCACACTCTCTGCTCTCTCCTGTGGCTTTGGGAAGTTAACTCAGAACTCTATATTTGAGTTTTCTTGTGTGTCAGCTGGAGAGAAATTGCATTGATCTACCAAACAGGACAGAAACATCAGGGATGCACGTCAAACACATGAAATGTGAAAAGCAGCACATTAGCCCTCAGTACATTCATATCTCAGGAAGCACGCTCAGCATAATGCTTCTCTTCCATTAAATTAGCACTGTAAATGCTGAAATTCTGAATAAGTGACTCAAAATTTAGTAGTTTAATCTAATCCTCTTGGAATGAGACAAGTAAAAATAGGTATCTAGACTTTGTTTCATATGCTGCTTGGTCTCTGAGCCTTTCAGAAAACCCAATAGACATTTTCAAACTTTTCTCCAAAACTCTCAGAACTGCAAATATACTTGTTTAAAAAAATTCTTCCCTTTCCCTTCATTCAATAAAAGCTGTGTAACAAGTTAGAGGAGTATCTAGATGGCCAAGCCTTTGGAAGAGCATGAGCTGCACGTGTTTGTCTTGCATCTATTCTTGGGCCCCACTGAAGCTGCAGGGACTTTGAGTGAGGTCAGACTTTGGCCCAAGGAATCTGGCAGGTGGAAGTACTCACAGACCACGTGCAGGAACAGGACAGCAGTGTCTGAGCCCAGGCTGTTCTCTGCAAACGCCGTCACCTGGAAGATGCCAGCACTCTTATACACATGCCGGATGCCGTCCTCCCCAGGGCTGAAATTGGCATAGGACACTGCAATGCCATCTCCAAAATCAAGCTGGATGTTTGTCCTTTGGAGATCACCCTGCAACAGAGAAGACTAGAGTAGGAAACTGGACTGATATAAAAGAACTGATATTCCCTCCACCCCACTAGCATGGATACAAAGCAGTAACTTCACAAAAAAAGCCGAGCTTTGTTCTGTCATTCCCCAAGGTGGCCAGACACAGACAGCAAAAGACCAACACCTCATCCTAAAGTAGCTAAAACAGGTGACATGAATCATCTCTTGCAAATATCCTCCCCTGATTATACAGAGTTTAGAAGACCAGTTTCAGCTAGACATGAAGCTTCAGGATGGCTGAATTTATACAGGTTGAGTCCCACGTTGAGGACTGACAGATTTTTTTTGTCTAATGTCAGTCAACACAGAGACAGGGCCTGGATACACAGGAGAATGAAGCAGATGATGAGAAAATCTCTTCTAGGACTACTGTCAATGACAGTTATTAAATGAAGGAGGGAAAAACAGACAAGAAATTCCAGCACCACAGGAATTGTCTGGGGACAGAAGTTTCACTATTTTAGTTTAAATTATGCTTTAAATCACTGTAGTTGAACTGTACAAGTGTCTGTTACTTCGGTTTCTCAGAGCCTTATTTTATACTTGCCCCCAGCTGACTAATGTAACACAAAAAAAAGGCTAATTTCAACAAAGCTAAAGCCCACTACAGTGATTTCACTAAACTGAAATAAAACTACAACTCAGATTAAATCTCTGTAGTTTTAGCTTTCTGCATATATATGTGTTGTGCCAAGTAATTTCCTTTCATCAAAGATCTGTACTGTATTCACTGGGGGTGAAGAAGATACCACTACATTTTGGAGATATTCCTAGCCCTGAAGGGCTGAAGTCAATCCCTACATATATTGAGGATGTGATCTGAAAATTTAAAAATGAAAATTAAAATCTCTGCTCATAAAGTTACCTTTTTTTAATGTGAAATTCAGAAATATTTTAAAGTTGTCTCATAAACCCCATTATAGCTGTAAATGCACAGGGAGAACATACAAGAAGCCAGACCACAATGAAGCAGGTCCCATATGTAGAAAATTAGGACTTTAGCAGCCCCCACTGAATTTATCCTCCTCATAGACTCTACCTGCATGAAGAATCAGAGTGCAGGAAGGGTAATTTTCAGAGGCCAATTTACTTTGAGTATATATTTGGGGTTTTCAGACACTCATGTAGTCAGGATTATTGCATGTAGTTTTTGAAATATGGATATTTGATTATATATGTTTGATCTCTCTTCCTCCTTGCTCCATCATTCCCATTCCAGGGAGCCAGGGGAGTTTTGGCCATTGACTTGATCAGGGCACCATTTTCACCTCTGCCCCACTTGGACATTAAAACCTCAGTATAAACCAAAGAGCAATCAGAAACTACTAAAATGGTGGTGACACTAAAACGTACCTATTATATTGAGTAGTCAATAACATCCTTTAGACAGAGAGTTTTTAAAGTCACTCTAAAAAAGTCTCTAGCAGGAGCAAAATTACACTCTTGAGATATTCAGTTATTAGATAGAAAGGCTCCCACAGCTTGTTAAACCTTTCAAAACCACTTCTCAAGGGAATGTACTAAGACCCCAAGTCCATCTCATATGGAAGATACTGAACAGAGTATAAAAATTTTATCTGGGCTGGATTCATCACTGATGATCTCAGGCTGAAATCTCTTGCACCAACCATGGCAGCTCATCCCCCTTGCCTGACAATTCTCTTTTCTATTTCTTTCTTGCCTCTGCAAAATGATTCTATCTGAAATGAGACCGTTTCACACAGAGAAGCAGGAACAGATTTTTCATGACTAAACAGTGGCAGATGATCTTTTCACCCAATTATGAGCTGAGTCTTCAATGTAAAGGCTGCCCAACACACTAATCATGTTTTGTTTCTCCTTTCCATACCTCTGTATCCAGTATATAAAATACTAAACCAAGCATGCTAGTCCCACACAAAGATGTGAGATATTCTCGAGTTTATAAATATAAATGGAAATAGAAGGGAAGCGGAGCCATTTCAAAAGGAAAAAGAAATCATTGCTATCCATTTATATTCGAGGCATGTTTTGTTGCTTTAAGCCCCATAAATAGCTGAAAGGGAACAAGGTTGTCACCAAGATTGGCTCTGAGTATGGAAATCAGTGAATAGACGTGGTCAAGAACACAACTCCACGATAGCTATTTGGCAGTCTAGTATTTCTTTGTGATCAAAACCAAACTCCTATTAAAAAAAAAGTCTAAAAAGGTTCTTATCTCCTCATGTTCCCTTGCATGTATAGAGTCCAAATCTCAGTCCAGCCCCATATTCCTGAAAACACAGAAAAACCATCAGTCATTCTGCATTTATTTGTCTGTAGTCATCGCCACACACATATTCTGAATATCACTAGAAAGAATCCTATTGAAGTTAATTCTATAAATCCTGAGAAATTCAGGTTTTGATTAACTATGATGAAGTCTTCATTTACCATTGAACACCTAAAGATCAGTCACCTCCATATATTGAGGGTAGAAGGCAGGAAAGAGCTGCTGGCTCATCAGGGTGAGTCTGACACAGCTGAATGGACACCACACAGATGTATCCACAGGAGGGCTGGTCAGGCTGCTCTTTGGCTCAGAAAGGAACTGAAAACTTAGGTGCTAAACTACCACCAGTAAAGAGACTGACCAGAAAAGGCGGAGGAAGCCAGGAATGAATCTGTATGGCAGCAAAGTAAGTAATAATTAAGATCTCTACAGAAATTATTTCTTCCAAGTCATAAGGAAATCCTTGGTCATAATTCTTCTCAGGTTCACACTAAAAGACTGGAATAGCTTTGTCCAAAATCTCAGTGCTCCTTTTCTTTTCTTCTTGAAATTCTATTATTTTAAGAAACAAACTCAACACACAACTTTCTGTGGAATAAACAGTTCACCTACAGAGACATATTCCAAAGAGCCTCTTCCCTTAGAAAAAAAAAAAAAGGTTGTTTCAATGAAATGTTTTTCTAACTACCATTATTTTTCAACAACAGACATAAGAGTGAATGCCCTCACATATTTATTCAGCTACCTCTTCAATCTCTAAATCCTTGCAAAGATTCCACTCTTCAGCTACCTTGACTGCTGCCTTATTCCCCATCTGTTTATCATTCTTCATATGCAGCAGTTCCACTTGAGTTCCTTAATAAATTACTAGTTGATTCCTAATTTTTAGATTATATCTGTTCTTTTCTGAACTCCCACTCATAGTGTCTACACAAATTGTCTAACCATGTCAAGTCTGCAGAATAGAAAAGAAGCAGCACGTAGACAAGAAATCCCCCTTGTATAAAAGCAGAGCATGCATGAACCTCTGAGGAAGTAGTAAAGAGGCCCTGTCAGATTAGTGTGGTCCCACTGAAATACTTAGCTACTATATAAGAATTTAATTTAGTGTGAGAATGTGTCTGTGTGTGGGTGGTCTGCCTCAGCTGTCCCCAGGTACTGCTCCAAAATAACATACACAGGACAGAAAATGTGACAAAAACCAGCTGTTCTTCTCCAGCACCACCTCAGTCCCTGGCCAGAAGAGCCTCAACATTTTGATGCTTTTGGCAGCAGCATGGCCTGGTGTCACTTGGGCTACTGTTGGCTACAGAGGGAACTGCACCAATAGATAACTACAATAGATAAGGGCTGAGGCTACAGGTGCTTTGAGGAGAGTCAATTCCGACTGCAAAATAACAATGCCCCTCATTGCTCCCCATGAGTGTGAACATGTTCCCCATTGTTCTTAACCTTTCCCAGAAAAGTTGAAGTTAAAGCTTCGCATCCCAGATACAGAATTGTTGATCACAGAAACGCCACTTCTGCCTCATAAACCCATAAACTGCAGTTTACTGGAAGCAGCAAGAAGAGAGTGGGGAAATAATTTTTTTGACCACATCTATCTTTCTTCAGCATTATCATCACTGATAGACGAGATAATCTTTGGTGTGACCCAATATGACTTGCTTGTATGTGTCACTATAGCCTTCAATTCTCTTAAATTCCTTAAGTCTCATAAATATCAGGACTATTCACTATTTCATGATTCCCCCTTAATTCCTATATTCCTCTCAGCAGCCTGAAAAGCCAAGGAAAAGAATGCCAGTCCTGCCACACAGAGAAAGGTTTACTGAGAGCACTAACACACCTCTTCCATGAGGATGATGAAAGTGGCATTGTGTCCTTGCTCCATGACGAGCTTCCCATCGGAGGTGAGGATGTGCAATCCCCGAGGTGCTTTTCCAGGGCATTTCTCCATCTTGGCCATGTACTTCTCTCTCAAGCCATCTGTGCAGTTGTTAGACACAATCCTGCGGTACCTGGGGAACAGGAACAAAGGACATTGGGCTCAGACAGTGGGTGGAAAAGTTCCTTAGTTTTGTTTTTCTTTTGTCCCTCCACATTAATGCATGTGTTTTTTCAAAGGTTAACTGCCTGCATGATCCCCTCACTGAAAGGAAGACTCAAAGAAACCTAATGCTTTATTAAGTAGGAGAAAGCCAAACCAATCACAACTGAAACTTCTCCAGAGATTCTCAGCAGCATCACTGAGAAGAGACACATTGTGGAGGTGAATTACTCTGCCTTACTAAAAGGCCGAGAATTCCTCCAACCCAAAGCCTGCAGGATTGCATCCTGCATCCCAGCTTTTTAATTATACCATTTATTAGGTCTTGTCTGCCTCTACTGGGCTAGAGGGCACTTGAAAAAATATGTCAAGGGCTTCGCCCAGCTCAGTTTTAAAATTATTTAAGGTATGGGTTTTTCTCTTGGCTCTTCTTGGAAGATGTTGGCTAAACAGCAAAACTCAAGTCTCACAGCATTTCCTGCATGATAGTAGAACATTTGCAAAGTGATGCTGCCATAATAAACAAACACTTGCCATCTGTTCTGGGTTAGACCAGGAGAAACCAGCACATGAAGCTTGTCTGAAATGCATTGTATGTACAAAGTGAAAATGGCAGAGGAAGAAAACATAAAAGAGACTAAAAATTGCTCATTTGAGCCTTCCTAGAAGCTGATATAAATAGAAGCGGTAAGATGGTAAGAGGTTCAATAAAATACAATGTGAAATACCTCAAACCTGTCCTTTTAAATGTTCAGCTGTCTCTCAGGCAGACCTTTTTGATTTGTGTTTTAATTTTCCAACAAAGGGGAGCTCCAAGTCTAGGCTCCAGGGATCACACATCACTTGATAGCAATGCAATATCTATGTGTCCCTTATCTTAACGTGCTTCTCCCTCTCTCTGAGGAATGAGGCAATTTTCCATACAGATGCTGTTGCAAGCATCACCTCATGGATAAGACTGAAAAAGAGCATAATGGGATGCAGAGAAAAAAAGAACTGTCCAGGTTCTCTTGTCTAGTGCAGTCACCAAAACCAGACAGATTGCAAGATGCACTTACCCAGTGCTGTTCCAGTAGTTCTGACCAACGTTGCAATCCTTGGAGAGGGAGGACGGGCTGAACCAGAAGGCTGGGATGCACTGGTTGTTGCTGTGCCTCTCATATCCATAGTCACTGTGGAGAGAAGTCATGAATCCATCTGTAGCCTCCACAACAGTTAGCCCAGAGTTTTAGGTGATGTCCCCAAAGCAGGTGTGTGTTGGTGGTTCTCTGCTGGGATGGCACAACATCATGGACTGGGCTCATCCAGAGACAAAGTGCTGGACTAGTTGGAGGGGCAGGAAGAGGGCATTTGATCCCCACAACAGCAGAACTACCAAACTTGCAGAGCACTGCAGGACTTGTGCTTCATTTGGCAACAAAACATGACAGAGATTCAGAAAGAATATTGCATTGGTTGTTTCTATTCCTATCAATCTCTGACTTAAATGTCACTTTTTGGGTTCTTTTGGTTTGTTTGTTTTTTGCAGCCTTTGCTTTTAGAATGAACCAGGCTAATTCTAAGATCTAATGTCACTTTTTCACAACAGTGGCTAGGAATATAAAACACTAGGAGCACTTCCTGAGCAACTAGCCACAGTATGTATATTTATGTATGTTAACGGGCTCCCTGGCTACGCTGTGACTTGCCTGAGAGGCAAAAAACAGCTGATGTTTTTCCAACACTAAACTAAAACACAACCAGCTTTGTAGTCTAAGGATTACATGGTATTGTGTCCCACAGGGAAGGCAATCCAGGGTATTGATTCTTCCTTGGACCACCTAAGAATGGAATTGTACACAACCACATCCAAAACTTCTTTTGACAGCTGCCTTTGTGCGCCAATACAATGATGAAGAAATAGGATTAATCCAAAGCTTTCCATAAGTTTTAATAGGGTCTGGATCAGGTTTCTATGTGTAGCCTTTATTGACAGGCTGGATTCAAAGGACAAATAAAAAGAGATTCTGGATTTTTGCCTGCAGCAAGTTAACAAATGCCAACATGCTAAACCTCTCTGAAAACACAGACACTACAGAAGCCACTGTCTTGAAAGCATTCTGTGCCCTCTAGGACACTCTGAGTTTTATCCTTCCCCTGTTCAGAGCCTGAACTGCCAACAGAAAGTCTCTAGGAAGAGCTTTGGTGAAACAAAATTGTGCTATGTCCCCAATGGCCCAGACTGCTACTGTTCTTTCTTTGGAGGGCAAAAATTCTGTGAGCTACTTTAAATGGTTTGGAGATTCCCTAATGCTCTTTCTCTCAACATTCAATTTAATCATTCTCAGTGGGTCCGACCTGCACAGTCGAAAATGCCTGGCAGGGACTTTGTAATTAAAAATATTCAGGAGGAGCTGTACTTTGCCCCAAAGAAGAAAAGAGCTGCATAAATATTTAATAAAATTAAAGACAACATTGCTGTGTGCCCTCAAGGTTCTGTGCTTGTTCATTAACTTCTGGTAAATGTATATTAAAACCTCACATGCTGCCCACCTTCCCTCTCACAAGCCCCAGGGTTTGCATAAGTTAAGGAAATAATCAAGTCCAGCTGCTGTGCCGTCTTTCTCAGGAAAGCTATCTTGACAAAGTAAATAAAGAAGCAGGAGGAGGGAAAAGAAAGCTCAGTGAGCACTTTAATACCACTTATGAGATCCTTCTGCCATTCTCTCTGTTAGAGAAAGGCCAGAATTTGCTTCTGGAAATGACTGCAAGGGCTGGCAGGAGTCACCCCTGATCCTGACTCATATGGATTTGTTGAACTGGGGCATAATCATGATTTATGCCCCTGAATTTTAGATCAGCCTTATATCTAACTGCAGGAACAGCACTGCAGCCATGAGGCAGACAGGGGCAAGGGCACTGTGACCAAATGGGAGGGAGCACAGCCCCCACAGCATGTCCTGAAGGGCTTCTGCAGTTGTTTGTCCTATCCCCACAGACCTCGAAGGCAGGTGTCATCACAGCAAGTGGCACAGGGTGCTCCAAGCCCAGAACCAGCTCCAAACTTATTTCTGAGGAAGCAGAGGGCCCATCTGGCAGGACTTGCTGGTCACTGTACTTGCACAGTCCTGGCTGCTGGCCCTCCTCGTTTCCCTGACACCCACAGACCTGCTCAGCTCAACCCAAGGCACAGAGCAGTCAGTGCTTTCAAGAACTGGCAACTGTGAGCCCAGGCTGATGAGGCTGAGTGGACATTTCTCCTTGAAAGGGAAAGAATCTTTCTTGAAAGAGCATCAAGTGAAAGTAGGAGCTGTCCTTTCACCCGTCCTGTCCACCTTTTAGTGAGCAGAGAAAAGGCACTTGTCAGCATCTCCCTTTCTCATACTGACATCCCAAGGAAGGCAGGTGAATCTAGAATATATTCTGGAATAACCTGTATCTTGCAACTGACTAAGCAAGTGTCTCATACTTTAGAAATCACAAATCAGAGCACAAGTTCACCCTTCCTCTCTGAAAAATCACTTTTAAAATGATCAAGCTCAGTGCCCCACTTCCAGCACTGCCAGTATTTTCCTCAAATGGACTGTCTCTCACATTCTCCCAGTCAGCCCTGCTGAGTAGCATCAAAATTCACCATAAAGTTTCTTCTGATTCTCCATCACCAGCTATAACAATTTTGCAACTGGAAGCTCGTTAACAATTCTGTTGGCAGTGCAGGGTCTGAAACAAAAGCCAGCTTGTTGTCCTCTAATTGCATTTCCTCTGCAGGACTGACAAGTTTAAGAGCAATACCCTCTCATATTAGGGGGAAAGTTCATCAAAAATGATACTGAATGCTTGCAAGGAATCTGTCAAGTGATTGAAAAGGTGCATTCTGATGCAGACTCTTTTCAAGGCAGCATTTAAGGCCAATTCAGCTACCACTGTTTTTCACTTACAGCTTGGAAAAGACAAACTTCCCTGTGAAAATATAAAGTGGGTGAGGAAAAGACAGTGTAAGGAAAAACAGACCAAAACCAAACAAATTCATTAGCATCTCTGGAGATTGGTGCTGGATTCACCCCAGAGGCCTATGCCAATGCCAAGGGCAGATACTGCAAGGCAAGACAGATCATCCTGCAAGCTCCCATCATGAGAATGAAAGGGAAAGATCTCATGAGGCAAGATATGGAGTCTCTGATGTAATCTTGACATGAGGAACAAATTAAATACCCATCCAGATCAGATGAAAATCTCGGTTCTATATCCCCAACTCACTCTTAAAGACAAACTACTACAATATTCAAGAAAATACTCTGGTCAATATTTTTTCTTAATTTTGCTGCATTTCACTATATGCATGCTCTAAAAGGGAACTTTGAGCCTAAGTCCAAGTAAATGTACAGATCTCATGCCTCACATCTCTTCAGAAAGTATCTGAAAGTAGGTGAAGTGTTCAGGAATAACACCAATACCAGTCAGACACTGATCCTGAATAACCTACTGTAAAGATTAAAATGTTTTTCCAGCTGATCAGCTTTCAGGTTATTTTGGATTCCACTTAAATGACATTCTGATCATTTAAGCTGAAACGTCACAGGTATTTACAGTCTTAAACCTTAGAAATATTGCCTATCACAGGTGCCATGTAGGAATTCCTTGGGCAGAGATCCTGACATGCATTCTCCCATCTCCTATCTCTGATTGTCAAGCAATAGCAACCAGTGTCTCATTTCTCCCCTGCTTTATTTTTAAGCTGCTTTCAAAGTGACCTTAAAGCAATTTGAAAATTATGGTCCCATTAAGTTAGAAACACCAATATTTATGCAAAACAAGTAGTTATATCTGACAAGGGTGGGCTGTACAGTCATGTCATAGAAGCCCTTTCAGAAATTTCTCAATAAAACATCGTTAAGAAGCAATAAACTGTTCCCAGCTATTCAAAGGAATAATGATAAAAATGTTCATGTTTTGCTGGCTTGTCCCCTAGGAAGTCAATGACCTTGGGAGAGAAATACCCTCCCTCTTCTGAAAGGACCAGAGAAGTCCTGGCTGTCACTATTCTGGAATGACAGACATAAAATGTCCATCAGTACTTGCAATTATTTTGCTTTTGAATTCCAGGCTTGGATTTCTCATGGAAATAAACAAATATTTCCTGCAGAGGAAGGGGAAGCCTCCTTCACTCAGCAGCTTTGGGGGTCACATTTCTGCTATATGGTATGATCACAGCTATAAAGCTGCAAGAGACTCACTTCTTCTGCAAGGTTTTCTGTCTGGGTAGTATTTCAGGACAAAAACATAGCCCCTGCACAAGTCCCCAGAGTCACATACTCACCACTCAAAGTCTCCTTGGCCACAGACACATGGTTCAGACACCACAGTTTGGGAATAGTCCCGACCTAGGGAACACTGGGCTCCAGGCTTGCGCTTTTTATAGATCTTCCTCTCCCCCATGACACAAGGTTCCCCCTTCATTGGCCAAGGAACAAGAGGAGAAACACAGTTGTAGTGGCAGCTGGGTCTTAAATGAAGCACTTTTTCAAAAGAAACAAAAGCCAATGAAAACAAGCATTTATCTCTGGGAGGGTGGGGAGTTACAGTCCTGCTCTTTTGTTTCTTTGCAAAACCAAAAGTCTCCTTGGGAGGACCATGAGCACAGGATGCTCAGCGTTGCGTTGGGATGCCAATGACAATGTGCCCAAAATGCCTGGATGCCCAAGCCATCACACCCATTTATCTCACCTTCCAGAAGGCATCCACCAACATCTAGTCCTACAAATTATCCTGAAAAGACGATGTGGGTGTAGGCCAGGGTTTCTTCCACATGTCAGATAAAAGCCTACTGCAGAAGCAAGTGCCCAGGCCTGAATCCCAGGGCAGGGGACAATACCCAGTGTGAAACAAAGAGCTCATCTCCCTTGCTCTTTCTGTAACAGAGGTGGCTTTGTTATAGACAATTTTGATGTGGTTTTCACTGGGCTTTTTGAATGCTAAGGTTTCCAAGAACACTACCCAGACTAGCTAATCTAAAACAAACATTTGATATCTAGGTGAGTTGCTATAAAGATAATTTTCTATTTTGCAGAAGTAATTTGTCTGCATAGAAGTAAGAAAAAAGACAATACCTAATTGAAATACTTCTCTTCCCTATTAACAGTGATTCCCAAGATTGCTGCATGGTTACACATATGTGTTCCCTTTTCTTTCATTTAAATGATTTTCATTTATTCAATTCTACGACTTCAATTATCTTATCCTTGCCAAATTAATGTTCATTTCTCATTCATGGATTTCATTCAGGAATGTCACATTGCCAATGGTTCTGGCTCTAGCTATGTTACCCTGCAGGTGTGGGACATCATACTTGTAGTCAGTAACCCATAAATAATTTGCAGAGGTTACTGACCTCTCAGTTATAGTTCCTTCAGGACCTAAATATACCCAGCATGAAAATAAGCCAGTGTATGAAAAACAAAGCATGTATCCTTGAGTAGAAAGAAATAATCTGGTTTTCTCTGGTGTCTTTTATTCAAGAGCTTTTCAGATTCAAGGGTTTTACAGATATTCAAGAGTTTTACAGATACCTGCAGGACCTGCAGGATGAATAAATGTTTTTATTTTCATTTTTGAGTAGGGGAAATAAGAGGCAAACTGAAACAAAATTATTTTCATGAGTCAGTGACAGAGCTACAAAGAATTCAGTGTCATCTACAATTCAATCATAAGGTGTCGTTTTACATTGCCCTAAGCATTGAGGCCAAAAAGATCCAACTGGCACAATGGATGATATTCCTAAAAATAGAAGGTAATCTCCTGAGCTTGCCCATAGATGCCAGGCCCCATGTTTATTCATGGACATTCTTCAAGGGATGCAAAAAAAAAAATCCATATGCTTTGCTGTAAAGAACAACTGCATTCCCACCTGGCAGGGGAAAAGGAACCCCACCAATGCCCCCCTGGAGAGTGGGGATACCTGGTTGTGCAGATGCCAGGTCTGGTAGTCATCCTTGGTACACCTGCGGCTGAAGAGAGACTTGTAATCCACCTTGACCAGCTGCCACTCAGAACGGAGGCTGAAGTGCCCAAAAACACTGAGCAGGGGAGACAAAAGAAAAAAAAGAGTAAGCCAGACTCATACTTCCATTCAGCAAATAACAACTCATGAATCTCAGCTGCAGAAACCAATACACAGTGTTGGAGCTTAATGCCAGAAAATGGTATTCAGTCATGAATAATATTTTCCTGTTCTTACAACATCTCAGGAGTGTTTAGCCTTTTCCTGACACTGGTACACAGCCTGTGTAGGAAGGTCTTCCCCTGACCCTGCCATCCAGCAAAATGGAACCCAAGCCTAATCACCCTTATTGCGATCTTTAGAGGACAGTAAATGTTACTTTTTCATTATTCCAAATCTTTCACTAATCTACATTTTTACCCACGCCACGTAGGAGATTAAAAGTTTTGTTCTAATTATTCCAGGCTAACAAAGAAAGAGAGAGAAAGATAAGATTTACAAATTTTCCTATGAAATCAAAAGTGAAGCAGAAAACAAGACTTCCCCACACTGTAATTCAGATCCTGCTGTGTCCCCAGTGTGCTGCCATTATTTATTCTAGTTGATCTTGGTTTACACTATAATCATACTGAGTTGTTGGCTTTGCTCTCCACTCACTCCCTCTCTAGTCTGCACCAAAATTGCTCTTCATTTTGCTGCTCTCCATGAAACAACAACCACCCGGGAATCAATGATGCTGTCCCCTGGAGACCTGTCTCAGCTCATGGGGATCAGGGAGACAACGGTGGGTGGGCAATATCTGAGGGTATGAAGTGGTGGGTTTGCTGTGAACACCTGTCTAAATCCAAGTTCTGCCTCACAGAGGAGCTCCCCTAAGCTGACAAGCAGGAAGGATACAATACAAGGAGAACCTTGCATGAACAAGTGGCTCAGGTTAGAAGTGAGAAGTGAGGAAGGACCCATCTGGTAGAATGGATTTATTGGATAGATTGTTGCTGGCTGTCCAGAACCATTCTTAGTGTAGCCCTAATTGCAGGGTATCAATGATAGGAAACACCATGGCATTCCATCCATGCTACAGGGGAAGCTGCAGTACCTGTTCCTCAGCACAGAAGGCACACCCTGGACCAAGATAAACCCACAGAAATCAAAGCAGTATGGGGTGCCAGAGCACTGGGAGCAGGAGGGAGAAGGGAGGAATGGGAAGGAGCATGGTGGGGGGATGCAGAAAGCCTCCAAAACTGTATTCAGTAGGAATTCTAACTGCAGATCCCCTCCCCACTTGGCACTGGGTATGTCCCACGTGCTTACAGCACATACAACCTTGTTTGTGCTGCAAGACTGAAACATCAGTCCCTGCAAAACAGCAATGCAGCAGGCAGAAATCATTTAGTCCAGCAGATTTATACCAGTATAGGATTTGGTGCTTATTACATGGAAAACACAGCAAAAGAAACATGACCAAAGAGGAACACTGGCATAAACCCAGAAGAAGACAAGGCTGGAGAAATCCAACACTGTGCAAATCAATGCATCTAAAATGAAAATCTTGCTCCTCAGATTGTCCTTTAGCTAACTGTCCATCAGGGAGGGCAAAAGGTTTCTTTGTGGTTTACAAAAATACACCAGAATTACTTGATTTTTAAATCTATTTTTAAAAGCTTTTAAACAATTCCTTCTGATATGGAAATTCTTCCATGATAATTAATGAAAAAAACCCAAGGTTTTCTAAGAGGAAGGCAACATATTGGCATTCCAAAAGCACAGAACATCAGATACTCTTTAATTAAATGATTTCAGGGAAAATCTTTGTGTATAATTGCTATAATTTAGATGGAAACAATGCTACACTAAATGGAATTAGAGCAGTGTTAACAGAGAGAGGTTTTCTGCTGCACTGCAGAGATGGTTCAGGGTCAGCTGATTTCTAAAGTAGTAACTTCTCTAACCACCCTCCCCTTGCTAATAAAAAGCTTGTTAAGGCTAATCAATCATCGTGGAAGAGATTTCTGAGATAAGAGCACCAGAGAAGCCACCAAGCACCTGCACCCTGCTCACCAATGCCAAATGCCACCTACAGCATGGCTTCATTGGCCAATGCCAGGAATGTCGTGTGACAGCTCAAGATGAATTTGTTGTGCATTTGCTGTGCATTCTATCAGTTTCCATGAGCAAATACAAGGAATGGAGGAGAGTGCTATGTGATCTGTGGGGTTCCGAGGTTCTATCAAGCAGCTTTTCTTGGAAAGGGCTGAAAGTCTTCATTGTTTGTGAAGATTAAAAAGAGCTAAACAAACAACAACAGGGCACAAACCCCAACTGAACAAAACCAGGTGTTGCAGCTGAGCTCCACTTCCTTGGTTTTATGAATGACATCACTGGATGGTTTTCCACAGTGGCCAAGGTGCATGCACAGGACCTCTCCCAACATATCTGTTTTGAGGCGGCCAGGTCCAATAGAGGCTTGGGCAGACAGCAAAGAGCTACAACATTTTAAAACTCATAGTGTCCAGATATCAATAAGTGCTTGGCACTAAATGCTCCAGTTCCTACATATTGGTTTCTATACCAAGTGCAAAGAAACAAAACAAGTTCCAAGAGATGCAAAAAAAGATTGATGGGGCCTTATTTTTCCCTACTCAGCTGGTGAGTCCTCACATTGCTTTGAAGATCATTCAATTTATCTGATTCCCATGCACCTTCATTTCCCATTTACTTTGGTCACTAAATAAAGGAGGTTGATTTTTTTTAATAAACATAGCTAAACTATCAAGATAATACAGGGAGAAAGGAAATGTACTATAAATTTTGCTTCAATAACTTTGGCTACTGTGGTCTAACTGAAAGCTCTTAATTGCTTGTTGCAAGCATAGAAAGCAAGAGAGCTGGATTTTCAAGGTCCAGCTTTGAGAGGCCAACAAAGAATCATATTTTGATTCTTCCATGTAAGTAGTCTGATGTGGAAGTCCTTGAGAGGCAATAAATACAAGAGCCCAGATGGTATCTAGATGGAGCTAGTTTTCTGACTAAGCTCAAATTTAAAAAGGTTCTCCAACCTAAGACATAGAATGGTAATTTACTGGCTTTAGACTGCATAGATTTTGTTCTATCCCTCTGAGTTACAACTCCACATAAAATCTTAGCTAATAGGACAGCATCTTCTCAACTGGCTCTATTGCATAGCTGACAGTGAAATCATTGCTAAGAAAACAGAAAATGCTTCCCAATCCTTTCTTTGGAGAAACAAGGCAAGGCTTTTATTGCCAGGGCTGGATGTCATTAATTTGCAGAAAACTATTAGAAACATGGAAATCAATCCTGAAATGCTTACAGTTTCATGACAGAGTCATTTTAGAAATGATCATTGTTAATGCTGCTATAATTATATCTTTCATTAATTTTTAAATACACAGTAGCTTACAAATGCAGTGTACACTGCCTGGATAACCTTGTACAGGAGCTTTTTAAAAGGCTTTTTACATTTATACAATGGTCTCTCTGCTTTTGCCTTATCATTCCTGGTATTGTTGATAGCTGTGCTTTTTATGTAATTCAATACTGCTCATTCCTGCCAGGTCAACAGAATGAATTGAGGGTCACAAGATAACTCACCTGCCTCTGGTCCATAGATTCAATCCCTGTTTCTGCTCATGGTGTGAGAAACAGACTTCCTCAAGTAACAGCTCCCACAGGAAAGGCATCAGCTGTATCCATGTGGATCTATCCCTGCTGGCAGTTTCAGATGAGCTGCCCAGCCAGGTATTAAAATGGAAATTCTCCTGCCTAAATCAAGTCTACTTCTGTCATGTCTGAAGTAGATTGGTAGGACATCATATGGAGCAAGCAAGCACTGAAGCTGCCTGTACTGGGCTGGGTTGGATAAAGATTGAAGATTTTCCCTTTACCAGCCCTCCCAGCCCCTTTGTGTGTGACACCTGCTGAGCTCAGATGTGCCCAGCACTGAGACAAAGATGCCAAGGAAGGAAGAAGCTGGTAACACCTAACAGCAAAAGTACCCTCCTTTCTGAGGCAGTTTTGCTTCACTGGACATCCATAAGGTGAAAAGCTTGGGTGGTTATTTTGCTTTTCGCAATGTACCTTACGGACCTCTGAAGCCAGATTTTAACAAGATTAGGCCCCACAGAATAGACTGCAAGCAATTTTAATAAAATAAAATAAAAGCAAAAAAATATAATATATTTAGTGCACAGCATCTTTTGAGATGAACTACAGAAGCAAATAGATGGATCAACAGAAAAGTGAAGCCAGAACTACAGAAAGAGAGCCAAACATATACTTTAATTGATAATACTGAGAGAAAAACTAATTGCAGTGTCATCATAAATAGACTGTTTCATTTATAAAAGCCTGAAACCAACTTTGATTTTTATTTCCTTTTATTTTAAAAGAAAAATGCTTGCAGAGAAGTGTCTTAGCAAGCAAAAAATCCCCAATAGTAAAATCACCCAAATTAGTGAATACTTCAGCTGACCTAAATCTGTGCTTTTGTTTAGAGAATGTAGAAAGGAAGAAAGTCAAGAGAGCCTGTTATGAGATCTGGATCTGAATCCATCTCTGGATCTGAATCCATCTAAGGAAGTAGCAGTAAAGTGAGACAAACTGCTGCATGCAGGCTGAGCTGACTGGGCCAAAACCACACAAACAGCAATGGAACACTTGCAAGTTGTGCTGGTGGGACCAGATTTTATGAATAGATGAAGTATCTCCCCATGAATTAAACATAAATCATGACTTTAGAGAAAACCAAATGGGCTGTGTAATCTCTCTTTTTTTAAATTAGGATTTAGATGGAATTATCATTAAAGGAGGTCACTAGTTACAAGGAAATTGGATAGAAAGGGACTGAGACAAGGAAGTAGAAAACTGAAAGCAGAAATCAGCAATTAGGGAGAGCAGGAGAGGGAGAGTTAAACTGTCTCATGCCTGGCAAGAGGATGCAGGGAGTAAGAGACTGGAAATAAAGGAAACATAAAAAATGAAAGGTGACACTGGAAAGGCAGGCAGTTGCCAACAAAAAACATTGTCTAATTTTTTTCCTACACAATAAATACTGTTTCTAAGAGCCTCTTTGGAGCTTTTAATTCAGTTGCTTTTGGCTGACCTGTCAACTAGGAACAGTAGCCTCTGGGCAATGGGTGATGACTCAGGGCTGCTGTACCTCTGTTTGTGGACCAAAATAAAGTAAGAAAAACAGCTGTGTTTTTTAATTTTTTTTCTAGAAAGAAGAGATGCATTTTCTTCCAAATAAAACACATCATCCATTTGGATCTAGATTTTCAGTTGGTGCAAATTAGTTTAATTTAGACCATCTAAATAGACTCTCTGAGGTATAAGGCCTTCCACTGATGCTATTCAGAAAGAGAAAAAACAACGGTGAAATTATCAAGAATGTACCAACACACCAGGCAGCAGCATGCATCAGGAGAAATTTGTTCAATAAAATCTTGGTCTGTATTCTATTTCCCTATTCTATTTCCCAAGGAGAAGGGTCACACAAGAATTTCACAGAATTTCTCCTGCAAATTAAATCTGAAGGATGTGGCTCATTTCACTCAAACTGAATGTCATGACATCAAGGTTACCCATAAGAAAGAAATTCAAAGTGTTGGCCACCAGCAATCTGTATTCAACTGGTCATGAAAGGCTGCACCACTGCCAGATTTCAGGTCAGGAGAGAGAGAGGAGATGGGGCAGGCAAAGAGTTTCTGTGAATTACAGACCAAAACCAAAACCTTGCAATAAAAATCCTACAGTACAATCATGGCAGACCCTTTCCCTCAGCTTTGGAAAACAGTCCTGGTATTATTCATCAGCTCAATGGGCACTTCCTTTATAGTGCTAGCAGAGGAAAACCACTGCAAATGACATGGTACAGCATGATCTTTCAGTTAGCAGGTAATGCCAAGTGCAATTAGTAAGTAATCTGCAGAACATGTAATTACAAAGCAGCCCTACAGTTTGGACTCAATTTCCCTTTTAGCTGCACAAACACTGCATAAGGCAATGGGGGGGACAGGGATTTTTGTTATTATTTTTTCAAATAGGAAGTGCTATCAAAATAAGAACTTCCTGAATGACAAACCAAACCTTTTGAAATTTGGTCTCTAAAAAATTTATTACCAATGTTCTCAAACAACTTTACATGACAATTGCTTCAAAAGAAATTCCAGCAACATGAAAGAGAGTATGAGACACCTAGGAAGGGGGATGGGAAAACATATTAATTTTTAATGCTGTTTTTCAGAAGAGTTCTTTCTTTTCTTCGAAGCACTCATGAAAGACAACCAGTTTCTGACAGCCTTGAAACCTGAAGATGCTGCCACTCTCTTCTAGAAAAGATACTAGCAGCTATCAGCAATGTGAGTGTTTCATCCCCTCATGGGTCTGTGGTCTCAGCAGAGGCAGGTGCTGCTGCTTTGCCAGAAGCCACATAACACAACACATCCAGTCATTTCAACATTTAATCCTATGAATCAGCAGATTTCCAACCAGAAATGTCCAATACAAATGTGGAAGCCATTCCTTAGAATACGTAAGCTCCAAATGCATGTGACAGATGAAGCACAGTGACAAGCTTTGTCGAATATCAGAGAAGAAGGCTCAGAAGAGGAAGCTCTGGAGAGCTGCTTTCCAACACTCATTCAGTTCAGTGATCAAAAATCTGTCAGAGTGAACTCTGCAGCCAACCCAATACTGAGCCTTCAAGCTCCCAGAAAATTTGGTGCGCTGTGCCACACTTTTCCTTGCACAGGATCAGGGAGAGATTCAGCTGGAAAGGTGCTAAGGCAATGTAGTTTCTCAGTCCCCTGAGAGTTGGTGTGATCAGAACACCACAATATTTCATGTCTTGCTCTCACAAAAAGGTGAAAGATTCAGGAATGTCTGTGTGCACAGCATCTTGCTCCTTCCTGTGCACCCTCCATCAGCCCTGGGTGCTTCACACAGCCCAGCCCACCTGCAGGCAGGAGCACAGCACAGGGCCAAGATCCATCTGTCCTTACTTAGCAGCACAGGAAACAAAGCACACGAGCCTCTAGATGAGAATATCTGGATTGTATTGCCACCAGGCCAAACTTGCCCTTTTATCTAGGGAAAAGAAATAATCTATCAGCCTGCTGCTCATTCTGGCTCCTTCTGCAAGGGCTTCTTTCTTTTATTCACTTCAGCAAATTCCAGCCTCAAGTGAACCCACCTTTCTCTAGTCCTCCTCCCTGCATATGCTCATCTCTCCATCCCCCTTCTCTGAGCATTATAGACATGACTGAGCATGTCCCTTCCCCAAAGAAATGGGAAGAGTCTGCACAGTGGGATTCCCACCTGGGACTCTGGAGACCTGCATTACTGCCAAGCTCTCCCAATGACAGCCTGCTGAGTGCCTGACCACGGGCAAGTCCTTTGTTCTCCCTCAACTTCCCTACTGGCAAAATACAGCTGATGATGTTGACTATTTTAGCATAATGTTTGATCTAGTGCCCATAAATAGCACTTGACTCCAGTGACAGTAATGTTTGCCCCAGAGAGTCAGAGATGGACAATACGTGCCACAGAGCACGATGCCTTCTCCGTGTGTTATGGCTTCTGCCAGGAATCTTCCAGGTACATGGTGCAACTGCTGGGAACTGGTCTTGGGTCACAGACATCATTTTCCTAAAGCCAAATAAATCACACAGTGCTGTCTGAGAAAGATTACTCTAAGCAGATGTTCTCATCACCTGATTTGTCTTTCAGGTGCCACAGAAAGACCTCAGCTCACTCTGCAGGTATTAACAGCACAATCAATATTGTGCTTCTTGTGGACTGTTTAGGTGAATTCATGCAGAGATCCAAAGGCTAAAAAACAGACTACTCCTCTGGCAGAGAGGGAGATGGGAGGGGGAAGTGACACTGATTAATCTTGGGGTCGTTAATAATGTTTTTAAGTCTTGCAAACAAAATAATGATATGGGTAATCAACTCTCTTACTCCAGGGTATAAACTGATCATCTGCTGGGATAAAATGGGAATTCCTATAACACATATTTTCTTGTCCATTGTAAAGTCACTTGATGCCATTAACAGATTGATCATTTTCTCACAAAGTCCAAGCTATTCATTACTTCCAGAAGGTTTTGAAATTAGATCAGATGATACAGGAATGCAGCTCACTCTGGCAAATGCCAACATCCCCTCAATCATTTTGGTTTCCTTACTTAATAATTGTACTTGGAATTTTTGTTCTCAGATCAAGTTTCAAATTTTACTTTTTTTTCTGTGTGCAGTCATTATTTTTACAGATTTACTTTAATTCCATGGATTCTATTATGAAGAGTCCTCATATAGGTTTGTGCACTGCAGTCTGCACAGTCCCCTGAGTTAGGACAGAGAAACTGAACTCACAAGGACACATCAAAGCCTTGCAGGAAAATCCATAGCCAGTAACAATGCCAGTTGCACCACAAATGAATATTGCACTGAACAGAAGAAAAAAGGAAAACTGAAAAGTGAGATAAAACCACTGTAGGAAGAACAATTAAAATGTAATGGTCTTTTCCAGTATCTAATGGTACCCATGCAATTTGGATAAACCAGGTTTTGAAATCTTCTCTCTGATTTTTAAAAAAGTCCACAGTTCTGGTAGCCCTGAGAGAATGCACAGGCTGGATGGACAGCCTTGGTTCCCAGAGGAAGTGAAGGTAAATAAGGACAAAGTTCAGAATCTTTCAGCACGACTGTCTCATTTTCTGCACTGGAAGCTGCAAGTTGGATTTAGCTTTCTAGAGAACTCTAGTGAAATCTTTCTTCCAGATTCCCTCTTTGCCAAATTTCTGTGTGGCTCAGCAGCAGTCAAAGTTGCAGAAGATCTGTGGGTTTTTTTCAGACAGTTTTTTCCTCTTTTCTCACCAAGTGAAGTGAAAAGAGGCCAGACTGATGTCAGGAAAGTTTAAAGATACCTGTGGGCCATGGGAATTGAGGAACATGGACTCTTTTCTTCAGGCACGTTGTACAAGAGCCTCAATTCCTCCGAGGAAAAACAACCTCATGGTGTTTTGCCATCCAGTCACACTGTCTCTCATTTGCTGATGTTGCTAAGCAGAAGTGCTGGCTGTGGAGGGCAAAGCCTGGCACCAGGGGGAGAACACAAGCTCCTCTGACCTCATCCCAGCAAAGGCACTCTTTTCTATCACTGGTTTCACCTTAATTTTTCTCAGTACGCCCCCTCAGAGGTGGCAGATCCATGGCTCCCTACCCCTAGGCAAAGGGGCAGAATGCTTCAAGGACACTGTGTCAGCTTGTCATTTTCTTTCCTGTATTAGCATTTAATGTAACAACAAGACTTGAACAAAAGGCAGCGGATGTTGCCTTGCTTGAAGAGAAAAGATGATAATCACCTTATCAGAAAAAGACAGGAAAATTACTCCTGGCTCCCATGTAGCTTTGAACTCAGTGGGAGCTTGGGCCTGGGAGCTGTTGTCCTTTTCTCATCCCCAGTTTGCTGAATCTCTGCTGATTGTAAATCAGAATCTGTCCACATTGCCTTCATACCTGTATCTGCTTTGCTGATGTCTCCCACAGTCAGTTCTTCAGAATAAGAGTAACTCATGGAACTCCTGGCTACAGGATAAGGTAACTGCTAAAAACCTTTTCCAAGTATTTAGAAGGAAAACTCTCAAAAATAAGAAAATTCATTAATATCTTAGAAATACAAAGAATACCATGTTTGGCCAAGAAGGTTCTTTATTTGTTAATCTCTATAAATGTGAGAAGTATATAAGATAATCATATTTTAGTATAATTTAGTATAATACATTCAGTTTTAGCATCCTGTACTTGCCACATTTGGAACATAGAACTGAAATGGAGGGACTTCTGGTTTGACACAGTGTGGCCTGTGCTCGTAATATTTTTTTTCTCACCTCAAAACTCCCCTGGCACCCATCTCAACATTTCCAACATCTCTCAATTACTAATTCATTCTTCCTCACTCTTCTGCCACCCAGTGATGGATTGCCAGTAATTTTATGGGTCTCCTGGAAAGAAAGAATTATTCCCATTTCATCTCTGGTAAAGCTGCATGGCCACATAAACAAGTAGGTGTTGGAAAGGGCCAGGACTTGTACCCTATTCATTTACAACCAGGAACATTTCCTAACACACATAGCCAAGGGCAGCAGTCACAGCAGTGTTGACAGACCAACTTTCAGCTCACTGCAAATATTAATGCTCAATTATGCATACACACATATATAGAGATCATTAAGTTCACATGCATAGAACTACACAGAAATTTATATACACACGTGGGCGTGTCTACATAAATATTTATTTGTCAGTACAGAGAAACTTAATGATCCCCATCTGGAAATGAGTATCTCCACACATACACACATAATGAGTCTACTAAAATGATGCAGGGCTGTGAAGCAAAAAGGTTGTTCCTCTTAAAATAGGTTTGGAGAGATGCTTAGCACAGGAGATGACGTGGCAGGGGTAATAATTATGAGTCAGAGCTGGAACAGCATAAAGCCCTTCTCTGGACCCATGACAACATCTTGTCTCTGATGTGAATGGTACAAAGTAGTTTGGATACACCACAACTGACTAGAAGGGGAATACAGTGTGGACAGCCTGAGCCAAGTAACACTCTGTGCCTATGGACTGTCAATCCAGAAATGCTAGATCTGGATGTCATGATCATGATCATCAGAACATGACATCATTAAAAGATACACTAGTTAACAGTGAGGGGTACAGCACAGAACTTAGGAACCTGCAGATTTCAAAAAGGGTAGTGCATTCTAGGCATTCATCTGAGAACATGTCTAAGCCACCACCCTTATGCATTTATTCTCCTAGAGGACCCTGTGTGTTCTGCAGCCTTTTCCCCACACCTGCACCAAGCACCACAATGTTCTTTGGTACAAAGATCTACACTAAAGGAGCTGAACTGACTCTCTTTTCAGATGAGAGAAGTGTCAAAGCAACAACAAAAGGAACTGCAGAAGATGATCAGCCAGGACTGGAGGAAGGACAATAGATTTACTCTGGTTAGGCAGCAGTTCAAGGCAGACCAGCTCACACAGTCTCACAATTTTTCCCTGTGCATCACAAAACCATGTTCTAATTGAGCCCCACAGCTTGTAAACAAATAATTAATTCTTGCAGCATTATAGCCATAAAAAATTACAAAATCATAGAATCATTTAGGTTGGAACAGACCTCTGCAAGACATCCTGTCCAACACCCCACTAAAAGCAGCTCCCAATTCACAGTACTCTTAGATATTCAGAATTGTATAAAACCCCTTCATAAAGCAAATTACTAATGTTACCATACTGACAAGGTTTTTAGGACTGTTTAGGACAAGCATAGACAGCACAAAGCACAGAGGATTCAAAAAGCCTAGGATACTAATACAATAAAGACAGATATGGAAAAAGCTCACTTAATAGCTATGAAGTGGTACAAAATTGTGTGCTAAAAGTGTTGCTCCTTTCAGCAGCCCAGAGAGCCTCTCACAGCATGTGGCACAAAATGAAGGTTGGGAAAGTCATTCTACTGATATATTGATTTTAATAAAATAGTATTATGAAAATATTGTTAATAATGCAATATTTTAATAATAGTTGGAGTATAATGACTATGTATACACGTTCCCCTCAGAATATTATATTTTTAAATGGGTAAACACAGAACACTTTGATGCTAATCTATGGAAGAATTTTTTTCTAACAGGAATCAGCTGAGACCACTAGATGTAGTATTCTGCAATTTCAGGCATGAGAGACAAACTTTCAAAAGCCAGTAACCTACCCAGTTTGGCCGCACACAAATATGACCACAGCCTTGGTCTCTCTGCCTCACTGCTGCTTCAAGTCTGAGACCCTATGATCAGTTTGGGATGCAAATCTCAGACTGTTGTGCTCCTCTCATCAGCTTCTTGTAACCTTTGGGTTTTCTACCCACAAACACGAATTCCATGCACCTCCAAACCACCATGTGTAATCTTTGTTCAGGGGTGGCAAGTAGCAATAGAAATACATTGATTTCTTCTCAGCCAAAGCTTACACAAGCTCAGCATCACCCTACACTGCCCCTATAGATAAGTTCACTAAAATTCTCATTGGGAGAAGCACCTAAGTGGTTTGTATAGAAATGGTTTGCATACAGCTTTTTAAATGCACTTTTTCCTCCTCGGTTCCTTTCACGCTGTGGATAGAAATTTCCCAGAACATTCATTGCAAGTGTCATGTGAAATTTCTTTGTATGGCTTTTACAGACTATTAAGAATGGTTTTTAAAACTGCTAATGATGACAGTAATAATAAAGATAATAACAATAACAATAGCAATGGCAATAATAATGGTAATATGCCTGCAAAAATTTCAAAGGAAAAAGTTCTCAACAAACTTAGTACACAATATTCAGGAAGATAACTCACTTCCTACACTCTCCACCAGAAGACTACAGAGCTATAAATAACAATAACCTTAGATTTATAATGCATTTTTCATCTCAAAAGAAAACTGCGTTGATTTATAAAGCAAATGGCCTAAATCCACAGCTAGTTGCAACTGATTAGCTCCACTGATTTCAATGAAGGGGCTGATGTGCAGATTTATGTGAGTTCAGCTCTATCTCTCTGCACACGTGCGTGCCTGTGTCTCCATGTGTGTGCAGCTGGAAAGTGACACACATTCCATGAAGAATTTCACAGAAAAACACCATATTAAACAACACAGAAAGTTGCACATTGTCATTGCATTTGCAGAAAAAATGCTCAGAGTGAAGAGAATTGCAGGTTCTAATCTTTAGCTGGGAACTGGCATATGTGTTTTCCCAACAGGATGCTCACAGCAATCTCCTGAAAAGGCTCACAGGTATATCATATGCTGTTCGGTTTTGCTCTTTGCAAAAAGAGGGCAATGTTTGCAGATAGTGAGGCAAGAGATGCATAGATATATTCTTCTACAAAACAAGGACCTTGCTTTTTTGAAAAAAAAAAAAAAAAAAAAAAAGTCAAAGCCAAGGCTTTGTTTTGGAATAAAGGAAAAGTGAGCAGTGCCACCAGAACTGACACCACCTCTACTCTGATAAAATCTCAGTAGCTGCCTGTGACAGACACAGAGACTGCCTTGTTGTGCTCCAGCACTGTTTGGGAATAAAGCAGAGGAGTGCTGCTGTGTAAAGCATAACCATAATTACTTAGCCTGTCCTTCCTAAGACAGTTTATCACAGGGGAAATGGATGTGCTCTACAGGAGTCAGCCACGCTTTCCTGAGCCCTCCAAGGCTACAGCACCAAACATTTCTTCTGCCATGGCATAGATGGCACAGAAGCCAGTTCAAATGACCATTTGTTAGAAGAGTAAAATATGATTTTCCCCCAGCTCCTCTCTTGCAGCTGAGCTCAGCTTCAAGTATAGGCACATGGTCACTTCTGTTTGTGTAGAGCTGATGTAGAACTGGTTTTGAAAGCCATAACAACACAAATCATGCAACACAGTTGGAATACATTCAAATCAGTAGCAGAAATGTCTAAGATCCACAGCTATTACCCTGTTCCAACTTCCTCAGAAACTGATGGCACTCAGTTTCTCACTACCTGTGACACCAGCAATGAGCTCTGCCCACACATTTATGCCATATAAGTATGCAGATGGACTGAAGCCTAGAAGAAAATAAACTTGACCTGAATCTCTTTTCTTTTGCAAGCACTGAAAATGTGCAGGAACTTCAAGTGCAGATGCAGAAAAGCAGACTGACTGCAAGATGAAATTTATAATCAAGGTCCTGCCCCTGAACTGGAACGGTGCAACAGTGTGATCTGATGTGATTAACCAAAGGCACCTCTTCATGCCAGGGTAGGTATGCTTCACAGGCATGCCTCAGTCTAAGGCATCTTAGCTACCTTGCTTTCTGATGTTTTTCAGAAAGCTGTTTCAGCCAGTTCAAAGACACATAGGTAAGAAAGGCATTTCTGAAACCAATGAAGGCAGTGCATCTTGTCCTTGCTTTGTTCAGAGCCCCAGAGCACAGCGCTCTGATCTGCTCTGTGCAAGAGGTCAGATGACTACTTAAAAATGCCTTTGAACCTAAAAACTTCCCTTTTCTGGTTGTTAAACTCAAATCCTGGTCTGTTCTTGGGCCAACATCACTCCACTGGTTCCACCAGCCCTACCCAGTGCTACAGCACTCCTGGGAGGAGGAAGGTCCCAGCATCATCAGTGCCATCCCAGGCTCTTCCTTCCATGGGACACGTGAGCCATTCTACACCCCAGAACAGGAAGGTTATTCTGAGCTCAGCTCTGCATATGCACAATGAGAACACTTTTATCTTGAGCTAAAACTGGATGTATGGCCCACAATGTAAGCAACAAGGTTGGGGGATGTTCATACCCACTAGCAATCTCAAAAGACAGTCATGTTGCACAACTGGAGCAAGCACAGAACTGGCAAGAGGTACAGCCATACAGATCTCTGACTTCTGAAGAGCACTGCAGTCCCTGGGCCTTCAGATCCAAGGAATGCAACCTCAGCAGTAATTATGAGAAAGGATCCCTGGTTGTCACTAGATGCAACCTGACCAAGGCTACACCACTCTCCAGAGAAGCAGATCAATCTACTGCTCTATGTGAACTCCCAGGCTACAGCTTGGGACAATCTCTCCTTGCTATAGTCCCTATCACTGCTGGAAAGGGCTTGGCTCAATCATCCATTTGCCACATGATGCAAAAACTGCCAGCCAGGCCTGTGGCCACCAGCAAAACCCACAAAACAGCACCATGCCTTCATGGAACACTGCATGTGCAGCTGCACAATGCTGCACTGCACATCATGAGGTTACCATGAACTTGGGGATCTCCATGCACCCCTTGTGCCATCACAATTTCAAATTGGAGCTGCCATACTTACGTCATTATCTGGGTCTCTATGCCAGGGTCTACAAGGGATCCATCCACAAAAAGTGGTGTTGATGTGAAACTGTATTTAGTCCAGGATCTTCCCTCATCAAAACTCACCCTGGGATAGAAGCAGACAACATTTATACGCATAAAAACTTACTCTAGAGCAAATGCAGCAATTAAATGTTGGCTAAGGTCTGCAAGCTCCAGCAGCCGGATTTACAGACAAGCTCCAATCTTTGCCATTTCCCAGCCCACTAAATTCATGTTCCTGATGTACTTTGAAAGATCAAAGCTTTAGAAAGCATAAACACTGGCAATAAGTGCATGTATATACTTTATGCAGCTGTACATCAGACCTCAAGGGATCAAGAGGCTTTGCCAAGACCTGTTTCTGGGTCTGGAATAGCACCTGGCATGAAGCACTACTCAGAGCATAAGCAACCCTGGACTGAATGCATGAAAATTGCTTTCACCACCACAGGACATTTTGACCCATCCCTGTATCAATGCCATATGGCATTAGCTACAATCTCTCTAGCCCTATGAGTACTTAAAGGCAAATTTAGCTTATTTGTGGGAGTGAGGAGTGTTGAATGTGTGTGCACACACAGGGATCTGAGCACCTGAATCTGTCTGGGAGGCTCTTGATGAACACTGAATCCCCCCTGCTCCAAGCAGGGGATATCTGACACACCACCAAAGGACCAGGAGGCCACTGTAGTGTGTATTATAGACCATGGGTTACACCAACCTCAGATCTCTGGTGTGGAAAGCCAAGACTGGCAGTCACCATTCCCTAACTCTCTGTCCCTCATGTCGCTTAACAAGACACCTTCACCTGTCTCAGAATGCACCTGTGCAAGAATGGGAAGTTAACTTTACACCTAAGACAGAACTCTGGGAGCACAACAGAACACAGAAAGATTATCTGCCCTAAATCTATTTATTTAAATGTATGTATCTTCCCACACACCTGTGCATTTGTATGCGTTCTGCTTGCATGCTTATCTCTCCAAATAGCATTTCAACTTCTGGGGAACAGCATGCTTCATTAGCTTAGCTAAAGTTCTCTCAGCTTTTCAATTATCCTCCCCTCTTTTCTCCAGCATGAAACTTATTGTACAATGTCTCAGCCTGAGAACTAATGGATTTACATGTACCCTTTAATCTATTCCACTCCTGCCCATAAAACAGGTGCCTACTGAAGCAATATGAAGCAAATTCCAAAGCCCCTAAGGGTACAGTTTTGAAGGAAACCTGTTGGAGCTTATTGATAACAAATCTAAATCACTACTCATTTAATAGAGTGGGTGGGGCACTCAGAACTGCACACACCATTTCAGGAGACTTATTGTGAAAGGAGAGCATCTGAAATGAGCCTCTGCAAACAAAGGCGAACTGAGCTGTCAGTTCCTATGAAAAGTCAACCTGTGACCAAATCTTTCCCAATATGTAAGTACAGGCACTTGTAGTAACGTGCTTTTTATGCCTGAAGAGCCTTCAAAATTAAAGACACAATTAAAACAGTTGCACCTGGCTTGAATAATGCAGTAACTAATGCTTAACATGTGACTTGTAGCTTTTTCCATAAGGGGCTCACCTTTCACTCTTCCAGAACTCAACTTGCTGCAGTCTGATGCACCTACTGCCAGTGACATCCACCCTGGACTAACACAAATTTCTCCTTCCTTGACTCATCCTTGGTTTGGTCTGAAAACTGGGACATGGTCCTGACATCCTCTTTCCTGAGAGCACTTTAGTTATAGCCATGACAACAGAGTTACCCATCAGAGGCTTCCAGTCACACCCCAACACATTCACAGCACAGACTGGAGTCTGCAGCTCAGCCTTTGGAGTCTGCCCTGTTACTGCTCTCCTCTCTGTGTCCAGTTATGGAGCCAATACATCCTGTGGTTAACAGTCCACTATCACACTGTGAATAAAGCAGTAATTTCTTTGCTTCAGGTGGCAAAGAAATGGGCTCAAATGCAATATATTCAAACTTTTAAAGAAATCTATGTTGCATTCATCCCAGAGTTATCTGTCAGGTCAGAAACATTAACTCCAGGAGCTTTTTATATTGAAAAAATAGCTGTTAATGTCTTCAAAGTACATCTCCAGAACATGAGCTTATAAATGGGTGAAGTCAACCTGTCTTGAGGTGTCCATAGTTGGAATGATTGCAATTTCACTGGAGGATTTTGTACAATAATGACTCAGGTAGAGGAGCCCTTAACACCTCATCACTGCTGCCAAACACCATTGCTTTCTCTATTTGACTGAAGACCACATTTCCTGTTCTGCATGCAAAGTAATAGACATGTGCTTAGCACCATCAAGCTGAGAGACAACCCAGTATTGTACACAGGAACACATCTTGTCTCTGAAATCTATTTCTAACTAATTCACTTCTAAACAACATTAGAAGCTGTGTGCATCAGTCCATTAGATATGCCTCTCTTTCAATCAAGACCCAAGATTGAAGGTGGTACTAACACAGCCATTTTCTGTAAACAGTATTAGTTATGAATTTCAGAATGTGTAACCAGTGCAGGAGTCAGAGGGGCAAGAGCTAAGAAGAGGATAATTTTGAGTGGTATCTTTAGTGCTTAGGCTGTTATAACCCATTTATAGCAAAACAGTGTCTTCAACTGAGAAATCATTTTGCCCTATTTCACCTCCAACTCTAATCAGTTGCCACCACAGTATCTCTGGAAATTGATAGTCAAATACTAGAGGGGTTAGCAACATATCTCTGTTGTCCTTATCTACACCTACTGCCCTCTCCTCTCCCTCCCTTTATCTGTCTTACCAGATTAATGTTAAATTCTGCAAACAAAATGTAGAAACAAGAGACACATCCTTTCAGAAATACCTGAAGCCCAAAGGATGACTTAGTGTATGTGTGTCTGTAGGAAAGAAACCCCACCTTGACGCTCATAGTACATTACCCGTGCAAAGAGTAATCCATACATGCAGGTGATTACGTATGGAGCCAGTATATTTATAAAATGGTGCAATAATCATAATATTCATCAATAAAACCAAAATGGTGGTAAAACATAGATAAGAATGACTTCACCTGCTCATTTTATAGACACGACAGCCTCTCAAAGTACCAAGTTTCCTTACCACATGTGCCGGATGGGCACTGACGTGTGTTTCATGGCCACTAGTGCCCCTCCCCAGTCCAGAAACCAAACGTTGTACTCCTCCTCAAAGATCTGCAAACAAAATACTGCATGAGTGCTCCACTCCCCTGGGAAGTGAAGAGTCAGAAGAATAACAAAGGCTCTGTGCTTTCCTTGGCCGTGCAAAACATACCTGTCTCCAGGAATTGCCACCATCAGAAGAGATGAACACGCCAACCTCTGTGTAGGAAAGTTCAGAGCCAATATTGCCTGCAACACAAGTGTCAGACATTCTTCTGTGGATGAACACACTAATGAAAATGTTAATTAAATTTCTGACATTTAATGCTGGAAAATTAGAAATTAAAATAGGCTGACACTCCCCTGTTACCATCACAGAATTCAACTAACCACATTATTGTGTCAATGCTATTTCAAAAAAGTTCTGGCTCTGGGAGGCAGCACAACTCAAGAAGGGTGTTTTCATCAGTGCTCAGGATATAGGGAATGTCATACTGTCCATCTACCTAATTTTCTTCCCTGACACCAGCAAGAGTCACCAACTGTTTTAGATGAGGCTATAAGGAAAACCTGATGTGGGCAACCATATAGAAGGACAGTCTGTAGGTACATCCATGTTCAAGAGGATAAATCTACTGTTTCAGTTCAAAGATCTTCTTAGCCCAGTATCTTATCATGAGTGGAAGTCCTCAAGAATTAGACACTAATTTAAAGGTAACAGTGTAAGTTTTGTATCATTATATTTTAAACATCAAAATGAAAACTCCAAATTTTCAAATGTAGATTTACAAATGGAGGCAAGGAAAGGAAGTAAAAAGGCAATAATTTGGTTGTTATCACTTCATTCTGTCTTTCTGTGCAAAGCTGTTCCATTATTTCCTTCACTCTCTTCCTCTAGTTTCAGCTGCTGCATTTGAACCTCACAAAATGTAACTCCCAAAAAAGTCAAGAGGATTTAGCAGCTGTACAATTAGATAATAAAACATAACTCTTCCATTTGCAGGAATCTAACCTCTGTCCTGTACCAAGTGTCCAAGTTTCCAATCATTGCTGGAAATGCCTCACTGTAAATGAAGTGTTTGAGCAGCAAACACTTGTGAGGAAAAATTGCAAAGCTTATCCTTGAATACATTCAGCAACATGGTGAGATGCTCCTGCTGTTGAGAAACTGGTTAGTGGAAACAGATGTGTATATTCCCAACAGGTAAGGTTTTTTCATCTACAAAGCAGTAAGGCAGAAATTATATTCTGCCTTTTAAAGGTTAATTGTTAGACTGGGAAAGCATTCATCCCATGCACTGGCAGTTTGAAAAGAACCTAATTTACTAACAATTTAGATCAATGCCTAGAATCTCACAGCCCTGATGCCTCTATTTGCTTCCTAAAAGGTTAAAAAAAAAAAAGCTTTTGTAATTACAGCATCATGAGTAGGGCTTGTTCCTAAGCATCCATCTAGCATGTGCAACCTGCCAGGAGTGATGACTCCACTTGGCTATGCATGGGGATATCTGGAGGTTTGAACCAAATTATCTCACTTCATTTGGCCTGGATCAGTGAACTGGAAATCACATGGCATTTCCCTTGTTGAGATATAAATGTCATGAAGGGAACCCGTCTCAGGTTCTGCCTTAGTCTGGCAAACACACTGAAGCACAGAAGGACATGAGAATGAAAATGGTTGGAGGAGGTAGTGTAAATTCATGCAGACAATATGCTAACTGCCCACACTTGCAGGCCACTGCTATGCTGAACAGGACCAAGGAGATAAACTGAGCCTTAGAAAGAACAGTTAAGCTATCCAGACAACATATTTGAGTGTAGTTAAGAGGCTCCATTTCAAAAGACAGGAACTGCCTCCATGGCTCAGAGGCCAGCTTTCAATAGCACCAGCCATCCTGGAACCACTTTGTTAGCCAGCAGCTCCCACAGAGCTGAGGGTGGTTGGTAGCCCCATCCATCCTGTGGATTAATTACAGTGGCTCTGCCACTGCCACCATGAAGTATTGTAGCAGGCTGTCATTTAAACAACACAACCTGCCAATGCACTATTTTGCAGAACAGCCCACAACACCAATGGCCCATGCAGTGTTGATTAATGCTGCTAGTCTTGCAGCAGTGCAGAGTTAAAAGTAGGTGCTATGCACAAGACAGGCACCCAGGAAGCCCAGGCTTCACCTGACAGGCTTTGTGACAACTCTGTGCTTGCTACTCAAAAGGTGGGACTTTTGAGTGTAGCCCTTGGGTACTAATCTCCTTCATGGCCCCTGCAGCAAACAGGCAGACATGTCCAGTGTTTGTAACAGCATGAGAGGACTTAGTAATGCCACTGGGTAATGGTACCCTAAAAGTGTGGGCTTAGATCTGCAAATGGGTCACTGTAGAGCAACAAATACCTGAAATCTTTTTTGAACTTGTGGCCATGTGACTTCTCCTAGCCCAAAGCAAATGGGAGTTAATGTGAATTAGATCAGCACTTGCTGAAACAGAGCTGAAAGGCTTTACACCAATGGGGAATACCTCATATATTCTCAGGCTCTCAGGGAGGTATGGGTGAGCAGTGAGAAGCACTGATGTTCTTACCTGTGGCCACCAGCAGCCCAGGAGCTGTCTCTTTGCTGGAAATACTCCCTGAAGTGTATGGATTCTCTGAGAGCTGCAGGCGCAAGTGCAGCGAGCAAAAGGGCTGTTGACAGAAAACAAACAAAAGGCAGAAGCTTTAACATTCATCAAATTAAATGAGGAACTCTTGGTGACTGCACACAGATGCTCTGATCCTTCTGAAAATGACCCTTTTGCTCTTAGCACACATAGGTTATATGTTCCTTTGATGGATAAGCAGGAACTCTGCACTACAAACAAGCATGTCTGCCCTTGTTTTAACAACAATCTGATCTGGAGAACTTTTCCCCAGAAATTTTCTTATTCTGATTTGAATGCTATTAAATACATCAAGAAAGATGGTCAGAATTTGCCCTTAAAACCTATGAAGCTATAGATAAAGAAACTTACTGAATTCATTTAACACACAGAAAGTCAAGAGAGAAAACATGGGGAGTTTTGTTAACCTAGTGACTTCAATAAGCAGCTCTGAAAGAGCCAGTTGTGCCTTGGAAAAGATCTGCCACTCACCAGCTGGCAAAGTACAGGATCCCCTCTTAGATCAGTGTCCGGTGCCTGTAGCAAACGCCAGTCTCTGCCTTTGTTGTAGGTAATGAAAGTCTTGATCTGGTCATCCACCTTCCTGTTAGCCAGGAATATGCCTTTGATCCCTGCTACCTAGGAAAAAGGGAGAGAGATGAAAAAAAATACATCGGAAGAACAGGCCAAAAGCAATGTCCATCTGAGCACTCTCAGGAGTGGAAAGCCTCTGTAAAAGCAAGGAAGGCATCTCAGTCAAGTCTTAGAACATCAAATGGCACTAAAGGAATATCTTGCAGAGCTGAAAGGTCTTGTGTGGTTTCTCTCTTTGGAAGAAAAAGACAAGGATGGTCACAGAGCAAGTCCCTAGGAAACAGCCCACTTTTGGATTTCATTGAGTTCTTGCAGATAAGCTGATGATGAGCTTGAAGGTGCAGCATGCACCAGGTCACACATGAGCTCTGTGAGCTTGAGGATGGGATCTGTCCCACTGCCTCCACAGACTGCCAAAACAGGGGACACAGAAGATCACATCAGAAGCAGTGTGGGATCCTTTTGTGTACCAGAAAAAAAAAATCATTACAAAAGATGGGAATCCTGAACATGCTGTGACACTGATGTTTTGCAAACTTGATTTCTTCGCTTTCCTTCCACATCCAAATTCTGACAAATCAAGCCAGTTGTTTCAAAGGTTTTGATTTTTGTCAGCAGAACCCATTCCAGCAGAATATGGTCCTGTCAAAACATCCCCAAAAAGATTTCACGTTGAGTCTGGTCTCTGTTGCACAGCTGTGAAAGTGAGACAGGAAGAAGATATTTTCTGCCAATCTGCAACTTCCTGGCAACTGTCACAATGCAAATCCTTCTACTCTCAAGCCCCTGGAGTGATACTACTCTTTAAATGACTCTGTAAAAATTTATTAGCATTTAACAGTGAAAAGTCTATGATATACCACTGGGGAGTACACAGGTTTGCTCAGGAATGTGAGACAATGCATGTTAATTTTAGCTGGTTCATCATAGCAAAGAAATATACTTTTTCAGAGGCAGGAAAATATATTTAACCAGGTGAAGAAAAAACATAAACCCTGTCCTTCACACTAATCAATGTGTTATTTGTGAATTTTCCCTCACTGACTTAAACTACCTGGATTTTTATAAACAAATTGATTATGTTGTTAAATGAGCATTATTTTGGCTGAAATAATAAAATGTATAGTCATAACCTTTGCATGCAGCTGCAAGAACTTTCTCTGTGTAACAGTAGTAATCAGCCTGCAACCATTTCTATTCCTATTACTGATTAGTTGTTTGCTGCTGGCAAAGCACTGAGCCCTGCATCTCAGCAGATCTTCCATCCAACAAATAATAACACACCAAAACCAGAATGCTCTGAAGAAACCAGGAACTGGAACTGCTCTGAATGCACTGCTGCTGGCCAACGCTGACAGGCTTGGAAGAAGCATGAGGATGGAAGATAGTTTAGGGTAGAAGTTGTCCATCTGTCATCTCTGGGCAAGAGGCACCTACAAATTTTTGGTTGTAGTTCACAAACTGTTCAGTGCTCATGAAGGTGAAGTCCAGATTCCTTGCCTGTGAGCAGGTGTCTCCAGATGCCCAAGGGGAAAAAAAGGTATGTTTAGTCTTTCTATGGATATCCATATTAGGATGAGAAGGATAATGGTTTTCCCTTTTGGAAATGACAAATAGCTACCCAGTCATTGACTTGAACCCACCCAGTTGTTGCACCTATAGCAGAATAACTACATCTATTCCCACATGAGTCAAATCCACATCAAATCCAGGAAATGCCTCAGGGCAATCCTAAAACAACTGAAAATCCTGGGAGGTTGGGTAAGAGATTTACACTTGCTTGAACTAGCAGGCCACTGCTGCTCTTTGCAGGGTGGCCTTTACTGCATACCTCATAAAGGTCAATGACAATATTCCCCTCCAGTCCTCGGCTGCTTTTCACATTTTCCAAGGCCAGGGTGAAGTAGACCCCTCGGGTGTCCGAGATGTACAGGTTATAGGTGTCATTCTGGTTCCACTCTTGAACAGCTGCAAACACCTGATTCTCATCTGTGCTGATAATATGCATGTCCTGTTAAAAGAAGACAAAAGGCCTGTTACTGAGGATCTCTGTATTTCTTTGCCCTTCGGGACATGTAGTAATTACCATGAATTATGAAAGAATGGAGATGGAGCATGAATTATAGGTATGTTTAACAACTTTCTGTTAGAGCAAGCCAATAAATTACAAGCATTGTGACTTTTCTGCATTTCACTTTTTAAATAATCACCAGCTGGGCGAAGGGTTTTTGCTTTCTTCATTTTTGGTACCTTCAAGGAATTTCATCCAGTTTCATTTTTTATTTATAAATTGGTAAGTCGGTTTTATTACTCATGGAAGATTCACAGCCTTGGAGCCTGGAGTCTTCATAATCACTAAGCATCATATGGCACCAGGCTAAAAGCAGTGATAATTTTCATTCTCATGCTGAAATAATGGGCTTGTGCTTCCAACTGGCAAGGGATGGTATAAAAAAACCTTGGAGTTCACATTTATTTGAAGGTGAGGTATAGGTATCATTTTGAGCTACTGCTGATAGTGATTTTTAATAACACACTTTCCTATTGAGAGTTTATCTGAGATAATTATCCCACAATATAGGGGCTATCAAATAATCCACTCACTAACCTTTGTTGGATTTCTGCTGCTGACCAAGGTACAAAAAAGTCTAGCAAGGGTTTCCCCATTTAGTTTTAACATCAAAGAGATTTGGCAGTGCATTTTCTTGGTATTATTTTAAAACAGGTTCATGGAAATTACTTTCAGGGTGGTGATGAGTATTGGAACACTTCATCCTTGCTACCATTGTTGAACAAACTGACACAGGTTCAGCTAGAAGCAAAATGACTGTGGTTATATGAGACTCCATTTATCTATTTGTACCTATTTAAACTTTCTCTAGAGGCCAAGAGGCCTTGATTAATTCCTTGCACTCTTTCTGCATCAAGAAATCATAATTCTGGAAGTCTCCCAAAGGATGGAGTGACCTGATTTCAGGAAAGAATATCTGGAGGAAGATCAGCTCAATATCCTCATGCTGCCTAGGAGGCATCTTAATCTTTCATGTGAGGTATCTAGATGAAAAGTTAGGATTGATTAAATGGACTGTTTCTAATAGACCTAACATATCCTATCAGCATGAGATGGGGAGCAAAACCTTTTGAGGGCCTAATTCTATCCCAATGAGTACAATCAGTGGGAGATTTGCCATTTCCCTCAACAAAAGAAGACTAAAACAGGAGGTTTGTTCTTGCCCAGGAGCTGTAATTCCTTAAAGATTAAGGAGGTACCCAACCTATTCCAACAGTGCAAAAATAAAGCAAAATGCCCAATGACTTCCATCTGTTTTTACCAGTTACAGTGGAAATATTGCATTACCTGGTGCCAACCTCACACACGTACAACTCCAGCAGAGTTCATTAATCTGCACATGACAGATAGTTATTACTGTACAGCAAAAATATTCTAGTAACTAAGGGCAGCATAAACAATCCTCCTTTACATGGCTCAAAGACTTTTCCATGACACCTAGCCTTAAAGTACTTCTGATCTTTAAATTACAAAAGTACCCCTGATTTTATAGCATGCACCAATTCTAAATCAGGGCCACCAACAAATCTGTATTATAATAGGTCATTTTCCTAGCCCTGGTGGCAACAATATTTTCGATACAAAGATATCATTTGCCTTTTAGCTACATCAGGAGCTGCTGGCTCATGTTCAGCTGCTGTCAACCAGCACCCCCAGGTCCTTTTCCACCGAGCCCCTCTCCAGACTCTCTGTCCCCAGCCTGTAACACTATGTGGGGTTGTTGTGGTCCAAGTGAAGGACCTGTCACTTCACCTTCTGGAACATCACATATTTGGCTTCCCAAGATATTACATGTCTATGTTCACAAATGGTGGACTCACCTTAGGAAGGGAGTATTTGGGTAATTTAATCTGTGCAAAGGGCTCCCGTCTGTATGACACATAGTAAGTTGCTCTTCCACCAGTTGTCACCTATGGAAACACCAAAGAAAGTCAGTGATGACCCTTCTGAGACACTCTGTGATGACACTCTAAAAGTGCTTGACAAGCTTTCTTTCAGGTGTATTTTCTATGACAGGCACAGCTGCCCCTAAAGGCATCTGGGTAACTCCAAAGAAATCACAAACCTGAGAGGGATGAAGAATCATTTAAACTGTGCTATTGAACTTTCCATTTTGTCTCTTATGATTCAAATCCAGTGTGATTTTAACATCTCAGGAAAAAAGTGCTGAGTGGGAGGAAAAGGAGGATCATCACATGGTCCAGCTCAGTTACCTTGGGCAAGTAATTTAAAGTCTCTGTGCTTCTGTTCTTCCCCTGTAAGTAGGAGATAATCCCTCTTTGCTGCTTCTCAGCCTTGTCTGCACTGTAAGTCCCTTGAGGCCAGGATTGGCTTCCAACAACCTTTTACAGTGACTAGCAGCAGAGATCCACACTAGCACCATTTACTGCTAACTGTAAATGTGCTCTTGGAAAGCTGGAGCTAAGCTCTTAGATGCCCTCTGTCACTATGAAACTGGTTTATCTGAAATTATACTCTCTGAAAACGGATGTGCGTGGGGGGAACCGATAGACATCCAAATCTGCAGTTTTATGGACTGAATTAACTAAAGCCTATGCAAAAATGCCATGCATCAATGAGATCTAACACAGATAATCTGTAAAATATGGGCTCTAAAACCTGTCAGGAGTCACTTATTCTTGCTGTAGGTGTTCTCTCTGGCACCATCTCAGACCTGGCTAAAACAAGGCTTACATCAGTGCATTTCCTACATTCTGATGGTTTGGCAGTCTTGCAGGTCTTAAGATAAAATAATGCACAAAACACTTGTCTTTTGTATGGAATATCACTTGTTGGCTTCTTAGGTTTCCAATAAAGCTAAGAGAAAGGTCCTAGATTCTCTCCTAGATATTCTTTCTTTATCTGACAGTGATATTTGAGAATGAGCTTACATAGAACATTGCTACAGCATCAATTGTATTCTCAGCAATGATATCACCTCTAGATAGTGACTTTCTTCCCTGGAGAAGCTGTCATTTGAAGGACACGCTATTATTGGTCATGAAATTTGATATCTAATCAACTCAAGGCTTTTCCATTGACAGTTTGAAAAACTGGAAAGAAAGGGAGGTTTAGAAGTAGGACCAGGTTCTACACTAAGACTTCCCCTTCATATTTTTCCCATTTTTACTTGTAATGTCAACAAAACTGTACTTAGTACCCTCAAGAGAAAAAATCAGCCACTATTACAGCACACATGGCATAAGGTCATAAGAATGGCCTACATGACAGCAAATAAACTCTATACAGATAACATTTAGCTAAAGCCAAGGGTAAACACAAACAGGAAAATCTAAAGCAACTTGTCTGTGGACCCAGAACAAGCCAATAGAAGAGACAGGGAGAAAACAGCAGTCACTGGACTCTCACTTCATAGAAAGTGCACTGTGTACTGACACAGCAGTGACCATTTCAGGGTCCTGCTCTGAGCTGAATTACACAATGGTCTAGGTTGGGACCTTAAAGATCATCCAGTTCTTCCTTGTGTCTAATCTAATTCTACCCTCTTTCAGTTCAAAGCCATTCCTCCTTGTCCTGACACTCCACGCCCTTGTCCGAAGTCACTCTCCAGCTCTCTTATAGCCACTTTAGGTACTGGAAGGTGCCCTAATGTTTCCCTGCAGCCTTCTCTTCTGCAGGCTGAATAAGGTCAGTGAGTGCTACTTCTGAAAGATATATTTCCCATTTAATACTTCCTCATCAAAATAAAATTTTCACAGGAGAGAAGAGACTGTGCAGTTGATTCATACTGAGTCCAGCTAAAAGGCAAAATTCATGTTTGCAGTAATTTTATATCTCTCAACTCTACAAGCACTACTCAAAGAATTCCCATACTTCTAGATATTGTCTAAATAGCACAGGGAATATTTAAATATCCCCTCTTCATTTTTAATATTTATGGCCTCCATTGGAAACCCCAAATTCTCAATTCTCACATGAACTGAATATGTCCAGTGACTACTTACTAAGAACCCTGTATTCAATATCCACATCTTCTGATGGGCTGAGACATGGTCTTCAACTTGTAGATGAGGACATGAATATTCACACACTTTGTAAATGCTGTGATGACCAATTTAGATTGGGAACAGTCCAACAATCTTCCAGTTAATCCAGTGAAAATAGAGTGGCAAAAATATCAAGGGGTGATCAACTTCCACTTTCTGTGCCACAACAAGTTCTGCTACAAGTCTGCCACACTCAAAAGGTTTTACACCATTATTTTGGCTTTATCCCACTGAAAACTGGTACCTGGAGGGGGTTTGTTTGAATTACTTGTTTGTTTGTCTGGTTTTTAAATGCAGAAAGTTAGGATTAAAACACTGTGAAAGTTCAGTATGCAATAGTTAAATTCCCTTTCAGGCTTCCACCTGGACTAGGTCACCTTGACAAGGTTTAGAAATAGAAATATTTGAGGTTTGTGGTCTTCCTGAGCCAGTTAATACGAAGCCACCCACAATTCTGTTGGCAGGAGTTGTGTAAGCTTTTCCCAGCCAGGGTCTCATCTTCGCATGATTTACATGCACAGTTATAACAGTTCCAAAAAAATGATCAAGCCTCCAATAAAGTTTTGGCAAGCACCATGGTACAGAATGAATTTTGGAAGGCCCAACTTAATTTATTTTGATGAACTTTTCCTTTTCCTATGAGCAAATGCTCCAACACTGTAAATCCCAGAGATTATGGCAGTGTTTTGCCCTCCAATGCCTCCTTTCAGTTCACATTTGATGAATGTCACCCAATTATTTGCTGTGAGCTCATCTGTTATGCTCAGTACAGAATTAGCTGGGTTTGTCTTTTTCTTCCTCCATCGCTAATGACTGGATCATTAATCTGTTTTTCTGGATTTCTACTTTATGTGTTTAATTGGGCTCCTGGCCAGTAGAAATTATACCCACAGACAAATGTGTTTGTCATTAAACACATCTGTCTTTCCTAACCTGTGGTTTTTTTTTCCTCCCTCCACTCATGAGCCACTACTTTTCTTTAATATTTCCACATTCAAGAAAAAAGTCTCATCTAATTTATATCAGCTGGCACTTAAGAAGAGAAACATGAGAAATTTCTCTTTGAAAGCCCTGAAAGTCTGGATATGTTGGCTCATTCCCCCTCCTGACCTGTAATGAGACTGACTGCATCAAACATAGAAGAAAACAAATACGTTCACAAGGCTGCAGAAAAGTACCTAAAATTTGTCATGGAATCTATTTATCTCAGTAATTTCTGTGACATGTCTAGGAACACACAAAGCCATTTCTCATGTTAATGATTGAATATGATTATTTAAAAGCAAGCTTTAAAGCTTGCTTCCTTCTTTTTTTCTTTAGATTGAAGTTCCTCTAGGCAAAAACACCTGTTTATCTAAAAGAGTTTGGAAGGCAAGCAGAATGAGTTAAGAGGTCTCAGACTGTAAAGAAGCCCTAGGTGATGTGGGGAATTGTAGATCACTGTGTATGAGGCTTCTTTATCATCTTCCTGACTGGCTTATGCTGGAACTCATAATTTCCAATGTAAGGCATATATTGATGGAACAAACATGAAATTACTAAATCTCAGAAAGGCCCCTGGGCTAAGGAGGACCCCATCTGCCTCCTGCTGCTCAAAGAATTTGCAGGAAAGTGAGCAAAAAGCTCACATAACCAAATTTTACACTTCTTGTTGATACTAAGTTCTTAATAGTATATAGTTGATGTTATTTTCAATAAACCTCTCACTTGTTCTCCAAGGTGATTCCTCTGCATTCCAGTAGAGTTCCCCTCCTTTCCAATAACATCAAATGAGCTGGTATCAGTGTTGTAGCAGCATCCTGCATCTGTGTTCTCCATCTCCATAGGGAGCCCTGGCATCCCTCCACATTGCTTTAATTTTAGGTTCCCTTTCTCCTTGTGAGCATAAAATCCCCCAAATCAAACTGTGGATTAAAGCACAGAAGAGTCATGGCAAGTTCAGCAGGCAGGCTGCTCCACTTACACCCTTACCAAGGGATTTTGGGGTTCTTCAGAGACAGCCTTGCCTAGGCCCTGCATAGGTTTGTGAGTATGAGGATTGAAAAGCTGTGCCTCCTCTCCCAAGCCTAACCACAATTCCAGCCACAAGAGGATCAGAAGATGAGGAAGAGCATGAACCCAGTGTAATGCTCTTCCTTCTTGATTACCCACTATGACCAGGAAAAGCAATCTTCTGGAGATTTGTGTAGTGAGGATCTCCACTGCCTTAGCATAAATTCCATCATGACAGGTACCATCCAGTCTGAATTATCTCCCTGTGGTTTTCATTAACATCATGTTTTGTGCACAGTCATTGAACAATCCGCAATAACCTGAGTGTGCTGTGGAATTTCTGTGCATGAAGCACCGCCAAGCTGCCTGGTAAATTCAGCAGGCTTAGAAAACATGACACTCTTTAGAGCATCACACCCATCAGAGAAAATTTGCTGTGACAAAGCAGCATTTATTATACTGGCCCAGTCCCTGTTCAGCTCCCTCACCCCTCAGAGCAAAGATGACACAGCTAAAGGACAGAGTATTCTCAAGTAAAAGCATTGCATTTGTTTTAAAAGTAAATCCTGCAGAAAATGTGCAGTTACACCAAAACACAAGCCACATCCGAGCTGCAGGTGCACATCACCCACACAGAAATCAACTTATGAGAAGAGCATAATTGTACACATTAAGCCTTCTTTTGATTTCAGAGGAAACATATGAGTTTGCCAAAGCAATACTTTACATCTTCAGCTGATCAATCAGACAGCGTGATGGGAGGGGAGAGAGTGATAAAAGAAAGTACATCACAAAAAGCCCTAGAAAGAAAATCAATAATAAATAAATAAATAAAGGAAAATGTTAATAATTTTTTTTTTATCAAGAGATGGTTAGGCTGAAGTTCCAAATGTGATACTTGGCACAGAAAAAATGAAACTGTGCTAGAAATGGATGAAAAGCACACAGCAGTGAATAGGAAAGTAGCTAACTACTTACTGCCTGTCTTGCTTTAACAAGAGCTTTTAACTAGCACGTGGGATGCACTTTCTTTCATTCGTATGGATTAATTTCCCCCACTGGAGTGCTGTCCAGCATTTTAAATAGGAGCGAGAGGAGATCAGCTCTAGCAGGCATTATTCACCAGTAAAACAGGTGTAATCGTGTTCATCATTTAAACGTCTTCATCCTATTCGTTTCATAATAAGCTTTTAATGATTCCTTCAATAAAAGACTCAAAGACCAGCCCCTACAAGCTGGAGAGTGCTCCATTGTCCCGCCAAACCGTTTTCTCTACCATCGATCGCAAAGATAAAAATCAATCGTAGCTAAGCAGGGTGAAGTTAAAAATAAATTGCATGGATTGATTTCTGTTAAGACCTTTGGCTCCTAGTTAATGGAGGAAAAAATGGAGGAAAGAAATTTATATTTGAACATGGTGTATTTAGTTTCTATGAAAATAAAGAGAAGGTTCTATACTGGGAAATGAACATTTAATTTCTCCCCTCTATCCTGTTTCACTGCTGAGAAGTCTCACATTAATTAAAAAAAACCAAAAAAAACCAAACCAAAACAAAACAAAAAAAATTTCTCGATTCCTGGGGAAATTTGCCACTTATTTAAGTTTTTTAATTGATAATTTGATTACCAAGGTCAAGAATCCCTATGAATTAGCATCAACTCAGCTGTGGCTGCTGGTTGAAGTCTATTCACCTGATAAATTACTTCAATTCAGCAAATATGCTCATTTAGCCTATTCTTAAATACTCAATAAACTTGAAACATACACTCATGTCCTCCATAAGCACTTTCAAGTGCTCCTAAACAAGCATAGTTACAACCAGTAATAATATTAAACTACTTCTCTGAGCTGGGCTTAGATATATGTAGCTTCTAGAATCAGGAAATTTTTCCCCCTCTATAACATCTCAAAGAGAAATGTCCCCGCACCTGAATTCTAATATTATAAATAGTAAGTATTTTTATTTCTACTGAGGCTGGGGAAAAAAAGGTTATTGTAAATATATCCACCCTGATAAACCAGAAATTGATTCAAATAAAAAGAAAGTATATAAATGCCATTTTGCATCAAATTACTTAAGCTGAAATTTTTGGACACACTCTGATGAGACACCAGGCATCCAAAAAAGGAAATATTATCCATAGGTTTTGTAAGACATTATCAGCGATTGTGGGTGAATACTGACATCTGCATATGTTTTAAGGAAACTTTTCTGATGCAAAAGAAGACTGAAATGGTTCAACAGATTTTGGCAGAAGAGTTTGTTCCTCTGAGCCAGAGGAGTTATTCAGATGTGCACTGTAAGACTCCCACTCAGCTGCACCACACAACAACCTCTGGAGAAATTCTGGATTTGCTCCTTTTCACTCCTGCCAGTGAGCAGGCTGAGAGGCTGCCCTGCTGTGCAACTCCCTGAATTAGGCAAAAGTCTTCCAAGTTCAAACCTACTTCAGAAGGCGAAGAAGAGCCATATAAAAGATCAGTATCACAGAAGAACATTTTCACTTGAACTTTTCACTTTCCATATGTAATTCCTACAATTCCTACAAGAACTGTAGCTGCTTCTATACGGCTGCATGCACAGGATGTGAGTAACCACCGTCCCTTGCTCCTAAATGGCAACACCACAGACCCCATCACAGCCAAGACCCTATCTCTCTTCCCAGCTGCCCTCAAACTCTTTTCTTCCTTCATCACATCAACCTCAAATCAAAGGGCCACCAAGAGAGCAACTGGGCTTTTTGAACATGGGATCATTATATGTCCCAGGAGAACCTGAAGGAATATGGACTCAAAAGAAAGATGGGCAGTTCCAGGGTTCCCAGGAGACTGAATCACAAATGAAATGGCATAGAAAGACAAGAAAGCTTCCCAGAAGGAGAAATAGAAGCAGGGGCCAATGGGAGACAAGACACTTGAGTTTCAGCCTGCAGCTAAACACCTTGATAAATTATGCCATGGGATGGAAAGGGGAAGTGGTACCCATGCTTCCACTCTTTAAAGGCCTTGGGAAGGGATATGGCAGTGCCCCTCAGCATGCCTCTCTGATTAGTGGTGCAAAGCACTTCCCTTTTAAAGGGGAAATGGGCCAGGATCTGAAGCAAAATGCCAATCCTTTTCAATAAAACTTTGCAGGGATCATTCCTTGTCCTTATGAGACCACCAGTCAAAGAGAGATCTGAGAGGGTTCATCTCCAAAGGCATTTGTTTGGCCTGTATCACGCCCAAACCCAAACCAGGTATCAGCTGCTAAGTCTGAGGAGTCTTCTATACCCAGTGGTGTTGTCACTGCCATGGAAAGTGCTGAATGTCTGAGCTACAACTCAGATCAACTTCAGCTCCTCTCCACTGGGATAGCAGAGTCTGCAGCATCCTGGAGAAAAATAAAGACATAAAAAATCACCAAGACAGGTATTGATCACCCATCCACACACCTCTGCACTTACAGCCAGCTCAAATCAAAAAGGCCAAAGTAACCCTGAGGGTCTCCAAGTGCTGACAGAGACAGAAATGTAAGAGAGGAACGGGGACAGCGATAACTGCATGCCAGACTAGGCTGGTATGATCTCTGGGGGGAAAGCCACAAGCAGAAGGGCTTACACAACACAACAAGATTAATAGGGGGATGGAAACATATTTATGAGACCTAGATCTACAGCTGGGGAAAAAAAGAGAAAAAACAATTTTGAGAAACCAAATCCTTTCTCATGTCCCTTAGGATCTTGTGAATATGCCTAAAATCTTACCTGTCCTTTTCTAACTCTATCACAAAAAATACTGTCTCCCTGTAAATTTTGTCCCACTGATATCCTTAGGTCACCAGCACTATAACAGTAGTAGTGCTAGCAGTCCTCACATCACACATTCTGAAGAGTTCCATCACTATTTCTGTCCATCTCCTGATACCCAGGCTGCTGTGTGAAGACACAGTCCTCACACAGGCCAGCCTTGTGAATGTCATCCCTTTCCACGAGCAGCCAGGCTCATCCAAGGCGGGAGTCCAGCCGCCCAGAAGAACCGCTGAGGCACTGCACCTTGCACAGAACCTTTGGGCAGCCAGGAACAGCTCCTTTAACTCAGCAGTACTTTCCTCTCTATGGCACCTATGGGTCTGCCCACAGGAATGCTGTTCTCTGCAAAAAGCCCTGCCCCACAGCAAAGCTGATTCCCAGGGAATGCACTGCCCTGTTCATGTCCCTTGGGACCCCTCAGACCCCCCCAGATAAGCAACACTGCACTGGGACTTCTGTGGCCAGATTCTCCTCATTGCCTGAAATTGTAAGAATCCATGTCTATTTCGTGCAATACAACATGAAATAAGTGGTGACATTTGCTCATGCTTTCCCTCATTTTCAGTGGAAATTTTTGATCTGTTGACAAGGAAACGCACAGATCATTCCTGATCCTCTCTTCACAGAACCAAGCGGCACTGATATTATTTGTTTACTTGTAGGAAAATAAAAAGGTTCTCTCCAAACAATGCCATCTCACTCAAAATAGAATTTCCTGAAAAATAATCACCATTTTCATTAAAGCCTATTTAATTTTCAACACTTTTCAGCCGCCTGAGCAATTCCATTAGAAACCCTGATACAAGACTTGCCTGAAAAATACCTTTCCCAGAATTCCCTCTGTAATTTATTTTTTAACAAATAAATTCTCCAAAGTATCAGTATTCTAGACTCATCCCAAATGACTATCCCTGATCCCTGTGTCTTATAATGTAGGCTCTGCAGATGAGAGTACCATAGCAGTCTAGGTAATTGTCAGGAAATCACATTTTTTAGGGAGTTGTAGGTTATGTTTGCACCTAAGTTTGGAAAGTTATATTGCTTCAGTAACAAGTACTCACTGGAGCACAGCTATGTAATTGAACACCACAGACACGGACATTAAATGGCAAAGTGGATCATCAAATTAGCTCCTTCTGCTATAGTGCACAAGTCCAGACATATTCCAATATTTTCTCACTAATAAATGACTTGTTTTGCAAGTTGTATGAATTTTAAGTATTATTCATGAAAGAAGATTATGATATTGGCTCCTGGTTACACCAGAGCAATACTGTGAATGCAATGAAAACTTATGCATGCAAGAGAGGGTAAGAGTTTCTCTTAATGTATCAATTTATGCAGAATTATCCAATCCAATCCTAGTGACATGATAGGCATGCTTAAATAACTATTGATCAATCAAGTAGGAAGTCAGTCAATAAATTCAGAGTGATCACTTACTGTTTTATTCATAACAATTCTTCCTAGTCTCTCTTAGTAGCTATTTCTTTCTTCCCTCCACATTACCTCTTACATCTTTCCTCATGGGCTATGTTATTTATCTCTTTTGCCTGGCAACAAGTGCCAGTCTTTTCAAACTCTCTTCAACAGATAAAATTTTCAAGCATAAGATCACTCTCATTTTCTTTCTTTGTACTGTAATTCTGAAAGATCCCTTCAGAAGTGCTGCACAAGAGGAACTGTTGATTTATAATGGCATCATAATATCTTCTGTTTTCTTATTTCCTCTATCCATTATGGATCATAGTATCATGTTTGCTTTGAGTGCAGTTAAACAAGTTAATGCTCCTCAGGAATCTTACAGTGCTGGCCTGGTTATCATCTTGGTTAGAATGGATATTCACTTGTAAATAACTCTATGTAGATAATCTAAGACATTGATATGAATATCTGGAATTCATCTTCCCCAATTTTAACTGTCAAAATTTTGGGGTTTTCACTAAGCTCTGCTTACATTCCTTCTAATATTAATGAGAAAGGCATACTCAAAGAGAGACCTAGCTCATGTTGAAATAGGTGAAATAAGAGACAAATTGCCCCTAAAGGCTTCAATCGCTCAAGTTTAGAGGAACACTGCCTTCAGATTTAGAATAAAAATCTACTGGTTTAATGACAAAAGTTAAAAAAACCAAGTTCCTCTCTCCACTCCAAGACATTAATTCTGATTTGTTCCAGAACAGACATATCAGAACTCATGCACCAATGCTTTATGCCGCTATTAAACCTCACCAAGTTCTTAACATTTAATTTGATATTTATTTATTCATCTCTGTCTAGTATTTAAAATTCTAAAGACCTGGCTCCTACACTTCTGTCCAAGATTACCCAGATGAACAACACGCATGAGATGTTGCAAGCAATCTGACACATCCCATAAGAGGCAGCAATACCACATGGTTTGTGAGACTAATACATCCAGGACATATCAGCATTCCTACATATGTACCAAGCACTCTGCATATCCCATTGACCATATCCCGGATTTAACACACCTTCAGCTCAGAGTGTGCTGGGAATCTGAAGTGCCTGCGTGTCACTTGAGCTCTGCATGGGCTCAATCACTGCCCAGCATCTTCAGCCACTTACAGCAGGCTGCTGGACAGGCAGAAACCCTGCCAGTGTGACACAAAACACAGGGAAAGGGATAGACAGCCTGAGAATGCAGAGTCTCCTGCCCAATGCAGCAGCAATGTTCTGTGTGTATATTTAACAGCTTTTTAAAGTGTGGGGATGTGATTTTCAATTCAAACACCCATTAAGCTATAATAAAACCTTGCTAAGAATAGTCAAGACACTTGAGTATTACATATACATACATGCATGTGTTTGTACACACACACACACACAGATTTTTTTTTAACTTGAAGTTTTTAGAAGCTAATAGCCTGAGCTGCTCACTGCTGATTAGAGGCAGAGGAATACACACACCAGGCCCACGTCCTCACTGTGAAATCAAGATTCTAAACAGAGTGGCCTTATTTTAACACAGATGAGAGCTGTGGAGCGAAAAATATCTGTAAGGTCTCATGCTTAAAGAGCTGGATGTTCCACAACATCCTTAGCCGCAGATATAAACCACCACACTAAGAGAGTCTCTCTAAAATACTCCTTGGAGAACAGAGCATTTATCGATTGGAAAGCCATTGCTTTTAGTCAAATCATGCCTTACTAAGTAGCAAAAACTGAATTCACAGTGTTTTCTAGCAGTGGATCTCCACTGAGGCCAAAGGAAGCAGTAGCAGACTGGGTTTCGTGGGCGATTAAGGGGAGCTGTGGCTCCCATTGCAGTAGGTCATCTCCAGAGCAGCACACTCCCCTGCTTTCAGAAGTCTGCCAATGTTGCTCAAATGCATGCAGTTTTCATACTGCAGTCCTCCCAAGCTACAGGGACCAGTCTTCCACCTAATGCCAGCACAGAATTATCAGTCTTCCCTTTTATAAGAAAGTCTGACAATAAACACAGCAAATCTTTCTCATAATTTGGATATAGTCAAGAAAAATGCTCACTCAAGGAAATAAAATAGGAGCCTAATATAACCCAGTCTTATTCAAAAAGGGAAGCATGTGTCTTTTTTGTACCACCTGAATCCAGTCTTCATCTCATTTTGTTCTCCCTGATTCAGCATTGGAGGCAAGCAGTTAACATCACCATGTCTGTAATTTCTGTGTCTCCTGAGCTTCCTGCAATCTGGAATCACCACAGCCTGGCCCTCAGTTTTCCACCAAATGGTACATCTTCAGGAAGTGTTCTTCCAGACAGTACTATTCATTCTCAGTCTTCCACAGACACAAAATTTAGAGAGATGGCCCTGTTCCATCCAGCCTATGTATTCTCAAAAAATCTCAAAACCACGTAGTTTCTCATTTGATTTCTGACACTTTCTCCTCATCTCCAGAATCATCACCAACTGACAAATTCACAGACATCTTTCACTTTGAAGTTGCCCTGCAACAACTTTCCTCGATTTTTCTGCTATTTTCCCTCCTGCAACAAACTTTGGTTCACCCTATTAGCATTACTTGACTGTCAAATCAGCATAAACCTTTCCAATTGCTAAAATAATCATTCACACCTTTCCTTTGCTCTTCTCTGTTCTCCCCAGTTCATTTCTAGTTCCTTTGTATTTTACAATTAGCCACACAAATAGCAAGTTGTGAACTTCATGGACCCTTAATGAACAAATTTTAAAAATATATGATTCAAGGCAAGTGATGATCAGAGAGATCAAGTGCTGTATCCCAGACTGCAGAGCCAACGGGATGGACTCTTAAGAACTGTGGTCCCACATGCTTATCCTGAGAATATCCTAAGAATATACCCAAAGAAAAAATCCCTCGTGCAGGTAGAATTCATGTCCCATTTGCATGAAGCCAACGTACCTGGATGAAGATGTATTCATCCTGAACAACCAGGGAGCTGACGTCGATGGAGCGCGAGAAGGGCCCGCTCCTCTTGGTCTCGGAGCACTCCTGGATCCGACAGGTCAAATAGTGGGTGTCTGCAAGGGGAGACAGGGACACGTCACAAATGCCACTTGTCTGTAAACACCATCAGCAGCTCCAAAGAAGGTCTTATCTCCAACTAGGCAGAAGTTCTTTCAGGATCTGCCTCCAGCCTTTGACACTGTAACTGCTCTCTGAAGTTAGGAGTTCACCACACTTTGACATTGGCCATTCCCTTCCCTGTTGTGCAGACATCCCTCAGGAGACTGAAGTTCAAAACCCCCCATCAATGGAGGGTACCAACCATAAATGCATCAGAAAGCTGCTGATGAGACCAAATAGAGCAGAAGTCACCCAGGTAGAATTCACCAATTCCTACACCCTTCTGGAAATCATATCCCTGTCTTCCCTCTGAAACCTCCTAGCCTTGTTGACTGGTTTTAATTGTGGCAATAAAACACAAAAAGAAAAAAAAAGCCTAAATCAACACTATTAAATTTAACTTATTTTTCTGTGAAAATCAGAAGTATCTCCCAAAATTAAGTGGGTGGTTTGTTTTTTTTTTTGCTATGTTTCAGCAAACACAGGCTAGGAATGAAAATGCCACGGTCATGAAATAACATGAGTAGCTGAAGATTCCTAACAGCAGTTATATGCGCTGCAAGAATCATCAAATGCTTCTGTCTGGAGAGAGGAACAGAAGACCATCACACTAATGGGATCCTGTCAGGCCTTGACATTGCCTGAGAGGAGGAACGGGACTTGGAGAAGAACATGAAAACAACAGAAGGAAAAGGCAGATATACAGAAAGTTAGAACAAGAAGAGACGTGCTCACCTCTAGTAAGTTGAGAGAAGTTATAGGGGGTTAAGCATTATTTCACTCAGGCTAAGAAAAGGCCTCACGAAACAGAACAATGAGTGCATTGTGTTTCTGGATGTGTGTAATCTAAATATGCCATCTCTGCTTTTCAACTGCTCTTCTGAAAACTGCAAATTAGGAAGAAAATAAAAATACTACTAAGATGACAGCTGGAGTGATAAAAGGGTCATATCTTTTGCACTCTGGCACTTTATAGGCCTCCTAGATTCAAATGCTTCTTTGCTTTTCTGCAAAGAGTGAGGACAGAACATCAATGAAGCAAGTTTGTAAGGGCTGGGGTGAGCCTGGTGCAGTGATTTGAGTTCACAACAGAACTTTCTGACATGGATCTTGTCAAACTGAGCTCAAAATGATAAAAGAGAAGTTTAAAAAGACAATCACTAGCCCAGTAAAGCTGTTTACAGGATTCTCCATCACAAAATAATACTGCCTTGTCCTTGGTCTGTGTCCATCCAGTTACAGCAATATGTGGGGCAGTGGAAAGCTGTGGGGGCACAATTGAAATTCTCTGAGATTCAGGCAACTGCCTTCCTAAATTCTAAAACAAGATTCATAGACTGATAGTTTCCTCTCTTATAATGTTGTCCCAGCAACACACTTAAAAATGCAAAAAGAATGCAAGTCAGAGTCATTAATAATAAGACTAATAATTTCTAAATTATTTTGTCTAAAAGAGTCAGAAACTACAGCCAAGCTTTAATCTAATGAAGGTCCATGCCCAACCACCCAGTGAGTGAAGGCCCCTGTTTAAAGGCTGCAGACCTGGTTCTGGGTTGATGCACCAGGGATTCCAGGTTAATAAGGGCTGAGTCAGAGCAGTCACACAGGTCTGGCGTAGTAATGAAATCGTAGTCCCAGTGAGGATGCTAAAGCAGCAGAAAATGTTGCTGGTGCCAGCTCAGAGTACTGGGCAATGATTAAGGTGAATGGTGAAAAACACCTGACATAGAGACAGTGCCAATAACCAGAGTATCAGAGCTGCGCTTTCTCCCAGCATAAAATTCCAGCAGCAGCAGCAGAGAGGTCAGACTTTCAGCTGGCATAAATTAAAGTTCTTCATCAACTGATATACACACACTTGGCCCAGAGCTGCTATTTAGCTCCTCACTGTGGAACTGAAGACAACCTTGCAGTGGATAAAAGCAACTTCTCAGAAAACAAGAGGGTCTTATGTGCTGCCATGCTATCCAAAGAGATAAACAGCAGTGACTTGCTCTTTGAGGTAGCTCTAAAATTAGGCAGAACAAGGAGGAGAGGTCAGGAGTTGTATTTTTAGAAGCTCATTCCCTCCAGTACGTTCTCCCACACAGTCGCCTGGATATTCTTATCCTTCCAAAAAGGGGATAATTTGCTGCTGCTGAGTGACAGAATGGGAAGAGGAATAAAAACCTGTCACAAATAAATGCAGATAAATCACAAGTGTTGACATGACAACGAGCTTCCTGCCCATTGGAAATGTGTCATTTTGAGTGTGTTACACCAGCAATCAAATATACTCAAAGAATGGCACCTGATTAATATTCACAAGGAGATGGTGGTGAAGAAGGGGGGGTAGCTCACTACCCATTTTCCATTTAGTCTCTTGTTTTATTTATTTTCATATATTTTATAATACAAGCCTATTTAAAAAAAACAAACACAGACACAAATAATATCTCTTTAAACCTCTCTGCTTTAGTATACCAGATAAAGTTGTGTTGCTTTTTTCCTGCTTCCACAAAGAAATTTTTTTTACAATCCCTTTCAAATACATTAAAAATCAGGTAAAAATATAGCACCATCCAGTTCCATTCCCATTTGTGTGCAACTTGAAGCAAGAAACAAGCTCAAGTCTCTGCTCAAGCTTCTAAGGGTGCCATTCACAAGGCACGTCTTCTCACATAGAAAGAACAGGGTCTCTCAACAAAAGCCTCCATTAAGAGAGAAGAGGCCATCCTAACTTCCAGGCTATTATCAGCCTCTCCTCCAGAATGAGGTAATTTTGCATCCCCCTTTTGGGCAGCCACAAGGTAAAAGGACATTCACCCAGAGGGGCAGCTGACATGAGACTAAGCCATGCCTCCAAAGCCTTGCTTACCTTTCACTGGGAGTTGTATTGCCTAAGGGAGGTTGCTTCTATCTGGGCACTACTTCCAATTTATATATTGTCCTATACAACACCAGAATTAAAGGGTTTGGGGATTTTGGTTTCTTTTAGCAGGTTGGAATTTTTTTTGTAACTTTTGGGATTTTTATAATGTTCCACTGCAAAAGGAGTTGAGAAGGGCTCCCTACTTCCCAGGCAGCATTAAAAATTCCTCATGCTTATAAGCAACACCAGCCACTTCCTCAGCTCATCTGTGAATGTGGCAATATGGGCATCAAGCAGCCTGGAGGGCTTGCTGCAGCTCCAATTCCAGCGTCCATGCCTCCACACAAAGCCTTTCCATTTCCCTTAGGATTAGGGAATGACTTTCACAGCCATTTTCCAGCTGAGGAGCCTGAACCACCTCCTCATTGCTATTTAACACAGTCTTCCATCTTGAGATTCTGGAGTGTATTTTTACCCTTTTTGAAGTGACAAAACGGAAACAATTTCTTGAAATTGGAAGGGACAAACTGGTGAAATAAGCCAAGCTACCATGTCTCGTCTTTTCCATGCCAGCTTTGGCAGGAAGCAGGAGCACAAGAGGCTTTCTCCCCAGAGATGTGGGTTCCTGAAGGGAGGCAGTGAAACAGACAAAGCTGTTGGGCGGCAGGCTGCAAAGGGCTAACCTGTGTGCAGGTGACTGTGACTTAGGACAGAAAGTCCTGCCGCCCTCCTGGGATGGCTGGCCAGCGCGGCTAACAGGGAAAAGGGCAGCTGATAGAGACAAGTTGCATTGGCAGATTGGCTCAGCTTAAATCAGACCCTGGTATCAGGCAATACTTAAAATCATAACATCATGAAGGTTTCTATGAGATGGAGAAAAAACTCACTGGCCTCAATAATTTTTCCCACAGAGAAAAAGACATGTAGACTCTCCAAGAATTAGTTACCCTGTTTTATCCTTTTGGTTACCTTTTCTCCCCCTCTTTTTCCCATAATTCAGATCCTGTTTATTGCAGTGTATCTGTGAGCGGGGTGAAGATTAACTTACTGAACATCAGAAAGTTCAATATATCCTTCCCAGGAATGCTGGTGGGTGCTTGTGTCAGTGTGATCATAATAGTCCCCTTGCATCCAGCCCTGTCCCTGCTGCTGCCTATTACACTCTGGCAGAAGGCACAATGCCCAAGGCTCCTACATGTTTTTACAATTTAAAAATGCAAGCCTCGATTATTATTCTGCTACAATGACTCTGCCAAGATGTCGAAAAAATGTGAAAAACTTCATCTGCTACAAAAGATGGGAACAGCTTGAGATAAGATAGGCACTGGAATTATCAGCATCTTGCAGTATTTAAGGAGACAAGGCACAGGGGCAGATGGGTTTTTCAGAGACACAACCATGACTGGACAGACAAAACCACGTGGCAAGATATCTTGAAGGACAGTCACCAGAGAGGTGAACAGGACTGCCAGCTCCCAGATCCATAAGCTTATTGACAGCCCTGACTTATTTATGGATGAACGAGATTCCAGCATGCCCCACCACCTGTTCCCAGCTCCAGAGCTCCTTTTAGGCTCCAGTGTCTGAATTGGTATTAGACGGGTTCTTGAGTCCCATTAATGCCAAAAGGAAAAAAAAATTAAAAAATTTAAAAATCATCAAAATCAGGAGTCTAGTCCTAAACAACCCTTCCATTTCTTCCCCTCCCTTCTCCACTTTTTTTTTTTTCACTTAAAAACATGGAGGAAAACAGAAGAAGAAAAAAGAAAAATGCCCAGCCTAGGAGAATCATGTATTTTTCAAGCAGCCAGTGACATTGAAGGCATGGATTCTTCTATCTGAGTTAAACTAAGCAATGGGAATACTTAAATCTATGTCTGTTAATGCATCAAACAAGTGACTGAGCCACCAGACTGACCTAAAAGAGGCATTAGAGAAGCCTTTCCTTCCTTTTGCATAATACTGAGGAAAACTTTCATGAGAAGCTTTCTGATCAAGAGGAAGTAACTGCAGGGCCCCATTTTCCAGCAGGTGTAAGTGCCTCAGTTATTTCACTGAGCACATGAAGGCCCAATTTGGTTGCAGAACTAACTGGGAGAAAAGTTCAGTGCCCCATTCCTGAGCACCCAGAGCTGAACAATATCACACTGGGGAAGTCTATAGCTGTGAGGCTGTCATTTCTTTGTAACACAAACGAATATTGTTTCAAGCCTTAGAACCTCTAACTGGAGCAGCACTGTTCTTTTGTGCTGTGCTGGGAGAGGAGTCCTTGGTACAGGCCAGCAGGGCCAGCACAGCCCCACAGAGCTGGGATGGCAGCTGCAGTGGGGCTGTTTTGCTGACACCACTGGCCAGGCCTGGCTTCCAGTGAAACCTTTAACACCATCAGCTGCCAATTTCAAAATGCTGAATTTATATATTAAAACAAGAACAAAGAGCAAACCCCTGAGCAAACAAGACCTGAAGGGAGAGAGCTGTCTTTAAGCTGGGGATACATCTTTCAAAGATTTACATCCTTGACATATCCAATATTCAAATAGCTGGGTGAGCAAGTTTAAACTTAGTTTGAAAACAGACTCCATCAGCACTTTGCTTGCTTGCTTGGGATTTTTTTATTTGCATTTGACCACTTCTCCCATCATAGCTGTGACAGTACACACAGCAGCAAAGGCACTGAAGATGCCTCCCTACCTTGTCCACCCACCTGTCGGCCTGTATTGCTTTTTCCACATATTCAACAAACAGCTGTCACCCCTGAGCTGTTATTGCCTGGTTATTTATTCAGCTGCCATCACTAAATAGCAGTGGGAGGCCAGTGAGTGATTTTAGAATATCCACAACCTCAGAGAAGCCATCTTGACAGACAAGAGTTTGTTCACACATCTGGCCTACGCAGCACTTGACTAAAACAGAGAAAAGTTTGCAAACAACAAAAATGAGGCTTTTTTTTCTCCCAGAAATCCTCTAACTCCTTAATCGTATGCTGTTTTTCTATACTGTCCCTGCACCAAAATGGGACACTTGTTCCATTGCTCCCACTTCCTCATGCTGGAGTAAAGTACCACACAAGGAGAATCTGCTATTACTGTGCTGCAGTTCCTGTGAGAAATAGCTAAAACACTTCAGAGAGAGTAAGTCAATTTGCATCTAATATCATGTCTTTGCTGGAGATTGACTATGTAGGAATCCATTCCACTGCAAATGTGACTAGATTTACTTCAGTGAGGGGTTAAGAAATTTTTTTCCTATTTCCTGCTTCAGATCCAGGCACCTTTTCAAGCCTGTAATATGCTGGTATGGAACACCTATTCATACATTATGAGCAAAACTAAAACATACTTTCAATACAAGACAAAGGGGCATAGGGACGTTCTGGCTGGAGGACAAGTCTGGCTGCAGGTAATTTCTCAGATTCTCAGGTACCGCCTAGCTGTTCTGAGCGCCTCTGGAAATGCATATGGTACAGTGCTGGTAGCCCAGCTCTCTATGATGGATGTAAACTACATGATACTGAAACAACAGGGAACAGAATAGGTGGGTTCTTAGCCCAACAGACTGTGCTTCTGTCCACCCCCTCCACAGACACAAGCCCTGTGGCCCGCGACTCTCCCCTACAGCTTCAGGATAAGAACATCACATCAAACCCCATGACCCACGTCTCCCCTACCAATTAAAATGTAAATGGGGAGGTAAAATGGGTAAAGTGGATTCTCATTCCCACTCCATTATTGGCTCAAAGCCCAGTTTTTAGCAGCGGCTGCAGGCACTCACGTCCATCAGCTGTCCGGGCTTCCATGTGCACAAGGTCAGGTTCTTTATCCAAACCAGCCACTGACCTAGGAGGAGAGAGACAGAGAAGACAGTCAGTCAGCTGAAAGGCTGCAATCAGACAGAGCTGGTGAAGGAGCACAAAGCCAGTTTAAACCTACCTTGGGACACCTGGGATGTAGGTCTCCAACCTTTTAACAACTCGTCTCCTTTGTATTTCCACACAGACCGTGCTCAGGGGCCCTACACCAACCTCCCGAGGCACAGGAGAGTGATCCTGCCTGTCCCTTGTCTACAAGATCAAGGCTACTATGACTGTTCTAGTGATAGCACAGAGAGCTGGTCCCAAGACCCAGTAAAATCAGAGTTCTGGCTTAATGCTGAAGGAAAAACAAGGGCACAGCAGCCTCATGCCTTCAGAAAGCAAATTAAAAGGAGGTTTTTATTTGGGTGATTAGAGACATGAAATACTAAGTTTCCTGATTCGCCTCTGGTTTGTTGGGCAATCTTCCTATTCTTTACCTCCTTTTCCCCATCTTCAGAAGAAAAACTTGTGTTGCACATATGGTGAATTTCTGATTTTAAAAAGGTGAGAAAGTATTCATTATTCACACCATGATCCCATGCCATCCATGGTCCTTGACAACTACCAAAAGAGGCACAAGGAGTTTTTTAATATCACTTGCTGGAACTCAAGCACCCCAAGTCAAATCTTCCCATGCATTGTTATTTACTCCCTAAAAATATTTTTCAAAGCACATTAAAAAGATACTTTTCCTCCTGGAAGAGGGAAAGTCAAGCCCAGAACAGAAATGTTATTATTAGTGTCCTGGCTGATAAGAATCACTGAGAGATGAACATTTAGTCCTAGCAATGGCTGGCAGGGGAAAAAAAAATCCATAGATGTCCCTGTGATTTATGGTGCTGCTTCTCCTGAGTTAACCAAAGGGTTAGATTAAAAAGGGACAATGACAAAAATCAGTTTCTAATTCGGTGGGAGTTGAATTTGATACAGTAGATTGTAAATAATAGATTCCCTCTGAGCCAGCCAACGTTCAGAACTCCCTAATGTTCTGAAAACATTTTCATCACATTCTTTTGCCGTTTTCATCCTTGAGGCATCAACAGCAAAAACAGTAAAAATAATAATAATAATAATTTTAAAAATACAGATGCTCTGATACATTTTTGTGAATCCCACAAAAAACACAGCAACTGAAGCAATGACAAACATATAAATGTGCTGGAGTTCAGCTAAGATCAGGCAGCACTGCAAATGTCAAAATAACTACGTTATGACCCACTGTGCAGGTAACTGAATCTGGCACTGCTTGTTAACGAGAGCACCACATCGACAGCAAGTCCATTCACAACACTCGGAATTGTGGCCAGAAGTTACCAACACAACAAAACAAAGCAGCACAGGCAGGGCTTTCATCATTCTGCTCACAGTGAGAAACAGTCTGCTCCTTAATCGCTACCATCAGTTTCAGGGTGATCCCACAAGGAAGAAGGGCTGTCTGTTATTGGCAAGGATGCCAGAATGAGCCTGAGTTCCTGTGATCACACAATTATTGGGATCAAAGCTTCCCAATATATGGACATGGTTAAAAGTGACAATAGGATACACAGAAATTCCTTTAAATACCAGTGAAAAATATTACAGTGTGCTGCAGTATTAGTCCCCAATGTATATAGAAAGCAATCTTTCTAGTTCATTGCAGAGGTTTTCTGCCTTTTTCAAATGAGTAGCACTAACTGCTGTAATTTCAGTCACTCAGTAACCATCACCCTTGTGTATGACATGCAAATAGAGACAGATGTACATGCTTACCATCATATCTATTCATCACAACTTAATGAAACAGAACAGTAATTCCAGCACTTTGAGGTAAAGGTTGGGAACACTTTAGGCACTTGCCCTGCAGCCCTTACCAACAGGTTTCCTACTTAAACTCAGCCTTAAATGCACTCTCCTGGCATCCATCCTTCTGCAAGCCAGACACCAGGCTCCTACTCAGAGCTACTTGCTGCATCCTGACACACATCTGACAGCGTCAGATGGCTCCACGTGGCCCCCTGACATCCTCTGGGTCCCTCCCCTCCAGATGGAGAGGGCACTGTATCTCCCCCTGCAGCAATGGGGCTAAACTGTTTGGCTCAGGTAATAAGAGACATCAGTCTGCCACAGTACTATTCATTTTAAAAGGGATTGCAATTAGAAGAACCTAAGTATATCCTAACAAAATCCAGAATACTCATTACCATTGTGCATTTGCACGCATGAGCTCTGTGGATCTACTCATAATGCCTTTCAAGTGTGCACCAGGGAATGAGAGGGATCTCCTGAAACATGTCATTCTAGCTTGAAGTTCCTTTCCACTGCCATCTACTTGTTCCCTTAATTAGTTTTGACAAGCCTAATTGTTCTTTTCAGAATAACAATGATGACAAAAAAGGACTAGCACACAGCACACTCCTAGTACTCCTCTGTTCACCAAATAGTGCAGTACAAGTTGAAAAGCTCACAAAGTGCTCTGCAACACAAAAGCAAGACAAGCTGCTCTATCTGCAGGCAGATAAGGGTGAGAAGTGATGCACTGGTCTTCCTTCCTTCACCCAAACCAAGTTGCTTTCTTATACCAATGACTGATTGCAAAACAGATCCCAAATCAATGCTGTTTCTTCATGCCTCACCTCACATCTGTTCCCACTGGCAAGGAACAGAGCTTTGTTTTGCATTGCTCTGACTCTTGAATTCAGGTATTTTTAGTAAATGGTCTCTCATCATTTGTCTGGAGGAGCTTTACATGAAGAATGCAAAAAAGTCAGCAGTGGGAAGAGCCAGATCCCGAAGCACAGCTGCAAAAACACACACACAGACTCTAAAGCTATCCCTTTATCCTTGTAATTCTCTAGCCTTGAGAACTCACTACAACAACCTCACAAGTGTGGCAATACAGCAGCAGCAACAAAACAAGAAGAGACACTTTCACAGCCTTGTATTTTCTTACACTCTGAAGAACATTTGGAGGATGCACTGCCCAATATTATTTAAGCAACTAAAGCACGTTGAGGAGAGATGTCAGCATCCACTGACTTATACATCCAAGTGTAGCCCACAGAGTGTGGTGGCTGGGAAAGGCTTTCATGGTGCTCTACCTAAAACACCTGTCCAGAGGCTTATAAAGACATGAGAATTTAACACTCAGGAGCCTGAGGTCCTGACCCATGGTCACGCAGATCTGTGCATATAAACTCCAGACAGCAAAATTTAAACCAAGGTTCACAAAATGCACCTGTGTGTGCTGCTGTGATAGCTGTAGGGAGTAAAATAAGGCACCCTCACTGTGAGGAACTGAGCTAAATCAACATCATCCACCATCCCTATTCATTAATCACCCCTGGCATGACAAAATGCTGAGACCATGCAGGCAGTAGTGACAGGAAAGGTCAGTTTTTCCTGCTGACACTTTCCCCAACTGCTGCAAAAGCAGTTTTCAAAATGTGGAGCCTGCAGCCAGAATTGCAGCAGGCATAGGATAATTTTCCAATTAAGAATTCAAACTACCTCTGAATTCCATTTAAAGGAAGAATTGTTAGGTTTTTTTATATCTTCTGGTGCTGCTTTTCCTTTCTGTTTTCATGGTAGCTCTTGATTTTCACAAGATCCTTCCTGTCTTCTTTTCAGAAGAGAATTGTGTGCTCTTGAAGGATGGACATGATCCTGGCAAGATCCTTATCCCTATCCTGAGGGAAGAGCATTGTGCATGGATGCACATTTACTAGGCCACTCTGCTAATACTGTATCTCTGACTGGGAGGGAGAACAGCCAATAAGGGGAAGGAAAACACAATATTCTGCACTTTAACTATTCCTAAAGTGTTTTCTTGTAGTTCCCAACTACAAGGTGTTATACACTTCAAAATAAAGAATGCCAACACATGCAAAGAAAGGAAAAAAGAAAACCAGAGACTTTTCAGGTTACCTGCCTACGGCACACCCCAGCTCATGTTTTCTACCAACTCTAATGCCTTTCCACGGAATAAACAATTCTTGCACTTTTTTCTACCCATTTTGCATTACTCACCAGGCATTTAAAGGTGAAAAGGATTGACATATGTCTCCTCTACCATTTTAAATGAAAACAGCTGAGCAATTCCAACTGCCTCTGTTGATCCTTGCTCCCTAAACCATCAACTGAGAGTAAGAGATGCTCTATTCCTCTGTCTCCTGGACCCAAGAGTTCAGGAGGTTTGAGTGAGTATCACTGAATGTGAGCAACATTTTTGTTTGGGAATTACCACAAGATAAAAGCAAAAATTCAGGTTACAGGAGTCAGCCTTTCAAACTTGATCTGGAACCTGCTGGACTGAGCTTTTTGCCAGGGGTGTGTCTAGTTTCTGATCAGTCAAAGTGGAATTCCCCTGCTTTGAAAACAAAATCAAAACTTTTACAACAAATTGAGACTCCCAATATGCTGACTTGAAAACTCATTTTTGCAGGTTAAGACATCAGACTGAAGGCAATTGCCAGTGTCTATGTAAAGAGACACAGGAAACAGATGGATACTACCTAGCAGGATATTGTGCACTAAATAAGGGCTAGAAACATCAAGGAAAAAGGCACATTTATTGTACAATAATATGTAAAGGAGGAAAAACTCATCCTCTTGCTGCAGGCAACTGAAGTTAAATTAGTGGATGTTGCCAATTAGTCTGATGCAATTTTAATTCTATTCTGCTCCAGAAGTGAGTAAACACTTTTGTGTTGTACCAGGCAAGCAGTGCATATTTCTAATTCATCCAAGCAACACAAGAGCCATGCCCATGTGCATTTATGGAAGCAGGAACTAATTCATTCAATTCCCACTCAACTGACCTGGAGTTTTCCACATGGAGCCCTTGCCCAGTGACACATACCTTTTCAATAGGCTTCTCCTCTCTCTGATACTGCATCACATTTGTCTAGGTATCAATAACTGCAGTTGGCTTCAGGTAGTCAAGGTGATTCATGAATGAGTTGGTCTAAAATCACCTCCAGCAGACATTAACTCTGGGCACCTAACAGCCCCCATACACCCAACCTGCACACAACCCTGGGCCAGCCACCATAAACTACCATAGTTAAGAGCTATATAAATATTGAACTGTTGGGGCAAAGAATGTGTTTATTAAACACACAAATACAGCATCATTCTGTGTGTCTGAGCCAGGGGAGACGCTGCTGGATGTGTTAAGATGTGATGAGGTCTCTGAAGAGTTATGGGCAAAACCTCCTTGCACAGCATATTTCAAATGAAGCTTGGGAAAAAAGCTGGGCAGGAAGATACTGTAAGGAACTGTCTTAGCTCGGTCCCCGGAGCTTTCTACATCTTTTCCAGTGCTAATTTCCGTGATGCTGCAGTCCTGGACATCGGCAGAAGTAATTGTTGTGAGACTTAGCTTGCAAGATAAGGGAAAAAATTGCCAAGTGTTTATTCTCAGCTAATTTCTTTTCAGCAAAGCCAATCCTTTTTAAAATGGTCCCAATCAATTTTAAGGAGGTTTTCTGCATGGTATCTCAAAAACAAGGTGTTCATGGCATCTGCACGTCTTTCCATATGCGCATTCATGCATGTGCCCCCCTGCACCTCATCCCCACTAATACCAAATGTCTAAACCTGTGCCTTCCCTGTAAGTTCAGTGGATCACAGGCCCCTGAACCACAAAGTTTCTACACACAGTTCTTTTATGCATAAACTGAACCAAGAAGAGGAAAGAAGTCCAAATCAATCCTTTCCTTGAGGGGAAAACTGACATTTAGGCTCAACCATGTAAACCACCACCAGAGAATCCATTAAAGGTAGCAGGCTCTGCTACACAAAGCATCATTTCTTTCTCTTCTCAGTACATAAAAGAAGGTACTCTTTTTATCACAGAAATTAACAGGGAATACCTTTAAAGTATATTTTGCAACAGCAAAACTGCTGTTAGTTAATATTTTTTTCTTCTCCCTTTATGCTAACACCAAAATCTATGCACAAATAAGGCTGTGTCTAGTTCTCATCCAGGTCATAGGTCTTAGTCCTTTAAAGTCCTGTGGCATTTTTCCCAAACCTATACCATAAATCCCAAAGAATATAACCACATTCTCATGAAATATATTTGAAAAATTTTGCAGGTAGGAGGCCAAAGATCCTTATTCACAGCCTGGTCAAGGTTTGAAAGGACCAGTAACACAGGCAGGGCATGTGCTCCAGGTGCTATCCTAATTTCCCAGTGGTGCCTTTGAAATAGCTCCTTATGGGGACTGAGGCTCATGCAGGGAGTGTGTCAGCTATGCCAAGCCAGCCCTGGCTGCTCCCAGGTGCAGCCCCAGTCCTGGTGCTGAGGAGCTGGATGTGCCGCTCCTGACTAATCGGGGTACAGCTGATCCAGGCTATGCAAAGGCAGTCCTGAGGGTTTAGGCCTTATCCTAATTGAATAAGAAGCCTTTTTTTTTTTTTCCCAAGTCCTAGCAGTACCAGCATCAGGATATGGTGGAAGCAATGAAGCATCAGCTCATCAAGTTAAGACATCACTGTCCTGAAGGCCTCTCAAAGCCTGAGTGCACGACACACCATCAGCTCCCTACCCCAAATGCATCTAACATCAACAATGCTGCTTCAGAGAGGGCATTTCTAGAGAGGAGGGAGGGGATTTTCCTGAGGTTTAGAGGTCTGCAACTTTTAAGCACATTCCAACACAAGGGTTTGATTCTGTTTTGCCTTCTTCTGGAAGGGTCACTTTTTTGCAGGACAATTTCACTTTCATTATTCTAAATTTCAAGTCCCTTTAGGAAACAAGAATAAGAGTATATTTTTGGATTTTTGCATTTGCTTAAAATTAGCTTAGTGCCTACTATATTATGAAGCCCAGTTAATTAATGTTTTCCCAGTGCTTGGCTACCCTCCTTTGAAAGTCATGTACATGGGGAATTGCTATAGACTATTGCTGTGCTTTTTCATGAAACATGAATCAGACCTGCTTCGGATTACTTTACAAAAGCAAAGTACATGCTCAAAGACCCCTCAACTCAGTCTGGCAGTCCTGTAACCAAAGATTTCACTGGGTTTACTCCTCTCCTTCAAAGGAAATGTTTGTAGGACTTGTAATATTCTTCCAAGTTTGTTTCCTAGCAGAAGTATCTTCAACATGACCCATTAAAGAAATATTTTACACCAAAATAAGGATTATCAGATACTGTGTGTTTAATTGGCCTCATTTGTACAAACGTTTTCCAGTTGTAAATATGACATGCCTGAAATGCTAAGGTTCAGTGATTCAGCTATTAACAGAGGCCTAGGCACAATAAAAGACCTCCAAAAAGCTTCAGAGCAAGAGCATCATTTAATAAATGAATGCAGCAGTTGATGGATAAAAATAAAGCCTAAATTGTCCAAAGAGGGGATGCCAGTATGAAAGTTGGCACAGACAATATGTATAGGATTTGCTGATGAGCCTCACATGCCTAAGAGCATTGTACATTGTATTAATTAAGGAAGAATGAGTCTCTACATTCCCTTTTGCAGGATATTGTGAAGAATCACCATGGGATAACATCTAATATTCTGGAAATGAATTTGTGGTTCATTTCATGCACTTTGGGGAAAAAACAATATGAAAAAAATAGATTTGTTTCACAAACCTTTTGTGACAGTTGTTTCTCTGCATTTCAGACACTAACCTGAAGAGAACAAATGGTTTATTTCCTTCTTTGACTTTTAGCCATCAGCCAGAAAAGGAAGAGGGAAAGAAAGGAATGAAGAACAAAGGTAAGGAGAAGAAATAGAGAGTAGAATGAACTACTCTGTTCTGGACCAGCAAGCATAAATGCATCAATGTGTCTCCTTGCCCCCAAAAAATCACACTCAATTAGCTGCTGAGAGTGAGATGCTCATTTGTCTCAATACCACAGGAGGAAAAGACAAAGAATCAGGAAACAAAAAGGATTCTGGCAGCAGGCAGATATCTGAAGACAGGCTCTGCCTGTAGAAACAACAGGTTGGTGTGGCTCTGATTTGTAAAAGCAACAGTGTTATGAGGTCAGCAGATCACCAAGTGTCTCATGACAAGTTTGCATCCGAGACAGAAGCACCCTCACAAGCAGAATGGAGATGAATAAAAGAGACACAATCACATGCAGGTCTCTGTCAGTGAGAGAGCAACAGTGCAGCAGGAGAGACCAGAGAAACCAGAGATCTTCTGTGGGTCCTTTGCTCCAATGTAGGCAGGTGAACAAACAACAAGGAGACAAGGATGCCCAGGGGGCTGAGCACTAGACATACTCCCAGCTCCTCACAACAGCAGCATCCCAAAGCATCCTCGTCCCAAAAGTATTGCCCTGGTCAAGTGAGAATGCTCAGGGCAGAATGCTGCAGTGGGAGTCATGTCAAGAAGCAAAGGTGTATGGTCAAGCTGTAGGTAAATCAAGAGCTTCTCTTTGCTGGGTTCTTAATCTGTTGTTACAGAGGAGCAATAAAAGGAAAGAGAAGTACAAGGCCAAATGAAAAGTAATGCTCTTCTGGTTTCTATCCTCAAGGCGAATTCCAAAGTGCCAGCACATTGTTCAAATCTAATGATTTGTAGAAAGAAAAAAAAAAAGAATTCTGGAGAAACTACTGCAGATCTAGAAATGGCTTTAGGGAGTCACTATTACAGATTGCTCCTAAAATCAATATTGTAATGGAACATGTCTCCTTCACTCAAAGATTTTCAATCAAAACCTGAAAACCAAAAATACTGTGAGCAAAACCTAAGAATCTGTCTGTACCCTTTGGCCAAAAACATGACAGAGCTTTTGGCTTGGTTTTCTTTATATTTTCAATAAAAAGCAGCATTTTCTTCTATGTGAGAAAACCCAGATCTACTGAAATCAGCTCTGAAGTCTACAGGTATTTATTATTTCCTAAGTACTTGCTGGCAGACACAGGTGAGTATGTTTCTCTCTCAGACTCAGCTACAGAACTTCTGATATTCCACTAAACATGGAAATGTGTCTACCTCTCATTTTTATTGCCTTCTGCCCAATGGAGAACAATCTTGCAAGATAATTACAGAGCTACGATAACCATGGCTATGTCCTATTCCAATTAACTCACTACTAATATGCAAGTGAAACAGCATCACTCACTGGCTTTTCATCCTTGTTCTCTATATGATCGGCAAGACACAAGTTACTGAATCAACACTATTTAAAAGAACCTGTAATGCAGCTAATAAGATGCTCCTTCCTGCTCTTACATTCTGATGTAGCTTCATGCTCACTGTGCTTAACAATAGCAAAATTAAACTCATCTCATTCTACAGAGGAGACTCAGGGGAATGCCAGAGAATGAAAGGATGGGAGTTTCATTTTCTTCTCTTGCCGAAAATGAATTCTGTGTCATGTAACTGCTGATGAATTGTCGTTTTAAGAGAGTTTGTTAATTTACAACAAGCAGAATGCATAAAAACGGACCTCCTTATCTTTAATGGTTGTTATTGAGCAACACAAATGGTTCACATTTAAATTAATGCAGAAATATCTTGTCTGTTTTGCCATGATAAGACTATTCTTTTTGCACAGCATGGGCTCAACTTCTTCTGTTAAATAAAACAACTGGTTTTGTTCAGCTTAATGCCAGGCAAATCCAAAGGTTCAGCAGCTGAAGTCAGTTCAGGGAAATGAACTGGAATTTACCTGGGTCCTGCCTGATTCTTTTTGAGAAAATCTCTCTGAAGAATTTTGAGGTATCTAGTTTCAAGTAAAAATGGTCCCTGATAGTGCTGATGTACTCGCTGAGGACAAATCCTCTATTAGATTGCATCTTCCTCCACTGCAACGATGCTTCCAGCCCCAGCTGCTGTAAAGAAACAAGAGATGTAAAGGGGCATTTCTCAAAATCAACTGGGCCATTGGAGATGAGGTCTGGGGCAAAGGGAGGATGGATCCAGAAAAGATGCTCACTGCGGATGCCTGTAGGTGTTTTGCTATTGAATGAAATAGTCAGAAAATTATGTTTGTAATCAGAGTATGTGAAAAGGGAATTCCTAAACATCTCAGAAAAGTAGTGATTTTAAAAGAATTCCCAAATGTTTATCTTTCAGTCATCTGAAAACAAGAGGGATTTTCCCCCACACTGAGAATTCATCCATTTTCCCAGAAATGGAGAGATTAGTATGATATACAACAAAGGTCAAAACCTAAGCCAAATTCCACCCCCCCAAAAAAAAATTAAAAAGTGGGAGACTATTCCTTGCTAGCCAGAATGCACAAAATATGATGCTACTTTAAGCCTGGCAACCCGGCTTTTGATTAGCTTTGCCAAGCTATGACAGTATGGGAGATCCCCATATGCCTCAGAGGGATGCATTATTCAGTATATTAATTAGAGGCCTGGCTTTCATCAATGCTTCCTACAAAGAGTCACAAAGAATTACTCTGGGACTGTTTCTGACAGGTTGGAATTAATTTGTGTCTGAGTTCACATGCATCAGGAGAGCCAGGATGAAGTCAGGCCAGGCAGACTACATGAGTCAGCAGTAGAGCATTTCAGCTTCCAACACCGGCCATTGAAACTCAGTGATGGGGTTTGGACTTATTTGTTTTGATGGGTTTTGATCTTATTTGTTACCTTCTTGCAGGAGAAGAACATAGATCCTCCCACCTGTGCTCTTCAGACAGACACAGCACTGGGACCCACTCCAGGGATCAATACAAACTGGGAAAAATATTCAACAAACTCTTCCTTAAAGCATTCCTGGTCTTTCTTACTAGTGGTTCATCTAGTCTGCTTCAGTCTCAGACACTCAGTCAAAGAGAGTAAAATTATAATTATAAAATTATAGTATAATTATAAAATTATCCAAGATCAGCAATGGGAGAGGTAAGAGAAGAGATTGGCTCCTGGGAGATACAGACACCTGACAGATGAGAGACCAAAGCCAAAGGATTTTTGATGGCTGAAAACACTAACTGCAGTGCAACAGGTGACATGTAGTGGTAGGCATTAGATTTAAGCCAAATAAGCAGAAATATTTTAGCCCTTATTTTTTGAGGCCTTAAGGAAAAAAATAACTTCTAGCCACAGAAGATTAAAGACATAAATGTGGCAAATATCACAAATTGTACTAAAATCATAACAAATCACAAATTCTAAAAGCTTGCTGGTATTTATGTAAGGACATCCACCATTACATTAGTGGAGAGGGATAGTTCTTCCTTCTGCAAGGTATGTTGTGTTTCTCAAGCAAAAAGAGGTCAGAGAGAAAAAGGAGGTGGTTAGAAAGAGAAGTCATTCAAAGACAACTTATTCCAAAATTGCCCTTCCAAAGGATATACCTTTCATTGAAAGAACTCATTCTTGCTGTGAGAGCAGCCAGAATTACAGAGGTATATACACAATGTGACACTTTATCATGCAGCACTTCACTTAGAGTTCACTTATTATGTAGTTCATGGGTTTTAAAGGAGAATTTAAAGTACTTAAAATTATTTCCCTTCAAAATCACACAATCACACACAATCCTTCTAGTCAGAATGCTCTTAGTATGTTTTTCTTTTTTTTTCCTCATTAAAAGAGCTTTGAGCCTAGGCAGCCTGATTAGCATGACATCCACAGGACTTCATAAAAATGTCAAACACTTATTTTCCTAGGAAAGCAGGCAGTAAGGAGAGGGGCACCACACAATACTAAAGCATCCATCAGTTACAAGTTAGAGGTTACATTCATAGTACAAGAGATTAGTTCTAACTCACAAATTTGCTTTGTGATATAAAGTCATCAGTCAGGATAAACATACACCAAACCTCCAAATATCTTTGGTTTTAGTCCCAGGTAAACCAGAAATAGTCTGTAATATTTCGTCAGTATTGTACTATGGGTTTTTTCCACCTTCTACAAAGATGCATTCCCACATCCAACTATTTCTGTCGATCTCTCACCAACTTGTTTAAAAAGGAACATGGGCTGTGCCAGAAAGGGGAACAGCAGTCTGAACATTACACTGACCAGAGGCACTAATGGAACTCGTGGGATCTGTGTGTCTATAAAACAGTCCTGCAGCATTTCCCAGAGATAGAAAGTGAAGGATTTTCCTGTTCTTAGGGTCATTTAGGTTTTTATTCTCTTAGATACCCATAAAATCTATCACAATGTCCCTGGAAGAGCACTTACCAATCTGTAGCTCAAAATCAGGATAGGATTATAATTAGGAAAAATTATCACACACTTTGTTTCAGACTGGATTCTTTCCCTGCTTTAATTTTAAAATCATATATTGCAAAATGAACTTTTAGTCAAATTTTAAGATTACTTAAAAAGACCATCCAAAAACTGTCAAATATTTCAAAATATTCCTTCCTTTAATTTCTGAGAGAAATATTTTGATAATGTTGCCATGAATTCTGAAATACCTTTATTAACTTGGAACTTTTCCAACAAAAACAAACACTATTTCAGCCAATCAAAAGTATCCACCTCTATATTCAGATTCCATTTATATCTCTGTCACTGAGCTACTGTGTAATCATAAGTTAGTCACCCACAACCTAACATTTGGAGACACTAAATATCTATAGTGCCTATGGCATTAATTGTAGGCACACAAAATGAAATAAAATACCTAGCCTGACAGTTTGACTTTGCCCATTTTTTACTGAAAAGGAAAAAAAAATTAGGCTTATTATCACCATGGTGTTGTGGTCTTTAATTAACTAAAGTGACCTTGCAAGGAAATCTTTCAATATATACCAAGAATTTATGAGAAATTCTCATCTCTCCTGAAATCTTATTACAGAGCTTGAGGCTAGAGTTTGAAAATGCTGTCCTCAGCTTAGTACAATTCATGGTCATGGTGGCTTGAGTAACACATTCCAGATTTATGTTACTTTACTCTCCAGGAGAAAAACCTTCCCCGGGTGTTTCTGCCCACGGGGCATGGGAAGCAAGTCCCTTTCCAGAGCCAAATGAGTCATTAGCCCAAGGGAGGCTCCAGTAATAGGCACTGGGTAAGTGCCTTGGTGATGCTCGTAGGTGTCCAAACTGGAGTCATTCCTTTATCCATAGCTCCATGTATGGTATGGTTTGAATCCTGAAAAACTCTAATGTAGGATTATTTAAGAGTCAATTTGACATTTACAAGACTATGTTTTCCTAACACTAAACTTGGCTGTAAAAAATCAGGCAATGTTTCCCCAGCACTGTGCAATGACACCATCTGGCAGTTAATGATTAGCGGGATTTACAGGAGAGGCAGGCACATATTTGACTAACCATCTCTCTGCTGACAAACTAGGCAAGTAAAGGTAATGTCAGCTGTATCCAAAGGTCACTGCTGGAACTGCTGCTGAAACAGTCTGCATGGACCAAAATTGGCACTGGAATGAGGAAATATCAGTGCTGTCACAATGAAGAAATAAAAACAGACACAAACATCTCTGTGAAGGTAGATACAAACCCAGACAATAACCTTTAGAAAAACTGAGGCAAGCCCCTTAACTTCTGCCACACTACTCTCAGATATCCAAACCAGCCTTCACTAAAGTCATCCTGAAATTCAGCCTGCAACTAAAAAGAAATACACTGGCTGATACATTTTATCACCTTTTCTTACCCAAAATTACAAAAAAGACTGAAAACCTTGCCCTTGAATGACAAAATTTGTTGTCTCATTCCTCAAACAATTGTGACAGAAAACCTTTAACTCCAAAGCAAAGCCTAAGTTAGTGGACACAAAGCCTCTTTCTTTCTTTCAGTGAAAGTGTTCCCTTCTCACGATTTTTAACTCTCAGAGATCAAATGAGTGTGGCTGGCATTCATAGATGCAAAAAAAAATAAATCACAAAACAAAACATAAATCTGGTTGATTAGCATGGAAAAAAGAGAAAAAATTAAATTATGGGGAGATTTTTTGAGGGAATCAGTAATGTATTTGAGAACTGCTTGATGCAACTAATTTTTATACTTGCAAATACAAATGCTGCTCCTTGAAGCCATGCTAGTGCACGTCCGATTTTTGTCCTCTCTCCTTTCCTGCCTTGCTGGTCTTATCTGTCCAACTTTCATGACCAGTGTGTATTTCAGTGGCTTTTACTGACTAGACTCATGCTGCACACTGACTTCAGAGCTCCAAGCATCAGAAGTACCAGAGGCATCAGAAATTCTGCACAGATTTCTCCTCCTCTTCCATGAAAATGGGTATTCCCCACTTTCCTGCCCCCAGGCTTTGAGAGAATCACCCACAGCCCCAGAGAGAACGAACGTAAAAAAATAAATAAGAAGGGAAATGTCTATCTGTAACAGGCAAAAAAACCCCAACAAAACCACAAAAAATTAAAAACCCAAAAAACAAAAACAAAAAAAGCAACCCCCCCCAAAAAACTAACAAAAAACAAAAAACTAACAACAACAAACAAACAAACAAACAAACAAAACAAACAAAAAAAACCCACAAAACCACACCAAGGAAAATGGTTCCACATCCACCACTTCATATGCCTCAGGGATGACATAAGGCAGGAAACAGGAATGTGTTCTCCAAAAAAAGAAAAGCCTGGGGAGACACTAAGAAAGGGTGTTGGTGTCCAAAGGAATATATAGTGCTATCCTCTGCTCAGGATGGTGATCCTCATGTCTGCCCAGCAAACAGAGCAGGGCCTCCAAAGACAGATGGACAGAGGATATTCACAGCTGTTTAGCTGATTGGACAGAAAACACAGGTCCCCTTGAGAAACTCTGTATTTGAAAGAATTAAACCATAAGATGATAAAAGGATTTCATATGCCACTAAAGCATCTTTTCATTCTCTTGTACCCTCTGGTGCTTTTAATCTACTGCTGTAGCACTTCATATTACTCTATTTGAGTACTTCACCCACTACAGTCATCAAGGTGCTCTCCTATCCCAGTCTCCCACAGGGTAACAAGGCAAAGTCAGCTGGAGCCACACAAGGTGACAAGGAAAAGCTGGGTCCAGCAAAGTGCTGGGTGAATGCTCCAGTAACCAACCCATCCTGCCCACCTGCTTGGTCCCATTGTGCTGCTGCAGGAAAAGGCAGAGGTAGTAAAAAAAAAACAACTTAAGGACAATTCAAGTCCTATGATTCTTTATCAGGAGAGCAACAGTATTTAGTCAGCAGAACAGACCATGTGTTTTACAGGCAAGGAAGCTTCCCCAGCATTTCTACGGTACAAAATACGGGCTTTATTTTTTCATATCCTCCACATGGCAGCACAGGTGTCTAAGTTATAGTGATATAAAATGAACAGGGCCCAGAGGGAGCTGCAGAAATGTGTTCTGAAAGAAAAGAACATTGAGTAGGATTTTAACAAACTTTGCACCCATGCTGGTTTCAGTTATCTTGATTGATCTTGGAATTTCTGCATCACATTAGCGTAAACTCGCTATTTCCAGTCTTACAGGATCCTAAGTTATTAAAATCTGAGGCCAAGGCACGTGGGAGCCAAATCTGGATGCCTGTACACACATCAAGTAACACATTCTGTTCAAGCTCTGCCACTGTCATCAGTGGGTGTAGTTAACAAATTAATCACTACTACCAAAGTAGAGAACTCAAATCCTAGGGATTTTTATAACTGTGAGTGGCCCAGGGGTGAATCTCAGCTCATGCACAAACTTTGAGCAGGCTCAGGAACCCATGAGAGATGTCCCATGAACAGTTAGACATGTGACATCCATAATGAATGAGAACACAAAACTACAAACCAGTGAGTAGCACCAACAGCTATGACTAAGGAAAGAAGCTGCAAGCAAGAGCCAGGATACAATGCCACAAGTTGAGATTGGAGCTTAGGGCTTTGTTTTTGACCAGAGAGCCATCACAGATGCTGTCTGCTAGAGCTACACCAAAAAATGCGCAGAGTGACTTGTGTGTCCGTGAGTAACAGAGAGGTTGTGCTTACTCTGCTGAGGAAAATTCACATCCCAGTCTCACAAGGTCTGAAGCAATCATGATTCTCTCCTGGCCTTAAGGTCTCTATGTGTGAGGTCTCTCAGAGAAGGTATAATTATTCAGAAATATCTCGGAGAGAAAAGTAAGACCTCTTCTTGTCATGTTGACTGATCACATGAACCAGGCGAAGTTTAGAGTCTTCACAAGCCCATTCAAAGCAGCCTGAGAGATGAAAGCCATGTTTTGAAGGCAAACACATTCAGCAAAGCCTGCCCCAGATAAAGCCAGCTGCATTCCAATCAGATGGAAACCATCCCATTTCATGAAGGGTGCTTACCTGAGCCTCTGCTAATGAACAATGCAGAGCAGCACAAAAGAGCAGCTTATCTCATTTTGACATCTCCCTATCATTACTATTTCAACTTTCATGGAAGTTTTAATTCAGAGGTTCAATAATGTAGTATTTGATAGACTGATGACAGGGACAGTGATAGGCTGGTGACATGGAAAGGCAAGCTTACCACAGGCAAGCTGAGAGCTGCACCTGACACACCAGAGGGAAGGGAGGGCATCCAGAGAGAGACTGGCAAACTCGAGAGGTGAGTCTGTGTGAACCTCATGGCTCCAGGAGAACTTACAGCACCTCTCAGTAGTTAAAGAGAGGGAGCTTTTACAAGAACATGTAGAAATAGGACAAGAGTAGTGGCTTTCAATTTAAAGATGGTAGGTTTAGAATAGATAATGGAAATAAGTTCTTTATTGTGAAGCTGATGAGGCAATTGAACAGGTTGCCCAGAGGAGTCACAGATGTCCCATTTCTGGCAGTGCTCAAGGTCAGGCTGCATGGAGCTTTGAGCAACATGGTCTAATGGAAGGTGCCCTTGGCCCTGGCAGGGAAGTTGGAACTAGATGATTTTCCAGGTCCTTTCCAACCTATACTATTTTATGATTCTCTGAGCTTCACAGAGTAGTGGCTTATGTCCCTCTGAAACTTACAGCTATTCTCTCTTTTCTATTACACTTTTCTCTCTTTTAGTGCACTAAAAAGAAATCAACAAATTTCGGAGGCTAAAATGGTTTTTTGCATTTTTTTTCTGTAAAGATCTTACAAGCCAGAACTTGCAAGCCATCACAGTTTGAAGCTTTAAAGGGAAAGAAAAGAAAAAGAGAAAAAAATCAGCTAAGGAGAGTTATTATATTCCACAATTTCAATACCTCTTATACCTGCACTATGGATTGTTTCAAATCCCTCCCACTCTGGGAAAAACCTAATTCACTCTCTTGGGAAGCTTATTCTCTGTGGGACTCAGCTGTTTCTGAGTGGAATAAAGATTTCTAAGTCTATGTCTTATGATTTTTAACTATAGAAGACTTGTACATTTCCTGAGAAAAAGGCACCTGAAACACAGACATTATATAATGCGCTGCTAAAAAACAGTGTTCAAACCATGCAGCAAAAGACAATGAAAAATGATGTAGACTGTGGGAAACAATACACATTTGGGTGTCAAATGGACAAACAAGCAATTTCCATTAACCATTATTATATGGAAGAAGAAAATAAGGCACAACATCACAACCTGTCCTTTAAAAAGAGGTTCTGCTTTTCTTCCCAAGTCAGCTTAGCCCTTGCACCTTATCCTCCAAGAAAGCCTCTCCCCTAAGCTCACTTGTGTTATTTGAAGGATAGGTTAAAATTATTCCAAGGACCAGCTATTCTGCTCCACAGAAGGATACACCTGGAGATGATCTACACTCGCCTTTGTCATGTGCACCCAGCATGAATAGTGAGATCAAAGGATTTTTGATAGTTAGGTCAATCATTCACCTGCCACCAGAACCAGGAAAGAAAAACAACTTCCTTTCCTACATTACGGAATTGTCCTCTGTCCCCTGCTCAGGATGGTGATGCTCAATGTCTGCTCAGCAAACATAGGCAGGGACTCCAAAGACAGATGGACAGGGGATATTCACAGCTTTTTAGCTGATTGGACAGAAAACACAGGTCCCCTTGAGAAACTCTGTATTTGAAAGAATTAAGCCAGTCTGTCAGTCTGTCTGTAACATGGACAGACAAAGTTCTAGACCTTTGATATATTTTGCAGGTCTGTGTGACTTAGGAACCTTAAAACTTCCTTTCCTCAGTGTTCAAAACCTTCTCACACTGTCCAGATTCCTCATGGACACTAAGGGAAATCTCTAGACCTGATGCCAAAAAGCCAATTTTTAAATGTTGGAGTCTAAAGAGGTTTACAGAGATTTCCAGAAGAATGTAGATAATTTGAAATGAGGAGTCTACCTCCAAGGTGTGGAAATACTGAAAATACAATCTATAGATATTTTGTGCCTGGATTCCAAGGGCTATCAATGAGGTGCAAAAATTTCTACAAGAATTTGACTCTAAGATATATAGATCTAGACATAGATATGCATCATGCTTTGTAATTGGGAGTAAATGTTTAAGTTTTCCAAGTCCTTTTAATTTTTAACCATCCAAAATGTGACCCTCTGGTTCCTTAATATTACAATCTTTTTGGGTCTTAAGGACCAGACACTTTTTTTAGCTATGCACAGATTCTGTAAATCAGCACTTCTACACATTCACACACACCCCATCATCTGGCATATAGTAAGTACAGCATTAAGAATCTGATTCAAGCCCCAAATCCTAAATTCAACTATGGAAGAACTACACTTTTCTTTTTCTCTCTAAAAGTCAATTCTTGAGCCTTCACATGGTGAAGAGAAGTTTGGAAAATATGCATCTGAGATGGCTGAGCCTGGAGATAGGAACTAAATTTGTTTCATCATCTGATTTTAAGACACTCTTCCAATTTGAGAGGTTGACACTTGGGAATTGAGAAGGAATTGAGTCACAAAGCAGATTTTTAGCAAACTGCAGATCTTGGGCTTTCACTAGTCACTATAATAAAACTGGCTCCTCAGAGAGTGATTTAAAGCAGAGTGAATCATCCCTTCTCACCAAGATTGCATAAGGAGACTGGTCAGAGCGGCTGGCTCTGCACAAAGACTGTGTTCTAGGCTAAAGTAACTCTCTGAAGGGCTGAAAAATAGGAAGTCTAATGGTCACAGGTTTGTCACTGAGGCACTGGACAGCTCCTCTGTGTTACTCTAGGCAGATGTACAATGAAGAAGCATGACTTCTGCAATTATCAAAAGACTTGTACTTCTCTGTAAAAGACACCACATTTTATCAGACAAGAAGTACAAACACAGACTATTGCACCGCAAGGTGTGTTCTATGGACTGAATTTACAGCATTGATGATGAACAAAACCAAGGGTATACTTCATGTTCAGATAAAGTAACCAATCCCTTCAAGTTAGATGCCCTTCTCCCCTCCATGACCCACCCAAAGCAAGCCAAGCCAGTGGCCCTAACTCACCAGTAAAACCTGTTTGGAGTGACCCGCTCATGCATGAGCTGCCATTTTCTTCCAAAGTCCATGGAGCTGTACAGCTGGAAGACAGAAAGAGAGAGTGAGAAAGAATAAACTTTGAGGAAAAAGAAAGAAGACTGTTGCTAGATAAAGTATTCAAATCAGCTCAGATTAAAGAACTTGAATGGATGGTTCACAATAATTATACACAATTATTGATCACCCTCAGCAGGGGAGGCTAATGTCTTCCCTTTACTCTTAAATCACACTGGGCTCCAGAGAATCAAAAGCAGGTTGTCTCTTCCCAAACCTTGTCAAACAACTTTGTCCTTCCAAATTTCAGCTGTCAACACATTCACTATGACTGCCATATAACAAAGCTGGCTGTTCTCCTGGCTTCTTTTGTTTAATAGGAAGCAGGTGACATGTGAGTTCCTAGTATCAAATAGAATGAGAGACAAATCAGATTAGTCAACATGACTCTGATGAGGTAGTGACTCTATCCTCAAGGTCATGCCATTACTTGTTTTTATGGAATGAATCAGATCTCTTCTGTATTGAAAAGTAAATGGCTCCTAATTTATATTTTCTAATATTGAGAATGAGGTCTAAATTTTCAGGTAAGTTAGAAATCAACCTGGTCATTAAACACCAAAGATAGTGGCATGACTTCTTGGAAGCCAAATTTTCAATAGAATGATTTTTTTTTTAGTCTTTCTGTTAAGAAACAACACCGCTGTAATGTAACGAAATTTCCATGCAACTCCATGCTGAGTTTCAGACATATGTTTGCTTCATATATATTCTGCTTAATACCACAAACACCATTCTCCATGTAATTATTTTCTTACCCATAATGCATCCTCTCACAATCAAAACATATGTAAGCTCCTTTTCTCCAACTATGAGCAAATTTGGTTCTTCAGAGAAAAAAATATGCTTTGAGAAATAACTACTATGCTTTACCACTAGATCACAGAGAACTAAATATCAGGCAGCATTTTGATTAGAATTTCAAATAAATTTCATCTGATATATATTCTGGCTTAACAAAACAAGGGTTGATTGCCAGCTAAGGAGGTAGATAAGGGAACTGAAAAAACTTCAATGTTTGTAACAGCCAAATTTAAGTCCCTAATGGGAAAATGATATCATTTGAGCACAAGATTCTGCATTGCATTTGATTTGAGTAACTGGATTTGCAAATTGGAGGCAGGTCCATGTTCAGATTGGAAGAGTTCACAACCTAGTGATATGTCCTGTAGCACCACTGTGATGGATGGCTAAGAGTGACTGGGAAGATAAACCACATGTGCTCACACTGAATATTAACACTTCTTGAACAGGCAGCATCTTTGACCACAGAGAGGCAGCAGCCACATCTGAGCTGGACCATAGATCAATTTAGAAAGATGATTGGAAAAGGCTGTTTGAGCAGTGTCCAAAGCCTGAGGCAGTTAATTAATTCTTGCTATGTTTGTACTCAACTACACAACCAAATCACTGTATAGTCAGCAAAAGAAAGTCAGAAACTGAAATTCAGACCCCATCAAGAATCTAATGCAACTGTTATGTGTAAAGACAAAAGAATCAGGCCTTTGCATTTTTGCCAACAGGAATGCCAGTCTGGCCAGTAACAGCTCAAGTGCCAGTAAAACACATATGGAGGAAAGATATGGAAGCAGGCATCCTTCAATCTTCATGTCAAAAAGGGCTCCAATTATGTAAACTTCAGGCAACACCACTAAGCTTGTAAGAAATATTAAGAAAGATTTTCTACCCCATGTTTTTCAGGAGATCAAATATTATCTGAATATTCTAATTTGGCCATATTTCTTTAGCACCGTCTCTAGATAGGGTAACATACTGCACTAGAAGTCCACAACCAGACTTCCTCTGCTTTTCAGGTGATTGTCTAAAAAATATGATAGAGTCCTCTGCCCCAAAAGAAATTCTGTGTAGACATAAAATAAAGCAACAAAGCATCACTTGTCTCTTTTAAAGGAGCCAGGAAAAGAAAATTACTTGTCCAAATTTGAGATTAGGCTTATGAAGTCAGCATCAATATCAAGATAACTAATTCTCAGAACACACAGGTTTTTAAAAACAATAACTGAGAATCCACACTCCAAAGTCAAAATTCTACAGTGCTACAGCTCTGCCCAGCCTTTAGCACAATTCCTGTCAGGAATATTCCTTGAGTCACTGGACATGATTTGCACATACAAGCACCTCAGCACGGACTGAGTTGCATCAGTTGTGTCAAACAACTTGGTTATCCTTTGCATGTTTTGGCTACAGGTGCAAGTTAGCCAGGCTTCAGGCAACTTAGTCCCACTTAAGTCATGCTCACAAGCGAGTCCAAGTGGGTCTAGCATCCTGATTGTATTCTGCAATGGATTAACTATTCTCACCATGAGAGGGAAGGATTAACTACATAGAGCCATTTCCTTCGATTCTCTTTTATCTTTTGCCCCTGGCATTTCCTTTTCTTCTACAGCAGCATAACAGCAGTAGCTACAGAAAGCTCAGTGACATGAAGCATAATCCCTTTCAACCACTCATGTCTCTCAGTGTCTCTTTCAGGGAGCATCCCACTCTGTATCAAGTTAAAAACCAGAGACCAGCTACTGGTCGGGGTTTTTTTCTTTCTTTTCTCTTTAAAGCTCAGGTGACTGATGTCAGAAGAATTAAACTGAACTTGCAGCCTTTATGTGATTTCAGATAAAGAGATAAAGAGAATATTATTAATTTCAATAATTTTTATTTATTTTTCACCTACTTACTCTGGGCATCCACTTCAAATTTTAACCTGATGACTGAGTCTTAAAGCAGTATGACAGAACAAATCCCTAAAAGGCCTCTCTGGCCCAGTTCAGTTTTATAGTATTATTTACAGATGCAAATGCAAAGGTTAGTGTTGAATAAATAAATAAAACATACAATAAAGTGATTTCTAGTATGCATTGAAATTGAATATATACATATACTTTTTGTTTATCTCCCTTCACAAGAGAAGACAAGCTTTAGAAAAGACAACAAATTTAGTGGCAAGTACAACGGAATTCAATATAAATGAATTTGTCCTAAGGCTGAATACTAAGCAAAGAAAAAAAATGCTGTAGGTATGGTGCCAAGATGTTCCCATTTTAAAGCTCTGCTCTGGCTCTTTAGTGACAAGTAAACATCTCTGGAATTTCCACTTCCCGGAGCACTCCAACACATTGCTTTGAGAGGGGTGGACTCCAGTGTACCATGGGGGTGGTATTGTGAGGGTATGGCCCTTCTGCAACCTCCTCTGTTATTTGACTTTGGTGACTGAAAAATTAAGACCATTATGGGTCTTTGTGTTTGTCTGGGCTGTCTTGTCTCCTGATGCAGCTAAAGAGTGGCATGCAGAGGATCTGACTCTGCCTCTACTCAGGATTCTATAGTCAGACCTATCACTTACAACAGGAAAGGCTGTACCATCAAAAAGGTAAATGGCAAATATTTATCCAAACAGCATCACGATACTCCCCACTCAAGGGGAGTAGCAAAGCACTAGCAAACATAGCTAGCACGAAACATATCACATCCACCAACACAGCCGTGCAGCTCACCAAGAACACAATCTGTGCAAGGAAAGACGTTGGCAGCCCCAGTGATACCCAACTTTGTTTCACTACAGGCCAGACCTTAACTCCTGCTTGTTTTGCTTAGCACAAATCTGAATCATAAGGATTTTATGTACCACAGGCAGAATGCTTCGTCTTCAAACTCTAAGAACAGTGGCAACATTTTATTTCACACCAGCATATTTCCAAGTAAATTGGCAAATCCCTTAAAGAAGGAGCTTTATCCCTGGTGTCAGATTCTGTGCCACAAACACAAGCAACCTGCCAGAAACACATTCAGAACTACAGAACTGTAAAGAAAGGAGCTATAGATACACAGTGTTTCATATGCAAAATGCTGTTGCAATTCTCCAGTACAAACTACAGGGTGACACATCATGTTGGCTGGCTTGGAAGATCTTGTTCAGGGTTGTGGGTAATTTGGTTTGGGTGTTTTGTTTATCTTACCAAGGAGAGCTAGGGAAAAAAAAAAAGTTTTAGGTTTTCTGGAAAAGTAAAGCTTCTCAGAACTGGAACAGCATGAGAAACTGGTCTGTTTCAATTCCAGTTATGGTAAGAGAGGAGAAGAACAAGCAAAGAAGGAAACACAGGAAGAGACTCAACCCCCTGATGTTAGTATCCATATCCAAGCTAGTCACCAAGGCTCATTTTTAGATAGGCAAGAAACTTCTAAAACTGCTCATTTTTTAAGCTTTAGAATCTTCTACCTCTCGTGACAGACACTAAAAAAAGCTCACAGTGACTAGTGCAGAAGGAGGTAACCCCACCAGAGACACATGATCTGGCTGAGATGGATTTCATGACCTGCTTGGGCTTCATGGGGGAAGCACACAGAAGAATGAAGTTTGAAGGCAAGCCCAAGAAAGACCAAGCATACAATATCTTGGGTACACTCCATCACTGCAAGAAGCATGTATAGATGTCACTTATAGACTGAAAAGCAATAGAAAACAGACTAAAGAAATTCAGAGAGCTTTGATATTTATATTTAGACTTTCATGTATACATAATGTAAGAAGGAACATACATCAAAGACACATACCTACACAAAAGCCAGTAAGCAAATAAAATCAAATATTATTTCTTGCTATGAAATCAGGTCTATTGGCTAGAGAAAACATCTGGTGAGACATTCCATAGTTTTCTGCCTGCCAGTCATCCAAGAGCGCAAACGATGTCAGATAAAGTGAGGAGGATAAGCTGCATTACATTCATTTGGAGGAACAATTCATTTATTAGACAAAAAAATATACTTCCTCCAGACAATACATACAGCTGATGATGGAAAGATGTATTCAAAATAAATGCATCAGGGTGAGAGTGGGTCTAGTGGGAATAACTTGGCAGCAGCTGACACATTATGGGAGAGGAGGGTCAGATTAGCCTGGCCTGCTTGGCCTCAGAAGAGCACGATCCCAAGCAGTAGCTCAGATTGCTTACATGAAAAGATGGCTCTGATCCCAGAAAAGCACAAAGACAACTAGCACCTTCTCAGCCAGAGCTGGTGGGAAAAATCTACAAGATGTGTGGAGGGTTCCTGCCAAAAACTCAAACCGGGGCAGAAAAAAATAAAATTAGGTCAACATTTCTGTAGGAAATTGGACTGCATGCAAAGGATAACTCAGAAAAGAAAGTCTGTTGCAGGGTCTTAAATTTTCTTTACTGAAGGACAAAAACCATCAGCACTAGAAAAAAATTAAAGGCTCAGAAAAAGTTGCAAATTCTCAGAAAACTCAAGGTGTATCTTTTCTCTACACTTCTGTGTTACAAATGAAATTGAAAAAGAAGAAAGGTGTCATGATTAATATTTCAGAAAGGTCATTCCTAGAAGGAAAATGAACTGGAGGAAAAATTAACAATACTTTTCAGTCTCTAGAGTACAGAACAGATAAACCATGTCTGACAGCAGCCACTTGAACACGGGATAGATTCAGTACAGCCATGAAGACAGCTATTGGTATCCCAGGAACATGCCCTACTTCTTTATCACTTCTTCACTTGTTTTAAGGACAGATGGATACCTCTCCCTTTCACAGCACCAGTGTAACGTTTAAACCATGGGGTGCATGGAAACCCCTTTCTCAGGTTCTCCTGGGAGGCAGGGCACGTTACTTGCAGCACTGTAGGTACAGGACTCAAGCCTAAAATACTTCAGTTGTGTGGCTGAAACCAGGTCAGGAGCAACCTTTGCCATGGAAGTGGCTTTATTACCCATGGCAGAAAAGGCTGCATTGGAAGAAAATTTTGGGGTATTCCTCTCTTTCTTCTTTTCCACTATTCTCCTCAGTCTGGGCCTCAGTGAAACATCCCTGGAGTGTCAAGAGTTACCATTAGGGACACAAAGGCTCACATCACCTTCAAGCTGATAACCACCTCAAGGACTGTCTGTGCTTGTTCTTTCCAACTCCTCCAAGGGAGTTGCCTATCCTTGCCACCTTGCAAGGCAGGGTTTCAGTGGTACCGAGATCTGAAACATGGAAGTGCTTCTGGAGCCCTAAATAATGGAAAAAAAGAGCTTATCCTTTTCTTCTCTTGTCACAAGCTGCCTGGAAACCACAATTCAGGTAAGGCACCCTTGACAGCTCCACACTAAAGAAGCTAAAAATAAATCTTATGTCTCGAGCCAAAATATTTGTGCAACAGCTTGTGGGGCTGAACTCAGTAGAAAGAAGTCTACCAGCACCAAATTTATGGTCTTTGTTTACACAGAGTAGTAAAAACTAGTAATTGTAATGAAAACAAATGGACCAGTTTATCTCTTTACTTTGATTTCCTTTCCAGGTGATTAAAAGCTGCATCAAGAGACCTCATTGCAGCCCAAGGTTCTCCTCTAGCATTGTACAGCCAGACTGTCTTAGATATGGAAAGAGAATATGCCCAGACTGATTCATGTCTGAGACTCACCAGAGCTGCTCCGTTCCCTACAGATGTTGTATCATAGATGGGACACTGGAAATAGACTATTTTGAAAACTGGTCAAGACAGAAATTAAATACAAAACATATTTCCGTCATCTGTCCCATACAGGGAGGAAAAAATTGGAAAGGTTTCTGAAGCTGGGAAGTTAGGGTTTTTTGCATTTTAAGAAAAAATATTACACGAGCTAATCAGTACAACTAGGTCTTCAGGCAAAAGAAACTCAGTCTCTATCCCACCACAGTAAGACACTGGTCAGGGGTCTTCTGAACAAAGACCAAATGCTTTGGATATGTCTGACTTCGGGATGTAATTGTACAGCTCAACCTGGTTTCTAATGAAGTCATTCAGGTTAAGACAATGCACTGATGTCACGTTTCATGATTTCATAGCTTAAAAAATGCTTTCACTCAATGGGTCCACTTTAAACCTGATGCTGAAAGCAAGGCTCAGCTCTCTCTGCTTTGCCACTTCATCGCCAAAAAAAGACAATAGTAGATTAAACCAGTGAAAAAAAGAATTCAATTAAAAACCTTCACAATTCAATTTTCTTTAAGCCTCATTGGCACCAAGCACACTCAGCCAAAAATTTGGTATTTATGCTAAGAGCAGACCATCTTTTGCTTTTCTGCTCCATGACTGGTTTCCAGTGGAACAAGAAATCCAGATACAGCTGCAACAGGAGCAGTGTCACAAATGAGTATCACACAGAGCTTATGGTATGTTTTAGCCCTGAGTGAAAAACAGGTTCTCTTTTTTTGTGCTTTTCCCCTACCTCCAGAAATGCTAGAGTGGTGAAGAAACAAGATGAAAAATATTGCTTCCATATTTTTTAGCTTGAACTGAAAATCTGGAGAAAAAATATGTTCAGTTTGGTCAATCAAAACACATTTCAATCACTGCTAAAGAATTTAGCAACTCGCAAAAGGTACTATAAATAGAAATGCCATTTTAAGGGAAGGCTAACTTTTCTGATTGCTAATTTATTCCTTTCTCCATGATCTTTTAACCATTTCAAAATCACCTATAGAGTTTGAGGGAGGATAAAATAGAGAACAGGAACAAGGGAACAATACTGGGACCATGAAGAGATCAGAGATGGCAGAGCTGCCTCCTGCTACCAGAGGCTACAAGGTATACTAGGAGTTATCTTTACCAGAATTTCTTCCTTTGGCATCCAATAGGCTCAGCCAGAGGCAGAGGGAGGTGTCAGGCTGCTCCTGTCCACAGAGGCTGCTTCACTCTTTTTTCCCCTCAGATCAGCTCTTTAACATTCACAAAAGAGTGAATCACCTCTAATGGCTGCTGATTTCTCTGTCTCAAAGCCAGGCTGATCCCTTAGTCCAGTTTCTTCAACTTAAAAATCATTAGGCAGCGTTGGGTCTGAGGTCTGTGCTAATTGGATCCACCAACCACGTGGATGAAGCCAATGCTGCTGTGCAGGTCAGCCTTCACTGAGGAGCTCTGTGCCCTCCCAGCCCAACAGGAAAATTTTCTGTGCTCCTGGGGGCTTCACATTGCAGCCCTTTAGAAGTCCCTCCTTACACTCCATCAAGGGTTATACTCCAGAAGTTTAACAATAAGGGGAAATAAATGTGAACCACACGTCTAATGGGAAGATTTTTCATTCAAATGTGCTTTATTGTGTGATATATGCCTTTAATTACAGTGCAAGCATCTGGGTACATTCATTGCTATTACAGACCAATCTTTCATGTTTATTGAGCATAAGACTACAAGGGACAAAGCAGCAGAGGCTGAGGCATTAGCCAAAGTGGGACATAAAGCTACAATCACATGCTTGGCTGTTCCTCTCGTCCTTCCTTTACAAATCCTGTGGCACTATTTGTAGGTTAACCTCTATATTATACAGACCAGGATTTAATGGCAGAGGGATATTTTCAGATTAGTGGAAGAAATAGATTTCACACCACCAAACCACCTTCTAAACTTACATAAGATTTTTCTGATTTATTTATTCATGTGAAAAAAAACATTTCTGGAATTGCGCACATAGGCATTAATGAATAGGTTTTAAAACTGCATTTAGAACAGCATTTTTTTCTGAGACATCATCATTGTTCATGTAAAAAAACTTCACACAGCTTGAAAGAAATATTAGTCTGGTTTCAAGCAGTATGTGCCATTTAGGCAAAATTAAAGCAATGTATTCTGCCCCAGTTTAAATTGTATGTTATTTAACAAACACACACACCTGCCACCCAGTGCAGTTTGCCATTCATCAGCATTTTCCCAGACAGGGCTGGTTACTCAGTTTTTGTGACCCACCACCCTCAGACACTGAGCAGACACACGCCTGAACTCATCTCACCCAGGTGAAAATGCTGTTCTTAGCTGGGGTCAGCCCTGACAGAGTGCAGTTGCCCGTTCCACTCAGTTCTCACCTCACCAGCTGAAGAGCAGCAAACCTCACAGGTCCTCAGAAGCTGCCCCCCACTTCTCAGAGTGCTGGATTTCCTCACAAAGTCAGAGCTGTCTCACAAACTGTCCTTACTCTTCTACTCCATTCCCACTGTGCCCCCTCACCCTGAGGCTGTGGGTTGTGTCAGGGATCTATGGGGCATTTATAGGCTGCCACCACACTTCTCTTTGGGTCACGGATATGCCCCCAATGCCATCCTGAAAGTCTTCTGGGAAACTACAGTAGATGAACAGACACTGCTTAGGACATGTACACGTTCTGCACTGGGAGAAATCCCTCTCTGGACAGCTCTGGTCCACACCATGGACAGTTGCTCCATGCTGTCTGGGACAAAGGGCAAATACTGGACCAAAGCAGCCCAGAGAAAAGCCCACCTTAGTTCATGGGACTCTTATGTACCCCAAAAGAGAACACAGAAGCTGGTCATAGGACAAGTCTTGCTATGAAATAAATTCTGTGAGCAAAAAATTTATAAAAACAAGGTAGAAAACTTTAATTTCTGGTAGCATTGAAGATGTAGCTTCAGCAAATATTATCTCCTGCTCAAACACCCCAGATCTTGTACAGTACATTATTTTAGGCCATCTCCCTTACCATGCACTTTTCATATCCTGTCCTATAATGAATGAAGAGGCTTCTGCAAGCTTGAATATATAATAAAGTTAGATTCCTTTCAGTCTCACTCTCCTACTCAATAGCCAACTCTGGTCTCCACAAAGGGCTCTGATATCTTGAAGATATTCTCCAGTACTGCTCTTACTATAACTCTTAAAATCCAGTGGAGTAATTCAGTTCACCTCTAGCCAGCCAAATTTCTTTTTTACCAGATTCCCTAGCAATCCATGCATTGACAAAAGGCAACAACTGAAGGGAAAAGCAGAGCCTGATTTTACAGGCATCCATCTCCACACATACACAGCCTAGCCAGAGGTCACATGCAGGAAGGGAAGAGTAAGAGGTCTCATGGAAAACCAGAAATTCCTCCCTGCACCACTGAGATTCAATTCATCCCAGTCCAAGACTGTTTACTGGAGGAAGCCAAATGAACAGCATCATTGTAAATACCAGCAACCATCAGGAACAATTTAGCCTGACAGCTGGAGCAGAAGCTGTCACTGCACTGAGGCATCACTGCCAGAAAAATCACCAAATGAGAAACTCACATGTTCCAGGGATCCCTCCAAGCTGCTGGGCAGACACCATTTACACTGTCATCTTTGATTCATCCATCACCCAGCTCCTGCAATCAAGCTGTGTACCTTTGGAATAAATGAATCTGCAACTGCAGATCACACAAGAAAAAGAAAGCTCTTTTCTAACCTCTCTCAGCAGCTCTCTAGGTTTGTAAATATTCTATGGTGTCTATACTTAAGCCATTTATCCCATTTAATTGAAATTCTAGGTACCTGCCTACCATCTTATGAAGTAGGGTGAAGAAAAAGCCTCTACAAACCCCCAGAACTACACAAACTCAATTCAAGGCAACAACTAGAGTCAACAACAACTCACCAAACTTGATTTAATGTAACTATAATTTCTGGTATTAATCTAGTTCCACAGTGATGGTATAGCATAACTCATAGTGGAAGGCTGCAAAGGAAAAATAAAGCAGCTTTTTCCATGCTGTCACTAGAGAAAAGTACAACTCATCTAGCTAGGGAATATCAGACTTAATTTTGCAGCAGAACTTTCAGACTCATGACGTTTCTGCCGCTGGGTATGTGCACATAACTCTCGTGGACTTGCACCAAGATCTGAGAAAATCAACTGGCCTCAAGCAAGTGCTGTGTTAGAGGACAAAACTAGAGTCGTGTTTTGGCAGCAAAACTTTTGATGGCATTATTGTTCTCTTACTATATGGCAGGAAAGTCCCCTTGGGTCCAGTATATTCTGCTAACATGTTATTTGTACGTGCTTTTATCTCTTGAACACTGCAAGTATAAAATGCTACAAAATCTATATTCAGACCGTTTATGATCACTGAACCTCTGGCAGAAATGAGTTGCCCAAGGTAGGAAGCTATGGGAAGGATCCCATTTTCCTCCTTTTGTACTACAGAATCACAAGGATTTTCTATAAAGCTTTAAGCTTTGTTGTTTCTTTGACCAATTGTCATCCTCTCAAAAATATCACCCTTCATTTTGGTGCCTCAGCTCCTCCTTTTATCATACCCACAATACTCCCAATGAACCACAATTTTACTGCATCATGCCCTAACTTTCATTTTACAGCCACCATAGTCCTATAAAAATCAACTGAACACAAAAGTAAAGAATTTTATTACTCTTGAAGAACTTCGTGTAACTGTCACAAAACTTATGTGGGACTTCTATTGCAAAACTTCAAACCTGCACACAGGTGTGTACACACCCTACACAAACAGGTCACCACTCTTCCCCCAGACAACCAATATGGACAGCCAGCTGAAATATGCACCAAAACACAACTGAAGATGTGCAGCATTTGCAAGCATAAATAAAGATATGTGTCTTAGAAGCATAAATGCCCTGCAGAAGAACAGTATTGGAATCAGGACATTATGAAAATCTTGAGGGTTTTGTTCCATTTTTGTTTTATGGTAAAATTTCTAATTCTATTAACTCTGAGGAGGCATTTGAAAAACATGGTTTTCAACACTTCCTCAGTCCCAGAAGCACAAGAGACATATAAGAGAGGACAATTGAAATTATTCATACACCTCTGACTTTTTCTCTACCAAACTCATTATTTTTAAAGAACCAATTCATTATTTCTAAACACTTGGGATTGAAGTTCCTGAGGTGCTAGACCAAAAATCCAGGAATTGGCCTTTTCTTTCACCACTGACACAACAGGCATGAAAAGCTGAATCATCCATGCCTAGTAAGGGGGCAGAGGTGTTGCAGCTGTTCCTCTAGCACTTTTATCCCCCCAAAAAATTGATTACATGAAGCTTCTATCAGAAGGGAAAAAAGAAAAGGTAGAAAAAAGAGAAATTTTTTTTTTAAAAAGTGAATTTTCATATGTCAAGGTTGAACAGAAATAAGTAGTTGCCTTAACATAAGAAAGAGCTTGCACACAGGCTCTCTGCCCAGGGACTCTGCATCTCTCACCAGGCAGATTTTAGGGGAAAAAGAACCCCTGTGCACTGGGAGGCATAAACTACATCTTGTTTTATGTGAGAAAAGAATACTGTACATGTTTTCAGGTCAGATCCTCCAGTGATGTTAATCAGCATTTCCTTGCTAAAATCAATGGACTCATACTGAATATCAGCTGCTACATGTGTGACTGCACACATCTTTTGTAAAGCACCTCAGGTATGCTATCAGATCAGAACATGGTCCATTTCCCCACTGAAAACAAGCACTGGAGACAGGGATGGTTTGCTGTGACTCAAAAAGGAGAGGCAAGAGGAACAGAGAGAAGCCTGCTTGCAAAGGGCAATCCAAGAAAAAACACACAAGCTTCTAGCATTACATAAACCTGTTTCACATAATAGACACAAAGTGATTTGAAATTAAATGTATAAACTTTTTAATAGACTGCTGTGCTACAGCATAAAAGAAGGACCCTCTCTGCCTTGTGGCCTATTTACTACTACAGCACCTGCTGTAAATTCTCACACAGGGTACCCCACCCCAACCACACTGGAAGTTCTGCCAGGACATATCAGCTCCTGCCTGCTGCCTTCTGGAGCTTCTCTGTCTTTGTCTCTCAGATATGAATATCTCAACTGTATAGATAGACTTTGATTTCAGGAAGCTGAAACACCCCCTCCTTAGGGGCAGAACAGAGAGCAAGGGCCAGCCTGCTGTTTCCAGGCCTGCCATTCCTACTCCTGAGTGCAAGCTCCCAGTCCAGCACACAGAAGTGCACCCCTGGAAGCACCTCAGAGACCACCCCTCTTCTTGGGTGCTCGTGATGTAACAAACAGATGTGCAGGGGCTTGTTTGGGGGGATGAGGGGGAGAGGACTGTACCTTCAACCCTCAGCATCATCCATCTGTGGCTGCCTCAAGGAAAAGAAAAACAAAAGGTTGCAAACTCCTTCTTTGCTTGCACATCATGTTTGCTCTCTTCTCCAGGGTGAGGGTCATTAGAATCTGTAGGCACAATAACAGGAACTAGGAAACTAAATGCTTTTTGCTGTTTTGATCATATTGGAATCATATGCCCTGTAATCCATTTTGCACACATCCAGACAGCAGGGTTGGTTTCAAGTCTCCTAATCTCAGGTAATATAGCAAATAGTTACATCTCAGCAAAGGAAATTACTTCTTTGACACCCAGCAGAGGCCTCGTCAATACAAATGAGTCCAAGGTACAATTTACCTCATCCTAAAAGAGTCACCTCCATTTACTTCCAGAAATCAATCAACACCATTCAGTAGATCACCATCAACTACGATGGGAAGCCACGACACCCAGTGTAGGCGTACGTTGCAACATTTTAGATCTCTACAGTCAGGCAAAATAAATCATGTCCCTGGTGTTCTTATTCTTCAGCCTTCTTCACTCCTTCATTTTTATTCCCATCTGCTATATTTATAACCACTCTTCACCCCACTTAGGCTCCAGATAAAATCAATATACAGCCATGATTTAGCATGGCCAGGAATAAGCCACAGGATCCTTGCTCTGTTACACAATAAACTAGGTTGCTCCAGCAGAAGAGCACATTTAAGCATCAAATGTGTCTCGCTCCATTTATCTCTATATTTCCCTTTTCAAAGTAAAACCTGCTCATGAAGTGTCTGTAACATAAATAACAGGCAATAGGAAAGTCTGTTCTGGCTAAATCAAGTTTCACAAGCCGTTACTTTCTCTTTGCCACCACAAATCATCACAAGCCCAAAGTTCAGTATTTTGCCAGGACAAAATTCATTGGGCATTTCTGAAGTAGAGCCAAGGTTGCATAATTTAATTTCCCATCTCCTATTAAAACTGCCAGGCCTACCATAATCAGAATGATAAATGTAGAGTCATACGTCTTCTTTCTGACGGTAATGCCCATCAATACTTCAAATGCAAACAATTGTGACATCTGACTTTATAAAAATTACCTGGTGCACCAACAGCACTTAATTAAATTTTAAAAATGCTTTTGTTACGTTTAATGAATGATATATTATACTGCAATGAAACATGCAGCAATACAAATACTTCACAATGCCAACAATTAAGGCTCACTTCACTTACGGCAATTGACAACACAAGTGCTCCTCACTTCATTCAGCTTGTGCATTCCAAATGAACTGGTTAGCAAAAAGGGTGCTTCTTTGCTAATGAGTTTTGTAATCAAGGCATCTATTTTAATTTCAAATTGGCTAGATTGGGGGAAATTGCTGAACTAAATGACTGGTTCTAATTAGGATTATAAAAATATTCATCATGCTGCAGAATTAGCGCAAGGTCTTGATTTACTGACATTTGCATATAGCTTTAGTTTAGGAGTGGAAAAAACCTCCTGATAAATTGTCTTCCTTTTAATGAATTGAACAAACACTATATCTGTTTTAGTCGTCCTTTCATTTAAAGGCACTGATACATATTCATGATTTGTAAATGAAGTTAAGTGATTTCAATTCTTCAGTTCATTATCATATTGAAGAAGAGACTTCTGTAAATTGCTTTTAAGTATTCCCAATCTCAAGGGTTTGGTTCTTTATATTTGGTTTGTGTTTTTCTAACTTTACTAACATTTCAGTTTATCTGTTTGATGGAACCCTGCCTGCCTGGGAGAGCTGCAAGCAAATGGCTTGTCCAGCAACACAGACACATGATATGTTTGTACAACCTGATGTTCTCAGAAGAGTATTCAAAAGGCAAAAAGATGAAAGGCTTATTTGTGGCAGTGAAGCACTTTAATGACCTGTGCCTGAATACACTAGAGATGCTCAGGGGACACCACTTTGTCCATGAGCCTCATGTTTAATTGCAAGCACTCTCAGGCAGGGATTGCTTCTTAATATGAGTGTGCAATACAATGGACCAGTCAGTATGGTAGAGATTTCTATGAGCAGTTACTACAATATGGCTTGTATCAAACATGAAACACTGTGTGCTCCTTTACAGGTGGGCAATATACTCACATTATTTTCTTCCTCAGTATGGTAGGCCCGTGGGACTAACTGTTATTATGGCAGCTTCCTCAGTCTCTTTTCCCTTTGGGGTGAAGAAAAGAATGCAGTAGGTGTGCCTCCAACTTCACTCCATGAGGTGCTCAAATGTCAAGTCACTAGCACAAGATAAATCTGAAAGCTGAGCATTGTATCCAGAGGACTGGAATCACAGTCAGTGTGCTCTTCAGATATCAGTGAACTATGATGAGAAACTAGCCCTGGTGTGTTCTCTCACATCATGGAATGAAATAGTGATTCTGCCATGAGGATCCATGCAGGAGCAGAAAGAACTTACTTTCCTCGTTAAAAGTAACATTCACATCTTGCTAAGAAAAGCTGTGTTTTATCCAAGAGGTGCAGTCTTGAGCTGCTGTTGATAAAAGGAGTAGTTACTCACACTTCTAGCAACTTCTGACAGCTACAATTACATTTAAATTCCAGGAGCAGAAGTGCTGCTGAGGAGCAGGTAACAGGTCTGGATGCCTGCTGATTTATATCAAAACGAGATGCAAGGCAGACACCAGCCTGCCTCTCCTCATCAGTCCCATACCTCAGTTCCTAAGGAAAGAAAACCTACAGTCCTGGGCCAGAGTCACATCTCACTTCAGACATGCAGCAACTCTCACTGCTTGATTTCAGCACACCCGCAGTAGCAGCTGCTATCCTGGAATCACATTTCCAGCATTAGGAGTTCCAACTCAAAGCACAATAGCCTCACCCAAAAACAACCCTGAGGCCTCCGTGTGCCTAAGTTTCCTTAAAGAGCACAAAATCTGAGACCAAGGAGCCCTTACTGCAGGCATTCAAGACAGGACTGGACTGGGTGCTAGACAATCACATCTAGCCTCCCTTTCCCATGAGGGCTGGACCAGGTGATCTTTGGAGATCCCTTTCAAGTTGGATTGTTCCATGTGTCCGTGAAAACAGCTCATCACAAAGAATCCCAAAGGTGAATGACTGCTTGGAACAAGGTGCCTAAATTCCTAAAGCAACTCCCCCTGGATTTCTCTGGCAGCACCCTGCCCAACTGCACATTGTCATAAAAAGCCCCAGCCAAACAACCCCACCCTTAGCTGCCTTACTGCCCCATGTCATACTGGGAGACTGGGCCTAAATTCCAGGGGAGCATTTTACCTGGAGCAGAGACACTGACTTCATGGCTCTGGTTCTGTGTCTAGCACATTAGAAAAAAATCTTTTAAAAAACCCTAACAAACTTTCCCATATAGTCCCAGTCTTATCTGTGATTTTTTTTTTTTTTTAATAAATTCAGTAGTGTCTAGTCAAGATAGTCAAGGCTGTGACATGCACTGCATCCAATTTTCAGATGATAACTTGCCACATCTCCCACACCAAAGGAATCTCCCCAGTCAGACCTGATACTGTCTGCCAGGTACAACTTGGTGATACAGCAGAATGTTATCTTGCACCTCTTATTTATCACCTCATTCGAAGAGATAATGAGACACCCACTTTCTTTTGTTCACTTTCTGCTGAAGATTAAGCTCCATGGAGGGAGAAGCCACTGATTGCCAAACTTCTTGTTTATCCAATGTTCTCAAATTTGTAATGGGTAGCTGGGGAATTTAAATTGGTGTATTACTGAATTATTCTGCCTCTTACCTATTCCCAGCAGGCTTCAAATCACAGTTTGGTCTGTAAGGAAAAAGTGGCATTCTACCATGTTGTATATCTGGGGTTTCTTCTCTTAACAATGGTAATTTCAAATATTTTAAATATCTCTCTCCCTATTAACTAATTTTTTCTCTTTTAAACAAATTATCTTTTTTTATTATCTTTTAAACAAATATTTATGCAAGAAACTTTTGCATGTTTCTCTGAAAGTTTCAGTGTCATTCTGAGAGAAACTTCATGGAGCTGGAAAGTACCTTCCATTTCTACCTCCAGACTCATCCATTCCCCACAGAGGAAACAGAGTGTGGGAAGTTTTGCCTATTGAGAATTAGTTGGTTTCTTGGATAAATGAGACAAATAATCAGACACTCAGCATATTAGCATCAGGAACGTAAAATAAACTCAAGATATTCCTCCCCAGTCACTGTGAATGGCCGCAATGAAATCTGTGTCTCAAGCTTGTGCTGGGAGACTTTAAATCTTCACAGCATTCCACAGAGCAGCTCCCCACACTTTCCAACAGGCAATATTCACCTTTTTCATATACTCCATTTCCCACCACATTTTGATCCAAGGATTGTTTAAAATGGCTTCCACAAAAACTGGAGGCTGCAGGCCCATTTTCCATTTTGTACTCAGTGATATATCCAAGTGTCAACATGGACACTCCCTGTGAGACCCAGTCTGACCTGCAGCAAATTGTCTGTAACATTTACACAGCGTCCACCTTCTGCCAAAGGCCACTTAAGGGGGCCATTAACAGAACCAATACATGCACACATCAGAGATTGTGATATTTTATCAATAAAGTAGACACATACACACAAAGCTACCGGGAAGAGATCCAAGATTTTCAACTCACAAGATGCATTTAATCTCCCAGGACCTGATACTTATACAATATCACATGGCTGCTCAGGGGGGAATAGCAAACCTACACAGGTTTTCTTAAAGCCCTGTAAAAATTCCTCCAGCCTGTGCTTTATACTCTGTGAGAAGACATCAAGGTCTGTGAACTTGCTACATGTTCATGCCCACACACAGAGATTTCTTGGCTCAGCCCTGCTGCATTTATGTGATGATACAGGAGAGTTACCAAAGCAGAGGAGGGTCCTAATTGGCTATAAAAATTAAGAACAGGAACGATATGCTGTGTTGACTCATACCAAAGAAGTATCCTCAATAACTCCTTGGATACTACTAAGAGAAAACAAATGGTGGTGACTGTGATTTGTCCTTAAATCAACAAAGTAACCAGCAGCCACACAGTGATGCATCTTTCAGAAAGCCTGCTGAACTCCATCTCACTCAGAAGTCTTCTGGGAATTGCCCTAACCAGGAAAAAGCAGGACAATACCTACGTGGGAGTGGTAATAAAAGAACTGGTGACTGAACTGTTTTTATATTCAATTATTTCACTTGATGGAAGTGGTAATACACAAAGTCTTTGGCTTTCTCAATATGAAGCCATATTTCAAGGAACAGTTCTTTGGAGAAGAGATGGGCTCCTCCTCTTAAAGAAGGTTGTAGAATATGGAATAGGCTTTTTAAAACACCAACTTGGAAGAGACAATAATTCTGTTAAGAAGGCATTCAAAATGTGTTGGGTTTTTTTAGCTGGTTAGTCATTTCTTTAATCAACTAGATAAATACCCTAACAATGTTGTCAACTGTGGAGAAATTAGCTAAAAACAAGGAGGGATGCTTAGGTTAAAACAGTCATTAAAAAAAAGGCTTGAATCACAGCCATGGAACTGAAGGTCAGAAGACCTAAGAGGAAAACTATTTAATGGGAAGATCCAAAACATTGACTATTTGTATTTCATTCCAAAACTTTCATATCGTTTTCTATTTTCATAAACAAAACAATTCAAAAATCTTTTGATCTAGGCAGTTGCCAAATTCATTATTTGTAGGGATATGAACTGTCCCTATTTAATTTCATTTTACTGTGTGGAACAACATACTAAGCAAAATGGATTTGCAGGTTCATCATTCTCATTAATTTCCAAGTTGACTACAGCTTGCTTAAAACACTACCTTTTATTATTTTTAATTGAAAGAAAACTAATAAGAAAAATATTAATCTGAAATACTTATTTTAATCTAAAATATGAAATTAATTTTTCCAACTTGTTTACACATTTATAGTTACAAGAGGATGGATTAGATCTTCCCTTAACAGTTTCTGCTGCTGGGAGTCAATTATATGTACTTGATTTGTTTTCAGAATAACATTTGTATTTTTAAATCTGTCCCTAAAGAAGTCATTAAAATAGAATTTAAGGGTCAAACACTTCTAAAACAGAGAGGTGGGAAAATATGGTGTCCCACTGTAGCACTGGATGTACTACAGAGCATACAGCAAGTCACCTTCTTTGTCACAGTATCAGTGGATGAATATTACCCACAGGTTGCAGGCTAATGATAAACTTTCTATTTTATTGCCCTCTCATGCATCAAATCGGAAGTATTTCAGAGCAGTTTTATCCCCAAAAAATGGACATATGAACTGAGAAAGCAAGAACTATTTGATACAGCTCCACCTGTTTTGTACCAGGCACCTTCATGCTGCTTTGCAGGAAAATGAGCACAAAAACAAAGGGCAGAGGAGCACGAGCAGAACTAGGCTGCAGTTGGACAATTAGCCCCTGCCAGCGTGGCATCCTTTGGATAGCCTCCTCACAGCTGTGAGCACCACTGCAGCCTCTCTAGACACTTATTTTAGAAGCTCTTGATCTCTCTTTTCTGGTGAGCAGCAGAGAGATGAAATGGTCATTGCCATTGGCATGATCCCATAACCACATCCAGGAGAGAAGGCACAGTAGAGTGGGAAGCTATGAGATCCAGATTTGGTTTCTAGAGAAAAAGGAGAACAACCACAACAATCTTATGAAGATGCAAAAGACATGATGAATATTCTCAAGTATATGGGACTTAAATCCTAAAAGACTCTTTATTCTTGCATTGGCCTAACCTGGGAGAAGGACAGGGCTGACTCTGGTTCCCACTCGACTGTGGCAGTGCCCCTGCTTCCAGACCTGCAGGAATGCATTACACTGGCCTCTCAGAAGACTTCAGCTGGGTATTTCCCATGGCACTGCTGTCACACTCCAAGAGCACTGCCCATTACCTCAGCATCAGCCATGACTCCAGTGAAGCTGGTGATCCTGACTCAGAGTGACAGCTCTTTCACAGCTCTTACTAACCCAAGACATGGCTCAGCACAATCTATACCTCAGTTGTGTTAAGCAAACATTTCAACTGGGAAAAGCACTGCTCCATGGCTCCATTCTAGGTCCCACATTGAACCTGCACTTCACACCATCCTTCTGACCAGTGAAGGAAAGCATAAGTGGCCTTGAATGCAAAGGCAGGCATAAAGGAAAAGCCTGGACTTGGCATTGCTCCATTTCCACTCGACCAACAAGCTACAGACTGACTCATCTTTGCTCTTACACTTCAAACAATTTTATTTGGTTTCTGGGATGAAATGCAAGCATCTTCAGGGTGTTCCTGGCTCATTTAATTTTTCTTGTCTTTTTCCTGGGCAGAAGACAGCAGCTGAGGTGTGCACACAGATGTATTTGTTTGAAGGAGCAGAAGCAAAATCCTCCTGGCCTGCTATTGCTGTACTGGATCAGGGGAGCATTAGTACCACCTCATAGTCAATCATGTGCCTCCCTTGTACTTTGATTTCTCCTTCCAATGACTAACATCACAAAAAGATTACAAAGCCCTGCAAGTAGAAGTACAGTGCTTCATCTCAACAGCAGATGCTCAGCACACACTGCAGATGGATCTCTTTGCAAAGGCATGCTCAGGATGTCTCATCTGGCTTCTCACATACAGGACTACCTCATCAGATGCCTGTTTCTTCCAAGCCTGTCTATATAAACACCAGGATCATGCAAAATTATTACCTCCAGTTTAAAAGTAGCATCAAGACATTTTGTGACATCAAATAAATAGATTGGTCTTTCCTGTATCAAAATCCCTGTTACACTGATCCTCTGAGTGCAGAAAAATATTCGACATTTGACTAACTCCTTCATACAGTAAAGACTTGATACTATGAAAGGAGTGTGTTTACAATAGCTTTGTTCTTGCAAATGTCACTCAAGAATCATTAGTAGCACAGCAGCAAAACACCTAGTGCCTGCCACAGCATTCTTCTAGCAAGTGGGAAGCAAAGCAATAGGAAATTATTTGATTATATTCTCAGTAACTAGTTTGGTAAAAACTTGCACTAGCCTTCCAAAGGAAATTCTCAAATAGAGAGGCACAGCATTTTAGCTATATTATTCCTATAGCTGGGATGTGAGACTGACTAGTTTAGAAATCTTCAAGAATAACTGCAGAAATTGAAAATCCCACCCAGAACACACCCCCACATCCGGCAGGTTAACACATGTGTTTGGTTTGTGCAGAAAGGTTTTCATAGCAGGGAGAGGGCAACAGGGGTGGCTTCCATGAAGAGCTGCAAGAAGCTGTCCAAGAAAGTAAACACCAGCCAGCTCTGAGATGGACCCACTGCTGGCCCAGGTCACACCCATCAGTGACAGTGGTAGCACTTCTGAGATAACTTATTCATGAAGTGAGGGAAGAAACAAATTGACAGCTTCAGCCCGAGAGGAGTGAGACTATGTGAGAGAAACAGTGCTGCAGATACCAAGGTCCGTGAAAAAGGAGGGGAGGAGTGTCCCAGGTGCCGGAGCAGAGATTCCCCTGCAGCTCACAGTGAAGGCCATGGTGAAGCAGGCTGATCCCTTGACCCATGGCAGGACAGGTGAAGATGAGCCCACAGGGGACCTATACTGGAAGAGTCTGGTCCTGAAGCCTTCATCCTATGAAAAGATGCACACTGGGGCAATTCATGAAGAACTGCAGCCTGTGGAAAGGACATTGGAAAAGTGTGTGGAGAGCTGTCTCCTGTGGGAGGGACACCATGCTGGAGCAGGGAAAGGGCGTGAGGAGTCCTCCCCTGAGGAGGAAGAAGAGGCAGAGACGTGATGAACTGACCACAGCCCCCATATCCTGTCCCACGCTGCTGCTGGGATGCAGAAAAAAGAGAAAATTGTGAGCAAAGTTGAGCCCAGGAAGAAGGGAGGAGTAGTAGAAAGGTATTTTAAGATTAGTTTTTATTTCTCATTACTCTATTCTTATTTGAAAGAGTAGGGTATAAAGGGATAAAGTACAGTAGAGTATTGATAGGTAATAAATTCAATTAATTTCCCCAGCTGAGTGTGATTTTCCCATGATGGTAATTGCTGAGTGATCTCCCTGCCTTTATTTTGACCCACAGATCTTTCATTATAATTTTTGCCCCCGTCCAGCTGAGGAGGAGAGTGACCGAGTGGCCTTGATGGACACCTGGCATCTAGCCAGGGTCAGCCCACCACAATGAGGAAAACTGAGTTGCTATTCAGCATGTTTTTGCTTTCCAGAGTCTTGGGATGACAGAAATATAAGAGGGGAAAGATAAAAGCTTGGCAAGTTTAAAACTTTGTAGAATCTGTAACTTGACCTCAGCTTTGTCTCAGCTTTGGGCTGTAGTGGGGACTGCTGCTCCAGGTGTGAAGCACACATTTCCTCACCACAGAACTTTGCTACCACACTGCACCTGCTCAGCACCTTTCAAACAGATGAGTGCTATGTAAGAACAAACCTGCTAAGGACAAAGTAACAGACTGGCGATGTCCCACTCACAGAGGGCACTGCAAAGAGGCTGAAGAGTGGCACAGAGGAGTTTGTCATCTGTTGCTGCTCCCTGACCTCCAGTTTGCAAGCAGAATGAGCACCCCTCAAGGCTCAACAGCCAGCTGTTACAGACCAGCTCAGCCTGAGTGCGCCATCCTCAGAGACAGCGCAGAAATCAGTGCCTACGAATCAATAGATTTTTAGAACAGCTCCATATGTCATGTCAAATCTCTAATTCTTTTCATCTTTCATAGTATCACCACTACTGAAGTTTCCACACCCATCATGATCACTCTAATACTCAGCTCTTTTTAACAAACTGGCTTTGGAGTCACTGCATGGCTTTTGAGCACATTTAAACCTGCAAAGTGAGAACAGCAAAGCACTCTATAAATTCTTCATCATCTCTGAGAGGGAGCAGTTCTAGACAATATCCCCTTCAACCCCTGGCTCAAAATCATTGAAACATTAAATCAATTGCTTACCTTTTGATCCAGACTGTAGGCCAAGATCCACTCCTCCTGCTTGGGGTGGAAGAGCAAGCTCTGGATATAGAAGTTCAAACGGTACTTCTGATAGGTAGCTCCTTCATCAGAGCTGATGAGGATGCTGCTCTCAATCTCTGGATCACTAAGAAGCATGATCTAAACAGAAAAATGGAAGGAAAGTGTTAATGGAAAAGTGAAAGTGAACATCATTTAAGAATGAGGTCATACAGCAGTGACTCCTATCAGATTTATTCAGAACACCACTCAAGAGTATAAAATCCGATAGAATTAGGATGGGTTTTAGTATTTCAGTTTCATTTTCTGTGACAACTCATTTACTGATTTGAACTATTCTTTTCTTTTTTTTTCATTTTATCTGGATAATTTCAGAAAGCCAAGCAAGAAAGAAAAAATCTATGTACCAAAGTTGGTTTTGGTTGGATGTAGGAACTTCAGGCAGCCACACCAGGCTTTCCTGGGCCATTTGCTGTCTACTACTTCTCTCACCCCATGTGGAATCCTCTCTCCAAAAGTAAACAGGGCATTCCTGAGATTTAAGGCTCATTACCTGGCATCTTGCAGTGCTATGAATGAGAGCATCATCTCCCTGGAAACACAGAATGCCTTCCTGGATCAGCTGCTGGCAGCTGAGTATAGTTCACATGCACATGGGCAAACACTGACACCATTTCATATAGCACACTCCCAATTTGTACAGTAAGAGACATTCATTCAGTCAGTGAAAACATAATTTTCCCCAAGCACAGGAAAGTGCATGACCTCAATTTTTACAGGGAGGAAAACACTTCTGAGCCTCTAATTTTAATTAGAAAATTATTACCGATATTTTAAAATGGCTTGATTCCACACTATCAGATGGCAAGCTCTACATAAACGTTAGCAGGAAAAATGTTGTGGAAACATTAATACCATCTTATTAACATCTGGAGAAAACGACTTCACATTAAAGCAAATACCAGTACCATAAAATAAAGGCAAACAGTGGGAAATAAATTAGAGCTGTTCTAAACACAGCAGGTTGTTGATGCATCAGCTGAATCAAATATAGAAACTGTCTTTCAGCAGGAAACCAGATCTAGGAATGGCCTTTTCTAGCTCACTGCAGAATGATCAGCTAGCTGAGATTCACTGCAGTTTTGGGTTTTGTCCACATTGACTTCTCTTATCCAGCTACACAGAGCTCCAACTTCAGGACTACAGTAGGGAATTACATTAATTTTGACAGCAAAAATCAGTTTCAAGGAATGGTAAAACCCTTGGTATGTTAGGCCTTCATCAAGCAAAAACTTTCAGTGCTTGTTTAATCTTATGTGCCTCATTAACTCCATGAAGTCACCAAGGGAAAAGGAATATAACGTAAATGGCTTCTGATCCTTTCCATTAAGGAATGAAAAGGTGAACTAGAAGTGAACATTTTCCCAGAGTGAAGCCAACTGTATGAATCCAGCTTGATGTCAAAGCACCTTCAACATCCCTCACACACACCACTTACCAGTCCCAAAATCAACCCCTAGCCATTCCCACAAGAGGCCACAGTATAAATCCTGAAGAAGTGCACTTGCATTGTGTTCTGGCACATGGTCTGGGGAACGAGAAGCGTTCCCCACATACAAATGATTTCCTGGGAATTAGCCTGAGAAGAGACCTCCAAGATCTCCACTCTAAAGGATGCTTTGGTACATTTATTCTTTCTAATCAGATCAAAATATCAATTTCATTATGCCCCAAACAATAGCAATTTCACAACTATTTGAAGATATTCTTTTCTGTCACTTTTGAATTAGACTGCAAAGACATTTTATACCCCTGTTTACCTAAAGCATATTGCCTATGCCAGAGAACTATAACATAGTTTAGTAAAAATCACTTGCTTATATGGAATGGAAAAAGGATGTAAACCTGTCCATTTAAGAAGACAATCCAGAGAGATTTTATATTTAAAATAAAGGATACTTCAGGAATAAAAATATGTTCCACCTGATGTAATAGAGGATTACATAGTTAATAATGGTCTATATTAAAAGGTTACTGCTGGAGTTCTGTCCTCAAATAAGGAGCACAAGACAGCTAACAGTAGCATGGACCTAAGTGTCACACACACAAAACATCCCCTCTGACCTTTCGCACATGATCTGCAGCACTTCAGTGGATAGTGCAAGAAATGGTCATATGGGACAACAAAGGCAGTATTTCCACCAGATGGTTGACAAATCTGGCCAATTTGTTCTTCTGGATGTGTAACAGTGTTAGAAGATCAGAAAATAAAACCACCAAGATAGGAAAGGTAGAAGAACCTAACAACAGTAACATCTAGAGATGACATCACATAAATCATGCCCTGTGCCTTCACCCAGTTTCCACATCCACTCTGCATTCTTCAAATGGAGAAATGAACACTCGACATCCCTGCTGTCATCCATCCTCCCGGGAAAGGCTGGTCCTACAGAGAGCAGGATGGAAAGGCAGGAGGCTTAATCAGAGTGAAAAACAAAAGCTCACCACCACCCATGCAGCTTGGAAAGGCACACGTTTGTTACATGGCACACAGAGAAAGGAAAGTGACAGACTCTGGGCTTTTCTTTTTATATTGTTTCCACGTTTTCTTCTGGAAGCTATAGGGGGAGGGAACTTTCAGCCTTCTCATTATGGGACCAGGAGGAAGCATCTACCCCACTAGTGATTTAGATTAATCACTTTTCATTAAGAGACAATAAACAAACTCCAGTCAGAATGAGCATTTCTGCCAGCAACCTCTGTTGCCATTTATAATTGCCATAAGGAATAGCAAAGGAGAACCAGAGAGTTGTCAAATGTAATTTATAAGGGTTTAAGATCTAATCATTTTCTATAATATTAGATTAAATGGCAGCCTTTATTTAAATGAAAATTACATTTGGTCTTTCTACATTCTAGATTATTTATATATACATCCATGTATAAAATGTTGCCTTTTTCTCTAGTTTAAGTGAGGAGTGGAAGGGCAGGCAGGACTGGTTACTGCCAAGGGTATATCCTTGAAAACATACTTTTCCTGACCTTCAAAATCCAGTGAACAATGAATGGCAAGCACCAGACAAACAAAACAGGCTGAAAATCAGACTAAAATTCAGAGAGTTCCTTAGGAATGGATGCAGAGGAAGAGAGCTGTCTGGGACATGGTGCATGTCCTTTCAAGCAGGAGCTTTGGAGACAGTGAGGACACATACAGAGCTGTTCTGAATGAACTCCAGGTGGGCAGAACACCAGACACCAGTGAGGCAGCACATGGAAAGATGATGGAGAGATCACCTTGCAAGAACATTACCTACAATATATGGACTGAGACCTTCAGTACATGAGGGGGAAACATATCCAGCTCTGAACACTTCAAGGGGATTCACCCCAGGGAATAAACAGCACAAGCTGCAGGCAGAAGAACAAGGAGGGTATGACACATGTCATACCTGTGCCTGCCATAATGTGTTTGGTACACAAACCACAGCAGTAGTTAAGAGTAACTCAGATTTGTTGGAGAGTGTGTAAGACCATTAAAGGAGCTCAAATGCAGAAGTAGGTAGGAAGGAAAGTGGCACCATATTGCAGCACAAATCCTCTAAAAAGTCATGCCCTCTGATGGGGCTAATATAATAAAAACTAGGGTAAGATTTTTAACTGAGAACCTGAGTTTCTGCTTGCCAGATCAAAATTCCAGGTATCTTACTGGGTTAATGCACACACCTCCCATGGTATTGCTTTCACATGGGTTATGGGCAGGTGGATGACTTAAGATGGTGCCACATTCCTCTTTTTCTCTGCCAGGGTAGCCATGTGGAAGACTGAACTGTACAGCAATGGGGCAGCACACCTCTCACAGGCACAATGCTACAACGTGCCCAGACAGGCATGGAGACACACATGAGCACAGAGATCACAACGGAATGTGTTTTCTACGCAGCTGAATTAGTTAATAAACAGCCACTGGACCAAAAAAATCCCCAAAACAACATGCCACATAAATGGCACTTTTATTAATATTAGCTTTCAATGAAGCCTTTTATTTTTCTCAACGAACATAAATTTTCACTGTAAATTACCAAAGCACATCTCCCTAAATCAGCACAGACCAGTTTTATAGGTGCAATAATCTGTAGCAATAGTACCACTGAGCTACATTAGCAAAGAAACACCAGAGAGTTGTCAAATGAATAAAGAAGACAGGTTCAAATAAATGTCTTTTGTTCTGAGAAATAGACAGCATTAAACTGATGTGTACTGCCCCCAATTCTCCACTTTAATGCACTTTTCATAAGCTGTTTTTTTTCAGAGGTCCTTGTCACATTCACCTATGTAAAAGGCTATTCTAAAAAACATAAAGCAGTTTAAAAAAATAAACAAAACCAACAGGACACCTACAAACCTCGCAAGCCTCCACAGATTCAAAAGAAACCCAATTCCTTAGCAAAGTATTAGAATTTACTCTGTAGCACTGGATTATCCTCTCCTACAACTGAAAAGGCAGTCTTGCCACAAACATTTCTGCAAATACAGAAAGTAGAAGTTTAGTGTTTACAGGTTCATGGGGATTTCCATATTGAATGTGCTCAGCTTAAAAGTGAAAAGGCTTTTTTGGGGGTTTTTAGGCCTCCTTCCACTAGGCCCTCAACTCAGAAACACTTCAGATCCTTCCTAAAGCCTGGCCACACCTACATCATCAATGAAAAAACAAATCAGATTCTAAAAACGAAAAATGTTTCATTTGATTTAAAACATCTGACAGGTTGTATTGTCCCATGTCTCCTTCCCAAAAAGCTTCACAGTAGCTTTGAGTTTAAAAATCCAAAACGTCTCAACAATTTATACTGAAAGGCCAATGCAAGTGGAGGATTTTTGTTTTGTTCGGATTTTTGATGTCCTTTCCTCCTTTCAAAACTGAGAAATCAAAATTCAGTGACATTTAAAGGCTTAAAGATGCAAAAATAGTTTTCTTCCATCAAAACACCAGTCCACCACAAGTTAAATATGAACAGTTTGGAACTGTCTTACGGGAAAAGTAATTTTCTACATTGAAGAATTTTAGATTACATGTTTGACCATCTGAAATGTCTCCCTGGCAAATACTTGACTATTCATTTCCCGCTCATTCCTTCTCTCTCCAACATTATGACTGCAATTACCTGCCCTACAAGCTAAAAGATGCCCTCAGAGGTCTGATCATAACCCAAATCTCCTAAAACAGGGCTACAACACAGTATATCTAAAGCCCTTCCCTGCCATTCCCATGGAGGACAAGTGCAACTCATTGCAAAGAAAATCTCATCCTTTTTTCCCCTTCTTTCATCAGTACATGCCATTTCAACTAAAAAACTTCAGTTTAATTAAATCAGCCCAATTCCCTCTGAAACTAAAAAGTGCTAAGGTACCACAAGTAACTGCCTACTTACCAGCAAAAGCAACACCCATATAAATCAGCTGAGCTAAAGCTATCTTTGAATGATTTGCACTAGTTTAGAAAGAGGGTTTCTAGAAAGCACATCTTAATTCTATACAAACTTCCATAGATGTTCAGAGATGGCTAAATACCTGCTGACTGCCCTGTAGATATGTTGATCTCTAATCAGGGGGAAATGAAAGCAACCTCTGTTTTCTAGTCACCAAGCATATCAGTCAGACAGGAAAAAATGGGACATCTCACTGATAAAAATCTGCTCTAGAGAGAAATCCTGTGTATTTACGTACAAGCAAAGAAATTCACTCCATCATTTAGGGATCAGAAGCTGTGACGAGAGGGACATCTGCTCTCTGGGAAGCCAAACAAGACACCCATGAAGAGGGCAACAGCTTTTATATAATTGCTTACTTTATGTGTCAAAAGGAAAATGCTCATTGCAAACTTTTGTGTTACAGAGTAGCCCAGATTTGGGACTCCTTCTTCCTTCACATGCCTCAAAAACTTCCTTAATGTTAAGGATAACCTGTGGGCATCAATCAAGCAGTAAAGGGGCATTGAGCTTTCATGAGAGACAAATTGTCTGGACCTACCCCATTTCAGCTTCTTGTAACTTCACTTCTTATTGCCCGAAATTTAACATTAATGGCAGATCTAATTAATGAATATAGCACCAGATCACCAACTCTCAGAACCACAGTGCTGTAATCTTAAAGGATGAAGTGCACTGCACTGACTTTATAGGGGTTTATGAAGCATGTGTTATAAAAGTACCTCAACCATAAGGCTTTTATACCTTGGCACTCACTTCAATACAATCCCATAAAACCCAAGCAATCTTTAAGTGTTAAAGGTGACTTTCACTACTGTATTTATTATTGGATAATGAAAAATGACTCAGATACCCATAGAAACTCAGCAATGAAATAAGAGTTTCCTGAGACTTTCGCATTGGGTCTGCATTTTATGTACCGTGACCAAAGAACCCAATGGCTCTCTCAAGACATTTTAGACACTTCACACTAACCTCCCTCCAGAACTTCCTTCCCATCAGGAATTCTTTGTAATTGCAAAACAACTTCTAGTCTGCAGAATCACATTGCTTGCCACAGAACTTTTCAGACGTCAATAGCTGTTTCTGTAAGGATTCAACCCCTCTGGAGGACCTGTTCCATGGACTGCAGCAGCTGTGCCAGAAACTGAGAGCCCTCTGATCCACCAAACTGGTTGGAGAAGACAGCAACCTCACATAATCTGCAATTACCCACACGTGGGTTCCCCATCTTTTCAGCAGAGACAGAATGGTCAGAGTACATGATGTTGTTCAGGTGACACACAGGTTCATTGCCTCTGCAGAATGTTTTGTATTTTGTAGAGGGTACAAAAAAGAAAAGAACCATTATCAGAAACAAAATAATAAACTACAAAATGAAAAGTTTTCTTTAACATAAAACAGCAGGGTTTTTGAAACAAAAGTGAGCAGTGCTGGAGTGCATCAAATGAGTACCAGCACTACTTGCCTTCTCTGAGGAGATGCACATCAGCCTACCACACTTGCTTACAGGCAATAATCCTGGTTAATCTTTTGTTGTCTTCTATTGTCTCTTATATCCAATTATACCCAGACTAAAATTAACTGTTCATATTGGTACAAAATTGCAAGAGGCTTTTGGCACTTCAGCCATACCTGCCATAAATTGCAATACCAAAACAAAACACTTCAGAGAGTTCCAAGCTCACATAATCCCTTCCCTATGGAGAGGGCACTCCATTTTAATCACCACCTCCAGCACCTGTGCAAGAGCACAGATGCACCATGCAAGAAGCCCTGAGGATCAGGAGCAAATTAAGATTAAATTGCATATAAAGTAAGAGCTCTTCAAGGAAAACCACTCTGCCATCCTCACTGGCAGGTGGGAAATTAAAATCTATCATGGCTGTAAGACTTAGACAAAACTCAGAGCTGAGAAAAGAACACAGATACTCCAAGGCTGCCATCTGAACCTGGCCACAATGCCAAATCCCAGGCTGGATCCAATTTGCATGCACAGGAGTGAAATAAACCAGGATAACAGACCCAACAAAGCAGAACATCTTATCTTTGTTTTGCTGCTGAGCAGGTCAGAACAACATGTCTCCCCTCTTTCTCTCGCCTTTTTGGCACTGGACACATGTACTTTTCACTTTTAATTACAAGGCACAGGAAGCATTTGCTTGTTAAATTTCAGGTGCCAGTGGGGATGGAAGCCATCCAAAAAGCATGTGCTTGACCTGGCAAAGAGTGACTGACTGGCAACAGCCATCCACATGCTTGGCTGTAAAACCTTTTCATTGTCACAGCAAGGCAGCCTTTATCCAAGGTTACTCCAGCCCATTATATTCTTGTTACAGCCGCACATTCTCCAGCTCCCCACAGATGAGGGGAGCAAAGTTCTCTGCCACGGTATTCCCACCTGCCTGAGGCCACTGCAGTGCTGTCCAGCTAATCTGCCAAAGGCTTTTCTGTGCCACAGCACGTTCATGCAGAGTTCTGCTCCACAAACTGCCAAGTGGGTTACAAGCATCACCACTGGATTTGTACATCCAGTTTGACCAGCACTTCTACTAATGGGTCTGAACCTTCCAGTAGAAGAAACCTCCACTGGTAATCTTAGGCACCAGCCAGTGCTTCCACACAAATACAAAGGTTCTGAGCTATATTATTATATTGCTCCAGAGTCTGGTATTTCTGCATAGCATAGCTCTGCATGATGCCTTTTCACTCTTCTGGACTCTACACAGGAAAGCCCCAGTTGTTACAATATCTGACACATTGTTTTGTGGTCACCAGCTTTTTTCTGGTGATAGGGAACAGCTCTAATCCCAAACTGTCTTCACAGAAAGAGAAAAGCAGCATTCACTGTTATAATTATATGTTATTTGAGTAAATGCATGGTTGTGCTATTCTCCATACAACTACAAAGTAATTTTCACCATTATGGGAACTTCCCATGTAAGCAGAAATAGTTACAGAAAATAATGTTATCAGTAAGGAGAGGCTGTGTGCATCGCAGCTGCTGGAACTGAGAACACCATTTATATAAAAACACTCCTCTGATTATAGGTCTCACTTGGGAGAACACTTTACACATGGGTATGAGTTTACTCACAGTAGTTGCCCCATTACAGAAAACAAAAAGATGTGCATGGATAGTTACTCATGGGGGTAAACTTTTGCAGCCTGTATTCAGCAATCTATTTCATCTGAGGACAGTAGAGTGTTTCATGACTCTATAGAAAAATAAAAATCGTGTTATGTATCTCCCTTGAGGCCATTAAATCTGAATACAATTTTAAATGCATCATTGCTTCTCCTTTGCTTACCCACTTTATTTTTCTGCTTTTTTAGTCAGATTGCAGAGTGAACATAGACAACATCAGCTTTATCACTGTTCACATCCAGATGCTTATAATCTATCTCAATTTACTTACTTGGCATCTATTATTCATGTCCCTCACTGTCCCCAATGAACTTCTCTTCCTAACATTCCCCCACTGGAGGAAGCTGACAGGAGAAGGTCTATCCAATTTCTGGATGCAAGGCTCAGGCCCAAGTTACAAAACATGATGGCATTGCAGTGCTCTGCACGGCAGCACTCAGCTCTGAGCTATCCACTGAGGCTGCAAGCTCTGCATGCTGACTTGGGTGCCAAAGATTCAGGTGCCAGATATGGGAAGGTTCAGGGCCTAGGCAAAGGATTCCCAACCAGCACCTCACTGGCTTTGACATTTTCCATTACATTTAATAATTAGCTCCCAATGAAACAGTCCTTGCAGGTTTATGGCAGTAGTCTTGTCTTAGCAGGGAGTGGCTGCCCCAGTGACTGAACCCAGTGGCTGCTACATCCCGTTCCAACTATTCCATCAGGGTCACAGGTACTTCACAGCCCAGGGAAAATCATGTACTTTCCTTTCTGCATCCCTTCATGCACATAGGTGAGCTCTGTAGGTTTCTGAAGAAGCAGTGTAAGATGAAACAGAACTGGAAGAGGGGATAGAGTTTTATCTCCAACACAACCCTGACACTTTGGTTTTAGATTCAATAGGCAAACGTCAGAAAATGACCAAGCTTACTACATTCTTCCAGGCGTTTCCAGGTCCTGAGCACTGCATTCCTTGTGTGCACCCCACTGCCTCTCAATCTCTCACCACACCTGCTCCAGGAGTTTTGCTGCTTTCTTACAGGTATTTTTAAGGAACATGTTGTTCCACCATGGGAAGGTTCCAAGGGAGGAACATTATGAGCTTGTTTTGTCAGCAACAGAGAATTAAAATATTAGAGGGCTCACTGTAAAAGGCAGAACCAATCTCTCCTCAGAGACAGAAGGACTGGTCTAAGAGTTGATTGCCTAGATTTATAAGAAAACAACAGCCTGAGTTTTCCCTAACTGCACCTGTGGACCACTTAGAAAACCCCTGTCATTACTTTTGGAGTCCAGCAACATCTGTCTGTATACAATGAAAAAAAGGCATCTTAGAACTGAGAGGTGAAGGGCAATGAACTCCCACTAACGAACATAGAAGCCTCAAGCACTCCACAACACAGCGAAATAACTGTTTAAGATCTAGCCCTGCCAAGCTCCATGCTGAAGAAAACTGATTTTGACAGTCACAGAAGTGTTTCCAGGTTTCCCAGTGCTGCTTGAGATAAAATATTTTACACAGAATTGATAACACCAGAGCTGACATTACAGTTACACTGTAAGAGGCAGATGTGTGTATGCACCACAAACTGAGACTGTGGCCACGTGCCCTGCAGACTCTGCTAATCTAGGCTATTAAAATGAGAATTCACTCAGTAATGCTGAGCTTCTCAATTCTTCACTTTATAAAAGAACAAAATAAAAAGATATCTTGCCACTTTTTATTGGGTTTGGGTTTGGCAGGGGGTGGGGGGAGGATTTTCCTCAAAGAGAAATAAGTAAGTCCTGGTGAACCAGCCCTTATCACTAAAGATCAAGGTCAGATCATTATATGGTCTTCAAAAGGACCCACCTGCCCCTTTTCCAAGAGCTGCTCTCCACCCATTCTATTATTTTTCCCTCCTTTTTAATAACAGGATATAGTGACTCACTGCTATTGATTGATTATCCTGCTGTCTGTGAAGCACCATGTCCCTCCTCGTTAATTCAAAACTACCTTATTTTTCATACTTCATCAATTAATATATTATTGGAGCTGCAGCAGTAAATGAGATGGCCATGTTTCAGAGTGTGGTAAGGAGAATGGAGAAAGGGAAAAAGTCTCATAAAATTGCCCTATACGAGAACCTGCAGCTGTGTTCCACCTGCTGACAGGCCATGTGGTTAATACAGGCAGCCCTGTACAAGGTGCTGCCTCCTGACAGACCCTCTCCTCCCTCTAACCAAGGCAAAGCACTCTGAAAGCTCACACAGGTCCACTCTGCCACTTCATAAAAGCAATGCTCATGCTGGGTGACAAAACTGCAGCTTTATTTCAGTTGATATCATAACTCCTATCTGTCCTTAACACCTCCTGTCTAAACTGGAGCAAATTACCCCTGTTCTTCTGACAGCCAGCTCTGGGAACTCTACATCTGAATGTGGATGGGACCTCTGGATTTTTACCCCATTTCTTGTCTTTGTGACCTTGTAACATCCCTAAGTCTCCATGACTGGAGCAATACAAGGTGAAGCAGGCAGAGAGTGCAACAGGAGAGGCACTGAATTTCAGGAAGGCAGACAAAGCAGCCCTGTCACAGACACGCATCAGGATGCTGCCAAGCTTATCACTCTTACCTGGTAACTGTCCTTTTGCTCCAAAAATTGTTTGCAATTTGGAATATAGAGGTACAAAGGTGCAAAATACAGATGAATAATGGTACACAAAGACAACCCTAACTCAAGCTTTGTGATATATGAACTTCTTTTCCTTCACAAACACTGAAAGAATGGCTTTCATTGTAAATGGCAGTTTCTATTTATACCTATTTTCTAACCCTCTTCCCTTCAGCCCCATTAAATAATGCCATATGGGAGTATTTTGTTAATTATCTCAATTGCATTTATTTTTAGAAACAGCTGATGAGCAGTGTGTGTAGTTCAGTGGGTACGAGGATTTTTTTTCTGTTTGTTTTTAAATGTATTTGCTTCTTCAGAGAACTAACTGAAAAAAACACCAGGAATCCCCAGTTTTCACATTCATGAATTCCAAGGGACAGTCTTCTCTGGAGGGCAACAATCACATTGCACCTGTTAAAGAAAGGGGAAAACTTTCACTGGGGGTCTCTCATAATTTTGGGTTCCAGTTCTGTGTTATCTGTGCTGTGGTCATCTCTCAGACCACAGATGTTGCAAAACCTCTGTTTTTCTCTATGATTTATGTGAAGCCAGAAATGGTAAAGTTAAAACCTTGCAAGCAAGCAGACTTTGTTCCTTCTTTAGGGACATGATCCCACAGGTCAGGTCAGGTTCCAGTGGGGCATCTGGCACGCCAGGCCCCACCATCCCTGACTGCAGGACAGCAGAAAATTCTCACAAGAATATCTTGAATACAAAGATTCACAGGGAGACACAATTTCCAAATATATTAGTAATAATAATTTTAAAAAAGCATAATACACACACAAAAAAGACACAAGAGAAAAAAAATGACAACGGAAACACCAGCTTGGACATACTGAAAAGATTTAAGAGTATTTATGCCTTTATATCTCAATGTTTTCCAGGCATTGATCTTGAACCATGTTCAAAACACTAATAAACCAAGTCATCCAGCATCAGGAAACTATACATCTTAGGTAAGAAAGGTCAGAGAAACCTACTCTGAAAATGGCTGAACTTACTCAACTTACTCTGACTTTGGTGAATTCAAAATAGAAAACAGAAAACCCTTCAAAACAAGAAATTCCTAAAGTCCTCTTCCTGAAGTACTACAAAATGTCTGTAATTCAGGATTTCTTTCACACAGTTGCAGGTCACAGTTCTGCAAACATTTACAGAAATGATCTCTTTTCTCAGATGCCAAATTCAAGCTGAATTAATTGGACAAGTAGAGAGAATCCCACGTATAACAGCTCACAAGACTGCACCTTGTACATAAAACACATCATGTCACACATTCTCTCACTCTTCCATAGATGTTGCGGGTGACCTTGAGGAAATCATCTTTGCAACACCAGTAAGTGAAGAAAAATATTACTTCTTCATTCGCATTTTATTCCTCTATTTAAATTTTCAGTTCTGGAGACAGAGTGTGACTGTCCCTGAAGTGTATTTACGAGATGGATACGCTGAGGTGTTACCCCCATCACAGCCACATTTGTACAACCCACTGGTACAACCAGAGTAGGCAAACCTGAGCTCAGCTGAGCCAGGCACTGTGCTTCACAGCTTTCCTCCCTGCCCACAGCAACCCTGGACTGGGTGACATGGATTTTGGAGCTCTGAGAAACACAGGAACATCATATACAGCTTAGTGGGTACAGAGAAGGGGTGCTCAGAGAATTTTACAGAGAATTTTACAGCAGCGTTTGCAGGTCAGGTAGTTCAGTCCCTGTTAATGGCAGCTGCAAAACCAGGAGCTATTTAGTGACTGTATTCCATTAGGCTGAAGGGAAAGATTAGGGATAAAAGATAGTAGAAAGAGCTTCTTCCAGCACTCCTGCCCCTGTGGCTCTAACTCTGCCCCACTGCCTTTCAGTTATAAACACGTTCTCGAGATCACATCACCAACTGCCAGTTTGCAGCACAGACCCTTGATCACGGTGTCAGCACAATGAGGAAAAAGGGTCCAAAAGGAAGCCTTCCATCTTCCTAAAGCCCAAATGGCTTTAGGATATTCCAGAGCTCAGTTCCTCACCAATAGCTTGGATGCAGTCTAAGGAAAAAGCAGCAGATGATTAATGGGAGCTGTGGCTAAGCACGGCAGCTCAGTTCAGGTTGGGCTAGCAAGCCTCAGGTACATGCTGGAATCTCTGCCTCATCAACCTATCACAGGTTTGATGAGTAAGGAGAAAACAAAATGCTATAGAATTCCTTTGGGAGCATGTGAACTAAGAAATTAAGGCAAAACAAAAATAAGTTTGAATCATGGTTCTGCCCTGAGGTTCCAATCACAGCTGAGGAATTCCCTTTGGCGATACAGGAGGCCAGGACATGTTTTGCTCTCAGTGACTGTCCAGGTGAGCAAGAGAAAATAAAGGGGAGGTCAAAATGACTTGTGCTCATTTTTGGATCTCCAGTTTCTGTAAAGGAATGTGTCAATCCCAATATTCTAGCTAGTCACCAGTCAAGTAAATGCATTCCTCTGCAATTACAGTATTACAGACAATTCATTTCTTCCTTCATTAACACAAACAGCAACACAATATTGCTCCCTGCCAGCTCATAAACAGTTGCTGCACTTCAGCCCCCAAGAAACTGCACAGACACAAACAAATCTAATTAGATTTATCTTTCAGAAATTCTTACTCTCTAAATACCTCTGAACATTTCTCCTGACAGGCCAAGTTCAGAGGCATGGTGAGGTATGAGAGGTGCAGCATGACTTTGGCTTTTACAACTTCAGTGATTTGCGCTGCCCCTCCATTTTGATTCTGTGACAACTAAGAAACTAGTCTGAAAAGCCATTTTCCCAAAGCTCTTCAACTGAGCACCATAACTTTATTTCTGCTTTATTCTGTTTGCAACTACTGTTCAAACAGCTTAGCTGGAAGGTCTACCTTTAAATAAAACCTAAAATGCTTCAATTCTGGTATAAGGGAAAAATGGGGGGAGTCCTCATTTCATTCACTGCGCCCGGGCGATGCTTCTGTTCAGACAGTCAGCATAAAAGGCTACAGACCTTTTAATTCTTCAAGTCATCACCTGCAACAATGATTGTAATAGCTCAGGGGAAAAGCTAAAAACAACTGCAGCCAACTGAATTGCAAAGCAAATTCATGAAGGAAGGTATTTCTAAGACATCAGAACTGTTACCTCAGATCTTAAATGCAATCAGGGCCTTCAGTTTATCCACACCTTATCTGAGCAATACTCTATACAGGAAAATGGGGTTGATTTGTCAGAGTTGTTATTCTCTTACTTTTTCCTCTCTTTCTTTTGCATTCTTTTTAACTCCATCGTCTCCACCTCCACAGTATTCCCAAGGGTAGAGATAAAAGTTTCTTAGTGAGAACTGGATTTTCAACTAAACAACATCTTCACCAAAAATAAGCACCATTTACAGAGTATTCCACAGGAAAAAGTAATACCTAAAATCTGTGGTTCAACAATTCCTTGAGATTCAGAGTGGTACCTCTGTGCCTGAAAGGAGCAGTGCTTCATATACATGGGACTTCAATTCTCATCTTCTCTCTGCACCCTTTTGGAAGGACTTTACATCCCTCTGTGAGGCATCAATTGTAAAATGAACCCTGTTATTGACAACCAAGAAGAAAGCAAATGTCCTCACAATAGGGGATCTTACCCAGCAGACCAACTCATGCTAGAAAATATGGAATCACAGCATTTCAGCTCCAAGCAGTGACATTTTGAAGTGCAGCCAGTTAAGCAAAGAATCATAAGCTTAACTTTTTGTGGAAATTATTCCATTTTCTAACAGAATTTTTTCAGCAACCATAAAGAAAGAAGAGACTCGGGATAACAAGAAACTGGAAATTTAAAAAGTCAAGAGAAATGTTTCTATTAAAATAGAAGAGATTTTTCCCTTCATGTTTTGGAAGAAATAAACACTTTTAATTCCCAGACCACTGTGAAAATCTGCCTCTAGTAAAATGTAACTAACACCCAAAACACAGCTTTAAATTAAAGGTCAGCAGGGAACTGAGATCTCTGCCCAGCAGAGAGTAAGCAGCTTTTTGTCATATCCCCAAAGACAAACAGGCTACAGGGTAGAAAAGCCAAAGCTAAGCATTTTGCTAATTTCAGCTTTTCAGAGCACTCAAACATCTGCTTTTTTAAATCCCATTCATCTGTAAGGAAGGGGTTCTGCTAAACAAATATGAAAATTTCTCCATTCTGAAGTTTACCACAAGTTCTCTGCTTGTTGCAACCTGTTTGGCAACCTGACAAAGCAGATGCTTCACATGTGGTCCTTCTCTCAGGCCAACAGCTGGGTGGGCAGGTGCACTGGAGGGGGAGATGTGCCCTGGAATACACTCTGCCTACTGGAGCATCTTCATGGCTTTGGAAGTGTCAACACTGCAGGCACTTGGCTTCTCACCAGAGCCCAAAACAGGAACTCTCAAAAAGCCAGTCCCCAAGAGCTTTTTCAGAGCTGTCTGACTGCCAAGGGCAAAGATCACCTGGAATTTCACAGCAGTAAGGAGAGCTCAATGCAGGTTTTCCTGATCCAAACACAAGTGCCTGTTGTGCAAGTGAGAGGAGAAACAGCCCAGCAACCTGCAGGACAGCAGATCCAAGTCTGGCAGCTTCAGCTCCCAGCAGCAGAGGCTTCCCATGCACTTGCAAAGCCTTGGGAAACCCTGAACTTGTTACTTCTTAGGGGAAGGGAACTAGCAGTGTGACAGCTCCCTGGGAAGATGAAGCAGTCCTGGCTCACTGCAGGGAGTGTTTTGGCTGCCATGCAGCCAGAGTCTGCACATTCACAGTGGGCTGCAGAATGCGTGGCAGTTCCCTTATGTCAGCACCCAAGGTGGTGTCAGATCACCAAGCTGGCCCTGACCACTTGGAATGATACCTCTCAGGTATCACCGCTGGGAAAAAGAGTTCCCAGCAGCTTCCTTTGGCACATGCATGTTGTTATATTGATTTAATATAGCTGCAAATGTCAAATTGCACAAGGGCAAAGTGCATTTTTCCAGCACCTTCTGTGATTTCTAGGAAATGGACAAGCCCCATCTCGGCTCCAAGAGCAGCCATCAGCAGGATGGGGAGCACCTGGAGCAGGCAGGAGCTCTGGGAGCCAGATGTGCACCACAGCTAAAGCCAATTCAGCTCAGTCTTTGCTCTCTGCCTTGGTTAACTCTGTGTGTGAGGAGGATGAGGTGGATATCACCCAGATATGTAAAAAACAGAAACAGCTATAGACTAAATCTGACCTCCAAGAAATAAAGCACAGGTTGCCAAAAAAATTAAAATACTCCCACCAAAGTTTTTCAAAAAGAGAAATCAGAAACAAAAGGCTTTTCTTTTAAAAGCAGAAAGCAGAATGCCAGCATTTAAATCCCTGTGCCTCATAATTGAGCCCAGGGTTATGCCACAATTCAGGTAAATGATGTTTATATAACTGGCATTTGGCTGAACACAATTCCTATTTAACAGCTGAAAAGAGGCATTTTGGGTCTTCAAAGAAATCTGACAGGTAATTCCCACTGTAGTTCTGCAGGGTAGCTGAACAGTAATTATCCTTCTCACTAGTAAATCAATTAGGAATGAATGTATGGAAAGCTTTTCTCCTCCTCCAAGTAAGCGCTAATCCTCTGAGCACTAATGAGCAGACAGGGCCAGCAGCAATGTGCAAACCCATCAGAAATCGACAGGAGCTACTAGGCAGGCAGGCTCCAACCAGAGCCTGAGAGTGAGTGCCTCAGGAGAAAACACCTGTCCTGGAGAGGTCTGCATGGCTCATGGGTGACACAGGCTCCGTGCATGTGAGTTACTGCTGGTCCCTCCCTGCCACTTACTGCCTCAAGCAAAGACCTGAGATCCCTGCATCATGCTCAACAAGGCAGCACTTCTGCTGCTGGAGGTGAACCACAAGGGACCTGGGCTCCTTCTGCTGGGATCCACCTATTGCTTTGTGATTCAGTATTGGCAGCTGTCCTCAGGAGCTCAGCAAAACCATTCTGCCTACTCCCCATGCCACAGGAATAGTATTCACCCAGAGAGACTGAGAGAAGACTACAACCCTAGTGCATTGTTTGCAGTGCATAACCACAAGAATCTGTAAAAAGAGTGGGTGGACTCAATAAACCCAAACCTAAATTTGATAAATTTCAGATGTTCTGGTCCAGTGACACGTTGTTCAGACATTTCTCAAGTGCCACATGAATGTCTGGAATTGCTTTGATGGTTAACAAAGCAGAGTTCAGACAGACCAGCTGTTTAAGCATGCACAGTAACAGTGCTCATATATTTAGCAGAGGTAGAAAGAATGGAAGCAAGTTGTTCCCACAGCAGCCAGCATTGAAGCTGGTTTCCTTTGAGTTTTCCTTACAGCTTGTCTCTACATTTCATAAGATTTTTCAGAAGGGATAAGAAGGGCATAGATAGATCCAAAAATCATTTCCTTGAGACAAAAAACCAAAAAAATTCTTTTATATTTCTAATCTCAAACAAGTAAACAGCAGGTAAAGATAGGCCTGTATGCCACTATATGATGAAATGTAGGTGGTTTTAATTAAAAAAAAAAAAAGACTGCTAATCTGTAAAGCTCAGTAGCCTGAGAAATTGCTAGAAGATAATAATATATCCTTGTACTCTGATTTGTGAGGGAGTCTTTACACCAGTGACGTAGGATTTGTAACTGAGCATATTGCCTGTGTTTTTGGGTGGGCAGAGTTGCTTTGGAAACAGTATGAAAAAGAATTAACTCTTCAGTGCCCCCCATATTGGATACAGGATGAGTGTGAAGGCCAGGAAAAATCACTACAAAACACTTAATACGTTTTGCTCAGGGGGAAAAAAAAATCAAGGTAGTTGTCACTATAATTTAGCTCCTGCATCAGGAAAAACATAAACCAAACTGTGGCCACTGCATTCTTCCTCTTCCCTGTACATCCAAACACACTTAGTAACCAGAGCTATGTCTGCCTTATGGTTGCATACACTGAAATAAACATTAGTCCCAAAACATCTGTAGACTGACCAGTGATGGAAAACACAACAGTCATAATAAGAGCAGTACCAGTAGCGAGTTACTAGTTTGGAAATCTTTTGATGGAGACAGGATATGGCCAGTTTGGAAGCAATCAAGCCAAATATGCAGCACTGGGTCTCTATACCGGCCAAGCACAACTTCACTGTCAGCAATTAGCTTCGTGCTGCAGCCCTCACACACTGATTTCTGTGGGTAGCTGAAAGCATCTTTGTCCCACTAGCTCCCCTGAATCAACACAGGCAATAATTTTAAAGCAAAAAGGCACTGAGTAGCAGTTCCTGGGCTGTGCTTGTGTGAGCCAGCTGCAGCCCTAATTGCATCACGTGGGAAGAGTGAGCAGGGGGTTGGAAAGCTGTGACCTCATCTTCTCTCCTACACAACCAAATCAAATTGTAGGTCTTCCACCCACTCTCACAGGCATATTCTGCTTTCAGCCCCCTTATATGATGCAACCAAAGAAAATGTCATTTACATCTTTACCTCCAAATGTGGGGAAAAAGAGTCAAATGCAGAAATAAATGCCTCTTACTCAGTATTTCTAATAATGAGATACAAGGCAGGGAGATGCGTAATAGCCAAAGCTGCTGTAAGCAAGAAACCCAGAAATATTTGAGTGAGCTCTTTAAAGTTGTAACAGTCAGAAGCAAATAAAAGCAACCTTTTTACTTCTCCAGAAAATTCAGAAGGGAATTAAGTCCTTCATCACCCTCACAAGTAAAGCAGGATCAGTTCTATGGGATTCCATGGAATTGCCCCAGTGCAACTTAGACAGCAAATTCAAGCTCTTGTGAATTACTAACAGATTTCACTTCAGGATCATAATTCCTCTCAGAATGCTGTCATTTTGTTTCTATAGCTACCAGTGCAATGGCTCTCCCTTACCTTCCTCTTGTTAGTGGGACTGACATATAGGTAGCTCAGCACAGTCTTCAGGCCTACTTTGTCATTTAGCTTTTCATACGTAGTGCCATAGTCTGTTGACCTGGAGAAAAGAGGAGACAAAAAGAGTTTATGTGGTTATTAGAGCTCAGGGGAAAGGAATGACTGTGTGCACAGATGCTCCAAGTTACAGTTTGAGCATTATTATGCTTAAAACACAAGATTTTATGTTTCATTAAGGGTGGTCAGCAGAAAAGAGAATAAAACTTGAGGCCTTAGGGGCAGTGTCTGTCTCTGCATTCATTGATTGTACACATTTGGGGAGCTGTGGTGCTCCCATGCAGGTAGGCTTTGGGGGTAGGCTCTGCCCTCATGTGCCAGTGTGGCATCGCAAATGGTATCTACACGTAAGAGGATTCTGATATCAGCAGCACCCTTAGTACAAATTCTCTCTTCAGACAAATCCAACATAAGAATCCAAATTAAACCCAACAACAACAGTTTTATTTAGGTAGGTTGATTTTTGACTTGAAGATGAGGATCCAAATGTGGCTCAGAATTGTAACAGCTGAACTCATGTCTAGATAAAAATGTGCCTAAACTGGCATCTTGAGTCCTCAGTCACCCCCATCCTACTTTGTGCCAGGCATTTAATTTTTCTGAGTTACAGAGACAGATTCAGGCCCCTACACTAGCAAATCCCACCCAGAGGAGCAGATGATCTGGGGGTGGCATTACCCATTCGTGACTGGGGAAAAGGGCTGCTTCGTCACAGAGGGTTTTCTGTGGTGTCCTCCTCCTCATTTGTGGGCATGTTTGAAACCTCACTGCCCTGCTTGTTTCTCTAGTGTTTTCATACTTTGTTTTCCTAACAAACAAGATTTTTCCTACCAGAACAACCCAACAGCTACATCGTACAGGATCCCACACCTGAAGAGTGCTCAGTACCAGATGACTTTAGGAGGAAGGGGTCTCAGACCATGCTGAAAAGCCTGCCCACCACATGTGGGGAGAGGCTGGCTCCCAGCCCAACCCAGCTTCTGTCATAGGGACAGAGCAAACACAGCCCTCAGCAGATGGACAAGGAAAGGTCCTCATAAAAACCTACCTGGACATATCTACAATTTTATTAGGATGAGAATCCATGGCCCCTGCCCTCCTCTCTAATAATGCTTTTTACTGGACAGATGATCAGAGAACATGAAGCAATTCTGTGCCTTTCCCCGTAATGATCTCCAGTAATTTGTTTTTGTAAGTTCAACAAGCCTCTAGAACAGCTTCGTGGTTCTGCTTGAGACCAATCCTCTGCTCCTTTTCTGTCTGGCAGAGAAATGGCCCAAGCCACTTCTGGCATCACAATGAAGAGTGGCTGGAGAAACTGAGCAATGCCAGAGCCTGCACCCAGCTCTGCTGCTTTCATTGCTGCTAGTGGAGTTCAGAGTGACACCAAGGTGACACAAGAGTGACCAAAACCAGCCAGCTGGTTTCAGGCTTCCAAGTAGTAGGAATCATGAAGTCAAAAGCTTGCTTTGTTACTGATGTGGCTGCAACAGATTTCCTTCAGTGCATCCTTCAAGGATAATTTCTAAATACCTTGTCAAGTCCTTCTTTCCTTATATATGTTGAATTAGCCTTTCTCCTTTGAACAGTCATCAGCCAAGGTGCTTCAAGTCTCAAACAACTTGTGTTTTGGTTAACACTTTAATTTAAAAATAGAGCTAATACTAGCTCCATTTGCACTTACCACTCCTGTGTACTAATGTATAGTAGTATCACCTGCTGGGCTTCACACAGCTACCCCAAAGCATATGACAATAATGTAGTGTATTTTCATAGAATTTTCCCACCCAAAGTATCTTAAGCTCTTGTCTCACTAGGTATCAATATCAAACAAACAAACAAAGAAATAATAGCAGCCTTCCCTCTCCAGCCAATCTCGAAACTGAAGCAGCCTAATTAATGAAACTGAATGATCCAGGACAATTAATTCCAGTACACGAGGCCTCCTATAAATGCAAATTCAACAGGTCAGGAACCCTCAGGTAACAGTAAGTTCTAAGTAGAGGATAACAGACAGAGGGCAAGCAGAGGTACTTCCTTGATCTTACCCTTCCAACAGCACTGCAGCTATGAACAAGCCACTTTTGTGACTACACATGTACCAGCCACCAGGCAGTGAAAGAGATCACTGGTTTCAATCAGCATTAAAAGAGAACACAAATAACAGTTTAATATTCTGACAGAGCTACTTTGCGTTTGTTCTCTGAGTAATTTTAAGATCTCCCAAAATGCTTTCACACTTCTGAAGATGCAGGCTGGGTGCCCTAATGACTCTTTCTCATTAAACCATTTTCACTCATTGCATTTGCCCTTTCAAAGAATAGCTAGAAAGGAAGTAGGATCATTATTTCGTTAGCTTCTCTGAGGCTTTCTTTATTATCCTGACAGTCTCCACTGGCTTCAGAGAAACATCTCAAAGGATATCACAATAATATACTGTATTTCCATGGCACTTTTTCTGGCCAAAAAATCTAAAGCTTGTGTCTTGTGCTAATCCATTCAAACTAACAAAGTCCCAAAAGCCATACTGGGAAATACTATCTCTATTCTAGAGATGAAGAAGCTGAAAGCTTGCATAGGTAATGGATTATTTTTTCAAAAGCAGGCATCTACAATTAGGCATTTCAGCTTCTGCAATCATATAGTGTAGGGCTCAACTCTACCACCAAACTGCCTAATTAGAAAACAGGCATTAAAAAAAAAAAAAAAAAAGTTGTCCACTAATTTTAGTTACCCAAGCCTGAACATTTAAAGAGATGTGACCCACAGGTGGAACAGAAAAGTTTTGAGTCAGCTTTTAATCTTAACATGAACCTTCTGCTTTAGTAACTACTTCTAATTCCAAATTAACTAGCCATACATCCTTACAGTTGTTTGACAATACCAGCAGCCTGGATACCATATTGTCTCCCATTCCTCTGGTCACAATTTGATTCCCTTCCAAGCATATGACTAAAGTACTGGAGGGGAAGAAATGTTGTGGTTATAACAAAATGACAAAAGACTCAGTGATATAAAACATGGTTTCCATGAGTCACACCCAAAAAGCCTGTCTTAACTTTGCTTAGGCCTTTAATGGCAAACTGATCCTGCCTACCTGGCTCTCCTCTGGATTGCTCCACTGAAGCCATCCCTGGAATCTCACAATCTTGGAAAGTTGTTACTGCCTTCAGTCTCAGCTGATATTTGCACATTGCTTCTAACCACACACACGTGTATATGTGAAACTTTTTAACAATGCTCCCATAAAATGCTCCTCAATACACTGCTGGTAGCGCAGAAACTCTTTCAATACAGGACCAGGAATGTTACAGTAGCTCTTCCCCTGCACTCAGCACTGGTGAGGCCACACCTCGAGTGCTGTGTCCAGTTCTGGGCCTCTCACTCAAGAGCATCACTAAAGTGCTGGAGCGAGTCCAGAGAAGGGCAACGGAGCTGGGGAAGGGTCTGGAGCACAAGTGCTGTGAGGAGTGGCTGAGGGAGCTGGGGGTGTTTAGCCTGGAGAAAAGGAGGCTCAGGGGTGACCTTATCACTCTCTACAACTGCCGGAAAGGAGGGTGTAGTGAGCTGGGGGTCAGCCTCCTCTCCCAAGTGACAGAAAAAGAGGACATGGCCTCATGCTGTGTCATGGGAAGTTCAGGCTGGACATCAGGAGGAATTTCTTCACAGAAAGGCTGATTACACATTGGAACAGACTGCCTAGGGGGATAGTGGAGTCACCACCCTGGAGGTGCTCTAAAAGAGACTGACACTTTGTGTCATGGTGTAGTTGGCAAGGTGGTGTTAGGTCATAGGTTGAATGCTCTCAAAGGTCTGTTCCAACCTAATTAATTCTGTGATATGGAATGGACTCTGGTTGTATGTAACAATCCTGTATAAACTCAGTCCATGTGTTTTGTCCCACATTTCTGTAATAATATGGGTTTGTCCCTGTTTCTGGTGATGACCTTGAGGGTCTAGGCTGCATCAGACTTTTGCTCCTCACCAAATTCTGCATATTCCATTTGGAAAAGCAAGGTTTGTAATTTAGTGCTTTATTGGGATACTGCAAGTTCTCCCATAATGATATTCTGTTTTAAACAGTGGGGGGGAAAAAACCATCTGCTTGATTCCATTGCCCTCCTGTGACAGGCTATGATGTGTTTAAACCATCACTGCAACCTCCCCCAGTCTGGCAGAGCAAGGTGCAAGGGATACACCCAGGCAAAGAAACTTGTCTATACAAAACCTGGTAAAAGTCAGAGCACCACCAAGCTAAAAAAATCCATCTTGTTCCTCTGAATCTGAGCCTGAGCTTCTCTGTGAATCCAACAAACTGGCCTGAGCCAGCAGACTTCATATAGTGGTAAGACTTTCTCAGTCACAGAGACATGAAGTAGAGGTGTGGAGAGGCAGAAAGAATGCCATGTGAATGGCTTTTGGGGTTCTCCTCCTCTGTGACACTTTCCATGTCAGGGCTCTGTCAGACAGAGAAAGGCAGGTTTGTTTGTTTGAAGTCTCAGCTATTCAGCTATGGAGATAGGCTATAAAACATGTATCAGTCTCTCAGGAAAAAAGAGCTGCAAATGCTGACACTGAATGACTGGGATGAAAAATCAACCTCTTCCACCAACCCTCCTGTCAGAGGGTTTCTCCTCTGTGTGGAGAAGCAGCCATCATGCTTCTGATTTTAGATTTTCAGCCATTTTCTAAGCTTTTTTCTAAAGCTGATGGATTCATCTTCAGCACAGAGTCCCACTACACATACCTGCAGCAATGAAAACTGTATGGAGGCACAGATCTGCTTCAATGAGCAGAAGAATATCCCAGCTCTCTGTGCACTTCAGAGAGCAACAGGAACGTACCAGATTAATATTTGCTTCACTTCTGATGGTGAAGTGAACACTCACTGTCTGCCTGCAGTGTGCTTGTCTCTCCATATGCCCCGAACAACTTCTTGCTTTTACTCATTGGTCAATTTTCTCCCAGTTTGGCAGGAATGCAAAAACCCAAGAGGAGCAAAGTTTCTACAAGTTTCATGAAAATCAAGAGCCAGCAAAAGGAGAGCAATTGTGAGGGCTCTGAGAAGAGCAGCAGCATAAAAGTAAACCCCATGAAACATGAGAGGAGGCACATCTCTCTGGACATCCAGCTGCAGGAAAACATTCAAACACAGCTCACATATCAATACGCTGCAAAGAACTCAACTGCACAACACAGGAACTCAGGCAGCCAGTCTTCCATCACCTGTGAAACATGTTTCCTTCTTTCTCTTCCTCCCCTCCCTGAGATAATGGTCCTTCTGAAGCCATGACACACTGGCAAAAAAACCCTCCTGGTCAGAGTCCAGTGAGGCAGTGGCCAGAAAGATCCACTGTTACCACTGCAAGGCTCTCTGGTTGACCTGGTCACACACACAGACACTTCTGCTGACAAAATAAAATAAAATAAAATTCAAAAAAAACCAACCAAAAACCCACACACAACAATAACAAAAAAAAACCCACAAACAAACACCCCACAAATTTAAAAAGCTCAAACAAAACAAAAAACAACAGACACAAAAAAAAAAAAAAAAAAAAAAAACCAAACCAAAAACATTCAACTAGATCATGGCAAAGGAGCTTTTAACCCCACGGCCAGGATACCATGGGTACTGTTACCTGATAGCATCAAAAATTACATCAATGGAGGTAAGAAACAAAATCTAATTCTTAGTCCTTCCCTGTCTGGAGCTGACATAAGCCTGGATGTGGACACTTATAAGAGAAGTATCCACAGAAGCCCTGTGGAGCTAAATCTACTCACTAACCAAGGAGGTTCCAGCGTGTGTAGTCTGAATCAGCCAGTTAAGACTGAAAAACATTTGCTGAGAGCTTTATTTTTACCCGCTATATTTAGTGACTGCAATAAATGTAAAAAAAAAGAGTATTTTACAATTGCAAGCAGAAAGAACTGCCTCCCTTTGTCTCAATCCTACTAAAGGAAACTAAGGGCCACAATGAAAGTCTGGGGAAGTGAACAGAATTCAAGCAAGTGGTGCTGCTTCCTGGTGTAATGGCCCAGCCTACAGCGATATCACAGACTTCCTAAATTGAAGATGATGCCTTTGCATGCAAGAGTCATCAGTGGGCTTTTAGTTCCATAAATCTGTCTAATCCCACAGGGAAGCTTCTGGCAACTTCTCTATCACATGGTAGTAAACACCACAGTTCTGGGCTGTGTGAAGAGAGGCTCCCTTTTTTTTTTAGTACAAGTACAAAACCATGGAGCCCCATGCTGCCATTTGTGATTTCACTGATTGTTCTGATATTCTCCACAGATGTTTTTTTCCTCTCTCAAGACTCCCTGTTTATTTAGCCACTCTTTGCACAAGCTGTTCATGCCTCTGATCATTCTATGACTAGTTTAACTAGTCCAATTACATCTTTTGTCATGGATGCCTCAGGGACCAATCTTTAACAATCTTCCTGCAATAAAAACCCAGCTATCCAAGTATATCAGCATAGACCCAGAGTACTTAACACAATCTAAATAAAACCACTTTCTGCCATCATACACAAGGTTTTACATTCTCAATGCTTCTGGAACCATAACTCATCAGTTCTAGTGGACTTTCAGTTCCATAAAGTTTCAAAAGTATCTAAAACCAGAGATCCTACTGGGGAAAAAGATGCTCAAGCAGATCATAGTTTTGATAATGTCTCTTGAAAAAAATCCTTATTTTTACTTTTAGTTTGTATGTCATGTAAACAGCAGAATATCTACCTCATTTACTATTATGATCCCAGCACCCTCCCTCCATCCCCTTTCTTTTTTGATTAATGGTGATTCCCATCACCAAACATCCAAAAGACTTGAAGATGACCTTTCTTGATAAATTTCCATCTACAACATAGAGTGGAGACTGGCAAGGAAAAATGAGCTGCCATGATGCAGTAGTCATTGTGATTCACAGTTCAAAATGAAGGTGAGAAGAGATAACTAGGAACACTGGCTTCCTCTTTATTTTTCTCCTTTTTTTTCAGATTATTCTCTTTATTTTTTACAGGAAAGGCATCCTCTTTTTTTTTTTTTTTATTCCATATGAGCCTTTGGGAGGACACTGGATGTCTCCAAGGTTTAACAAAATGATACAGAATATTCCACCTATGGAATGACCAATAAAACACAGGAGTTGCAAATATCAGTCACATTTCTATTGGCTGATTGCTTACCAGCATTTCATTCAATCACCATCACACAGGGCAGGGGGGCTGCTCACACCAGTCATTTCCTGGCAGAGATGGCTACTCAGATGGGCATGAACAGTCTATGGAGATGCAGTTTTTGTGTATTAACCCTACAGGGATGGTGGGGACTAACTTGAAAGCCATATGTTTGCGTGGTTCTTTCACCTGTCCTGTAGGAACACAGTGATGCTTTAGATATCCCCAGCAATCACTGACCACCCAGACAATGATACAGGGTGCCTAAAAAGAATTCACCATCAGAAAACAGGGTGTCCTTCCCCAATCCCTGCTCTTCTCTGCACCCTTACCTTCAGATACACCATTTCTGTGGAAAAACAGAAGTAGTTTCAGATCTAAAATATTCTGTAGAACCACCCGAAGAAGCAAGACCCTCTTTTGAGACATGAAGAGGGAGGGCAAGAGGATTGCAGGAAATAGGTAGAATGGCAGAAAAAGAGAGGGATGCTTGGCAAAGCAGAACCAGATCAACCAAAAAAATCCCACCTTGAGCACCAGAGTGGCATTCCCTGTTTTGGGAGGGAATAGAATAGTATAGTGCCTCTTTAGAGGGACTATACCTCAGCCACTGTGTGACACAGATTTGGCTAAAGGCAGCTCTGAAGCTGCCTCAACATTTTACTTCTACCAAAGAATGGCAAACTCTGCTCTGAAGCAGAAATAAACCCAGCCAAGCTGACGGATCCTAACACCTGATGGCAGGCTAGAGCCTGTACTATAAAAGCCCGTAGTAAAGAATCCTTTTAGAGAACCTGGGAACCCAATCAGAGCAAGCAGGCTGCAGGTGCAGTACTCAGCCTTATTTTACACTCTGCTGCTGAATAATAAGCCCACAATAAGCAGGCACAAAAGCAACAAAGGTTGGTGCCTCCTACTGTGAAACTGAAGTAACTCTACTCCTCCATTTGTAAGATTCCATCTTCTCTCTACCATGGCCATTTATTTCATCTTAAATTCAGCCACCTACGAACTAGGTATCTCTAGCTCACAAGCCTGTCCACATTTTCTTTTTGTATCTACAGACAAAAACTGTAAACTAAGAGGATGCTTTATTCACCCTAAAATAAATGAGGAGATATTGCTCTCATAAGGTGTTTTCCACTCTTCAGTGTAAAAAGAGATCAGAGCAACCAACACACAACTAGCACAAAGCAAAGTGTGTCTCCCCATAAATGGGTTAGAAAATTGCATGCACTGAGCTGGCAGTACAAATGACAGGGAAGGACCTCAGCCATTCTGACTGAGATCAAAAGTTCATGATTTATTATAATGTTCTAGTGCTCTACATTTTAAATGTTATTATTCTGGATCTGTATGAGAATTACTACTATAAGCAGGTGCCAAATGGTATCAGGACTCCACTGTGACTTACACAATTTATCACATTACAAAATGAAGAGAGCAGAGATAAGCAGAGAAGTATGATATGGATTTCCCAACAGTTGCTGGCAGCATAAAGAATATAAACAGAGACCTGATAAAATGAGAAAAGGCTTCCCCTCAAAAGCTGGGATAAGCCCTTCCCTTCATTGCATGCTTGTCCTGTTACACCACTGATGAGCTGGTAATCCTTCTGTGGAAAGCTGATGCCTGCTGGTAGAAATGGTACCTCACAGAACCTCATCAGATGAGATGCAGACACACCCCGAGATCGAGTTCAGCCACCTTGACTCAGGGGCACCCTGGAGCTTAGAGAGTCTGGCTTTCCAAGGGCCTCTGCTTTTCCTGCTCTGGTTGTTTCACTACTGTAAGTCTATGTAAAAGCATTACTTCTTTACAGCTCTGAAGAACTACACTTCATCATTGCTCATTTTCCATTCATACTGTCTATAAGATCTGACATATTTATCATGTTCTTGATTCTGATGTATTCTAATTTTCCAAAGAGGTGTTTTATGCATCCCTGATAAGGCAGCATATTGATTTCATTCCAAGCACTTGACTGACTCAGCAAAGATGGCCTTATCAACACATATTCAAGAAATTTGGTCTAGAGGACACTTTAATAGCCTCAAAGATAAAAGACAGCTTTGATGACAAAGCCTCATTAATTAATCAGATATTAATTAGATAATTAATTAGAAACAAGGCCCTTCCCAGGCCCTTTTCTACTTTTATTACTATAGCTAAAAATGCCTCTCTAACGATTCTCTGAAGTAGCTAATCATTTTAATTTGCATTATTTTATAGCAAAAGGGAGTGCTTTGAATGTAAGATTTTGTGAAGCAGTTCTAGAAGTTCCATTTAACATCTATGCTATTCTGTGCATATTTAAACTGGAACTTCCCTTAAATGTGTCTTGAACAAAATGTCAAGGGGAGACTATGGAAGTGCCCCCTCTCTTAACTCTCTATTTTTGTGGTAGATGTGGATGACAAAAAAATTCCTTCCAGCCACTCAGAGAATAAGCACACTCTGGGTTATACAAACTACCCTGAGAGGAGCTCACCATACCCTTCTAAAAGAGGGGGACAGGTGACTCAAATCTCAGTTTCCCATCTGGGGATGCACGCGTGTGTCCACTCATGCCCCCTGGGAAGGTGATTTACCAAAACTTGCTTCTGACACTGTCTGCCTCTTTTGGCATCAGTGGTAGGCAGTGCTGTGGGGACATTTAGATGAACCTGAGTCATCTCTAAAATAACACAAGGCGTGCTAATTTTTTCAAACCATCAGCAAGTCTTTGCAAAACTGATGTAATTAAAAAAGAGGCCAGCGATAAAGATAGTTTAGTCCAGTTCCTTAGACACAGATATTAAAAATTGCAGACAATTCCCAAATCAACTTTTACAGTCAGCCTGCAGCTCCTTCCAGCCCCTACCTCAGGTGACCCCTCTCCCACAAGCCTTATGTCTACCCCTACTTGTGACCCACAAAGTTTACTGTCCCCAGCAGCACACCCACACAATCTGAGCATAAATACCACAGAATCCTGCCTGACCTCAGGCAAGGCTCCTCAGCACTCAGTTTCACATTAACAGAGCTTCCTGGGGAAAAACTGACTCTTACTGTTCCCAAAAATAAAAAACCTGAAGCTCATGAGATGCAGCCACCTGAGACAGCTGGGGACTGGCAATGAAAGAACCTTCTAGACTTACGAACACATCTTTACCTCCAGTCACATCATGACTGAGAGCCTCTATGTGCTACTTTCCCAGTACTAATGGGACAGCACCAGATCCCCAATTAGTTGAAATCAATATGGCCCTATCACGTACAAGTGAATGATTCATATTGGCAGATTTACACAAATTCACACAATAAAGGTCAGGACCCACTATCTCCGTGTATATCTATAAACATAAAGACTCATAGCAACATTACCAAGAGGATATAATGCATTTTGCAAGCATTTCGCAATTTTGCTTTTGTGAGGATTCTGCATTTCTGAAAATCCTCAAAGTTTAAACTTGAGTATAGAAGACAAAGCAATAGTGCAAATTTAGTTTTCTAAAGAAGAAAACAGAATTTGGAGCCATAAAAGAACACAAGTCTCAGGCTAATATTACTCTTAACAGGTATTTTGTGGTGTTCATGTTCCCACCAGAACAGACTTCGGCACAAGTTGTCTTTCAATATGAGAAATAAATGTATAAAATCAGCACATTCCTGAATCCTTCGAGGCTTATCCATTCCAATTACCATTGAAATATCCATGACAGGGTCTGCAAACCCTCCCAGCCTTTTGGAATAACGTTTTTGAGCATCACAAAGCAGAGACATCACAATTCACCAGACAGAAGGAGCTTCCAGGCCAGATTATGCAGCTGACAATGCTCTTCTGTAGGCTGTACCCCTTGCTTTGCAGGGTGACCTGGTTATACAATTGGCTCCCCGGGCAAAAAGCTAGGGCTGTTCTGAATGTTCCCAAATGACTTTGGTCATTCTCATCCAGACAGTTATATGACATTATATTCTCTCCTAGGTCCTCAGAGTGAAGAATTTTGGATGAGAAATATAGGGACAGAGATATAAGTGCAAAAGTGAAAGACAGCTGTCACCTAGCTTCTTGGTTTGTGCAATAGTCAGATCAGCAGCTGCATCCCACCTCTCCTAAATCCAGTGCTACACTGCAGGTAAGTATTTCACAGCAGCACTGGCTGAATGTTTTATTCATTCCCTGAGCATGAGCATTAACAGCCTTGACTCCAGTTACCACATTTTCAAAACGCAGACACTGGGGTCTAAGCTTGTATCAATACAGACTCTCCAAAAAGGCAAGCTTGCAGTTTACATCAAGTTTAATAAATTCTTGTTATCCATAGGGCAGGGGTCTCCCTCTTCCCCACCAAACGTTTGCCAGTTGTGGCAGCTCAGAAAGCACACAGCTGATCACTCCCACTCTAGCAATGCCCTAAGACCATCACTGCCTAATATCTTGCAAACCACCACATAGGCATAACTTCACCCCAGAAAAGCCTCCTTTTCCTGTCATCTTTTGCACTCAGCCCACAGAAGCTCATCTAACACAAAACACTTCGCCTTTGGGAGAATAAACCTGTTGGAATCTTTTCAGACAGAAGATCAATAAAGTGGGAGCAGCTTGAAAAGTCAATCAGCATCAGCAAGTCCCCCAGGTGATAGCTGAGTGATTATCTTTTTAACGAAGGAATAGTAAACAGAGCACAAGAAAATGCACATCCCCTTCAAACTCACGAGGGAAGGTATCTGAGGCTGAGACACAAGGACAGAAAAGGAAGCACTGGAAGAGACCAGTCATCTCTCCAGTTTGATAGGCTGACTCAAGAAATAGTGAGAAAGATCCAACTTAAAATTGCTCAAACTGAGAATTGGCTCCAGTACTACATTGCAGATATTTCCTCTAGGTGTTGAAGGAGGAATAATTTTGTTTAGAACCCGAAACACAAGGATAAATATCCCTATGCCCTTACTTCTAGGTAGTGTGCTAAGAACATTTTTATCCATAAAGGCTTGATTTTTCTCTAAATGAATTTTATGAAGGGCTAAGTACCCTGCATATTATCAATGCAAATGAAAGGAGAAAGCTGTCCATGATCCAAATCCTTTTCCTAAACACACCATGGATTTACTTTATGTCTTTGGATTTAATCATAGAAAGGCTCAAACACAAACAATCACCCTGCAGTCTCCAAGGTTCACTGAAGAAATAATTCTGTTGTACTAAAGGCATTGGAAGGTGTCTTGGGAGACCTGCAGGGTTCCCATGTGGTTTTGACACGGGAGGGCACATTTTGCTGCTGTTCCAACCACCTAGGTTGGAGTATGGCACCTCTCAAAGGTTCACATAGAGGAAGACATTTCAAACTGTAAACTGAGATCCACACTTTCCTGTCCATGGCAGGTGGATTGGGTTGTGTGAGGTCCTGTGCCCTGTGCCACGACAGAGCTCAGAGTCCATCCATGTAGATGTCTATCCAAGCATTCAGGTCTGTGACTGTATATTTTGGGCCTTTAGCCGTGCTTTGCCCACTCAAACCTGGGTTCCATCAAACTCAGGGTATCAGCCCCGTGATCAACCAACTGTTGTTGTTCATGTTACTGACAGCACTGTCCATGGACCTCTGCCTTAAAAACCAAAAATTAGACCCAAACTCAAAAAACTGTGAAGCACGTCTTTAGTTGTGCTCTAACCCAGCCAGATTAGAACCCTTGGAAGGTTTTTAAAGCAGTGGCACTTAAATTCTTCCACTGATGTTATTTAGACCAGGAAAGAAATGGAGGGGTTTTTTTTCTTCATTCTACTCAACCTGGTACTTCAAAAGCCAATGACAAAATGAAGCATGATATTACACTCCTGGAAGGTACCATTAAGTCCTCCATGGATAATGTCAGCATAAAGGGTTGCCCGTCTTTTAGCAGGTAAATTGCAATAGCTTGTGATTAATTAGGAAATAGTGGCGACTCATCATTGGCTATTTCCTTATCCCTTTTAGCTGTCTTACCAGAAGGCACGTGGTTTAACATCAGCTTTAACATTCTGGAAATGAATCTTCCTGCAGGCTGAACAGGAATGCTCTGGTAATAAACCCCCTGCAGTAAACACGGGTTTGATCAACCACCTGGTGCAGAGGCAGCTCTGCAGACTTGTCTGTGCACACCTCTGCAGGTTTTACTCTGGGGACAGTAGAGAAAATGAAATGTGGGTACAAAACAGGGAGATTCACATGTTGCCATGATTTCTAGCATAAGCATTTGGTCATGGCTGATAGGTCAGTGAGCAGTGCATGGACACCCTGAGCATAAGAACATGCAGGAAAAGGGGTTCATCTCTGCAGTTTATTCCACAGAATTACAGCAGTGATGAGTGGCCAGTGGCTCAGAACAGATGGATTTTCTTCCCCCACTTTTGTCCCTTCAAAGGGCTCCTGTAAGGTCATCTGGACAAGAAACCTGCTGGATTCACAGCACTGCCTTGGGTATACTGCAGATTGCTCATGTTCTAACATTAGTCCCTCAGCTATTATATGTCCAAAAGCAACTACTCATCCCATCCAAAACTGGAAGCCTCAATAGAGTACAGCGTGTTGCTCAGAACATCCTGCATCATCCACTTTTAAATGAGCACTACAGTGAACCTGCATCACTTAGGCAGTTGAAAATAGAAACTGGTGAGAGGATCTCCCACTACAGGAAATCTACTAATCTTAACCAAGTTTCCCCCAATTCATTTCCCCCATCCCTCCCTCTCCCAATACCTCTTTTACCCCTCTAGTGTATGCCCATATTAATCACAGTCCATACAGAGAAAAAAACCTTCCCCCAGAGTCCATTTTAGACACAAATATTTATTTGTCCTTGACTCAGATACAAGAGAATAGGTCTGTGTTAACGAGCTACAATCATGGATCAATAAAGTTCATACTGAGCTTTAAGTGCAGTGATTACTAAAAGAGAACACAGAAAGAGATATAACACCATGCACATATGCATCATGTACTGTTACACAGCTGCTAAGCTTTAAAACAATGTGTTTGCAATAATCAAAGCAGTGTGGTGAAATAGCAGCTGTCTTTTCAAGACAACTGTAACAGCACATTGGGAGGGCTTTCTAAAGGGGTTATTTCTTTGTCCATACTTTACACAACTTATACTGAAAATAGAGAAAATAAATAATAATGAGGTTTTGCTACAAGTCATTATTTTGCAAAGATTGTACTATAATAGCTCTAGTACACAAAGTTTTTCATAAATTATTTTCCCTTCCTCATGGATGAGGGCAAATGATAAACATGGGTTTCTTTAACCCCCACCTTCTCCCTGTCTCTTTTTATTTTTTTTACATCTCATTCTGTCACCACTTATCAGTGTCCCTGCAGCAAAAAAAGTGGAAAATATTAAATGCATTTCCAGGAATTCTATCTCATCCTTAATGACACCATCAATAATTGCTGTCACAAGCTAATATCACAGTTGCAACCTTACAAGGAAGATAAAGAGGCATGGTTTTTCACACCGAGGTTTCTAGACAGGCTCTAAATGGGATTTTGCTGCATGCTTTGAAATGCCTCCTGGATAGCTCAGTGGGAACTTAAAACAGGTTCAATCCAGACAAGGGAGTATTAAACCTAGGGCTGTCCCATGAACATCCCAGAATGATGATGGATCCAGAAAACAGGATGTAAATAAATAGAGCAAATGCTGCCCTTACAGCAAGGCTTACACCTTGGGACACCAGGATACCCTCAGGCAGATGCTTCTTCACGCATGAAACAGATTCCAGTGATGCCCATTCAGCAGTACCCAGATGTCCTTCCTGTGCCAGAGTGCAGGTAAGACCTCGTCATCACAATAGGCACACCATTAAGAGAATTTATTCTCCAAGATGCTTTAAAAAAATAAAAAATGGAACACCTCCTAGTTGAAACCTCTGGCGGGTGAGCTGAGCAATGTCCCTTCACATATGGGCAGCCTGGGGGCCTTGACACAACCTGCACCCCACACAGACACAGACCTGCCTCACACCAATAATCTGCAGAGGAGCAGCTCCTGAGGACTTCTTGTGAACATGCTGAAGGGCAGACACTGGCACATCAAACCAAGAACAGACCAGTTATTTGAGTGATTCTCTACACCCTCCTAAGTGCATCCAAGCATGTCCTTCAGTCCTTGAGCAGAGAGGGAGACAGGATTACAGCTGACAGACTGAACTTCAGCTGGGAGGTAGCAACTCCAAAGCTCAGATATTTGGAGTCACTATGACTTCTCAGGTGACTGAATTATTAATTCCCAGATAGATTTTAGTATACTAATCAATAGAAAACAGAGGAGAGGGGAAAATCACCATTAATTTTGCACATTGGAATCTCCATGTAATTAATACTTAGTATGGCACGCTTGCACTTCTTGTTGCAACCCCTGAGAAAACTCCCATCAAGAGCTTTGCCAGACAGTGTTTCATTTCTATTTCAGCAATGAAGACATTCCATCTGCTTTTTCTTACTGCTGGCCAGCAAACACAGTTCAGACCTTCCCTCCTGAACAGTTTAGTGATGCAGATCCTCTCCCCAGCTTGGTTAAAAACCTCACCCTGCTTTTGTTCACTCTATGCCATCAGCCAAATACACCATTCAGTAAGAAGAGCCCAAAAATGAATAATTAGTTATAGACTGTAGTGCTTCAGTATCATAAACACACTGTCAGACATAAGAAGTCTCTGAATCTGGCACAGGGAAATTGGAGTTTAAATTTTTTATTTCCACAAAACACAATTATTTGGTTCACCTTTTGAAAAAGGTTAGAAAATTACAGAAAAAGGCACAGTTAAGGTGACAGCAAAGTCTACACCATGGATCCCCTCAGTTCCATGTACTGAACCCAAGAGCACAGTTTCAGCAGAGTTCATTATTCTGGAGCTGTTTAGACCCCACCACACAACAGACTGGTCCAAGTTCATGCCAGCGCGGTCAGCTCCAAGAGCCAGAACCTCTAAGCAAGAGCACCATCTCAGAAACAAGGAGTGATTTGCTCCAGACTGAGAGCTGTAAAATTTTTTTCCAATGTCAGTGTCTCACTCTAAGCAGGACAGAAAAAGCAGATCTTGTCATTGCAACATGAAAAGAAGTGGAAAGGTACAGTATGATAATTTCAGCAAAAATAATTGCTTTGTGCCTACACAAGCTAAGATTTTCTACACTGCATTACCTTCCCCAGACCAGTGTATATGCAATGCAAATCAACTTTTGAGCAGCGTTTGTACTACAATAATAACTTGGAAGAACTTGTTTAATATCAGAAGACTTATTGGAGCAGATGAATGGCTCTGACATGATATCCATGGGATAGAAATTCAATTAAAAACTGCAAGTGGCACAGAAGTGCTAGTTATTGTTCAACATGTACCATGGGACCTTTGTTGAAATACAGCTATTAGCTGTACTGGTTGAGAAATTCTGGGATTTTTTAATGGCAATCTGTTAGCTTATAGAAAGTTAAATTAATAAAAACACAGAATCACTCTCATGTTACGAGAACATAGCAAAGCCAAGGACTAGTTGCATATTTTAGAATTATGGATTAAGTGCATTATGCCAAGGAAATTAGAGATGTCACAAATATAATAAAAATGAAAGATTGTCTGGCTCTAGTGCTGATGACATGCTGGTTTGACAAGGCATGCTGGTTTGCCCATCCTTACCTCCCCAGGATGTTAATAATTATTCCTAATCCAAGTATCTACATTCATAAAGTGTTCAACCCTCAGTGGAGACAGACTTGCATGACAAAGTTAACCCCCTGCCTGTTAGCAGCATCCCAAACTCATCTTCTGTCTTGTGGAGTTTGTTCTGACCCCAAAGAACAAGAATAAAAAGGATGGAGGGCTGTTCTTTGTTTGTAAAGTTAGATGGAGGGCAGACCTCAGTGAGAAGTAACTCCCTAAACCCATCCAACTTTTGCCAAGTCACAAAGATGGGATAGGCAGGAATCCCTGGATGAAAGTTTGGTTTCCCGACATCATTTCTTACAGTGGACAGACAGCTAAACCCATGTTCTCAAGTATGTATCCATCTTGCCCCTCCTGAGCAGAAAACATGAATTCTTAATCTCCCTTTTCACTCCTTTTGTAGGAACATTGTTGTTGCTTATGTATAAGGAAGAACAATTATGAATTCCTTCCTCAAATGGAATATCAATCCTTGTAAGAATACCCTTTCATGGACGACAAAGTTTACTGTCACAATGCTATTTTTCTCACCAAGAGCTAGATGCATCCTGCCACTCAAAATTAACACCACCTTAACGCGCATCTGTAATAACGTGTGACAGCTGCCATTTTTTTTAAACCCCAAATGGAGCTAGGGAACTCAAACCAGTCACTTGGATCTGTCTGGTTTGACAAAACTAGTTCAGGGAACACCTGTCTTGGACCAAACACATCCTAGTTACTGGTAGCAGACATGAGCAGAGTGCAAAGGGAAGTAGTAAATGGTGTGGGTACTCAGCAAGCAGCTCTTCTGCCTCCAGAGAACTAAGGGCTTATTCTGGTATACCAGACTGATTTTTCATGCAGAGTTGAGGATTTTAGCAACCAGGCTTTGAACAGAGATTTCAGTTTCTCCCAACAGCTGTGTTTATAGGCTGTGCTGTGTAAACACAATGGCCTTTGCTCGAGGGAATGACCTACCAGAGGATGCCACGTTTCCCTGGTACAAGAACTCTGCAAGTCTAGTGCCACATAAACACTGCACAGGTCAGAGGGCGGGGAGTTTGGGAGAATGAAAAGCTCTCTGCTCTTTGTCCTTCCACACAGCTCTGCAGATGGATTGTGCTGAGTGAGGAAGAATAAGCAGGTTACCAGACAGGCTTTCAAAGAGGGATCTCTGGAGGAACCAGAAATATTTGAGACAATGCATGGCAAAGGGCTACACCATGCTGAATTTGAGGGGATCTATTAAAACATCAGGGCAATACAAAGATCTTCCACATGTGGTTTTGTCAGCAGCCATAAAACCAGCCATGAGCATTTCCTCCTTTTTTATTTTTCCTCTGTATTAAGAGTTATTACCTCTGGCTGGAAACACACACTAGGATCATGAAAGCATCAAGTCAACTCCTCTGCTTCGGTTTCCCACTCAACAGAAATGAATAGATGAGTATGGAGATACCTAGTTCATCTTTGCAGAAAGCATTGTCTGAGCTTATTTTCATAAACAAATAGCCAGTGTGACCAGCAAGACCAAATAAACATAGAAAAATAAAATAAAGCCATAAAACAACCACTTCCCTAGGTTACATTCAGATCTGTCTGATACAGGTACTTAGCTGAACAATCATAACTTCCACTTCAAAAGCATAAAAAGAGCGATTTGACCATCTGCTGCCCAGGGTTGCCAGGACACTGGAATATACATAAGCCACAAAGAGAAAACATCACACTTCCACTGCAGGTGAGTAACAGTGGTATCATCAGTGTGGCAGAAGTTTCTCACACTTTCACTGCAGCTCCAGGACCAGCCACAGCAGGAAGGTCTGCACAAGCTGCCTGAGCATCCTCAATGTGCAGAGTATCAGTGTGAGCACAAACAAGCCAGCAGCCTGTTTGTCATCATCAACCACCACCGACCACCCTCCACTTCTACCATGTCAGCTTGGCAGCATCCTAGCAAAGAAAAAGAGAAATCCCTCCCTCGCTCCTGCCACATGCTCACCTCGCTTTCAATCCCCAAACATTGATAGAAACGATTAAAGTGAGTGCTGCTTAAAATAAAATGGATATAGGATTCAAAACCAATTACCAAAGCATAATCTTGCTCAGATGGGCATGCTAAGAATAATTACTATCCATAAGATGAATGCTTGTTGGAGACGCATTACAGAAGACTGCATAATTAAATATAGCAACTGATCCTCATTTATCTACCGAGCAATTCACATTTAAAAGCTCACCTGCATGCATTTGGGCAAAAACCACTTGGGAATTTTCATGGCAGTTGGAAGTTCAGGGAAAAGCAAAGAACAGGAAAATAAAACAGCAGGAAAAGTAATCAGCTTGTCACCAGAAAAAAAATACAGAGGGAACAGTAAAATCCTGCTCTGGGCATTATTTGCCCTTTAAAATAATAACCTTTGAGAAAAGTGAAAACATCTTTGATGTCAGCTTACACTTGGTCCAAAAAAAAATTGTTTCCAGATGCAGAAGCAAAAGAGGGCACACTGCCAGGTGGGGCTTTCTCAAGATGCTCTCTGCAGGGTCTGTGGACTGGAAAAAAGCAACCAATATTCCAACAGTTCCCACATGGCACCAACCTTCCCCTATGCACTCAGCCAAGGGACAGCTGACAAGTGACCCCCATCATGTGCCAGGCACCATAAAGCCCTGCCAGCCCAGCTCCTGAAGCATGGCACCAAGCTCTTCCCCTGACATGTGGCACCCAAAGCTAATTATGCCCCAGCTCTTCTCTCCATGGGAAACTTTATTTATACAAATGCTATTAGCAGCTGAAAAGGACAAATATCTACTTCATCCCATAAATAAAATATTCATCTAACTTCTCTCTTAGTGGAAAAAAAGCAAAAAAAAAGCTTTAAAATTTGGAGGCCAGATGAATTTCTGTGGGTAATATTGCCTGTGCAGAAAAAGAGGAATGTATAAAGGGAAAGATTTTCAAAGACATCTACCTAATACAGATGTCCAATTAAACTTAATGAGAGTTGATCTTCAGCTTAAGTATGCAGCATTGACGACCTAATCAAAACATACTAAATTTTCCTACATCTATCTTCTGAAACATCTTCCTTCTTAAAATCTATTTTACTTTGTCCCTGAGAGATTAATTTTCTCAGCAGCACCTTCCTTAGAACCCTCTGATCTTGCATGTGAACTCCCAGCCAACCAAACAACTTCAGCAATAAACACTGAACACTAAACATGCAAAAAGTTTTTACTGCTGACAACCAGTAAAAGAAGCAGAGGCTGTCCTTTGAAAACTGTCAATAATCAAAGAAGTGTGACAGCATTGAATTCTTGCAGACAATAGCTGAAAAAAAGGATTTTCATGCATCTAGCCTGAGGTTTGGATACAGAGGTGAGGCTCTGGGGGTTGTGTACAACAAATGCCTCTGATAAGTCCACATTTAACTTTGTATAGAAAAAAATACAGGTACAGACAAGCTTGGTCCTTAAGATTCCTATGTCACTGATACTAATAATTCAACAGTTTCCATTTCCACAATATCTTAATGCAATGACTTACACATTCCTCGAGTGAATGAACATGACCATCTCCACATTGCCAATGTGAAAAATACAGAAACTTCAGTTTCATTCCTGAACTTTGCTCCTACCTCAAGAGTTTCATCATTCTATACCAACTGCAAGAGTCCAGAGATGAGGCATTCAGACACCATTTCCAGTGAACTTGTTGTGAACTTGAATAACCAGTGCAAATAGATGTGCACTGAAATGTAAAGCTTTCCATGCTAAAGGTAGATCTTCAGCTTGTGGGAAAGCCTCCCAGTCTCCCTTGTGAAGGACTTTGAAAGCATCTGTAAAGATTTCTGAGCTACTGTACCCCAAAGAAGAATTGACCTTTCAATTCAACCACAGGGCAGGAGAACAGTCACAAGGTCTTAAAAATTCAAACATGGCTCAAGTCTGTTACAAAACACTGATGCCACGAAAGAAGAAAAAAAATAAGCATATTTGCAATATTAGTTTTTGGCAGAAAGAAAAGCATCAGCACAATTTAATAAACACTCCATTGGACTCTCTTTCTTTCCTACATGAGCTCTGGTTAAATGACATTGTGTGAAGAACACTGTCTACATTTTGTCTGCAAAATGCATTTGAAACTCTCTCTACCCTATGACATATTTCTTCTTCTAGACTATTGGTACTTCAACACAAAGAAATCCAAAACCATTGAAAGCAAGCTTCTGTTTAATAAAAACCACCATCATCCTGACTGTTGTAGAACCAATGGTTTTTAAGAAAGAAACTATTAAAATACTTTCTTCCTAAAATCCATCTATATATAGCACTGGGAAAACTGAATTTACTCAAACAAATCTGAGTGAGATCTTTGCTATGCTGTGTTAGGGATGTCCAATGAATCCAGTAGATTTAATCTCAATTAAAAATCAGTTTTTATTCATACTGTGAAATGAATAACAAGAATTTGGGCAAAATTCGTAGAGTAAATAGAATTAAGTGTTCCATGGTGAAGCCTACTCTTTGTGGGTGAGATTAAAATATTTAGACATGCAATTTGGCAAAGAAAGGATGGAGAGCTATTAGTAATCATCAGAATGTGAAAGGTCTAGGAGCTTTATCCAATTCGTGTTGGATTCAGCCAGAAAAAAAAATAATCCTATTTACCACTTCAAAATGGATGCAAAAATTGAAACTAAAAAACCCGAAATATTAGGCCAAATGTCACTAAAATCCTGTAACTTGCAGAATCATCAGTAGTGCCCGTGGGAGATACTTCATCAAAATGTCTAGATGGACTAAGAAATTGAAACATCTCTGCCTTTTCAGATAGAAAATCCAAGTTTTGGGACAGCTCTGGCACTTAAAATATGGAACTGACTGCCAAACAAAGTGACAGAAATGTCACTGCTTAAAGACAACAAAATGTAATTGGTCATGCTAGACCTGTGCAGCAGCAAGAGAGCACAAACTTGTAGGGGAGAGATTGTTCTCTGCAGAGCAATTTGTCAAGCTGGGCTCTCATTTGGGCCCTTCCTCAGCAGGCAGTACCAGAGACACCAGTCCCAGAATTCTCTTCCATGCCACAGCAATCAGCCACAAACACTCCAGCCCCGCTGTGTTATTTCAGCAAAGACAATGGAAGTGAGGGACATCTCACAATATCCTTCATAAAAAAGGGGACTCTAATGGAAAAATGTCATGTTTGCAGAATGTAAACAGAGATTTCATAGCACCGAGTCTTCATTTTTATCACATCAGATAGCTCTTTCTTTCTAAAGAGAACTCTGAGGAAAGATAACTAAAGGTTGTTAAGTCCTGCTGCAGCTTTGGATTTATGATGGTAAACCATTTATTTTCCTAAACTACTTGCAACAAATGTTGCTAGGCAGAAAAAGCCAATAGAAACGCTTGTAAATGGTCTATTGAGAGGCAGAAAAGTAGAAGGTGACAAATGCTGAAATGACCAGATGATGTTTTAATTTTGAAACACTATAAGCAACATAACAAGTATTTAATGGCAAGGAATCAAAGACAGCTTTTTCTCCTTCATGCAGGGGGATCTGTAATCTCATACAAATAGAAACTGTGCTTCATTTTGTGCAGTGAGCATCTTTCCCCTGCACCTGAAAATACATGAGAGAAGTAAATACTACAGTTGCAAGGCTAAAAAAAATATTCCAGTCTAGTAAGATAAACTAAAACCCATGTAAAAAAAGCTATTTTCAGGTAACTAATAACATGAAGAAACACAAGCCAGTTGTTTCAAAATGTGGAGCCATTTTTTTGTGCCAGAACAGTTAGACTAGCCAAGATCATATCTTTAGAACATACTGTATCAGTTCCTGCAGTAGAAAAGCTGCGTGCTTGGTCTGTACTCTCCTGATCTTATAGCCACAGCAAATAAAATCCAATGTTATTCTGCTGTTCACCACCTCCTATTTCAAAAGAACAACGCCATGGAACAATGGTTTGTTTGTTTGTTTGGGTTTTTTTTTTTTGAGCCAAGAGGAACTTTTGTAGGGGAAACAATCAAGAAGGAGCTGAACACCTCACCCAATTTTCATGCTGCCCTTATTCCAGCCAAGGCACACAGGACCTTCATCTGCAGGGGTCTCCTGATTGCACCTGCTGTTCAATGTACTGAGCACCTGCATTCCCAGCTGGTGATGAGGAGCTGGGGCCACTGAGCACCATTTACTGTTTGATAACAGCTCCCAGGTGATGCAACACCTGATGGGGGCTGCACCCAGGCTGCAGAGGCACCCACTGAGCACAGGAGCCAGCAGACACCAGAGCAGGAATGGATCCAACAACACATCCAACAAAGGGATGCACCTCTGCTGGTGGGTCAGCCTTGTCCCCTGTGTCCAGCCTTGGGGCTGGCTGCATCCAAGATGCCTCCAACATGGAATCTTAATGATCTCTCTTACAGCAGCACCAAGCTTAAGTAAAGATTCTCCTTTCCCTCAAGCACCAGCTTTATCCAAGATCCACGGAGAACAGAGCCTCTGTCTGCCCCCTCCAGGGATACACTCATCAGCCACGAAGCCTTTGGCAGAACTGAAAAGGAAGAATGCCTCCTCAATCCTCAGTCTCATAAAGAAAAATTCCCTTTCAAGGGTCTTTTAAAGATTAAAAAAAAAAAAAGTCATCCACATGAATGAGCCAGTGCTTTATTTCATCCCCCTGAATTTTTTTGCCCTCAACTCTTTTTGCTAATAATTATAATGCCATGAAAGGGAAAGCGAGGAACAAAGAGCTCCAATGCCTGGGTTTCATCATCCAGGAATCATGGCTGCAATTTGAAATGTCACAGGTGCTGAGGCTCTCAGATATATAGCAAATCAGCCTGTCTTTCAGCATCACTGAATTTGGCCAACTCAGCCCAGAGTCCATTTGCTGCAGCATCAAAAATGAAACGCAGTTCTAGCAGCAATGCAAATCAGATCACATAATTGACAGACTATAAGTATTAGTAAAGACTGAGTATGTTTCCAGCCAAGAAGCAATACTTCAAACTACACTGGGGACTCAATGTAGAAATTATTGAGTAAGATTCTCTGGACTGCACTATACAATTAGATTATTACCATTACTTCTTCTCTGTGCTTTAAATCCATGAATCTGAGGATGTGCAGAGCTGCACTTCTACACAAAGCACCTTTCCGAGAATTTTCTTCCCACATTATAAACTGGAAAATGAGAAATCTGAGGACATTGGATTTGTTGCCATTTGTCAAGAGAAGAGTTGCCCAAACAGGAATGATAAGAGCAGAAAAATCTGCTGCATTATGAAAAACAGCTAGTCTTTAAACAGGATGTGAGTACTTGCTTGGGGAAGTAGAGGGCTTTTCCATTCAGTCCACAAAAGCACAAAGAGCTAAAACCTGATAAACTCAGGCTAGGCAAGCATGGGTAAGAAGGCATTTTGCTCTATTTTGTGTGGGTTTTTTTAAAAACAGGGAGGGAAACTGTTCCAGCAGACTGTACTAATGGATAAGGTAAATTCTTCATTGCTGCCGATTTTACAGTCAAGATAGGATGTTGTCCCAAGAGTTGTGCTCTTGATCAAGCAAATGTTAGATGAGGAAATAATCTCTGCTTAATGTCTATGACCAATTTTCTTCTCCTACATGATCTTGCACAGTGTTTGAGTACAATGCTCCTTCTGCCTTTATAACCTAGAAATTTCTTAATAGTTCCACATCCATGAGTCACCAGTGACACAGTTAGTACTTCACATCTTATCCCCATAGTTGCTTCTAGACAATTTTTTCATTTTATTTAGGATTACACCCAGTATTTCTGAGGAAGACTCTAGTGTCAAGATTCCTTCTCTAAAATGTATCTTCCCATGATAAAATCCCACTCTATATACGAGTATAGAGTATATACTCTATATACAATCACTTGGTAATTTTGCTCTGTGAAGGAGGGTGACTCTGAGAAAGCAAAGCGACAGTCTGTTCCAGTGAACAAGGTCCTAAGACTCTCTTTATATTGTGATCTCTCATATTTGACCACCGTGAGATAAATAAAGTCACTATCAAGGAGTTCTTGCCTATATTCACCAATTTCCCTAGTACTGTATCTGAAAAATCATTCACTGCCTCACTTTACAAACACAACAGCATTTGCCATACCTCCATGCCTGTTTAAGAAAAAGAAGTGAGATGCTGAGCTGCTCAAGATCCCTCACATTGCAAACGCACCTTTCTGCTCTTCCACCAGCTATTCAGCCAGCACTGCTGGCTTGAACACAGCTGCTTTGACAGCACTCACATTTCCAGCATTACTCCAGCACCAGCCAGCTGATTTTTGCACTCTGTGGTCTCCACTCTGTAATCAGTTGGAGAGGGCATCCAAGAGGTGAGATAAGAATTTTCATGTTCTCAAGCCATCAGACCCAAGATCCTATCAAACTGCTCATCTGCATTGCAATATTTTGTTTCTTGATGGGACTGAAATCAGAACAGATGATCTGCAGAGAGCATGGCCTCAGTGTCAAGTTAACACCTTTTATTCCATATTGTCCAATTTCCATGCTGGCTTCACTACCCTATTTACATAATATTCTAATGGACACATTTCAAGACAAGGTAGGATAGGTCACAAGATGCTGATAGGTAAAAAGTGTGCTGAATGCACTCAAGGAAAAATTTTTCAAGCTCCTCTCAGCTCCTTCCATAGTCAGCTTCTAATATGAAGCCTGTTGTACTGCTTTCCCCAAGTGATGTGGGTAAGAGGCTCTCCTATAACTGGAATACAGACATAGGGTTAAGAAAAATCCACCAATGTCTGCCCTCCCTCCCAAAGGCATGACTAACCAGCAGACATCTACCTCAAAGGCTAACATGTACCTTAAGTCCTTTAAAATGGACACTCCTCACCTTCCCAAGAAATCCATGCTCTGCTTTAAGGGTGTTTTTCCTAAACCTGCCTCTGCACTGCTGCAAAATACTCAGTAACTGGAGAATAGGTATTGGGAGGCCAGGCGGGGGAGGGAATGATTATGCTGTATATATTTGCATACTTACAGGACTGCTGTAAGAACAAAGTGTCCAACTGTTTTTCCTTAACTGAGCTATTGTAGCCTGGCACCTCTTTTCTAAAATTAGCTCCACTTACAGATGTTGCCATAGTATTTGTTGCCATACCAAGGCACACTTCATAGGTGATGTCATTTGTCATAAAGCAGAATGCCAGAGCTGTTTACCAGTTCTGAGCCTTGTTCATTTCTTAAAGCAAATCTGTCACCTCCAGAATTACCCGCACAGACTATGGATTATTGGAAGTTTTGAGGGGAAATCCTGCCTGAGCTCTGCAGTTCAGCATCTGCACCCAGCAGCCAGAGCCCTGCCCTGACACCCAGCTCTTGCCAGCTTCTCCTGAGGTAGATGGTTCCCACAGGGCTGCCCCAGGGTTAGCTCAGGGGATTTTCTCAGGCTAAGTAGCTGATATATGAAGACATGTTTCTCTTCATTACTTTTACAAGACCTGACCCAAAGTCTCTGGAAAAATGCCTGGAAACACTCTGACTTCCTTAGAATCATAGAATAGTTTGGGTTGGAAGTGACCTTTAAAGGTCATCTAGTCAAATCTCCTCCAAATTTGGAGACTACATTAGTGACCTACATCTAAAATAGGTTTCCTGTACATATTTCCTCACTCCAGATTAAATAATCATTGTACAATCCATAGCCATGCTCAGATTTTTCATATTTCTACGACTAAGTTCCCTTGAAACTTCTGAGAAGGATCTGCACCTCAGACAGCAGTCAAGGAAATTCTGGGGGTCTGGATTTCTTGCTCTTGCACTCGCTTTCTACCACTTCTGGAATCAGATGTATGATCAAGTACTTTTGAAACATTTCCCTTCACATTGGGCCAACTTTTTGCAAAAGCTGGAACCAGACTTGACTTTCTGACATGTTTTCTCCTTGTCCTTACTCCCAAGATCCCTTGCAGATTTTTCCAAGACCAAAGGCGAATTTCTCTACATGTTCACATGTAGAGAAAAATAATCAATGTTGTTCTGACTTCAGTCAGCCCTGAAGTGTACTCTCAGATTTCTGCTGCACAAAATGGTTTAGAGAAAACATCCAGCCTGTAAGACTCTAACCAGATTTTTTTCTGGATCATTTGCCCACAATGAAAACTCTCAGAGAATAAGCAGCCGGAGAGAGAGATAGATGACAAACACATTCCAAAATAATAACAACAATGCATTTTCCTTCTGCTGAACAGGCAGAGGCCCTGGGCCAAATTTCAAAGAGGAGTCAAGTGCAACTCATGTTTTTCCTGGCCCTTTCACCTACACAAGTTGCTTTACTTTCACAGCATCCTGGACTCCCCTTACATTTCAACACGTTGTTGACAACTTGCCCATTCCGTCCCTTGTGAATTTGCACACATTGCAGACCGTATCTTAAACAGTCAAAACACAGAATTATAAAAGGGAAGCAAGTGCAGAAACCAGCCCGTCAGCCCTCATCACTCCACACACTCATTTTCCATACAGAGATCTGGAAAATTGCCTTCACACACTGCACTGTAGCCACCATCCTTGCTTGCGTGGGCCATGCATAGCTGCACACCTTCCTGACCAGGCACAATAACAGATGGTTTTACAAGAGGTGCTTGTTCAGACACTCAAGTTGGGAACAGCCAAACACTGGCTAGAAAACCACAGCCATTGTGTGCAGCACCAGCCCTGCTCCCCTGTACTCTGAGCCAGCACAAGCAGCAAAGGCTCTGCGCCTCTGAGTGTCTGAGAGAGCACAGAGCAATCATAACATTTAGATTCATAAGATTAAGGTCACTTTATGAAATACTTCTAAAGGGAAATCCTTTAGAATTTAGAATCCTTTGGTGCCTCCCCATCTTGTTTACAACCTCCTTACCCTGAGAACTATAATTCACATGAAGAAAAATAAAACCAAGGAAAATTGTACCTTATGCTCCAGCTGTTCTTCGAAAACCTTGTAAGCCATTACATGTTAACTGAAATTCATTGAAGTCATTAAATCCATTTTTCCCCAAAGCCAGCTCTCTCCCTGAACACCCTCTGCTGTTGGAAATGGCAAAGAAAAACAGTGATAGGACCTATTTATGCCTGTTTGAAGGTGAGTCTATACTATCTGATTTTTAATTCCAATCTATCCACCACAATCAGGCACACCACACTGGTCCCTCAAACCACATGTTCCCAGCAGCCTGACCACTGTGGCAGTGTCAAATTCCTTCTCTCCACTTACAAAGGCACCTTATGCTAACTTTAGAGCACCACTTTCCAAGATCAATGATAATTGACTGATTAAGTATGCCTAATGCTGCCAGAATGTGAGCTGATTGTGTAATGGTGCTAATTAGTAACTGCCAGAGCTCATTCCAATTATTAACCTTTATGAATGTCATTTTTGAAGATAACAGTTTGCAACACAGCTTACTGCAGCATTTGTAATGGTTTTTGTCACATGGGATGAGAAGGAGCACAGTGACCAATGAAGCTGAGATAAAACACAAGAAAGGAGTCCTAAGAACAAAGGATTCTGACTGGCTTTCTGCAAGTGATACAGGGACTTTAACAATAGAAAACTGGAATATCTGTGCTAAGGAATTCAAGAACCCAGTTTTCCACAAGATCTGAGCTCCTCAATAACACCACTGCCAAGCACGCCTCAAAAGCTTCCTAACAGTGCAAGTACCAAACCAATTCCAGATGTACCAGAGGGACATAGCAAAGTGCCATGTCCAGTGATGCTCTGGAACCAGACAGACATCAGAAGAACAAGTTTGCTATTGCATACTGAGGGAAAGTACCATTCCCATGTCTGCACAGGCACAACACTGATTCTTCTGATATGTTATGTGACAGAGGATATTTCATGACAAACCACACCATGCACCCTGCTTGGATCAGATTCAGCTAACAACTAAGTTAGACCACAGCCTCCTTAACTTCACTCTCATCTGTCCCCTAAACAAACCATGTGCACTGTCACTATTTAAAAGGAGCACTTTCAAAAAGGAAATATGGACCTCTTTTAAGTCTTCTACAACAGATGGGCCATGTTCTTGTGCCCATCACTGTTAAAAAGCCACAGGACAACAAACATATAGAAACTTTTCAGGTGGTGTGACTAAAACCCCTCAGCCCCCACAATTAGGTAGTGTTGGTGCAGACCACTCTCCAAGCCTCAGCAAGGCAAATGGTCCATAGTCCCCCCTACCATATACTCTTCCAGAAAAGTAACCCCAAAGCTCTTCTTCCTTTGTTCCCCATGCCTTGTACAAAATAGAAAATGCACACTTGGGGGTAAAATGCTAAATGTTCTGTGGTAACTCTGTATTCCTCATAGACATCCCTTTTATCTTTATTGGTTACCCATAATAGAACCAATGGGATTTTAATCTTCCAGGGGACATTTATTCTTTACTTTGCTAAAGGCACCCTGAATGATGTACCATGGTCTACTGCTTACTCTGTAGCTTAACTACTCCATGGCAATATAACATTATATCTGAAACTTGACATTTGAACAGATGATCTTACTCCCCTGGTTTTCCTCAGACACACTTACAGCTGCAAGTAATCCAAAGAAAGGACAAGGTTTCCCACAGAATGGCTTTACAGAGACTTGTGTCTGGGGCACCTCATGGTCAAGCTTTTCTGTGATCCCTGAAGTAATTACACAAGACCCAGAGGGATCATACTTATGATTTTTCAAGGAAACTCATACACCCCTGTGTGGTGATGGATGTTATGTGATTCTCTTGTTTCCACACCAAGACCTGGGGCATATTACCTGTGTATGAACTACCCTTTTCCAAGCTGCCCTGACTTGTGCTCTGAACCTGCTGCCTACTCATCACCCCCAGGACCAAAAATCACAACCAGGCTTCCTTCTTAAAACAAATGATTCCTACAATTTCTAACATTTCAGAGAAAGAGGTGCAAGAGGACCAATGTGCATTTCTCTTTCCATGGGGCTGATTACTCTTTTTGAGCTCAGACTCCCACAAGGCCAGAACCCAGGCCCCAGTGATGCGTTGCTCTTTCTGCATAATTCTCTCCAGGCACAAGTCAGGACTTTTCGTAAAAAGAGGGCCCTGCACTCCTGGCAGCAGTTACAAATAGCTGGAGATTGTTGCATTTTGAATGCACCAGAACTCACCCAGGTCAGTTCACAGAGCATCTCACAACCCTGGACAAACTACCTGATTTTGGGGTAAGGCTTGGCAGTAAGAGCTGTATTAACAGCCCAGCCATCTTCCTCTTACCTGTCTCCTATTATCATCTTCCTCACAGATACCCTGAGCTAGACTACAAGATCCAGAAAACAACATTTAACAGTCCTGTTACAGAGGCTAAAGGATATTTTTGGATTTATCATCAACTCAACCTTTCCAATACACCACCAGATTTTTGCATGCCTGATTAGACCTGCAGGATGCTGAATGTCCAGCTGCTAGCCTGCTTCCAGATTCAGGCATCTGGACAGCAACCTTCAGGGAAAACTGGATATAACTGACTACTAATATTTATGGAGTCAATTTTCTAAAGTAACTGGCCTTCAAAGACCCAGAAACAAGGCCTAGCAATCTGGTTACAGAAAGGCCTCACTAGTCTTTCTACAGTTTTTGTTCAGAGGTAGAAATCCTAAATGTAAAAATGCACTAGCTTCCCACGATCTAGCAGTTTACAAGAGCTTTCATTTTCACTTGGTCAGGCATATACTGTAAAAGATTTGGCTGACAGATTTTACAGATGAAGCACATGTGTTAAGTCAATAAATCAAAGGCCGCCTTCCAGGCTGGGGAAATGTAGCCCTTTGTAAATATTATCTGGAGAAGTGACCACTTCATATGGGCACTTTTAACTTCACTAGAAGCCTAATGAATCTACCATGGACATAATGAATCTACCATGGACATAATGAGAGAGACAGACCAGACTACAAGAAAGATGGAAGGATTTCTTGCAAGTTTTTTAACAGCTTTTCTCCATCCTTATGATTATTTATAGCGATTATAAAATGGCAGTGCATTTGAGGAAAAAAAAAAAGAAATAAACCACCACAACATAATAAAACATCAATATAAACAGACACAACCATGTTGAAATACTAAAGTACTAAATTCTACAAGTTGCTGTACAAAGCATCCAAGATTTATGGCTTGATCTGAAGCCTAACTGGAAAGAACAGAAAAGCCAAGGGAGGAAGCAGATGGGAAGAGAAAGGAAAAGAACAGCTTGGTTCAAGAGAAATCTTGTAAGGTGATGCAAAGCCTACCTTCAGTGTGGATGGGGCACTGCCCTGCAGCACTGGAGCAAACACAAGGTGGCACCAACACAGAAATGTTCTGTGCAAGAACCTGGGGCTCCTTATGCAGGCCTGACTGCCTAGACAGTCTGTGGCAGTATCTATCTCTGTCTGACTCATCAGAGGCCAGGGAATTTCTGAGCCATAGATGAAGTCTTTGCACATACTACAATCCTTGAAAGATTTTGTCTCTGATTCCAGGAACCCATCTAAAACATGAGTAGAACCAGGCTCCAGCAAGGAGATGCACAGATTAAATACATATTGTCCTAAGAACCACATTCTTCTACTGGCTCTGAACCTTAGGTCAATGCTTCTTTATTCCTTTGGAACCAAAGAATTGGTGAGGTTGGAAGGAATCTCTGGAGCTCATCTAATCCAACCTCCTGCTCAAGCAAGGCCACTTAGAAGACATTTGCCCACAGTCAGTCCAGATAGCTTTTGAATATGTCTAAGGATGGACACACCACAACCTCCTTAGACAACCTCAGCCAGTGTTCAGTCACTTACATAGTAAAAAACGTTTTCCATCACATTCAGAGGGAACATCCTGAGTTTCAGTTTGTGCCCATGCATTGTCTCTTGTCCTGTCACTGGGCAGACACCTAAAAGAGTGTGGCTCCATCTTCTTTTCCCCCTGCTTTGAGGAATTTGCACACTTTGATGCAATCCACCAGTCCGACTCCAGCCTTCCCTTCTCCAGACTAAAGAGCTCTCCCAGCCTTTCTTCCTATGAGATGTTCTACCCACTCACTTTAGTGTGAACCCGTCCATACCACATAACATTGTAAGATTTTTAACATACTCTTTTCTGGCCACCTCCTCTCCCAATCCTAGTAGATGAGACTCAGTATGGAAGCTCTTATGTAATTTATTAAGAAAGTTTTATTTTTCACTAATCTATTTGCATATTTATAAGCAAATTTAATGTGTGGTTTTCATTACTACTGGCACAGATTCCCATTGAATGCATTCCCTACTAATCTGTGCCAACGAAACTCCTCTGCACAGCAAAGAGTGATCAGAAAAATACATTAGTAAGGTCAAAACAAATTCATCTTTACGTGCGGCTTCCTGCAAAAAGTTTTGCAGTCGACATCCAGATCTCATTAGAATGTAAGATTAGATAACTCAACAAAAGGAGCAGCTCTTTAAGGAGAGCAGTGGAATTGCTGCTCCAAATGATAAAAGAAGAGATGGAGGAGTCAATTCCTGTTAACAGGTGCGGCTCTGCTGATGCAGCAACAGTCACAACACCCACAGGATCTGCAACAGCAGGTTCTTGGCTACAGACTCCCTCCTGAGTGCTGCCTTGCTGCTTCTAAACAAGTAGGCAAAGCATTACAAACACACTTCACCTGCCAGCCCTGACAAGATGACTTCATAGGGACAGCGAGGCTTCAAAAGAACATTTGCTCTTGGCAAAGCTTCCTCTGACCTGCTCCACCAAAGCCCCAGAACTGAATGCCTGGGAACATGACCAGAGCTCGAAATTCATTGCTGATGAGATAGGATGTCTCCTTTCTTCAGGAGCCATAACCAAAGAAATTCACCAAAAAGGATAGAAAAGCTATAATAATTATAGCATATATTAGTTGAGAACACAGGGACAAGCATATTCTTCCAGCTTCCTAGAACACTGCATTTTTTTCCACAACAAATTTCATTAGTTCACACTGAGTTCCTAATGCTTATAAATCTACACTGGAAATATCTTTTGGCATTAAATTCCCTAAATTTCCCAGTTTATTATCTAGTTTTCTGGAATGGTATGACTAGAGATCAGAACAGGTCTAAGTGTCCATTGACCCAGCTGAGTGCCTAAAAGGACTGGCTTAAAATTAAATTATGCCAAAGATATTTTTGGTCAGGTTTTCTTTTTTTTATTTTGGGTTGTGCTTTTTGGGGTTTCTTTCAAGCTACAATTTCAAAGAGTACTTCCAGGCCAATGAAACACCTTTACTTGCAAAATGTAGTAGCATCCAAGAGATACCAAGTGATGGAGATCCCACCTGTGATGCAGAAGACTCAAATCCCTTGTTTGAATAAGATGGTCACAGTAGACACACCAAATTACAAATATTTGTGTTACCTGTTAATCTGCCACAGAATATTCTTGGGAAAGTATATGAAAGAGATAAAACATAGCATGATTTCTTCCCAGGGTCTGTCATCCAGTTCTCTGGACTTCGAGATCTCCAGATCCCAAACCCACTAAAATACTGTGGAATATCACATCTCCAGCACAATCTCAGCAATTCCATTAGAATACTTAAAGCATGAGAGCTCATTGCTGACAAATAGATAACAAAAAAAAGATGTTTCTGCAACTCTGATCCAAAACCTGTGGACTTGTCTGTTCCTTCATTGTTATAAAACACTATTACGTTATTCAGCCACCAGCAGAAATATCCTCCATTAATTCACTGAGTCCCCTTTTGAAATCCATTTATGCTTTTATTATTTCTGCCTCACAGCGTCCTGTAGCAATGAGTTACACAATGTAATTACTTGAGGAATAAAAAAGCATTTCCTTTTATACTTATTCAGAGCAAGGGCTTGAACTTGGATCTTCCACACATAAGATTAGAATGAGTCTCTCCCTGGAGAGATTCTCAGTATCTCCTGTTGCAGCTCTTTTGTAGAATATAAATAATTCAGGAGAGACGGCTGGGGCTCTTACCTGAATTGTGGAAAATTAAAGCAAAACACAGCTTGTTTTTCTCTCTGTACATTTTGTTTGTAATTCCACTTTCATCCTAAGAACGTTTCCTCAACAAGTTAGGAATTTGATAAATTGCCTTTTCTTTTTGCTTCCCTGTATTCAGCCAGAAAACAAGATGCATCCAAAAGTTCCCAGGTCTACTTATTGAAAGGAGCATCCCAGTAGCCCAGTTTTTGCTATGAGATCAACACATACGTACAAACACATAAGCTCTCCAGGTATATTCAAAGTGCACATTCCCCACCCAAACACATCTGCAGCATCCACTGTCAGTGACCAGCCCAGTCCTCTCACAGCCACACATTTGAACATCAACAACTTCAGCCCTGTTTTCAAGCTGCAAGATCTGTGTAAATGGGGCACAGAGTGGGGATGCGTAGCACAGGTTAGACAGGAATTACCTGCACATGAAAATGTGAACCCCTGTGCTCCCACCATTCAACACCAAAACGAGGTTCTGGGGCAGAATGCAGAAAAAGCCAAGATTTACCTCTTCAGAGATTCACAGGTATAAATAAATAAAGCCTGGGCATTTATTTTTAAAATAGCAGACTATCCAAAACACCATTACAATCTACAGTTCTGTTTTTATTCATTCTCTCCAATTCAGTAGGAATTTCACCAAAGAGTAGGGATGAGCAGATGCAGGAAGCAGCACATTAATAAATCAAAAGTGTCATTAAAATTTGTAAACTAGTATCTTCTGGGAAGTCTTGGCAATTAGTCTCAGAGCTTTCTTGGCAAACAAAAAATTAATAAATCCAAAAGGCCCCCTGTCTGATGACATTCCCACCCCCACAGAAAGGTCACTAATGAAGCAATTAAGAGACACAACAAATGGACCAGTCAGCAGGCTGGCTCACAAAAGACAAATGAGCTTCATGAAACAAGAGGACTAAGACATCTTAATAAGCAAAGGTGGGACTTCAAACCACACACCACCCCAAGACACATATAAAGGCTTTTAGATTCATTTGCTGGGATAATGCTTTTTACATGATTTTGCAGCGGCCCCCTTGGTCTCCACCATCTCTGAGGCAACATTAACACAATTACAGCAAGGAACCACCAGAAAGCAAAGGTGTGAACATTATTATTCTATTTTTGGAAAATCCTGTGGGATATAACAGGGTTAGGGAAACATGGGGAAGGAGACAAATGAAACTTCTCTACAGAAGTTAGGCTTATACTTAAAAAATAAAGTATTAAAAAAAGGAAGTCTTATCTTCATTACTATTACTGATTTTGCCTAATCCTAAAGCATAGCCCTGAATTTAAGATAAGCCTAATAATTTTTATTATTGGACATTTAAAACAGTTTTAACTCACACTATCCCTTTGTTGTAATGACAGCATCTCCTTCTAGTATTAACTGCAAAGAATGTATTCTCTGGGCACTACCTGGGGCTCTGGTGCATTTGAGGAGGGCTAAACCTATGGTTCATTCTGTTCAACTCCTTGAATTAATTTTTTTTTAATTACCATGAATCATCCCATTCAGCTACACACAGCCCAAGCAAATCTGATCAATCCCTTCCTGACATCCACAATTAAATATTTGTTTAGATCACACTGTTAAACTAAGAGCCACATTTTCATTTGGCAGCAGCTGGCCAATATGCAGCTACTGTGCAAGTCCCAAAGGGTTCCAGTGTGGCTCCCATGCCAAGGTGACATCTATGACTGCCAGCCAGGATGAACTGGACCAGGCTGAACTGGACCATCCACTGTGGGGGAACTACTAATCATCAAGAGTACTGGAGGTTAAGAACTGCATAATTCTGGGATTTTGCTGAAGGTGTGCACTGATTGCAACTCAGGGAGCTGGGAGCCTCGAGGAACAACTCTCACACCGGATTGTGGTCATCTGCTGTGGTTCCCCATTCCCTTGGCTCTTCAGCAAACACAGTCTGCACCTAACAGCTCTCAACCACAAAGAGTTTCATAGCTGGCTCACATAGCCTAAAAAACTCACCATTGTTAAGGTAAGTTATTTATACATTCTAGCCAAAAGCAACAATAGAGATGCCAAACTTTTAGTTGCCCTGGTTTTCAAATCCAAGAGAGATCAGGGTGCCTGCACACACAGCTGGCTCCTTCCCTCAACGCCCTGATGGTGGCTCACTGCAGATGCAAGAAACCCTTCTCCTCATCAGCACAGGATTTCTGCACTTTGCAGCATTATTAAAAAGTGCCAAAGAAGATGCAATAATGGGAAGCATTACTACTTTGAAAATCAGCTCCATTAATTTTACGCCTGAATACAATCATCCAGAAAATAGCACATATCGAAGATGCATGTCATCAGCATAAAAGTGGAAAATTATAAATGTAATCAAATTTGACAATACTGAGAGGAGATGTCAGCTGCTGGTCATGGAGACTGCATTTCAATACAGCAAACTGCAGGAAAACTGCAATGGCCCAGTGGAGCCAAACCAGTGCTAAACAAGAGGTTGTGGCACAAACCAGAATTTACCATTCATAATGCGGTCTAAATAATATATTGACACTGGGATAGAAATACTCTTAAGAAAGCTCTGTCATGACCTATTTCAGGTTTAGCTTGTTTTACAGGGGATGATATGGAAATTTGAGACATGCTTTTTGAATCTCCTGATCCCTGACTTCTTTACTCACCAGTCTTAGAAGCTGCTCCATCTGGAGCAACCAGACTAAGCCTCAGTTCCCAAAGGGCGCGTCATAGAATTCACAGAATCACTGGGTTGGAAGAAACCTTAAAGATCATTGAGTCCAACCCATGCCCTAACACCTCAACTATACCATGGCACCGAGTGCCACAGCCAGTCTTTTTTTAAACACATCCAGGGATGGTGACTCCACCACCTCCCTGGGCAGAACATTCCAGAACTTCATCACTCTTTCTGTAAAAAACTTTTTCCCAATATCCAACCTGTATTTCCCTTGGTGCAGCTTGAGACTGTGTCCTCTGGTTCTGTCAGTGCTGGCTGGAGAAAGAGACCAACTCCCACCTGGCTACAACCACCTCACAGGGAGTTTTAGAGAGTGGTAATGTTCACATGACACCACATTCACCCTTTCCCACCTAGAGCAGCCCTTTGAAGGAGGCTCTATGTGCCACACACCAACCTAGGACATGGAAATCAGCGTGAGCCGGGAAATTTCTGCAGTGCTAGAGGTACACTGGCACATGCTGGGGGTCTCTGGGGACTGTGGGAGGCTTGAGAGGCAATTCCATGGGAGGAAACAACGTGAAGCCCTCTGGTATTTCAAACAGAGCTGAATGAAACAGCAATGGACCACATGAGGCAGCCTGCAACCAAGCTGGGGGGTTTTACTCCTCTCTGCTCCAAACTAGGGCTGCAGCTGCTGCATTTTGCAGCTGCCTCTATTAAAAAAGCTGAAAGGGTTTTTTTCTAACTCAACAAAGAGACTGAGACAACAGACTAACCTCTTTAGGCACAGCAGCCACAAGAGTGAAAAAAAAAATGCTTGGGGATTTTTGACTGCTGCCATGGAGACATAATTTCTTCGTTAATAAACAAGAAAAAAAATATAAATTTCTTCATCGGCATTTTAGCCTCTTAAATAGAAATAGTTAGTCACAATTTTGGGTTAATGCATGGGCCAGCATTATGTACAATCAGATAATTTAGCCAGGAAAACAGCCAGAGGAGGGGAACTCCAGGGGACCCATCTGAGGTGGGTAAAATGGTAGCAGGGACTCAGAGCTGACACATGGAAGTGCTTGCACTTTGGAAGAAAATCTAAACTGCTCCCCACTGCCCAATTAGCTGATGTGTTGCAGTCATGGCTGTGGCATTGATCACAAATAGCTCCTTGCTCACTTGTGCCTCTCCTGTCTTCTGCATCACCCTATTGTCTCTCTATCTTCACCTGAGATTGAGAACTCCCTTGAGATGGAAGCTGTCTTTTTAGCTACTGCAATCCAAATAAATAAAATAAAGGAATACATTCCTGATTACTAAAGCAGGCAACAATGGAAAACCTTTCATTCCAGTTATCTTAGCAGAAAGAAACTGCTCAATACACATTGGTTGAAACAGTTGAAAACATTCTAAATACTCCAATATCAACTTTAAATACTTATCTAGAATGTTCCCACAACCCTATCTCAATACTGTACAGTTTAACAATTCCTCTGAAGAGCCTGGCACCTACTCTTTAGAGAGTTCATATTTCATACAGATCACTCCTGTATGCTTACAGTTCCTCATGGACAATGAAGTTTGATGCAGGGATCCTGGCCTACAGAGAGTCTGGGAATTAGAGGTGCTCCAACAGCACTTTAAATCTGTAAACTTATATGGTTTTGATTTGAAGGGATTTTTTTTCCTTTTGTTGATGGAGAAGAGGTGTTAGTGGGGTGAAAAAAAATTCTATGGAAAGCATATGGCCATCCCTTAATTCATTTTTTTTATTTAAAGCAAGCAGGATTCTTTACACAGTTAGATAATTCACTAGGCAATGAGAACTGATGAAGGGTTTGCATGTCTAAAAGCTTAAATAATTTTTACAGTTATATTTGTTGACCTATGAAAAAGACATCTCTCCAGAAATTCATAAACAACTCACACCGTCACAAGTATAGTAAAGTAGCAATAAAGTAGCTTCCTTTCATAGGAGGAAAATTATCACCTCCACTCAACTCAGTGGGAAAAACAAAAATCTAAACCACAACTGACAGGTATCTCCTGTGATGAAGAAGAGATGTGGCATTCACAAGGAAGAGGGGGTGTGTGGCTGTGTGTTTTTTCCTTGAAGCTGGCTGCTTCAAGGCTGGCTGCTTCAGTAGCAATAAAGACCTTTTGTGTGATTGTTTGAGCCCCAGAAGCATGAATTTGGATATTAGAGCAATGTCTGTGTTCTTGCATTCAAATGCTGACTAGAATTTCCCCTGTCTAAACTCATACCAGCCTGATACAGGAGCAGTTTTCAAATGTAACTTCTAATTCTCCTCTCTTCCTCTGCTGCTCTCACTCCCTTTTTAAATAACATACAGGATGTTTTCCTATTGATTTACTTGTTTTTCTATTTAGATGCAGGGATTAGAAATTCTTTTCATATGGCAATTCAGTTTTCCATTAAAATAAGCCTCTCATGCTATAAACCCAGGGGGAACTGAGGAGGAGATTTTGATGCAGGGAGCAGGTGGAGGCAAGATGGTATTTGGAGATTGCATTGCACTCTGCTCTATCTCAGCATCCTCTGCTGTGTAATTCATTGCTCTCTGCCACAAAAGCCACACTGCTCTCTTGTGAAGGCAACTGTATTTGCCAAGTGGTCAGGATAGATATCAACAGCACCACGGCTCAGATGGGCAGGCTCAGACTCCTGGCTTAGTCATATTTCCATAACACAGGAAAAAAAAAGCCAAACCCCTTGGAAATGTACAGATCATCTTTTGATACACAGTTGAAGTTGCATTCAGTTTGTGATCTGTCTACAAAAAATAACTAAAGAAAGCAAACCTCTTGCCAGGAGGCTTACATTCATTCTGCAACGACAAATCCTCCTTTTAAAATTTTCAGGGTCTCAAAAACGAAAATATTTAAAAACACCAATTTAAATAATGAAAAGATTCAGGGCCCTAAATGTGCAAATAGAACAGGAAATCCCAAGAAAAGGAGTATTCCTCTGGCTTATTTCTTACACTTAGTATCTATTTGCATTTCTACAATGTCCTTTGCAGAGAAACTCATAGATGCTCTCCAAGATTCCACACTCCCCTGTCAAGTAAAACATGGCTTATTCCTGAATTTTCCAAGCAGAAAATAAGGTTTAGAGCCCAGGAATCTACCTACTAGCTCTTACCCTGAGCTTTCCTCACAGACTTAGGAGAGATCCTGAGAAGTTCTAACTTCTCAGCCTCTCTCAATCTCCAGGCCCCCCACTGGCCCCTATTTCACTGGAGACCAGCTGCAGAAGTGTTCCAGAACACACTCCCACAAAGCAGTGAGTTTTCCCAGCTGACCAAGTGCTGGATGCTTTCAATTGTATTGATGAATAATTACATTTCTATCACTTTGGGAAGCCTCCAAAAGGGGTGCTGCTATTACCTTTCTGCAGAGCTCAGGTGATGCTGCAAGCTCAGGGTAAAGACAAGGTTTGCCTGTTTGTTACATTATTTATGCAGGGCAGATTGTTTGGCAATTACATTTAAAGTACAATCACTGTGCCATTTGTACTTGCTACGTAAAGAGGCAAAAGTTTTTTAAGGCATTAATACCTTGAAAAGTACCAGGGTAAGTGGAAATGACTGTTCTCTCTTATTAGCTCCATGGTTATTTATACTTTTGCAGATTACCATGGTGCAGTGCAATTAGGCTTCTTAAGTACTGTTCAAATTGAGACGTTTCAAGAGCTCTACTGAATAATTAACCCTTAAATACATTTACAGGAATAAACCCTCAGCAAATGGCCAAAGCCTGCTCCAAACAGAGGCTTTTAAATGCACTGTGAAGAAAGAAGTACAAGAGACCATCTGCCAGGAAGGGCTCACACTCAAGCAAAGGCTACAATGCACTGACCATTCCACCAACACCTTGAGCAGGTTTTACAATAGCTATAATACACCAGGTAAATCTACAACAAAGCACTTGGTCTCACCACCCCTGGCTGCCTTTTTTTCTATGTACCTAGGGTAAAAAACACCTGATAGCAATTCTGTTAAAGGCATACCACTCCACAGGCAGGATAAAACAAGTTGGTGATTTCAAATATCAGGGAACTGACCTGTTCATAGAGCTGAGTTTGGGGACTGATGGGATTTTAAGTTATTTCTTTATTTTAAATGCAGACACAGACTTCCAAACACACACTCTGTCCAGAAGCATGTTTCCCCCGGGCAGGACAGTCCATCTCCCATGCCAGACTAGGAACATGGCAGCTATGGACACCATCCAAGTACATCCACAGTGGAGAAGACACTGTGGCATCTCCAGTCATTCAGCAGCTACTCTCCTTACAGCCCAACACACAGTCACTACCAAGATGACCATCTTAGCTCACAGGGGTGAGAAACAGGGCTAGGATCAGCTAAGATTGTATCACACACTGTGTTTAATTCCTTCTCAGACACAGGTCTAGCAAGCGTGTACCCATCTGTAGAGCTTGTTCTCATTGCCAGCCTCACAGCAGAAAGAGGAACAAAGGGACTTGTTTAAGGACACTCAAAGGTGAGAAGAAAACCAAGGTCCTCTGTGTCAGGGAAGTGCCATTACATGATGAAACCCTCTAGTTTGCAGACCCCACTTCATTAAAGGAATGTGTCCTAATCTTGCATCCCTTTCCCAAAGAGCAGCTCCATTTGTCTCAGATTCTTTCTGTGATGAGCTCAGATACTGCCCCATGCCCACAGCCCGGGTCAGCCCCCAGACACAGTGCTGTGATTTCCATGTTCCACGTACCTCCACAGTGAGCTCTCCGTTACACTCCCCAAGTTGAAGTCGTAGAGCTTTGTCAGAATGAGAATCACCTAGAGAGGGGAAAGGGAGGGAGTGGGAAAGAGAAAAAGGGAAAAGAGAAGGAAAAAAAAGGTTGATGTTAGATTTTGTAACAATACAAAGGGCATCTGAAACCACCTAAAAGAGAGCTGAGCCTTTATCCATTAAAGTTGCAGTATTATAGGATAAAGTAGGTTTAAAAAACAAAATGGGAAATCATTAGCTTAGTGCATTGTATAACTAGCAACACTTATTTTAATCCCAAAATGTTTTGCATTTGAAATAAAACATGCCACCAGGAATTAATCAGACTTTGTGAGCTGACCTCTCTGCAACTATGATTATACAAATTCAGGAATGGAATCAAATGCACCCTTGTTAATTGAATAGTTCAATCTAAAATTACAGTCCATTTCTTTTGTCTCTCAACATTCTATCGTTAATTATTCAGTCTCCACAGAAAGAACTAGCAAGTTTTTTTATGTAGATCCCCATCCAGCAAAACAGTCCATCTTGCCTACAGTCAGCTTTGTTTTCTCCATCTGCTGTCACTGACTCCAGAGCATAGGAATTCCTACATGCCATCACCTTCCCACAGTGGTAAGAGGGACATGGAGTGTGACAATTCTGCTTATGCACTGAGCAGGACAGACCTTCACGTGGATCTTTAGTACCCAAGGACAGCCAGAGGCCGCAGGACTCACTGACTTTCTGGAGAAAACACTCCTGAGTCATGCCCCCGCAAAACTGAGGCTGGGGAAGAGGGAGTTGAGCAGTACATGGGGGACCACAGAGGAATATACTTTCTCTCTGATCTACCTGGTGCTGTGACCTGAGATTTCACAGGTAAATGTAATCCTCCTAGCTACAAGCTACAACGCCCAATGCCCTTCTCTCCAGAAAGGCAGTTATACATTCCGATAGCTTTGGAGCCTCTGTGCAAGCTCCCAGGCTCACGTGGGATGAGGGAAGAGAGGGAAGGTAAGAGCATTTGAGAATCTGCTCCTTGCCTTTTTAGCATAACTAATGTCATACAGTTCATTCCCTTGGATTCTACAGGACCAGCCTCAAGGAAGAGCTCCAGGGCACCTCTTCATTTTTGTTTTGCATCATTTTAACATTTCAGCATCATTTCCTCCTTGCAGGATTCAAGCACAAGCCAGCTTCCCTCACATCTGCTCCAGCTGTGAGAGAGAGCAAAGTTTAAAGCTTTGCAGAAAAATGCCAAAGGATTAATCAATATCACAGCTGCTGCAGCACTCGTTTACTGTCAGCATAGTACCAGGAAAAAACCTGTTCAAATTGTAAGGGACCTTGGTACGTGACTATGCACTCAGTGCCCATCTTAATGACTTTAGAATAGATGCTCCAAGCATTCCTCCCTCTCCTGGATTCACTTTTACCATCCCCTATTGCATTTTTCCTTTTATTTCCCCACGCAGAGACCTTTAGGAAGAAGATAATAGCCAAGCTGCTTCCAGCAGGGTGTGAAAAGAAACCTGCCAGGCAGATTTGAATCAGCATATGCAAGTCCATGTCAGCTGAAACCAACACTATCCTATGGGGAAATAAGGCTAACATCCTTTCTAATGCAGCCTAAACCCTGCACACACCTTCCCATACAAAGGGGAAGAACCAGGTGCAAGCTGCAGCAACCAAGGTTTGTATGGTTTGTGTGCCTCCACCCCTTCCACCCAGCAGGGCAGCTTTCTCCCAGCTAAAACCCAATGAGAATGACATTTTTAGGCTGTTCCCTATAATCCCACAGGCACTCAGCCAGCACTCCTCTCAGGACCCTCTAGGAAGCCATGCTCTATAGCACAAGCCCTGCCCTGCCTGAAATTGCACCCCTTGTATTGCTCACAGCTGGGGAGAGGTTTCACAAAGTTTTGAGTTTCAAAGTCTAAGCACATTGAAGATGGCTGAGTTCAGTGGATCCTGGATTTATTCCTGAACACTGTAAATAAAATCTCTGTGTCTTGATCAAATTTCAACAGATTCTACCTTATTTCCACCCTAAATTGCAATTACAACTAAAGGTAGCATCCATACTCTCCCAGCTCTTTGTGTCTCTCCCCAGATCTCCTATGCCCTATATTTTTGAATACATCACGTATCTATTACCACCCTGCAAATCCCAGGATAACAACAGCTTTACAGAAGTGGGCTGAATGCTACTCAGCTTCTGCGTATAAATTCATAGTAAAAGCAGGTTGTTTAGTATGACTTTTCTGGATTTTTGCCTGGGATGACTGACTAACATCCATCTCTACTTGGTGATGCATGGAAAGCACAAGTATCCCTTGAGCAATGTCTTACACACAGTCCCAGGAAACTGAAGGAATTTCCTGGGGCAGTGGTAACACCTACAGCAACCTGTCCCTAAAATCACTCACTACATGAGCCCAGGACAGGCAACATTCCCACACCACTAACCCAAGCAGCTTCCACTCTGCTCTCGCTTGCTTTTGAGAAAAAACACCCCAGATTCAATAAAGACCACTCTTGTAAGGGTTTGGGAGTCTGAAAACCAGAGAGGATCTGAGAGTGTGAACACACAACCTTCCAAGAAAAGCTGCAAAAGCACTTTTCTCCTACACACTGCCACAGAGCAAACTCAGCTGCTCAGGGAACACCATGGGGCTGATTCACAGACAAGAGCCTGAGAGGCAGGGCTGGATCCTGAGCTGTTTCATGGGCTCTGTTTGACTCAGCTCTGCAGAGGAAACATCAAACCCTTCCAGAGGATATTCTGAGGCACCAGCAGGCTGCCCCAGCCATGCTAAGAAGAAACATGAGGCAGGGGCAGATGTGGGAAAGTACCAGATTTTCTGACATTGTGTTGTTTGAATGCTTTAGTTGAAAAAGGATGAAACAAAATAGAAGGAAAATTGGAGACATTTTCCAAAAGTGAATTCCGACAGGAAAAAGAAAAATAAGGAAGGTTTTTCCCTTTTTAGACTCAGGCTGAGACATTTGATTCCAATTTCTGCTCTGTAGTCAAAGAAGCTCAGCTTGTTTTTGTGAACACTAACAAATTACTTTTTTTTTCTGTGCCAGTGTAATTTTGCATGAAAATCTTGATGCTTTTCATTTTAAAAGCTGAATTCTATGAAAATTGGAGATTTTATAATTAAGGCACTATTTCAAAAGAAAAGCATTTTCTTCCCCTGAACTGAGAGAAATCTGGAATTGCCACCCCATAGAAAATGCCCACTCTGCAACATAAATTAAAACATTTTGCTCTGGGGAAAAGAAATACAAATTTATTAAGTTCCAAGCAATTCAGAAACAGCAAAAACTTACACTTGGGCATTATTTAATCAAAATAAAGAAAACACCTTTATAGTGCCAAATTAACCTGTTTCTATTCATCAAACCAATCTTTCCAAAATTAATTCCAAGTCAGCTCAATGTTAAACTGCATTTTGCTATGGGATCATACTTTTCACTTCAGGAAATGCAGCTCAGATATGAAATTTCCTCATCTCCTGCAGGCTAGGTTCCACACACTATACTGTGCTTCCCAGGACACCCCAGGGCAGGTATCCCTTGGGACACCAAGCAGCTCAGCTGGTTGAGAATGAAAAAAACAGGGAAAGAGTCTGCAGGACAGAATGTGGAAATAGGGAGGCTGAATTACAGCTCCCTTAAGGCAATACAATCCCTCCAGAAAATGCAATTTCAAGCTGAGCTTACATGAAACTTAATGACCTGAATAATTTAACAAATTGTTTTGGTTTTGTAGGCAGAAATGGGAATGGAGAAAGGATAATCAGAAAAAATATATTTTCTTTGGAAAGAAGAGCTGTTCCAGTTCTACAAGAATTTCTCATGTGCTTTATTTTTCATACATGCATCCCCACATTGCATATAGGCTGGAGTTATTTTCACTGTCTACTAAATACCCTGCTTTAAGGCTTATATAAAAAAATGCCAACACTTGTCAATCATTTACCTTCAATGGTCTATACTTCAATACAGATTAAGAGCCTCTGGCACTGAGGAATCCTGACACAATGCTCCATAGCATACTAAACCACTAAATTCAGATTTAATGTGATGGACCACTTCTTTAAATTAAGAGACAGCAAGTGTCCAAAACTGTCCAATTCAGCAGCCTTGAGTCTTAACACAACTTGTAGGTATGGAAGCAGAAAAATTACAACCAGGAACATTAGCCCACATTTCATCCCATCTCAAAAACACATTCCTGAAGGGATCCCTATTGTTCAGGCAATTATCAGGAATCTCCAAGCCCACAAATCACAAAAGTGCTCAGAAGCTTTTCAGAGTGTTTGGTGGTGTAACAATCTTCCATGCCAATAAAATTTTACTACGAAGGAAAATTACTTCAGTTCATTAAACCCAGCTCTAGATCTTGCCAATTCTAAACTGGCAAAGTGCTTTGCATATACCCCAGAGTGGAATATATAATGCCCGTTTCCCACAAATTAAGAGTGCAAAGGCACTGCAGTTCCTTCAGCAGGTTGACAATGAACTTCAGAACAAGTGAAAAGCACCACACCAAGGCTGTGTGGAGACCCTGCACTCCTGTGTGATATTAGAGACATGAGAGGGAAGAGCACAGCAGTCAAAGTAGGTGTCAGACAGACATCTGAAAGGGCAGCTCTGATTCACTTCATGAGACATCTCTTCTCTGAGTGATCCTGCTGTATCAGCACAGAGATTAACACAACTCATCAGTAGCCTTGTGCACATATTTGCCAAGTGTAATTAATAAAGAGTACAGGGATGAGCACAGCAGAAAGAGGGCAGACACATTTACATGTGAAAAATGAGAGCTCTCCACTCACTTGCTCAGGCACGCTGGGGTCTCTGTCTCCTGCCCACAGAGATATTTCCATGATGCTTGCAACTTTTTCTACCCTCCAAGCCAACCAGAGGAAGCTTTTCTGCAATATCCCTCTGCCATTCCCCAATCTATATGAGAGCTACAGCACGCAAGAAATAAACTTTAAATGTGAGCAGCCATGGGTTAGTGGGAACCAGTGTCAGTAAAAATGCTCACAGCCAAAGACAAATTGGCTTAAAATGCTCTGGGACTTAAACACCAGCAGCACTTATGTTTATAGGTCCCTGATGTTTTCTTATTTGGGATTTTTTGGGGGTTTTGTTTGTTTTTGCGTTTCTTTTTTTTGGTGGTGGTGGGTGGTTTTCAAGGCACAAGATCATTAGCTAAAGCTGGACTGACTGGCAAGCACGTGGACATGCACATTCATGAATTTCTAATGCACTCTTTCATGCAATCACTTCATTCAAAGCTAATTCTGTCAAAAGCCACCAATACCAGCCTAATTTTTCCCAAACAAACACTCAAAAGATGGGGAAAGGACAATTTACATGTTCAATCTATATTTGTGCTTAAGTGGAAACTGTGGTAGGCTGACCCCAAGCAGGAGCTAAGCACCAACACAGACACTGACTCCGTCCCACCCCAGGTTGATGGAGGAGAAACCCAGAAAAGCAAAAGTGAAAAAAAAACCTTGGACTTCCTGACAAACATATTGCCATTAGTCAAGGAAAGGGAAGAAACCATAAATAAACAAACAAGTGATATAAGGGCAGTCATTGACTGTCCTCCCCAGCAGACCAGTGTAAAATCAGTCTTAGACCACGGTTACTATTGTTGAGGATGATGTTCCATGGAACACAGCACCTTTCTGACCTCCTCCTTGGCTGGGCAGAGTGAGAAACAGAAAACCTGACACTGTGAATCTCTGTTCAGCTACACCTAAAACACTGATGTGCTATCAGCACTGCTTTAAGCTAGAATTCAAAACACAGCATGGCACAGGCTGCTCTGAGGAAAATTATTCCAGTACAAGTGTTTTCCTGGGTCAAGGTAGCATGATTCTCAAAAACAATCACTAAATAATCCTGGTCTCATCAAAATCTCTTCCCACAAACACAGCCTCAAAATTCTATGTGTGCATGTGAGTGATCACACTATGCAACATCACCACCCTCATTTCCAATGGAGGTCTGAGTGCAGTTGCCAATACCCCAGAGTGCCATCTCCAGTTGAGAGAAGCATGTAGAACTATTACAAAGTGCCCAGGAGAGGAATTTAAATTCCACAGGTGTTAACAGATTCTGCAAGCATCACCACTAGGAAACAAGGCAAGTAATAGCATCTTTGTTTTACTGATAAGGAGGCAAAGAGAGGTTAAGTGAAATTTTAAGTGTTTCTCTACATGGGAACAGTCAGAAAGAAGATTCCAAATAAACTTTTAAGAGTTTGGTTCAATACACTTTGCAAATATATATGAAAAGTCAAAGACTACTTTATTCTGAAAAATAATCCATTGAGGAATTCAGCATAGCTGAAAGAATCCAATTCAGCACATTTCGATAATTTGAGGTAAGAGGCATCATCTGGAAGAAAAAACACCAGTCTGAGTTCACCCAGAGTAAGAGAATGATTAGCTAAAAAGGAACACATACACCTTAAACACCAATCTCCCCTTTTTTCCCCAGTCTGGTGAGCATAGCTGAAGAAAACTTATCTCCAGATAATAGGAATTAATGAATAGCACATCCTAAGACACAATAAAAAAACCAGCAGAGGTGCTGACAACAAACACAGGCCAAATCCTGCCCCTGGAAATCAGAGTAGCACTTGTGTAAGAGTAAAGCTTTGCCAACTAAGCTTGCAGCAAAGGACTTTTCCTTACTTTTTCCTTTTTTTTTTTTTCCTTTCTTTTTTTTTAATCTCTGGAGAGACGAAAATGATCTGTGGGTGGCTTCAGGCAGTGCAGACAAAAGAGCCCTCTGAAACTGAAAGAGACAAATCCCAAGATCACACACAGAAGCAAAACATGTTCCAGTGAACTTGTGATCTCCAAACAGCTGAGACTGTCAAATTTGTCCTCAAAACAAGAACCAGTAACTAAAAGGAGGATATTCGCCTTTAATCCTCTTTTGCCTGTGTTGCTTATCACTTTCCAGTGGGAAAACTGCCACAGCAGGCTCCTTCTGTCCCCTGCCCTCCTCCCTTTCAATAGAAATCAGGCACCACAATGGGCTGGAGCCAGAGCAGAAGTCTTCCCACTGGCACAGCTGGGGACAGATCACATTATCTTCACAAAAGCACCTTCCAGATGTAAGCAGCAGTGTGAAATTCCCATTTACAGGACTTGCACTGAATGAACAGAATCTGAGGGTGAAAAAAAAACCCAAACAAACAAACAAACAAAAAAAACACAAAAACAAAAACCAAACAACAACAACCAAACCCAGAACTAAAATTACTACAGTGCCTTGCAGAAAGAGCCAGAACTGGAAAGCCCAACTCTCTTCCTGTCCCGTTACAAGCAAAAGCAGGGCAGGAATTTTGTGTGCTGCTTCTCTTGGATGCCTTGGCAATTCAAGGGCAAGCCCAGTCTGTCAAAGAAGCAGCACCCATCAGCATCAACACTGAGAGACACCTCTTTCAGAGTCATGGATCTACCTTACTGTCCTCTCACAAATCTAGAAAGTGTTTTTAATTGAATCTGACAGGGTCTTCCATGCTTTTAGTTTCAGGCATTTTTTGTGCATGGACTGTAATTTAGGATATGTTCAGAGATGCCTTGCACATACAAATCCTTGCTGTGGCAGTGAATGCAGCTGAATAACCCCACCAGCAAGGCAATGACTAATGACTCCAGGACTCAGAAAAGGAATTGGACTATAATGTTTTACAACAATGTGGGAAAAGAAGTCTGATTTTCCTCCTCCCAAGGCAGACATTCCAATTATCAACCAAAGGGAGGGTTTTCACAGCCACCAGCTGTACAGTGGCTGCAAGTCAGCCACAAGACTCTTTCATCTCCACTACACATTAAAAATTGGGCAATATCTCTCATGCAACATTTTTTCCAAGAAAGTAAGAAATAAAATTGGCAAATCCTGCCTCAGTTTCAGCAAATATATCTCCTGCATACCCACATGCTTACCTTTAGTGCACGCACACACACATAAAAATTGTAACTCTGATTAGAATTGTGCAAAATCTCCTTAATAAAGAAATAAATGAGATGCCTACAGCAGTTCCAAAAGAGCAGCTGGATCCTGTCCCAGAGGCTGCAGGAGAGTGCACACACTCATGTGCATCTGTGTCTATGTCTGTGTAATATAAAAGCAATTATCAGCCACACAGAATCAGGAGAGAGTGTCTGGAAAAGGTGTGGTAATTAGGAATAAACACACTGGAAGGGAGGGTGGACACACCAACACTACTGGCAGCTTGTGAGTAGCATTAGTCAGAGAAGTCAGAGATAGAAAATACTCCCCATATTATCTGATCCACCCCCCTGACAAAGCACAGTTTTACCCTACAGAATTTTCCCCAGCTTTTCAGGATGGTTTTTCTGCACATAAATACACATTCCCACCAGAAAAGACATCTAGATTGCTTAAAATAACAGAAGGGTGAGCTTTATCTCTGTGTAACTCAGTTTAACATAAATACAATCTCTCCTGTCAGGTAGTGATATGATTTAAGGTTCCCCTATCATACCTTATAAGAGGTGATGGCAAAGAACTCATTATTTATTTCTATTGATTCAGCAACCCACACTAGATCACATATCCCAGTTCTTCCCCCTTGCTAAGAAGCCCCCCTCTAAAGCCTTGGAAACTTTAATTTTATCTTTTTTCCCTTCTCTGTCTTCCTTTTAAAGCTGCTGTGTGCACACCTCCAAGTTCAAGAAGAAAATGAAAAAAGGCCCCAGATACTTTGCTGGCTCAGTTCTTATTCCAATTATCTCCTGATACCATCCACGAAGCAGCAGATTTTGTGCAGCAATTTATCTCTGTGGAGTCAGTCACATTTCTGCTGAAGGGCCATTTAAAGCTTCTGACATGGGGAGACCTGGAAAGAAGGAATTACTTGAACTCCAAATATGGGTACACTACCTTCAGAGGACATTTCTCCATTTCTCAATTTAATTAAAAAAAAAGAAAAAAAAAAGTAAGGGAACATAGTCCTTTGAGATCATATCAAGTGCCAGGACAGGAAGGGGTTTTTCTTGAAGGCAGGAGTATCTGGTTCTATAAAAGAAGCTAAACTATGTGGGAAATTTTGTGTCTGAGGCATTTCCAAAAGGAAGAGGGGGAAAAAAGAAAGTTCTCATAAAGGTAATTTTTCAAGAAAATTCAGGCTGCTTATAGCTGTTCCATTTTGGACTCCAGGTTCTACTCAGGTACTCTCACTCCTCTCACACATATGCCCTCTCACCTCTCCCCTGCATATGTACATATATAAAAATGAGTCATCTTCTTCAGATTCCAATTAGCATCTCAAACAGTTGTTACTGATCAGTGCATGGGCAAGAGATTCTCTCTCCCCCCAGGGACAGAAGATGGAGTAGATATCCTGTTAAAGTCCATCCCAGCCTCAAGCCTACAAAGGCTTACTTCATGTGAAAATGCCTCACTGCTAGCACAGGAGAACCAGTCCAAGAGTTGGAGTTTTACAGATGTTACCATGGAAGAAAACAAAGTACCTGTTGGGAGATAAATCCTTCCATCTGTTTTTAGTGGCCAGTTAAACGACCTTCCACTCCTGCAAATCCAAGCACCTTAGACTTTGGCTCGTTTCCTTCCTCACAGCAGCCCAGGGAAAGAAGGATTGCTGCAGTTTGCCAAATGTAAAGTGTAGCACAGAGGGAAAAAGGACAAAATGCACAAATTGTTCGAGTTACAGTTCTGCAACTGTCAACATCCAATAATGAGATTTTCCACCACACATGAGAACCCACTTTAAACAACTGTAACATCATTGTACAAATCCATTATGTAATCACAATGTCTTAAATATGCATACATAGAGTACTTATAATTAAACAGGGAAGGTGAAATATGAGAATCATCACAGGAGGAATAAGATAAAAATAAAAGTGATCATTTAGATTAAATGAGTAGGTATCACAGGCAGCTTGGCTCAGTCAGGCTGAGTGGGACACACAGAATAGGACAGTGCCTGAGGTAAGAGACAAGCACAAGTCAGGGCTCTTGACAGACAAAAGGTCAGAAGCAAGAGTTTGAGTGCTAAATAGCCAATTAACATATTTTTACATTATTATAGATTAAAAAAAATTTAAATGATCTGATTATCTTATATATTAAGGTAATAAAAACGTGGTCTGTCCAATTAACTGCACTCTCCTGACCTTGAACTTCTGTTTATGCAGTTCTAATCTGCAGCAACAAAATCTACTTTAAAACTTAGTGGCTCAACTACGGTAAGGTCAGACTCTGCCCTAGCAGCTCCTTTTCCTACTCATATTCCTCTGAAATAATCTTTACTCATTATTTTAATCACCTTTATTATTTTTATTCTGTGTTTGTCAGGTGCACACATTTCATCATCATTACAATGGCTGAACTACTTATACCATAAGTAGCTTTTTACTATTATTATTTGTCTTGTATCATTAAACAGTAAACCAAATTATTTTCATCTGTGAATTTTCATACGTTGCTGTGAAAACACACTCTGTCTGGGCAATTTCCTTTCTTTGCTCCTGTGCAGAGCAGCTCTTGCTCATGCCAAACACCCCTGGAGCCAGGATGTTATCTCCTTTGGAGGGCCTAACCAAGCGGACTTACATGAAATCTCTCTCACTAGGTATTTCCAGAATGTGAGCTGGGAATGATTCCTCTGTGTGTATCCACCACATTGAGCCAGACATAACATCCTCCTCTGTCTCAGCACTAAAACTTTTAATATACTCCCCCCCACCCTGCTCTCAAAAAATTTTCCTGTGAAAGACTGGCACCAGCTCATGGTGAGGTGGGAGAAAATGAAGGAATCTTTGAGGTTCCACAACACAATTGCAATTTTTAGTGTCAGTCCAATTTTCAAAGGGGGGGTAGAATGTGTTCAAGAAAAAAAATCCATTCATCTGGTTTTGACCTTAGTAAGAAAGAAAATGGGTTTTTTCCCACTTTAGAAATACCTTCTGCTTAATGCCTGTATGGGGAGATGTGGAGCAGCACAGTTGAAGCTGTCAAGGGCAATTTTTCTTACAGACTTAGAGTGTTCTGTTACTTATAAAAAAAAAAAAAGAGGCTGAGAAAAATAGAGGAACTTGAATTCCAATCTCCTTTAATGCTACATTATGGTTGAGAATTTCAAGCTGTAAAAGTAGGAAACTCAGAAGTTCAGACTCTACATTATGTACATGGATTGTATAAGAGAAAAGAGGCAAATCACCTTTGCAGAAATCCAAAGCTCCATCAACTTTTGGAATCCTTTTGCAATTGGTTGAGGCCCAGAGACAGTTGGTCAGACACTTACTGGCTCCAGTCTGCAACCCTCACTTCAACGGAAAAGTTTCAGAAGGTTTGACATTGTGAGATCTCCTTTCTTTCCTTACTTAGGGATCTAAAAACTTATTTCTATGACCTGGAAGAATCTTGCCCTCCAGGAGACACAGAAATTGAAGTACATTCTTCATATCAAGCCACTATCTTATAAGAATCTCCTATAAGAATCATGGTTATGACAACTGGGACTGCTGACATTTAAACTGGGACTACTTTTAAGATCAAGATCTAGGATGCTAAACTCTAAGAGATAGATCCTTTTTACTCGTGTGACAAGGAAGGCTCAGTGCTTTGCTCTTCTAGTACCTGCATCACCATCAGGAGGACATCTAGGACCCAAAATCTGGAGGTAGAAAAGGGGCAAGAGACAGAGTCTCATGTTCTCTGAAAATCCTTTGCAGCTCTGCAGGGTCTCCAGATGACCTTCAGGGAATTTCACATCCATGGGCTGTAGGGTTATCTTGCACCTTGCATTGAGATATCAAAACCAACCATCACTGCAGAAGGGCTCTAAAGACCATCAATAGTCCCACTGACTATTCCTGCATTGGAATGTTTTATGTGGTGTGCCAGAAATTTCTCAAAGCTTCCAAAAATCATTCTGCCCCTTGAGGAACATAAGAGGGAATGGCTCTTAAAAGTAAGAATTGACTAAACAAGATCTGTAATGGCCACTCTGCAAGGTCTGTAAGAATTTTCTTCTCCTCTTTACTGCCTTAAGAGCCCTGGATTACCATCAGAATAATCTCCTCTCCCTCACCAGTCACACCGCAAGGTCTTGTCCTTATCAGCACCATGAAGTCATGGGAGCAGTATGCTTTTCATGAGAAAGGGTTGAGCTGGCAAAAGCTGAGAGCTCTGAACATCATCAGAGGCTGAAGCACAGTGGGGACCAGAGGGCTGATTCAAGTAGACAGTGTCAGTGTCATCTGTCAGTGTATCAACTCTGTACAGATTCTTTGTCTTACCTTGCAGGATACATATGTAGGAAAAGCTGAGCACATCTTTTAGTACCTGTGACAGACCAAAGAACAAATCCAAAGGCTCATTTTTGCCTCTGATGTTTTATGACTGTCCTTTCACTAAGATGATCATCTACAAACTACTTCTTATAAAACACCTCCCAAAACAGAAATATTTCTCTGGGCCCTTTTTACATCAGGACTGACCGCAAGAGCTCCAGATAATCTTCAGTAAACCTAGTTATTGGACAGTGTAACCTGTTGTAAATTCACATGTAGAACACAGAAGAATGAAGATACTCCCCAGTCCAGCCTTTCGAATGGAAATTGATACAGATCTCTTTAGTAACTGCACCAGCACAAGACTGATTCCAACAGCTCCAAGCTCCTCACAACCCTCCTGCAGCCAGAACAGCTCTCATTACAAAATTGATGCACTAAAACAGGCACCAGGGGCTCAGCTTTAAACCAAGCCGTCAGAGCACCAGTGTCCTCCACTGCATCACAGAGCTCAAGTTATCTCTCATGGACAGTTGCATTTTGGTTTTCTACAAGCCCTAGCTCTTGGAGGCCAGCAATGCCTTAAAACAACAAGATCTCATATTCTCTTATTTTTTACTTTTCCTTTTACACACATGCATACATAATATATATATATGTATTATATAATTTATAGATATACATAATGATTTTTAATTATTTTCATTGCATTCTTTTCCCTCCTCTCCCTACCAAGAAAGAAGACAATAAATTATCTCAGGCTGTTTTAGATGCCTCAGATTAGCAATGCCACAGTCAGAATAACACAGAGCACTCCTGAACAGCTATTGCAAGCACTTGCAGATGCCATAAGCCCTTTTCATTCAAGTGTACTGTATTTACAATCAAACATAAAGGAAAATAAAGCCAATTTGTTTCACAAACTTCTCAAGAACAGCTTTGCATTCGCAGCATGTGCGGCATTCTTGATTAAACAAGAGATCTGCATGAACATAATAAACCTGTAATTTTATTGGCCAAGCTCTATGAAAACAATTTAGAAGACAAGGATTGCAATGTTAAGCAAACTGCAGCCCATGTACAACACCCATGAATTATAGCAGTTTGGCAATGAGCTGGCCAGTTGCTTCTCACAGCCTTTAATAACAATCATCCACATCTTCACAGCACAATAGAAATTAGAGACGCAAGAAGCCTATTAGCTCATCCAGAAAAAACAGGATTGTTCCCCATGGGATAATTGCAAATATTCAGTCCAAAGTAGATTTAAAGCTGTAAAATAAGGTAGCCTCTTTAGCAAGATCACTCAGCATGGCCAAAAAGTCAGTTCCATAAAGCTTCTTCTAAACATTAAATTTAAATGTTTCCTCTTTAAAAAGGTTTAAAGCTAGGATCTTGGTCTCCTTTGGATTCCCTTCTAGTCAATAAAGAGAGGGAAGAGTTGGGAGGCTGACCTTCCCTTCACAAACAGCTTTCCTCCTACCCAGCTCCTCTGTGTCAGCTCTCAGCAGGGACATGTGGCAGTTCTAGTGCAAAATGCAGAACCTCACTGTGTTCTGTACGAGAGCAGGGGTTCTGACACAAGGCTGGGTCTAGGTGAATGTCCTTGTTGCAAGCAGTGTCAGTCCTTGCTCTAAATGCCAGGCTGTATTTCCACTCCTCACAAAGTCTCCATGCAGCGCTTCAGGCCCATGAAACATCCAGATTTAACAGAGAATTAATAAGTGTATCAGAAGAGCTCCGATGTACCTGGGAGGTAAAGAATTACAAGATTTGCAGACATAAGAATCATAGCAAGTCTACCACAATCCAGACTAAATCCAAAGCATTACAGCACCAAACACAACAGCATCTTGCTTTGGGCTCAGGAGAGCCAGTAATGTCACCAAGAGTAATTTGTGCGAAAAGGTGGAAACAACAGCATTTAGCACTAATTAAAACATCAATGGATCCCAAGTGGTGAAACCAACAGTCTTCAGCCTGCACGTGTTAGGTCATCTGATTATTATTAACACCCAATTTTTAAAAAGAAGCAGTAAGAAGGTGAAATTTTCCACATGACAAAACAGAGTTGGAACTCAGGAGAAGATGCCTCTTAACATCCAAACATTCCAAGAAAAGCCTTAGCAAACTCTAAGTAACAGTTACTAGTGAATGGGTAATGATCCCCCTAAAAAACTTTGAGAAAGTTTGAGAAGTTTTCCATGCCAAGGACAATGGAAAAGAAAATGCACAAATCAAACTTCTTGGTTTTTGCATCCCTAGCTTTATTTCCCTGAGAGGTTTCTTCTGAACTGCCGTCTAACAATCTTCAAAACCTCTAGTAAAATATAACATGTCCATGACTGAGACCCACTCTTACAAACTACAAAATTCCCTGCTGTTAACTGAGGCATTGTTAATGTGGTCACATTCTTCCTGCTTACTATAAGCATTTAATGAGTGCCCTAGCCTTTCTCCTAAAACAAGCCCTAACCTCTACTGTCTTTGTTATATGTAGACATTTACAAGCAGGATTTCAACCAGCCACCTGCATACACTCACTACATGAGCTCATTACATAAGAAGGTGGAATTATAAGAGACACTTTTTCTGGAGCAATCCACAGCATCTTATGTGTCCCCAAATCTTGCAAATCCCAAGACACTTCTCAACTCCTCTGAACAAACATCAGACCTTAACCACAACATTCAAAACAAAGAAATATCCCACAAAAAAAACCTCTTTTAACGTACCATAGGAAGACAGGAAAAGAAAAGTCAAGGGCACTGCCACTGTCCTCCAGCCTTGCAGTAATGAGGGATCTGAGAAATGCCAAGATGACTGTTTGAAGTGAAACACCAAGAGCATGTCAGACACACCACATCTCTCTCCTCCACAGCTGAATGAAGAGACACTTTTTAAACACAGACTTCCCCTATTCCACTCAGAAAAGTGACCATGTTACAGTGAAGAGTGATGCTCATGTATCTGACATGGTTCTATAAAATCCTTCAGGATGAAAATTGCAAAGAAGCAGCAATGTATTATTTCTGCCAAAAGAAAAATAATATAGTTTGAGGATGCAAGATAAAGTTCTTTTTCACCCGAAGAATTACCTGGCTTTTAAGAAAGGCAAAGCACCCATAATGACAGACGAAAATCTTTGGAAGTAGTACCAGAAAAAGACATTAGAAGTGGCAATCACCATGTCAGACACACTACACTGCAGGGGAAGGGAAGAATGACCAGATAATGAAATTACAGGGCATTGAAAATGTCAAAGAGCGACCGTGCTCTACCATCATTCACAGGTTATATGAGGCATTAACATGCTGATATCCCATTCCAATGACAAAGATGGCAACAAGAACAGAAAATAGTCCAAAATGAATCTGTTGCTGAGACCAGGAATTTAATGAAACAGGGAGATGAGCAGAAAATTAATCTTACTTTCACTGTGCAGCCTTCAAACTGAAAGCTGCTGGCCCTGTTCAGGAACAGTAATAGCTCAGGAATGCATTATTTTACTTTCCTTATCTATGATCTCCCCAGACTTCTGAGTCATCATCACAAAAAATGGTATCAAGTCTTTCGAACAAGGACCAACCTTATTGGCAGGCAGTGGCACTAAGGAATTTCCAGCAAGGTATAAAGGAGAAGAAAAAGTCCTTCACAATTAAGCTGATTCACCACTAAATCAAGGGCCCAGGGAGGTTGGGATATTGCTGTACTTGGAGGAATTCAGAACTTGACTGGATGAGGCTCTGAGTAGCTTTATCTAACATCACTGCTTCAACCTTTGAAGCTGATCTGAGCAGGAGCTGGACCAAAAGATCTGCAGAGCCTCCCCCTGCCAACCCAATCTAAATGACTCTACAGCTGAGTTCTGCTCCCTTAGATAGAAACGCCATTGATCAACATGAGAAGCACACACAACAATAAAGCCAGAGGACCCTGTGTCCTTCCTGTAACACACCTTCCTACCTTGCTTGAGATAGTTCATCACTATAAAAAAAAAATTTCTGCCCCTATGCCTCATAGAAAAAAAAAAGAGAAGTTACAGTAAATCAAAATGTAGAGTCTGTTTATGGAAACCCCCTTCTGGAGAGACTAATAGGCCATAACACAGCTTGGGGCAGATGCAAATGAACTGTCAGAATCCAGAAAGCGCCATGTGGAGCCACATCTACACATCCTCTCCACGTATGGCAACCCCACAGGGCAGAGCAGCACCATCCCAGCAGTACCACCCAAAGCAGCCAAGGTCATGCTGGGAGCCCTTCCTCTGCAAAGTTAAATGCAGCAGAAATTCTGCCCTGTACCCCAAACCCCCAGATTCTGATGTTCTTCCTACGCCTGGTACAGAAATGGTCCTTTTTTCAGCCCAACCTAATAAACTCTCCTATTTGGAAAGACTGAGAGCAAGACTGTTTCAAAAGGTTTGATAAGGTCAGTGCTAAAGAGTAGCTGATAAGGCTATCTGGCCTCCACAATGGTTTCTTATGGAGCTTGAATTTTCTATTTCAGAACAAAATTCTCCCAAATTTAAACAGGAGCATGTCTTTGAAAAATAAAAGCAAAGTGAACAAAAAACCCCATTCATTTAACTTAATCTGGAAAACATAAATAAAGCAGTTTCCTCATTCCATCAAGCAGACGCAAATTTAATTTCAGATCACTCAATTTGCTTTCCTGTAAACAAACAAATTGTTAAAAAGCAGGGGAAAATAAACCCTTGGAAACAGTATCTCTTATCACATATAGTATGTGCCTCTCTCTCCCTGCTGGCCCATATCACATTTAATCCTACAGATTTCAAAGGTTCCTGGAATTCAGTCTGCTAAAGGTGTGTAATAAATGAGGCTTTGCAGAGTGCATTTGTTGAGTAAGCAGGAGTATCTGGACATCTGTGCACAGGGATGATTCCCTGAGAGATGTGTGTAAGACAAAAGGCTCATCCTTACTTATTTCAAGGCCACATTTTCACCAGTTTATTGGCAGCCAATCTGCCAGACAACAAACTTAGCCAGACTGTGAATCAAAAATCCTTCCACCCACAAGACCATCATTCTTTTACTGCTACACAAGTGGTTTTTGCATCATGCCTAGAAAGTAAAGAGCACCTGCTGCTCGATTAAGGTGTGGAAAAGATCTATCACCTCAGGGCATTCTTAAACGCGACCATCTTGTTCATTACAGGGGCATAATATTCTTCTCTATTGACTGAGCAATAGTCATGGATCATGTGGCAAGAACCAGCCTTGGAGGAGGTAGCTAGATGGATGTCCACCCAGTGCCAGCTTCATGGTCATATAAGCAATGTCTTTTGGAGATCTATGGACAGACAGTACAGACCTTGGCAATGCCTTTGTGACTCCAAGCCCCTCTGCCACAGCAGCAGAACAAATGAACAATAGCCAGCTTTGAACTGCAGCCTACACCCCTAATTATACCTGAAGTGTCTCCTGGCAACATCCAGGACTGGCTGAGACAGCACTTACCTGGTCAAAACACATTGGATACAACAAACTGCCTCTTTAGAACAAAGAATGGTTTCACATTCCTTCTATTGCAACTCTGCCACCTCTGTGGAAGTCCTGCAATCTGGAGAACACACAGATTTGTCTGTGTGCCTTGCATTTGCACAGCCCAAGAAGTAGGCACCATGTCAGGAGAGAGTTCTTTGCTCAGGCTGAAAAAGGTGAGTTTGCTTTAAAGTCAGATCAGGCTTGCCTTGCCACTGTGCACTTAAAAGTCATCAAGATGCACACAATTTAAGATTATTCTGGGGCTCCCTCTAAGGAATGTAGCACCTAAAGATGCAGAGTCTGACATTTCAAACATAAGTATAAAGAAAATACGGTGCATTGACAATTGAATGCAGTTTCTAAAAGCTGTTACTAGAAGGGGAATGTGAAGTCCCCTCTGTCTTGCCCATATCTGATTTCTTACAGTTGTTTCCAGTCATCTTTTAAATGAACACCTGAGGTGCAGCCCCAGTCTGCTGCCAGCTAGTACTGCCATCGTGCACAGAGCCCACTGGGGTGCAGGGACTGGCTGACTTTCACAGGAACATCAGAGAGCAGTAACACAACATGGACATTGTGCAACTACAGATTTAGAAGGAGGAGAGATGGCAGAGTATGCCAAAAACAAGCAGAACTGACAAAGAAGGGAGACTTTCACAGTGCACTGTCACTATTCCAGCTTCATTACATTTGGACGTCAGGAGGAAGCTTTGGCAACAGACACCTGAGAGAACTGAGTTAAGCAGCTTAGAGAGTTACCTGCAACAGCCACAAGCTGTCACAGTTCACACAAGTTAAGTACCTTTTACTTGCCCCAGCTACAAGGCAACAAGATGAGTTGCCCTTTAAGCCTGGACTAGGATACTACTCTCCCAACAAAGTGGAAATACCAGGAGATGCAGTGGACATCTAGGAATGCTACAGAGAAGCAAGCACCACTGGGAAGATACAAATCAAATCCCCATCTGACTCTATCTGCAGTCAGGCTGACCTCCCTCACTACTCTCCCACCCCTTTCTGTGCTGACACAGCTCAGCTCTCCTGCTCAGCTGGAAATTCACTCTTGCCTCTGCCCCCCACACACTGCTCTTGCCACCACACAAGGGCAGCCTCCATTTCTCTCCCTGCCAAACAGAGCTTGGTCCAATCCTCACTGCAGCTTTTCCTGCACAGCCTACTTACACTTGTTTATCTTATCATTCTTCCCACAGTCTGAAGTAAAGATGTAATCACCACAGCTGCAGTGTCATCCCACAGAAATTACTTTTTCACAGGGAAAAGTGCAAAAATACAATTACTTGCTTTAGATACAGTGGCTTAGAGGGACCCAGTTTTGACGTGCTTCCTATTTTCCACAAAAAGGCTGAAAACTCGTACCTATATGTACAGCAATCAGAAAGTACTCGTACCCTTCCCTAAAGAAAACCCATGAAAATTATGCCAGGTCTTATCTGACAGAATTATATGGTATTTCTGTCTCAAAAGCCTGCATGCAGTTGTATCAGAGTTTTTGTTATTTAGCAGGACTGAAGGAGAGGTCAAGCTGCACGATGATTCGCACAAATCAAGATTTTATTGACACTCACAGAGAGATGCAACTAGAACCAAAACATGCTGCCACTGCTGTAACAAATGACAAACCTGGAGGATCATTCAGGTTTGGAAGTGTAGAACAATTAAATTAGTGAGCTCTGGAGATGTTGTCTAACCAACCTCCATTCCCCAGGCAGGATGTAGTTCCTCTGAATCACTCCCAAGAGATATTTGCCTGGTCTGTTTTTAATGATCTCTGATACAAGAAAGGACTCCCAGGGAGCTATATCAGGCTTTACTCACAATAAGCTTTTTCATATGAACTTTCTCTGCTTTGCTGTATTTTAAACATATGATTGCTCATCCAATGCTTCACAGATAAAAGTAAAAAAAAAAAAAAACCAAACCTATCTACCTTAAACAGCAGTGTTTTCCATTCATTTTATCATCCCTCTTCAGTTTCCTCTTCTTTAGCTGAACAATTCCCATCCATTCAAGTTTTCCTTGTAAACCAGGTTACCCTGTGCTTGAGTATCTCCATTTTTCTTTGAGAGAGACTCTTAAAATGATCTTTATCTTTCTTTAAGTGAACTTAGACTGGCCACAAAGCTACTGCTGAGGTCTTACTTGCACTGAGTGCACTGCAAGGATTACTTTGTGCATCTTGCAGGCTACGTATAATCCTGCCCGTTGAAGCAGCAGAGGATTTTCTTTCTGGAAACACTCTGCAAGACCCATTCTCAGCGCACTGTGGAGATGAGTTACTGAAGGAGAGATTGGCAGGAGTAGGAACAAGTTAGGGCAGAGGGAAACTTGGAGTAGATGTTTGTGTATTTTCAGCCAGGCCAGAGAAGGTAATGTTGTCAGGACTGCTGTGCAGAAGGAAAGTGACTTTTAGGAGATAATGGCTTCCCTTAGGAGAAAAGATGAACACACCTCTGGGATTAGACAAAGAATACAACCAGTTTGGTACAAGCTGAGAGCATGAAGCAAGACAAGAGCAGTCAGATAGCATGAGTGAGAATCAAATCCAGTCTGGGTTTGTGCCCTAAGAACATGGCAGGAACAAGTATTTCAGTATTCCCTATCCTGAGACAGTGCCCTAAGGAAAAGCAGAGTCAAGTACACTGCACACACAGTACAAAAGGGCCTGACCCCCAAGCCTCAAAGCAGGAAGCCCACTTCTCAGCATTCAGGGTATTAAATAGGGTTCTGAAACCCTTTCAAGTACAGTGAGGCTGGATTAGTGTCTGACCTTTGTTTCAGAAGTAAAAGATGATACAATAACGTCTGCTAATCTAAGTGGCCCAAAAGAAAATGCAGAGGACACAGCAGAGAAGTTTACAGGTTCACATGCAAGCAAATGAGAACGCAGTCTAGTCTTACCTTCCTCTTCTCCCTCCTCCAAACCAACCTGACTCCCTTCCAGTCCTCAAGAAATATTTTAGTGAACAAATTCAGTGCTACATACTTGTACAGATATTTCAGCAATGGGATTAAAAGGGCCCCTGTCAAATATGCCACACATTGAGACTCACTGTCATTCTGTCCTCACTTAGGAAGCAAGAAGACAGGATGCAAGAGGAAAACACGGTCACTGGGCAAACAAAATAATCAAGGACAAAATGACAATGCTGGAGAAAGAACAAAGAAATAGCTGGATTATGCTTCAATATTTCAAGCTCTGAAAAGACCAAAGCAACTTTGTCATTAGCAGAGAAGACAGTTCTTCATGATATACAGCCCTTACAAATCTGTGTGGTATAAATGCAATTTATGTGGCCTATAATGCAGTTAATTTATCCCCATAAAGGAAGGAGACAGTGTAACTTGCTAGACAGGTTCTGGTTCTTACCATCACTTGGAGTGATAAATTTAGCTCAAGTTTCTGTACCTGACTTTTCATTTCTAGGTAGCTTAAGCTACTCAGACACTAACCTTATTGTGACAGTGTCAGAAATGACACATATCTGGCCACATTTTTTTAATTGTGGTTCTCCTTTTCTTCCCCCCTTCTCTCTGGTGCCCACGGAAAGCATTAGCCTGACAAGAGTAGAGAACAAGTCATTTATTTTCTGTCACAACAGATATGCAGCACAGAACAAGTTGCCTATGCATCACTCCCTGCCAGTGTGCATCAGCCCTGGCTCAGGGGGACCCATCGCCAAGAGTAAGAGCACAAATCAATTTTGCATGACCATTCAGGGTCAGCCTCTCTGCTGACACCACATGCTTTTACCAGCTGTGCTGGTATGGTGTAGGTTCTGCCACATGGATGTCTGTCCACTGGGAAACCCAAACTATGAGACACTCCCTTACTTCCATTTCCACAGGAACTTTGTTTTCAGCAGAAAACATCTGAAGCTGGTTTGTTTTTTGGTTTTTTTCCTTTCCACGTGGATGCCTGATCCATTCTTTTACTCTCCAGGCTGCAGTTACCCAGGGCACACAGGAGGGACACACAAGATAGACACACAGAGAGAAGATGAAATCTTTCAACAGGAGAGGTAGACAAGAACTCATAACTTAGGCTTTGATTTCCATGTATATTTTGGGGCTTTTTAAGGTATTGGCTTATACAAGAATATTTGTGTTATTGCTTTACAAATATGCACCCATCTGGTGGAAGATCCTAGGGCATATACAACTGCCTAACAGTATTTATTGTTGTTTTGAATATGTATTTATTTATGTATCTTCCAAACTAGGCTGTTCAGAAGAAAACAAAAAAGCCATATTAATAGACTTAAAAAGGACAAAAAAGGAAATCCACCTTCAGAGGAATCCAAAGAAACAGTTCATAGCTATGTTTTTCCAGTTTTTATGAAGTTAAAGTTCCAATGCAGGTTTTGGTGGTGTGTGGGCTGGTTTGATGGGTTTTTTGGGAGGAAGCCTGTTCTCAGTTTATTGGTTGGGCTTTTTCTAATGATAAAATATATAATGAAACTAAAAGATGGCATCACATAAATCTGTAATGGTAACAAGCATGGAAAATTGTATCATTGTAACTGATTCTCAATACATATTTAAGAGCATAATTCCATAGGATACTTGCACTCTCCTCTTTTGCCCTGTGCTGCAACTTTCCCAAGAGCATGTAATAGCATAGCTGATGGTTTAGCAAAAGGCCCTGCTTTACCAGCTGGCTGAATTTTAACCTACAAAGAAGGCAATCACATCTGAAAGCATTGGGGATAAACTCCAATTTTCACTGTATGTAGCTTCAAGCAAAAGGAAATTGCGATCTCTGAGCAGCAAAAGGCCACAGTAAATAGAGGACACAAAGCAGTTACTGAAGTTCTCATTTTTAACATCTGACTCTGCATGGAGCATGCAGAACAGATTTACTAATAGATCAGGTTGCTCAAACCCCTGAGGTTGGTGACTGCACGTGTGCATTAAATTCAGGGTATATGTGGCATTTATTTAGTGTCCTGGCTGTTAAGAAATGGCTTATAATAAAGGGAGTTCATCTGAAACCTTACTGCATCTTTATACACTTCTTTGCTTCGTGTTATGGAAAGGGATAAGTCATACCTCGTTTAGCTGTGTGAGTTCCCCCAAAAGCTGCTGAGAGCCAGAGCATTTTTTCAGAACAGCATAGGCTGATGGGCAACAGGCAGCAGGACAACAGGTACTTTGCAACAGCAGTGCCAGCCTGAGGGAAGTCCTGCAGATTCCCTGTGGGCACACTAAGCTGTTTTTCCCTCATTTACTTGGCCATAGCTTTATAACTTTACTTGGCTGTTGCTTTATAACTAATTTCTTCCCAGGCCCTGGCACTGTGAGTGGCTGTGGCTGTGCAATTACAGCCAAAAGGAAGGTGCAGGTGTGACCCACATTTTGTTGTAAGCAAGGGAGTAAGGGAAAAGTCCATCTCCTGCACCACAGCAGTGTCAGGTGTTACATGAACCCATTTTACACACAACCTGCACCTTCCAACAAGCCAAAGAAAGCATGAGTTGCTGAACTAATTCCTCTGACTGCTTCCAGATAATTTAATTTTATCCTGATTGTAATTAATTAATTTCAGCAGAAAATGGGTCCTCCTTGACCAAAGCAGGCTCTTGTCTGTGATATATTTAATGCAGCAGCTTCACCAGTCAGGTTTCTATCAGCAGTTAAAGAACAAGTATTGCTTACTTGCCTACTGTGGGGGTGAAAACAAGTTCCTCAGCCCTCCACACCAAGACTTGGTGTCATCCTGTTGTACTGGCAACCAGGACAAACCTCTGACTACCGGGGCCAGGAATGCAAGGTGACAGACAGTGTCTTCGGCCACCCTTGCTCAACCAGATGTGTTTGCAATAGAAGAGATAAACTGGATCTTTCCAGCCTTCTGATTCTCTTTACTTTTTATCTCTGCTCAAAGCTTTGACATTAAGCCTAGATTCAGCATTTTCTCCTGGACTGCTTTGTCCTACCTTTTTGATATAACGGACTGCCAGTTCTTGGCTAATGGGTTGTCAACTCTCATTTAAATGTGCCATTCCTTTTTGCCTCCAGAGAGGAAAAAGAAAACTCCTCCTTCAAATTGCCACTTACAGCACTCCACCAGAGTAAATCCTCTCCATCCCTGTACAAAAGGATAAACACATGCCATCCTAACAGAGTTAGAGGGTTACTTCCTTGGCTAAAATGATCAGCTGTGCCCAAGACACCTGATGTCTTGGGTCAGTTGTTTAAAAGCAGGCCTAGAATAGCGAGGGGATTACCAGTAAATTTGACTCACAGCCACCCAAGTTCATGGTTGCTTCTGCCCTCTCTAACATGATCTGCACCAGACTTTCAGTTTTATTACAGATTCAGAACTATACTTTCTTCCTGGCACTTAAAACAGTCTTACTGGCTCTTCCATTGTCAGTGTTTGGTTGCACTTTCCAGTCCCACAAAAGTGGAATTTGCCAGATCTCACCTTAATGCGGGCATGGGTGGCATCAGGAGGGTAGCACAAGGTTGTCATAGACCAGGTAAGAGTTTACCCCCACCATATGAGGTGGTACTCACCCACTAACATTTCTCTTTGTGTAAGAAGCCACAAAACCTTCAATCAACAGACCACATGACAGCAAATCCTTCTAGTGCAGCCAGGCTTGAGTTAGACATGTATTGTTCCAGTCCAGTGTTAATTAAAACAGAGGTGGGGTACAGGAGCTGGGACCAGGCTTATTCACCCTCAAACAACCACACACATGTACTCAAGGCAAGTCTATTCACAGATGGACAATTCAGAGCACAGGTTTCCATGCAATACATTATTTTGCATCCTAGAGCAAGATGGACCAACACTGTAAAAAAAAAAGTCCTGGATTCTTTCACATATTATCCAGTTAATCCATATCTCATCTAACTAGACAAACTGAGACATGAATGTGCATCATTATTTGTATTCACAGAATGTTCTGCATGGGCTTTATTTTTCCTTAACTATTCTGCATTTGCTTTACTAAAGCTACATGTATAGATGAGCAAGAAGTACCCAAATATTTCTATCCTGTGCTAAACAGAGCTTCCAACAGGATGAGTTCATGACTCAACAAATTATCTGGGTGTTTTTGCTAAAACTGTCACTTGTGAGTCATTATGGGTGCTTAATTGGTCATCTGCAAATTTCAGGGTTAACACCTCACTTAATGAACAAGCTTGTTCAAACCTCTGAAAATTATTCATTCTGGCTGCCTGAACTCCTGGGGAGACAGCTAATGCTTCAGTTCCCATTGTGACATTTTCTGTATAATCACAAAGGCTAGGAAGATATGAATTTGTGTATGTGGGCAAGTGAATAAAAACGCACATAAAATGAGAAAGAGCTCAAGCACATAGGCTCAGGAAGAGGAGCTTTGTGTCAAATGATGGATGTAGAGGACCTTGACTATGAAGTGAACGTTGTATCTAAGGTAATCCATTTCTTGTCAGGTTTTGTCCCCCAGAAGTATTAGTCAAGCATGAACTTTTAGAAGTATCTGCCACAGGCACAATTACCTGAATTCCAGCCACTGCAATATTAGATTAATAACAAGGGTAGCTCTCTTGCCAGTTTAACTAATGTAATAACCTTAGTATTTGCCTTCCGTAAACACAATATGGGCTGGTTTCTCACTTAATCCAGGCTTGCAGTATTGCTTCCTGACTTCTCCCAGTCCCATGATCAAAAATGGATTTCTGCTCTTCCCCCCCACAAACACTTTTTCTTTCTTTCTTTCTTTCTTTCTCTCCCTTCCTTCCTTACTGTATTTTACTTCTCTTTGTACAACTCATTTCTTAGGAAAGCCAGCTCTCTTCCTACACTCTTCTTTTAGAAAAGGTCAACATTTAGAGAACAGAAAGCTACAAATAATGAATAAGGAGCTGACAAGTAGATTGAAAACCCTGAAGGAATGAACAGACCAGGCACTGGAAACAGCATTCAACACAAAGCTCACCACCAAATTCCTAGCCTGCTCTAATGACAACATTTCACACCCTCTAAGCCAAAAGAAGATTGCTCCATCTATTAACACACTAAGGGCCATGGGAGCTGGTGAAAAAACAGAAAAGTCAAATTTCCAGCTGTTCTTCAACCACATTGCCAAGGATGACTATAAAGATGTATCTCAGATCCCGCAGAATATCCCAAAGAGACCTGGACCTACCTGCAGCACTGGGTGTCAGCCCCCTTTCTTTTTCTAGTACTTCAACCTGTGAAAGGCAGGTGAAATGCCATCCTGTGTGTTGAGGAACCCAAAACACCAGGATACAATGGTCAGAAAAGAGCTCTAAGCAGTTCTAAAGCAGGAGGATTAGTTGTAGGTGTTCCTGACACCACAATTAGGATGTAACCATTGTGGAAAGACTGCTGGCTCCTAATCCTTCTGCACAACAGCAAGGAGAGATGCTATCCTGAACCAAGGCACACAAAGTCTCTTTGTGCACGGAAGAGTCCACACCAGATTTGTTAGATGCCCTCTGCTGTTGCCAGCTGGAACTGTGGACACTCGCCACCCTGAAAACCAGATCTTTTAGCATACATTTAACTGTCTCACAAACAAAATCATAGGTACATACAAAGTAGTACAGCTAAATCACTCTGCAGACCTGCCTGCTGCTATAACCATTTGGCACAAGAATGTAACCTTGGTTGTAGATAATGGCAAAGAAGATAAAAAGAGTTGTTCTCTTGATCATACTCCTTTGTTCCTCTAGATCTCAGAGTGACCTTTGCAATTCAAGCCATGCCATGGTCATTAAAATAATAAAAGTATATTTTATTACTTTTACTTGTAAGAAAACTCAGCCTGAACTCTACCTTAATGTCCAATTCTCCTTAATGTTTCATATCTTACTGAGTTTCTGAGCCCTTTTATCCTGCCATATGAGGCTGACCAGCCCCCATCTGTTCTCTTACAAGCAAACAGAATGAAGTTAATTTACCTGTCAAACTGCTGTGGTCAATGATATGTTAATGATGTGCACGGAGTTAAATAATTCAGTATCCAAACAATAAGGTGACTCACTTATTGCACTATTCATTTTTCCTTTTCATGGAAGGAACTTGCTGTTCCTGAACATGCTCTTGACTAGGTCAAGCGTGGGTGTGTGTGTGCCCAGGGAAGAGGTAGAAAAATTTAGAATTTCCCAGTAAATATTTCACTGCAAGAAGAGCTTTGTAAATGCAAGACCCACTCATGAAGGGGTAAGGTTAGGACCCTCTACCATTTTATTCCTCGAGGGTGGCAGTACTGGAGTTTCACACACACATGTAAACAAAACAGCTGCTCCAGCAAACCTGTCATCCCATATACAGCCACCTGTCAACTGACATAAGCCAGTGTAACTTCAGCAAAATAAAACCAAAGAGACTTACAAGTGGTTACCAAAGATCTGTGCCAGCCAATCTTCTAACGTTTGCTGATCTGAAGGAACAAGCAATTGGTAATCCCACATTACCAACAGAATTGCAAGGCCAAGATGACTGTGACCATGGAAGTGACACATATCTCTGCAACCCAAAAACAGAGTCTGGGGCAGCAGACAATTTGCCTTTACTAAAAAATGCATAAAAATGTATAAAGCACATTTTGCACAGCCAAAATGGAGGATGATCTCTCCTGACTTCACAGCCCTCACTGCTGGCAGCCAGAAGAGGGGCCAATATTAAGCAAAACAGAGGTTCATTTTCCCTGAAAGTCTCAGTGAACAAAACCTTAGCCCTAAGGAAAGGCTCTAAGCTCTGGACAAGCTTTCTCTTATCAATGCTGTGCCACACCACATTTCAACCTCTTAAATTAGGTGCTCTTCTGTAGACCCAGAACCTTTTTTCAATGAGCAGAGCCACTGCCACAGCCATTTTTTCCGCCCACATATGTCTGGTAAAACCATCCATGCACCCAGTCCCAGAGGAAAGATTGCTGTGGAAGATCTGTGCCACAGGAGTCACTTGTCCAAAACTGACTTCCAAAACTCAGTAAGTTTCAATTCTGGATCCTGCTTGGTGTCTTCAGCCAGAAGAGTGGAAGGGGTTTACTTCTTTCATGCTCTTAAAAGAACAAGGTAGGATCTTTCACACCTAGACACAATTAAGGCATGTGTTCTCATTCCCTTTCCACTCGGGAAAAAACAAATGGGTCTCATTAATACCAGAAAGCCAGCCCAAGAAGAGGCCCAACTCTGCATTATTTGCTAGCGTCAGGAGACATGAACAATTTACATCCCTTGAAACTGGGTCACGCACTGCTCTGCCACAACAAAAATTAGCTCATCTGTCCAAAAGACATTCAATGCTCATGAGGCCTAAAGTTGTTTACTTCTGCTCCAAGGGAGAATTAGGGGCCTTGATTCTGCTGTGGTGAAAACTATAAAGTGGTCTTCAGCATGGTTTTAATACATGGATTATGATTGCATAGGGCTTATGATTGTTTACATTTTTGCCTTCCAGTGATGACCATACAGCAGAGTGTTGTGCCCACGGAACAGCAGCACTGATTCAATGTGGCAGCAGGTCAGCAAGGGGTGAGACAGAACACCTCTGGAAACTACACTCTTTGTGTGACCCCTCTCAAAACATCCCAGACAGCCACAGCCTGCAGTAAGCATGCTTTTGTTGTTCTACAACATCAGCTTCATCCCATTTACTGGAAAAATAAATCCTGTCAGAAAAAGATACCAGCTATTCTCGAGAGAGCCTCAGCACAGTCTTTAGACACCTTTGCCCTTGTAGTTAATGGAGGAGAACTGAGTCACAAAGTCGCCAGGAAGTCTGTAGTCAAAGATCATAGATGAGGCTGTTTGACTCTGTACATTGGGTTCCATTCCTCAAAATGGGAAGTTTGACTAAACAAAATGGAAACAGATAAAAACTTTTTCTGGGCTCTCCAGACCCTATGGATGGCTGTTCAGTGGTGGGGGTACACAACACTCACTGTTTTCCAATCCAGAAACAGCTGTTTATGCAGCTGGATGGAATAAGTTCTTACTTCTTACAACACAGAAGAAACACAAACTCAGCTACCTTGAAGAGATGGGCTACAAAAAAGAACAAAGTAAATTACACTATGATAATAATTACTTCATCAATAATTAAAAATTATAATAATCAGACCTGGGATGAGCCAAAGGAATATTTTAAACACCATTAAGCACAAGGAGAGGGGATTATACAAAGCAGACAAAATGCAGACCTAAATCTACTATCCCAGACTAAATTTGGCTTTGGGTTCAGTGGAAAGATAACAGAAGAAGCATCTGTCTTTTTTTTTGTGCTTGTTGTGATAGGAGCTCTTCTCTAAGTCACCAGTTCCCAAAAGAAACTCTAATATCTGCAGCCTTCAAGGATAATAGATCATCAGGACATTATTTCTGTACCACCAAGGTCAACAATAACCTTCTCAAATGGGGAGCCACCAATAAATTATACAGGTCATATTGCAGGAGTGGGCTTGGGGGTTGGACTGGTTTGGGGTTTTTCTAGAATCCTCTAATATATAATTTTAAGACCTGGCCCAAAGAGCTCTTCCAGCCCAGAGTCATCAGGCCATGGAGCCATCCACATAAAGTACTTCCTGCTATGTCTCAACACAGATGATTCTACACAGGTTTGTCAACAGAGGGGCAGTGGTGGGATGCTAGTAGGCAAAATGTGAGACAAAGCATGGAGTTGAGAAAGGAAAATATTTTCAAAGGCTTTTTTATTATTAAGTGGTTTCAAACCATTGAAATGCAAGAGATGACAACATGAAAAGCACCAAATGCTAACAGAATGTCCTACAAACCTGATCCATTCCAGATGACAAACATTTAAAGCCCAGAAGAATGATAACTGGAAGTTGCCTTCTTTAGAGTTTATTAGTGCAAAATTAGACCTACTTGTGCTGATAAGTAAGTGCTTAAGTTTGGTCTGTTTACATATGTGTATGCACACCTGTTTCACATCTGCCTTCTGCAAAGTTGGTATCCAATACCTGAAACACCAGTTATTCCTACTCTGACTGAAGCAGGAATGCCTGATCTGTCCAAGATTTGGGCACTTCATGACTTTTCATCATCATCGTGTCTGGATTCTTCCTATATATAAATACACTTGCTCTCAACTTTTCCCTGTATCCTAAAAAGTATGTTTATTGCTGGTTTGGAGTAAGGAGGTGAAATATTCAGAAAGCCACAAGATAGAGCCTGAGAGGAGTGAAATTATTTCCTGCTACTCTTCTGCAAATGCCAAGCTCCCTTTTGAATTTCTGCCCTGAAACCACATGGGAAGTCAGCAGCCAAGCCAAGACCTGAACTCACATCTCTTGCATCCCACAGGATAAGATAACTTCTGAATTCTTCTCCAATACAGTTGCCAGGTTTTGGACTCAGTGGGTTTCACCTCACATCCCTCAGGTACCTACCTCATCAATACACATCTTCAAATCACCAAGCCATTCAGCTTCCCAGATAAATCCATTGTAGTGAATTCGACCAACACTTGCTGGTTCCAGCTGCCAGCACAGCCTGGTCCAGGCCTCCTGATTAAGGTGAAAGATGTATTTCTGTGCTATGAACTGTCAAATCATCCTTTTTGTTTATTAACAGGGAGAATATTTTCTGAGCAGAGCATCCTCTGAATCCAGGACCCAACTCTGCAAGCTGCCAAGTAGGTGCTGAGTGTTTCCCAGTTCTCTGCAGAAGGCATTTGTTCACTCCTCTCCCCAGAAACTTTGCCCATTATTAATGTTCACAGACTTTTGTTGCAATGCCACAAATATGGCCCTAAGCACTCTGCCAGCAGAGTAAGCATCTACTAACAGCCAGTACATCAGCTGCAGCTCAGAATTGTCCAGCAGCATTACTTCTTCACTATGCATTTTAATGTTCTATACTCTAAACAATAATGCTACCTCTAAAGACAGAAGACAGTTCAGAATCCAAGACTTGCAAACCTCAGCTGCTCTTGAGTCTCCAGCTTTAATAGAGTCCAGCAAGCTATTCTCCCCAGAGATGCTAATGCAAGGAAAAATACTTGCTGGTCTTGGCAGTTCAAGCTGCAGCATTTTTGCTAAGGAGCAGAAGATCTAGAAAGTTAGCGACAAAGGGTTTTCAGAGACTTTGACTTTCAAGTCCCTTTTGGATATTAAGTTTCAGGACTCTCACGATATCTAGGCCGTTTCATTTCTTTCTTCTGAGTGCTGGATTTGCCTACATCAAGCTTACAGCCTGGTGCTCCAGAACACAGCAAGAGGTAGTGGAGGAAAGTGCTTTGCAGCAATTGCCCCCCCCTTGTGTGATCAAAGCTAAGTAACTCAGCACAAGAGCATGGATTCTGAGCTGTATCTTGGTGAGCAATTACTCACACAAAAATAGCACTTCAAGACCCAGATAAGATAATACTTCTGGATTGTCAGGTCTTTTGTTAAGATCATTGCCAAACACTACCCCCAGAAGATCCTACAACCTGAAAAAATTTATGGACAATCTCTATTTTACAAGTTGAGAACTAAGCTTATGAGAGACCTCAGACTCTGCAAGGGAAAGCCAGTGCATGATATTCAATCTTAAGTAAGTGTGGCAGCACCTCAAAGGACAAAACTTATTCTGGAATCATTGTGTTCAACAAAGGTGTTTTCACAAATAATTGCAGCTTCTTTGCAAGCCACCTCTGCTTTACCCTAAGCAACTTTCCTGAGGCCCGAGACACCAGGTTCACACATCCCAACTCCTACTCAAGCACTTGGCAGCTTACACTTGGCAGCCAATGAAATTAAGCTGGCATCAGTCACCTAAATCTTCCCCTTGAAGGTGTGAGCCTAGTGTCTTGCTCTGTGGCACAGAGGAAGTCTTGTCAAAACCAGGTTTTAGAGGAAAATCTTCTTTATCTCTCCTTAATGAAACCAGTCCTGAAACCCAATAAAAAGTTGATCCCTCCTCTTTATCACTTGTATTGCAGTTCCTCTCCAAATAATGCACTCAGACTGAGCAGCTCTTACCATTTAAAACAATTCTGAGCAGCCAAGCAGGTTATTCTGATACCTGGTACTAGTGTTACTCTCCGAAAGCACCCCAACAGCACAGACTTCAGAGTCCTCAGCAAACTTCACAGACTTCAGTAAACTCAAACTGCCGCACTCTGTAGACAATTTGACACTATATTTAACCTTACCCACCCACTTTAAGATCAGGAATCTCTCTGTCTCCTGTTCCTCCTTCTCTTGAGTTGGAAAGATGCAGTTCTACAAATTTTTGCAGTCTAAAAACTTGCTAGAGCAAAGATGACCATGCCATCCAACTGAGGCTTCCTTTTTCTGATAGATATGGCACAAACAATTGTCCCTGTTGAAGCCTGACCAGTACCAGGAATCCTCTGCTAAGAACCATGGCACAGTTCATGTCAGCTGACATGATATTAAGGCCAGCCAAGTAGCACATAGTCCTTTTACTTGGAATTTAAAAGAATAAGAAATGGAACATAAGTGCCACAAGATACAGTAAGCACAGGGATAATACATAATACACAGGATTTCAGGTAGATGTTTGTGTATTAAGACCACAGCAAAGACACATGCTCTAAACCACAGTCTAGAAAATGGATCCAAAATAGGAAATCTTCAGCATTCAAAGTCACTCTTGACTTCAAAACAGAAGTCACCCTCTCCTAATTGCCACAACTTTCTCCTGTTTTAATCTAGCAGTTCTACTGCACCATGTTACAAAATAATTAGTCTTAACCCAGTTTAACATACAAAATCAAAGCAGTAACTTCTCAACTTTGATATCCACACTTCTATGCTAAATTGGGAGGGCTTGATTTTACAAAGCAACTTTACCACCCTGGGCAAGTCAGTATCACAGCACACACCACGCCAAGTGCACAAGCAAATGGTTTTGAGCAAATATTTTCATCTGATGGTCTTCTGTAATACGCAATCAGCCAGTTCTGTGCATGTAACTGCAGCAAACATACCTCACACATACGTGAAAACTGACCCCATTAAATGGTCAGTATATTCAGAACAAGTCTAGGCTTTAAAAAGAGCTGGTTAATTTTACTGTCAATAACTGTAGCAGCTAAGATAACAGTAATCAAATCCCATGCCTCAGAATGAGAATTAACTGCCTTCAGGGTCAAAAAGATATCTACTTCTTTGCCTCTGGATATCACTGAAGAACTACCATAGAGGATTATATGACTCAAACATAACACCCATTTATTGCTCAGTGCCATAAGCAGGAGAGTGCATTTAACAGGTAAAATGATCCAGTACAGCCAAATCTCTGCCATAACTTATTAACATCAACTTTTACTTGCTGCCCTCCTACTGTCTCAATCCTTCTCTGTAGCATGATTTTATTCTGCAGAAGGTCAAATTTTGTTTTCCTAGCTGCTCTCCAACAAACACATGCAGAATTACCTAAGGGCACTTCAAACACACTTTGATAATTTTTTGTTTTAATTGGGCCAACTATCTATTATCAACATTAACACTGAGAGAATATTGAAAACTACAGCTAATACACTGATTAGCTGCTGTTCAGGTCCTTAATTCCCTAGGAATAGCCAATAGACAGGCATTTCCAGCTTCCCTGCTGTGCCCCAATGCAACAGAAGAGCTAGGCAAAGGGAAATGAAGCAATTAATTTGTTCTTTAAAAAAAATATAAAGGGGGAAAAAAAAGTAGTTGGGTAAATCATTTAGTACACTGGAAAACTAATAACAGTAGCCAAAAGACAGGCACAGCAGAAGAAGCATCCCCTCCCTCCTGAAGTTGTGTGTTGCCCTCTGCTGTTCTCTGGGTCAGCTCCTGACACAGCTCAGTCAGTACTGCTCACTCAGGACCTTCTGTCCTCACTCATTGCCAGCCTTGAGCTGCAGCACAGCTCAGCCAAGACTGTACATATCCCGCTCTCATGTACCTGTAAAAGAGATAAAATCTGGCACTTTTCCTTGTTTAATTTGCCAAGATATTGGTAAACTTTGAAATACTTGCCCTGCCTTGCAAGGCTCCTAAGGATTGTTCATTTGTGGAGCGCTTGCACACTGCAGCAAGGGAGTCAAACAACTCAACAAACCCCTTCTTCACGGGCACAAAATCAGCTCAGGCTACATTAGACAGCTGTCATACATAATCAGCTGGTTTTCCTCAATGGGGGGACCCTGTGCTGTCCTGGTATCATGTTAATTAGTGACAAATACGCAGTTGGGGAAAGTGCTTCCAGCTGCAGAAAAAGCAGAGGACAGGTTGCAACACAGCTGAGAGGACAAGCCCAAGGATACACTTTGCTGTTTCCTCAAGCTTAAAGCAGTGACCAAGGAAAAATGGTCAATGCCAACCCCCTTAAGTCAGACATCATGGAGATGTCTTCATGCAAAGAGCTGGAGCATTACTGACACAATTCTCCCTGCAACAAAACACACTTCTTTAGGAGAACCTAAGAGAATGCTAGAGATGTTTACCTGGGGGAGTTGCAAGAAATTTTGCCCTACCTCAGCTCCCTGAGATGCTCTTTTCCCACAGTTTTAAGATCAGGAAACCTGGCAGCTCACCCCACTTCTGATTTTTCAGTGATCTGTGCAAATACCAATATGACACAAAATATTTTTGTCACAGAGTCTCCCCATCTATAACCCAGTGACCATGACACATAACAGCTGGATTTGGACACCTGCAGAGAGACAGGAGACTTAAGGCAAAAGTCAGGCTACAATATTTTTAGTGCTACTAGGGAAATAGAGACATTGAAAGGCATTTTCAAGCAAGTTTAGACATGAATATGAGAAAAATAATGAATGACTCTCAGCCCACTCTTTTTGAGAGACCAGTTTTCAGTTCCAGACCAAACTCTCAGTCTGACCCCAAAGAGTCACTAAACATGACCTGGTTCCTGGTAAAACAGAAATATCCATTCTTGACCCACTGGTACAGTGGAAGGGTGAAAGCCCACTGTGAGATGACCACAGGACTGCGCAACCAGAAATCCAGAAAAACACTTTGGGTAACACATTGCAGCCAGGATACCAGCAAAAGCATGCCCCAGTCTAGGCCAGCCTCAGCACATGGACAGGTCCTAATCAAGAAGCTTCTAGATTTGTGTAGTGCTCACAAGGGGAATGAACTGTCACCCTTTCACCATGACCAGGCTGCTGGGGCACATGCAGGCTTGTGCTGCTCATTTCCATGCTAACAATATGAGAAAATGAAGCTTGAAAAGGTGGAGAGAAGAATGCTGCAAGTTAAATCAGCTGGCATGACAGACTGCAAAAAATGGCAGTATGAGGTTGCTCTCACCTTAATAAAGACATTCTGGTTCTATTTGCTCACTGCCATCAAGACAACCAGACTCATTCATTGCAACCTCCTCCACCCTGCAGTCTTCACCACACACAGCCTGCAAATATCCACAGAGAAACAGCCAAGCATTCACAGCTCAGAGAACTTCCAATTATGCACAGAAAACACTTCAGGGCATGAGTCTGAATTAAGATTATATCCATTGCTTAATAACAATGACAAATTCATTCTGCCCTCAGAAAAAGTATTTAGATGCAAACAAAAAGGGATGGAAGGGGGGAATGATGGATCTTCTATATTAGCTCAGCAGACACAGACAGAGCAGTCACGGGGCTTTTTTGGAGTGCTTGCCTTAGGTGGTAAGAAAATGTAGATAGTAACCAGCAAGTGGGAAAACTCTCAATACCACCAGCAGGTTCTAGCTGGCCCTTTATACACAGACCCAAGCTGAATCAACCAGGAGGATTAGACACAAAAGAGATTTCTTTTCCTGGAAGGACCAGATGTTCTCATACCAGAAATCTGTGCAAGTAGCCCCTCTTATCATGAAAGGCAAGACTGCCTTGATCTTAGAGTCCACTTCTCCTAATATCTTCTTGTGATAAAATTTCTGAACAGCAAGGCATTGAACTATACCTGCAACTATAAATTCTCAGCTTACAAAAGCCCTAAAACTCAGCAGCGCTCATTGAAAGGACCCCATGTGCTTCCTGGTGCACTGACAACTTTCAGGTGCTGGACAGCTCCCTCATCCACTGACGCGCCACTGCCCCCACCTCAGCCTGTGACACAAATACAGTAAAAGCTGTAGCCCACAAGGGATGAAGGGAGCAGGTCACTCCTCTCCATCCACCACCCAGCAATACAGCAGGAGGGCAGGAAGCAAATCCCTCTGTGATTTTTCATGAGAATTCAAGAAGGAGTGTCAGGAAGGCAGGACATCAAGGTATAACAACAGGAGCCAGCTCACTCACCCTCCTCATCTCTGGGACAGCTCCGGGGCTAGTGCCAAAATACAGGTATATAACATCTGTGGAGCAAAGTGGGCATTCCTCCTGCTTACAGATCTACAACATTATACTGAAAGTTAGTTTCCCTTTGGAAATGACCAATTGTAAAAGTACAGTTGTTGTAATGTTTATTTTCTTCCATTCATTTATAGAAAACTGCTTTTATTTGTCATCCTTCTATAAACTGGGGCAGGGGGAAAGGATGAACAAGGGAAATATTTTGCTTCAAAAACTAATTTTGCCCTCAAACCAGGGGGTAGCTATAAAGGAGAGAAGTTAGGAATCTAGAAGGAAGTCTGCTACAGACAGAGGGACTGAACATTTTATGTGGAAACCAGATCTCTTTTTTCCAGTTGAGAGAAAAAAATAAAACAAAACAAAACCAACCTTATTTATCACTCAAAAAAAGGTCAGTGTTAGCCCTTCAGGCAAAGCTGCAGGTGTTATTTCCATATGCTTCAGGTACCCTGAACTCCAGCTCTGGAAGCTTTCAACCTTTTGTATAAGAGCAAAGAGAAATCGTTAATATTTCATGTGTTGCTTCGCTTACTTGCAAGTTCCTTGGAAACTATTAAAGTGCAAGCATAATAATGTCATCATTTACTTGTCATCCTCCACCTGCTCTTTGCAAAGAAAAGAATACCTGCACTCCTGCACTCCCATCCAAAGCCAGTGCAAACACTGTGCCCTATTCATTGAAAGACAAATTGAAGGTTCTTCCGGAGAGAGGTGGGGTAAAGAGGCAAGTGTCCCAAATCACCTTCTGGATGTCCAAGAAGGTTTTTATAATTATCATTCTCTTTTGAAGGGGAGATCGTTTTCTTACCACAAATAGTGATATTTCAATCTTCATCACCATCTTCTGAAGCAAGTACCTGTTTCTTAAGTTTCCAGGAATACTGTTCACCCAAAACTACCTTCAAGGCTGACATACAGAATTATCCAAAAGCACCATTTACACCTTCCACAGCTTAAAATACAACCTGTACTAGAGTGATATGAAGCTACTGTTTACACACAGCAGCAGCATGATCAGCTGAAAAGTGTTGGAGGACTGGACCACTGCCAGGTAAATTCATCCTAAAAAGATAGGGTGCCCAAAAAGCAACAAAGTGTCCCACATCTTTTGTCTAGAAACACACAAATGGCAAGGACTCCTGTGTGTCAAAGCCTTCCAAGTATCATCAGCAACTACCTCTCATTAATAAAATGCTCGATTTCCTTCCTGGTACCTCTGAGAAGGCCATTATCCAGCCTCATTGTTACACAGAAGACTTTTTTTCCATTTTACCTTCAGCTCATTCACTGAGTTAACAGCTGATTGTTCCTGAACCAACACTGCCCTCTGTTTTCATTAGTCCTTCTTCCTCCCTACTATTTGTGACCTTAACGCATTTAGAGAGAGCAGGCACTTCCCATCTCTGTCATCATTTCCACCAGTTTTACAAGCTTTTAGTCTCCACTCATGAGAGAGGATCTCTTTTCCCCAGTCATCTTACTAGCCCATCTCTGCCTGTCTTGTTTCATTTTCAATTCTTCTTCCTTGAACATGGCTGACAAGAATTATACATAATTTTCTAGATAAGATCTTCCTAGTGCTTATAAATTATTGACAGGGGTTAGTTTTGCAAAAGGGAACAGACTTGCTCAAGCATTCAACACCAGCTCTCAAGCACTGAACAGCAGTGAAGATACCTCCTTACCTGTGCTGGGGATTACATAACACCAGGAGGATGCTTGAATAAGGGCGGAAAGCAAACACTGACAGCAGCACTGGACTGGCCAAGCCATAAAGGTTTGTATTAGCCAGGCTACAGACCACTAAATTGGAAAACAAATCCTCAGAAGCAGTGATGGCAATGTAAGTTATTTCCTTCCCCATGCACACACACATCGTAGTATCAGAAACCACCTTCACTCCACAGGCAGGATTTGCCTCTCCTGACAAGAGGAAAGGGCTGCACTAGACCTCATACAAAACCACATGCCTACATGCCAGGTTTTCTTCTGGAAGCAAGTCCTCCAAATTGAATATTACAGTGGCTCAACCACAGCTGCACAGCTGAGTCATGCTGGATATCTCAGAGACCTCTGGGTTCCAGCACGACTCTCGCCCTTTCCAGGCACTGCTTTGCCCCATTGTTAGAGCAGACCTGGTTGCTTCCCACCTTGTACACTCTGGTTCCAACAACCTGGTCCTAATGAGAGAAAAACCTGTTTCTCTGGGTGTTGTCATGGCTTTACAACTCAAATTAAGGTTCCTCAGCTTCTTCTAGAACAAATGAAATAGAGTGCTAACGAAGAAGATTTAATAAAGGATAAATGTAGCATGTAAGCCCAAATCTCTCTTTTGTAACCTAGAAAACGGGATCAATATTCTGCAAGAAGAATTCAATATATAGGAAGTTCAGATGTACTCCAGAGATTGTCCCAGGAGTCAGACTTCTCCGAGAGTAAATGATTGCTATGACTTTCCACCAACATAGTTTAAGATGGGAAATGTCTCTAGAAATCAGTGATTTAAAACAAAATATGCCTCGAAACCCTGTCCCTCCCACTTGCTCTCCTTTTCCAGACACTCCTGAAAGCAAAAGAATGAGAATAAAACTTATTCTGAAACTGAAAATATCCAAGATGTATAAAATATATCCTTACAAATATACACACAAAAGCTTGGCTAAAATTAAAGGTTCTAATTCCAGATGAGATAAAAGGGGGTTTAAAATAATTGTGAAAAATAAGGAAAGAAACTAAAATAAAAGGGGGAAAGGAGCTAATTTCTTAACAAAACCAAGTATTGGACAAGGGACCTGCAGAATCTGAAGTGCAATAGTCAAATTGCCCCAGGTCTACCACAAATCCCACTCCAGCAGAACTTTTTTGGCCTCTGCTGATGTTTCAAAGTTCAGAAGATCCTGGAAACCCAGTTTTCTTGCAAATAAGGGGAGTATCACAGTGACTGCAGCCAGCTGGCTGGCAATACAGAGACTCAGTATCATTGGGGAGTTTTAAGTTTTAAAAATTCAGCATCCCAATAGACAAAATGAATATAGGCCTTGCCAGGTGGCTGATGGCTTCCCTCAACCTGCCATTAGTTTGTTTTTTATAATGCAGCACTGGTTCTTTCCTAGCACTCAGTCCCACCTTACCTGCCTCTCTCACAGCCTTTCCTATAGCACCAGGAGAAACCTGGAAACGCTGCCATACCCTCTTCACAAACATATGCACTGCATTTATCTGCCAAGGAGGCAGTGTGTGGCAGCATGTACTGCCTTAAGCTAAATGTCCTTGGTTTGTAAAGACTTCACAGATAGTGCAAAAGGGGCCTTTTAAAGGGAGCCACAAAAACCAAAACACAGACCTGGGGTTTAAGGCAGCAGCTTCCACATGTGGGTTGTGTTTCCCCAATGTATGCTCCTAAAGGGGAAAACTATCCCTCAGTTCCACCTTTCAATGGTGTCATTTGACTTTGAGAATTTTTGGCAGCCAAATATCCACCATCTTTCTGGATGCTGAGAACAAAACAAAGCAAACAACATTTCAGCTTTACAGGCTCCAAGGCAGAGCACAGAGCGCAGTTCACACCCTACACGGGCTATCTCCTGGCACAGCACAGCCCCAGAAAGCCACACAAACCTTCACCATTGCATTAAAATGCCACTGGCAGATTACAGCATGACATACAGACCTCAAGCATCACATTCTTGGGCCTGTAAACAACCCAGAGTAAAGAAGAAACTTTCCTGCAGCGTGTATCATCACACTGATGCCAAGCATTTTACTGAAGCATCTGGTATTTGTCACAAGGTATGGGACTGCACACTTCATTCTTCTGATACCCCACCACAGTGCCCCATGGCGATGCCTCAGTTCCAAGCCGTGAATTGCTCAGAGGAGGCAGGGGATGCTCTTACAGGGATCAGCAGAGCGCGGCTTTGCCTCCAGGAGAGGGCACCAGCGGTGCATCCTCACCCGCGGTGCATCTCCTCGCCCGCGGTGCATCCTCACCCGCCGGGGAGCTGCCTCCTGCCGGCCACACGTGCAGCGAGGGGCTCAGCCACACAAACGCGCCCGGTGACAACGCAGCCGGTGATAGATGAGGTGAGCAGAACCCATCTTCTTCCTACAGCTGTCTCAGCTCTGCAGAGCTCACAGGAGCAAGCAGCACACTGTCACATCTAAAGGGAGAGGCTCAAGGGCACAGCTGGAAAAGTGGATCTGCAGAAATAGAGGGTGCTGTGCTCACTTTAATGTTTGGCTGTAGAGAGGCTATGCTAAAGATAGATGAAAAGCAAAATTTAACATAAACCAATGGAAAAGGCATCTAGGAACCAAGGTGTTTGGGCTAAATACCCTTTGGCCCCATCACTGCCCTTCCTGTGCATATGTATTATCCTTTCCTTCCCTAGACTGTGCTGATTTTTACTATTCAAGTCTTTTGAACAGAAATGGATTCCAACAAAAAAATTAATACAAGGATGGCCAAAAGCCAACTAAAGAATCCAATTTGCCCCATTCCTTTCACTTGTCTCTTGCCTATCCATCACCTCTGCAGCCATAAAGCTAAATTAGATATTCTTTAGGCTGGTCCCAAACAGTCATTGTTACATTCAGCCCTGGTCACTCATGGCAGTGGGAAAAACTCCTTGGCTTCAGTCTCCTGGCATGACAAGAAGCAAAACATAGAAGAAACTCTAGCAACCAGACACTGCTCCCTTAAAAACAAATTACCTGGTCCCCTCCCAACAAGAGAGAAAGTAGACGCATGTTCTCTCCAAGTTGTTTCTCTCCAGCAGGCTGACTTTGGGCTGGATTAATCAATAAGGTATGGCCAGGCAGTGCTAACAGCAGTGCAGAGAACACTGCTTTGCACAGTGGTTAATTACTACAGAGGGTTTAATGAAGTTTAAAGAGACTGAAACCTTCTTCCTATCAATAAGGAGCAGGGTTTGTTACACGCCACCCTTATTCAATTAGAAGATGTACTCACCAGGCTGCCTTCAGTCTCACCTTTGCATGCTAAGGAGCAGTGTATCAATCTGCATCTTTGCACAGATAAAGAGGAAGGAGATCCTGTCACCATGACCTCTCTCTGCCCTCCAGTGTACCCTGCTTGCACCAAGAAGCCCTAGTGCTACACATGGATCTCTTTCCCCCTTTTCCAAAGAAACACAATGACTAACAAAAAAGCTAAAGGACTGCCAGCCCCGGAGTCCAGTCACCACCAAGTAGCTCCATTCTAACAAACTCAGCTTCTCCTGCCATGGCCTGTGTGCATGTCCAAGCCCAGGCCTAGAGAAGCAAATCCGTAAAGGTTAGAGGGCTGTTCAGGGCTGAACACAATTTTTTCTTTCCTTCAATGAACACATTTGCATTTCAATCTGGGTCTCCTTCTCTCTGTTCCCTCCTGACTGAAGTATTATTCTTTGGACTCCTGGGATAAAGTATTAAAATCAGTGTATCATTTGCTCACTCTGGCAGCACTCACCATCTAGACTGATAACAACATCCATCAGCACTGTCACAGATAAAGATCCCTTACTCCTGTTCCCACTGCAAAGCCTCATCTTCATCCTTGCCAAGGGTTTAAAATTTGGTGGGAAAATTAGCTTTTACCAAAACCAAGCGTACAAGCTTTCAGAAAAGCAATGAAATGGGAAGTTTGGTGGGGTTCTTTTAAGCCAATTTATTTCCCTTCAGTCCCATTACAGAAGTTGCAGAAGTAGGAAAAGCAAAGATGCAGGTTCAGATTGCTCCATTTACATTTCTATAGCTCATACTCAGCTCTCATTACAGGAACCCAGCAGCAAGCTCACAATGTGGACTGATGCTTTTGATAACTGATGAAAATCACAAAGCAAGGGAGAGTCTGCATTTTAAAGTCCACTGCATAGCACTCGCTTATTTAGATCATATAAGGCATTGTTTGCTAAATACACAATTTCAGACCAAATTGCAGGGTATTTTTCTTTTGCCTATAGTCCAGGTTATTAAAGATATACAGGACTTGATGCTCTGCAACTTTCAAGGATCCGAAATTTCCGGTACATTTTCATTTTGAAAGGAAAATATTATATTCTCTTATAGTTCCTTTCAGTTAGTCAAAATTTATTTCCTATGCAGCTACCTCAGGGGTAGCACAATGAAGTGGTTAAATTGCCAATAGAAACTATACATGAGAACTGACAAAAAGAGGAAAAGAAAAAAAAAGAAAGAAAATAGAAAAATAAGGAAGAAAAATTCCTGCTGTCTTTTGTGAAATAGAATAGGACAAAAAATTGGTGGGGAAAGAAACGTAATTCAAGATCCTCTGGGGTATGTTGCAAAGAGCAAGAAAGAAATTAAAAGCAATAAATAAATAGCTGACAATATCCCTTTTAAACTGCAAAAAACAGGGTTTATATCTCCAAAGTGAACATTAACAATTGTTGTGTTGTCTGGATGGCTACAAAAACAGACAACCTTTGTGAATCTGGATCTCACATCATTATCCTTCTCCCTTTCCTGCCACCCCAACAGTAATTTCTGAGCTAATTACAAGCCATGCCAGTAGAAGAATCTGGCCAAAGCAGATCTCAGGATTTACTTCCAGGTTCAGCACTGGTCATTAGGAATCACACAACACACTGTCACTGTTTCCAAGATTAAAACTACAAGCTCCTCTTTGGCAGCACAGTGACTCATCAGCGAGATAAAGCCCACAGCTGGCGGGAAGTTGATGTGTGCTGTTCTTCAAAGCACAGAGAGCTCCCACTTCATCACCTTGTCCTCTATTCCAAGCTATCCAGCAATGGACACTTCCTGGCGCTGCAGCCAACACTTCCGCCCTCTGCTGTGCCACTCTACCTCTTGAACAGCAGGAATTCTTTCACTGCGGACACCCCAGTTCCAACACCTCCATCACAGGCTTAACCCATGACACACAGCAAGTGTGCCAGGGCCATCACTGCCTGCTCCTTGGAAGACCCCTTCTCTGGCATTCTCACCACCCACCTTCTGCCCTGTGCCAGTCACTCCCTGAGCACAAAGCTGTGTTTTGCCTGCTTTCCACCCACAGCCTTGGGTTCTCTTCTATCCAGACTTGTAAAATACTCCTGTGAATGAGGCAGAGACCTGCAAGCTTCAGGCTCCCAACATAACCAGCCTCCACCATCCAGTTGTAAGAGCAAAGAACTGACCCCAAGGTGCCAAGAAAGAAGCCAAGGGCAGGGCAAACATCTGCTCCCGCCCAGGGCAGAGTGGTTTCCCAGTCACTGAGGTCTCCGTGTGGATTCCCTCAGCATGACAGGAGCTGCCATCCCAGTTCAAAGGTGTCTCTGCCTTCTCTGGACAACTTAGAAACTGAAACTTAAAAGGCTTTCTAACATCAAGGCCTCTACCTTTTTGTCAAGCATGGCTGAAATCAGCTTATGTGAATTCAGACAAAATTTGAAAAAGAAAAAAAAAAGGAAGTAGCAAAAAGGATTAGTATACCTATAAATATAAAAATAAGTTATCTCCCTGGGAAAGTGCCAGACACAGGCTGATGTTCAAAAAACAACAGATCCTTCCCTGGCTTCTGTGTAGCACTCAGAGTCTGTGGACAACAGTTCATGTCCTGACCCAGCCACAGGCCATTTTGAAGCACACAGAAGGTTACACCTTGCCAGTCAAATAAGTCAAGCGTCTTTCAGAGCCTAAACCTCAAGCACCAGAGCACAGGTCTCAAAACTGGGCACATGCATCTATTCACACAGGTGTAATTGCCACAGCTGCAACCACAGCTGCTGAGGCAGCTTAATGCAGCAAAGGAACAGCACACACCTACAACTGTCTCTCCCAACTGCCTCTCTCCCAAAACCTTTTACAGAGGTGAGAAGCAGAAAGAGGACAAGCCTTGTCATTATATTTGGGATGTGGCTGCATAATCTGACAGGGTTCAGCAGAGGAAGCCCTACAGCTGGCTCAATCCACACATGTGCAAAGCACTTTGCAGAGGCACAAGTGTACCAAATGCACTTTGTCTGCAGTAGGTCAGGTGTGTACCTGTGTAAAAGAAATCTTTTCTGTATCACTCCACTATGATCTCTCTATATCAGCATCAACATAGACAAGCAGCTCCCAATTCTCCCATAACTAGGTCTCTGCACAGGACATGCACACCCAGAAACACAGGATCAGTCTTCTTAGAAGCCAGAAGTTCATGATGAAAGAAGGAGGGAACATCAAAGTTATGTCACTTGAATAGTAGGGCCCACAGCTGTAATGCAACCCTACTTTTGCATAGCAGCCAAGGCTCTAATATGCAGCATCTTTCATTTCTGCTCTCGTATCTATTCTTTGTTCATGGAACAGAGCCTGATCTACTTTCAGATTTATACTTATATAATAATGCTGAAGTGGTGACAAGCTTTATTATTGTATTTATTATTAACCAGGTGGACTAGAACAATCTCCACCATGAGTTCAGTTTACCAGGATGAGAATACATCAGCAGAACTGAATCTATGTAGGCAGCAGAGGCTGGCAGAGAGGAGGAGGGATGCAGTGAGTCACCCGCAGCACTTGTCTTGAGGCAAATTTCTGCTAGATCTCTACATCAGCTCTTTGGCTTTTCTCTGCCTAATCCCTAGGGTTAAGTGAGACCACACAGGCTACAGAAGGGATGAAACAACCCCTTTTGGCCCTTACAGAGACATAGTTAACATCACAGTCCAAACAGATTCCCAGGGACAGAAATCACACAAGTGTCTCCTGCTCCTCTTCCACGGTTCACCCACTGGCTAAGCCCTAGCTCTGCTCAGCACACCTCTGGAAGCCTCACATATCTATTGTCCTGGGACAGCACCCACTGGGGAACACCAGTTGCACAAGAGAAAACAAAGTTTTTAACATAATCAACACAAGGTCTGGGTATGTAATTACTGGGATACCCGAGGTGACTCTCTCACTTCCAGCAGAATACTCCAACCAACAGTTCCAATAGACACAGCCTCAAGCTTCAAACATTTCAGCCATTTCTTGCCCTGCTATGTGAGATCACAGCCATGTATTGCCTGCAGAGATTCTAAATTAATCTACGACCAGGGATGACTTCATCCTCTGGGGTTCTTCTGAACACAAGGCCTGCTTGGCTTGGTGGGACACCCCTGATGCTTCTCTCATCAGCCCCACAAAGACCCTCTAAAACAAAGACAACACACTGAGCAAATGACAGAGGCAGAAAATATCACAAAGAAGGAGAAGAGCTGCTGCACCACAAATCTTTCCGATCCAAACCTAAACCCTTAATCAGGAATAAGAGAGACAGCAGAAGAGGAGTCACCCAGGGAAGCCAGAGGAGAGTGGCAAAGGTTCTGTATGAACACACTGGGAAGCTGTGCTCAAACACATCCCCCTCTGTCTTCCCCCCTTATCAACCAGCAACATTTTGATTGTCTCATTTTAAATTTGAACTTCTTAAACAAATTACAACAAAGCTTATGTGAGGTTAATCATTCCCTGTTTCCTCTGGCATTCATTTTAATAGTACTAATTGCAATAAACACATTTAAAATTAATATGCATGTTATATGCATATATCAATTGCATTCTAATTTACCTTTGACTAACATCCACAGACTGAACGTGCTCTCAATAATAAGAAGCTCTGACATAGCTTAACCAACTTCTGCCTGCCAGACTGCCCCCACAGCATTAGGAATCCATGACAGATGAGATTAATGAAAACATGCAAGCCACCAGCAGCAACCTGCAGATGCAGGCAAACTCAGCCTATAACACAGGGTAAGGATGAGCCTTTTCTCCATGCTAAGCCATCTCCATTGCCTGTCATTTTGGAAATGGGCTCACTCATACAATTCCAGAGTACACTGACAAAGTATTTCACATCTGTTTGCAAGCAGGGAGGATTTCATTTCCACTAACACAGTTGGTTTAGCCATTATCAGCCACCTCCCTCTTCACAAGACAATTCCTTCTAAACATCCATCAGCAAGGCTCTGCCAGGCAGGGCCATGACAAGGCACAACCCCAGTGGGACCAGCAGGAACCTTCAGCAGGTCAGAGGCCAAGAAGCATTTTTACCAATACCAGACACAAATAGAATCAAGTGTATTGACTGAAGACTCTTTAGCTGGGATGCTGTTATTGCTAAGTGTGGATGACCTGTCCCACAGTCAGTTTATGAATCAGTTAAACAGATCACAAATGAGTAAACAGGCACTGAGTGAGGAGCTGGAATAATTTCTGCAGCTCTTACACATTTCTTTCTCTGAGCTGTTTGTTCTGCCCCTCTGCCATAGGACACACTCATTACAGCAAAAATAAAGAGTGTTCCTGAAAATCACAGACATATCCACAGATTGAAACAATTTTCAAATTAACGTGCCAAGATGTGAAACCCAACCAGTGCTGAATTTGCAGATGACAGCATACCTGCCACATCTCCTTCAGAGCAGATTGCCAGGCTGAGTGAGGAGCAAATGAGAGGATCTCACACACCCTGCTCTCTGCTACAGGCATAACCCCACCCTGAAGGAATGATGAGAGAGGTGCTCCTGGCTCTGGCAAACACTGGTGCTTGTCTCTCCAGAGTTCAGCAGCAGCACAGAGGGAGGATGAACATCGTTCAGCACTGAACACTCAGATGAGAGCTACCAAGTAAAAACAGGGGCATAACTTGACAGCATCCCATCCGTGCCTGTGCCTACAGTCAGACCTGCCCAGGCAGCAGAAGGGAGGGTTGAATAAGCTGCTGCTGAAGAACAGTTTTTACCAATCTTGATGAGCCATGAGAAAACCAATCACAAGAGACTGCTAAAGATTTACTTCAGCAGTATCATCCTATCTCTCCAGACAACCTACAATCTGGCCCTGGTCCTACTCCAGCATCTTTTGGTGTAACCGTTCTTAAAATACTTCCGATGAGCATATTTCCATCTAAAGATTCACAGAAAGAGAAAATTTATACAAATATTGGAGCACAGTTCTGTCCCATTGATCTGACCTCTGCTCCAGGACCTCAAACCCAACATTTGGACTTTTCCAACTGGACACCAAACCAATGCCAAGTGACCTATGAAGCTAATTCAAATTAACTGGCACACTAAATGCTTGTATGAAGGAGTTCATGAGTCAGCCGTGGACAAAGAATGAGTCATAGGAGATACATAGGAGATAATTTTGAAGAATGAGTAAACCTGAAAAAAATCCCAAATTGCCAATGAACAATATGCAAGTACAAAAACATGTTCAATTTACAAAATAAGTTAATTGCTATGAATTAGTCAGATGGCTCTAGTCACATAAACATAACTATTGTGGGCTGCTGTTGCAGTTTATATGTCACAGTTGAGCAATTTGAATCTCTGTTAAAGGTGTCTCTGACTTTAACGAGAGTTACTGCAATGTATATCAACAACACACTCTGGAGGTACACAGAAAGACAATACCAGAAAGAAATCTAGTGCCACAAAAATGAAGCTGCCTTAGCTTCAACAACAGAGGATGCTTTCCTGAGCATTCCTAGGTTCCAGCGCCACTGCAGGCCTCTCAGGGAAAACTCACACTGGTCCATATCCTTCCCAGGGCTCCACTGGAAAAACTGAATTGCTGATTCCTATTGATCAGGGTCCTCAAACTTGCTATTAATTAAGAAAGGAGATGGGAAAGCCTAAGGACTTGTTCAGCTCAGAGAACGTAGCCAGTCCTTCCTTTGCTCCTGCAGCTGCTGAAACACCCAGTCCATCCCTAATGATTATGGGAGATCACCCCCAATGCCTTTCCACAGAGGAAAAAAAATGAAAAACAATTCATCTCCTGCCCATTTAAGAAAATCCTTTGTTCATACACTTTTCTCAGCCACCAAGTGACACCACTACTTCTGTTCCTGAAGATGACATCCCTCCATTTGCCTCACCAGAGGCAAGTACCAGGACAGACCCAGCAGCACAGAAAAGGCAGAGGCTCCTGCAGCCCTCCTATCAAACCTGCAAGCCTCCTGCCTACCTGAATCCAGAACTTCCCCAAGCACCTCCCTCAGAGCATGGAGTAGTATTTCAGAAGGTTCAACAAAGACAGGCAACTTCTACAATTTAGTAAATATTTGCTATTTCTCTCTTCCTACTTCCAGATCACAATAAAACTGACCCTTGACAGAAGCACAGCTTCTCTGCAGCACTAATGCTTTGGGGATGCATAAGGGCACAATTACACCTTGAAATCTCTCTGGCTGCAAATCCCACTTAAGAGATTCCCACTGCGTTCACTCCCACCCTCTTCAAGGTAACTTACCATCCCCACAGACATTCCTGGGGACAAGTTCAGATTTAGGTTCCACTCACCCTCCCCTCCTTTTAAGTTTTGCTTTTGGTTGTCACCAATTCCTGACAACTACAGTCCCACAAACAGTGACATTACCACAATGGAGAAGAACAATAGCCAAAGATGGGGATTTCAAAAAGCACAGGAATCTTCTAACACAGCTTTGCCACTCAAAGCATTTTAACATCATACTCCCCATTCCATGTTTCTGAGCCATTTTACATCTAACCCTTCCTAAACCATGTCCTCTTAGAAGAAACTCAAGTCTTCTTAAAAGGAACACAAACCCAAATCATGAAGTAGATTATTTCAATCAGTTTTGTTAACACAGCTGAACAAAATTAAGCCTGACTTCCAAATGTGCCCTTATGAGCTTTATTTTCTTGTATGGTTTTTATCAACCAGTGCATATAAGGATGGGTATGTGTGCAGGAAGGTACAGGTTTTTTCTTTAATTTTTAGTCATGTTTAGTGATATACAGTTCATTCATTGGTAGTCAGTCTGCTGTCAAACAGTTTGTAAAGGAAGTGTTTTAATTAACTAAATTCCTAAAGCTTCCAGTCACTAATCCCAGTATTGCCAAGAATATTACCTGTCTCAGGATAAAGCACCTAGGTTTTATAAGTACCTGCAGCCATATTAGAGTCAGGGCAACATCTCCCTGCAGGATGAAAGTAAAATAAAGCTTTTCAAGTAATCCCTCTCTGCATGCCAGCACAGGCACCCATCTCCTAGGAGACTCACCAATTCATCTAGTATTGGACCCCATATTTATAACCAATCCTTAAATCCCAAATGAGTAACAAAGCAGTGAGCTAAAGGCCCCCATGATTCACTGGTAGGAAATGTAGTCAGCATTCAATATCCCACGTCTGTTAATAACCCAACTAATGCATAATGCCAAATGGATCTGTTTCCACAGCACTGCTTGAAATACAGAACATTTAGTCAGTCTGGAAAGGACTTTATAGTTATTGACACACAGAAGGGAAGAGTATTTACACCTTTTCAGACCAAGCTTTTCCACCTGACAACCATATAGCTCTAAGTAGGACTGGGATTTGGTTCCAAGTCCAGCTAAAATAACAGTAGTCATATAACTCTCCTGCCAAAGAAAGGTTGGGAAGCAGATCCTCAGGAGGTTGGGAAAGCTAAAAAATACCTGAAAAGGCATAAAAAAAAGGAAACTCATCGGCCCTATCAAACATGCTTAAAAAGTAGAAGCAGAAGCAAATCTGCAGCCACCAAGCAGTTGTATAAACCCAGAGCACACTCAGTGAAATCTAAAGAGCTGATCTGCACTTAAGCAGCTCTGACCAGCACAGCTGCTAAACTGTTACCCTCAAACTCCCAAGTGTTTTACTAGTTTTCCTTACAGTCTGTGCTGGATCATGACAGGCAGGCTGAGTAATGTAAAAAACTACCCATGGTGACCAGAAATTCAAGTAATGACCTCAAAATTACTTGTAAACAATTTTCATGAGTGCTCCAAACTTCAAGTAAACACAGAACACAATGCAGCAGCATTTTGGCCCGAAAGACTCCAATCCCTCCCACCTGCAATGAGACCTGAAATGTCAGGAATGGTTTCTTTTTCTCATTTCTCCATTCCCATCAGCTCTTGGCTACCTAGCACCAGGAGAATGCTACCTTTTGAGATATAGCATGCCCCCAGTCAGTGGGGAACACCAGGGCAATCTCATCTAGAGATGCTGTGGTTGGAAAAGGATTGTATCTATAGGCTATATAGATCTATAAAGGCAGACAGGAAGAATAAGTTTTGAAATATAATTACACCATAACTAGACAGACTAAATGGCTGGTCAGTGCAGAAATAAACCAAGGGCTGGTTATGCAACCACTCTGATGCAGCACAGACCCAAGCTGCTGCCAGAAACAGTAGTCATATGCCACTTGACCACCCCCAGCTGTTCATTCCCACAGCAAACCTTGTGCCAACCCTGATAAAATGGGTGATGAATTCTGTGGGAGGAAAAGAGCTGAAAATTGCACAGACAAGCCTGGAGTCTTTGAGTCCTCCACCTGATGGATCAGCTCCTTGCAGTGCTGGCCCAGGGGAGGCCATAGGAACAGGCTGCAGCACAGCCAAGCACAACAGCCTCAGCTGGCAGCACACAAACAGTCAGATGGAACCACAGTGTGGCTACAATCTTTTAACTCCTCCATTTAAGAAATGTTACTGTCACAGAGCCTTCTACAAAATTGATTGTAATATTCCTGAATGCACTCTTCTGCAGGATGGAAATGCTATTACTGTCATGTTACCTCCTTGTAACCAACAGAACTAAGACCCAGCCCATGACAAAAAAACTCCCAGATAAACACTGTATTCAAATAATCCAAGTTTTGCTCAACCTTAGTAAATACATGGTGTGGAGACACTGCCAAATATAATGGAGTGAAAATGGGACAGCACTATTCATTCTGCTTTCAGGTTCTTTGCTGTAATGCATTACACATGTATTGGCCTAAACCTAAGTTATATGTGAAGGATTTCTGAAAGGGATTCAACATGGAATGTACAGCCAGACAAGCTGCTGGAAGAGCTAAGGTTAGAGAAAGTTCAAGTTATCAATAAATGGGAGAAGTTATAAAGCACAAGAAGCACTTAGAAACTTTTCAGTACCTAAATATTAGAGCTCTGTCAATAATTTTTCTTCCAAACATCTTTCTAATAGCATATTCCTTTGACCAAAAGCAAACATTTCTCTGCCCTTTTGATCTAAACATTTTGTTCTTCTTCCAGACCTGAAAAACTAAAGTGGTTCCCCACAACTGAATACAAAAGAACACCTTTGTTAAATATTATTTTTAAGAAAACAACCATAAATAAAGCACACACAAAAAGAAAAAAAATCACACCCAAAAAAAAACCCCACTAGAAAAGCTATGGCATTTCAAAGAAACTTTAATTTCTTCACACTTGCTTCCCCAAAATAATTTTAGTAGAATTGGTCAAAGAATTTAAGAAAAAGATGTGAGAAGTGACAAATAAACACATGGGAATAATGAATGGTTGGTGAAATCAGTGTATATTTACCAATCCAGTCTTTTAAAGTCCCTTCTGCCTTGTAGAAGAAGAGCTTCTTTTCAATGAGAAGGAAAAAAAATGAGAAGTAAAAAAAAAAAAAGAACAACTCACAGAAAATTCTCCCCACCTGGCTCAAAAATCAACTGCAGGACAATACAAAGAGGAAAACAGTTATAACCTTTTCACTGTAAGAAGGATTGCAAACCATAAAGTTTCCCACAGGTGTCTTTCTTTTTTTGAAATGATACAGATTAAAAATCAGAAATCCCAAGATCATACACAGCTGATGTCTCATCACCAAAACACTCAACTTCCCTGAGCAGCAAGGAGACAAAATCCATTTGCAATTCTTCTTTTTCCAAAGGAGGAAGCTGAGTAGGAGGCAAGACCTGCTCCTGACTTCATAACAGCACAACAGCAAGAGAAACAATTGCTCACAAACATTCATGAACTAGTTTGGGTCCCTGGCTGCTCCTGTTACAGATTCAGAGCACAAGCCATCATACACTGCTATCCACACCAATGGAAGCATTCATTCCCTCAAAGCTTTGGATACCATGTGGAGAGTCAGAGGCTGCAAGATTTTACAAAGTCTTCTGGGAGAAACAACCTCCCCATCTGGCAGGAAATTAAATCACTTTCCCTCTTGCCTTACCATCTTCCTAAGGATTGGAGTGTGCAATCAGGAGTGTGCATGATGGGCTGTGGGGGAATGGGACAGGGCAGGGAGTCATCAGCTCCTCAAAAAGGCACTCACCAACAATACAAAGTGAGCTGTGCTTGCAGGGATCTCATTTTCTGCCATTTTTTCTGCAAAGGGGGATCAGATGCTATGCTTGGACACAACAGCCAAGTGGGAACCTGCTGGCTGTAGCAGTCAGTAGAATCACTGCAATCTCAAGCAATCTACAGGACTGAATAATCATCAAATAATCATCTTGTTAAGTTTCTACAAATCATTAATTCCACCAAGTGTCAAGGTTAACAAGGGTCCTGTCAATATCAATGGTTTGGCATAGAGGAATTCAATACTTAGAGATTCAACCAGCACTATTATTGAAACATGCAAGAGATAAGATTGTCTCTTTTTCACCCACTCCTACCACCAGGCAATCCCTACCCCACGTGCAAGCTGCAACTACAGCTGCTCAGAAGTTTCTGACAGATTTCCCCCAGAAAAGACACCAACTGAATGTGTTCTGCAGAAGCACATTCATTCAGTGAGCCTTCTGCTGAAACGTAAGCTTGCGGTGCTCGGCCAGCTGCCAGGAGAATTCAGCTGTCATATGGCACAATGCAGAGTGCATGATGCAGCTGAGTCCTCAGAGCTTGAACTGTTCAGGCTTCCAACATGCACAGCTCTCCAGGCAGGATCTCCATGAACTTTGCAAAACCCAAGCATGTTCAAACCATGAGAGAGTCACATCAGCTCTGTGCAACACCTAACCCTGTGCCACTTGGGAAATGAAGGTACTGCAAGTCCTCATGCAGCTTAAAAGCAGGGTTTCCCCAGAACTCAGAATTTCACACAGTAATGCAAAAATAACCCTTTTGCAAAATTAGTATTAACAGTACCATAAAGGATATCAGTGCATTCCCTAGAAAGCTTTTTTAATCTCATGTTCATCTCCCCTTTATTAATCATGTTTATTCTTACAAAGCCTGAAGAAGCAAGTCTTCAGGCTGTTTACATCTGAGATTAAGCTGGCCGTAGTTGGAGCAAGTAGACAGACTTATAAGCAAGATATCTCATTCTTATGCAGACATCTTCACAGCCAAAAATAAAGAGAAGATGAAATATCGAACCGTCCCATGATGGCAACAGAATGCTTCCTAAAACACTAAGGTTTTCTAACTTCCCTCAAAGCATCAGTTAGTTTAACAGTAATAAAAGTAGACAATAAAATCCAGCTTTTAGGATTCCCAGTCACCAAACTCCCCAAACAAAACAAATTTCTTCTTTCCTTATTTTACTGCAAACATGTTTTAGGTTGCAGTCCCTAGGAAGAGGCAGGACAGGACACTAGCGTACCAGCTGTCACATTCCAGAGGAAACAACACTCCCACGATTTTTTCCCCACACCTAACGTTCAGCTAATAAACCACTTTCCAAACTTGAAGTCAAAGGGCCATTCTCATTTTATCACCCTGAGTTACCAAGAAGCAGCCACATCAAACTAAAAAACTCATTTAAATGAGTTTAGCAGGAATCTACAAACAGTTACTGTACTTTGGAGGCTGCCAGTGTTTGACAGATCAGTTTGGAAAACACAAAGGAAAGTTGGCTAAATATTACACAGGTGTTAATTAGCCAGCACAAGAACCTGTTTGACTTCATGCTGAGTTAAGGCAAGGTTGCTCCAGCAAAAATCCTTTACCTTGACTCTGCTAAAGGAACAGTAACTCTTTAAATCACTCAAGTCTTGTTTTAAGATCACATCTTATAACCCTGGAAGTCTCAGTGTTCAATAACCAAACCCCTTGCTAAATCAAAGATTGAGAAAATTGTCTTCCTCTGAGGAAATAGTATAATGAATCAGCAAGAACATAACAATACCACTATCTTCTAGAGTAGAGGAAATCAGAACTGTTTAAACTAGCATCTCTGAGACTCTTTCATGAAAAGCATCTTCTCTTCTTGCAGCTCATTGATCCCTGTGGGTACAGCAGAATCCAAACAGTCACAGAGAAGTGCAAGACAATTGTAGGCAGTCACCAATTTGAGACAGCATTAACGTCATAAACCCCCTGCTACCAGCAAAGAAAGAAGGGAGTGTTCAATACTTCCTAAAACTTGACAAGTCTGAGATTTTAGTTTTGCTTTTTTTTTTTTTACTTTCTGTTTGTCCAGGTCTCAACACTTCCTGTTCCGGCAGGGGTTAGGGCACCTCCCCACTCCCCCTGTGCTAACTTTCAGGTTTGCAAGTTTCTGGGGAGCTCTGCACTTCGTTATGGCTTCTCAAGGGAGATGAGGCACTGTCATGCCACAGGCTGAAGTGGCACTAACAGCACACTGAATACAGGGCTCTACACTGCTCCACACAACAATCTTTCTTAGCTGAAGTTGGTTTTGAGCCAAAAGTTGACTGGGAATTTTTGCTCCAACTGTCAGATCTTGATGCTGTCCCAATATCCAGAAGATGACAGCCATCAGGTATGAGATTTCTCCAACCTGTCTGCATTCTCTTTTAAGAAATCCTGTTCCCAGAATGACCCTCCCTGGCATTCCAGCATTCTCCCACCAAGCACAGCAGCCAGGCCAGCCAGCAAGCCATCAACAAGCAGGTGTTATTCTCCACAGTGTCTTGCTCTTGGCACGCTACCCTGCTCAGATCCTATGGTATAAAAGTCCAGATTCTCCAAGAGCAACAATTCCACTAAGACAAAAGACTGGGTTGAGGATGGATCATGAGCCTCTCATAAGGATGGCTGTTTAAAGGAAAGAATTTGATTCACTTAAGGTCAACTGTTCTAAAATTATCTCACTACTCCTGTTGGAAATTACACCAAGTTTAAAAATTTTTATGTAAGTTTAGTCAGGGGTTTTGTTCACCTTTGCCCAGAGGAAGGAGAATTGAAGTTTCTCCTCAAAGGATTATTTCACCATTTGAGGCCTGATGAACTTAACATTTCAACAAACTGGGAGTAGCTCAGAAGATGCACAAAAGATAATGACCATCAATGAACATCAAATCCAAACCTCAGCCCCAACACCTGGCCTGGGAAAAGAGAGATAAGAGAATGAGAACCTAATTAACATTGAAGGTGAAGGGATTGATAACCAACAGGAAACCAAATACTAAGATCTTTCTAACTTGGGACCACTGAACAAATGAATTCCTATGGGTTTTGACTGTATAATTATCTGAAAAATCTAGTAAAAATCATGTGTGATGGAATTATATTCTCTGCACAACCTGGGTAATGCATGGATGAAATGATTTCTGTTGCACATCCTGGCCAGAATAAAGTATGCCTTGATTCTCTAACACTAAAAATGCTGTTGAAGAGTTTCTTCCCAGTTTTGGTGACAATGCCACAGAAACACAGGGAAGGCCACTCTAAGACAGAACAAGGATCCATTTAACCCACAGTTCTGCTTTGCCACAGTGGTCACCTCCAACACCTAAAGAGAATGAGGTCAACATAAGCATACATTAACCCTAATATTCTCACAGTATGTGGTAATTTTTCACCTAAAGGGATTCTTTGAGTTTTTACTCATGACTGAGTCTACAAAAGACCAGCATGATAATTTACTGTTGGTGAGCAAAAAATGACAGTTTCACCTTGCAGTGGCTTTGTTTTCAAGGCCACAAATGCCACGAGGTTTCCTTGGCTCTTTTGCAATCCCTAAAAGACAGCTGGCTTATTACATTGTCTCCAGCAAGTAAAGGGGAGCCTTGCAGTCTTACTAGAGTCCGTGTTCTCTGTCCCCATCCTATCCAAGGCAGATAATGAGAAAACATTGTACATCTGCATAGATCTGGCATGCCATCTATCTGCAAAAAGCACTGCTGGCTGTCTGGATCACATCTGTTTAAAGATCCATTTGAGCTTTTCCATCTATCTGGTGCTTTGAAATCATGGGATACAGACAAGCCAATTATGAACAAGTTACCACACATAAGAAATTACTGTTTCTCAGATGAGCAGAGGTAATTGGCTATATGCAAACTCACAGCCTAGTCCCAATGGCCAAGAAAATTGGTTTAACTTGTATTTTGTTGTAACACATTTTGCTACCTGTTTGCAAGGGAGTAAAAGAACAACCATAATCAACTAGCACAGCTCAGGGCATCAGCTTTTATCTGTGTTTTAAGAAGGTACACACAAGTAGCCCGTTCATTCCTATGGTGAAACCCTTAGAGACTGTCAGTGTTACTCAGCTCCACCTCACCAAACAACTCGCACTTCACAAACAAAACCAGTTTCATTCAAAACAGAAGCAAATTGCTATTTAAGTAAAAACATAAAGAAAAAAAAATGCAACAGGGAAAAAACAGATTTACTTGCTACTTGTTCCTCCTCTAGGTAATTAATTCAGAAGCATATCTTAAACTATGCGTTTTATTTCAAAAACACAGCAATTGAGCCTATGAATAACTTCAGTTTTATGTCAAAATAGACTTAAAACTTCTCTTGCTTGCAGTAAATTACCTGGGAAAAAAAAATCACATTATTGAGGAAAATTACTACAAAACAACCACAGTAGACTTGACTACAAGATGAGATAGGTGCAGGTAGGAACATCCTCAGAAATACCAGAGTCGCATAATTTGAGGGTCAGCTCTAATCCCAGGAGGGTAAATGGGTCACAGCAAAACATGAGAAGAACCAACTTTACAGAATTTATCACTCAGTAGCATCCCGCCTTTGGTGCACTTTAATCAGGCTGTGAGGAGAGCCAGGGAGGAGGCAGACAGGCACATGCGGTTGCTATGGAGTTAAAGACTTGAAGGAGATACATGGAAACAGCACAACTGCACAGAGCACAGTTAACTCTTAAACTGCCTCTACCTAAGCAGCTCCCTGGCCAGCATGAATATCCATTCTAAGAGAATTCTTTTAAATACCCAAGAGTTCCCATGAAGACTCAAAGTCCAACCAAAATCCACCAAGGCAGAGTAGTTGCCCCACATTAAAAACCAGGGAGCTGGGCAAGGAGAGAGGACCATGCTTTGCAGCACACAATCTCTGCTGTCTTTGTAGTTTAATACCTTGATCTGTCATATACCAGGGTGGAAAAGTAACTGTTAGAGATCCATGCAGAGAATGAATTACCCCAGACAAAAAGTAGGGGTAAAAAAAATTTTAAATCACCATAAAATTTAATACATCCATGGTTCTGAAAAGTTGTAAGTGCGCTAAAGTCCTAAGAAGCCCAGACAGATCCCTTCCCCAAAAGCACACATCTTGAAAGGTTTGGAGTTTTTCTGCCCCATGGCATGATTCAGCACTGCTTGAAAAAGCCACCACGCTTGCTGATGTGAATGCACAAGACTCACATATAGGCAAAGATTGGGATGAGGCTGGCACAGGACATGCTTCTTGCACAGACTAAACAAGGAAGAACTTCTTGGAAGACAATTTCCTGAAGTAAATGTTTTAGGGATGGGAAAAGGGTTCTGGGAGACTAGGGAAATGAGGTAAAAATCCTGAAGACAGTGACAAACACATTGGAGCTGATGACTGAAGTAACAAAGCACATTTCATGGATAATCCAACCAGCTACTTCCAGATCACAAGAAGCTGCTGCACATCCAACTCCCTGCAGAGTTTCCTAGCAGGGGCTGTCTGTGTGTGTGTATATATATACATATATGTAGATAATCAGCAAAGTTTCTATTTTCTCCTCCTACTTAAGGGAGTCTTTTAGTGAGCAACCTCCTACACTGCTATTTTTACCTGCTCCTAATCAGTGTGTTCTTAAACATTGAGAGACTCTGAGAAGAGCAGTTCAACTCCTCCAGTGCACAGCCCACAACACACTGAGTAATATCTGAGTGGCAGCTCTTCTCCCATCACCCAGGAGAAAAGAATTTTTTTTTTCTTCTTTTATGTCTTGTACAGCACTAGGACGAGCTGATGGTCAGGGCCTGGGGAATCTCTTCTCATTCACAGGATGCTGAGCTTGAACTGAAGGTTCTTTGAGCAGAGATCATTAGCACCACAAGAAGTCAAGTACAGAGGACTGGATCCAAAGACAGAGTTTTAAACTACTGATGTAGTAAATAGTAATACTGAAAATAGCCGAAAAAGCTGGGCAAACTCTTTTACTGCAATATTTTCTCGTCTCCTTTTTATCTCCTTTCACCATAAAGGTTTCAGTTTTCACTTTCAATGAATCATCATTGCCAGACCCAAAAATGTCTGATCTCAGCCTCAAAGTAGGCATTAACCTGTGGACATAGTTCCCAAAAGACCAGGGTGCCTCAGTCCTTCCAAGGAGTCCCTGAGATTTATGGTAACAAGACGCCCAAGAACAAGTAGATGGCACCAAATCCTGATGCCAGATGACAGCTCACTAATCAGTGGGCTGCACTCTCAGATCCTCTAAAGGTCTTTTTTAGATGGCTGTTTATTTAAGAGGGGGCATTTTCAAACACCACCAGCACTGCGGAGGTGGTGTGTCTGCATGGGCTGTGGTGACACCCTCTGTGGTGACACCCTCTGTGCCAGCACAAACCCTGATCATGCTTTGTCTCTCCTCATCCATTCGTGCAGCCTTGCTCTGAAAGCAGATGCCGAATTCTTTCTTGACTTTCAAGAGCAGATAGATCTTCCCTTGAAATAATCATTAATTCACCTGATTCAGCAAGTCATTTCCTCTCTTGCAGCAGCATTTAATTAAAAAAAAAAGAATCCACTAAGGCCAAAACTACCAGAGGCAAAGCTCCAGCTGAAACTTAATGGAGAATCAGCTCCAGTGCCCCAAAATGCAACCACACTAAGAGTCTTTAAAGACAGTGCCAATTACTTCAGAAATGCTGCCAGCAAGACTGACTGGTCACAAGCACCATGTTTGGGGAAAATGGCATCTTGGGCTGCACAAGAGTGTTCTAAAAATCTCAGCTTCCTGTCAACACGTACATTTAAACCTCTGACATTTTAAAAGTTGACCCTATGGATTGATTGTAGGCAGTTCAATATAAGAATTCAGCACATGATACTTGATATTTAAACTTCCTATTTCAGATTATAAATGTTGACAGATTTATCTATGGCTGCAGTTGACTAGAAAGTATCTGTCCTCCTATTTCAAGTTTCAACCTCTTCCCTTTTTTTGTAAATATTTATCAAACAATTTTTAAAGTTGCTCAAAATATTTAAAATATTTTTTCTAGCACTGAACAAAAACAAACAATCAAAGCAATTTCCTAATTAAAGCAATTTCCTTATATTTTTCACAGAGTACTTTGTCATAAAGTCCTTTGATTAAAGCTGAAACTTTCCAAGAAATTTTCAATTTTCTTGGAGAATTGATTGAAAACTGTGTCAATAGTAATTCTGTAATCACTCTCCTCTCCCATGAGTCTAATACAGACTCATGATATTGATTTTATTCTCACTTTAAAAGTAGAAGTACATGCAGTTGAAATCTTTAAGTGAAAGTTCTTACTCAATTTAACATTTGTCATAAAACTAGGAAACAGCAATATATTAAAAAATTTTAAAAATTTTAGCAGGGCTAACATTTGTCAATGACATCACTTAAACATGAAAAAAATATTTTTTGAAAGCAAAGTCACCTTAGACAATATAGTAATAAAGCATTTTGAAAGATTTTCATTCTGCTTTACTCTATTTTCTTTTGTCTTCCAGCTGCAAACAAGAGTACAAGTGATTTTGGGGAAAATACTTTGGTATAAATTTTTAATACACAGTTTCCTGACAAAATATTAACTCTCCTTATTGCAGTTTACTTCTTATGAGCATCAACAGCAGTAAATCATTAGAACATGACCAAGGAAGCTCAAGCTCACCCAGGGCTCTCTTCCTTGGAACAAAACAGAGACAGCAGTTTGTATTCTTCAAATTCTCTACAGACTGCAGTCCATCAGGATTTATTTAAGTAAGAGTAGGATAACACCACTGAAAGAGAATGCTTAACTCAGAGGGGAACAGCAGCATGGGTCACACTGCAGTGACCACTACTCCGGTACTTCTTCATCCCCCGCATTCAGGGCTTGCTGCAGCTCTACCACACACAAAGGGAGCTGCACAGGGACAGAGCCATCCCCCAGCACCTGATCCAGACCAGGCCCAGCTGAATACACACAGAGAACTGGCTGGTGCTTTCCCCTCTTCCCAAGAAATTCATACCTCCAAGCAGACCATTTTCTCTTCACAATCTAAGCAGGGAAAACTAGAAAGCAAGAATCACTTTGTTTCAGTCACATTCACAGTAATGTGCATATCAATATGTAAAACAAACAAGACATTGTCTGGAAATTCAGAAAAAATGGATGATATCTTTGCTGAGACAGTCACCACATAAATGCATTTCACAGCCTCAGACTACAATGCAAGTGACAGCAAAAGAAAGATAAGTCAGCTCATGTTTATTTTTTCAGGCAGCACGGCTTCAGACCAAGCCTTGGGTGGTCACAATTACATCACAGTATCTTGAAGTAGTAAGCAAAATCTGTCTTCTAGCATGTGGAAGCAGGCTGCCAATTTCTGGTGGCAAAAGGTAAACAACAAACACCAGAAACAAGTGTGCAAATAAGCAAGAAGGAAGTTTTTGCTCTCTGGAGCAGTTACAGGAGTCAAGGATGGTATAGTCACTCAGCACATCATCTGCTTGGATCCCTCTATTTATATTCAAGATAGATTACAACAATTACTATGTTTCTATGAAACCTAATTAATCTATTTATTGCCGTCACTCTTCTCTGACAACCCCCTGCACAGAAGTGAAAGTTTGTTTACTACAAAGTTTTGCCTGTTTGAGCTGAAGTGGTTTTCTTTCTCACAATAGATTATTAAGCTCTGCAAAGCCAATGAGACCAATCCAAGTATCTGTGTCCTTCCTCTGCACAGTCATTGTTGCATATGTCTGATACCATCGGAGAAACTTCTGAGGTTAAACAGGGCATAACTTTCAATATTTCTCCCACGATAATGTGTAGTGAAAGAAGTTCAGTACTTTGGAGTGGATTTTGATGGCTCACTGCCAATGCAGTTAATGGGAGCATGGGACCCAGCAAGCTGAGAGGACATGGCCTCTCCATGGAGGAACATTTATCCATGTAGACCAAAGGTACATCACAGGACAACATTCCTCCTCCAGATATGAAAACTCTTTGGGAAAGACATTGGCCCAAAAACTGCTGACATGGGGAGTCCTGATCTCAGCACTACTTTCTGCAGCACTGCTTGACTCAATCCTCACTGTCATCTGGCCTCCCTGCTCTCATCTTCCAGCTTGGCTCCCAGGTGTTTCATCTCCCAGAACAACCCAACCACTACTAAGATTCCAGCTTCTTCTTCTTCCCTTCTCCCCCTACATCTCCCCTTGTCTCACCAGAAGGTGGCAGATAATTGCCAGAGATCATTAGGACAGGTAGGAAATTGTACTTCTCTTCTGGGCTAAATACCAAAGGAGCCTGAAGCCATCTCTAGCCCTCCAGTGCTTTCCTTCCCTGTACATAATTCTGAGGTAGGACTGTTCTAAGCTGTCTGAATCATCAGCTAACCCTCTAAAGAACTTGCCTCCTCTCACCCCTGCAGCATTCTAGCAGCCCCACTCAAATCCCCCAGCAATGCAGGGCATCCTCTCACCAGCAGCCAGGGAGCCCAGCTGAGTGCATTGATTGTTCCCTAGACACTGATTTGAGGCTGATCCACTAATCAGACACAAGAAAGCCCTGGGGAAGCTCCCAGGAGCCATCCTTGGAGTAAAGCCTGCAATTTTCCTTCACACCAGTTCCCCGGGCCACAGCTACAGACAGCCCAGCAGGGACAGAGCAGGAGCCAGCATTAAAAAGGAGATGTGGATGGCAGGAGTCACAGGATGCCACTGCCATCTACCCCATCCTATTGGCCTTTTGGGGTGTGGGAGTGACTCAGCAATAGCCAGAACTGTGTTAGTTATTATTGGTTATTACCAACACCTTTCCAGCTACAGATGCTCCTGCAAAGCACCAGGAATGCTGCCCTGCGAAAAGTTAACTCCATCCCAGCCAGACCCAATACACCATCTCTGGCTGCAGACTCACAAATTAGACCCTTCAATGTACCTCAGGATACACCCAAATATGCAGAAAGTCGTCTTTTGGATAGACATCTTCAACTGGAAAATTAAATAAACTGGGAAGAGGAGAAAAACACACTGATAATAAACTGATTATCTGATGGTTGCTGATAATAAACAAGCATGTGTTGCAAGCTTTCCCCAGCTCCCTGGTAACCAAAAATGTCACACAAGAGAGCAAGGGGCAACTGGACAAGTGGTCTAACTGGATGCTTCCAGAGCAATAGCTTTAGGTGGATAAACAAACTCTTTGGTGTATTCGCACACCTTCACCATCCTGTACTGGTATTACAGGCTCCAGATAAAATCCAGGGATTTTTCTGACAATTTGTATTCAATTCAAAGGAAACAGTGGAAAAACAAGAGATCAGATCAAGAGAGACCTTTACCTTCATGTCACTCTTGCTCTTCATTTTTTATGCCCATATTAGAAAGTAAGGCAAGTTAAGGCCTATTTATTGGTCCAGAGACCACTTGGAACATCAGGGTCTGCCTCCATCTGGATGAATTTCCTTTCTCCCCTAGACAAGGTGCCAAAAGCAAACATTCTTGAGCTACCCAATCCCCTAAACCAGGTCTGAGTTTGTCTGAAAATGTTCATTGGCATGGGACACAACTGTGCTGGGGGACACCATAGGCCAAACCATCACACTCTCACATCAGGCCAAGCATCCAGGAGCAGGGAACATCCAGGAACATCCTGGACACTACGTGAAATGAAACAAGCAAGGCACATCTCCTCTGAGGTGGGCACTGGGGTCCCACAGACACAATTTGCCATCATTCATGGGGCCAGCACCACAAGTTGATGGGAGAAGAGTCACTGGCTAGAAGCCCAAGCTCTGACAGATTAGTGTCTGTCCTAGAGGCAGAAAATCTGGTCCACAGAGATTAAAAGTGCTCTGCCTATCCTTCTTTGTCAATAAGCTCAGGGATGGATGACATGTACAGACCAGCCCCCGGCAGCAGGGGAGGTGGCAGTGGACGAGGCTGTTTTGCTAAAGCAGCAGAGATGTCCTCAGCCCTGTGCCTGCCTTCCACACACACCCTTACTGTTCACTGCAGGCTTTCCATACAAGAAATCTCTCTTTGCAAACAGACCTGGCACTGGTAGAAAGAAATAATATTTGACACATTTCCTGGGGGTGCTTTCATAATGAAAAAAGAGTTCAACAGTGGCAACACCTGACTGGCCTTCCTGCTTTCTTTCTATCATTTTAATTATTTTTTTAGATATTGTTTGAAAAAAAACCAAAATAAACGCAAAACAATGGTGAAATATCAGTCTTCAGATAAAAGCAATTTTGAAATCTGATGCTTATGTAGCTCTGTAGGCACAGTGGATATTAATAATTCAACAAAATATTATAGTCATTACTATATTTGGCAGTATCACAACAGTGCATTTTAGCAGAATTTCTCTCCAAATCACATTGCAACAGCCATTAATAAATAAAATGCAATTCACTGCATTAAATGTGTTGTTTAAAGGCTAAATATTTCATCAGAACTAATTCATTTTAAATAATCAGACTAGGACTCTCCTCCCAGCACCAGGACAAATCTCGGCTCTGTACACTTTCTACACTTGGAAATGAAATTATGTTTCAAAAAGCAAACCACAAATTGAATTCAACTGGAACATCTACGCAGCAGCTCTTGGACTACAACCCACTGCAGACAGAGAGGGTCACATTCAAACAGGCCACAGGTTTCACAACTTTGTTATGCTGTTTTTGCCACCCAAGTAAATTAAGACTGAAAAAATACAGTAGAACTGTTTGCATTTATTGCCTGCCTTGAACAGTGGCCAGTATCTGATTCCCTGGGGGAAGGAGAAAGAAAGGCACATTGGTCCAGACTTCAGCTGCCAATAGCTATAGATAACAATGCTTATCCAGGGCTTCCCACCAGTCCCTCCCCCAGGACTTTGCAAACAAGTCAGGTTTGACCTCTCACAGGTGGGAAAACTGAGGCACAGAGGGAAACAACTTGTCAGTGGTTGATGTAAAGCCTGAAGGTTGAGTTCCCACCTATTTGTCCATCCTACATGAAAGCTCTACCACATTGTCCCCTAAGGCACCCATGACTCCCTTTCAGTTCCAACATTCTGCTGGCAAATGCTACTTTTTTTCCCCCTATAGTTTTTTCTTGTATCTCAGGAATGAGACCAAGTAATTTAGATCTGAGGTGTAACTCCCTCTCCATTCTCAAACACACCCAACCTACCCAGCCATAAACTGGTGAGTTTCTAAATCAGGATGAAGAAGAGGGAGTTTGATTTTAGTTTCTATCAACTGGTATCATTAGCAAAAATATGTTAAGAAACCCATATTAAAAATTAAATAAATGACAACCAAAACTAAAAAAACCCACACAAATAGACAAACAAAAATCATATGTGTATTTCAGTTTGAAGTTTTCAGTTTAAAAACATCTTCAAAAAGAAAAAAAAAACAAACCAAAAAACCCCCAACAAACTAACAAACACAACCAAAAAACTCTCTAAACTGTCATTTTCTGGCCACCTCCAGAACAGTGTGTGAGTATCCACCCTGCTGACTTACCAGCTGATGTCAGCAAGGTAATTCCTGTAATTAACACAAAACAACATGACCTTACAAGCAGGTCCTGCATCACACACCATAATCTCTATTTTTACCCATGGAGCTCGCTGCTTTCCTCCAACAAAAGCACATAAACCTGCAACCTTCTTTTCACTGACTTTATACCAAGACAGAATAGCACAAAAAGTCACAGGAGCAGTATCTTCAAGTGCGACTTTCTACAGTAAAATAGCAATTTAATAAGGCCAGCATATTTAGTATCTTCTAAATTGTGCTGAGTTTGCTTTCATAACTACATAATAAATATTTTGTTTTAACCTTTTAAAATAAAAATATCACCTTTCCATGAAAAATATTCTTTCAACAATTCCTTAAATTTTAGGGATATGTGGTTTTTATTTTGTTGGTTGGTTGTGGTTGTGGTTGTTTGTTTTTTTTAAACCAGAATTCAAGTCTGTGCTTGGTCCAAGTCAAAACCTGGGGAGATCTATCAGGGTGGTGATGGGTGGCATTAAACCCAAATTATTTCCCTTTTGCCAACCAGCCCACACACTCTCAAAAACACCAAAGCAAGCAGTCAGTTATTTACAGAGCTCTCTGTACTACATATTCTTGATTCCAGAGAGGTGCCAGATACAATTCACTGCCAGATACAGCTGTGCTGCTGAGCACTGTGACATTGGGAATAGATGGACTTTTGGTCTCGTCCAGCACATCTGATCTTATGATCCTGGGCACATGTCCAAACCCCATTAAAGTCAATAGAAATGCAAAGAATTCACTGGCTTTGAGTCAGACCTTATATGACAGTGGACAAGAACAGCTAGAGATATTTAACCTGTCAAGGAGAAGAGTTAATGGGAACTTGCTCTAATAAATACACCACCTTTACTGCACTGCCTGTTTGTGCTTTAAGTCATTCATCCTCAAGTGCTAAGGAGCCTTAACTCCTGAGCCAAAACCCAGAATATTTCTCTCAGCTTTCATCAAGGCCCTATAAAGCACTCCTGCCCCAGTCAGACAAGCCAGCAGGACCTGAGCTAGAGGGGAACCTAAACCCAGGACCAGTGAAGGACCAGCACAGCAGGGCTAGAGAGGTCACAGCCAACAATGGAATTTGCAAAACTGATTCAGAGCTCAGGCAATAAGCAAAGCAGTAAGAGAACATGCCACACCCCAAGCCAGGATGGTCCCTACCAAGGCAGTAAAGAAGCCTCATTTTTGTTTGATGCGCTGTTTGGACACTGCTTGGTGGAACTTTGCAAGTGGAGCCCTCATCATCACTCAAAGCTACTTCTAAAGGACTGCATTCCTGGATTGCTCAACCTCTCCAAGAGACACCTCTGCTTCACCAGGCAGCTTGATGGCTTCTGGCACTTGGTAATTTATCACTGTGTTAATGCTCTCCTGGTTGCTGTCTGTTATGAAACACAGGTAGAAGCACAGTCTTACAGATGGAAGAGGCTTTCAAATTCCATCCTGTCCAAGCCTGCCAGCTGCCAGAGAAGGGGAAGGCACGTGGGTCTAATGCTCATCTTACTGACACTTCATCAGTGTATCAGCATTGACTTTGAAGGTATTACTGTTGCCCTACTCAGCATCACGAAGATGAAAAATATGCCCTTGAAATAAAACATGCTGCTCTGACAGGAGCTCCTGCTTCATCAAGCTAAGGTTCTTATCAAGGTTTTATTGCAATAGCAAGGACTTAAACCAAGCACAGCAGTTTTATTAAAGAGAGAGAACAAAAGACAAACCAAAGGGTTCCAGTGACAAGTTACTCCAAGCAGAAGTGAGAGATCCAGAACACCATTTCCAATCTGGCAAAGAGATCACTCACAGCACTTGGTCTGTCTGGCCAAGTCTGTGTACTCTATCTATCCAGCCAAAAAAAAAAATTTCCTCACAGCAACTGTTTCTAAAACAAGCACAGAAGAGGCTGGCAACCCCAGCTCACGGCTACAGCATAGCACAATGGTTAAAAGCTTGGTTTGCTAGTTTATTACAAACAGTTCCCTCCCTCCAACTTCCATTTGGGCAGGTGTTGGCGACCTCTCAAAACATTTACCCAGTGAAGATATTTAGCTAAACAGTGGTCTGAGAGCCCACAGTGGCACAAAAGACTTTGAGAGACACTATGTGCACTAGGAAGGGATACCTGTCTTCTCCCAGAACAAGCCCAGTATTCTAAATATTCCAAAAGAACAGAGACTTGGCAAGCTCCAGCTTGGCAATTCTCACCCTCCAGTGTCCAAATCACTGGTAGGCAATTAACATTACTGTTTCTATTGCTAAAGCACATGCTAGTGCTCTTGAACATCCAAGATTCTCATCAATGCAAGAAAGAGAGAAAGAGACTTGGCCACACTACAGCAATACCTGAGTCTTCCTTCCTTAAGTCACAGATTTAGTCATGTTCCCCACAATCAGATAAGTTAATTTCACTGTCCCAAGTTCAGGACAATAGAAAAGAAAATACAAGACAAATGGAGGGGGGGAAAAAGTCACGGGCACAATTATAAGGACATACATAAAGACACTTAAAGATCCACACTGGCAAAGCTAAGGCTGTACACAGAACTATTCACATTTGGGTCCTGCCCACACTAGCAGAAATCAAGCTCTACTGAGCTTGATTCAATATCAGTATAAAATCACCATACACCAGAGTGGATTTTAGAACACTGACATGGGCTGAACAGTACCCCTTGAAAAGCTAATATGCATTTACTGACACCCTTCCTCTCCCTTCAGTTAATGGCAGGACAGGCCATTTAGTCAGTAGTCTAAAGCTTTAGCTCACAAGACAGCAATTTATGCACCCTGGCAGGTGAGAATGACCCATTCAGCCTAAACAAGAAGGAGAAAAGCCTCCTGACAGCATTTCTCTGCCCAGTTCTTGTCTGAGACAACTCCAAGTATCATTCAGCCATGGCACGTCTAACCTGAACTGACCATGTCCCAGACTCCTGGGAGTCAGATCCCCTGACTGAATAATCACTTTCCTCCCTTCTCCCCCAGCAGGACTGAGGCACAAAGCAGTACATCATCCAAACACTATTTAAGTTCCCAGTGGCTGTGCATGCCTTGCTCAGGGGACTGGTTTTTTTTTTCCTCTGGTGCTAATTCCATCTCTTAGGTTCATTTTCTGTCCATGCCCTTGGCAGGAGCTGCCATAGCAGAAGGATGCCCAAGGAAAATGCATCAGGACAAGTCGGGCACAAGCGTGCCTCTGGAGGCAGAGAATTTAAATAAAGAATGAACCTGAAAAAGCTACCAGCTTCCCTGCAGCCAGCACTGTTGAGAAAAACTCACCACAGGGGACTATCACAGAAGCAAAACACCTTCTGGCCCCACATTCAGGAGGGAGAAAGCAAGCACAAAACTGACCAGTGTGCCACCCCAGGGACTGGCAGAGGCTGGTGTCAAAAAGTCAGAAACAACAGAAAAGGCCACATCTGCCCCATCACAACTGATCATCTATGTTCTGTAGAAACAAGCTGGCAGGGAATGCCCATGCTGCCTCCTCTTCAGGGAATTCAAATTCCATATATGCAGGTAAAAACAAATGGCAAGGTTCTGCCTTCTGTATCGTACACATCATCCTCTAAAGTCACAAAATTTGTGCAAGGTGCTGTACATACAGCCGGGTAGGGAGAAAGCCTCCCCTGTTCCAAGTGTTTATCATTAAACACAGTTTTCTACTTCTCTCTTAAAACCATAAAACTCCACTGGGACTTTTTTCCAAAAAGAAAAAAAAATGCTTTCAGCTCAAGACAGAAAAGATTGAAAGGACAGACCCCAACTAACTGCCAGCTCTTTTCCACCTTACCACCATTTCCTCCCATCTCCTGATCAGTGAGATCTGCAGATGAGAGCAGAGCAGACCTGAACCCAGGGAGGACACGTGCTTTAGGAGAGCTCCAAATTCAGCACACCAACGACCATGCTCAGCCCAAGGAACCCGGTGTGTAACTAAGGGTTCCAAACCCAGCTGTGGCAGGCACAGAAAAACCCTCACTCTGACTCATACCAAAGCCTGTCCATGTCACTGCCACTGTGCAAAGTTCAGCAAAGGAAAGAGGAGGAAGGGACCTGTAGCAGCATGTAACAGCATCAGAGCCCACAAGTTGCAGTGGGGGGCATAGAGAGGGAGCAGAGGAAAAGCAGGAAAAATCAGACTATGGCCCCAAATCATCCCTGGCTACATGGTACGTAGGTTTTTTCTAATTATATCCTTATATACTAGTTCTATAGTTATCAGGTCACATATCCTTACACACATATAAATGTAGGCATAGCATCCCCTACATTTCAAAGCCATTTTTTTTAAGCAATATAGTGATTAAAATGGGACTTTAAAAGATGTAAAAAAGCCCGGGAAGATCCACTCTGTCCCCTCCCATTCTACTTTGAGGTGTTCCCATGCAGCTGATTTTGACAAACACGGGTAATAGCAGGCTTAGTTTTGTTAAACCTGTTAGGTACCAAGGGCAATAAATGTTACAGCCAACTCTCTCAGGGAAGAACGTGCAGCATTAGACAATGTGTTTCCCCATGAGGTGTGAAACTGAACACTTTCACACATGTATTGACTCACTCCTGTGTTCTGACAGGTTCGAGGGGGCCTCTCACCCCCTGTCTCCTCCAGGCTGAGCACATGAGGAGAACTCTGGCTCATTCCAGCCTGTCTGAGAACAGCATCCACTAGTCAGTGACTTTCATTACTGTTAAACTTTGGGAAAGAAAATGAGAATCTCCTCTTCTACAGAAGACGTAGCATTCTCAAATGATTCTAACATTTGATCTCATTCTGCAGAGTTAGATCTGCCTGTTTCCCCTTTCTGTGAGTCGTTTTTCCATCTCCCCAAACCAGTTTATTGCCGGTTTCCAGGAGCACTACAGGAAGCACAAATAAATATTTTTTTTTAAAGCCACAGAAAGCTGAGAGCCATAAGAACAAAACCTCAGTGCAACTGAGAAAGGCAGGCTTTGTTCCTTGCAGTATGTGAGGTAGAACAAGTAATGCAGATAATCTGAAATTAATTAAAGGGAAAGGCAGGTACATTGAACCTGCCCACAAAGAAGTGCTGTATAAGCAAACTGAGAATGCTACACTACCAGCAGTGGTGCCTTTTGATTAAAGGAATGGAGTTTCCAGGCAGGATAGCAAAAACCAACATGAACATTTAATTAAGAAAATTAAGGACTCCTCAATGCTGGTGCTATAGCTCTGGTTTAGGTGCCTTGAAAAAGAAACCGTTTCTGCTTTGGATCAACAGACTATGTGTGAGTTAGCACTGGAGGGACAACTTTGGAATCTTTGGACCAATTTGAACTGAACTCAAGAGGGATAAAAGGTCACAGAGGTGCAGAATTCCTCTAAGTTGAACAGAGTGAAGAAGCAGGCCCCAAAATAATACCTGGCCTGAACCATAAGACACCCAGTGTCCACTTTCATAGCTGGCTCCAGCTGACTGATGCATCACAGCAAGCTCTCCAGCACATCTGTAATGCTCAGCCAAGTACACCTTGTGCCACTCTTCGCCCCTCCAAACAGGCAGCAGAATGAGGGATAGTGACAGAGATGATAGCAAACACTGAGAGAGAAAAGAGTCCTGGGAGGGCACACAGTTAAGCGATTGCCAAACTTCTGTCGCTTAACAAAATGACCAGGCATTTTGCTCATTTCCTGGTTCTTCAGAAAGCAGATAGCTCTCACAAACCAGATAAAGTGTTCAGCATGGCTACTGGGGCAGGGCCTCAAAATCACTCAGCAGAAATCATAATCTGGTGGGCTGTCCTGGCCAGGTCTTGTTCTGCTGTATTCCATATCCACACTTTTCTGAAAGCCCTTCAGTTAAAGGCTCGGCTACCCCTCAAGTCCAACCACAGACAGCTGAACAATCTCTATTATACCTCTGCAACACCTGATATGGACACTGTGACTGGACGGGACTTTATCCTGGTGTTGCTCCAATAGTTGCCAAAGTACACCTGAACAAAGATTCTTTCTTCTGCAATACCAGCTGTCTCAAGTAGCATGGCTATCCCACGGGTTTGCAATCTCACTGTCTCACAGGCAAACCTCTTTTCAGGCCTGGTACAAATGTGTTTTTCAGAGCCCAGTAGGCAGGTGTGCATGTCTGCCTCTCCAGCCACACACTGTGAGCATGAGCTGACAATGCTTCTTCACATGCAGGCTCACCAGTCTTGTGTCTTGCACTGGGGCTTTTGGCCAGACAGAAGCAAAACCCTGTCCCACTGCAAACACAAGGTTTGTGTAAGTTCAGAGAGCTGGTATATCTGTCCGTAAGTGCCAGGCCCCAGCCCCAGACACCCATCTGCACTCCCATCCTCGCTCCCACTGCAGAGTCAAGAACTAACAACATTTTTGCTGATTGGGAATAAAACTAGAAAGACACTGTGGGTGACAGAACAAGGACATTATCCATCATATACTGGTCTAGCCCTCCACCTGCCAGAAGATTGCCATGAGGAAGCCCAACCAGGCCCACCAAGGGGGCAGAAGGAAAATTCATTTGCCCTGTCTCACTAAGGAGTACTTCACCTGCATCTGGCGTTGGGCAAAGACTTTCCCCTTTGGCTGTGAAATGGAACACGAAGGGGAAGGCCACCTTAATGACTGCAGAAGCTTACAAGATCCTTGAACTTTGCATGCTTCTACATTTTGCCATGTAAGATTGCACAAACAGGCACACAAACCTACATGTGCTATCATCCTAGAGTATTCCAAACAATCCACATACCTCAGAGTCAGCTCCCACTCCCCTGATCAGAGAGATGTGATTCCTCTCCTGTCTGCATTTCCAATGAAAGCCCAAATTCATGGCTCCTATGGTCTCATCATGCTAATTCTCATCCAGCTCAAAAGCAGCTGCAATTTGAAATGGCTTGATCTGTCAAGCCAAGCAGGTAAAGGGATTGGAACAGCAGACAATGATGATCTTAAAACTCTTTGAGACAGAACTTTGCAATGCTTTAACATTAACATCTGTTAATGATTTTAGTTGACCATGTTCTGCTTTTCTACTATTTAGAGCCCTGTTCTTTCCCCTCTTAACTCCTCCTCTATCTTCCTTTCATGCAATCTCTTATAAAAATATATATCTACAGCATCTAAGCTGTAGCAATGAAGTAAGGTAAGTCCTTTGTTATTAAGTAGCCCATCAATACTCATCATAGCCCAGAGTATATCCCTCCTCTCTTGCATGCTTCAGTTTCCTCAAAAAAAGGGGAAAAAAAAAGGTTATGCTACTGACCTTCCTTTCAATGACCTTTGAATACACAGCTGAAGGAGGCAGCAAAAGACATTTTTTTATGTACAGTCATGACTGCCATTGTGCAAGCACAAAAATGGTGGGATTTGCTAGTAAAGGACAGGAAGACTGGAACAGAGAAATGTCTCCATATACACAGCCATCCACCCCACTGCCTTGTGCAGAAAGAATTAACCTCCCAGTTCTCCTCCCTATTAACAGAGGCAAATTAAGGCCACAGACCAGCCAAATCTGCCTGCACCTCATGGTATTGATCAAAGCTGAGAGGGATTTTTCAAACAGGCACCAACTGCAGGGGAAGGCTAACAACCAATTAAAGCTCCCACTCCATCCCCCCTGCACCCATGAGATCCTAAAGCATTTTGGCAAGAGCAAGATAATCATCTTTTACACATTCTCTTCCACCCAACAGCTTTTGCAAATGTCCATCCATTTCAAGCCTCAGTGAGAGCCCTTCATGTGAGTTAACTCATGCTTGTGGATAGGGAATCCAAGACATTTTAGGTGCAATGGCAAGACCACGAATCACAAACACACCTGCATGCACAGCCTGCTCTCCTCCGGTGCCCAAGGATGCACATCTGAACTCAACCCATACGTTTCTCTCTGCCCTGAAAGTCAGCAGGAGCTGTGTACCAAGACTTCTGATCCATTAACCCCTCACTAGGGTCCTCTAGCAAACCCCCAGGAGAGGCTCAACCCATTTCAGGAGCCAACCAGCAGCACCGCTGAAGATGTACCAGCAGGACCCACGTTACAGACTGACGCAGTGTCAAAGCAGATGCTTCCAGCATCCTAGTTCTTCAGCCCATCACTGACCATGGTTGCATGCTCGTGCAATCATGTTTCCCAGGAAATGCTCCTTTGTCCCACAATGCAGTGGCTGGTAAGAATTCCAATTCTTTCTATCTCTCTACATTCACAAGAAAAGAAAGGAGGAGTACAAACCCTAAGATTTGTGCAGCACCTTCAGCTTGGTCAAAAAGTTAAGAGTGCCAAGTGGTAGGAAACTGTCAGGGCAAGTGCATCCTCTGCGGATCAGGCACAGGGAGAGAAGAGAAGGAGCCCAGTTCTCCTGCCCTCCCCAGCGGAGAGGGAGCAGATGGGCAGCGAGGTAGCTCTGTCAGCAGTGCCCGAGGGGGGAACAACAACGGGGCAGGGTAGCGGAGGAGGTGGAGGGCGCAGCCAGGAGCGGCCGCGCTGCTTCACGGTTCAAACACATCCTTGCCCACAGCAGCAGCGCCGCCGGCAGCTGCAGGGCCACGCTGGAGGTTTTACAGGCACGACTCAGGCTGGAGGAGACGGAGCAGATGAGAGACCCTGGCACAGGGTAAACCATCTTCAGGAAAAAGCCTGGCAGCACAAAGGGAGCCAGCATCACTACACGGGATGGCGGAACGCTGCACCGCGGCCGAGTGCCTGGCAGGACTTTGCTCGTCGCTGGCAGAGGGAACCCCAGACAGCGGGAGTTTCCCAGAGTCTGTGACTCCGAGCGGGTTTCCATATCCACATTTCCGCAGCCTCTGCCCTCCCAGCACGCAGTCCGGGCTCCAGCAGCGTTCCAACCCTTTCTCGGAGGCCCACGCTCCCTCTAGCGCCCGGCTCCGCTTCCCTCAGGCCGGCAGCCTGCGCCCTTCCCTGGGCCTGCGCCCGGGCACCGATCCGCAGCACGCCGGGCTAATCCAAACCGATGCTATTTGGGGCACGCAGGCCCTGTGGTGCTCTGCAGAGCTGCCTGCCTGGCCATTGTGTCGCATGTTGGAATAAAAAGGGGAAAAAACACCGTGACAGCCTCAGTGTCAGGGCTGTGCCACTCGTTTCAGTGGGAGAGCAATCAGGTCTCCTTCAGCACTGAGAGGGAGGAACAAAAGTGAGATTTGATAACTCAGCATCCATATTTTCTTACTTTTATTGCATGCTGTGACTCCACTGGTTATGAAGGCTGGAAATTGACACTAAAGTTTCCATGGCAGATTATTTATCAAATATGTTTACACCCACACAGCCACGTTCTACAAACATGCAGCAAATTTTCTTCAGTTGCCTCAGTTTCATAATACCCCATAAAGGCAGGAAAGGAAATACTTCAATGTTCTCCTTTTGCATGGAGGAAATATTAACAACAATGGAGCAACTCTCCCTGAACATTAGGAGAAGGTAGGATTTTGGAAATTGTTTACTTTCGATTCCTACACGGAGTTTAAACCAACCAGGAAGCTTGTATGCCAAGGTGTGACCGCAGCAAAGTATATTCCAGCTAAGGGAAATTCCAGCTTAAAATTCCTCTTGGGCTCCACCAACTATTCACCAGAGCAATGTCCAACATGGCTTACAGTGTGGGTCAAACTCCCACAGAGTAGCTCTCCCAGCCACACAAGAGACAGTGAAAGGCTGTGCACCAGAGAGGAAAAAACTCATCTGCCCACAGTCCTTCCTGTGGCTGTAATTCAGAAAACATGAAGGGCCCACAGGTCTCCTTGCTGTACTTCTCCATGTTTTCTCACCTCTCTATTCATTTCTCTATCTTACTTTTCGCTGCTTTAAGATCCTCCAGGTTGAATTCTCCCCTAGAGTAAAATAGCCTTAGATCAATCCTATATCAATTTAAGGTGATGATCCAAATAAATACTCTGCTGCTTTGTGGAATTTATGCAATTATAGAATTCAATGCTTCATAAGGAACATGTCATTTAATTCACTGTCTCAACTGAGGCAGGTTGGATTCAACACCTTCAAACACAGATTCTCAATGGAAGATAACCTTGACCAGAGCCCAGCCAAACCCAAGCATTAACTCCACAACTGACAGGTCCCCTGCAATGTCCTCAAAGCAGCCCCAACCATGAGGCCTGGCCCTCAATTCTGGAATGAATCTGGAATTGTGCGAGTGCTGACTGATGTAAGCATGTACTGCTCTCTGTTCTACCCACAGACATCCAGGGAGCTCAAGGAGCATGACTACAGTATGACTTGAGTCAATTCTTGACTGTTTGCAAGACTGGTTTCCAGTATTCTTCAGTGCAAGTTAACACTGAAGATCTTTGCCCTTAACCTGTGCTTTTCCCATTAGACAACACTGGTCTCCTATGTTTTCTAAAACCCCTACTACAAACACAGCTGTAAATCTGGAAACTCTCAGAAAGTTTCATCTCCCTACAGCCTTGCCTTCAAGAAAATATTTGTTTCATATCACCTCCCTTTTGAGAAAAATCTCTCCTGCTTAACATAAATTATCTGCTCAAACCGCTTTTCAAAAGACTTCATCATCTAATTGGATGAATGTTTTCCATTATGAAAAAAAGAATTAAAGAATCACATAGCTTTTTCTATTTGCATTTAATCCACTTTGAAAGCTTAGCCACAAGTCCTAGGGCATCATGGCAAAGTCTGAGTAGTGAGGTCTGAAGAGAAACTGCTGATAGGCACCTCAGACAGGAGCAGTTCTGTTACTGAGCTTGGAACTACAAGAACATCAACAGTTTGCTGTGCCAGGCAGGGAAACGGCCCAGGGAACCTGCCAGTTTCCTGGGATTCACAAACAGTACCCAGGTCCAAACATCAAATTGACAGTCTGGAGAGAAACAACACAAAAAATATTTCCCAGATGCCTTCTCCCTGGTCTACTAACTGAACACAACCACAAAAGTAGTTGCCACGCTGATTTAATTTTGACTTCCTATCTTCTATTTAAACATTAATTAAAAATGGATTGGCAAAGTACTGGAGAAGGACTTTAGTAGCAAGCTACATTAATAAAGGTAGAGGAAAAGTAGAAATGCATAAAGACATTTTGCCAGAGTTGGCCTACCTTCAATGGCAACAAGACCATAGCATACGCAAAAGCTATTTGAGAACAAAACAGTCTAGAATAGAAATTAAAATATCTGCCAAAGGCAGCACAATTAATGTGGTTGCTCTCTCACCATTTTTGCATTCTAGGAGTAAACATTTTAGACTGAAATCCAGCTGGACTTTTGGAGCAGTTGCCCGTGGCTGACAACTAAATGCAGCTTTGCCTGCCTAAAGATTTCCCTTCCTCCCTTCCAAGCATAGCAGTCTATTTGGAATTGCAAATATTGCCCATCACACACCGCATTGCAAGGCATCTTAATGAAAAACTACCTGGCACAGAGTGATCCCATTGGCCTCCCCAGCTTGTAATGCTCCATGGGAGTGAGTAATGTCTCAGCATCCAACCACCAGTACATTAGCAGATCACACCAGAACCCTGCCAAAAGCATTCAGAGGAATCATTCCCGGAAGAGACAGGCTTCCCTGGGAGAACTTGCATAACCTGCTTGTCACTGCCAGCCCCCAGATCTTGACAGGGCAAAGAAAAGGGATCAGTGATAGCAGAAGGTAAAGAAAACCCATCCAGAGCAGAGTGGTTCCCATCAGATCATCATCTTTACATGAGTCTTGAAAATCCCCAAAGACCTTCTGGTACCTTGCTGCAGCACTTCCTTTGAGAAGAAACTTTTCCTAATGTCCAGTATGACATATGTTGAGGCTGTTAACACATATTAATACCTATTCAACCAAAAAGATAAGCTGCATCTTCTAACTCTACTTCCAATGTCTGTAAGCTACTGCAGCATTATTAGCCTCCTCTTTATTACCTTGTCCCAAAGGCATCTCATATTCCAAGTCTTGGGGTGAATCTGGAAACCACATTAAATCTAGAAATGACAGTCACAGGCTGACTGGACAAAACAGTGCAGCATGGCTGCCCAGACAAAAGCAGGCCCCAGTCCAGTGTCTGACCAGCTCTCATCCTGCCTTTCCCAGTTTTCAGAGCCTGGATCATGCTGTAAGCATCCATGCAATTGCATGGTTTGCACAAGCAGCATCTGCATCATTGAAGCACACCAGACTTCCACTGGTTTATCTTCTGCACTGTTGTACTACAATGAGATAAAAAAATTGCATTGCTGACATTTTTCATGTAGTATGAAAAATCCAACCCCTAGGATCATAGAGGAACTTGAGCTGACTGCAGCACCCTGCAATATACACATGCCTGAGACAAATGCCCTCTCCTGCTCGTACTGGGGCATTATAGTGAATTCCTCATCTTTATTCCAGAAGTTTGGGAGAATTTATGCCAGAATTTGGGAGATGTCCCTGTCCATGACAATGAGGATTGGGACTAGATCATCTTTAAGATTCCTTCCAACTCTTAATATTCAACGATTCTGTGGAGTTTGCCTCTGGTTACTAAAAAAGGCAAAGGTGTATATATACATGGGATAGCTAAAGCATGCAGTGATGATAGCTGCAGCATCTCCACAGATAGTGGATTGAAAATGTCTTCCAGAGAAAGCTAGAAATGTGCATCTTTTCTTCTCATATTGAGAAAAACGCCAGCCACAATGCTACAGAATTTGTGGCAATTCCATCACAGAAAAAGCATGGAAAAAATTAAGTACTTTCTATAAACAGCTACTTTCATCAGAGGGACAGCTCTGAAACGTAACAAAAACAGTTCCCATTTCCCGTTCCACCACTGACCATACCAGGAGAGCAATCCTAGTAAGTGTGTTTTATTCACTGTAGCTTCTTGGAATCTCTTGGAAAATCTACTATCAAGAAATGAGATCGTGAGATTTAAAACTGTAAGAGCATTAAAGGTGCTGCTACCTTTTTTTGCATATCCTTATCTTAGAAATCGGGGAGAGAGGAAGGAAGAAAAGATCATATGAGGAACCAGATCATCTTCACGAGAAGGTTGGAGAGAGCATCTGATAAGCAGAACAAGGAAAAATTTCATGCACTAACATAAACATCTAGAGAGGAAAAACAAGTGTAGAACTCAAAACTGCTCACTGAATTTGTACACAGCATATGTGTTCAGAGAGGAATGCTTTTGGAAAAAGAATGGTTTGCAGATCTTTTGGGAATAACAGTATTTTTCACTAAAAATTCTCCTTTCTTTAGAAAAGCCTTGGCAAGAAAACGTTTTATCTGATCTCTCCAAGGTCCCTCAAGAGCTTCATGACCTTGCTCAATAAATGCTTCTATTAGGGCAGATTGATACTTGAAGCCCGAATGGAAGTCTGCTTTTTCCAATATCAGACCCATTGAATTAAACCAAGTGCCCTCCATAAGAACATAGAGAACACAAACCTCACTTCTACACAGAGTAGCATTTTTGTATTTTCCTAACGATTTTCACTTCAAGATCCTCAGGTATTGTACAAAGCAGAAATGAATTCTGCTCCACACCACCACTTTGTGGTAGCTAAGTAGTACTATCCTCGTTTAACATGGAAGAGGAGATCCAGAGAGGTTAATTGTCTTTCCTAAGGTCACAGAAAAAGCCTCTGGGCAGGACAAAGCAGAGAACCCAAATTCCCTGATCTCACCAGCTTTTTGCCTCTATCATAATCCTGACCTCACTAGCTGCAAATACAGAAAACAAAAGTTTGTTGCCTGGAAGGGATTATGCTTTAGTAAGTTAAACTGTGATTTCAGGGACATGTGAGAAAAGGGGGATAGGAGATTCACAGACACTTGCTTTTAAAATAACAATAATTAAGAAGCAGAAGGTTTTAACATTCTAGGTAACAAGATTTCCAGCAGCTGCAAAGACCTCCCTTTTGTGGAGTGTCTGCGGATCTTTGCAAATCCATGCAGTTTTCAGGAATACCCCACCACTAAAGCACAAAACTTGATTGATCATGTTTTTAATAACACATAAGTGACAAAAACTGAGCTTTTGAAGTCTGTTCAAGTAACAGAATTGGTAAAAGCAAGCTGTTTGCCTCTTTACTGCTTTGGGAGCCTGAATGCAATAACATACAGACACATCCTACCTATTCTACTAGGTCAACTGAAATAATCATGACATGAGTTAATGTCTATTGTCCATTTCCAACACACCTTCCTGCTGCTTTACATCTCCTGTGACCTAAGAAAATTTATGCTTTGTGATGTGGGGCTGGGGACCAATGTGGCTGGCAAAAGAAGCCACACTGTTTGCCTGAGTGACCTTGGGCAGATTGCTTCATGTTCCTGTGCCATGGACACACCAACAGTAGAATTAGGTAAAAACTGAGCTGCAGCAGAAAAACAGGCATTGGATTCAGCCTTATGTGTTAATTAATGAAAGAACCCAGGTTCAAGCATATAACTTTCCCTCTACACAGTTAAAAAAAAAAATCAAATTAATTACTAAATGCAGTATGTTTTCTGCAAAAGACAGAAGAGAAAAAGTCTCAGAATGCTAGATCTCATATTAGGAAAATCACAAAAAGATAACATTAGAATTTATTGTCACGCTTGCTTCTCCTTCCTACAAACACCACCCTGGCAATAAACACCAGCCTTTTGCTTTAGCTTGTGCTTTTGAGTTGGAAGATTTCAATGCATGGTATCCTGAGGTGCAAAATCCTAATGGCATGCCATGAACAATCAAGGTATTTTCTTTCATTACCCTTCTCAGGCACTTAAAGAATAAGGAATCTAGTTATTTAAATAGCATGTTTCTGTGAAAGAAGAGGAGGAGAGTGAATTTTGTGAAAATCACTTTCTGAGCTGTGCATTAGAAAAAAATAACCTTTCTTTCCCCTGCAAATGCCTACAGAATGAGTTTTCATTGCTACTTTAAGCAGAAATACTCAAAATTATTGGAAATCCATGCTGGGAAGGCATGGGGGAGGCATTTAAGCTTCTTTTACTCAACACCCTTTGATTCAGCATCAAAATGAAACAAAAGAGAGGGCATATAAGTTGTTTTCTTCAGTACATGGCATGTTATGTTAAAAATAAATAGTCCTAGAGACAAGTGTAGTGCTGAAATATACCATACAGCTGTTTTCTCTTCAGTGTTTGCTTTCATCTTTAATGAGAGTGAAATTCATGTCTGGCAAACACAACTGCCTTTAAAATTTGGTTAAATCAAAGTAACATCTACATTGCTGTCAGAATTATTGCCTAAGTAGCAATAAATAGACAAAAAAATTCAAAAAAATAGTTGAATTGCACATTAGAACCTATAGCTGATGCACAGATAGAGATACAGATAGATAAATAGGTAGACTATTTGCTTTTTCATAGCTAGTAAGTTCCATGAAGAATGTATCTGAAAATGCAACCAATCTGCTTTATGCTGTTAATTGCTTTATATTCATTTCCAATAGTGGCAAAACAGTAAAAGAGGCATTTCCAAGGCAGTGACAAGCTATAATAATCAGAATAATGGGAATATTGTCATCAGACATAAAGGTTTCCCAGAGTCCTTTAAATTGCATCTGTTCCCGGACTACATGAGAGTAGGAATGATATTTCTGATATCAAGTCAAAAGAAACTTCAAGTTTTGTCCACAGCCACCTGCCGGGCGTTGCAGAGCAGGTGTGAGGGAGGGTCCTGCACTATCATGGCACAACGTGTGGGCTTTTGGGACATGCCCTCTATACATGCACACACACAGTCCCACAGGCTTCCAGGGACACCTCAGAGACTCGTTATTATTGACTTCGGGGAAAAGGCGTGAGATGCCACGGATTTTTTTACAAACTTTCCACTCTGCTTGCGCTACGTGCCTCCCCTCAAAGCTCCTTGACGTGCTGTGGGGCTTTCCACCCCTTAATGAATTAATGGGATCTCTCTTGCCTCCAGCACTCACAGCGGGGCACTGGAGGGCTTTTCCACCAGCCTTGTGCATCATACATCCCAGGCAGGGAGGCAGCGAAGCGTGCCACGGTGTTTATTACAAACGGAGAGACTGAGAGTGGGGGTCCCCAGGGCAGCGGCACACGGGACATGCTGGAGCGCAGAGCAGAGCTCTGGGGCCAGCCCGGCCCTCCGGGGCGCTGCCCGGGGATCGCGGCTCTGCCTCCGGGGGCGGGGGCAGAACCGTGCTCCCACTCCCCTTCACCTTTCCCCAGGAAAACTTTTCTCCTGCGGCCGTCGCTCCGTGCCCCACTCCCGCTGGCCATAAGGGCACGGTGCCCGCCCAGCGCCCCTCTCCTCCCCGCAACCCCGTCCCGCCGCTGCCCCGGCTCCCTCCCCGCCAAGCGCCGCCGGACCGGAGTGGGTCGGGTCGGGTCGGGTGTGCGGGGCGGTACTCACGCTGCTGTTGTGTCCGGACCAGTGCACCATGGCTTGGTTGTGCGCCGCATCCCCAGTGAGCGCGAAGGTGGTGCTGCTCAGCCTCGGCTCCTCGGCCCCTCGCGGCCGCGCCGCTCTCCCATCCTCCGGGGGCCCGCGGGGCTGAGCGCGGCCGCCGCGCTGCCCCTCGGCCGCGGGCACCTCCCGGACGCCGCCGGCCGGCAGCGCCCGGCGCCCCTCGGTGCTCCGGCGGGTCCGCGGCGCCGCCGGGCCCCGGCTCCCGGGCGCGCCGCCTCCCGCCCCCCGCCGCGCGGAGCGCCGCTCCCCGCGGCCCCGCTTGGCCCCCCGGCTCCGCGCCCGGCACCGGCTCCGCGGCGGCCGCCGCCCCGACCGAGCCCCGCGCTCGGCCGCCCGGCCAGCTCCGTAATCCTCGCGGCGGCGGCGGCGGCGGTTGTCGCTGCTCCTGCCTAAGGCGAGACGAGGAGGACGGCCAGGAGGGCGATGGAGATGAGCAGGATCTGCAAGTTATTTCGGCGCCGGTGCAACACCAAGAAAGAAGTAAGAACCATGTCCAGGCGAGAAAAATGGTGTGGCAGGTCGGAAAGCAGTTGGTCCCCTTCTCCATGCCTTTGCGGAGCGAGTCGGGGGGCTTGCAGAGGGAGGGGGGATGAGGCGCTGCGTTTAGGGCTTTTTTTTTTTAGGAAGAAAGGGGCCGGATTCTAATTATAATATTTATTATTTGCAAAACGCGCCTCTTTCTCTGGCTCTTCTTCTTTCTCTTCTTCGCTTTTCTCTTGACTCTTTCTCAGTCTCTGAGACGATGACCATGAGGAAAAAAAAAAAAAAAAGAAAAAAAAAAAGAAAGAAGGGGGGGGAAAGGAAAAAAACTCTCCCCGGTTGTTGGATTCTGTTCCTTACTGTTGCTGGATATTTTTTTTTTTCAAAAGTGCTTTTCAGTGAAACTGTTCACGTTCAAGGATTTGATCAAGTGAGAGGGTACCACCACACGGGGGGAGGAGCCCCGAGCCTTGCCAAGCCGCCGCCGCCGCTGAAATACACCGCCGAGTCACCCGCCGCGCCGCGCCGCGCCGCCGGGGGCCGGGAGCGGGGCCGGGGGCGGGAGCGGGACACCGCGCTGCACCGAATCAGCTGGAGCATCACCCAGCCTTCTCTCCTGATTTGGTATGTGTGCTCCTGGCCGAGAGAAAGCAGCCGTCATTCCCCGCTTTTCCTGATGTGTATGTACATAGACTCGTGTTTACAGCGCTGTGGGTGCTCCTCGCCCTGTGTGTGTGCGTGTACACGTACGCACAAAGGCTGGATGCCAGCCACGGGTACGGGGGCACGAGGGAACGCAGCTGGGATGAGCGGCTCTTGGGTGCCTCCCGTGTGTAAGAGCGCACCCACGGACCCGGCCATCCAGCAGCATCCCTCCAGAGCCGGCTCCGTGCCTGTGGATGTGCCCGTCCCAAGCGCAGCCTCCCGGCCGCGGGAACTCACGCGTGTGCGTGGGAATCCCAGCAACCTTGCCACGTCCAGCAGGGGAGACTGGCAGGATTTGTGTGGGGCCAATAACGAAGAAAGGGCAGTGTCTGCAGGCAGCTCCCTGCAGCAGCATCTCGGGACTGTGTCGGGAGAAGGAGCGAGGGGGATGTATTTCTTTAGGTCACGGCAGCGCAGCACTCCCGCTCCCATCGTACGGATGCATTCCCCCTGGCCAGGACACCTGTTTTCTGCTGGCAAAGCTCAAGAAGCCTTTGCAGCTTCAGCCCCCGGACAAGGTGTGAGTAATGGCAGGCTGTGAATGGGAGAAGGAGGCTGCTGCCGCCTCCCGCGGCTGCGGGGTGTCCCTGTGGGTCACCCTTGTCATCGCCATCTGTGCCAGTGCCACGTCCCTCCGGACCGATTCATTGCAGCAACACGTCGGCAGTTTCTCTTCGGATCAAAACCACGGTCGACCTTCTCCCGTTCTACTCCTCCCTTTGAAAAGTGTCGATAATTAGCGATTTTTTTAATCGTTCCACCCTCCTACTTCCCGCATCAGCCATTCTTTGCCGTCCAAAGACGGATCCACCAACTACGCGGCTCCCCCGCGGTCTGCCCCCTCCCCACCGCCAGGCCCGGTGCAGGGGCGGCTCAACACTTTCTCCCGCCTATCGCGGGTCTCCCAGCCCGGCAGGGAGCGGGGGACAGAGGCAGGACCGGAGCTGGCACTGCCCGCACTGGGGAGCGGGGAGGTTTCTGGCCGGCTGCTGCCCGGCGCTTGGTCAGCGCCTGCTGCAGAGCGCCCGGCCCGGGCTGGGGGGTCCGTGCAGCCCGGCTGCCGCAGGGGAGCGAGGAGAGAGCCGGAGGAGGGAAGAGGGGCTACACACAGCGCTGCCTGTTGCAAACGGGGGCAGCGGTCGCTAAAGGGCTGTCCTGCAGGAGTGGGAAGAGGGGCCGGGTGGCAGCCGGTGCGCACAGAACAGCGCTGACAGCCTCGGGAAGGTGGCGGGGGCCGTACCCACAAACGCGGCCCCTTATTAGCCTCAATTCCCAACGCAGAGAGGGAAGGTGGGAGGTGGGGGTAGGGGAAGCGAATCACCCACTCCCAACGCAACGGATGGTATTCCTAGCTTGGAATCGGCTCCTTTTGTACTGTGCTGCCAAAATGTTTAGATGACATTTTATTTGTGTGGGAGCAGTGACGTGGGCCTGAGCCAGAGCTGCTCCACAGAACCTCAGGCAAGGGGATTTCACAAATTGCACACACTCGTGGCAGGCACTACCCTGCATGCGCAGGGACACACCAGCCTTGAGACTGCACACTGCTGCTGCTTGTAAGCAACCAGCAGGGTGTGGGGAACAGGAAGGACCCCACTGCCCCTAAACTCAACTGCTGCATGAACAGTGTCCCCAGGTCTGTGGCATTAGCAGCACACATGCCACCCCAGTGTCTTGCCATTGCTGTGCACTATGAGGAGAAGCACTGCCCACCTAATGCCATCCTCTAGCATTGAGGCTGCAGCTGTGACAGGCAGAATTTATTCTTAAATTATAATCAAAGTTTCTGCAGTGCCTCTGGACCCAGCAGCAGCTCACTGCTGCTCCTGAAGGTCTCTGTACATCCAGAATCCCAGGCGCCACATAGTAAAAGCTACTGTGGCGCTAGCAATTGCCACTACTTAGCCAGTCCCCTACAGTGCAGTCCACCCAGTCCCATTTAATCTCTCAGCCTTCCTGGACACTGCTTAGGACCTAGTCCTTGTCCAGATCCTGATCAGTCACTCCTTTGTGCAGCAGCAACCTTGGCCAAAGCCCACCCAGACCAAGACAGGATTTGTGGGCACATCTCATTTCACAAATCCTGCCAGCACAAAGCATTTTTTTGTGTCCACCACATCACTCTTTGTCACCACAAGAGCCCAGCTGTGCTGGACATGGCACAGAATGTGATGGTGGACACTTGCATGCAGCCTAACACTTTATTTAGGACAGTACTTTCACCATTCCAATAGCAGGTGTTTTCTACCCTGCAGACTGAAGAGCCATTCCTTGCAATCGCCTCTGTGAGTGTCATCCTCACCTGCCACACTCGGGGATAGTCCCAGACATTCAGTACTGACTATGTCAGTGAGATTACCCCAAGCCCTAATTTCTCAGACAGACACCCACAGGAAGCTCTGGTCTTTCTGAAGCAAATTCTAAAATGCCTTCATCAGTGCCTGCTTATTGCTGTTAGATAACAGGATGCACAGCTGGGGGAGTCCCACTGATGATGTGGGACTGCGTACTAGAATCTCCCCGCTCTGCCTCAGCAGTGCCAGAGAGCAGCAGCCGTGCTCTCTCGTATCTTTCCTTCTCCAGAAAACAAAGGTAATGTGAGCAACACCCCCATCTCCTGCACGATTCGCGAACTGCGTGCCCATGGCCAGCACACAGAAAAAGGGGCTTTTCCAGTTTATACCATCCCTGTTGCAGGAATAACAGATTTGCTTCAAAACCTGGCCTCCTGCATGACAGGGTGACAGTGAGGATGTCATCTGACAACCCCAGATCTTCACAGTCTATATGCAAGAATAGAAATGGAATAGTTCGACGCAGTATCCATTACAGGCTGTTTTAATCCCTGATCTAATCCATTATGATCTGCTTTAATCCCCACCCAGCTGCAAACATCCATTCAAAGAAGCAGGGGTTGGTATTATATTCTGTTGGACCATGTTGAGTTTTAATTGATGTAGAGAAAACCATATGCCCTAACACCAGGCAATGCAGAGGATTTCTAAGTAAGTAAGTAAATGTTCCGGAAGGCAAATTGTGGCACAAATACAAAGTAGCAGAACATGCCTATAACCGAGGGGGAGCTGAGTTCAGTTAAGGAGAGAAAAGCAATTGGGGGAGTTATGTTTGTTTGGAGGGGGTGATTTGGATGGAAGAAGACTAATGACACTATCTAAAGAAAGAAACAAATAGAGCCTGGCAATTGCCAAAGCCTTCAAAAGCAGCATTGATTATTTGGGTTTTTCTTTTTTTTCTCCTTTCCTATTATGTGAATTTCATGTGGGAAAAAAATAATTATGAAATGTTAAATTCTGTCACACATATCAATAACTTCATCATCCCTGCCTCCGCTGTTGATTGTAGATCTGCTGCCCAGTACCCCAACCCTTCTGTTTTGCCCAGCTCTGCCTATCCTTGCTCCATGTCCCTCTCCTCCTGCAGGATTGCACACACCCAGAGCATGTCTCCCAGTCACTATCCCCTCAGGAAATTTCTGAGTGGGAGCTGGAACCTGAAAGAAAGGAAGAAGGGTTAGGTAAGAGATCATAAGAGGAAAATTTAGAGAGGGGGGAAAGAAATTAATGTCCCAGCTACACTGCACTCTTTTCACACACTCACATCCTCCCCTGAAGGTCTCCTGCACTACTCAAGCCCTCCCAAGGGAGGAAATCCCACACATACTAAAAGAAAAATCAATGCTTGCTCCAGTTAAATTTAACCTATTTATTATGTGTGAGACCAGTCACTGGAAAACAAAGCAGCTCTGTGATAATGCTGTCTTGTTTACCAAGGAAAAGCCTGAATCTACCTAAACAAAAATCATTAAAAGCTGAAGTATCCCTGTACCCTCAGACAAAGTGTCACCTGCAGGCAGGGCCTCCGCCATTTTTGCTGGCACAGTACTACCCCATTATGGAACAGATTTTCTCTGAGAACAGCCAGGCAGGGTGTGCAGCAGACAGACTGACTGAAGCACAGCAGGCCTGTGGCACTGACAGACCTGCTGCAAAGCTCCTGAACAGGGGCTGCAGAAAACTGCAGATGCTGCAAGAGGGAGTCTGGTTTCTGCACTGAAAATGAAGTGGGAGTCCAGCAGCCCAGCACAGGAGCCAGAAACACAGGTGCCACATAGCAGCACACCAGGGGAGGTGTTTTACACAGCCTGGATCAAGGCTTGATCTCAGCTGATCTTGGATTAGGGTCCTCACAAAGTAGATCCCCTTTACTGCATCACAGCACCAGTCTCTTTGATCAACACCACTGGCACAGCACCCCAGAGCAGGAGAGGGAGCCACAGGCCATGCTGGGACTGCAGCAGGTAGAGGCTTAGCAGAATGAAGAACCCCTTCTGAGAATCTACCTCGGGCTCCCCAGCATGAGCAGATGTCATGTCAGGTTTTGTGACCAACCTGACTGCATCCCTCCTTTTGATTTTATCTATCTGAACACAGTATCTCTGGGAGACAGAAGAGCCCCTTTCCTTCAGGGATGCTCAGACAGCTGCACTCTCTTCACTCACTGATAAGGCTGCCCAAAAGGTGCACAACCTGCATGGTGCAGGTAAGAGACTCAGCAAAAGACTCAGAACAGGCAGGGGTGTTTTCAATTTTCTGGGGAAATTCAGCAGGTTTTAAATCATGCTTCTAGTTAATGTTGGGTTTTGTTGTTCATCTTAAAGCCAAGATAAGAAAAGCCCCTTCTGCTGATAATCAGCATCATCAGGAATGCCAAAGAGCTTATCAGAATGGAATGAGTGCACAGATTTGCAGCATATACAAAGATAAATTGTGCAGCACACAAGTTCATGGTGTTGAATTCACTGTATATTGGAGGTTCCATATGTTTTTATCTTAGAGATTCCAGTCAGAAATACAGAATCCCCCATCTCCCAGATTTTGAATCATTTAGGACCACAGTGAGATGCTGGACTTTCAGAAGCATTTTCCAAGTTTTTGAAAATATGATCCTTAGCATTACTTAGAGAGCTCTGGATCAGGACATTTAAACCTTCAGCCCCTCTTTGTCTTCTGAATTCAATGAGCTTATCTAAAAGCTGGGTCCAACTATGCCACATATTATGAAGAGAGGACGAATAATGGCTTAAGATGTTACAATATCTAAGAATACTCTATGAGTACTGAGATACCCCATTTGGAGAAAAGCTGATTAAAACCAGAAATGTGGCTACTGTTCATTAGATCATTGATTCAGGAAGACTAAATGACCCTCATTTCCCTTCCTGTCCCAAGGTATGTCTCAGAGTTGCAGGTTCCCTGAAGAAAAGGAATCTTCCTTACTGCTGGAAATGTTGTGCACCTGTCATCAGCTTTTCATTTCTGGTTGTTAATGAAGCCTCATGCCTAAGAGGGTTTAGGATTGGCTTTACAGCCACCAAAAGGGAGAGCACAAATACTGCCTTGCTGTGCAAATACGATCTTTGTGAACGTGAAGCCTCCCCTATGCTTGTTCCATTCCTGCAGAAACAAGACCAAAAAATGACAAAGTGCCTTTCCCAGCCCACAGAGCACACACTGGGAGAATGAGGCTGACATGGTCAGTGACACGGCAACAGTTCTCTCTCTTTCTAAGACTCTGTTCCCTCCCCAGTTACCTTTTCCTATTTTTTATCTTCTTCCAGACAAATCTTTCCTTCTTCTACTCTTCCCTTCCCCTAAGTTTGAGATAGACTTAGAAGGGGAAGGAGCTGGTATTGTTTCTCCTCTATTCAAGCTAAAAAGTGATTTCTCTGTGTGCGAGTGCACAAAGGCAGAATTTTCTTAGCAAGCTAGAGAGAAACAAGTCTGGCAGCAACCCCAGCCAGCTTTGATGGTGGGACTTCACAGGAGGATGTTGAACCTGCAACAGCTTGGTGCTCTTTTCTCTTCCACAACAAACATAATCTTTTAAGATTCTCACCTATGGCTATTTCCTTCCCTTCTTTTAAGAAGAACCCCAAACAAGAGGGAAATTGAACTACAGCACAGAGGAAAGACTTTATACTAGTCAACATGAAGGGAAGCTTGTATACTTAGCACAGAAGAAACAAATCAAGAAGGAAATAAAGAAAAATAACGCAAAACTACAGCAGTAGGTAGCTGGCTGGAGGCAGGTGTTTCTTACCAAGCCAGTCCTGGCAGTCCCCAAATATCCTGTGCATTGAATCAGCAACAACTAACTCCTAAAAGGAGTCAGGTTAAATCAAATATCATGTAAACAGAGATTGAAACATTTGAAGGGGAGAGTCTCAGGCAAATGTGTGCTCCTAGCAGCTCTAAGACAGGAAGTAGGAGAGAATTAAGTGGCAGCTTTTACAGCCTTTGCTAGACTGTCTTGGCCAATAGCTTCAACTCACAGGGGACCAAGTGAAGTTTCACACCACCAAAGGAAATTAGGAAAGATAACACCATCCCCACAAAGAGAATAATGCACACAGTGTAATGAATGCTGGCTGGCAAAGGCCAGGCATCGCTGCTCTATGTATTTCCATGATAAAAATGCCAGTTACTAAATTAATATCTAAACTTTAGCAGTGCCCAGAGTTCCTGTCAGGCTCCAGGTAAAGGCCTGCAAATGCAGCAAGGAGACAATCCCCTCTCTGAAGTTTAGGTTATGACTTGAAAGCAGAGAACTTGTATGTTGTTTTCAAGATAGAATGAAAATGAGAACAGTTAAGGAGATTGATCTTCACAAAATAAAAATGTATTGGGGCAAATCAGGAAGTTTGTCTCTGAAAGGACAAGGAAAACCTGCACAGGGATTTATTGCAGTGCAAAGCCTGTCACAGGCAAGGGGTGGAAAGGCCAAAAACCTGAAAGGTTTGGGAAGGCTCAAGGGAACCTCTTCTCTTGAAAGACCACCTGACCACAACATTTGTTACTCCAACAGAGTGTATTTATTCTGTGTTCTACCAAGTGATTTAGCAGCTTCCTTCTTTTGTTAATAGTTTGAATCTATTCCTTAGCTTTGTTGCAGATGTCCAGGTTCCAGGGCAGTACTGCAGAGACCACCCTTGTCTTTTCTCCCTTTTCTGAATCTGCCCAAGACTTGGCAATTTCAGGAACAATGTCAAGAGGGTTAAAATTCAGGGACACAAATGAAAATGCAGTTAACAAGTCTGCCACATAAAAGATCCCGATGCTCATGATGCAATCTGCAAGGGGTGAACGTTTTTCTTTGGGCTTCCTGTGCTCCACGGCTGCGATAACGCACGGCAATATCGTTAGCATTGATTTGCCGCAAGGTGCGTGTTCTACATCTGCAAGCTACCAGGGGAAATGGAGGGAGGCTCTCTCCTTGAAAGGCTGCAATTACTTAATTATCCAAGGAAAATGACATGCAGATTTAACAGCACAGGGAAGGGTTAGGACTCACTTCCCCCATTCCCAAAGAATACAGAACAACGCTTCTCTGCTACGTGATCTCCATGCAAAGCTAACGCTCCTGGTTTGGTATTATTAATTACCCAGCTCCTATTCACTGGAATTCAGAGGTGTTGATACTTTGCATCACCCCCAGCTATGCTTGCAATTCATAAATCATACTGAGAGGAGTTGCCAGGAGAGGAGAGGAAATACTAAAGGAAACTTGCAAGCATCTCTGAATAGGCAGCTGCTGCTCAAAGAGGCTGCATCCTCTGCAGAGAGTCAGATGTAAACCAGGATTAGAGCTACAAGACAGCAAGAGACATGCCAAAAGTGGGCAGGCAAGACAAAGAAACAATGCATTCAGACAGAAAAGGTAAAGGAAAGCAGATGGCCCTGGGGATTAACCTTTCATCTTCACATCCACAGGCTAGATCAGATCAGATGGTCTGATAAAAGCTCAAAGGCTCTATTATGATTATTAATCTGGAAGAGGTTGACTGTAGTCCAAACAGAGAGAAAGGCAGCAGTTCTAATGGTCAAACCAGCACTGATTTCCCTTCCCCTGGAATTTAAAACCTCTTTCCCAGTTTTCCATTTGTAAAATAGATCTGAAATTGCCTCACTTTATCAAAGGCAAAGTTCTGAACAGGGTTTTGGCCATCCCATACCTCCTACCTCTTTATACATTATACATTCCACAGGAAGTGTCTACTCCCCCTCCCCTGCTCATCACAGTAGCTGTGCTGAAACTATTGTGTCCTTTTCAAGGAATTGAGAAAGGTAAGTTTGATACCCAAGGGATTTCTCTCTTAGGCCAGTTAAGAGACTGATGACCACACCTTGTTATTGACCCCACTCAGCTGCCCTCTGGCTGGCAACAGAACAACATGGAATCAGATGTGGATGAAAAAAAAACCAGGTGGGGAGCATCTGGACCAGATTTATCCCTCTCTGTCAATCTCTCCATTCACAGGGTTGCCTTTTTAGGTTGGTTTTTCCTCCCCTTTTCAAAAATAATTTCAGAGTTACAAGCAGTTGATCCTTGAAAGCAAGGTGTGTTGGAAAGGAATAGCAGCTTCTTGTAGGGCTCACAAGGTACCTCAAGGAAAAAGAGAAACTTAAAGGCACACAAGGCCTTCATTTGGCCACACAGTCTCTCAAGTTTAGTTTCGTTATTTTGAGGGAAGGAAAGAATCCCCTTCTCTTTCCTCCTTTCTTCATTTTGCAGTTTAACCCAGAGAAACTAAAGATTTTAGGTTGGTTTGTTCTTTCTCCATTGTGGAGTGTGTGTGTTTTCCCTTTCCTCACACCGCACCTCTTCAATTTGTTTTTCAGCCCTGGAAGCCTGACAACGTGGCAAAAGAAACAATGAAAGTAACACAGAAACAGAAAAATAAATCAGCTGGAAGTTATTCATTCCAGTGTTTTATAATATAATGAAGGGAAATAGAGACAAAATAGGGTTAAAATCCTCAAAGACCACTGATCTGAAATTCTGACATACTGAGATTTCTGGTCTTACTGTAAACCACAGAAAAGAGAGACAAAAAAATCACAAATACCTTAACAGAGGTAATATTATTCTCTTTAAATGTTTAAATTTGTCTTAAAAGATTTTTTAAACAAGGTTTTTTATTAAATGAAACCCTGAATTATTGCGTAAATTTTAGAAATAGCAGGTTTAGCCTGACACTTTGCTTTCTACAAGTGGATTTCTCATTACTACCATAATAGCATTTTTATGTTGCAATTAACTTTTCTCCTCCCAGTCTGAAGAGAATATTTCTTATTCTTCCTGCTAGACTTTTCTGCATATTCTCTTCATCACTGCATTGCCAGCACAGGAGATTCAGAAGTACTTTAAGCTGGCAACTAAAGAGTTTTTTCTGCTTAGGTCTGTCATTGAGGCCCACCTTTATCACACAAGTAGACACAGGAGGGAGCTCAAGCAACCCCATTCACGCTGAGGTTACATGTCTTCCTGCAGCAGCTGAAGTGATTTTATACCTTTAATTCTCAAATCAGGGTTCCTTTAGGTCTTGGACTTAGATCTCCGCATCTACCAGAACAGAAGTCTCCTTTTTTTAGATAGCAAAACAATTGATATGTGCTCCCTGCATACCAGAAAAAGAAAAATCTGTAGCAGCGTTGGCTGAACTGAGACCAGACGGCTGAAATCTTTGCTCACCAGATTTAGCAGTTGCAGATGTGGCTGCACACACACCTGCAATGTAACACTGCTCTTAGCAGTGCTGGCTGAACCCTCAGCTGCCTTTTCTGTTTACTCTTGCTCGTCTACTTCTTTCCCCTTGCTAGACCTCACAAAGAAAACCCTAGCAATTTCTCTTCTTTGGCCTCCTCCTATTCTGTCTAAGCAAAAGACATCTCCTGGGGAACAGAGAGCAGGAATTCCTTCTCTTCAGAGGATTTTTTTGTGCAGCCACCAAAGGTAAATCTCTTGAAAGTAATGCTCATTTACCCTTTATGATCCTTTCTACAACAGATTTCATCCCCCTTATTTTGTTCCCTTTCCCATCGTCCTTAACAGGAATATTTAATGGAATCATGAAATGGTTTGGATGGGAGGAGACTTTTGAAGGTCACCTGATTCCAACCTGCCTGCCATGGGCAGGGACACTTTTCATTAGAGCAGGTTGCTCAGAGTTCCATCCAACCTGGCCTGGAGCACTTCCAATTATGAGGCATCCACAGCTTCCCTGGGGAACCTTGCCAGTGTCTCACCAACTTTCATCATAAAAAAATTATTCTTTATGCTCAATATGAAATAGCCTCTTTCAGTTTAAAACTGATGTCCTTGGCCCCGTCATGACAGGTCCTGGTAACGAGTCTCTCCTGTGCTATAAATCCCCTTTATGTACTGAAAGGCTGCAGTAAGACCTTCCTGGAGCCTTCCCTTCTCCAGGATGAACAAACTCAACTGTTTCAGCCTTTCCTCACAGGACAGGTGCTCCAGCCCTCTGATCATCTTTGCAGCCATTCTCTGGATTGCTCCAACAGGTCCATGCCTTTCCTGGGCTGGGTGCTCCAGAGCTGGACACCACACTCCAGGAGGGGTCTCAGAGAGCAGAAACAAATGGGCACATTAACCTCTCTTGACCTGCTGGCCATGTTCCTTTATGCAGGTTGGCTTTCTGGGCTGCAAGCAGCATACATTGCCATCTTATATCCAGTTTTTCAGCACCAAAATAAAAATACTTGAAAGTGCCTATTTAACCCAAGTTCACAATCCTCATTAAAAATGAAGCAGTGCATGAGAATCCAAAATAAATTCTTACAGGCACCTGAAATGAATTCACTAAAGGGAGAATGTACAGCCATAGCCCTCAGCTACTATTGTCACCTGTTTCCCCATCACACACACGAGGTCAGGGAGCCCTGGAGGCAGCTGACACAATTAAATGAAGATTTGGATCAAATCATCTCGAAGTCAAACAACTATGAGCAGACACCAAGATTAAATGTTTGCTCATTTGCCAGAATATGGCCAAAAATAATTTTATTTTGGCACACATTTCTATAAAGAATAGAACAGGCACTGACAGTGTGGCCTATTATTCTAGGTTTTCCTTCTTTCTCTAACATCAGCAGTGTCAGATAAATTCTGGAGAGAAAGATAGTTTTGTTCTACCTTTTTCAAAAGAGGTTTTGGAGGATGTGATTATTTACTGTCTTTCTTTGCAGTTCTCACACTATGAAACCCAATTTAGGCATCATCTTTGCACACCAAAGCAGTAGTGATCTTTAACAGCTGCAGCATCAAGAATTAACCTGGATGCATTAGAAGAGTCCAGCAGAAATCACATGTCCAAGAGGACTTCATTAGATGTAAGGAAGATTATTGACTTTTATCTTCTTCCTTATTTCCCTAATTTCTGCTGCTCATGATGGATGCAGGGATGTGATTATTAGCAACTTTTTGCTGGGATGCACTGGCTGCTGCTAGTTGTCCTCTTTCCAGTTAAACCCATACAGAAGTCCCCAGCTGCTGCATTATCTTTCAGGCTTCTCATAATTTGCAAGGAGAGATCATTCTTCATCTGAGGGGAGAAAAAAACTGGCTTGATTTAATTTTTGATTTCTCCATTTCCCTTGCATCTAGAGGCCCAGTTTTCTAAAAGGCCTGTTTTTCTGCATTGAGATGGCGTGTTTTACATCCCTGAAGAGAGCAGACATTCCACATTACCATATGAGCACACTCAGTGGGGTATTGGAGTGCAGAATTCTCAGTCTGTTCCTCTGCCTCATTCATTACTGAGCAAATACCTCCACAATGAACCAGCAAGTTGGCAACCCCATCTGCTCTGAATACACCCTGCCACCAGAGGAGCCAACAGAATGTGTACGGCATTCTTGTCCCCTTCTTCCAGCACATCCCAGAGGGCTTTGCAAACTACATAAGTCTTGAATGGGAATGCAGGTTATACATTGATTTTTTTCAAATGACTCAAACAATTTAAAGTTAGAACAGGCTCAGCTGGGCAACTATAATAGTGTCAATGGCAAACTTAGCTAAAGAACCCAGAAATCTTGATGCTGTTCTGCTTTCTGGTCGGGTCTTCTGCACCTTAAATTCATTTCACTCACTGCTCTGAGCAGAGGTCTGAAACTTATTTTTGACAGGGACTGCATTTCACCTCTAAGGGGAGTTTCTCCTTATTTGTATGCTTCCTTTCCCAATTCTACTGCCTCAGAAGTCTCATTCTGTCCCAGACCTGCATATTGGCTTTCCACAACCCTCCTCATCTTGCATGGTGCATTGATCTGTTCTTGCTGAGACTGAACTGAAGGACACAGGTGCCTGCAGGAGTAGTATTTATGCTGGTTTGCATAGCAATGATTATAAAGTAAGTACAATCAGCAATTCCTTTGCAATATCTCCCAAGAGAAGCAATATTAAAGCCTAGATTGTTAAAATACTCTCACTAACAAAAGAGTTTCATACTGGAAACATATTTTTAAAATATCTGGGCACTGCTATTTAAATACAAGCTCCAGTCCTAACCTGGAGACACTGAAGACTCAAACACCCAGGATACAGTGTGAAAATAAAGCCATTTTATGACCACACAGTTCCCTGCCACACAGAACCACCTCCAGCCTCTGCTCACCCTTGTTCACAGAGAGAAGTTCACTTCTCTCTTCCAGAGACAGCACATCCAGGCACGCAAATCCCTGAAAAACCCAGTGGGGACTGCTGCACTCTGCTGCCTTGCAGGATGCTCAGGGCACCTGCCCTGGCCTCCCTGATTGTCACAAGAGCCACAAGGGAAGAGCAGTTCTCTCACAGCCACAGCAGCAGGGATATATCTGCCACCTGACTTCAACTCTTTTCTTTCTTATAGGGAAGAGATAATGCAAGGGAACCTGAGGAAGGTGAAGAAGGAGGTGCAAAGAGGAGGTATGTCTTTACTGGCAATCAGAAGCATGAAACTGCTCATTTGGTGCTTCTTTCCTCTTCTTTTCCTTCCCCAAGATTTTCTTTTAAACAGAATTCCCAGATGATGTCTACTTTTTCCTAGCTATTTTTTGTTTGTCTGTTTTGTTTCTCTAGAAGAGGAAATAAAGCTGTATATTTTCAGCTATATTAGTTATTGAGTGTTTTGCACTGTTTTTAGCAGAAAGGCTAAATGTTTATTAGAAAATATTTTGACAAAGGAGAAAACTAATTTCCAGCTAGGTCTAGCTATAGGAAAAGTGAGCATGGCTCACTGAGCCTGTAACTGTATCAAAGGTTTAAAAAGTGCCAATTTAAAATCTAATCCCAGCACCCTTGCATGAGTGGTCCTATTAAAGGGAGAACAAATTTACTTTTTTGCCTTCAGATTTATACTGGTTGTCAATATAAGCAAATGAGAATGAAAGAAATTCAGAACCACAGCCTGTTCTAAGCTGCTCCACTTCAAAGAAACTCTCCAGGAGTCAAAGGATGTACTTTTAATTAGCACTGGAAACACAGAGTTGAATCAAGAAGATATAGTTTTTAAGTTAACGAAGGTGGTATCATTTATACACTCCAGCATCTCTGAATCATACAATACATTTCAAAGACAACAGTTAGGATGCCTCCGTCATTATGCACTCATGGTAACTGCTAGGTATGCACTCACCTTCCTTTGATTAATGAGGTTCAATCAAAAAACTTCTCATGGTCACTCTACCTGAACATTGTATTTTGTAAGTATCCCAGCATCTTGGTGATGTCTGTGTGTAAGCATCAAAAATTCTCAATATTCCACCACTTGTGATATTTCCAAAGTAAACAACTCTTCCTCCATTGGGAAATAATATCTAGGCTAAAATAAAATTGTGAAATACTAAAAGAAATCTAGCCTCCTCCATATTAATCTTAAAACATTTATGATAGATCAAGGCATTGAATTTCCAGATCTAATGAGACTTTTGTGCTCTGAGGTAACTCCTCAATTTATAAGCGAGGAGAGTAGGTTTCACCATTCCTTGGCCACCTGGCTCAGAAAATCTATCTCATATTGTGTAATTGCAAAAATAGAAGCCAAATTATTTTTTGTCTGGTCCTGTCTATGCTAAATCTGCTTTAATCCCCTGTAAAGCCTCCTTAGTATGGACATAAATTACAATCACTATGACACCCTAAGCAATGAACAGGAAACTGGTCTGTGTGAAAATAAAACCTGCTGAGTGTCTATCTCTTGTGAAAATCTGGCTTTTGATGACAAGGAGAGATAGAACAGGACAGAAATTGTCTCTGAATCTTAGAAAATACGTGGCAGAACAAGATTGCTGACAACATTTTTTGAAGTAAGCCTAGCTTTCACATGATACAATCCACAATAAAAGTGGTCAGTGTTAGAGTGCATCTTGTATCCATATTTCTGGCCAAGTTGGTTTCTTACTGATGAATAACAATATTGAAGTAAGACCAGTGAAACCCAGAGCAGTAAGCACAGAGTCATGTTTTAAACAGACCAACAGTTCCACTTGAGGATAAGATCGCACTGCCCATGTGCTCAGTCCTTGAGAATACAATTTAAATAAGATCAGGGTCAATCTGTCTAAGCAATCCTCATACTTATTCCAGCCAACTTTCACATTGCTCCTGCAAACCAGCCCACACCTCAGTTTAGCAGCCCTCAGACCAATGCACTGTAAAGAGAGGTTCATTCCTCCACAGTCACTCTCCCAACCACACTGGCCCCAGTAACTGCTCTAAGCATTTCCAGATTTCTTCTTATTTCCTGTTTCCCCATTGGTTTCAAGCCTGCATCACAAATTCACAAAGCTCCTGTTGAGTTAACCTCAGAAAAAGGATCTTAGCCCAAAATGGGGTTTTCAACAGTTCTTGGCAGTGGCCTAAATTCAATTTCTTTGAGCAACTGTGACAAAATTTTACCAAAAGCTCTTTTAGGCATATCAGATAACCCCACTCCAACTCTGTATCAGCACTTTTCACTGCACTGCACTTTGACATCTTCTTTGTACTACAAATTACATGTATATTACAAATAATAGGCAGACTGTAATCCTACACCATTTCTTTGAGCCCTTTTTCTCCCCGCCACCAAAATACAGAGACAGCTGAAGTGCACAAAGATATTTATTCTCTCAGAAAGAGCAGCAGTGCTTTTATTGAGTAATGCTGGCTTGGCACAGGAGCTCTGATTAACTCCTATCATGTTAAGTCACGTTGTTTGCAAATTGCCTCCATTTCCCTCCCTCAGCCTCTTCACCAAAAAACCCCGAGAACATCCCACATATTCAAGAAAAAATGGTAGTATCAGTAAAGGAAAAAATTAGAGAAGTTTCATTCTCACTTTTTGAAGGGCACATGTTCCTTCAGAGGCAGAGACAGTAAGGTTTTCATAATATTTGCTGACCTGAAAAAAATACTGTATTTCTAGAAGTGTGAAGGAATTTTGTTCCATTAATTCATTTGCATTTCATCCCCATAAGATTAGGAACATAACCCTTTCTGTCTCCCCTGTCAGCTGACATTCCACATCATAGCTATGCTGAGGCCACTTGTCATGCCCCATTAAGCATTAGAGGACTTTGCTCAGCCAATACAAGTATTTAAAAACTCCCTAGAAAACACATTAATCAAGTGGATTCGCAGTTGTGTAAAATCAAAGTTTTTAAATGTACCATATTTAGTAGGCAATGGACTGTCAAGCACCTCCAGCATGCCAAATTGCCACAGCTCATTGCATCTCCTGGCTTATGAAGAACATGTAGAAGCCCAGAACAGCCCTTTTGATATGCCTACTTTTTCCATATTTTTCTTTCCTTAAAAAAAAAAAATCAAAGCTAAATTCTAAATATAGAAGCAACAGACAAAATTTAGCACAGAACATAACCTGAGCAGGATCATAAAGCCCATGTCAGATCACAGTGTGACTTATTCACCTGTGTAAGAAAACTAATACATATATTCACATGCCCCATAAAATTTATGGCTCTCATTTTAAAACAAAGGTGACAAATACTTGTGCAATTTAGAAAATGGACACTTTTCATGATTTAGCAGAGACACACACAGCATACTGTGTACCAATTACAAACTAAATGGCATGCATTCACTGGCAAATGGGAAACAGAAAATTATTTGCTTTGAATGTGTTGAATCATGAGAGAGAATTTGAAGTGGCACAGCGCAGAAAACATCTCCAGCATGCATTTAATCCACACAGATCAATGCTTGAGGCTTCACACATGAATTAGTGACCAGCACAACATCAAATACTCCTGGTCCCACGCCACAATAATAGCATTACACAGCCCAACAATAAAACATTCACCCATTCATTCACCAGTGGTTGCTCTGTGTTTGCTGTTTCTGGAAGCTCCCCAGAAAGATCTGTCACTTCTGAACTCACGTGTGTAATGTGCAGGGCATGGTCTCACCTTCAATGTAACTGGTTGTGGCCAATTTAAAAGTCACATGAGAAGGATGGGTAAAAACTCAGAGTTTAATGCTGGGAAGACTTGCAGTGGTTTTCCAGGGCATGCCTCTCTCTTTCCTCCTTTTACCCTCCTGTGGCATTGGAACTGCCCTGGGCAAGAGGCAGCAGAGTCAGGCTGTGTTGGGGGGTATTTAAGGCAATAACACCAGAAAGGCATTGGGACCAGCATTTGTCTCTGGGAGGTCAAGAGCTACTAGAACACTGTTCCTGATTCATTTCTGGCTTATATTGCCCAAACTCCATGACCTGTGAGAGAGTTGTAGCTAAATAAAAGCTCCACTAAACTCAAAGCAGTTACTCAAAATTTACACCAAGAGCTGAATCTATCAAGGCACATCCAAAGTATGTGCAGGTAAGAATAACATATGTGATTATAGGAAAGGCAAACACAGCAAAATAGGGACTTAACAAGGTGAATAATGAAGAGAAAGCAGCACTCAAGTTGTTGTTCATACCCTTCTACTTCTATGCAAATGAAACAAACCTGAATGCTTGCCTGAACATGAGGGTAAGAAATGCCATTCATCACATTTACTCCTCATCCAGCACCAGTTCCACAGCTCATCTTCCTGAAATGAGGTTGACAAGGGTGCTGAAACAAATAGAATATGTAGCCTACAGTTGTGTTTCAAACAGGAAAAGGTGTGCCCATCAGCAAGGGAGATGGCTTAGCAAATCCAAACCCCTGCAAAGAGAAAAAACATGCATGGAGTCTTCTAGAAGAAGAAAGTAAAACAGTACGTTTTTTAAAATCCCTGCAGAGTCAGGAGGAGGCTGGAATAATCCCACTGTCCTTTCTTGTCACATTTGAACTGAGTACAAGAAGGGCCTGAGGCAGAGCTACCAGCCAGGAGCACACCTCAGGAGCACAAACCTGAGGAGAGATGCTGCAGAGGTGGACAGCTTGTGGAGATGTGGGACCTCCCCACAGCAGCAGTGCAGTGTAACCCCCAGGTGAGAGGGAGAGAGATTGCCCACTGGACTGATGAAAACAGGCACACACACAAGATAATATCGGGGTGTTATTTAGTTCCACGTCTCCTTTCATTGACATCACTCTGGAGTTTGGAATATGACAAATATGAGACTGAGCTACCCAGGGCTTCTACTCATGACTTTACCCCCAAGTAAAGATATCAGCAACATCATAGGAAAAGACATTCCCTCCTCCACCAAAGCTCTAAAACTGTGCATCATTCTGAAGTAGAAGAATAATGTCACAGTGGTAAGAATTAAACTATACATGATGCCAAAAGGTGAAAAATTCAGCTTTGTATTATACATAACATATATATACAGTAAGGGTGATCCATGTAATCCTTCAAATCCCAGTCTCTCCCAAGTTCTGAAAACAAAGTCCCAGACCTCCCTACATATTTTGACAGAAATGGCAAATCACAGGAAAAAATAAACAAACAAACAAAAAAAAAAAATCAAGGGGGCAAGCTCAGTGCAAACTCAAGAAAGCCTCAGTCTTTTCCCTAGACTGCACTTTTCATTCATTTTGTCTTACAGCACAGTACAAATTGCTGAGCTAAAGAATCTCCTGATTTCAAACATAAAAGCACAGAGTAACAAGGCCATGGTCTGAAGGATCACTGCTTTGCCTTTCTCATACCCAGACAATCCTTGCTCTGTTCTGCACAGAGAAGGAAACTGTCCACCCTGTTCACACCACATCCTCCGGGACAGATGAGCACCCAACATACCGAAGTGGCTTCCCCCAATACACTCCCTGAATTTTTAGTTATTTAAAAAGAACAACAGCAAACAAAAGCTCAATTGTGAGTACATCCTGAACTTAAAATCATCTAGAAAAGACCTTCCTTCATTCCCTGCTGTAGCTTTTTTTATCGCTGCCAGCTACACCGCAGTGCCCTAGGGTAAGTCACAAAATTCTCCATTCTTTTGAGACAGGAATAGTTCAGCTTAGAGAAGGAGCCATTGTCCACATGACGAGATACATGTACCTGATGTCAGCACTGGGTTTGGGAAATAGGAAACCAAACAGAGAGAAGAAGAGGGAGAACTTCATTGTAATACAAATGCACCCACATCAACAGGATTTGGTTTAGTACTCTGGCAAGAGCTCCTTACAGAGGTACTGAAAATGCACTTAAAGATCTCACCACACCTGGGACTCTGTGATATTGGATGTGATGCAGAGACTGTCACTGCCAAGAACTGTTTTCATACTAAGCAGACCGTATAAAGAGTAGGAAGAGAAATGAATAATTTGTAGCCATCAAACCAGCACTGTCTTAAAAGAGCTGGAGAGCAAATGCAGATTTTATATTGTGCACAGAAGGAGCAGCAGCTATCAGACATAGTGCAAACTACCTGTGAGCCTGTCTCATGCATCCATGCTTAAAGAGCTCATACCAGCATAGCACATGAACCAGCACATCAAGTTAGGAATAAGCATTACACATCACAGTCTTCACAGAGTCATCTGGGGTTGTTGTAGCTGAAGTGCAGGACCTGGCAGTTCACCTGACTGAACCTCACACAACTGGCATTTCAATCCAGCATGTCCAGATCCCTTGGCCTTCCTCCTCCCCAGCAGGTCAGCACTCTTGCTCAACTCAGTGTTGTCTATAAACTTGGTAAGTCTGTCCTCAATCCCCTCCTCCAGACCATTGAAAAGAATATGAAACAGGCCTGGCCCCAGCACTGAGCCCTGGAGAGCACCAGTCCTGCCTGGCTGCCCACTGGGTGCAGCATCATCCCCACCACACAGGCAGGTTTTTACCCAGTGAGGTGAATTCCCACCCCTTCCACCTGCAGACAGTTTCTCCAGGAGAATGCTGTGGGAGGCAGGGTCAAGTGCTTTTCTAAAGCACAGGCAGACACATCTTCAGCCTTTCCATCATCCACCAGGCAGGTCAGGAGACAGGAGAACAGGTTGGCCAAGCAGGACCTGAGTGTCCCAACCCCACACTGGCTGGGGCTGATCCCCTGGCTGTCCCATATGTGCTGGGTGATGTCACTGCTCCATAACATTGCCCAGCTCCAAGGTCAGGGGCAGCAATGCTCCTTTCCATTAGTCCATCTGTCTGATACCAGACCACACAGAACCAGAGTTAAACTCTCTCCTCAGACCAGAAAGAGAGATGAATTCCCAGCCACCCAAACACAACATTCCAGTCTTAAATGCTCAGCTCTTACAGACTGGTTTCTGATCTGACATCAGTACTGTCACGACTGTGGTGGGAGGATCACACTCCTCAGTTTGACCCCTTTGACAGTGATCCCTGGAGCACAATCAGAGCAATCAGGGAAAATGAGGAGCACACATTGTAAAGGCAGGGTATGTGATTAGCTTTGAATCTCCATGCCAGGTTTAAGTCAGCAGCTCCCAGTGCTTGTGGTAGCAGGAAAGGCAGATTCTAGCAGCAGCAGGATGGGGATGCTGGGCTGGCTTTCCACCATAAGAACTATTTCTGTAATAGCATTTTCAGAAACTGCATCTTGGGAGGATGTTATAGTTTCCTTAGTAAGGAGGGAAAGGGAATATGGCAAGAACCAAGTAAGCCTACTCACATGTTCAAAGGCAGAGATTACAGTCTATGGCTCTGATACTAAATGGCAACTCCAAGCCTCCAGCTGCCTTCCCTTGCCAGAAGTTAGCAGGCATCTGCAATAAGCATGTACCTCTGGGGCTTGCTGTCAGGCATCACCAAAGGCTGGAGAGATGGTAGATCTACAAAGAAAGCAGAGACACTGGGACCAGGATTTATGTCACTTCCCTCCCTTTTCTGGGGTTAAGGACCAGCATTACAGTCTGCTGAAAAGTCTGAAAGAGAAAAATTAATAATTTATGTAATTATTAATTATTTAATTAATGTTTCTATTAGATTTTGCTAATAATTGTCATACAGTTTAAAAGTGGTTGTGGATCAAGTCAAGGGTAAATGCACACAATTTCCTCTGTGCCAGCCAGCCTTCTCAGCTCCAAAGATTCCCATGCTGCAAGCATCTCTCTCCATCACAGCTGCCACAAAACCACAGCCAGACGGAGCTGGGACAGCAGCAGAAGGCAGGAGACTCTACAAGCACCATTTTCCTTTCCCCATCTGGGAGACTACTCAGACTTCAGGCTCTGTTGTGGCTTCTCATCTTCCCCAGCAGGCTCTGGTAGCTGCTGCTCAGGGCTCCCTGCACTTCATGCTTCCTGCTTACTCACACTGTGCTGTTACTTGCAGAAGCTAGATTGCCACATTTTCACCTTTTGGTATGAAATTTTGGTTAAAAATAGAGCTAGTTTGGGGGAAAAGTATTTTCAAAATTTTAAATAAAAATCAGATTTTCACTTCAAATTTGTAAAAATCAGCAGGCACTTTTCCCATGAAGAAGATTCAAAACTAAACTATGCATGTTTAATAATGCATAGTTGCATATAGGCAATTATTTTAGAAGCTTTTCTAAGCACTACCATTTTTCCCCCCACTTCTTGCTGTCTGCTCCTATTTATGCAGAGACTTGAAAAAGCATGCGAGTTGCTCATTCCTCCCAGCCCTGTCAGAGGGTTGGAAAGAACATATTTTTAATAAGATAATAAGGACTTACTTAAAAAGCTTTTATGAAAAGCAGCATTGTGTTTATGCTTTTTAGAAGCAAATTTGAAGTCAATAACCATTCAGCAAAAAGTTTTCCTTCAGAAAACTTCAACAAGCAGCCCCTGAAGTCTGACAGTCAGGATGCTGCGTGGACTTGGATCTGTATTAACTCAAAAGCACCCGAGTTACTCCCCTGTTCTCATCTTTATTACTATGTTATACATAACTAGAAACTCAGGATTGGCGTTGAGGCAATTTGACTACACATGCTCACCTTAAGAAGCTTTTGATTCTAGAAGGTGTAGCAGGGGCTACACATTATTGCACTTCAATGTCAATCTTCCTCAACAATTACCAGAATAACTTTTTCAGCTTTTTTTCCCACCCACAACTGAGACTGATATTTTTTCCCACTGAAAAATAAAACCCTCATTACCATGGGAATTTTTACTAGTAAATTCCCATAAGGCACAGTCTTACTCTGCCTTTCCACTTTCAAAATTAAACTTAAAAAGTGACAGAAATTGGCCAAGGGCAAGAATGAAAAAATCATAGTGAGTGCACTGAAGGATCACAGTAAAAGCGTGCAGTTAAAGACTAATAAGAATTGTGTCTTTAAGGCAGGATCTAATCAAAAGAAAAGACACAGCATGTTGTATTAGTTGTTCAGCAGATGACACCAACAAAATGCAGGAATGGGGGGAAACATCTTTGTAATACACGAGGTGCCTTCTTCCCAGCAAGAGAGCTGTTAGACCGTTACAAGAACTCTGCTGGGATAAAGCAGACAGTTCTGTCACCTACAGTCACAAGGGTTACAAAGGTCAGATGTGGTGTGAAACAGGGCTAACAGTACGACCAGGAAGAGAAAAAAGCCATCCCACAAGTGGAACTTCAATTATAAAAAGAGAATGTGATCATTCTGCATATAAATCTTCAGTAATTATCACTAAGGAAAGAATTAACATGCAGTGACATTTTAGCTGGGGAATATACAATGATTTCTAATCACAAGTGTTGGACTATCAAACAGCTTTTTGGTACCAGTGATTCCTAGCTTGTTTTAAAGTGAGTTTAATCAGTTAATAAAACAGTTAATGTTTTTGACAGTACAGACCCGGACCTCTTGACACAGAAGATTCATTCCACAAATTTTCTTTCATGTTTCTGAACTCCTAAAGAACTAAATGAATCCATGTTTCCATCTGCTAGGTTGAAACACTTGTTCAACAACAATACTCTTCCAACATTTATCATCGTCGCCTGTTCATTAAGCACTGGATATGGAGTTTCAGCTCTACCAAAGAAAGAACGTATCTAGCCTCTTCCCATCTAAACAGAATGCTCTTTCATCCTGTTATGTAAGTTTTCTTCTCCCCAAAGGATCTCAAAACACTTAAATGCCATGCACTGGTTTACTGTACAGAGAGATTTACCAATTTTAGCATGCAGCTCCTCTGGGGTGATACGTGTCAGCTGCTTTAACAGCCCACAACAGACACACAGAGCAGACGAGAGCATGTCCTCCTGAACACAGAGCAGATTCTCTGGGAAACAGGCTGGAACTACACTAAACTTGGACTCTGGCCAGGACTTCATGTCTAACACCTCCAAATGGTCCCACAATATCTCTGAAGCAACAGGGAAGTTTGTTTTAAGCTATATCCAAATGAGGCTCTCGAGTTCCAGACATCAGGATGGCACATAAGTGGTCTATAAGAAAATTGATAAATTAGCATTAGGACCAAGGATCACTGTGAGGCAGGACAAGGATATTTTTCCCAATTTACAAATGGTAAACCAAGGCTCATTGTACCTAAGTAATTTCTACATAGTAGCAAAAGAAGTCTGTGGTGGATTGGGCTCTAGTTTATGCCCCAGTTGTTCTTCCTTTAGCTGTTGTTGAAGCCATCCATTGCTGCAAAGAATAAATATGAGGTTTATTTACGGAAGGGGAAAAACTCCCATGCTTATAAAGTGTCTCTCCTCAAAACCCCAGACTAATTTCTTGGGTTTCAACAACTCCTATTGCACCATTTCTAGTATGTGAAGGACGCAGGTACCCTGTCCTTTCAGGAAAAGCTGCCTCCATATGTTAATTTCCATGACAGCCTTGACATCAATTTGTCTATGTACTACATAAAAACAGTAGATTTATTTTTAGCCCAAGCTCTGCCACCAAAAGTACTGAATCCATTTTGTCCTCCAAAACAGCTAAAATAAAGTTTTGCACTTCCATGGTTTTACCCACCAAAGGAGCTCCCTATGCTGCACAACCTGATGCACCAGGGGGCTCCATCAAACAGATCTACTCCATGACAACAATGTGTATGGACTGTGACTGAAATCTCCCCATGGCCTCACAAGTGGAGTGCTATTTTCAACCTTGTTTTAGAGCTGGGGTAAAAGAAATCAAAGAAATTTGCTGCAGAACAGGGCATTGAATTTAAATTACTGTGTTCATATGCAAAACTTCTAAGCAGTAGACCAGTCTTCCCTTTACCATAAAAAAAAAAAAGAATAGAAGAGATCACAATGTGCTCAGGTGACAATAACATACTTCTCTAAACTGCATATTTCTTAAACTAGAAGCTTCAGATTATTGGAAACACTGATGTTCCCCAATGTCCTTTTATAGCCAAATTCCTCCTCTTTACTCCAGTTCCAAACTTTGCTGCATTTGAAAATGTCATCATTCACTTGGTGACACATCCCAGCCATGCAGTAGGGTGGCAGCTGAGTCACCTCCCTGCTGTGACGAGGTGTAATGGTGACACAACTGCACAATCCTTTTTTGGGCGCTTTGTGTTGGAGGTTGCTCTATACAAAGGCTGGGTGGGAGGAACAAATCAGGGTGGAAGAACTCCACACATACAAAGGAGAAAGGAGGGATTGGAGGTGGCCCTGGCAATCAAATTACATCTTTAAGGACAGTCAAGCTAAAGGGCACATAGAGAACCAGGCACAGCCTGAAAGACCAGGAATGAGTCAGAGACTCCTTTGGGTTGACATTTGGCTGATATCTACTGAAGGCTCTGAACTAAAGCATCTATGTCTCTCTCCACTGACTTTGTGGAGATACTGGGATGTAGCATCACATCTTTGGCTTTGATGCCAGCTTAAAATGTTTCCCTCTTTCTCCCACCAATTCTGCATCCTCCAGTTCATGAGGAGGTTCACCTTCTTCTCAAGTCTGCTAGTAAGGCTGTTTGTGGGGTTCTCCTGGAAACTGGAAAAATAAATTAACCTAACTTAAAATGTCCCTTTTGTCAGGGGAAAAAGGGCAAGAAATCCCCTCATCATGCTTTGCTGCTCAAGACAATGGACCAGCACCACAGATCACCTAAAATTCCCAAACCTTATTCTGTTTGACTGTGCCCTCATACCCATGTCAGAGAATGTTTTACAAGGCAGATGATCAGACAGCACCCACAGAAATAACTACTGCCTAAAGGGCAATGGAAAAGCACTGAAAAATCAGACTGTTCAGTGTAAGCTGGATTTTGATGGGTAGGTGGGAAAAAAGTCCTGCCAAACAGGTGACATCACATAATCCCAAGTGCACAATTTTGCCTTGAGTCCTTGAAGGCCAAACCCCCCATCCCTTGTGTATGAGAGAGAAGCTGAACTCATGGTGCTGAACATCCAGAAACACAGCTTATTTACATCCTCACCCCAAGGAATAAATTTGCTCATGAAGGTTGGTCTCAGCAGGATGGCAGATCAGCTACATACATCCTCTTCTCTCTGTAATGCTCAGAAGCCTGGCAGTTGTGTTTCCTAGGTTTGAAATCATGGTTTTGTGCAAAACACTGTCCAGTGTGGCACCTGGTTGACCAAGGAAACAAACCTGGAACTGACCATCAAACCATAACCTTCTTGCACATTTATTTGTGCCTCCTTTCTCTGAATTAGGAAGTGCATTATGCCAGGTGGCATTATAATGTCCTGGAAATATTTGCTGCAAACTTCTGGAAAAACTTTAATTTCCTTTTTGGCCTGCACCATGAAAAATGTATTTTCTCCCGCCAATTGTTCCACCAAAATACTGGACCTTTTATCAGACCAATTTACAACTAACAGAGAAACAGAATAACTACAAGCAATGCTAGAGCATGACTGACAACTAAGGACAGGATGCTTTCTCTGTTCTCTTAGTGTTCTCCACTTAAATATAGGCCCACTTGCTACTTCATGATGACCTGAAGACCCCTATCAGATGGAACTGCAGGTCAGTTATTCTCCTCTTCTATGCTCTACTTCAAGTCAGCTCAGGACCAATTTCAAATGCTTTTTAGAGTAAACTCTGTACAGGAATCCTTTATAGACACTTTCTTGCAACTGGAGTTGAGCAATTCTTCCTGTGGAGGCCACACTAAATGTCTACAATGGGTTTGACCTCACAGGATACATCCCTGATGCAGTCTTTGTCCAGTTTACTCTCTGGGGGGCAAGAGGGGAATAGAAAAAGTATAAGAGCAAAAATGAGAATTCAGTGCATTGTAGAGTGTTCTCCCTGGTGTAATTGTCTTGGCTGCACAAAAGTAGAAAGTACCTATTTCTGGGCTTCTGTAAGAACCTCAGCTTAACAGCTGACCCTTACATACAGCCTAGTTACAAAAAGAGATGATCCATCATTCACACATCACTTCCTCACCTTTGGCTGAAGTAACTGGAAAGGGATCAATGATAAAGATAAAACCTGAAAAATCAGATGTATTCCCAAAGGGGCTGGGAGTTTTTTACTTTTATTTAAAAAGCTTTGAAAAATGTTAACGGTAAGTCAATATAGACAGGGAAAGAAATGCAGTTGGGCTACCCCTTGCTCCCAGGAGCAGGCAGACAAGGAAAGAGCACAACACTCACACAGCAAAAAGAGATCTGCAAAGTTAATGCCTCTCTCAAGCTTGCAGCTGGCCAGAGTGTTACTGTGAAGCCAGCATGCTGTGCAAGCTGCCCTAAACTGGCTAAGAGTAGTCACTTTATTCTGCACTTATCAGTGCCTTTGGCACTGCTTATCCTTTATTTAGCTGGGATAGAGTTAATTTTCTTCCTATTAGCTGGTACAGTGCTGTGTTTTGGCTTTAGGATGACAATAATGTTGATAACATGGTGATGTTTTAGCTGTTGCTGAGCAGCACTTACACTTTTCAGGTTCTTTGCTGCCTGGCCAGTGAGAAGGCTGGGGGTTCACAAGAAGCTGGGAGGGGGCACAACCAAGACAGCTGATCCCAGCTGGACAGAGGGACATTCCAGCTCATATAGCATCCTGCTGAACAATAAATCTGGGGGCAGTTGGCTGGGGATGGCAGCCTGCATGAGAGATTGCATGGCAGGAGAGGGACACAGTGGATTCCCAGCCTTGCACCATCCCAGCCAAACCAGAGCACCCAACTCAAGCCTCTAAGTTTACTATGAGACAAATAGAAAACAGCTGCATGCTCACCCCCAGGAGCTGTGCACTGTGCTGCCTCTCTCCCAAAACCTTCTGTCCAAGGCTGCAGCAGATGAAGGTTCAAACCCTGCCATAATGCTTGGTGGAGCTGCTGGCCATTTACACACAGGACTCCTGCACGTGTTGGGGGAAGATGATGTTAAGCCCTGTGGTGCCTTCATGTGGACAAGACTTAGTGAAGAGTCACCAGAGTCCCAGCAGCACCTGCTAGAGGACAAAGATTCTTTACATTTCAAAAAATTTCTGCCTAATGTCACCCCCAGCCCTCAGAAATTAGTCTTCAATGTTTACAGCCCTATAACAATCCCTTTTAAAAGGCTTCTTCATTTTCTGGTCTTTTTGTGTCACATACCTAATCAAATGTGGTAAATTTATTCTATAGTCCCTTCTACACATTCTCTCCCTCCTCAAGATTATTTTCAAATGAATTTTATTCCAGCATCTGGTCCTTCCTGTTTCTGTACCACTGCTGTAAATGGGATTTTTCTTCTTGACATCAAAAGAAGCAAAATAGGGCTTCCTAAGATAGTTTTATGGCTGATTACACAGAAGCAGTGCAGTAGTCATGAGCAATAGATAAGTAGCTTTAACACATCATAGTTTTGCTTCTTTGGGCTGTAGAACAACATAAATATGTTAATGCACCCTGCTCTGAGCCCTGCCGAGCTCCACAGCAGCCTCTGCTCTCGGCTGCAAAGGCGAGCACACACCTCCATGGGAAGGGCTCCTGCTCTGCCCCCGCACCTGCAGCTGTGCACAGGCACCAGCACAACAGCCTCACAAGTCCCCTGATGTGCCCTGGGCCATCACTAAACCACGTGGGGCCAACATGGGAGGTGGTGACAGCTGGAGATGTCCCTCAGGGGGAGATGAGGCCATTGGGTGGGGAAGTAACACAGCCCAGGTCCTCTGAAGAGGACTGGCCATGAAGAAAAATGAAGAATAGTCTTTAGCTGTCCATTTCAGCCACAGGTCCCATCCAGATCATACCTGAACTAACCCACTCCCTGATTTCTTTTTTCTAAGAAAAGCAAACGAAACAGAACATTAAAAAAAACCCTCTGGTGTTCCCATGTGTTCATAGTTAGGTAGCAAACAAGCAAGAAGCTGCAAAAACCCAGTCAAGTAAAAAACTTTTGCAAAGGGGTTCAGGCAGGCAGTACTTAGAGAACAGTTTCCTGAACACAAACTGTCTTCACTGGCTGACAGCACGGAGACACTCAGTTTCATGCATTGCAAAAGCACGGTCAGTAGCAAACTACAGCCCTGGTCAAAGGAGCAGAGATAGAAGGAAGGATGAAGAGACACCCAGGAGGATGGAAAGGCCCAGAGGTTCAGTGAAAGCAGAGCCCTGGACTGCTTTTGGCAGGTTCAAATATCTGCTGTAGATTATTTTCTATGATAACATTATATATATATATGTGTGTTTGGAGATATGTATTTCTTTCCTACATGCCCATTATGGAATTGTCATGAAATAAAACATTTCTCAGTAAGTAATTCTTCTGCAGAATAATTTACAGTTATGTACACAAGGCAGCCACTAAACTACAGTTGCATCTAGACTTCCATTTCTGAGCTAGTTCATAAGATTTTCATGTAGTGGCACAATTTTGCTTGTATTTCTGAGACTGCAGGCAAATGTTTAAATATTTTACAAATAGAAAAACATTTTGAATGAATTTTTTAAGCCAAGATGTAACATTTCTATTCCTATTTGATTTGAGGAGTTTCATACAGTTAAAGAATGCCCAGCTGGGACTCGAACCGAGAAACCAATGGCTCTTCAGTTTTTACAGGTACAGATTGATTCTGCATTGAATGCGTGGGATGACTTTTCAACTTCTGATTAAACTCAAGACACTAAATTATAAAAATGCTTCCATTATCATTATATATTCCATATTCCCTTACTAGTTGCTTTCCAGCTTCCCAAAACTTTCAGTATATCCTGAGACAAACCTGAGCAATTCAGTGGTGCAAACCATACCTGAATGAGAACTGGAGCCTTCATGGGGTGCTGGAAAGGAGGGAGCCAGCTAGAAGACATTAAACTATTTTCTATATAGATTTCTCATCCATGTCCTTTACCTGATGAATGGCTGCACAAGCCTGAATTAGGAGCTTCCTTGAAAACACAATCCAAAACTAACAAATTGACAGGTAGTTATAGAAAGAAAAATATACCCTAGAAAATGGATTGAGTTGAAGTTCCTCAAAATGTACAAGGCAATAAAGCAGGAGTAGAATTGCTAAGTCAGGTCAAGCTCCACGCAATGTTTGAAATAACCCAGGTAGGAACTTCTTAGAGATTGCTGAAGTAGACAAAATGGAAGTCTTTGAGATTTAGAGTCTTCAACTCTTACATTTTCTACTGTTTCCTCAGCTCCTCGCCAGAAACAATCCTCTCCAAAGAAGATGTTGTCCTCATTCTGAAGCTCTTTGAGCACATTAAATTTTTGCATGGATACAGAATTTTAGGAAAGACCTTGAGGTCTTCTGTGTTTTCTAGTACTTTGCCATACAAATAAATTGGGTATTTGGTACCAGAAGTCTATGGCAATGAACTGGACTCTGTGAATGTGGGGTGGGAAGGAAGAGTGGATCTTTCATCATCCTTGAGGAACATAAAAAGAGGGTGTTTCTGCCTCTTTATTTCTGGTTTCTGGGACCCCTTCTGGAACACTGTGTCCAGCTCTGGAGCACTCAACACAGACATGGAGCAAGTCCAGAGAAGGACCACAAAAATGATCAGAGGGCTGGAGCACCTCCCTTGTGAAGACACAGTGCTGCAACTGTTCAGCCTGCAGAAGAGAAGGCTTTAAGGTCCTCTCTAACCCAAACATTTCTGTGACTCTATGAGAAGTTAGCATTAAGATTCAGAATATGATGAACAAAAAGAAAAGGATACACAAGTCTGTCAGCCTCCTACAGAATTCTCCTCTGCTGTCCAAAACATTTTTACTTTCAAGAACCCACTTTCACAGAATAATTTAAGTTCTTTGTTTCTTATGTCCTTCCTTGCAAACATTGAAATCAATCATGCCTAGAAACCATCAGACCCAAATGGGAGAGGATTATGCAACAGCATGTCATCAGTGAATCAATATTGTCTGACCAGGCCATGTACTTGTCAAGGTCACATTGATTTCTTTAATGACCTTCCTGGCAGATCCAGCCATGCTGCAGTGGTTACAGGTGTACACTCACCTCTTTGCTGGCCAGTCTGCAGGATGCTTTTCCATCCCAAGTTTCCATTCTTTATCTGAAGCACCATTGCCTTCCATATGTTGTGCCCAACTCCAGCAAAACCCACTGCTACAGTGCCTCCTGCTTCCTCTGGCTGGACACAGCTGCTGAGATACCCCATTAAACGCCCTGTTCTGAAAGCATCAGGGGCTACATGTGCTTAGCACACTAAAACCACATCATCCTTTATGGGAAACTGAAAACTATCAAATCTCCAGGATATGAGCATAAAAATTTCATCTTTGGCCATCGAGCAGTGGTCCTTATTATCCACTGAGTACACACCAGGAATTGTAACGGAAGCAACATAACAGGATTGTTCACCACTGTGACTGTCATCTTTTAAGCAGGGAATTGTTAAAACTTGTCTCCCTCATCTTTTACAGCATGACATATGAGGTGCATTGAAGAAAAACAGCTCAGAATATAATTAGATAACAAGGGCAATAAGCAGAAAGTTCTATATTTATTACCAGATGTCAGTGGCAAGTTGCAATGCAAACATGTAGCCTGGCAGTAAAGCCCAGGCCCAGCAAGAGTTAGGAATAAGAGCCAATTCACACAGGAGTGTTATGTCCCAGGCTGAAGAGTGGTGTCAGATATTCCAGCAGTTTCTTTACCAAATAAAGCCACAGAGCCAAATCAGGGTGCAGCATGAGTGAGAATGTTATTTCTAGGCAGAGTACAAACTGGTGGCAGGCAGAAGAACTCCATGTGCCAAGCAAAACCAGTTAGCCAACTGTCTCTGCTCTTTGAATGTGAACATGTTGATTTTCTTCTGCTTGGATGGTTTTTTTGGTTTTTTTTTTAATGAATTCTGTCCCTAACCCTAGGGTAAAGCAGCCCAATTCTCAGTGCTGCTAATAAAACAACTCCTATTAAACACAACATTTAATAAAGAAAAAAAGCAAAGCCGTCATAGAGGTAAAATCAGAAAAAAAAATTGCTGGAGAGGTCTGTGATAGGAAATTTGGAGCAATCAGAGAACAAAAATCTGGCTGCTTATCCTACAAGACAAAGATACGTGAGGAAAGCAATGAGCAAGTTCCCCTGGTTAACACCTGATTAACAGTTGTATCACTACAAAGCAAAGATGAAACAATTGAAAGTCTCTTCATTATAAAATAACACAGATGGGGAGAAAAAGAACTTTCAAAATGATGAGTAGTTAACACAAGCTTTAGCTCATTTCCCAACTGGGTGAGCAGGGAATGGAAAAATACTGAGAATTTGGAGAAACAGTTCTCAGAATAAGACAAATGTGAAGTCTCTTTCTTTCCCTATATAAGAACTCCAAGAACCAAATATGGACTTTTTTTCTTCAACTGTTCGAAACCCATGAGTTGATTACGTGCACAGCCTGTTCCATCTTGGGTGTCAGCTGTAAAGTAACCATATAGGTATTCATTAAATTCTCGTAATGACATCTGGTGCTGAAGCACAAGCACCTCTTAAAAGACCATCAAGACCAAATTTTTGGAAGATGCTGACCCACACTTTCATTAGATCCACCAAACATTGGGAGCAGTCTATAACTACACCAACATCAGTGCTCTTGTCATGTACCTAGTGCCTCAGTTGAGTTAACAAACTGCTTAGACCATAAAAAAGCCATGTCTGTAAGGGAAGGGAGCAACCATGTGAGTAATGACAGTAGCACATTTCCACTAGTTCCATCTCCTAGCTTTCCACCATTTCAAGCAATACTGATTTCAAAAGCAAAGTCCATGCTGTCTGCTGCACTACTACAAGGGTAGAAGGTCAGTCCAACACTCCAGTTAGACCCCTCTGGCAGAGCAGGAACCTCTCAATCAGTATTGAGAGCTCACCTTTCTTTTTTAACTCTCGAGTTATAGCAGTGCTGCAACATATTTTGCTTTAAGCAAAGTGAACTGAGTTTGAGTGCTTAATTCAAAGTAAACCAGTAAAATCACACAGACAAATCTGCTCCCACATACATCTCCTGGGACAACAGCCAGGGTTGACTTTCATGTCATCCCAGCAAGCACAACCCCTGAGGAATTCAGTTTAATTTATACTAACACCTCTGCAGAAAATGCATTGCAGCAACCCAAACATGGAGCAAAGGCAGCTACAGTAAACCTCGTTATCTCCATTCTCAGTGCACAGCCCAATATCTATATATCTGGAGAAGAAAACTTCCTATTTCTGAAAGTAATCTCTGCAGCAAATCTGACTCCAGGCAGTACAGTTTAATGGTATTAATTCACAGATCTATATGCCCTCTGACATGCTCATTACAATTTGGAAATCCCTTCAGGAGTTCCTGCCCCTTCCACTCATCCTAATTTTTTTTTTCATTAACTAGTTATTTTCAAACCAGTTTCATGAACTAGGGGAGGTTTCAGAGACATGAACCTCCTCAAAGAGTTTCAGTACAAGTAGTTGAACAGAAAAGATACCCCCAAATTAATGTCTCTTCCTGGGAAATGTTTTTCTGTTAGACATCAGAAAATTCAGCTCTTTCTCTCCCTCCCAGTCTTACAGATGGGAGACAAAAAGAGTCAACAGCCATGCTAGAAAGCAGTCTTCACACATTTTGATGTTCCTGGTGCAACTTCTTGAAAGTTAAGACAACTTCTGAGATAGTGACCTCAAAGGTTCAACTTCAGCCTGAGGTTTGGTCACAGAGAGGAATGAGGACACACAAAAACACACTTGGGCTTCTCAGAGAAACCTACTTGGTTTGTGAGTCTAGAAGGCAAGTGGGCAGCTATCACTGCAGTTTTGCCTCCAAGGGCATTGCACACATGAATTTACAGTTTGGGGTTTTTGCTTGTTTTGCACTTGGGGTGAGGGTGTTTGGTTTGTTGTAGATGGTGTGGTGATGGTGGGTTGTTTTGTTTTAAAAGCTTCATCCTCCAGAGAAAGCAGCTTCTGGGGGATGCCAGGTTGGCAATTTATGCAGCAGGTAACAGAGGAAAGCTGCACATAATTTAGATAAAAAAGAAAGGTGCACAAAACTCAGTTTTAATTGAACATATTTAAAAACAGCAAGGCAACATCTTGCATCAAAAGCTCTCTGTGGCTTACAGCTGGTGCCAGCTCTAACATTGATCTCCCAAGGGTTTGGGGGCTTCACTTCTCCTTAGTGAATCTCTTTCTTATCCATAAGACAGAAAACAGGAACCAAAGCTGTTTGCTGACACAAATGGGGGCAGGGTCCCAGTTATTAGCCCAGTCGAGGACTTGAGAGATCAAATTTCTCCTCCTTGCTGTAACATTGGCTTCCTGTAAGCAAGTCACAAGGGCCAGGTTCACAGTACTCCCTCCAGCGTTGAAAAACAATCTTAGAGTTGTAGTGTGGCATCTAAAATCAAAACAATGATGAATGATAAGCTACTGAAGGGCTTAAATTAAATATTGTCCCTGTCTTTCCACTGACAGGTAGTTAGGAGTTTTCAAGCTAATCCCTCTGCTATATTGCAAGATACTGATGGACTTGAGTATATAGTGATTGAAACCAGGAGTACAGAGAGAAACAACTCTCTGAGAAACAAATTACTTAATGTTCCAGGAAATTTATTATAATATAAATAAATTTAATATAAAAAAATTTTATATTAAAAAGGGCAATTAGCACAATTATCCCTGTGTGGGATGATGACTGTGGGCAAAATTAGAGAAAACTGGGAAGTTATATTATTCACATTCCAGTAGAAGTTAGCACAGAATTTATAGTATGGAATGCAATTGGCATGTACAAAATGTACTCCACAATGATTCCCCACACAACACAGCCCGAAACCCTGTGTACAGCCTAAGAGGGGTGAGATGAGGGTGAGATGAAGATGAGAGCAGCTGGAGACATGGCAGCCAGGCTCTGCTGTAACTCTTGCAAGGATGGGAAGTCAGTGGTACCACGTAGCTGATAAATCTCACAGCAGCTGTCAACCAAAGGAGACAGGAGGTGTCTTGCTGCTGAACCAGCATCTGTGGCAAAACAGCTCTCTGCAGATGAGCTTGGTGCACCCACATTTCCACCCCAAAGCTACCTGCCTCCGAGGTACAACCACTCCTCACTCAGCACATGCTCTCTACTTCACTGACTACACTTTTCAGAGCAAAGCAAGAGACTTTTACACCAATCAGAAACAAAGTATGTATGACTGGAGTCACTCAGGTCTACCTAAAAGGAAAGAAATAGTATAATGGTGAATTTAAGGATGGAGACAAGTCAGGGAAGACTCCACTGCAACCTCTGGGATCAGTCAGTGGGCTGAAACTGTTCTCTGCCCATAGGGACTCCTGTTGGGTAAGAATTGCATTTGGTGCCCACTGAATGACTATTTGAGCAACTTTCTTGAGTGGTTTGAGCTTGGCTGTGTATTGCTTTAAATGCAGCTGCCAGCAGCAGATGACATGATCACCTGAAAGCAGAGATATCCAGGAGGGGAGTGGGGAGGGTTTCTTCCTAAATTATAATAAAGAACTCAGCTCTCTTACACTGTTGGTACATGCCCCTGATCAAGTCAGTCAGGCCACCCTTGGATATAGCAGATTGTTCAGTGGAGTCCCCATAACAGGACACCAACAGACTGGTCAGGCACAAGAGATAAATCACATTTTATTTGATATCTTTGCTGTGGACATTAACCACTAGCAAACCATAGACAAGCCATGAACAGCACAGGCTCAGTAAAAATATGAACACTGTTTGTTACAGTTGGCTACACACACCTCTGGAGAGGGTCCTATTGATCTGATGGAGACGAAGATAATATTTTAGTAAACATTTAGTTGAAAGAAATTGCTAATGAGCTGTTTACAAATGGAAACTTTAAGCATTAATCAATTGAAATCTTTCTGTCCAATTTTAGAGCAGAGAGACCTCTGTAATGAGTGCTATCAGCTAGCAAAACACAAAATTAAAAATCTGAAAGAGTATTCTCTTTTTCATTAGAGTTGGGAGAAATTTATGGTATTCTACTTGCACATATCTTTATTGATTTAATACCTATTACACTGCCCAGGAATTTTATGTAAAATAGGTCAAACAAGAAATCCAGCAGATTATTTCTACAGACCTCTAGAAGTAGCACAGGGTGTACTGATTTGCAGATTGTGTCTATCCATTAATCAAAAATTAACAATAAAAAGCAGAACAAACTGGTCCTCCATGCACAGCTGTTCTCAGTCTATTTGGGGTATTTCTCCTAAACACAACAGAAATTGTTATGCATATCAGAAGGAGCTAACTCATGTGGGTGAAAGTATTTCAAGGTCCCCAGAAAATCAAACCAATCAAACCCACCAGTTCATGCATAAAATCACCCCTGTGGCTTCACTGTACACGTGGTAAGTAGCAAAACAAGGCTGAGGAAGCCAAGTGTTTTAACTGAAGATGCTTTAGCCAGGTCTGGTTAACTTGACATCATGAGGGATTAAGGGCAAGCAAAATCTCAACCAAACCATCCACAACCAACAGATGCTGAAGCATTCAACTAACAAAGGAACTTTTAACCACTTGGAAGTGATGGGAAGAGTGCACCATAGCAGTGTCTAAGGACCCCTTCCACTGGACATTCCACCAGAACAAAGATCTTCATTTCTCTAGCATGAGCTGCCTTATCCTGTGGGTCACACACCAGCACAGCCCACTGCAAATCACAGGGAGATGTTTACTGCCTGAATTAAAACCCTTGCTGTGAAGGAGGCAGGCAGAATCTGGACCAGTACCCTTTATCATTTATTAACTTCACTCAGCCTCATGACCTATTTCTGTCATTCAAGACAGAACAGCCAGACAGTCTTTCCATCAATCAGTGCCAAACAAGTGGTAAAAATATTGCTTGTCTGTATCTAAACATCTTTTTTTTTTATTATTATTATAGATCTATCGAGTTAGAGGAAATGCCAGACTACAAATACATAGCATATTCATCAAAATTCCCACCTTTATCTTGTTTTTTTTTCTTCCACTGCTGTTAAGAAAAAAGAAAATCCTTGTTGAAAAATTTATACTGGAAAAATTTAGCATTGGAGGAAAATAGCCATGTCAGCTCACAACAGAAAAAACTATTCAGAATGGGAGAATTTCTTTCATTGTACCCCCTCTTCACTCCAGAGCTGCCTGATTTAACAGCTTCTGAAAGCAGCAGGGAATTTGCTGCTCTAAATTGCTTTCCATGTGCTCCTGTGGATCACTCCTACACATGCTCAGCTGAGCAAAGGTGAAACCTGTCCCAAGGGAAGGTGGCTCCAGCCTTGAAATAGGGCAATTATGCTGCAGAGTGAATGAACAGTCGCCTTCAGCAGAAGATTGAGTGAAGCTTCCCAAGAGCACCAAGGTCATTGTGTTATATCAGATCTGCCCATTAAAGAGGGGTCAGTTTTGTTTTCAGAGCAGAACTTGCTCTGGTGAAGAGGTTCACAGGCCTCTCTATGAGACTACCATGTTTGGAGTATTCATCAGGCCAGAAATGCCCTCAGATGAGTGGGCTGTATCCTCCTGTCACACATCAGGAGTTACAGCTGTTTGGGTTATGCCCCTTGTAAGCTGCCCAAGGCCACCCTAATCCTGCACATAGACCTGGGTCCTGCTATGAGCACCCCAGCAGGAGCAGGGAGAGGATTTCAGCCCTTCCTCAAACTGATAGCTGCTGGAACTCAATTCCACAAGGGAACTCCCTTGAGCACAACAAGGGAAACCCAGCCAGGCAATTCTGCTACTGTCAGATGGGCAGCTGGGGCCCAGTCTCTCTCAGACACTGTACAGCCATCTACAGTCCTTGGTAATTTTTTCACTTACAAATATCTACATTTTCTTGGGTATTTTAAATCCTTTTCAGCACTGTCCTTCTGCAGCCATGAGAGGACTCCCTTTCCAAGATAGGGATGAAGAGTTTAATACATCTCAATAAATTTATTCCTCTCCTGAGCAAAGCTGTCAGAATTCAATGAGCTGTCAGCAACAGCTCTAACTGTATAATTTTATCTCTAGGGTCCTTCACAGCTCATATGACAATGGATGTCTGTCCCACGTTCTTCTGGGGACCACAGTATTCAGCACACTGAGAAAAAAAAGCAAGGGTACAGAAAAAAAATGGATGAGACAGTATTTTGAGTGTGAAGAGGAAAATGTTGGTTATATGCTGCCTAAACAAATAGCCTTGGAAATAAATTCATTTTCTACTTCCCAAAGTCCAAACAGGGCTATATTTGAGATCCTCTGTCTCACTGCTACCTTGTTCTGATTTGTAAGTGCTCATACCACTTTCCAGGGCAATGGTTTCCAGCCTTCTTCCTTTTGGGTAGGAGGAGGGAAGAATGAAACTTCCCTTTTAGTGAAAGATAAGGAAATCATGACTCAAACTAGATTGACTGTTTACTCATGCATGGGAGGTTCTTCCAGTGAGCATGTATTTCAAAAGAGAGGGACTTTTGGGGCAGACTAACTGAAAGAAAGGCCGGCCTACATGCACTGGATGAATGCAATTATATCAGGAAAGTTTATTTGCACCAGCTTTTTTTTTACCTAACCCAAACAATTCTTAAGGCCTCAGATACTGACTAGTCAGTGTTTCCTAAAATCAGGAACTAGCAATCCACATACAGACCAACCTGAAATAAGTAGGCGTCTTATGAGACTTACAGAACTCAAGTTGGCCTAGCTAAACCCCTGTAGTACATGTAATTTTGGTTTCATGAAATTTTAAAATGGAATTTCCTCTACCTCTTTCAGAGCAAATGTTTCAATCACTGATCTCCAGGTCTCTACCAAGAAATGAGACATTTAATTCCTGATGAGCATCAGCCCAGTTCATTTCAAAAAATTAAAGCAAAAGGGCAGGTAAAACAACATACAGTAAAAGGAGGCTACCCAGCAGGTCACTGATGATGGGATTTTCTAAGATGCTAATGAAGATATATTTAAATTCTACTGGAATTTGGCACTTTAACCTTGAGGCAAAATTTGCTTAGTGATTTACAAAGACTTTTAACTGCACACGGCCAGCCTTACTGAGTTATGCCAAGCTGACAAGTGTCAGCACAGCTTCCCAAAGCCAGCAGTATCCCAACCCTCACACATTGCCAAGGGCTCCTTTCAGGTTTGCTTTAGTCCGACAGAGACCCCTCCAGTTCTGAGCAGAAACATCCAGGTTCCATTCCTCCACCAACATGAGTTCCCATCTGAGCAATCTATACAGCAGGAAAATGTAGTAAAGAGGGAAATGAGTTACCAACATTTTTATAGCTTCCTTAAATGCTTTGCCCGTTCCAGTTAGAAGTCATATTAATTCTATAAAACCTCAAGCTCTGAACAGTGAAAATGAAACAGAGGAGCCCAGAGAGCTCCTCTGGAATCTGGCTGAAGAAGTGTCCGATTGCAGTCCAACATAGCAGGATAAAAGGGAGGAAGGCAGTGATGGTACAGGAGAGTCAGCGTGGCTGTGCCATCAGCCAGTCAGCGAGGCCAGACCTCAGCCTCTGTGCTCTGATCAAGCAGCGTCTCTGCCTCACATCTGGCAGAGTGGGAAGAACACAGCAGCACAAATGTTTGATTATCCTTCTTAAAACATTCAGTTCAAACTCCAACCTTGTTCCATACAGACACATTTCAGGGGCACATCCTCCCATTACCAGGAGCAAAGGAAACAGAGCTTTGAATGTGACCAAAAATAAATTGTCTGTCAGAGAGGGAGAGATCATTATATCTTTTCAAAAACACAAGACATTAGGGACTTTGTTTCACTCCATTTGATGTCTGGTATTTGATGTCAACACTTCAGAAACAAAACAACTAAAGTTGTTTGAATTTGGTTTCTTTCTTTATAGAATTCATTTCTTTGTCTTTCAGTCAGCAGCATTATGAGGGTCTCAACAATTACAGGTAATAAAGTATGTCTCTATTGCCATAAATACTTTGCAAAGACAGGAAAAGTGGAGTACTTTGTGCTTTGTAGAAGCTGTAAATATTGGGTGAAAAGAGACCCAGGGATCTCTGTACCAAAGACTATTTCCAACAGCTTGTGTGTTTCCTGTGCATTGTCCAATCTTTGAATGCCAAAAGTCCCACACCGTTTTGTTAAAAAGAAAAACATACCACGCACTACTAATTGAACAAATCAATACACAGAGAAGGCCATGAAGGGAATGAAATGTTTTTGACACATACAAGCAGTTGTTTTCAGTGTGCATAAGAGGAAAAACCCTGCTTGCCCTTTATGCCTTAATTAAGACAACCTCGGGAACACGGGGAGAAAGACCTTTCCTCTGCACCCTCCTCACCATTCTGCTCTTAGCTCCCTGCTGCTTGGCCATTAGTGACAGTCAGAAGTCTGTGAACACAAAACAAGTCACTGCAGTCTCTAAGAGGGGATCCAAACACCAGAGGGGCTCCCACCAAGCTCCAGAAGAGCCTCAGAAATCCATGAAAGGAAATGTGTGGTGGACTGTTGCCATAACAGGGGCTGGATATAAAGTATATTTGTAGGGTCCAATCACATGAGCTATCGAAAGACTTTGGTAATTTTTTCATTTACAAATATCTACATTTTCTTGGGTATTTTAAATCCTTTGTCTCCAGAAAGGCCTTCCAAGGACATCCTTACAAAACTTTTACAGCCAAGAGTCTAACAAAGACAGCAATTTCAGCAGAAATCTTTCTCCAGAAGCTTCTTCTGGGCTGATGAGCACCCATGAAATAGCCTAAGACAGCTTGCTTTGAAAGCACTCTAAGGAGCTCCATGGAAGCCTGGCTTTTGAAGACACTGAGATTTACCCTTTCCCAGAGATTTTCTCATAATGCGAATCTCTGCAGAGAGATTCACTGCAATGCAAAGATGAGCAACCTCCCCTTTCTGGCTACTGGAACTTTGGGATCTGTCTAGTAGCTCTTGGTGCACTGCTTCCCTGCCCTGTTTGTGTCTCCCTGGAGGTCAGGCCATGAAGGGCTATCCCTGTGAACTGCTGTGGTGGCAAACAGCAGAGAGATTCTGTGATGCACTGCGGGATCTGCACCTGGTTTCTCATCCCCCAGTAGAACCATTTGCAGAGATTGATAATCCCTATGCATAGCACTGGCTTAGATTAATACTTTGGAGGCCTCAGCCTACTTTCCTCATGAAATGTAACTCTTAAAGGCAATCTAGTGTGGGCTGACAAGAAGCCATTTCAGTCCTCCAAGGACTTTCATGCTTATCTTTTGTTTACTGCCATCTCTGAGATCCTCAAGCTTGGATGGAAAGGGAAGGTAGACATAAGACAAGCTACAGCAACCATAGACTGAGCTCAATTAAGGCATGCCTGTCTATCCCTATAGCTAGACAGATAGTATGCAATTTACTGCCAGTCAGAAAATGAGATTAAGAAACCTGAAGCCTGTGAAATGGTGTATGACCAAATCAAGATACATTATGGAAACCATTTGTGCCTCCAGCTGTGGCACAAAACTGGAGCGAGGTAAGAACAAGATGAAATCTTCCTCCCATGCTTCAGATGTGGGGTCTATAGGAGGATGTTTAGAGCTCAGCCCTGCCTTCACTACTGATTTAAGTTTTATTTGATCTTCAAACACCTGTAGAGCATTACCTGCAAAAGAAGAGACTCTGCACCCATCAAATTCTAGAGTCTGTTGTTGACCTATGTGCACACACAATACTCTCTAGGGCCGTGACTCTTGTCTATAAGCTGCTTGCACTTCCATTCAAAGTGCCTGGGGGTGCCAGACACTCTTGAATCAGTTCAGGAGAGACCTAATCCTCTTTGCACTTTCCTACAAGTCAGACCCTGAAGTGTTTCCTTTTAAGGACAGCATCAATCATTACTCAGAGCACACCAGTAACACCAACATTTCCCCATCCTTTCTCTTTGTTCCTCAGGCAATCCTATTGCTTGCTAAAATTCAGCTAGATTATGATTCTCTAGTTGAAAACAACAAAGTTTTTTTTCCTGTCCTGAATGAAATTTGATCCTGAAGAGACCAGAATTGACAGAGCTTGTTTTGTGATAATTTCTTACCACTATTTGGAAGGAGCTCAGTAATCTACCAACAGCAGATTTTTCTCCAAGGAAGCAGTATACAATATTTATGGCTGTGGTCAAGATCCGAGCCCAAACCTCTAGTTTCTATCAAAAAATCTGAGACACCAAGAATGATTTCAATTCTCAACATGCTAGGAGACTACAGAAAGAAAGCTTAAGTGATTGGTCAAGAAAATCAGTGGAAACACCATTTACACTCGTTCTCACTCCTGCATGATACCAAAGAAGAAACAATCCTGTTGGCCTGATGGAGCTCATGGTATCCATCAAGCAGCTGGTAGTTCTGTCACTTAATTTATGCAACCATTTGTGTCATGATTTCAGAGCGAAATCATAAAATACCCCTTGTGCTTTTCATTTTCATGATTTCGGAGAATAGCACAGTCCCAACTTCACTTTTAACTCCCTGAATTTCCATGACTATGAGTATCAGAAAATCTCATATACTCCATGATCACAAGAGCCTTGGGCTGAGAATGCTGGCCTGGAAAACCTTAAGAGTAAATCAAACTGACTTTTTCAAACAAAGGTTTTTTAAGCATGAATTCTTCCCTCTGTCCACACATATTGTGCAAAGCTCTTCTCAGGAAATGAAACAATAATAGTTTTCCAGCATAGTCAAAACTACTAGGAGGACAGTATTAACTGAAAAGATGAAACTGCATTGAGAAGTATGATGAGTTAACTCAGCTACTCTAAATATGTAAGCATTTTCATCTCTGCCTCTGCAATTAAAAATTAGCACTTAGATTCACCATCTTCAGAGTGGTCTAAAATTAAACCCTAATAACTCATACAAATTAAAAACTAGGCATGAGTTCAACAGTTCAATGTACCACATATCGTGTCTTCTGTAGAGGTCAGCTCATTAACATCCCAACATAACATGGTCCAGCCTCTTGGCACACACCTTCCCATCACACAAGTGAGCAAAACATCATTGAGGAGAAGTTCCAAATATTTCAATGCTTTCACATCCCAGGATAGAGTATGAAATGAGATATAATCAAAGAATTGCAGAAGATCCAGTTAGCAAATGACCTTGTCTGATCTATTTCTATACCCTCAGGAATGACCACTTTGATCTAAACCAATCCCAATAGATCTTAATTTTTCTTAAGGGTGATATAAACAATGTCTTTCAAATTGTTTAAAAATGCATCTGCTTCCAAAGCTTTTGGAGTGAAAAGTTAGGTCAGTTCTTTAAAGAACTGCTCCTTCTGTAAGATTTCCAACTTTTTATACTCTTGGTGAAGGCTGACATCTTAAAACAAGTTTCCTTCAGCTTGACAGGCTCTGGCCAAACACTCTGCAATGATGATTTCTGCCTATTTCACACATCCCCTTCCACTGGTCATTCCAGCACAAATATATCGAGAGAGTTCTCCACACAGAAAGCTTTGGAATTTTCCAGAAGTGCAGTGGGACAAAGAAACTACCTAATCAAATCCAACCAGAAAATGTCTGCAGCTTCAATCTTAGCTGCTTCTAGCAACACTGGAGATTCTGGAGGTTATTTAATGGCTTCTAAACCAGCTATTCAGTAGGAGAAATGAATTGCACTGGAGACATAGTTCTTTGATTGAGAGCCAAAAGTCAAGATCATTAATCCTGATAATCAAAACAGCAGTGCACTAATTGAAAGAAGCAGGGTATAAGCCTTCTTCTCCCAAAAGATTTTAACCCTCTGAACCACAGCTCACATAAATTTCCTGATTCTGATTTGCTATTTCATTCCCTTGACTCCAAAAGTTAAAGCTGTGTGGTGGAGTCACTGCTGTGTTCAACACTATCAGTGTATTTTGGGGGAGGGGAAAGGAAAAATCATGCAAAACACAAAAGATCCTCAAAAAATTTTGTAAGAAAAAAATTGCATCTTTAGTGGGGACAATTTTATACAAACCAGAGAGAGGAAAATAAAACTCAGCATTTAAAAACAATTTCTGGAGCAAGCAAGCCTTCAATTTTCTCAAAATCTGCAAATTTTTCTGAATCTTAGCACTTCTCAGGTTGCATTTTAATGTTCAGTTTTTCATTGGCTATAGTTAGTACATCCATCTGCAAAATGCTGCAGGATTATTTGAGAGGAAAAGCTTATGCATATGAAATAATTTTTATGTATGTACTTATAAAAGAGTAGTTCTAAAGTCACTTCCAGCATGCCAATTCTATTTCTTCTTATATTAATCTAATGTTTAAAAAAATCTGCTGTTCTATGATCACGAATTAATTTCTATGTGCTCAAACTTTAGAAATACATATATACTTTGCTGAAAATGTTATATTTAGACATAATCATTTAGACATAATCATAAGCGTCAGAGTTCCAAAAAGCTGCTTTGGGAAGAAATGCTTCAACTGATTTGGGAGCTAGAAGCATTACTACCCACCCTTGTTATGTGCCATGGTGTATGGAATTATATATTTTCTCAAAAAGAATGCCACATATAAAGTCATCCATTAAAGGTAACAGAAAGAGGTTTCAGCAGAACTTCGATTCCCTTTTCCTTGATAACCACAGAGTGCCCTTTCCAAGCTGATTTCAGCAGCAGGAGACATCTAAAGGCTGAGTTACACACTGCAAGCAAACAAGTAATTCCATTCAACAACCCATTTCTTGGACACTGTGCGAGGAGTCTGCTTCAGATTGTTAGACCAGAGTTACATTCCTAAACATGGTGGGGTTTTCAGGCACTCAGAACAATCAATACACCTTTCAATACACCCTTTGATGTGAAAATTCCCAGTTTGGGGAGTTAGTTGAAAGAAATCCTATTCCAGCTCATAAGTCTGATTCTATTTGTTTCACTCCAATTTTTATCAAATCTAGAAATATTGATGTGTCTAAAGGGAAACTATTTTTAAAGATTTAGTAATTATTAAAATAGAAGAAGCTCATACAGGCATCTGATTGATGACATTTCTGAAGTACTGTAAATGTCCATGGAAGCTCATCATAAAATGGGTGAGATTATCTAGCGCAGTTTAGACTGCAAAGAAAGGAGATTAAATGAATTGACTTTTTTTGTTTGCTTGTTTTTTAACCCAGCAGTCAAGGACAGTCTACTGCAACTCAGCTGATGTGCTGTAGCTCAGCACAGTGACTGGAATAAGGGAATAAGAGTCCATTCCTTGCCATCATCACAAGGGTTGTAAGTCAGGATGATGGAGCAATCCTTGTATCATCAGCATTGGAAATCTAGCCTCAATCCTACAGAGCTGGGCCCAAAAATCCAGTCCTACAAACATCCCAAGGCTGATAATTTCCATGGGTGGGAAGCAGCAGCTTCTGTTCCACCTCCCTCAGAGTGTGTGCAAACACAACCCACATGAAATAACTGAGGACATGACCACCATTCATCTCCAAACTATTTAAATATCACTAGTGGTTCATAAGACAGCAAATCCTCAGTCCAGACATGCTGTGAAGTGCAGTGTCCCAATTCTGATAGTCCTCTGCCTTTAACCCAATAACCAACTTTTCATTAAAGTAAGCAATGTGCACAGTGCTCTTCCCTGCAAGAAGAAAGGGAAGGTGAACAGCACCCCTCTGCTCCTCTGCATTGTGCTGCTGGCTAATTATTCATTTGCTATTTATCAGCTAATTACACATGTGCCTTGGCATTTGAAGACTTAGGGGCATACTTTATTTAATGGCTAGTAATTACACATGCCTCCTCTCATCCCTGTGCTCCAATATGAAGGTTTTTCTGGTTTTGTCCTTGTGCTATTAGGTCTAGAGGTTAAATACCCCAGGACAGATGGCTATCCTGTTGCACACAGAAGCAGGTTTATACTTTATGTGTTGATACAGGCTTCCCCAATAATTATGTGTTAATGCAACAAATTATTTCCTTCAGAGCTCAGTGCTGATCTGTCTGTTCACGTGTAGGTGAAAAATTACTGAGGTGCAAAAGATAACATGAAGACCAATTCACTGCTAATTTTTCCCTGGGAACAGTCCAATACATAGGCCTTGCTCTCATCGACATCTACACAACCCACTGCTGCAGTTGCCTGCCTTGGTACGCAACAGCACTGGAATGCCCCTGTGAGACAGGGCCTGAGCCTCAAAATAGATCTATGTAGGAAAGACAAACAGATATAGGAGGATGCAAAGAATCCTTTGAAGCTTGGCACAGGTGGTTGAATAGCACAGCTGGAGGGAATGAGACTTCAGGTAGGATTGCTGCCAGAGATGGGAAATATTGACAGTAGTTACAGTTGTGGAGAACAGGTTTTGCATTTGTTGCCGTCAGTGTTTGTGAGGATTATGCTCAGGTAATTGCCTAGGAGACTGAACTGTGGGTCATCTCATCATAAGAATTATCAGAAAAATGAGGTAGATTAGCTAGTGGCAGGGAGGCAGCACACATGAATTAGGGTTCCTTACATTCCCAAATGGATATCGTTGTCCTGGAAGTTTTAAAGCCCTGCCACTCATTCCTCTAACATAAGGCCACTTTATGTCTGAAAGAGGGCATTCACAGGAGATTGGAGGCTAATTTATTCCAATAGTTGATAACCTGTACCTTGCATGAGTTTTGTTCTCTAGAAAAACTCTGTCCCAGCTATTTATTACTAAAGAACCTTTAAAGTTTCCAGGCTCCAGACATGATAGAAAGGTATTTACCTTGCCATGTCTATATATGCCTTCAAACAAGAGGGAACTTCAGAGATTGTGATATTCAAATCCAGCACTTGCATCTCTAATCCCTCTTCAGAGTTAGGCTTCTGAACACCTCTGATTTTGGCAATGGATTAACTCTAGAGCAGAGTAGAAACTTGAACCTACCACTCCTATCCCAGCTCAGCTGGTAGTCAAATCATTTGCCTATCTGTGATCTGCACTAGCTGAATCAATCAACTCACATGAAAGGCAAATGATCTCTTAAGCTTCTTATAATAGAATCATTTCTCTTTCTCACCTTAGGTAAACAACTTCTTGGAAACCATCCTAAGTCAGCAAGACTGAGGCAACATCTGATATAATAAGTTAATACTTCCAGCCTAAGAATTCAGAGAAAAAAAATAAAGAAAAAGAAAAAAGTGGCTTTTACAAGTAATGGGATCAAGCTGATAGGTCCAGTGATGGTGGATTGTACTCATGGATATATCAAATACTGCAGAGGGTTGTAAGTCCAATAAAAACTATTGTTCTGCATCTGTACTGTTTCTTCATTTAACTATGCATCAGTTCTACTGAAAATGCTTGTGCCTATTCATAAGCACATTTACCTGTTCCTGCTATTAAATCAGTGGCATCCATGTCACCTGAGACAGCCAAGCTTGCAAATCTCCTTCTCTGGGAAAGGGAATGACTATTTTAACAGAAAGCCATGAGAGGCCAGACTGGAGATCCTGTGAGGGACAAACAAATGAGAATTAATATGGTCCATTGATTCCCAGAGTTAGCTGGCCAGGGAACTCTGCTCTGAAGAAACAAGCAGAAACACAGAATCATTTAGGTTGCAAAGATCTTTAAGATCAAATCCAGCTGTAAAACTAACACAGTCTAGACCATGACCAAACCATATCTTCCAAATATCTCAAAGCTGGTGAACCACTTTCCTGGGCAACATTTTCCAGTGCTCCATACCCTTTCTGTGAAGAAACTTTTCCTAATAACCAATCTAGACTTCACCTGTGCAATGCACAGGTCGCTTCTTCTCATCCTATCATCTATAGGTAGTATCAGAGCAGAAGCCTCAAATGACACAGGAAATACATTCTGTCATACAGCCTATTAAGGAGAGGGGCAGACAACATTTAAAGCAAAGCTATTTCCTTACTTGGCATCTAACATTGGAATTTTTCCCTACTTCAAAAGATGTTAAAAGAAATAAAAACACAGAAAAAAAGGGAAGTTATAAATGCATATATTTGGGGGAATAACAATAGAAAAAGAGAAGGGGTGCTTCACTTCATGGCAGCAGTGCTTGCTTGCAGCTCAGAAGCAGAAGTGTCAGGTCCTGTTACAGATCTCTTGCCCAAGAAAAAGTGGGAAGAGAATTATCCAGAGAGAAGCAAGTGGATGAGTCTTTTCTGGGTAAATAGCAGAAGTATCACCTTCTCTGGAGGATATTGGTTACTGAAAAGAGTGCAGCATGAAACAGAGTCTAGGTTCTTTCTGATGGGGATGAGTCTTTGTTTTAAAAGCTGAGGTAAGTAGTGCGAGTTTAGATTTGATTCCAATGAGGAGAAACTGTTAAGAACTGAAAGGTGGAAAGCAATGCAGATGAAAGTGATCATAAGAGAGCAGAGGAAGGGAAAGAGTCCAGGAGAATGAGGACAGTGGACTTAAAAAAAAAAAAAGCATCGGACTTGAACACACTCAGAACTGTGAGGGATGGTCTCTTGGGAAGATAATCTAAGGTAGGGAGTAATGCAGAGGATCTGGTAGGGCTGAAAGGGACCGTACAAAAAGCACAATAGCAGCCTATCCTGGTACAGACCGAAGCTAGTGAACATAGCTTGAAACCAATATGGTTACATCAGGAGCACTTTAAAGACTGAACAATCAAAAAGCAACTGTACAGAAAGTGGGAACAAGGACAAGAATCTCAAAGTATAAAGGACTAGCATAAGCAAGCAGGGATAAATCAGAGAGGCTAAGGCACAAGTTGAATTACAACGAACAAGGACATAAAGGCAACAAAGGAGGCTCTATAAATACATTAAAAGAAGAGTGGAAAGAAAAGCATAAGCCCATCAGTTAATGGAGAAGAACAAATCTGATGATGCCAAGAGTGCTGTGTTATCTCTGCAACAGCCTGCAGAAAAACAGGTTACTTGTGACCCAACACTTAACACAATCATAATAAGAGAGGTGGACAGAATAGGAAACAAGCTGCAAACTGCTTAAACGAGTTAAGGCTTGCTAGCCCAGGGATATTAAAACATAGTAAATTCAGGTGTGAATTTACCCCTGAGCACCAACCACCAGTGCTGCACATCTGTATCCACAGAATAAGTGGGCAGATGTATTGTTCCAGAAGCTTGTTGGTGTCTGACCTTGACAAGGAGGTGGGGATAATGAAGCACCCAGAATATTTCTGGAAATAAGAAAAAGTACATTTTCCTCAAAGGCAAATTTCAGCATTCTGAAGAGGGTTTTTTTTTAACCAATTCCTTGAATCTGTTCATCTGAGAAGTGTGAAAAGTTACCAGTTGAGTGCAATTGGGTAATTCCAGCTTTGCTCTGCCATTTTCCATGGAGGCCAGCCTTCAAAGGATATAGAAAGACTTCCTATAGTCAGAAACACAACTCCTTGGTGCTATCAAATGTGCTACCCAGCAGTTTCTGCTGCTAAGTCAAGGTACAGACAACCTCTTACACTCCATGTTGGAATCTCTCCTGGCTGGCCAGGATGTCTCCCTGCCTACCATCCTCCATATGGCACAGACCAGATGAAGTGTGTGCTCTCAGGACTCCAAGTTTTAACTGTCCTCTATTAATAACACAGATTCTTCTTTCTACAACACAAAGTGACTCCACAGAATTTTCTGGTAAGGGAAATTATAGCTTGGCATCTGTTCTTTTCACTGCCAGAACCAGATTGCTCATCTTATTATATCTTACAAAATTGCTCAAGACCTGCAAGGAGAAAATGGATTTTCAATATGGCCTTTTTTTTGTTTTAATAGGCACGCTTAAGATCATGAAAAGCACTGTGCCACTTCCAAACACACCACAGAGCTTTTGCAAGGACAGACATCATAAGGGCATTAGGAAATAAAACTGAGGAGCTTCAAAACATAACATCCCAACACTGATACCAAGATCATCTGTTTGATTAAAAAGCTCTGTGCAGTACTATCACATTTCAGCTCAGCTGGGAGCAAGTCTACCACTTAACCCTGGCTGGTGAGTGAGCACAGCAGAAAACATCTCAGGACAAAAAAAAGGACACTTTGTAGCTATTCCCCTCTCCTGCAATCTCTTCGTTTACAGGTGAACTGAACTCCCACAGCTGGAATTTCTAACTGAGACACAAAGGAACTTTTAAGAACATGACACAATGGCACAGGTTCAAAAGAGGAGGCACCCTGGCAGTTAGGATTTATATTCCTATTCACTATCACCCGTGTTAGGGAATAGAAGGACCACACAGCCAGGAAGAGCTGTGTATCTGCCTTCAGCTGTGCTCTCTGCTGGATAGAGGTTACATTAAATCAATAGGGAAGATAATTCTTGACTTTCATCCTGCTGCCACACCTTGCCAGCACGATAAAGTTGACAACAACCTGCTGGGTTACACATGGTTTTCCTAAGCCTCACATGAATCCACGACAGAAATAAAACTCCGAGAGATCAGGGTCTGTGGAAAACAGCATACCCTTGCAGGTAATGTGTCTTCTACAAACTCTTCACAGAACAAGTGAATGTCTCCATTCCAAGTCATTTGGATTTCTTTATAGGGCAGTCCAGCTGTTAAGTTTGCCAAATGTCATCCAGAGAACAGGGAATATTAATAAATAGCCATTATCCATATGGTGCTCACACCATTTCCTTGTATGCCATGTACCATTGCCCCTGCACCACAAACCTACACAGCCTGAAGGCTCAGCCCACAGCTGGCCATGTCCCAGGAGCAGTTCCAAGAGGCAGCACCCACACAAATTTCAGCATTATGAAGACTTTTTTTTATTCATTTCCTTGAATCTGTTCATCTGAGAAGTGTGAAAAGGGCCCACAGTTACCAGTTCTGTGCAATTGGGTAGTTCCAGCTTTGCTCTGCCATTTTCCATGGAGGCCAGCCTTCAAAAAGATATAGAAACAGTTCCTATAGTCAGAAGTCTCCTTTCAGCATGAAGTTTGTGCTCTTTATACCAATGATTTTGAGGTTAGTCTGAACTATAGACAGAGGATCAGTGGTTCCACTCCACTGCCATTCCTTATTGGTAATTTACAATTGGGTAATATGGAACAGTGCTAAGTAATATGAACACCAAAATAATGAAAGATAAAACATAAGGGGGTTATAGGAGCTGCAGCTTCAAGTGGCATCTGCCAAGGTTGTTTTGGCCAATTTAAAACCAGTAAATGCACTCTGCATTCCAAGGGAACAGACACCTGTAAGCAGTTTGAGAAAAGCAGCCATCGAAATTGAGATAAGAGAAAGGCTATGACTGAGCTGAGTTCAGGAACATAAAAACACTGGGACCAATTCCAACCAAGGCTCAGTCTGTGCAACCTCACACAAGGTTAGAGGGACTGATGATGCTCACAACTTACCAAACCTGAAGACTCTGAAAAGAAATCATGAAATCCAAAGATCATCCCTATCAAATGAGGAAGTGTTCATTGAATGCCCTGAGAACTCCACCATTTAAACCTTAAAAAAGGAAAAAATTACCACCACCTACAGTCATTAAAACTGTTTTAAAAAGTCAAAATTTGATTGCAGAAATGTAATCTGGAAACAGTCTATGAATCTGAATTATGGTGAGTCATGCATATTTTATTTCCCTCTTCAAATGTAAATGAATGCCTACTGTATTTAAAGTTTCATCTCTTGCCAGGTTGTTTTACCAGCAGATGTACAAAGGGAAAGAGATGACAAGGAGGCCAGAAACAAGACAGCTTTCTCAGTACTTGAAATCCTGAGTGTAGCAGCACAGTAGACATAGCCATGGTCCCCATGTCCTAAATGGTACAGAAAATGACAAAGGAAAGAGTGAACAGTCAGGGAGAATGGGAAGGGAAAAAAAATCTTCATTGTTACTGGGATGAAATAGGTTAGGCAGATGTCACAGCTGTGTGTCTTGCTGTGCCTACCCAGAACCACCTTGTTGTTCTCAATGGACCAGCGGGTTCTAGTCTCTCAAGTATCTAAACAATCCTGAAGTTTCCTCCAATGCACAGAAAGTAATTTCCAGGAACCAACAATACCAAAAGAGAGCCATCATGCCCTCCCTCTTTCCCTGATCATGTGTGTGATTTCTGTGTGGGACATCTGGGAAGTTAGGCAGCACAGGAAACTTGGAAGGTGGAAAACACATGAGGAAGGGAAAAGGATGATTTCAAAACTTGCTATCTGATTTGCCTCTCTAGATGGCCCAGACCCATGAAATGTGGTGCAAAAACCATCTGTCAGCCTATTTGTGCTCTGGAGAAGCCCCAAGGAGCCTGCAGAGAGGGCAAGGTGGCACAGACCAGCCTACAGATGTAGAACAGACAATGAATTGCCACAGCTTTGAAAGAATAGCCAGGTCTCTGAAAAATATCCTATCCAAGAGACAGAAACAACTCATGGCCCTATAGGAAAAGCAAAAAGCAAGTTTTGGTTTGGCAAGCTCTGAGCCCCAGATCCGTTCTATCTCCAGCAGCACCAAAGCTTTATCAAGACCAAGAGGTCTGGAAAAGGACCAAATCATTAAAAGTGAATGAGTATTTCCAGTAACATATTCCTTTCACCTAGTTTATTCCTAATGACTAGAAGCTGCTGCTCATGGAACAGTAGGCATGAGAGATGGAAGGAAACCAAAGGACCAATTAGGTCATTAATCCATCAAATTGACAGGAGATTAGTTCCTAGAGTATATTTCTTACTTTTTCATCCACTGTACTTTTAAAAAGCCCCAGCATGGAGAGTTTATCCATTCTCTCAAGGAAATCACCCACAGCTTGTTAAATATCTCTCATCAGGACAATTTATATTCTTTCCAGCTAATAGTTTCCCTTTTTCTTAATTTTATGTTGCTGCTCTCAGCAACCTTTTGTAGGCCATTCTCCAGCACACATTCAGCAAGTGCACATGCATCCTTCCTTATCCTCTAGCCACATAAAATCTATTGAGTAATTTCATCCTTTTCAAATGCATTTTTTTCCAGCCCTTTAGATTCAGGAAAAAGTGGTAGCCTCCTTTGGGATATTTCCCCCCCTGAACTTCCCTTCCACCTGTCTCTATGTTCTACTGTCCCACTGGACTTAAAAAAAAAAAAATCTACATTTATCTGCTGAAAGTAGTAAGACAAAAAGATACAAATGATTATGGACTAATATCAAGTGCACCCAAGTCATTCCAGAGGGGAAATAGAACACAGACAATTTTCTTCTTTCCTGAGACAATGGGATGGAAGATTGGCTGGCTGTTCACTCCTCTCTCAGTAAGAGGTGTTATGCAAATGCAGATTTACCTGCCTAGCAGAAGGATCAGGCCAACCTCTGGTACAGAGTAAAAAGGGAAGCATGAACACAACAAAACACTCCCAGGCAAGCACGTTCCCCACTGACGCCATTACATCCAGCCATGGCAGAGATTTGGATCTCAAAGCACCACTCCTCCCTCTAGGTCAAGTCTCAACCTCCCCATGGGCTGAAAAGGAGAGCAGCTGCACTAATTGCTTGTGGGACAGCTGACTGTAGTCAAGGTCAAGGCTGCCCTTTGCTAGATGCCAAAAATTTCAGCTGGCTACACACTGGAAGGGACAGAATCCCTTCAGTCTGAGGGCTGGAAATCAGAGGGTCACACACCACAGAGCTCCAAAATGGAACAAACTGTTCTAACAAGATGGTTTTGATTAAGCAGGAAATAAAGATTAATTTCTTAGTGCAGCATCGAACAGAGTTGCTGCCTGTAATTACAGGCAGAGGCTGCCACAGCCAGCACAGCCTCTGGGTATCCCCAGGCAGAGATTCCCAGGGGAGACAGTTCTTCTCAAGGCAATTGCCTATGGACTTGCCCAAGCAGAAATACTGCAAAACACACTACACAGTAGTCCAGCCCCACAGAGAGAAGAAGCTTGGGCAGATTTCTATCTGATGGCCACATGGGCACAGCCACATGGGCAATTCCCTGCAGCCCCACTGACTTAAAGGGGAGTGACATTCACCAGCCAGAGCACACCTGGGCAAGGGTGAGCTCTTGTCTGTGCCTATCCACTGCAGGCCACTTCGTTCAACTGGAAGGGAAAGAAAAGAGATGCTTTCATGGGACTGGAGAGCCACAGACTGCTAGGAGAGTCCAGAGGTGGTTCAGCTTCAGGGGGTGGCATCAGAGCTTTCAACAGATAAACTGCATTCTCTGCTCTTCTCAAGAAAAGGAGTTGAGGATCATAAGCAACAGAAAACTGCTCCTGGCAACCCCAGCTCTGTCTCCTCCTCACACAAGTGGAGGAGATCTCATTAATGCATTTTTACTCCACACCATCATAATCTTTCTTGACTTTCAATGGCTTTGAGCTACAACCACACACCTTGAAGAGCCTGATAAACTCAACTTTAAACTGATTATTGAAATATCCAAGCTGTTCATGCAATGAGTGCCAGCTGAAGCTGCACTCTCTTCACTGCTTAATCTTCACTTACAGTGACAGAATTCATTTGTTCTTTCCCACTGCACTCCTTATACCCAATTGTGCATTCCCAAACCCTCACGCATACCCCTCTTCCCACCTCCAATGAGCACACTGCTTACAGGATTTCTGGAAATAGCTCATTTAAGGGAGAGCTTATTTGTTTCAAGCAATGAACAAAAAAGAAAAAGCAAAGGGAACAACTCAATTACTGTTTAGTTGAGGATAAAACCAGAGCAGCTTTGATAACTTTATGTGCAGCAGTAGCAGAACTTCATATTTAATTATTTTCCACTTCCTCTTCTGAATTCCTAAGCAATATTAAGTAGCATCAGCTCTCTACACTGCCAGAAGCAATTGCATTTAGAAGTAAGATGTCCCAACACAACTTGAAGAAGAAGCTATAAACAGCAAGATGCAGCTACTACACCCAGCAAGGGGAATTAAGTTCTTTCACCACCCTGGCACCACCTATGGCTGCAAGCAATCCATGGACTTACCTGAGCCTTAAGGCCTCATCTGAGTAAGAAATCCTCACACCTCTGCCACAAGTCCTTTGCCTCCAGCTCCTTTCATTCTCCTCCAGACCAAGAGAGAGAGGGAAGAGGAACCCAGAGTTCTCAATCCAGAAGCATCCTCCACATTGCTAACCTCTTGCTCCTCCTCCCCATTGCAGATTTGAAGGTTCTTTTCCTCTGCAGCTGCTCCCACTCTCTCCTGAGGGCCCCAGAAGCAAGGCAGACAGCTGCAGCTTTCTGCAGAAAAGGTCACTTGCTGATTGCTTGCCAGGTGAGGGACAGTGTCCATCCCCCTGAGGAAGGCAGAGATCATCTCCTCTGTGTGACATTTGCACAGTGCTTTGGAACACAGCTATGTAAATGTACAGCAATCAGGGATGTTGTTCAAATCCTGCAAACCCATCCAGAGCCAAGAGGGCAATGCATTCAAGTATCTAGATCTGTGTACTTAACAATCAGAAATGAAGTACAGGGCCTGTAAGCAAGTCCAGGTTTACTCAGATCTATGGCCAACACTTCACCAGTTTTGCTGAAAAGCAAAATTCTCTCCAAAGAGAACAAAATTCAAACCATTTGAAGAGATCATGGGACTCTGCATTTGTCATTGCCATGGCCAGAAAATTATCCAACCCATCAAACAGCATGTGCAGCCTTTGCAGGTGGGTCAGTGAAAGCCTGAGGCACAGACCAGCAGCTACAGCAGAGGTCAAACAGCCCTGTGGTGTGGGCACTGGGGCCAGCAGAAACTGTCAACACACATGGATTTGAGGACACTGCTTGGCAAAGTGTCATTTTCTACTTCTCTTCCACTGAAGCCATGGGAACACTAACACTGCAACACTCCCCCACCTTCCCTAGCCCAATTAAGTCCCAGATAAAAGATTTGGCAGTGGTGATTTACCCAACCCCCCTATGCAGTGCAATCAGATGTTTAGAAATACCACGAGTCCTGAATTCCAACTATTGAGTCTTCTTATGTTTTTGCCTGACAGATCAAAAAGATTTTTGCACATTTTTGTTATGTAACACGATCCACTGGCCTGAGACATTTGCCTTTATTAATAAAATACCCTGCAACAATGCCCTGAAAGTCACAGGTAAAAAGTGCTGGCACTCCACAGGGCAATAGATGTGAAATACTCCGGTACTTTTGTCCAGGGCTTTCCAAGCAGCTCCCTGTTTAATGAGTCCATCACCAGGTTTAATGACCTGCCAGAGCTTTAGAAACACTCTTCCCTCCTCATCAATGATTCACATGCAGTCTTAAAGCTGTGCACAGATTAAAGAGGCTGCTGCTCTCCCACCTTGCTTCAACCCAAAGTGGTTTTAAATATTTCATCTCACCACAGAACTCTCCTGTACACATCCCAAAGGTGCTCTGAGAAGCTCTCACCAGGAGCTCAGCATTACCTGGCAGAGGGCCTGCTGGCACCACAAGAAAGCTGTCACTGCCAGCCATGCCCACATCCTATATTTACTTTCTTCAATGAGTCCTGCATGACCCCAGCTGCCAAGAGTGGGAATGGGATTTTCTGAGGTAGTTGATGCTTTTTATAGAGAAACAGATGGAAAGCCTGATTGCAGGGATAGAACGAAGAGGTACTTGATCTGTAATTATTGGGGTCAGCAGGAGCTTTCCTTTGACTCCAAGGGAAATGGAGGCATGACCCTCTCCTTCTCAGCTCTCAGGGGGTTCAGAGGGTATCCAGAAACACAGGCTGGATCTTGCACTTCCCAGGTGAGCATGTCAAAGATTAGCAGTCTAATAGGATACCCATAACGCCCTTACTGATGTGAGAAGTCTCGTGGTCCAGGCTGCCACAGAGACTTCCCCCTCCCTCCCTCCCTCCCTCCCCACACAGACAAAGCAAGGCTCTGCCTTGTGGTGCAATCCTCGTAAACACTTTGTTGGTCCCAGGGAAAGGAGAGCCAAGTAGCACAGGAAAGAGGGTGAAAAGGCCTCAAGCCACCCCTCAGCTTTGCCACCAATGGCAGGAATTTGCTGATACCACTCCAAGCCACCGCTTTGCCTTCTCCCAGACGGGATTGATACCAGCAGATCTCACATTCCAAGCCTCTGCCAGCTTAGTGGTCCATGGCTAGCAGCCACAGTCTCCACATGCCTGTAGTCATTCACAACACAGAAAAAGTTCCTCAGAAGATCACCCTGGGGTCCTCTGGGAAATTCCTGACCTTTGGATTGTCATTTAAATCAACTTAAACCTTCAGAACCTCCATGGCACAGCAGAGTCTGCCCCCCACAGAAAAAGCTCCCTTTGCAGCATCTGTCCATGGTCAGCAATGTGGATGAGGAACCAGATGATTCCCCTACACTGCCAGGGACAGTACAGCAGGTAATACTTGGTCACATCATTTCTTTGGCCTCATTTCTTCTCTCACCCCATAATGGAAAATGTGTGAAAAAATCCTTCAAGGGACGAAGGGAGTCACATCAGTCCACAGCAGACATGGCCAAATCATGAAAAATGTTGTTTGTTGGCACACTCAGAATATGAAGCCTTGCCTTCTCCTGTGTAATTCAGCCTTTATAAGGAAAGAGTGATGACCTCTGTAGGCCTGCAAAGGGTAGACCTGACTGAGAGAGAATACAGCGATCCCTTTACTTAGTGCAAAACCAAACAAAAGTGAGCAATAAAGCACTGCAGAAAACAAGCAGGTAAGCACTTGTGTTTTATCTTCAGTCAATACCTTTTCAGCATGGCTGATCTCTGAAATCTGATTTCATGTAGTTCTGCAAACCCATACCCCCTGGGAAGCTTGCACTGCTCTAGCCAAGCATTAGCTCTAACTTCATTTGTCCACACAATCTCTACCCAGCTGTCACCTTGACACCCAAGCAAGCTTAAACAAAAACACAATCTCTCCATAAAGCACACCTCTCTTCTCAAATAGCTGCTGCTCTCAGGTGTCCCTTTCCATGAAATCCATCACCAAACCACTTTGCCTTCCTCAGCGAAGGGAGGCCGTTTAGAGAAGAGAGCTCTGCAGTACATCACAGTCTCAATTTGCTGTGGCTCATTGCCTCTTTCTTGCTCACTCCAATCCCTCCTGGAGGTGAGAGGGCCATGGCATGGGTTCCTGGCCAGAGACACTGAGGCCAGCAGCCTCTGAAAGATTCATTGTACACCCTCACTGTACAGCAAAGCCATCAAGGAAAGAATGTGGCAAGAGAGAGCACTCAGTTAAAGGGCTGTGTGATGAACAAGTGGACCTTGAGGTGGATGAAGGAACCAGGTGATAAGGCAAGGAAATATCCACTGCCTTAATGTCAATTCACTTCCTCCTTCTTTCATATCCCTTCTTGTCTAATGACTCAGGGCTTTCAATGAATGGAACTGATCAATGCAGTTCAATCCATGCCCAGGAACCACTGTGGTTCCCCATCACCCCCTGTCAGCTCCAGCTGTCTTACTCTGCTCAGCACAGGGTGGATTTCCATGGTTCTGCACAACCCCTGTCCAGAAATCCTTGCAGTTTAACCACAGCACCAAAGCATCACACCAAAGGAAAACATGCAGATGCTGGGCTGTTTCCAAACTGCCTTTCTTCCACTCAGCTGTCTCCAGTGCAGCTCAGCCAGAGCCACACCACAGCCCTCCCAATGAGCTCCTCACTGGAGGAGTGCTGCCAACACCTGGGCACCTCACTAAGCCACCAAGGCTCCCAAACAAAGAGCCATCAGGTACCCACTGTGCTACCAAAAACCCTACACATTCAGGAAGTTTGAATCATATGGAAATCAAGATTTATCAAATTCCAATCATCTCCATCCCCAGCAGAAGCTGGGTGGCCTTAAAGAAGTTTTATCAGGTTTGAACCTATCCCAGGTTATATAAAATTGCTGCAGTAGTCTCAAAGATGTGAAACATGGGTATGAGAGTGCAATTATGTTAGAGTTGATTGCATTTAGGAGTTAAGGTTAGTGGAACCAAACTCAAGCTGGTGTGAATCATCACAGTTCCACTGGAGGGAACAGTTACATTATTTACTCCAGATGAAAATCTGTTTCAGTAAGTTGAACAGAACAAGAAAAGGGCTATAAACAGAATCAGACTTATAAAACAGTAATCCACAATTTTCTGTCCTTAAAATAAGCCTCTCTCCAACACTAGATTTCAAAACTGGGGCCATGTCAGGTGAAAGGCAAGGCCCTCCATTGCTGACTTACACAGACAAAAAAGCACAAAACCTGATGGTACCTGGCAGGTATAACTCACTGGCCACATCAGCAAGCAGAGCTCATAGATGGGCAGGCCCAGCATCCCCTCAGTCACCTGAGAACATTGTCTAAATACTTTCTCCAGATGCAAAGCCAGCTCTGTGGATTGCAGCACAGGTGCTGGGTTTTGGAGCCTGAGGCTCCATGCTTGCTTCTACTACATCTACTCCTCATCAGCAAGGCTTTCAAGCTGTGTCTGAACCAGTCAGCCTTCAGGAATACCTTGCACTTATACCAATGAATACCTATGCATAAAACATCCTCAGCTGAGGACCAGACTGGTGCCCATGACATTGGGTTCTCCCCCCTGGAGATGCTCTCTCATCTTCCTGCTCTTCCTCTTTTCACTGAATCACTGGAAACTCCCTGAGGTCTCTGCCACAGGGAACCAGGATCAAGAACAGACCTGCAGCTCCGATGTTTGATGCTCAGCTCTGCCATATCCTGCTTCCTCCCACAGCCCAGGTGGAGAAAGCTCCTGAGAGCTCTGTTTTCTGAGCAAGCAGCATGCTGCAGGTGGCTTGGTGCACTGCAGGGTGTTGGATACACCTGGCAACAGCAGCAGCCAGAGGTGATCTCTCACACTAAATTTCTGGGATGTGGGGTTGGGGTAACAGACAAGTTTTTGAGCACTTTAACCCTTGTCACATCACTCCACCTACAAAAGGCTCAGACTATTTCAGTCAACAGATGGAGAACTATGAAATGAGGGTGAGCACTCTGACTTTACAGTGCCCTGTAATGCCAGAAATTTACACCGACCTTGGTGGCCCCACAACACTGAACCACGTAATGCACAGCTCCCCACCAGCCTCCATCCCCTGCAACAGGGCCAGACTTCGCACATTGGAGCATTAAATCAGCAATCCTCTGCTTCTCTGACATCACCATGGGCCTCTGCTGCTCAGGTTTCCCTGCCACAGGGGTTTAATTCACAGCAGCAGGCTTTTCAGCTATGACTGTGAAGCTGATCTATATATTGATATAATAACCCTTTACAATTCAATAAGATGAGAAGTGGAAAAATATGAGAAAGAAAGGATGAAGCCCTCTGCAGATGTTGTCCTCACATATGGTGTCCCATATGGTTGGATTTCACTGCAGCTCGGTTTTATAGGAGCTCTCTCTCCAGAGGGTAACCCCAGCCCCCTTCCATACTGTGATCAAGAGATTGATTAAGAAACAGGTAACACTGCAAGCCCCTTTGTCACTGCTGATAGAAGTGCTGAACAGCCACTGCTAAATTACAGCTATCAATCTCCCAGCCTGTACATGGATCCATTAATTATTTCTTCCATTACCCACAGAGACAGATGCTTCCTGTTTTCTTGACATAAGCTGTGTGGATCTCTTGCCCATCTGGCTTCTGTGTGTTGCTCTAATGGTAGCTTTCCCTCAGTCAATGTTACAATTCCTAACAGCCTCCACAAGGAGACAACATTACCACTTGGCATTGCTAAAGAATACCTTTCTAATGCTCCAAAAATTATTAATTCACCCTGGAATGCCTGGATTATGCTATGAAGTACTGTTAGCCCAGATATAGAGGGGGTGTGTAAGGATGGGAAACTGGAACCAGTGGCTATGACTTCATAGTAGGGATGATCATCATCATCTACAGTGACAAAGTAGACACACAAGTAAAAACCTGAAAATTTGCTTTCCCATCAGCACATATGGATAAGAAAGAATGAGAAACAGCATTCCATGACCTGCTTGCTTAGGGAAAGCAGAGTCCTCATGCACATGTATGGCTGCAGCTACAGCCAGGCCCAAGGATGATGATGATGCTTCTTTACAGTCATGCAGGACACAGCAGCAGCACAGGGTGAAGCCACAGCCACACTGGCAGGGCCACCACCAGCAGCGTGCCAGATTCCACAAGATCTGACCTGTCCCCTGCACACACAGAGAGCTCCAGGGTTTCTGCAGGGAGAGGAAGCCCCTCAGCACAAATTTCGTCAACAAAACTGGAGCTCTCTCCAGCTAGCACATATAGAAAGGAGCTGGCTTGGGGGATTCCCATGTCAAGTTCACACCTGGCCCATAACCTGTGAGGGGAAGATGGCCATAGATGTAACATTACAGCAATTCTACAAATGATCTCTCCTGAGCATCAGCTTCTCCAGGCAAAGAGAAATGAGTCGTTTTGATAGCAGTTCCTTTTTCATGACTCACTTCTGTGTCATTATACCAATAAGATCCTGTCTCTCCAGGGTGTTTTCCTCTAGTGATTAAAGATTTGAGCTTTTGACCTGGTGCCTTATCTACACTACAAACACACACCATAACCACCTAGAAACTTGCTGCCTTTCATCTCTTATTCTTAATAAAATTGCCAGCAGACCTATTGCAACAGAATAATGAAGCTAAGCAATTGCATTCAGCTCAGTAAATCTAGGAGCAGTGCCTGTTAAAAATAAATAGAATTAGATTTAAAAAACTCTCACAACTAATTGCGGAAATGTGGAGTATTATGAAAATATCCCATCAGTTCAGCCAGAGTTCAAAAACCTCTCACTCTGCTGTTTCAGCTGCTGAAAGGACAAAGTGTGAGAAAAGATGAGAGAAGGGACTTGCATATATCTGGAAGAGGAGGAAGAGGAGATGTCAGGACATATCCACACACAGTGTGTGCCTTAGGGAGCTGCTGCAGGAGCTGCAGACAGCATGGCCTCTGGCACGAGATGCTCAGGAGGGGAAGGAATGGTGCTCAGAAGCAGGCGCTTTGGCAGAGTGCTGGGGAGAAGGCAGGTCTGCCCCTGACTTTCAAATTTGGTGACATTTCAGCCAGCTGACATCAATAACCTGCAGTTTATGTTGTGTTAGGGGTGCAATTGGGCATTTCTGGCATAAAGCACAGAGCAGATCATCTTCCAAGGCAAGGCACATGGGCAGGACATAACAGCAAGGAACAGGGCAAGCACTGCATGTGCAGGAACTCCTGACACTGCTCTGCTGAGCAGCCACATGAGGGCTATCCAGGTCCAGATGCCCAGTCTGGAGGTGCTGAAGGTACAGCCCTTTTCCAGCACTGCCTGTGCATGGAGCCTGTGGTAACCATTTCCACCTTGGGTGCACGTCTGATGGACGGGCCCACAGTAGGTCTCACCTGCAAGATCACTCACAGACATCTGCCAGAGCTCGTGACACTGCCCCTTTCATGCTGGGCAGAGACTGTTGCAAGACACAAAGCCACAGAAACTGATTCAGTCCCCAGCAGGTGGCAAGAGAAAGCAAGAACCCTGGCCTTCCCCATATCCAGTTCCTCCCAACAACAAGGTCATTAGGGGAAAACACCCAAATCACCCCAGGATTACCAAGTACAATGAATCTCTTCGGCCTCTACACCAACCTGGATCTCTAGGGATCCAGAAACCTCCAGCAGTTGCCACCACTACCCCAAAGTACTTTCTCCAGCTACCAATCACTTACAACTGGATCTAGACCTGGGTCTGACTTCCTGGGGGAAATTGCTGCTGCAGGTGTGAGCTGCTGCCCTGCCTTTCCACCAAGAAAGGCAATGCATGGCCCAGATAGACAGAGAACAAGAAAAGGGAGCTCCATCTCCACAGTGCTCTGCACAGTAAGTGCTGTAATTTATAGCACATAAATACTGTACATATACCGCTGCGTTTTGCAGACATTATCATCTCAAAGGGCAGGTAGGAGGTGGGAAAACAGCTTGTAACAACTGTAGCTTAGACAGCTGCTTTCTTTGCCACGTCTAATGCTGTTTAGGGAGGTAAAATAGGTCTACCCAGCAGTGCCTCTGCTTCTGCTAGGATACACTGCAGCTCCATGTGGAGCTTCTGCTGAATAATTAGGTTCAAGGCAGAATCATGTAAACAATCTTGTAGAGGCTTTCTGGGAGAAGGACAAAACCATTCCTAACTCCAAGCCCATTCCCTTCTCAGAAGAAACCACACTGTCCTCATGCTGGGCTTTGGCACTGGGTCTAACACAGTCTGTGTGTCCCAGCCACTGTGGCTGAAGATCTGTGGACAGGATTATCCTCCCACAATGCCAAGTATCACAGCTAATGGCACCTTTCAGCTGCATACAAGACTACTTTAAAAACTCTTTTTCCACACCAAAAAAGTTAGTCCTAGTCTTCCTACCCCTCCTCCTTTCTTCCCCGAACCTGATTATTGGCCACCTGTCCTTGTCCTCCCGTGTCTTTGTGTCACACCCTCCACAGAGCCAGTTCACCTCACTAATCTCACAGAATATGCTTCCTTTATTCTATCCTGGGAGAAAACTTTTAGCCAAGTTTTTTTGGGGGGTTGTTTTTTTTTTTTGTGCCAACTTAGTGAGTTAAATTGTCTCAGCAGGAGCTGACTACCAGAATCAAAGCTGACAATAGCTCTACCAGCAAAGATACGTAAATGGAAAGTGAAAACAATCAGGATCACTAAGACATTGGATCAGCTCAGCTGCACTACTGAGCTACACCCTCCATTAAACATGGCACATCTCATTTTGCACTTCTTTATATTAGACAAATAGGTGATTTCTCTCCTAAAGTCCACGGGATACAAGAAATCACATTTTCACTGGTCTAGTTTATTCTAGTTTGGATTTCTTGGCTCTACTGGCCAAAGGAGTAGCTTTTTCTCATTTCTGCTTGGAGTGTGCCTTGAGGAAGTTTGGCAGGATGCAGCTATGACATCTGTAATGGTAACAGCATGGGAAAGGACTGCCAAGGTGATCCTGTTCTAGTAAGTGGAATCACACTGCATTTATGCAGCCTTAAGGAAGCCATAACATGACCCAGGACTTTTAACACATAGATAAATGGAGGAGACACAATGCTGGTTCTGGAAGCCTCTGGGATCACCAGAAGCCCAGCATAGCAGTGAAGAGAGGGGATCACTCTTTGCTCATCCTGTTCTTGCACAGGTGCTTGTGCTGTGACAGCACAGGGCTGTCACAGATCTCTGCTCTGACCCAGCAGGGCCGCCATCAGCTCTGGCCTAGACCCTGCAGACACAACCCTACAGAGGCCAGGAGCCCTGCTTGGCTCCTCCCTCCTTCTCTGCTTTGAGCGCTCAGAGCAAGGAAAGCTTTGCTTCTCCCTTTAGGGATGTTAGGCCAAGAGTTCCCAGCACTGATGGTTTGTGTGAGCAGCACAGAATTGCCATGGTTACAGCCTTGTTTGTGGACTTAGGGAGAACAGCAGGATCCACGGAGCCAAACTCAAAAGCTCGCTTGAACATCAGAGAGATTCAACTGGGGATGAGTCAACATCAGAAGGAAAATAAATTGCTTCTCCCACCACCCAAAATGCCAAAAGGGACAGTTAGAAAAAACATCATTGCATCAGGGCTTTGAGAAATTTGAGCTCAATCCCTTTCATTAAAAGGCATAGGGAAATAACCAACCTTCATCACTGCAAGTGAGTGCCCTTTCTCCTCAAGGGCAAAGTTTAATTATTCTTTCAGAAGTGCAAAACTCCTTCAAGCAATTCTCTTTGCTCCTTATTTTGTTTCAGCCAGAAGTTGTGAGATTCTAAATGTTGTGAGGTTCTAACTCTCTGCTTCCAGCAGCACTGATGGAGGCTGTGAGAGGAGTTCAAGGTAGAGCTCAGCCTGGAAGGCACATCTCACCTGTGTCAGCTTCCCCCTCACAAGTGTGACATGACAGAGTCCCACAAACCCTGCAGGTGCAGGTGCAGAAGCTGAGCAGGGCAGCTGTGTCCTGACTGCCCCTTTGGGTGGTGCTATCCCTCCTAAGAGCTCCGTTCATCCATGAGAGATCACCACCCTCAGCCCAGACACAGCCTGAGCACAGCCTGGGGCCAGAGCCTGTACCTGTGCTCCCCCCCTCATACCTGCAGCATGAGCAGGTACCACCAGGTCCTCAGTCATGGAACACCCTTGGTTTTGGTAGCAATTCCCACTGTGATTCACTTGGCCATGCATCCATTCTGCAGCTGTGCAGCCCTGCCAGATCCCAGCACCAAACACCCAGCAGCAAAGCTGGTCCAATGGCACCGTGCTGGAAAGCTGGCCACAGCCTCAGGGACAGTGCAAAACGCTGCTGTATGAACAGTGTGGCATGCTGGGTGACATGTTACAAGTGACATTGCAATTCATGGCCTCAAGGGATCCTTCCCACCAGGCACAGACAGCACCAGGGTGGGGCTGGTGTTTGCCCTGTGGTGCTGTAAGCCAGGACATGACCCACAAGTTCTGCATTTACAGGAAAACACCCTCCAACACGTCAACACAAACTGACTGCATCACTCAGAGCCCTTGGAAAGCATCTAGAAAGCAGCAGGAGCCCACCACTGTCACTTCTAGAGGTCACTGTCCATTAACATGACCACATGAACTCCTTTTTCAGGCTTCTTTCCAGCACAAGATGATGAGAAGCAGGCTCACTCCTGCCATTTCATTGGGCAGAGCAGCAGTCTGAGCATGCAGAAGAGCAAGGGAAGAGCCTTCCCTGGTGCAATGTGCCTGACCAGCACAGTGTGACCAGCACTGCACCTTCTGTCATATCCTGTGATTCTCTGAAACCGGCTTGACCCCACTGAGGCAGGAGCAGCATAAAAACCTAGAAGCTCTCTGCTGGTGTGAATACCCATTCCCCAGGAAATCAGTGTATTTACAGCCCCAATTTAAACTGCTATAAGCACTATCACTAAAAACATATTTGCATTATTATCACTGCACTGAGCAGTTAATTGCTGTACAAATATTTGTGCTGCCCACATTCATCACAAGGGCTGCTGCTGCCTCTGGGTGAACTTACTCAAAATCTGATGTGTTTTCCCAAGACTGGAAGTCTTAAAGGGGATGTCTCTATTTTAATGCTCTGTGAAACACTGATCCAAAATTTCTTTCCACTGAAGTGGATCCAGAGCAACAGGGGACCATTTGCTCCAGAGGAAAAACATAATGGGGCAAGGCTTCCCAGGCTACATTTTTGGACCTAGAAATCAGGCTGAACTTACCTTTCCTCTTGTCAGCCCATTGTGATTTATTTAGATTTATCACCAGTCCTTCCTACTCCCCCCTCTCTCTCCACTTTCTTTTTTAATTAGGCCACTGAGGCCTTGTTTTTGGAAACCGTCTGGATCCCAACAGAAGCTTTTAAGTCTCAGACATCAAATGGCAGGCAGTTTACTATAGTTAATTATGGTAATTTTTGCTTAGTAGTAGCTTCCCTCTGAAGAGCCGAAAACTACTTAGAAAAAGCCCCAGCCTCAGGCATGAATTTCTAAGAACATATTTTTTGTCATTCATTATTTTACAAAGTTAAGTAGCAGTAGAAAGTTAAAATCCAGAAGGGAAAAGAGAGCTGACAAAAAGAATAAGCTTTTGGGGACCATACACACAACCAGAGAATATTTGCCTTTTGCAGGCATCAGGCACTGCTGTGCTGAGCTGTCTCCCACAGTGGCCCAGTGGCTGTGTTCAGCTGGAAAGCTGCTCTGAACTGCACAGGACAGGCAGCTCTCTAGCCAGCCCCAGAGCAGGGAAGGCACAAAGGTATTCTGAACATTCTCACGAGCAGGAGCTGTGAGGGAGGCATGGTGTGTGTGCAGTGTGGGTACCAAGCAGCCAGTCCCACAGGGATGCCAGCCCCTTTGGATGCAGAGCATTGTGTGACCCACTGCAGGGCATCCCATGCAGCCACAGGCCAGAGAGGTCACAGAAACAACAGCAAACTGCTTCCAAACAGTTCTGTAGGGACATCATGTGCAGCAACAGGGCTTTCAAAGTACCCTGACTAAAGCAGACCCTGCCTCTTAGCATGGATTCAGCCTGTGGGTGAGAACATATTGCATGTTAAAAATTAATATAACTATGGCATTCACAAAAACCATCTACTACAAAGAGGATGGGGTTGATTCATGCAGGGATGCAGGGTTCTTGCACAAGGAAAAGAGGCACAAGCCAAACAGTGAGGAATTAAGAGCCACTTTCCCAAGGTCTTGACAAACCATCACCTCGCTGCCTGCAGGTTACTCAGCCTTACACAAGTTAATACCTTGATTTCTGCCCCTGCTTTTTCTGCCAATCAAGAATATCAACCTCTATTTGTTATCCAGGATTTCCTTCTAGGTTCCCATAGGGGAAAAAAAAACTTTTTGAAGAGAAGTTTGCCACCTGGAGAGGAAAGGAAAACAGAAGGAGAACTGACAGTTTGCCTTTGATTTCTATGGCTACAGAGTCTGGCCAGGTAATCTGGGGCTTTAATACACAGAATCTTTCTTTTATTAAGGGTCTGAAAAGGTGGTGCTGTTATCAATTACCAAAATAGTAATCTTCAGGTCTGCTTTGCTACTGATGAGTTTGTTTCATCTTCATTCTCTTTTAGGCAGTTTAGCATTTCATCTGGGAATCTAGAAACCACTGGGAGCAGTTGAAGTCAAACTTTCCAATATTTATATTTGATGGGTTCAGAGGTATGCATAAGAATGTAAAATACAAGTTCAGAGCTTCCTGCATAACCCATCTCAGCATTGGAAGAAAGGAGGAGGGAAAAATATATGTGTATTCTAATTTAACCAAAAACAAGGATCCAAGCAATCACTATGGTCCTTTCCAGAAGTTCTCATTCTGTGGATGCTGCAGCTGTTTGTTTGCCAAGTGGTTTGAACAGCTTAATCATTGTTTAGTGTAAAAGAAAGTAATTGATTTTTGAATTTACTCTGAGACATTACACAGCACTGAGACGACTGTCTAGATTTCCAAAATCATCTTTTAAAATAGTTTGTCTTTTTCAGCAAAGTAGATCTGGGTCTCTGCCTACTTTCAGACAATGAAATCCTGGCTCTCATCAAGCTTCTTTCTATGCAAACATGACTAGGTTTCAGATCAAATATATCTGGTGCTTTAGGCCAAACCAAATGCACAAAAAAGTTAGATGGCCCCCGTGGTCCCTTCCAGCCCTATTCTGTGCAGCTCTGGAGTAAACACTGGGCTTGTTTGTCCTTTCACCACCCCTTCCTTGAATGCCATGCTCAATCTAGAGGGCCACCAAGCAGTGGACAAGAATTTGGCACTGGGACTCAGAGCTCCATCAGAGCCCCTCAGTGCCCAGGTGGTTTCACACCCTCCAGCCCCTCCAGGCCATGGTTGCAGCTTGGGGGCTCATGCCAAGCCCTAGAGCCTGTGGGACAATGGGCAGGCCTGTGTGCTTTATGGATTTGTGGCACTGCAGAGAAAAGGAGCAGTGGAAAAGATGCCAGCTGGCAGGGGTAAGGCTGAAGAGTTCCATTTCCCAGGCCACACAACTCCACTGCCCAAGCTGAGACCTTTTCTTTCAGCAGTCATGGGCTGTGACATTTCCCTTCTGTGACAATTAGGGAGACCAGCCAGCCCTGCAAGAAAACATAAGGACAGCTCCTGGGACAGCAGCAGTAGTAGGAGCAGCTGAGGTAGAGGGAAAACAACTATATCTCCATGGCAAACTGCAAAACCCATCTAACCCCAGAGCAAAGCCCAAGGATCATTTGTTTGTGATCCCTCGTGCCTCACAGCCAGCTCTGCGTTCCCAGGACAGAGCCTGTCTCCTGTCACACTCCTTTACAACAGATTTTTGGAGTCTTAAACACCCCACCCCAGCCACACCAAAAAAAAAACAACAAAAAAAAAAGCCAAACCTTATAGGTAAGCACAACAATCAAAATTACAATAAAAGTTTCACTTCATTAACTTTCACTGCATTATCCATGTGTTGAACATGGGGTTACAACAAAGGAGCAGTGGGAAAACCTCAGATAGCCTAAAAGTTCCCCTTGGAGAAACCCACAGGGCTCAGCTATCCAGATATACTCACTTCTGTAAATTCATACAGGATGAGAGTAATTCCTGCAGCACCAATTCTCACGTTACACTTCAATTCTTTCATTTCAGAATTAGAAGATTAGAGGACATAAAAAAACACCCACATCATGCTAATATCTATCTCTTAAATAGATCAAGGTACTTTATATAGAATAGCTCAAAGAGAGTGATAACAAGGCCCAGGCCTGTGCTAAACATCAAAGTGGAGAAATCTCAAAGCACTGTGTACAGACAGTTCTGCTCTGAGGTCAGCATGCACACCAGGAATTTCAGTTCCCTCTCCCAGTTCTTGCTTCCCAAATTCTGCAGTGCACATCCAAGAGCAGCCAATGCAACAACACCTGATTGAAACTTTGTTCACCCTCCTCACAACCTGCCCCACTCCTGCCTGTGGCTTTAATACCCAGCACACAAAAGATGACAAAACTTGGCCGTTGCCTTCTGAGTTGTCATCAAAAATCCTCCTCTCTCATTAACCAGGCCCCTCCTTCATGACACTGCCAACCAGAGCATGGCTTTCTTCTTACTGAGTGACCCAAACTGAAAGAGCTGCCTCCTGTCTCCCACAGCTGAGACAAAACATATGGCAAGTCAGGGAAAGATTTCCCCTTCTCTATCCTTTCAGCAATGCCATCACATTCTTTCTAACTAGAAAGACAGAAGTAATGTCACTATACTGGTGAAATCAGTGTTTTGTTGAAATGTGTTTGTTGGAATGTGCCTGTCCCCACATCACACAGTTCTGCAAGGCCTTGGCAAAGGACACCTAAAAGCCCCTGAGTTTGTGTCATTTGTCCTGAAGCTGAAGTCATCTGTCCACAGAGCAAAGGAGAGCCCTCTTCTTCTGGAACAAACAAAAAAAAAAGCAACAAAAATAACCCCAACAGAGCAAGGGAAGAGAAAAGGGTTTAAATGCTTACCTCACCTCTCCCTGCTCAGCATCTCTTCAATCCAAGTCCCCAACCCTCCCACACAGGTACAAAGGGGTCACCTGTTCCTCTGTCCATCAGCAGCCAAAATCTTGCCTGAAGCTGGCCTCAGCACACCACACCTGGACCAGCCAGCAGCTAACAGCATCACACAGCTCTGTCCAGGAAAGCAAGTCTGTGAGGGGAAGCCATTCACTGCCAAACACAGTGAGCTAGAGGCACCAATTTCACTGTCTGTTTTAGCATTGTTGCCTTTTCAGCAGCTGCCTCAGCTCTGTCTGGGGCTGGGCTCCCCCCACACCTTGGTAATAGTGCTGCTTCTATGGCCAGATCTGAATCTTTGCTGGATAGAGCAACCCCAGCAAGGGCTTGGTTAATTAAGAGCACTAAACTGATTCTGTTCTCTTCTTTGGCTTGTTAAGAACTTGAGTTCAAAAGGATTTCCACTGCCAAGAAATCAATTAGAGTGGTTGCAGGAGATACTGAGGAGAAATACGCAGGCAGGCACGCTGATTAAGAAGGTTCCCATCCCGTGGTTGTGTTTCCACCTGCCAGCTCTCCTGCCTGTGCCACAGTCCCAAAGTAAGATTCTTTACAGTCTCCCTTAGGCCAATTCATAGAAATTGAGCCTGAGGAGTTTGGAGCCCATTTTGTGGCTGCATTTTCTCAGACTGGTGGGCTTTCCATGTGGCAGGTCAGAGGGAGCTCAGGGGAGCCCTCCCTTCAGGGCTGGGGCAGCCATGTGAGGAGCATCTGTCAGCCACACAGTAAAGGAAAGGGAAAGCATTTCCTCATCCACAGAGCACTTTAAACTCTCAGAACTTTTGGAAAATGGTGACTCATGCCCTGCTTGGGTTACTGGCTGCCCTGAAACCCTCCCCTGGCTCTGTGCTGTGTCCCATCCCTCAAAGCACCATTGCAGAGCAGCCAGTCCTTCTGCCTGCTCCCCCCAGTGCTGCCTGCAAGGATCCCCCTCTCACATTGGTTGCACCAAGTCAGATGCAAGAGCAAGTCAATGTCGGTCAAATCACTTGAACTTTCCATGTCTGCTTCAATGATCTGTCAAATGATGTTGATAATTCCTCACTAAGTCACAGTAAGGCTTAGTTAATTATGTTAATGTACATGAAGATTTCTAGATGTTTGTTATATGCACAGACATAGGCAAACTGTACTGCATGAGTGCCAGCCCTTGACTGAGTACATCTCAGGGTCTCTAGCAACAGGCACAGGGTTAGCAAGAGGGAAAGTACCAAAAGGTATCTGTGGACAGATGGCAAAGCCTCCCCAGCCTCACAGGCACCTGTCCTGTATTTGTGAAGTGCCCTGTCCATTTCTAATCCCTGCCCAGCCTACAAGCAAGAGCTTCCTGTATCAAAGCAGCAAGATGAGCTCCTGCCTAATTAAAATTAACCAATTATGCTGTGCAACAACTTATTCAGTTTGATATGCATAACTAAATAATTATTGCAGGTGTATGCAAAAGAGGCTCCAGCTTAATAGGCTCCCTATTTTGTTTGGTTTTGACCAGAACAATTGCCTATGAAGAAAAATCAGAGAGCTTTAGGCAGTTGTTATTGTTAAAAAACACAGTTTGGGGGAGAAAGGAATTTGCAGTGGAAAAAAGAAGTCTCATTTGAATAACAAAACAATTTTTGTTGATTTCATTGTTGTTTATGAGCTATTTAAACCCAGGGGTGGGTAGAAAAGGAGAAATAAGAGGAATTTACTGACAAACATGTTTTAAACAGATAGCAACAATGATGAAAATCCCATTTTGAGTGTGAGCAGTGAGTAGCACATCATACAGTTTCTAGGAAGGAAATTTAAGAGAACCTAATGAGACATGAAAACATTGTAACAAGTGGTATGTATTTTTCAAAATAAACACAATATTTCCTCCCCTTTGAGCTCTTACATCTTTTAATTTATTCAGCCAAACTTGCCATACTGTTATATATGTATATAACCTGACTGTTACAAAGGTTTGGAGAACAAGACGGCATTTAGCTTCCTCCCCTCAGCTCATGGTGAGCAGGTTCCAGTGCAGAGCTGGAAGCAGGTGGGGCACCCCAGTGAGCCCAGCAAACCCCACTCCCTCCTGCTCACACAGCCTGGAGAGGTGGGAGCTGTGCTCTGCAGCCCACAGGCAAACAGAGGAAGAGGAGCTGCTGGAACAAGCAGTGGGGCTGGAGAAGCACAGCAGGAAAGGAGGCAGCAGTGCCTGCCCACCACGCTGCCTTGCAGAGCAGAGACCTCTGAGCTGGACATCAGCCCTGTAACTAAAGTATCTGGGAATAAATAGCACTCAGGCACTGTTCACACATCTCAGATCAGTTTTCTGCACTACCATGAATCTGTTGCTTAAAATCTGTTCTGGTTCAACCATTGCTATTTTGCTTCACTCTAAGGGATTTTTACTCAGTCTATATGAAATAGCTTTGAGACCAGTTCAATTTCTATTTTTTGGCTACATGTAAAACATCTGCAGTTTAACAGCACAACATTCATAGCATGAAACAAGCTGGGCACCTAAAGATCACAGGTTTCTCTCCAGAGCAGCTCCTCACACACAGCAAGGAAGAGACCAGTGTCACCTCCATCACCTGTACACACAGCCAGCCATGGAAATCAATGGTGAGAAAGCACAAGGCAAAACACCACAAGTGTTGTGGCATTTTACATGGAAATGTGTGCACACAGAGGCCTTTGAATTTCAAAAGTTTCCCACAGTCTTAGATAAATAAATGTGCCTTTTCTGCTCTGAGGAGTTAGTCATGCTTGCTTTTATGTTGTGGTTTTTTTCTGGGTTTGGGGTTTTGGGGTTTTTGGGTTTTATTTTTTAACTAATAAAATTACTTATTGAGACATTTCACAAGACATGTTCACAACATTTAAATTACAAAGACCTATCATCCTTGACAGGGATATTCAACATGTTTTGATATAAAAATTAAAGAAAAAAAGGAAGATAATTCTTTATACAAAAAGGGGAAAACGTATTTCAGATAATTGCTTCACAAGTGATGACTTGTTATAAATGGATCAGTGCTTTCCTGCAAAGAAACACCCAAAGATATTCCTAATTAGCAGTAAGCTAATTACCACAAAGCCTCCCGTGTTCAGCAGTGACATGCTAAATCACCCCCGCTCGCAATTTCTGCAGCTTCACAAAAGCCAGAGGTGGGAAGGAAGAAGGAGCAGGGAGAGGAGTCCCCGCCTGCTCTCCTGGGAACTGCAGCTCCCACTGCTCTGAGCAGTCCTGGCAGGAGCTGGCACCCTCCCTCCTTTCCCAGCTCCATCCCTTCTCCCTCGCTCTGTGTGCCCACCACTGCTCTTTTCTCACACCTCTGCACCGTGGTTTCCCCTGTGCTGGTTTGATTTGCTGTAAGCCTGGCTATTCCAGCAGCACAAGGCAGACAGAGCCTTCCTTTGGAAGCTTCTCCAGCCTGCCCATCAATGAGGCTCAAGCTGCCCACAATGAGACAAGGGCATTGCTTCTTGCACACAGGTGTTTTAGCCAGGGGAAAAGAACAAACAGAGCACTTGGGTGCAATATTTGAAAGTTGTTTTGAGTTGGCTGCTTGGTTTTTTCCTAAAGTTCCCAAAGAAGCAAGCAAACAAAAAGATTTTCTTTCCATTTTCAAACACTGAAGTATTTCAAGATATCCGCATAAAACCCTACCCTAATCTCCACAATTTGCAAGGGAGTAAACGAGGTGATGAAAAATACAGGAAATGAACCCCAAAAAGCTGTAAAAAGTCAAAATGTTTGAATTTCAACTTTTACAATGCAATTTTTTTTAGATAGAAAAAAAACCAACTAGATTAAACTTTGTTTAAAAACAGCAGGAAATAGAAACAAACTAGATTTAAGTTTGTTAAAAAACAGCAGGAAATTTCAGTGGAGACAAAAGCTGCATCATGGCTGTTTCTCTCCTCTGCTCAGGTTCAGCATCTCTCCTTCTTGCCACCTTTGGCTCCTGAGTCTCCCAGCTCAGGGCTGTGCAGGGCTCTCCTGACTTGACTCCCTGATATGAAGCAGGATTGCCAGGAGGTTCCCCAACTCACAGTTCCCCTGGGGACTCTCAGATTCTCCAGCATGTGGCCACAGCTCTCTTCTCAGAGAGCAGCAGGCACAACTTTCCCAGGCGTTTTCCTGGGGAAGGCTGTGAGAAAGCTCAGAGAAGGGAATGGCAAACAATTCTTATCTGTATTTGCTGCTCCTGTTGTTGTGCACACGTGGAATGTGTTATGGAGATTGTTTACCAAAGGGGATTTCTTAACTGGACTCTGGTGATGGTGTTTTGATTCACTGACCAATTGGATCCGTGTGTGTGTTGGACTGCATGGCAAGGGTGATGGGTTTTTCCTTAGTAATCCCGTGTAGTAGCAGAGTAGAGCAGTATAGTGTAATACAGTACAGCTTAATGAAGCATTTATTCAGCTTTCTGCAACCATGGAGTCAGTGCACCATTCCCCACTCAGGGGGCTCACTGCCACAGCACCAGCACTAACCATGGCCCTGGCCCAGCTCCATGGAGCTCCAGCACCAGGAGCCCCTGCTGCTCCCAGGGGTGCTGCAGACTCTGGCCCTGGCCCTGCTGCAGCGCCCGGGGCTGCTGTGGGGATGGAACTGCCCCAGAGGCTGATTCACAGGCAGAGCTGGATTTAGCCTCTCTGAATCACCCTGCACAGGAGATGGCTGCTCTCTGACTACAAAAGGAACTGGAAAGATCAGCAGCAAGTTTTCCTCTGTGAATCCTCATCCCCAGTGTCTCACAAAGTTTGCTTCAGGGCTTAACCCACACAGCCCAAATCTTAACCTGTCGCTGCAAGCCCTACCAAGCAAACAGAATAAAAATAGCTGGGACAGAGCAGAGTAGCGGGAACCACTTTTGCTTGTGCTACACACCATCCCAGATAAAACATCATAAAATTCAGCCCTGAAAGCCCCTGGTGTTCCCTGCCTGGGGACCAGGCTGAGCCCAGGGCTCCATGTGAAGCTCAAGGACAAGCTCAGCCATGACCCAGACTGAGCACTGAGGCTTCCAGAGGCAGGGAGTGATCCCACAGCCTCCAGTCAGCTCTGCACCCACCTAAAAATCCACACAAAGTCATGGATCACTTGTCTTGCTGCTTTATAAAAAGCATCTTGAGCAATTATTAAATCATGGAGACAAAGTTAGAAGGGAGAAAAAGGCTCCCAGACTCCAGCTCTCAGATCAGCCTCACACACACACACACAGAACACCTCCTTGCCAAAAGGAAAAGGCTTAATAAGGGGGTTAGTAGCTGGAACAGGGACTCAAGAGAGTTTTCTGTGCTTCTGTTTTATTTCCTGTAAATTTGCTAAGGGGTTCTCTTGGGCTGATAAACTTCAAGGACAGGGTCTACAAGCTCACACTGTGGGCCAGGCTGTCTGCACCCCACCTTGTTTGCATCCTCCTCCACAACATTTTAAGCTCAGCCCTTTTGAAAGAAGTGCTGAAGGAAATCTGCTCCCTGCCCTCACCAGAGCCATGCAGCTGTGGCTGCAGAGATCCCTGCCTTACAAAGCTTCTGCTCATCTACAACAGACACATCCAGAGGGAAAGGGGCTCTGCTCCTTAGGGATGGGCAGGTCAGTCCTCTCAATCCCTCTGCATTCCTACAGGCCAGGAAAATGCCACGAGGCTGCTCAAGGCTGATGTGGGAACACAGCCGTGTCCTCTGCCCAGGGGAGAACAAGGAGAAACACAGGAGCTGCTGCCAGTGCTCCACAGGGAGCCAGAATTCCCCATCCATGACAGCACTTACCCACTTGTAGCACCAGGCAGGATCAGGGCTCTGCTGTGCAATGAAAGCACGAGACAGACTCTGACACCACCTTGTCTCCATCAGGGTAAGTCCAGGTTTTATTGATCTGAGATGCATTGGTTGACAGCTGATTGACAGCTGCAAATCCAAGCCCAGAAGTGAAGTTTTTGGGGTCCCCCTCCATGCCTTGTGTCTGTGTGTGCTCTTTGTTGTGTCACACTGAGAAACAATGGGCAGCTGTTGCCATCACATTAAGTGCCACTGAACAAAACAAGTTCCATTCAGAAGCTGTGCCACAGGCTCCACTACATGACCTGAAACAATCCCATGCGTCAAATCCCACTGCTTTTACCATCTTTACTTCTTGCAAGTGATTGGAAGTGTAAATCAATCTGAAAAAGTGAATGTTTTGCAGATCAGACACTGCTCGTTGCAGAACGTTACAGCTCCTAAATTATTAATATCAAAAAATGAGGTGTCCCAGAGCTGTTCATTTCTGGAGGAGGGAGAGTAGGAGGGGGGTAAGAAGTATTGTGCTGTTACAGGTTATTTTTATCCAATGTTTCTATGCTTCTGTCATTAGCTAATTGATGACACAGCCTGTTTAATATTATGTCTGCCCTTGTTATTTATAGCTCACCAATTACTGTAGTATCTAGGTGCTACTAACAAGCTGCTCTCAGATGAATTTGGATGCTCATGAGTGGATTCTTTGGCACAAGAAGTGAAATTCCCTTGAAGCTGGAGGCTTCATACTAGCCAAGGATTTATTGGCCAGCCCACTTAATCATGCATGGTGATGCTGGATCCCAGTCCATTGCACAATGCAGCAGCAGCCACCCCCAGGCACCCTCAGCATTTGTGCTGCACTTGTCATCAGGGGTGTCTGAGACACAATTCTGCAGTGAGACACCTCTGGGTAGCATAATTTCCTTGGGCAGACCCTGGAGCACTCACACCAAACTTTCAGATATCTGATCCAAATACAAAATCCCTGAGAGAGGGAGAGAAGGGGCGGCCAATTTCCAGGCAGATTTCCAAGTTCAATACCTGCCAAATATCAGTGAGATCTTTTTAGTGGAATTCACAGCACCAAGCAAAGGCATCATCAGCTGTGTGAGGTTTTGCACTTGTGGCAGATGGCACTGACCTTTGGGCAGTGCTGCTGAGAGGGAAGTGCACACTCAGAGCAACATCTGAATGTGAAAACTGTTCTCAGCCCTGACAGACAGACACCAAACAGCTCAGTTTGACCTCTGTCCAGAACCTCTCATTGCTACAGTACATTAGCAGGGGAAAAAAACGTGTCTCAGACATGTTATTTTGTCTTTCTACCACCTTCCCTACAGCTTGCATGCCATGATGACACATTCACAGGCCCAAGGACACCATGTTCTCTAAGAGCTTCCTGTTTGAGGTGCAGGTCCCTTGGGCCACCAGCAGGTCCTGCTGGTTTGTGGGACTCTAGCACAAGGATTTAACAATTCAAGACCCATCAGGAACAATCCCCAGACAAGAGCCTACCTTCTTCCAAGCCCTACAGGTGGCGTGCACAGGAGTGGCTACCTGCAGTAAAATGGCAATTTTCTGTAACTGTAAACAATGTCAGTGCCTATGTATTTCATTCCTGCCTTTACTGAGTAAATCTGAGAAATAATGAAACATGTGGAGAACATTTGAACTTTTATTGTACTGGGTAAAAGCTATATAGCATTAACAAATCAAAAAGCATTACTTCCCAAATAGCAAAATGCCAGGCCATTTACATTAGCCATGCTCAGATTCCTGCTGTGATTGGTGTGTAATTGTCCATCAGCAAGGAACAATCTCAAAATTAGTGCTTGTCACAGAGCTCCAGAGTGCCTAGAGCTGCACTTACCAGGGCTTATAGCCTGAAATGCACAGAAATCTGCTTTTAACCCCAAATGAAAGAACAGCCTTTCTGGTGCATTCTCTCTGTAGCTGCCCCCTGCCTCCTTTTCATTTCTCTTTCATGAGGAAAAGTAGCTTGGCCTTAAAAATATATATAAAAATTTTAAAAATCTTTCTTTCACAGATCTGGCATGTTGTGAAACAGCTTCATGTGACCCAAAAATTGCTGCCCCCACAAGATCCACGGGGCCTCCAGGAGCTTGTGCATCCCAGTGCAGCATTACATCACAGCAAAAGCTGCAGACACCGTAGGGAAGGACAAGGCATGAGACAGCACTGAGGCTCAGTGGCAGCTGAAGGGGACATTCCCTTCCCACCACCAAGGCAGCTCCTCAAGGCACCCAGTGTCCCAAAGCTTGGTCTGGCCAGGACCTCCCCCATCAGAAGCAAACACTCCAGCACCAAGGCATTAGCTGCTCCTACTCCTTCCCCCCACTGCTAGCCAGAAATTCTGTCATGGAGCTGAGAGCACCTCGCTGTTGCAAGTTTTGTTAAAATAAGCACTTGAGGAGTTTCAGTTTCAAGAAGCTGACACATTCTGCCAAAATGCATTTAGTTAGAAAACTCCCAACCAGCTGTGATAGCATTCAAAATTTCTTCAAATTTTCTTTTTCATTCATAAAGACTGCCAGTATTTTTAAGTTAGAAAGTGATTGAGAAAAGTTTATATGCCTCCAACATTGCTGCCTTTAGTGGCAGCTCCCCAGAAGGAAAAACAGTAGCCTTAATTTTAAAAGGGAAGGGGAAAGGCTGCAGGAACATCAATGGAAAAGATTAGGTGGACTGCTGAGAAAAAGAGCACAATTAGTTCCTGTCAACACCCAAATTATTTCTGTGGGATCTTCAAGCTAAAGCAGTGATGCAGCAACAGTGTCAGTCTGTGGAGAAAGCAGCTTTGTCCTTCTTTGTACTCCAGCACATAGCCAGTGGCAGAGCCTTATCTCCAGAATTTTCCCCCCTCTGAGGTTGCTCTGTTTCATGCCTTGTTTTCCCTGGCTCTTATTCCCCTTTAAGCTTTCCTGGTCTCTAAGAGCACACAAACATGTGTGGGGCTCTTCAGAAGCCTCCCCAAGCACCCAGAATAAACTAATCTCTAGCAATTAAATGGAGGCATTTTGCTGCTTCCAGTTGGTTGCAGAAGGAAGCAGAGGAGTGGTTCTGCCTTTTCTCTGTACTCAAATCACAGAAACAGCAATTATCAGCAGAGGAATTGGCACAATAGATCAAAACAGGAGCCCGAGTAGCCTCTACCCAGACAAACGTTTCAGGGGGAGCAAATCAAAGTAAAGGGCAAGGTCCTGGAGAAGTATTTGCTTTAGCAGCTCAGACTTAATCCATCAGCAGCTCCCTCCAAGGCGTGTTGGAGAGTAAAGGCAGGAGAGCTGGGTCCCCCTCGGAGCTCTCCTCCCTGCAGGGCACACAGAGCCACATCCTCTGTGCACTTGGGGCTGGGCACAGGGCAGCACTGAGGGCACATCCCTGGCACCACACAGGGAGCAGCCCCTGACCCAGACATTGAGGGAAGAGCAGCAGCAGCTGCCCAGGAGGCAGCGATTTTCCCTCCCAGCACACAGCCCTGCCTCAGGCTGCCACAACCACAGCACTTCCCAGGATGAGCCCCTTGAACACCAAAAGGGGCAGCTCAGGCAGTGACCCTGCTGGAGCAGAGGGATCAGCACTGCCCTGAGTCTGGGGAAAGGCAGATCTGCATCAGTGCCCCCTGCTTGTGCACGGTGTAACCAGAGGGGACAAAAGCCTGGACAGCACAAGTTATGCCTGAGTGTCCCTCACTCCTGCTGCAGCCCTGGTTTCAGGGTGCTCCTGCAGCCTTCCATGAGCCATTCTCCAGGATGTGCCATCTCCACAGCAGCCTCAGCAAGGGACTGAGCATCTCCTGTGTCACAACCTTTTCACCATGCTGGGCAAAGAAGCATCCTGCCAGGGCTGCAGTGACCAGTGCACCCAACCTGTGCACAGCAGCCTCAGGATAAAGCTCCTGATCTTCCTGGGCTCAGGGGCTTTGTTTAGAAAGCACTGCCCATCACCTCCATCCAAATCATACTTCCAAGAGGGCATGCAGGTCAGGACATGAGAAAGGACAGCCCAGCTGCACCAAATCAGGAGAAGAAGAAAACAGAACAGAGCACTATAGGTTTTACTTCAGTCTGATAGGGCTAAACAATCCCCTTGAGCTGAATGAGACAATTTGGAGGAGCTGCACAGTGATGTGCCGACACACCTTGGCACTGTGTGTTAGAGGATGGATGGAGAAGAGCTCCCCCATGGGTGGTACAAGGCTGCTCCCCACCATTTGCCCCAGGTCCTGGACATTTTCTGTCTCGGGCAGCACCTTGGGCAGGATGTCAACCCCTTACACTGCAGCACCCTCATTCCCTGCTCCTTGGCTAGCACCTTCTGCTCTGGAGGTGACACCAGTGCAAGGCTGCAGAGAGGAGCTGACACAAGCACCAGCACCCTGCCCTGCCTGCAGTTCCTTTGCTCTACACCTTGCACAGCCCAGACAACCCAATACAGCAACTGGAAGCTGAGCTAGATAAATGGCCAAGCTTTTCCTCGGGATTAATCACCCTTAGATGTGTTGCATGAGCCTGCCACAGCTGGTGAGGTATTTGCTGTCTCAACTCATTGGGAGTCAGGAAAATGAAGCCACTGTGTGAGGTATCCCATTACTTAGACAGTTTGTACTGAGCCTGAAGTACCTCACAGGGAGACAGCCAAGGAGTCATCCTTCTGTTTTAACAGTGCTGCCCCTCATCACAGTGTAGGAGTCTGGAAAATTACAACAAAAATCCTCCACAAAGACAGTAAAATTGTCCATTACTGCCCTATGCAAATTCATCTTCCAGTGGAGAAGCCCTCAGTACATTCATAATTTTTTTTTATGTGACCTTTAGCTATAAAACAGATTTTTCCGAGGGTTATGTCAGCAGCATGTCCAATTCCTTGCACAGATATTCCATTCAAGGAATGCACAGGGCTGGGGCAGAGGCAGGGGAGGTTAACTCTGCTAAATTCATCACACAGAGAAGCTGAAGGAGACAGGGCTGAGACAGACAAAACTCCACGGATATTCAGTGCAGTGCCTGGGTGTTCATCTTGGTTATGAGAGGGGAGAGCCAGCAAAGCTGCAGGACTGCAGCTCTTGGAAGAGGTCAGCTCCTTCCCTGCCCTAGAGCTCTCTGGGGATGCTGGAGCAGCAGGAACCTGAGACTGGAGATGCTAAACTGAGTGCAACCACTCGAACTTCTCTAATCTACCTCAGTGCAGTTTGCCCTACTCCAAACTGTTGAGCTTGGAAGGGGAGAGCAGGCCAGAGCAGAGCCTGCAGTTTTGAATTCCACACCAAACAGGTTTAATGCAAACTTCAAACAAACACATCACTGTCACATCACCACCAGTCTGCATTTCATCCACCAGTAGGAAGAAAAAAAAAAAAGAGAAAAAGTAATAAAATAACTTTCAGCTTGAGAGAGGCTTCCAGAAACCTCCCAAGAAACAACTCCAGTAGGGATGGACCTCCAAGCCCACCCCTGCCCAGGGGCACCTGACACAAGGAAATCCCAAAGAGCTGGTGCACAGCCAGCCCCCAGCCACAGGGCTGAGACAGCCCTACCCTGCAAGGGCCAGTGAAACTCAGCCCCTTACAGCAGCACTCTGCAGCTCCACCACAAAGGCACAGAGCCACCTTCCTACTGCTTAAACACCTCTTCATCACATCTCTGTCCCTGCTGCTCCTCCCTGCACTCTTACCCCCGCCTCACACCATCTCATTTTCTCTCTTCCCCTCCAACCTGCAGCTTCCACACAATATACTTTGGTGGATATTAAGGATAAAAGAACCAGAAGACAAGGGTGTGAGTCCTGCTTCCAGGAGGAAGAAATAAAACCAGCCTCCCTAGCCTTACCATGAGAGCAGAGGGGCGCATGCAGCCACTGGCAGCAGGGCTTCCACAGCAACTTGCACTGCATGTAAGTACAACAATCACATTATTGGCTAAAATTCTGTGTTTACCTTTAGCACAGATGATCACTGCTGCCAGCCCATTTATGTCCCCACAAATCAGATGTTAATGAGGATGCAGCAGCTCAGCCCACCACAACCTTTGTTGGGGTGGTGTCTGCATGGGAGGCAGAGCAAGGCAATAGAGGAGGAGGTGGGGGCCCAAGCCCAGGGCCCCTCTGTGCATGCAGAGCTGCTCCTGCTGCAGGCCCTGACACTCCATTTGTGCTCCTCCAGGCTCCCACAGCTCTGTCCTTCCCCTCTCTTTCACTAAACCCTCCACATCTGGGCCTGAGCCACCCTTGCAGAACCCACACAGCCCACTGGGATCTGTCTCAGTAGACAGGATCCAAATACTTTTGCCATCTGCTTTAAAACTGGTGCCAGGCTGAGCTTGTGCCAAGCACCCAGATCCAGGCTGGAAGGTCACAAGCCCAAGGCTGATGCAGTTACCCCTGTCTGCTGGGTACTCCAGGGAATCTTGGCAGCACACAATGTGAGGCATCCTGTCTTTTAAATATGTGCTGTGCATGGGTTCATCACCAACAAAATTATCTTCTAAGTATTTATGTCATTTGCTACAGCCCTCCTCAATAAATCAGACTGCAGCATCAACATCAAACCATAAGGGAAGATCATTTTATACAGAAAAGCAGTGCTTTAAAATTGCTTATGACTGCTGTATTAAATAAAATAATAAAAATAAAAACAACTCATAGTTCCAAAACAGTGATGACTTGGCCTTTAAAAATGATTTAGATATTAAAGAAAAATAATATCCCCAGAGGGGATAGTTGCAAAAATGCAAGAAAATAAAAATTAGGCAGAGGATGGGAAAATATATCTTCAGCTCTGTAGATCAGAGCTTTCCCATCCTAAACACACAGCAGTGCTGAGGAGCAGCATGTTGGCATAGTTGTGCTGTTTTCCTTGCATTCTTAACACACTTTTGGTTAAATTAAGAAAAGTGACATTCAGAATAAAAGTGTGTTGTGCCCCTGCCTGAGCAGTCAGGGAGGAGAAATCCCATCAGCAGCAACATGGTGCAGTCATTTCTCACCCAAGGGTAATGTGGCCCTGGGTGCCTTGAAGTCTGCTGTTGTCACCACTGATCCCCAGGCAAGAATCAGGGAAACTGGCACTCCAGGACCAGGGGAGAGCCTGCCCTGGCATGGCAGCTCCCATGTGAGAGAGTTTAGGACTCGCTGATATCCTTTCTCTGAGGATAAGAAAGTGATGCTGCTCACTTCAAGAATCAACTCCTCTGCTATTTCCCCATGCCATGATATCTGGCACATGGGATAAGACTTTGCTGCCCTAGCACAAGAGAAAGATGCTCCAATGCTCCACGCTGCACTAAACCTGCTGTGCACCTCGTTACCCCTTCTCCTTCTCCCCCAGCAAAGATCCCTGCTTAATTTTCCCAGTGGAATGCAATCATCACACTCTCACATTGCACCATAAATAAGGAACACAGTTTTGTACTGGAAACCAAACTGGGCTAAGCAGAGATGGGCAGACTCTGGCAGTGCCTGAGCAGGGCTGCAGGCTCTGGGCTTGCAGGCACCAGCCCAAGACATGTGAGCATTGCAGGGCTCCCCCTGCCACCACCTGTCCCCAGAACATCCTGCTGCCAGCACTGCCATCAAATCCAGCCATTGCACAGGTACAGGCACAGAGCCCTCCCTACCTAAGGCTGGCTTTAGCAAGCACAGCTTTACATAAGCTCAGGATAAATCAGGAGCAATCATACTGCACCAGGTGCCCCCCCAGCAATGGCAATAGCCTCCAGCAGCAAAGGTCAGTCCTTGGGGCTCCAGCTGAGCTGCTCAGGACCTGGTGGAATGGTGACCAGGGCATCCATCACAGGCACCAGAACCCTTCCAGCACCACCACAAGTGGCTCCAGAAAGGAGCATCCAAGAGCACCCCAGCAGACCCCACAGACCAAGGCAGAGCTGACCCTGGCTCCACACAGCTCACACACACATGGTTGGATAAACACAGCACCAGGCTGTGTCACAGGCACAGCCCTGCCTCCTCTCCAGCAGACCTGGACAAGCAGCAAGGGAGCAGAGGAGCAGAGCCCCTTGAAAAACCCAAAGCTGCTGCACCAGGGAAGCACAAAGAGGGGAGGGGAGGGTGTTGTTACAGCAGCATTCAGAGGAAGAGTTTGTGAAGTTCCCAGAAAGGAGACTTGAGGATCTGGGACAAAGAAAGATGTTAAGATTATGCATATGTTCCTCCTGTATCTCCCAGGAGTCTCTAGCTTTGCATCCCAAATTATTCCAGTTCTTCATTAGTCTCTCTATCCCCTGCTCACCAAGCAAGCCAAAATGTCATCCAGTTGTCAAAAGCTAGCACATATACAGTGCAAAAATGCTTGCTCCCTCATGCTCAGTTTCTGTGCCAGAAAGACTCACTGCACCTTTCCTTCTCATTCCTTATTTTAATTTCCCCAACTGACACCACTTGGAGGGGGATTGTTGCTTCTGCACAGCCTGGCTCCATGCATTCCCTCCACCTCTCAGCACCTGCAAACACACTGGGCCTTCAGAAAAACTCCCCACCAAAACCTAGAAACTCCTCCCACATGGTGCTCACCATCCAAGGAAACAGGCTTGGCTTGGAGAACAACATCCCAAACTCACCAAGAAATAATTCAAACCCTTCAGTACAGAGGTCTGGCCCTGGGTCAGCACAAACCCATGGGTTGTGTTTTTAGTGCTTCTTTGGAGCAAGACATGACCAACACGCACCCACCCTCCCCAGAGATCTTCCATCACAGGGGAGCAGGGCAGCTTCACACCCATTGCAGCTTCACACCCATTGCAGCTTCACACATTCCCCAGAGTTCCCAGCAGCAGAGCTCACTTGGCCCTGGAGGAAGCACCAGCCACGAGGAAGGAGCAGCAGAGCTGCTGAAGGCAGCCCTGGGACAGCCCAGACCCCTCTGGCAGCCACACCAGCCTGGAGTCCTTGCAGAGGAGAGGCAGCTTCTGCCACCCCTGAGCTCTGCAAGCAAAGCAGGAAAGCCTGGCAAGGTGGGACCAAAGGGGCTTTGGCAACTGATCTGCACAGTAAATTGGGTTTAAAGGAGGGGGGTGGCATAAAAGAGCCATAAATGCCCCACAGTGATTGATGCACAGCCCTGAGCTGTGGTTACAATCCCATGATGCAGACAGCTCCATTAATCACCACTGCACCCACTAAACCCTGCTCTAGTTCTGGGAGCAGTTTCCCTGGAAAATGGCTCATGTTTCTAAGATTGGCAGGCCTTTACTTTTTGTACTTTTTGGTTTCTTCTCTCTCTCTCATCCTCTTTTTTTTCTTTAAATAAGCAATAAACTTATCAAAGTCCTGAAGTTCTCTTACGGCCCCAGCCCATCTCACCTTCCATGATGCCCTTCTCCCCATGGGGCTTTCAGTCTCTCCCACTCTAAAAATAATTCTAGAGAAATTACAGAGGAGTTGTACTCCATCTGTCTCTGAAAGTGGGGTTTGTGCTCATATTGTTTGTCAGTGACACTCCATTGTCACAATTACCACTGCTATTTTATCTCTCTGCCTGTAATGCTGATGAGAGAGCAGCAAACTGTGCTGGTTTTTAAGCTGAATAAGTCACTTAAATACACTTATATCCCCAGATCACAACATAAAGCATAAATCTAACCATCTATCATGCACTGACTTGATATGAATGCTCACCATGATATCAGGCAAAGCAATCTCAAGAAAAGCCCTGGATGATTTGAGCTGCAGCTGCCTGCAAGTATTTGACAAGGGTATTAGGTGAAAAAAATTCAAAAAAGGGATGAAACATCTCACCTAGATGTGGCTTTTGCTGGGCTGATTCCAGAGGGAAAGCAGAGACTTGAAAAACTTCTTGGTAAATTTGCAGCTATGCTTGTAATATTCTGAACCAGCAAGGGATTGCCCAAGGCTTGGCATTGAAACTGGGTTCTTTTCTTGACATATCAAAGAAAAATTGCCCAGAGCCAGGATGCTTGGTATGGGGGACCTGGCTCAGGTTCTGCCTGCAAAGCATCTCCCAGCTCCCTCCCCAGATTCACTCCACTGCCCTGTCTGTGCAGCAGGGCTGGGGGCCTCTCCTCATCTCTGCTGGGCCAAAAGCTGGGAGATGATAATTGGGAGGATGATTGGATCCTGCACACCTGAAACACTTCTCTGAGGGGCTCTGCCATAGGGAAGAAATACCTTGTGCTTCCAGCTGCCTGTCCCAGATGTGATGCAGTGTCTGAGCAGGGTTGTTTTGATGTGTTTGGTGTTGGCCCCTCTCCTTGTAGTCTCCATCTGGACTGTGTAGAGAAAGGTGAAATACTGTTACAGACCTCACCATGTCTGATCCTAGCTAAGAGCCTTTCTCCCAGCAGGCAATTAACACAAAACCTTTATTCCAAATTCCCTTCTCCCTCAGCTTGAGTCCAACACAAAAACAAGGAAGATATGAGCCATGGTGTGAAAACTTTGTTGCTTTTCTCTTCCATGCAGGTGCTCAGAGAGAAGAGGGATGAAGGTACCACACAGTCAGGCTGGAGACAACACTTGAGCCTCTCATCCACCCTGAGGATCTCTGCTCCCAAAGCTTGTCTGTTCCCTGAGCAACATTCTGCCTGCAGCACATCACTGTATGGGCTGTGCTTGAAATGTAGGCATTTCCTCATGGAAGCATTGTGCAGCAATGTTTTCCTTTTTTTTTCCCAAAAGAGCTACTCCACTGGCTTGTCAGCAAAACTGGCCTGTCCTGGTGAGCTGGGGAAGAGGGCAGGAGAGGGGCACTCTGCAAAGTGGCCCAGCAACCCTGCCCAGGTCACCTGGGGGAATTTGTCCATGCATGCACCAGGCTGGGGGCAGAGATGACAGGAGGGAACTGGGCAGGTTACAGGAGAAAGCTGATTTATCTGATATCAGGAGGCAGGATTGTATCACAGACCCCAGTGCTCCTTTGCACTGTAACCAGGTGAATTTTAGCTGAATATATGACACAAAAACTCTCAAGTTACCTCAACTCCAGAAAAAAGAAAAAAAAAGAAAAATATCTTAGTGACCTGTCTCGCCCATGGTGCTCACAGAGCACCAGAGATGGTCACTGCATCATGCTTTGCTTCTTCCCTAACATCCATCTCCAACCAAGGCAGGGCAGACACCTGGATCAAGGCAGAGGCCAGTCCTGGGGTACACAGTGACTTCCATCACTCTTTCCCCAGGCAGACCTGGGGCTGTTTGAATGCCTCAGCTCAGGGACCAGAGGCAGCCAGGGGCAAAGTGGGTGCAGCTCAGGGACACAGGATGGTGCTGAGGAAACCAGAACTGGTAGCACATGGAATAAAAGAAAGTGAAGAAAGGAAGGTCCCAGCTGCAAAACTTGATCAAAGCCCAGCAGGAATCTGCAGGCTGCCAGTGAAGGGAACAGGCAGGGGAGAGGCAGTGGGGGACAGAGGGCTCTGGAGTTGGCTGCCAGCTTGCACTAAAGAAGATAGAAAAGAAAAAAAAATCAGTTATCCCTCAGCCTGAAGTAAATTACAAGACACATCCCTCAAGAGCACAAGGTGAAGCTCTTGATCAGACAAGCAATGCTGGCATGTAATTCCCCTTGATATCAGCTGATTTGAATTTTAGTGCTTGTGAAGGGTGCATGACTGACAGCTCTGGAAGCTGCAGGCATCTATTCCTGTGCAGGAGCAGAGCACACAGCCCTGGGCACCAGCATCCCCATGGCAGCTCTGCTGCTGCTGGAGCTGCAGGGACAGGCAGCACATCTGGGGAAGGAGGACAGAGCTCATCCCTTCCTCCATGCAGCCCTTTGCTCCCCACCAGGGCTGGGCACATGGGGCCTGTTGGTGCCTTGTGAACACGAGTGTTTGCTCATATTACACAAAATTTCAAATTAGCCATGGAAAGGATAAGATCTCCCAGGGTTATGGATCCCATTCTTCTGACACCTCTCTGTTGTCATTATATTGCAAAGGTTTCAAATTTTTGTCTCCTTAGTGCAAAGGTTTCATACCTCCTTGATGTTTCTCATAGGCAGCTCCTCCAGGCACTGACTCTTCCTTCTTCCCACAGCAGCCAACTGACTCCAGTTCCCCTCAACCAACAAATCCACTCTTTTATAACACTCTTCTAATTGGCCACAGGTGTGGCCTGGTAAAGTCAGGCCTGCTCCCAATCTTTAATAATTAACCCAGCCACACCACATGCCTTGAGAGCATTGTCCAAACACTTCTCAAACCCTGTCAGGCTTGGTGCTGTGACCACTTCCCTGGGGAGCCTGTTCCAGTACCCAACCATCCTCTGGGTGAAGAACCTTTTCCAAACATTCCCAGGCTCAGCTTCATGCCATTTCCTTGACCCCTCCATCACTGCTCATGAGAAGGAAGAGATCAGTGTCTGCCCCTGCTTTTCCCCTCACAAGGAAGTTGTAACTGCAGTGAGATCCCCTCTCAGTCTCCTTCTCCAGGCTGAACAGTGCCGGTGACCTCAGCCACTCCTCACACGGCTTCCTCTCCAGACCCTTCCCCATTCTTGTGGCCTCCTTCAGATGTTCTCTAATAGTTTAATGTCTTTTCTATATTATGTCACCCAAACTGCCCGCAGCACTGGAGGTGAGGCTGCCCCAGTGCAGAGCAGAGCAGGACAATCCCCTCCCTTGCCCTGCTGGCCATGCTGTCCCTGATGCCCCCCAGGCCACACTTGGCCTCCTGGCTGCCAGGGCACTGCTGACTCACATTCAGCTCACCATCAATCAGGACCCCCAGCTCCCTTTCTACAGTGCTGCTTCCCAAATTTTCATTCCTCAATCTATACACACAACCTCATCCCAAGTGCAGAATCTGGCATTTGTCCGTGTTAAAAATCATACAGCTGATGAGTGCCCATCTCTCTGATTTGTCAGGGTCTCTCTGGCCTAGGAATGGTTTGCATGCCATCAACATTCAATATCAATGGTGAAATTCAGAAAACAAACAAAATAAAAGGAGACTTGGATGCACTAAGCCCACACCATTTTAAAAGCAAAGTAGAAATTGGATCTGGTTAGATGCAAATGGAATACCCTAAACCCTCACTCATGTACCCAGGCAGAAATCTGTTGAGTTCTGTAATCAAAGTTCACTTAATTGCTCACTTCTTCCAGTTAATGCACATCACTCCTCTTCTGTGCTGCATACCAATTGAAACAGCTTTTCTGCAACAAGGACAACAGAATCCACTCTGAAACCAAGCCACAACAGAGTTGCTCTAAGGAATTTTGAAGGTAACTTTGGCAAGAGAAGCTGACTAGCAAAGCTGCTGCAAATTCAGGAGTGCTGGAAGCATCAGGAGTTAGCAAATAGCTCACCACTGAGCAAATAAATCAATGCAGGGCTGATAAAAAAGTCTGCTCCAAGACATTTCAGGTCTGCTTGTCTTTTTCCTCTACAGCACCCGAATCAGCAAGGGACTTGGCAATTTCTGAAGACTTGTGTACACTCAGTTAAAATAACACTCCAGTGATGAGTTTTCCTAACTGGCCAAGAGGGAATACCTCTGAACAATAGCACAGAAATTGCACAGGAGGAGGTAGCCCAGCTGGGGGCTCAGAAGCAAGAATATTTATTTCCCAGGTAACTCCCAGAGTTTGCCCTGTCATTCAACAACATCATGAGGTTCTGAACTTCCTTCATCAAAGGGGGCTGCAGAGAGGCACAGCCTTTACAGAGCTAAACCAAACCCTTCCAAGGATTTTATCAAATTTGTGAGTTACCACCCTTTGGGTTTTTGCTCATAGCCTGCCCTGACTGCAAAGTAAAACAAGCTTACTTAAACTGCTGCTTTGGGCACCTTTTCATTTGAAGTGAGCAAGATGGTTTAAGCAAACACATTTTACTCTGCAGCTGGGGACAGCTCAGTACCTGTGGTCAGTCCCTGCAGCTGAGCTGCCACAAAATAGCTTTTGGCGTGATCACATGAATGTCAAAGCAATCCTAGAAAACTGCTTTTGGCAGAGGCTGGGCACAGAATTCTAAAATTTCTTATTTATTCTTTCAACAAAATACACTTTTTTCCTCCAGAAACACTCTGTTCTTAGGATGTAATTTCAGGCTGTTCATGGGGAGAGAAGACAGGAGGTCACGTTGATCGGTGTCTATATGTTTTGTAGGAAAGAATGGTTAATCAGCAACATCCCAGGGTGATGCCTGGGATATACCACTCCCTTAGTACTTATGCTTTTATCATCCTATGGCTCTCAATAAGTCTGAGCTATCACTGTATTTTGCCACTTCACAAACATGCTTTGTTTCTACAGGGACACTTGGAAAATTAAGAGGGATCAACAAAAGTTGCAAATACATACTTCACTTGAAGTGCATTCAAACCCCATGTAGAGATTCTCATTTCAGATTAAAATGGCTTTAAATTACTGCTTAGTCTTCTGCCAAGAAAGAGCCCTGAGAAATGGCTCTTGCTGTGAAGCACTGTGAAGTTTAAATCAGTTTAGACTGGCTGAAATCGTAGTTTTTATATCCACTTCACACCTGGGCATATTAAAGTGCCCACCACCAGAAAGGGAGGCTGCTGGCCACCATGGAAGGAAGCTCAGATCTGTCGAGATCCATTTTGCAAATATAACATCTTTCAAAACAACTTTTGCACTTTGTTTTTTTTTTTCTTCCTGGGTCTTGGGTAAGTTGAAGATCTCACCACCCAAAAAACCACCAACCCCAAAAACAAAAACAAACAAACAAACAAAAGAAAAAACAAACAACCCAACCCACTCATCTAAGAGACTCTATACACCTATGATGACGTTTATAGGCTTTTAAACATACTGAGGTCTGCAGAGGGACTAAAAGTCTCAGTAAACCTTCACAGCTGCTCCATTTCAGGGAGAAAGCAAGCTGAAGGGTCAAGCTTAGAGGGGCAGGCAGCTGCTTTGACCTCAGGCACCTGCAGCATGTCCTACAGGTCCTGCCCTGCTCCCCACACCCTCAGATGCTACAGGCATGGATTCAGCTCCCTTCTGGAAAACAAGGCTCTCAGACAAGCCCAGGGGATGAGATCCTGACATTCTGTATGCTGAACAGCACAAATTACTGATCTGTGTGGGGCTGCTTACAAAGCACCCAAGTAGGGAAGAGAAGGAGCATCAAAATCAAGTGTCTGCTTTTAGAAATGCACTAAACACACTAAAAATACATTCTGCTAGAGGAGATGGCACAACAGCTAAACCACCAGCAAGGAAAATAATACTCAATTGCTAAAGTGCCTAAATACAAATATACAGGATTTAGAGCCTCTAATTTGGGTAAAGATAGTTGGGATGGGCCAATTTTCAGGAAGAGGCATTAACATTTCAGAGCTGCTTTTGCTGCCCAGCTTCTCTTTTTGACTCCCCTGCTACCTCTGCCCTCTGTTAACCTCATGCAGGCAACAGGGAATAAGGCAAGGGGATCTCTTTCTCTGCTCTACCTTGCAACTTTTTTAGGACACAGCAGTGTCACACTAAACAAAGGTACAAAGCAGCAACCTGAGACCAGGCACTGTGGACTCACACAGTAAGTGACAACCCAGCTGCAGGCAGTGCTCTGGCCCCTGCTGCTGGAAGCCTCTGGAGCAGCTCCTTGTTTGAAAGCTCTGGGAGAAAAACCTTTCACCTTCTTCACCTGAGCTTTCTACACCCACAGATCCCTCTTCTGGCAGTGCAATCCATCCCTCTTCATCCTGTGTGCAGCTTGGGCTTGGTCAGCACACAGGAGACACACTGCAGTTGTTCCTGTCGGGACACCAGTGGCTCCCTGAAGGACAGGACAGCACAGGGAGCTCAGCTGCAGGGCTGAGCCAGTTAAATGTGCCCAGGGGGAGCTGAGCAGGGCCCTCCAGACCCACCAGTGCCCCAGGGACCAGCACCTGCTGCTCCCCTCACAGCCAAGCCTCTGCTCTGTGCTGCTGGTAAAAGTCTGCACGTGCCAAGTTCTCAGCCCCTCTCCTGCCTCCCCAGCCTGTCCTGGGGTTTGTAGATCTCAGCAAAGCAGGGTCTGAGCTGTGTCCCGGCTTTCACTGCTATTGACTCAAAGGGTTCCCAGATCTACAGCAGCAGGACATGTAACTGGGTGTGTGAATCTGCTGCTCCAGATTCACAAAGCAAATGTAAATTAAGGACTGGATTCTTGTGCTCTGTCTTTCATAGCTGACAGGTGATCCCAGAAGGGTCATGGTCCCACGTTTGAACTTTATAGTTCAGTGTACAGTGTCTTTTTTGTGTCCTGCTCATGCAATACACTGAACAGAGACCTGCCAGACAAGATCAGACAGAGCTTAATTTTGATGTGAAATTACTTAAAATATTATCCACATACTGCAAGAGCTCTGAAAGTGAACAATATTGCATGCTTTGCTCACTAAGAAAGGCTCCAGGATAGATTTACTGTGCAAGCTCCAATCCAAAGCAATTAAAGTGAAGAAAGATTTCCTCTAACTTAAGTGCCATGGATCATAGCCCTTCACCTCCATCTTTTCACATATCTTTACAGGAACAAGAAGTTAAAGATATACTTGCTACATCTTGCACAGACTGGAATTCAATTAACATTTTTCTGCAACAAAACTTAGAGAAGCACTTCAGAGCTGCTGCTCACAATGCAGAAGCAAGTGAACAAATGATATTCTCATTAGCGCTCTGCCTTTCCCTGCTGTGCAAGCCAAATCCTTGAACACTAAAAGCACCTCAGCATCAGCTGGGCTCACAGACATCCAGAGCAATTTTTCAAGCTCCCTGACTTTTATAGACCAGGGGGGAAGGGATTTGGTGTGCTTTAATCCGTTCTATTATATGAACTCAGAAATGGTTTTCGCTCTCTAGCACTATAAATTAAACTGGCTGCAGTTATTTTATTCCTGATTATGCCGAAAGTTACTGGCAATAATTTGATTACTATATTTTCTTGTCTTTTTTTTTTCTTCTTTTCCAAATTAACCTGTGAATTTAGTTTCTGTGGTAGTAAGTAAATAATGCAATAAAACTGAAGATAGTAGCCAGCACATTCACATTTTGATGCCTGAAATTGTGGATGAACAAGTAACAGCTTCTTTATGTTGTAGGTGAAATTTACTGTATTCAATTCTCAGCTCTTTAGGCTGGAAGAACACGTTGTACGAGAAAATCACATTATTTTGCAGTCCCCTACATTTTATTTTTTTTAATCTAGAAGACTAGCCACCTTTTCAATGTAAGTGAATTTACTTTTGCAAGTCTTTAGGCAAATACCATCCCAACCATTTTAAAGACAGGAAAAACTCAGGTCAAGAATAATTTACAGAAAAGCTTTTTACTCGTGCTGTACAAGCTATTATTAAGCACAACTAAAGACAGAAAGGTATCCATTTTACTACAGCACTCATAAAAATATATGGAAGTAGGGAACAAATTCCATCTGCTTGGCTTCCTCTCCTTTCTCCTGACTGCTGGGACAATTTGTCTCCTAAACCCTGGTAACAAACAGAGAAAAAATGAGACCACACTCGTGAGGCCACTCCTCACGTGCTGTGTCCAGTTCTGGGTCCCTCACCCCAAGAAAGACACTGAGGGGCTGGAGTGTGTTCAGAGAAGGGTAATGGAGCTGGGGAAGGGTCTAGAGAGTCCTATAATGAGCTGCTGAAGGAGCTGGGGGGGCTCAGCCTGGAGAAAAGAACCCTCAGGAGTGACTTCATCATTCTACAACTACCTTAAAGGAGTTGTACCTGACAGAAGCTGGGGCTTGGCCTCTTCCCCCAGGTAACAAGTGACAGGCCAAGAGGACATGGCCTCAAGCTGTGCCATGGGAGGCTCAGGTTGGACACCAGGAAGAATTTCTTCATGGAAAGGGTGGTTAAGCATTTGAAGAGGCTGCCCAGAGAGGTGGTGGAGCCACCATCTGCTCAAGAGTTGCTCAAGAAATCACTGGACATTACACTTAGTTCCCTGGTTTAATTGACATGCTGGTGTTCATCCAAAGGTGGGACTGGATGATCTTATCCAACCTGAATGATTCTGTGATTCTGTGGGAGATGTACACAGACTCAGATTATCTCTGGATGAGTTAGGGGGCACACTGTACATTTTGGAGTGTAATACATCAGCGGCTTCTCTACAGAGTGACAGGGTTCTTGGAGTCCAACTGTGCCTCTAGTCCATGTGAATTAATAAATGTGTCTTTGATGATTTATTTCAATACAAATTACTTGCCAGTGTAAGCACAGCAGAATCCTGCTCCAGGCAGGATACTTTCTTGGGACCTTAGAAAATACCAACTTCTAAAAGCCTCAGTAAAACCTACTTGGGATTCCATCAGACTCAAGTGCCCATGTCAGTTATTGTCAATTATTCCATCTATAAGGACATGTCAGATTCACAAAAGACACTATTCTGACAGCATGACTGCCCCAAAATGATAACTTTAGCATAATGCACTTGACAATGAGAAAAGTAATAATAGCTATTTTGGGGACAAAAGAAAAATACAATGGATCTGATGACTAAGTGTTCTGGTCTCCAATGTAAAAGCAAAGTAGATCCCTGTCGTATTTAACTTGATTCTTTTGAATTAAACACTTCCATTAAAGTTTCCCACAGTAGCTTTAATATTTAATTATGTATTCCACCAAAGAAAAGAACAAAATCTTTGCAAAGGGTTTTTTGGGCTTTTTTTTTCTGGATGTGAAATATTTATCAGCATATCTCTTTGGACAAGTATTTTTATCCCCCAGGCAGGGAAAAAAAACTTTCCTCCACGTTCGAATCGGTTTCAAAACATTTTATTTTACAGCTTGAAAGTTTTCTATACTTCAGCACCTCATGCCGTGACTTTGTTATTTCACTTGTTAATGAATGGTAATTAAATCTCTTTTGGCTGAAAAGGTTGGAGGGCTCCTGCTGTATTACAAAAACAATTTCTGAAAGTTACAAAAATGCCCAAGTGTCTAGAAATTAAAGCATAAAGTTTGCCATGTTTTGAGTCCAAGTTTTAATCGCTCAGAAGGATTTGTGTGGGAGAACAGCATGTCCCAGTGAGTGTGCACAGTCCCCCCAGATTGAACAGACATAATTATGTCACTTTGTATCTACCAGAGTAAACACAATCGTGCTCTTAATAATGTACATTGTGGCCACAAACTTCCTTGATCTTCCTAACAACTGTAGCTAACACTGCATAAACCCTATTATACACTACCTACACAGAGAACTGCTACATATGTACATCTAAGTAAAGACTTGTTAATTTTGCATTTGCTCAGCAGGGCTTGAAACATCAGCCTATTAATTTTTCTTCTTTTCTGTATTCTCATTTCTTTCAGGTGCTTTGAGTCAGAAGATAAATGGAGTGTGTGCTTACAACTGAGGTAGATAAAAGAGAAATAACTACATATTAAGGCATTTTGTGGCATTACAGTGCTAAATAGAGACACAATATTGAAGAAGAAATATCTCCACTTTCCATTTACATCCATGCAGGCATCTGCTGGCATCAAATGGGCAGATATGGTACACAGATTGTCAAAAGAACTATGTTAATTCTAATATAAAATGTAAAATATATAAATGCAATATAAAATGTAATTCCAATGTAAAAATGTGTTTGATTACATGCAATATACCATTTTTTCCTGAAGGTGATACAGTGATTTCAGCAGATTCTGAATGTCTTTTAAAATTACAGTTTCTCAAACAAGAAACTGGGAGCAGGAATGCAACTAGATGAGTGCATTCCTAGACTGCAATTTTGGGAATGGGTTTGCTTGAAGGAAAGCCCCCTAAGTTGAAGTGAGGTACATCAGTCTTGAGGGGTGGTAATTTTGTCCTCATACCAGTGCTGAATCGCTCCTTCTCCCTTTAAATAGAAACAAAGAAACAGAAAATTCATATTTCATTCTGCAGCGCAGAGGTGTTTACAAACTAAGGAAATCTGAGTCCTCCAGAGTTTCTTTGATACAACCACATATCAAGAGATCATTTTAAAAATGTTGATTAAACACTTTTTAGGCTAAACCTCCAAGACTAGGTGTCTGTTTGGATCTAATTACTAATCCACTGATGGAGTTTGGAATTATTAAAAATTAGAAATAAATGAGCTTTCTTTGTGCTCCCCAAAATGGTCAGAGCACCTCATTAGAGCAAGTATGTACATGAGCTCCATGACTTCAGATTTCTAATCACCATCCTGTTCTAGCTGGAATATGCCTGTTTTCAAACAAACAGCCACATTCATCAAAGGCACAATGGGGAGGATTTTTTCCTTTGTTGAATTTTAATGAATATATAGTGCTATCTGTCTTCACATTTTAACAAAGTTCCAATGATAATTGCCCTGTCTGTGACATTTGCAGAAAGCTAGCAGTGTGCTGTGGGTGCACTGACAGCCCCAGGGAGCTGCTTCATCTGAGAATCCAGGAGGTCTTGACTTTGATGGCCTCAAGAGGAGGGAACAAGGGTTAGCTGGTTCCACTCTCCCAAAGTTGGGGAGGTAAGCAGAGCACTACAAAGACAAAGGGCAATATTCCAACCTCACTGCAATATACCTGGGTGCTTCAGAGAGAGGTCCTGAGATATTTAAGATTAACCAAGTGAAGCTTTATGAACTTCTAGTTTATCATAACAGCAGAAGTCTCAAGGCTTTACAAAGAAGGTCAGTACGTTACTTTATTTCACAGTCACTGAGATTGAAAAACAAATGTGAGTGCAACCACACCTGTACAAAATCTAGCCTTCTCACATGAGTATCTTTTCTCAGTCCCCACCAAGGGAAAACACTTCTGTAATTATTACTTTTCTATCTGCCCCTAAATAACTGTCACCATAGAAAGAAGTTCAGAGAAAGTGTGACAGATGTCTAGTTATGCATTCTTTTCCAAACTTGACCCATACAGAGGTAGGAGAATAGCAAAAAGATGGCATAGATGAACTTAACAACAAAAACCATTTCTAACTGGTTTTAATTGTATCAGTGCTGCCCTAATGGATATGCCAGCTGACAGGATGAGAAACTAACATTCTGTATTTAGATGGCTTATCCCATCTCACTATTTGGCTTCCAAGTCTGGGGAGAGAAAATGATCCAGAATCCATGCTCATTTTTTCCTCGTGCTCCCATGGAGACAACAAACAGATGTGCTCATCAGTATGGAAAATTCTATGCAACTGAATACTAGAATATATTATGCAGAAGTAATGTGCAACCAGCCACGTGCAAAAGCTCCCAGTTACTACTGACATCCCTCAGTGCAGTTATTTACATATATAGGACTGCTGGATTAGGTCTCTGGCGTGGATTTAAGCTTCATATTTTCTCACAAATCCTTATCAAGATCAAAATGGGATCTGGGTGCTAGAAGCCACTAAGAAAATAGTGATGCAGAAAGGGTTCAAGGAGCTGAAGTTAAAAATAGGAAGAGATAGAACAAGAACAGCTAAGACAACTGGGAAAAGCAACATTCAGATTCAGAGAGCTGAAAAAGAGGATTTCAAATTCACAACCAAAATCTTCAACACTGAATTTTCATTTTTAACACAAAACAAAGCTAAATTCCCACTGTTACTATGTTCCTTCAGCATCACATGCAAAGCTGCATTTATTCAGTACCACGATGTTAAACCACAACTCAAAGCTATCTTGTGCAAATCAATAAAAGCTTTAGATGATAACTTTGTGTAAGGTTATTCAAGAGTATTAATTCTCTTTCATACCAGGGTAGTCAATAATGTTGTTAATGCTATTGTCCTGACAGGATCCTCTTTTTATTAGCAAAACCAGCTACATTTATTTCAGACATGATGTTAACATTAGCCAGCAAGATAGAGAATCAAGTCAGTGGTTTTCTGTCAGCTGGGATTTAGAGATATCTGAGATTGTATGAATCAAATGGCCCTGGCTCTTTGGCCAGCATCCACACAGCAGGCCCAGCCCTGCCTGAGGCAGCAGGGGTGTGGGATGGCTGGATGGCAGGGAAGAGGACTCCTGGGGGAAGAACCTGACTGCACAACAGGTTCTCTCTGCTGCAGAAAGCCAGCAATGTGTCCTGCACACCTGGGAGGCTGGAGAAGGAGGGCTGCGCAAGATTCTTTTCCCTTGCCAACACAAAGCACAGCCTAGAGACAGCAGAAGTTGCAGTTACCCAGGACTGGTATGGCCAGTTATGCCTCTAGGTTCCTCAAAGCAGGATGCAGTCCAACAGGCTTGACTGGGGTACAAAGCAATAGGGGCAGAGGAGAGCAAAGCCCAGCACCACCCCTCAGCTGCCACGAGACGGGAGAGGTGGAAGCCAGGGCTGGCAGCACAGTGCTGGTGCCTTCTGAGGCTCTGCTGGGGACCACAAGACGATGCCAGCATGCAGAGGCACCACTAACAGTACCTGAATGTGCTTCCAAAACACAGATGTCACAGAGACACCAATGCTCATCAGACTAGAGGCATGATTGCCCAAAAGAACAACCTGACAAGCTGCCCCAGTAGTAGGTATTTATCCTGACCCTATAAACAGTGTATCCAGCACTAAATTACTTTCAATATGAATTTTTTTTGCTGTATAGCATGCCCCCATTCAGCTACCATCAACTCACACAATATTTTTTATTTTAAAGCAATTATGTCCTTAACAAGTGGAGTTTTTATGAGAGGAATTAATTTTAGGTGAGATATAACAACAAAATGTGGGTGAACTTCTCCTTCTATGAACAGAAAGAGACATGATGCCAGAGTCTGAAATGGAAACGCCAAATCTACTGTGAAGGAGACATTTAGCTGCTGGAAATGGATTATCAGGCATTATGGTAGCCTCACATATTGATCCTAAAGCTCCAGAAAGGCAATTAGCACTGCACAATTGTGGCTAATTCCAAACATTAAGGTAACATTATGCAATTTGCAGATGGACAAAAGTCACTGTTTATCACTGATTATTTTGCTAATTTAGTCATCAAATAATCTGTTGTCTGAAATTAAGGAAGAATTAATAAAGGCAGCTTTGAATTCTATTCAGCAATGCTACAGAACCATTGGCTTTAGTGTGTGAGGAAGGCATGAGCTGAGGATGGAAATAAGTGGAAAGACAAAAGGCTTTCTGCGCATACTGAAAAACTTGGTAACAGATCACATCATCTGACTGCAGAAATCTAAGAAATCTCTTGCTAAAGTTAAAGCCCACCCTTAGCACCCTCAGCAAGTTTTCAGATGACAAGCTGAATGGGGCAGTTGACTCACCTGAGGGATGGGATGCCATCCAGAGGGACCTGTATAAGCTCAAGAAGTGAGCCCATGGGAATCTCTTGAGGTTACACAAGAACAAGTGTGGGGTGCTGCACCTGAGTCAGGGCAAGCCCTGCATCAATCCAGGCTGGGGCATGAGCAGATGGAGAGCAGCCCTGCCCAGAAGGACTTGGGGATGCTGTGGGTGAGAGGCTGGACACAAGCCAGCCATGGGCACTCACAGCCCAGAAATCCTGCTGCAATAGGACAAGGGATAAGGGTTTTTAACTAAAGGAGGGTAGATTTAGACTAGATATAAGAAGGAAATTTTCTGTTATGAGGGTGATGAAAGACTGGCCCAAGATGCCCAGAGAGGTGGTAGATGCCCCATCCCAGAAACATTCAAGGTCAGGCTGGGGCTCTGAGCATCTCATCTGGATGGAGATGTCCCTGATCATTGCAGGGGGGCTGGACTAGATGGCTTTTAAATGTCTCTCTCAACCCAAACTGTTCTATAATTCTATGCTTTGATGTCAGAGACAAGACACTAATCTGTGCTCTCTGGGCACCATCTCATTGGTATGAACAATTTAACTGGACTACAGAACATGTTCAGCAACATCTCTGATGGATGTTCGAGTCCTGGCCATAGATCATGGTAAATCCAGACCAGACTGAAGGAACATGAAGGATAACATTCAGGAAAATTAGGCAACAAAACTGTATCACCTCAGTCAAATTTGGCCACATTCTGATCCAAAGGGTCTAAAACAAAAATCTAGCTTATGCAGAAAGTTGTGTAGACAAAATTGTTGTTTTCCCATACTTCTTCTGTTGCTCCTTGCGTTTCTGAGACAGATATTTCTTTTTCACTTCCAGAAGCTCATTGTTAAGTCTTTCAATTTCATGTTTGTATTCTTTGCTCTGTGTTTCACACATAGTCAGTTCTGAGGACAAAACCTAATAAACAAAACACAAACAGCAGAAACAGGATATGTTGCATCACTTTCATAAATGACTGTTTTTACAAGCACTTCCTCTTTTTATATTTGATGACATAAGACATGATCATTTTCTAACACAATTCTTTTTCCCACTTGATGTTTCATTTGATCTCACCTCCATTCACTTAAAAACATCTTACAAAATAAAGGTTATGCCATTTAACCATAATACAACATGTAAAATACGCTCCAAGTTTTACGGGAATGGCATTAATAGCTACATTAGCTCTTAATTTCTGGGACATAAAGCTGGGCAAAAATCCAAAGTTAAGGTCTTAATAAATCAGGGAATTATTTTATAATAATGGGGTTTATTCACAGGATTGCACTGCTAAGTGGAGTAATTCAATCCACACAGGCAAAGTAGTACCGGGCACTGCAAATATGAATACAAAGCTACCTATATGGGAATCAGTAAAATTTTGAAAAAGGAGGAACATGCATAGTGCACCTTCTTTCTTTCAAAAGGGGAATAGCCTGACCTGGCACCCCAAAAGGGCATGCATGCCATCATGCTACAGCATGCTGTGCCTGAAATGCAAAGCAGCAATTGACTGCATTAAGGACAAATAAGGACCGTATGGAGAACTTCAAATCACGTTCAGTTTAGCTAAACCCTGGCTTCTATTTTACATTTTCTACATTGTTTTTCTTCTCCATGGAAAGCTAAGATTTGCATAACAGTCTCTTTGTTTCCTAAGGGCCCATCTGCTCCTGCATTTTTTTCCTCATGGTTAGTATAGACGTGATTATGATGCAGTGAACAGGAGATGATGACTTCAACAGAGAGAGAAGCTGCAGAAGTAGATGAACTCCTGTGGAGACTGATCTCTCATGCAGGCAAGAATAGGAGTAGATCAGCTTACTCATAGAATATCATTGAATTCTATCAAAGAATCGCTTTTTAATATTATGCTTTTTTAAATGTTCTACAAGATTCTTTTGGAAGCAGGAACCCCTCCCTCCAACTGACAAGGGGTTAGAACAGGTTCCTCCTGTCATCTCCACAAAATCTGCAAATCTAAATATACATGTACACATGGCAAGAGAAATAACAATAACTTAAGACTGGATTCTCAGTATATTCTCACTGGTTTGTTAAAAAGAAAACAAAATGGCTTTGATTTGCTTCTTAAAGATATTAACAGCTTAAGATAAAGGGAAGGAGAATAAGCTGAATGAAAGGCTGGCAGCATCCCAGAATGCCCATGCAAAATACTTATTTACAGCATTGTGCTGCTAACTCATATTGTAACAAGACTTTTCCTCTATTTTAATTAAACAAAGTAGAACAATGTGCAAAAAAAGTTTGTTTGCTGCTCTGTGTTGACCCTTGAGGAGATGCAGCGATAACCCTGCTTTCCTGCGTTATCAGTTCACTGAGGATCTCCCTGCAGCCCCTCCCCAGGGCCAGTGGGCACCTCTTACCTTGATCTGCTTCACCTTCTCGCGGAGGATGTTCCGGTACTGCTGCAGCTGCTCCGTGGCCTCGGGCCCAGGCTGCCGGGCCAGCACGTGCCTCAGCTCCACGTACAGCTTCTCCTTTTCCTAAGGAAGGGACAACAGGAGGAGCTCTTATTAAACTACTACAGCAGCAGCACAGCCTGAGAGGAAATCAGCCTCACTGAAAATTGCAACTCACTCAGGAAGGTATTTGGAGAAACAAATCTGCCTGTGTGTCAGGCTTTCCTCACTAGCCATAAGGTATTTAAAGTTGTTGTGATAGCAATGGGAGAGCTCATTAAGATAAACATCCAGCTACTTCAAACCATGAATGAAATGCTCTTAAACACCATCACTAGCAAGCACTCTCTACCTCAGCACTTACTGGAAGAGTATCCAGAGCTGGGAAATTAATCACTAGAAACTGTGCTTATTGCAATCTTTCTTCTTATGAGTCACATTGCCTTACATTAAGGATCACAGCTTTACCCAACAGGATGTGAGCTGGCTATAGAAATGTCAGCAAAGGACTGTACAAAAGAGTTACTTCTTCCAAAGAAAATCCTGCAAAGCACATGTACACAAACACAGATATTTATATATATATAACCTTTCAGTTTAACTGCAGGGGCTCTGGGAAAGGAATTTTAAACAGCAACAATTATGACTAGCACAATTACCAAGTAATTTTTGTCATGTGTCTCCTTGTTCTTTATGTTGGAACAGTAATACTTGCAGGAGTTGGATATTGCCATGCCTGAAAAGAAACCACACCACGGACCCACTTACAGCTTTCTGTACTGAAATGCTGCTTTCAACTGTGTTTCGAGAGTGTACTTGTTTTTAGTCTGAAGAATAAAGCTCTGAAAAAAGCCACCTTCATAGTTTTGCACATTACAATAGTTTTACTATCTACCCTGGAAAACTAAGGTCATTAAATAATATGATTTAGTAAGATCACATCCTTTTCTGGTACAATGAAAACTGGAAATAAAAAGGAGACTAGCAGACAAAAGATTTAACTGAGGAAGACAAAAATGCCAAGAAGAAGGCGGGATAGGTGATTATTTACACTGGATTTGGCAAAGCCCCTTTTAACTGTCTTTTTTATAAGGTCTCTCTACAACTCTTACCACAGAATTCATCTGTTGATGTGGGAAATGATGCTATCACACCATCTAAAATTGCTACATTTGGTCTTTCTCAGTGGTTGAGCAGGGGTTTTCAGAAGTGTTTTGCTATTTTGAAGATGTAAAATTTTACGTGTCCAGTCTTCAAGAACATAAGGAGTGTAGAGCTTTTAGACCTCATCATTTTCTAAAAACTATGCACTACAATGGTCACAAGTTGGGACCCCAAAATGGAATCACTTCAAATCATGCCTTACTTTTGCAAGAATTGTCCTTAAACTCTGCAGATTACTGAGGAAGAGTTCCCTATAAATGAAATTGTTCACAGTTTATCTCTGGAAAAATCAAAACCTCCTGAGACTCGGACTGAGGTTTGGATAGCAGCAAATACTAAATTGAGAATTCAGTCTGAGTAAAGAGTTAAGTATTCCACATCATAGTGGTATTCCCACTACCAGCTTTCCTTACTTCTGAGGAAGTAAGATTTTACTGCAACATAAAAACAACTGCAAAAGAAAAATCCACCTTGTCAAAATCTGGCCAGTCAATATTAACATTTCAACCCTGAATGTATCATATATTTGTATTTTGTAATAGTGTAATAGTAACTTGGATAAATATGGGGCAATTGATAGATTGAAGGTCTTAAGTGCAATTGTTTTCCAATTTTTTTTCTCTCCCTACTCTCTACAATGGCCAGCCAAGCTCTTCAAACGCTGTGCAATGGTGTGTATAATAACCTCATTTAGAGACAAAGCATGCAATTCTATTGTAAGGAGAATCTATTTTATGCAGCAGAGACTCGTTAGGTGTCCAATGTATATTGTATCCATAATCCAACAGAGGCAGAACCAGATGTCCTATAATGCATATCTTGTCCTTCCTAACTGAGCACTGTCCATCTCTTTTACATCTAGTCAATTAATTTGTCACTGAGTTAGAAACACCATATGTCAGCAAAACATTAAGAGAAAACCCTGGATACTTTCCTCCTCAGCAGAAGCTTGTATTCACAGGTTGGCATTTCTTTAATTTCTGAAATTTTACCCCAGGATCCAAAAAGTAAATTAAAAAGAAATAAATTAATTTCAACTAATTTTAAAACACCAACCATAAGAGTAAATCTGTGTGAGTCACAAGGTGCATTTGCAGGTACTTCCATCTCTAAATATAAGAAATCAGAAATTATCAAGAAAAAAATGTCAGCACAAATTCATAAAGAAAAAATTTGTTTTCTGTAATAGATTAAGTCAATCCATTATGACTGGGTTTCTTTGGCTCATCCCAAACAGCCTCCCCTCATATTTCCCTCCATCCTCACACCAGGCTGCCATCACAACACACATCTTACCACAGTTCTGAGGTTCTGAGATCAAGGAACTTAGAGTCACAAACACACTGCGAGGCACAACTCTCCTTCTTGAGGTGAGGGAAGATCAAATCTCTGCAAACCCACGCTGTTAAGCCTCCACTGGTAAGAGTAATGCACCTGAGTTCAGATCAGGTCTAGGCCAGTAACAAAGCTTTTTATGGGATCCTTCCACCACAAAATTCCCATGGAATTCAGCGGATGCTTCACTGTAGGACTGAGCCCATAACATCAACAAGCTTCACTGGTCTATGACACAAACTAAGCCAAGATGATGGTGGAGAGATGGTGGCACATTCATTTTGTGTATGTAGGGCATGCTGGAACACTCAGGCTGAGGATTACAGTTAAATTTCAGGCATCTCAAAGAGAATTTCAGGACCTGTGTGAACACCTGCTGTAAAAATTCTGCAGATAAAATTGCATATTATTTTTAGAATAGCCCTTCCTGTCTTAGATTTGTTTCCCAGGGGATCTCTGAGGAGCTCACAGATCTCTCTCTAGGCCCAGCCATTACAGTAATTTTCTTCATCCCAGGTCTCTCACCCATTTATTTGGAGAGGGAGGGTGGGGAAGTAAGTGGTGCTTTCCCCTAAATTTAACTAGGTGCTGTCTCAGCCATATTCTGTACTTCTCCTGGCCTGCTTGCTCTACAGCAAATTGAGACAAAATTCTTTTCTTCTGCAGAAGACTGGCTAGCATTTGGCAAACTTCAGTTGATTGTCCAGGATTAGGTGGTGCTCAGTTGCCTCCATCTTCAGCAAGAAGAATCACTTTTGCCAGCAAAACCTTACTTCAAAAGAAGCTGTTGCTGCTGACCAGCACAGCACCATTTGCTTTTTCATGTGAGAAGGACCATCAGTACCATCAGACACATTCTCAAAGTGGCAGCAAGGTATTCACAGCCATTAACAGGGAATGGGAAGCATTCACCAGTCCCAGGCTGGAATAGAGCTCTAAAGATGTGACCCCATTTTGTCATCCTGTCCCCCACCATGACAGCAGGAAATGGCACATCTTGTTAGTTAGCCCAGGGTTTTCTTCTGAACCAGAGATGATGGATGACCATGCATTTAATGAAGATGATTTCACAGCAGAAATAGGCCCTGCAGTCCCAGCTTCCTCATTTTTATCAGTTCTTTCCAAATAGATAATTCAACAAATTTACCTGGCAAAGCAGTACCCCAAGAGCCTTCTCCACTAGACCCACAAAAATCCTATTATGCACCAAAAGCTTTCTATCACATGAATTACTAAAAAAATACAAAAAACAAAACAAAACTAAAAAAGGCAAAAAAAAACCCCACAAAAAATCCAAAAGACTTTGCATCACAGTAAATTTAATTTATGCAAGTTCTTGTCTCCAGCAACTGGGCTGAAGAAAAAACTCAACAAGATAAAGATGTAGTGCAGAAGTGTGTGATGTAGTGTATGGCAGCAGTCCCTAAAACATTCAACCTAAATAAAAATTCTATTTTAATTAGTAAGGTGAAGAACACAATATAGTAACTGTGCAAGCACTCTATAGTTCCTCATGGCTTTGGTGGGGATAACAAGTCAGTGAATGTGCCACCGGGGGTTTCTTGTTTATTGGCACTATAACCAAAATGTCAGTGCTGTGCTGAACTCCAGAGGCATTTTGTTTATGATGCCACGCAGCAGCAGAGCATCCTTAGGGGTAGTGATTCCTCTTCATAAGTGTTAAACAGGACACAGAAATCTGGATTAAATACATACACAGACATACATATCTAGTCATAGTAATTTTCGCTGTACAAGCCCTACGTTTATTTGTTGTTGTGTACACCTAGCAGTAGCTGTTGGCTCGGTACATCTATCTTTAAAAGTTTTATGAGGTAAAGAAAAAAATTAGCATATGGTAACCTTCAGAAATTTTATAATAACAGAAGAAAGTTGCCTCCAGCACTATGAGAAATGTGCAGTATAATCTTTCTCTGTAAACACTTTCCAAAAGCTCCTGCTCTTTCCTGTCTACTCCACATCCATCAGCAAACACCCTTGCAAGGATGCAGTTCCCTAAAACAGCTCGTGTTTTCATTATCACCTAGACACTTCTTAATCTCACCACTGTGAGTTTTTTATTGGAAACACTAATTAAGTTTGAAAGAGGACACTGAGGCCCTTTCACAGGGAGGCAACACTAACACTGTGTTAGATATTCTGGGTTTTCCTGTGAAAACCATCAGCTTGAAGGAAAGGCTTGGATAGCCTCACCTTTGGTGAAATCTGCACCACCCAAACTTGTCTTGTAACTTACTTCTCCAGTTGATAATAATGCTTCTCAAAAGCAATTCTGTTTCCTTTGGCACAGAGCAAACTGCACCAAATTGACGGGCATTTTCAAAACAGCTTAGTGAGAGAGGAAAGAAACTTCAAAACAAAAAAAGCACTTTGTAAGGTCTTCACCCTTGGCTGCTTTTTGCAACAGCAAGAGCTGAATGCTGCAGCATCACCATCTTCCAGGAACAACAAAGAATGAACATTTCCACCTAGAGTGCAGCTGCAAGTTATTTTTATTATTATTATTGCTAGGAACGGTTACTATTAGATCTTCCCTAATAAGGGTGTAGGAAAACAGTATTTTTTCCAATGAACAAATAAATACATATACTCCTTTCAACTTCTGAACTCTGAAACACGAGGTTAAGAATCTATCCAAAGGAAATGGCATGGATGTGTCTTGCTGAAATAACAGCTACAGTACCCTTTTCACTATTGACATTACACAAGAGTTTATAAAATCATTCATCAGAGCAGCTCATTTAATCACAATGTTTCTACTCTGCATTGCAGAAGATTAACAATTATCTCCTATTCTGTATCTGTGAGCAGAAATAGACACACACACACACATATGAAAGTGAGCTGTTCCTTGAAGGTGAGAATTACCCCTGACACGACATGGATTGATGTAAATATTCCAACTATTTCCACAGTGCCTGCAGCTTGACAGCTGGGTTGAAGAGAGCTCTAAGTAAACCTTTGTTTTGCATTCTAGTAGCAGTTTGTCTTGAAGTGACCTGGAGGAGATCAGAGGTTGATACAAATCTTATCAACAAGGTTTCTAAATATTCTAAGTGAATAAGTCTACAAAGCAAATTATGGGGAACCTTTTACTGTATAATAATTACTTTATGCAGGGTTCTAAGAAAAAAAAATTAAGCCTCTTCTTCAGATCTAGACTATTTGACTTTAAAACTTCTGTATTTTAATGTCAGTTTAACAGCATGTATTTCAGCTATTCAATAGCCATTTAGATTTTTAAAATTTTAGATGAATCAAAGAATTATCACAGCTCTGTTGATAATCATTAGCTGTTCCTGCAGGTGACAGCTTGGGATGAAGATTCCCAGTAGACCCAGCTTCTGTTCTCACTTCAGACTGATCTGGCAGATGACCTTGAAGGGTCAGAGGGATTGCAGAGCTCCTTCTAGAAATACCTATTTTTAAGTTAAGCACCTATGTCTCTTTAGTCACCTGCTTGACTTAGATCTTTAGATTTCCCTGAAAGATGAGAGCACTTTGCTTCAAGTCCTTTGGTGTTCTGGCACTGCTACCTCTGAACAGCTGTCTCAAAGTCAAGCCACCACTTAAATCTACAATACCTGTCTAACAAGGCAGTAAAGCCTACATACATCTTTTTGACAGGACAGCAGAGTTCCCCTGCATACATCAAGTACCTCAGGGAAGAAAGACTAGTCTCCTGTTACACTTTGGAACCTATTAAGAAATAACAGTACATCTAAGAAATACACACAGCAATTCTGAAATCATGAATGTTTTAATGCATGGCTTCCTTCAGGCTCACTGTAATTAGAGCTGAGCCTCTGCTATTCTTCAAGGAGTTCTGTTTCAGCTCCCCTTGCCTGCTTCTTAAAATTCAAAGAAACAGGACTAAAGGAGGGGAAAGTGAATCCTAATGTCCGTGTAAAGACAACTACTGTGCTCAAGTTTCCTGTCCCCTGTTTGTATCCCCTCTAAGCTGTATCTACTCAGACAGGCATGGGAAGCCTTGAGCTCTGAGCCTCCAAGAAGAGGTGCAGCACTTGGCTGACTGATGCACCCCACCTGGCAGAGACTCTCCTTACTGAGGTTCATGGCTCCTGTGCACTCAGCAGCACATTTCTGGATGTCTCAAGAGAAGAGTGGAGAAATGGGACTCTTTCTACACCTGATTGTGTCCTCCTATGTCCCATTTTAAGCCGCCCTTCTAAAAAAACCCAACCAGACACAGTGAATCTGCCTGACTTCTTCCAACACTACAAAACAGCCTTAGCTGCAGCACCTTTCTGCCTGTGTTCCCTCAACAACAGCACCATTCACAGTAAGAATGAAAATAAGAGAACTGGAATATAACAAAATTAGTCTGTCCCTGTGGAATTACTTTTTTTTATGGGGTTTTGCTGTTGCTGCAACTGTCATACAAGATAATAACCCATCACTGATTGGGATGCTGTAGATTGTCCATATCTTGCTGCTGAGGGAAGAGCAGAACACCCCTTATCTTACCACAAGAACACCTGCCAAAGGGTGAATACTAAAGATGTACCTCTAGCTCTGGGCTGCCTTATAGAATATGGGCTTGTGAATGTTTTGCTACACTGCTGCTGCACTCCTGCAGTAATTCAGCTTCTCTAGCAGATTCTGGATGGCTGACAGTCAGTATCGGATTGCCACAGCACTGCAAAGTCTGTGCGCTGCAATGTATTCAGTCAGCACAGCAAGTCATTTATTTTCCCTTAACAAGATAACTGGTTGATTAATATACTTTACCCTGGGGTGCACAGCAGATTTATTTCCTTCTCAGATACATGCTGAACACAGGAATGAGGAGTAAACAAGGTTGTTTTCAGTTGTTATTTGCTGGAACAATTCCTGAACTTTTTATCCAAGCTTTTTTCTAGCAAACTAATGTTGAAGTTAAGGGCAATTCTGACTGAGAACTTTAGGATTGGGTCATTTTAAAAATATATTTAGTCCAATGATACAAGGTATCCATGCTCAGGATTCTGGGTTCAAACCAAACGTAATGTATTTGAATAAAACACTTTGGTGATCGCTGTTTCTGTTTTGCTGACGCAGATTACAGATGACAGTGCTGTATCTTAGGTTCTTACATGGCACCCTTGCTTCAGTATCTGAATGGTATTAAATCTTTATTGTACACATGCTGAATAACTGCTTCCAGCCAGGGCAGTGATCCTCTGCTCATTCTACAAGAGTTCTGGACACAAAGAGTTATTACATGAATTGCCAAGGTTCACTAAAACTCCTTGAAGACACACAGGAATGAAACTCAGTCTCCCAGTCCCCCAGGACCACCATGCTGGTGCCTGTGTCAATACTCCTGCTCCTTGCTTTTCAGAAAGAGCAGGCCTGGACTACAGCAGGAGGTTACAAATGTGGAATAAAACTCACAATAAGCCACAGTGTACTTGTAGATAACAACCTCTTCAGACATGCTAAACTTTGTGGACTTGGGAGTAGATGTATTGGAATGGAGGACACAAAACTATGCCCGGCACTCATCTATGAAGGATAGTATTTATGTAATTAAAACAATCTTGCATGATGAGGAGGGGTGACATCTGATGACCCACTAGAGTTCTCTTTCAAGCTGAAACTCAAGTAAACATATCAATTATTTTAAGAAATTTGTAAGACAGATTCAGCATTCATGTATACTTGCCACCTATAAACCCTAAGGGATTTTTACTCTGCCCGCAACTTCCTCAGCTTTGTAAATAACCTCTGAATATTTCTGACCAAAACATCATTAGATAAGCTAAAAATGGTGCAGATCCCCAGAAGTTATTTTCTCAAATAAACTTGCACCTTGCTTCTGTCCAGAACCATTTATAATGGGAAATATATTTTGTTTATGAGGGTGGGGTAGTTTCACAGAGTCAGTAAAAATTATCTCTTCCACTAAGGAAACTTTTCACCAGAAATATTTTGTTTGTTCACTAGGTAATCTGCTTTACTTCCCATTTCTCAGTGCCAGAAATATTTGCACTGTTTTTATTGGAAAATTATTTTCTCACCCTAAAGAGCAGCCAATTATCTCTACGTGATGACATTAAAGTGATCAGCATACTTCCTACCCATTTTTTCAAAACCCTGTTTAAACAAACATACAAAGAAAAGGCTATTTTTCTGGGAAGACTTTATTCTTTTCCACTTGAATTGCAACATATGTGGGAGGAGGGAAAGAATCTAAATGTCAGTGTGTTTTTAAGAGCAGTTTATCATGCTGTAAATTTCTATAGCATAGAACATCTTCTAATTCTAGATGGACTGAGATTAGAAGGTCTAAAATAAACTAATGCACCAAGAAGTGTATGGGAAATATGCAGAAATACAAAATCAGCTCCTTTCTGAAGAGAGCTAAGGCAAGAACTGAACATCCCTCAGATATCTATTGAATTATTACATCTTACACAAAACTTTCAGGTAGATATGTAGACCTTCAAGAGACCTTCACACAGGTGACTCATAACTTTCAAGTTTTTGAGATATGATTCCTTACTACAGCATCACAGGACTGCATATGAGCCCCAGTAAATTGCACCAAGATTTAACATAATTATCCTACAATTGGCTTAGTGTGAGTGGTTCTGCCCTGCTCACAGAACCCTGCTGGCTACACAATCAATTTTTTAAAAATTAAATAATTAAATTAATTTGGAAAAAATTATCCGTGTTAGAACAAAAGACACTAGAGATATTCTAACTGCAAGGAAAAATCATCATGCCAGATATACAACCACTGAAAGACATTAATCCTTCAATTTAAAACCCATATTAAATACAAAACATCTCTACTTGGAGTCAAAGCTAAAATCTTCACTCGAAGTCCTAGTTTAGCAATGAACCTTTCAAACACAAGAAAAGGAAAACAAAATAATAGCACAAGAAGGAAATAATCTAAGAGTAGTCCTAAAGGGTGAGTTGATGCATTAGGTACCTCCATATGTCCCTTCATACTGCATTGGAGATTCCAATTCAAATAAGTTTCAAGGTATTGGACTGAAATTATTTTGATGGCACTAATTCAGTAGACTGTTATGCATCATAATATTGAGCTGGTAATGAGATATTTTTTATCCATCACAAGTTAGAATTGGGTTGCAGCCAGAGTTCATGGGCACACATTATTTTTTCATTTGAAAAAAGAACAGAGCTTGTCTTTGGAGTCTAAATCAAGGCTATTCTTACTGTGTGCCTTTGACACATCTGCCTAATTCTGCATGACACTGGGGAAGTAAACTTTTTCTTTATGATTCATATCCAGCTGAAAGCCAAAAAGTAAATGTTAGGTCTGAGTCCTCACGGTATTTCCTATTTCTATATTTCAATGCAAATCCCTTGAAATTCCAGCCACCAACTTAGAACTGGAGTCATAACCTCAAACCTCACACTCCACCCGATACTGTTTTCTCTCTCTTGTTTCGTTAACGTACATAGCAACACTTAAGTTTTTTATAAGGACAGGAAAGCATTTTTTGCCTTTTTCCTCCCCCCCACCCTCCCAGAACCATTTGATCAATGGCTAGAAGTTCTGGCAGCTTAGGTTTCTCAGTCAGAATCATTGAATACCATGTTGGAAGTAAACCTCAAGATTCATTTGATCCAACCATTCTTTCATTCCCATTTGCTTATATTGGTGACCATCTATGAGAGCAAAGAGTAAATTTGCTGTCCCTTTAATGGGACCACTCATGCAAGGACTTTGGGATTAGATCTTATACTGACACCTTTTAAATCTCTGAATCATAGAAAAGAAGGTTGTAAGGGGACCTCCAGGATCATTCGGTCCAGCCTTTCTCAGCAAAAGCACCATCTTGACAAGATGGCCCAGTACTCTGGCCAATAATCTCAGGGGGATTATTGCCATGCCTTCCAAATGTTCTCATTGTTAACAACTTTCCTCATGTCCAATCAGAATTACACAGGAGTAACCTGCACCTATTACTCCCATCTTTGCCATGTGATTCCTTGTAAAAAGAAAATCTCCACCTTCTTTTTAACCACCCTTTAAATACTGGAACATGGTTATAAGGCCCTCAAAGCCTTGTTTTCTCAAAGTCAAACAAATCCAGTAGTTTCAGTCCTTCCTCCTATGGCAAGCTTCCCAATCCTTTGATTATCTTTGTGGCCCTCTTTTGGACCCACTCCAGCCTGTCCATCTTTTCTATATAGCAGGGACCAAAACTGAGCACAGTATTCTATGTGTGGCCTGCCAAGTGCTGAATAGAGTTAAATAACCTCTGCTAGTGATGCCCTTATTGACATAACCCAGCACCCTGTGGCCCTTCTTTGCTGCAGCAGCAGAATGTTCACCCATATTTAGCTTGTTGTCCACCAGGATGCCCAGGTCCCTTTCCAAAGAGTTGCTCCCCAGCCAGGTAGATCCCAGCCTGTCCTGCACTCCTGCATTGAATTTCCCAGCTGTAAGACCTTACACTTGTCCTTGCTGAACTTCACTCTTTTAAAGTATTGTTGCTATTTCACGTCTCCTATCTAACAGTGGGCCAATATTTCTCTCTGTTTCTGCTTGCTGTTTACATACCTGAAGAGCGCTTTTTTGTGGTTTTTGACGAGTCTGGCCAATTTCAGTTCAGTTAGTGGTGCAATTCCTTTGTGCTGATCTGTTTATGCCAGCTACTGCCTATGCAATTAGATGCAATTTTACTGGCAGGAAATTATTCTGCCATTCAAGAGCTGCTATAAGCTAAATCAGAAAAGTGACTTTTTTTGCTGGTAGAAATGGGGCTTTTAAGCATAAAAAAGGCCTAGAGCTCAATATACTCACCCTTTTAATTGAGGGCTGAGAGAACTGCTAGCTTGAGCTGCAAGATAGGGTATTAATCCAGTGCTTCCAGAGGAACTCAAATCCTCCAGGAAACAGAGATAGAAAAGCACCAAGTCCTACTACACTATAAAAAGCTAAAAAGAAAATTTCCCTTTTCATTTTTGGATGGAAAATCCCTTCAAAAGGCTGACTTCATATATAAATGAAAAAGGAGCAGTAAAAAAAGGATTGCATTTTGGCAGTGGATTCTGCAGTTCACCTGTAAGTTTCAGTGCACACAAAGCACTATCCCAAGCTACCTCTGCTGAAATCTCTCTAAAGACAAGATGACAGAGGAACAATAATGGGCAGGTCAAAAGAGACTTTTAGGGATTCTCCAGTCATTAGTTCCCTGAAGTGAATTGCAGTTATTTTTTATGAAAATAGACAATTCTGCCAAAAAATCCTCAGCTCGGACTCTATACCCTACCTGTAACATGCAAGGAGTTTATACTCTCAAATCCAAGTAGAATCTACACTCTGCACTAAAAAAAAAAAAAGCCAAATTTGAGAGGGTAAAAGAAATCAGCCATTTTGAAGATGCAAAGATAACATCTAAGATAAAACTCATCTGGGCCTTAATAATACCAAAATAAAGGTAGGGGATAGGAGAGTATTCTCTCACTTTTCCTAGCAGGTTGTCTGATGAGGAAATCTCTTACTCAGCATTTGAGCACACATTTATGTGGAAGCTACTTGAGCACTGAGAGGAGTGAAGAACTTAGCAGCAGCATGCCTTATGAAACTCCCAAGTCAGGAAAAGAGCTGATTTTCAGAAGGACTAGGCTCCCATAAAGTGGGCTGAAGAAAACCTCATGAGATTAAAAAAAACATTAAAAAATTATATAATGAATGGGGGGGGAAATGCATAACAAATACAGGGAAGCAAATCCCCAAGCTCCTTCATTTCTTGAGAGAAAACTTTGTTTTCAATAGCTGCCAACCTGCATAAACCCACATGGTAACACACTGTTCTAAAGCAGATTTCTTTGTGAAACTATAGTACCAGCTCTGAGAAATAAAGATGGTTATGTATATGTTCAGACACTATAGCAACGAGCACCTCAAACTGGATAGAACAGCTCTACTACTAACTTAGCACAAATAAAATAAAACATCTGCCTATTTTGAGTGTTTCGCTACTGAATTGAGCCATGTCTCTAATATATTCATTCACACACCAGAAAAAGAATGGAAATTATTTTATTCCCTTTTTACTTAATGTGAGGCATGCAAAAGCTAAGTAGCCTGCCAAGGTCACAGAGAAAGTCTCTCAGTCTCCCCTCCCTGTATCTCACAATACCTGAAATGGAACAGGGCTGGAGACAGCAGCATCCCTTCAATTCCTCCTACTCTCTGTCACTGGGACAGTCAGTTCTCTGGAGGGATTGAAACTTAGCTCAAAACTTGGCTCAATGCAAGGACATGTGGGTGCTATCTGGCTGTAAACTCTGAGTCAGATACATGAGCTAATCATGCCTTTTGCCCTTGCACTCTTTGAACTATGAGCTCAAGACACAGCCAGCACAGCATCACATCCTGACTGCCCAATCCTGGGCTTTCCTTGCTGACAACTTCAAACAATAGCCATTAAAAATATTTATGTACAGAAAAACAACGCTTTCACTACTACATGCAAGGCTTAACTAAGACATTTGCCTTTGCCTCCCTGAACAAATAGTCTAGATTGCACTCTCTTTTACATTTACATTTTACATTTATGAACAATCTTCTGAGATGACTGACAAAAGAGGTAACTGACATATAATGTGAATCTTTATGCTGTTATCCATTCCAAGACATGCAGCTGAATAAAATTCTGCTCAGTCAGACATAAAATCAAATTAGAGGAGTTCGCTCTGAAGAGAAAGAACTAAATTTGAAACAAATAAAGCAGTGCATAATTCACTTTTAATGGGATAAGTTTCTAAAACCACACTAATCATAATCCTAACAAGGTAATACTTTCCACTGTGAGTTTACCACATCACTGCTCAGTACAGTACACAGCAGAGCAGAGCTTCAGTCACATGAGGGATTTGCCCCATATGCAAAATGAGCAACTGTATTTTTGCAGTCAGGATTTGCAGAACACTCCTGTTTATTAATAATTATTCCTTGTGGTCTTACAACACGTCATTCATCCCACATGTGTTCACAAAGACCTTCAACCATCCTTGAGATTTCCTGGACAATACACAATGTATTGCTCCACAAAGCCCTGCAATATTACTCAACAGTTTAGAGAAAAACCAAAACTGTGCTCTATCTTGACTGCACAAATTCAGAACGAAGGTAACAACTCAGACAGGAAAACTGGCTATCCCTGAAATAACATTTCCTACGTTTGGAAAAAATGCCATTGTATTTTTATTGACCATAAGTATTCAAGACCTTGGGTTTGGATCTGATTTTTAAAACAGCATTTTTCATCAGCACAGCAGCTCACAACTGTGAGAATGCCTGAATTAAAAGAGAAAGTATGACCACCTACTTTGCAGCTACTCTTCAAAGTAGCATCCCAGGATGACCATATTTATTTGGTATATAAGAGCTGATACCTTATAACCCAAGATGCTGTGGTGACAGGGCATAGATAAATCAGAAACTAGAAAAGACTTCAGTCATTTCTCTAACAGAGGAAATCTTTTTACACCTTTATTAAAATGTTCAACTCTGAAAAGCTGTTCTAGCAAAACCCAACATTCAGCATGCTGCATATTCTCTATCTCTCAGCATCTGTCTGATCCAAAAAATGTGCCCTGATGACTGGTTAAGAGAGATTAAGATGAATTTTTGCATGAGATTTTAGAGTCAAGCTGGGTTTTCCCCGTATTGTCAGCAATCTAAATTTTCTGACTGAAACACAGCAAATCACTCTTTTAATCACATAGCATGGATTGTAGCTTGCTTCTACATCTGCCTCAGTTTTAAAGAAATGACAGGTTAGAAACAATGAAAAAGCTAATAAAAAGGATATGATCAAAGGCACATCACGAGCAGGTAAAGTAAGCAGATGCTTTTCTACATGAATCTATATACTGTGATCCTTACTTAGTGAAAATTTCCATTTATATATCCAGCTGAAACCCTGTTCCCTGCACTTTTATTTAAAAGACCATTTACCAAAAAGTAAAAAAGAAGACAGAGTTACAGTGCATACAATACAAATGGCATTATTTTTCCCTTATAAAAACATTATGGCTCTGCATGAGTATGCAGCAGGGTGAATACCCTACAAATCAAACTGTAGGTTGCTGACACTGGGCTCAACCATTTCCCCACATGGGTTATTTCTAAACTCCAAAGTTGTTTTTAATACTCAGTATTCAACACAGGGGGTTTTTTGTACTCTATTTTATTAACAAACTTTGATGTGAGGGAATTTATGCTACATAATATGCACATTAGACACAGATACAAGCTTCATCTTTAACAAATATCCTATTTGATGGCATGATGGCCACCCACACATCAAAAAAGATTATGTATGGCAAGCAAGAGATTAAGATAATTTTAAAGCTGATACACCCAATGGCTATGCCCTTGTTACAGGGCAAGATGTGAATGAAGATGACTGGGAGTGAGGAAGTGTGACTTATGCAAGCAAACATACCACAGGGATAGCAGTGGCTCTCTGACCTAATAAGTTTGTATCCCTCAGTCTGCAGGCTCCAACTCTGAGTATGGGGGATGTTTTGCCAAGCAGCCACAGGCCAGTCATCAGAAATTCCCCCACTCCTGCAAATGAGCAGTGACTCAACTGAGCTGAGCTGACTTCAGGAGAGACCCATATTAAAAAGATGCTGAATGCCTTTAAGCATGAAGAGTTTACCAGGATTTAAAAAAAAAAAAAAAAAAAAAAAAAGAGAAGAACTCTCTCAACATAAAAATTATATTGAGGGAACAAAATTAAAAATTCCTGAAATTGGAGCTAAATTACTGCTATTTCCCATAATTCTAAAGTTCAATCAGGATCAAATCCTGCATTACCTTTCAAATAGTTCACTTCAAATACACTTCAAATCTTTCAAACTGCCCAGAAGGTGGACTCTTGAAGCCACCCTCCTGGTGTGTGAAACTCAGCTCTCTCCAGAAAGCTGATGTTATTGTCCTGTTTATTTCCTTCTGGAAGTTCCTTTGGCTCACTCCTTCACCACAGCAGTTTGGAATTGGGTAACATCAGTTTAGTAAGTTATTAGGAAGGGTTTTGTATTGGTGAGTATCAGGGTATGATTTTAGAAAAGAGATGCTACCATCATAGCAAGGACAACCAGTCCAAAGAATAATGAAATGCCTCATACCAGGTTATCCAGACACTCAGCAGAAGCAGCTCTGCTAGCACCCTTAATTTGTGATAATTGTGCCAGTGAGCTAATCAGTAGCACTTAGAGCCCCTCAAGGGAATGAGCTGGGGGTTGTCCTCCATCTCTGGTTACCTCCTCATACCCATACCCTGCTATGAAAGAGCCCTTTTTCAGTCATGGTGGAGGACTCAAAACCCTGAAAAAACAGAAAAGAGCTCAGAAACATTGATGTTAAATCCCTGAAAGCAATGTGGAGCATAGTATTTTTGGCCCTCGCTATCATTTCTCCAAGGGAAACCTTAATTTCAGCATTGTTATACAGGAAATTGGTGCCTGAATTAAGAACACGAAGGAACTCATTAGCAATTCTAGCTATAATAATTAGATTTTATATAGCCAAACCCTGTCTTAAATCTAGAAAAATAATAAAAACATCATACAGTTGCCATAGAAGGACCACTGCAGAGACAGAAAGATTATACCAATGGCTAGTACAGTAATGTAAGCTCAAATACCTACTATTTCAAAGATTTTCTTGTGCAGGCAACTTAATACCTCTATATCTCAGTTCTTCAGCTGAAAATAATAGCAAAATGAGAGCATACTAAGGATAAGGCCAGATATGCAATAGTGACTATCTAAAATCTAGCAGAATTTGTTTTGTGCATGGGTAAAGCACAGTAAATTTGGAGCTATTTTTGCTACATTTTAAGCTAACTATTTCACTGACAGCATTTTAGTGCTATGCAACAAAGATCACATTTTTCTAAGCAGAGGAATAATACACCATAAATTACGCTCAAATGAAATTTCTGATCAATGTTTTCCCATGAAACAAATAGAGACAAACTCTGTTTTGATAAGATCTGCTGAGCTTCTTCTCAAGACAGAGGGAGATTCAGGTCACATTTTATTCTCCAGTGAGTGATACCCAACACAGATATACAAGACTATTAAGGTATTTAAGATGTTAAAATCACACCTAGAGCTGGTAATCTATAGCTAGCCCTACAGCCACCAGAGAGACCAGATTAACACCTCTGGTTAAAGCCAGGACTCTCTGAAGTCCTCCTCTGTTATATCTGATAAAAATGCTTGCACTATAGGAATACAGTCTTTCCTTAATTCTACAGCATAAGTCTTACTGTTATCACTGGGGTTAAGGGACATCTCATACAGTTCAAAAAAAGATAAGCTATCAGAATTTTTTTTTTGCGAAGTTCAGCACAAAAACCTTGAAATCAAACATGCCCCAGCCAGCAGCATATCTAAATCACACAAACTCTTTAGGATTCTTCCTGCCAAAAGCCAAGCTAAGCACAAATGGAATCAATCAGGAATTTTCCTTCATATTCTGGTCATAGCATACTTGTTTAAAACAACACAGAAAAACTTTTCAAATAGTCTAAGACTGATCTGAAGACTAATCTCTGACATGAATAAACTAAACCAACCTTTAATTGTATTTTCCAGAGCTGACCAGGTATCAGTAACCAGAATATAAAAAATCAACTAATCTGATGCTGTTTGTTCTCTTCCAGTGAGTCAGTGCTGCCATCTAAAGCTACCTAAAGGGCATGCAAAAGAAATCCAAAGTCTGCATCTAAATAACATTCAGGAAGCACACGTCAGTAGACAAAGTCAAATATATCAATGAGATGCAACAAAATAATGATGCTGCAGTACCTGAAGGAGAAATTCTTTCTCTATCACTTCACTTGTCTTGCTGATAAGTCTCTTCTGTAGTCTTTGAACTTTCAGAATCAGCTCATAGGTAGTGGGGTCACTGGCCTAGGAAAGAGCAAAGGAGTCTCAAAAATTATACATGACAACAAGTTACTGTTTCTTTTTTTGCAAATAAAAACCATAATATCTCAGTGTTCAAAAGTAACAAGTGTAAAAGAGGGGCTAGGGGAAGATGCATCCAGCTATTTTTTTTAAATTGCATGTATACAAGCAGTCCTGGAACTTAATATATCTATTTTAGCAACAACTGGAACTGTCCACTGACAAATTAAGAGCAGTGCAAGTATCTCCTGCTGTTCAAGAACATTAATCAGTGCCAACTTAGTTTTTAAAGAAGATTTTTCTATTGAACAAAGTACTAACTGCAATCTAGTCTTGGAGCAGCTGGAGTATTTAAGATGATTTGGGGGGTACACTGATGAATTATTATGGGGTTCTAAAGTGTCCATACATGTGAAATCCTATTCTTCAATGGAATTAAATGCTTAAAATGGTGACAGAGTGTTTGCACTGTACTGTTGCCTTCTAGCTACACACTTCATAAGAACAGGAGCTAGTAGATGTCTGTCTCTCCATCCCTTCCTTTTCATTCTTTCAGCATAGATTGAACCTGGAGAAATTGTTCTATCTTTGCTTTAAGGAGCAAAGAAATAATTCTGTGAGGAGGAGCCAGTACAGATTACTTTCCCAGTACTTTGTGTCTTCTTGTTGGATCTTTCAGTGAAGGGCAAACTCTGCCTGCAACTTTTCCTCACTCAGGGTTCTCCTATCAGCTCTCTCCCATCTGTTTTTTCCTCTCTCATGGGGTGCCTCACAAGGATTAAACTCACACTGCAGTAAAGGCTCCAATAAAGTCCTGCTCTCTTATATTCACTTGAGCTTATAAGGAACTCAGTATCTCATTGTTCTTAATCTTTTGTCTGATTTTATCTAAATTGACTAATCAATTCAAGCATAACTAGGACACTGACACAGATACACATGCAGTGCTTACAACAAAACATCATCTCCTGAGAAACCAGGCTAAAAAGTAGATCAGTCCTCATGATCCACTCAGTCCCTGATTTTTTATAGCACTGCCCAAGCATGGTGCCAATTTGTGACTACTGTAGTGATATGAGAGTGTTTGTTCATTAGGAACTGAACCAAAACCCCATCAGGATTATTTCATATGGATCTTGCCATCTGCTGGCCTTTCTGTGTTCCAAATACAAACCAGTTACCTACAATGGAAAGACATGATTTGCCATTACCAGTCTCTTCATATATTCATTTTCCCATCACTGGATGTTTTGACTGGCCTGATTTTTCTTTGTTACAAGGTGCTGCTAGAGTTTGTACCTAGATGTGTTTAACCTACTTCAGCATCCTGCATTATATCTCCCTTCCATGAGAAAAGCTAATCACACCATCCACCTTTAAGCTCAGCATGGAAAGATCAGAAATTCACTATCATGCTAGTAAGCACTGTCAAAATATTCAGCTCTGCTTCTGCAGGGACAGAGCACATTATCGCTCAATATTAGAGAAGCCAAGCAACCCAGGCTGGCATCAGATCAGAGATCCATGCAACTGAGGAATCTCAGATGGCACTGACTTACATCAAAAATATCCAGTGATGCCAACTGATGTTCATATATTTCATCTATGCTTGATGGATTTTTTTATTTTTCCCCTTCACTTGGCAGGTTCAAATCATGTGAAAACTTAGATTTGCTGTTTATGTAAAGCAGTTGAACTCACATCATCTGGAATTACTATCTTTGTGAGTCCACCACTGTTTATGTGGAGGACTCTGTTTTTTCTCAGATGTAATTTACCTTCTGATTTCATATATGTTCATTCTCCAATCTACCTATTCTATTAGCCTTTTAATTACTGGCTTTCTTTCCATGTAAGGATTGTATCTTTCCTCTATCATCTTATTTCTCACCATCCATGTTAAGGAATCAACCCCCTTCTAAATTCACCTAATGCATTCTTATTTTCTTTAGTACTTCACTGTCTCTTTACAAATCCCCCTGCAATTTTTCATTGAGAAAGTGTCACAAAAATAGCACTGATTGCATTGTGCAAGGGAAGCATTCAGCAGGTAAGGATTCCATTGGTACTATAGAAATTTCAGTCTGCCCAGTCTCTCCACATCATTTGCATAACAGTAAATGAAACAGGTTTTTGCTAGGTCACTGATGTGATAATAGGGGCTTTGAAAACACAAAATCCTCACACATCACCTCTAATTTTCTCCATCTGTGAACTTGCAAGGGCCTCTGCAGCTCTTCTTCCAAAATTTTGCACCGAGTCTGTTCCCTTAACAGTTCCTTCTGCATGTGATTAAACTCCCATCTGAAGACCAGCATAAAATAAAAAGAAAAAACACACCAAAAATACTTCAACGTGATCAAGGCACTAATGTGGACATTAACAAATCATTCTCCCATGCACTATGGTGCACAGGAAGCACTACATGGAAAGAACAAAGAGGCACTTTGCCACTGCAGCAATACTGTGGTGGCAAAATGTGTCAACACTAAACAGGTGGAACCATAAAATAACACACTTGGACCTCTTCACTTGCTTCATTAAGAATGGCTCAGTAAAGAAGCTCCCAGGGAATCTACTCCACAGACTACTGGATCTCACTCTTCACATCTTCCCATGTACATTAAGGGCAGAAGGACAGTTAGTTTATAAACCTACAAATTAGTCATGGGTCATATCCAGTTACTCCTGCGTTGAATCTAACAGCTTGTGTTTGAAAGGTTTTAAATCTACATAGCTCACACAACCCATCAAATAAAACACACTTCAGGACCTAAGCGTGATGGACACTTCCTAAGAGAACTGAACTTTGATTTCTTTTATTACATCTCCTCAAGGAATTTCGGAGGTGACTTGTTGAATTTAAAATTAACTGAGCACTACCAAGATTCTTTGACAACTAGGCTTTTATAGTGGGGATAGGAGGTTTAAGGGCCGGAAAAAAAGTTATACTTTGTAATTATCTGACCCTTATCACTTTAGTGGTGGGATTCTCTAAATTTTCCAATGTCAAAAGGGGATGAAAAATTATGATGCGCCTCCTCCACCACTGAATCTTTTCCTACTAAACTCAGAATTGCATTTAGCTCACTAGAGAGAAAAAGGTCTTTTTTTAACTGTGAGGTTGGACAAGGTTATGGAAGAGGGAAAAAAACCTCACATTTCCAATTGGCAAATCGGGAAAGCTAATTAGCAGCACAAGTGATAAATGGAATCTTTTCGACAGGCAGTTTTCATGATGGTTTTGGACCTCATTAAAGTATGAGATTGCTGCTGCAGTTAGCAAGAATTGATCCACCCATCATGGCATGCAGCACACTACACTTCAATATTATCACTGAGTTTCAATACAGTAACAGACTTTCAGCTGAATGCATTTGGGCAGCAAGTTCAAATTCCATTCCTATCTGCAGTCAGTCGATGAAAACTGCAATTGCTAATGCTGTGTGCCCAGTTCTCCTTTCTGTTTCACCAAATCAAACTGGCATAATTCCACTGGAGTCAATGGGACTGACCATGGACTGAAGTTAATTTGTTCTGCTGAAAGCCACAGAACCACACTGATAAAGATCTCACCCAAAACTGTGATAGCTACACCAAATTGGTACAATGGTTATCTGCTAAAAACATAACTGCTTCTCCTTGCAAATCAAGACTGATTCTTAGACAATATCCAGAGTTTCCCATCAGGAAAGAATACACCTCAAATACATGAAGGGCAAACAAGAAAGGAAGAATTAAGCTGGAGAAGGAGGAGATAAATCAGGTTTGGGCTATTAAATTGCTGTTTTCAAGAAACAAAATCTTCAATGAAAATTTAACTAAAACTTTCTCAGAGATCATAAGATCTGCATCTAAATCTAGAAGGAGAGAGCTCTGAAAAGAGGATTTTGTTCTGAATATGTCAAGTGTCTCCCATACTCTGTGGATTGCTTAACCAAAAGTAGTTCCACTAATCTAGGCCTTGAACCACTGTACCACTTAGGAGCCCACTGGACTGTGAACACCTTTTCTGCTGCTGTCAGGTTTATTCTGTAGGCAGTAACTCACAGTACAAGGGGAAATATGAAAACTATTTCAACTTCAGCCAAGATCTCTTCTTTCTTTATTATGATATTTCAATTTTCCTAATTGTCGGTAAATTGTTTAATGAATTTAATCCAGTGTGTGTTCGAGGTCAAACAAAAAAAACCCTTCTCCAAGGTTGATACAAGTCTTTACTATGTATAAACCATATTTTCTGTCTCAAACACAAAACCATGGCTGTAGTCACTATGGAAATGTATTCCACTGGGTTTCCTACCTGAGCTCCTGCACGTTAGCCACACTCTTGCCAAGTATTCCCTTCTCCCGCCGAAGTTTTTTGATCTCCAGCTTGAGAATCCTCATGTCCTCCACCCGCTGCCGGTACTCGCTCTCGCCCCGGTTTAGGATGGACTGCTGGATTTTGATCTTCTCGTAGAGCAGCGCCACCTCGTCATTGCGGCGAATAAGCTGCGTCCCCAGGGCGTGTCTCTCACCGAGCACCTGTGGGCATGGGGCAAAGCCACCAACTCACTTACACTTCCTTCACACAATCCCAGAGTATCATGACTATGCTTGGATCAGTCAAAATCATGGACATTAAGAGGTTTCACTGTTATTAATTAAAGAAGTATTGCAAGAACCTAATAATTTCCCCTACAAGAGTTTGATCACCTGAAGAGTACAAACTGCAGATTTCGTTCACTTCAGTATCTTAACATTTTGCTTTCAATGGCCTTATAAAGCTTTAGTACTCCCACATTCACAGTAGCTACGAATCTTCATCTTAAAAATACACTGGACAAATGAGGGAACAGAATGCAGGGTATTTGAAAATTCAAATTAGGGATTCCAACCTTGTCAAATTCCTTCTTCTGCTTCAGTCTCTCTGCATCAGCTTCAGCAATGATTTTTAGGAGTCTTTTCTCTTCTGCCTCCTGATTTTCAATATAGGCTCTGACTTCCTGAGCCTGTTTTGTCATCTTAAGCAGTTCAGCCTGATGGAGTTAAAGAATATAGGTGAGCAACTGTTAAATAATAACTTCCCATTACAGAAACCTACAATTAAGAGTTACTTACAAATATTTCTTACATTATTTTACCTTCCTGAGAGGTACACATTTTGTTAGTTTTTGAGAACTAATCACCAAGATAAGCAAGCATGAACACCCATAAAGAAATACTATAAATACTATTTTAATGTAATTGTCTTATACACAATAGAAATTTGAAAGTATTTTTATCTATGACAATCGTTCAAGTTGTAATTCAGGAATACCTCTTTTTTTTTTTTAATTATACTGCACATATTTAGAAAGCTTTTCAATGGAGTTGTTATTCATAGTCAGTCTGGGAGGTGAGAAAGAACAGTTCCTCTCACTGAAAAGGGCAACAATCTCTGCTGTATAGTACAAAGCAGCATCAACTCAAGAAAGGCTTCAGACTGGAGTGAAAGGATTGGTGGCAACCAGCAAGATTTAAGAGTCATAGCACTTTGTTTAGTGGATGTGTAAATGAGGAAGACACTGAAAAGAGGGGCTTTTCCAAAGCAAGGAGGAGCAATGTACCGCTACAGCAACTGCCCAGCACCAACACAAACTAACACTGGAATCTGCCCAGTCATTCTATCCCACTGTCACAAAATCTGCAATTTAAGGCATGTATGTAGATAGAAATAATAGGGTCTTCCTGGATTATTAGAGGTTTTATCACTATTAGGCAATTAGAGCCAAGGTGGAACTAGCTGACCACAGTTCATTTTCATAGCTTTGAAAACTTTCAAGCCTCAACTCAAAGACTTCACCACAACTCTGACCCTTATAAAGAATGATGTTCAAAATAAGCATCATCCAATGCTGAAAGATTGAGCCTGTGATGAAGGGTGCACCCGCAAAAACATTGATTTAAGACAAACAGTTCCATCATAATAATAAAATAGCTCGTTCTATTGTTATTTTCTTTAATAAAATTCTCATTTTCCTATATGTGTAAGACATAGTTCTCTTAGTCAGTGTCAGATATTCATCAGCTGAATAAAAATGCAAGTCACTTCATGCTGAAATTCAATAAACACTGTACAAAAGCTGCCCACAAATGTAAAACTGTTCTTGTGTTCACCATTGCTGATAATATTTTTTTAATAGATCACAAATCTATGGTCCTCTTATGTCAGAAAAATATTCATTTTAAACAAGAAGTGGCATTAGATGTGGTCAGCAAACACTCATATAAACAAATGTCACTGGAACGCACTCAGTTTAAATAAATCTGAGCTGCCTTGTATAGTAAGGAACATAAATACTTAAAGCCACACAAGGATTTTCAGTTAGATTAAATATGCCCAGAACCACAGTACAAGGGTCTGTGTACAACAGGTAAGAGAAAAGGAAATTAATAAACACAGTCATTGTGCAAGCAGAAAAATGGTCATGTCTGAAACTGCTGTAAATCAGCACAGCTCACCTGAAGTCGGTTCAGAGAATTTGTAAGAAATGAAGAACAGTCAACAAGAAAAAATAACATATATGGAACCTACACCAATATCTCAAACCAAACTCAAACTAAATTCTTGCTTAGATTCTGAAATATTAGTGCAAGTGATACTTTTATTGGTATGCTATACTAGAGCTGGGAGGAAAACAGGAGTTGTTATGAAAGTAACAGGGACTGAACACAGAATACCGAAATAACAAGTCAGATTTTATATTCAGATTTCCAGAAAAAGTATGCATAAACACCTACAAAATTATACAAGTCACTTGACTTGCCAGCAGCTCCAATCTCAAGGGCCACAGATTTTTATTTTTTTTCAATATTCAGATCCTTTGTCTAACAACTCTAATCTGCAGCCCTGCATGAAGGCCAACTGAAGCCAAAAGATGTCATTGAACTGGCTTTAACAGAGCTTGGATTTACCATGATTACATATTTTTAAGGCCTTTATGCCAGCTGAGGTGAGCATGTCTGTATAACCTCATTCCTATGAATCCCAGCCCTCCATGATTTAGCACATTCTTTAAACTTATTTCCCAGAAACAGCTTTCTTACTTCCTTCACATCAGTGCGAACAGGACAAATTGATGCTGGTTTGTAACACAAATAATTGGGTTCTTTTGTGCCCGTGACAATCAGCTGCCTCTGAATTCTCTTCTGGTTTAGTACTCAGCAGTGACACTCAGGTAGAACACCACAACGCCCTGAAGCAAGTCAGTAATGTCATGTCAGTGTATGGACAAACCTGCTGGTGAATAATTGAGTGGGTAAACCATGCAGCAATCATATGTTTGTCAAATAAATGACAGACATTTCTGAGGTGATGGGACAGAATTGGGGACTAGTTAAGGCTGAAAGCTGCACACAGGGAATGAGATGCTGTTTGACTTCTCCATCACTGATAGAACATCTCTGAGACAGACCAGGTACAAGAATACAAATTCATCACCCTTTTAAAAAGCCCTATTGACATCTTGTCATAACTCTATGTGCTGAGAGAGGCTGAAAATTTAAGGAGTCATAGCAGCAAAGCAATAAACTGACAAAAGAAAACATTGTGAAAAGTGACAGGGAACTTTTGTCTTTTGGGGGTATTGTTTGCATTTTTTCCTGGTATTTTTTTTTCCTAGTGCTTAGTGAAGATTAAAATAAACTCCTGTGAACACAACTCCATAAATCTTTTCAGAATACAGCAAATTGGGTTGAGATACCACCACAAATCTAATAGCTTATCTAAGGATGGGCCGCAGCAGGACTCAGAAGAAGAACCCGAGCATCACGCTTAGATTTCCTTTGATTTAAGACAGAATCTTGCAGCTTTATACCACAGTATTAAAATAACTTTCTCTGCAGAGGGACCTACTAAAAGGCACTGCCTAACTCCCAAAAGACTAATGCTTGCTAGTTACATAGAAATACAACATTGTGCAATATAATGGGATTTGCACTTCAAAACAGTAGAAAGAAAAAAGTCCTTAAAAATAAAAAGTTGAGTTATAAGGGTCTACATTTAAAAGTTTGCTAGAATCAGTTTATACACAAAATCAACATCTCTACAAGCAAAGTGGAACTTTTTAGTAAAAAAATGTTCAGTCACCAAGAGATTTAAAGCTTCCAACAGACAACTCCGGACTCTTTTATTATAATTATAGGCAGAGATTAAATTTGCCAGAGAGACAGATTTCTGCAACTATTATCTCTAGAGGGTGTTGAGATCTTGTGCTTCAAGTACAGAATAGTTTATTAAAATACAGCAAAACAACTACCACAGGTCAGAACACAATGCAGTCTGGGAAATCATGGAGTCCACCCTTTGAAAGAAAGTATCTGTCAAGGGTCTTACTTTCATCGACTCTTTCTCATCCTCTGACTGCTGGAATTCCACTTGTACTTTCTCAAGGGCTATATCCTTTTCTTTGATCTCCTCTTTCAGCTGATCCACCTGGCGTGTGGAATTTTTCAGTTTCATCATCATTTCTGCCATCTCATCCTAATAGAATAGGAAGTATGATCACAGAGAGGGTTAAAGCAAGAGGTTGTTTGTGATGTGGAGTTCAAGCTATTTAGGTGTTGGAAAATGTAGCCATGGTGCATGAAAGATCTGTTGTACCTACTGTAAGACATCACTTTTTAATCCAACAGAACAAAACAGTTTCATTAAACGACAGTTTTTTGTTTAAGCCAGCATGACATTGCAATAAAAAAAACCTTTTAAAGATACACTGACAAAAATAATGATCATCAATCATGAGTTTAATAAGACTTTTAAATTTTAGTGCTGGACACACTATAAGAACTAGCAGTAAATCCAAATCACTGCGATTCTGATCATATCCACCTGTTTTCATGCTTCTAATAACAATGCTTTTCCAATAAGGTCATGCACAGTTGAGCACAAATCTTTGGAGAGAAGCTCATTTTGTGCAAACAAACATAGCCCTCAGTAAGATACCAATATATACTAGTTTGCACAGAGGTGCAAAGTTCAAAAGAGGGCTCAGTCTTTGAGAAGACTCTGTGAAAATATTTAGCACATACTTTAAGTTCAAACACAGAGCAAAAACGTTGGTAGCACTGAAGATAGATTCAGGTCAGTAGGAATACTTCTATTCACAGCACAAAGGTGCCTGCCGGTACAAAATTAGCATTTCAGCTCTGCACAGTGACAGCACATGTTATGCTATGGAAATGGAAGGTAACAGAGTCAATGATTAGACAGATATATTCTTCTGGATGTAGTGAAAGCAGCTTTAGAGGCTATTACTCCTCTGCCAGAGCCTACCACCTCACAGAGAAGACATCATAATCTCTCATGTGAATACACCCTCTTCCTGTGCCAAACCAGGGTAGCTTAAAGATACCTATCCACCATAGGTGTGGATTTACTCGAAAAATGAGGGATTTTTACCTGCATGAAGTGCTTAATGTAGCTAAGCAAGATGTTGAATCATGGCAATCTTCACCCAACAGCACAGAGAGAGGACTGATTAGCAGTAATATGTCACTAGGCCCAGCTGTTTGCACATTCAGCCACTTCCATGAAAGCATAAGTTATTAAAAGCTGTCTTTGGTACACCTATACCTATAAATAGCCTGAGCCTATAAATCTCTTTGGTGTTGTAAAAGATGACAGAGATTTAGCATATAGAGCCCAAACACACCCAAATACATTCTTAATTCTTTATTTAATGCAGAACAGTAAGAATACACAATTTTGCAAACTGGTCTCCTAATCAACTTGCTTAAATAAATCAACTCCTAACACCAAAAGAAAGCCCCAGGATGAAAGCATCAGCTATTTATATCATAATAACACCCTGCCAGGATGCCTTTTCCATTTTAATGACTTGAATATTATGGTACTCTGAAGACCACTGGCAAGGTGGGCATAAGATCATTTCACATTAAGCAATCCATAAATAGTTGCCTCCAGCTTTATCTAAACAGACTCGTGCAAATTTTACTTCCCAAAATAAGAAAGTATTCGCCATAATGTTTAAAAGAACCATATTTTATGGTTTCTTTTTCTTTCATGACTGGATGACCTGATACTGAACATTGAATAGCTATTTTTCTCATTGCTAAACATAACACTGCCTTGGCCAAAAGATCTTTTTGGGTCAGCTATTTTCTCACACAGGACTTGCTAAAAGAGTTTGCTGGTATGACAAGTAAGCTAATAAAGTCTAAATATTGGCCTCTAACAACTGGAACTGTGAACAGCATGTGTTACCACCATGTAACATTCAAAACCCAAAGACCAAAAGGCTGCTCCATTTCCTAACTCAGCAAACAGATGCCTGTTCTTTATAAATAACCAAATTTATTTAGTGTGTTTTAAGATAAAAATAACTAGGAAAAAAAATCAGCATTGTGATTTTTCAACCTTATTTCTCCTGACAGATTGTTTGAGAGGCACAAGAATCCCAACACTGAATCCACCAGATGAGAGGCTGACTAAGGTCAAGTAAAACATCCCACATAAATGGCAGAATGGTGCATTCTCCATAAAGTTCAGCACACAGCTTGTTAGAAACTTTGACAGTTCATTCCCATGTGCTTCTCAAACAAAACACCTACCTTTCCAAACCTAAGTATAAATTTGTAATTTACTATATATTTTATGTCATAAATACTTATTTGGAAATAACCCAAGGCTTAAAATGGCAGCTATCAAAGGTCCCAATATCTGCCAATTACAATAGGATTTGTGTAGTATTTTAGTTCTTTACATCAGAATAACAGAATATATCCTTAAGGGCTCTGTTCTCTTCTTCTAGTATTGTTAGTGAGATCCCCAAGGAGGAGACATGAATGGAAAGAATCATCTCCTGAGGAAAATGACACTCTCTGAAAGAAACAAGCAAGGTGGAAGCATTTGGTTCTCATCAGAAAATCCCACTTCAGCTGGGAAAGTGTTTCTCTGCTTCCTAAATCATTATTCACAGTAATGTGCATACTCATTCAGGGCTAAGGAGGCAATCTTATTCCCCTCATACCCTATTTCACATACATGCATACAACTCCTAAAGGGATGAAACAGACTGGAGGCAGGATGGCTTTATGAGTCTGTGGCTCCAGTGTACCATGATTTTACGCGTGGTTTGCAGCAGGGATATTTCCACATGATGACTGAGGACTCCTATTTCCAGCCCAAATACAAATGGTGCAGATAAAACTTCAGGGACCTAAAACATTCATTTCCCCAAAACCCACAGAAATGAAGAAACCACTTCTGCCATTGAACCACTGAGCTTCCCTTTAACAAATTAAAATTAAATCAGGAAAAAAATAACAGCAGAGAGAGAAGCACAAGGAAAAATGTATCCTTCTACCTTAGCTTCAATCAGATTTTTACTGTACAGGGTCCTCTCTGTTCTCAGAGTTTCACAAAGAGCTTGTTGCTGTTTTAATTTAACCCCTTGCCCTTCTATTTCCTTCTCATAGTTGCAGATCTGAATTTGATGCATTTCAAGATCTTTCATGTGATTGAGAACCTGGAGCAAAAGGAAAGGAAAGAAATTAACATGATTAGACCATCATCACAAGATTAGAAGGATGGAACAAAGTTTGTGATTTGAAAATGACAAGTTCAAATCCTTGTGATAAGCAGTTTTAACTACAGCTGAAAATTGCTCCAGTCGAAATACAAGTTTAACCTTTCTGACTTGCTTATGTGGGACAAAACTGTATTTCAATCTGATACCTAGGTTTCACTGAAGACTAAAACTTATAGAGGAGCACATATTTAACACCAAGCTACTGAAAGAAAATATTGCCACAGATTGGTTGCAATACAATCAACATAAACAGATTCCATCAAGAATAGACTCAGTTCACTTATAAAGCAAGTCTAGATTTTGGATGTTGTTTTGGATGTCAGCTGTATGATAAGATAAACTAACACACATGTTTTTCCAGAAGCCCTGCATGTGCTCCTACATTCTAACAACCCAATTTTTTAAATCAGCATGTGACCATGGAGTTGATGATTACAAACTGTTCAGATATAATTACTATAATAAGAAAGTCAGTTAATGTAACTTACACTTGGTCGAAATAAGTAGGTAAGGTAGGTAAGGTCTAACTTACACTTGGTCTAAATAAGTAGGTAATCACCATTAGTTGCTTCATGAAAGATTAAAAATAATTATGTGAAGATTAGCTAAGGAGAATGGAGTATTGTAGACTATAGAAACAAGATGATCACATACAGTATCAATAAACAAAACCACAAAATTTTACAGACACCTTTATTAAGCAGTTACTATCATAACACATAATAATTGCTATGTTACAGGGGCAAAAATGCAAATAGTTGCTAATCATTATGAGGAGATTCTAATTTTTTTTATTTAAAAATATTTTTAATAATTTTTTCTTTTTCTCCTCCTATACAAAGCTCAAAACTGCAGCACTCATATAGAATCCAGCATTACAAAAAAAAAAAAAAAAAAAAAAACAATACTAAGGAGCATACACATCAAAAACACGGTTTACCAGGTTCACTACCCAGGAGGAGAAAATAATGCCATTCTTAAAGCTAGGAAAAAAATTAGGCATTAAAAAAAATCTGAGGAATCACAAAATCCAGGAGAGGAGTCAATGTCCAGATGCAGTTCATATCCCCTTCTCCTGACTCCACTTTTGAAAGTAGAGTTTTGAGCTAAAATACATGCTTGCATGTCAAAGCAGAAGAAGAAAACAAATGTTTACATCAAATAGTCAATAACTGCAAAGTTTGAAGTTGACAGCATTGTCCCTTCCTCAGCAGTAAAGTCTTGGGGAGGCCTAACTACAGGACAGGAGCTTAAATAATTAAATATTCCACCAGGTACCTCCAACCAACTTTGAAGATGGGGGAGAACTAAATGTCAAAAATTTTATTACAGAAGCAGGAATACAATTCCAGCACATTGTAGCTGACTTCAGGTGATCCCAGGAACTGCTTACAATGCAATACAAAAACATAATCCCACTTTATAACCTACTCCTGTCTTTTCCTTTGCTGTTTAAACAATCTGCCAATAGTAATAGCACAGAAAAGAAATCAATATGGCATGTTTTCTATCTGCACTATGGTGATAATAGGCTGGAGCAAGCTTTGAAAGTAGGTCACTGCATTTATAAGCATTTTACTTGTTTCTGATACAATATAAGTGCAGTAAGATTGTGGACAAAGTTTTCTGAGTTGTGCTCACAGGCTAGATGCTGATTTTGCTTTTTCAGGAATGATTACACTCAAATAATTCTTTCTCATGAACACAGAAAAGATACATGCAGTGTTTCACAGCACAGCCCCATGGGAGGCTGGGCATGCTCAATTCCTGTTTAGTCAACAGGCACACTACACCTCTCAGATTTGGCAATGAGGGCATAAAGCTAAGCAAAAAGGATTTGGGATTCATCGTTTTTCCTCTGTCCTCATAGCTCTTTTATTTGTACACTTCACTATCATCTACTACTGGTTACCTGTTTAGTTCTATAAACCTACTTAATATGTCAGTAGTGGTGCTGTCCTTATTTGCTTTTCCATTTTTGATCACTCCACGAAGTGCTGTCATGGCCTTAGTGATATGCCTATTGAAGAACAGGTTTTCCAAAAGATTATGTGAATTTAAAAAAGGAAATTTATCTTTTCATTTTCCTGGATAGGTTGTTAACTGCACACTCAACATTTTAAAAGGGTTTATTTGAAAAAAGCCAACATATTAAAGACTGGTTTTGGGACTCCTCAGAAAACACAGCCAAGGAACGGTTCAGATGGAACTGAAAGGTATCAGTGAAAATTTCACTACCTCTTTTCAGCAGCCTAAACCTTACACAGATAAACCAGTATTTTATAATTTAAGAATTTCAATTCAAAAAGGCAAAAAATCTGCTAAAAGTTGTACCCAGTAATACAGGCTACATAACAAAGAGCAAGAAACAGATGGTGTTACTTGTGCTGGTTAATCTAGAAGTAGGACTTTTCAACAAGTGGCAGTGACTTGAAAATAAGCAGTCAGCCAAGGCAATAGTTAGAGAGGAAATCATGCACAAACTCCCACCCGAAAACTATTTTACTGTTGTGCATATAATTTTGTTGACTCTGTTTATCAGTTAATAGTAAATGATTGTTGTCACAATACACAGAGTATTACCATACAACTTCAGAAAGCTTTAAGCATTTGCCCTAACAGAGTAACGCCATATCACACTAGAAGGCTTCAGGCATCTGCCCATGCAGAGTAACATCATATCACTTCAGAAGTCTGTTCCTCTTGTTCTTCAGCCAAATCTTTTATGCCCTCATGTTGATGCACTGAACCTGTGTGCCCTCTGCTCGCTTTGGTGGTTGGTCAGTGCCTCTGGGCACGGCATGGCTCACTGCTGTCAATGCTGCTCATAGCTGTACCCGTTGGGGATGAGGCTCTGCCACAGCCCCACTCCCAATCCCCACAAACTGTGTGATGTGGTAAATGATGATTTTGAAAGATGAATTCTGCAGCTCTGTAGAGTATGTGCTGCTATAAATAGCCAGGCAGCTTTCAGAGCCAGAATAGTTGCATCTCTGGACTTAGATGGATTTGGTTCTTTTTCAGCTCTTATGCAATTCCAAAGGAGGGGTGCAACTTCCTGCAAAACCAGGTTGGTAGCAAAAGGTGAGAGAAGAGCACTGACTGGCCATAGCCTTACTACCATCAGTAGCTCATTCCCCACCAGCTGTGAAATGACTTCTGTAGTTTTGACACAGCTTCTCAAGTCTGAATACGTCAAACAGCGAACCTAAATATTACCTATTTACATAATAATCCTGATCCTATGTTGTCCTACCCTGCATTGGGACTTGAAGGACAAGACTGCTGTCTCACATACTCCCGTGCTCAAAACTGTTTTGCTGCTCTTCACCTATAAGTAGAGTCAGGAACTGCCCCTCTGGTGATCCAAGGAAGCCTGCCAGTCCTTTAGAAAGCTGCAGTCACTGCAGGCATAATTATACAAACAGCTCTAGTATCATAAGCCATTTACTGAGCCTCTGCCTTATAAGAAATGATAGAAAATTTACACCCAAAGTGGCAGAGGAAGAAAAGAAAAAGTAAGCAAACAAACATTTGTCATTCTCACCCTCAAAATACTATGGGCAGCCCCAAATAGAATTAAAAGAAAGAGCCTTGTAGTTCTCAGTGTTATGAATTACTCTCTGGCCCTAGCTTACAATGTTCTTAACTCATATCTACACTGTTAGAAATGCACTATGAGGGAAAGAAGGAAAATATGACTTTACAACAAAGACAAATCTCACTTTTGTGGAATATTATTTACAAGGAAATGACAAGAGGTATTCCAGGCAATGGAGCAAACACCATTCTAAAATGATTTAAAAGCCTCTGGTCAAATGAAGTTGGAAGGATAATTTTACTGTGAAAAGATAGCAAATAACTTTTGAGTTGAAACTGCTTGGAAGCTAATCCCAGTAAATCAATGAGCTCCTTGGAGGGCTCTCCAATGTGATACTCAGCAATTAATGGAACATGTTAAAAACATGTTCCTGATTTTACTTCATCAGGAATAAAGTTATACATAATAATGGGCACTAGGCAACACGAATTTTATGCCTCTACAGCTGCTCCTGGAAAACTTGTTTTGCAATCTATTTTGAACATGCTGAGCTGTTTTCACATACTGAAGTAAGCCTTCAAAATGTTAAGTACCTTACAAAGATGTTGAGCACTGTAGCGTCTCACTGGCCTCAATTTTAGGACAGTGGTCATTTGCAAGATAAGGTCTTTTGCAGATAAGACAGGACAATCAAAGTGTAACTTCCAAGTGCATATGAGAGTTTCAATTGTGAGACTTGTGTATAAGAAGTCAACAGGCCTTGGTTTGAACTCCAGAAATGGCAGTACATGGCTGGACTCCAAGTCTCTCACAGAATTACCAAGTCTCTCTCCCATTGATAAAATTTTCCTAGAGAGAGCTGAAGCAGTAGCAGGTAACATGCACTGACAGCAAGAAACATTTGTACATTGTATGAAGACCACCAATCCAAGCTTTCTCCCACTGGCATGTTAGGAAAATTAATGTATCATCTTCACAGTTCTGAGAGTAAGATGGGAAAGAACCCCTTGCACAAAGAGCTGTTCCTACCTTCTCTTTGAGCTCACTCAATTCCTTGATGAAACTCTCTCTCTCCTTCTCCAATTGGTAAATAATCTTCCTTTGTTTCTGAGCTTCTATTTTATAATGTTGGATTTCTGTCTCCAAGTTCTGTTTTGACTGCTCATGGAACTTCACCAAATCAATCTGCTTCAGAGTAGCATTTGATGCCTTGATCAAATTCTAAAGGGAACAAAAATTAATGAGTCTTGAGCTGAAAATGCGACACTGTTACCACCATGACAAAAGCATGCCATTGTCAAAGCGGATTATGGACTTTTCAATGTTATTATTCCTTATCTAATTTGTTCAGTTGAAATACTTGAACCTTATATCTGATTTAAAAAAACAAAATCTCTAGCACAGCTGCTAAATAGAGCTTTTTCTGATTTCGTTAAAACACTAGTGTCTGCATTACAAAAAATAAAATTGATAGGATTGTTTACAAGTGGATATAACTAATGACTGGAAAATCCTTACCAGCTTTAAGGCATTTTGATTGTAAAGCATGCCAATAGCCAGTAACGTAATTAATAAAGCCAAATACACTTCTTGCTCATGTCTTCAATAGAAAGTTCAAGCCTGAAATTAACCAAGCTTACTTTAAAATTTTGCATAAAGATTAAACAGAAAACATCAATATATCATCTTTACAAAATCAGCCTCCTGGTCCCACTTTAAAATTTCCTTCCCTATACAAAACAAATATTTGTTACCTATCAAATCAGAACCCCTGCTAGATTCAAGACACAGGACAGTAAATCTACACCAAATAAAGCACGTCAGAAATCATCTTTTAGCATTGAATTTAGTAGATAACATTTCAGGTCTGCCCATAAACCTGAGATGCTATACTACAGTACAAGAACCCTGGGCTGATGGGAAACAACCAGTATGAGAAACAGATCTAAAAGCAAGGATTACTACTCAAACAACCTGCCAAGCTGCTACACAGTGTATCAACACTGTGGTTGTCTTCTCTTAGCAAAGACTTACTTTCCCTAGATTAGTACCAAACTTCATAAGATACAGAGTAAAAGATCTGTGTAAAAACACAGATATAGCAAACTCTTTGGATACCAAATAATGGGTTTGCAGTTTGAACTCCCTGATGGTTTATACATTAAAACTTTGAAATCTTCTGTGTTTTTATGGATACTAACATTATTTCAGCACACAGAAAAGTAGTTTGTACAGCTGCTTAAGGAAATCTGAAGGCTTTAACTTAATGTTATGAATTCTACATTTCTGTGTTGCTGTGAATGTTTAAGCTACAGGCATTTCATTCTCAAGCTGTGAGGCTCATTAATATAACCAATGCAAACTCACCTGGTTTAGCATATCCCTTTCCCTCACAAGCCCATCTATGGCTCTCTTGTCACTCTCTGCCTGCTTTTTGCCTGTGTCCAACTCTAGAGAAAAAGAGGAAAGAGAGTGAATTCTCTGTTCAGCTTGTACAGCTGTTAAAAATGCAGAAGTCCACAATTTAGTGGACTTTTTTTTAAAGCCTTTACATTACATAACCAGTTCAAGTAGTTTTGATCAGGTTTTACAACCCTATGTATTAACTGATGCTAATGCTTATTGGGTACCTAGAATAACTTAAAAGAACTCAGAAAACAGATCCACCTATCTCTTAGGCACCTACCTTTCTCCAGTCTGATTATTTGATTTTTTAGCATGTTTTTTTCATGTTCTGCATCAACTTTTTGTTCCTCTGCAGTACGCAGCTTATTCTGGAGAACATCTCTCATTTTGCTCAGCTTTGAAATTTCAAGGCTCATATGAGCAGATTCATCCTCTATCTCCTACAGAATAGCAACAAGGAAAGGGGAGAGAAAGCATCCACAGAAAGAAGGAAGAAAATGCTTTTTTTATTTGGTTTACATTTACTCAATGAAACTCAGGAAGAAAACATACAAGTGCTGTGGGTCAGCTGCAGAAACATAATTAGCTAACTGAAAATATTTAATATAATTTAAACAAAGCCAACTTGAAATGAAAATGATAATCAAATCTTACACTTTAGGGCTGAAGATGATCAACAAAGAACCTTGAGCTGCAAACCTCACACAGCACTACTCAATTAGTCCAGTAGATTAAAAACAGGCAGATCTATTTTCATTTGAAGTACTAGCCACGGTGATTGTGATGAGAAAGATATCTGTAGTCTGGTCTGATTGCATGTCCCTAAATAGCAGGTATGTATTATCCCTATCTCTTTTATAACCTATGGCTTTAAAGAAAAGGCAAAATCCAGAGTCTGTCTCATTTGCTATACAATAGAGGGGAAAAAATAACCAATCAAAATACTACATAACTGGTTACTGGGAAACATAACCAATAATCACAACAGCAATCAGTCTTTTTCCTTTTAAGAAGTATAACTTTGTATAATTCAATGTCACTGCTAGGTTTTACAGTCATCACAGACTACAGTGTTCCACTGACAGCCTCAGATACTGATTCTGTGAGAAGGGAATCCTGCTATGAAGCATCCTCTGGGAGAATGGGAATCTCCTTAGTTCTCACTGACAATAAGCTTCAAGAGGTTTAAGAGTAGTTTGACAATTCACTTTGCCCAGCACACAGCACACTGTAGAATGGTACTGCAGGCACAATCCCTACAAAACCTGCACCCCAGATCATGACTAGGGCTCTTAACCTTTAGCAGCTGGCTTAACTGCTAACTGGGCAGTATCTTCTATTTTTTTGTTCCCAGAAGTCCTTGAACATGACTCTAAAGTTCCATCAACTTTTTCTGAAATCAGGATAAGATCATAGAAACAAAATCCTCTGACACTCTAAAGTCCCACATATAAGTCATATTTATAAAGTTTTAAATAATGATGACATTGGTAATGATAAAACTGGATAATCTGGAAAAGACAGTAATTTGTTTTTCAAATAAGTAAGAAAAACAACCTTCAGCTTGACTAATAAAATACAACAGAAAGAAACCTCCTATCATCCTTCATTAAGGATCCAAATCAGAACCATCCATGTCATATCAGTTGTGAACTAAGCTTTTAATCTGTCAGAGGTTAGTTTCTATCAGACTAAAAAGCAAACAAGCTTTTTATTTAGGTGAATTAGTTATACTCAGTAAAACTCAAGAAGATAATTATTTTCTACCTGAATTTTCCAATGTTTACTATTTTAACCCCAATGGTGACACAAAATGCAAGATATGGTAAATAGCATAATAGCATCCAACATCTATACATTACCCTTCGTCAAGTGCTCTCAAAATACCCTAATAAGAATATGCAGGAATCCTTTAATTCCTCCTCAACAGAAACTCATCTGCTTCTGAGTTGTATAAAATTACTGTTGAGTAATGTGAAGTCAGGCAACAAAACCATTTAGATCTGGAAGTAAACCATCTTGGTTATTTATATTTAACTTCCTCAATTTTGGTTATTTATATTTAACTTCCTCAATCGATACTTGGGGGGAAGAAATTTTAGTGTTGAAAGCAACTCCTTTCAGTGGAAACTATCCAGGACACCATTATTATAATTTATAACCATTTTTCAATGGATTTTGGCAAAATTCAAATTACGTTAATCATTGTAAGAAAATCATTCCTCTTATTTGAAGATCTCAGGATTGAAAAGAGACCCCATGTTTGTGACCACCCATCCTTTATGAACAGAGTGTTGAACATTTTGGTTCATGTGTTTTATGAAACAACTCCTCCAGGATAACAAGTGCAAAAATGTCAGATGAGAGGCTTGGAGACTATCTGCCATAGAAAGAATGGCTTCCAGCATCAGCCAGATCTATTCCTAAAAACTACTCATGTTTCCTCCAAAACCACCCGTGGGGAACTATCTGGACAAGAACTGAAGTCATCCCTGTCCCAAGTGGTAAGATGTCATTGGAATGATACAGCTGGTAAGATTCACCCTCTAGAACTTACTTTCAGTTGTGCCGTCTTCTGACCAATGTCCCTCATCACATCATCAAGCATTGCACTCTGCTGCTCATTGTCTTGTGAGAGCTTTTGATATTTCATCTTCAATTGCTCAAGTTCCTTACCAGCTTTTTCATTCAAGGTCTGTTAGATTAAAGAACAATCCTATCAATTATTCTAAATCTCATTACAATACCTGTGTACATCTGAAGACCAAACCTTCCTGCTACCCAGCTGCTGCAGATTGTTGTCTGCTTAAAAACCAGCCTTTGCTGCTGATGAAATTACTAATATTATTAAATATGATACGTGGTCATAATGACATGGAGAAATCATAATGTCTAATGAACAACAGATCCAGTGTCATTGTTTTTCCTGGAAGCTTAGCAGGTGTTTATTGCAGGTGGTAAATAGATATTTTCCTTCTTGTTAGGCATCTGGCAACCAGCACATAATACAGCTTGCTACATACAATTACTGAAAATGAGTATGAGATTCAAATCACTTCAATCAGCAGAGGGCAGGGAAGCTCTGTTTTATGATCAAGCATCCTCCATTAATGTGCTGATAACATTTCTCTGGGTACCTGGTTTGCTGAGACCAGGACAAAAGCATTCTGCTCTTTAAATTGTCTTCAGTTAAACATATGGAATAGTGGTTTTGTGGTTTCTACACAGAACATATATTTCAATACTGGAGCTACCAGATTTATCTTCTGCTTGACGGAAATTTCCTCGCAGATATTACATATACAAATGAAGAAACAACCATCATATCTTTCACTCCTGATGAAGTCATTATACATTGCTCCTTTAGAAAACATTAAAGGAAGATAAGTAGAACCTAGTGTAAAAAACAAGGAATACTCCTTTTTATATTGCAAATGTCAGGATAACACTGTTTCAGGCAACTCTTTATTGAGTTTTGGACGGGGGTGGGATAAAGCTTACAGCAGCTGTATCCAACCATTTTCAATGTCACGCAAGAAAGTGTATTTCATTAGAAAATTTCTTATAAAATAAGAGTAAGAATAAAAGAACAGCAGGCATCACAACAACTATTCAACTGAGACAATAACCTGATGAAATTGCAGTAGCTCTCTTACCTTCTTTTGAAGATTTCTACCCTGACCCTTGCAGAGTTGGATAGCCTGTGTTTTGGACAGACTTCAAGCAAAAGACCATTTAGGAGATTCACAGACACCTTCAAGCCAGCACAGGCAAGGAAGACAATGCAGAAGTCTGGTTAATTAGCCCACACACAGCACTTTATGTGAACTCTTATTTTGCAGGACAATTTGGATAATTGAATGTCCCTAAAATCTACACTTTGAAAACCTGGAAGAGACTATAAAAAGGAGGAAGAATGGAACAGAACCAGTATATACAATGTGATTGCCATGGCAGATGATGGAGCTGCCCTCAAAAGCTGGATCAAATCAGTGATATTCAGAAAATTAATCAAGTCTTCTCTCTATCTCTTTCCTGAGTATTTTAGTAAGACTTTGTGTTGACTAAAAATTGGCACAAACCTCTACCTCCTCAAATTCAGAGACCAGAAGGGAAGAAAAAGCTATAAAAGTTATAAATTTACAAGATACACACAACTCACAAGGAAGTTTCCCTTGAGGTAGGACTGGTTTACAGTGATGAGATCTCCCCTGCCATTTACTGAAATTGCTTCTCTGAGAGTTTCTCAAAGTCAGGGGAAATGGACTGAAAACCTGAAAATTCACACACTTGCAGAACACTATGTTAGGACATGTCCAGATAATGTTTTTAGAAACAGAATGAGGAAATCAATCAAGAAGGTTTATGAAGACAGTTCCTTGCCCTTTCACAGGCTTGAGAGGCAGATAAAAATTATTTTGAAAAAGAAGAAAGAAGGGGATGGAGGTAAAATTATTTTACCAATGCCACTAGACACAATCAATAGCAAAGCTGGCAATATAGTCAGAAGTCCAACCTGGCAGTCTCCTGCTCCTATAGATCATCCATGTTCTTCACAGATTGTGTCTCATGTGCTGTGATTTTTCAAGATGGACAACATCATTGTGATCGACTACTGACTTCTGCGAGAAATCTATCTGAAATCTGTCAGCAAGCTTTACATACTTGTTTATTAGTAAATTAATATTTGTATAAAAATAAGTGTTTATTAAAATTTAATAACTTTCCCTCCCTCTCTTTTCAGAAAAATCCATTTTCTTCTTAATTACAGATTTTACTCTAATCATAGACCTGATAAATACAGTGTGCCATGTACCCTACCTTCTGCTCTTTAAGATTATTTTCTATTTTCAGTTGTTCCTCTTTGTCATTCTCTATTTGTTGCTGTAACTTCTGGACCTCAGCTTGCTTCTTATCCATTTCAGCTTGAAGATTTTTCAGCTCAGTCTCCACTTTTTCCTTCTTTCGTAGCTCTCGTAATTCCTCACTTTGACGCAGCTGGATGTCTTGCTGAAGCTATAATAATAGAGAAGAAAACAATTTTAAATTCTGCTGCCTTTTACTCAGGAAAACAAGTCCTCTCACCTCTCTGATTCTGCCTGATTTTAAAAACAAGAGCTTCTATATTATTCAACCATCACTGTATGCCAGATCTTCTCAGAAGTAACTATGTTTTCTAATGGTTGAACAAAAAATTATTCTGCATGAGGGCCCTATTTATTGATGACAAAAATTTGTTAAACACTAGTCAGTTCACCCAGACAGAAGTACAGTCTGATACAGTCCAAACATAAAAGCATTCCCCTGGAGATGCAGTGGCATAAATATCTTTACTGTTATAAGTTACTTGCAAAGGAGTACTTCCTGAATGCGGAATTAAAATTAATCGGGGCTTGATGCTGTATTGCAAGGATTTTTCTTTTTATTATTCTCTCTGACTAGCAGAAACACTTATTACATTGATATTAAAGGAAAGAGAGAGATGTTAGACCAGTGTTCATTTTCTCAACTGGTCTCAATCTTTCTACTCTCAAAGTTCCTATGTGGAAACTCTGAAAGAGGAAATTTTTCTCATATTTAATAGACTGTCTTGTGACTCCTGCTCTCATCCTCCACAAAAATTTGATGGAGCAGAATCAGCAGAGAGAAGACACAGGGGGCTGATCCATATGGAAATATTCAGTTCAGCCAGGGACCAGCAATTGAAAGATGTTCTTTGCTTAAGGATCCCTCCCCCTCTGAGCCCACAGATGAAAAGTTGCCAGAACTAACAGGGTCTTCAACAGGATCTTCAAAGAGACATTGTCATTTAAGCAGTCTGAAGTGGAGAATATTTTCATACTGGAAGAATGGAGGTGATTACAAATGCTGTAACAATTCTGTAAATTTAAGGGTTGATGAAGTGAGTATCAGAAGATTAAGGCTGCCAAGATTCAACAAGTTTTGACTCTTTTCTCTCATGCCCACAATGCTGTCAGAAAAACAAAGATTTTATAGTCTCTTCTTCTACATTACCAGTCATCTTCTTTATAAATAGAAACAATTTCTGTGCATGAAACCTAGACTGATCATTACTTTCCTATGTGTGATTTATAAAAAACTGAAAGCCAAAACGTCTTCTCTGTTCTTTGTTTAAGTGTGATTTTCTACTCTTCCTTTCTCCACGTGTCTTGCTCCAGCCCCTATTTATATTCTGCTTTAATTCTTTCATTTCTCATTATTATGCTTATATATGTGATATATCAAGAGTTCTGTATGCCATCTTCCATCTTTTTCTACCTTCCATTCAGTGGCTATTCCTCTGATGCTCAATGGCTAGCTGCTCTATACATTTCAAGAAAGCCATACACATTGATCACAAAAAACAACTGTCTACTCAGATGGTCAGAAATATAGAAAGCCTAACTTCATGTACAGCTGATATGGAGTATGACTACTCTCTACAGACAATTGTGTGGTGGAAAAATTAAGTGGAAAAACAGTAAACCAGAATCAGAGTAAAGAAGAAAGTAGGAGGTACCTGACTATGAAAAAAGCAAAAATCTAGAAAAGGCTTCCCATAAAGGAGAGAAAATAACTTCATTATTTTTAAGCCAGATTTTGATAGATTCTTAAGAATGATGGTATCTCATAATATGGCAACCACTGCCAACAGCAAGGGACCAAGAATCTCCATTCCAGGTCTATGTTCTAAGTGTCTTTTTTGAGGCATAAGGATTTACAATACAGAAAACATCCCATTTCTTCAGCATTAAAGATTATTCCAATTCAAAAAAACAACCTTGGCCTCAGTGGGGTATTGGGAAGCTGTGGAAGCAGCTGGTACATGACAATACACTTTGCAAAGTACATAGCCTAAAACACAGAAAAATATAAAAGTCATCCACTGCAGAGTCCACTCAGAGCACTCCTGAAAACGTTTAAGATGCAAAACAACAGCTAGACTGGAGATCAATTGTAAGTGTGGAGAAAGGCTCAGGGCAAAGCCTAAAATCACCATCTGGTGATCAGTACAGACCTGCAAAACGGATTGCTCTGCCTCGTTTTTTGCCTTTTCTGTTTCCTGCTGCTGCTCTGTGATTTCAGTGAGACTTTGACGTAACTCCACAATTTCTGACAACAGTTGGTCTCGCTCTTCTGTTACCTCTTCTTGAAGTCTTAGCAAATCCTCAACACTGGAATCAAGGAAATAATAGTCAAGCAGTGTCACAGGCAATTTCTGTTCTTCCTCCTATGCCAGACAAAGACTTTTGTGAGAAAGAGGAGTTTAATTTTTTTTTTTCATTTTAAACTCCTCTGTATGAAGACTGATGGTCAACTGAATTATATGCTTTTATCTACTGTAAACAGAGTAACCATCAGCCAAGTCAAAACTCTTTCTTGTCTAAATAAACCTTCAATTTCCCAGAAAGGTAACAGGGAAAAAATTTTCTTCTTTTGTTCCCACTGCAAAATTAGTCAGGGACCAAAAATATTACACTGTTGTAACCTGTCTCTCTGCACCTCACCTGACTGGACACCTAACTAGGTTATTTCTTACAGTCATATAATGTAAAAATAAAAGCTGACTCTGTTTTGACACATTTACAATATGAAAGGAAGTCCAAGCGTGTGTTCAAGCTCTGTCTTAAAAGCAGCCTAATTGTTCTAAAAGATTATTGGGTTTTCAAGGCTGAAATCTGTAAAGGAGTTACTTAGTCTCATGGCTTTGTCACTGGACAGGGTATTTAAGCATGGAACTGAGGGCAATACAGAGGGAACTTCAAGAAGAAATTGCAAGCTGGCAGCAGCCTGGGCAGAGCTGGAAACAGGAGTGAGGTGTTAGCAAAGCAACAGCTCCTGGCTCTTGTAGGAAAATGCAAAAAGCAGCTAAGAGAAAAGACTTTAAGGAGAGTTATACTAGGAGGAGGTTGGATGACCAAGGTTTTAGATCCAAGGAAAGCTGTTAAACAGGTCTAGAACATGTCAAGGACAAAAGGTGAAGGATTTGTCATGGACCCAGGTGCTTTATGTGCTGGCACATTCCTTGGAGGGGGAAGTGGCCGAGCACACTGAAGGCCTCCTGTTTTTGCAGCCTGGATACACAGAGAGTGCAGAGACAAGCATGTCCCACACATATCCTGCATGCATATTATAAATAAATACCTTAAACAGTGTGAAAATTTCAAGCCATAATCAGGCAGACCAACCACCAGCAATTTTAGTAGAAAGTGCACAGGCTATATGGTCAAAACACTTCCTAATATGTTTGAGTTTAACTTAATGTTACAGCATAAGCAGTCTCTGAGGACCTGATACTACAAACAGTACGTTCTGGAGAGCTTCTGAGCGGCTCCAGAGGGTGATTATAATGTCCACAATGCAATGGCTTAGAAGCTTCATCTCAGACTAGGTCCCCCTAAATGTGTTTGGTTAAAAAAACCAAAACATAATCTTGAAAGTGTATAAAATACAAACAAATACACAGAGAGTGTTAAAGCCTTATAACAAAGCTAGGAACAGAAGAGAAATCAAGTGTCCTGCCTTCCTGATTTATCTACTTGACCTTGCTGCTGTGAAATGTAAAAATGTTGACAGGATCCTATTCTCAAAGTATGCTGAAGAGTTTGTCAGATAAAACAATATGACACATACTGAGAAAGTGCATAGGATTCATTTTATTTGATCTTTTAGCTTAATCCAATACTGAATGAACTCAGTCAGACCCTGATTCTGTTACTTACTCACTGCATAAACACACAGAAAAATAAATGTGTATTCATGAGAAAAGTAAAAGACAGAAAAGATCTATGTTTTCCACAGTGTCTACATGGCTAAACAAGGTATAGAATGATAGAAAATCAGATCAGGCTTTCCCTCTCCCTGAGGAAAACTTACTTGTAATCCTGTCCAGCTCTTTCCTTCATTAAATTATTTAGGTGTGAAATTTCCGTTTTTAGTGAATCAATTGTTTCCTTTGTTTTCTGTTCCCTTTCATGGGCTTTATCCACCATTTTCCAGGCCCTTTCAAGCTCCTAGGAATGAAATGGAAAATAATTACAAAAATTAAATTGTGTTTTAAAATAACCACAAATTAGAAATTAATTGCCTTGCACTTTACTTAGTTGAGAAAATAGATTTTTGTGCCTTTTCATGATTAGGTTCACAACAGTTCCCTTCACTTGGTATCTTTGGTTTTGGCTGAGGGCATGGACTCTGTGAGGCTTTGATCACATGAGTACCACCAATATCAGTAAAAATTTACTGACTATTCAGTGCCCACAAAGGTATCATCTACTTAAATAACTCATGTCTGTAAAATTCCTATTAGGACAATGAGCATTCAATTTGATTTGGATGAGGAAAAGATGTTACTCAGCTTTTCTTCCTCTTTGTTCATTTTCATCTGTGAAGACTTAATGTAATTTGATTTTAACTAGTTTTTCAGGTAATGCTCAATTCTTATGCCAAATTTTAGCACATGGAGTTACTTAAATGACAGATTTGTGTATCATCTCTCACAAGCCTAGGGTTTGATACCCACAAACAGGATAAGGGAGGAGGATTCACTTCATTTTATAACTTCCTCTGCATCTCTCTCCATTGAATCAGATCCTTATGATCTGATTCAAAATCAAGGTTTATTCCCTGCTAGGTTCAAATAAAGCTCCTACCATTTCTGGAATCCTGTGCTAAAAAAAAAAGTCTGAATTCAGCAAGTGACTGGACTGGAAGGAAAGTTCCTGAAGTCTCAGTAAATTATGAAGATACTACTTTTACACTAGGAGTCCCTGAGCTTCAAATCACAGCATGATGCTCTTTTCTCAGCTGGCTCATAGCAGAGTTCAGGACTTCATGAACTTGTACAGATTTAGACCCCAAGTGTGGCTGTGCAGTTCTACATTAGCTCTAGGGTCTCTGCAAGGAAAGCCAAATAGAAGCATCATTATATCAGGCCATAATACCCCTTTCAACTCCTACTTGCATCATATGAAATTGGGGCAGGAAAAAACTATTTTAGAAACCATCTCCACAAGGAAGAAAATTAAAAAAATTAATTTATATCAAATTGTTTACAAAAATTCGTTATTGTAATTGACACCTCTGTTTGTTCCTAAAAAAAAACTATTTAATGTTAAACTCTAAATTATGACAGCTATGTTACATTATATTGTTAATATGCTTATGGAAACCTTAAAAATCAAATATACGTAATATTTAGCTGTTTACTGCCCAAATTAAAAATTCAAACTATAGAACTAGCAGAAGTAACAGGCTACCAGATTTTGCTGAATGGTAACACAAAATATAACATCTGTAGCCTCTTCAAAATGCAGAGGGAATACATTTCCATTTTATTTATTTAACTAGCTCAGCATATCCAAATTTGAGAAACCATCTGGAACATAAAGATCAGGAATTTTTGCTCTTCCTTTTTTTCCACACATACTAATAAAGAGGTAAACGATGAGCTTTCCTTGCTCAGAAATTCTGAAATTACAGTCAATTAAACTCACTACCTACAAACAGTATTTTCATTACTTGATAAATTACTTAGTTCAAAATTTAGCCTGAAAAATATGATTTTTCACTTATGTATTAAGCATTTTTAAACAGCTTTATATATAAAATCAATTTTTATGTCATACATTGTGAGTTCTAATTTCCATTCAAAGCAGCAATGATCATACATAAAGCATTAAGCATTATCTAATAAATTATAAGTTTTTCATTAAGTAATATCTCACACAGAGAAGCTAAATTCTGAAATGTAAATAAATGCATGTTGGGCTGAAATAATGGCACAAAGACACAGTGTACATATTGACTTGCAGAAAAGCATAAAATATAATTGCAAATAAACATGTTTCAGATTTGTCAACCAGTAAGAGGCAACCACCCTTTCTCTAGAAAAAATGCAAATTGAAAATAAGATTAAAGCTGATTACTTACATCAGAGCTTCCTGCTGGCTGATTAGACTGTGATTAAAATTGGTGAATTAAATCATTACGATTAGAGTTTTGCGGAATAGGACTGGGGAATAAAATCAATAAGCCTCTGAAAAGTTTTAGTGGCTTCAGAGAGTCTTTTGTTCTGATGAGTATTTGCAAAAGTGATCTCTTGAAGTCAATAAGACCATTCAGATAAGCACTGGTTTCAGGTCACCCTAAGCTGTGCTTTTTGAACTTTTATCTTTGGCCTGTAAAAACTATTGTATTGAATTTGTATTGATAATACCAATTTTTATCAAAAAAGTAAGAAGACATGGGTGATGGCCACATTAATAAGCAAAATCTAAATAATAATTTTCTACAGACTTCAGCATCAGCAAAACTGAGCTTCATTGTAGCTGCTCCTTGGTTGTGTCTTCTGCTGTAAGAGCGGATCAATGGATTCATTATTTTCAGAAGTAAAAAGGAGCAAAATTTTGATGATGGAAGTCTTCATAGAGGAAATATTCACATTGTTATTCAGTGTGAAAGACTGCACTGTGTCAGCAACATGGGGTGATTGCAGTACAAGATAGGTAGGTAATGCATGGCAGTCTGCTGCATAATTAAAGGAAGTACCCTGGATGTTTGCTGTTAGAATAATTCAAAAATCTTTGGAGAAGTACTGAACACTGGAACTTGTGAAGCAGAACTTATGAAGTGTGACTGCTTTACTTTGCTTTCATTAAATACCCCAAAAGATCACATCAGTTTCATTGCTCAGAAACTGAGAATTAATGAAACGTTTTCTTATTATATTGGATTGATACGCCTGGAAATTGAAAATTTGGTAATTTCAAGCAGGGCAGTACAAGCTCCTATAAATTCCTCTTCTAGAGTACTTCCAGCGCAGACTCATGGATCAGTGTGTCTAGCCATGAAAAACAGAATTGAATTCCCTTCATGATTAGCTTGGCCCTTTGCTCCTTTGATATTACTGTAAACAGCAGATTGTTGTGTCCGGTTTATTAAAACTACAAAACAGATCCTTTAACTGCCACCTGACAGTTAACAGCTATCGATTATCACTGACTCACCTCCTACCAACCACTGAACTGTGTGCTTAACCCTTGCCCTAAACAAACTCTACTGATTACAAACAGGCTTCACACAGAGAAAAAATTTTCTTCTGCAACTTTTATTTCTTACCCTAATGACCCATCAAGTCATCAAGATGTAGGGCCTTAATTTGGAGCAACTATTCCATTTTTACAGCAACTGTTCCACTTTTACAAGAACACCCCATCAGGATTCTTTTATGGATTATAAATAATTAAACTGTGGGACAGATAGTTTGTTTAATTTAGCACGAAAGAATTTCATCTTGGCTACTTTAGCACTTGAACTTCCTTCAACACTTAGCTTGGATACACGGGAAACAAATTGTTTGAATATTAACAAAATTGTAGTGAAATACTACAACTCTTCTCGAACTTTCCTTCAGAAAGAAGAATAATATGGAATATAAAGGGTTTACCAAGCAAAACCTCAAACAAGACATGAGCATTTTTAACAATATCCAAATAATTCCTGAACATTTAAGAGGACTAATTCTCATAACCAAACTGAAAAAGTATCAGCTGTATACTTGACTCACAGCACACCACTAGAAATGAAATGTCACATGTTGTGCATTGCACATCATTTCTAGCAGGATCGTATTGTCAAGCAGCTTTTTCACTAGAAAATCACTTAATGGGTTCAATAGTAGGCAGTATGGTTCAGTCATATCCTGCTTGAGCTTAAAATTAGCTGCTGAAATTGGAAAGGCTCTTATTTTCCCAACATTTTCACTCCTCAGTTTTATGACATTACTGAGATGTCTCCTCAGTTTGAGAACATCTTGAAGGACCACCTCTCCTACTGTTCATACACAGAGTATTGCCATGTGATAGCAAAAAGGAAATTTTAAGGATCATTGTGGTTCTTGATGTTCATCTACCAGGTTTTGATTAGCAGCAGTGAAAATCAACAAGATTTTCCATGCTTTTCTTCCTCCTTGAAGAGGCTTTGGGCACAGGTTTGCAAGCAGCAGCCATAGGATGACAGTGCTGCTATTTATATTTACTCTGAATTTATTTTCTTCATAATTCTAAGGACAAGAAACTCATTTCAAAGAACTATTTCTGTAGTGCTCAAAAATCACTCTGGATTGCTACACTGGCTTTATTTTACTGGAACAAAACACTTTATCGTAAGGCATGGAGGTTTCCCAAATAAGTACTAAATTAAACCCTATCTAGGTATCACAAAGCTAAGTTTTTTAACCATCTGAATGAAGAAGTTCCACATACAGTCTTATGATCACTTGGCAGCTTTAGGTTTCTGACAGTGAAAATTCACTGTAAGCTAAAAACATCAACTCTTTTTTGGGAGCCAAGCACTTTGATTTGACAGAGTTTAAATCAATAATAACAAACAACACATCAGAGTAAATTGGTGAAACCACACTGAAATGCTATATAGGATTCCTTTCCAAAAGCACTGTGAAACATTTATTTATATAAGTTGTCACTTCCCTGGCCTAAAATCCATACTTCAAAAAAAGTACGTTTTTTTAATGTTCTGGCAATAGTTAACATCCAAGCAATCCTTCAAAAGTTATAATGAATCAAAACCAGTACATTAAGTTGAAAATGTGCCATTTTACAGAGGGAAAGCTTAAACAAAAACTATTAGCAAGGACTTGAAAGCTGACGGAGTTGGTTTAGCGCAAATAAGCACAGAAATTTACTAAAACCTGTAAATATACCAGGCTGAGCAAACAAAGCAGAGCAGAGGTTAAACAACTGGAGATAGCAGAGCAGAGGTTAAACAACTGGAGATGCCACCTCTATGCTTAATCCTCCAGGTAGTTCTCTACATAAAATCAAGTGCTCTTTCAGGTGCTTTTCTTATTACCATGTTTTTCATTAACAATTTCAGATCATACTTCATTCTATTCAAAACTTTACCGACTTCAATGATGATATAGTTTCCTCATCATCATGAGTGATTTTGGTGAGCACAGCTACTTTGGATGACTTCTCCACAAGCTCAGCACTCAGCTCCCTGCATTTCTCCATGAGATGCTGTTCATTTTCACGAGACTTCTTCATAACAGCAAGCAGTTTCTCATATTCGACACGGAATTTTTCCAGAGCTTCATCTCTACTCAGTATACTGATGAATTCTTGGGAGTCTTTTTCCAGTGCTTCAAAGGCACTTTCTTCTACATATGGTTTGTCAGACTCTTCCTGAGTGAAATAATCAACAGGAAGAATTCAACATCTCACTTATGACCCCAGAATACAAAAAAGTAATATACTGAGTGTATAACAGCTACTAAGAAATCATGACAAAATTTTCTGTAATAACAGTTCTTTTGCTAGCATATAATATGCATGTTGTAGGCTATTTTTCAAACACATTTCTCCTAATTTTACAGAAATAACTTGTGCTTTACCAGCCAGAGTTCTTATAATTGAGTCCCACAACTGCTTTAAAGACAAGTCTATAAAATACCATAATTGTGATAGTGTTTGAATAATGCATCAACCACTGAGGAAACCCAGGATTTTAGCCCTAATTCTGCCCAGTTCTCTACCCTCTAAAGTCTGATTAGTTTATGATTTCTATCCAGATAGTGCCAGAGACATGCTGACAAGCACATCTCAAAGCTCCAGTAATGCCAACACAATCCAGTCCTCCCTCTGTGGGAATTGCTACTGTTAAAACTTCCCCAGAAGACATTTTTCATCTAGCTCAGTTCTGATGCCAAATCCTTGCAAATGCACCTCTGAGGTGCTCTCACTAGGATAGGGAAGCAGCCCTCCTGTCAGCAGGAAGACCTCAAGGGCAACTTTATTGCTGCAGCCCATGCTCTGGCTGGCATCAAAGAACAATCTGAGCTGTGAGCTGAAACTTAGCGCATCCCTCCTTCAAACCTGCTCTGGGGCTCTAGGCTTTCTTCTCATTTCATCCTCCCCTCCACAGCACAGAATGAGAAAATGGTTTGGGTTGGAAGGGACCTTAAAGATCATCTCATTCCAACTCCTTCCCATGGACCTTCCACTAGACTGTGGTGGAATAACATTGCTCAGAGCTCTATCCAACCTGGCCTTGAACACTTCCAGGGATGGGCCATCTGCAACTTCTCTGAGCAACCTGTGCTAGTTTCTCACCACACTCACAGTAAAGAATTTTCTCCTAATACCCAATCTAAACGTACTCTCAGTTTGAATCTGCTCCCCTCTGTCCTGTCCTGTCCCCACTACATGCCCTTGTGAAAAATCCCTCTCCAGCTTTCATGTAGCCTCCCTTCAGGTAGTTCAGACGAGCAATAATGAGGGGGGAGGCAGGCCGGGAGTCATACCCATGATCTTATACGTAGCAGCTACTCCTAAAATATAAGAGTTACTATTGCTTGGGTGCAAGTAGCCTGATTGCTCCTACTTTCAGCACAGAACCTAACTGAGCTCTGCTCACACAGGTGACACATAAATGTGGTATATGGCTACAGATGATACACGGGTGATGTTGCTGGGCTTCTCCTGAGGTGCAGCCCTCGTCCCGTCCAGGGACAGGAAGGGACGGCAGGGACAGATTACAGGTTACCTCAGCCATGCTGCCGTCGGGTGGAGGTGGCGGGCTCGGCGCAGAGGGTCGGTGTCGGTGTCGGTGTCGGTGTCAGTGCCGGTGCCGGCACGGGTGGCGGTGCTGGTGCTGGGGCGGTGCCGGTGCCGGCGGCGGTGCCGGTGCCGCGGGCAGGGGCGGTGCCGGTGCCGGGGCGGTGGCGGCCCGGGCCCGCGGCAGTGCCGAGGCCGCCGCTCGCAGCCAAGGCCGCTCTGGTATCGTAGCAACGGCGGCGGCTGCGGGCGGGGCCGCGCTGGGCCCGGTCACCGTTACCCACGGGACCGGCGGCGTACGGGGATGGCCCAGTCACCCCGCTGCCGATGGGTGACTTGGCCTCCAAAATCTGTGTGTCCATCTTGCTGCTGAAGTTCGGCCGTCGGGGATTTTTACCTGGACACCGAGGAGTGTTTCCCCTCTGGCCTAAAGGGCTCCCGGAGCAGAGCGACTGAGCGCGGCCGGCAGGGTGGGCCAGCTCAGTCCCAGAATTGTTAGGGTTGGACACCTCTGGTGATCATCCAGTCCAACCGCACTGCCAAGGCAGGGACACCCAGAGCAGGTGACACAGGAATGTCTCCCGATGGATTTTGAATGTTTCCGCAGAGGGAGACCTCACGACCTCCCTGGGCAGCCTGTTCCAGTGCTTTGCCACTCTCAATGTAAAGAATTTCTTCCTCATGTTGAAGTGGAACGCCTCGTGGTTTAGTTTATGGCCATTGCTCCTCATCCTGTCACTGGGCACCACTGAAAAGAGCCTGGCACCATCCTTTTGGCATCTGCCTTTGAGACATTTATATGCATTGCTGAGATCCCTCTCAGTCGTCTCTGCTCTCTCAGACTGAACAGGCCCAGCTCCTGCAGTCTCTCATCACTCAAGAGATGCTCCAGACCCATCATCAACTTTGTGGCCTCCACTGGACCTTTTCCAGTAGCTCCTTCTCTTTCTTGTACTGAGTCCACCAGGGTCCTGTGGAAGGCAATAAACAGGGATTTGTGCAGTTTGGGGGCAAAAATCATAGAACCACAGAATACATTGGGTAGGAAGGGACCTTAAAGATAATCTCATTTCAACCCCATTGCCATGGGCAAGGACACCTTCCACTATCCCAGGTTGCTTGAACTCCATCCAGCTTGGGCCGGAACACTTCCAGGGATGGGGTATCCACAACTTCTCTGGGCAACCTGTTCCAGTGCCTCATCACCCTCACAGTAAAGAATTTCTTCCTAAAATCTGATCTAAATCTACCCTTCTTCAGCTAAAGGCCATTTCCCCATGTCCTGTCTCTACATGACGAATGGCATTTGGAGCCTGACTTCCGCCATATCATCGTACCTAACTATTCACAGTAGCTTGTCTGTGCATGTGGATGCTTTGGCACAATCCATGGTGCAGGAAAAGGGGAGGCAGGACAGCAGCTCAAGGATCAGCCACTGCTGTTCTCTCCACTCCCAGCTAACCCCTGAAATGGTGGGGTTTATCTCTCTAAGCACACAAATTGTTCCATCTGATAGCTTTTTAGGGCAGGGAATGTACTGTACCATGTATACACTCCCTAGCAGCATGCATGTTGGTTAAGACCTTAAAGTACCACTTGAAACAAATAATGATGACAGAAAACTTTTTCTCGTGCTGGTTTAATGAAGCCTGAATTGTAGCACTTCATTTTACTGATTACGTGGCAAAATAGGCAGTTTCAAATGGATGCTTTCAAATGATCTGATTTTACCATTAGAACTGGAGAATAATACACATTTTATAATGTATTCTTTTTATGTGTGACTTAATTTACAAAATACCCTGCACACTGAAATATTCAATCATTTCAATGCACACTTCTAATAAAAAAAATCAATAAAGTTCCTTTTCTAAGTTTTGTACTCCCCTTTTCCCTCATTTTCTTTTGTACTGATGTTTCTTACATAATAAGATTACAAGGAAGATGATTATGATAAATTTCTTGATTCTAGGATTTCAGTTCTCAAGAGGACCAAACTTCTAGACCTTTAACATAAAACAACTGCACATGTAATGAAATACCAAATGATACAATTTTAATTTTATAAGCAAAATACTGCTGGAGGAAAGGGACATGCTCAGAATTTTAAAAAATAATATTATACAATAAACAAAAAAGGCCTTCCAATTTACATCACAAATATATAACTTTGATATTTTAATATTGTTTCTTATGTCTTTAAAAAGAAAACAGGAGTGGAAGGGAGATAGTCACCTTTGGGCTTCAGGTTCATGCTTAGGCTTGAAGGAAACAGTATAAATGTCTTTAAAAATTATACCCATTTGTTAGGACATTTCTATGAGCTTCCTGGTCTGGTTGAAAATGTTCACTGCATGAGCTTGGACTAGAAGACCTTTAAAGGCTCCTCCCAACCCAAACTATTCTATGATTCTACTCTTATGTTTTTCAAAGCCCTCATGATCTGTGTCCTCTGAGACTATGTAAGTGTGACTGCATAGACTGGTCTTCATGACAACTTCCATTTGAGCCAAATTCACACAAATTCTTCAAGTTCACCCTCGTGGCAGCCACATCTCTAACTGCAGTGCAGACATATTGGGGTGAGTGTTAGGAGTCCATGTAACTCATGCAAAAGCCCATTTTATTTTAAAGCCTTAAAACATCACAATTCATAGCACATAAGTGCAACCAGAACACAAATCTGTGTGACTGTATAGACCAAAATAGACCAAAATATTCACATTGAATTAATTCTGCAACAAATTGTATTAACAACAAGAGAATGCCTCAAAGGCTTCATAAACAAGGAGCTGCACTGACACTCAAGAGGACACCTGAGTTTCTGAACTTAGCAAGAATTTACTTTAGCTCAGGACCAGCCACTTAAAATTCTCTGTGCTTGAGACTCATCAGTGAAGTGTAAATAACCACATCTGCCCTCCTGCAATGCTGCTGTGACTGTCATGGATATAAATGATGCACTCATGTCATAGAGAGAACCTCTGGACAAGGTGGAGCTCTTCAAGTGGAGCCACTTTTTAACTCCCTTTTAAGATGAGCACATGTCCCCAGCTCTGCAAAAACCTTTCTGCTAATAAGAGCAAAAAACTCCAATGGCCACAGAAGAAAAAAATACCTTAAATAAAAACAAATAAATCTCCATTAATAGCAAGGACAAGCCAGACCTAGAAAGTTTCAGTTCATTGAAAAAATTGTTATTTATTTCCCTGAATGTCTTTGTTCAAGATGCACATGCACTTTATGGTAAATAAGAAGAATCACTTGTCTCACCAGCTGCATAAAAGAGTTTTGCATCAGTGGAGTGTGTTCATGTGCATGAAGAAAGGGTTACTAGAGAAAAAATGTTAGCTCACTGATTTATTTGAGGTCACAACCCTTGTGCAGTTAATTTAAATCACGTTTTAAACTGCAGTAGCATGAAAATGATAAGCCATTACTTCCTGAATGTAAGGATTTATGGGCTGCTGCAGAGATATAAATAATAAAGTACAATCTCATCATAAGATGACCCAGGAGTATGTATGCCATCTGGGGCAGGGACCATGACAGTACGTGTCTTCTGGAAAGTGTAATAGGAGCCCTGTAAGGAGAGGATGAAGTGCTGAAGGAAAGCGCGGGGGCTGAGGTGGCTCCTCCAGCCCCGCTGCTGTCGGGAGGAGGCAGCGCCGCACCGCGGCCGTGCCCGCTGAGCTGACCCCAGACCCCCGACACGGCTACAAACATCCCGAAACACCTGGGATGGAACGCGGGGTGAACGCGTGCCCGTGCACGAGGCTCTGCTTTTCAATTCGGATTTGCTCCGTTTACTCAGATAACATCATCAATGGAAAATTACCGCTAAGGAATGCAAAATTTATCCACCTAATATTAAATTGTTGTTTGATGTACATTACAAATATGTTACATAAATATTACTTAATCTAACTGAAAGTCTTGTAATTTGCCCAGCAGGATGGAAATCCAGCAGAGCCTCATGGCCCCAAAGAGCAGAGATGCTTCAGGCACTGTCAGTGGGCTGACATCCTGGGACGTACCCTGCAAACCAGATTGCCCTCTCAGAGTTACATCAGTCTTGCAGTATTAAAAGCAACAAAAGGTACTGAAATGCTCCTTACTGAAAAGGCTCCTTTTTCTCCGGTGACAAGGAAATTCTATGTAGTTCTCAATTACTTAATTATCTAACTGATGTTTTTACTATATTCTTTTCTAATGTCCTCTGTTATTTTCAAACTTAATGATAGTTTTATAACAAGAACGGTTGTTCAGTTTAAATTGGATTGAGACTTTCTATTTTGTTCATAAAGATGATGCAATAGATCTCAAATAACAGTAACCTTTGATCATGTTTGGCACCAGAGTTGAGCTAACGATCTCAAGAGAGGAAACATTACCATTTTCATAAGAAGTTAAATCATAGCAATGCTTTAATTAATAGAAACACCTAAATAAAGACCTTGATTAGTTCTGAGAAGCTAAAGCTGACAAGTGGTCTGTGTATAATGTACAATTACATGTTCTACCTAAAAAATAACATAGATGAGAATAAAATTTATTCAATAATCCTGAAACTAAGTTGAACTTACTATTCCCCAGTATGGTTTGAAATTGCAGAACAGTTTTCCATCCCAGGTTTTCCTCCCGGTTCTGAAACCAGGATTACTATGGCATGTTAGAAAATTCCTCTCTTGTTCCCTCCTCCAAGCTAAACACAGGACTTCTCCAAGACTTCTGGATGAAAGCAATGCTCTGCAGATCCCCATCACCATCACTGCCCACTGTGGGCTCCTGCCATCACCAGTGTTATGGTTTATGCTACAAGTCTGGCCTTCACCTTTAGAGAGTGAGATGGGGGGACTTTTCTTCCTATATATGTGAAGGAATGGTCTGATAGAAGTAACTCCTCCCATCCTGTTGCCAGCATCATTAATCACTGGAGAGGCTATACAGGAAAGCCTACAAGGCTTTTAAAGACACTTGGTCCTGCAGAGCTCTTAGGTTTCTTCAATCAATTATTTCCATTACCTGCTTACCAGTTCTGACACATGGCTGTCTTCTCAATCAGGAATATTTGGGTCTATTTAAAAATGAGTTTCAAATATGTAAGGAGTGCTCATTAGCTTTCCAACAGCCTTTTGGTTCCAGCAGCAGAATCCAGGCCCTAATATCATATTCCTGTTCTACTCACATTTTATTCTCCAGCCTTTTAATTCTCAGCCACCAAGCTTTCCCTAGATGAAAAGTCTGTCAGATATCTTTCACTATTTGACACCTGACTCCTCTGGAAGGAAGAGACTATTAGAGAAAATCTTAACACCCAGAGAAGGGTGGAGAAGTCACAGAGATTTAAGATGTTTATAAGGTCAGCTGTAGGGGACAGATGAGGACACTGTATGGTGAGCTGTGAGGAGGTGATCCCATCTCCCTGCACATGTCCTTGCATGATATGCAGGAGCTGTGAAATGTCCATGGGTGGGAATCTCCCACTCCCTTCTTCCCTTGATCTGCTCCTGCTATGCCTGCTAAAGCACCATCCTGCTGCAGTCTCCTTCAGGCTTACACAAGGGTGGGCCCCAGCAAGGCCTGACAAGTGCAAGATTATCACTCCTGCTTTCTCTCTGTGAAGTGTTAATGTAATTCCCCTGTGTACTCCAGGCTTGAGGTTGTCTCCAGTATTCTTTGATTTTTTTAATTTACTGTTTCTAATAGTTTAAGGAACTGTTGATGGTTTTGTAATGAATTAGAAATTCTAGTGAAAAGAATAAGTTCTCAATCATCTAACATCTCTGAAAGCAGCTGGGAAAGGTACCTAAAATTTGAGTCTCAGCCCAAATCCTGCTCTTGTCCTGCACCTGCTGATGGGATCTTACTATTTTAGAAACAGTATTATTATATCTAATTTCTGCTGCAGTAGTAGCCACATCACAGAGCCAAAGTTAAGTCCCAGTGTGTGAAGAACTGTGGTACTGTTACTCCACTGCTTGCAGCTTCAGGTCCTGCCCAGCATGTGAGTAAGGTTTGTGGAGCTTGGCTCATTATCAAATAAATTACTACCTTTAGCAAGATAATGATCTCAAGCCTTCTGCAGTGCAGCAATACTCAAACAATGAATCATGACCTAGAGTTGTCAGTTGCTTCTAGCTTTCCCTCTTTCAGACTGCTGAACTGCATCAAAAGCCCCCTAACACAAATCAAATGAATGTGTCTTGGTTTGAGTTTTCCATTTATGTGTATTGTATTGTTATAATAATTTTATACCATCTTAGGTGGCACAGAAAGTAGATCCTGAATCTAGGATGGTGGGTATGTAATATAATCTGCTGATATGTAAGCCTTCCTATGAAAAATGTTCAGGTCTTTTCCCTGTATGCCAGAGAAATTTTGCAGATACATATAAATTATAGCCACTGTGACCTATAGTGATTTGTATAATCCAATGTGTATATCCATACAGATACACATTCAGAATCAGTAATTTCTACCTTATTGGGCTTTATGTGGGTGATATTCAATAGATGTTTTCCTCTGGGTGAGGTGATGAATAGCTGTGATCCAGGCAAAGGAGCTGCTTTCTCTCCTCCTGCTGCTCTGAAGTTCCCAGGGGAAATAAACAATGCATCAGACAGGCTGGGTCCTGCAGCAGGGAAGCAGGGAGATTCCAGTACTGCTCTTGCTAGAGATATTTCCATAGATTAGGGCATATGAGGAAGGAATGTACTAATAACACCCAGGTTGCTAATAAAACTGAATAAACTTGCTTTGGACACTGAGGAAATAATGCCTGTATACACAATTACAATCACAAACCCTTGGAACAACATTAAAACTGTTACTTCATTCGACAAGCACTTCAGGAAACACAAAGAACAAGATGACTTAACATCACTCATGAGCTAGCCAGCTTCAGAACAAATCTGTGCCACCACATTTGTCTGGTTCCTTTATGATAGTGCAAAGTCTTAGTGCAACATAAAACACAGACTGTCACCCACCACCGCACATGTCCACCATCTGAGCTTAAAAATAATCAAAGCAGTGGTGCTGGAGAACATGCAACATGCCAGAGCAGTAGTAATATAAACCAGTTGTTGCAATGCTGTTGAAAGAGGAGGGGTACGATATAGTTCCCTAAGTCACATAGATGTTACTATGCTCGTGCCCTTAAACTTCCTGTGAAACTGATGGTTGTTGAGAAAACTTATTTTTGTGAGAAATACAAGAAGATGGCTTTTAACTCTAGAATGAGGGTAGTGTTTGAAAACACTTTCAAAAATCCTTTACTGTGGCCCCGAACATTAGCTAACACTTGCTGTGCCTCATTTCCCTCATCCCTACTAGGACCGAGCCTGTCAGAATTCAAAAAGCGTTCAGACAAACTGTCAGGAACATGGTGGGGTTGTCATGTGCACGGCCAGGAGTTGACCCTGTGGGTCACCTCCAACTCAGGATACACAATGATTCTAGAGAAACTAGTACCACTTCTGGGCCACTTCTGGGGAAGGATGTTAGCAGCTCCACAGCTTTTTACTTGCGCCAGCTTAGAGCACGAAAATGGGCCAGCAGTTCCGAGATCTACTCCTTTGCTTTGATAAGAACAGCACACGAGGTCCCGCGTTTCAACTGCTTTCCTGACTTTCAGGCACGACCACCAGGAGGTCAGAGCACATCCGAGAAGCAAGATGAGCGCATTTCCTCTCCGTCCGCCGTGCCCGCGGTCCAGCACCATCTGGGAAGCTAATGGGGGAGCCGAGGACGAGATCAGACAGCTGGCTGCCGCCCGCCGGGGCACGGCTGGGCTCCTAGGGCTGGCGGGGGTGGCTTGAAGGAGGAGAGAAGCAGCGAACCAGAGAGCAGCGGCAGCCCGGGCGGGGCGGGCTCTGCCCCGAGCCGCGCCGAGCGGGAGCCGCGCCGACAGCGCCGGTGTGCGCGGAGCGCCCGGAGCGGGGCCGCCGACCCGGCCCGGCCCGGCCCGGCCTGGCCTGGTAAGTCTGTCCGGGGACCCGGAGCGCGCCCGGGAGTGCGGGGATGCGGGTCGGGATGGAGCGGCCGTGCGGGCTGCCCGCGGCGGGTCGCGTTGGTGTGGCTGTCCCCCGGTTCTCCTGACGGGGTAACTTTTGTTTTGTGCGTGCGCTCCATCTCGGTGGGTACCGTGGCACCGGCAGGGTCGGGCCCCTGGGAGGGGGTACTGCGCCCACCAAAGTTCTGCAGAGCTTTGGGCATCCCTCTCCCTGCAGCCCAGGCGGGAGCCGGACGCGCCGGGCGGCGGGAGAGCGGCCGCAGCCCCTCGGGGACTCGGCGGGACCGAGCCGAGTGAGCAGAGACCTCTCGGCCATCGCCCTTTGCTGGTGACACAGCCCGTGGTGTCCTGGGGCCAGCGCTGACCTCGGACATGTACAGTCCATGCAAAATGCATCACTGAGCCTCGCTGCATGTTCAGTGTTACACGGCATGGGTTTAAAACTTCTTTCTTCTGAGATACACAACATCTCACCAAAGAGCACAGAGAGAAGGAGTGAAGCTTTCAGTGGAGCTGGAGGGATACTTTCAGTAGAGCTGCTCTTCATGTGTGTAGGCATGTTTCTGAAGGTGGCCAGCAGGTATTTGTAGCTCAAAGCAGAGTGAGCCAGGACTGTGATATTGGCAGTCAATGGGCTGTAAAACCGATGTGCAGAACGCGAGCCTTACTGGCCTTTGCGTCTTCAGCTTGGCAGGCTCCCACCAAAGCAGTTCTCTTGGGAACTGCCGTGCTAAAATCCTTCTGGAAAATAGGACATGTTGCTGTTGGCATCTCTTACGTGGTCAGGCAAAATGAGCAGCGTCTCTGAGTGAACATTACTATTCATATGTTTTTAATGAGGGCTACAGGCCTCACCCATACCCTGTGCGTGTCCTTCAGGCACAAGTTTGCCATGAGCTGCCAGGCAAGGACCTGAGCCACCATGGAACCAGCACTTGGACGGGAGAGCTGCTGTAGTGCAGCGTACTGTGTTGTGTGAAGTTTTTTAGATGGGTTTGGTGATGATGGTAATGCTCTTCTGCAGCTCTGACTAAAGTGATTCTGGCCACCTTCATAGCCATCTGCTTTTAAAGTCAGATTTTCCTTAGTATAAGTGAAAGGGGTTCTCTTAGTCCTCAAACAAAAGTAGAGCATACAAATTAGGAATAAAAGCTTCAAGCCTTCTCTTCAACTTTGTTTTCAGCACAATAGATACTTCATGCTGCTCTCACAGGGGAACTGCATATATTAAGTGTGATTGCCACAAATGTGGAGAAAGGTGGATTGATTTCCCAAATTCTGAGAACCAGTGTGAGTACTGGGACCAGTCCTGAGGGCTTCTTGGCTCCTTGCTGTAGATGACACTATTTTTTGCTTGCATGACTTGTGTGTACAGGACTCAGTGATCTATCTGTGTCCACACCAATGACATCTGCAAGGAAGAAGCACCCTGTACACACCAGAGGCACTGAACTTGTTTATCAAGAGCTCAGGTGGTGGCCCCTCACCTGTCTTTCTCTTTTTGTTGCTTGGAGCATTACTATATACTAAGAACAGCTTATTTTTTATTTTTTTTTAAACCCTTTATTTTCCCCCTCAAGTCAGACTAAATAGCCCTGATCAGTGGCTGAGGAATTAGGTTTTTCTGAATAATTTATTTGGGCCATCTGATGACTACAGCTGCCAAAAGCTGCATGTCCTGCTCCTGTTTTGTTTTTTTGTTGGTGCTATCCATGGCAATAAGGGCTCCTGTGCGTCTCTGCATGATGTCTCAGAGGGATGCCAGGGCCTGTGATTCTTCTTGCTTGGCAATGACTAATATGGGAAAGGAACCTGATCCACAGAAACCTAACACTGGTGTTGCACAAACTGATCTCACTAATTTCTGAGTTTGTTTTTTAAGTAAAATGCTATGGTTTTCCAAAGGACAATTTTAGTCTGGCTTTTACAACTGTCTACCTGTTGACTGTGGTTTCAGTATCTTGGGCTTGCCTGCAAATGAATTAACACAGTATATGAGCTCCATGAAGAGCCTGCTTGAGTCTCCCTGCTGTCCTGTGCTGTCGTGTCCTGCTCACTCTGCTTTGCAGAATTACAATTGCAATCCATAGCAATGGTGCAATGGAAAAGGAAGCTGAAAAAAGTTTCTGGCTTGTTCCTTTAGATCCTCTTTGAAATGGACTGTTGGGTGGGCCAGCTTTTTCTCTCCCAAGTGTTATTCCAATCCATTTATACTGGGGAAAAAGCAGGTTTGCTGCCAGGCAGCATATTTTCCATCAGCACTTGTAATTGTTGGGTGGCAGAAAGAGGTAGAGACTCTGGTTTCCAGGCTGGAGGGAGAGAACGTGGCCAGGGTGTGCATGGGCAGCACTGTCATGTGCCCAACCATGAATTCCAGGTTTTGCAGGGATGTGGGCTCAGCTGTGTAAGCAAAACCTTCTTCCTGCTCACTCCTTGGGGCAGGCAGGAAGGCAGGTGGCCAACCTTCAAGCAGCTTGAGGGATGGAGAGCTGGCCTGGGGTGTAGCTGCAGCAGGACTCTGTTTTTAGCTTGTTTATTCTTACCCACACACACGTGGACCATGCAAAGCTGGCTGAGCCAACCCTGACCAGCAGCAAAACAAACAGGTTTTACTGCCATGACCTGAAGGCCACATCAGCTGCTGAGCTTCGCTGGAGCAGGGACAGCTTTCATTTCTGTCAAGGAGAGGAGGCTCTCATATAGGGCTGGCTCAGAACAAACATTGTGCTGGGCTGCTCAGACTTCCTCATGGAAGCAGTGTTAAGAAGGCTTATGCAAGAAAAAGAGGTGATTTGAGGTAGCCAGCATGGCTTGACTGAGGGCAAATCATGCCTGACCAATCTGGTGGCCTTCTATGATGGAGTGACTGCAATGTTTGGCAAGAGAAGAGAGATTAATGTAACATACCTAGACTTCTGTAAGACCTTTGACATGATTCCATATGATATTCTCATCTCCAAACTGCAGAGAAATGAATTGGAAGGGTTGACTGTTCAGTGGATCAGGATTTGGCTGGATGGACACATCCAGAGCGTTGTGGTCATCGGCTCTGTCCAGGTGATAGTCAGTTGTGTCCCTCAGGGACTGGTGTCTTTAATACCTGGATCAGTGGCATAGTGAGATCAAGTGCCCCCTCAGCAGCTTTGCAGATGACACACAGCTGTGTGGTGCTGTTGGCACAACAGAGGAAAAGGATGGCATCCAGGGAGACCTGGGCAAGCTTGAGAGGTGGGCCCACAAGAGTCTCAGAAGTTCAACAAGGCCAAGTGCAAGATGCTGCACCTGGTTTGGGGCAACCCCAGATATGAGGACAGACTGGGAGAACTCATTGAGAGCAGTCTCTCTGAATGAAAAACTGGATCAGTGCAGCAATGTGTGCCTGCATCCCAGAAAGCCAAACGTGTCCTGGGCTGCATCCAAAGCGGCATGGCCATCAGGTCAGGGAAGGGATTCTGCCCCTCTACTCCACTCTGCTGAGACTCTACCCGCAGTGCTGCATCCATCTCTGGGGTTCTCAGTGCAAGAAGGACATGGAACTCTTGGAGCAAGTACAAAGGATGCCACAAAGATGATCACAGTGCTGCAGCACCTCTCCTATCAAAACAAGCTGAGAGAGTTGTTCAGCCTGAAGGTTCTGGAGGGACATCATTTTGGCCTTCCAGACCTTGACTAACCCATAAAGCTTATTTAGGGTCTCTCCAACATCTACAAACAAAGTTGAGGGAGACCCTAACTAAAACCCTCTCTTTTGAGATTTAAAAATTATCTGAACAAGTGAATTGTATGTCCCATAGAAGCAGTTCCTGCCCAGCATTTAATAGCTCCTTTCCTCCAAGCAGACACACCTGCTCTACCTCACTGGCCCTGAGCCACCATGAGACCAGACATTGCAGGCCCTGAGGGTTTACAAATATCCACTGGGATATTACAGTGCGGATCCAGACCTTTGGGGCTTGGGGTGTCTTTCTCCTGTGCTCAGCAGTCTGTGCTGCTGCTGGTGTTGTGGCACACTGGTTGAGCAGAGGTACCAACAGCCCTGCAGGATGGGAGGGCTGGGCAGAGCCCATTTGCCCAATTTGGCCTCACAGTGGAAGATGGAAACAGAGAAATGAAACTGTACACACTGTCTGGTCAAAGCAGATACGTGGGAGGAACTGAAGGAGTTCAAGAGAGCAAGGATGCATCAAGCTAATGCTGAGCCCTTAAAATGGGCTTCAGGCTCAGCTCAGCCCACACTGATAGTTTCATCAGACTTTGGACAAGGACAGTGGGAAAGTTTGAAGTGGTGGTAGCTGGAAATGAGGGAGGTGCATTCCTCCTCCCCAGCCCATTTGTATGCAGCTGGGGAAGAAGAATGTCTCTGTTCTCTGCCTGCAACCAGCTTGTTTGGTCTTCTCCTCCTCCTGGTTATTTCCTGTTGCATATAAAATTTCTTCACTTCTCTATCCTAAAATATTTTAGTTTATCTTTTGCGGTTCTGTGTTTCACATCTTCCTGTGCTCTTACCCTTGCTTCCTGCCTCTTCTGTTTCTGTTTCTCCATTAGCTCTGTAAACCCAACTCCCCGAGCAAGTATTTCTACCTTACAAGCTGCTTACAGAAGCTAGATGCCTTTTCTAGACAAACCAATCCCAGACAAAACTGTCCCAGCCCTTGCACTTATGCAGCTGCTCATTTGACCCTAATCCATTTTAAAAGGAGAGTGCTGGTGGGTGAGGATGGAATCAGAGGAGGGAAGTCCTTGCTTGCTGACACGCATGGGAGAAGCAGAGTTTTAACTCTTCCCCGATCACTTCAAACGGATTATTCCTGGTCTCTTGAGCTTTTATGATCATTTTATTAGGTAAGGGGGTGAGTTAATCTCTCTTTTAATCAATCCATAATTTAGATAACTGCATTATTTACCCATCTTCTGCCTGCACTTCCTCATTCATTCTCTGTGTTTTGCAGACTTCCTGGCTGTGCTTCAGTGGCGGGTGACTGAATTGAGTCTTCTCTGCATCACGGTGATTGTAGTAATGTGAAGTTTAATGAGCACCTGCAAAGCTGTGTAGCAGGTAAGTGCTCCAGGGGTCATTCTTCCTTCCATATTTGATGTGATTTAAAAAAGCTTCTTGATGGGCTCTCACTAGGAGATCTTGAGCCTTGCAGCAGAAAAGCTGAAAGGAAATTGTTGTGGCTCATATTTTAGAAATGTTCCCAGCAGTGAGGTACAGACAGTTTCTTGCAAAGCTAAAGTAGCAATGTTGTGAAGGTTTAATTTGGAAATTGCTTCAGTGTGGAAGATCAGTGTTAACAGCCTCTCCCTTTTGGACTTTCAATATAAAATTGGTCCTATCTGACTGCTTGGTACAGTTGAGATCTAGTCAGAGAGTGATGGCAGAGGGGAACCAAGGGTCCGAAGCTTTGCTGACATCAGTTACTGATGCATTTTCTGCTGTGGAGGAGAACTTGCCAGAAGTACCTTAACCAGACTGGGAAAGTACTGGAATTCCCCTCTTGTAAGTGTTAGTGGGGGAGCAGATGCCTGGAAGTGCCTGGGCAACTTCAGATGATCAAGGGTGACAGCAGAGGCAGACAAAGGGAAATGGTGCTTTCACAAGCCAGCGACGTGTCGAGTTTTCATGTTTGCATGAAAACCCCTAAAAACACTGAAAGAAGAACTGGGTGAAACCAAGATGTCTGGCAGTGCTGTCATGTGTGTGGCAGGAGGCTCTATGGGTAGCAGTGGTGGGAGGGCAAGAGCTGGAGCTGATGACAGATGGAGCTGCCAGATAAGCACTCCTGGCTGCCGCAATGTCCTGCTACAGCTCTGAGTACCTGTTAGCTCATGCACTCCATGTGATTTTTTTTTTATATTTTACTTATTTATTCTGGATCTGTGTTGGGTGGTGTCTGTCCCCTTTTTCCCATCACAGAGTTCAAACAGCTGCTCTGCTCTAGCAAAACTCAGCTCAGAGAGTTCCCTGGCATGCTCCTCCAGCCAGCCCCGATCAAAGCTGTGAGAGCTGGCCCATTGCCATTCTCCTGTGTGTAAATGAAGCTCTTTCTCTTTTTCCTTTCCATTCACCATGTTTCATTATTATCCCTCCTCCAGAGGCAGGTTTTTCTGGCTGATCTAGCAAGTTATTTGTATCAGCAATATTTGCCTCAAGGCAGAGATGCTTTTTCAGCAGGTATATGGAAAACATCTGATGCATCCCACTGCCATGTATGTGGCTCAGAAAAACCAAGCATGGTGTTGGCAAGGATGAGGACCATTGCAGCCAGCTGTTGCAGACTTTAAGCCCTGCTAGGCACAGTCTCCAGCTCATTGGGTTATTCTGGTTGCCTGGCAAAGGAAAACTGTTAATGTTCCTTCACTTTTGAAACCAGGGGAAGAGCACGTAGAGAAGGTTCTTGTGCCTGAGCGGGAAAAGGGATGTGAGTTAGAAGGTGTCAGCTGAGCCACCTGTGTGGTTCAGCTCGTCTTTCCCTGCGTTGCCTCTGGGGATGATGGGTGCTTTCAGTTGAAAAGGTAGAATTTGTGGTAAGACCCAGAAAAACCAATGTAAATCAGCTCGAGTGCCTTGCTTTCAGCTCTTCCAAGTTGCAGAGGGTTTGGTAGTGAGCACCTGATGAGGAATGGGAGCAAATGGTTCCCACGCTGTTTGCAAGGAGGTAGAGAAGCTCCCTAAGACAAGATACCACCTGCCTGTGCCAGGATCCCAGCAGGGATCCAAACAGCTTGTTTTGGAGAAAGCACATGCAGTGATAAGGAGACTTTCCTGCAGGTAGGGGCAGCTAAGCAGTAGTCTAGACTGCCTTAGGAGGCAGAGATTTGCTGGAAGTTTTTCAGAACAAAGTAAACAGAGACTTGCCAGAAATCATCAAGGCACAGTGTAAGCCATGCGTGTAGGCAGGGAAGAAATTCTATTACTTTTTCAGACCTCTTTTTCCTATTTTTTAAGCTCTTGTAGAGTGTTAACACGTACCAGAGGCAGAGCTAAGGAGATGTTCTCAAGCTTAAAATGTCACACTTGATATTCACACTGTAATGCTTCTCAGAAGGGCTTGGTGTTCTGTATCTGCACCCAGAATGCTTCAATCCTAATCTGTTTCCTCCTGGATGTTCAGGTGCCTTTCTGCCACTGGTTTCAGAGGAGAATTTTATTTCTAAAGCCCTTTGGGGATTTAGCAACAAAATACATTGGGACTATTGGAAATGTGAGGGAAAATACTTGAAGTTTCAGCAGCACACAGACACCTCTGCACTGCAGATTGCAACTCCTTCGTGGTAATTAAAACCTGCCCCTATCTTCCAGTCTTGCAGGGGCAAGAATGGAGGGGATGTCTTTATTTTGGGTAGCTGGAATCCATCAGTTGAGTCTCCTCTCCTGTAACACACAATGACACAAATTATCTGGCACAGTAGGTGACTTAAGGACAGAGCTCTAGTGTGGTCCCCCCTAGTGAGCTACTTTGCTCAGCTCCCACCTAGCTATGCTCAGTCCAAGAATCATGGCCATGCTCTTCTGCAGCCAAAATCAAAAGATGGTCTGAGGGTGCTTGGATTATGTTTATCCCACCTTCCTGTTGATTCATAGCTGCATTGTGCTTTTGGAAGAGGTGCAGGGCTATGATCTCACGCTCTGACAGAGTTACAGGCAGGAATGTTGACTGAAGGGGATGTGTTTGTGTGCTAAGGTGTCCACAACACGTGCTCTCAGCTCAGCCCTGTGTTTGCTGCTAGTCCTGGACGCGTTGGGTCTCCCATGCGGAGCTGGATGCTGTACTCCTTGCTGAGCTCCTTGCCTGCTGCAGCAGAGGGGTTTTGTGCCTGTGAGCAGGGGCCCCAGCCATGACTCACAGCTCCCATGACGTTGTAACTCAGCTTTAAGTGAGAGGCTGTCCCTTGGCTTTCAAACAAAGCCTTCCTTTGTTGTGCTTAGGGTATGAAGAAAGCAACCATATGTGCTCACCCCACACATCCCAAATGAAAACCACGTGGCTTCACAACGTTAATACGTGTGTGTGTTTGATATTTCTGCTGCAGCACTGCAAGTTACATAGCTCCTCTCCCCTTGAGTCTTTATAGTGTTTTTCTTCCCAGCATTCAGTTTACAAATTCTTCAGCAAAACAAAGAGCTTAGAGATGTTTCCTTTTCTTGGTAAGAAGAGGGGACTGAGCAGAGAGTGCATGGAAATTATTAAATATGAATGCATGTGGCAATAGCCTGTCTCTGAGTCATTCCCTTGGGTGAAAATGGCTCTGGGTTGGTGGCCACGGGTGCTGAAAGAATGAGCTTCAGGGAAATATTATAGGGAAGTGGGGCAGTTTGTTTTCTTGTATGACTTTGCTTTCTTGTGCTGCTTTTTATTTGTTCAAACTCATTTTGAAGAGCAGGATTAGCCAGAAGTACTCTGCAGCCAACATATTTTTGTGCATGCGTCTGCCTTGGCAGTTTTTAGGTTTATGGCAAGTGAGCCAAGACTGGGATTTCTGCTTCCCAAAGTATTTGTGTTGTTTCTCCTGATCTTTTCTAGAGTCATTAGGTAATGAAGTAAGAGGATTTGATTTTTCCTCAGAGGCTGTGTGCAATGCAGTGTCTCTGCTTAGATCAGGGAGTCATCTTGGTGAGGGGCAAGGAAATGGGGCAATGCAGTAAAAGTGCTCTTGTTCTCTTTTCCTTCCACACCCTCTACCCATCCCTGCAGGGGCTTTCACAGTCAGTTGGGTTGTGTTTTGTTTTTTAGTTTATTTAAAGTACTATATTGTGTTAAAAAAAAAAGCTGGGATTTCAGGCAACAGAATAAAGCGTTGCTTTTGATTTCTGTGGTGACGTTTTGGCAACAATAGCCAGCTTTTAAATGCAGTTCTTTCCCTATTGTTTGAATACAAACAGCAGTGACTAGTTAGCAAAACAGTGGTCCAATATCACACAAACCTTCGATCCCATCCAGTGGTTTTGGGTCCTGGTTAAGCAGATAGTTGGGCCTGCAGGTTTCCTGACCTATGAGTGTGGCTTTGTCACTGAGTCAAGACTGTGATGGAGTAGAAGATCTCAGATCAGCCAGATTCCCAACCCAAGATGATAATTTCTTTTTGCTGTGTTTTTGTTCAGTGTCTCAGTGTGGAAATGTCTGGTGACTACTGTGTTTTCCACTGTCTGTAATATGTAAGTGCTCATTGTTCATGGCTGAAATGGGACTTGATAGTGTCATGTGTAAAATGTAATCGCTCTGCAAGTCATGTCTGAGCCCTGCCAACATCCACATGTGCTCTTCTGAGATGTGCTGGAGTGTTGTATCCCTGCTGGGAAATCAACTTTCTAATAATGCTTCCACCAATTATTTTAATACCAAAGCATTTGTTCCAGTGGGTGCACGATTAAGTTGAATGTACAAGGATGCATATTCTTACCACAGGATGAGGAGAGCCAGGGTAACCACTGCCTGATTTAACAACACTGGTGTGGGGTTTTTCCACCTTGCTGGGAAGTAAATGGGGAAAAGGAGGGCAGATTTAAACAAACATCTTGTCAATTGATCTCTTTCTCTACTCAGCACCTCTCCCTGAGGTGATTGCCAGGTGGGACCCATGAGCCATGGCTGCCTCACGTGCAAGGAGCTGTTGTGTGGCTGAGGGGGTGACAGCCAGAGCAGGGCCCAACATGAGCACCAGGTGGAGGCCAGAGAGGATCTGTGCAGTGGCAGTGCTCCATCCATTGTGGTTGACACTCTCAGGCTCTTGGTGGAGCAGCAGGGGTGTTTGTCCATCTGTGCTGAGGAAGGATTGTGCAAGGGAATGACCAACTATTGCCCAGGCTCCCATCATGTTGGGTTGGAGGAGGAGGGTGCTGGTAAGGGTGGTAAGCTAAGGGGTTTTTCCTTTTTCTGTGTCTTTTCTTCTCTTAAAAAAAAAAAGAACCCAAAACCAACAAAACCCACAGAAGTTTGGTTTACTCCAGTTGTTTTCCTCACTATTAACAGACAAAACCAAACAAAATTTATTTGGCTTAAAAACACAAGCTGTTCCTGGCTGTGGTCCTACTACAACAGCTCAATATGTGGGTGGGAGTCACATAACATACACACTTCGTACCTTTGCCCTCCTGCCTCTCCTGCAGCCAACACTGTGTTCCAATTTGTAAATCCCCTTCTTGGCCGTAGCAGAGGGAACCCAAGGCACTCCACAGACTGCATATGTCCTGCTTGCTAACGAGAGCTGAGCTGGCTTGCATGGTCATAAAGCAATGAAAACACATTCAAGCAATGAGCAGGATGCTGAGTAACACACTCCTCATGCTGTTGGCTGTCTCCTGGTCTCCATGGGCACCCTCCCTTGGGTCCAGCCTTGCAAGGAGTAAACAGTGAGTGCTTTGGGGACATGAGGTGTCTCTGTTACTCATTACTTGTTAAAGCTGCCTTTAATGGCGGCTACTGGCTCCTGGGGCAGGAGGAGGATCGTGTTTAATCAGTGTTTTGATTAGTGGCATGATACCGGTATGCACTGAGAAACAATGACTTAGAAATGGGCCCAGTAAATCCCCACTTGATGATAAAACTGAAAATCTAACACGTGCCACATCTCTTTGGGTTTTGGAAAAGAGCCCTAGAAGGCAAATAGCTCCCTTTGAGCCAGGAAAAATACAGGAAAAGTACTGTCTAGGCTTTGGGGTAAGGGGGACCATGGGATTTTATGGCAACAGCTTGTAAATGCACCTGTGTACAGTGAAAGCTGAGGCAGGACAGGAGTGCCTCTGAACATCCTGAGTGCTACTGCAAGGAGAAAACAAAGAATCCATCCTACTTGTACCCACAGTGGGCACTGGAGTTAGGGGGTTCAAACTGCAGCAAGGGAGACTTAGCAAGGCCTGAGAAAAAGCTTCCTGATGGCAAAAGCAGTACATGACTGGAAGACATAAGACTACCTGTCTTTTCTAGGGCCAGTTAAGCTCTCCTCTGCTTGGAGAGAAGCTGACAAAGTCTCTCATTTGGACCTGGGGCTGCACAGCAATATCTGCTTCCAGAGCACTCTCAGTGCCCCTCACGTGCTTATTCCCCCTGAATCCTCCTGCCCGTGGGAAGGGAGGGCTATCTAGTCCTGTACACAGGATGAGCATCAGCATTTCCTTGGAAATACCTGATCTGGTGACCCCCAGGAGGAAAATACTGTTTCCAGAAGTGCACAGCAGACCTGTTGGGCAGGATGTCCGAGGCGGGCTGCGCGACTGACCCCGTTGGCACAGCAGCAGGCCTGGGACAGGATGTCCATGGAAATTACAAAAGGCTCATGTTCTCAGTCAAACAGCAGAACAATAGCTGTCAGGCAAGTGGCCTTGTCCAACTGCTGTGCTGTGGCCAAGCAGCTAATCTGGGGTGTGGCTTCCAGGCATGGTTTGGAAGGCAGTTGCTCTGCCATACCTGACTGCCGTAGTCCTGTGCAGGCCAGTTGGTTTGTTCTGGTTTTAAATGTGGTTGTGTTACCAGTCTCAAATCCAGGCTACTGCACCTCATGTATTGGTGCATTTGGTCCTTCCCCACTTGAGGCTTTGGTAGAGAGCCAAAGACAGAGCCCAGTCCCACCTGTCTGTGCTGAACCAGTTTTGATAGTGCTGGCAGCTGGAATTTGGTACTTAGTCTGTAGCACTAATTGAACGCTGAAAAACAAGTCAGAACATGAGTTAGAGCTGCTGTGGCTGGCACTGTTCTGTCCCAGTTGAGATCTCATCCCACTGATGTCCTGCACAGAGCTTAATTCATAGGGCCTGAAAGAACAGCACAAGTTTGTGCTGCTCAGGCTCTGAATTGGATTTTTATCCCTTATTTTCCTGTCTGGGCTGTGTGTGCTGCAGCTGATTGTGTTCAGGACATGGGAGAGCAAGAGCCTGTCCTGGGTGCACTGTGCTGTTGAGTGTGGGGTTGTCTAAGAAACTGCATCTGTTCAAGTTTTGAGCAGTTACAATAATACTGACATGCATCTCTGTAATTCCCATTTTTCTGTCATTGTGCAAGTTTCTTACAAATCAGATCTTGTAGTCCCCACTAAGAGAAACTGATTTCTTTCAGTGGCAGCTGGATCATATCTGTGAATACCTGCAGAGGTGGCAGTGATACTTGCAAATTGGAGAAGGATATGGTGCATTACTAAGGGCTTTCAGCAAACTTTTATTCTTTACTAGACCTTCATATATGCAGCAGAAGCTTTTTTCAGACTAAACACTCAAAGGCCAGAAGGTAATTTGTTCACTGTTGTACAGCAAGAGAAGGCATCGCAGAGCTCCCAGAAGTGCAACCATGAGGAAGCACAGCTGGGCTGGGCAGAAACCCCTCAGACTGAGGTTCACATCTTCCCAGTAAGAAAGTCCCAGGTTTAGTGCCTGGTTTGACCTGTTAGTCTCTGCAGTCAAAACAAGTAACACAGTCTTTTCCAAACCTCAAGGACCTTCCCAATAAGAGAGTCAGAAATCATATTTGTTCCCATGAAAGTTCTGGTTTCAAAATTTGGCAGCTTTCAATGAAAAAAGCCTCCCAACCAGCTGTATTTTCTATCATCTACTTGAAATGCCTCTTTTCTTGCAGCCTACCAAAGCAAAACACAATGTAGCAGCCACCTATTCATTGCCTTTTGTGTCGGCCAGACTGCAGGAAGCAATCAAGTGTGTTGTAAGTGATGTCTTGGCGTGTTCCAGTGTAATACTGAACTGCACTCAGTGGCTTGACTTGGTTTTTTCCAATTTAAGAATCAAAGCTTCAGCTCACTCCTGCCTGGTTTATTGCTGAACACCAGCCAGAGCATGTTTTGCGTACCGTGATTCAAAATTTAGAGGAATAAAATGGCTGAAAAAATAAAGCTGCATGAGGAACTCCTGAGTAAAGAAAGTTCACTGTTAATGAAGGGGAAATACATTCCCTTGTCTTCAGAGCAAGTGGTTATCTGGGCTCAGAGCACATGAGCAGCCTGCAGAGGCAAGCTGCAAGCTGCCATCTCTTTCTTTCCTTTGCCAGGCTGAGAAGGAGGTTCTGAAGCTCATATGGAAAAGGGTGTGAGGAAGGCTTAGGAACATCAGAAATTAAGCACATGTAGCTGGAAGGGACAGGACATTGTCATCATCCCCATGAAGGACTTGGCTGCCCCTCAGGGAAATCCCCTGTGACAGGGTGGCTTGGGAAGGGGCAGCAGCTGCTTCAGGCTGGTCCACACAGACCCTGTATGAGCTCTGTGATGCTCCCAGGTGAAGAGGAGAAGAAGCTGAAGGTGGAGCTGCTGCTGCCTGGCTCTGTGAAGGCTTCTTCCTGTGCTGCTTCCCTTTCCTTATGCTGTGCTACCTGGAACTGTGCTCCAGGCAAGCCAAACATCAGTAAATTGTGCAGCAAAGGGTTCTCAGACCAGCTAGGGTGAGAGCTGACCTCCTTCTTGTGGCTTCAAGGCACCAACCTGAACTGCATGACAGCAGCATTATCATTCCCTTTCCTCTTTTGGGGCTTCCTGCATCATCCAGGATCTGCTCTGGAGCTGGTCAGGATCCTCCAGCTGGGGAGGCAGCTTCAAGTTTGAAAGGATGAGACCTAACCTGCCTGGGAGCTGAGGGTGGAGGGTTGTGGGTGTTCTTGGTGGACCCTTTGAACATGCCAAGTGCTGCAGGATGCAGCTGATTGTTTGTAATCAGGCAACAGAGTGATCAGCTGTTTTTATCTCTCTGAAACTTCACTCCCAGCTGGAGGGTGGGATGGTGTCTGCCCCCTCACTTCCCAGGGCTGTGCAGAGTGGTCATTAACCCTAACCTTGGCGAAGCCCAGTCACTACAGCAGTGAGGGCCACAGAAAAGCCCAGAAGGAAACAAATTCTAGTGCCAGAGGCAGGTTTGAACAAGTAGCATCACATGCTGGGCAGTGAGCAGAGACAGCTTCACATCAAGACAGTGAGGTTTCACATACCCTGGTCCTTCTTCATTTCCCAAGCAGCTTTCTTTGGTCTTCCTGCACCTTTCCTGCTTTGTGCCCATAGGAGAAAAGAGGGGTCTCTGCATTCTCACCTGGCCCAGGGAGCAGAGCAAGGGCTACTTTGGCTACTGGCAGGAGTGGCCTACCTGTGACCACAGCACCTTCTGGGGGGTGTTTGGAGCCCCAGGACTGCCACGAGAGGGTCTGCAGAAGGTAGGTAGGATGTAAGCCTGTTACTGAGTCCAGATGTTGTTTATACTCTAAATGGGAAAAAACTGTCAGGGTGAGAAATTCAGGAAAGGTTGCAGATTGCTTTGAGAACTTGCTATTTTAAAACTTATGAATACCTTTTTCTTTTTTTTCCCCATATTTGAAACATTACTAAATTTGATGCATAGATTGAAAAATTGCCATTTCTCTTTCTTAGTATCAAGCTTGGAAAGGTTTGGACTCTCTCCCTCTTCCCCACACAAAAGCTGTCTAAGCCTGAGCAGGCATAAATATTTTTATCAGACTTAAATAGCTTGGGCTGAAGTTAAAAGCAAGGGAAAAGAGCAGCCTTTGTTATGGGGAATGCTGGAGCGCCGTGGCAGGCAGTGCTACTGGTTTCACCTGTATTTATTGAGTCTTTCATATTAGCCAGGAAAGCTGTGTCTGAGAGGTGTGGGAATGCTCTGCCTGTGCCACCCTGGCTGCTGCCAAGGGCAGGCTCCACTGACTTTGGCCACTGAGCAGCATTAACCTTAAACCTTAACTGAGGTTAATGTTTGGCTTCGTTTTCTGGAGTGAGTAGCTGCAGTAGCAAAAGGGCAGTTTTGACCAGCAGAACTTGCTCTGAGCCAAAAACAGACATGCCTCTTGCAAATCAATGTGATCTGAAGATCTTGTCACTTCTAGTTTCCAGAGGCTGATGCCTGTAGTGCTTGCTGAGGGAAGAGGTTGCTGCAAAATGAGCTGGGGTATCCCAGAATGTTAATGTGACCCACAGTGAATTCAGCTGAGCCAGCCACTGATGGACCTGGGGGTGTCTGGCCTAACCCCTGCTGCTGGCAGAGCTTTGGGATGGGCAGCCTGTGGCAGCAGTGTCACCATGGGCAGCTGGGCATGAGAAAGAAGATGCTGAGGAAGCTGACTTCTTTCAGCCTTACACACCTGGTAACAGTGAAACATAATGTGGTAACAATAGAACATTTCATCTGCAGGGACAGTGGTCGAGCAGAGCAGAGCAGTGATGTCATCCTGGTCAAGACTGCAAAGAAGGAGGCACCTGGCCCCTGGCCATGTTATTTTTAAGCTTGGAAGGCACACGTGGTCTGCAGGAGGGTAGCATTAAGGAAAGGAACTCACCAGCACTTCCTGCCCTGCCCCAGCAAACTGATAAAGCCCTTTGCAATGCACAGTGACCCCAGTTTATTTTTAAAAAGTGGCCAGGCGTGGAGCTCACAGAATAACTGGAACACCCAGATTTGGGCATTAATTCAGCTTTAATTCATTGCCTGATGAATTAAAGAGTTAATGTAAATGTAAAAAAGGACAAGATAGGGCCACAAACTGTTTCCAGAGCAATGTCTGCATAAGTACATTCATCTATGCATGTGCATGGGACCTAAAATAAAAGGGTAGCTGGTAAATGTTACACAGGGAGGGGCATGGAGCATTATCCTGAGCACCGTGTGAATTTTCTTGCTGCTTGGACAATGCATCTCAATCCTGTTCCCTTCCCTTGTTATTCCAGTCCCAGCCCTCTCATAAGCAAAGATAATTGTGTGCTGAAGGATACAGTTCCCATGTACAGTAACTGCTCACATTGAGGAAATCCAGGTTCCTGCAATCAAAACCAGCAGTTTGTTGTGCAGTTACAATAACAAGGTCCACTGGGGTGGATCTGTCTTTATTGTGTGCCCTGTGGAGGCATAAATGAGATTGCCAGAGATATTTTCCTTCTTGCCCAGATGCTGGGACGGCAGGATTGCTGTGGCACCAAAACATGCTGGGTTCAAGCCAGGAAGGAGGTATTCCAGGGGGTGGGAATTACAGTCCTGAGCCCCTGGAGCACACAGAGTGCCTCACCATCTCTTGGCTCTCTGTGAAACAGCTTCATTCCCACAGCAGCATTACTTAGGAATGAGATTGCTATTTCTGGTCTGATTGATGAAGTATGTTATTGGTAGACTTTATTTCTGTAACAGAAACCCTTCTCTCTCAAGCACTTTTGAGGCATAAAAGCAGCTATCCTAAAATTTCCCAGCTGGAAGAAGAAATATCCTTGCTTGTCCATCTTGTCCTTCTGATCTTCCTGTGCTAGGACTGAGAGGTGATTTTGCTAGAAAGGGGGACTGGTGAGCTTCCAACATCACAGCAAAGGGTGAAAATTTCAGATTGTACTGCCCTAAGCAGGCACTTGGGCTCCTGACAGTGATGCCAGCCCTCCAGAAACAAAAATGCCAGCTGGGAGGAGATAGCCCAGGCTTTAGCCTGAGCACCATCTGGCCCAGCCCTCTAGGAGGCCTTGACAATGGGACCATGTCCCAGAAAGTTGGGAATCAAATCCTTTCATTGTGAGCCCCATGGATCAAAGCCATGGTGTTTACTTATGTCCTCCACAGGTCAGTAGTGTAGTAATCACCAAAAATAAGCACCCTGATGCTTTTAGAACTGCTGGGCTAAAGGAAACCCTTTCCACTTTAGCAGAGTCTCTGTCTGTGCCCTTTTTCTGGAACTGCCATCATGAGCCATCCTGGGGGCCAGGAGGGTTTGCCACAGCCTGATCCTGATGGTGCTGAAAGGCAGGAGGAGCTAATGCCTGCTTAGTAGCACAAAACTGTGAAGGCTTGTTCCCACCCAGGTGCAGCTCACCAGCAGGGCAGTAAAGGTTGCCCTGACCCAGGCAGGCTCTGTGGGTTCCCAGACATGCTTAACATGAAACGTGGCCAGGACAGACCTGCCTGTGCCACTGCCACATCTGAAATATTAACTTTACGTTGAGGAAAAGCAGTGCTCATCTCCAGTCCTGCTTTTATACAGCTGGGGAGGTTCTGCCTGCTTATTTTTTTCCTTTTCTGTCCAGGGAATTTTAAAGGAGAGGCAAAGGAAGGACATGCCCTCTCATACTGCCCAACAGCATCGTAGTGGGTTGACAGCTGGAAGTGCCTTCAGAGTTCTGTTTTTTGAAGTTCATTTGATAAGAGTCACTTTTGTCCTCACCGCCAGCTGATAAAGCCTCTTTGGAAAGTTGGTTGATAACTTGCAGAAATGGGTGTGCACTTAGTGGTTTTAGATTCCAACATATTTTCCAGGGCTGGAAAGGATGTCAAAGTTCTTATTGCAGTGGCGAGTTTCTTTTATTTTTGTACTTGAGGGAAAATATTCCAAATCATGGGTCATTTCACCTTTCTTTCTCTTCCAGGGAAGGAACTGCCATGCCCGTGGGACTCTTCCGGGTGTGCCTACTGGTGATCACAGCTATTGTCAACCACCCGCTCTTCTTCCCTAAGGAGAATGGCACCGTCCCTGAGAACACAGAGGAAATCATCCAGAAGATGAAGGAGCGGGAGGAGAGCCTGCGGCTGGAGCAGTTGCGCTTGGAGCAGGAAATCGCAGACCAGGAAGCCACACAGAAGGCTCTGGAAAAGGCTGCAGTGGTAGTGGAGGAAAGCAAAGAGGAAAAGGTCCGATGGGATATGTGGACTGCCCTCTCCATGGTCGTCTTCCTGCTGATTGAGCTCTGGAGGCAGGATTTCCAGGAAGGGAATTGGCAGGACATAGGAGGAGAAGAGGATGACATGGCAGTGCTGGGGAAAGCATTTAAAGGAGTGGCCTTGCCCAACAAGGCTGTCCTGGCCAGCTTCTATGAGAAGCGTATCCTGGGCACCACCGGAGACATGGCCAGGATGCGGGAGATGGTGGAAGGCTTTGCAGATGACCTGCTGGAGGCCTTGAGGAGCGTCTGTAACCGGGATGCTGACATGGAAGTGGAAGATTGCATGGGTGTGGGGAGCATGTATGAGAACTGGAGAGTGCGCAAACCCTTCGTCTGCGATCTGATAGTGCCTTTTGCTCCCCCGGAGCCTTACTGCTTTCGCTGCCAGACCTGGTGCTCTGGTGACTCTTTTCCCCCAGATGAACAAGGTTATGGCACTATCAAGGTGTGCAGGGCAGATGAGGATGCGACAGGTTGCATCTGTGACAAGACTAAACTAGGGGAAGATATGCTGTGCCTCCTCCATAGCCAGGTTAGTAGTACCAAGCCCAGCAGTGAGATGGAAGACCTCCTGTGCTTCAAAAATACTCAATATCTGGATGCTGACCAAGTCATGAAGTGGTTCCAGATTGCCGTCACCAAGGCCTGGAACAGAATCTCCCACAAATATGAATTTGACCTTTCCTTCAGCCTCCTGGACTCGCCAGGAGCCCTGAAGATAAAATTTAAATCGGGGAAATCCATTGCCTTCAACCTCACCCCTGTGGTGCAGTATGAGAACTCTGATGTTTACTTCATCTCCCACTTCCCTCGGAGCAGCCTGGCAGCAGACGTCCCCTCCAGCACCCACTGGTTCCTCACCTTTGCAGTGTATGAGAGGAGGTTCATCCAGCTGGTTTCCAAAACACTGCCTGCCAATGCCTGCCACGTCAGCTGCCTTCAGATCCTCTCCTTCCTCCATGGGAAGCAGTGCAGCCTCACAGGTCCCAGCGGGCTCACCAACTATCACCTGAAAACAGTGCTGCTGCATCTCCTGCAGGCACGTCCCAGCCAGGACTGGGCCCCAGAAAAGCTGGAGGCCCGCCTACAGGACATGCTGAAATTCCTAGAGAAATGTTTGCATGAAAAGAAGCTTTATCACTTCTTTATTGGCAATGGGAAGGTACCAGCAGAGCTGGGTTTCCCCATCATATTTCAGAAGGCCGAGCCTCTCAACCTTTTCCGTCCCTTTGTGCTACGCAGGGACATTTACAGGAAGATGGTGGACACGTTCCACGAGATGCTCAGGAACATGTCTGCACTGATAAATGAGTACACAGTGCACATTCCCCTTGCACACACCAATGGGATCCGTAAGGAACCCCTTTAACCAAAGCCAAACTCTAAGCACAAGTCCAGAGGGCAGCTTTCTGAAGCCTCCTGGAGACAACTGACTTTGCCAGTAGAGCTTCTTGTCTGGAGCTGAACCAGTCCTGAGCCATGGTTCCTGCTGAAAGGAAGAGGCTTGGGGGGGAGAACAGGGAGAAACTGGAAGATGTCGTGGTGAAGTAGGTTTCTGTTCCACTGCTGAGCTTGGTTTTATGCAGCTAAGAATATATTTTTTCTATTGTGCCTCAGTCATGCTACAGCAGTGGTGAGCAACAAATATAAGTAATTTATTCAGATGCCTGCAATGCAAATGGGGGTGGGGGTGTGATGGTGGCCAAATACTTCATTTCCTTCAGAAGGGGCAGATAAGAAGAGGGTGGGGGAATCAGAGACAGGATCTTGGGATCAAAGGAGCCTGTCTGCAGACAGCAGGAGCTCTTTCACCAATGGGAAGTGCAACATAAGTCTACATGCTGGTGTGGAGAGGAGGAGGGTCATGCACAAGGTCTGACCTGGATGGAGGTCCTTAAATAAAGCACAGCTTCAAAAGGGAACTATAGTTAAAAAAAAAAAGAAGAAGAAGAAGAAAAGCCTTCTTGATTGGACTTGCAGCACTAACTTAAATGGCTTGTCCTATCCTTCAAAAATACCCCTGCACATTTTTTCTCCTGTGGGAGGATGTAGCAGAGCAGGGTCTGTGTCTTCAGACCATTTCATTCAAGTCTTCCATGGTAACATGGCTAGTGGTTTATATTCCTGCCCATTTTGTATGGATCAATGAACAGGAACTTTTATTATCTTAGATAAAAGAAACACCACTATTGGGTTCTGACATTTTGGGTTGTTTGTTTTCCTTACCTAGGGGCACTAAGGCGTGAGAACAGCCTAGAGAGAAAGGAAAAGCAGAGCTTGAACTATATCATCTTTGAAGGTCCTACCAGCCTAAACTATTCTGATTCTATGACTGCTGTAAGTTTTGCTTTCATAAAAGAAGCAGTTCTCCAAAATTATCCTGTAATGAAGCCAATCTCAGAAGTCTGGTAGCAGAAGTGATCACCCTCCAAATGAGAGTGACTCTCTGCACATGGTTTTAATTAGGCCAAGGCCAGCAGGGAAGGAAGGGATGAAAAAGATGCACATGTAGTAGATCTGGGCAGTGCTGCTTGCAGCTGCCTTATGATCCATGTTGCATCCCTTCTGTTCCACATATGCAGGCAAAAGCTACTTTATACATTCTCCTCAATCTTTTTAAAGACTGCTGCTCTGAGGACCTGCACTAGTAGACTGTAATTTGCTGAGCTGGGAGAGCAAAGGAGGAGAGCTGCTGCAGCCTTTATGGCCAGGGGAGAGTCTTGAGGCATGTGCTGAAAAAAAAAATGCAGAAATGGAAATGCCTGAAATCCCACAGGAAGCAGGTTAGTGCTGTGCCAGTGGGCTGCCCAGCCCCAGCAAGGTGGTTTGCTGAAGGAGAGGACTCAGGAGATCCTCACCCTCCTGAGTGTGGGGTCCAAACCAGGGCCCCAGTGCATAATTGCTTTATGCTAGTCCCAGAAGCCTGGCGTCCAGTGCTAGGGGGGCTTTCCCACCATTTTCTCACACTAGGATTCCCTGCAAAGTTTTACACTAGGGCTTCCCTTAATCCTGTTTACAAGAGGGTGGTTGTTCTGTGAGGTAAGACCTGTCAGGGATGCTTTTACCATCACTGCACAGGTCCCTTTTTATCAATCCTCTCGATCACATCAGAGAGAAGATTCAATCCTGTCTCACTGCTGGGAACAGCACACAGCATGAAGCTTGTTATCCTGCCTTATCCAGTTGTTAAGCAAACTCTCCATAGACACGTCCTCTCTTCCCTTTTCCTGGTAAAAACTGTTTCATCACCTCATTGGTGTCTGCTCTTCTCTGTCCTGCCACCACTGAGGGACACTTCACACACAGAGGCAGAGGAAGCTGTAACTGCTGTCTCCACACCTGGTTTGTAAGAAAGCACAGATGGTGGCAGAGCTATGCCCTAAGTGCTGCCTCCCTTGGCTTTTATTACCACAGTAGTTAAGTAGGGTCTCTGAACAGAAAGTAAGGGGTAGGTAGGAATGGGGAGAAGAGGCTGGTGGGTAACGACAGTAGGAAAAAGTCTTGGATCATCAGTGCTTGCTTCAGCATCCTTGGTGATGAGTGCCTGGGAGACTGCCAGGAGAGCAACAGGGCAGGACTAATTGCTGATGCTAACGAGTGCTGTAAATCCCTGGCTTTCCAAGTACAGCCAAGAAGGCTTTCCCCAGTAGGAAAGAGAGCAGGAGCAATCTCAAGGGCCATGGCAAGCAGGTAGTGACAAGCAGAGGTACAGGGGGGTGGGTCACTACTGGAGCCTGGAGGCTACCTCAGAAGATGTGTAAGTCATTTGCAAACCCAGGTGATTTGCCAATTTTACCTGCCCAGGTTTACTGCAAAGTGCCTGCAGCAGACCCAGCTTTACATGGACTGCTGGCAGGCAGGTCACGCTGGAGCACTTGTGGTTGAAGTTGCTTCTAAATGTGCTCCCAGCTCAGCCGCAGAGAAATTAGAATTTCTCTGCCATTTCCTGTCAGGAGTCTAAATTTAGACTGTCCAAAGAACAGAAACAAATTTATGACCCAGGTCTCTCAGGAAATGACATTCAGAGTAGAAAAATAACTTTTATATAAGGTTGAGCAGGAGGACCATGAGAAGAAAAGGCTGTTGAACAGAATAAGGTAACTCCCCTATTAAAATGTCAGAACAAAGCTTTGCAGCACCAGTTGCAAAGGGCTTGTAAACGTGCCCAAACTCGTCTTTACACAGCCCCAAGCACTGCTGCTCAGACTCAAAGGGAACCTGAACTGATAAGTGGATTGAATCTTTTGTTCTTTGTTTTCTGTACTTGTATGCCTGTTCTCTCTTATGCCCAAACTGACCCTGAAGTATTCCCACGGGGTTTAGTTGAACAGAAGCTGGAGCTGAATCAAGTAATTTATGGATTTGGTCCCACTGAAAGCAAATTGCTTGGCTTAGTTTTCCTACATGCAATATGCTCATTTTGCCCTGAGCACCTTTAAAGTGATCTGGTCTGTGCATTTAGGTTGTGAGGGGACCCACTCATCCCTGCTGGGGGGAAATGTTTTCTGTGATTATAAGAGTGCTTCAGTCAGCCTCAGAGTGGAGATCTTCCTTGGAAACCAAGGTACAGACATGTCCCATCAGAGGAGAGCCTGGTACACAGTGTTTCTTTGGACCACACCTCTGCCATGGTACAAGGAGGCCATGATGTGAAGCACATCATTCCTTGGACTTCCTTGTCTCTCCAGGATCAAATCTTTGCCCACCAAATACTAGCCTATTAGTAAGAGCCCATGCTCAAATTTCACAAAGTAAGGTTTATAAGACAATTCAGTTTCATCAGCTGCCAGCCACTAAAAAAGTCTTAAGACATTTTAGTGTTGCCCATGGGCAGTTCTGCCTTGGTTGAAATCTGGGTGGGTGATCATAGGAAGTAGCTTTAAAGGATGGGAGTAGAACTGAGATTTTGTGGTTTAAAGTGAAAAACGTTCTTTTAAAACCAAACTGCTTATGGCACCTGAGTAACAAACATCTCTTTGGCAATGCCTGTATCTCTGTGAGACATCCTAAAGAAAAGTAAACAGCCTGTCCTGGACTCTCAATACTGTTCCTGCCATTTGCTAACCAGGTGAATTCAACACATGAACTCCAAGTGCCTTCCACTGGTTTCCAGCCACTCCCTGAGCCCTCAACTTGTGGTTTTAGTATTTTATTACAGGCTCTGTCAAAGCAGTGGAATTAGTGGTGGGTTGATAGCAACCACTGATCTACAGCATAGCCTCAGGAGCCATTTGCCCTTAGAAAATGTCTTGGTCTAAGGTTATTATTGCTGTACAGGAGCTGAATGTCTGCTAAGGGGAGGTGTTGGGTATTTGCTGTTAAGCAGCCACAGAAAAGAGTTTCTCTATTTCCAAGATGCTCTGTATACAGGTATATACAGGAGTATAAAGATGTAGTTTAGCCAAGTGATCCAAAAATTTATCCAGTATTCAAGCAGGAGGATTGGGTGATTGTTCACCAGCCATTTTTAATGCAAAGTCTTTGCAGTGTTTTCTCTGTGGTAAGAAGTGAGACTTCAGGCACCTGTAACAGCTTTGCTGCTGCTCAGTGAGGAGTTGTCTCTCATAGGACCTACCTGGTAAACAGCTTTATTTATTACTTGTCTTTTTTTAGAACTGGGGGTCTGTGTGTAATGTGTTAGCTCAGAAGCAAAACTGTAGTACAGAGATGAATTTGGCAATGCAGCCAAGATGGGCAATAACACCAGAACTCTCCAGACTAAGGTCTTCCTTGATGGACAATGCTGTACTTAAACCACAGCAGGACACTGTTGAATTTGTATAGATCTTCTCATGCAGCTTTATTTATAATAAAGGAAGTCTTGTACAAAATCTCAATGAGCATGAAGTCTCCTTTGTTTCTAGTTCCCTGCAAAATGTTTCTTAGAGACCAGAAGGAAGGAGTGGGGATGTTTCCAGTGTGATCCCAGCACAGGGAGCCCAGCAGCAAGAATTCCTGGAGAAATGATTCCAGAATAAACTGCAACATGAACATAAAGTGGGAGAGCTATTCCAGAATAATGCCAGGGATGTAATTCTTCTTGAGAATATGAATCCACAGGAAATCAAAGTAATTATTCTGAATATGTCTGCTCAAAAACACCCTTTCATGGCAAGCCCTAAATAATGCTGATAGATTTTGCCCTTATGGGCTGAACAAGAAATCTCCTGAATTTCCATTTCACCCAGAGGAATCCTCTTTACCTGCTGATTTTATGGGTATCCACAGCCAAGTTCAGCAACCACCCACACCCTGCTTAACTCCTTTGCCTGGTTTAAGGGAACAGCACTTCCACGTTAACATTCTAATATGCTCTGGCAGCACACCCAGAGCTAGTCATTAATTCATATAATAAAAGCACCACTGTTTCCTTAGCAAAATGTCTTCCAGCCCCACAGAATGCCCTGCACACCTTTAATAACTCTGCCTTCCAGGGCTCACTAGGGCTGAATCACCACTGTTAGGTCTGAGAAGCAGCTGGCTTAAGAGCTGCAGCCAGAAGTTAGAATTTCCCAGAGTCAACCACACACTGCTGGAAAGGGAATTCTGTAGCTCAGGATCATCATCAGTCTTGGTTTGGTGCAACTTTGTTAAAACAAGAAAACCCAAATCAAAGAAAAATAAACCCATCCTTCTTCAAAGCTATCTGACTAGCTCAGCAACATTTTCTCCATTGAGCTCTTGATTTTCTACAACACTTTTTTCTTACCTCAATTTACTGCTTCAGTGTTGCTGTGGAACATGAAGGGTAACTTCCCTAAAAAAAATCCTTTTTCAGAAGGGCAATTGGCAGATTTTTGGACCATGTCATGACCATTATTGCAGTATTATCTGTCATGAAGTAAGCAGAGCAGAAAGAGAAAGCCACCCACTAGAGATTGGTTTTTAGCTTAAAAAGGTATCTAATGACTTTTTACCACTCATGGGGTAGCTGTAAGCAAAGACACAATCTCCTTTATTTCAAGCAGGCAGAAATACCTGTGCCATTAAAAAAAATAGCAAAGCAACCTCAGAGGCTATGAAACTCACAAGCATGCTAACATGAATTCAGTAAGGTACCAGCAGGGCTCAAACTGGTAACACTGGTCTCAGAATGGGATACAGCTCAGGATTTGCCCACATATTGAACAGGTTCCATCCCCTCTGCTCAACTCTGCATCATGGTTTGTTGCTTGCAGGACTAAAAGCTAACACAGCTCTGTCCCCAGGTGCCACTGGCACAGGATCAGATTTTAACTTATATTTAATGGGATTCTATTTGTTTGGGAAAAGGATGTCTCAAGGTGTTGGGTCATTGGGCTCAACCCAACATGTGAGCTGTTGCATCCCTTCGAAGTAAAACTCCAGGCAGTCCTGTCCTTTTCTGAAATAATAAATTCCTTATAGCAACATAAACTAGGTTATTTTTAGCAGTCTGTGTGTTCACACATCTGGGCCAGGGGGAAAGAAGACCTGTGCTTTCATCTCCTTCCAAGTAGGTTCTGAATCCATCAAAGAACTTTCACTCAATTTGATAGATCTCAGAAAAACCTCTGATAATCTTTAGGCAAGCAGGCAAATGGACAGGAGACAGAGACTCTCATAATGCTTCAAAAGCATAAAAGAGGTATTTTAAATGTTCCCAGTGCAGTAAAAGGTAGTCTCATGTCTTCTGTGACCTGAAGAAATATGCTGTGAGAAAATGCAGTTGTGTTACTGCTTCTGTTGCTCTCAAAATGATCCACCCAACTTTGCAGCAGAGCCTTAAGGGAAGATGGATGCAAGCAGTTATTCCCATCATAGCTATTGGACTAGTCTGGTATCAAAATGGAAATCTGAGCAAGCCCCTGCTGTGGATCAATTACGGTTACAATGTTTTTCAAAAGAAACTTCATTTTCCAGTTATGTTAAATTTAAGAGTATCATCTGAGACTCCACAAGTGCTGGAAATAAAATCTCTGGCAGCAGAGGCAGAGCAGAACAAAGCTTCTCAGTCATTATTCAAAGGCAGCACCTCTGCAAATAAAGGCTCTGAGTTTACAAGTAATTATAAATCTGTCTAGCTAAAACCAGAGCTCACCCAGAATGTTAGAGGAGGGAGAAAGAAAAAAAGGTATTAGCTTTATTGATCTGCTCTGAGGGGGAAGCACAGAAAGTGCTGAGGTGAAACATTTAAATACAGCCTGTTCAGATATTTGAGTGCCTGTAAAATCTCTGACTGTGGCACTATGTTAAAAATTGTGCCCAAAAATAAAAATAAAACCAATGAAGTTCTTAAGGATGTCTTAGGCACTCTGCAGTAAAAGGAGTCTATTTTAGATGAGAAACTATCTTCAAATCCACTGGTGGGCCCACAGCCAGTAACAGTCTCAACTCAAAGACTTTATCATGTAAAGAGACAATATGAAGGTTTTGTCTGTATTGTCCTACTTTGCAGAAGAGCCATGACACTTATAATGTCATTGGAAGTCCAATTAGGCACCTTTGTGCAGACCATCCAACATTCAGGATCCCACAGAGTGCAATACAGCCTGGGGGGCAGAGCTAGGCAGGTCTGGGATCAGTAACCACAGTGCACAGCCTGACTCGTCAGTCACTTCACCTGCCCAGGTGCATCAAGAAATCCATTCCCTGGCTCACAACCTTCAGTCTTGCTCTCTAGCCCTCTGCTGGGAATCAGGCAGCACAGAGGGATTTCCCAAATCCTCAGGGAGATGGTATTAGCTTGTGAACATGTTGCAGATCCCATCCCTGCCTGCTCACACCAGGCAGGGCAGGGCAGGACAGCCCTGGATGGTTCTGTGTGTGCCTGTAAGCACAGATGATCCAGAGCAGCCCCTCCTGGCCTCCATCACCTGGGTGTTCCCACAGAACAGAGGTGTTCTGCACTCTCAGCAGGATATTCCTGCCAGTTCAGTTCACCTTCAGGGCTATCACATCATGTCAGTGTTACAAACCTCCTGTATCCAAAACAAGAGAAAAGCAAGGCTTGCCCACATGCAGCTGTCTACCAGAGGCCCACACTGACTCCCCTGCCAGAGCCACACCTGGCAAAGCTTTGGAAGTGAAAGGTTTGATCCAGAGCAGAGACAGACCAGCAGAGAACAGCCAGACACATAAAGCATATGAAGAGGAACTGAGGCACCTAATCTGTGGGCTTGAATGCACAGGTTATATCAGAACTGTCTTCCCACAAAGACAAACAGCTGATTAATTACCACACCTTAATTACTACAAGTAAGAGGAGACAAACTCTGCTTCCAAGCCTAAACAGGCACAGAAAAGAGCTGTGATGAATGTATAGGGGAAAAAACACCCACACTCCAACCTGTGGATTGGCCCAAAGCACATTCTTGTTGAGAAATCCCTTCTGAGGATGGTTTGAGTGACAGAAGGAAAGGCACAAAAGCATCCTTTGGGGTAGCAGGAATGCTGCAGAGAACTGCAGGAAGGACGGTATTAATTCATAATGTCTCTATTGGTCCTCATTGATTCTTCAGGCAGTCTGAAGCTGACAGCATTTTTCCTCCTTTTTTCTCAGCCCTCCTATGCTTTTGCTGTGCAGTCACATAGGTGACTCATGCAAATGGTTTGCAGCTTACAGGAAACACTGTCTATTCCCTACCCAGCTTGTGGCTGCTCAGTGCCCCTATTCCTGGCTCCCTTTCCCCTGGAGAGATGGCTTTTTCCATCAGCTTTGCCAGGGGTGGTGGTTCTCAGACACACACCTGCAGCACGTGCTGCAGCTCTCACAAGCTGCTTCCTGCTCGCCAGAAGATGCTGTGAGAGGCACAGAACACGCTCCACACATCAGCCCTTCATTCCAGCTGCATTCTCACTCCCTCCTGGACTCAGATACAGTGTTATTGCAGACTGCTAAACAGCTGTCACACTCTACCCCAAGCACAGTTGCATCTCACTGACAAGTTCTGAAATTCCTGTTTTAGTAAATCAAATTGTAGAAGGGGAAAAATACTAATGACATCACACGGTATCATTACTTCATTCAGATAAATCAGCAACTGCCATCCCTGTTGGCTTTGGACCAGCAGTAGAAAAGACTGTTTCTATCTTACAGACAATGGGAGTGATTTGGTAAAATGCCCCTGCCCTCATGACTTTAGAGGGACTGCATTTTCATGAGCCACTCTCAAGTGAAATCCGTGTCCAAGGAACAGTGGTGAAATAATCAGGCTGCTAGTAAAGACATGAGAGAGGAAAACAAACAGCCAGTTCTCAAACCCTGCTAATGCAGGAGAACATTACAGATGCCATGACAGTGGAAAACTGGGGAGAACAGTCCCAGGACATGTAACACTGTGCCAACACCTCATGCCCAACACATGCACGCACAGCCAGGCCTGTCTGCTGAGCAGGACAGACAGCTGCTAAATAAAGCATGGCAAGAATCTGAGATTAAGTGAAACAGCAAAAAGTTGAGATTCCCTTTTCTCTTCCTTTTTGATTAACTAGAAAAAGCAACAAATCCACAGGCATCTGCGTGAAGTTGACACAAGTGTTCCATGTGTCTGTAGTACATTAATTTTGAAACTTTTCAAACCAGTATATCCAGTTACTACCACTTTCAGTGCAAGAAACACTGGCCCTTTTAATACCTCCCTAGACAGAAACTTCTCAACAATTTCCCTAAGCAAGGGCCTTCTGTTATAGCTGCAGTCACATTCACCCAGGTTCCCACTCAACCAAAACTCAGCAAAACTTCCCAGATCTGAGAACCTGGGATCCCCATTCCTTCCTCCTGTCTTGGCTCCCCTCTACCTTTCTCTTAGCTTCAATATAAGCGACCTTAAAATTATAATGAACAAACACTGGAACACATCTTGTTTGAGGGTACCAAACACCTCAAGGATGTCAGTAAAGATACAGGGACATGCTACAAATGCAGGATAGAACAAGGCCCAGTGCCTTGCTAACCTGCTATCTATTATCCATCATGCTACTAAACTCACTATTTTTATAAGACAGACTCTGTCCTTGTTTCCTTGATACTGAATTTATTTTTTTCAACCTGTGCTAGTAGCAGTTATATTTGGTGGCACAATGACAGAAAACAAACAAATAAGCATCCTCTTTTTTTGAAAGCAAGAGCACTAACCATGTTCAAGGGCAAAACCTGGAGCAGAAGGCAGGTAAAGACCTACTTACTGTACTGCCTGATCCACAGAAGGTTTTAAGGAGAGCTCTGACCAAAGGGGAGAGCTGTTCATCTGCTTGATCCTTTCCTTACAGATTTCCATCTTTCTCCTCTGTTGACCAATGCTGAAAATGCAAATGTCTCCTTTACACCCATCCACCCAGAAAGGAGAGAGCCAGTCCATTCCACATAACTTGTCTTTTCCATTCAAGACTGGGCCAGTATTGCATATTCATTACCACATTAAAAACACTTTGCCTGAGGCCTGCATTTCTTGCTGTGCTGTAATGAGTTCAAGACCCCAGCTGTCTGCCTGGGGATTTAGAACACAGATATTTAACAGTAAATTATAAGGCAGAATATTTCATTTTACTATTTTTCTGCTGAAGTAGCACATTTATAATGGTACACTACGGGCACTAAATAAAGATGGGGAGAGCATTTCTTTCTGTTCAGATAACACAATCTCTGGGCTACTGTGGTCTGGCTGGAGCTAGTTCAGTTTTTGGATGCTGATCTCTGCTCTTAACCTATTACTGGATCTCCCTAATGTCACATCTCCCACTACAGTCAAATAACACATTGGAGCAAACTGTAATATATTTCTAGCACTATCCTAACAGCTTTTAACAAGCCCTACACAAAGCAGAGCTGCTAATAAATCCAAAATGCTCTGCAGTTAATTCTTGGAAGCTTGCCACTGAGATCCCACCAACACTACTTCACAGACATTGGCTTTATAAAGCTCAAACCCTCCTTTCATCTAATGAAAGGGCCCAGATCCACATCCTGACAACACTTCACAGCTCTTGGCTCCCTCTGGGTCCTCTGACAATCTATGAAACATGTGTAGCATCACTTCCCAACTGGAAACTCTTTTAAAAACTACAGTATTCTAGAAGGAACAGCAGTATAATGATTATTTTTCTAAGTAGTGCCAGATGTGTTTAAAAGCCACAAAGATAAACAGGAGGGGAAAAGCTGCATACTTTGAATTAAAGCTAGGAAGAGCATAAACAAGCCCCTCCAACAGCCACAGGCTGACAGACCAAGTTCCTGCTCATTCTTTTTTCCTCATCAAATCTCTTTCCTACTTGAAGTTACACAAGCATGCACCACCTCAGAGTTACCATGCTAGGGCAGAACATGTTACAGGAAAAAGATCAGTCTACTTTTCGTCCAGAAAAGCTCCAAGACCCCAGCATCTCAATTACCATGAAATCCATGAACCACCATATTCTGCTATGCTACCTCACCTCACTGCAATGGGAGGCAGACAGGAACAGTCTTGGATCTCTCATGACAACCACCTCATCCTCACAGGAACCACAGCCCTGCCCTTGGACACTCTGCTTTGCCTTACTTCTTTCTGTGTGCTTATCCCCTGGAATTATGGCTAGTTTGGGTTGCTGGTGCTCTGACAGACATACAGAACTGAGTACCATCAGAATGAGTCATAGATGTGAACAGGAAAAAAAAGGAAAAAACAGGAGAGGAAGAAGTTTTTCCTGTGACTGCTTGTGCTTCAAATAATCTTGTCCCCACAGTGCTATATTAACACTGCAATATACAGGATAGCTTCAGAGATGTTCAACTAAAAAGCTCTGATCCTGCCACTTACCTGATGAAACAGAACACACTCTTTCCTTCACCAGCAGCAAGACATCACCAGTATAATGTTCTGACTAAATTCCTTTCATTTCTGCTCTCTAATTTTACCTACACCTTGAAAGCAGAGCAATGCTTCAAATTCTGAGAACAGAAAATCAATGTCCTTCTGTTCAGGATACTGTTTTTGTTGGCTTTACTCCTTACTCCAGCCTTTAGGTTAGAACCTAGAATAAACACACCAGTACTTCAGAAGGGCAGAGAAGGATTATAACCATACACTCTCCTAGCATATCTAACAAAAACTAGAAGCTGTTACTAGAACCAGTCCAGTGACTAACAGCTGCACAGAAACAGGAAGGAAAAACTGTTTGAAGGCATTGCTTGTTTTTTATTCATTTTCAAGACACGAGTATTACAATATTTAAATCAGGTAACAGCATCAGTTCAGGGACTGCCCGCTGCAAAGCCTAGAAAGAGCCCAGAGATTACAGACCATCACCTCTTGAGTGGTGATACATTCTCCTTTATGAAATATTCATGGCCAACAATGACTTTCCATCTCCTGCTTGAAGCCAGCACATCTTTCCCCCAACAGGAAGGAGTGGAGTTCACAGAAGGTTTCTCAGCCTTTTCAGCACAGATTTATTCCCCATTATGAATGCAATCACAGAAGAGCCTCCACCAAATTACACTGACTTCCCACACTGAAAAACAGCACTAACACTTCAGCCAGCACGTTCCTACTAGCACCTCAGAGCCCATAATCACATGCCTCAGGGCTGTTCTTCAGATACAGCTGGAGGTAGTTTTTGTATATCTGTGGGTCAGTTATTGTAGCCTTGATAGCAGGATCCTCCTTCATGGCCTCCATCCAGCGTTGGAGCTTTGGAGTGTGATTCAAAGAGCTACAGGAAAAAGAAAGAGACTGAGTAACCCAAATGGAAAATTCGGAGGGCATCAAGGAAACAAAACAGCTTGAAAAGTTCCACTTTACTATTTTCTCTGTCCCAGTACAATGTCCAGTTTAAAGCAGGATGCTTCCCCCAAACTGCAACACAATACAAGCTTTCTTCAGCAGCCCCCAAGAGTGGCCCACTACTGCAGGGTACACCAGGAATATTGATACTGAGGCACTTCAGAACACACCAGAAGCCAGGCAAAGTACTCACTCCTTCAGCTGGAATGGTTCCAGACGTTCAAACCATGGCCAGATCATGTAGTCAACCATTGAGACTGAGTCCCCACCATAAAACACCGTGTTGCGTTTGGACAGAACCTGGGAAGGGTGAGAGGTCTCAGCTACCCCCAAGGAAAAGTGCAGCAGAACACTACACAAAAACCCCACTGCACAGTGGAGGGCAGGCACACTACAGGGATCAGTGAGCAAATGAAGGAGATACAGAACATTTCTCTTGTGCACGCAGTATTAGCGGAGTCAATATAGTTAAGATTAATACTATAGCTGCTATTTCACAAACTCAGCCCAGCTCTTCTCCAGAGGATCAAAATCTGTCACGAAATATGAACCACTAACAAGCTGCAGCATGTGCACAAAGAGGAGCTTAGCTCAGAATGTTTGTGATTTCTTGCTTGTCATAAAGCATAAATGGCACTGACTAATCAAACACAGCAGCAAACACTCATTTCTTGAGCAATAAATCCAGTTAAATTAATCATCCTGCTAAATTAGAGCACCATTTTAGCAGGGACTCTCTTCCCATGGCACTGAGGCCAAGTGGTGTCAGGGAAGCATTTCTAACATTACATCTCAAACAGCATTTGATTCCAGGTGCAAAGGCAACAGGAAACAAGTGTAACTTACACCAGAAAGAGATCCTACTCACAGCTCAGCACAGAAAGCAGGGCCACAAAGCATGCAGCAAGCTCTCCTGTTACATTTATGACTCTGATGCATTAAGTGCCATGGTCATACAAGTTTAATACGCTTTAAGGACCCTCCAGAGCCTGTTCTCTTCTTTCATTAGATTAGTGGCTCTAGATTCTTTAGTGGCTCTATTTTCAGGCACTCTGGTGTTTCAAAGGTGGAACTCAAAATACCTTACAAGTCTTGGTCTTTTTGAACACACACCCCCTATACACTCACATGGCATTTACTGCCTGTCCATAACTAGTAAAAATCTTGAAGCAGCCCTTCAGGAAGCATGGAGCTATTTGAGCTCCCAGGTGTCTGGCAGAACACAACCAGCAGCTGCACAGGGGCAGAGATGGGAACACAGCCCCCTCTGTCGGGCAGCAGAAATCGAAATACAGAAGTGTTCCAAAGGACTTCCCCTCTGGAATATCTCTTGCAATACACTAAGGGAAGTTTGCATGGCTCTGTTTCAGCCTCTCATTCACAGCTGACCATCAGCTGCTGCTGTAAAATCATTCAGGGTATAGTCAAATAGAGACAATGAAGGAACAGCAAGTTATTTTGCAGTATTAATCAAGCAGGAAGAAGGTTAATCCTTCACTTATGTTTAATACATCTGTATTTCAGGGAAGTGAAACACACAACTTCCCCCAGGAACTCGTCATCCACACTACTCCAGCCTCAGTCTGACCAGATGGACAAGACTACCCTGGAAACAATTGTGTTTTGCAAGCCCAAGGGGATGGGAAAGCAGGATGCACTGAACTGTTAGGAGAACTAGGAAAGAATTAAAAGGTTATTGGCAGCTTTGCACCAGAACAGAAATACTCTGGAGGAACTGTTCTTCATTGATCCACCCAAGCATTGGCTGTGGACGCTAAAGACAGAAGGAATGGATTCATGACAGAGACAAGTGCAACAGCTGTTCAGATTAGCCAATAACCATTACTGACACGGACTGTCAAGTGGCTAACAGCATCAAAGCCACCTGACACTTCCTAGAGCTCCACTGAACTTGCATTACACCACCAGTAGCAGAACATGGTCCAGGGTTGGATTTCTACAAAGCACACATTACATTCTGCTTCCACCCACCCCCAAAGATAAGCTCTAGAATGAAAAAGATTTTATGTCATCACCAAGGTACCTCCACTGGTTAGGTTCAGCACAGATGCTTTTCAGCAGCTCATGCTTCAGCCCTTGCTCTTAGCACATGCTGCAAGGTCTCCTTCACTTAGAGCAGAACAAAGATATCCAAGACAACAGCAGTCTGCTAGAATTCAAAAATCTCTACAAGTCTACACAGTCTTTATAATTACATAAAGTTCAGTCAGTTTAGTTTAGCTAATTTTGGTCCTTGAAATTTATTCCAATGGTGCCATTGTACATCCTAGGCTGAGGGTAATAAATTGAGAGATTGTCTCTTGTGGTAACTACCAATTAAATGAGAGATCTACCTCCTAATGCCACAGCATGAAAGGAAAAAAGACAACATATAAAGGCTGGCAATCTTGTTATCATGAAATACTCTCACCTCTTCAAGTTTACCAAACTTTTCAGCAATCTCTGCTTTCAGTGCAGTGGTGTCCTGTCCATCTTTGACTGCCAAAACGTGCTTGAAAAGCAAGGATGTTATCTATACAAAGGAAAGTATAAAGTTTTTAATGCACCTATTACAAGAATACAAGTTAGTCACTCAAAACTTAAAATATTAACTTAGATATTGAGATCTTAAATGCAAATTAAATCTTAAGAGATTTGACATTAAAGAGCTACATAAAGTCCGTTGATAAAAATCTTCTATACTTCATAAAAGGCAAGCAAAAGCCTAGAGGAAGAATTAATACAAATGAACTGAAAAGTGAAAAGTGTTTCCTATCTGCACATTTTCTTTCTTGCAACACACTTCCCTGTTTCCATTCAGTCTATTTACAAAAGCCTGTTGCAAATACATTCTCCCTTTTATTCCCTTTCTTTGTCCACATCCTTTGCATCTTCTGTTTCTTTCTCTCCTGTCTCATATCCATGTGACTTTCACTTCCTAGACTCTTCAAATCACATGCTTTGTATGTTTGAATGTACAGAGAGGTTAATTCCAGTCAGCCAGCTCCAACCCCAAATAAGAGCCAAAACCAGCCTCCCTACATAAGTCCAGTGTTTACAGCCACGTGCCATCTCCTGTCCATGGTTTTAGGCTCTCTCAGTCAGGCACGTCCCACATCCTGCATTCACTCAGTATTTCCCCCAGAAAGGACCAGAATAAAATACAGCAATTGTTATTTCCCAGGTCTCAAATATTTGGCTGGTTTGGTCTGCTAACCTTTGCTCTACTGTAGGATGCTCAAAACCCGACCTCAGTCATACAGACTTTCACTTGCTTGGATGCCTTCCTGCATCCAACCTTGCACATACATCTGGGAGCAATTCAGAGACACAGTGGATTGTATGTGCTCACAGCAAAAGGCCCCAGATACGCCCTCTGCTTATCTAAATGCTCATCCCAGACACAAAACATGCCTTCAAGGATGAAAGCAACATCAGCAACAGAGCTGCAGCTTTTGGTGCAATGGTGAAGTCAGAAACAGTCCCACTCTGATCACACAGTACCTTCGAGAAGTCTTCCAAGAGCATCTTCTGACAAGCTCGCTCATAGGGGTCTGAAGGCATCAGCTTCTTCCCGGGAAATGCTTCATCCAAGTACTCACAGGTGATTGGGGACTCCCAGATCAGCTGGCCCTTGCTGGTCTCCAGAACAGGAACCAGCCCAGAGGGGTTCTTCTCAAAGTACCACTCAGGTTTGTTCTTCAGATTGATGTTGATTACTTCATGGCTAAAAGAGCAAAAGAAACAAGACCCAGACAGGCTCAGTTCTGCTCCAGTCTACCCCATACCATGGTGGAATGCAGTCACCTTTACAGTTCAATACTTGAGAGGCTGAACCCTCAAGCCCCTGTACTCCCCTGTTTTCTCTGAAGCTGTCTGCAGGACTAATCCTTCGACACCGAAGTACTGCCACACTTTGCTGGAGAAAGCGTGCACTGACTTGCAATGGGCTGTCTGCAGACTGCATGCATGTCTTTTATTAGTTTAACAAGCACCAAACTACCAGAATAAAAACAAAAATTAGAACTCAGCACACTTACCACATGTGAGTGCAGGGGCAGTCTAAGAAAGAAGGAGTTGACTGCAAATGAGCTACACCTCAATTAAGAAATGCACCTGAACCTTAACCTGCCCTTACACCAAAGAGCAAATCAGGAGAGCATCCTTCCTACTTATCTTCCCAACTTATGGCCTCATAAGGAACAACTGCTTAGGGTAAAGGCAAATAGATATTGATTAAAAAATACATGGGAAATACATCTATATTTAAAAACAGAAGTTATAGGCTGAGTTATATGTGTGACCCCAGAAAATTCCTACTAAGCCCAAAGGTCTGCTAAACACAGCTGAACCTTCAAAACAACTAAGAAGTTATCAGAAGGCAACTATCACATCTCCAAAATCACTGTGCTACAACAAACCTTCCAGCTGCAACATCAGTCCAAAGACACGAAATAAAAACAGAATTAAACTGACCCAGAAGTTTTATTGCATCTACTCTTCCAAAACCAAAACACCCATGTAAAAAACAAAATGAACTAACTCTACTCTCATCTTACTTTCAAGAGACCTGTTAACACTCCCTATTCCAACATGAACTCCCAGCCCTGTGCTGGTTAACAAACCACTGGCAGGCCTTGGACTTGACAGAACCACAAAAAAGATAGAAAAATGGTTAATTTTAATTTGTACCTGAAGGAGACACTAGACACCATTCAAGAATGCTGAAATGGCTATCTTGAAAAAGAAACAAACACAAACGCTGACTTTTATTAACTTACTACAGCACAAGAACAAGACAATGTTATAGGAACACGGTACATTTCCTTTTTAAAAAAGGTCATTCACTCTCTAGTGTGTTTTGTTGGGCAGTGACACAACAGAAACAACTGAATATCCGTAGAGTCCAGAATTTTCACAGCCACTCACATCAAAAACAAACAGTGTATGTTATGTCTCTACTCACATTTACTCAGGGCAAAAATTATAAAAGAAAATCAGCTTGGCGTTTTTACTTTGGGCCTTTATGCAGCTGCTTTCATACACACCACACTCATTCAAGCTCCAGAGCAAAACCACGCACAGAAGCCTCTTCCCAAGCACTTCGTTCAGGGATGTTTAATGTAGGAAACAGAGGAAGCCAGGCCCGCCGGAGCTCACCTGATGCCCTTGGCGCGGAGAACCAGGCGCGCCCGCTGCGCGTAGGGGCAGAAGCGCATGCTGTAGAGCCGGATCAGCCCCGCGGGCACCGGGCCCGGCGCCGCGCTGCCTGCGGGGAGAGCACAGGGGCTGTGACCGCCGGCCCTGCCCCAGCCTGAGAGCTGTGCCGCCGGCCCTGCCCCGGCCCGAGAGCTGTGCCGCCGGCCCTGCGGCGCTTACCCTTGCCCAGGCTGCGGGAGTGATCGCCCGACATCCCGACACGGCGCGATAAGCTCCGATCTGCGACGGCTCCGATCGGCGACGGCCCCTCCGCTGCGCCCGGCCCAGGGCCGCTGGCACCGCCCGCCGGGGACGGGTGTGCGGCCCCGCCTCTGTCCCTGCCTCCCTTCCCTCCCCTTCCAGCTCCCTGCGAACCTGGGGCAGCGCTGCTGCCGCTGGTGGCTCCGATAGCTGCCCGGTGGTGTCTCCCTGAGATGGCTGCCCGCCCCACCGAGCTGGGACGGGCACTGCTCAGCTGCTCTCCCTCTCTCTCTCCTCGTTTACAAATAACTGCACAACCACCTCCGGCATTCCCGTGGAAATAGGACACTCATGCAAACTCCACCTCACGGGTCAGGTGTATCTATAAGCAGTGCCTCCAGCAGCTGCTGAGGTACCAGGTTCCCCTCAGTGCCTCTTCCTGCATCACCCACCACCCTCCAAAATCCCATCCAACCCCACCTTGAGGGTAACTAGAAGGGTTTATCTCTCCTGCAGCTGTTCTGCTTCATTATAAAAACCCTGAGAGGAGATAATAACCCAGAAAACAAAAGTTAAATCTAACCCAGCATAGCAAAAGTTAGATTTAACTTAATTACCACAGTGCAGTTCTAGAAGGATTCATGCTTCTGCAAACATCTTTGTGGGAACATCAGTGTGTGCATAGTGCAAAAGAAAGAGCCAAACCACAGACTGAAGTCTCCCCCATCCCTTTGCTCCCTCTTCACTTCAGACTAGGGCACTAGGACCTTCCTTGTACCAGCTTTCCTTGAAGTATAAAAATGGAAATGGAGGTGTTTTCCTCTTAATGATTTTCATATATTCACACAGTGTCCAAGTTGATTTCTGACCACAGAGGTAAAGTGATTCCCTTCCTGTGGCTCCACACACCAATCTTAGGTTGGCGCTGTACATTAATAGAAACAGCACATTTGTAGGGACCAGCGGGCTGGCACAGCTCTTGCCAAAGTGAGGAAAAATCCTGGCCTTCCTGGCAATGCCTACTTTGTCAAACCCCCAGGCTAACAGACCATTCTCCAGTCCCATCAGTGGATCCATGCTTGCACAGGGGACAAGTCCTACCTGTTTTGATTTGGTTTTGTCACTGGAGTTGGCCCTCAGACACCAGGTCACAAAGACCAGTATTTTCTGTGGTGATCTCACCTGCAGATAAACGCCAGGATGATCACTAGTAACATAACCATGACCTTGACAACATTATCCATTGCAGGGGAGGGGCATGATTTTTGTTGAGTCACTGCTGCTTGATTATGAATACATTAAGCAGCTCAGCACAGAAAGGGAGTGGTAATTTGTTGCACAAGTCTGCCATGCCCTAGACAAACAGAGCCTGTACATAAGGTACTCTTTGCCAATAAAAAAATTTCTCCTACCCTAAAAAAATCCAAACTGTGTTGGAGGACATAGTCTTTATTCCTCTAAGTACCTATCCTTGGTAAAGATTCAGCAAAACTTTGCGTGATGAAAATAGAGAAAATTGGCACTGTACGAGATGAAGGGACACGCAGGGTGACCAAGAGATGGAACCCACGCACTCTCTTGTGATGCACTCCTACATTTGATTCATCAGCAATGATTGCCCAGGTGAAAGGGTACAGATGATATCAGTGGCTCAGGGGCAGAACTACCCCATCTTATTAACAGCAAGAGCTCCACACCTCTCACACTCCTCATTGCCCGAGTGAGAGGCCATGCTCCCACATACCTGGGTTCTTAAATACCCGCCCGTGCTCATTGATTGGCTGGCACAGGGGCGCGGGCCAATCAGCTGCGTGCTCCGAGCCGGGCCAATGGCGGGCGCCGTTGCTGTTGCCAGGGCGCGGGGGTCCCGCGGCGGCGGCGGGGATGGCGGCGGAGCCGGGCCCGGCGGGACCCGGTGCGGAGGGAGCCGCCCTGGAAGTGAGGTGGGGGCGGCCGGCACCGCGCCCACACGCTCCTGAGCCCGCCTGGGGGGCGCCGTGTCCTCAGCTGTGCTCAGCCCGCGGCGGTCCCGTGAATTGGGCGGTCAGACAGGGAGGGGAGAGTCTGTCAGGACAGCGCGGGGGGAGAGAATAATCATCCACACGGTTCTAGGAGAGCTCCAGTGAGGGAGACTCCACAGCCTGTCTGAAAAAACCTGTTCCAGTGTGTGGTCACTCACACAGTAGTTATCTATCTATCTATCTATCTATCTATCTATCTATCTATCTATCTATCTACTACCTACCTACCTACCTACCTACCTACCTTTCTATCACTTTAATATGTAACAGCCTGAACCCTCATCCCCTTAGGGCTTTAGTGGATGTGTAAGAATGATAAATTGCACTGTCACCCCCATTAATTTATCCCTGTGTACAAGTTTTCTAGATTCCATTTTACCTCCGGAAACAGAAGTTAGGAATACTTCATTTCCACTGATTTAAAGCTAATGTTGCAGAAAAGCACAGAGCTAGTTCTGTAAGCATGTTCAGACAGGTCTCATGTACCATGGCACCCCATACAACCTGTTCTTGTATGAAGGAAGGCCCAGAAAAACACTGTCAGCTGGAATGTCTCCTCTGTTGCCATGGCTTTCAGCTCATCTCCACAAGCACATTGTCAGGGCTCCCACTCCTCTCTGGCTCCACTTGACTCCTATGTAGTAAAAGAAGCCAAGAGCAGAAGTTCCTCAGAAAAGATAATGGGAAGTTATTGCTGGAAATAAATTTATCTCAAGACCAGCAATTTTAAAACGTTCCTAAGTATGAGAGGCTTTAGTACCATCTTCTCTGAAGAGTACAAAGGATCAGCAACTGAGCTGATTTTATGACTGACTTTGTGAAATGAGCATAAAAATATTTCTGGTCATTGCAGTGAACGAAGGTCTCTCCCAGTCAAATTCTCTGATTTGGAAAAAGAGCAGAGATGGGATGTTTCTGAATAGCAATTCAGATTATTCAGAGGGAGGATGCCAATAGCAGTGTTGTACACAGAGGGTGTCTCTTACACTGCTGGAGCTTTCCTGCCATGGTACCAGCAGGCTGAACTGACATCCTCATTTGGTGGTAAATGCAAATCCCTTTGGTAAGAGCGCCCTGATGTTTGTCCACACACTTTTTGAAAAGTAAAAACATCTGCTAGCAGTTATGAATTTGTTGACATGTCGTAAGCTCATAAACAGAGTCCTCCTCAGTAATTTATTGCAGTCCTTGTGTAACACATCCTGTTTACATTCCAGAGTTTTACCATGTTAAAGTACTGGAGTCTTTAAAGCAGAACAGTCCTCCTGGTTTGCTTTATATAAACAGAAGCTGTACCTTTATATATTTTATTTTATGTGTATGAGATGAACTATGAAAGTGCAAAAAGGTTAAGCAAACACAGTTGGGTCCCAAGTACAGATCCCACCCATGCAATTCTTTCAAATAAAGTTATATCCTCTGCAGGGATATGTGAAACCAGAGCCTGTGAACTTGGCTGACTTTCTTTTTAGTGAAAACTGAAAGAAATAAAAGCATCTCTCCATGTTCTTATGCCAGTCCTTTGTGCATTTTGTGACTGTATGTTTTTGGAAACAGTGAACTAGTGACTCATAATACCAGATCTCAGTTATTGTGGTTTTGCAACACTGGTTTGAGGATGAGTCTAACAAATCCCAATCATCAGTTCAGTGTAACTTAGGCTGCAGCATTCCCTTTTGCACAGTATTTTGAGAAATGTGTGTCTGATTCATGTTTTAACATTCAGTTATTCTGTTTGCAGCTGGGTTCAGGGGTTCTCAAACAAGAACTTGGCCTTTGTCAACAATCAAACTGTCTGCTACCCTTGTGGTAATTACATCCTCTTCCTGGACATCGAAACAAAGAAGACAAGAGCAGTGCAGTGTCAGAGAGGCCAGGTGGGAGCCTTTGCAGCAAGTGCCAGCAGCCAAGTGGTGGCTTTTTCTGACCGGCAGCTGAATCCCCTCATACACATCTACACTTTTCCAGAACTGAGAAAACTGACTGAATTAAAAGGTAGTGATGTGGTTACCCTCATCATCATCATCATTTCATTAAAACAATATTTAATCATCAGTTTCTGAAGTTGTGGGGCCTTTTTATAAGACTTGAAAACCAGGGACTGTTTGTCCCTGTCACATGCCCTGTCTCATGAAGAGATTCATAGAAAGCAGTAGAAGGAATTTTCCACTGCACTACTTTTATTTAGGTTTAAGCTAGGGAGGAATATGGCCATACATAATGAAGTTAATTTAAAAGGAAAAGAAAAGGAGTTAAATGGAATTAGTTTTAGGAAAATGTAGTCAGAATAAGCAATAAAATCATACTGCAGTAGACTGCCAAGCAGACTGCTGAAAGCCAGATGAGAAATCCAGGATGTGAGGGGTGAGGGTTCTTGCAGTTAGACTTTGGAGTCCAGGATCTAATGTATGGTTTTGCCTGCTTCATGTAATTTCTCTCTTTGGTTTAGTTGCTTACCCTATTCATGTTTCAGTTCCCTTGCCATTTAAATAAGGATCATGATACTTGCTTTTTCATGTATTTGAATAAAATTATGACTGCAAAGGATTTCATGGGACGTGGGGAAAAATACTTTACAATTTCAAGGTATTATTGGAAAGGAAATTGAAAAAATTCCAAGCAGTGATACATAGGGAGCATTTTTATGATCAAATCAAAAGAATAATCTACAGTGAAGCAAAGAAATCAAGGGCCTGAAGAATATTTAAAGAGTTAAATGGATATAAAGGAAGTGAGAAGAGTATCTGTGGTATTATAAAATAAAGTCTGGGACAATCAAAGACCATATTCTTTATTTTTACATTTCAGGTGATGCTCAGCTGGACTATACCTTACTTGCATTAAGTTTTAAAGGCCCATATCTGGCCAGTTACTCTTCAATCCCAGAGTTTGTTCTTTCAGTATGGTAAGAGTAAAAAACCAAAATTCTCTTATACCATTTGTATTTAATTCATATTTTTGTGTGACTACTGTTTTAGCATAGATTAAGCTAACAAATATGGAACACATACTGGTTGCCTTAATCTCTTCTTTTTTTTTCCTGACTGATCATTTTCTGCAAACTTTCTGTACCAAAAATGCTGTTCATTTTCTAGTATTAGTAGACACTAGTCAAAATGGCTGTTAGCTGTAGCAAAGTTATCTTTCACCTTCTTTCAAATTTTGTTTTTTGGAGTGCTTCCAGAGCCTTCAGCATCAGTTAATTATCTGTTCGCTGTTGGAGGTTGAGCACCATGCTGGTTGTGGAAGAAAGTTGCCTGCTGAAAAGAGGAGAAGGGTTCTAAAGCCGATTGGCACTGGTTTGTCCTCCTGGACTGTTCAGTGGTCCTCTTAATTACTTTTGCTTGATCTTAGTTCTGGCTTATAATTTTGCTCAGTGATTACACTAACTTGGATCACTGGGTTAGATCATAATTTTCTGCTCATTGATGTGAAGTATTATATAATGCAGCGCAGATACAGAAGGGTAGAATATTTAATATTTTAATTGTGCTATAAAATACAATCCTACTCTTGCCTTCATTGCCAGCAAGCTCCCATTGGCTGTGGAGTCTGAGCACTTCAAAATAAATGTGAAGGGTGGAGTAGGAGAAAGGCAAGCGAGGACATGTAAGGAATAGTCAGTATAGTCTCAGTTTACTGATGATCTTTTCTTGTACAATTATAAGTGAAGATGCAGAAACTTCTGGAATTCCAGAATTTCAGTAATGAGAGTAGATACTATTACAGATCCCCCTTCTTTATCCCTTCTGAAGAAGAACAATGTTTGCTGTGAACTCTGATCATACACAGTAGTTCAAGAAGGATGTCTGTGCATATCACACCAGCAAAGGCTCACTGGCCTGACAGCTGACACACTTGTCACCTACAGCAGAAGTAACACACATGGTCCAATGTGTTCATTGTGTGCTCTTAAACAAAAATTCACCATCCTGAAAGACTTCTCTAGATTATTCTTAAAACCAGAAATACCTAGAAGTGTTTAAATGCTTTAAAGTAGTAGTAATTTCCCAGGTCAAACAATTTTAACCAGTTTGAATCAGCGTGTTACAACTGTCAGCAGGTAATTGTCATAAAAACCGTCCTAAGTCACAAAGAATTTAGTAACAAAATACAATTGCATTAGAATATTAAGCTTAGAATGTGCAATAATTTGAACAGAGTTATGTGAATTTACTGTGAAATCAGGACCTTCATTTTTGTAATTGGATTATATTGTGCATTCATTGAAGATATATGTGTGTATAAAGGTCAGAAATCACAGTGTAGAGCATTAGATGTCATGACTATATGACAATTGCACAGCCCCAGTACTTTAAGCAGCTGGTTTGGAATCAGAGGTGTAAGAGATGTTTTGAAAGATGTCAGTCTCAAAATATAAAGAGCTTGTGGATAAATAAAAGCTGCCTTTCATCTGAGATACTTTATCCCTAATATTTATTCTTTGCTGTTCAAAGGAGAAACTTAATGTCAGATTCCTTTTCAGATACATGTTTCACCATAGTTTCAGATCTTAGTAAATTATCTACTATAAAATCCTGTTGGCGTTATCTGGTAGGTATGAGACAAGAACATGCTGACAGATCTTTAGAAAGCAAGATAAGCTGATATCTGTAAAAGTCAGAATTGTAGTTTATAGCTTCCTGTAATTTTAATGAGGGCAACTGCATATGTGTGAATAATTCCCATTTTTTGCATATGCTATAAACGTTAACTATTGTTTGCTTCGTGATTGTTTCTGTAAGTGAATTTTTTACAGCCAGGCTAAGGGATTATACTGAATCTATTTACAGCAGTGTATGCATTTTACTTTTCTCCTCTCAGCAATAATGACAAATACTAAAGCTATAAATGTTATTTAGATTAACAGTCAGATAGATTGTCCAATAAAGTAAAAAACAGTTTTAACCATTTTCTTCAAATGTTGTTAATCAGTTCTTGGATAGCACCTAAAAATGCAAATTCCATCAGATATTAATCTGAATATTGAAAAAATATGAAAATCAGATGAGGAGATCATAAAATAAGTTATACTGGAGAAAAGAAAAGTCAGCAGAAAGCAGATTCCCAGGCTTCTGTTAGCTACACACGACAGCCCCACACAAACTCTGGCCTGGTTTGTGGCCAAGTTGGTTAATGCAGCCATAGCTTGTATGTCTGCACTCATAACACAATTACTGTATTATCTAGATAATTAATCCATAGATAATCAGAGGCTGAATGTGGTTTGTTTCCTCATTATCACACCTTCCAGCGCAAGCACTACAGTAATTACATTACAGATTGGAAAAGCAAGGCTGGGGTACTGAAGAGTTAATTGTTTGGGCCCATTTTAGTTGTTGCTGATGGAGCTAATGACAAAAAAATCCATTTCTTGTGACCACTGGTCTTTTCACAAAAGGGAGTGACTGATAATGTTTCTCAAATGGCAGTTATTCAATCATTTTATAGCAGTAATAATTTTGTGTGGCTAATTAACCGCATCCTTTTCATTCTCAAGAGGACCTTACTGTTTTGACAGCAGAATTTTTTTGTCAGTGACAAAGTATTTGTTTTCCAGACTGGATCTTGAACATCAGCCCTAATCACATCCAGACCTTTGGCTTCAATGTTTTTAACCTGTTTAATAGATTTAATTTTCTTTTATTCTCCTTAATGAAGGAACTGGCAAGAAAATATCCTCCTGTGCAGTGAGTCTCAGCCAGGGCTAACAGGAACCTCTCTGAGTTTTAACCCCATGAATTGGCAGCAGCTGTGTTTTGTTGCTGAGAGCTCTGTTACCATCTGGTGCATTGAAAAGAGCAAGGATGAGCATCTCCTCACACGACAGTGAGTGGAACACTCCTCAGGCTAGGAGCAGCATCTATAAGTATATTTTAATAATTAAAGACTAGCAACACACATCTATTTGCAAAGGATTTAGTCTCACTTAGTTCACCTAGGCATTGCAGTCAGTAATTACTAAATCACAACCACTATAAATCTGTCTAGTCAAGCAAGTGAATTAAATTTATGATTTCATATCTTAGTACTCACATGACCAGATTATGCACACCATGAAGCTAATACTAATCAGCTGCTTTGGCAGTGTTGATCAAAAGCTGTGTGACTGAATAAAGATAGTGCCTGGACTGCTTTTCTGTACATGGCTATGTTGAGCATTGCTTTTGTAGCTATGAAACCATCAAATTTAGATCAATTTGTACAAGCATAATTAAACAATATCTTGTTGTAATCACAAATTGTACCAAAAGCTGTATCAGTTTTCAGTGTGATTTACAACTTCTGTGGCTAATTTACAGGTTCAGAGACCATGCCTCTGTCAATGCAATTCACTGAGCTCAGCAAAACTAGAATTTATTTATGCCAAAATGTGTTTTGAGGTTGGTAGAAAAGTAGCATGTACCACTCAAGTTGGAGTTGTTGACATATAAAACCTGTGCTTCGACGTGGCAGCTACTCTACCATTCCCAGCTGTGTTTAATCTCATTAACTATTAATATAATCAACATATTGCCTCATTCACACTTACACTAATGAAAGTATAAACAAGGCCTTAATTTGTGATCTGAAAAAAATACCAAAGGGTTTTTTGCCTTTTGGCATTACAGAATGCATATATAAATACATAGGGCATACTCACTTTTCCTCCATTCAATTTGCAGAAATAAAGCCCATTTTGAAAACGGCTTCTCTGTTTTGTATCAGTGGTTGCTATTCATATTTCTTCTCCTCTGACTGTGTCTTTTGCCTTTTCACAGCCCTGTGGAACTCCCTGATGAACAGGGGGTCATGACTGCTCATGAGGATTTGTTTTTCCCAACTTCTCGTAAAGATGATCCATACTATGGCCCTGATTTGCCCATTTCAGCCATTGCTGGACTGGAAGGAGATGAAGCAGAAACATTTGTGGTAGTTACTGATTTTTTTCCTTTTTACTGTTGCAAGTCACTATATTTTCTATAGAAATAGTTGTAAATAAATTCATAATTCTAATGCATATTAAATAGGTACAACCCAGTAAATGGATCTGTTACCTCAACAATATTTTTGAATTCCATTTTGCCAGGAGGCTGAGAAGACACAATGCTGCTGCATAGTGCAGTACAGTGTTGAGATGTTTGACACAGCTCCTAGCATAATTCTGTGCAGTGGAGGTTTGAATCTCTGTCCCAGAAGCAATATGAAGTGTGTCAGCATTTAACTGTGCCCAAGCTAAAATGACCTGCTGAAAACCTGAAAACTTATTCCCATGCTAAACTGATGGTAACCCTCATGTATTCTTACTTCCCTTTGGGATTGCTTTCTTTTTGGCATTGAAAATATTTCAAGCTATGAAAACATTGAAGGCTTTTTTCCAGACAGAAACCCCTGCTTCTGAAATACATTCCCATACTACTGTAAGTGTTGGACCTTGCAATTTGTCTCACTTGTATTTGATTATTTACTTTTTATCCACCCTTGAGGTGCCTCTTTTTAGAGGCTTCAAAAGTCTTCTCATTTTGTTTGAAATTTTACTTTCACATGACTACCAGCTAGAAGTGTGAAAACATTTAATTTATAAATCTGGGACTCTCTTCTTAGATTAAGGCCATCAGTTTCTATTTGGTGGCTTGTGATGTATGAGACACCAAAACTGGCATGCATAAGATGACACTGGCATTATATACTACATCTGCTCAATGGACAAATGGATTTTCTGTATTAGTGTACAAAGAGTCAAAAAGTAAAACCAGGAAATTACGTTTTCCTGACTTCATCATCTTTTTGTTGCTTCATGCTTTCACAATGGTAGAGGTTTTTAACTGTGTAACTAGTTTCCTATGATTTTCAGGACAATCAAGAACTATTAAAAAAATCCTTTATTGATTCTAAATACATGTGAACTGTTCATATTTGAGATCACTTAGAACATAGAAAGGGAAGATAATATATACTCATCTGGGGCCTTGCCATTTTCTTCTGCCTTACTGCCTCTTAGGTTATGTGCAGATGATGAACTCTGCAAAACCCACATTGTTCTTTATTCTGTAAAGTGAATTACAAGAAGTATTGGAGAAAAAACAGTTCCTGTGTTAGGTCTGTGAGGCTTAATAGAATTTGTCCTTGAATAGATGCCATGCTGTGCAGTAGTGGTAAGTTCTTATGCCTGAACTTGCAGAACCATGTTGGGGACTTTTTCATATGAAAAAGTTTATGCTTTCAGCCATGCTAGATATATGTACTCTAGAGATCGTTATAGGGTCTTTGCATTCCCAGCTGCCTTCAGAAAAACCTAGATTTCTTTTTAGCACCTTCAATGTGATTATGTTCTCCTTATCCATAGAAATATTTCTGGAGTAAGAGTAAACTGTTCTAATAGTATTCATTGAAGATTTACTTTTCTTTCAAATTATATGGTAAATATTTTGATAGTTATTTACTGTCCCTTTTTTCTTAGATGGATGTATTTTGGTTGTCAGTATTGGTAGGTAATGAACAAGTTGTTTAGAAATGAAATGGATTTTTTTCAGAAATACAGGCTGTTGTCCCTTTTGTTGTGGTGGTGGTGGTATGTTGTTTCCTGTGTACTAAACTGTGAGGTTCTACACTCACAGTTTAACACTGAGAGGCAATGAATCTGTTTCTGGCATGTTTGCACCTTGCTCCAGGAGATGGTAACTGAGTAATTTTTTTTAGGACTTGAATTTATTGTGCCTGTGCACATAAACCCCATCTCTAACCAAGCAGAAAAACTGAGCCCTCTTAGATCTTCTAAGCCCTGACACTGGAGGGAAATCACATGCTTGTGATTGTGCTGTCACGTTAAGCACCTCTTTCCAACGCCCCAGCACTGAAAAGCAAGCCCCGTGTGCTTGTTTGCCTCTTGGAGATGTGTCAGTGTTCCACGCTCCAGAGCCACCTACTGAGGCTGGCTACGTACCCAAGTGTAACCACAGCGGGGCAGCAGAGGGAAAGGATTGAAATATCCCACAGCTTTCCATCCTTTTCCTTGCATGAGATTTTTCTAGATCAGATTTTTCTAAATGTGCTTTACCACAGAATCACAGAATATGCTGGGTTGGAAGGGCTCTACAAGGATCATGGAGTCCAACTCCTGGCCCTGCACCGGACCATCCCCAGGGGTCACACCCTGTCCCTGAGAGTGTTGGCCAAACTCTTCTTGAACTCTGTCAGCCTTGGTGCTGTGACCTCCTCCTGGGGAGTCTCTTCCAATGCCCAGCCAGCCTCTGGTGAAGAATCTTTCTCTAATGTCCAGCCTAAACTCCCCTGATACAGGCCATTCCCTCGGGTCCTGTCACTGTCACCACAGAGCAGAGATCAGTGTCTGTCCCTGCTCTTCCCCTCACAAGGAAGTTGTAACTGCAGTGAGGTCTCCCCTCTGTCTCTTCTCCAGGCTGAAAAGACAAAATTATTTCAGCTGCTTTTGGTACAACTCCCCCTCTAGAGCCTTAACTATCTTCCTAGCCCTCCTTTGCATATCCTCTAATAGTTTATTATCTTTCTTATATTGCAGTGACCAAAACTGCTCACAATATTCAGGTGAAGCAGCCCCACTGCAGATCAGAGTGGGACAATCAAGCCCACTTGAATTGATTTCATCTCTAGCACCAATTTTATTCTATTGTCTTTTTATAAAACTCTTTGTGGCAAGGATCCATCATGGATTTTTTTCCCCTGATGAGGTACTACTCAAAAGGGAGATAAGTCAAAGAAAGACAGCATTATTATTATTATTATTATTATTACTATGCACCACCATACCATTGCACAGTCCAAGAAGCAATCTGGTTTGGGATTTACATAATCTCATCCTAGGATTAGCATATTTTTATGTGTAAAGAAATCATGGCAGAAGGTACGAAGGAACACTGCAGAAATTGTGTTTACCCAGAAAGCTTCTGTTTTGCAGAAGTTCAGTTATGACCTTCCCAAAGATTTGTGACATTCAAGCCTTATAAAATCAGTGAAAATGCCTATATTAGATGTTTTTCTGGGTGATGTAAAGCCCTATTTGCTATAAATTTGTTACTGTCAGCCATATCTGATTTATAAAGTAAATATTAATATACTTTATTCCTGTAACATTTTTCCCCTGAGAAACTAAAAACGCTTTGTAGGCATAAATAAATAGAATGTAAGTTACTTACCCAGAATCATATAACAAAGTCTTGGTATATTTTGCTAATGAAATCTAGGTACTTATGGATATCTGCCCTATGTTTTCATTGCAAGTCCATCCATATTTTCTCTTTTTATAGAACCTTTAGTGAGACAGCAGGTTTTTTACAGAATCATATATACAACCTTCTTTTTTTCATCCGTCATATTGTTTAGTGATCCTCACCACTTCTGCACACATGCATGGTGCTTTAAATCCTCTCTTTTAAATGTTCTCCCAAAGTTTTCTTGTGTTTTGTCCCCCTCTTTCCCTCCCTGAATTCTCTTTAATCTTGTTCTTTCTGTCATGGTATTTTTATGACCTCTGTTACTGTTGTATCTGAACAGGCCACTCTCTGTCTTTAATAATATCTGCTGGAGAAGTTCTGTTCTTCCTGTTTTATGGAGGACAGATTTATGAGAGTTATTTTAGCAAAATGAAATTCAAGACACATGGGAAGTCCAGGTCAGGGATATTTCTAGCACTTATTTGCAGATGACACAAAGATTGACAAAGCTGTTTTACACAGCAATTTGGATTATACAATAAAATAAGCTATTCAAACAAAACGTGGTTTAGTACTGCCAGGTATGCAAGAACCACATGTTCACATTTTGGCTATAAAGTGGAAGAATATTCTAAAAAGCAGTTTGAAGGGCATTTGTTCTGGTGAGGTCATAATAAGTAACCATTTAAATTTGGGCTTCCAGTGCCCTTCTGACATTTAAAGGGCCTCAGTGTATTGAATTTTATCATAATTCTATCATTAAAACTTTGGGAAATGCCCTTGTTATGGTGGGTCAATATATTTGTGAGGATAGGGAAGATACCGAAGGGATTTCCAACTAGAGATAAACTTGTAACAGATGCAAGTGCTGGAGAATAAATCCGGATAAATGCAAATTTAAAAATACATAGTTTTTAATTGAAAATATGATTCATCATTTAAACAAGTTTCTAGAGGGAGAAGTGAGTTCTCCACCACAGTCTCCAGACATACACTTGTTTGGAGAATGTTCTCTGTCAAGTTACTGGCTTCAGTGAAGGGATGGCTGAATAAAATAATGCTGATGTTAAACATGATGATGTCAGACTCTATGAGGTAATGATTTTTTTTTCCTTACCTTGAAATGTATGTAACAGCTTGTACAGATATTTGTCCATTGTTGATTGAACTTGTTTATTTTCATGCTGAAGCCTAGAAATTGTATTAAGACTTCAGTGCATCCCACTGCCCACTGCTGGACTGCAGCCTCAGAAATATACATGGGCTGTAAAGAAGGATTTGTTTTGGCAATTGATGCTGAGCAATACAGTGTTTCTGTTCTTCAACAAAAAGCTCCACCTGGTAAGAAATAGCTGAGTGTGTTTCATTCAAGCAGGGAAGAAAGTAGATAGGTAAAAGCTTTTTGTGCTTTCTTCTGTTCTTCTATTGGGTACCTTACAGAAATTATAAAGCTGGTTTGTAGAACCCTGGTTTTTTTAATTAGTAAAACATATGAGAATGTCTTTTGAGATTCTGGGGGGATGTTTTTAACACCCAATAATTAACTTTCATTTTTCTTCATTAAAAAACCCAAAAAGAAACCCCAAAAAACTGTAAATACATCAAAATGTATTGAATTAACTGTGTTTCCAGGAATCCTGAGTTGTCTCCTCTGCTAAATGCCACTACCCTTCTGTGCCCATTAAGAGACCTCCTAAATGGAGGATGCTGAGGCATAGCCAGCAAAAATTGTTTCTTAGGCAATCTGTACCCCATCATCCTTTGATGGGATGGAAGGTGTCAATCCTGTGGTGCACACGAAGTTCATACCTTGGTCAGGGCTAGGAGGAGTACTGGAATATACTTCTCCCTAACATAGAGCTGTTTCCCTAACAAACACTGAATTAGTGGTAATAGATAATCTCCTGGTAATCCTGTTTTCTTCTGTTTACATGTAGCACACGATTTTTTAAGCTGCAGCAAGTACCCTGACTTCATTTTTGATAGTTAACACCAAAATGGAAGGCTGCTTTTAAAACAATCTAACAAACCAGCATTATTTCTCTTTTAAAAACTATCAGACTGTTAAATTTAGCAAATCAAGAGTTGGAAATCATCAGGAAATAAAAACCTGAGGTGTGACCAGAACTGTTTTTGTTAGTTGAGTAGAAGGCAACAAGAATATTGGCTGTTTGGGCTTGTTCTTGGCCTGTGTGTTCATCTTTGAGTCCTGTCCTAAAACTGTGTAACAAAATGCTGTGTATTTATATTATACTGAAGCTTCTGCTTAATTTAAACCAGACTGCAATCTGTATCTATTCAGCAGAATGCTTAAGTGCATGGCCAGCTCTAAGCACATGCTGAATTCCTGAATGGTGTTGCAAACGTAACCAGCCACAGAATCATAAGCAGCCACAACATTTCACTTAGGCATTGTTTTCAGAGTGGCTGAATTTTCCTTTTAAGTGTATAGAAAAAAATCATTGTTGGAAATAAGAATACCATAACTTGGTACTAGAAGGAAGATAAATCTGCATCTGAGCCACTCTCCACAGGAGGTCCATGTTATCTCCTTGTTACAGCTGTAAACTGAATAACAGACCTGTGCTTGCTCAGTTGCATAGATGGCAGAAATGGTAGATATTCAGGAAGAATGCACATTTTTCATTTAGCATACTGAACCTGGCCTTTTGTTGAATAGAGTGGAATACAACTGACTTGTTTTGTAATATTGATCTACAAACAAGGTTGACATTATAAATTGTTTTCTTTTGTGCAGAGTTCATGCAGAAAATAGCAGATGTGGTGTCCTATGCTCGTAGTGAAGTGCAGAAAAAGAAAGGTATTTCCATGTTCAAATGAAGCTAATAGATTTTTAGGCAGCACTGCTGATGTCTGGGAGTAATAATATGTGAGTACAGCTGGAAGCCACTGGTTAGAAAAACTCATCTCACACTGGCCTCTGCAAGACACATTGTTGGCAATCTTGTGTGTGTTTACATGACAAAAGATTAACAGCTTTTCTGCTAAGAAACAGCCAAATTAAAAGCCTCAGGAGAAACAGTGACAGTGGAAAAAATTGCGTTCATTCTAATTTAAATTGGAATAAGTGGTGCTAGAAGAGGTTCCCTACTGCTTAGTTTTAGCATTTCTGTAGAACTGCAATCACTCATAATTTATCTGAGTTAGGATTTAGGGGTTTGTCTCAAGCACTTTGTTTTGGGCATCACAGTACAAAAAAGAATGGATGAAGTTCAGCACATTTCCACAAAGGTCGTTACAGTCTTAGTACATTACATACAAATTTGGTGTGAGAAAATTGTTTGTTCAGCCTGGAGAATAGGAAATTAGGGATTTGACTATTGCTTTAGCTATCCAATGAAAGGTTACAGAGAAGATAAAACCAAAGAACACAGTTTGCATCAACAGGAATTCTGGGTATATTTTAGGAAATAAATACTTTCACGGTGAAGGTAGTCAGACATTGGAACAAAGAGAAGATATGGAATTTCCATTTTTGGGTATATTCAAACCTTAGCTGATATGAGTCTGGGCAGCATAATTCAACTTTGATGTTGGTTCTGAGTCTGAAATCATCTCTGTGCTGAGGAGGAGATTGGATTAGAGGACTTCTAGGATCCCTTCCAATCTAAATGACTCTATGATGCTTTTACTCACAAATAAATAGTAAATTATCCCAGATTTGGAGTTGCAACACATGGTTGAAATAAATTAAATTTGATATTTTATGTTGGTTTTGTGCTTTCAGGTCGCAAACCAAGCAATCTGGAAAAACCAGTTTTACTTGCCATGGCATTTTGTAATGAGGGACTGTATGCAGCTGGACATGTAAGGCATTCTTTGTGCTTTTGATTTACTCTGAGTGTGTGAAAATGCGCATTCAAATGGAGTATATTTGCAGAGTTCACTGCAAAGACAAGAGTTAGGAAAAAGTGAGGGGCTGCAGGACCATAAAGTTCCTCTCTGGTGTTGACTATATTACTTTGTGAGGGCTTGACACAAGGGAGCAGAGTGTGAAAGGATTCCATTTTTGTACTCAAAGAAGCAATAAAAGATAATCCTGGTTTTATTTAAGAATATTGTAGAGGAACAGAAATGAAGGATGTAAAAAATAGGAAAGGAGAGAAAATGGCCAATAGAATTGCCAAATTATTTTGTGCAAAATTTAACTCAATATCTAACCCAATCTGAAAATGCCATTGTACGTTCCTGCTCAAGTGGGAGACAAATTTTTACAGTCTCAAAAACAACAATATGAAATCAAAAGCATTATCTAATGAGAGAGTCTGTTGTTATCAAACATGGACTGTCACTAAGAATTGTATTAAAGAACACCTTATGTTCAATTGATTTATTATCTCAGTTTAGAGTGCTTTTTATTTAAACTTAACTAAAGACAAATGACACCATTGGTGGTGGGATGCATTTAAACTGTGCTGTTCTAGTGAGTTTCTGAAGATCTTGCAGTTTAGTTTGCCAGATAGTATAACTGACATAGACCTCATGTGGATTTGTACTTTTCTGCACAGGAGGGCATTTTAATCTTTTATCACATCAAAGATCTGCAGTATGAGATAAAAATCTGTGCTGATATCTCACAGCCCATATCCAGCCTCATGTTTTCTCCTGATTACACCAGTCTGCTGCTTGTCACTGACCAGGTACAACATTTGAGACAACAGCACTACATAATGGGATGTTCCTGGGATTCTGTATGAATATGCTGATACTACTAGTACAAAATATTTAATGTAATCACACAAGTACAAAATGTTTAATGTAATCACACAAATCAACAAATTATATCAGAAGTGAACATAGTCCATTCTGTGTTTTTACTGAAAATGTGAAAGACTTTTAATGAAGCACAGAACAATTGTCTCCTACAGGTGGTGGAATATAAAGTACCTAATGTTGAGATTTCCCATCAGAAATCCTTGTGTGTGTTCAGTTGAGTACATATTCAGGGGCTCTCATGTGTCCAAGTCATGGATCTGCTGGGCATGAATTGCAGGCTTGATGTGTGCCTGCAGAGGGAGAAAAGTGTAGCTTGGTGTATCAGACCTCCTGTGACTCTTCAGTAGAGTTGTTCTCTCTACAGACAAAGTTTTGTGAAGTTTTGTGTTGGTGTAGAATATTTATTCATTTCTTGAGTAACATGCAATTGCGTGTGTTTAAATTACTTTATTAAAGCAAGTTTGAGAAACAAAACTTCTTGCAAATATGGTTAGCTGGAGTGCTCTAAAAGGAACTAACATTAGCCAGTGTAAATTAATATAATCCACCAAACTGGTGAATCCTACTAGGCACATTTTACTTCAGGTTAGAGTCAAATATAAAAGTTCAAAGAGTGAAGCTCAGAAAGATGGGAAGGTTTTTTTGAAGTCTTCAAAAGCTTCTAATGAAGAGTTTTATATGCCAGTGATGGATTATTTCTCTGTATTTGTCAGGGGACAGTCTATAGTTACAGACCTGCCCATAGTGGAGAAGCTGTCAAACTCTTGGATGCGTCCAGCAGTTGTTTTCTGGCAGCTGATTTTCTTACTCCAGGGAACAACTACTGTGTGGTAAGTAATTGTATTCTTTCTAATATAGAATTATAGCTCTTTTCAGGTAACCAATATGTTGTAAGGCACAAAATGAAAAGCCTTGCAGAAATCAGATTGTTCTGATATTTGTTACAGTTGTGTAATTTCTCATTAAGGAAGTCAATGGCATTCATTCAGCTATAGTCCATAAAAGGGTCAGAACTTTTATACTGGATTTCAGGTTGGATAACTTGTTGTATTGGTTCTGATGCTGATTTGTGTGACTTAGATTGTTCAGGAAGATAGCTGAGCAAAAGATGGATTCAGTTCAGAGAACTGATGTTGTCCAACAATTGCTACTGATCTTTTCAGCCCTCTGCACAGATTAGAACATTCTGAGGGATACTTCTCTGCTGAGTCCAGGGACAAAGAAGACCTTTACTCATGCACCTGTCCATTCTTAGAAATTCCTTGCTTTTCACTGTCTTTTACTCCTACAAGAAATATATCTTAGCCACCAATTCATTGCCAGGCCATGAATTCTCCAGGTAGCCAGCCTAGAAAACCTGGAGTTTAAATTGGCTGAATCTCTTTGTTCACCATTAGCATAGGAATGCTAAATTTTACCTGACTGTGTATGAGTAGTGTGAAGGTTGAGTGATCTCTAGCCTTACTTCTTGTAAGCCTTACTCCTTGTAATTATGGAATTACAAAATTACCTGGATATAGGAAGAACTCAATTGTTTTGATACCCATCATTTTTCCTGTGAGAAAATGAGACCTCTCCTCAAGGCCCTTCCTTTGCAAATAAAATTATAAGCAGGTTGTTCTATTGCTGGCAGGATGGCAGGAGTGCTAATATTGATCAAGCTGACAAATTTTGCCCTAAATTGTCTCATTCTGCTAGAAGCTGCAGGAATGCACAAAAATTATTGAAAGTATTCCTTAAGCTGGTGTACCTTGCAGCACCTGGATTTAATGAAAAGCTAAATAATCCCAAGTAACCCTTAATCTGCCATGCTCAGTGATTATTTGAATCTATATTCTATAGGAGATCACTAATCACTTCCAGACTATTTGGTTATTTCATCCTCTTCTGACTCTGTTTTTCTCTGTTCAACAGTCTGTAACAATTTCAGGTGAAGTACAAGTTTGGTCCTTGGAAGATGGAACTTTCCTCAGCAAGATAAACCTTGGTACTGAGGTACAAGTAACCAGGAGCTTATATCATGACTGATGCTTAAAAATTTCTATATTTTTAAATTGATAGCATCATATTCCACAGATTTGCATCAATCAGTGCAGAGGAAAGCTCAGTAATTTCTTTGAGCAACCCATCAATGAGATTTAAAGATTATCTTTCAGAATGTTTCCTTGAGCTAATCCTGTCATGTTTTTATCTTGACTTCAAAGCAGAGGAAACATTTCAGCCAAATGTCCTCATGATGCATCTTTAGCACATCTTTGTAAAAAATATCTAAATTTTTATGGTATTCCTTTTTTTTTCTTTTTAATGAGTAACAGAAAAGTTTCAAAAGTATAAAAGCTAAATGCCTTGACTGATAATGAAAAACAGGTTTTAAGAATAGAATTGATAAAAGTATTTCAAACTGGTAATGCTTTGTCCTGATTTAAGATGCATTCAGACCCTGAAATCTGACATAGTAAAGAAAAAAACCCCTTTCTATAACAGCTGTACACAACAGTGCGCTCACTGTTTTATTTAGATGAAACTTCTTTCACTTAAAATCTGGAGAGTGGATATAATGGTTGTTTTTTCTCTGTAAAGAACAGAATTAAGTTTTGATGTGTAGCTACAAAGCATAGATAAAACTTCCATTATGTCTCTAAATACTTTCTTTGTTAAAAACATGTTTTTTAAATAAACCACTTGTGGTTTCTTCTTCAAATTTTAGGGACTTTTAAATAGCAAAGGAAATTGCATACTAACAAATAGCATAATATATAAAAATATGTTGAATTGTTAAGTATCTTCTACTTCTCAACTAGGCAACTTCTATGGCTTGCAGTCCCTCTTCCAAGAGTGTTGCTGTAGGGACCCAAAGAGGTCAAATCTATTTCCTTGATGTAACCAAAGCTGAAGCTCCACGAGTTGTTCACAGAACTTTTCTTTCCAAACTTCCAGTGCTGTCTTTGCAGTAAGTATGTAGTAGGGTAGGGATATTGTCAGTTTATTCCTTGAGTAATGATACTAGTTGAACAAAAAAATTTTACTTTTTTATTCTACAAATAAAAAATTAAAATATTTTAATAGCTTCTACGTTTTTTTCAGCATATTCTGAATTGCTTGCAAGAGGCAGTAGCAGGATTTATATGAGAGAAATGTAATAAATCTATATTTTAAGAAGGTTTAACTGAACACAGAAGATACTGATGTATAAGATCCTTTCTGAAAAATCACCATATGCAGTAATTATGCACAATACCATGTATCTGACTTTGGAGGGTTATTTCTCATTGAATATAAATTTAAGGTTTTGTGAAGTTAAATGTAAGCCTTTTGGTCATCTCTTTCTATATGGTGGATTTTTGTTACTATTGCTAATTATTAATTTACTTCAAATTCTGGAGATTACCAGTCCTCTTGTAATTAGCTCTAGTTATCTAACAGGCTTTTTGTGTTTGGTTGGGGTTTTCTGTTGGTTGGGGTTCTCCCCCCCCCACAATTATTGAAAAATCTGAGAGTATTTTACTCTACTTTGCAAAAGATAGAATGGATTTTGAACTGTTAAACTTTAATATAAATCTGCCTGTTATTTGAGACTCAGATGTATCTCTTTTCACAGCTACCTAAGACAGAACTTTAAAAATAAATACAGAAAGCAACTTGTTCAAAATTAAATCAATGCAAATTTTTTTTTTCAAAATAATGTCAAGACCTGTGTAATAGTTTTATTTCCAAAAAAGGGAATGTAAAATAAATTTCGACTTAACGAAGTTGTTAATGCAGACTGTTGTGGAGTATGATCAGCTTTAAATTGACCTCCCACTCAATTAGAAACTGCACTCATAGTACTGGGCTTTATATCTGACCCTAAACTGTAAACCCAGGAGCTGAAATTATGTTTATGCATTCAGGCAAGTTATGGGAGTGAAATTATTTGACTCTTTTTGTTGACTGTATTGAATTGATTTCTCCTTGGATTTGCATTTTACCTAGTTATGATCAGATCGGCCAGTTCCTCATTGCAAGAGCTACAGAAGGACACATCTTTATTCTAGATGCTCGTCCATCAAAATTATTCCAGGTTCTGGGATATACAGGTAATACATGCAACAACATTAATTACATTTTCTTTTCTCTACTTTCTGCATTTAAAGTATACTTGTCAGTCAGGCTAAGCCATCCACCTTCCTTCTATTTATTTTCTTGGAGGACTAAACATAATCTTCCTACCCATTTTCTAAGGGCCAGAGTTCTTTTTGGGGTTTTTTGTTCTGGAGGGTTTGATTGGTTAGTTTTGGTTTTTGCTTTTGTTTTCCTCTTTGTAATTTTAGTTAGCAAATGTACCAATATTACCTTTCTTTCAGAGTATGTATAACTCACAGGGAAAAGAATGGACAAACTGACAAATTGATCACAGCTCCAGCATAAAATTAATAGTGATGGCAAAGAACTAAAGAACTTTGTGAGAATTTGGACTAAAATACTGTAGGTTGTAATCATTCTGTGCAATCTCCTATTTCAAATTTCTACCACAGACATCTTTTACATGGAAACTTATGAAATTGTCAGCTTTGATGATTGATAGTGAGGAATAAAATATGATGAATTTCAATTCACACAAAAAAAAATGGAGATTGTGAATGTATTTTTCCAAAAGCATTATTCTTACAGATCATATCTGTGTGTATAGATCTTCACCATAATTTTCAGTATAAAGGACATTATTTTATCATTTTAATTGGTTTAGCAAACAGAACTATGTCTCCCTAAATAACTTATGTAATTTGGCTGATCATATATATTCTCATTGTCTGGAGGACTTGTTAGAGGAGGGTTTTTCTGTTCTTTATCTGGCAGTTATCAGCAGATAGCCTCAAAATTGCTACAATTCAAGCTTGAGGTAAATTCAGATTTGACTATTTAACGTAATAATAATGTGCTGGTGTTTAGGGATTCCCAGCACCCAATGCCTCAAGGGGAGTTGAGTGCATGCAGCACTCCTGAGCTGTGTTCCCAACAGGGGTCTCATTTTTTGTCACAGGATATTTTAATAAAAACAATGTTACCACGCCACAGTAACAATTTCCATTGATGTTCCTTACCTGCTTCAGTACTGGAAGATGAAGTGCTCCATCTTTCTGTAACTCCTGACTTAAAGCCTGACTTAGTTAAAGTGATGATACTTCCTAATGTAACAGAGGTCCAACAAGCAAGACTGGAAATTTTTCATCTGTCTTCAGAAATGATAACAGGTAAAAATTGAAATAGATACTTACATTTTCTAGGGCAATTAAGGCTAGTGTCAGATTTTCAAGTTATTTACATTTAATTTTTAAAAGGCCTTACATTTTACAAACTTTTCAAAAAGTAGTTTTGTAGCTTTCAACAAAGTTAGTATTTTCTTTAAATATTCACTAATTTTGGACTTATTTTTGTGCCTTTGTGTAGATATATAAAATGGGACTTTATTTTCAAAGCTGCTAAAGAGCTACAGTTATTGTCTTCTTTTCAGTTTTATATCAGGTGCCTTGTCAGTCTTAATTTCTGGTGTCCCTTTAAAGCTCAAATTAGGGAATTAATAAAATATATTACCTTTATATTACTAACTTTTATTAACTAATAAAATATATCAATTTTCTCAACAAATAAAATGCCCTTTTGAAGATGTGAACTGCAGTTCTTTAACCAATACCACCCAGGCTGTGTGTTCCTCATGGCAGAGATTCCTAAAACAAGTTCTAGATGAAGGCAATGGTGACATGAACCTGCATGCAAACTAATTAGCACTAATTATGTTGACGTAATACTCAAGAAGCAGAGCGAATCAGTGCATGCAAATAGTCACATCATGGTGGTTAAACTGTTTCCAGTACTTCTTTAGAGCCAGTAGAGCTATTGCTCTGCTTCGCTGCAATGTCCTGCACCAGCACAACTCACTGAGCTGGTGTTAAATCTAAGTATTAATTAATTTCCAGTCACTTCCCTGAAAACTCACCTCATGCTCACTCCTTGCTGAGGATCATTTTCATAACTACATGATAGACAAAGCACCTGTATTAATGGTAATCATGCCTCTTCTTCCTCTCTCTTTCTTTTGTCAATCTTCTAGATAATGATAAGTATGTGAATGAACAAGGAATGTTTAATGCTAGTGACCTGAAAAAGAAGCAATATGATATGGATTACCCTTTGAGCTCAGCAGTCAGACTGAAGAGTAACATTGTGTATGGCTACTGCTCCTGTGCACCTCTCATCTGTAAATACCACCTCTCTGAAGGGGTAATTCTCTGAAGTTCCATTATTTTGGGTGGTGGTTAAATACCAGCTAAATATAAACAAAGGCTGCAGATGAAATTAATATAGCAGGATATTATCTGAAAGAAATCTTCTCTCTGGTCAAAATACCTACTCCATACATACTCATCAACTTCCAGTATCCTACCACTTGCTCAGAAAACTGGCAAAAATAATGTCCTTGTTCTATTATTTGGTTCTTAAAATCCACACAGCTTGCAGGCACTTAGAAGTGGGTCCTGTGCTGGAGCTGTGGGTTTGTGCAGTCTGCTCTGAGGACGTGCAGCTCCTAAAGGGACTGAGCCAACATCAGCCCAGGACTCTCAAATGCACTCCCAGCCCAGCCTCACAAGGAAGCAGTGGGGGCTTCAGGAAGCCACTCTCACTGCCTGCTGAGAGCTGCAGCTCTCTGCAGCTCATAGGTCTCCCAGAGTTTATGAGTCAAGGCAGGTAAAAAGGTGAATTCTAAGGTCAGATTCTTTCTTGACATGTCCCATCCTTTCTGAGCCAAGAAATTCAGGCTCGAACGTACTGAATCCAGACCCTTTTGCAGACATGAGAAGCAATCAGCAGCACAGTGATGGCACTACTTCCACAGCTCAGTAATCCAACAACAGTTTAAACGGCAATGCATGTGGTAACCCACAAACGTCTCATTAATTTTCTCAAAATGGCATAGATATCATCTGAACTGCTGCTAACCTTTTGCTTGTTTGGCAGGCTACATTCGGAGGTCCAACAATATTTTCATCAGAACAGACGATTCCTAGCAGACAGTTTGGATCAGGTTTGCTCTGTTTATCACCCAACAGCCAGTGGCTGGCAGCAGCAGCCAAGGATGGTGTTTTGTTTATCTACAATACTTCTACCCTGGTAGGTGGGCATCTGGGCACAGGCTTTGTTTGATTTACGTGAGACAAAAGTGTGGAAATTACTTCCTTGAACTGTAAACTTTTCCTCACTTGAACAGAAGGTGTGTGAGAAAAATTTATGTTGAAAATGAACTGGCATAGCATTATACAAGACAATTATTTTTATAATGAGTGTGTATACATAAAAAAAGCATACAAACCTCTTACTTCCTTCTTCAGTAAATTTTAGCATAGATAATTTTGCTACTGTTCTCACCTCCTGCAAAATCAATATACTACAAACTTGTCCCATGTGTAGTCAAACCTTTTAAACTTAAAAACCCTAGTATTTTATGTACTTTGTACTGCCATTTTGGATTGAATTTTTTCTAAAAATAAAGAAACATTTAAATATTTTTTAAATTTAAGTAATAAAAATATTTTAAAGACATATTCCATTATAAAAAACATATTTGCTGATACTGCTTCTATAACTTCTCTAGGATGTTCTTGCTCAAAACCATTGTCACTCATATCAAGGAGGGGGAATCAGATCCATGGTATTCTCCCTGGATGGCAATTTCATCCTAGTTAACGGTGAAAATGATTGTGCCCTGGTGTGTCTGAAGTGGAAGTATGTATAAAGTGGCAGACTAATATTGATTGTGTCATTTCTTGTATCCTGATAAATTTTTGCCTCTACTTGTGATTCTAGACTTCTTTTTCCTAGTCTCAAAGTAAGGAGAAGAATTGGCTAGAAATAAAATCACTCCTTTCATCTTTTGAGGCAGCCTGACTTCCCTAGCTCAGGAAAAGTCTTACACTTTGGGTCTGATTGCAGCACAACATACAGGAATATCTTTTGAGAATTATTACAGAATCACTGGGTTGGAAGAGACCTTCAAGATTATCAAGTCCAACCCATGCCCTAAACCATGGCACTGAGCGCCACATCCAATCATTTTTTGAACACAACCAGGGACGGTGACTCCACCACCTCTCTGGGCAGGCCATTCCAGTACTTTATCATTCTTTCCATAAAAACTTTTTCCTAATATCCAACCTGTATTTCCCTTGGTGCAGCTTTAGACTGTGTCCTCTGGTTCTATCAGTTGCTGCCTGGGGAAAGAGACCAACCCCCACCTGGCTACAACCACCTCTCAGGGAGTTGTAGATGGTGATAAGGTCACCCCTGAGCTTCCTTTTCTCCAGGCTAAACACCCCCAGCTCCCTCAGTGGTTCTTCACAGGGTTTGTGTTCCCAGCCCCTCTCCAGCGTCGTTGCCTCCTCTGGACACGCTCCAGTGTCCCAACGTCCTCCCAAACTGAGGGGCCAGAGCTGGATACAGTACTCAAGGTGTGGCCTCACCAGTGCTGAGAACAGGGGCAGAATGACCTCCCTGCTCCTGCTGGCCACACTATTCCTGATCCAGGCCAGGATGCCATTGGCTTTCCTGGCCACCAGGGCACACTGCTGGCTCACGTTCATGTCAACCAGCACCCCAGGTCTGTTTCTGCCTGGGCACTTTCCAGCCACACCGTCCCCAGCCTGTAACACTGCAGGGGGTTACTGTGGCCAAATGCAGGACTTGGCACTTGGACTTACTAAACATAACCTGATACCTCTTATCATTCTCACATCAGCTCTGGAAAGGGCTTTCTGGACATGTAAGGGATGTAATCTGAGATACTATTTTAACTCAGCAAAAAGGAGGCATCACAGCTTTAATGGAAATTCTACTGTGGCTGTAGAGAGCTCTTAGCAGACATTAGGAGTAAGAGGCACTTGAAAGTACAGCTTTCTTGCAGGAAAATAACTGTTCAGGTAGATTAATAAAGATGACTCTGTCAGAGCATCTAATATTTCTAATATGGGTAATCCATCTTTCAGAATTTTTATTTCTGTGCAATTCTAGAACTTAAACAATACAAAAATATTGAATATGCCTTTTTTAACAAGTTTATAATTGTGTTATAAAGAATATTTAATACTTTGTCCTTTTTCATAATATACAAAAAATACATCAGTTCCCTTTCTGTTTACCAGGGAGATAAAGAAAACTGAAATTGAAAAAGCTGCTCTTTACTGGCAATCTCTACGTGATATACTGAAAAAGTCTACTTCAGTTGAAGACGCTGTTTTAAAATCTATGGCAGAATGGAATTTTGACCCAGAATCCACATCAAAATCACTTTCAGTAAAGAAATTTAAAGTGCTTTCCTTATTTTTATGGGGGGGGGGGGGAAGGTTTGATCATTATCCTAAAATTTTACTTGATAAAAATTGTCCTTAATACACTGATCCTTTTGTTAAAGTGGAAGAATACCTTTGAGGATAGGCTGAATATGCTTAAATAGTACTTTGTGAAAGAGTACTATCAAAGAAATAGGATATTTATGTGAAGATGACATTGACATCTTGAGTTTCACTTGGTTTCCTCAGCCACAGAAAAATCTGTGAAAGTCAGTTTCTCCTCATGTGAAGTTACATGTCCTTCCCAGTAAGATGTTACTGCTATACATTGTGTGTTACTAACTGTATGGTTTTTCATTGAAACCAATCAAAATAGGGATTACAGAGATTAGTCCAGTCAATCATTTCAGTCAAAAGGCTGCTCATAATAGCAAGAGTTTGCAGGATCAGATCTGGGGACTAGTTAGGCAACAAAATTGTAGCACCCTCTAATTTGGTGGTGGTGGTGGTGTTTCTCATGGGAGTCCACTTTTTCTTTCATTTCCATCTTTCTTTCACTCACTCTTATAGTACCTGAGCTAGATGTTTATATCCATAATATAAACATCAGGAGGCACCACTGAAATCTTTTCATGCACAGGTGACAGAAGAAGATGGAGATGTCACAGATACTGATGGCATGACATGGATAGGCCAGAAAATACAGAAGGTACTTTCAAAAAATATTAATCAAATGTAAAGTATTAATCAAAGCCAGAGTTTTCAAGGGTCATTAGTCTCTTGGGGTACCAAAGTATTTGTTGTAAACAGATCTAGTTTCAAAAGCTTTTCTCACGTGACCCTTTCTTTAACCATTGTGATCTAGACTTGTAGAAATTCTAGGCCAAAGGCCAAGGTTATAAACACATCAGAGAAGGTGCCTAGCACAATAGGAGCTCTGAAGACCAGAAGAACAGTTCTATACAAGGAGTATACAAAAAAAAAAAAAGGCAAATAAAAACAAGGGGGAAAATGCTTGACAAATTCACTTATTTTAGAAACTTAAAAGACTTTTATACTATATGTCAAAAAGTTGTCAAGGAGATTATTACCAGAAACCAAGCAGGTTACTCAATGAAAAGTGAAAACAGTGAAAATTTTCCACAATGAAAAATTTAAGGATTAAAAAATTCTGGGAGTAGGCTTTATGCAGTTTAATGTGTCTGTAAGCATTGCAGTTGTAATTACATCTTTCTTTAGTATTTTCTTTTTTTCAAGTGCTATTGCTGTACAACCAGTTTACAATGTGACCTGGGTGTAAAACCTGTTTTCTCTTGTGCAATTCTGAGGATCATCCTATTGAATTAGGGTTGTGTCTGTTTCAGTTATTAACCCCTCTGGCATTTTATTTTCTGTACAGATAATGTTCCTTTAGATTACTTCTGATTTTTTTTTCTCTTGCCTTTTTTTTTTTTTGGCTTTCAACAATGCATTTGTTTTATGTCAGGTTATGAGAGAAGAGACTCTGAGGTTTGCTAACCAGAAGGAAGAGCTGCAAATGGGAATTAGAAAGCTGCGTGAAACTGTGAGTTTCTTATCAGTGTAATGGCTCAGCTTCCCAGTTTTGTTTACAAGAACACTTCCTTTATGGCTGTGAGCTCTAGTGCTCAGTTACATTTTTGTCATAGACTCTGAGCAGACAGGTATTAAAGAGATGTGCCTCTTCAGGGACCAGTGCTGAAACTGCCAGGAGCTACTGTCTGCTTCTCATTTTCCTTTGCTCCAAATGAATATTTTGTGCCAGCCTCGTACCTTGAGCTATCTGCCCCCTCAGCAAGCTAATTTCTGCCTGTCTAACAACCTTCCATTATAAAAAAGACTGCCCTCTCCTTTTTCTTCTGTTTCTTCCCATAAGGCAGTTAAAACTGCAGGTAATTAAAATAATTTTCTCTGATATCAAGTTAAAAATAGCAGTTCCTCTATTCACATTCAAATTACTTTTTATTCCTTTTTTTTTTTTTTAGATTCAGAAAATGATGCATGAAAATGAGCAGGTGCCAGACATTGAGAAACTTGAGCTCCGGGAGTTCAACCTGGATTTAGAAGAACAGGAACAAGTGCAAGCAGAGGCTGAAGAAGATGTGGCCAGGGTATGGCAGAATGGGGGAACATTTTAAAACTATCAGTGGAAAGGAGAAAAGCTATTAAATAACAGAGGATTAGCTCAAAGTTGCTGTTCACTGCTGAGAAGCAGAAAACCAGAAAAGTATTTAAAGTCACTTTTTGAAGCAGGTGAAACTGCTGAGGCAGACAAGGCAAATTAGAATATGATTTATGCCAGAAACTATAAATCTCACACTGTGGCCTTGGGATTGTTGCCTAAGTTCTAGAATGCTTTTCTTCTAGAAAATGATGCCTTCAGTACTATGCAGATAGTTTTTGGAGAAGATAGCAGTGATAGTCTAAGATGATGAAATATTGATAATTCATTTCATTTGTTAGTCTTCTTTCAGTAATTCAGTGCAAATTGTCCATATTTTGTTACTTTGCACCACATCCTGTTATTTTCTCTTTTTTGTCTTGAAAGGCGAGAAGGGAGATTGAGATGGAGATTTTATCCTACTGCTATTTGCAGGATTTAATCAAATTTGAGTGCTGGGATAACATGTGTGTAAAAGAACGTGCAGTTAAGGTAACCTCTGCTTTCTAAGACATTTTCTGCAGTAGTTTATTTATTCCTTAAGGTACAGAGACAAAATAACACATTTCTGATTTGCTTATGGTGTGGGAAAAACTTCACTTCTTCCCAAGGCTTGGGGAAATCTTTTATTCTGTTAATTTTGTCTGAGCCTGATGGATTTTACCTTCTAAAGTGGAAAGCAGTGCTGATAAGCAAATAGGGAACTCTAATTCCTTGATCTCAGACAATATATTTACACATTATTGCTAAAAGGAGAAGTAAATATTATTTTTCTTTGTCAGCCCACATGACTTCTGCTACAGAGAACACAAAGGCAAAATTTACCCCAGATTTTGCCTATTTTAAATAGAGGGAGATGAGTCAAACTGATGATACTGAATTATCCCAAGGGTAGTGAAAGACCAAGTAATTTTACAAAAAAACCAAGCATGCTAATTCTGGTTTAATTCTGTGAATGAAGGTGGATAAAGAGGCCACACCCATGGGTGATTTTTTAAAATACAATTTTAATGCACAGGCGATAGAAGAAGATGGAAACATCACAAAACAATGTATTAAATACAATGTATTTAATACATTGTCTGTACTAATAGCTCCTCAATTTTTTTCCTGATTTGAAGCAGTCTGTAACTGTTCAGCCTTCAGATATTGAACAAATGAACTGATAGAAGCATGATGAAGAACTTCTTACTTTGGGTTTTTTTATTTTAAATTTGAGCAGTGCTTCCATATGGATTGTGAAGTGAGGAATTTTCCACTGAAGGAGCGTAGTAAAGAAGAGCTGGAAACTTTGAAGGAAGTTTGCCAGTTAAAGCGGACAGCTGATCTTCAGGTACAGATCATGATTTTCTCAGTTGGCATTTTATCACTTCTTTATCTAGTTACATTCCTAAGGCCCATTTTCTTGCTCTAGAAGTTGGCCAAAAAATTTTAAAAACATAAATCAAGGTGAAATGTTGTTAAAAAAAATGTATCAGTCATAAATAATCACAGAATAGCTGAGGTTAGAAGAGCCCTTCGGAAGTTATCTAGTCCAGCATTCCTAGAGCATTTACTCAGGGCTATGTCCAGTGAGGCTTGGAATATCTCTATAGGGAAAGAATCCGTAAGTTCTCTGGGCTACCTTTTCTCATGTTTGGCAACCCTCACAGGAGAAAGAACCCCCTCCAAGCCTTCTCCTTCCTGAGGGTAAACAATTCCAGTTCTTTCAGTCTGTCCTCACATATAAAATGTTTAAAATCTTTACTGATATTAGTGCCCTATCACTGGACTTACTTCAGTATTCCAAGTGTTGTACTGAGGAGCCTACAAATGGACCCAGTATTCCACATATGATCATTTCAACTTGGATTATTTTGATCACTGAGTTAATTGAAGAATATAACCTCTAGAATTTTCTTCATTGTGTGCCACTGGATTGTGTACAAACTTAACACAGTTGCCATGTTTCTGATGTGCAGGCTCAGAAGACAAATCTTGACTCTGAGATTGCTTTATCTGAGGAAGAAGGAGAGGGGGCAGCAGGGCGAGTGACTGATGATGGTGCACCTCTCTGTCTAAATGGAAGCCTGAGCTCTCAGTATGGTGGGGACACATCTATCCTCTACCGCCAGTGTGACCTGCACACAAAGGAGCAGAAACTCAATCAGATAATATTACTGAAGGTGGTATCTTCTGAAATCTGTCCTACTGCAGTGACACTTTTGTATCTGTTGGTTTTTACACCAGTTACAGCCACTGTTAGATTTTGGACATACTGACACTAAACAATGGAGAATGGCACCAGTCTCTGAGTAACTGAGACAAAAGCTGATACATGCACAAACTGCTGTGGCTTTGCCAGTTTGGGTGTGCAAGAACAAGATTTTATGAAATTGGTTATCCAGTTTCAGGGTATCTGTATCCTTTTCACCATGCATTTTAGTAAATTGACACACTAAGAGAGACATACGCTTTACCCTCTTTAAATTTCTGCTTTTCTTTGTTGAGATAAATTCTTTATGCTAAAAGAAGAATTTATCCACTAAGAATACATGCTTTTTTAGATGATTGTAAGGTCTGAAGTGTTCTTAAAAAGACAGTTTCCAATGTTTGTTTGTTTATTGGGCACATTTTACCTAGATGTAAGCATATTGAAACTGCAGGTTGCATCAGGAAAGTATACCCTCTGCTCTGTCTCCCTGCAGCTGTGATTTAGTCTCTAGATTTACAGGGCACATGTTTTTTTCTTTGAAGCTTCTCCTTCTGTCACCTGGAGAGGGCCAAAAAAGAGGCAAATACAGGACAGCCTAATGTTTTATCTAGCTTTGGAAGCAGCATGTTCCTTTCAGTCTATTTCTTAAATGCCAAATGTGTAGAAGAAAATGAATAAAAATTTCTAGGGAAAAGAAAAGAAAAAAGACATCATCTACCCAAGTCCATTTAACAAACTTGAACTCTATGCTTACAATTTTCACAAAAAGGTTTTACCATTTATTTCCTTGTCACACACACAAATATATTCATGATTCTGATGGCTTGAGGAGTAGTATGTAAACATGGATGGATGTGACCTGAACAGTACTGTTTCCTTTTTTGGTATTCCAGAATGTCATTTACAACGTGAAGGCTGCTTTTAATGAGGAATTTAACATAGTTGTACAAAAAAAGGAGCAGGAGATAGCACGAGTGAAAGAAAGAAACCTAAAGATCCAAGAAATCTTGGAGCAGCTTGACCTTCAAGTGGAATTGTGGGAGCCAGTCCTTACAGATGATGAGATGCCAGAGCGAGTGCTCACCGTTCAGGATTCAGAGGTGTCTGAAAAATGCATCTTTGTATTTGACCCATTCAAACCTAGCTTTCTAATTCTTGTCATTTCCACACATTGTGTCAGTACTGAAAAACCCTCAAGCAGATATGTCTGTATACTTAAAATCATCTTTTTGGCCCATTTTCTTCCCTTTCCTTTTTAGGGAGAAAAGCCTGAATAAGTCGATCTGAAATGAAAAATGTATGCAAACTTAATTTATTGCTGTTAAAAGTTTTCAAAATGCCCATAAATTAGATAAAAGTTCTTTGTTCCTGACATTCAAACCAGGCTTTCAGGAATTGCTTCCATAGTTAAGGGTTTGTCTGTTTTCTCTGAGTGCCATTATGAAACAAAGTAGTTTTAAACTAAAAATCTAAGTATTAGAGCATACTTAGTAATGTACTTATAAATTCAATTAATTATTTACAAAGAAAAAGCGTTTTTCTTATGCAATAAATTCCACTGATCTTATCTGCTCGTGATCAATCTTTTCCCATTTTTCTGTGCTCTTTCACCAGTCCATGTTATCCCACTTTAAGAGAAGGCATACACAAAAGACAACTAATAGCAACAAAAGTGATGGTGGTTTATATTTTAGGATATTTAAATGTAGTTTCTGTTGCTGTTCGAAAGGAGAATTTTCAACTTGAGGAATACTGTCATAGAGCAGAGATACAGCAAACATTGAGAATTTATATTACACCACTGTCATGGTTTAACCCCAGTCAGCAACTATGCACCACACAGCTGCTCACTCACTGCCCCTTTTCATCAGGATGAGGGAAACAATTGGAAGGGTAAAAGTGACAAAACTCATGGTTTGAGATTAGAACAGTTTCATAACTGAAATAAAATATAATAATAATGACAACAATGATAATCATAATGTAATTAATGCAATTAAAACATAATCATAAATGTAATTAAGAGGAAAATAATGAAAAGAGAAAGGAATAAAACCCTAAAAAACCCCAATTGATGCAAATGAAAAACAATTGCTCACCACCAACATAGCAACCCCCAGGCTGTGGGATGCACTGTACACCAGCTACTTGGAAGAAAATTAACTCCATCCCAGCCAAAACCAGGACTACCATTTTTCCAAAGATTCTTAGTCCCTGTGATCACATTTGGAGAAAAGAACCCTGATACAAACTTCTTCATTTTCTGCCTTCAGATTAAAGCTGAGAAATACATGACTCAAGAGGAGAAAGAGCAGGCAGAAATGCTGGCTAAGCTTGAAAGGGAAAGACGCCTTGGTGCTACAGTAAGTAAAGAAACATCCCTTTTACATCCCCATTGTCTCTGTTTAGGCTGTTTAATCATTGCAGCACTGAAACATTCCAGTAATGTAGTATAGGAGAATAAATCTAAACTGGTAGGTGTTGATGATATGTGCCTCTTCATTATTATTGTTATTTACAATCAGAACTACATAGGTCAGCTGGGGGAAGAATAGATAGAGTGTTAGACTCAGAGTTTTTAAACATGTGCTTAGGGGCAATTTAAAATACCATATCAGGTGGCTGGGAAGTAGATACATGTCCAAATTCATGTTACTCCTCAACCAAGGTCTTCTTGCTTGATATGTGTTTGTTGATTCAGCAGCCTCTGTTCTCCATGGTTCAGACTAGAAGACTGTGGTGCTTTCCTCTGGCTTCAAAATGCATCTGTAAAAAAACTAAGATGGTTCTGGCCCCAAAACAGATGCAGAATTACAACTTCCTTCGTCATAGCTTGTCAGTTGGCCAGGAGTAACCTATGCCTGTGTTCTTTCCAAAACTGCCAAAATGGCAGTAAGTTATTTGGCATATGAGTAACTTTACCAGAAAAAACTGAAACTTTTAGCATGTTCCACACATGTCCCCAAAAAGCATCAATCTGCTTTTACATGCTGAATAATCCAGAGGTAAACACTGTTATCATCCCCAAAACTAGCAATTGCTACATTTCCTTTTGTACTTTCAAGTATTTTTTGTGGTTCTTCCCAGGATGATGAACGACTGCGTGCTCTTGATGACATGATGGGCGGAGTACTGGAACTTAGGAGGGAAGACATTTTGAAAATGGTGAGATGTGTTTCTGCCATGTCCTTTAGGAAACCTGTGGGCTCTTCTGGCAATGTGAAATTCAACCAGCAAAAATCTCCAACCTCAGTGACCAAAGAAAGCTGGAGAACTGTAGAATTGCATTATGACCAGAGAGACTCCATAAGAGAGCATACACAAAAAATAGTACAAGATTCTACTGCCTGTGTAGAATTTCCTATCAACACCTATTCCTATCCCAGTGGAATACTGTAGGAACATCATCTATTTAATGTACATCTAATATATTACCATTATAACAACTGTATTGATGTGGGAAGGCTGTGATCTTACAGAAAAACAGTGTGTTTCATTTAAATTACCAAATATAGATATTACGGCAATAGAGAAAGGAAAAGATGTGAAGGAGGGCCACAGAAAAAGGGTGTGGCAGACCCAAGCAGTCCTCTGAAATCAATCTGTTTTGGAAAAATAGGACTCCACATAGAAGCTTACGTGAGCATGGAGTTAGGTTTGGGGTTCTGAAACAGAAAATGTGGTGTATCTCACACTGACAGTAGTTTTTGAGTACCAAATTGTTGTAATTTGCAAGATCCAGTAGTGAATTCCTGTAAGCCAGTGAGTCTATATATATATATATATATATATATATGATATATATACGTAAAATTACTGGTGCAAGTAACAGACCAAAGCAACAGAATATATATGTTACTTTGAATTAAGACTTGAATCTTACTAAGAAATACCTTTTGTTAAATGTAGTGCATGCTGTAGTTTCTTAGTGTGCTGATGCAGACTTAATATTGTTTTTAAGCATTTTACTCTTCAATACTTCCAGGATATTCCTCCACCTGATTTTTTATCCAGACCTGAGGATCTTTGGACTGAAGAAGAAAAAAAAGTATTTGAAGAATATGAAAAAAAAGTCAATGAATTGAATGAAGAAAAAGAAGATTATAGACAGGTAAATTAAAATGAGGAAAAGATGGGTTAGTTCACAGTGCTCATGACTAAAGCTTCCAGTCTTTCTCAGAAACAACTTCTAAAAATGAATGCTAATAAATAGGATAAACTAAGAATAAATTATCATCAAAGATCATATGGCATATTTAATAAATCCTACCTCAGACAGAATCAGGCAGTCTCCACTTATAACAATTACTATGGGCAAAAACCTGTAAAAGATGTGATATCCTAAGAAGGTAACTTTCCTTCACAAATGTACCAGTATTTCTAAAATGTGTTTTTCAGGTTCATTCCCAGAGTTGCTGATGCCATACAAAAATAATAAAATTATATTTATTCTTCAAAGTGGTATTGGAACAACATAACTTTGTAGCCTGGCAGAATTCTCTTTCCAAACAAGTAATTTCTGTGGCTTTTTGGCTGAGTTATACATTTCTATATTGTGCATTCTTCATCATCTCATATATATAGATATATATTGAGAGAGACATAAAAAATTACTTATTCCTCCAGATGTAATATTGCTGCTCTTGTCCTTGCCTTCCCCAGTTTCTGAGAAATGAATGGAACAAAATTGAAGCTTCCATCAAGGAAACAACACAAAATTTTGATGAGATTGTCCGCAAACTCTCTGAAAAGAGACTGAAATCACAGATGGTCATCTACCAGGTATTGCAAAAAGCATTAATTTTTCATCTGTACCTCTGTGCAGCAGAAATTTAAACTTTTTTATTACAATCATTTCACAGGAAGAACTCAAAATAGTCAATCTCATTTACACTTTACTGTTGGATGAAGAGTTGGACACCAGAGAAGCTGGACTTCATAAATTCCTTATGAAAAAGAAGAAAGAAAAAGTAAGTTGTCATTTGGAATGCTGTTGTTAGGAGTAATGTAATGTTTAAAGTACAGTTTCATGTGAAGTCTGTTCTTTCCAAAACGAAATCTTGCCTCTTGCCATAAAGGACTTTCTGACAATTTACAATCTTTTTTTTTTTTCAATTTGTACAGGTGACATACATTATAAATACCTCTGGTTTTCTTGATAGGGTCTTAGCTCAGTTCATCTTTGGTAAAGCTTCATGCATTCAGAAGGGCATGCTGCCATTTGTTTGCTACAAAGAATATTCTTTTCTACCTGGTATCAAGCTGAAAGTACAGCAGTAGCTCTATGTTTCACTGCAAGTCTCTTACTGTGGTAGTCTGCAGGTTGCTTCTGGCTTTTGGGACAATATTATCCCATTTGCCCACTTTGTCTTCATGGAGCTGTTCATGAGTCCTCAGATAATAAATATACTGCTGCCTCCACATGTCAGCTCTCCTGCTCAGCCTGTGTGTGTTTGGAGCTGCCAGCAACCCCTTGTGAGCTGCAGGGAGGGATTCCAAACGGGCATCTAGCCCCCACCACTGAATTGGCTGGACTAGTTTTAAAGCCATCTGAGGCCAAGTGTATATCAGCTTACAATTTTCAAATTTTTTTCCCCCTCATTTTCTAAATGGTCCCATTGGTACAACTTTTGGTCCATGGAAACCGTCAAAAACTGTCACAACAAGAAGTTTGTCATACAACAGAACTGTCTCCCCAGCAAAGTATTAGCATTTAACAGCCTCTATAAAACATGACTTTAGTATCCTTATACATAGCAGAACTCTGCCATGACAATGGGGAAATTGCATTCTAAAGTTAAGAACTCTCCACTGAACAACATTTGGGATTTTTTGACTGGTCTTACCTGAGATGACATGAAAGTAAAGAGAAATCTCTATAGAAAAAAAGATATCAACATACATAATTACATTCAATGTTTCAAAAGGCTTGTAAGCATTTCTTACAAGCCTTTTGAAATTTGTTACATTCTTACGCAGCAGGTAGTTTAATTTTACAGCTCTTCATCTTCTAGCAGTACCTGTAAGTGACCACTGAAGAAGGCACTGTATGGTTACTTAAAATAGCTCACCAGGTTATCTCTAGAAATAAGAAGGTGTGAGCTTCATCACTGTATGTGAATAGCCATTCACTGCTTCTGCTGGCTTTTTCATTCCTGAAATCTCTCGGTTTTACTATAGGTCAAGGGTGCAAGAAAAATCCTGGCTGCAAAACATGCTGTTGAGGCTTGCACAGGCCCCTATAAAGAGGCATTACATGAAGAGAAGGTGAGACTTCTGAAAACACAAGGAGTTTCAGAATTCATAGTTTCATTAAAAGTTAATGTTATATCTTCATAATGAGAAGAATGTACTGCTCTGTAAGCAAGAATTCTGGCCAATTCACTGATCAATGAAATTAGGCAGTAAAGGACAGTGTGTGCATAGAAGAATTTATGAAATAGTGCAGATTCCTGTGATGTTTGGGAGCACTTGCAAAAGCACTGTATTCTGTATTTCTAAGATATGGGCAAGTTGATGCTTTTTTAAAAAATAATATTGTGGTAACAAGAAAGCTTTCTTCCCCACCCCCAGAACCTGGAACATGGTTTTATGAAGCAGTTTGCTCATACACCTGGCAATCTCTTTGAGGAGCTTTTACAACTTTACAAACATCGACCAGAGTAAGATCCCCTTTGATTCCATTATTTACATACTGATATTCCTTGTGAGTCAAGAATGAGAATACTATTTATTCTAATAGTCTAAATTGTATTGCCTGCTTTTTATGGAATAGTTAACAATAGATAATTTCCTGTCACACTAAAAATTGCTATTTTGAATATACATTTCCTTATTTACTCCACAAAATCTATTTTAAATGCAATCTAAGCAATCATCAGGTTCCAAGACGATATTCTTATTTGGTATAGTCTTATCTCTTGCTTTTTGCAAGAGATCGAGAGTATGAAACATTCTTAGTGTTTTGTGACCTTCTGCTATGTAACAGAAAATACAAAGTACATCCTGTCTGTGCTCTGTGTGTGCTCTAGGACCCCAGATACAGAAATCCTCCTTGACACAGCTAACCCCTATGTGAAGGGATCACCTGAGGATTACCAAGGTGCAGTTTCCCTTTTAATGAAAGCCATGGATGAACTGGATCGTCCTGAGCACATGCCTAGTGGCTTAGACCAGTCTATGTGGGAACATTTTTGTCTAGCTAGAAGAAATAAAATGGAGAGTGAGGAGCTGGTATGTAAAATTCTTTATTTTGCCCATATACTTCTTGATATTTTTGAGTCTTAAACTTTAGTGGAGTTCTCATGTAGAGTCAAGCTAGTGGTGAAATAACAATGCAGGGTACATATACTCCATTGGCCTTTGAAAGTTTGTTCTGGCTACATTCAATTCAGAATAACAGGTAAACCTGTTCTCTAGTTCTAGCTGTAGTTCTTCAGAGGAAAAATTAGCATATTAATATGGATGGATTTGATCAGAATGATTGTGACCTTGATATGGTTTCATTAAAAATAAAAACCCATCATTTTCCTTTTCTCTATCCATACCAAAAAAAACTATAAGGTATTTGATTCCCATTACCTGTTGAAGTCATCCTCTCCCATAAGCATTCTACACTTGCACCAATGCATTCCAATATTTTCTAGACTATAAAGAGCAATTCTTAACAAAAGATGGTTCTGGAGATGTATTTGTTAATTATAAAAGCATGAATGAATAAATCTGAATTATCCAGAGACAGATATACATGAAATTTGACCAAAAGAGAAGAAAATATGATTTCCCTCCACATGAATATTTATATATGAACGAATAATTTCCTGAGCACAGTATAAGGCTTAACCTTTATGTCTTATATGCTGTACTGAGATTCTCAAAATACTGGGCTGCATATTTATATATAAAGATATCTTCTTAAGAACTTGGCTTTTCTGTCCTCAAAGAAGCTTGCCCTGACATACGGACAAAGTTGAAAAGCTTGGGAATGTCACAATGTTGCTTGCCTAGGTGAAATGGAAGGCCCTAGCACTGGCAGAGATGCAGGCCTGTCTCCATAGAAGAACAGAGGAAAATGATAAGATGAAGTCAGAATTGGAGAAAACTTTCCAAGAACTCACTTGGTAATTTTTTATCTTTTCCTATGTTCAGCTGATCTTTAATACTCCACTAACACAGAACCAAAAGTTACAAACAAAATTATTCACTTCTGTTATTCTGCACTCTTTTATCTAGGTTTCATAAATTCCAAAGTAAAATATAAAGGAAAATGGACCCTGGCTGGAAGTCTCTTCTGTTTTCTTTCCAATTGATATTAAGATTTCATTTCAGTTAATGACATTTTCCCCAGAACATTGCTAGTGTATGTTAAACTGAATCCAGTGCTTGAAAACTTTATGTATATATATACCATAAGTTCCAGATTTTGTAGTCACTTCAGCAGCAAACAGAAGACAGAGTCTGGAAAAGAGTAAGCCCTACATGAACATACCACCTGCCAGTAATAAATATAAACATTGGGAATCATGGGAGGATTTCTGTAATCCTGTTGAAATCACTAAACACTGTTTTTGTTTTTTGCCATCTTAGGCTGAAGGAGGAAAAGATGAAGCTTCAGCAGAATTTGATTGTCCAGTTTTTGCTAAAACAAGGACAGGTGGAATTGGATAGTACTCAGATCCCAGAGTACAGTGATGCTGTTCTCATTGATAGGAGCATTGTTGAGGAACTGAATCGCACTGTTGCGGTAATTTACATTATCTAGAGGATATTTAAGCTTCCTAAACAAATGTATTGTCCTTCAGGGGCTCAGCTTTTTCTCCAGTCTGGCATCTAGTTTCAATTCATTACAACACACCAGCAGGCTCAATTGTAATCTAGAAGCTATTAAGCATTCTCTAATGTCTCTTCTCACGATGTAGAGATTGCAGTGCAGACTGCTTTCTTGATGTTTGATCAATACAGTTCAGGTCAATGAAATGGTGACAGTCTTTAGACACACCATCACTTACACATACATTGTAACTAGAAAATGCTAATATCATGGGCACCAGTCCAAAAATTCCCTTGAGGCAAACTTACTGCCATGTTAAGAAGCATTCAAATAGTGGTTCACATTAAATTTAAAAATTCATAGTTTCTTATGTAAGGTGAAATTGGTGATGATACTTAAAACAGTTTTTCATACCCTCATGAAATGTTCTTTTTTAAGGCATTCTACCTGTACAAAAATTGTCTTTTACTGATACTGCACAAAGCCTTCAGTAACATATGCAAAATACCTTAAACAGAGCAAGCTTGTATTTTGTACACCTAAAATACCTTTCCATTGTTATGTAAGATAGATAGATGGAGGGAGAGCTTAGTTGTCATTTTCTTCATCTATTTCTGTGATCTAAAGCTGTGACACAGAGCATAAAACAGAACGAACTTCCTTAAAAGATAACCATCTGGAGTAAAGTCTGGCAAGAGGCATGCAGTATAGCATGTTTAATTGACTAAAATTATGACTTTGGAAACTTGCCCATCTTGTTGCAAACAATTATTCCATAATCTGTTAAGTGTGTTAATTAAGATTGATCTATTTTTTTAGGCTCAAGGAGAAAAAAAAATTACTGCCATGGTAGAATTTAAGGACTTCTCTAAAGGGATAATACAGCTGGAATGGGAACACAAGAAAATGAAAATGCAGATACAAGATCTGAAAGAGAAGGCTCGGGATATTGTAATCCTACCAATTTCAAAAGATTGCCAGCTAGTGAGTTGCTTTTTCTGATTTATATTTCAAATGCAGAAATTTATACTGCCTACACCTTTAAGAAAGATCATTTATATTTATACCTCATAAATCTCTTATTACCAGAGAAACATGATTCCTAATAGGTCAACAATTCAGCTTTCAAAGGGAAGTCTTACTCATGAGATTGAGCAGTGATGAAATTCTTTGGGATGTTAGAGTGTTAAATTAAGGCAAAATTAGTCCTAACTCTTAGTGTTTCAAAATTGGCGTTGAATAAGGAATCAGAATTTTGCAGCCACAAGGAACAGATCTCTTAAATCGAACAGTCCTTTTTAAGTGGAAGCCTGAGGTGCCCCCAGCTGCTATCGCACAGACATTTTTTAACTTTGCCCTGCTTGGGGCCTGAGCGTTCCTGCGGAAGCCTCAGCGGGTCCCACCCTCTCGCTGCCATTCGCTGGCCCAGCAGCAGAGCAGGGAGCTGTGCCCTGCCCGGCAGGCAGGAGGGGCAGCCACCAGCATGTCAGCACCTACACATCTTCCAACAAGCCCAGCTGGCAGGCCAGGAGAAAGAGGTAAAGGTTGTGGGACACGGCCAAGGATACCACTGGGAGAAGAAAGGAGGAAGACGAAAAGTTGTAGGGAAAGCCTGGGGGTATTGCAGTATGGGATGTTGAAAACTGTAGGGAAATCCTACAGTCATATGCTGATGATGTGGGTGGCATAAAGGTTTGGAGTAAGGGATGTTGAAGGATGGGTAGGCTGAAGATACAGCAGTGGGGACAGCTATAAAGCACAGAGGAAAAGGAAAGTGTTGGACAGCAGGTAAGGATATTGCCATTCAATCAAAGGATTAGAAGAAAATTCAAAACATATGTTTTGCCTAATCTTCATTTGTATTGCTGCTCTACAAAATGCTTGTTCTGAATCACAGCCACAGGACTTTCATGACTAACGCCAATCACCAGAACAGCTTTCCAAAGAGGTGTTATTTTAGTGCATGGAAGAATTCTTGTGGTGAATTTATCACCAGTGTTGCCATTAGCTCCATTCAGTAAACTGATGAGCAGAGCTCTTGCCCTTCAGAGTTGAACTGCCCATAGTAAAGGCATTTACCAGTTTAATCAGAATTTGAATGCCCTGAGGGAATTGCCTTAGGTCACTTTTGGATTAGAAATATGGAGTTAGTGGGAAAGACAAGGTAACAGATGCCCCAACAACAGGAATGGAAAGAAAGATGGCTTATAAAAATGTGTGTGAGCAAGGACTTGAGACCATTTGGAATGAGGGCTGTTAATGAAGCAGTGAGTGAAAGAAGTTTAATCCTGTAGGCAAGGAGCCTCTTCTGGGCCTTTCCTGTTTCTCCTCCTGTAACTAGAACAGTCCACAGGATTCTCCCTGTCACTTTGGTGGGACAGTACTCTGGAAGGATGAATCTACATCTACAGAAACCTGTCTACTGGCTGTTAAAGATCCATAAAACATTATGGGGTTTACCATTTGTCATTTGATAAAGAGGTATTTTAGTATCAGTGTGCTCAAGCAAAAAAAGCAATAAATTCACTGATATGTCAGCTGCTATGCAAATAGAACAATAACAGAAGTAAAAATGATTAGGAAGCCACTAGACAGAAAATAATAAATTTCCTCTGTAGCCTAAAGACAGACTGTCTTAGGCCTCCAGCTATGTTAGCTTAGATTACAAGCAAAAGCATAGCTTGGGCTTTTTGACAGCCTCAGCGAACTTGTTTGGCCCTTGTTTCCATTACAAATATATAATAGATAACATCCTTTTTAACAGCTGCACAGTCTAGTACTCCCACAGCATCCAAGCATATCCTTACAAGGTCCATTTATGATCACTAGTAAGCTTTACCACTGCAGAATTCCAGTGTTTTGAGTTCCACATAGTATGATGTTCTTCATAGAAGGGTGGAATTGTTGTGAATTACCAGGCATAAGATCATTTCTTTCTGGTTTTACTTTTTCAGTTCCTAACTGTGCATAACTACGACACCCACATTGCTCAGCACCTAGCAGGGATGGAGCAGAGCCTCAGCGTCATGGATAAGGTAAATCCAAGGGAACCACCACATCTGAGAGACACATAGATATATAGATATAAATATAGATATATCATGTATTTGTCCATCTGGCTTTCAATAGTTTCCTCAGCTTGAGCTGTGCTGTCTACAGCAGCAGCTCTCTAGTGTTTGGAAGCAGTCATCACACGTGGATTGCTGCAGAGATGAAGCCTGTCTTCTTGCTCTGTTACTAGAATTAAATACTTTCCTACCCTGAACATCTGAATGCAGATGTGCTAATCATTTCTTACACAGCACTGCCTATAAAAGTCACTCCTCCATTTCTAATGAAGCATTCTTTCCATCTTCAGTGTTTAATGTTTCTCTCCAGGAGCACCAGCCTGTTCAAAGTATCCTTCCCCTTTGTGTTCAAAATAAGAGACACAACAATCTGATTTGCTGGCTACTTCATGTATTTCATCATTCAAATTATGACTGTCTTTTTTTTAAAGTGATTTCACTGAATTTTCTCCAAGTTGTGCTAGTTGGCATCAGCTTCCTCTTCGAGCTTTAGTATTTATCTTGTCCCTTTACAGCCCATCCATCAGCTTCAGCAGCTTAGAGCATGTCCTTAACTCACTGATTCCAGTGACTTCCTTTTCTCCCTTTGCCTTTCAAGTTTTATCTTTAATATCTCTTTCTTCCTGACCTATACCTCTTTATTCCTTGGCTGCTCCTTAAATTAGAACTCCATTAACTGAGAAACCATGTGTGAAAGACACTTTCCAAAGTAAATCTTATCATGTGCTACTAGTCAATTCAACATACATTAGAGTTTATCAAGGTGTGACACAGTGCTTAAAATTGTAATTTTTTTTAATTATAAATTTGTCTGAACAGTTTTTGTATGACCTCATATATTTGCTTTATTCATCTCAAAATGGACAGTTGCACAAGAAGAATGTGAAAAACCACCAGAAAAAAGTCAGAGAGCTGAAGAAGTGCATCCGTCTGAAAGAGCAGGAGAACTACGAACTCGGCCTGCAGCTGAAGGAAATGCTTGTCTCTGTGTCAGAAAGGATGCACATCTTCGAGGCAGCTGGTGAGTCCAGTGAGGCACTTAAGGCACAAGCAAAGAACATTCAGAAAATAACTGCAAGGCTGGACAGTGCTGTTCTCCACCATCAGCTGAGGGACAAGGAATGCCTGTCTGTTATGTATTTACACAATGAGCAGAGTCCTTCCTGCCAAAACCTACCATGGTTACTGAAGAGTTACCTGGAGACTCTTGTGGCTCTGGTAACCAAAGCTAGCTGAATTCCTGGAAATGTTCAAGTCAAAATATTACAGTCAATAATGACTTCATTAGGCAAATGATTTCATTTTTTTCTAAGAGCTGTTCAATGGGCTTCTTTCCACCCTTCCAAGAGAACAGAGAAAGTAATGTGTACCTAAGAGTAGTATTCACTATTAGCAAAACTTACAGAGATCTTTCCACTAGTGGAAAACAGTCACAGATTTGCAACACGGTGGATACTTGCTAGAAGCTAAAGAAAGCATGCCCAGTGCCTTTTAGAAATACTTTGCTTTATTCAGTACTATAAAGGCTCTTAAGCCCAACTGTGAGCCTTTTTTAAAATGCTTGCCTATTTATACAGAAATTGGAATAACCCCAGGACAGGTCCCATGTGGACTACATCCCCTATGAGCACAGGCTAACACTAACACTTTGTTTTCTGCAGACACACGGGATATTTCTGAAAAGATCACAAGGCAGCGTTACCGAGAGATTGTGAAGCAGAAATATCTACGGAACCTTATAAGGGAACAGGAAAAACAGCTTGCAGTTCTTCAGTCAGAACTTGAAAGTTGGAATCCAAGAACACTCCATATTATTTAAAAATCAGAGATTAATAATAGATTAATAATAACATGGTCTTATCTAAGGGAAAAGAGTTTTGACAGCTGATTCTTCTCCCTGAACTTTTCTTTCCACAAATTGTTTCTTCTGTAATTCCTTTAAATAACTTCCATTTGAAAGATGCATAGTTGTCTGATTTGTATTTTTTACACCTGATCTTAACCCCGTTATATTTCAGTTGATGAGATTTATTTCTACTGGTTTTATTATATAAACCATATAGCTCATTATAGAAAACAGCCATGTATGCAAGCTGGCCCCATCCCAAAGACAGCTGTGCCTTATTGTGGTATAATCACCCACAGCCAGCAGGAACTGTGGCTGCTGCCATGGGCAGAATCACAGGAAAACCAGGTTTGGAAGCATCTGGCCTCCTGAAATAGTTGCTGGCATCTTCCACCCATTTACACTGTGGTGCAATGTATTTTCCTGCCAGCTCCTTCCACGACAGCTAAGAAAAATAAAGAACCCATGATAAAGTTAACTACTGCTGGAGCCTGATCTACCTTCTCGGGCATTCCCCCTGCTTTTTATTTCTCTGCTCCATGGTGTGGGTCAATCCTCCTCCTTTCATAAAAGTCACATGACATTTTAACCCATTTCATTGTGAGAGCAACAACAGCTTTGATATCTTAGCTTAAAATTCTACTATGTCAGTTGTGATCCTGTACATGTTTTTTGCTTTGCCATCTCTAATTGGGATTTGTAAGGATTCTAATTACATTTCACTAGAAGACCTTTTGTCTTCTGCTGAAAAAGAAGCAGCATCATTCCAACTTCAGGGAAGATAACTGTCTTCTTCACCAGGCACCATCATCTTTTTGCACATGCCTAAAAAGGCACAGAAACAGTGCTTTAATACTCAAAATGTGATTTGCAATAAAGGCTGTTCTGCATTAATTCTTCCTGGACAGCAAGAGTCAGTATTCTTAAGAGCAAATTGTAGGTACAGGCTGAAGTCTAATGAGCCTTACCAATGGTTAAAAGGTTCTGTATGATCTTTGATTTTCTTTCTCTTGAGCTGTCTAAGAAATTACTCCCTTATAAAGGTAACAGGATATAGCACCTGCAAACAAAAAAGGTAGGGTATAACCAGTAAGAAAACAAGAGTCCTAGCAGGGAGAGTTGTATAGTCATTAAGATTTATGTATTGTTACACTTGAGAAGCAGTGATTTTAGGGCAAATAAAAAACAAAAGGTACCATAATGAAAAAAAGCAATTTCAAGTTAAATAAAAACAACTTTCAAAAAAGGCATTTGTTGGAGAATAAATGGAATTGTAAAGATTTATTCAGCTTTATGATGCTGTATTTGAAGCAATCCCATTAAACAAGGCCTTGTTTTTCTTATTTATTTGAAGAGAGAAAACACCTTGGCTCTAGATGTAGTAGAATAGAAAGCTGGTTTCAATTTTCTTGCCTTCCCTTCTATTACCTCAGGCTGTGGCAGAATGCTTATGAGACAGCAGCTCTGCAGAGACTGTCTGGACCAGAACCTGAAAGCAACTGCATTATGACATGTTTTCCTCAGTAGGAGTTAAAGCTAGTGAAAACATCTTATCTCAGCTCTGGAATATTACCATCATGAAAATCAGTTATCTTCACTTAACTCACAAAATGCTGTCATTAGCACCAGGAAGACATGTAAAATGGGTGTATCTATAAACAAACTGCACTCATCCCCATCTGAACATAAACAGAATTGACAATTTGAGTTATTTGAATACAAGTAACCATGCAGAGACTAATAAAAAAATTGACTTCTTTCTACCTGTTAAACGATGACTTTATTTTTATTAAATAAAAATTCACTGACCAAGTCATTAAGCCAGATTCTCCAAAACATCACCAGTTTGATTTCTTTTCCATTAAGTAATGCCTTTTACAGTGCCTACTGTATGTATGCACACAGCTTTACAAGTATCTCTGGAGAAAACCTCCTAACCTCAAAGCATAAAGTCCATTGTCTGACCAACACTTCTGACACAATCAGAATTTATTCAGTCTTTTCTGCTTTTGTGTTGGTGCAAAGAAAGCTCTGCAGCTGTAGATTATGCATCTACAAAATCTTCTTCTGTTCTGCTGTAGTGCAGTAACTGGTCTTCTAACCCAAAAGTGTCGATGAGCTGAGTGAGACTCACTTTCTTGCCATCTGCAGAAAAGGCCGATTGCAGCTCATACAGCATCAGCTGGGTGCTACTCCTCCACTTCACTATCAAAGCCTGCAGCTCAGACAGGTTGTTCTGAAATTGGGACAGACAGAAAAAGAGTATTCACCTGCTGACAGCAGATATTCTTACAAAATGCCTTAAACTGAGACAATACACAAGCACCACAGTAAACACCAGTGAGTACTGCCTCACCTTGGATCGATACATCTTCACCATTTTGAGCCTACGAAGCAGCTCTTCCTTCTCCTGCACTTGTTTCTCTAGCTTTACTTTCTCTTCAAGGGACTGTTGCTGACCAAGATCAATCTGTAGCACATCCAAATTCTCTGCTGATCCACAGGGATCACTCTCCTGTGAGGGACTTTTGAAACATGTATGTCCAGTGCCATTTCCTTCCAGGTTTTCAGAACCATCTTGTAACCTGGAACAGTCTGCACTTGTCTCTGGCAAGCATTCAGTGGCAGCACCAGCAGTGTCTTTTTCTTCAGTGTCTATTTTGAGCCGCTTTGCCACTGTAAAATTGGCATTAAATGAACGTCTTGTTTTCCTTAATCGTTCCCTCAGAGCTGCACTCATTTGCTGAAAAAACAAAATCAATAAACTCAGAAAACCCAGGCGGTCAGAATATTCTTAAATTTCCATCAAATCTCAAATAACTGTTTAGCAATCATTATTATTTACATAGAATGTGTAATATATTTAACTATCATTGTAAAGCCAGACTTCCTAATTCTCTGTATAGCCTTCACAAACTTGAACAAAGTCAACTTCTTCCTCTCACATGTATTTGCACACACAGCTGCAAGATCTGGAAAGGTGTAGCTCCATATTTTCTTAGACAAAATCCTGTATTCTACTGAGGCAAACTTACTCATCTAGTGTTTGTGTAAAAGAAATATAGAATAAAATTAGCCAAGTTGAAATATGCTATCAATTTCCCCTCTAGTTTAATGGAGATAAGGGTTTAATGGAGGTATGTTCTGTATTCTAGAATATATTAGAAATACCTGTATGGTTTTGACCTGTTCATGCTTTGAGATACTTCACAACCATCTAAAAAGATTTTTTGTTCTTCAAAATAACTATTTTTTATAATCTGTGTCTAACATTTTTATTTATAAAAATGCACTAAAATACTGGAGTGAGGGATTAGTTATGGAATACTTTCAAACCAGGCCTGTCCTGCATAGATCTGGATGCTGAGTGTGACAGTATCACCATTTCACATCCCAGGATAAGACCAAAGCAGAGCTCAGCACTATGGAGAATATACAAACTGAAAGCATTGTACTTTGTTCCACTCAGGCAGAAGTCACAGAAAGTCATCCTGCATGCACAGCAACACAGAAAACCAGGATTTGAGAAAACTGAAGATGACAGGTTAAAAGAAAAAAGCAAAAAAATGCACCCCACACCCTATATAGTATTTAAATTTATTAGTATGACATTGGGTTATGTTGCTCCATCACTTTGTATTCACAGCAAGCATCTGCATTTTCACAGCAAAGTACCCCAGGTGCCTTCCTTACCTTCACAGCCTCCTAGCTAGAGGTGTAAGGTGCCTGTCTCTAGCCTTCCAGCAAGCAGCATCTCAGTGACTTCTGACTCCTGGATGATTTCACAAGCATTTCTGTTACTATGAACAATCATATTATTGGAAAAGTAAGACGTTTTCATACCTGTTTCCCTGAACTGGTCCCCTGTGCAGGTGGTGCCCCAGAATCCTTTGGAGTACTGCACAAAGATGGCAATTTATCCAGCACTGACTCTTCCATCTCAAGATGAATAGCTGTTTCTGTTAAATGACAGAATGAATTATGGTGTCATTGTCACCTGATTATAATGAGCCCTTGGTTGCAGAAATGAGTAAAAAGCTCTAATATTAAATTCTAAGGCTTATTTTCTAACTGGCATGTTCAAAAAGGACATCTGCATAAGTTACACAACTGTTTCATGTGCTAAGTAACATCTTGCTTTGCAAACAGCTTTTCTTTGAGAGGATGCATGACACTACTAACTGCCACAAAATCCTTTACTATCCATTTTATATATTATTATCTCCCTCACTCCTAAAGCTCTGTGGAGCCAGGATGGTTTTTGTTGTCCACAAATATAAACAATTAATCTTTTCTATAGAACAATATACTTGGGTATCCAGGTCTCTGAAAACAATCCAGTCTCATTTGATCCTTCTGGGGGTGCTGCTTAAAAAAGTAATTACTCATACAGGTGGAAGTTTTGATTAACAGGAAACATCCCAAGCTCACTCAGAAAGGCTCCTTAATTAAAATGGTTAAGTCACACCTCCCAGCACGAACCAACTTCAAATCAATTTGGCAATGCTTAATTTCATTTAGCAATTGTGAACCACCTACTAATGACCAGAATGCAGCTGGAAAATCAACAGCTATACCTCCACTCACCTGCAAATTGCAATTACAAGTTTTGAAACAGAAGCCTCTCAAGAATAAAATCCTGCAAACCAAAACTAGGCAACAGAGGGCCGGCACAAGGGGCTGCCTCTTCACAGGTGAAAACCGCCAAAGCTTCAGTATGCCAGAACCTTAATAGCCCAGCAACCCTGGTCTTCCTGGCTTGATACCAAAGGATGGAGGTCCTCATTTATCTTAGAAGTCAACATTCCTCCCCAGCTGTTCAAAATTGAACATATGGTACTTGATTTAAAAAAAACCACAGACCTTAGCAAAGAGTCTAGTTAATTGGGTATTTTAGCAATCTATCAATTAAACAGGAAGCCCACAGCATCCATTAAATATAATAGAGGTTTAATACTATTATTTATTTTTCTAAGGAAGAGCCTAGAAAAAGCAACATCATTCTTATGCACACTGTATATCACAAATATGTTGTAAGTCTTTCCAAGGAGCAAAATTATTTTAAGCCTAAGAGATAGCTTTAAAAACCCAAGCAATCCTATGATTCTCTGCAAATTCGTCTTTAAATGACCATAACTAATACTTTTTCCACTAGTTTGCTAATGCTGTTACTTGGCAGCATATTCACACACATCTCCTGCACTCTTAAAATCCTTTTCCTGTATCTTCGGCTAAGAATCCTTGGCATTCTCAACCAGTAATGCTGTTCACCACACAAAAAATTCTGTCCGGCAAGAAAATTTGAGTTAGAAGGGGAAAAGACAATTTTGCTTTTCAGTACTTACTTGACTTTTGCACTTTGAGTAGTCTGTAACTACGTCCTCTGTTTTCTTGCTTATAGCTACGTCATATAAAGGCACTCACTCCTTTTACTGTCTCAACAACAAAAGGCTCTATTAACACTCAATACTTTTAACACTCTATTAACACAATACTATTAACACTAAAGCTTTGCCTTGCTAGTTTTCCACCCGCAGAGAAGCAGGATGAACGCTGGGCAGACCATAGGCTCGGCCACAGACCTGTGAAGCTCGTGCTGAGGTGCTACACCCCAGAAACGCAGCCACAACACCGACCCGCAGGGCTGAGGAGCAAAGTGAGGCCCCTGGGGGAGGACAAACCCCAAAGGAGCCGGGAGAAAGAGGAAAGAACCCGGCGGAACCGCCCTTCCGTCCCCCGCTCCCCTCAGCGCTTCAAGCTCCCGCTGCCGGGCAGGGGCGGCCCCGCGCGTGCGCACCGCGCGTGCCCGGGCGGCACGGGCTGTTTGCGCCTGCGCGCGGCGGGAGGCGCTGTGGGGCTGAGGGGCGGGCGCGGAGCCTTAGGGGGATTCCGGTCCCGGTCTCGGTCCCGCGAGTGGCAAACGCGGAGCGTCCCCTGGGGCCTCGTAGGCTTTCGTGTTGCATCTGGGCTTGCCAGGTGGTGCTGTGTCTCTTAGGCCAGCGTGGGCCCGCCACCCATGTTTGAGGTCTGGGCCGAGGTCAGATGTCACCTCACAAAATCAGTTAGGATGAAAAGATCATCGAATCCAACCTATGACCCAGCACCACCATGTCAACTAGACCATGGCACCAAATGCCATTGTTCAGTCTTAAACACTTCCAGGGGTGGTGACTCCAGGAGCTCCTTGGGCAGTCTGTTCCAATTCCACTTATCATTTCTGTGAAGAAATTTTTCCTAGTGACCAACCTAAACCTTCCCTGGCCTAGCTGAAGACGATAAGACAATGTCCCTGGAAGTGTCCCTGTGCCAAGGAGGGGGATTCTGGCTCAGCATGGATAGCACAATAGGCCCTTTTGTCACAGCCATGGAACTACAGCTCTCCACCTCAACCTGCAAAAGCCTTTATCCCAGGAACTGTCTCCTCACATAAGTGGAAAAAGCGTAACTGAGGGACTTACTGGGAGATGTGTGACCTGAGTAGCACTGTCATGGTTGTGGGAAAGAAGAGAAAATGAAGAAATTTGACTGGAGAAACAGGGAGATTGTGACCGTGACAAGGAGCAATCCCAGCTGTGGCTGCGCTGTGCAGTTCAGGGTTAGAGAGTTCCCTGAAACTCAAAGATGCTGCTGAAGCAAGAGTGATCTTCCATCTCTATCAGCTGCACACCTGGCTTGCCCATGTGGATTTACTTTTCTCAAAACTGATTTGTACAAAATGTTTTTCAGTTGTAACAGTCAGGACTGATAGGATGAGCTGAGGAAGCCATAGCAACGACAGCTCCCAGCCCTTAGGGATGGTGTCCCAGTGGTTCCTCCACACTGCCCACAGCCGAACAGCCCCGAGCTGTGCCTCGATGCCTCACGCAGCTGTGCAGAGAGCTGCACGTGGGGTACAGGCACCCACATGCCTGGATCATGCCCTTGGCTTGTGTGTCAGGACTGCATTAATTTCCTGCCTGGTTCGTCCTCACTGCTGCAAATGAGGACACTCTATTTTCTCTTCACCTTGTGTAAACCCTATGTCTATTGAGACCAGAGACAGTCTTGAGCTGAGAGGTGAGTAAGCATTGAGTGTTGTAGGTGTGATAACATGTTAGCAGTTGCTGAGGTTTTTACCATGAGTTTTCATAGATTCACACACTTCAAAGAGGATTTGACAGGGTTGATAGCACCCTTTTACTTACCTACAGTAAAGGGTATTAAAGCATTCAAAGCCCATCTGCAACAAGCTGGTTTGGGAAATCTGAGAACTTGAGGCCTCAAGGTTACACCTTGTATAAGATTTTATCTGTGGGTAAAATTGATTTAGAAAAAATCTCAGTAGCAAATGTGGGAATTTACCTTATGTGGTGTTGTACTATGGTTTGTAACCATGTACCAAAAAAACCCTGTTGAACAATACCCCACGTGTTGAGGCAGTTTGGAAGCATTTTTTAAATCTGCCTCTTTTTGGGGTTTGAGTTTGTTTTTTAGCCCTTTAATTTAGTGTCATAAATATTTTAATTTTTAAATATGTTAAAAATAGACTCCTGGTTGCAACAGCAAAAGTGCTAATAGAACTTCTGCTGCAAATTTATAAAGAAGGCTGGATCTCAGATACTCTGGAGCTTTGTGATGGCATGTCTCCAAGTTCACAGTGTATTTCCTTCAATCTCAAGGATGGTCCCTACTTTAAATTACTCATGCTCTGTTGTACAGACATGTTAACAGATGAGTTGCACAAGAAAAACAGCAAGTTTGAGATTTTAGATCATTTGCCAGGTGAGATTCCAGTAAGATTTTACAGGAACATAACACATGAAGAAGTCATCCTGTGCATTATCATTGCCCTTAATTAGAGCAACGCCCGTGTGCCCCACCCCAAGTGAGATGACAGATTGTTTGGGACTGGGAATACAGAGCAATGGTGCCACATGTTGGGTGTGTGAGTTTAGTGTGCTACATCTAGAGTAGAGGAAAGGAAATATTGTCATCAGTATTCACTAGTGGGCAGTGACTCTAGGAAAAGGTCTTGTTCAGGTTGGTATTAAGTGTTTAGCTGTGTTTACTCCATTTACTTGTGAATTTACCTGGTGTTTACACAGTACTGCAAAAACATGGCTCACCCAACATTTGGCTGGAAGCCTCTGACAGAGCTGGCAACTGGAGTCTCATCAGGCACTATCCAGTATTTCTATTGCAGAAACATAATAGTGATGGATATTATGTTTTCTTCAATTGGCAAGCCAGATTCAGACTGAAACCTTCCTCTCAAAAACTGCTCATCTGTTTCCCTTGAGGAAAACAGATTATCCATGTGTCATTGATTCTGGCATGTTTATGGCCCTCTGCAGAGTGTTTCTCATGCTGTTCAGCTAAGATCATCGGTATGTGCACACAGTAGAACATTCATAGCAATACAGTGTTTATTAAGCACTGTAATGCTATTGTTTGATTTCTTTGATTTCTCTTGTGACAGAATAGTTTGGGGTAAGCAAAATAATTGAAAAAAGTGTAGGAAATTCTGCACTGGGCAATAAAATTATTGATCTCTATTTGCTGAACATACCACTTCCCGTCAGAGAAATTAGTTTCCCCAAGGAACCAAAAGGAAAATGTGCTCCTTGGTTTTATTTTCTTTGGTATTTTTGTGTTGACATTTTAGTGATCAGATTATTTTTTCTTCCAAGTGTACACCAGTCTGGCTGCACAGTTGAAAGATATTATCTATGTACCCTGTCAATTATCTTGTGGTACCAGAAGAGCACTGGGGCTGACACATCAGTGTTCTCAGGACAATGACATGTTTTAATTCCCCTATGGGCATCCTGTGTAGTAGCAAAGCCAAAATGGGAAGTAATAGTAAAGGATATTGGCTTTGAGTTTAGAAACTCCAGTTTGAGCTTTATGGGTCCTTCTCTTCCAGAGTGTCAGGGGCATCACAAGACTTCCATTTAGCATTTTGCTGGGCACAACAACCAGGCCTTTTCCCCCTAAACATTGCCACTGAGTATCTGGGATGTTAGTCAACACGTCTTAAGGCACATATGTGTTACCCCTTCTCTCATTTTCTGAAATCTGTTGATCTTGTTTAAAGCCAAGTGATGTATCCTGATGCACGAGGTACACTCTGCACTGTCTGCATATTCTCCCTTGCCTGGGGCAGGAGGGTGGGGTGCTTTTATGTGCCTAACCACCAACTGCTGCAGAGAGTTTTAAAACCCTACCTACTTCTGCATCAGCCTAGGGCTGTGGTTTTGCTGGCTGCAATTCACTTCTCTGAAAGATGTTCTGACTTGCTTATAGCCACGTAGATATACCAAGGGAAGGACTTTATAGACCAGCTGGAGTAAAACCAGTTTACTATAACAAAACTTGTCCTTGGGAGATGGATTCTGCTCTCATAATGGTGCAAATGGCCAGTAACTAAAAGTGAAGTCTCTAGAATGACATCAGCATAAGCTAAACCAAAAGTAAATTTTTTTGGTCTGCTTTACATCTGTGGCTTGCAATTCTTGAGGTACCTGTCTTGAAAAGAAAAACTGCCTGGATTTATTGTAGCTGAGGGGCACAGCAATTTGCCATTACAAAAGATAATGTAAGAGCCAGATGAGATGAGCAGTGTAGTTCTCACTGCTGCGTGTGTGAATAACCAAGTGGGTGAGGCACGGTGCTAATAAAAGGGGTCAGCATACGATTGTCTCTTATTTCTGTGCCTGTGGGATCTTCTCTGACATAACAAGTCAAAGATTACAGTGTGAAGTCTTTATGAGACTGTAGCAGACGAAGGAAACAATAAACAGACCTTCATTGTTCTTGTCTTTGCTGGAGAACTGGTTGATCATTATTTTAAGAAAATTCAAGCCTTTTAAATCTAAGCCCTTGCCCCAACTAGTCCCCAGTACAGCTTTTGCCATCTCTGATGGTCTGAGTACATTTTTGTGTTAAAAGTATTTTAATTGTAACAGAGCTTCAAGAGTTGTTTCATTTTCTCATATACCTGTTATAAGAGTTCACTCTGTGCTGTGTGCACATAACTCTTGGGTTGCTCACATTTATCTGTACGCTGGAATTGGTGAAGCTGAAAAAGTGAACGTGGTTTATTTGCAAGCGCAGACAAGCTGCTTTGAGCAGTTACCTGTAGTTTGGAGGCCTTCGTGGGACCCAGTGTATTAAACTGGTGTACCAAATAAGTCGTCCAGTGAGCATGTAAGCAGAGATGGAGACTTCTCCTGTTTCCTGAACTTCTGGTGGTTTCCCTGTTGCTCTGAGTGCAGACATGAGTGACCAGTGTTCGTCATCACCTCAGCAGCACCACTGGTTATTTTTTTGTTTTAGAATTACCATTCTACTGAGCACACCCTACCAAACTGCAGCATCAGCAGGCAAAGTTTAAAAATAAACTTCCTCCCTGGAAATTAATTAGATCGTTTACCTGAGGCTAGAGAAAGCCTTATAAAGTAAAATTTTAGGAGTCTTTTCCTGAGGATGAAATATTAAAATGCTCGTCGTGGCTGTTTTCCATCTCTTATACTGCTGAGAATGAAGTCATATCTAGAGGGCTGAGATTTCAATGTGGCAGTGTTATTGGGCACTACCACCACCTTATGTGGCAAATCAGGCTCACAAGTGAGTGAGAGCTGGCTTAAAGCTCTCCCCTGGTTTCCATACAGTTAATGACCAGTGTAACGTTTCAAGTGTGCATGATTGTTGTGAGATGGGGGATATGTCTGTCGAATATTTATGCAAACCAAATCACATGTCTAAGGACAGCTGCCTCAGAATTGTGAGGCTGGCAATTCACCAAAATTTGTGAGCAAGTATGAAACTGTCACTTCTTAAAGTAAAGGTTGAGGCAAATTCTTAAAATTCAAAAGATTTAAGATACTCAAAACCAATAGGAACTCAATAAATACTCTTTTATCATCCCTTCTCCCAAAATACTCAGCTAAAGGGAAGACAACATAATTGTCTTCAGTGCCATTTCCTTTAGCAAGTAAAATGGACAGTGAAGCTTCTTTGACTTCTGCCTTTTTCTTGAGTGAAATATGCTGTTTATGCTCGTCATGGCTTGTTAAAAAATAAATTTTTTATGACCTGTATTGCTTTTTAAAGCAATTTCAGTGCAAATTCAGTTCATATTCCTATCTGAAATAACTGTGTTTTAAGCCTTTTTCTCTACACAGAAGTGTACAGAAAGTATACAGAAATATACAGAAAGCTTTACTGATGAGTGTGTAATATTTTCTTACAACCTCTGGGGGTTCAAGTGACTACTGTCATATTATTTTTACTGTTGTTGTGTTGTCTTCCTGCGGAAAGGCAGCTTAGCCCTTGTGACATTTGAAGTCATTGAGAAAGTTCCTGCTGAACTGAAGGGAAGCAGAATCTGTTGTCCTGATGGAGCTTTAGTGGAAGCGTGGCATATGGAGTCAGCTAATGTTATTATTTCATGTGGTGCTGAGGATACTGGAATTGCAGCTGCCTCATGAGTGTGTTTCACACTGTGTGGGAAAGCCACCAGTCTCAACACATTAACACAACAGTATTTTGGGTGAAGAACATTTGTCTTAAGTGGAGTGCAGGAGCACTGAACTGGTGCTAAGTGAACCAAGCTAGGGAATGCCACCTGCTTTAACTGATGGGATGTTTTCCCTTCAGTATGCCAGGTAACTTCAAGTCTTTGTCCTGGTTGCAGTGACCTCCACCACACACTTCAACAGACACTGAACAAGCTCTCTTTGTCATCAGCCTCTTTGATGACAGCCATGCCATACCATATTACATGACACTCCTGAAATGAGAAATCTTGCAGTTCATTCACAGCTGAAAGAGTTATTCTGGTTTTGATGCTTTAAAGTTCAGTGCATTTTTTCCTTGAGTTAATTACAAGCATTTCATGGGTAACATATGCCAGAATAAGCAATTTCATCACTGTTAAATGCATGGTGGTAACTCAGCACATGGGTATGCACTGACAAGTTTTTTCTTGAAAGGCTCCTCAGGATTTAGATGGGCAGATAGATCACTCTTAATTTTTACATGGTGTACATCCTGCCTGTTCTTGAGACTGTGAAACTGGGCATGGATAGTCTTCAAGCTGTTCACATGATGTCTGGATAGGAAGTCTTATGTGGGATTCATTTTCCTAGGATCAACAGTGCACATATGGGTATACACTGCTTAATCATGTGTGACATGTGGGTGCAAAGATTAATCATGGATATCATCATCTCCTCCCTACAGTTTGCTCTGTTTGGTGACATGTTTCTTTTCCATCTCAGTGAGTAATTCTGGGTCAGACTTTTTTTCCTTAAAGCAGGATTCTAACTATGTAAAATCAAGCCTAGAAGCTGTGAAACTCTCTGGCTTAACACTTCCTAGTCCTAAGGTTTTCTCCCAAATACCACTACAATGCAAGAGCTACTTCTGCTTTACCTAACCAGTTAATGTGCCTGGCTGTAACTGCTGATTTTCAAAAGATCTGTTTAACAACACAGCAGGAAAAACAAAGCAGAAACAAACAAAAAAAGGGCAATAGATAGAGCTAAGAAAGTACAATGAGAGGAGTGTAGGGGGATAGAATATAAAAAAATAAAGATAGTGTAGAAACTAATCTTTCCCCTAAGGAGTTGCAGCTGGGCCAATTATCAAAGATCAGGAACAGGCCTGACTTTAATGGGCCATAGCTGTAACTAATGAGAAGAAGAGTGCTATAAAAGAGTGGGTTTGGGTGGTCAAGAAGGGAACTGGAGTCAGTTGGCTGCTTTATGAAGACTAAAGAGTTGGTGCTCTGAGGAGCTACCTACAAGAACCACCAAGAAGCTATGAAACCTTTGTGATAAGGGGATAACAGTATGGAACCCCTGCAATAATATAACAACAGAGAAGGATCTCTTCCCCAGAGAGACTGTTTGTGCCAGTATCTGTTACTGAAAGGTCTTGGTGTTTTACCTTCTCAAGGAGTTTCAGGCTCCATTTAGTACAAATAAATAGTGCTCCTTACCTATATCCAGCTTCTCAGATAAACATGGGTATATCTTGCAGGCAAGAAGTATAAATACATCTCAAAAGCCAACACTGAGAGAGATGCTGCAATCTTATGCTGTCAGAGTCGCTGCGTAGCACTGCCAGGAAAACTGCAAATGAAGAAATTACCCTTTCTGCTCAGTGCTGCAGCCAGATCTTCATCAGCTCTGCCAGCCTCTTTATTCTAGATTTTTCACAGTCAAACCTGCAGTCTGATTTTGATGCCAGCCAGCCTGAAGTACAGTGCTCTGAAGAGTCCACCAAGCAGTGGAGAGGCTGAAAGAACCTCAAGAAGCTAAATAATCAATAAGTTTTCCTTTTAATCTAAGTTCTAGTCCACCAAAGATTGATTGCCATGCATGTTGCCAAGCCTCAGGAGCAGGCCAGAGGGGTGAAGTCATTCAGTGATGCACTTTTATAATTTGGGTGTGTTACCAAGAGAATGGGAGCAATACCAGTGAGGAAGAACATGATAAAAAAGATGTGGCTCATACATATTCCTTACAAAGAAGTATTTACTTTTTAAGGTAAACCTACGTGCAAGAACCATCCCCACAGATACGATGGAGAAGTTGCAATGATTTACCATCCAAATGTGGAGGATCAAACCTCGCACTCTTGAGGTTACCATGACAAACTCTATTGCAGCTGTTAATTATTGCCGCATTTAGTTTTTTAAACAGCAAAACCACATGGGCCATTTTCATCTTTAGCTTAGATGATGATTTTATATCAACAACTAATTTCATTAATTAATTTGTAAGAATTTTGTTCACCTGCATAATTTGGGCAGAAGAAGGGTAAGTAAAGGGAGGTAAGATTGAATGCTCAAGTGCTTTTTTTTTTTGTGGGAAGCAGCTGTGTAGGAGATTCAGCCTTCTTCAGTGTTTTGGTCTGTTAAAGCCATTGCTAGAATTAATGCAGCTGTACTCCACTATTCCCTTCACAATTATGTCCCACAGCCATGTTCAAACTGTGCTGTAGGTAATTAAACTGTGACTTCATCAGCTTAGGTGGAGGAATCCCAAGGGGTGGTTACCAGATCAGGAAGGTTTTCATGAAAAGATGGGTGTGTGTTCAGAGTATCTTTAGAATATATTCCACAAAGGAATGTTAAGTGTATTTTTCCACTGATTTTACAAAATGGAGATCCTAAGTAAAGTATTAAAAAATGTGTTGAAGGGACACTCTTAGTACATTCTTCCTAATTCTTTAAAATACTGTTTGCATTTGTCCCTGACAGTTCCTGAATACTTGACACAGACATATTCTATGAATATTGCACATTCACACAATGCACAACAAGCAGTTTTGTTGTGTTGGATCATACATTTGCTTATTGCTAAGTTGTTTTTGTGTTGGGAACTGTAGATTTTTTATCATGCACTTGACTTCTATTGCTTCTAGATGCTGGTCTTTTTTTACCTGTTTGTTGTTCATTCATTGTGCAAACACTATGCATTAGTTTTAGGAAAAGCTGAAGGATTCTGCTGACACTGGAAATAGCTACAGTTAAGTAAACAGAACAGAAGTAGGAGCGTGTAATTCTAATAGCCCCTTTAACACCAGCCCAGCCATGGTTCACTGCCCTCCCACCTGTGAGCTAATTGCTCTTGACTCTGGCAGTTGCCTAGTCTCTGTTTCCATTCCATCTTATTCCCACTTGGTCTCTGTCTGCCTGAGTTTTCATTATAATATTTTATGCACATGTATTGGCTTGTTGATTTCTTTATGTTTTGCTTGATTGCATACACTTGGCATGTGTCAGCTGCCACAGATGCTGTTCTGCTACATTTTGGGTACTCAGATGGAGGGGATTGAACCTCTTCATGGATGAGGATATGTGTGTGTATCAGTGTCTCACTGTGCAATAGGTATTGGGCATGGCTGTTTATTAGCAAATGAATTTGGTTCCAGACATTTTAAGAACACCAGTGTCCAATACACACTGTTCATGCCTACCCTTTTAAGGAAATACCTTACAAAACTAGAAGTTAAGCACTGCCTGCTGGTCAGGTAGATAAGGTTCACAACAGTTTGGCACTGCTTGCTTGTCCTTCATTAGCAAAATAGGGTAGTTTTTACCTGCAGTTACAATTTTAGTCATTTGCAAAACTGCCAGATTTATCATCAAAACAGTAATTAACTGAAATGTCATGCAATTAAACCAGACCAGCATGTGTTTGACAGCCTTGGGCAACAGTAGAAATGAAGTCCCCAGCTCAGACCAGTACTTAAAAGGTGTGTAGCTTTAAGTACATGGGTACTCCCTGTGAAGGCTGGAGGTAGTTGGGAGGTCTGGGAAACTCAATGTTTGAGGAAAGCTGCAGGAACAGGAGAAGCTTGGTTTGGTGTTGAAAACTCTCATGGCATATGTGACAACAGCATTCAAATACATAAAAGGTGACAGCAAGAAAGGAGATGAGTTACACTGAAAAGGGAAGAAAGGAAGTGATTGTTGGCTAAGATACTTGTTTGGAACTTCAAGACGTTTTCTAACAGCAAGTATGGGAGTTACAGAACAGATCACATCAGGAGGCTCTGAAACCTCATGGAAAGTTTTAAAAGTGTTTTAAATAAAAATTTGTAAGGAATAATTAATGTGGAGGTAAGCTTAGGACAGAGAGATGGATAAGAAACCTCATTGAAGGCCTTTTCAGCCCTAATTTCCACAGTTGTGTGATTTTAAATTGAAATTTCACATGTACCATCACAGTAAGTGTATAAGACTCTCACAGTGTTCTTCTTTGTAGGCTTAGACAAATGCTGTTCTGACTGAAGTGGGAACAGAGGATCAGTGCTCTTATTTGGCCTCGTCTTTCAAAATGAAATGGCTTCAGTGAAGTCAGTGTACTGAATTCCAAAAAATACAAGCTTATTGTAGGTTTTTGGAATTCAGTACTACAATACTTGTTAGTGAGGGTACTTCACTTCAGATCACCTCCTATACTGTGTTTTATCTATTAGTTTTATATTTCTGTTGTGCCTAACAGAATGATTTCTTAATATAAATCTTAATATTTGGAGAGGAGGTGTAAATATTTTGTTCTGAACTCTTTAATTTATGCTGAAAACTAAAAACACCTTTAGGTGTTGTAGTTACAAGGCCTTCAGCTGACATCTTTAATCATGGATGTTATTAAAGTAGAATCCAAAAAGCACCTTTGCAGGCACTGAGTAAGGAAAGCAGCCACCATACCATGCATCTGGCAACCCTGTGATAACAATAAAAATACCCAAAAGGCTCCATGCCAGCAGGAATGTCTGAAATACACAACATATGGAGTGAGGATGAGCCCAGAATGCCTTGATTTTAATAAGAGAAAGCTGCGTGTTATCACAGGTCTCACAAGACAAATTTCTGATGGAAGCAAATTAATGAGAATCTGAATTGCTGTGAAATGAAAAGTTTGAGTAACAACTAAGTTTCCAGCCAGTCATCTTGCTGAGAAGAAGTGACAAACAACAGACCTGGCTTTTGGAAAAGGCAATACTTTAGTGCTTTGGATAAGAAACAGGATTTTTCAAGCAGAGACATGAATATAGAGATGGGCACAGTCAAAAGGTTCAGAGCCAAGTCAGAAAACCTGCCAGAAACTGGAAGCAGAGGCAACTTAAATAGCTTGGAAGCAAGTTTTGAGTGTTCACTTCCAAATGTTTTCCTCAGAACTATTTACAAAAAATAATCTGCTAGTCTGAAGTCAGTGATCAAGTCCTGGAAAGGAAAGCTTCCTTTTTCACCAGGGTTCTGCCCTTCCAGCTGAGCAGCTGGAACACAGTGCGTTTGCCATCATGCCATCTTTCATCCTTTTACTTTTGATTTTAAATACCTTCTTGGTACTGGAGAAAAGCTGGTTTGTAAAATGAGATCCTCTTACAGGTGAAGTTGTATGAAGGAGTGATAGAACCACTGCTGTCCCTGACTGGGGAGAGCAAGGAGTGAAAGAGTTGCTTGCAGTTTGGGAACCAGATTATGTAGAGGCTTTTCCAGTAAAGCCAGCTGCTGCTTATTGTATTTTCTCTGAATATTCCTTGTTTATGTGTTTGTTGCTTTGCTCATTGCAACTGAAATGGTAATACTTGTTTAGCAAAATGTAATACTTGTTTAGCAAAAATAGTGAGCTATTCCAGGAAAACCCCCATTGTGCATGGCAGAGTGACCCTCAGCCAGCTTGGGATCATCCAGAGAAATGAGTGAAAGAAGTCAGGAGGGAAAATGAAAAAGTGTTCCTGCCTAACTGCACAAAAATGAGTCTTGATGAAAAGAAAAAAGATCTCCATAGGCTCTGGCATATTGGAGAGCTGGTCCTACAGTTGTCATCTTAACATTGTCGTTTTAATCATGGCGAAGAGTGACTGCTCAGTTAAATGAATTGTGATTGATGCATCAACTTAGGATTGTCTGAGTTCCTACTACAGGTGAGCTAACTGTAAGACTGCCATGCATGAAAGAGCTGCATGATTTCTAAACAAATAATATTAGGTCTTACTATTGTTATGTTATTATTACTATTCTTTTTACTACTACTATACCAGCAGACTTGGACAGATATTTCAGAGACCGCATGGTCGAGAATATAAGGCTGTGAGATGACTTAATGATGGCATTCAAGTACCTGAAGGGAGCCCATAAGGGAGCTGGAGAGGGACTTATGACAAGTGCAGGTGGTGACAGGACAAGAGCTGAATGGCTTCAAACTGAAAGAGGGCAGGCTTAGATCAGATGTTAGGAAGAAATTCTTTCCTGTGAGGGTGTCGAAGCACTGGCACATGTTTCCTAGTGAAGCTGTGTATGCCCCATCCCTGGAAGTGTTCAAGGCCAGGTTGGATGGGGTTCTGAGCAGCCTGGTCTAGTGGGAAGGGTCTCTGCCTATGGCAGGGGGCTGGAACTAGAGGGTCTTTAGGGTCTCTTCCAACCCAAACCATTCTGTGATTCTAGGATTCTACCTCTGTTCTTACAAGGCAGAAGGAAATAATATGAGAGGGCTCACACTCATCTGTTCTCTTCTGGGTCAAAAATCTCCTCTTTGTTTATTCTTGAACACACATTTTTGGGTTGGAATTAGCATATCACTTGTGGTTTGTATGGCAAAGGTGTGTCTGGCTAGAGATTTGCTTGCAGAAGCATGATCTCTAATGAAAAGTGAGAAACTTGGAAAGTTTCCTATTCTGAGAGAATGGGAGCATAAACAAAATAACCATGAATGGTGCTGAAAACTGCTTTAAACCGACATGAGAAGAAAGCTGCAATCTAAGAGATTGTCCTAGATTAAAGAATAGTGAGAGATCGTAAAAAAATTGGAAAATACTTGTTAATGAGCTGTAAGGCATGACTTTTTGCTTCTGTAATATTGCTCAAATATTTATTCTTATTCTAACTATTGATAAATGGTGTGTCTCTAACTACATTGTGACTCCAGCCACAGTTTCCAGCTTTTACAATTGTCTGTTCTTAACTGACTCAGAGTCAAGGCAAAAGAGAAAGTGTGACGTCTGGCTTATTTTAACCCTTGTATCTGTTTTTTTTTTTTTTCAAATGGTTTCTGAAGAGAAGTATTGAGTCTGTGTTGTGACTGTTCTCTGTGGATCTGGTCTGTTCTTTTCTGTGGGGACATTTGTATGGTCAGGAATTCTGTGCCAGGGTCACGGATGTAGATGAGAAACTTGATCAAGATTGTTGAAGTGCTGTGTGTCAAAATAGAAGCAAGTCCACAAATGCTATAATTTTAACACAAGATACAGATGAAAGACACTGTGAAAGAGATAAATAACTACTATTTATAAAAATCCATATTTAACAGCAGAATTTGAGCAAGATAGACCTTGCACCTTTTGGCCAAGATCGTAAAAAAAAATCCTAGTGCAGAGAAAAAAAGGGTTCCAATTTCAGTCTGTGCCAGCTTCCTTATGAACAGAGCAAAGATCTGGGTTATCCCCAGCATAACCATCAGGGAGCAGGCAGCACACTGCAGACATTTTACTCTCTCCAAACTTTTTCAATCACCAATTGAAAAAAGAACACTGCTTTCTGCAAACATCATATAAAGGAGTCTCTTTGTAAACAACCAATTGACCCAACAAGTCAAGACAGAAGCATGTTCTGGTGAAGATACCTATAACTTCCCTATGGAAATACAGGCACAGTTGAAGTACTAAATTTGAAAAACTCACATGTCTCTGTTTCAATGTGAATTGAGATAACAGCTTCTCTCCTATGACCATAAAACCTAGGAATTAATAAATTCCCATAACTACTTGCTGAAAAGAGAAGATGAGGAAAATTTGTGGAAGTAGAAAGAGGACTGTTAGTATCTCTGTCTTGAGGAGGGTACTGAGAAATTCCTGAAGACCGGAAGAGGTAGAAGAGTGTTGGAAACATAATTTCGACAATGTAGGACAATGTTTCCACAGAAGGGACAACTGAATAAGTGACAGCTGCTGTCTCAATGAGATTGACTCATTTTTGCATTTTGAGAGAGAAGGGTCTTCAGCTTCAGTACTGACAACACATCCGAAGCTTCCAGCTGCCACGTGAGGTGTGCTCTGGAGAGCGATTTTACCCAGTCTCATGTCCCATCTTGTGCTTGCAGTCCTGCAGGAGATCAGCAGTCTTCTAGTCATGTGTATCGGATAATAATATTTTATGCCTCTGGAATGTATCCTCTAATAAAGGAGTGCCATTTAAATTGGGTCTTTGCAAGCCTGCACATGGCAGGTTGAGCCTGTGTGCCCCAGGAAAAGCAGGTGCAGCATGACAGCAGCCAAGAAGGATTCAAGTCTTTCTGAGGACCAGTTCAACAAATAAATAGCAGTAGAAACAGGAATAAAAGCAGTTTCGCACACTTTCTTACCATGAGCAATTATAACAAGTGCTATGTCACCTTTGGAACCAAAATATGGTCCAGATTGCTCTTTTATTGTGTGTTATTAATCCAGATCTAAACAAATGCGACAGGAACAAGCCCAATCCAGCTTTATGCTAATGGAAGCAAAGTTCTTGATTTAACACTGTTTTGCAATACTCAGATAAGCATATGTTTGGAAATTGATTTATGGTTGTGAAGAACCCAGGAGAAAAAAAGCTGGTGTGAGCTGAAATGCCCATCCCTAATTATAACACCAGTCTGTACTGTGATAAATTCCAGTCCATGATGAATCCATAATGATCAGTGGCAATAAACAGGGCTTACAGCAGAGCATGTTCCCTTAGAGGGAACGCCATAGTAGCCCAGCAGGGACTTTTCATTCTGTTGTTTACATTGGCAGTGAAAAGTGAGCACCACCCTGAAATGCTTGAGAGCCTAATCACAGGAAGTACCTTCCTAGCAAAGAAGAAGGATGATGTTGACGGAGCCCATCTCTGGACAGAAGTCTTATAGAACTCTGCAGCCTTCCATTCAAAGTCCGACTCAGGAAATTTGCTGAATGGCCTCAGTCTTTATTTTTCATGGGGGGTGGCCAAAACTTCTCAGGATATATAGAGGACATATGTTCTAACATGTTTGTACAGCCCCCCCCTTTTTTCCCTCCCTCAGAAACGTTGCACCTAAGCTTGACAATTTCCTCGAAAACCTCATTATTTTAAAGGAAGCATTTCATTAAAGCCCCTTCAGCTCAGGACAGACTGTCTTATCACAGGGTTGGAGAGAACAATGCAAAAATCACCAGTTTAAATCACTGTACAATACATGTTTGCATGTCCCAAGTGACTGTATTCACCATTGGGATTACCTTCTCTCGGTTCTCCACAAAAAATCAGAGTGTTTTGATTTCCATTTTGTTGTAGATTTCAGACTAAGGTTGCCGTTCAACTGTCCCTGCAGCAGCAGGCCTGGTGCTTTCTTCACTTATTCCCCAGCAGTGGTCCCAGGTGCTTGGCCAGGTTCCTTGCACTGGGTATGAGCTTTGGGCTTTAAGCACAATCTTGTGTTTCATTTCTTCTCAGTGCCCAGGTACTTCCAGGAGATATTCTTGTTCTATGCACAAACTCACCCAAGTGTCACAGCATCAGTGACACTTCTATTCTCAGAGATTCCTGGATTATGAATTAATCCTTGATCCAAAAATTACACTTTGAAATTTAGCAGGGAAAAGGACTTGCAGGACAGGAATGTCTGGGACTGGAAAAGGGGAAGGCAAAAGAAAACTGCTCTCAGAGACCCTTCAGGCACCATCCCCTGCATTTGCCTTCATGCTAACAAGAATCCATCTCTCTGTATAGGAGGTGAGTTGCTACAAACTGTAGCTTAGCCTGCCTGAAATTTTTCATCAGGATTTTTTTTGCCAGTGTGTGCCTTGAATTTTCTGTTAAGATTGCAGACAGAAATCATGCTTATTTGCCAACACCCATAATTTTCTGAGGCAGATCTCCAAGATAAGCAGAGCTTTTGTCCAGCTTTTGTCTCCAGCTTTTGTCCTGTATGCAGTTTGCACTGCAATTCTCCCTGTGTTGCTTTTTGTAAGGGTGCTTAAACTTGAAGGCTGTGGACTGGCACAGGTAGAACTGGTAGAATTATTTGTTTGAGATACTAATTGCTTGAAATTTCAATCATGGGTGTGCTGGTGAGCTGTTCACAAACCATACCTTATTTTCTTTGGAGCTGCCAGAAAGACGTTTTTTTAAATATTTTGTTTGGGTTTTGGTTTTTGGTTTTTTTTTTTCCCATGGTGACAGTTTTCTGTAAACAGCTTGCTTTGACTTTTCTCCACTGTGTGTATTGGCAGCACCACAGCCAGGTTATCTGGCACTGGTTGTGTCCCTTTGCTGTCTGCCTGAAATGTTTGATATTCAGATATTCAGTGATTCAAATGTGCTGTATCACAGCCCTGCAATGTGTGAGGTTAGCACACATAGATTTTGTCTAAAAGGCACTGGTGCTAAAACTGTTTTAAGGATTCACAGGTGGACTTTCAAACAGGCAGGAGTTCTCTAAAAGCCAGGGGACAGGAAATTATTTGATTCTGTGAATGCAACTTGCATAGTGTGGTAAGTAAAATAGTCAAGGACTGGTTCCTTTTGACCCAGCAGATTGGGCAGTGGGCTCATTGGGAATAAATACCAGCATCAAACAAGAGCCTCAGCCAGCTCATAGTGTGCTGCCATATGCAGCATGGGCTGCAGGCAGCTCTTACCTAGAGGACAAAGTGAAAGGGATTATTCATCATACCAGCACTGAGAAGGAGAAGAATCTTATGGATGCAAATGACTTCACTTAAACTTGCAGTGAAACCCCTCAGAGAGGCAGTGATCAGACTCGTCTGCCTCACAGCCCTGTTGCCTGGCAGATGCTGTGGTGTGCTGGACAGCTGGGGTAGCTCCCTTATTTCTATGGGGACAGTGGGGTGGGGTGTAGGGGGAGGGGGAGATAACAGCAGGTCACCTTTGCACACAGATCTGTTTACATCGCAGCCTTGATGCCATTAGAGGTGAGTCTGACATGGGTGATAAGCCTGGTTCTGCCAGCCAACTCCTGCTGTACAGCCTGACCTGTACTGAGATGTAAAATGTGCCCAAGCATTGATGTGCATAAAAAGCAGCATGGGGGACAAGGAGGCCTCTGAGAGGTGTGTTTTGTTTGGATCTGTCTGTCCCCAAAACTTACATTATCAGGAGCAGTCCCAGACACAAGACAATGCACATGTCCATCCCCTGTCCTTGGGCTGGGCTGCTTGCTAGTAACTCTTAGGCAATTGTATTGCAGAGCACCATGGCAGCACCAAGGCCCTGGTGTCTGTACAGTCTTGTCTCTGAGCAGAGGTACACAGCTGTCTACAGCTGCTGGAAAGACCCACTCCTCCTGTCTACATGGCGATAATAAGAGCAGCAAGCCCAAGTCTTCAGCAACTTCCTCCCAGTTACTGTGCCCCAGCAGAACAGTCCAGCCCCATCTCTCTGGGCCAGTACAATTCAGTTTGTCCTGCACTGTTGAGAAACTGTGTTCTATAATACTCCATAAAATGAAGGTATAACTTTATTATAAATATTGTTACTTATTGTTTGCACTGAGAAGCTATGTGGAATGCTATATAAGGCCAGAAAGAGAGAAGAAAGGCAGTCCTTAGCTGTACAATCTGTATTAATGAGTACTAACAGCCAAGACTCTTGATCACAGAAGTACCCTGAGACCTGAGAGATGGAGTTAGCAAAGTTTTTTTGCATCCTGACATTATTCACCTCCCTGCACCCCAGAAAAGATGATCAGTTCCCAACAAGACTTTTATTCATTCCTGAGGTTACTCACAGTGAGTTTCCCAAGTGATGTGCAAACCATGGACTCAGGGCATTGAGTCAAGGGGTGACTCAAGAGGCTCTGGTTGGTTCAGTGGCTGCCTTGTATAAAACCAAGGCATGGAGGGAACTACAGTTGCTATACAGAAATAGGTGTGGCTTCTTCTTCCTTGTGCAAACCATCCTTGTGTGGGCCTGCACTATTCCAATCAGCTTCTTGGCTGATTCACAAGTTGTGTAATTTATGTTCCAATCAAGACAGAATTATCAGACCAATGTGCACCTTATTCATTCCTCCACAGCTTCCTTTGAAGGTGAGAAGTTACCATAACTTGTCTGCTTCTAAACCATGAACGCACCTTAAGCTTTTAGAGAATGGCTATGACAAAACAAGCTGGTTCAGCTTTGAGAACCTTTATATTTGGACTTCCATTGCAGAGTAAGAAGTGATTCAGATGTGTTGTAGCACAGCCCAGCTCCAGGAGCAGTGACTGTGCAGAGCTCTGCCTCATCTTCTCAATTTTTTCAGTGCAAGCATCAGGTGTCATAAACTCTTGGAACATCTTTCACCAGGAAAATGGTGCAGTCTTCAACTGAGATTTGATGTCTCTTAGAGCCAGACCAAGGCATTGATGAAAGCTCAGTGTCTCTGCAGCTTCTTCTTGTGCTGGGAGCAGGAAAGACAGCAAACTCTGCAGCTGGTAGAACATTCCCAGGTACACCCAACAGGAATGTGTCTCTACCTCAGCAGACTTCTATGGCTTCTACAATCAAAATTGAGCAGGACAGATGGGGGATGGAATGATGGTGATTGTTACTCCAGAAGGAGCTCACAGTGCCTCCTCTGCTCTAACCACCAGTCCACACACCACTGTTAGTGCAGGAGTGGCAGCTGATGACCTGAAGCTGGGTTTGCTGTAATTCTTTGCACTCTGCCACTAGACACCTGGCTTACAGTGACTCTGAATATCTGAGGCAATCACTGACTTCAGTAAAAGCTGTGAACAGCTCAGGACCCCTCTAAATTATGTCATTGATGTTGACACTTGCTCAGTGGGGACCTGAGTGAACTAATCAATGTGTTTCAGCTGGCAGCACTCTCAACTCCATCTTGTCTTATATTGTCCTGTGAAATGTGAGGTCAGTTCTCAAGAGGCTCTCAAGATGTGATTTATTTTCAGTTTCCTTTTAAATCACCTTCGTGTTATACCCTACCTCCACCTTTAACTTTCCAGTGAGAAATTGGCCAAATGTGTCATGAAGAAATGCTCCCTAAGTATTTTGTTCTTAATGAACATGAAACCAGGATCCTTGTCACAACATTGCAGGGATGAAAACACTGTAATTTTCTGATTTTATCAAAATTGTGATGACTTCATTTTGTTTATACATAAAAAAAGACCGGGTAGATGGAGGTAATGAGGGAAATTTCTCCAATCCTGAGAACTTTGTCTGAAAATGTGAGGTCCTGTCTCTTGCTCCAGTGAAGTCTGTGTGCTATTCCAGTAAGTCTCCCTCATACTGATAGATTTTACAGAGCTAGAATATCCCAGTGCGTTCTGCGCTGTCTTTCCTTGAACAACATGTGTGTCTGAAGCACACACTGGATTGACTGAAAGTGAATGTAAGATGAGGTGAATGAGGTGCAGGTTTTAGGTGCAGTTGTTGACAAGAGGGACAGTTTTGTGTCATGCTCAAAGAGCATGAAGTTCAGAAAGCTAAAGCCACTTTTATCCATTTGGTCAAGGCTTAAAACCAAGTGCAGTTTGACCAGGTCTCAGGCTGAGTTCTACACCTCTTAATGACTTAATTACCACATGCAGCTTGTTTAGATAACTAAGTGTTCTTTGATTAGTGTTCCAAAAGCGCAGTAATAGATGCTTCCTGCATGCAGGGAAGAAATTATGCTGCGTAAATACCTGACTAAAGATAAATATAAATACAAGGTCTGGGATTTAGATTCACTGATAATTCTGAAGAGATCCTGATCCTCATCAAAAACACAGGGCATAGACTTTAGAGTGGAGTGCAGTGGTGTAGAGCAGCCATGTCCCTACACACCTTTGAAAATTTCCAATATGGAACTTAAAAGAATAGGGTACCATCTTAACAGTACAAGGCTACACCCTCTCAAAAGGTCTGGGCAAAAATCCCCATGAAGTGTTAACTTCTTTCCTATTCAGCAGGACAAATCTGTCAAAATCTGTAGGGTGGGAAAAGCCAAGGTGAATTCTGAGTCTTACAAAAAGCATGGGGCACTGAATGGCACTGTTATGTTCAGTAGGAGGGAAAATATTTACACAAGGTATAGTTAAGCTATAAAAATCTTTGCTGTAGGACACTGTACATATAAAATGTACAGATTCAAAAACTAATTGAACAAACTAATGGAAAACCATCTGTCAAAGAATGACTGCAGTGCTGTCAGGAAAAAATCTGCATATGCTTGTCCTGGTCAGCTGGTGTTCCCAGAGCTGTTACAATGAGCTGTGGTAAGAAAACAGGGCCCTGAGCTGGATGGAGGCTTGCTTTAACCCACCATCGCTGCCCTTCTGCTTCAGTTCCTATGCAGTGAGAAGTTTGCAGGTAGTATTCATGGAAGAAATTTTGTTTCTTACTTAATTTGGTGTATTTTTATTTATTAATATTGCTTCTTCTGAACAGAGATAAATATCTCTGTTAACACTTCAGATCCCTGACTTAAGTTGTTTTCAGCCAGTTTGTTATAGCTGGTAGTTCAGCCTGTTGTATTTGCAAGCAGTAAAATCTGTTTAAGATGCAGTGGCATCAGCTAGTGCTATGTAATTTCCTGCAAGAAAATTCCCAAACAGATCTCAGATCATGTATCAGAAAGTACTGCTATATGTGTCTACATTCCCTGGCATAAGTCTTTATACCTTTGGGATCTTAATAGTTAATCTACCTGAGCGAATAGGAAGGAGCATTTTTACTTTCAATAAAGTTTGATTCCTGGAGGCAGATCTTTTTTTCAGCGAGTGTCAGATAATTTGAAGGTTAGGGTGAGGCAGGAAACCACGACACGCCTTTGTTGGGACTTGTATAAGAGCACGGGAATAGAAAAGCAAAAGAAGGGCGAGAATAAAACAGGAGAAATAAAGAAGAGGTGAACATTTTTGGATGATCGCTCAGGTTCCACACACCTTTGGAAGGACATGATATAAAGTGCAGGTGGCAAATTTTTGGTAGAAAGGAAGCAGTTGAGGAGAAAAAAAAGATTTTCATTTCAGTAACCAAAGCACTCCAGGTAAGTTATATTACTAGGCAGAAAAAGGTATCCTTTATTTTCTGTCTTCCAGATTCCTTTAAGAACAAGGCTTACTTTTCAGGCAGGATAAAGCAGGTGTTACATTTTTCTATGGGGAATACAATATAAAAACAAGTTTGCTTAAGGGCTGGATCATTGTGGGTTTCTGTTTGTCAGTGAATACTACTCATTTGAAGTGAGTGTCCAGTGAAAGGAGTTTACCTGCTGGGAGAAATGAAATATGAAGCCAAGTTATGGGTACATTGTTAATGTGTTTTGTGAAACGACCGCAAAATCGATAAAGTTTAGCTGAATTTCTCTGTTACATAAGGGTACCAGCATGGTGAAATGCAGATCATCTGTTGGCTGTTTTTAAAAGTGAGTAGAGCTGGAATATGCTGGAGGAGTAATGATTGTAAATTGGAGCTTCAGATGTTGGATGCAGGGTGTAATATTAAGGAATAAATCTCTAGTCGTGAGAATGCCTAGAACTGCTTCTGAGTGAAAGTTTGTGTTGCCATGGACAAACTGCTTTGGCTCAAAGAAGTGAGTTTGTTATCAGCAGTGACTCATTGATCGTGTATTTTGTGCTGTATTTTTGTCATAAAAGATTATGAGGTGTTTTGGTCACAGTAAGTCAGAAGAGTGTGATTTGAGAATCAGTTTGAATCCTTTCTAGAGCAAGTCCAGCAGTTTGACCATAGTGGCATAAATAGATAGATTTACCTTTTCCTGTCTTTAGACTGACTTGAGTGACTTTAGAGAAGGTACTTTTCCATGACTAGTTGCTTCATGTGTGAAATGGTGGCAGCAGATCTGTCGAATTCTGCAAACATTTCTTTCATTAATACCAGATTGTTTGTCTCCTTTTCTGTGCCAGAGCCAAGAAGTTTGTGCAGATCAGAATGGCCTATTTCTTTTTGAGTAGCACAGTTAAGTAGAGATGGCAAAAGCATATTTTTGGAAGGAAAGGTGTCTGGCAGAGCAGAGTAAAGCCTGGGTAGTGCTGTTTTTTGTGCTCTGAGATGTGAGCACATATTGGTGTCAAAAAAGCTGGGACAGGCTGCAGGCAGGGCAAATTTAGTTCGTACAGCATGTCCAAGCTTTGGCTGGGCATCTAACCTGCTTCCCTGTCTTTCGCATCATTTCAACCTAGAAAATGAGCAGATTTGGAAGAATGATTTGGTTTATTCAATTCTGAATGTGTTGGTTTTGATAAAATGACTTGATGAAAGTAACAGCTTTTAGAGCAGAACAAGATCAGATTCCCAGTATGTGGGATCGGAAGAGATAAGGGGTCATTTTTTAACCAGTTCTTTTAGTTCCAGGCCAGTGGCAGCTGAAAGGTTTGGTTAAGAGGAAGGGGCACCTAAAAGACAAGTGATATGGTGGGAGGCATAGTCAGTGGTATCATTTGGAGACATCTGCTGTGTCAGAGTATTTATGATCAAAAGGTTCTGCTGACATTAAATATTATTAATCTCAGCACCTGCAGGTGCCTCTTTCTCCTAATGGAATGTCTCACAGCAGGAGCCTCTGGAGAGAGCAGAGAGCTAAAAGGTTGTGCTGTGAGTACAACGGCATTGTGAGATGAAAACTGGGAGATCATTTTGGAGGGATCAAAGTATCTGAAATATGCTTGCTTTTATTTTTCCACCAAAGGACACCTTTCCACTCCCCTTTGAAAGATATCAGTAATAAACTTTATTACCATTGCATACAATACCTAGATTCTAAAATGATAAGAGGGGATTCAATGTCCTGTCTCAGAACGGCTTTAGTGTCCTTGCCAGTGTTGCACTGCAGTGAAGTGGAACAGGGGATACAAGAGTTAGCCTGCATTGTCAGGCTTTTGTGGAAAGCACAGAACTGAGCTGGGCAGTTTTTAGTATCCTGCTTTCAATGCTGTACAGAGAAGAAGCAGCCTGCACAAGTGTGGCAATGCCACGCCTCTCCTGGTTCTGAGTGCCAATAATGGCTGCAAGTTCTCGGTTTCTGTGGGTACCACAAACACACTACAGCCCCTGGGTTATGTAGAAGGGGCCATAGTGTTGCTGTCTTACGTTCCTGCACTGTTTGAGTGACCCCACTTCACAAGTTGCTGCTTGTTGCTCCAAGATGACTGCAAGTGACTTCTCTGATTCAACAGCGCTGTTGCTGTGCCACAGACATAGCCCACAGCTATGCCTTTGTGACTGCAGATAGGAGCCTGGGAGATGAGTCAGGCCTGGCAGGTCATGGAAATGCAGTACAGTCAGTCTGCTGGCATCCATGTGCCAAGCACATATGCAAAGGTGCTGTATGCTGGGGCTGGACTGTGGCATGCATGACTCCAAAGATGGACTTTAACTTTTTTTTTTTTTTTTCATAATTGATATCACAGCAAGATATTTCCCTTTCTCAAGGAAGGGCGAAGATGCAGAAGATGCATTCACTCCATGGTGGTTCTAGCCTCTTCCAGCACCCATAACCAGCACCACCTCCCAATAGCAGAGAGAAGGTGGAGTTCTACAAAGCCGTAGGAAAGCAGTTTCCAAATACAATTTGTGCTCCTAGCCAAAATCATTGATAAAGCCAACAATGCTGACATCTAGACAGCAGCTTCCAGCATCTGGTTTTAGGGAGAGAGCTTGAAAGATGCTTCCACTGTTGATGCAGTAAGGAAGAGTTGCAGAGATAATGCCTTTTCCTGGAGTGAATGACCAGAAACCCTTCTGTTGCAGGGGACTGTTACCCTGCGGGAGGAGGAACTCTCCTAATGCATGTAGCTCAAGCCTTGAATGTGTGTTGGGATCAACACCCTGAAAATCCCTTGGAAATCCCTAATGTTAGGGATTGTAAGCATTGTTAAGCATTGTAAGGGTTGAACAGCATCCTGCTGCCACCAGGTTGTGTAAGGACTTGGATGTGGCCTCAGGTGCTCCACTTACAGAGCTGTTAGACAAGTTCAGGGTCAGCAGTGCAGAGTGAGGGCTGTGGGCACTGTGGTGTTCTCTGCAAGGTGCAGATGAGTCTCTCATGGGGGGCTGAAGTGGCTTGCCTGGCACTGTGCCTTCTCCACTCAAATTGTTCCTGTGCAGCTCTGGGAATAGCAGGAGCTGGTTAAGGACAGAATTAAGCTGAATGTTGGATATTCCTGCAGATTCTCTGCTGCATCTTGCCTTGTGTCAGTGTGTATGCCTGGGCAATACAAGTGTAACATCAAGAGGGCTGCAGTTTACAGAAGAGTAAAAGGAATCATGAAGATCAAACTCAAATTTAACAGAACTAGGGGACATGGTCTTGGGTTCTGCATCATGGTCTTGGGTTTAAAGCTGGGCTTTAAAACTTGGAAGGGATTTTGCCCAAAGTTTTTTTTAGACACAACCTCTAAAATGTGTTGGTTTTGGTACAGCTGGGCCTTCAGTTTAAAGGAAGAGACTTCAAATCCAGTGATAAGTTTTGGCCTATGGTGAGCTTGTGTGTAAATTGAAACCTCTTCCTTCTCATTGTTTGTGGCTGCACAAGATGAGATGTTATCTTAGTAAGACTAGGAGTGAGCAATTGTGTGATTCCTTCTGACAGAAATGTTTTCTCTTCTAGATGATGTCTCTTTTTCACAGTCATGTTTTTTGTGGTATTCCTGCCTTGGCAGACAGTCATACCTAGGGAAGAGATTATAATTTTGACTAGAGAGTGGTCCAAGTAATGAAAAAGAATGCACACAGCATTCACAGCATCAATTCCAGCACTGTGTAGACTGACCTGAGCTGGCATTAAAGTAGATTAGATTCCAAAGCCACAGACAGGGTCTCCAAACTGTTGCTGCACTACCTGTAAAACAAGGTAAAGAACTTCCTACTTTAAATGTCTTGCTGTCAAAAATAGCTAGTTCAAAAGTACCTCTGGTGTTTTTTCTGCTTTGCACTACTACTGCACTATTAATGCACTATTACTGTTAGCAGAGCAGCAGTATACCTGCTGAGGTTTTTCTGGCAGTACTGGCAGGGTGCAGGGAGCTTACTCCTGCAGCTTTGCCTGCTCAGTTAATCCTGCACTGTTGAGTCTTGCCCAGAACAGATGTGTGGGAGTAGTGTTTTGATCCACTGGTTTTCATCAAACCTTTATAAGGGCGCAGCTGGAGACCGTAATATAGTGTAGGCTGGTTATAAATCCAGGTCTAACCTCCATCACTGAGTGGATTTGCTTCAAGTGCCTCTATCTCACCTGTTGGCTTTACAGCCCTTCCTGGTGTTTCAGCTCTGCTGCCTTGTGCAGCATCCAGTGTTGTAGGTGGCAGTCCATCTGTAGTAATCACATGGCTCTGGAAGGGCTCTGTAAACTCACTGGCACAGACATCTTCCAGGCAGTCTAGTCCCCATCCAAAGTGAGCAAAGTGGTGGGATTTGTGGGGAGCTGTTGTCATTTCTTACTCTTCACAGAGCTCTGAGTGCAGTCCCTCTGTTTTCCTTGCAGGTGGCAATGATATGGATTCTGTAACAAAGAAAACGAGGCAAGATGGATCAGAAGTTACTGAAAGACGTAAGGAGGAAATTTTTAATTTTTATATCACACCCAAAAATCCCAGAAGTGAATGGCCATTTCTGTAAGGGATTAAATGCTGACCAGAGGTCCAGAACTAAATTCTGCTTCTGGCCCTGGAGTCTGTGTTGAAGTCAGAATAAGGAACAGAATGGGCCAAGATCAGACATTTAGAGATGTGTATCATGACCTGATTGTTTAACCAGATGATTGCCCTGTGGTAGCATTTCTAACCAGTAGTGCAGACATTGGGATGCTGCTCCTTCTTCTAGTATCAATGCCCTGGGTGGCCTAGAAATTGTCAGGTGGCTTTGTGTAAAACTGGTTAATTTTCTACTGACCTTATGAGAATTAACAAGTATGGGCTTTGCTGTTACAGCAATGGCTGTGGTTCAGAGGTGCCCAGAAATTTTACAGGGATCTCGTACAGAAAATAATCTTTCATGGCAGTAATGTTCTTATTCAGAGCTAGAAAGACCAGCAAAGAAACACAGCATTGTGTGATAATGAGCCTACAGCTACAGCCCTAGGCAGTGTTGTCTTAAGGGACTTTTATTTAAATGAGTCAATCTTCTTTGAACAAGTCATGCTTTTGCATGGAGAATAGGTAGAACATTGATCCAGTTTGGCTATATTAACATGCCATTAATTCTACACCTTTTCTTCCCTCAGTTATTACAGAGACTGTAACCACAAGACTGACATCCTTGCCACCCAGTAAGTAATTCTCAGTCATTGCATTGCTTCTGCTTGGTGTTCTGTGCTTCTCCATGCTATTTACTTGTCTGCATTATTTCCATTATTTCCATAAATCCCTGGTTGAAGCAGATCTCAGTGCATAAAGATCTGCACCCAAAGGAATGCAATTTTCAGAAATGCCTTTCTCCCAAAACACTTGTTACTGGAGAGGAGTAGTATTTGAGGACCTGTCTGGTTATTGTCAGAAACAAAACCACATTGTCTACTAAGGCTAGAAGACCAGACTCTGCAAAGATTTAAGTCCAGATATAGAGTGTCCAATAGTGATTGTCTGTTGGGAGCAAGGACCAAAAGTGATGAGTCTGCAGGTTCCACTGCTGGGGCTGCAGTGCATTAGTTCCCTGTCATCTTACCCAATCGGCAACAGCGAGTGAATCTTTTCAGTAATATCAAAGGTCACAGGACATTTCTACCTCTGCAGAGAAGTACAAGCTCCAAAGAGGGAAGAATCCTCCACACTCTTTATCCCACCATATCCTTAATTAGTTTCCTGCAGCTGAGTTGGCAAGGAATTGCATTATCATCTCATTTATGATGAGGGTTAACAGGAATATCCTTCAGTCTGTGTATGAAGCAAAACTTGACTACGAACCTGCTGGCTGTGGGGTGTGAATGCTTGTCTGCTCTGCCAAGACACTCCCCTGTACCTCTGGTCTCCCACCAGATATGAAGCTGTACTTGTAATTGAGTGTGTGGACAACTTTGGGTCCCTCTTGCCTTCTCTTGCAGTGTTCTTGCTCTTCCTATCTCCTGCCTGGAGAGCATGTCTCATTTTGTTCTCACCTCTTTCAGAAGGAGGGAGCAGCAGTGGGCTCAAAACATCCTCCCATACTGGAGGGAGTGGCGTGGAAAAGCGGTCGTACACCCATGGAAGCAGCTATGTGACCTCAAGTAAGGAAGGAAAGCATTGCCCAGTAGGAAACAGAGAGCAAAGGCAGCAGAAATGGGCTGAGGAGATTCAAGGCAGGGAAGTAGGGTGAGCCAGGGGTAAAGAAAACAGGAGATATGAAAGTAGAAGTGCCAAATGCATACATAAAGCAAAGATATTCCTTCCCTAAAACTGGGTTTAAGAATGGGCGAGTAAATGGCAAAATCCCATTTCCACAGGGAAAACTTAATTTCAGGAGAACAACAAAAAATGTCATTCCTACTGTTTTTAAGAAGTCATTCAGAAACTGAATTTCCCTTCTTTCAGTTTTTCCAAATCACAGTCTTTCTGACAATTTTTGTTCTAAAGACAGTTTTGATTAATCTTTTTGTTGATCTTGCTGAGGATAGAATATTATTAAAGAAATTCCTAAAAATGTTTGTGTGCCCATGGCTTTAGCACTTTGAACACTGCCAGATTTTCTGGATGTGCTAAATCATCGTGTACTGCCTGCTCTGTAAAACCATTTCTTTAACAGCATTCTTTGCACAGCTGTTAGATTGTCATAGCAAAGGCTTCTAAAGACTAAGATTCCTAGCCAGGTACATGGCACACTTCTCTGTCCCCAGAGGGGCTGACTGTACAACTCTCCTTATGGAAAACATTCTCTGTGCTCCAAGGGAGCTGACAAACCAAAGGGAGTGAAGTGCACTTTGGAAGCTCAAGGGGAGAGTTAGCCGTGTCAAAGAGATCTGACAGACACCTGCCTGCCAGTTCAAGGGCAGAGTGTGGAATCACTTTGTCTCAGGGCACAAGTGAAGTAACTCCACTGCAGATGTTAGTCTAATTGTCTGGACTGGCATCAGTGTGAGAACTGAATCCAGTCCTGCAAACTCAGAGGACCGTGCAGGATTACCATCTTCTTTTTTTCAGTATGTGGAAAAAGAGAAAATAACCTGAACTTCAGAGATACTGAGCTCTTGAAGTTTCAGAGAGCATTCTGCAGTCTCTTCTTCCCCATTTTCTTGCAGAATGCTTCTAACAGAGGCCTACTTGGCACAGTAGTTCTTTGTGCTGAATTAAACGGAAAAGTTACAGAACAAAACAGGTCCTTATAGAGGGAAAGTTGGCATGAAAATACTGTTGAGATCAAAAGGACACTTTTTGTAGGGATGGGTAAACAATCCCTTTGTGCTGCAGCCTGATCATACTCCAGCATTAGATTTTGTGCAAGAGTATGAACACAGGAATTATGGCTTGCCTTAGTTCTTTCTCCACAACCCTGATGTGAATTAGGAGGGAAATTGTTTCTTCTGTCTACATATAACAGCTACTAATAACGTCCAGACTGTCTTGGGCCTGACACACCTCAATCACTTCTCCAGAAAAGGGACTAAGTGGGAGTGTGGATAGCTGCTTTATGGGACTCGTCTCTGCTTTCCATTATCTCATAATCTTGGTGCATCCTTCAGCACTTTGAATTTGGTTTTAACAATCTCCCAGTTTTTGTAGCCTATGTCATGTAACACTTGAGTTAACAAATGAATCTATATCCTAACCAAAACTCAGCATCATCCAGAGCTAAATTTGTTCCTGCTCAGGGGAGATGGTTCTCTATTACCCTAGGCCAGAACCTGGTTTCATACAAATCATTGACAGGATTTGTTTTGAAATAAATACACAATTATACACAGTGATAACCAATACTCCTCTCTGCCCTGAATGCTGAGGACAACCAGAGTTACACCCTGATATTGTTCTTGTCCATCTCTTCTTGTGAAACACCAGTGCAAATTTGTCCAGCTCAGAACATAGTAACATAAAGCACCCAGGGCATCCAGAGTGTACTGCCAGGACTTATCTTCCATTTACTGAGGATGTTTTGTTTTGGCCATAGGTGGAAGTGGTAGATTGAATTCAACATCATCATCCTCCAGCTACAGACAAGCTCAGTCTCCCAGCTCTACTCTCACCAAATCACCTGGCTCAACATTTGAAAGAAAAACCTATGTCAACCGCCATGCAACATATGAAGGTATCACAGAGCATGCCAACCATCAGGGACATAATTTAATGATTAAGTCCTATTTATCCTAAGAGTAATGCTCATTCTTAAAAGGCGTTGTGGCATGTACTTGTTGAAAGACATTAGCAGCTCTTTCATGTGAAACCTGAATAGCTCTTTTTTTTAATGGAAATGTTTTCTGCCCACTGAGATTAAATAGTTGCCAGGAAGACATTTTTTGAAAGCTTTTAATGATCTTGTACAAACTAATAATGAACATCTTTCTGTTCTTTGCAGGGAGCTCCAGTGCCAACTCTTCTCCAGAGTTTCCCAGAAAAGATTTTGGTACGTCCTTTTTAGAGCTGCTCCTCTGAACGTTATGGCAAGGTCATGTGAGTTGATGACCATAAGGGCTTTTTGCACATTTCTGTGTCCTGCTCTACCTATGCTACCTCTGTATTGGGCCGTCATGCAGCTCCTTCCGAGGAGTTATTTGGGATTTACATTAACAGCTGAAAGTCAGGTCTCTAGCTGATCATATTCAAACAGAGGGTGGATTCTGTGTATCTGCTACTCTCAGCTGCTTTTTTGATGCTCCCTGTATGATGTGGGAAAGGGACAGGAGAAGACAGACATGGGATACTTCATAGCATTCCCTTCACCCTTCCAGAGTAGCTCAGAGGACAGCTGCAAGCAAGAAAGTCCAGACTCTTAGGATTTTGAGTCATTGCTGGATATACTTTTCCAGTAGTTCATTTCTAGAGTTCATCAAGTACCTATGGAAAAATGAAGTGGCTATCAAGTGATATATTTACACTAAACATTGTCAGCAGGTATTGTCTTGCCCTGTCCAAACTCTGAGCTGCTGAGTTTACTCAGTGAAGGTAGTGAAACATTATGATCAGGTCACCTTTTGGCTCATAGAGGAGGCAGGGTTTCACAATATCCAGCACTGGTCAGTAGGGTCAACAGGCCTCTTAACTTCCTTTTTGCCATTTGAAATGTGACATCACCATCTACAAACAACATTTCTCTGTATAAAAAGAAACAGCATCTGGTCCAGAAAGACTAAAGGGGCTGCTGACTCTTTAAAATACCTTATGGTCTAAAGGGGGCACACTGAGCAAGGTCAGTGTGCTGATTTTCAGAGGTGTCACAGGCAGTAAAGACTAATACAGCTTTTCTCTCATTACTGTTCACAGCATCTGCCTCTACAAGAGGGAGAAGCCAAAGTCGAGGTGAGTGATGCTGTTCTTTGAGAAGCCTCCTTTTTTCAGTTCAGCATAATTCAGGTGTGTTAAATAGACCTATTCTTTAGCTGCAATCCACCAGTGTAAGTGTAGAGCAGTCAGATGAGGTACATGGATCTGCACCACTTCAGATGCGAACCATGAATCTGTAAGCAGTTGTTTAAACAAGCTTGGTGTAAAAATTGACCTTAGTGAACATCATGGTAGTTCAGACTGTGTCAGAAAGGAAGATATTCTTGGAAACCTGAATGTCTGAAAACATGGTCTTCATCTTGTCTGTTCACTACCATAACCTTAGTCCATCCATGCTCTGGGACCAGCCTCTGACATATTTACAGTAATTGTATTCATGCTTCTCCTACTGTGATCTGTCTTGCAAACCATAAAGCCATACCCTGAAATAATCTCATGCTGATAGTAAAGAGATGGTGAGGAAATTGCAGACTTACTGTGGTCTGTAGCCAGCTCACTGTAAAGCTCTGCATTGTTTAAATCATTCAGCTCTTCTAATAATTTATTAACAGTGTTGGGGAAAGAAGGATTATCTTGGTCTCAAGAATGTAGTATCCGTTTCCAGTTGCTTGAAAAGGAAACTATAATGTCACTTTATTCAAGTTAATTTTAGCAGTGGGTATAAATCACAGCATGGTCTTGCACAGTCCTCCTGGAGAGTGTCACATTCCCAATTATTCTGCCTCAGATCATCACAGTCTCCTCTAGCACACTACATACCTGAACTCCCAGCAGAACTAGGCCATGCATAATAAAGTAGACACCAGAGAATCAGGTCCAGCTTCTCATATTACTTCAGAAAATAATTCCAATCCATCATCATCTCCACATGAATGCCAAGACAGTATTTCTTTCCTAGTGCATGCACTGTCAGATTTCATAATGAAGAGCATGTATCACATGTTCTGGCTGACCACTTTGCTTGTGGGAGGCAAGTTTAAAGGCCTACCCCAGCCAAATCACATTATCTGTGTAGCTTCTTGTGCTGGACAGTAAAGGTCCAGTAAAAGTAAGGCAATAGCATTGGGTACCTGTTGAGAATGTTGGCTGAAAACTAGGCTGGTTACATTCAGTGAGCCGAAAGAGAAGTCAGTAAGTAGCAAGACACTGAATCATACAGCCCACTGTAGAGATGTCAGTTGTACCCAAGAAGTAGAAGGGAATTTGTGTATTTAGTAAACTTCTTTTGGCTTGCTAATTTTTTTGTTCAGAGGGAAAATAAAAATAATATTTGTGATGAGTGGAAACATCAGTGTGATTGAGGACTGCATAGTTAGGCCTTCTGTATATCTGACAGTAGCAGCATTATTGAGTGAAATATAATTCCCTGGAATTTAAAGCAACAAAATGTGACCCCAAAATAAAAAGTCACCCGAGCCCATTTGCTACCAATTTGCATGGGCCATGAGTACTGCTCAGATTAGGCAGTCAGACAGCAAGGTGGAACACAGACAGCAAGAAGGAAGGAATTCACTTCAGCCTAAGGTTTCATTCCCAGCCCAGGGCACAAATGAATCTCTCTCCATATTCATGATCAACTTTTTATCTTCCCAGAGAGTGAAATACGAGTCCGACTGCAGAGTGCATCTCCCTCTGGCAGATGTAAGTTGTTCCAGGGGTATTAGGGATAAGGTAGAGGGTGTTGCTGCTAGGGTTATGTCTTTTCCTGTTAAAAACATTAATTTGAGTCCCCTTTCTGGACGAGGAAGTATGCTGTGGGTTAGGTGGTGCTCTTGCAAATATGTAAAATGGTACTTAGTCCCAGAAACATCCTCTAGAGCTTTGTCATGAAGTGGCCCCCCCAGAAAGTAACAACTTCATAGACATGCAGCTAAATTCCACTGAATTATTTAGATCCAGAGCAAGATTACAGATCAATGAAACACTGGCTTTTGGGTGACTTTGGACACTTGCTTTTCCTGCTAGGGACGGAGTTGGATGATGTGAAACGTTTGCTGAAAGGAAGTCGATCTGCCAGCTGCAGCCCTACTCGGTCATCATCCGGTACCCTCCCGATACCGAAAAAGGCCATGGTGGAGACAAAGATGGTCACTGAGAGCTCTCAGTCAGGTACTTGCCATTAGCAATGTTGCAGTCATTCCAAACAGCATTTGCCATAAAAAGTACTCAGTTGTTAAGAACATCCAGATAAGAATACATGGTTTTCCTGTACAGAAAAAGGGTCAGAATGCTGAAAAACTGTCCAGGTATTGCTATAACAAGAGCCATCTTGGGTATCTTTCTAGTGACTAGTCTAATTTCCAAATAAATGAGTCCATTCTTTCTGCCACCAGTTTCAGTTCAGAGGTATTTCTAGCAGAGATAAGAGCTCTAAGCAAATGTGTCTAAGAGCGATTTGATCTCTTATCTCCAAGTGAGACGGAGAGATAGGACTGTAGACAGCATTTCAGTGAGTGATTTATTCGCCATTCCATTTCATAATAACTCATCAGGAGCTGTATGAGATGACAAGGGGGAATGGCTTCAAACTAAAATAGGGCAGGCTTTGATCAGATGTTAGGAAGAAATTCTTTACTTTGAGAGTGGCGAGGCACTGGCACAGGCCGCCCAGAGAAGTTGTGGATGGCCCATCCCTGGAAGTGTTCCAGGCCAGAATGGATGAGACTTTCAACAACTTGGTCTACTCCAAGATGTCCCTACCTATAGCAAGAGGTTGGAACTAGATTATCTTTGAGGTCCCTTTAATCCCAAACCATTCTGTGATTCTATAGCTGAAGTGGTACTTAAAATACTACAACCTTTTTTAGTTATTTATACATCTCACAACAGGGCTTGAGGATTCCATTGTCTTCCATCAATGTCTAAAAACAATATATTTTGTCTTACTCATAGCTCTAATCCTGTCTAAAATAGAATTTTAGTCCAGTACACTAGTGAACCAATCAGAGACATATGTGGGAAGCAAAAGCCATACGTCCCATGGCCCAGGGTGATTTATTAATGGAATGGCAGACTGGGGTGGTTTATTCCATAATGAAAATCTCTTCAAGGTGTTTTGTGAATGATCATGCTATTAGGTCAATCTATATTCCATTGGTTAAAATTTGTGTGGGCTGTAATCAGCTGACCATTTGAGGTCAGTTATGCCATGCTAACCTGGAGTCATTGGGGTGACTCTACAAGGGTAATTGAAATGTAAATTGTTTGCCCTATAAACCTGCAGTGCATGCTAAGCCACAAGCCTGGCCTTGTTGAAAACCACTTCTGTCTGCTTGGTTTTTGCAGTGTCAGGGACATATGACACAACCATACTGAATACTGCCCTCCCTTCATACATGTGGTCCTCCACTCTGCCTGCTGGGTCTTCCCTTGGTGGATACCATAACAGCTCTTCCTTGATCAATGCCATGTCTCACTCTACAGGATCAGGTATGCTCCCTAAATTGCCCAGGTTTGAAGGATGGAACTATCCTGAAACTGGGTCAAAAGCAGGTTTTTTTGCACAGCACGAACTAAAATGATGGAATAATCAAAATGGCAAGGGATATGCTTGAATTTTCTCTGTTTTTTTGTAATTTGGTGCTCTCTGCTTACACTAAATCTCAAAATCCTTCTTTGTGAGATTTATTGGCCTGGCTCTCTGACTATCATTAAATTTTGATGTCATCTTTATAAAAGAGGTCAAGCTCACATTCCATATAAAAACTAGTATAGACTCAAACTAATATTGGATTATCCTGGCCCATTGTAAGAATGGCTCATATACTAAAAATATTATAAGTTTTGTGTGTTCTTACACCTGGTGAGGCCCATTTCTAAACACCAGGGATTCTGCATTCCCCAGTTGCAGAGAAAAACCACAAGCTTTATGATGGAATACTATTTAAAGCTTTACTTTCTCTCACTGTCATAAGATCTCATCTTGTCTGAGGTAGAATTTTTTTGCCTTTATCAGTTCAGTAAAAGGGTAGTTTATTGTCAAGATTTTTCCTCTGTGCCATTATTGTGCATTATCACTAGTTCTATTTACAAGTTGATTCTTAGTTTCTGGGACTGTGCCATTGACCTTTGAGTGCTAGATTTATGATTTGAGAGGAGTAATAACATTTTGCTTCCTCTTTTTGCAGTTTTTGGTGTTCCAAATAACCTGGCTCCCAGCAATCATACTCTGAATGCAGGCCTGAGCTCTTCCTCTACAGGTCAGATTTTTCTTCCCTTCACACTTTGACAGCACTGCATTTCTGGCACTGACAACTACAGTGAAATAATACCAATATACAAGTTTCTCTCCTATTCCTCATCTGAGCGTCAGCAGCTCTTTGCCCCCACCTGCAGAAATGTCCATGCAGCCATGAGACCTCACAATGTAACTTGAGATAATGTTTTAAAATGGTCATCATTATTGTCCTGAGCCAACAATAACAATACAGCAAGGTGTGAACTAAGTTACAAAACATTTTTTGTAAGGTCTATGGTGCCTCCAGAAAGCTGGGGAAATTTGTTGGGAGAGGTCATTATTTTTGTGTCACTGGTTTTGTTTGGGTTTTAGCAGAATACCACCTGCACTGCAGGACTCATATAACCCTCATTGCAATGCTTTTCTTTGCAGTATTTGGAGTTCAAAACAATCTGTCTCCAAGCTCTTCTTCTGCAACCCAGAATGCTACAGCAGCCTCTGCAAGTCAGCAACAAAGTAAGCCTAGATAAAGTGTGAGGGTCACCAGCATGTGCTTCCTTCTCCCACCTTTTCTGTGGTGATTAGAAGGTTCATCTTGACAGAGGCCCCCTCATCACCTTCTTCTTGTGTGGCACAGTGTGGTATGAAGAGACATTGAGAAACATCTCCTCTGCTGTGCATGAGCAGGAACAGCTCCCACTGCTGATGCACTAGAAATTTGCTTGCTGGGGAAAACCGTTGATTGTTTGAGTTGTCCTAGGAGCACTGAATGAGAAAAGATTTTTGAATGTTTTGGTGTATGTAGATCCCTTGTTATCCTTCATCTCTGTAATTGTTGAATTTCTTCTTTGCAGCATATGGGATGAAGAACACTTCTCAGAGCAACACCATGGCAAGTACTGGTGCGTCTGCCTCAGCAGGTGAGTCTGTCATTGACAGGTGTTTAGGCATGGCCTTGTACAAGCATATCATAAAAATGAGTTAGAGACTCAGTGAGTGACGCTCAGGTGCGTAACTTGTCACTAGCCAAGTTTCCTACCAGTACCTTTCTGAAAAGAAGAAGAGTCAGAATCCAAGAATGAGCAAATGAACTGGTCTGATTCAGTTCTCTACAATAATTTGGATTGTTTAATTCTGAGCTGTTTCTGCTCAGCAGGCAGGAAACTGGATAGAAGAGGACACGTGTGAAATTGTACTTTATTTGAAGCCAAAACATTTGCAATGTTGCTCTTAAAAATAATTTTTCAGTTGTACCATCTTCAACCACTCAAAAATGAAGGAATTGACTTATACATTATCAGAATATGTTTTTTTAATGAGAGAAGCCTTTTGTCCTTGAACAGTCAGGATTCATCCTTTCCAGTTCTTTTCTGCAATTCTGAGAGTTACAAATTACACTTTTTTTTCTCTATATGTAAAGAAAGCCAAGTTTGCCTCGTAATCCAAGGACTCCCAAAGACAAGGCTTAAAAATAGATGCAAACACCACAGAAGTTATGATAACATTTCTAATAAATGTTTGCTCCAGGTTCTGCTAGAGTAATGGAATGAGTTTCTCTGACTCCACAGGAAGTGTGCTTGAGGAACAAAGAGCTCATTGAGCAAATCACTTCTACATATGATTGAATTCCAGATGTTCCCCATTTCTGGCAGCAGGGCCTCCCCTGCTAGTGAAATGCACAAAAGAAACCTAATGACATGCACAGCTCTCCTGTTACCTTTAGTGACCAGTATCTTACAGGCTCTTTTTGTAGTGGCAATCCCAATTACAATGTGACCACCTGTTTTTATGAACAAAAGTGATGTGGCTTGTAGTTATGGGCTCAATGGCCCACACTCATCTCCTCTCTACCATCTTTTACAAATATTGCAGGAGGAACTGTTGTGAGCTCCCAGGGAGACGACATTCTGCGCAAAGACTGCAAGTTCCTGCTGCTGGAGAAGGAGAAGGCACCTGCAAAGGAAATGGAGCTCTTGGTCATGACAAAAGACACTGGCAAAGTCTTTAGTGCTTCTAACACTGGGTTTAGTGGAGGTAACATTCCTCTTTCAGGACATGTGGTTATTCTGAGGGCAGAGAAATGGAGATTGATCATAAGGGAAATAGAGTGTTCAGGGCACTACACCTAACTTGTGCATCATACAAGAACCTCTGACAGGCAGGCAACTTTTAACCATGCCAGCTGAAACCTGGATCTGGCTTTTGCATTTGAACCTCCAGAGTGTGCCTTGGGATATTTCACAAAGCTCAGGAGCTTTGAGAGAAAAAAAAATAGATATGGTTTAGACAGCAGAGCTATTGTGTCTTCCCAAGAAAAATACACCTTTAGCAATGAAAGAAGATTGGCCTGGTTTAACTTCTGTGTAATGCTTCTAATTATATTTGGTTCCTGTTCAGGATCTTTTGGAGAAGACACTTTGAAGAAAGAGAAGCAGGGATTTTCCTCATCTTATGCTACAGATACTGGCCTAAAATCAGATGCAAATGGTAAGAATTTGCTCCTGCAGAAATGCAACACAGCTTTCTCCTTCTGCCTCCATTACTACCTTTCCCTTTCAAGCCCACACTCTAAATTTTGTCCTGCACAGAAAGACTGGTAAAACCTCTTTTACTGTTGTTAAAACAGGAGGGCTGAAATCCATGCCAAAACGGGACAAAGAAACTTATGCAGGTAAGTGATGCCACTCAGACTTTCATTGGAAGAAGCACCAAAGCACAATACACAAAAAAGCAGTTGTTCTTGAGGGACGTGAGTGGTCTCTGAGCAATGAATCAGAGGGAGGGAATGTTCAGGAGGCTACCAGAGAAATTGGTACCAGTGATTTGATTGTAGATAAGTGCACAGTTGGGTTATTTTTGCATGACTAGAGAAAATCAGATAGCTGACAGTCCCCCTGCTACTGGGACAGATTTATGAGGAAGAGAGGGCTCAGACAGACCATGCTGGCTATTGCTGTCATTTATGGCTCAGATCTGTACAAAAAATTTACCCCCATGTGATCATGTTTTCCAGCTATTTTAAAATGCACGAGTGTTTTTGTCCCCTGTTTAAATTCCCTTTGGAAATAGTGTTCCCAACTTCCACAGGGACTAGAATTACACTCACCATGTGCACAGAGTGGCATAAAGATTTTTCCACATCGCTTTGTATAATGGATCAGGCCTTGATGTCCTTATTGTAAGAGATTCTTAACTCTGAAGTCAAGGAACTCTTCATTAACTGGGAGATTGCTCCCTCCCTCTTTCAGAAATACGAAGTGGTGATGCAGGAGGTGCAATTGGATCAGCACCATCCTGGTGTCCTTGTGGTTCCTGCTGTAGCTGGTGGAAATGGCTCCTGGGTTTGCTTCTAGCCTGGTTGTTTCTCCTTGGATTGCTTTTTGGACTCATTGCTCTGGGTAAGAAATAACTGAGGAAAAAATGTTGAATGGTATGGAATGACAAAGGGTTTAAGCTGGGAACAAGCCCAAGCACCAGAGATATCAAGCCAGAGAACTGAGAGAAACATTCAGCTTGATGGTGACTTGCCACTGAGATATTACAAATTGACAGGAAGAAGGGATAAGGAATACAGTCTTTGTTAAGGAGTTATATAGTCTTGGGGTGAGTAGGATAGGAAAGCTCCTGAGATCTGAGGTCTACTGCTAAGACTGACAGATTCCAAAGCTGTCATTTAAATTCCAGATATCCCTTCTGGGGAGGAAAAAAGAAAAAAAGAATTCTGCAAAACTCAGTGGCCATAGCTACGTGACACAGTGTTGCCATGTTCCTATGATAGCATGAGATATTTCAGGCATGCATATCTGGCAGTATGTTCCCTAGCATTTTCCTTTAACCTTCCAGCTGAAGAAGTGAGAAAGCTGAAATCTCGTGTGGAAGACCTGGAAAAAATCAATGGTGGCCTCCTGGCAATTAACCAAGGGAATTCAAAAATAGAAAAGGATGTTTCAAGAGTAGACTTTCTTCATGGTAACACACTCTCCTCAACCTTCCCATATGAAAATGAAGAGTCAGTCTGGTTGATGGTGAAGAGCAGACTGAATAAGGAAATAGAACGAGGTGAGCAGAGTCAAAAAGTGAACCCATACCTTATTTTCTATGCTACTTTTGTTAGCAAGGGAAAGGTGATTTACTTCTATTTAGCACATGATGGAAAGAGATGAACAACAGAGCAGCCAACATTCTCCTATCTTTGGAAATTTCATGTATTTATGAAAACAAATTTACTGAGGAAACTCACAAACTATACTGTGCTGCCTGTAGCCTGAAATCCAAATAGATGCATCCTTGTTCTTGAAATGAGTAGCTACTCTGCTGTATAATGAGCTCTAACAGCCCCTTCACTTCCTGTTACAGGCTACTTCCGAGGGGAGAGAGGAGAACGTGGTGAGAAAGGTACAGCCATATAGTCCTTCTCTTCCCCTGTCCAATTCCTTGGCTCTGGCAATGCACAGTTTTGTAGAAGACAAAATGAATGACATGGATGTCTCTTGATTAGTTTTTTTTTTTTTCCACTTTTCTCAGGTGACATGGGAATACAAGGTCCCAAAGGTAAGTCTGGAGTTACCTGCTTTCTCAAGTAGATTGGCAGCCTGTCATAGGGCCGGGGTAGAAAATGTTTTTTTGTTACTCCAGAATTTGGAGAAGCTGATTCCAGTTATCTGTTAGTTCAGATATTGCTGTGAAGGTTGGGGTTTTCTCCTGTTTTCTGGTCAAAGAAAATTTTAGAGTTCATAGTAGAAGAGATAACAGATCTCGCTTTGAATCTAGAAGCCCCTTTCGCCTGGATGAAAGTCATTCCTGAAGCCAGGCTCTACCTGGTTTAATCACAGAGTGCTTCAGTGCCCAGAGGGTTTTGCATAGTGTGAATGATTCAATTATCTGCATAAATACAAGGGAGACAATTGCTGGAGGCGCTAGAACTTGTAAATATTCCAGGAACATAAACTTCTTTTTATGAGGGTGAGGGTTAGCCAAAGTGATAAAAAGAGAAAATTTATTCCCCACTGACTGTCTCTTTGTTTCTGTCTATAGGTGATCGAGGACTTCCTGGTGTCCCAGGTGGGCTATAGTTCAATTCTCCTTTAAGGGAGGACATTTATTTACATTACTGTAGGCAAGAACAAATTCTGCACTTTCTTGCAAAATTCCTTGAACTTAGCTCAAGGTGGTTCTCTGAAGAGTCAATATTTAGCATAGATTAAGTCACTTGATTAATACCTTGGTGCTGAGCTACAGACACAGCTCAGAGACTTGGTTACAAGCTAAGCCTTGGCCAGACTTCCCCTTAGTTGAACATGCTGAATTTGGGGTTGTGAAGATTCTAGTCTAGCACTGAAAGAGTCCTACAGCTGCATAAATACTTGTTCAGCTTTCTTGTGCTTTTATATGTATTGTGTTCTTCTAAAGAGATAAAGTACCCACCTTATGAGTAATATATTCTTTACCCTGTAGAATTAATCTCTCCAGGCTTGAGATTTCCCTAAGTTTCATGTTATTGTTTTATGGTACATAGTCAAGAATTCTGAATGCTTACTGTGTTTTCTTTCCAGGCATTCCTGGTCCAATTGGGCATGCAGGACCAGAAGGACCAAAAGGCCAGAAGGGAAGCATGGGTGAGTATTTCTGTCAGTGCTGTGAGTCATTCACAACTGACTGACACGTGGCACAGGAATACAGACACCTGGCTGGTGTGATTATTGCCTTGCCCAGTGGAGATGGCCATGGATCCTTTTGCCCAAGGCCTCCCTCCCACAGACACCTGGTTTTACAAGGCTTTTGTTTCCTGTAGGTGAGCCTGGCATGGAAGGTCCCATGGGACAAAGAGGTAGAGAAGGGATGCCAGGGCCTCGAGGGGAGCCAGGACCACCTGGATTTGGAGAAAAAGGAGACAGAGGTAGGAACCAAGTGTCTTGTTGGATAAGACAGAGAAGGACAAAAGCAAGAGTTTGGTCCTGATTAATTGAACACCTCAGTGATAAAATTTGATTTCACTATTCAAATTCAGATTTCATATCTATACATTTCCCAGCACAGATTAATATGTCCTTAGGGATTATTTTTTTGTCAGACTTATAAGGGGTAAACAAGGATTGCTTTGGTTTCCCAATCTTACAGTCAAGTTTGAGTCTGACAGAACCAAAATCACTTCACTATCAAGGTTATTTTCTTCCCTGTTATCCAGATCATCAAAGCTGAGGAATTCGTCTTGCTAAAGCCCAGAGAGCTCATATTCTTCTCTTGGACAGTGCATATCTATTTGGGTGTTTTGGACTGATGAGCAGATTATTCATGACACTTACCAGAGAAAGAATAACAGTAAATAGAATAATGGAAAAATGGGACCATGGCAGTATTCTACCATGTCTATTTGTGCTCTTATTTTGCAGGTGCTATTGGTGAGCCGGGTCCTCCAGGGCCACCTGGACCCCCAGGTTCTACTGGCCTAAAAGGTAAATGTGAAAATGGAGAGAGAACACCTAACAGAGAGGTTAGGGGTAAATGAGCGCTCCAGCTGTCTCATTTCACTTGTGTTGCTCTGCAGTAACCAGAAAAGTGAACTAATAGTCTGAAGCACATATCCCAGCATCTCAGCTGAGATAGATGGCTTGGGTCTCTTTACCTAAGTGGAAAACATTTCTTCAATGTCACAAGGACTAAGTTTTCTAAATTTGTTGTCCTGGTTTTGAGAATGCCAGTAATGCAAATTCTTCTAGTGGCTGGGGAACTTCCAGTCCACTAAACACCTGTTGGGTTGTGGATGCTGTTGGGCAAACTGAAAGTAATTTGATAATTTTCTAATTGTGGTGTTACTAAAAGAAAATCTATGTTCCTTACAGGTCTGATGGGTTCTCCAGGCCCACAAGGTCCTCCAGGTGAGTGCTGTATTCCTTTGCTGTGGCATCTAGAGACTGGGGAGAACAAAAACAGAGTAACAGCTTCTCATAGTTTTTCTGCTTCAGTGATGCATTGTGGTGAGTGGGATGAATGAAAACCCTCCATCTCATTTTTCTGCAGGTCCTCCTGGCCTACAAGGATTTAGAGGTGAAGCAGGACTCCCAGGTGCTAAAGGTAACTTTCTCTTCCTCCTGGCAATTAAAGCAGCACTCGCTGAGGTGCTTTTCTAGCACTGCTCTGAGCAGCAGATGTGATCTGACCATGTCACATTTTGATTCTATGGGCAAAGAAAAGTATAAGACTGAAGAAAAGGGAGGCAAACCAAAACTTAGTCAGTGATTGCTAGCAAATATTGAGAAATGCAGGTAAAAATAGCAGTCTAAGAGAGGAAAAACAGTTGTGTGGATGGAGCAGTGTTAAAGGAAAAGAATTTCCAGTATGAGTTTGGTAACCCAGAATCTGTATTTGCCTTGAGATTTTTCATGCATTAAATGCCTTTCCCTTATGATTTGTTACTACTATTGTTCAATCATCCATATCTCTTTCAGGTGAAAAAGGAGCCAGTGGACCCCCTGGACCCAAAGGTATGTTGACCAATTAGGTATTCTTTTGTGGTTAATTTTCTTTAGATTCCTTTAGATATGGATACTGTCCATGGGTTTTATCCTTATCCATCTTTGGCTTTTTCTTCTGTGCTCTTGTCAGAAAGCAGGCTTTATTTTCTCTGATGGAAACATTTTACATTGAAGCAATCTCACAGAATTTGTCCCTTTTTTCTACCACAGGTGATCAGGGTGAGAAGGGTTCTCGTGGAATGACAGGTCAGTAGATTGAAATACTGGAGTAACAGCCAACCTAATAAAAGTATAGCCCAGCCAATCCCAGTAGGCTTTCTGAAACACTATAATGATGTTACTGGTTATAGTAGTTTTATTTTTGCACCAAAATTATAAACAAATAGATCCCATTCTTGATTCCAGTCTTTGGTATTTAGCTTTAGGAAAATCCTCCCTCACATGCCCTGTATTCACATCACTTGAGCTTTTCTAATGCCCAGAGACAGTTGTGAATCATGAGGCCTGAACATCCTGTCAGTGCTGGTTTTCAGTTGCAAAGCAGCAAATATTGCCGACAGAATTGTCCAAGAGTTGTTTGATTCATTTTCATACTATTTTGCTACAGGTGAACAAGGCTCAAGAGGAATACCAGGACCTCCAGGAGAGCCAGGGGCTAAAGGACCTGCAGGTGGGTACCAGAAGGCAGCTGTATTTATATGGGAGGCAATGTCATTACCACCCAGATTGTGTTTCTGTGAGCACAGACAAGGAAACAGTATGGGAGTGGAATCATGCTTGTTGTGATCCTAGGCCTTACCTTTAGACAGCTGGTTAGTCTGTACACTCCAAAAAAATGTCCTACAGTTAAGTTTTGAATGAATGCTTCCTGGACCTTCAGTAACTGCAACCAAGGTTTCTTTCAGATACAAGGTAATGAAAAGCCACACTTAGGGTTAGGGCTGTGCTCCACTTTGGAGGAAGACAGGATAACTGTGGTACTGTTTCAGAAGTCCTGACAATCTCTTTCTTTGGACAGGACAAGCTGGTCGTGATGGACAGCCGGGTGAAAAAGGTAAGGACTTCTTCCTTTGAGGTAGAAGTGCAGGTACTTTCTGATCTGGTAGGATTTGATTTGTAAAAGGGGTGGGAGAAAGATGACAGCAGATTCATGTTCTGGGATCTTCTGTCTAAGGACTGTAGTGTCAGCCTGTAAACATGGAACTGAGACATATAATGGAGCAGGCTGTAAACTTGTGACAGAGTTCCCTCTCTACAGAACTCTTCTGTCATTGATGTTCCCCTCCCAGACATGATGCTGGAGATGGCCACTTGGCTGTGAGAATACAATAGCTAGAAAGTGCTGCAGGACAGTAAAGCTTGAATGGATTGGTAGATTGTATGTCAATGACTTCTGTCTCATTAATGGTGATTATATCCCTAGGTGAACCAGGTCTTATGGGAATGCCAGGTGCCAGAGGCCCTCCAGGACCCACTGGAGATGCTGGAGAGCCAGGTAAAAGCATAGAGAGAACAAAAATGCTTTTTGCTCAGTCAGGAACACGGATGCATTTGTCAGTTTCCAGTCTTAATTTGAATTTAAGTCTGGCAGAGGATCTCTGTATTCTTAAGGTGGTGATGAAAGGAAAATACATAGAGATTCTCGACCCCTTATGATCACAAAATTGCCCACAGTGCAAACATCAGCTGCTATGAGCTGATTTACATACCAGTTGCTAGGCCAGTTTCCACCACTTTGGGAATTGTGTGCTATAATTTCACATAAATGGAATATTTTTCTCCCTGTCTGTCCTTTTCCCATATGAAATTTTTTAGACATCTTAAGAGATTTTGCCTTTTTCTGACAGGTCTTACAGGACCCCAAGGACCGCCAGGTAGGCTTTTTCATATTCCAGTGTATCAATGACACACTTTAATTTGGGTTCAAAAACCCTTGTAATTTTCCCTCTGTGGTGCTCAGGGTTTCCAAAGTGATATACCAAGGTTTCCACATCTTTTTTGGCTTTTGTGACAGGCTTTGCACAAGATGTGTGATTTTTGAGCAATGCAAGGCTTTTGAGTGTTGAAATTTTGCCTTTCCCCACAACATAACATTTCAGTTCCCCATGCATCACTGAAAAGTCCTTCTTGTCAGCAGCAGAAACAGAAGGGAGAGGATGTAGCAATAGAGATGTAAACAGAGGATGTGACACCTGTAAGCAGAGGTGGTTGTGGGGGGACAGTTCAACAGGGAATTCATCCAGGAGCCTCAGGACAGGTAGCAGTACCTAGAAGTTGCTGCAGATAAATCTGTGAAGCAGTGTCATCATCCGGAGAGCAGAGGGACCAGGGAAGCCCAAGGACACAACCAGCTCAGTCTGTTCCTCCACTGGCTTATAAAGTCCTCAGAAACCTGCTTATAACGGCTGAAAGCTGGGGTCTTGAGTGGGGAGCTCCTTCTGTAAACTCACAAGTGAAACAGCTGGGGTACTTGAAAAACATACAGCGAACAATATTTGCACTATTTTAAATTGGTTGTCTACCTCATATTAGGACTTCCAGGCAACCCAGGCCGACCAGGGGATAAAGGTGAGTTTTATTTCTTCCCTAATGCTCATTTTCTCTCTAAAGATTTCGTTTTAGCAAGGATTAGCTGCTCCACTCACAAGTCCCTGGATCAACAGTGGCATCTAGTGGTTTTGGGAAGGGAAGGTTTGAGAAGCACGGTAGGCAAAGCTTCCCTGAGCATACACAGAGGGCAGTGGGGACATCTGCTGAGGGACTTGGCATGGCAGCTCTCCTCTGAACAAGCCTCTGAAGCCCGGTTCTGCCTGAGATGCCTGGTGACTGCAGTGGAAGCTGTGTGCCTGCCTCGGATAATTCAAGCTATTGCCTATGCTGGCAGATGTAGTGCTTGGAAAGCTGATCAGAGGGCTTCTCTGGATTAGCACAGCTCTCTTGCTTCCCCCCTGACCTTCTAGTGCTGTGACTTTTCAGACGAGATCAAGGGCAGAAGGAACAGAAACTACATGCTTAATAGTACAATGTCATTGAGCCTATTATAGCATTTACCTGCCCCCCTAAAAAGAAGCTCAACTTTTATATCTTTGTTTTCCTAGGAGAACCTGGAGCTCCAGGAAAAGTCATAAGTGCAGGTATGTAGTTCTGTGAGGGGTCACACTTCTGATTTAGGAGGGTTTTCTCTGAGGTTTTTTGTGCCTCCTCAATTCATCTTGACTGTATGTCAGACTTGTACTGGGGCTCCCTGTGCTGAGAGAATATATGTGCCATAGATGTGGTATTCCTTAAGCATAGATTTTTACACATTCATTGGATGTGTGAATATAAGTGTCTGTGTGCAAATCTATGTGTTTGTTTTTCAGAGGGTTCATCAACTATTGCTCTGCCAGGCCCACCAGGGCCCCCAGGCCCACCTGGCCCCACTGGTCCTCCAGGTGTTCCAGGTGAGTACTGATGAGTACAAAGTAGTGATAAGTCAAATCCAGGGACTAGAATCAAGCTCTTTCACTGCTCAGGAAGGCAGGCTTGTGTCTAATCCCTTTCCCAGAATTGTTGCTGAAATTAGGAAGTGCTTGTTTTCCAGCCTCAGCTTTGAGCTCAAGGCAGCAGAACTCAGAACTCCCACTCAAGCATCTGTAAATCTTTCTCACACACACACACACACACATTGGCTGTGCATGAGCTTGGGCCTCAGACTCCTCTGTCCCAGTCATACACTGCCCTCCAGCATGCTGGTGTCAGGCAGCAGAGTTCCTGAGCCTGATTCTCATGGCACTTTCTGCCTGGAGCTAGTCCTGGAGCTGGTTTGGCAGAGGCAGTCTCAGCTTGCAGTATGGAATGTGAGGGGAGGGTTAGGCCTTTTGCATTCCTTTTCTCCTGTGGTCAGTGGCATTCTGGTTACTTCCCCAGTCCAAGAGGCACCAAGCATTTTAATTGCCACAGGATGGAAATTCAAGTAATATATGGGGCATTGATTAATTCATACCCCATAGCAATTCCATTTGTTTGTGTAGAAAATACATTTTTTCATAGTCTCAGTTCTTATAAAAGTCCTATTGATTATTTTCTGCTATTGTAAAATACAGCCAGTAAAATCTAATGAAATTTGGATTTTTTCCTTTGAAACTAGGTCCTGTTGGACCAGCTGGTCTCCCTGGACAGCAAGGTACCATTTTCCTTCAGCTTTGATTATGCTTCTTAAGAGAAAGGAATTCATTAATTTTTCTTTTTTTCTAATTCTCTAAGCCCTTGGCACATTCCCTCTCCCTTTTGTACACAGATTTCTTCCTTTCAGTTCATTTTGTTGCACTATTTGGCTTAATTAATCTAGTAAAGAATTTTTATATTTTTTTGTTTTCCCGAGGGAAGAAGAAGGGTGGTAAGAGGGTGATAAGAGTCAGTGTAATGTGGATGCTGCAAATGCTTTTTTTCTTATGCTATTTTTCCTGAAGGCTGGTATTCTAAGGCACTCCTCAAGTGCTGTTGCCTTTCTGTGATAGGGGATATAGCCCAGCTGGATACCTCCTGCCATTTTGAAAGGCAGGAGAACAAGCTAGAGCCAAATTGGGATTAATGTCACTGTGAAAGCACTGCCAGTTGGGCAGACATCTCTTAGAAAGGGCCTGAAGAGAGCTGACCCCTAAGAACCTTTCTTAGCTGGTTTTCTGTGATCCTGTTAGAGCAAACTGGGCATAATTTCCACACTTGAATGCAGTGTCCCTCAGATCTGGGGACTGAGTTCATGCTCCCAGTTCTCATAAGAACAGTCTGAACCTCTTGTCAGAGTAGGTACAAAATGTCACCCTGTCTGAGTTACATAACTCCCTTTCTGTTTCTTTTTTTTTTTCCTGGAAAAAGGTCCACGGGGTGAGAAAGGATCCCCAGGTGAGGCTGTGATAGAAACTATCAAAACAGAAGTCTCATCATTAGCATCTCAAAGTAAGTGGCCCTGCCTTTCCACTCCTTTGCCTGGAGATGTGTCAGAGCTTCAAGGCCTGCTCACAGCTACCAGGAGATGCCCCTAACTCTTTCTTCTCAATGTGACATGGGGCAAGTATGTGTGTGTGGTGGTGTGTCTGCAATGCCAGCTGCCTCTTCTTTACTCCTCATCTGTGCATCCTAAAGTCCTTTCAAAAGGAGGCAAAGGGCATCAGGCCCACATCACAGAGAGGGAAGCTGGGAATGGTGGCTGGTGAGCAGCCACTAACAGGAGAGATACAGAGGTGAGAGCTTCCAGAAACTGAGTTCACACAGGGCAGTTCCCTGTGCAATATGAGCATGGAGCCATCTGTAAGATGAGAACCAGTTTGAAAAGGCATATTAATCTAAGCAACAGAAATAATCTCTCTTCAAATTAGAGGATGAATTCACACAGGAGGAAATAAATTTTAAGATTAAAAAACGTAACATTTTGTAAAAATTTTAAAATTTTAAGATGAAAATAAGTGGAGCCGAACAGAATGGTTTAGCAACATCCCAGGAAAAGCACTTGCTCTGTGCAGCACTGTTTTGCATTACACAGAGATGTGTAATGCACTTAAGAGTTGCTTTCCTAGGATCTGGGACCTCTGCAAGTTTGCAGCAAGGTAGAAGAGGGCATAAAATTAAAAATGATCCTTGCCTGATCACCAGCTGAATGGGGCCATGTAGATTCAGACCATGCTTCAGTACTGTCCAGTTCCCCATTCAGGTGCCCTGGATCACAGCATCACTGCACTTTGAGTTTGTTCCTCAGCTTGGAGATGAGGGTACATCCCACAGTACAATCAAGATAACACAGTGCAGCTACTTGTTAAATAATGTCTGTGTTATGTTCTCCTCCCAAAACTTCTCTTCTCTTTTAAAGAATCTTTCCTCTCTTTGAAGTTCTTTCCCTCCTTCTTTAGCCTTTGAGTCCTTTGCTCTTTCAACAACCATTACTCTCCTCCCTGTATCCAATATCCTGCTCAGAGCTGTATTTTGCTTCATGTCCTAACCAAACACATCTCTCCTCTCCCTCCTCTGCTTCATCTTGGTCTTACTTAGGTCATCCAGGTCCCATCTTAGTCCACCTTTGATTGTAAGAGCTTCTAGCAGCAATATATTGACAGTTTCCATAGCAGCAGTCACTCCATAGCAACAATTTTCCCTTGTTTGTGTTTTTCTTTTGCACAGTGCTGGGAGATTTACAAGGGCGAGCAGGACCACCAGGTCCCCCTGGACCACCAGGTGTGTAACATACAGAGCTCAGCCCCTAAGCAAGGAATGCTGACACAACATGGCATGTTTCTGAGCCATGCAGTTTGCTGAGTAAATGTTCTCTAATACCGCTATTTCATTTGTCATCAGGTGAATCTGTGCAGGGACCCCCTGGACCTCGTGGTCCCCCAGGTAGGAGCTTGTTCCTCTGAAACCCAACTGGAAAGTGGGAGGTTTTTTCCAAGGCCTAGGGCTGGAAGCAGAATCTCACATAGTGGGTTTCTACCAACACAATTTCACTGCAGCAAGATGCTGCCCAACAAAGAACATTTGCTTTTGCAGAGGGTTCTAGCCAGAGTATTAATTAGTAAAAGCCATACCTTTTGGGAAGACACTCAAAGTTTTCAACTTGCCAAAGGAGGTAACTGCATTCAATTCCATATTTACTTCTTGCTTGTCCAGCCTTAACTTTCAGCTGCGGACGCATGGGGAGGTTCTTATCATGAGGAACATATCCCCATGCCCCATCCTGTAACACAGCCAGAACAGGGAAGGTGTGGGAGGACATGTGACAGGAGCAGGACCCCATTCCTTGTTCTCTGCTCAATAGGAAAAGGGAGCAGGTTAGGTGTGTGATGGGATAGGCACCCAGTACCACAAAGAAAGGAGTTTTTCTGTCCTTTTCTGCTGTGGTGGCAAACGATAGTGAAAAGTAACTACAGGGATAGATGTAGGAAGGATGTGAAGGAAACAGTGATAAGGGCCTACACTGGGAAATGCACAAGCTAAGGTCATTGCTGGAAAGGTAGCAGCTCTTACATTTATTTGCTTACACTGCTGAGGCTGATCCTTCCTGAAGCCTTTCTGTGTCCCTTTTTCCTAGGAGAGGGATTGCCAGGACCTCCAGGCCCACCAGGGAGACCAGGATCATCCATGTCCACCTCAGGTAAGTTCTTGCCACTTATTCTGTCATCTGGTCCTGGGAATGTCCTGTTGGGGTTCCAGAGAGCACATAAATGGCCAGGACCAAGTGGAGCCAGAGAAACCTTGTTTCATGTTCTGTTGGATGTCATGAAGAAATCTCTTTATTTAAATTGCAGAAGGATTCTTCACAGGCCCACCAGGTCCACCAGGACCACCAGGCCCGAAGGGAGACCAAGGTGGGTATATCATGCTGCCTTACCAAAGTGCTAGAGGGATCTTAGCACCTTAGACTGAAAGGAAGAAAGGGCTTAGGAGCAGAAATTCCTGCCTTTCTCTGTCTATAAGAAAGCTAGCACAGATGTCACTAAGTAGGATTCCTGTCTGCTGTAAAACAAGTCAATCTTTGTCAAAGAAATTTGTTAGCCTCCAGTACTGGTGTCAAGGCAGTCTCACTGTATTCAGATCCCAGCTTTGCAAGCCCATTTATACTCAAGAACGTTCAGAACTTCAGATTTGCCATTGAAGGGGGCAGCCTTTTTGCAAAACGCACTGTGGACTAACTCAGTGCAAGGGGGTGGCCCTGTGAAGTGTAGCTCAACTATCAGCTGGCAGGAAAATGTGCACCTGCTCCCTTTACCCATTTCTCTCCTACAAATTGAAGGCAAGATGATATGCTGCAGTGTGGGCTGGGATGTTGCTGATGAGATCCTAACACTGTTCCTCTGCTTCCGTGTTCACAGGTGAACGAGGCCCACGGGGATTCACAGGTAGGGAGATATCAGTGGGTTTCAGGGTAGCTTGCCTGGGTGTACAAGTGCTCCTTCATTTCTGTGTCTCATGCAGGAGAACCGGGTGATCCTGGCCTTTCAGCATTCTCCTCCCACGGTTAGTCTGTGCCCCCTTTCCTCCTTTGAATTCATTGTCCCTGGGCTGAAATCAGGCCAAAATCCTGCTCTAGTCATTGTAATTTAATTTTACTGGAGCCAGGATTTTGTCTACATACTTTATTCCTGTGAATCTGACTCTCTTTCTGCAACTGGCAGGTGAAAGAGTCACCATACAGGGACCCCCAGGCCCACCTGGCCCACCTGGACCAAAAGGTGAAGTTTTAAAAATCTTCTTTCTTTTATTGGTGGTGGCCTCACACATCCAAGCATGGTTGAGATTAAAGGGTGGAGCAACCTAGTCCTTTGGGAGCTAGAGCTGTGCTCACCCTGCCTTTTCAGGCAAAGCAGGACCAGAGCAGTAGAATTGCTGTGAGCACAGGGCATTTGACCAGGTCACAGAAGGCCCAGGAAAGTTGCCATGGCCTCATCCTTATGCTCTTTTCCAACAAGCTGGCATTTCAAGACACTTATTGCAGGGGGGTGGGTAGTTGCTTCTCTAACAACATGTAGTTCAGCTGTTTCACATGACCAAGTATGCAACATGCAGTCACACCCATTACAAGTGTCTGTCTCCCTCACTCTTTTCCAGGTGATGCAGGTGTCCCAGGTGCACCTGGCATCCCAGGAGCATCTCGAGGTAAGAGGCCAGATCATCAGCGCTCTGATATTAAAGAGGAATGCTAATATCTGGTGGAGGCTTTGAAAAAGCTCCTTTGACTTTTACCAGTGTGGGTGCCAACCTAATGCTGATGGGGTTTCTGTTCAAAACCCCTTTTTTGCACAGCTTGCCTTAAATCAGAAAATTTAAGAATTGACAGTTTTCTTTTTCCAACTTATTGGGAATCCTTTTAAGCCAGAGTTTTGCCTCTGTGGGGACAGGTCCTTGAACTGGTGCTGCCCAGGCTGACTGGGATTGGGAGCAGCAGGGCAGTGATGTTAGACTAATGAGCTTGAGCTCTATGATCTCCATCTGTATTCTGCACAACCCTGCACTCTAGTGCACAAACCCACCAGGTCTGCCTGTACAAAGCCAGGAATGTCTCTGGACTCAGCCCTGCACAGGCTGAATTATAAGATGCTGAATTAATTTAAGACATTATACTGCCAAATACCCCATGCTCAGACTGTGTTTAAAGATGCAGGGGGAGCCCCTCCATATTCAATTTCCAATGGTGTTTCCAGGCCTATGGGAAGGGCTTAATGCAAGTACACTTCACTATCGCTTGGTCTCATGCAACTGTGCCAAAAACACTCCTTCTCCTTACAATGCTTTCTGTAGGTGGATCCAGACAAATTCAGGGACCCCCAGGACCTCCTGGGCCACCTGGTCCTCCTGGCCCAAGTGGAGGTTCATCTCAAGAGATTCAGCAGTATGTGACTGACTACCTGAAGAGTGAGTATAATAAGATTTTTGCTGTGCGTCAGCAGTTTCATGCCTATCTCTCTTTTGCTCCCAGGGGCCTTGTCCCTCTTCTATTAGAAACAACAGCCCTGCTACTCTGAGCTTATTTCTGTTGAATCCTGTGAAGTGCTGTTGTCCACTGTGGTCTCTGTAGAACTGTCCCATTCTTTGTCAGAGGAAGAGGGTCTGGTAATTGTGCATATGGTCAGTCTTCCCTCTTAGTCATGTGAGCATATCTTGGGCTTTCTACGTAGGTGACAACGTCAGACATTATTTCACTGGTGCCCAAGGCCCACCAGGCCCTCCAGGCCCACCTGGACTCATCACCACTGCAGATGGGATGACCTTGGATTATGCAGAGCTGGCTACCCGTGTCATGAGCTATATGACAAGTAAGCACCCTGTTGGTAAACTCTGTACTGTGTCATGCCCTCAGCTGAGCTTGTCCAGCACCTAGGAGGTGAGAACCAGAGGAGAAACAAGTCTTTAAATAGCAGCACCCCAACCAGGTTATTCATCTTCAGCAGTCCAGGCCCAGGACTCTACACAGCTGAGGTGTCCTCTGAGCCTTGTCCTTTTTTAATGGTTAGATTAGCTAGCAATTGCTGCTGCTTGAAAAGTCTTATATTAAGCATTTGCTGTTAGACTCTTTGACACCCCCAAAGACTCCAAACAGAGATGGCTTTGTTTAGTATATGTGTTCTCAAGTATTTGGGCGTTGTCTTGTGTGCTTGGGGCCCTCCTAAATGAGATGAAATCCCCAGAGCTTTTGGAAGTAGCCTGGAATCTGAACCAGAAATGCCCAGAGCACAGAGCTGTATGTGATGACCAGGATGTGTGAGATAGCAACTGTTTCATAGTTGGGGGCATGAGAAGGCCATTCTACCAGTTAATTCATCTGTCCTTTGTTCCTTCCTGACCCACCCTCTCACCTTCTGTCTCATACTGGCTCATGTAAAACTTTTTCATTCCCACAGGCTCTTCAGGTCGCTATGAGTCATTTTCTAGCTCTGTATCCACTACATCCATTTTGTACCAAGAACTTCTGGACTTGCTGCAAAGTAAGTGACCCTCAAGGGAAACATGGGATTGAGGGTAAAGCATCCTGGAGATCTCCCTTTCCCTTCCAGTCTCCAGTCTGCAACTGGAGTTACCTGCAACTGGAGCTGCTTCAGAGTGTTCTACTTTCCAGCTCCCCCAGTCTGTGTTCCCCCCATAGCCTTGCTATGTTGTTGTTCTTAAGGTGAAGGGGATCCCCAACTCTGTATTCTTTTCTATACACAGTTACTGTGGGCTGACAGGTAAATCTCCAGGTTGTCATTTGTCTGTCCCTGAAGGTAATGATTTTGCTGGCCAGCACTGTGCTCCAAATAGCTCCAACTGTCACAAAGCTCAGCATGGTCTTTCCCAGCTGAGCTGCTTTTCATTCCCTTTACCCAAAAAGTTGTCCAGGGTGTCCTGAAAAAAAAACCAGACCACAGGGTGGTCCTTTAAGCCATCCAAATTCACATTCTCCTCATGCCCTTATTATAGGAGGTTCCCAGCCTTGTCATAAATGTTTCTGGCACCATATACAGGACAATTCACTCAGAAAAGAGGGAGGAAAGGAGCTTTGCATCTATAGGTTTTGATGGTTTCCTTAGTGGAGGGCACTCAGCTCACAGGCTGGGAACTCCTCACACTTGGTATCTGTGCAGCAGCTGGACAGCCTGAAAGATGTCTTTTTTCATTTCTAGGAGAAGAAATTCGTCAGTATCTCGTTGGACCTCAGGGCCCACCGGGACCTCCTGGGCCAGGGGGAGATGGAATGTCTCTGTCACTGGATTATGATGAGTTGACCAGGAGGTTTATCAGCTACTTGTCAAGTAATGGTTTTATTAGTGTGTGTTTCCCTCTGTTCCTTTGGGAGCTCAGCACATAGCTCATGCTGTCAAGTCAGTAGAAATTATTCCAGTGCTAATTGTGTGAATCCCTGTGTACAGAGACCTCCTCACAGGGACTGTAAGAGACTTGGAAGAGAACAAAGATACCCTGTAGCTAAGACACCACTGACAGACTAATGAATCCTTTCTTTGTTAAAAATTGAGCTTAGGAACAAAATTTCATCATAGCCATCTTAGAAGTCCCATCAACACCTTTAAGTGCCTTTCTAGCCTTTATCTCTGTGGTCAGGATATATTTCTCTGTGAAAGAGTTGGTCTGCCCGGGGGTGTCCCCATCATGTAACAGGTTCGTGAGGTGCAGAGCTTTTGTCAGGAACAGAAGCCCCTGCCTGCCTGTCTGTAGGTGTCCTTAGGATTGTCAGGGCAAAGTCACATGTCCAGGACAAGGTTTGAGCTCTGGCTCCTGGCACAGCTGCTGATGGGGACACTGCACTCTGCAGGAGCCCCTCCTGCATTGCCTGTGAACAAGCCCTGCAGCCTGTCTGCTCACACTGTAACAGCCTGTTCTGATAATGTGGATCTGTTGGATTTTGCAGGTTCTGGGATGAGCATTGGACTGCCTGGACCACCTGGGCCTCCAGGGTCACCTGGGATATCTTACAGTGACCTGACAGCGTACTTGCGAAGTAAGCCAACTTCTTCACTCCCCTGCCATGGGGCTCTGCGTGCCCGCAGGACCTTTTTTACAGCCTTAGTCACAGAATTTCCCTTTTGGCCTATAGTCACAAATAACCCTCTGATGGTCCTTTGTCCTTAGCAGCACTGCAGGCCTCTGCTGGCACCTGCACACCCCACAGGGGGCTGCAGCTGGATCACCATGCTCCTGTGAGGAGCAACAGCAGTGGGGCTGTCTTGGAGGGCATGAAGGAGCCCTTTGTTGTGTCCAAACTCTGCAGCATAAAGGCATCATTTCTTACGCCTCTTTAAAAGTATATTTTAAAAATAGGGACTTTGCTCTCTTTGGAATCACCTGACTGTCCAATGTGACATCTACATGCAGGAAGTGAGGTACACCAAGAAAGCTACACCAGGAAGTACTAGAGAGAAAAAAAAACCTTCCACTTGGCTGTATCTGGTATAACTTGTATTGTCAAGGAACATTCATTAGGGTTGTGGTTGTTTGGGTGACTTCTTTTCTTCCCTTGTGTCTTACAGACTCTGAATTCAGTGGTGTTGTCGGGCCCCCTGGTCCTGCAGGCCCCCCAGGACCTCCAGGGATCCCTGGATCACCAGGCACCTCTCTGGAGGACATCTCTGCCTACCTTCAAAGTAAAGCACTTATGTTTCTCACAGCTGGCAGGGTGATTCTGTTTTTAGATGCAGGGGGTACTTGAGGCTGAGATTTAGCTTAGCAGGGATGTGACTGCCCACTGGAAACAAAGTCACTATAAAGAAAAGAATTTTGTCAATGTTGTCTGTAAAGGGATGGAAGTTGGGGTTGGAGCCTTTAAACTTTCAAGATCCCCAAACATGTGAAATTTCCTTATCCTCTTATTGATGGAAAATAATTCTTTCTCTCTCTCAAGATGTTGGATACTCTTCCCTTTCTGGAGTCCGGGGCCCACCTGGCCCTCCTGGCCCTCCAGGACCACCAGGTTTCTCTGGAACTGGCCTCCTGTCCTATGCTGACATCACCAACAGTGACGAGTTCAGGAGTGAGCTGATCCAGTACCTGAAGAGTAAGGGAACACCATCCATCCTTCCTGCATGCATCCCAAGACATGCTTTACCTGGTGTAGGTGACTGGCTCTGCCACAGCTGAGACATTCCTGTAGGAGCCTTCCCTCAACTGGGGCTACAGCGACGCCTTCCCTCTACAGCCAGGTCTACAGGAGTGTGCTGCACCCTGTAGGTTTCTCTCCTCTCAGTCCAACTGCCAGCCAAAGCCTGTGTTGTGAGACAACAGGGACAAGCACTGGGTAGTTGCAGTTGGCCTGTGCTAAACATGGGTCCCTAGGAAGGTCACCAGCAGAGTTTTACCATGGGAAAAGCATTTTCTTTGGCAAAGACCTGCCCACAGAGCCATGGATAATGGAAGGGTTGGAAGGCAGCACTGAGCTAGCTGTGAAGCACCAATGGTCTGAGCTCATCCTGGCAAGTCATCCAGGGCAGGCTTTTAAAAAACACCTCAGTTTTGGCAAACTGGTCACAGAATGGCTCTTCTGGCAAGGTGCTGAAACTGGCCTGAGGAGTGCAGCCTTCTGCAAAATCATTGGGCACGTTCCTAAGATTGGGTACACAAAATTATGGGAGAGATAGGAAAGTGGAAGGTGTCTTGCCATCACTGAAGTTCAAGGTTGACATGTGCCTGCTGCCTGAGAAATGGCACTGGATGAGGGTCACTGATGGTTGGTGAGACAGAACTTCACACTCCAGTCTTCATTCAGGTGGTATCTCTGTCAAGCCCAGTGTCCCCCCTTGTATTTTGTAGGTGATGAAGTTCGAAGCTACATCTCAGGACCCCCTGGGCCCCCAGGACCACCAGGACCCAAAGGAGACAGTGGCTTTGTGTCTGGGTCTATGTCTTCATCATACAATGGGTTACGAGCTTCTGAGGACTTGCATGGAGGATCCCTTGGTGCTGAGGGCTCCCACGGGGGCTCAGTGGGCACAGGCAGCTCGTATGGCAGCTCCATGAGCAGCAGATCCTCTTACCATGCCTCAGTGGGTAGCGATGGCGCTTACGATGCCTCCATGGGCACTGCTGGGTCTTTTGATGGGCTGCTGACAGAGGAGGAATCACACAGATCATCAGCAGGGTCAAGCAGATCCTACAGCAACTCCTTCACTGGTTCCCTGGATTACAATGAGCTGGCACTCCGTGTGTCAGAGAGCCTGCAGAGTGAGTGCAATGCCTGCTCATCCTGACCCTCCCTGTCCCAGCCTACACCTCCACACCCCCTGTGCCTGGTCACGCTGTTCCCTTCCCTCTCCTTCTTGCTGCCTGCACCTCTCCCTTATACCTTCTGCCTCAGCCTGCAGCCACAGTTCTCCCAGAGCTCCTTTCAAATGACATCTTTAATTCCACAGGCCGAGGTATTCTCCAGGACCTGATGTCTTACACGGCACAGGGACCTGCAGGTCCCCCAGGCCCTCCTGGTCCCCCTGGCATCAGCAAGGTCTTTGCAGCCTATGGCAATGTCACCGCAGACCTCATGGACTTCTTCAGAAGTGAGTGACATTTTGGCTTGGCATTTCTGGCTCATGCATATTAGATGTCCCCAACATTTCACAGACCTACTGATCTTCTCACCTTTGCACGCTGCAAAAGTCAAGGTGCAGAGTTGAAGGTGGATGGTCTCTCCATCTCCTTCTTTGCTTGCTGGGGAGGTGCGGTTTCCCACTCTTGGTACAAAACTCATCCCAAACCCTGAAGGTCTCTGTGCTTACAAGCTCTGTGGCCCATTTTAATGTGTCTGGGCTGGCACACATACAGAAACATGAACCAGCTGCTCACTCTGCTCTCAGATTCCCCACCCTGAGCATGGGCCAGCTCCAGCCCTAGTGACAGCCAGGACACCCAGAGAGAGTGACAGAGCAGTGCTGGTAAAATGACATCACAGCCTGTCCTTGGGACTTTGTTGGGACCAAAACCCTGTTTAAAAACCTTGCTGTCAGTCTAATGCCATCTAACCAAGAGAAATGTTCTTCTAGTGTGACTTACAGCTTCTCTGGGTGGGCAGTGGTTTCTCCCATTCAATCACTCTCTCCTTCATTTCCCTCTCCAGCACATGGTGCCATCCAGGGGCCACCCGGTGAAAAGGGGGAGAGGGGTTATCGTGGACCCAAAGGTAAGGCTTGCCATCCTTTCCCTCTTCAGCCTTGTCAGGGCCAGGAAGCAGCACTGTGACCACAGAGGTCACAGCACTGTGACCACAGTGGTCACAGCACTGCTCAAGGTCACACCCTCTCACAGTGAGGGTGGCACCTTCAGGATCTCAGCCAAAACATTGTCCTGATTTGGTGTCCCTTCCCCTGGCCTGTCCCTGTCTGTGGGTCACTTGTGCTCAAGGGCAAACTTGGTCTTCTCATTCCTTCAGGTGACCCTGGGCCAATGGGCCCACCAGGACGACATGGGCACAGGGGACCAAAAGGAGAGAAGGGAGAGAAAGGTAGGAACACCTGCCATTCCCAGGAGAGCCGGGTTTGACTGTCACAAGTGGCACCAGCCCATCCCTGGAAATAGCTGGAAAACACAGCCTGTTTTTTGGTTTGGATCTTTTGTCTTTTTACATGGTCTTTTCAACTAACCCTCCTTTTGATTTTTCTGGTCCCCAGGTGAACAGCTGTATGTTGGCAGAAGAAAAAGAAGAGCTGTTGGTGTTTAAGGAAAGAGGTAGCTCAGTTATGCACAGGGCAGCATTCCCAGCAGCCTATAGAAAATTAGCCTGAGTCTTCACTGCCTTAATGCTAAAACATCCTCACTGCTCAGCCGACCCCTTAGAGTTGATAGTTCAGATTTGAATGTCTCTTGTGTGTGTCCAGCATGGCCCTCATGTGGCTGTTTGCTCCTGTTACTGATGTTTGGCTTCGTGCCCCTGAGCTCCCAGGCTAATGTCCTTGGGCTGACAAGGGCTTCCTGTCTCACGTAGTCCAGGCTTCTTGTACTACTCCCAGATATGTAAAAACCTGGGTTTTTTAACAACTAGCCAACTATGCAGAAAAAAGAAAACAATCCCATCCCACCAAATGCCTGGTTTGTCAGGGATCAGATGCAGCCCACAAGGCCCTGTGAAAAACCATGGTCTTGCACTGCCCTGGGATTCCCTTTCCAGCAGCTCTGCCAACCCCAAGTGGAGCCCATTTATAGCAGCATAGTGAGACAGGACACACATGGGGCCAAACCAAAGCACTTTTAAAAGTAATTTGTTCATCTTTAAAAAATATTTTTGTACTTTTTTTTTTAACTCTGGTAAAAAATAATCTTTAATGTAAACAGCCCAATTAAAGTGTGTTTTTAGCTCCATCCCTGAACTATTGAGGATGGCCGTTTTGTGCTTGCAGGTTGTTGTGGGGCAGGGTGAGGCACCTGAGATGGTTCTGAGGTACAATGGTAAATAGAATGGCACAACATTAAATACTTTTATACTCAGTTACTTTAAACATTGTAAATCATCAATCATCCCCTTCACTCAAACACTTGTACAAATCACTTATATTTCATGCAAATTTTTCATCAACAAAACTGAGGCAATCTCAGCAAACTGTGATTTTATTGTATTTACAGCAGAATTATTACAATATTCTACAGAAAGCCATGAATGAAATTACTTTGAAAAACAAGACAAAAAAACTCCCAAAACTGTTGTATGGCTGCTACTGCAAGTCCACTTCCACAAGCTGTACAGAGACCCTTAGCCAATTATTCATCCATCTCATGATTTTTGGTTGCTTTCTGTAAGGCAAAAATAACTTGGTTTGCAGTTAACACAAAACATTCAACAAACTGCTGGGAGAACACGAGGGAGGCCGGTGGTGCCTCAGGCACGTGTTTTGTCACAGGATGCTCCTGCTCTGCTTGGCTTCCTGACAGAAAATGGGGTGACAGTAAAACACTCCATGTCCCTTCCTAGTATCTGTTCTTTTCACCATTTTAGGAGTGATTCTCATTACCAAGTAAGCTTTACCATCTAATTGTAGGTGTGGAAGACTTTGTTAAATCAGGGTAACCCTGGACTCAGCCACTCCCTTCTGCTTTCAGTACAGGGAAAGCACATGAGCCCTTTCTCATGGGTTGGGCATGAGAATGTTTTTGCTTAAGGGGTTTTCCTCTGGCACCACTGACTGCCCAGATACTGGATGTGCAAAGGAGCTACAAAAAACAAAGCACAAGGACTGAGCTGGAGAAAAGAAATGCAGAACAAGTAAAAGTTCTGTAAAAGAACCACTGTAATTTCCTTTGTCTTCTCCTTCCCTTTATCCATTCTCATCTTTTGCAAGGCTGAAAAATGATGGGGCATCCTGGCCTTGGCATGCCTGTGAACAAGGTTAATTCTCTCTAATCTTACTTCAACTGCTGTGAAGATGGCAGAAGTAGCCTGGGAATGGGAAATTTGCATGGACACATCAACACAAGGAAGTTTCAGAGACCCAAAAGTACAGATTTTGATGTCAAATGATGAGAGTGTAAATGCTAACATTGGACTTATCGACACAGTGATGGCCCTAAATACTCCCCCCTGCCCTTTCCTCCAACAACCAGAGAGTCACTGTCCTCAAACTTGCCCCTTTTCCCCACAGCAGATGAACCAAGAAGCAGTAGATCAGTGGAAGCAACTAGCACCAAGCTTATTTGCACATTTCAGTTTTCAGCAAGGATGTGTTTCTGAGGTCCTGGGAGCTACAGCTGCACAACAGCTCTGAAAATCAGGCTACCTAAAAGTGGACTAAAGTGCCCGAATTTAATCCACCTATTTGAATCTTTCCTATACCAAAGCAAGCTTGAAATACTTGCAAGGCAGATACTATTTCAATTGGAGAACCAGCTTAAACTTCCTATGTGATATTGCTGTCACAAAAGACATGGTGTGACAAAAGCTATTTCATTGCTGCTTTGCTTAGCTCTGTCTTAGTTAAGGTGCTATGTTTCCAATTTTTAAGGGTAATAATTCAGTAGAATAGGGTCCTTTGGGACAGAAGAATAATTTCTTTAACTGTGTGATAGATCAGATATTGAGTACCTGTGAATGCAATTTTAAAAGAATATTAGCTTAAAAGATTACCTGGAAAAAAGGATGCAGCTCAGACTGAACATCAGTTTTTAATGTGATATGAAAAATCACTCTGGGTGAATGCTGATGGTCAGGACAGTGCAGCCCTGCCAGCAGGGAATTTGAATTCAGATGCCAATTCAAATAAAGGTTTTCCTTCAGAAGGTGTTTATAAATCAGGACCTACATAATCAATCATATGAATAACAACTTCAGTATCGTATCTTTACATGCTGTATATAGTTCTCATGTATATACCAGTGACAGCAGAGTGCTTGCAGAAGGAAAATGTGCTTTATGGGGCTCAGAGAGGATCAAATGCTGGAGTATTTCTTCATAAAATAAGCAGGGAAGTTCCCCTGGAACTTAGAAGATCAAGACCTGCCACAGCCCATTTTCTGCTGGGTTGGTAACTCCTCCTCAGCCAGAATCTCCTAAAAACAGGTAGCAGGTGCACCTGAAGACCTTTAGCCCCGGATCTCCCTGGATGCCTTAAGCAGTGCAAAATGTACTTTCAGAGCTTGGGAAACACATGGTGGGAGGCTGAGGCCCTGCAGGCAGGTTTTCCATGAGGATCACTTGTAAACACAGGAGGACAACTCACACACAGCACTGCAATCCAGGGATTTATTGCCTTTTCTCATTTTCCTGTGGACAGAATTTACAATGTAGTAAAACACAATGGTGAGCAAATACTGATTTGTGATCAGCTTTGGAGGAGCATATGTGGGGACAATGAGATCTGCCAAACAGTAAGAATTTGTAAATAAGTACATTGTTTTGGCTGCAGAAAATACACTTTACCACCCTAGAGATGGAGCTGCTAACATTCATTAGGGAGGTGATGTGAGATAGTACCAAGATTGGATTTCACATCTCAGGAGATGTCTTTTAGGCCTATGTGAGACTAAATTAAATTTGAATTGAATTTTGTGACACTGATACAATACTGTAACACCTCTCTCACATTCTGCAACACTTAAACCCAATTTTATCAGTCTACACAAGTAAGTACCCATGCTAGTTCTTGTTATCACTCAGTAAACATATTTTTGTGCTTGGTATCAATTCTCAGCCCAGTTCACAAGGCTGCAAGTGCTTCACAGAGCTCCCCACCTGGAGACCCGAGCAAGGCTTCCATCGCCACATCCGATCCCTCCCTTCATCCCAGAGCTCAGTTACAGTTATTTGTGCAATTTACAATGAGATCAGATTGCAGGGCCTGTGTGAAAAGGATCTTCAAATAAAAGATGTAAGAGATTCAGACAGAGGTAAACAGAATGCCAATACATATTAGCAATGTATCACTGAAACTACCAAAAACGTAAGAAGATTATTAACATTTCCCTGTGAGGATTTAATGGGGATGAACGTAGACATAATCCAGAAGAGGAAATCTGCCTGCCCTGCCTACACTCCAGGTAAAGCACTGAGCCTACTTCATATGAAATTGCAAACAAATTCTGTTAAATAGAGATGAAGATTATTTAATGTTATCTTAGTAACAGTCAACTTATGAAGGTGGAGCTTAAAAAGTAAAAGGTCTTCAAAGACTTGTTTCTCCCTACTAAACAAACAATTCAAAAAACTTTGCATTTAGCAACAAAGAACATTCTAGAGATATGGTGTGTGAATTTACAACAGTACACAATACACATTTAAAATAATAAAATGCCAGAAATTAAGGCTAGCTATTAAAGTAATTATGCTATCAAAAAGTTACAAAATTTAAATTAAAACATGCATTTTCCAATTTTCTTTTTACTGTGCTGTAAATTAAGCGTCTTCATTGAGAAGATACTGGTTCAACGTCCAAGGATTTCAACCAGAGCTGATTAAAGTCCTATGTTAATTTCTGAGTTCATTGCCATGCAGCAACACTGTTCCCATGAAATGAACGTCATGGAATGGGCACCAGTTGCACGGTCAAAGCAAGCAAACAAAACAGGTGCAGTTGATGCCCAAAGATATCAGAGAACATCAGGCCTCAAAAGACAGAAAGCAAATACTATTTTACAAATGGAGCTCCAACATACCCAAGTACAGCTTCTAACACTGTCTTGATATGACTCAACCACCAAAAGGAGTGCAGCAAAAGTGACCTAATACAGCTGTATTTCCCTACCCCGCTATAGGAGACACAGTTCAGATTTCCCACTACAGATCAGTCAGGCAAATAACTTATGGTGCATCTAGGAACTCAAAAAATAAAACCTGCCTATGTTAGTAGGTGCCAACACAAAAGCAGAACACCCAGTTTCATAAAGAGTTTGTCTGTATATTTAACTTAAATCTTTCCTTAAAATAAAATGACTAAAATAAAAAAAAAAGAAATTTAACACTTCTAGTGAAATCAGACTTTAGCCATGGTTATTTATAAATATGACCATCCACCTCCACTTCTGTGACGGAGTTCAAATGAACAGACTTTGGTAAGAACAGAACAATGGCTCTACCCATTCCAGGTACAGTTAGAGAAACCACGTGCATTTTGCACACCGCTTTCTAAAAAATACATTCTACAGTTTTTCAATTTGTAGAACTAACCACCTGTATGTAATAGCTAAAGAAAATAATAAACCGTGCATTTTAAAGTTAGCATTTCTTTCACCTTTACATATTTTAGTGCAAAATATTTTAGGGTGAGGATTTACAACAAAAATGGCAGTAGCAGCAAGAAATCTTGTTTTGTACAGTAACAGCAATGCTAAGGAGTTTTGTGTTTTTAAATGACAAAACAGTATCCTGTTGCCAGGATCAGCATATCTAAGTGTTTCAGGCACTGTATTAATTAAACTAGCACCCCATTTCATTATGGAACTAATGGACAAAACATGTCACGGAGATCAGCTCAGTTTAATTTATGCCAGAGGTTTCTTTCAAAAGAAGTTGCAAAGGCTTTTGCTTTTGCCAATTGTGTTTAAACATAAGGGTTTGCTTTTCTGATTACTGGCATGTTCTTAGTAATTAGTTTCAGTCCTTGCCATGAAGACTGCTCACATTATAAAATTTTAAACCTCTCATGGCAGTTTCAATTGTGGAATTCTCTCATGGAGAAATCTGATGCTTAAAAACACAGTAGCAGAACTAATATTACACCATTTAAATGTTCAGATGAGAAACCATTTTTTTATGATGAGAAAGAGCATAATTAATATTTTAGGCTTAAAGTCAAAAGCATAGGTAATGTACTTTTAGAGACTGGGATAAAAAGCCCACTTAGTCTTGAAACATCTGAAGGACGTAACAATACTACTGTACACCAACACTTGATTTGTTTCTTCTGTTCAGGGGAGTGAATAAAGCGCTCCTGACACTGATTGTCTCCACTGAAAACAAGACAGGTGAGGTCCCCGATGTTCATACGCCGCGGGTAAGTCAGGTTAGACCGTAAGGAGGGAGAATTCTAAACACCAAAAAACCTCCAGAAGTTCCCAGAGTTACGACCCAGTGGAGTGAAGACTGGGGATTGGGTAGAATTTAGAAATCCGGCTTTGTGTTGAAGGATTAAGGCATTCGGATTCTCCAGTCATTTTAAAGAAAACTTCCTGTTCCTGCAGTTTTCTGGCAAATTCTTCTTCCAGCATCTAAAACCAAAATCAGATTGTCACAGGATTAACAAGGCAAAGTACAAGAAACCCATTATTGTGGAGACATTTTGTCTGATCAATCTCTGAACCGTGTGAAACTCTACTACGTTCCCTTTTAAAATAAAATAATCCCCCAAGACCAACCCCCACCACCAGCTATATGTTTCCTATATATCACTCAATTTTTGCAGTAACCTACTGGCTTCTGAAATAAATCCCCAGCCTCAGATTTAGCTCCAGCTAAGTTTTCCATGCAAACCTGCATACATGTGCTGCAGGAGGGAGCCCTGCAAAGAGACTGGTAACACCCAGCTTGTTTTGGTGCACCTGCCCTTTGCTCAGATTATGCAATTTTTAAACATCTTTTATTATACAGTGAACTGCAACAGCTTTGTACAGCAGCCTGACTCTCCTCCTCTACAATACTTTTGTACTGTCTGTATTTTCTAGATCAAACCCTTGATAATTTCCTGACTCATGAACTGCTCCCATTTACCTTTTTTCTTGGTCTCAATTTCTCTCTCCATTCCTTCAGTTCTTGACTGTGCTCTTCATCCAGCTCTTTTAGCTTCTGAGTTTCATGCTCAACCAGTAGATGGCATTTTTCATTCTTAAAACAAGATAATCCTTATGTAAAACTAATTCAGATTAGGCAACTCAACATTTGTACAGTGACATATGTTGTCCTAATTCTTTCTAATTAGCTTATTCCGTGTAAATAGTGACGTGAATAATTACAAGATGAAAGTATGTTACAAGGCTGTGTTTTCAAAAGCTGATCTTTCCATCGGAGCCAATTGAGATAAGAAACACTCGTAAATCCAAATACACTGCTGAGCATCATTAAGGCAGCTGCTGAGAGTGTTACTCAAAACTGTGTTTCACTGCCTAATGATGCTTTTCAAGGTCATGCAGCATTTCTGCTTTGCTTTTTAAAGATAGTCTGTATAATTTATTAAAACAAATTACATTAAAAAGGAAGATGTTTTTTGGAAATATTTCAACTCTTGGTGCCAAGAGCTGAGACAAACAAATGGAGCTTAGAGAAGAGACAAAGGTGGTTGCAGAAGCAGCCTCAAAATTGCCCTATGACAAGGCTCAAATCACACCTCAGCTTCACATTTCTCTCAGATACCTAGGCATCTGCCTCACTTTTAGAGGACTTTTGAAGCATGACAAGAAAAAAATCAATTATTTGGCTTTAAGTCTCTGCACTTTTTTAAGAGCAGTTGGCGATGGTTGTGTTTCTAGAGTTCCAGTCCCAAATGGGTCTGATGCAGAGTACAGAACCACAGCAACACAAACAAGCACTTGGTTAGACCTGAGTGCAGCAAAGGGCCAGTTTTCCTTGTGAAGCTCAGAGCAGCCCTAATCTGCTCTATTTTACTGGAGCTGAAACTCTCACAAAGCTCCCACGGTACTTGGGGATTTACTGGGGCATATTAGTGGCACAGCCAGGGACTGTTTTTGCAGGATGTAAGAAAGTGAGTAGAGTAGAATGAGCTTCATTGGTCCTTGCATGATTTCTCTAAGCAAAGGTTATCAGCAGGTGATCATTTAATGCTTTAAAACTGCCTTGTGTCCCTGAAACTGGGAAAAGCTGATTTAACAGAAAAGGAGATCTGGCCTCTGGTATCCAGTAGAAACTTTTACAAAATGCATACCAAAAGAGACAAATCAGAGCTCCTTATCACAGGAAGAGAATTCCTTTTAAGTACCTTCCAGAAGCTCACACGCAAGTGGCACCATTTGGTAAAAACCTCCTCATTCCTGTGTTGCTGCAAACTTCTCGTGGGTAATGCCTGGTGCTGCCTACCTCTGTTCTGATTAATGACACTCCAGCAAAATCAGGTTAAAAGGAAATGCTGCCTACAGAAAATAGCCCTGGGAACTTGACAGGTATTCCAGAAGTGATCATGTGCTTCTGGGTCATGCTCTTCTTCATTTAAAATGATTCCTCATTAATTAATGGGAACATATGAATCTGGCAAAGCAGTGCACTGCAGGCCTTTGAAAACAAAGTTGAAAAAACTATACAGTAAAAATTAAGGAAAGGTGTTTCTGCTTTGCCTGCATCTGGTATTAACTTAAGTCTTCTCACTTAATGGTCATTTAATATCATCTATTTTTAACCTGTAACTGATGTAGTTCCCTGATGTTTGCTTCACACTGCAACTGAAGGTCCCGCATTTGGTTTTCGTGTTTCTGATGCTGCGCCAGTCTCTCATTCTTCTGCCTCTTTTCTTCTTGAACAGCAAACTAAAATTAAAAATAAGATATTATTTATATTGTGCCTCTGAATAAAACAGTTTGCATGAGTCAAAGAACTGCATCTAATAGAATGAACACATACTGAGAAGAACAGTTCTAGAAGATTCAAGCAGTAATTTTCTCTATTTTTTCTTTTTTAAATTCTTACAAAGGAAGTTCCCTACAGTTTTAATTCCATTTCTCTGTCTGTACTCTGATTTTTCCTTAAAACACAGCACATTTCACTTCCAGATTCCTGAAATTACCTCCCTCTGAAGCTGTGACACAGCAGTCCAGCTGCAAGCATTGGTTTAGGCTGGCGTTAAACAGCTACAGGAGACCATATTTTCCACCTTTGTCATCCTTCCAGTACTCACCATATGAAACCATGATTTGTGACTGTGGTGCATTAGAAAGCAAACCTCTCAACCTCTGCACAGCATTCCCTTTTAAAGAATGAGTGAATACCTACAGCTTTAGTTCAAAAGCTCACAAAAATCAAGCACCCTTAAAAATGTTTCACAGAATCACAGAACAGTTGAGGTTGGAAGAGACCTGCAAAGATCAACCTCCCTACTCAAAGCAGGGTCACTAGGAGGAGGCTATGCAGGACTGTGTCCTGTTGGGTTCTTAGCATCTCTACAAGCTCTCTGGACAATCTGCTCCAGTGTTTGACCATCTTCCCACTACAAGAATGTTTTCTCATGTTGAAGTTGGATTTTCTGTATTTCAATTGTGGCTGCTGCCTCTCACCCTGTCACTGGGCGCCACTGGGAAAAGTCTGGCTCCACCTTCTTTGCTCCCTCTGTTGCATACTTAAACACATGGGTAAGACCCTCCTGAGCCTATTCTCCTCCAGGCTGCAGCATCCCAGGTACCTCAGGTGGCTCCTTGTGTAACAAGACACTTGAGTCTCTCAGCCATTAAAGGCCCTTTGCACAACTCACTCCAATAAATCCATGTCTGACTCGTACTGGGAAGCCCAGGGCTGGACCCAGCACTTCAGAGTAGGCTCACTAGAGCAGCAGAGAAGGATGATTTCCTCTGACCCCATCCAGTGCATCAGCCCAGTTTGGTACCATCTGAGAACTCGTGACAGTGTGCTCTATTCCATCCTCACATTTACATCACATTCAGCATTTACACTATTAAAACTATTAAATATTAATAAATTAATTACCTGCTTAATTTTTTCACGATCTTGGTCTGGAGAGGCAAATGAATTGATTCTTAAACTTTTCTTAAACATGGCCATCCGAGTCTTTGCTTCACTTCTCTGGATTTTAGGCAGTCTGGCTCTTTCCTGAGTTTGCTTGTTCTTTAACTCCTCTATAAGCCGTTGATTATACCTCTGCATTTGTTCTGTTTCCTGAAATGTTAACCATGTGGAAATATTACACAGTAGCTGTGATGTTATACAGTATGCATGTCTTTTCATTAATAAGTCTCTGGTGTGACTCAGTGCCTCTCAGCAGAAACCATTCCCAGCCCCAGGAGTAACAGTGGGGAGGAGGGGCTTCTTGCAGAGAGCTCTGGATCTTGCCCAACCCAAAGAAAATTCTCTAATAAATGTAAATACACATATATTTTACCAGTGCTTACTCAACTCCTGTAATGCCTTTTACAAAGCCTGTTATTCAAAAGGAGAAACTCCTTTTTGTGTAACTGAACTTCTGGGGTACAGCTGTGGAGGGGCAGTCTGCTTATAAAGAGCTGGGGAAAGCAACAGCCCACATGCCATAAACCAGAGTGGACAGAACAAGCCTTCAGTGGAGGCTGCTCATGCTCTGATCACCAAGAGATCCTCAAACAACACCCTCCTGCTTTACAGTTTCAAAAATTGAACTGTTTGCTTTTGTGCATTCTATAAAAACCAAAATGCCTTGTGGAAAATAGCTATAAAGAGACAGTTGTCAGCTACTTGCCTAGAAGCTAATCCAGTTCATTCTGCTCATTTAATTCCAGGATTATTTACTTCTGAACAGATTTGTTTAAACACAAATCAAAACTGGTTTTGGTGGATAAGCAGAATTTGCTCTTTTTTATAGTAAAAGATTGATGTTGTGGTTGGTTGGTAGGTTTTTTTTAAAGAATCAAAAGGGAAAATAACATAATTTATACTTCTATATATTACTCAGGTGAGTAAGATTTTTAGAATTTCAACAGAGCATATAACATCTTCAAAATACTTGTCTGGGTCTTGCCTGTGCAAACACTGGGAAAGATATTAAGACTACTTGATAAAAGAAATTGATATTACAATACACAAGAGAAAATGTCAAAGTCAACACTAACTTTTTCATGCCTCTTAAGCAGCTGATGCCTCTGCATGAAGTACTGATCCTTGAGCTGCTGCTTGAGGAGCTGGTGTTTCTCCTGTAGGTGCCGCTCCTCCAGTTCCCAGAATGCAGCTTCACGAGCTGGAAAAAAGAGAAAGGTTAGTTCAGGAACTGCAATCCCATCCCATACTTCCCAACTTCCTGGTGTATGTTCAGAAGTGGCCTATAAGTGCATTTTAAAAACAATGCTGTTTCATAGCAAATGTTTTTGTTACAGTTCTAGATTAGACATGCAGGTTTTTGATTTCATAAAGTGAAGAAAGACCATTGTTTCACTAAACAGCAGTGCCTGTTTCCAAGGGAGTGCTGGGTACCTCTCATGAGCTGCTGCTTGTTGTTGAGGCAATCTCGTTCAATAGTGGCCAGTTCTGTCTTCTGCTGCTGAATTATTTTCTTCAGAGATGCATCCAGTTCTTGTTGCTGTTTCTGCACAAACTCCTGCTCCTGGTAAAGACCAATAGAAGTAAATTAAATTGGGTTCTTCTAACCACATTACATGTTAATGAAACTCCCAGTCCTCTCAGCATTAGCTATATATGAAAACAAATACATCTATGAAAGTTTGAGCTAGGGTGCCTTGGCTATCAAATTATCCATCTTTTGTATTTTCTGTGTACAGTGTAGGTAAGAGCATATTTATTTTTAAATAATACAGAAATAAGACCAAAGGTAAGAATCTAGCCAGTTATCTGCAACTCATTCCGTCTCTTGTCTCTCCTCAAAACAAGTTGCAGGTTCAGAGCTAGCAAAGACAATACTCAATCTAAAGTTGATCTCATTCTAAAAAGGGTTAATTATTCATGTATGTAAGAAAATAAAGGTACGTATGGTTATTCTGCTTTGAGTGATTAGCTAAAGCCTATTTATTTACACAGTTGAGTTTCAGATCTGCGTGGTTTATCTTGTCCTTAGGGCAGGGCTGTTGAGGCTGGGAGTTCTGCAGGACCACTGTGCAGACACCCCATGGTTCTCCAGGGGCGTAACATGCTCACACCTGAGCTGAGCTGGCTCCTCACAAAGGGATTTATCACCTGCATCTTCCCATTATCCAGGGGCATCACTGTTACATCCCATCATGAAAAGCAGACAGATTGAGTCCCCCTCCCATGCCCCAAGACCTACTGCTGCCTTTCTTCTTTGCAACCATTAAAAACCACAGCTATGAGCATGCAAGCATGCACACACGCACACACCCACCCCCACACACACACACCTGCCTTAAAACAAGAAATTGAATCAGATGATTCTAGCATGATACCAAGGCCAAAAGAAAGGACAATGACAGGGTCTTGTCAGAGTCAAGGTGGGCTGCTCAAGTCCACAACAAAGGGAATTAAATGTTCATTAAAAGTACTTTTTATTTTGACCAGAAAAATCCTGGTTCTCATCTTCACATAAAGTTATTCACAGATGAGGCTTTCATGTCTCTTACTGAGACAGGTAACATAAAACCAGAGGTGAATTAAGCTGACAGTAACAGACCTCAGGGTACAAAAAGAACTGGAAGGCGATGTCTGTAAATTAAGTCAGACACACCTAGCCGAATTTATAGAGGGACAAAAAGTCCTGGTTTTTCCCTTTATACCTGAAAAGGTTAAAAAGACTACTACAAGTTGAATATTCTGAGGGTGTAGACACATAATTAACACAGTGTTTAATCTGCTGGGAGATTTTTGATTTGGAGGGAGTGGGGGAAAGCTGTTCTAGTGTAGAACATGGTCATGGTCAAAAAGTGATTATGCTTGAGCTTCACACATTTAATCATTTAAATATCATGGCTGCTCTCTACAGAGTAACTCCTATGAAGTTTTATACCTGTTAGTGCGGAAAGATAAACTAGGCAATCTCAGGAAATACCCTGGCCTTTCCACTTCTCACATCTACTCAAGTATCACATAAAATGAATGTCACTAACTTTACTAAAGAATGTGTTGGGTGGTTTAAAGGCAGACAGTGCAAGGCAGCCAACCTTTTTCAAAGTACCACTTGATTATGCCCAGTATCTAAAAATAAACTCAATCATCTTTAAAATAGATGGTTTCACTGCACACACAGAACACAAGTCACACAATGTTTCTCACATGTGCTGAACAAGTATCATGTTGCATGTGTGAAGCCTCAGTGTCTTGCTCAGACTGAGTAACTACTGTCTTTTGGAACTTTTGACAATGGATAGTGCACAATTACCTAAATTGGTGCTAACCAGTTTGGAGACAGCAGTGACATTGATCAGCACATATGAGCAAAAAGAGAAGAGAAAACACACATCTGGAAAATTAGGAAGATAAACTTGCACTGTGTTGCATTTTAAGACTTACATCCTGCATTTGTGCGTTGAAAAGCGTACATGAAGACAACTGAAAAGACTGAATCATAACCTGAGCAACACCCTGTGGGACACAATGTAATTCTGTGTCATAATATAGTGAAACGTATTTCTATTCTTAAAAAAGGGAAGAAATGAGATCTACTGTACGTTAGTAAGAAACATTTGAAATGTCAAGGCTAATCACACAAGTAGATGCTGATGGAAGTTCTAGATATTCTAAAACTAAGCAGCTGCACCTTGTTTAGCACTTGTCATTCCAAGTAAGGATATTTCACACTTAAAATCTTCTTTCACCTCTCTTCAACAAATTCAAAGCAGCAAAGGAAATTTACCATGTTTCTACAAACACTATGAAAAATCAGATTTTTGTTTCCCTAAAAAGTTTAAAGACAGATATCTTTGGTATGGGGAAAGTGCTGCAACTCAATCACCTTCTATCCTGGGAAATCCCCTCTTAAATTAAACACATAATGGAATAAAGTTGCGATTATTTTCTACTAGGTCACCCACATAAACATTTAATCTTTAGGTTACTCAATCCATACCTGCTCTGCTATGTTTCAAATTCACTCTGTACAAGCTGTAGCCATCACAAAGACAGTCAGTATTTTTCTGAAATACTAGCCCTCTTTCTAGCTGGGTCATAGAAAAGCAGTAAATCTGAAGGCATGAAATCACAGATGATGTTTTGTAAAGTTTCTATACACCTACACTTTGACATTTAAATAACATTTTACCTAATCTGTTCTGCTCCTATAAACAAGATGTCTCATGCTTACATATTAGATATATTTTCCTCCTCTGCATTTGTGTAGTTCAAAACTTCCTCCTGATTATAACCTTTAAAATTTGAAGGACCCATGGAGTACTTACCACTCGTAAAAGCACTGTAAATAAACGTGCTATAGAAAAATACCATTCTTTTTCAGTAGAGCACACAAAATCCTACACTTGACAGTACAAACCTGGCAACCGCTGCTCCTACATTTCTACCCAGTTAAGTCTAAGATGTGACATGGGAGTACTTGAAGAAAGAGAGCAGTTTGTAGGGTTAGTTTGAGTTAAGTTCCATATTCACTCAACAACAACAAGAGGTGAAATCATCAAGCTGTGTGAATACTGCTGCCTTTTGTATTTTAGTAGCTTGAAGCTGCCGTTGTTACCTGAGCATGCTGGCTTTGTGCAAGCTCCTCTTTCTTGCGTTTCATGAGCTCTTTTCTCAGCTCTTTTGGTGCTTTCTCCACTTCACATAAAACCTACAGTGTATATAAGCATGCAGAAGGTGGCGAAAAGAACACTTTGTCTCCACAGCAAGCACTACTGTGAACACAGGGACATGCAGGTCAAGCACTAGAGGTAGTGGGAAGCATGCATTACTTCAGTGGCAGGGATGTTAGTTTAGTGAAAGAGCTTAATGAAAAGAGAAAGAACAATAGGTGCTTTATGCATGCCAGCAGTGCAGAGAGGAGGGATGTGCCAGCGCTTTTTGCATGCAAATGCTGCCCAGTGCCCTCAGAAATGGCAGTGCCTCACTTGTGCTTCTATGCAGCTGCCAGAAGAGTCAATAGTTAAGAAATCCACCACCTGCAAAAGTGGTATTTTCTTGAATCACTATGGCAAAAGGACTACAGAGTATGTTGCATCACATAAAGCTGTGAAAAATGGTGGGAAGCTTAAAATAACTTCCATTGAAACGCAGTTATTTCTGACACTGTCTCTAACCTGAATTTACAAGATGCCATTATTAGTGTCTGTGACCATAAATGACATCTACACAGCTTATGTCTTCAAAATAATCATACAAGCAAACAAAACATTATTTGGTCGTGTTTGGTTCTGAAGAATTTAAAGCGAAACCCACCAATAAATAAGAGTGTTTTCAAGAAACTTTTTGTGACACGTATGCTGGGATGGAACGTGTTTCAGTACACGGTGAATTAGACAAGATTAGCAGAAAGATTCTAAATATAACCTGGCTAAATCAAGTGACTATTAATCTGTTAATTTGCTGATGAGTTTTGTTTTCCAGAATTACAAAAATGTAGCATTTTACACTCCAATATAACATGGATAGCTTTAGAGCAGGAGCTGCATTTCCTTCAAACTGTACATTGCCTTTTTAAGCTTTAAACACAAAAGTATGCACCCAGAGACAAATGCCTGTTTGTTTAATAGTGGAAGCATCATCAGAAAAAAAGAGTCCAAATCACCACATGCTATTCCTATGTCCATGAAAGAACTGCTTTTAGCTCAGAGCAATATGTAAAATTCTCCGAATTTCCCACGTAGAACCCAATCACCAGTGAACAGAGAGAGACTCAAAATGCAAGAGGTACCGCAAAAGAAGAAAAATTGTTATTTACATATGGGCATACAGTTCAAACTAAATACAACTTATATTTCAATGCACATTTGTGCTACAGGATCATTCTATGCAAAAGCACTGACAGTTCAGCTTTCTAAAGAAATGTCTGAGTCTAGTAACTATCAGAGCAAACACTAGAGCCATTTATATAAAAATGGGCACTATGCAATTGAACCAAAAATGAAATAAAACAGCTTTTAAGATGCAAAATCCATATGGAAACATATCACCTTTTCGTAATCCAATGCAAGTAAATTAATTGCACCAGTTGTCAGTGTCAGTCTTTTTGCCTTAACTGTATGACATTTATGAAATTAACTGTAAAAGATTTTAGGTGATCCAGACTTCTCTCTCCTGGCTTTCATTTTTGAGTTAACAAACCAAATTCATATTATTGCTGTCACTTCATATAAAGAAATTCTAAAAAATTATAGCACACATTCAATAAAAAAATCTAACAAAAAACCAAAAACAAAACAAAACTGAAATTATCGTCTTTGAAATTCTAATTTGTTAAGTATTTACTAAGTAGCTATAACTAGGATTTTTTCATAATCTTTATGAAAATACTTTTTCTTGATTTAGTATTTGAGAAGAAATATTTTATTAAATATTCTGTGAAAAACAAAATCTTCTAACTTGATGATGTTTTCTAGAATAAATCAATACCTCAAGCTTCCTGTCAGCTGTTTGTATTTCACTTTAGGCAGTTAAACAAGAAACACAATCTGACTGGTAGTGACACTTCCAAAACTCAGTACAGCACAGGTTTGACAAGGCTTCTGGGAGACCTAATCTCAACTGTTTGCTATGCTTATACTCGTTATTTTCTATATTAGCATTGTCTCTTACCTCTTTTTTTTTGTTTTTCAGCACATTCTGGAATTTGGACAACTCCTTCTCCTGCTCAGCCTTGATGCGTTTTGCTTCATCCCGTAAGCGATTTGTGTGCTCCTGCTCCAGGCGCTCGATCGTCTGCTTCTGCTGCTTTTCCAGGTTCTCTATCTCCTGATCATACTGTCGCTTTTTACTCTGTAAAAATTATTTGGTACCTTTGTTTACAAAGCTAAGCCCTGTTAAGTGAAGTGCTGTAGCAAGGAATGGCCATGATGGATTGTTGTGGCAGCAAGCCCCCACACAAGCTGGGCACCCCACAACGGCAAATATTGCCTTTTATTTAAGAATAAAGGCTAAGCTAGAGCCATCATGGCAGGAAACACCTGATTGGTCTTAGCACTATTCTGCCTCCTCCATCAAGATGTCATATTTTAAGAGCACCAAAATGCAGAAACTTACTGTCATTTCCTGTTCAAAACGTCTGAACATCTGCTCTCGCTGCTGCAGAAGCTTATTGCTGAGCTGCTGTTGGGCTCTCTGCTCCTCTTTCTGAAGAAGTCTCAGCTCTCTGAGCTCTTGACGTCTAATAAGGACAAAGAACACTTAATACTGATGGGAAAACAAAAGAAGTGCAAAATGACAAGAGATGAAAAGGACCATTAACAACTTGGGCCCAGTAAAACTATTTTGAACTGATTGTCTTAATAAGAAACACTTTATATTCACTTCTACAAAAAAAAAAGTAAATTTATCCCCAAATATGACTGAAATAAGATCATTAGTCCCCTTGTTTTATTCAAAGAAAAAAAAATATCAGTTGCTAACCTCTTGAAAATTTTACTTTTAGAAACACTTACCGTAGAAATCGCATTTCTTCACTTTTTGAGTCATTTTCAGTAACTATTTTTGATGTGGTTACACTCACTTCTACTCCATCAACAACAAATTTCCGAGTTTTCTTTAACGTTTTCTTCTGCCTTCTAGTTTCCTAAATTAAGCATTGGTAAGTTGTTATGTATTTATTTAGGTTATATTCTTTTTTCCCTTTTTTCTTAATACTGAATTGTATCAAATACTTCTGGAAATGTCTTCTATACAGTAATCAAGAGCCCTTCTCACTTACCAGGTGCCTCACTAATCAAGTGAGAATTTGAAAAATTCCAATAAACTGAAACTTTCTAGTAAGGGAAGAAAAACTGCCATTATTGATTATCCTAAGTACCAGAAGAAAAAAAATCAAGCCAGAAACTCTGAAGAGAACTGATGCAGTTTTATTTTCAAGAGCTGAGACAGCTACATTTACTGTTTGCTTTTGATCATGATTTCCACGGCCACAAACAAGTATTTAATTCTTAAAACCAGTTCTGAAACTGGATAACAATTTACTCACCTACTTCCTCCTGCTTTGAACATAAACAAGTGAGTTTATTTTTTTATTGATATATATTAGCCAAAATCATATCATGATCTTGCTGACAACTAGAGAAGTCTCAGTTGTCAGAGGTGCTGTTGTTTCATTGCAAGAAGACAGGGACCCCAGCTGAACCTGCACCATCTCCATTGTGTCAGGGCAACTGCAAACACCCTCATGTTGCAGTTAGCACAGCTATGCCAATTTATAATTCTTTTGTTTGGTTGTCTTTCTAGGTTTGTTTTTCCCCCACTCAAGCTCACATTACACAGTTACTACCACAACACGGCTATATTCATTTTAATACAAAGACTACAAATAAAGTTCATAGTCTGGAATTTGATTCCTCCAAGTACGCTCATTCATAGTGACACAACTGCATGGACACAGTACAACCACAGGAGAACACTGACTGGAACAAAAAAATCCAGCAGAATGTCTGCCTTGGGTGTCCTAAACAGAGAGACTGAATATGGAAGTGGCAGGAATTCAGTATAAGATTAGATATTAAAGAAATTTTCCCATTGAACAAGAATTCTGTGCATTTAGCTGGTCTTCTTGAGTATCAGCTCTTACCTACAGCTGCTCACAATTCTTCATGTTTAGTATTATTACACTTCCTTTTATGGGTTATACTATTATGTAATACATTAAGAAACTAATTAGCATAACTGCACATAATCCAGACATTGTTGTATGGTGCAATTTAGAATACTTTGGTTTCTACAAAGCTTTGTATATATGTGCCATACTGGTTTCTCCCTCAGTATTTTTCTTTGTAGCAAAAGTAACACTTGGAGATAATTTCAGGTTACACTCACATGAGATTTTATATTAAAAAAATATATCCTTGCACTTACCTGTAAAGATATTGATCCTGTCTCTTTGTTTTTACTAAGGAAACTAGAAATGGACAAGTTCAAATCAATGCTGCTGTTATCAGCTGTAGAACCAGTGCCTGAATCTGCATCATTTTCCTTCAAATTCTCCGATTCCAGTTGCTGTAAAGTCTCAGTATTGCCTTGATTATCTGTTTTGACCTTCTCATTTTCTTCAGTGCTAATACTAATACTGGGGACTGGAGTGACTTCAGAGTCCTCAGCTTGTTCACTGACAGTGTCTTGAAGCTTATTCTTCATGATTTCATCTGAGGTAACTGCTGGATGTTCTTTGTCTACCTGGATGTTGGTTTCCTGTATATTCTCAGGTCCACGCTCTCCTGAATTTTGGTCCATACCAGTCAGTTCATCCACCAGTTTATCAGAAATATCCTCAGGTTTAGTCTGTAATGCCTGCTGGTCTACGATATCTTTTCCAGAGTCTTTGATCGGTGTTTCCTCTGTGCTGTTTATATTACTGATACCCTCATTTTCACTTTCTGCCAGTTTCTTGTCTACTTCAACCACTGTATCTTGGTTTTCTGATAGAGTTTCTTCAGAGCTGATTATCTCATGGACCTGCTTAGCCTGACTTTCCACTGGCTTATCCTCCAGCTCAGGTATTTTATCCCCGTCACTGATGGGTGTTTCAGCAATAGCACCTATCTCCTTAATGTTGTCAATTCCATGCTTTATTAGATCCTTTTCTTCATCAGACGCTTTAACTGTAGCATTAGGCAGAGCTTCTGTAGTGGTATCTATTACTGCCTCTTTCTGAGCTTCACCTTTATCTTCCTTTTGCTCTGTATCTCTATTTTCTGCAGGGACCTTTTCTTCCTCACCATCCAAGAGATCCATTCCCTTCTCTTCTTTTTCACCAGTTTCCTTAGAAATGCCTTCTTCAGTTTCTACCCTATCTTCAGTTACAGGTACTACTTTCAGTTTGTCATCTTCTATCTGTTCATCTGCCATGGAATCTTCTTTCTCTATTATTAAGTTAGGTTCATTCTTTATTTCCACATCGAGTTCTTTACCTCCTTTCTGGAGTTCTGTATCCTCATGCATTTTTTCCAGGCTTTCTGTATTCTTTTCTGCTGGCACTATTTTGCCTTGCTCATCTTCACCAGTTGGCAAAGAACCATTCTGCACTTTCACATCGCTAATGGGAGTATCATGTATGTTATCAACTGTTTTCCTAAATTTAATGTCCTCAGATTCATCTCCCGTTGTTTTGTCCTCAATGGCATTACTTTCTGTTTTCTCAGAGAGAGATTCCAGGACAGAAGCATTCTGTGAAAGTTTATCCTCTTCAGAGCTGGCAATACTAAGATCAGAGGATGCACGTTTCTCTGCAGGTAACTGCTAAAAAATTAAAGCAAGAAAAGTATTCAGTAATTTTGTAACTTAATCAAAGCACAGTTTTATGGGAGAATATGTGAATAGAGATCAACATTGTATTCACGTGCAGTTATATGAGTTAGAAAACATCAGAGTCCTTCCCTTGGACTATCACAGAACAAGTGCATGAACTGCAGACAGGCTCTGAACAGAAAGTTTCACTGTGATCAAGGGAAAGGGATCATGGTCATCAGCTACTCTTCAAGGGTCTTTTTCTTTTCACATTCCTTTTTTTAGTCAGTTCAGCTCCTCAACAGTCTCAGCTACAGCTGGATTTGAAAGACTTTACTTTGTGCCAGCTGGGCAAGGAAGCAACTGTAGCTTTAGTTAGTGCAGCACTGATAAAGTGCAGTATTAAGTTCCTCTTCTGCTTTACTTTGTGTTCTTGGCTAAAAATGCCTGAAAACTTTTCATCTGGTTTTAATCATGTTGAAACCCCATTAAAATGGTGAAAACCTCCAGCAGATCTGATTAAGTGGCAGTACAAAACTAGAACAGAAACAGTTACCTCACTCTAGAAACTGCCGCTGCCAGAATATGAATAAATGTTATCAGATTCCATAGAGACATCCAAAAGAATATAGTAATAAAGCATCATTTTAACCACAATTGCCCTTTCACTCTTCAAAGTGATTGTGATATCTGTCTGTCTGTATCTACTGCTAGAACCCTGTAATTTGCAGATCAGGCTTTTGATTTGCCACAGGGAACATCCTAGGCTAGCTGTTGCAGCAAGCACAGGTTTGATTGTACATTTCCTACCTTAAGGATTTCCCAAGCATACAGAAAACGATTCCTTTAAAGTCAAAATTGCATTTAAAATATTTCTTTGTGTAATTGTTCAAGAAGTTTAGTGTTCATCTCCCAGGAGTGTTTAAAACTACCCCAAGGAAATAATGTGAGGGGCTCTACCTCACACTTTGCTGCAATGCCACTTGTGAGATACTTGACGGAGTCCCAGGATGGACTTCACTCCAGCCCTCCTGGAGGGATGGCTCAGCAGCTCATCCACGGGAGGGGAGCTGCTGGGGATCACGTTTGGAGCCCGTGGGTGGACTGGGAAGGCAGTAAGAAGGCCAGGGGCCGTGAGGAACGTGCAGATGGGTGAGGGGGGAATGGATGCACCTGTTCGTGCTCTTGGCTCCTGCAGCAGTGCAGGACAGCAGCTCTGGGAGGCACAGGGAACACACAGCCTGGGCACTCTGCAACCTGCACCCCTCCCTGGACTTCACAGTTTTCCGTCTGAGCAACCACGCTCACGCTCTAAGATTCTTAAAGCATCCTTAGAACTACACTGATTATAAAATATGTGGGTTTTTCCTTATCTTTGATAGCCACACTGTTTTAAAAAAAAAGTTTACAGCGTAATAGTCAAATACTCTTCCTAATCTTTTAAACACTTTATGGAATACAAACACACATTTCCTCATTCACCCAGTCATTATGACTTAAAAACATTTACATAAAAATCAGGATCCCATTTTTAAAATAGCACATATACATGTAAAAAATTTAAGATCTTAGTCTTTATTAGCTATTATTTACTAGTAGTTTTTAAAGAGTTCAAACATGCTACTTTTTAAATGGCTGGCTACCTATTTTGTAATAAGTTTAGAGTATGATTATGATGTTATTCCTAAAATATTTGATGTCAGAGTTGGGTAATACAATTGAAACTGAATTCTCCATGGGAAATTTGCCACAGCATATTAAAAAAGTAAATTTTGAACTGACCAGAGAATTTTCTGTTTCTTCTTCTTCATCCTCATCTTTACCATCTTCAACTTCTTCTGTAACTTCTGCCTTAGCTTCTGCAATCAATTCTCTTATTGGTTTATTTGAAGTAACAGTAACAAATGGATGCTTGTGAAAGCAAAAAAATAAGCACAATATTAGGTGGTGGCTTCATAGTATACAGTGGGAAAATCATAATCTGAAAGAAATATAACTTCAAAGAAATGTTACTTTGGTTGCCTCACATTTGAAGATTCACAATTAACATAACTGTTCCAATGTGTTTTTTCAGCAGAAGTCTTAAAATCAAAACATTTGTGTTCAAATATACTATATAAGTAGTCTAATAAACTTGCTAAAATACTAATATTCATTTATACTGACCTTTTTCACAATCCAAAGAATAGAAGTAGAAAGATTTCTAAAAAGGTTATTTTTCTTGGAATTAGATTTCATTTCTGTTCCAAAGTTAAATTACTTCTTGACAAGCTTTATCTAGAAAATATACTTTCTAGAAAATAAGTGTGCTTTGCCTTTACAACTTCTCCTAATATGAACTAGAATTCTACCTTTTTCTTTAGGAACAAGCAGGTACCTGTTCCTCTCCTACCATCTGAATCTTCTTTCTCTGCTTGGCCCTGCTACTTAAATCTATTCAGCATATGCCAGATGGATTGTGGATAAAGCAAATGGGTGCTGACGTTAAACACAATCAAATGTACCTGGTCACATCTATTCCTGTTCAGCTGTTCTGCACTGACAGCATTACAGAGGAGGGCTGAGCACTAAAGCTTTTAAAACACCTGTCAGCAACTGGCCACAGACCTAAACAACTCCTTCGTCCATTGTAAGTATCAAAGTATAGTTTCTTACACAAAGTAATTAGTTATATTACAGCAAAATATGTTCAACTAATAACCTGATCGGTGCTTAGTATCATCTGATCAAATTTTACCAAATAAGGATCAATTTTAAAAAGAGATTGTGGACAAATACCTTATTTGAAAGTATTTAAGTAGTTACTATAATACCACTCTGCTTTAAAAAAAATACCAAATATGCTTGCTTTTAAACAACAGTTCTGAACAATTAACTCTTCCTACCTGTAGAAGTTGACTTGCACTCCACCTTGCATCTACATTCTTTTCCAAACATTTCTTCAGAAAATCTTTAAAATCTGATGACCTACACAACAAGCAAACAGGCAGTGGTTGTTCTTCTGTCTTAACATCAGACTAGCATATAAACTGAAATACTCTTTAGGTTCACATGAATCTACACTGCAACTCTAAGTCCTGCTATTGACTCAGGAAAACACATAGGGAATACAGGAATGCCAAGACCAAAACAGCACAAAGACAATATTTAAAAGGTTTGTCCAATATCAGAATTTACTTTTTGCTCTGGACTACTAATACACTTCATCTGCTATATCAGTAACTGAATCATGTGAAGATATTAAATTGACCAAATAGATAATGGCTTTTAAAAATACTTTCCTAGTATAAAAATGCTTTAGTTTCCTTTCACCCTTTGTTAGATGGCCTTCAGATCTGTTACTACATTTTTAAAAAAAGCTATTTCACATATATTTTAAGGCAAAGCCTGTAAAATACTTCTGTATAAAAGCTTCTATACAGAACTATGAACAAAAAAAAGTTCAAATTGTGTCAGAAGACATATGTATACACACATTTACAAACATATATTGGGATTGTATGGACCTGCCTTAATGCATAAAGCTACACCACAAACTTCAACAGGGCTGTGCTCATCAAATTTAGCAAACAAATGACTTGGAGTGCCTTACACTGGGGTGGGAAAGCTGTCAATAAAACACAAACCATTTGGAAGGCTGTGCCAGTGTTGGCGGGTCAGATTTTGCGATTTTCAGCAGCACTCGCATGGGATTCAGTTCATGGTGAGGTGGCTCTATTTGAGCCATTTCTATTAAAGTAATGCCAAGAGACCAGATATCAGCCTTGTAATCATATGGTCTGTCTTTAGAGGTCTCACACATTACTACTTCTGGAGCCATCCTGCAAAGAGAGCAACAAAGTTCCCGATGAGAAAATGCTTTTTGATGTGTTCTGAGAACAGTTCTAAACACACTCACTGAAGCATTGCTAGAAGGACATTCCACCCTCAGTATATTTACACAGTACCCATCAAGCTTGTAATATCAAATCAAAAGTAACATTAAGATACTAGTTCATACCACAAAGTCAGCAGAATAGTGCACTTACCAATATGGTGTGCCAATAAAGGAGTCTCTTCTTTGTATTGTTCTGGTGTTTTTAGCTGATACTCCAAAATCCGCTTAAAGCAAACAGTAAAACACTATTAACAGGGTGGTGGAAAGCATACTATATTTCTTTTTACTTTACAATTGTCTTTTAAAATAGTGTATGTTCCAGAGCAAACATTCAGTATTAAAAATTCAAAGTGAGGTAAAAATATTTGCATTCTGATAGCTGAGTGCCAAGATTTTATAGAATTTATAATAAAAGATCTTGAATAAAACATATCCTACATTTCTAAAAAAACCCCAAACTATAATGCTACTGTTGGGCTGTATGGGACAACAAAAGCAAAATACATATTTACTGCAGGAAAAAGTGCTTTAATTCTTTTAATTAGAAATTAATTTCTTTAGCCTATGAAGTCTGTATTCATCAAACATGGCACCAACTGTCTCATTAATTCAACAAATCATTCAATTTTAAATTTCAGGACTCAAATTTTCACAAAGTTACATTTCCTCTTCATCTTACAGGTTTCTTTCCACATGATTTTTGGCTTTATGTTAATACCTGAAAGCTTACAGATGTACTTTTCATGGAATACCTACCAAAAAAACCACTTTACCTCTTTGCAATTAGTTATCCATAAAGCACTATATCTCTCACTTTAAAAAAAATAAGACATTTAAATAAGTGTTATATGCTTATAACAGACATAATTTTGTTAATGAAGATCTAGAGATTAAAGCTAAGGGACAAAGAGCCATATGTTGCCATCTTTAATCTGTACAAAATCACTTGATGGGCTCAATACTTGAGAAGTCTAATTTTGCTCTTTGAAAAAAAATCAGTAATAAAATCTATTGGTTCAAAGGAAAAAACGAGAAATTTTGAGGGACTACAGATGTTGAAATAATAAAACTCATATCAATATAAAAATAAAATGCAATAAAAGAAATTTACTTGCCATTCATGCATCTGTAAAACAAGGAATTAACCATTTCTTTGTATAACAGAACAAGTAGTTTATAAGGAGTAAAATGCTCCTTCAAAGGATGCTGTACATTTTTCATAATTACATTGAGTCTTTTTTTAGAAAGCTTAATTAGCAAACCTGAATGCATCACCAAATGCACGTGAGAAAGAAATCTCCTGTTGTCTAAACTGTTAAGTAGTATCTTGACAGCCTGCAAGGTGCTGTGTACCAGCTAAGCTTGACAAAATCTTAAAGTAGTTCCAAGTCAGTATGAGGAGAAGCCAGGTCATGTGAGGAGATGAACTGAAACAAATTATTCTCTCTGACCATGAGACTCCTGCTGTGATCTGTGGTTTCTTTTACAGCAGTACCAAGAAACTAAGACAATGGTTCTATTACATTTACACATCAGGCCTATGACCCCAAGTGCATCACTGAATGTTCTGGCTCCAAAGAAAAGCTACACCAGTAAAGCTGCATGTACTCTGCACACTAAAAGAAAGCCAGACGCAAGGATTGTGTATATAAGGAATAACCTTGTACAGAAGGGATCCATGGAAAAGCACAATCACACTGAACTAATCAATACAGCAAAGCAGGTTCTTAAATATTCTCAGTTTCTAATAGAGAAGGTGCATAGTACCTTGCTGACATGTGATCAATACAAGTTAGGAAGGAGATATATTCCTGAATTTGGACACATCTTGCTTACATTTAAAAGGAAAGTCTGTATCAAGGCTGCAAATTTAGAGCCCCAGTATCCTGTGGCAATATTCTGATTTTCCTTACCTCTGCCCTCTGTGCATCCAAAGAAATACAACTGATCCCACTGATCCCATGCAGAGGGAAGGCTTTGAAACCTGAGCGTGGGCAGGGATGTCATGGAACTGTGCCATGGGTAGAGCCACTGCAAAGGCTGACAGCTTATACACATTTTCCCCTGAAACAAAGTGGATCCAGATAATTCCTGCCCTTTCCTGGCTGAATGAAGGGATGCTATTCACCACCAGCAGCCCTTTGTCAGTTCTGCATGGAGGAATCCTCATCAGACTAAAAATGTGGATGACTGTTTAAACTTAGATTTCAAAAAACCCAGAAATCAACAATAGTAAGCTGTATTTTGTTCCAGACTGTTCTGTCTTAATTTCAGTGCAACAAACAATTGAAAAAGGAATGTAAAAACTAAGCTGGATGATTCAGATTATTACATCTCTCTCAAAGTAAGAGACAACAGTACAAGGTACTGCTTTTTGCTGGCTGTGAAGAATGTTCCCTTTCCAAACTAACAACTTCAAAGGGAAGTTCTGATGTTATGACAGTGAAGGTAAGTATAATCAGGAACTTTATACTAGGAAACAGCAAGATCTATGGTGACTTCTTGTGCTGATTTTCAAGTATGAAAGATGTCATGAGTATAGTCAGGATATTTGCTCAAGTTTTTTTTTTTTGTTGTTGTTGTTGTTGTTGTTGTTTTTTTTTCCTTGATAGCACCAAACCGCTTGGTTCTGAAAAACCTCTCATTGTTAGATTGGTATTTCAGTAGGTAAATATTGAACCTTGACAAACTGCAGCTTAAGGAAAATACAATTAAAAGACCATGCCAAGTTCCAGGAAAGAGTTATTTGTAACATGCTTACCTAGTTTAATGTCTCCATCTAATGTGAAAAGAATATTGCCAGCTTTTAGATCTCTGTGGATGATCTTATTCTCATGCAAGTAGTTCAGTGCTTCCAGTGTCTGCCTGCACACCACTTTGATCTGTGGCTCTGTTAACGGCCTTTCAAGCTCTACAAGAGAAAGACAGAAATAATCACAACATTTTTGCATTTTATGTTACATGTTCATAGCAAACCCTATAGGAATATATGGGCAAACTAATTAATCTGACAGATTCTAAGCATCACATGTCAGAAAAGAATTCGGTCTTAGAATATTTGCTCCTTCCAGTAAAGATTTTATTCCTTGAACCCAACCCCCTTCTCATTATGAGTTATGTATACCTACCTATCTGAACTGTGAACAAACTACATCATTTAGAGACTGGTTCTTTTGTGTGGTACATAGAGATGCTAAAGACCAGATCTTTTACAGAAATATTTGCATATCAAAACAATACACATATGAAATAAGTCTTACAGTATGTATTATTACTTTACGGTATTAGGATTATTATCAGTAGTAGTAGTAGTTGAAATAACTTATTTACCCAACATTACTGCATCTACTGCTCCTCCTGCACAAAATTCAATCAGGATCTGTATATAGATAAATAAAAAAAATACAGAAATTAGAAATTAAATAGTTGCACTGAACTGAATCATTGATTAAGGGAGCATTTTTGGGAGATCAGAGTTTCAGACTATTTGGCCTCAACAAGTTTTTATACTAACCTGCAAAACACTGGTACTGTTACCCAGCTAAAAGTAGGGCTGTGCTGCTCAACAAATTATTTGAAAAATGTCTCAAGACCCTCAGACAAAAGTTTTAATCCAACTATAAAATCGCATAATACAACTTATAAAACATAATGACACAGTCGGCTTAAACCTACTCCTTGTAATGTGATTTACATAATCCCTGCAAACTCATTTCCCGGTTATTAAGCTCTACTCCTATACTATAATCTCTCTGACTGAAAAGTCCAAAAGCAAAATGATTTTCCAGCAGCTGATGCTATCTCCTATATTGTTTCAGACAAGATGAAAATACAGAAAAAATGCTCTGAAAAGCTACATAAAATTACTAAATTCAGATGTTTACATTAATTTTCCTTTATTTTCATTCATGCCTACAGTACTTCAAGGCCTTTATCCCAGAATGTAATAATACCAGAACAAGTCCATCCCCAGGTCTGAGTTTCCTTTTGAAACAAAAATATACTGCAATTATTTATGAGCACAAACTATGCTGCTATGAAAGACAGAAAGAATAAATGCAAAGGAGAGAGAGGAGAGACAAAGAGAATGAGGAGAGCAAGAAAGAGGAAATCTCACCCAAGACTGATACCCCTCTCTTTCTTATGTGTTTTTTTTCTTTAATTCAAACTTTAAATATTATAAATTATAATCTACTGTCTGAGAGCTAAGAAGCATTTCTTGCCAGAATCTCAACAGTCAATATGATTGGAAATAGTATGTTATTTTTTATGTTTCTGTAATTTTAAAATCAGTTCATATAATTACTGATAAAAGAGGAAACCTCAAAGTATACCTTGTACCACAGCACTTACATATGCACCACTTATGTCACATATACTTCAAATTATTATTGCAATTAATCCCCACAACAATGGTACCAACCAATATATTATATAATGCAATTCTTTGTAAATCCTGTAAACATTATGCTTCTATGTGCCAAGTAGATAAGTGTGGAAAATTGTACATAAAGAATTTATTTCTCTAAAATTTGTAGTTTGGTCTGGCAAAGGTCTCTTTGCTAGAGAAATCGCGTTTCTAATCTTGGAGAGCAAACATGTATTTAATGTCCAACTATCATTCTTCTCTTTTTTGCCCTCACTAAATTCTGTTTATTTACCACATCATTAGCCTTGTGGCTTACAAGCCCCTGCACTTCACTGTAACTATGTAACTCCAATTTTATTTTCAAAGTGTTTAGTTCTATCTTTATTCTGCCAGTGAAGCCTACCCACTCAGTTTCATATTGTGCCTCTATGCCTACTTGCTTTCATGCTGACCTTCATGCACTGATTTTTTTTTCACTATTCCACTATTTTATATAATAATTTACTCTGCACTGAGATCACCAAGTTTTGAGCCTGGCAAAACAAATGTGCATCAGGAAACAAGGTACTACACTTCCACCCTTTGTTCAAAGAGTAAAGCTTTTTTGTAAGACTCCCAGGAAATCATCCTTTTATTTGTTTTAGGTGTCTTTTTGAAGTTTAAGCTCTTTGAAAAAAACCCCAACCCATGCATTCTTTGTACCATTCCAAAAGCAGCTATAAATATTGCACTGGATTACCTACAAGTGCAAACTGTTTTGTCACAGCTAAAGCCACCCAAGCAAACAGCCAGGATCAAGCACAGCAGGGATGTGCAGTCCCACCTACGCACTCTGCACGTCAAGGTACAAATACCCAGGGTTTAAGTAAATTAAATTAATTATTGTTCATGTCCTGCTAAACTGTCCTTCCTTCCTGGGAGTGCCAATAAACCCCCTGGCATCTAAAGTATGTACTTCACCAGCTGACCTTTTCAGCACTTTATTTATTTTTCAGGTGTGGATTCTGAGTCTCACTTAAATCATGCTAATGTAATTGAAATCTGAGTCCTGTTGTTACAAATAAGCACCAGCTGAGAATTCTCAATACACAAAATTAACTGCTAATTTCCACATTTTAGATTCAAATCCCTGACCAAATGACTCAGGGTAGCACAATTCTGCAGTGACAACTTCCTAAGTCATACTCACAATTTACAAATGAGTTTTGAAACTGAGTAGTTATCCCAACAGAGACAATCCAGATAAAATCTGACAAATATTTTGATAAAGAAAAAAGTGTAATTTCAATAACCTTTTGAAATAAGAAAAAAAATTAGAAAAGGAAAAATACTTACCCACAGATTGTTTTCATAGTAGAAAGCATCTAGGAGCTTGACAATATTAGCATGATCACAGGATGCTAAAATATCAATCTCCACCATGTAATCTTCAAGTTCTTCTTCTGATTTAGTATCTATCACCTTTGCAGCAGCCAGAACTTTTGTTTCTTTGTTCTGAGCCTGTAAAAGAAAAGTGACAGCAAACATATACATGAATTTCACCAGAAAACTGGCACCAGCAAAAAACCCCAGAAATAAAGCAACTCTCTCTCTTGACACTTCTGTACAATTTTCCTGTCTCCAGTTTCCTCCTCTACAAAAAGAGAACCCTGCATATTAAAGAGGAGATAAAAATCTAACAGAAAAAGGGTTTAATAACTTTTCTCAAGGCCAAGAAAAAATGAAAGATGTAAAAATACTTAATTCTCATCACATTCTTTAAACCATCATCAATAGCTCAGGGTAATTGCCGCCTTACTAAGATGAAGTTTTGTGCTGCTCCTCAAACACCATCTATTAACACAAGGCAAGGAGTGGCAAAGAGTACAAGGAGCCTCTAGCCTCTGTTCTGCCCTTCTGACTCTCCCCACGTTGTGGCAGCACCGCTGCTCCCAAAGCCAGGCAGAAAAGCAGATCCTCCCCTAGGAAGCAGCTGAAGCTCCTCTTCAGCCAGGGGCTGTGTGCAAGCTACCAGCTTCAAGAGCTGCCAAACCATCATTCGTTTGTTTGGCCATTTTGCTCCCTGTGCTTCAGCAGCCTGGGAGGACTCCCCAGGTGGGAGCCATGGAAGGTGGGGCACTGCAAATGCTGCCAGCTCTCCTGCATTGCTCCTCACCCCCACACCAGGGATAGGGACAAGTGCAGAACAACTAAAACAAGCAAAGGGAAAACAAGACTTTGGGTACCCAAGGAAAAGAAAAGGCATTTCCGCTGTGCATTTAAATATTTGGATTTTTTCAAACATAAGAAATTACAGACAAGTCAGGTGACTTATTTAAAGAGCAAAACATTTCAGAAACCAGAAACCAGAAAAGGACACTGCTGAAACCTAATCACAAAAAATATATACACTCTAATAATTCTCTTATAAGTTATGTTTGAAGGAATGCTCAATTCCAATCTGCAGCAAGCTTTAAACAAGTGTATTTTACTCAAGTCATCATAAAAACACTATTTTGTCAGTGGTTACCTCTGAATAAAGGAAGTGCAGGACTCAAGTCTACTTCACCCATTGATCGTGAAGACCATGAAGCCAAGTCCTGCACTTACTCCACTGAGCTTTTGACATTCAAATGAAATTAAATGGCAAGGAGGGACACAGGCTCTCTCTAAAGCAGCAACAGACAAGGACCTACAAGGGGAATTCCAACTTCTGAGGTGCAGCATCACAAGGCAGTTCATGTCTCTGCTGGTGTGGATTGTGCATGGCCCTAAAGCTATGTGGGATGATCCCAGGACAGGACACAGCAAAAATCCCAAAACCTGAACTTTGTCACCTAATGACTTTACATCAATATCAGAAAAAAGCTGGTATCAGACAGCAAGTAAGAATTCTTAAGAATAATTCTGAAGGTCTAAATATTATTGCTTGCACAGCTATAAATAATTCTCTCTATGTGGCAAAAGATAATAAAATATTTAAAGATAAACATTTATATTAACATTCAGTAAAACAGCAGTAACAGCAAAACACATTTATAAAGCACAGTCCCAGCTGATTCATCTCATGTTGAGGGTAAAGGTTTTCCATTACATTTCTTTTTATCTCAATATTCTTTCCAAAACAAAAAACAACCAAATCTTCCCAACCTCAATATTTGCCCTCCCATGTTTAACAACAAAGATAAGTAATCTGTATAACATCATTTGAAAACCAACTACTGAGAAGGTTTCCAACACACATTCTAATAATAAGAAGGAAAAGGTCTGCTTAGTAACGCAAACAACATTTGTTTTGGTTTCATGCTTTGTAGCAAGAATGAAAGACCAACCGTCCTATTCTAGAGCTGCACTGTAAATTAAACACAAGAAGTGAAACAGATGTCTGACCACAACAGAATTAGACTTGGTAGCTCTACTTGTGCAGAAAAATGTTTTGTAAAGCACCTTTCTAAAGAAGTCAAATTCTAGCTGTAAATGGACTATTTTGAAGCATGCATGGTCACACGCTCTTCACTTAAAAAAAACACTTAAAAAATAAAGCTGAAATTAGTTTTTACACAAATTTGCTTACAAACTATATAATGGCAATAGTATTTTGTCTAAATAAACCATCTACATCAGGTAACAGATGTTACTGCTTCCAGATGCAGTTTCACCTTTGAGCAAGAAGGGCATTGCTAAGTTAGTGTGAATGATTACATGCTCAGGAGTTTGCTACATTTACAGCATATATTGTTTTTTTTCTACTGACAGAACACTTTGTATTTTGATTTTTCCCAGATCCTTTTGCTTAAAGTAACTAGAAATCTGCTTTGAGTATGCTTCTACGATTTCCTCCTTGTGGCAGCTCTATTAAAACACCTCATTACAAATAATGAATTATTATAGAGACAGTGTGATTATCTTAATGCACATCTTAACAATTATAAACAAAACAAATGTTTGCCTTTGTTCTGCCTCAAAATAGTAAAATTTTGTAGGTCTAGATCCAGACATTTTTCCAGCTCTTAAAAGAAAAAAGCTTTAGAATTAGCATATTTCCACTGGCTATTTCTGAGGACTGATGAAACCTTTAAAGTATACATCAAGTAACACCTGAAAAAAAATTATATGTTTTAAAGTTCTTTTTGAATAAGGCATTAGTCATCTCCACCCCACAATGCACTGTATGAAAAATACCCATCTATTTGACTTACTGGAAGTAACATGCTCTTTTTAACTGTGTAGAAAAGGATTTTACTGTTCATGCACAAGATTTATGAATCACTGTACTGTACAGTGAAAAAAAAACCTCTTTGGATTTGGAGGAACAAAAAGCACTTGCAACTTTGTGTGGGTATGTTTGTTTTTTCTAAACTTTGGCTGAAGTCTTTCTTCTTCCACAAAACCTTCTCCAAAGGTCAAAGCCAGAGCAAAAATGATTGTGTAGAAGGGGTCCTGATTTGCACATGGAAATTCTGCATTTGGGTACACCAACAATTAAAGTCAACCTGCCATTTATGTTACAGGAGATATTTTGAAAGGGCAGAACTTCTGAGTAGCTGTAGCCCAGCAGTTTCTTCCTGTATTTTAGCTCCCAACTACTAATTCAATTTATTCCAAATGCTCTGCTTAAATACATTTGATTCTGCGTCTAGGATTAAGTGACTTAAACCTCAGTCCTATGCTAAGAAATCCAAACTAGCATTTTCAATGCTTATGTGCAGACAAAGAAGAAAGGGGTAGAAGGATTCATTAAGGAAATTTGATCTTTTCAAAAGATACATACATAATAGATGAAAACCAAATTGGAATAACTCATTCGCTCAAGACGTGACTAATGCAAGATGACATGGATATTATTAACTGTTACATGCAACAACACACAAATATTGCAATCCTTCCAGTAAAACTCCTATTTGGATTACGTATCGAAGGTTACTACAGCAAACATTTTAACTCAAGGAGAAGAAATGCACAAGGAAATAACCTGCTTTATGTTACAGCATGGTTCTTGCAAGGGATGGCACAGTCTCATCAGCTGTCAATGCACAGAAAAACACACTTAATTCTAAGTTAAATACTTTGAAAAAGATGGATTGCAGGCTTGTATAGAATAAATCATCTTAAAAATTACAACTTGCATATGAATATGTCTGAAGCTACATCCCTTACACTGGAATAGCAATGTACATCTAATGCACAAAAGTGTTGCAGAAATCTGAAAACGTCTCAAGAAAGAAGAATAACCATTCCACACAAAACCAGGCCCTACAAGCATGTGAAATTAGTGACTCCTCCCTAACAATGCTGGATTTTTGCACGGTATCATATAACGAAATGTAAGTTCTAGAGGCAGAAGCTTTGTGAAGAGACTGACAGCAGAATATTAAAAGGTAGTTTACTATCCAGGCACCAGGCCAAGAACTTGCATATTCCCAGCCCTGGACAGCAGGGAGAGCAGAGCTACTGCTCCACAGTAATAGGATTACAGCTCAGAGATAACACATAGCCTTTCATCTTCTGATGACCAATATGAAGTTTCAGCCTTGCTCGTGAGGAGCTGTTTCAGTTTCGGATCACCAGCAAATGCTTCCTTCCCAACTGTGCATCTCCTCTGCAATGCAGCTTCAAAAATTAAACAATATTTACAACTGAAAAAAAGTTAAGTACGTCCTTCACCTCTTGTTCAGCTAGCCAGGAACAAAGCTGAGATATGAGATAGAAAATTGTTCATCACCTTTCCTCCTGATGCCTGATCTCTTGTGAGATGTTACATAACCTCACTGCATGTTTTGCAGGCAGCAAAACAAATCAATTAAGAAGCTTTTCCTTTCTGACTCATTCTTCTCAACAAAACCATATAGTCATAATCAAGGATCATCAAAGTTGTCAAAATGGGAAAAATACACACATCCCTATCCAGCAAAAGATGTTTTTCCCACATAAAAAGCTCCACTTTTGTGTAAAATTGGGATTGTCAGATCTAGCTCCACATAAATCTTCTGACAGTGCCTGGGTAATCAGTACTGAAAGGCTGGCCATGTACATCACAAAGGCAGGAGCTGTTTCTCTGAGCTACCATAGAGCAGAGATTTCAATCTTTCTTAGAACATACAAATTAAAGAAAAAAAAATTGCTCTCTTTTTAAATTTTAGCAGCTCTATCAAATAAAAATATAAGAAGTAGTGTGGCCTACTGAAACAACTACAGTGGGCTTTTGTTTTGTCAAAGTTTCCTATAACATATTTAAAAATGTCCTGTACATTTTGAAACTAAAAAAACCCTAAATGATTGACCAGTATCAAGTGTTCAAATTTCTTTTCAAAAACATGGAAAGGTGTTCCTCATCAGTGAATTTTAGAAAAGAAGTTACCTTAGATAAAAGGAAGCATTAATTCTAACACTAAATGTTAAAAAATATAATTAAAGTATCAGTTTGAATTCAAGAGCAAATAGCTACTCTTCCAATATTAAACCACAGTTTTATCAATAAACCACAAGTTCAGCCAATGAAGAAGACAACAACTCCACAGACTTCTGGAAATTAAGATGAGTCAGTCATTTCAAAGAAGTTGTTTTTTGCAAGAGTCTTCACTGCAAGATGTTTGAAAATGCAGTAGTAATAAATTTTTAAAAGAGAAATAATTTCAATTTTTTGTTTAATAATAGATATGGTTGGCCCAAGGAATTAAAAACCAGCTAACTTAAGTTCAACCTGCTGAAACTTGTTGAAATGACAGATACAGAAGATTTATTCAAAAGTTAATGAAAGGAAGTATCTCCCAAAGAAGATGATACACCCTTGAACTACAGCTGATCAGCCAAACATTTTCCCAGTCTGCAGCTACCCTACTATACAATTGCTTCTACTTAAAAAGAACTTAATTAAATTCAGTGCCCCTGTTTAATGCCAGCGGAAAAAAAACCCAACCAACCACCACCACCACCAACAAAAAAAACCCACCAAAAACCAAAACCCAACAACCCTGAAATAGAAATACAGATAAAAGTGCCTCTGTTTCCTACAAGCAAATGCTACTCCTATGAAAGTGGAGGGCAGAGTTCAACCCCAACTGCTGAAGCATCTTTATGATCCTGTGGTCTGGCGCTGCCTTTGTGGCTATGCTCGTTTGGGAGCTGTTTCCATGACAACTTCACTCTTTTAACATTATCCTTGTACTTCGTACTTACTGTGGTTCTTCTGCTTCCTCCACAGTTGGTTTGTGAGGATTCCACAAGTTATTTTTGGGAGTGGTATGAAATATAATTTTCATGTTTAACCTCATGTTTCCCACTAAGTATTCTCATTAATTCTGTGGTATTTTGTGTGCTAGCTAAGTAGAGTTTCCATCCTGATTGCACATGCTTTGTGCCACTGAAATAGAAGGAATGCTTATATTCATCTTTGAAAAGTATATGAGCTGAACTGGCAAATATGTGCAAAATAACAGAAAAAATCCTTTACAGTAAACTTAACAGGAGAAGATAATCAGATTTCAGCATAATTCTTACTTAAGCAAATACATTTAAAACAGAGTAAAAAATAAGAAAAAATTGCTAAATACTGGCAAAAAACCAGCTATGCTGTTCTATAATAACACATCTTATTTTCCCTTCTCTCACTGCATGATGGCTTTCATAAAAGCAACAGGGAAAACCAGCTGACAATACTGGGAAAGCATTTGTAACTAAAGCATTAGGTGGTATCAGAGGTGTATGTGCAAAGGAGTGGTATTTTTTCCCAAAATTCAGTTATAATAACTGTACATCATACTTGCTAAAGCAGCATTAAAACACACAATACTGCATTAGAATCAACTCCTAAATTTGAGAAGAGGGAGGTGTGACAAATTGAGATTTATCCCCACAGTGGTAAGCTGCTTTGCCAGTATCTTTCCCCTGCAGAGGACACTAACAGTTGCTGGCAGAGGTTCTCAGTTTTATCCAGCAGCAATGACAGCCCCAAACTAACTTAAAACCTCCCAGAAAGACAGTAACACAGTGGATCTTCATCTTGGATTACAAACATCCTACAGTTATTTATTTGGTTTTGTGTCATTAGGGAAAAAACCAACATAATGCTTAATGCTTACCGATTCATTTTAGCGACTACGGCTTAAAATTCAGTCTATTCCAATAATAAACACACCTTTATTCCAAATGATGTAATTAGGAGTGCTTCCAAGAAACAATGTTATCAAGAAATAATTTTTAATCAAACCATAATTACTATCTTTAGCTGCTCCCTAGAATTAAGACAAACAACAAGTTAGAATTGAAGCTGTATACAGACTGTGGTTTTATCAGAAAATTATCCTACTGCCAGGTTGAGAATTTTATGATTTGCTTTTGATAATTTTATGATTTGTCTGAACATAGGACTTAAAAAACCTCCAAGTCCTTCATCTGGGAAGTTTTTGTTGTAATTTGGCTTCTAATCATTAACATCTGTAAGGAGCTTTAGTTGACTGGAGCACAGAGCCAGGGTTCCTCCTGCTAACCCCTTCCCAAGGAGACATTCAGAGCAGCTGAAGCTCACTGGAGCCTCCTCCAGACACAGACACCTCGGAGTCTTTTGGCTTCATGAGCACCAAGTCACTTTGTTTACTCACACTTTGCAGACTAGTGTACATCCACAGATGTACAAGTATAGATCTAGTACACTCCTTTTTTACTTTTTTGTCCTTTTTTTTTTTAAATAGAGTGGCTCAGTCAACCCACAGTTCCTCAGAGTTAAATTACAAAACAAAACTGGGATCTGCTTTGCCCAGAGCTTTTTAGCCAGATCAGATGCAAGATGGCTACAGCTGTTTGCTGACCCAGCAAGTCATTATGACAAAACAAGAAAAAACCAGAGCATCTGAATTGAGCATGGAAAATTCTGTCCTTCCTAACTGGATATCAACAAGTCAACAAAATAATAAAGAAAGAAAAATGACAATTTCTTTGGGTTTTAAGAACCCTTCAACAAAGGCCTTCTGACATGTTACTAGGGGAACTACATAGTCCCAGAAATGCAATGTGGCATACTCATTAAGCTTAAAAACTTGCTGTCAAAAAAGTAAAGAATATTATTAAAAACTCTACATTTCATATGGTAGAAGGAAGGCATTAAAGGACCTGCACTAAGACATTTTATGTATTTATTGCAGAAAATTATGACCTATAACAGATGTAACTTAACTGTCATTTAAAGTGTAAACATTTTACAAGCTCAAATATAAGGCCAGTTTGAGAAAAGGTTCTGTATAATTTGATACCGCAATGTGAGCCATATTCAAATTTCACAATAAGCACAGCTAAATAGCCAGAGGGAAAAGATTAAATTAAACAAGAAGAATGAAGCATCATCATCCCTTTTCATTCTTTGCCCTCCTAAAATGAACAACAACAAATGCAGAATACTTCATATGTTTTAAGGGAAAAATATAAACTATATAGGCAGTTTAAGATTCAGTGTTTTACAAAGAGATACAGTTGTAGCAGAGGGAAAGGAAATGAGACAATACATTAATACCACACTGAAACTGGCAACAGCTCTTGCAAAACTATCAAAGCATATATTCTGTTGCTTCACACATAAACTAGTCTGTTAAAATCAAACTTCCTCTATTTCTGAAGGAGTAAAAGAAAGAAGTAGAGTAGCTTTAGAAAGTTTTAACTAAAAAAGCTGTACATCATTATCCCTTTTATGTAAAATCGTTACAGAAACGAATTCATATTCTATTTATAGTATTAATATATTTTAAAAATTAAATTTAGAATTCTAGCAGAGGTTCATTCATTCCTTACATACACATTTCTAAGGCACTAACAGAAACCAACTGCAAAGACAGCAACAACAACAAAGAAATCAACAATTAAGCTGGTGTCATTCAGCACTCTGCAATGTAAACAAGTTATTTTTAAGTCAGTCCTACTATTATAAACTTTATTAATTATTAAATTCACTCTGCTGGTATATGCTATTTAATGCTAGTACAGTCTATAACTTGACAGTAGTTTCTCTTGTGCTGTAAATCCTGACCCTGAAGTTTCACAGCACCTCACAAGCACAAAATGAAATTTCAAAAGGTGCCTCGCACAGTTTAGATGAGCTGGCTACCTTTGTGCTGCAAGTACAATATCTCAAGAGATGAGAAAGAGCCTTCTCAATAAACATTTGGTATTCCTTGACAACTGGCTATTCAAGTACCACAAAAATAGCACCCTGGGTCCTGTAAATGAACTTCATTCATATTCAACACAGTAGTGGAATATGCTGCTTTCTGATGCTGCCTTTCAGATTAACTGCTTGGTTTGCTGGGGGTTTTTTAATTGTTGAATTTAAACAACAACCAATTATGAAAATTGACTACTCTGAGAAACTATATGAATGCAAATCCTATTACTTATCAGCAATTCTCAAAGGAAATTTTATTTTAGACGCATGCTACTGATGGTATTTTTAAAATTCTTATGTTCTATGCACTTGCTGTTTGACACTTTACTGATTATGTAATTTGTTCAGAATTTACCTAAAATGCTACTGATAAACACAAATGGCCATGGGAATAATTGCATAACTCAATAAAATTATTTTTTAAAAAATCCAGATAAACAAATCAAGACAAAATTCTTCAAGTCTGTGAAAAGCTCAATGCACAAAATATGCAAAGGAAAACCAACTGCTTTACTCAGATATTTGCAACTAACAAACATTTATCAATATGAGTTTTTCACGTAACATTGGAACATTGTTCTTCCTCTGACAGACCTGTTGGAGTCATGGTAACATTGAACAGTTAAGCACAGGAGATGTTCTGGAGGAAGCATTGTTCTTGCCTCATAACAGTGTGGCAATGCTACTTTTCATGGAATTATAGAAGCTTTATTTTGTCCATGTCTCCAAGAAGTGATGTTGCATGGCTCTTACGAGGAGGTCTTGTTAACAGAAAATTATTTCGTTTCTTTATTCTTCTCCCTCTCTCTCTCTCTCTAATGATTTTTTTTTTAAATTATTATTAGGCTGAAAAGCTTTTTGAAGCAGAGGACCATCTTTTGTTGTATATTTGTACAGCGAGAGGGAATGAAGAATTCCATTCCCTTTGGAAAATTATCAAAGCTACTTCTTGCTCCAGAACACCTTACTCACTCTGAAACTCAATTCAGTTTCTGTACTTTCCTCATACGAGTTAGATTTAGAATAAGAAGTCTTAGAAAATTTTCAATTTTTTCTAGCATTATTCAGCATACCTAAAATAGAAAAGAGAATCACCACCTGAACTTAAACTGGAATCATAGGCTTATAGTCAATTTGCAGTTAAAGACATGCCTAAATAACAAAATGCACCTAGCATGGACATCAGTGGTGCTAAGGGACAGAACCACTGGCTGATCAAAACACCACCAGCATTTCCCACAAGCAAATGGCTCCTACAACAGAAACAAGTCTATTTTTCCTTTTGTCCTGACTAAAAGCATTCATCTGACATACCTTAACAACTCCACAATATTAATATGCAACCCTTTGACAGCTACTGAAGCCAACACTGACACTGTGCTGTCAATTTTCCCTTCCATTGGCAGTGTCACTTGTCTGGCCCTCTCGTGAGCTGGTCTGGGCAGCCAAGAAGATTACATGGACAATCAGCTTTTGCATGGCTTAGTTCCTGAAGCAGATCAGCACGGGGTTGGCAAGCACCAGGCCTGTCACAAGGAAGGATGTGGGAAGGACAATGCCCTGCCAGAACCCTGCCTGCACCGACCTGCGCCGGCCCAAACTGCTGTGGAAAAGAGTCACGGTAAAACCCTGATGCTCATCATTTCAGTGTCACTCCTGCACTTACTAAAATGCACTGCTTTGGACAGCAATGTGTTGTTGACTGTTTCACTTAGTAAATATCACAGTTCCACACTGTTTTAGTGCTTGTTAGGGATTCGGAATATTCTTCTTTATATTGCACTGGCTAAAAGTGAGGTCCTATGTCAGGTCACTAAAGGCCACAGATTTACAACAGCATCAATAAACACTGAAACAAACACCACAAATACTAGAGGAAAACAAACCTGTACATGAGCTCCTTTTAATATTTCACTTTTGAGAGCTAAGGCCAGTGTGTGGGTTTTTTGTTTGTTTTCATTCAAATGCAACACAAAAATCAACAACCAGCTTACTGGGTTCTTAAGCTGGCCAGAACACCTATATTTGCCTACCAAGATACAGTTTGAAATTCGAGCTACAGCCAAGAGCAAAGGGGACATTGTCAGGTACCCCAGCTATCCCTGTCAACAGGAAACACTTGTCAGTATTGTTTAAGTGGTGATTTTTAAGCTTTCACACTTTCCTTCCCAGAGAGATTAAAAATAGCAGACAGGTTACTTTTAAACTTGGTTAGTACATCTCCACTAATAGCAAAAACTAGTTGGAAAGAGTGAAAGACTAAAAAAGCTCAGCTTAACTCTAAGAGTATCCATGTCTCCACATTACTGGGATGATTTGAGTTTCTTTTGAGGATAATTCCTGCTCAAACTATTCTGAATATATTGCCCCACAATGAGCACAGCTCACAGTGTGCTGTAGCTGCACAGACCTGAGTTTCTGACACTTGACTATCCAACAATGAAACCCAGAGAATTTTTGCCTGATTGGTGAACTGGAAGACTTGTGGCATCCACAGAAGTTAAGAAAGTAAGAGAATGAGAAGGACAATCAAAATTATTAAAGGGTCAAGCTGTTGTCTTATAGTAAGCAGACAAAAAGGTTGGGCCTCAAACAGGAAAAGCTGAAGGTGGGGCAGGAACATGACTGAACTTTACAAAATAAAAAAAGGCAGCATGTGAATTGAATAAATCCTGATTGAGACAATGGTTGTGAAGGAGATGAGGGTTAACTGCAATATTTTCATTTTTGCTGAGGCACTCAATTAACATTTCTCTATTATTGTTTTACTGACTTTTGATTACAAAGGTATTAACTATTTTCCTGGTAAAATACTATTCAGAAATACGATTTAGAAGTTTTCTTCTATAATGCACAGTGTAGATGTATTAGAGAAAACCTTTGTTTTTACAGCATAAACTGGTTTCAGGAGAACGATTACCTAGGAGATAAAGAAATAATAAAATCCTTAGTAAAAAGTCTTGCCAAGTTATTACACTATCACTGACAAAGTTACAGTAACTTTCCTCAGAACCCTTTCTGAATCACAGCTATGACTAAACATTTCTGGAGACAAAACCCAGTTCCCTAAAGTCCTCCTTGAACAAGGAAGTCTCAGATCCAAAAGGCCATTCAAGGAGATATGAAGAAAGCAAAGGGACAGTCTTCTCCCAGCTTATTACTAAATTACATAGATTAAAACCCAATTCTGCCTTAGGATGGGGATTCACCATTGCTTCCATACCAAGTAAACCAACTGTGATGTAAGGCACAATTTCAGTTCTGGGGTAATGGTTTCCCTGGCACAAAAAACTTTACTTTCTGTTCACCCACTCATTTTAAATAACTGCATTATTGCAACTGCAGAAAAAAATCACCCTAAAAATAATAAAGTTTATTTATTCACAATGGCATCCCTTCGTTTTCAAATTTTCTGAAACAGAGAAATTTTCAGGATGGACACTTGAAGGTAACAGCCAGTCCTCTATAGTAACAAGAGACTTAGCAAATTTTAAATACTAATCAATAAATAGATTTGACTACTGCAGTATGGTCTTAACTTTTCACTTCATGTTCTTCTCCACAGAAAGTTATGTAAAATTTGAAAATCATATCATAGAATAGCATGCCTCAGGTAATCAGAATATTCTTAAAGTTACATTTTGTGTGGAACTTGATTCAAGCATGAGTCTAGGTTTGAGCAATTTCTTCCTCTAGGCTATAGGCAATCACCTAATTAGAAAATGGCTAAAAAATATAAACATGCAAGGCAGAGGGGAAATACTTTGTGCCTTACTCAGTTTCCAATTTACAATGCATGCTTAGCTGCCTTACATTAGCCTCTCTATATACATACATGCAATCCCACAAAATATTGAAAAATCCAGTCTTAATCCAAAATAATTTAAAAAAATAAACACCACCAGGGACAAATCTAGAACTTTAATATTTTAACTTGCATTTACATACATTGAAAACTCATTAAAGAAACACCATATCTTCCTAAAACCAAGTATGGTAGTTTAAGCAGGTGAATTAAATATTAAAAGAATCTTACATTAACGTTTTATTGCAAATGTTTTTTCCTTCAGGTAAATCTTCTGCTGCATATACTTCAGTTGGTTTGTGTCACGAATGTAGAGCATATTCAACAGAAAATCTGAAATGCCAGTAGAAATTAACATTTCGAGTAAAGCCTTCATTTTCTGTTGAAGTATGAATACCATTAGAAAATGGTTTGAGGTGGCCTACTAGCTTTTATAGAATATTAGACAATCTTTATTGCCTGACATCCTTCAAACATATTCCTCAAATATTGGGTCTTTTTCTCTCTAATAAAAATTCCTTCCCATTTGTGAGTGGAGAAACTGTATTTCCACATGACACATTTGAGATACATCTGAGACTTAAAATTTCTTTCAAGCTGTAATCATGTTATAAAGTCATTAAATATGAACTAGAGGGAGAATTTTATATGGTTTTGGAGAAAAATTATAAAACATCACTTTTTTTACTCTGCGCTATTAAATCAATCTGCTTTCTGTGCTATTAATTCCATCTGCTTTGTTTTCTAACTGTAAATTTCGTGGCTTTTCCATCACTAAACATAGAAAACTGGAACAATCCAAACAGGAGCAAAAGAATAGATAGCACAAGCATTGTAGTTGACTAATTTGGCAGCTACTGTAAAATAAGACAATAGGCAAAAGAGGTGAGACACTATGAATTTGTCAACTCTGTGTATAATCTGAATATAATTAAAGGTTATTGGGGAAGCACAAAGAAGCAAAGACTGAAAAAGTATTTATAAATGACACATCAGCCACCAGGGTCTCAAGGAATGTATTTAAAATCTCAAATCAGAGAGTTTAATTACAGACTCCTCTTGAACACAGACGCAACTGCCATTGAAGGAAAATGATGTTTACAATCTTAGGAGATTCTCAAAACGTGGGTCATGGCCCACAAAACTTGGAATTCATAAGTGTGTTCAATTTAAACAATGAAAAAATCAAATAGAAAGAAATCTCGGACTGGGGATTGGGATATTTGTAAATACAAACCCAACAAATTATTTCTAAAATACTGTTTACTGGGTGGTCAAAACTGAAATTGCAGACGTTACCAACAGAAACCTTTCAACTATTGCTCTGCAACACTGTAGCAAATGTTCTACTTGAAGGCTTGTAGCTCTGGAGGACCCTGCCAATGATTAAGGGTTTAATCTCATTCTCTATAAAACTGTTAACAAACCCCAAAAATCAACAACCCCCCCAAAACCCAGAGCAGAATTATTTAATTAAAAGGACTGCGTGTGACTTAAGATAGAAGAATTATTTCACTAAATCAGAACAGCTTAAAGAAGCTTCATTCTGCAATCTATTTGACTTAAAACAGTCACATTTAGCTTTGAAATCTGAAGTTTTACTTTCCAGACAAGAAACCACAGTCCAAACAGTTACACAAACAGTTAGCTAAGAAATATGATAGGTGACATGAAAAAAGCAAAAGGGAACTTAATAAACATGAATAAAATCAAATAATGAGTTCCTATCTACTTAGAGTTTTAAACAGTTTACATAACTATGCTCACACCTTGGAAAAGATGACTACCTTACCAAGAACTGATCATAAGCATTCTATAATTATCCTCCACAAACTGTCTGCAGTTTTAGTTCCAAATGCAACAGACAGACAATACATTACTCATAAGTTAAGTATTGTGATGCTGATTTCAAGCCAAGTGATGCAAATATGTCCAAAAAGCGAGACACATGCTCTGCTCCTTTTGAATATTTCCTTGCTACAGACAAAAAGGAAAAGTAAGGAACAAGCAGCCATTTCAGTCAAGAAAGGTATCTCAGTCCACAATTTACAGATGACTTTCTGGCAGTACCATTTCCTCAGAAAACTTACTGGAGTGACAATAGGTGTAAAGAGCTCTGTAAAGCTTTCCCTTTGACAGATTTCCCAGAGTTTAAAACAGAGATACTGCCTTTTCCTTATCTGCTATCTTCTAATCAGGCTAAAACTGCAATAGTGTGAAAATAAAGATAACATTGTAGGGCAAGGCACCAAGCTGATCAGCAAGATTACAATCATTTGCCTTCTATGAACTGTCAAGCATCTCTTTTCATCACTCACAGCAGCCCTACAGGACTCAGGCTACTTTTACAGAGATTACTGTTCATAGCAAGGCTTAAGTAAAGTTTAGTTCTATTTCACTTAGACTAAATATTTAAAATGTCATATTGGCACCTTATACATTACTCTCTTGAGAGTAAATCAACTTTCATATCTCCTCTATCTGCTAATGCCTCAATGGCTAAACAAAGCAACACAGCACTTTAGAGAATATTATTAATTCAGATCTCCTGAGGGAAACTGCACCATTCCACTGCTCCAGTTTAATGAGAGGTCAACTTATATAGTCAATTATGAATGAAAATAAATTAGAAGAAAACATATTTGGTATAGCAAACAATTTTAATCTAAATTGCCAAGAGTTCTGCACCACTGATTCATTCTTCTGTATTCAACTTCAATTTAGAACATTTTCACCTGCTATTTCTTTCCAGGTCTGGGCTCATGGCAGACCCACATGAAATTGTCAGTGAAACACCGTGTTTGACTGGAAACTTTCAAATATGAGTTTATCTTCCAACTAGGACCAAACATGTAGGACTTCAGACAAACTCAAGCAACATCCTTCCACAGGGAACTATATCATTCATAAAGGAATGTCTGCAAAGTTTCAACAGTTCTACCAAATTCTTCTAAAGAATTAGTGGAACTAATGACATCACATCAGTAAAAAGATAAAGACTAGAAAAAACAAAGCCTATCAGTGCTTCAAGCTTAGATATAGTAAGTGGTCAAAATCTGTTCTTGGGATTCCTAGGTTACAGATCTAAAAGATATCCACCCTAGGAAGCAGCGTGATCCATTACTATCATCTGGAGAACTTCAAATTGAAATATCCAACTGCAGGAATTTAGAACAATGTGCTGTAAGACCAAAGAAATTAGAAAGTATGAATTCTCCTTGCTCTGTTCTTAATTTGTTTATAGGTCAGACTAATTAATGCATTTCTAGGATTAGAAAATAATTTATTATGTTACTGGTATAAAAAAAAGTACTTCTCAGCAGCTACCAGCAGTCAGTTCATATTTAAATATTAAAAAGAATTAAGAGCACATAATCATTAAATGACATAATTGGTCCAGTCTTATTAAATCACTACTTAAAAATTCTGGTTGTTTCTACCTGCTGTAGAAGACAGCAAAGGCAAAACCAGGCTGTCCTCTAAGTCATATAGGCACATTATAGATAAGATGATTTCCAATACAGATAGAAAAACTTAAATGAAGCAACACCACTGGATTATTTGACTTGAAGAAACACTCTTGTCAAAAGTCCACTATGACCAGCCAGAGATGAGCTGGTACTGGTCACTACTACCAATAGAAGTAAATATGAACACTTAATGTAGTTATAATTTTCAGAGATAATGCAATTGGGTAATGCTGTTCACCATGATTAGGGTTATCAGCTCACACAAAATTTCTTCTCTGAACCCAAAGAAAAAACAGATTTTTTTTTTAAACCAAGCACCAGTTAATTCTCAGAGCTGGAAAACTTGTGCTAGTAACTTCATATGAAGTTTTCATTTTATTTTCTGAACTCCTATGAAAATTTTGTATGCAGAATGCTTCCAACATCTTAGACTTAGTGTAATGAATATAGTGTAATACTATAAAGGGACAGAACACTCCAGTTCAAACAAAGAAGCCTGAATGAAATTCTAAGCAGACAAGTCCAAAGGATTCCCTAATAATTAAAAAATATATATACTATCTCTATATACACATACCATATAGATACTCTGTCTTATATCATATAGTGCCACATATGTTTTACCTCTATAGAATCTGTTCCCACAGAAGACTTAAAATTAGTACATTTGTGCAGATGGTACCCAATAATAATCATAATCGTGGCCAAAAGTACATTAATTTCTTGGAGTAGTATCCCTTAGTAAAGGGCTCAGAGACAACTAGACACTATGAAAATGCCTTTCTGCAATGTAAATCTTGTATATGAGTGTACAATGTTCTTACTCCCAAAAGAGGCTGGCAAATTTTACTGAAATGCAGGCCCAAGACTTTATTTACTTCAAAAAGTTAACTGAGGAAGATAAACATCATTAATGAAAATGCAGGTATCTGTAGCAAGAAAGAGTCACACATCACATCAGGCATTTGAAGGGTCTGTTTTCACATCATCTGAATATTTACTTCTGGGAATTCAGAACATAGTTTAAAGTTGATGAAAGTCATGAACACACTGATCTACCTTGAAGCAATGTTTACAATGTGCACAGAATTGCGATTTGACACAACAGGGTACTAGAAGGCACAATGCAGCAACATGATATAATAATGTAACTACTTTCTAAAGCAAACTGATATAATTACAATAAGAGCCCATGGTTTTTTCAGGGCACTTAACCTAATCAAATCAAGAGCAGTTTCAAACTGTCCCTCTTTTGTTTTAGGAGCTTTTTGTGTCTGACTGCCAAATTTCAAAGTTGAAATCAGCTTCCAGTGCCTATCAGAACTCTAGCAGTCCACTCAGTAATTCTAAATAATCCATGAAGAGCACATAAAAGAGATTGGAAAAAAATTCCATCGTCAGGAAACTCAAAATTCTCTTCAAGGGCCATGACCTGACACTGAAGTACTGCAAGGATCTATAAATTGTAAAAGGACAGAAATCCACACCATTACTCATTAGCCAAGAGCAAAAAGAAAACAGCCTAAAAGTGGCCTCTTTGAAGAGCCTGAAAAGGGCCAGAATAAAAAGTCCTACAGGGCTATAAACCTTTGCCATCAGTAATCTGCAATTACAGAGCTCCTCTGATCACAAGAGACTTGCAACAGCATTTGAAACACAGTATTTCTGAACATTACTTACAGGTCCATGAATACAAATGTATGAACTGTCAGAACTCAAAAACCCTTAGAATGCTGCAACAAACAGCTTCAAAGGAAATAAACTCTTCTAGAAATTTGGCTAAGGTATTAAAAAATAAGCAGGATCCTTGTACTTGATTGCAAAGAAGGAGAATGAATCACAAGTTTTCAATGACCTTAAGACTTCTGTACACAAAATGAATTATCACTGGACAGTGTTTTTAAGTAAATTATTTAATCAGGGAGGATTCCCAGTACTGTCAGAATCATTTAGAGCTCGTTTTGAGTTTTTACTTTAATATTTGACATTTTGTTCTGAAGATCAGTTACACACAACTAAACTAATTACCCCTCTATGGGAAATCAGAGCATGCAACCAATCTAACCTACTTTTTAGAAATTCAAAGTATACAAACACTTATTTATATGGCAATTCCATTTTAATATGCATCTGCCAAAATGCTGTCACATACAGATCCTAAGATCTTAAACAAAGGCAAATGTACTTTTGGCAAATATAACTGACACTAGGGTGATGGGGGGGTTGGCAAACAAAACAAAATCCATTACACAAAATGAAAACCCCAACCCCCACACTTCCATTACCTAAAGACAAAGTCTTCAAGCATTCTTGAGAGCTTTGTTCTGGCTTATAGTTTTGAATTCAAAATTTGAGAAGGAATTGAATGTCTATTCCTGCAGCTTCTCATTTGAGGTGTATATCCATGAAAGAACAACCTAACACACCTTTCCTGCTTTCCACAGCTTCTTGGGAAGCACACTCAGGTGCAGGAACACAAGTACAGTTTGTATCTGTGTGTAAGCCTCCTTCTCAAACTAGATGGAAACAAAAAGAATGCTGATGAACACATGCAGTAGCCTACTTTTTTTTTTTTTTTAACGGGGAATTTTTATCAGTAATACTGCCTGTTAATTCTCATAAGGGCCAACTGGTCAACTTCAACAAGTTGACCAGAGCAACCACATCTGTAATTCTGCCTACGATCAATTTCAACAGTGAACTCTGTCATTTCAGTCAGAATTAAATCTCGAAGTGAAAAATGACATCCAAGTGGAAAACATTCTCCTGTTCGTGTACACAGTACACTGAAATGCAAATTTTACCAGCTGCCTTGCTCAGACACCTTCCTCAACTACTACTGCTAATACAGACATGCCTACAGATGAAGTGAAAAGAGGTTTGAAGATGGGAGGGGAAGTGCACGTGGGGGAAGAGGAAAACACATTCAGTTTTATATCTGAGGCATATTTTCAGAAAATGTGAATCAAAACTCCACTATGAAGCTCAAAAACTTGATTGCTCTGGAAGCGCTGTTAGAGATGTTATGTTTTTGTGGTGAGCAGGCATAGATAGAGCAACCTTAGACATATTCCCAGCCTTTTAAGAAAAAAAAAACAAAACACAGAACTCAAACCTTCAAAAATGACAAAAGTACCACCATCTAGACTGTGTACTACACCAGCGTCTAAATAAACTAGATGTTCTTAATATAGAACATTGACACAAATTCCTTGGGTGAAATGACCCCACCTAACATTCTGACCGTACTGTGGCACTTCTGCTCAAATATACAAACAGGTGATACCACCACAGTACAACAGAACCTAAAATAACTTCTACCAAAAATAACACGAATTTCATGAGCACCCAGATTTCATAAACTCTCAAATGCAGTACTCTAAACATGTTTCTTGACCGAATTAGCTCTCAGAAAGACTGTAAATGCCATCCTCTCATGCTATTTTTCTTTAGTTTCCAGAACCAGCTCCAGAGCTTGAATTCACGTCAGTTCCCAATTCTCTTATGCTTATCCACCAGGATGTTTTTTCCACGCTATCCGTATACCAAACATGGAGCATTAACACCCTTTTAGAAAGGGGCAAGTAGCTGAAGATTTGCCTGAAAGCTGAACTCATGTCAAACACTAGCAGGGTTGTATCTATGTCATTGTAGTCTACTTGGCTTGATAAATTCTAGATAAGCATCCTTAAAAACCCTACTTATACCAGCACACTTAAAGATTTAAACAGCAAACAACTGAGAGAAGTTAGGAGATCCAACACATGGATTCCGACACACAGGGAAAGCCAGGAGAACACAGCTGTTTAATTCAACTCCACATGGAACAAGATGGGAGCATGCCCATTAAAGTGACGACAGCCTGGCTCTGTGCACTACACAGAGTCAGTTTTACTGCTCATGGGGTTCCTTCCGTATAGGGATAAAAAAAAGTATGAACTTCGGATCTAAGAAAATGCGGTCTTTGTAAGGTTAGCAGCCATACTGTATACGAGTCCCAAAAAAAGCCCAAAACAGAGAAGTGAGCAATCTAGCAGCGGGCAGGGTGGAGCAAAGGCGGGACAATGACCTAATAGGTCTTTCCTATCTTTAGTTTCACGAGGCTCCGTGGCCAAGAGGCGCCGGGATGCCCCGCTCTGCCTCCGGCCGCGTCCCCCCGCAGCGCTCAGCGCCCCAGCCGAGCTGCCCCGAACTCGGCGCTGCCAGAGGCATCCCGAGGAGAGGGAGCCGGCAGACAGGGATCCCGAGGAGAGGGAGCCGGCAGACAGGGATCCCGAGGCAGCGCTGCGGGCACCGGCAACGCTCCGAGTCACTTCTCAGCTATGAGAACACAAGCGAGCCGCGCTGCCCGCCCTTACCTTGAACACTTTACCGAAAGCGCCATCGCCCAGCTCTCCTATGATTTCCCAGAACTCCTCCGGGTTCAAATCCCTCTTGACGTGCTCGTATTGTTTCTTCTTCTTCTCGCCGCCCAGCTTGAAGATCTTACGAAAGTTGAAGAAGGACATTTTGGCTGCAGCCCGGGGAAGGGGCGGGCGGCGGTGCCCCCTCCGCCCGCCGGGACCACCTGGCGCGGGCGGGGATGCCGGGCGCGATTCCCACGCGGAGACCAAAGTCTTGGCGTCGCCCGGGAAGCGCCGTCACTGCGGGGAGACAACACCCCGCGATGCCCCGAACGGGGCCGGGCTCGGCGCTGCTCTCCCCGACGGGCTCGGCGGTCCCTACTCGGCCGGGCCGGTCACCATCGCGGCAGCAACAAGTGCCGGGCTCGCTCCTCGGGACGGGCGGCGGCGGAGCCGGAGGAGGGGTCACGGCTCCGCTGGGAGGGGGCAGCTGCTGCGCGCCGGGCAGCGGGGAGCGGTCACGTCCCGCCTCGCGGGACGGGGAGGATGCAGGGAGGGGCGGAGGCTGCCCCGCTCCAGGCTCCCGGCCGGTGTCCTCGCGCAGCGGCGTCCCGGGGTGGCACCGCGGCGGAAAATGACGCTTCGCCGCCGGCCTCTCTTCCACTCGCTCGCTCCCTCGCCCTGTCGCGGAGAAGGGCCCGGGCGGCTCCGCTTCCTGCGGGGCGGCACCGGCGGCACCTCCGCCCCCTCCGCCCTCGCTCCCGCCCGCCGCCGGCGCGTGCGCCCCGCGCTCCCGCCCCTCTTCCCGCGCTCCCGGAACCGCCTCGCGCCCCTCCCGCCGCTCCGCCGCCCGCGCACGCGCAGCAGCGAGCGCCCCCGCCGCTCCCCCTTTTCCCCGGCGCGTGCGCACGCGCCGCACCGGCAGCACGCGCGTGGCCCTCCCCCGCCAACGGTTCGGGCCCGGCACAGGCGGGGGAAGAGGCGGGGCTTGCCCTGCCCACGTGACGCGGTCGCGGCCGCCCCAGCCAATAGGAGCGCGCGGAGGCTCCGGGCGGGTAAGTCGGTGTCGGGCTCAAGATGGAGGGGGCGCCTTCACCCCCCCTCTCCCCGTACCTCAGAGCACCGCGGCAGCGCCGGCGTGGGGATCGGGTGCTCGTCCCTCCCTCTGTCCTCTTTCCCTTTAGTCCGCCGCGTGCCGTTATGGGAGGGGCGTGTGGCAGAAGGATCCATTTTCCTCTGATCGCGGAGGACATCCCCCGCCTCCCCCTGCCGCGCAGGGAGGGTGTCCCCAGCCCTGTGGCAGAGGGCGATGCTCCCTAGGCGGGGCACAGCTTCCCCTCAGGGCTGACTGGGTGCCCGGAGTCCCCCGGCCCGCCGCGGGAGCCGAGGGGCCCTGAGGCGCTCGCTGTGTGTGTCAGGAGCGCTGTGAGGGCAGGTAGTGCTTCCTGGGGGGCTGGGGCTTGGACGTGGAGCTCTGAGGAAAGTGTTGATAGCAACAGACGACGTTGGAAAACTTTTGCTTTTGTTTGTGGTCCAGTGCTGTCCCTAAAAATGCTACTGCTTTATCTTCTGTCATAGCAGGGTGCGATGTTCTTGTGCTGCCCGTTTGGTATCTTCGGTATCTTATTTAATCACTGGGACAGGCCTGAATTTCCTTATCTCACAACCTTCTCTTCCCACAAGTGATCCCTTCCTCACCCTGAAGTATAATTGCATTTTAATAGTTGTGTTGTGTACATGCCGCCCAATGTGGGGCGTTTCCTCACTTGAAAGCAAGAGGCGTTCCCGTTGCCTGGATTAGGGGCAATTAGCAGACCCGGGCGCTGAGTTTGGGCTGTGACGGGCTGCAAGTCCATCCAGCAGCAGCTGAGGCGATGCTGAGACCTCAGAGGCATCTGACAGTGAGACAAACACCCAGGGAAAATCGTGTAATGCCGTATCCTCGTATGAACTTGAGTGCCTGCAATTGCCATTAGCTTAAGCTGCATGATGAGCTTCTGAAGATCAAGCCTGTGGTGTGCATCATTCCCCAGACCATTTTATTAGCGTGACAGTAGTTTGCTATATGAGGAGGATAGTCCGTGTGTAAATTCAGTAATAATAATGAGGCATTGAGATGCCCCTGACACAAAGCGTTTATGAATCGAACAACAGGGTTCTGTCATGAGTCAATTTCTTTAAACTGTATAAAATCAGTTTCACGGGTAGTCCCACCCTGTGAATAGAGAGCCTTTCAAGTACTCTTGCTAAACTGATTTGTTGTAATAATCAGCGTTTGTTTTTCAAAAATGATATTCGGCTTTATGGGTTCCTTGTACTGACGGCTCTGCCACAAAAGGTAAAACTGCTCAGGAGGGTGCTAAAACCAAGACTGTTTTGTGTGTGTGAGGGCAAAACCAAGAAACAACTGCAATCCCAAGGATCTGTTTTATCTTCTGTGATCTGGCTGGCTGGCTCCATCTACTAATTTCATAAGCAAGTTTCATTCAGATAGTTTGAATTAAATACAATAATTAAGAGAGTGTTACCAGCAGCAATTTAGCTTCTCATATCTTAACTTTTAATTTCAGTTTCTTTCTCTTCTCTATAATTTTTCTTTTGCCCCTTCAGGTGGGATGATAGCTTTGATTTGGATATTAAAATACAATGATGGCTTAAATAATATTTTTCATTAATATTTGTAATTTAATGTTTTGATTTTAACTTACTTTTTGTTGGATAAAAAGTGCTTTGGGACTAATTTCTGTAGGTTTATTTAAACTGACTGGTTGATAGAGGATGGGGGGGAAAAGGCATCCAAAGCCATAGCATGAATTCCTTGTATTGAGGCAGGATTATCTTTTCTTTAGCCTCAGGGTTAATAGCAATGAAGTGGGAGGGGGGTGTTTGTGTGTGAGTGTTAGAGTTTGTAATAACTGGAAAGAAATGCAAAACTAAAAGGAAATTTGGTAAGTTATATGTGAACAAGAGCAGTTGAGCTGGCAGCTGTGGGCTGGGATAGCAGGGCCTGGTTCTGTCTCAGCTCTGTTACAAACATTGGGCTGTGCAGAGCTCACACACGGCATCTCTGCCTGGGTCAGCTCGTGTGTGACAAAGGAGGCTCAGAGCAGAGCTTGGTGCCATCCTACCAATGACTGAACCTTAGCAGGTACTGCATGTGTGCTGCTTTAGACCTGTGTAAACACAGTCTGCCTCTTCCACAGAGATTTTCATTCATATAACATTGAGAATATAAAATGAAAGTCTGGTACGAGAAAGGAGCACTTAATCTAGTGATAAGGCTTTGCTTTTAACTTCTTCTTTCTTACTCTTGAACAAGTAATTCAAGATAAAACCAGGATATATGAAAAGGAAAACTATGACTCTGTCTCATTTTTTTCCTTATTCTTTCACTCTGGAGTTACAGCTTGTCACTCGATCCTGAAAATAAACTCCACAAGGTGAAGGTTAAGTGCTAGTAGCAAATCCTTCCCAATTTGCTGTGACTTCCTGGTTTGGAGGAGGCTGTATGAAGCCTGGATTTTGTGTGTGTGTTTTTTTTTTCTTCCTGATAGCAGGAGTTCTTAGCAACTGTAAATGTTTCCAGATGGTAAGGATAAAAAGGTAAAAGTGAATTATATTAAAATTTTTCCTTTAGGAATTTAAAGCAATGCTTTTTGAAAATTCATTGCTTCCTTTAAATGTCAGAGGAAGATGTTAAAGTGAAGATGTTAAAGAGCTATCTTGATTGTGCATCAAATATACTGGCTTAAAATAGCTCTAAACTCTTTATGACAATCTTTTTCATCTCTTTGTGAGTTAGAAATCTCCTTTATACTTCCTGCTGCTTAATACCACCATCTTTTCTCATTGACTCGATCACTTACACTTGCCACTGTTCCTAACTCCCTCTTTAAGCTGTTTCTTTTAAACTGTTCCAATTCCTCTTAATTGAAAGTAAACACTTCAGAAATTTAATTTGAAATGTGTTCTTCACAAGATTTATTGCCCTTTTGCTGCAGTCCTATATTCTGTTTTCAGTTCTTTAAAAATATTTAATGTTATATTTATATATTGTCTTGACTTTCTGTCCACCCACGCTTTCACTGATCTCCAAAATTCTTTCTGGTGATTGAGCTCACTGAACTGCTGTAAGGTCACAGGTGGCTTGTTTGTGGTTAAATCTGGAGTGTAATTCTTGTTTCATCCGTCTTAATCTGTCTGTCACCTTTGGCACTCAGCACTGTCCTTTCTGTTTTCTTTAATCGATGTACCCCATGTTTTTATTGATATTTTCTAGTTGTGTGGTGGCATTTTTTCATCAGCTCTGCCTTTTCTCCTCTGATCTGTTCCCAAAGTTAACACTTTGTGCTGTATTGGGCTCATTTCAGTCTAAGCACCAATGTACCTCCTAGATGGCTGTAGTGATCCCCAGTGCAGGGGGATGATCACTGTTCTGGTCCTGTGGTCACACTGTTTCTGATAAAGGCCAGGATGCCACTGGCCTTCTTGGCCACCTGGGCAACTCCTGGCTCATGATCAGCTGCTGTTGAGCAGTGCCCCTGGGTCCTTTTCCTCTGGGCCACTTTCAGCCACTCTGTCCCAGCCTGTAGCCCTGCATGGGGCTGTTGTGACCAAGTGCAGGACCTGGCACTTCCCCTCCTTGAGCCTCACACCGTTGGCCTCAGCTCATTGATCCAAGGTGCCCAGATCCCCCTGCAGAGCCTCCCTTGGCTCCAGCAGGTCACCACTCCTGCCAGCCTGGTGTTGTTTGTGAGCTCAGTGAGAGTGCCCTCGATGCCCCGTGCAGATGATGGATACAGATGTTGGACAGGGCTGTTCCCAGCTCTGATCCCTGGGCACAGCCCTGGTGGCACTGCTCACCACCACGCTCTGGGCCCAACCCTCCAGGCAGTTTTGTGGCCAGCAAAGAGAGCCCCTGTCCAGGCCATGGGCTGCCAGCCTGTCCAGGAGAATGCTGTGGAACACAGGATTGAACACTTTTCTGAAGTCTTCAATAGGACAGCATCCACAGCTTTCCCCTCATCCATTGGGTGGATCATCTGGTCATGAAAGGAGGTCAGGAGATCAAGCAGGACCTGCCTTCCCAAAAGCCATGTTGGCTGGGCCTGACCCCTTGGTTGTCCTGTACATGCTGCATATACAGCTTGCACATACAGGCTTTCTAATAAATGTGCCATTGATAGAGTTGTGTCTGAGAGACTTCTCTTTCTGTTATGCAGAACAAAAAGAGACTTAGTCTTGTACTCAGTATTTTGTGAGTGTATATGATATGAGTAACAGGAATAGTTCATAGTTCAGTCATAAATAGTACAAACAGGAAAAAATTATAATACCAGAAGTTGGACACTCAAGAGCTTGCCCATATCTTAGCCAGAATCAATACTCTGGCTCCTATCAATAACCTGGGTATACTACTATTTATTATATGGTTTGGGGTTTTTTACTGCCTTACTGCAGGATCAGTTAATCTAAGAATTGCCATAGAAACTTGTGACATTTGGAAGCTTCAACATATAAGGATATAGCTCGATGTTTGCGGTAAAAAAATCATTGAATATTAAAATGTTTAGGAATAGGATTGATCTAATTTTGGTTTCAGAAAAGTCTGTGTGTTTAATCTAAATTTGCCATACTTTTTCAGCAGTCAGTGGGGAAATGTGTCTTCACAGGGCAATTCACCTTCCCCATTTTAGATACTTATCTTTATCACAGTATTTGGCTGTGTGAGGTGAGTTTTCCTGGCAAGATATAATGGGAGTTCTTCCTACCTATGGAGACACCATTGCCAGGAGAACTCTTGGAATTCATTTCTCTTGATGTCAGCAACACTTCTGGGAATGATGACAGAGCAAATATAGAAATTGCCAAATTACCTGAATGTTTCCAAGTAAACCTGGGATGTTTTATTGAATAGACTTTATCTGAAATTAAATGGCAGAGGAAAAACAATAATATAAATATCAAAGTTTGAATAAGGATCAGATAATTCAGCAAATGATGCAAGAAGATTTCTTGGAAACATGGCATGTCAAAAGCATTCAAATTTTAACATGTTGACTTTATTGAAGCTATAGCAAAAAATGTTTTTTTCTTATTGCTTCCAGTTGATGTGCAAGAAAACCCTCTCCAAGACTGATATTCAGAAATAGTCATATGTCTTTGTAGGGGAGTGAGAAGCAAACCTCAGATTTAATGGAATGCGTCAACAACTTGAAACTTACATAGCTGATTCTCTTTGATTAATTGACTAATGCAATTAAGAACTTCAGATCCTCATGATAAAGCTATTCAAGAAGGCTGCACACTTTTTGGTTTGTATTTTACTCAAAAAGCTCCTTTTATAGGAATTTTTCGGTTACTATTAAACTACTGAGCTGCGCTGGTGGATAGTTGCATTTTTTCATAGAATAGTTAGTCTAATAAAAGTTCTCTCCATGTTGTAATGACTGTAACAATCTTTCACAGAACCACACACAAAGTCCATCTAGAAAACTTTTTTTTTTAATAATAATATCCTTTAAAATACTACTACTCTTAGCTATAGTGCTGTATTCCTTCTAACCATTTTAATAATTTGAGGTTATATTTCATTTGAAATGAGATTTATTTGATCAAAACTGTACATGAACACAAAGCAAATTATTTCAAACTTGTGGAGCCCCCTCCATCTGATAGCTATTAGAAGCTTTAGCTAAATCACATGAAAGCATGTCTTGCAAATGCTGCACCATGGTTGCCTTTCCTCCAGATGCTAATTAGACCTTTTCCTCTTGCGTAGCAGTCACGAGCTGATTTGCTCTTTTTGTTTGTGGCTTTCAAATTTGCATTAGTTCACATAGTAGCTAGGATTAGAAATTTATTAAGGGATAAAGATAGCTTTGCATCTCAGTATTGCTCTCAGTCAATACTGGCACAAAAAAATGTCTGAACAGAAAGCCCACATGTATTGCTGCTTTTCTTTCCGTAAATCCTGATTTTCTTTCACTGTTTCCCAGGAGCCTTTTTTTTCCAGAATGGACTTTGTGTTCTCTTGTGATCCTGATCAGCTCTGGAATCTTGGGACCAAATAACTTGTTCTGTAATATGAAAATTAATTTTTTTTAATTATGGCTGGCTGGTCAGCCATCAGACCTAATCCTGGTTATGTTGTAAGCATAACCAGGAAGTTTATTATGCCTTCTACAATTACTATTAAAAATATATCATCCTGTCAAATAGGGAACATTTCCTACATGCACAATAAAGGAAAATTTGACAAAAAGATAACACTAAAGACTGTTGATTTCCTAGTGAACTCCTAAAAAGAAACATTGCAGTGGGATAATATTGCAGATATGTCTACTAGCAAAAAGGGGAAATAACGTAGAATGTGAGATACCCACTGTTTATTAATGTAAAGCTAGACTTTAAAATACTAGATTTTTTTATTGGAAAAAAACCAAAAAATATTTTCATTGCATAATGTTATTTTTGTATTACAACCATGTTTGTACTAATTTCTGTGTGTGCAATGTTCTTCTCTTTTTATCTAGAAAATGAGGCAAAAAAATAGTTGACTGTTGTAAAGTAGAATTTGGTTTCTTGTAGGATCTCATCTTGGTACAGCAGCAGTGAGTGGAGCTGCAATAATATGGCAATTGTTAAGGCAAACAGCAGCTACTGTGTGTCCAACAATAGTCTGTGCAAACTTTGGCCACTAGCACTTGCTTATGACAGAACAGGGTATTGTGATGTGATGCACTTTTTGTCTCAAGTGCCCTGAAATGTTTATTTTTTGACAGAAGGGATCTTTAATAGCTAATCCTCAAAATTATGTTTTATAGCACACTGTGATATTCATGGATTAAGCCGAAAAAGCCCATTACATTGCATGGACTGAATCGTAGCAAGAAATAAAATTACTTGCATGAAAAATCATTCCTGTGGCTTCTGACTGAGCACTAATATATTTTTCTGGATAGATTATACAGGAGTGACTTCCTTTCAGAGCATGAGGTAGGAAATGATATCTGTTCAAATTCAAATGCAATTAAGGAGACACTAAATTAGTTTATAAAAGGCTGTTGGTTTCTTTACATACCAAGAAGTCGGAAATGGTGATGACTTTATCATGTTAACTGTGACAGTGATTCATGGAAGAAGTTACAGCCACAGGGAGGTATTTTCTTTCAAGTATCTAAAAAATGTTCTGTTCATTTAGTGCCTTTCAATGGGATTTTGAACAAGTTTTTAAAGATGGGCAAAAACCAAATCATAGGTTAATTATTTTGAAATCTCAGGTTGTAATGGAGTGTTTTGTAGTGATATGAATGTTCATATTAATTCTGACTTATTCCAGAAGCTGCTCTAATTTAGACCAGATACATAAACCAGTTTAAAGGGGAGGGAGGGAAATGGACAGGAATGCTTGCCTCTAGAAATTGAGTCAAACTTGTGGAGTTCACAGGCACAGTGAGCTATTAACCAATCTTGTCACTTCTATGCAGATTTGTGAAATTTGAAAATGTTCATTCAGGAAGTGACACTAAATCTATGTTACACTGCTAAAAAAGAGTAGGAAATCTAACTTTTTATTCTCTTTTCTCTGTTAGTTAATTCCTTTGTGCTGTATCAGCAAATTACAGAATCACAGAATGGATAAGGTTGGAGGGGTCCAACCTCTTGCGCAAGCAGGGCCCCCTAGACCACATTAGTGAGGATTCTGTCCAGGCAGTTCTGGAATGTCTCCTTTGAGGAGACTCCACATCCTTTCTGGGCAAGCTGTTCCAGTGCATGTTCTCCCACACAGATTTCTGGATCCATGGGAAATTGTATCTAATGCATGGGACAAGGATCAGAAAGAGCTACTTGTACTGTTTATTTTGTTACAGACTTCCCCGTTAGTTTTTTCAGAATCATGCTTTTGGAAAATTGAGTGCCAAAACCTTGTTTCAAGGTTTAGCTTGCATATAAAACAAGTTTCAATGTGATAAGGAGGCAATCTAGGACTGTAAGCTTTGTCCCCCTTCCTTGCAAGACTGTGGATGTTGGAAGAGCCAGTTTGTTTGATCTCCTGCAGCCACATGCACCTGTCCAGAAGGTTTTCCAGGCAGTGCTGTGGAAGGTAAATCCAGAAGGAGGGAAACATGTTACAAGTTATGACATGGAGGCATTAACTCCCCTGGAAGACTCTTATACTACAGCCATGTCAGTTTATTGATAAAACAGCTTTTTTGCCCCTACCTATATCCTGCCTTATGGGCATTGTGGGCAATGCTTTTCTGGGTTGTTTGATTCCCCACTGGCTAAAGGTTGCAGTGATGGGCCTCTTGTCTTGTAATAAAAACTAATGTAAGTAAAACACATACAATGTTTAAAATTTCAAAGAGTATCTTTAAGAAAAAAATTTATAATCCTTCCTTTTGGTAAATTGTTATCTGAAGAGCTTAGACAAATGTTAAACCCTTGTAAAAGTAACATTGCAGGAAGTGCTAAACTTCTGGAAGTTCAGAGGAGTTCTAGATTTCTTAATTTTGTTTTGAAACTATGTCTTTAAATTGGAATTGTACTTATATGTAAGAACTACAAGACACGCAGCATGTAGCAGCAAAACTGACAGGATTTAACATGACAGAAGCACAAAGTGGCTTACTATGAAAGACTGAACGTGCTTGCCCCATCTTGATTTGTAACAGAATAACCGGGTAGGAGGTGGATCCAAACTGACCTTACCTTACTGTTTGGTAGTTTTCCAACAGCTGTTTTCCAGGAGCCTTTTTTTTGCCTTTCAGTAACGTGTTTTGGTCTCAGAGATGGTGTTCATCTTGTTACTGGTGTTGGATACTTTCTTTTAACTATGTATTTTTTAAAAACCTATGGGTGAGTTTCATGTCTAGAATCTTTGTTCCATATTAACTGTAACCAAAAGCTTTACTTCCCAGTTCAGTAAGATTTACTTGTATAATAATACAATGGGTTTATTTGGTTTTGATTTAAAATATTGTATGTGGCTGTAGGTAATTAAAAACATTTCCTAAAAAGTGGTGGGTTTGACTGTACCATGCTGGAATAGCCTCTGCTGATCATGAAGAGTTGAATAATAGTCATTTGTCACATAGGGTGTTGACTCAGACACAGATGATTTCAATTCAGATGACAGAGGGTGTTACAAAACCCAGCTGTTGACTCTGCTCCTCTTTCCACAAGTTGCTTTGTCTGTGGCGGGAATGGCTGACCTATGGAGCAGTTTTTGACAGCCACAGTTTCTGGCCTAGTTTATTCAAGAAAACCAGGGATGACTTTAAGTTGTTTTAATGCACTGGGTTGGCAACTCCAGCAGTTTAGGAGCTGTTTCCAGTGTAAATTGTCAGTGCTAGCATGGTAGTGGCAGCCTTTGGAGAAGAGTGAAAGCCTGGTAGGATGTTTAAGTTGCTGTATTAGTGCATAAATTCTCTGTTTCTGTTTCACAGCTAACTTGAGAAAGAGTTTTTGCAGCAGTGTACCAGCACTTGCACAGCACTTGCAGACAGCCACTGGCAAGACACATTTTCTTGGCTTAAAATTATTAATCTCAAGCTAAGGCAATTTTCTCTAAGAGCTTTGGTTGTTAATCAAATTTGGAGAAAAGGCAACGAGAAACATGAAAACAGATACTCTTCTTTGAGGTTTCAATTGCACTGGGATTGGAAGAAGACTGTTTACCTTTTTTGGAAAAGGTACATGGTGGGCACAAGAATATGAGCCAAGAAATTAATTGGCCAGGGCTGATTCCTTGAGTAAATCAATAGGATGTTAAATAGGAAGCTCTTGAGACAAAACTACCCAGTAGGTGGCTTAGAAGGGAAGAAAGAAAATGGGTTTGGAGGGTGGCATGGTTGGGAAGGGTGCCAATTTTCCTTGCTTTCCCTTCTAGGATAATACCTTGCTGAGCTCACAAGGTAGCTCTGGGGTTATGGACTTGGTTGACTTCTCAGTAGAGTCAGGAAAGCTAACATTGATAGCAGTGGGTCAAGGAGACAGCCCAATCTTAATATGTTAGAATAATCTCAAACTGAGGCTTCTTGTTTATTTGTATCTAGATACCTACAATGTAAACTTTAGATTTCTGCCCTTCAAACAGAGTTGTTTTCCCAAGAAGAACTTAATTCTTCTTTTGGTTTTGATTATGCCTTCATAGCCTTTTTCTGGAGTTAAAAATAGAATACTGGTATCTTCTGTCTAATTAACTTGTGGGCTAGATGCTTCTGTTGCTTTTTTTTCTCCTGTAACATGATTGAATTCCTTGTACTACAGCAACCCTGAAATCATTACACTGCACTTAAAACAAAATGCAGAAAGGAATGACCTTTTGCTAGGACTCTGTGTTGTTTATATTGCTAAGCCTGGTCACCATCTCCCAGCAAAAGCCAGTTTAATCCTTAAACATTAATTAGATAGTATCTGTTCAGAATTGTCTATTGTTTGCTGTCTGGGTCTTCATTGATTTTAACATTGTGCATCTCCACAATGCCCCTATTTGCCCCTTGGCTCTTCATTGTACAGGGCAGCTCTTATCTTCCTTGCTGATAGCATATCACCAATGGTACCAGTTAAGAGCTGCAAACACTTGTAGCATAATGGAAAGTTCCACTTTTGCCAGGATGACTCATTAATTTACCCCGGGATGGAGAGGCTTCCTGTGCCAATTTAGGAAAAAGTTACGGGAAGATACTATTATATATCAAAAGATAAATGATTGGAAGAGTTTTGTCAGCCTTATAGGAATTATGGTTTTTAATACTTTTAATCTGCCTGAAATGAGCTTGGAAACTCACTTTGGAAATAGTTTACATCTTGCTTTGGTTTAGGAGCAAACAGACAACTGCTGAGAAGAATGGACTGATACTAGCAGTGTTGTACATCCAGGAGGCACTAAACATCATTTCTTTCCAACTGACCACAAGCTTTTGGCTTCAAATAGGCCACTGTTCAAATGTAGCTACCAAGCTGAGCACTGGGAGGGAAGGAAGAAAATAGGCTTGGTTTTGGGTGGTGTCAGGGGTTGGGAGGGCTCTTGGGACTGTGAAGAGGCCAGGGAAGACTGGCTGCTGTGCAGGATGCCCTGGTGTGCCTGACAGACATTGCTGACAGTGAGTGGGTGGTGGCTGAGGTACAGTTTCACTGCCCCAGCCTGGTGTGGATGGAATGTCTGTAACTTAGGACTTCAGCAAATTTGTCCTGTGGACTTCAGGGAATCCTGTGATACCTTCATAGTGCTGGGGGGCACAGTTTAGTTTTTGTCAAGGAATCTTTGCCAGATCTGTAAGATAAAGCGTTGTGTGTCTGTAGCAGGCTTGAACCAAACAGTGATCTCTACATAAAGATATATGATGGGTGTAAATATCTCCAGTGAGGAGCTGTAACAAGGCCTGGGAGTGAGAAGGAAGCTCCAGAATTTGAGATTTAACTCCCAGTCATTTTGAGATGGAAAGAGCTTTTGCTGCAGAAATCTTCTCCCTTCAGAACAGGAAAGCAGTAAAAAATTTTAGGGAGATGCTCTTCATTTAGGCTTAAATTGTGCTTGAACTTGATATATTAACATTTGGGCATTTCAAGCTTGACAAGTGGCTATAAAATGCCAAAATACAGATATTTTTAATCTTCAGTGGAGCTGCTTCATTGATTTCCCCTCAGATGCACACATGTGCAGGGGTGACTTCTGCTTTTTACCCCAAGGAGTGTCTGTTTACCCAAAATAAAACAGGTTAGACAGACTTGTTACCTGATTGTCTCTTTTTGGCTGGTTATCTCAGTCTGCTGTCTGTCTAGAAGGAAGAACAGGTGCTGAGCTGTGACAGGCTTTGTAACCATGCAGAGTAAATTGGGGGGCATGAAGCAGAAAGGAATGTAACTTTGTACTAGAGACTACAAGCAAAAAGAGATGGGGAAACTAATTTTGTTAAGAAAATGAGTATGCCAAGTAAAATACAGGTTCAAACCATTTGTTCCTTTGAGAAAGTTGATGGTCTAAATTTGACATTGACTGTAGCAAGTATCCAAAGAACTGCCATATGGAGGAATAGCAGCTTGTGTTAAAATCATACACTTAACAGCTTAATTTCTAAATTTCTATTGAGCAGTGTCTCAATTCAGCAGTAGAAAAAGGGTGCTTCATGGGGAGACTTGAGTGAGAAAGGAATGGTCTGACTTTTGGAGTACAACTTGCAGGTGCAAGAAGGAAAGGCTGGGAAGAGCTGTCTGTAGTGGGGAGCAAGACATGAATCCAGGTGTAATCAAAACTACTTCAGTTTGTTACTCAGTAGTGAAGTTACTGCTGGAACTGACTAAATCAAATATTTTCAACATCTCACCTAAGAAATGACCAGTCCAAGGAAGGATAAATAACATTGACTTTTTTTTTAACTTTTACTAGTAAAAGGAAGGTGACCTGGAAAGCCTTATGGGAACAATGTACCTGTCCATACAGGAGAAGCTGATAGAAAGTATTTTCAGCTTCCAAATCTTTATGAGGATCTTCCTGAATTGAGTGCTGGGGTTTTTGATATCAACACTGTGACAAGCAGAGAATTGGATCTGTAATGGCATAAGATGGCAGGCATAAGCTGTAAAATCTGAAACGGTAAAAGGGAAAAGTAACAATTTCAAAGTTAGTGGAGACTTCATGCCCAAAACAAAGGGATGGCTGTTTTTGTTTTGAATAAAGTCATCCTCCCTCAACTCCATGATAAAGCACAGCACAAACAATGAGTGTGTTAGGGGAGGGAAGGAGAATGATGGGGAAATTATAATCATCTGTAGAGAAAGTAACCACCTAGGATCCCACAATCCTGCTCTTTTAAACAAATGTTGACTTTAGTTCTCTGTTTATGGATTTGGAGAGGAAAAGTCTCTGAAATTCTATTTCATTTGAAGTTACTGGGGGGAATGCTGTTGCTGGATTCTCAGTACTTCAAACAAGTAATGAGTATTGATACTTTGAATATTTCATGTGGCAGCACATGAAATATTGATAGGTAAATATAACATTTTATTAGATAAACTCCAGTGTCATCCTCAGCTCTGCTGTGTTGTTGTGTATATACTCATGAGCTGCTTTTTCATTTATGTGAAAAACAATGAATGTGAACAATGAGGCTCTTCACCTTTGTAGAAAACAATTTCAGGTCCTTCTGTGTTCACAGGTTTTGGATGCAGTCTGAGAAGGATGAAGAAGAGATGCCTTCTCTGCACTGGGGTATTGATCCTGTATTTTCTGCATTTGCAAGACTCTATATTAAAGATATTACAGAAATGAGAGAATCTATACAGGTGCCAGGTATGTATTTATAGGTGCTGATTATGATGCACACAGTATTATAATTGATTTATGTTGTGCTTTTTATGAAGGGATTGAAAAATACTTCACAAACATCAGTAAAGTAGTTCTCCATAGCCTTAAGCTAAGTGATGTTAGTTTCTTTTAGCAGCTCTAAGAACAACAGGTTGTTTGTGAAAAAAAAAATATATTTGTTAAAATGGTTTTTCTTTTTCTCCAGTACCTTTTTTACATTAAGGTAATGTTTTGTTTCCTCTGTGTGGTGGTGTTAGTTATATTCTGAAAAAGTTAATTCTAAAACATGCTTGTCCTTTCTGGCCATATGTATTGTTATCTCTCTGCTGTCTCTACATTTTTTGCAAAATTTTGACAGTTGATGACATTGCTGGATGTGTGATTTTGCTTTTTCCTATGGATATTAATACATTTTAAGACAGATACAAGTTTTGAGGTTTTGTTTCCTTAGTTTCTAGATATGATAGATATATGACATTCTTCATACATTGGAGCAAGCTTATTGTAAATTCTGGCCTCCATGCTGGACCTTGCCCCACAAGTCTGCTTTGCAGTGTGTCCGGCTGCTCTGCAGTGTCACCCACATGTGAGCTTTGGCTGAAGCAACACAGCTCTGACCTTGAATTGCTGTTTTCACTACACAGGCTTTAAATAGACTGCAGTGTCTTCTGCTGGGGAAGGGTTCATTACTCCCAACTGAAGCCTGACATGGTGCAAGATTATCAGGGAGGGACCCAGAGAACTTAGAAATAATGAGGAAAAGCAGTAAGCCCTAAGCAGAGTGTATGTCTTTGGTTTGGTTTTGATGTTTTGTTTGTGGTATTTTGTTTCTATTTTTTTTCTGTCCATGGGGTCTAAGTACCCCTGTTTGGCTCTTGGAATATGCTTTGCTTTGTAGGTTTTCTTATTCTTCAGTTTTCTTTAACAGCAAGGATAGCAGCAATGCTATTTTGGGAGAAATGAAGGACTGGCGGGGTTTTCTTCTCTTTTTGCAGCCATTTTTATGTACATAAGGACTTCACAAACCACAAATACCAGTCTATCTATCTTGGTTAATTAACATGGTGAGAGATTTTGTCTTAAATCCCTTGCAATAATTAGGCTACAGAGTGTTGTTGATGTTTGTCCTACAGCAAGTTTTTTTTAGAGGCCTTTTTAAACTATCTTATAAATGTCTTCTAGTGGTACTGGTGTGGGAAATGCATCTGGTAAAAACTGTTCTTCATCAGTTACAGGTATTTTAATTGTTTTCAAACAAAATACAACATCATTCAATGCCAGCAGAATTGGATTGTAGTTTGGACTTGAACATTAGTACATACACATGTGAAAATGTATTCAGAATAAATAACCTTATAAACACCAAGATTTAATGATAGTAGGAATGATAGTCCTAGAAAGTACAGTCCTTCTCTTTTTTTTGCCTCCAAAATACCTGAATTTCCCTTCTTACTTCTCTTCCTGTTCTTTTACTTAACTGAGTTGGCTTCTGCTTCAGGAACTTTTTCAGTTTTGTTATTGCATTTGTTTTTTTCCTATGATCCTAAGGAGGTGGTATCTGTCATGCCAAGGTATCAGCCTTTACACTTGGTACATTTGAGCTTCCCCTTCCTGTGCATCCGGCTCTCTGCACTCTGCTTGCTTGCAATCCTGCATCATTTTCTAAATCAAACTTCAAATAAAAAGAAATTTTCTAGAACCAACATCCTGAATTTTGTTCATTCTCCTGGTGCTGTATATACACCAAACCAGACATTTTCCAGTGTATCTTATTTGTTGGCAACAAATGATAGCACAACAAAACCACTAAAATTAATACCTTTTGAGGAAGGAAGAATGTAGGTGTTTGTTGTCAATGCTTCCTGCCTTTAATGGGCTTTTAAAGACCAGCTGAAGCTAAGTATATGGTTGGCTATAAATCAGTCATTAAGTAATGGTAATTAAGAATGAATGAGTGCAAAACAAAAAGTTGTAACTAGGAAGAATGGAAAGAAACACAGTCTGAATGTCAGGAAAAACATCCCTAGAATGACATCTGTTAGACCATGGCACAGCCTTCCCAGGAAAAAGGTGGGATGCCCTTCACTGGGATTGTTTATATTGACTGTACAGATTGCCAGGAATTTACTGTACAAAATGGTCTTGTATTGGCCCTGAGGAAATGGACTGAATGACCTAATGAGTTTTTTCTTTCCACTTTTAAGCATTAGGATTTGATGCCGCAGTGACTAATCCTTTAAAACAACACAGAAGGAAGCAGTAAACCTGGCCAATTACTCTGCTGCTATAAATGGTGACAAGAAGGTTGGAAAACCTCCCAGATAAAAACAGCAATTGTGTTGTCTTAGCAGCCTTGCAATGAGAGTGGGTGTCAAACTCAGTTGTAACACATAATCACATCATGGAAATGAGCTTTTCTCAGAGTTATCATGCACCACTGCTTTGTGACAGCTTATCAACAAGGAAGGGAAGTTACAAATAGCATAAAAGGAGGTAATAATAATTAAAGGAATGGCAAACAGCACAGTAATGCTGGTACAGACATGACCAGCACTTGCCCTAGAGATCTCTGTATCTATAGCCCCCTGTAGCAGTGCTGTGGCTGTTGTGGTAATGGCATTTTGCTCTGTGTGTTGATTACTGGGGTATTAGGAACCTCACTGAATGTGTTTGTCCACAGCTTCAAATGTTTAGTATATATTTATTGCTACCAATATGGACTTAATTTGAACAAATAAACTGGAAGGAGGAGTAATTTACACCTTGAAGTCATCAAGTGCAACAACTTCTAATAGGTTAAATATAATTTCGTTCTTCAAATTAGTTCAGGTAGTTTCTCTGAGAGTAAGGGTGGAGTTGTAGGTGAATTTATGGGGACGGAGAGAACCAGTTTTATTTGGTCTCTGTCATCTGCCAAAACTCAGCTTACTTGGAAGCAAACATAATAACATGTTATTTGTTTGCATAATCAGGAGCTTGGAGTCTCTGCTCCGCAGTCTTGCTCTAGACCAGAAACTAGCCCAGACCTTTTACAGAGATGTTGTAAGATTCAGTGAATGACTACATACACTGGGAGCATCTCCACTGGGGGTTTCTGTAGCAGTGTTTATTTGTGCCCTCGTAAATGAAATGGGAGACAAGTGGACAGACCTGCTAAACATTCTCTATGCCAGACCTGACCAGTGACTGCAGATCAGTGTAGCCAGATCTGAGATGATAGCCATAGCTGCAGCCTCAAAACACTGCCGTGGATTTTCATGAGTAGAATTTCTGCTTATGAGCTGCTTGGCTGATCACCTCTGATTTCTTCTGAAACTTTGTGTTTTCTCTCTGTCTTTTGTGAAGAAAGTTAATTCCGGGCTCATTTAAGGCTGCTAGCTATGTAGGACAAGTTATTTTTGGATTTTGGATTTAGGGTTTTTTTAATACAGAACATTTTTCTGACTCCCTTGCTGCTGTGTTTCCCTTTGTAAGAATAACACTTGCCACGGTGTACAGAGCCAAATGTTCCCTTCTGAGTCCCTCAAGTTATCTACTTTTCAGAAGACAGTTATTGAACATCCCAGATGGCTTATTTCAGTAAAGCAGCAGTATTTGAAAACTGAAGAAAACACATTCACTGAAAACTAGCCAGCTCAGGGTATATTTGGAGCTTATTGCCCTATTTTCCTCCTGCTGTTGGACTGTGAACCCTCAGTGTATGATGTTTACATTAGTGTTTGTTAACAACATTTGTCACTCTCTTGAAAGGGATTGCAGAGCAAGGAAACCTCAGTGCTCTCAGAGTCCACTGGGCTGTGATTTCTCACTGTTTCCTGGGCATGTTTCTAAGTGTTAAGTTATCTTTATAGATGTACAAAAATAGCTTTGAAGGGATGTTTTTAGAATGTGTGTTTTCAGAAACTGAAGTTCAGGATGCAGTCCACAATGACTGCAGTAGTGTACTCTGCAGTCTGAGAGGGCTGTTGCTCTCCCCCTGCCCCCACAGCTCCTTTTCCTCTAGAAATGAAAGACAGAATTATGTTAGTTTTCCTTTCGGAGGCTCTGCCTTAATCAGGAACAGCTGCAATGTGAGAAGCTCAAACTGCTTCCTTTGTGTTCTATTATTTATTCTGAAGCCTTATGAAGATATTAAAAAAACCCAAACCAAACAACAAAGCAAAGCAAAACAAAAACCCATATGAAACAACAAAACAAACAAAGAAAAATCTCCTAATGCTTGCAGCAAACAAACTGTTTTTCAGATCCAAATGTGCAGGAAAACGAGAGGTTAATAAGATTCCGACACTCTACAAAAGCAAGCCTTTGGCATCCTAAGTACAGCTGATACTTTCTCCTCTTTGTGTCCCTAGTCTTCCGTGATACAGGGGATTTTTCCTGTGTAGGTGCTGTATAATTTAAGATTTATTAAATATGTAAGAAAGTATGGTTTTTTAATTGACAAATGTAGTGTAGGGTGTTGAAAGAGATCGTTACACTAATCAAGCATGTTTTGTGTCTAGGTATATTCTTTTATAATGGACATCCAATAAGACAGGTGGATGTTGTTGGGACAGTGGTTCAGAAGAAGGAGCGAGATGCCTTTTATAATTATGGAGGTAAGGAAAATGTCTCTCTTTCTTCTTGCACTTATCAGCCTTTTATCTTAGTTACTGTTAGAACTGAAAGGTCTCCCTATGTGGTCATTGTGTATTCTTGAAACAAATGTGCTCTTATCCTAATATAGTGTATATCTACAGCTGAGATTACCTGGCAAATGTAGGGAAGCTACTGTTTATCTCCACTTCAAAAATAGAGAATTAAGTTGTTAACACAGAGTGATTGATTCATGTGGGGTCATGTAGCAAATCTTAACTTTGGGTATGGCTTTGTCACCGGACTCTGCCACCTTCCTCTCCTATTTGCAGTACCTTTGGTCAGATGCAAACGTATTTAACAGTGCCCACAAATGGGAAATCGCTTCTTCCATATTTGAACCTTAGAAATCCTTTCTGACTTTTTGTAGGTCTTGTCATATCTTGGAGCCAACTTCTAATAGCAGTCAGGAGTTTGTTTATGTTTAGATGCCCAAGAGTCTTAACAAACGAACTCAAGCATCATAGCACCAGTTCTTGCCAACACCAGCTGGGAGTTGTCTCCTCTGTATTGCTTTTCCCAGTATTCAGTTTTATTAACATGGAAACACCTGATTGTCATTTTGTTCAGCTGTCTTTTACATCTGGAGAAAAAGCAGAGTAGAGCAGTGGTGATGTGGCAAGTTTCAAAAGGTGGGGGGAGGTCACCTCACGGTAGGAAGGGGGAGCCAAATGCACAGATCCTGTTGAAGCCCTTATGGCCAGTGTCTTCCTCTGCCATGGGTTTTCACTTGGTGAAGGTGAGTAACAGAGTACCTCTCCTTCCCAATTCCCTTGCTTGTAAGATTGCAGTTCCCTGACCCTTGGGAGTACTGTGAAGATACAGCTGATGAATTAACCAGGTACCCCAGCATCAAACTGCTGCAGGGTGGCATTGGCTGCAAATGCATTTATCTCTTCATGAGAACAGAGGAAGACAGAATCAAAATGACCAAGACAAAGTCAATTCTATGGGTAAGGGTTTTCCATGTTGCTCTCAGCATCAGTTTAACAACTACACCTGTGGAAAATGTTTGACTGGAGCAGAAAGTAGAGGAATAGAAATAAAAAGAAACTGCAGAGTAGTGGAATTAAGGCCTTGGATCAGTCGACCTTCAAGTGCAGCTCACAGTAAGCCTGGCTTCCTGCTGTCTTTGACATCCAACTCCACTCTTTGTTCCAGCAGTTCCTGGTTTGAGTTTTCAGGCTACCTGCCAGGGTGCCCCTCCCCAGCCTGCCCTCCCTTTCAGGCAAGCCGACTCTGCCAGCACAAAACTGTAACTTCTTAGACAGTTTCCTGCTTGTAACTTCTTGCATCTCTCAGTTCAACAGACTGGTGAGTCACAGGGCTTGCATCAGTTGGAGTGCCACACACTGCTCAGGACTTGCTCACTTTCCATCGGCTGTAAAAGTGACTTACAAAGCAATTCCCCCTTTGTACTTTCCCTCTGATAGGGAACTGAAATGTCTTTGTGTCCCTGCCTTGATCCTCCCCCCTCACTTCCTATTTGTCTGTGTCAGAATACACATCACTCACTTTACAGAATCTTAGGTCCTCTGCTGAAAACTCTAGAGCCAGAACTGATGACAAAATTATAATTGTAAAAAAGAGTTAATTTACTCTTTCCTGGCTTACAAAATAAAAATTGCATGCTGTGTAATATCTGATTTTGACACTTTGATTTGATTGTTTCTTGCTATTATTATGATAAATTAGGAGAATTATATCTAATTAAAACATAGCTTTGATCAAACTCATACTTTACCTAATGCACCTCTCTGAGCTCTTTTGTCCCCTTTCCTTTTTAATGAAACCAAACATCACATGTGGTTTTCTTTGTACTCCAAAACTGACTTGAAAGGCTGAAAGGCAGTTGACTTAATAAAAAAAAATTCACCAGCATCTCAGTAGGTCCATGCAGGCCTGACAAGAGCCATACCCTTTTGTCATAAAGAAATAAAAATTTGGACAATTATCTCATTTAGCAGGTAGCTCTGAGCTACCCTTCAAATAATTAAGCAAGAATCAAAGAAATCAAAGAAACCAAAGCCAAACAAACAAAAACCACGAAAAAAAACCCCAACAAACAAAAGTAAACCCACAAAAAACCCAAATAAACAAAACTTTAAACCCAAAGAGATGAGGAAGGGCGGCACAGGGAGCACAGGAAGTTTTCAAGAGTTTGTAGACCCCTTGTGCATTTAAAATAGATTGTCTAATTAGAATACAATTGCAAGAGTTGCTTGTCTTTTTGCTCAAAGCTTTCATCTATGAAATTGCAAAACTTTGTTTCAGAACCGTACTCTGCTACCAGATTCCTTCTGTGGTCAAGTACAGGTCAGTCTCTCCAGAGCTCTGTTTTCAGCTGTTAGATTGAGGAGAAGCAGTCTGGCCTCCTAATCCTTCAGTCTTGGTTTGTTTCCAAGCCCTTCTTAGGAAGCCTGTCTGTCTTGGTTGGTGCAAGCTGGAACATCTACAAACTGTGGGAATGCAAGAGTGAAATGTAATCTGCCCTGCTTCTTGTTGCCATTGCTGGCTTGCACACGTGGCTTGGACATGGCTTATGGGGGTTCTGCCTCCTACTAAAATAGTTGCTGTCTGTCTGTACCAAGGAGAGGAAATCCTACCAGCAGATTGTTATCTGTGCTCTGGTACAAAATTAAAGCTGCTGAAATAGTTGCAGACACAGCAGCTCAAAACAGAGAGAGCAGAGAGGAGCATACTTTTGTGATGGAATTTGGAATTGCCTGCATCTTATAAGTGCCGTAAGTTTGCTAATAGGAATGTGCAGCTAAACTGCTTGGAAACTGGAAGGCAAAACAATAATTTGAAATTAGACCCCCAAACAGGGAGATTGTTTTAAAACATGTGAGACAATGCAAAGGCATTTTGCTTTGATGCTATGGTTCCCAGAGGAAATGACTGCAGGTATCAATCAGCACCTTCATAGTAAACATTGCTGTTACTTTTTTAGTCATGGACCTGCTTTAAGGAGCAGAAGAAAATTGCAGGTTTCCATTTGTGAGGAGTGGAATCTCAATCTTGAAGTCGTTACATTCAAGAAGCAAAGTGCATTCGCTGGATGAACCTTGACAGACATTTAGTGTCTTTCTATTTAGAGTGTTTATTGTACAAGCCATTTATATACAGTCCCTTGATCAATAGAAAATTGATTCTTCAGAGAGATTTTAGTATCCTTTGAGTTTTGTCTTTTCCTGCTGTCACCGACAATGCAGTGCCTGGAGCAGAAATCATCAAACTGATTTCCATTGGTCACTGGCAGAACAGGAAGAACAGCTCCGTGCTCAGGAGAAGATGTTGAGCCTTTTCAGCAGAGGAAGTGGCATGCATGCCACCAGCACCTACACTAAGTTGGGAATTCCTGGCTTAGAGCAGAACCACAAGCATGCATGTCTTCTGTCCTTCCTGCCTAGGGGAGCTGCCTTTCTGCTCCCTGGACATCATCTTGTATTGGAAAGACCAACGGACTTTGAGCATGATATTGGCATGGAAACCAACGCAGCTGCAGGTAGCTGCACTCCTGGTTTATTCACATGGTTGTATCCCCAAATGTTGAAGTGCTGTTTCATCACTGTAACAGTAATGTTTCTGTAGTTTGTGCCTGGCTTCCTTTTTCAGTTTGTCTGACTTCAGCCTTCAAAACTGATTCTTCTCCTGACCATGTCAACAAGATCGAAATTCCTTAGTATCCAATATATGTACTGAAGCCTCATAATTTAAATTAGTGTATGATCTTTCTTTGAGAATATACCTGTTACTTTGCTGACTATGCACATAAGCACATCTGGTGCTGAGCTACTTCCATGGCTGAAACAACTGTGGAAATTATTTCAGATATGCAAGTAGAGTTTGGACTTTACCTTCCAAAGCAGTTGGAATGAGATGTCCTTGGCAGTTATCTCTTTACATATTTATGTATCTTCACTTCTTGGAACATGACTGCCTGCTTTCCTAGTCTGTAATGCTTGCAATTTTTTTTTGCAGTGGATGATAGTACTGGAGTTATAAATTGTGTCTGCTGGAAAAATCCCATGGTAGCAGAAACAACTTTATCAGGTAAATTATCAAATAAATAAGTCCTCTTTTGACTGTTTTTTTTTAAATTTATGTCTGTCTTAAATAATTTAGTAAGTGATCAAACTTACAGAAGAGCAAATACAGCCTGGGCCATTTTGGGAATTTTCTATTAGTTTTTGTGTTTTGTTCAAGGGTGATGCCAATAAAACCATTACATTATGTCCTGTCCCTGCCTTTTCCTTATTTGAGTAATATGATATTTCATTTCTATGCTGTGACATTGTTCAGAGAATTTGCCTGTTAAGGCTCTTTCTGTGACTTCATCTAGTAAGGAACTAGGCTGGAAATGTGCCACAACTTCTGTTTCCAAAGTCAGTCCATTGACCTGCCCTTGTGATTATGGTTTCAGGATTTATCCTTGCTTTGTTTGTATTCATATACTCTTGCTCATACAGACACTGTCAGCAATGAACTTGAAAGTAGCTTCAAACACAGTGGGAGGATGCCAGAAGTCTTTAACAATTTGGGCAAGTCCTAAATGTGCAGTAATTATGCATTTGAAATTAATGTATTATTGCACTCAGTAACAGAACAACTCACTAGTGTCTAGCTGTCTCTTTGCTTTTTCTTCCACTGTTTCTTTTAGATCAAAGTACAGAATTCTTTCTACTTTGGCTCTTCTTGGAAGCCCATGTAGTGGATTGACAACCTTAATATGGAGCTGATCAAATCCTACTGAAATAAATCTTACTGGTGTCATCTGCAGTGTTAGGAATGCATATTAATAGAATGGAGAAAGAAAAGCCTGATGTAAAAGTTAAAAACTCTGATGTCTGTGGAACAAGCCCATTTATGCAGACAGATAATTCATACTTATATTTAACAATCCTATGACAGGTGGTACAAATGGTCCCAACTGGAATGTAGAAGACAGCTCTCACTTTGGAGAGGTGATGACCTGGCACAGCTCTCAGAAAAAAAAAAAAAAAAGGAGACATGCAATCAAATCAGTTTTGAGGAACTTAGATGCATTTAAAGGAATAGCATGAAATAATGCTTGAAATAGAATGAGGACCAAGAATGCTTTTCAGCCTTGTATTCTTATTTTACACATACATCAGTAGTGCTTGGATGGACGCTATGCTAAGAATGTAAATTCATTTATTTGTACCTGCTAAAGAAAGCTCTTAGGGGGGCACAAGAAACTTTCTTCCAACCCTTTGTAATTGTGATCAGGGATACTTGGAGCAATAATCAGGTTTTAAGTTATGAAGGATTTACTGTCCTACAAAGCTGTGTTATGTAAATGTGAGGTTCTGTCAAGTTGCATTCACCTCAGTTGCATTCACCCCAGTGTAGACATCAAATTGCATCACATGAATGCTTTGGCCCTACCTCAGATGACTCATTCTTCTTTTGCATAAAAAGTTCAGCTAACTTTTCTTTTCCCCTTTCATCCGTCTTAGCATGATAAAATCAAAAAATGCCAAAACAATTTCAAATTTATGTTTCAATTTTGCAACCCATCTATGACATTTTCAATGGTAAACCAATATCTTCTCCCTTTTGTATTTTCCCCAGATGAACAATTCAAATAAGTATAATACAGTAAACTAATTTTGTCACCTAGAAGTTTTCCTACCCAGGACACATGGTGCCTGGGACCTTACCCTTTTTTAGTGATATGACTCCTGTGGTGCTTGGGTGGATTAATGCAAAAGGTCAATTAATGCATTGACTTCAGTGCCTGACTCTTTTTCCCTCACTTCTTGCAGGTCATCCAAGCACACCCAGCAGTCTGAGTGTGTTTGAACAGCTGAAGAAACTCCAAGAAACAGTAAGCCAGAAAACCAAGCTGGAGATTGGAGATGTTGTCAGGGTCAGAGGTCACATCCGAACCTATAGGCAACAAAGAGAAATTCAGGCTTCATGTTTTTGTGAGTGTTATGAATCTGTGATATATGTAACTAAGATGTCTGAATCTGTGAAAATATCTGAGCTGTATGTAATTAATTGAATATTTTCCACATTTTTTTCTGGCATCTTATTTTTCTAAGGATTCATATCTTTATTTCAATTGTAGCAGCATAAAGTTAGAAGACACACTATGTAATGTGTGAGATTAGACTGCCTGTAAATGAGGCATTCCTGGAAAAACTGTAAAAGCTGATTAGCATGCATACAAGAATACCACAGAGACACTGTGGTTGGGTGTCTGCAAGAGTGATTTGGTCTTCAGATTTCTCTATGTTGAAGTAGAGCAGCCAAAGCCTGTGGGAAGGGAGCTGCTGACCTTCTGTGTCCCACTTCACCCAGGGTGCTAAGGGCTTTGGAGAAGTGGCTGCTGTTCACTACAGCCAGTCCATTCACTGGGCAGGCAGCAGCATAGGGGCAGGGTCCCACTGAAGCCTGGCTTCTCCTCAAGTCCCTGGCTCTGCAGGATGAGGGAGAAGTGTTCCTCAGGCACAAATCTGCATGCAGGTGCTGCCTCTGTGTCTGACAGCTCCTGGAGCAGCAGGGCTCTGCAGCCCACGGCTCTGGGAGCTTCCAGTTACATAACTTCTTCTCAGTTCCGTGTCTCTGCTGTTGTGTAAGAGCTGGTTTTCCCCAGTGAGATCTTACAGAGATAATACTGAAATTATTTCTTTAGTGAAGAAAATCCTGTCTTTTAAAAACCCTGTGTAAGCCAGATAAAAAATCTAGATTTTTCAGCTCTAGTTTAAGTTTGCAAGGGAGTTCAGCCTCCCTTTCCAGACAGAAGATTTATGAGTATATACAACCTATTCATGGATTGGTAATAATACCAAAGAGACCCATGCAATTCAAATAGCCTCTAAATTGCTTTCACTTTGGCCCAAATAAAGCTCCTTACTATGTGTTAACTTCTTTTAATGGATAAAGGCTGCTGAAAGGTAAAATAGAGATCATAAATTCTGGTTAAATAAGTTGTCAGACAAAAGCATAATCTGTAATGCACCACAACAGGCCATTTTACCTCCTTGTAAACTGTAAAAGAAGGATTGGCCTTTGTGGTTTGTTTTTATAAAAACCACAGTGAACAAATTTTGCCAATTTAATACTGGCTGTGAAGCTCTGTTGTGCTGCCTCAGGTTTGCTTGCTTAAAAAATTGTGTGGGAGTCCTGGCCAGGTCTACAAGTTCTCTTTGCCTTTCCAGATAAAGTGGATGATCCTGTGTGTGATGTCCAGATTTCGAGAATGCTGGAGCTCCCCTGTCTCTATAGAGAAGTTTATGATAAACCTTTCAAGGGCCCTGAGGAAATGCAGAGGTAAATGCAGTATGCAGAACTGCTCCTGGGGCAAAGTATGGGATATTATGATTGTTTACTTGTTGTAATAACTCTGGAAAAAAATAGAACAGGGCCTGATAGTGATTCAGACTGCATTCATATACAGTAGCAGTCTGTTTTTCTCCCAAATAATTGGTGATACATACAGATGTATGTATCACCATGTACCTGTCCATAATCTGAGGAAAGAAATATAATGCTGACTAAAGTGCATATTAGAAAGGAAGTAAAATACTGTGTACAGACCTCTTTCATCTAGTGAAAAAACATGGGTTTTAGAGCAAGATTTGGGACTGAGGTCAGCAGAGGATGGAGACATATCCTTGACTGATGTTGTTTTATGTGTAAGGTTGAGGAGCTATTCCACTGAAATGCTCTCCTGCCCTTGTCAAATCACAAATCCATAACCTCAATAAGCTGAGTCAAACACCCACTCCTATTTAGTTTCAGGGTAGCTGGGTGCTCATTGGGAGGCCTGGTGCATGTAGTGTTGTTTCAGAGACTGCAGATCATAAATTCACAGAACCCTAAGGGCAAATGATTGAAGAAGAACAGTTGAATGTTTATACTTTTAAAAATGATCCGTTTTAATTAAGGATTTAAATTCAAATTCTTTAAGAACAGTAAAACATTCTTTGACCTTTGTAACCAGTCCTGTGGACTTACTTTATGTAATTGTTCCAAAACACATTTCTTACCTTTTTACAAATTCTGTGTATCCTTGTAGTGGCTCGGAGGGTCAGAATTTCTCAATCCATATGCTGCATGAGAAAGTGCAAGGCTTTCTATTAGAAAACAAAGTTCAGACCTTTTACCAGCAGGAGTTGGAGACAGTTGATTCTCTGGTGTCTCTGATGGGTGTGTATCCACCCAGCCCCAGCTGTGAGGAGGTGAGTGAATGCACCTGTTCCAAGCTTTTAGTGGGGGAAATAATACCATGTACTTTTTTAAAGCATAAACAGATAAGAGACTGGTGTCTTCAGAGGATTCAAAAACCACTAGTGCTTGAGCTTTACATATGAGTTATTTACAGAGCTTGAAGAAATCTTGTTATTTTAGACATGTAAAACTGGGCTGGAAAAAATAATGTAAGAACATTCTGTTATTAGGGGTAATCTTGTGTTAGGGCTGAGCAATCTTAGAGCCTGCAACAGTCACTACTGTATCTAGGTTTGTAATTAGTAGCTGTGTCAGAAAAAGAGATCCCTTTAAGGTGCTTGAGTTTTTGGGACAGAGGTTTGAGATCCTGGATCTAATCAGGAGAAGGGAGTACAAAATCTTTGTCTTGTTTCTCATTTGAAGCTCAATATATTAATAGAGATGCAGCTCTCAAGAGAAGGTTATGATGAGTATATGAACAGTGCTCCCTGCTACACGTTTCTCACGTTGGAAGTCCCTAACTGTGAAAGGATGAGATGGTGGGATTAAATTGAAATCAGTTTACAGGCAGTTGAGTGTAACTAAACTATTAAGAAATTTTCCAGTGAGTTAGTAACCTCTTGATCAGCTGCAGAATAGGAAACAGAACAACACTCATTTTGTAAAATGGCTTTATATTATTCTGTATTAGTTGGATAAATTACACAACAGATTTTCAACTTGTATGAAGTGATAAGTTTCTGCAAAGCTTACAGTTACATCTTTTATCATAAGAGCAATGGCAGTCAGAACTTCAGCTGGAGTGTTGTGATTCATTAGTTTACTTTTTGGTTTTCTGTAGAGAAATAAATGCCTGGCAGTCATTTTCACCCTGATTTTCAAATGCACTGTAATGTTAAGTGCTATGTTATGTTGAATTCTAATGTTTGTTTAATTCTTAAAAAAAACCCAAAAAATAACACAAAACCCAATCTCTTGCAGATGAGGTCAAATAATAAAGTAGCTCTTTTCTTGTTGGCCTTGTTGAACTGCTGCTGATAGCTCTTCTTGATAGCTGGGTTGGGGTTGTTTGTTTGTTTTCATTTAAGGCTTTTTTTCTGGTTTACTTTAAAACAAACATGGATATTGGCACTAACAGGAGCTATTCTCATTTTAGACAGAAAAGTTTGCTAGTAGATTATCCAACCTGGCACCTGGTACTTTCTAAACGAGCTGGAACAGTATTAAATGTTCCCAAACACTTTACATTAAAGAAGTAGTGGCCATTGTGTCCAATATTGGAAACTTAAATGCTTCAGCATTTATAGAAAGACTAAGATAAATAATTTACAAAGCCATTTAAATTAGGAACTGGTGCAGAACAAACATAGAAAGACTGAAAAAATCCCCCACGAAAACTCAACCCAAACAAAACACTAACCAACCAAAAGAAAAACAACTCAAAAACCCCAAACCAAGAAAAATACTGTAGCATCAGTGTTATTAGCAGTCATGAAGAGCTATCATAATAATTAGTAGTTGCTCCTGACCCTGATACAAGGATGTGAGTATATGTCCCAGGAATGTGGGTGCACAGATGCTTATTTAGAAATTGCAGTTCTACTTATTGTCCTTTACTATTAATTTCTTGCAAAGAAGGTTATCTGTTCTTGCATAAGAAAGGACCTTCAGTTGTCAAGTGACATGAATGCCTTAGGAGGAGTTCCTAGTAATGCTCTGGAAATGTATTTCCTTGTTCCTCTACTCCATCTCTAGAAGGTGTCACCTTTCATAATTGGCAAAGGGTCAAGTACCCAGTTCTATCCACAAAAGGAGGTGTAATAGATCTGATTTCTGTCCCTCTTCCTTTCTTTTCTCTTCAATAGTCTTTTATTTTGCACTGCCCTCAAACCAAGAGGATAAAAGGTGCTGCTGATGTGGAACAATGTTATTTTGGGCCTATTTGGCAAGGCAGGAGCTGCAGAGCCAACTCAGATAATTAGGCCATGCCTCAATATACACACTTGTTCACTTCTTGCACTTTTCCTGGATGTAAAAGGATGAGTTGTTTGGATGTGTTGGTATTTTTTTAATCCTGATTCCAGTGTTCTAGAGCACAAGTTGCTGTTAAACTATTTGTTTCCTTTCTGTTCCTTTCCCCCTTCATCTCTTTCCCAACTTTTAAAGTACTTGCATGGTGTTCATCATAGTGGGAGGGTGTCTCCCCATGGAATATTTTCTCCAGGGAGGTGATGAACTGCTGTGGAATCACTGCAGTGGCGTGGAGCAGAGGGTGAAGGTGGAAGAGTTAGCTGGGATAGTTTGAGGTAGGCAGCATCCCTGTGTTCCTTTTCAGCATTACATTGTAGCTGAGCTCTGTCCACATCCCATACATGTCCTACAATAAACACCTTATTCCAGTCCTGATGCCTCCCTGGCAGTGCAGTCTTCTGCCTGTCTGGAATAAATTTCCCTCTAGCAGATGCATCTGGCAGAACTGAAACAATTTCCTCTTCTCAGACATATACTAGGGAAAATTTGATTTTATAGTCTACAGATGACAAGGAAGAGAATTTAACTGCTTTTAAAAGTAGTTAAAAATTAACAAATCTTTTATGAGTTTTAAAGCCATTGGACCTTTAATTTGCATAACCAGTTCCCCATCTATCCCAAAGGTGTAGCCTTTTCCCTATCCCTTAAAACAAGTGACTTTTGAGTCTGGAGGGGTGGATACCAGAAGGAAGACAACAAGTAAAACAAGAAAAAGTAATTTTGTGCTTAGAGAACCTCCAGAGTGTACTTACTGGACTTGGGCAATTATGTTTGGCAAATGGACAAGCCTTGGGTCCCTTTTTTAAAGAAAGCTACATGTTAAGTGGCTCCATCCAATTTCTCAACTGAAATGCTTTAAACCAGCCAGTCCTGATTAACAATATTTCTGCCCTTCTGCCATGCATAAGCTATAGTGTGTGCTATTTTAGTGTTGCCATTCCAGTTTGTGAATGTCACTGCCCTGGACACATAGTTGTGCTTTCCAGACTGTGCTGTTTGTGCTCCTCTTGATTTGAATATTATCTCAAGGTTACCAACGACAAGTAGTTAAAGCAGGAAGTTTTGCAGTGTTGTTCACACTGTCTGTGTCCACCCTGTTCATTGTACTGTAGGTGTAACACAGTTCACTGAAAGTTCTTGATGCAGGGTCTTTGTCTTTCTGCCTCTCGAGGAAGTTTCACCACTGCTTTAAATATTATTTAAATATTTTTAAATATTATTTAAACATTTTAAAATATTATTTTAAATATTATTTGCTATAATAAGCTGCAAAGCTTATTATAGGACTTCAGGACTGACATGTCCAGGATCACTGTTATTAAAATTGTCACCTGCCTAAGCCCAGGATTAAACATTACACAGGAAAATGCAAAAGGTGATTCCCTGAGTAGAATCACGTGTGGTTATACCAGGAAACTTTAACTCCATCAGGGTGTGATTCATAATGAGTCAAAGGTTACATAGTTCCAGTGTTTTGAACAGACTCACTAATTCCTTTGACACTTAATTTCTTTGACCTCTTATTGATTGTACAGAGAATTTGTCTTGTTTTAACGATCTGAGAATAACTGGTTGTAGAGCACCAGCCCACTAAGCTGTGTGAGGCCTATCAGATGGAATATATTGATTAAAGTACCAACTTAATTCTGGATAGATAGATTCTTCTGTTGGCTTTGCTACAGAGCCCTTGGCCATTCTTGGGAGTGAGGGTAATGATAGTAAAATTATTATTTAATAGCTGCTTCTGTGTCAGGTTACACACATACACACACACACACACAAAAACACACCCTTTTGTGTTTTACAAAAGGGATGATTCTTGAATGCTCCTAGGTTTGGATGTACAGCTTAATTTATTTGAAAAGGACCTGATTTGGAAGAGAGGGGGAAGACTCTGCTGTTAGTGCTTCAGAGAACCTGAAATGGTGCACCCTGAAACTAAGGCATGCCCAAGGGGAGCACTTTGCAAAAGGAGGTGTGAACACTGGGAGAGGTACAGGGAAGAAGTACTATTGACTTATGCATTTGCAGGATGAGATGCTGGAGTTACTTTGGGTGGACCAAAAGAGCAGAATAAGCAATTTCAGATTGTGTTGACAAAGAAATTTAATTGCTGCTTTACCCAGAGGAATGGAGAGGAAGAAGCATGTTCTAGAGCACTCTAAGAAAAAACCCTAAATTTTTCTTGTCATTTTATGATACTACTAAACACCAATAATACATAATTTTTTTGTATTAATATATAATATGGTACTATTAAAGTGGGCAGGAGCCCTATTTTGGTTTTCAGAAGCAGTCCTTCTGCCATGAAGCCCTTTTCCATGGATTCTGCAGCACATATGAGAGAGTGCTGATATGGAGCAGCTGCTTACTTATAATAAGGCCTTGCTGCTTTCACTCTGTCAGTGCCTTGACTTGCATTCTTAGTGATTCTGTTTCAGTATCCATCCAGGCTGAGCTGTGTGTCAATTCACACAGAGTCTGTTTTTAATTATCTCCCTTTTCTGACAGGATTTCAGTGGTAAGCCAAACTGAATAATTATTGTGCTTCTTTGGAAATATTTTTATCTTTTTTTCTTCCCAAATGTTTGCTTTCACATTAAAAATTGATCAGAGTCTTGAGTTGGTTGCTTTGCTAGCAATTTCTTACATTCCTTAGGATTTATTACTGCATTTGAGTGAGAGGCAAACTCTTCATTTTACATATGGCTGTAAGAATGTGCTTTTCTGTGAGCAAATATGCACTCTTCACTTAATCCTTTCTGCTGCATTTTGTGTTTGTTTCTTTGGTTCATCAGAAGAGGCACAATGAAGAGAAATACTTTAGTGGTATTAATGCTGTGACTGGAACCATGTCCAGATGCATAGCCAACTTTGTAATTAAAAGTAGAGTCTGTTGTTATCCAGATTGAAGCTATGGTGGACAGCAGGACAGACAAGGTTCAGGCACTGGATCCTTCAGCCTGAAACAGAGGAAACTGAACTGAGAATAAGAGCCATTGTTCTGTGTTAATTATCTTGAAGTATTCAGCAATTATTTTTGCTAGTGATTTGAGAGGAAAAAGAGAGCTGTTGTGGGACAGAGAGATGTGATTATGGCCTGTTGAAATCCTGAGGGTTATCTGGAGGAACAGGAGGGAGAAACTTGTGATGCATGCTAACACCAATATCCCTTTTGGATCCCAGAACTATTCCCAGTTAGGTACATCAGCTTTCAGGCTGTTGGAGTGTCACTTGAGTGCTGCAAATGCATTGAATGTTTTGTGAGGAGAGATTCTTCCTTTGCTCCTGTGGTGTCCGTTTCGCTTATTCGTGTACTTTGTTTCTAGTTCATGATGATTGCCTGCTTCACTCCCCAGGCTCTAAGCTGCTCCTGGTGAATGAAGTAGGATATGTGAAGTCTGATATTTTTGTTCAGAACAGGGTGGGAGCATTTATGGTGGTAGTTGAAGGAATGGCTTGGCAAATCTTGCTCTGGTTGCTCTGGTGTGGTTCTAGTTATCACATGGTGGTTTGTGGGAAGCAGTTTAGCTCCCTTCTCAAAGAAAACCACAGGGAGCACAGTGTGCTCCCAACAGATGAGACTACAGCAATTGGGGAACTGAAGTAGTCTGTGTATATAAATGGGAGGTTGAAGGACACAGTAGGACAGATGGAGATGGAGAAGAGTAAATCATAGTCTTGCTCTTATCTACACATACTTTCCCTTATCCACAACTAATTATTTCCTTCTACTTCCCTAGCTGTCATTCCACTCTCTTAGCTCTGTTCTATTTCCAAACAAACCCTTTTTTCCCCTGTTTTTTTCCCCTCCCCTTCCTTCCTTCTACTCTGTTAATGTGTCCCAAACCCAGAACCCTGTGTTCTAAATAACCTCAGTTAGGACTTCCAGACACATTGCTCTCCTTTCACAAAAAATTAATTTCCCACCTACCCTTAAAACTGAATCCTTTGTTTCCTTATTTTGTATGCTCGTCTTAATTTATTGCGTGCTCTTTATCCTTTCACTTCGTTAGGCTGTGGAGAAGCTCCTGAGAGCACGACCAGAATGTTTGTAAAAAATTGGAAACAAAGGGGGCAAGAAACAAATACTGGTTTTGTCACTTTTCTCCTTTCCCTGAAATCAGAAGATGGGAATTCAGTCCTCAGCACTTGGATTCCTCCTGAATATCACCTTACAAAATACTGGTTTTCCTACCTTCCTACCCTTATTACCAGGAAAACTCTGAAAGTGAACAAAGCTTGGTTAACAAAAAAGTCAAATGAACTGTAAGCATCACAAGAATATTCCAAAAAAAGATTTCTTGGTACATCACCAAATAGCTGCTAATCACAAAGAAGGCAGTTTAGAGATTGTGGTTCCTCAAGATTGGTACAAGCTTCTGGTGTTTGGGTTTTGTTTAAAGCTCAGTGATATTGATTATTTCATACATAACAGATATGATTTGTGAATTACTAAATGAAGAAAAATGTGTAACAAAATTCATGTTAAAGAGGATCTGAAGTAATCTTCTTCTTGAAAGCATCTGGAGCTATTGCTGGTATCTTTGGTTGAGCTGAGATTTCTCATCATCTGCTTCATTCCTTTCTTTCCATCCAGGTGAAGTCAGAAAGTAGCTCCAGTTCCAAAAGGATTCATGGTGTTTTTAAGGAAGCAATAAAGATGCTACAAGAAAAAGGAGTGGTTTTCCAGAAACCTAGCAGCTCCAAGGACTTATACTATGTAAGGAACTGAGCTGTGGTTGCAAACAAGTTCAGTGGTATGACTTTCATAATCAGTAAAAACAATAAAAATATTGCAGAAATAGTAGAAATGTTTCAGAAAGAGCAGCAGGACATCCAGGTGCTCTCAGTTTACTCAGAAGTATTTTCTGCAGCTTACTTCACTGTTGGTTGTACCTCTGTATCACCCCCTGAGTTGTTCCAAGTTCTGTTCTGTGTTCACTGGGCTGCCAAACTGCTCTGATCCAGCTGAGCTCACTGAAACTTGGGGCCTGGGACAGTTCTTCTTATCCAAGTGGGTTCAAGCTCGTTGTTCTGCTGAGTCAGTCACGCTCCTTTGGGTCAAACTTAGTTGTATCATGTTCTTCACCTAACTCATGAAGGCTGCTAATAGTAGTAAAAATATTGCCTGAATATTTGACATCCATTAGTCCTGAAGGCAGCATAAAATGCAGAGTGTAATTGTGACAGTGTTAGCTTAGAATACACCATGTCAGTGGATTGTTTTTCAACAGCAAGGCCAGTTTCTTCTTTTTTCTTCAGGTGACTGACCATGATAAGGAGCTGTTTAAAGTGACCCTTGATGTGATTAAAGAAGACTGTCGAAAACCCAGGCGTAAGTAGCAGGGTGATCAAGCTCTGATGAACTGGTGCTGATATACCGATGACAATATCTCCTCCTGCTGCTGGATTGGATATGCTGCCTGTCCTCACCCTCGAGCTCGAGATGTTGCTGGTGTAGCTAATCAGTATAAGTAAAAGCAGGAGTGCGGGAGCAGCTTCCTGTGAGCATGGAGAGAGAAAGAGCAGGTGTGCGCAGCAGGAAGCAAACTTTTCCCATCTGAAATAAGCAGCCATTATCTTAGATCTGTATCTTTTGAGAATACTTGGATTTTGGGAGGAACCAAATGTAATGCAGTCAGGTCACCACCTAGCAGGTGTTGCTTTGCACTCTGGAGAAGTAGCAGATCTTGCTGGTTCAGTTTCTACAGGGGAGTTGACACAAAAGTGACCATGCAGAAAGGTGAAATCCCCGCCTCCTTTAAGTCAACAATACAACTTGCTTAAGTCAGTAGGATAGTCTCTGGAGATTTTAAGCTTGGGTAGAGCTCAAATGGTATTTTTTTGTAGTTAAGGATTTCAGTCGAACAAAGTCTATTTCTTTTCAGATAACGCGCCTCAGGTGGCTTCTGAGTTATCCCTGTCTCTCAAACTGTTGTGTCTTATTGCCATAGTGATAACTTGTACTTGACTTGAATGTGTTCTAATTACGCAGGTACATTGCTACAGAGTGTCTTTCAGTTCATGGGATAGAATGTGTCAGCAGGGATCACTTGCTGCCGGAGTGCAGCTATTTGTGGGACAGAATGTGCTTTAGTACAGAATAAATGACTGACTGGAACATAAGGCATAAAATCTTAAATTGCTCAGATCCCTATACTATCATAACTACAATAGCACTTGTAGGACCTGGAGTATGATGGTTATCCTGCAGTGAAAAAAAGGCTAAGTGGGGCAAAATCAAGTTTGAGTTTTAACTGGCTCTCTTAAGTGGTACAATTGTAGACAAGGTCTTGGGAGAAGAGGTTACTGCTGGGCATGCAGGTTAATATGGGCTTGTTTGCCTGAGGGCATTTCAGTGCAACAAATTGCTGTATCACATTGTTTTATTGTCTTTTGTCCAATTAACAAACATCATTTCTCTAAGAGTAAAATAATTTCTTTGCTTATTTTATACATCAGTTAGTTCTCCTGGTAACCTGCTTTTTTAAATACAACTATGCCACTATCAAGGCCAGAACCTCTACACAGCTGGCAAAGGCACTGAGTGACTGCCTCCTATTTGTTCCCTTCTTGTGCATTGTCACACTGGTAAAGTACTCTGTGATCCATGGGAAGTTGGGAAGTTTTTTTGGTCAGGAAAGTCAACAGCAGAGAGTAATTTGTAGATCAGTCACAGAAAAGACTTTGAAGAGTCCTGAGTCCTCAAAGCCATATTTTCCATAATAAGCAGTTTAAAATTAGCAACTGTTTTACAAACCCTCTTGTTCTCCTTGAAGCTTTCTGTGTACTTAGTTTCCCGCTGTGAAGAGGACAGTTTCCAGGTCAGTGTCCTTTTGCTGGTTTCCAGAAGGACCATTTCAATGTCCTGGTCCTTGGCAGTAGAAGCAAAGCCAAGGACCTTCAATTGAAACCAGCAGGCACGGCAGTATTTGCTGTCCGGGGATGATGCAAGAGAGCAGAGCTGAGCGCGGCTGGCGGCCCCCCTCTGCTGGCGGGAGCTCCAGGAGCGAGAAAACAGGGACATGGCCGTTCACCTCTAGGGCTTCTTCTTGTTTGTTGCAAGAAATTTCCTACCCGTTTTGCTCCAAGAGTAACAGTAATCTTCCGTGACAAGAGGGATGATTTATGATAAATCAAACTCTTCTCTCCAATGAGTTACTTCTCTGCCAGTTTTCCAGGCAACGCCTTGCCCTGTTGCTGTAGTTGTGACACATTCCCAGGCCCAACCCAGCTGTCTGAAACTATTGTACAAATTAAAAAAAAATAATCTTGCCTGCCCACTCAGAGCTGCACAAGCCCTGATCTGTAATGTGCCTACCTGACAATCCTAGTCCTTGGCTCCACTTATGATTCCTGATCTTAAATGCACTCATGAGAGACAACTGTGGGTCCATCTAGAAACTTAATATAGCCAGATAGATAGCACATTTTGACTCCAAACTGAACTGAAAAATGGATTTTACTTTGTTTCTTTCTTTGTTTTATAAATTTGCTCTGTTTGTCTGTTTTATAAATTTTAGGCTTCGATCAGGCTAATGGCAGAGAGGACAAAAACCAAAACCACTTGAAGTTAAATTTAATGTGTCAGAATGTACCCTGTGTGAGACATCTGCAGTGAGCAAATGGTAGTTCTAAAACTCTGTCTCCTCTGATGTTGGGTGTCAGGCAGGACAGTTAATCACAGCCTGGCTTCCCTCAGCTGCTGGACAAAAGCAAGAATCCAGGATCTCAGTGAAAGAGGGACAAGAATGTTTTGGGGTTACTTAATCATTGTACACACCTGCAGCTTCCCCAAAGTTCTGTTTTCTACCAGCATCTAGGGGGAAATTACACATTGTACTGTTAGGTAACACTTGAGTCATTAATGTAATTCATTGAGATTTAAGTTACTCTGGATCAGGGATGGGCAATTTGACCTTCTTATGACAAACCTATGACAAATACAAAGTGCAGCTGCCTGTTTTGTTTGCAACAAATCACTATGACCAGGTAGAGGCATTGTTCTGTTCTCTGCAGTTATCACTCCCAGGGTAGTGGACACAGTTTTGGCTATTGGCCACAAAGGTCTTTTTATCATGCTGGATACTTCTGAGGAAGTATATCTGCCTGATTCACAGCCTAATCAGAATGAGGCTGAACTGTTTATTTATTGCTATCTACCAGTGACTTTTCTCAGCAGCTTTTTCTAATGCAGCTCTGGGGCTCAGCAGATTCTAGAGAAGAGAATTAACTAAAAAAACCTCAAAACATAACAAAATATAGTGCTCTCCCTGGCCCGTGGCAGTTTCTCAGTAGCCTTGTCAGACTTGCCTTGCATCACGTGAGCTAAGGAGACAGAAAATAATTTGTGCTGATATGTCTGATTTATGTCTGTTTTCCATTGTCAGCTGCTGCAGAGAAATATGTTGTGGACCTCAGCACTTGGGGACTGGGAGCTTGCAGCACTGATGATTAGTGGAGGAAATGATGACTGGGACAGCTTCAAACAATGCCCCACCTGGCACAGAATAGATGTGTGCAGACATGAAGGACTCTGTGCTTGCCCCTAGCAAACGGGGTTATTTTAAACTTCTGTTCTCTTGTACATCGCAGGGCTGGTTCCACTTAAAAGGAGATAAAATCTGATACTGATGGTTCCATGACTGTCTACTCCCCTAATTGTCTGGGTGGTCTGCAGGGTACGGGTGGGATAGCACTGCGAGGTGAATACAGTTGCAGTGGAGCAGTTTTTCCACAAGATGCCAGCGTTGGGCCAGCGGTTACAGGCCCTGGCCACGGACCTCCCTGCTGTGCTTGAAGGTTGTGAAGTTGGGTCTCAGTAAAATGACTTTCATTTGGTTCCTTCTGAAGTTGCAAAAACTGAATGGCCTGCACAGGTGCACAGTGGAGGTACCCTTACATTATTGAACTCCTCATCAAGTTGTACTGAGCCTTGTATGTTAAGAGTTGTCAAGACTGATCTACCTTTCACCTTCATTACTACTGTTACAGCTCTGACACTTCCCAGAAAAGTCACTGGGAACACTTGATAATTGGAGAACTGTAGGCACAGAGAGGATCTCTTTCTTCTGAATACACGTCTGTTTCTGTATCTAGGGCTCTGGGATTTTTCCTGATTGATCTGTATTATGATAGTTCAAAAGAGACAGACTGAAATATTTCTTCCATGCCTGGCTGCATTTTCCTTTTTCCTGCAGATGCTGAAAAAGGCTGCCATTTCCTTCATGTCCTGAGTTGTGTTCGGCAGAGCTACAGCCCCTCTCTGCCTGAAGTGGTGATGCACCGTGTCTTGGAACTACTGGAGGGTAACAGTGATGTTGTCAGCACTATGGAAGGATATTTTATGGTATTTTAAAAAGAAAAGATAAGAAAGAGAGGTTGAGAGACTGTGAGAAGCTGTAATTATCTGGTATTTTCTAGATAGAAGATAAAAAAGAGCCTTTTGATTCTCCAAATTCTGTTTTTGTCCAGCTTCAGAGAAATTGTTCAAATACTTGTTTTATTATTCTTCCTGACTTCCTTGCTATTCCTAGTGAAAGTGGTATCAAACTGATTCTGGACATTCTAATCTAGCAGGGAAACTGGAAAAGAAACTGCGCTCTTGGAGTAAGATGAGACATTGACCATCCTCACATCTGCATCCAGTGGGCCTAAAGAGAAGTCACTGCTAAAGATCACTGTTTACAGCAGTGGTCATCTCAGGAGATATTTTTCTGGCTTAATGATTGATCTTGCTAGGTTTCATGAGGTCATAGCTGTAGATCTTTCTTTTTATGTGAACTTGGTAACACCTAGAGAAAGGACACACAAACAGAAGGATTTGCCTGTCCTTCCTGGCAGTGCTGGTGCATCTTTATCTGTGAATATGTGTTCCTCAGTCTGGACAGCTTACCCACTACTAAAGCAATCCTCACCATTTTCTGTAAAGTAATATTCAGGAATGGGGTCCTGCATCCCTTGCCCACTGGTTGTCAAGCATGCTTGCATTCCTCTGCATTCCCATCTGTGCTACTGATGCCTGTTGTTGCAGTTTCTCTTCAGACCAGAATTCTCAAAATCAGCTACTATTTTGCTGTTTCAGTTGTTTTCTTAAATCACAAATGGTAAAATATAAATTTGATGCTTTGGAAAAGAAAATACAGAAGCCATTGAGACCCACTGTAATGTCCTCTGCCTGTTGCTTTTTGTGTCTTTTATTCTTTGTCACTTTTGTGGTAAAATACTGTCCATATCTGTTCTTGCAGAAGAATACAAGGCATAGATGAAACAACATTGGCCTAAAGAAGGTTACCATGCAAGATGTTTGATCTGGAATAATTACAACTGTGTAATGTGCAGCAGTTAAAAAGCAAAGTTGTTCAATATTTATGCTTAGACAGGGCTTGCTGCTGCAGGGGCTTGTCTGTTTAATTAATCTGTTTAATTTATGGTGTGGAGGTAAGACCTTTAACTTGAAAAGAGTACAAAAGCTTGAATTTATCCTTTTTTCCTCTGCACCTTCCCTCTAACAGTTGAAACAGCAGACTCCCAGGAGGCAGCTGTAGTGGTAAAGCCCTATATAAGGATTGACATAGCAGGGAAAAATAAACCATATGCATGAGGAAAGCCAGTGAGTAGCCCCATGTGTGCCAGCTCTCTGGTTTGTTATATTATCTGCCTCACTCCAAGCCCTGGCTGCAGTGAGATATAGGCTAAGAGAAAGGCTTGACAAAATATTTGGCATTTGCATTCAGAGGCCCTGGAAAACTCTGGCCTTAAAGCGACGGTGAGTTTGTTCCTAGTAGAGAACTGTGGATGAATCATTCATTTGCCGTGTGTTCCCCACTTGCTGCAGAACTCAGTAGTTGGTTTCCTCACAGATTTCCCTACTCCTCACATGTCTGCTCTGCTCTTAGTCAGGTAGCTTCTAGTCAGATCTTAATATGGGCTCTGAACGGGTGCTGAAGGGATGTACCTGTGCAGAAGGAAATAGAAGAGGATTAAGGAAGAGTTGTAGAGTGTTTGTTCCCTACTCCCTCCCCACACCCTGAATATCTCTGTAAATCAGGGAAAGAAGGCAGATACTGAGTGAAGTGCTACTGAGGGGAATTGAAACTTTAATTTATGCCTATGAGAAGATCTGCTTGGCCACTGGGGAGATTTGCTTTTAAATTCCTGCTCTGATTGTTGATGAGTTTGAAGTGATGCTTAAAAACAAGGCTATCTGTGGAAGAAGTAGCTTGGAATATTGATTCCTGAATTCAAATTCACTTCAGGAATTGCCCACAGTCAAGCAGTACATATGGTTAAGTTGCTTATTTGGCATGAATTTGAGGATATTTTAAAGGAAAGTATGAGGTGTTTCAGACCATTTGGAAGAGCATGGCATTTAATTTATGAGACTGTCTTGGCCATTTTCTTGAAATGTTCTGTATTAGCAGAAGCTTATTTTGCTGGGAAAGGGTTAAAGAAACAGTGCTAGCTCAATGGGAAAGGTGATCTCTCTTAAGTTAGAAGAAAGACCCTGGTTCTCCTGAGGATGACAGCTGAGTGTGTGGGCTGGATGAGTTCGGGGAGAAAAAGAGAGTTTGGAGATCATGTTGCTCTTTAGGATCTCTTTAAAATAAATTCATACCAAAATAGGATTACCTCTTCAGCTTTGCAGTTTGTATAGTTACATGTGCAAATTCTGTTGCCTCCAACTCTGAGGCTGCACTTACTGTGTTTTAAATGTCTTTCTTTGTGTAAAGTTTGCCTAAAATCCTTGTCCACTGATTTTCTATGCTTGGAGGTAGAAAGGGCAGACACTTGTATCTGCTTCAGTCCTGCTCGTGTTGCAGTTCAAAAGCCCTGAACAACTGCAAAGCCTTGGAGATGAGGTGGAAGGAGCTTATCTCAGGAAACACGGGTAAATTATTCTGGAAAAAACCTGTCCCTGGAAGTTTTTAAGTTGATCCTTGCTGGGAGTTCTCAACTCTTGTGATGGAGGGTGTGTTCTGATGGTGTTTGTTCCCTAAGAACAGGAAAAAGGGATTTTTCTCTGATGAGTTGTCTCAGGGAAGTAAGATGAATAAACACAAGGGAGCCTATAGTTTTTAAAAGAGTGAAAGGTTAAGCTAAAGTTAATGGAGAAGCCTAGTTTTAAGCTACACAGATTCTGACTATTTCTACAGAATAGTTGTGTCTTAAGCTTGCATGCTTTATTTTTTCCACAGTAGCCACCCAGCCCAGGTTAACACTCTGGTTGAGAGCATTCCCTCTTGTACCTACAGGGAATACAGGATGCATGTGCCTGCACAGCAGTGCCCCAGGAGCTGTGGGAGCACAGAGCTCACTGTGGGCTGATTTACCCATTCACTCAGTATCTCTACAGTGTGCTTCTGTGACAGCAGTCTAGACATACCCATGTTGGTATAAGTCACCTTTATGTAAGTCAAACTACACACACTAGGGCTTTTACTGCAAATAAACTGTCTCTCTGTTTAAAGATCATATCCTTAACCAACAGAGTCATATCATGCACACTGTTAAAATTCTTAGACCACACCTATGAAATATTGTGCAGAGCATTCAGTGAAAGCATGCTTTCTTGTTTTGTTTAATTTGAAAATTCATTAGGCAACACAATTATTACTGGTTTATTAAAGGGCTTAGAAGGTGGCATTTTAAAGTAAGACTGACAAGTGAGAATTCATGTTGTAGAACTGCTTCATGGCCAGTTCCAGTTTCCATAGCAACAGTTACGGCAGTAAAAGGTAGGTAAGGAAAATGGAATTTTTAAAAGCAGTCAGCATTTCTGCATTACCTTTGAAAGGTAAGTTTCCATAGAAATGCAGCACCTGAAAACAAAAATTACCTAAGAATCTCAACATTCTATTCTAGCAAAATGCACAGTGATTGCTTTTCTGGTGAGGAAACAAAGGAACAGCTTTACCTTCAGTCCCTGCCCTCTGCTTATGTAAGAGAAGAGATGAGGTTGCTTCATACCTCAGTTTCCCCCTTCTGTAAATTGGGAATAATACAACTCCCTGTGTAGGTCATAAGCCTCATCCGCCTCAAATTTTTTTGTAATCCTAGTCATTAAAAGCTCTATGGGAGTTATTAGAGAAAAACAGTATGGGAGAGAATGAATGGATAGATGCTGGAGTGGGACTTAGGAAAAGTTGTTCTTCTACTAGTACTAATAGCTTTGTTTTTTTCTGCCTCTCTTTCCATGCGTATTGCTTTGCTTGTCATCTTTCTCTCCAAGGCCTGTGAGGCAATGATGGTCTCCCTGTTTTTATTTGTATCATATTTTTTCTGGAATCCTGTTTCCTGTTATGACTTCTTAGATGGCTTCATAAAAATGGAAATCCAGATAAATGAGTTCTGAGTATTCTTGTTCTGAAATTGTTGGATTATAAATTTGGACCCACAAGGACAAGCGTTTTACACGCCTGCCTGGGAAATGAAGCTTTACTTTTAAAATAATAAATTACCAAGTTGAATATTGGTGACATGACTAAAAGCTGTTACTGTTTTGGATCTGTGTATACTTGTGTATTCCAGTGATGAACAACATAAATAGGACTTGCTAATTCATTATTCAAAGTGGGAATTCATCAGTGAGCAGCCAGCGAGGCATGGAGCCACACAGAGAATTACAAGACAAAGTACTGGAAATCTGTTTGTCAAAGAAATGCTGTTTGGTTTACTTTGAGAGTAAGCTGATCCTGTGGGCAAAAGATGTGCCTAGCAAAGATTTGTATCTTTACACTTACCTCTAAATGGGAAAGGGAGCAAGTTCAGATCCCATGGGCACCCTGAATTTTGAAACTTCCTGTCAGTGCAGCGCTATGTTCTTTATTGCTGTCTTTCAGCACAGTCTCCAGTCCTCCTACCCCAACCCTCCAGGCTAGAGCAAAAAAAATGTTCAGTCACAAAGATAAAAGAATAGTTACAATAATTGGTTACCATCCTTCAGGAGTCCAGCATTACAGCAACATTTTTGTGGATCCTTGTGGGCAGCAGGGAAATGCTGAGCCAAGGATCTTGGGTTTCATTCCCAGCAATATACCCTGTCAGGCACAGAGACTTTCCCCCTAATTTCTTTAATCTATTCCTGAACTCCAGTCTCCCCTCTGGCTCGTTTCTCGGGCCAGTCATTTCATTCACAGTCACAGATCCTGTCAAAATCCCTTCCTCTATTTTGTTCCCTTTATCTTTCCTAACTCAAATATCCTTGTCAAGATTTGGCAATTGAAACTTTCAGAATAATCCCCTTGCCAAACTGACTTGACACTGTTCACAGCGCTTGTGATTCCAGCAGGCTGTCCTTTGCTCCTTGTCTAGGCACCAGAAGAGGCAAATTTCTCTTCCCAGTGTAGTTTGCAGCAGGAAAGAGCTGCAATTTCAGGAAAACAACACTCCACCCCACCCTCCTGAAAATTTAGTAGCATCCTAGATATTCTAGTGATGGGCTTCTTTTGCAGGTATCTAAGTACAAAAACAAAACAAAAAAACACCAAACCAAAACAAAACCAAACCAAAAAAAAACCCCACAACTAAAAAATGTCATGTCTTGCCCAAACCTGAACAAGCAGAAGTCACACCCCTGATAGAAGCTATCTGCCTCTCCCTGCCACTTTTCATGTCTTTGCAGATCTCATTGCAGACATGATCTGTAAAGTTGATGTGGACTTCTAGCTTGTGTGTCTCTCAATTAGTGTGTCTCTTTTCAGCCTGTTTTTTTCTGAGAAATTGTGACTCTATTCTGATGTGATTATAGTGTGTGTCTGGGCATTTGTCAACCTCTTTCCCACCACCCCAAGCGACTTTGGCTAGTTCAGAGGTGTGAAGGAGCCTGAACTGTTATGATCTGGCACATTTGTAGGAAATGGGTGCACTAATAGAAGAGGGAAGCCCAAATCAGTGCCTCTGTGAAAGGGAAGGAAGTATGACAACACCAGAGAAACTGCACACAGGACAATCCCAAAGAACCTGTTCCTGTAACTTCAGCTGCCACAAGAAGTACTTGTTCCACAAGTGCTCTTTTAAGAAATGATTGGACAGTTTTTGCAGAAGTTTCCTCACAGATACTGCCCTGAGACAATCATAATGGCAAACTGCAAATCCATTAAAATCTGGTAAAGCTGCATTGGGGTGCAAAGTTGAGCAACTGATTGTTAATGATGCCACCAGCCCATTTCCACTAATATCTTTAAGTGTGCAATGGAGGCTATACTAATTTAGTCACAGCAATTTACAAGTTGAAACCAGCCCAGATTAACAAGACTGCCTGAGAATAACATAGCCAGGAATTTGTCAGTGAAAAAAATAACCTAAAGGAACAATTTTCAGTAAGTGTTAACTACTGAACACTGCAGTGCCAATTAACCTGGCACAGCATGTCCTACAGCTCTTGTTTTAGCTTGTTTTTTTGTTATTCACTGGAAGAAGGCACACTCCTTCCCTGCCAGCTAGAACTGGAGCTCTCTGCCACCTTCACATGGCTCTGCTGGAACCAAGGTGAGATAAATAGCAAATATATGTCACTGCATAGCAACATGATTAAAGATAATATGTGCCAAGTCTGTTATTGGCCTGGAAAGTTCATGGTTCCTCCCAGGAGTGGAGACTTCAGCCAAATTTTTCAGTGATACTTGGAAATAGGAGGGAGGAATCTATTCCCTCGAATGTCTTCCCCAACAATGGAGTCCTGTTAAGTCCTACAGGCCTAACAGATTTTAACATGTGCTCTTCTTGGCAAGGAACAAAGGTGGTACAGAAATGAAAAGAGTGCTTGGGGCTGGGTTTTTCTCTTTTTGGCAATATTGGTCATTTGCTTTGAGAGTGTAGGGTCTGTCCTTGTCTTCGTGTAAAATTCTTTGCTGTATTGTCCACAAAAGAACCTCTGAGCTGTAACAAGCCAGCTGCTGTTCTGAACTCCTGGCTACACTACTGACTAATCTCTCTCATTGTTTTCTGTCCTCACCTTGTCTTTTTTCCCCTCAATAAAATCTCTTGAACTTAATTCCTGATTAAAAGTTATGGTCTCTGTCCTCTTGTGAGTAGAGTGATCCAGGACAAACATAACAAGAGCAAACTGATATGGAGAAGAGTTTTTGTTGGAACCCTGAATTTAGGAAAGGATGAGAAATACAGAGGAAGCTGAAGGAGGAGGATTTAGCACAAAGATGGTTGAAATGAGTCCTACTGAAAAAGGCTAAAGAAATAATTGCCTAACGATGCTGTAGACATCTGTTTCAGAACAAGCAGCAGGTGTTGCATGTAATGAGAGCAAGGACTTGTACTGTTTTATTTTCTGCAATTAGAAAGCAGAGGAGGAAATGAGGTCAGGAAAAATGGAGTAAGAACATTTAGCATAAACAGCTGGGCAAATTTACATAGAGCACAGCAGTATTTATATGCTTTTCCTCTGCCTTCCTTACACTATCCTTGAACAGGTCTGTTCTGCAGAGTATTTTGTCCTTCCTAAAAGACCAATGGCTTGGGTGCTCAAAGTTAGATGCTAAAGTGAAAGCTGGTCACCAATATGCCTTTGAGGACCAAAATGTTCAGGATAATGTAATTGTCACACAGATGTTGTCATGAACTGATGAGAATGATCCTGAAAGTAAAGCTGCCATTATCTCACAGGTGGTTTGTGTGCCTCAGTCACCAGAAAAGTGACTGAGAAAGCATGCAGTAAAATAGTTCTTTAGGCTTGCATTCCTGGTGCTGCATGGCCAGGGCTCAACACATGTCTGGATCCAAATAAACACCTGGAATTATGTGGATGGTGTGTCCACTGCTCCAAGCTGAAAAGCACACCTGCACCAGGCCCTGCTAGAGAAACTGTAATGTGGGTTTCCACAGGGCATTTTTTGTTTTGGGATGATCTCATTTCTTGTTACAAGCAATTAACATCCTACAGGGCATTTTATTTTTCAATTATCAAGCATCTCTCTACTGCTCTACGAAGTCTAACCCCAGTCTAATGACTGGGAATAAAAACCAAACTCTTTGTATCTACACAGGGGATGATGTTGCCATTGAGATATGCTTTTCCTACAGAAGTCTCTCAGTTGGGAAAACCACTTTGCTTTTGTATGAAGATAACAAAACAAAAAGTTAATGCATTTCGCTGCTGAATGATTGATGAGAGTGATGAGAGTAATGAGAGATGTTACAGATTCTTCTTACAGTGCCAAGCTTGTGTGCTCATCACCTGTGTTCAAACTGCAGTTCCACGAGCAACTTTTCCTAAGGTTTTATTTGTACATTTTTATAGCTCACAGTCTGTCAGTCAAATGTTTTCTGGTTTGGATATTGGCAGAGAAATTATTCTACTTTCTCTAGGGACTGTGCAGCCAAATAAGATTACGGTTTGGTTTCAGAAAGTGTTGAATGAGTAAAAATAGTGAACAAAGAAATTCAAAAGGGGTTGGCAGAAATTTTAAATCTCAGTGTCCATGTATGTATCCATAGAGGTAACATGGGAAGAAAAAGCAAAGAAACACTATTTCTTCCTAGACTGACTTTATTTTAACAAGCCCATGTTATAAATAATGGAGACTGCCATGTTTTTTGCAGAGGATAAAGCAGAAACCAGTCTCAAAATGTGCTATTTTGAGAACACTGAGCGTGCTGAAGTCAGGGATAGTCAAGGAAGAAACCTGAGGAATCTCAATCCAGACCTGTGATCAGCTTGGTAAACTTCAACTGTCTCAAATGTAAGCCTGACACATATATCATAAATAAAGAAAAGTGTGGCTGGGGCTTGCTTTAATTTTTTTAAGTGCTTCAAGAGATATCTACAAAGCCTCTGTAAAAATGGAAAAGTACAAGGTGTACATGGATGAAAAGCAGTGTGCAATGTGCTGCTGCCACCCTAAACACTGTGCAGGGCGCACACCACAGTGGGAAATCCTTCATCCACAACTGCTAAGAGAGGACTGAAAAATATTGTTAGTCATGAAAGGGTTAAACTGTAAGATAGCTGCTTCAAGGAAAGGATAATCTATAATTTAAGTCCAGAGGGTGAAGCAGCTCTTTCATAATGTAAGTAAAAGCTGTTATGCCGGTGGAAAAGCATGTACACTGCCTGTAGAAGGAATGATTATTTTGGTTTTTCCATTATAGTAGATTGCACAGAGGGGCTGACAAAGCAGCACTCTGCTGAGGAGGCTGGGAGAGGAAGGGGCACAAGGATACTGTGCTAGAGGAGGGGGGATTTGCTCTGCCAGCACTGCTGCTGGTTCCTTTGGCTGCCATACCATATTAGCTTCTACCATATTAGCTGGGCCTATTTATCTCCAGAGTGAATTTCATTTGAAGAGCAGTAATCTCCCAAGAAGATGAAATGCAACTGGCTTTTAGAAAATAAGAAAAAAAGATCACACCGTGCTTTGTTTCAGAGTTTGAGATTTGAATGCCAGACAGGCTCTACCATTCCTGTCATTCCTATCAAAGGCCGTGTATGTTGAAATGCTGAAGTGGAAGGACTGCATGGAAAGCAGCCTTTTTAAGAAGCTGAGGTTTTGTAAGTACAGAAGCTGAGATGGGAGTGTAACAAAGGCTCTGTGTTGTGCTGTTGCACATCAGAGCCAATAAAACCCTAAGGGGCACATCTCTAGTACCATGTCTAGCAGATTATGCATGCAACTCCAGTTGCCAGTAATGAGTTGTGTGGCTAATCTGTCATGCACAGCACTGCACAGTTCCCCTTCCCCCAAGGGGCTGAGCTCATGGCATTTTATTTCCCCCCCAGGGTGCTGAGCACCGTTAGAGTCTCTTCAGTTAGTGGGACAGGAAAACCCTGTGTTCCACCTGGCTGCTCAGTCAGAAAACAGAAAGGAAAATCATCTTTAACAACAACTCCAGCCACCACAGACAGGGCTGCTAGACCCCAGCATGGTTAACATTCAGGGGCACTTACCTATCTACAGTGACATGCCATGAATTAATAAGAGGCATTAGAAATGGCCCTAATGGAGCACGGAAAAGCCTGACCCTTGTTTTATTTTCTCACTGATTTAACGATCCAAGTGTTTCCAATTTACAACTCAAATGCTTATTTACAAAAAAATTGCCAGCATGACAGAGTCCTCTTGAAATATGAAAACTCAAGTCATGCTCCAGCTCTGACAACATCATACACACACATTCTGTCACGCATCAGCTTTTGCTGTAATTGGAGCAGAGTCCAGGCTGCTGGGCTCTAGCTGCACTAGGTCTGTGAAGCTAATGTGATTACCTGCTTGTTCAAAAAAAAAACTGGAAGAAGAATCTTTACCCCAATACCCACCTAGAAAAAGAGAAGAAAAAAAGGTTTTAAAAATGGCTTGTTTATTTCAGCCTTCAGAAGGTGAATTTCCCAGGGTGTTCCTCAGGTGAATTTTATCACAAGCATGAGTCTTTGAAAGTGAGTTATTAAATCAGCAGTTAATATTTATACTAATATATGTGTTAAATTTGTTTTAACAGCAGTGACATTCCCATGCAATGATAGGACTTCAGTAATGGAGGCTTTAAGAAAAAAAAAGTAAATACGAGGAGTTTTAGCACTAAAATCTCCAGAGTTATTTTCCTACAAATTAACAGTGTCTCAGCCTTATGCTCATGGCCCTGGTCAGGTACAGGCTGTTCTGCACCTAGCCTGCTGTGCTCCTCACTGTACCCAGGTTCACTTCCATTCAGCCCCAGCAGCTGGAGCCCAGCTCTCCAACACAAGGCTGGGAAGTGCCATCAGCTTCAATTTCCCAGCTGCTGCCTAAGACAGGAGCAGATTTTCCCAAGCCTGCAGCATAATAAGGGGTTTTGGTTATTCTGCCAGCTTTGCAATACTTGGAGATTGGACTCCCACTAGACTGGGTGTTGTACATGTTTTAAAAGAACTATCCATGCCCCTGGCAACACACATTTTTCCTACATGCATGGACAGATGCAGCAAGCAAACAAGGAGAGCAGGAGGTGGCTGTGAGCACAAACCCATCAGATCATAGAGGAGGAGGGGGACAGAAGTGCAAAGGCTGGCCAGGCTTCACAGGTGGGATGGGTTGTGTGGAGCAGAGGAGAATCAAATTGTGTTGAATAGAGGGAAGGGGAACAGTGGAGCAGATGCCACGAAAGAACGGGGTAGACACCAAAGGCCTGCAAACCCCAAGGCACCGGTCTCAGGTTTGGCTGAAAACAGAAACTCCTTCCTTGGAAGAGCAGATGAGAAGAGTATCAGTAAAAAGATGCCAATCAGTAAGAATGTCAGGTTGGGGGAGGGTGTTTGGATAATGATGTATTTTGTCTCTCCCTCACAATATCATGTTTTGAAAGCTGTTTTAAAACAAACCCTGAGTGTTCAACAGTGGATGGGACCCTTGATTTTTTTTGTTTTTTTTGGACAGGGTGATAGGAGAAGGGGATGGAATGTCTGATGTGTATTGATAATAGTTCACAGGGAAGAGGCATCCAAGACCCAAATCACACTGGCCACATCAGGAATATTTTTATCAATGGGTTATTTGAATATTTACATTTTGAAGAAAGAATCTTCTTTGTTTGCTCTGCACACCAAGAATGTCTTGGCCAGTCTAAACAGCAAAGGTTTCTAATGTAAATAATTGTTCTTCTGCCTTGTGTCATGCATGAGGATTAGAGGTGGGAAGTCCCTCAAAGAAGAGAAGAGGGTGCCTTGAAGAAAAGCCTCAAAAGTGCCAATGGAAGTAGCACATGAGGTTTTCCCCTCTGTCACCCTCCTTGTCTGATGTATACCTGTGCACCTCCTGGGGAGGGATGCTGGGATTTTAGCTTTTTATGTCAGATCATCTATTTTGGTAAACTGTGTATATTAGCTGAGGAGGGAGAAGAAGGCTGGCTCAGAGCATCTGTCCTTATCACTATGCCAGCAGATACCTGCTTCCCACCTGGCAGTAGCTGATATCTTGTGCACTGATGGGCTGCTCCTGACTTTTTTTTTCCCCTCCCTTAAGGTGCTTGTGGAAACCTGCTATGTTCTGAAAACCGCCACTTTTTTATGCCAGCCTTCTGGCCCAAATACCTTTGTGACTGGGGTGTCTGTCTCATGATTATTGTTTCAGGGCCAGTAACATTGTAAAAGTTCTGTTTCAGAAATTGTGACTAGAGCACGTCAAAGGAAATCACATTAAGATGAACTGTTCTGACTGTAAATACGAAGCTTATTTTGCCAGGAGCTGGTCCTCTTTGCACTCCTGGGTTGGCAGGTCTTGAGCCGACAGCAGCACTCTGGAATCTTACTGGAAAATCTGCACGGGCTGCTCTTCAAGAGACTTCAGAGGAAGGAGAGATCTTAGTAACTTCAGTTAATTTGGTGAATAGCTAATGCATGTCATAAAACAAGCTGAGGGCTGGAATATCACATTGAAGTTCCCATTTCTGACGTAACTTTAAAATAATCATATGCAAATTAATGATGCATTATTGAAAAGAAAAAAAAAAGCAACAAACCCAAAACCTGAAATTTCTGGGGCAAACTTTTCTTGGTGTGGGGCTGAGGAAGATGATACCCATTTAGCTGTGCATGTTTATATAAAGAGCTGAAACAGCTCTAAAAAGCCTTCATAATAGCGGGTCTGTGCAACCTTCCTCCAGCTGTGATGCCGGTGTGTCCCTGCGGGACGGGGCAGTGGGGACCTTCCCTGGCCGACCTTGAGCTCCCAGCTGGAGCCCGGTGCGAGCGGGCTCGGCCCCTCACTCGCGGCTTTCCGCCGTGGCCTTGGCCGCTCGGGGAGGGCATTCCGGACCCTTTCTGCAGCGATGGAAGGCCCTGGGGCTCCCCCTGCCCCTTCTCCCGGGCCGCCCCTTCCCCCGAGCTCTCCTCGAGGCCGGGCCGCGGTGTCTCGGCAGGCGGCGGGGGCTCTGCCCGGGCCCGGGGGCAGCCGCCCGCCCTCTCCGGCACTGGGGGGCGGTGGCTCCCGTCCCACCAGAGCCCCCCGCTGCCACCCGGGGGGGGAGCCGCCGGCCCGGCCCGGCCCGGCCCCTCCCGCCGCCGCTGCCGCCGCCGCAGTGGCCGCGCAGCCCCGGGGCAGCGGGCAGGGAGCGGAGCCGGGCTGGGCTGGGCTGCTGTGAGCGGGGAGACGCCGCCGCCGCCGCCGCCGCGGCAGGGGCGGAGCCGGCACCGGGGCATCCTCCCTTGGCTGTCTCTCTGCCGCCCGCCCGGCATCGCCGCGGCGGAGGGTGCTGCCAGAGCCGGCAGGGAGCGGCGGAGCCCCGCCGGGCTGCGCGAAGATGCTGTCCTACAGCGTGCTGGACGCCAACGTGGTGGACGTGGAGAAGCGGAGGAACCCCTCGAAACACTACGTGAGTGGCGGCGGGGCCCGGCGGGGCACGGGGTGTGCACGTGCGAGGGGGGACGGGCCGGGACGGAGCGGTGACGGAGCCCGGAGCGGAGCCCGGAGCGGTGTCAGCTGCCGTGCCCGGAGCGGTGCCCGGAGCCCGGAGCCGTGCCGGGAGCGGTGCCCGGAGCCCGGAGCCGTGCCCGGAGCCGTGCCCGGAGCGGTGTCTGCTGCCGTGCCCGGAGCGGTGCCCGGAGCCGTCCCTCGCCTCATGTGGGCGAGACGCCGGCCCCAGGTGAGGCGCCCGCGGGGCTGCCCGCGCCCTCTTGCTCTGGAGGTGCGGCTGTTCTTCCTCACCCTCTCTCGCCCCGTTTGGTTCTTGGCTCGTTTCAACGTTACCATTCTGAAGTTTCCTCCTCTTCCTCCCCACCAGTCCCAGGGCAGGATGGGGCAGGTCTCCCGGATCCCCCGGCTGTCCCCGTCTTGGCCGGGGTGCGCGGTGGGGAGCGGAGCAAGGTTCGGCTGCGGTGGGGTCGGGCAGCCGGCGGTGCTGAGCGCATCTTCGCTCGTTCTCACCCCTAAGTTGCATTCAGACCTTTTTTGAGGGGGCAGTCTGTCTGCATGCTTCCCAAGGCAGACTCAGTGTTTGGGTGTCTTTTATCTCTCTTTCACCTTCTTCCTTTCACACCTTACTGCCAATAGCACAGCATTAGAGGAGAGTTTTTAACAATTTTCCCAGACTCCTGTGTTGCAGCCTGTCATGTGGAGGTGTCTTTGCCTGAAGGAGTTTGCAGCATACAGTCGGTAGCTTTTCTGTCTCCACATTAGTAGAGAAGTATCTTTGCTTCTCTGTCTCTCACTGTTTCTGGGTTTTAGTTGCACCAAATCCTTTAACTGTTTCTCAAGATACAACATATATTTTAAAACACAGAAAGTTGGATTTTGTCTATAGAGATGGTAAACCTTCCAGCTTTGGTAAGGAAAAGCCTGAGGGAGTATTGCATCTGGTGTGAAATTGCCCTGAGTATACTGTGTTTCCTGGCATTGTGCGTCTGCCAGATTTTTCCAGAGCTGATCAGCAGCTGAATGGATTGTTGAAAAGATAAGGCCAAAGATTGGACATAAACCTTTATATTAGTGTTGCATATCACTGGGGTTTTTCCTCCGAGGCTTAAACCGTAATCCCTTTTAAGGCTAGAGGGCACTATGTTGCTGGGAGATGCACTACTGTGAAGCTGAAGCTCTCATCTACCATGGAATTAAGCATCTTGTGACCAATTCATAAACTGGAAGTTTTAGGTCTTATATCCTCTCAGGTTGCAGCTGGACCGGTGCATTCAGTCTGTTATGCACTCACTGCTTTCAGGTGGGAAAGGCTTCCTTGGTTTTTGCAGACTCTGCTGTGGACTGTGGCTGACACAGCTGCAGGGTGTTATCTCACATGAAAGGTGGTGGCAGTTCAGCATCAGAAAAGTACATCTGCCAAGCACCGAACAGTAACAGTATCTTCCAGTCTCTTGGATTGCTGAGAGAAAATGACACTGTTCATTTCTTGTTTACTGGAAAATGACCAGAAAAGAAGGATTTAAACCCTGTGTTTACAGGATTTGAAAGAAAATATTTCCTGTGTTTACCTGTAAAATACATCTTTTTCTTTGATGATCATTGTCATTGCATGTTAATAAACAGCAACCTAGACTATTCCAAGAAGATCTCTTCAATGCTTCTAGTGGCAAATTTGTTTCTTTCCCATCACCCTTCTCACTGTACACCTTAACTGATATGCTCTTCTGTACAATAGTTCCACACCTCTGTATGCCCAGTTCTCAGTGCAAACCCCACAAACTAAATGGTTTGTTTGGGTGATGAATGGTGTGTCTGCCTTTTGTCCCACTTAGTTTCCGTCTGTGGCTGTACAGTATTCAGCACGATGGGGTCACTCTGTCATCTGTCACTGAGTGTGGACCCATGCTTTCAAAGAATTTAATTCTCTGGGTCTGACCCATTGGTTGCTGTTACTTTGGTTCTGTGCTCTTTTTCTAACATGAAATGAGTATTTTCTTCTAAGGTTAATATAAGCATCACTTAGGATTTATTTCTCTCCATTGCCTGTGGATAGTTTGGAGAGTGCAAAGATTTATGTTCTTTGCTCTAGGTGGCTTTGAAATATCAAAAAGCTTTTCTATCTCCAGCATCCATAAATGTCTTCATGCCAAGCCTTCAGGCCATGCAAACGTGCCTTGGCATCAGATTAATGATATGTTTCTCTGCTGGATGGTGACCTAAGTATTGCAGGTGTTTTAACATGACTCTCTCTCCTTTTAATTGTGATCTTTCAGGACCATAGTGGAACCTGGAGAGAGGAAGGCACACCTTAGGCATTGTGAGCACGTGGAGAGGGCTAAATGTGAGTAGCACATAAGCCCCTGCACTGCTTGGCTTAGCTGCCAGGAGTCATTGCCTGGAGCAGGTGTCTTTCATGACATGAGCACAGCTTTTGTGGCTTTGAATAAAGAAAGCTAAAGAAAGAAGACAGCTTTACATATCCTCTGCTATGATCCCGTGTGTGTGAAACTTCTGGAGAGTTTTATACCTCCCTGGAAGTTGAATAGGGCTCTGCCTGTGGGAATAGGTTAAAATCTTGGCTCCAATGCTACTTGATAGGAACCCAGCCAGCTCTCTACCCTCTTCTGGGAAATCCTTACTGGGGAAGGAGTCTGCAGTGCTTCCCTCTGCATCCTTCTCTGTAACTGGGTTGCACAACACCACCTGGCTGGCTGGGGGCCCTGGCTGGCAGCATGTGAAAGGGTAAACAGAAGGCTGGATCAATAACCACATGCCTCTTGTATGGTATATCCCCAACACAAGCTACCGCTGCTCTTACAGCTTTTGACTTTCCAAATTAGTTTCCTATTTCTCCATACTGATGATCTTTTAAAAATTGATTTGCACTTGCTAATACTTGAAAAAATGTTAAATCTCCTTGCTTTCTCCCTTCTCTTTTCTTTTAACAAGAACAATATCAGGAAGGTCAAGTCTGGGTTTGCTGGAAAGACCCCTGATGCAACGGGGGTCGCACATTGGCTGAGCAGTGCTGCAGTGAAGCTGGGTGGGTTAGGACAGTGCAGTCAGTGGTTGAAGGTGCCAGTTAATCATTCTGAAGAGAAAAATCTGGTAGCAAAATCCAAATCCCTTTTCCAGACCCTGCTAAGCATTAAATAGCCAGAAACCTTCTTTTCTCAGTTGATGAGGTTTGATCTGTTTATGGGGTAGCTTCTCTGGCTTTTGGTCTGAAATTGTGGTTGTCTGAACTAAGCATGAAATGATCCCAAACCAGAAATTCTTTATTTCAAAGGATCCACTGTTGATGCTTACCTCCTTCAGCCATCCATCGTGGAGGTTAAAGAGGACACCTCCCCTCCCCTCCCCCTGCTCCCAGCTTATCTTCAGGCAGATATCTTACCCTTTACCCAAATGTCTATCTCTTTTAGCAGCCCTGCAGGGAGCCTCTGCCTACCAGATGTGCTTGATCTTGCTCCCAGGGAGATGAGATTGGGTTTGCACCTTCACCTGTTCACTGCTTTGCAGACCTGGGTGATGGCAAACATTCATTAGAAGCCAGATGAAGAGGATCTCCCACCCCCTCTCTTACCACTTGCTTTTCTGCTGGGGACTGAGCACTTACTGATGTGCATTATCTCACCAGACATTTATATGCTTGAGGTAATTTCTGAGGTCTCTTAAGTGTGCCTGTGTTATCCCAAGGGCAGGGATGGATGCATCAGTAGAGATTTTCTCTTTCAGCACTGCTCTACTCCTGTTTCAGCTGGGCTTTGTGTGTTTTTCAGCTTTGTCCAGCACAGAAGTAAAGTAAAACACTCTTGGTGTAGAAGTGGCTGCTCTGCCTCCTTCCAGTTAGACTGAGGTGCACTGCTGATTTCAGTCATCTGAGATGCCTGTATACTGTCCCAGTTCCTCCCCAGGGTAATTGTTTCCTAATGCCACCTCTGAATGCCTTGAGATCCCTTGTAGGAACGTCCCTGCTGCATGGATGTGGTTGCTGACCTCCTCGGGGGGTACTGGCATTGCTGACTTTTAAGGGACTGAGTTCTGCTGTGTAGGGTTTCAGCACTGCTCCCAGGAGAACATGAGTGTGCTTGTCACTAATGACCTGTTGTAAAATGTCAGCATGCTTTGAAGAAAAATCTTGTACTGCTAGGGTTAGGCTCTGCTCCTTGTCTCTTGGCTGCTCCTGCTCAGACTCGAGCGACTCCGACACGATCAGGCATCTTCATGGCTTTATTCTCTTTGCTGCAAGCTGCTGTTCATACAGCAGCCAGCATTGATGGGGAGTCTGGACATGGTTTAGTCTGGACATGGATCTTTGCTCCTGTGTTAGTACACCCTGGAGAAGGAATTGCTATCCTGGGAGAAGCAGCTGAATTCCCCCTGCTTGGCTCATCAAATGAGTTGTCCCATGCAACTTGAGCATGCTTCAATGCATCCAGGGAGCCCAGCAGATCAAGGAGCACTCCCAGTTCTTTCTTGCAGCAGAGCTTTGGGCTGGGAACATTCAGCCAAGAGGCAGTGGTATCTAACTTCAACATTTTGCAAAGCAAGTGGCTGTGTCCAGCCTTTGGAATAGATTATCTATCAATAAAGAGGCAAGGTAGTTGTCCTGATGTGTGGTGGTCAGGGCAGGATGAAATAATCCAGAGACCTTGTGTCCCAGCAGGCTGCCTGCACTGGCTCCCCTGTGGTTGTGTCTGCTGGGAGGACAGCTAAATGAAAGTTCAGGGAAAAGCTTTTAGCAAGTCCATGAGCTGGAGACAACAGCTTCAAAGCCTCCAGGTTCCATTTTAAAAACTATGAAGATGCTACTATTGACTTTCACTGGACTTGGTTGCCAGGGAGATGATGTCCTAAGAGACAGCACAAATGCTGTTGGCTGCTGCAGCTGCAAGTGGCCTCTGGCTTCACAAGAGCCCTGCCTGGGGCCAGTGTGTGGGTGCTGGAGCCCACTGCTGCAATTCAGCTTGATGGCTTGTAGTCAAAACTACACCAGTCTCACTGCTCTGAGTTAAAAGTGAGAGGAACTGAGACACCAAATCATGGAGAGCGAGAGAGGTGTACAGACATCCTAAGGAAGCAATTGTTGGAATAGGAAAGGGAGCCCAGACTTCCTGCATCCCAGAGCAGCTTGTCTGTTCATCTCACCCACACCCCTAGCCCTTAGAGAGCAGCTCCAAGGCATTGCCTCCTCCAGTCCCTGCAAGGTAGGATATGTGCTGGTATCCTCACTGGAAACATGAGGCAAGAAGTTAAGTGGTTGACCCAAAGCCACCCTTGAAGTGTGTGTAGCACTTCATGTTATTTTCTTTGGCTTTCAAAGCAGTCTTGCATTTACCTGATAAAAAAATGCACAATCTGAAAAAATACTACTCTTGTATTCAATCATTGTCTTCCTCAAAACCCATTTCCCATTTTATATGGGTTAAACAGGAAGAGGGATTCAATGTGACCCTACCTGAGGCAGGAGGTGACGTACGAGCTCTCTAATTTAGTCATTTGGGAGGAAGCAGCTGGACCTTCTAATGTGAAGTGGTTTTCTTTTTTTTGATCTTCCTTTTTCATGCTGTATCCTCTTAATCTGTGACTGCTCACGCAAAGGGAACTGGTCCCCAGAAGCCACAGGGAAGAGCAGGACCGTGAGGGGGGCTGGCAGCACTGTGTGCTGTGTGACATTGTGAGGCTGAAGGCTTTCATGTAGCCAGAGCAGACACCTCGCCTGGAGCGTGCTGTGTAAATATTGCATGGAGAAGGCAGAGAGCAGCACAGTAGCATACTGTTTGAAATTGGTGGTGTCTGCTGTTTAATCAGGTAGTGTCAAAGCCAAATACAGTCAAGTTGATGGAAAAAACTCTCCTAGTAACTTTCCTGGGCTTTGGTTCACACCTCTAGAGAGGCTTTATTGAAAATTTTACTGAGAAGTTTGTAATTACTAAGTTTTTTAATATAGTGCATTTTCCTTTGTCTTTACTTTAAAAGTAAAAATTCAGTCTCCAGGATCTGTTTGTTATTCTTCTGGGCAGGGACATCTTCATATTTTGGGTGTGGGGGGTAAGACTTAAGGGAGCCAGGTGATTTTCTTCACCTCAAAGGATTTGAAAGTGGAATATCCTTCAGATTAGTTAGAGCCTTCCCACTTTAGAGCTCTCACTCTTTGCTCCACCTTCAAGATAAATATACAGTAATAATAATAATAATTTACTCCTTCAAACATTCACTAGATGTCGGTTATATTATATTCTCATTGTATGTATTTATAAATATGGGGCAAGGGTTGGAATGCATAAGAGCATTTATTACAAAGCAAGGATGCTTTTGTACTAAAACATGTGCAGACAGACCTGAGAGATGGTGCCTGCACTGGGCTGTTAGGGACAGGTGATGACAGCCAGGGACAGGCAGGTGGGAGCAGTGAGACAACCTCAACCAGCTGAGCAGGTGATTGTCTGGGCATAGTGGTAACCTAAGCTACTCTCTGGTCAGCATTTAGCCTTGTTGCAAAAAATGGGCACAAGAAAGGATAATAACCTTTACATTACCCAGGGGTGACAGTAGAGCAAATAAATGTTCTATTCATTGTAGTAGTACCCATAAGTGCTTCATTGTAGTGATGATCTTAATTGGTGCTCTCATGCTTTTTGATTTTGACAAAGCTGCTTCTTATTCCAGTTTTTGGAAGAGAAGCTCAATGTGTAGATAGCCAACCAAGTCCTTGGACTGGGAGCATTCTCCTTTTGTGGGCAGAATACACATCCCCAACTTTGTGTCTCCATCAGGATGTCACAGGTTGCACTGGTTTGCTGAGTGCATTCCTAATTGGTCACAGCAGACACTGACTGCTCTGGGTGTACCACGGCTTCACAACAAAGCTCTGATTCTGTATTGTTACAATGCAACTTCTTCAGTTTCTTTGAGTTGACTCACTGGATAGAATAAACTATTCCTAGACTCTAAGTGTCCATGAGTGTGTGTGTGGTCCCACACAGCGTGTTTGAAGCCTGACTGGCAGTGATAATGTTTTGATATGTTGCTGGCACTGTTTCTCTGACCAATGGGGTGTGTTTTGTTTTTCCTGTAAACCACGCTGGCTAAACTCGGGGACGCAGGGCTCTGATGCTCTCAGAGTCAGTAGCATGGTTTTATGGCTTGATGCAAACTTGTTTACAAGGAAAACACCCCTATCTCTGTTCATGGGGAGAAACATGCCAAATCTCTATAACCATAGCTGGAGCTATGTTTGAACAGGAGCTCCACACTGCCATTCTGTCTCCTTTACAGCTGTCTTCCAAGGTGCCCCAGAAATGCTGGAAGCCTGGTTCTCCACTGTCCAGGACATGCCTGTAAATGCAAACTTTAACACATGAAGTTCATAAATCACCAGAGGGGTTTGAACAAACATCCAGTGTGATACACACAGGACATTGTGCAGTGTGGTAGAAGAGCCTTTACCAGTGTGGCCTTTAGGCTCTCTGGATCTCGGTGTGCTCTGCTGCAAAGCCAACAAGATTTACTCGCCTTTTATAAAGTGTAGAGATGCAAGTGTTACCTGACTGCTGGCATCAGCTTTGAAACCCCCAAGTTTGGGTCATCTTCCTCTATGGGCAGGGCTGCCCTGGGAGCAGAGGCTGTGGGATGGCCAAGGTCAGTCAGGCTGTTATCCAGAAATGGGAGCAAGGCTGAGCTTCCCTGGCAGTGCTCAGGTAGTGAATGGGATGGCATAAGAGCTGCATTCCCCTCTGAGGAAACACACATCTAGGATGCCAGCTGTGCTTATCGACTCTGAGCCTGTTCCCCACGGGCTTTCCTCCCTGTCTTGGAGTCCCAGGGTCTGTGGAAGTGTTTGAGGTGAAGCCTGGAGTATGGGCTTTCTGGGAGTAGCCCTTGGCAGTGGGCTGCTGGCTGCTCTCTCTGGTGTCTCTGCATTACCTGTCAGGAAAGCTCCCTGGCACAGGTGTAGTCTTCTTTCCAGGCATTCTTGTACCCTCGGGGCTTGATGCAGCAGAGAACATCTCAATTACTGCTTTCCTAGCTCTGTGAAGATGAGATTTCTAATTGCTCCCTCAGCATCCTGTGAGATTTTCCTACTCTTTGACTAAGGTTATTTTTTATTTATACATTAACTCATGCATGTATTTTTTTGTGCCTAGAATGTTATTCCTGATTTTCCCCTCTCCAGCAGGTGCAAGCATGCCAGTAAACCCCTCTGACCCCAAGCAAAATATTTTGAAAATCAGTTTTAAGCGTTTTTCAATTCCCATGCCCTGCAAGCTTTGCTGCTTTGAGCTCAGTGTGTTCCCTTTGCCTAAAAATTTGATGCTTTGACACCTGCCTCATCTTGAGCAGCCTGAGCTGAGGGATGGTTTTCCCTGTGGTGGATGGTAGAAGAGGCAGCTGAGCTCCTGGTCTGCAGAATCAGGGCAGCTGGCACAGCCCCTGCTAATGCCTAAGTGGGAGGCCTGCAGTTTCCCAGAGCTATCACTCCAGCAACTTTCACTGTCATTAAAGTCACTTAGAATTTAAAAACAAACAAACAAGGATATGTGAAGTATTTTTCTGGAAGAAAGCCATGGAGAGCAGATTAAATGCATGTCCCTCCTCCCATCTCCCAGACATGTCACAGGAAGACAGTTCAGCATTTTCCTCAGTGGGATTAAAACAGGCTCTGGAGGTGGCTTCTGGGATGGGACAGAGGAAAGCCAGCAACAGGAAGGAAGTTCTGTGTGTGTGTTTTATAAATATGTCTCTATCAGGTGAAACTGTCTAGAAACCCTGAAGCAGCACTGATGGTAATATTGCTTTTTATTAACCAAAAGGCTGCTTATTTTCAGTTAATAACAAGATATTGTTAGACAAGAATAAAAAGTGACTGATTCTAGAGGAACATCCATGCTGGTTTTCCATGCGCCAGAAAGTAGCAATCCTGTACCTTATGCATTTTACAAGCCCTGGATGTCCTTAACAAGTTTTTTTTTCCCCTGCCCCCTCAAATTCAGGTAAGTTTCCCTCTAACCTTTCAGCAAAAAATGTTTTATAAAGGCAACCCAGGGTGTTGTACTCCAGAGAAATCTAGCAGTAGCCACCTCTAGAATGCTCTCACTTGGAGCATATGGAGAAGTGTTTTGGCTGTTACTGTTCAAGAAGAAATTTTCAGTTTAAACTTTTGCTGCTGTCTTTGTGATTGTAGCAGCCTATGTCAAAACTCTCCACTGTTTTGAAGAAGCAGCAGCTTTCCACCTGTTTCTGAGCTGGGCAGCTGTAGCTTGCACTTCATCATTTAATACAGACATCCCCAGTATAAATAGTTCCATTTAAACTAAAAATATTGTCAGTGAATTTTCCATGGGTAACAGCCCTTGGAGATTGCAGGCGTGGTCTGTGCAGCAGAGTCCATCTGTCTGTCCTTGAACCTCCCTCTGGCTGTAGGGACCAGTGGCCTTTTGAGCAGCAAAGGCAATTTGCTGGTGGCACTGGAGGGTGACTGTACAGGTGTGAGAGGCACTGCTGCCTTGGTGGGATCTCCTGTTTTGAAATAATTGGGGCTCTGGCCCAAGGGAGCAGGTCTGAGGACTCACAGCTGGGGATGGGAGCAGGGCGCTGGTGCTCAGCTCCTTGGCCTCCCTGCTGGTGCTGTTGGCCAAACTGCTTGGCTGTGATGGTGCTGGGTTTTCTGCCACCCCCTGAGCTGTAAGACTGTACATCTGCATGCCCAGATGTTGGCCAGAATGACCATTGGGGTTGCTGTTTTACAAAATTCTTCTCTTGGTACTTTGAGGGAGTGTGCAGGTGTTTGGTAGGGATTGGGGTTTTGATGTGAGATCTCTGTCTGTGTGTACACACATGTGCTTTGCTTTGTTTTGACTTCTGTATTGCCCTGCGCTGGAGCAAGAGGAGGGCATGGTCAAAGAAATGAGGTGGAAAGGAGAGGTTTGCAATTGGTTCCATTAGAGCTGATGCCACAGTCCTAGCCAGACCCTAAGAATATTCTTTTATTCTTCCAATTTTTTCTCCTCCTTCTGGCAAGCTCTAAGACTGCCCACAGCATGGGGTTATTTCCCATTGTCTTAATTCTGGAGTTTTAGGTGCTCTGCCAAATGTAGTAGTGCTGGACTGAAGAGCATCTTATGGGCAATCACCAGATCCTTCCTCTGGGATTTAAGGATCTGTGGAAGACTGGGAGCATAGCACTGATGTTTTTACCACGCCTGAGGAAAGGTTACCCAGTGCTTTCCCTGTGTGCCAAGGACTTTGAGGGCTCTGCCCATCATGTTATCCCTGCAGTGATTCTGAGCCATCAGGGACCTGATTCATCTGATAAGAGTGAGATTGTTCTCTGCCAGGCACTGGCATTTATGGGATTCCAGGTATCCTTTGTTGGGATCTTGTGTGGAGCTAAAACTTCCTGGCTGTTGTCTCTACTGTGTGTGAGGGGCGTTGGCTGGGTTATGATAAAGACTTTGACTCAGATGAGGGTGAGGGTGCAGCTGGCCATGTGATTTGGTTCACAGGTGACTTGTAATGATCCTAAGGAGTCAAATGAAGAAATAATGTCCACTGTTTGTATTTGTGGAAAGAGAGAGACTTTAGTTAGTACAAGCAAAGGCCTGACAGTCAAATGTGTGTTTTATCTGCCAGCAGCCTGTCCTGCCTGCCCTTCATCAACCTTCTGCATCTGGGCAATGTGAGCTGTAGCAATCTTGGTCAAACCTCTATTGCCAAAAAGCCAGTATGTTCCCTACTGTACATTGTGGCAGAAAGGGTTAAGCAGAACTGCAGAAATGCTGAGATGACATGGGAACACTCTACAGCTGACGTCCTTGTGAGCCTCTCGGTGACATCAAACTCCTGGACCATTTCCAGTGCAGTTTGGCCTTGCCCCAGTGACAATAGATGTTAATCTGTTGGCTTGTCAAAAAAACGTGTTAGTGGTTTTTTACAGATCCATTTCCAACCCTCAGATTTCCCTGCTAGTAAACACAGCATTATGTCATTGTTTTACCAGGAGCCAAGCACCAAAGCCAACTGTGCAGTGCTCTCATCAGCAAGTGTCCATTCACTCTGGGGCTTTATCTGAGTTCCCAGGCTTTTTTCCCACTGTTGCCCATGTTCTGGTCTCTGTGTCCATCAAACACCTCTGATGTTTTATGGGAAATGTATAGGGCTTAGCAGTTGTGGGTAGCACTCTCCCGTGCATTTGTGTCAGATGAGGGTCCTGTACCTGCTTAGCAAAAATGCCTTGGTTTGTAAACCTTGATCTTCTGGTTATGTTAGCCAAGACAAACTCTTGGATTCTACATGTAAAACAAGGTGAAGGGTTTTGCAGCCCAGCCTTGCTTCTAGTTGATAAAATAATAGCCAAGTCATAGTCACAGGCAAGGCCCTGCCCATGCTAGATCCTGTTTGTTTCAAAACACAATAGCTGAGTTCCTACTGAAAAGACTGGTTGTCAAATTGCTAACATTATAAATTAACTTCCATAGCTTTCAGAAACAACACTCATCACAGATCAAATAAAACCATTTATAATATTCTTGTAACTCTTGTTCATTGGTTTTCTTCTAGACTTATTTCCAGCTGTTTCTGTGAAGGATATGGAAGAAAAGATTTGTAAAGTTACCTTCAGTGGTCAGGATGCAATCTGCTTAAAACGGACAAGCCTCCCATCCATATCTCTGCTTGGTCTTTCTGAGGCTGGGAACACTCCAATTTTTCTCATACCAAACCTGTTTGAAATCATATCTCACATCAGCTGAAGTAGTATAGAAGCAGAGGAAAGAGGAGACAGAGTTGCTCATCTGAATGCAGAGCATTTTTCTGATACGTGCACAGGTGGATGATGAACAGGTTCAGACTCTTGACAATAGTGAGGAATTACAGCATTCTCGGGGATGAGGTGGAATACAATTAAATTTTATTTATGTGATTGGGTTTTTAACACTTTGTTGACAAGTGATACTAAGACTGAAAGAACAAGTGGTTCAAACAAGGAATTGACAAATTTCTGGGGTGAAGACTGCCATTAAACACAGCAGTCAAGTCATGTGTTTCAGTCAGAAAGTCTGTTACCTGCCAGCTGTTTAAGACTAAGCACTGAATTCTCTGTGCTGCTGCTAAGCAGTTACCATCTAAGTTTATTAAAAACGTAATGCTGAGCTTAGATACAGCTTCATTCTGTCCCAGCCTGTATTTTGTTGTGTCTTCCCAGCTGTCCCATAGGTGTGTGGCAGTAGCTCAGGCTGCTGAGCCTTGCTCTATGTTGTTCACAGCAGTGAGAGCTGTTGAGTCTTGACCAGATGAAGTCAGGAAGCACAGTGGATGCTCTGAGGAAGCAGCCCTCCCATCATCACTTCCAGCTCCCTCCTCTGCTCCATGCACTTCTTTCTGGATCCCATCACATGTTTATGGGCCAGTGTTGCACATCTGGGCTTGGCAGATCACTTTCTGTTTCCCAGCCTTGGGTCAAGTGGCAGTTTATTTTGTTAGAGACCCCATGTCTGGTATTGCTATTAACACATATTCAGGGTTTGTACTTACCTAATGCCTTTCATCCAAGGGTCGCCCAACACTCTGTACATCAGCACCTCTTTGCAAGGTGGGCAGGTCAGACAGGGAGAGCTTTGTGTTTGCAGCAGTGTGTCTGTCTCCTGCAGAAGTGCCTTCTCAGAGCTGTCACAGGACTAGTGGATAATACGGGCTGATGGAAAAAAGTGTCTTTTATGGCTGAAAGTACTGAGTGGGTCATGGAACTGTAGAGCACAGACCTGGGACAGATCTAGGCCAATAATGCTGTACAAGCATATTGCATTCCCACATAAGAACCTGCAGGGCTGGGTTAGCTTGAGTGGAAGCTTCAAATTTCTTCTGATGGTTAATGACTTCCCATGCAGACCTTTTATTATTCACAAGCATCCTGTTCTCACACCAGTTTTTGTCCTTTTGAATAAGCAGGTTTCTTCGCTCTGTTTGATTCGACCTCTTGTTTCTTTTCTCTCCACTACTTTCTACAGAATATTCATGTTTCTTCTTAGCCTTCATTCTGCCAAGCTGCTCTGGCCTCCACCCTCAAAAGTAGAGAGCAAACAGCTTTTCCTGCTTCCACTTCTTGCGGTCCCTGCAGACTGAATGCAGGTGAGCTGTTTAGCCCAGGCAGTGGCAGCAGTTCAATGTGTGGTGGGTTATTGGCACTGCTGGGCACAGCCTTGCTCATGCTGGCAGGGGCCAGATGCAGATGCCAAGAGTAAATTTGGCATTGATGGGTGGTTTTCCAGATGTGGCCAGGTGTGATTTGGAGTAGATGCACTCCTGGGCCTGTCCTGTCCCCGAGCTGTGTGCTGTGTCAACATGAGGGAGAATGCCTGTAACTTGAGTAACTTGTCACAGTTTCATTTTCCTCCCTTCAGGGAGTTTCAGAGCTAGTCCCAAATCCTTGCAAGTGACACTCCACTTACAAAAGCAGAGGAGAGAAAATGTGGCTGATTATGTTGTCACGTTAGCTTTAATGAAGCTAATTTTAAGTAGATGGTGTCTATTTAATATTCTGGTAGCACTGATAAACTGGTTTTCAGCAGGTCTTGGGAACAGAGTGGGAGAGAAGGGCATGGTTTTAGGGGGCAGCAGGCTGCCTGATGACACTCTTGGCAGGGCTGTTGTGAAGCTCCCTCTCACTTGGACAAGCTCTGCAAGTCGTGCTTGGGTGAGAGGAGAGGTGGCCTGTGGTTTCTGTCTGAGCTTCAACAATAGTAAATAATTCCAGATTGATGCTCTGGAAGCGTGCTGGTTTTGTGGAGGGAGGACAAGGGGGGAGCCAAACATAACACGAGTTTCTCAATGCTAAGGGAAGGGAGCCAGGGTCACATTTGGAGCTTGTAGTGTTGGCAGACACAGAAGTGATGTGCCACATCTTATGTGTATCAGCAGAGATAGCTGGGGTGATTATCAGCAAGCTCCTTTGTAGGCTGGTTTGTGATGCTGATGAACCAAAAATGATGCTGGGATGTTTCCGACAAACACACTCTCTTTTCATCTTCCCTATCTGCTATTTTTTAATATTTTTGGCATTTGTCTCTGGGGTAAGGACAAGGCCATAGCAACCCCTGGGATTTCAGTCCTCATGAGTCTTAGTTGTGAGGTTATAGACCTACTGCCATTAAATTTAGTGTCACTTGAAGCTGTCCCCTTTACAAAGCTGGGTGCTGACTCTATTCCAAAGGGCTGAGCTGCTTGTCCAAAGCTGTCCTTGATCCTGGCTGTTTGGCCAGCTATCCTGCTGGCTGGTGTCTCTCCATCTCCCTGTGCTGGGGAACATTCCCAGGACCTGACATGAAGATTGCTCACTGTCCTCTCTGGCACACTCAGTGCCTGTTTTTTTAACAAATCAGTCCTACAAGATGTGTCAGTGACCTAAGGAGGCTTTAGGATGGCTGCAGGCTATTTCATCAAAGCAGCCTGAGACTCATTTGCCCTTCAGATGTTGAACTCTGTCATAGAGGCTGTTTTCTTTGGGAGAGCCCAGAGGAGAACATGGTCCCTTATGTTTTAAGGCAGTTTTCACACTGAGCTTTGAGGTCTGTTTCAGAAGAGTTGAAATTCACTGTTCAGTGGAGGAAAAATGTGCAGAGACCACTTGTTTAAATGATAGCTGGTATCTTTGCACTTTTCCACAAGCATCAGTGAAACTACAGAAGCACTTTTAGGAGCCTGTGCTTACTGTGACAGTGTCACCAATAGGTACCAGTGTGGGGGATCATGAGGGAAGCTCATGCAGCTCTTGAATGTCATTTGCTAAAGGCAAAACCAGAAGCTTACAAACCACCTTTCTGCATTGAGGGGAGCATTGGAGCTGGGATAGTGATTGTTTGTTGTTAAGTTTCTGTTAAAAGGGTTTATGTGTAGAGAGACTGAAAATTGGTGATAGGGAGGAACCAGGGCTGGTGAGAGTGCAGTGGTGCTTTGTGCTTCCAGCTAACTGCTTCTCCGAGACTTGTGAAACACTCATATACCCCTGGTGAAACCCATGCAGTCCCACATGGAAATGGTGTGGATCTTAGTGGGTGTTTTTTATTCCTGCAAGGTGGGAGATCTGGCACAGCTTGCCTGTTGTCACTGAGCAGATCTTAGGAAAGAGTGGCCCCAAGAGAGTGGATTTGGGATTTCTTTGAGGTTTTGTAGGCATGCCTGAGATTGTTTTCTCAGGAGATGGTGAGTACCTGTGTGTTAGAAACTGCACTGTTTCTGGAAGTTTTTGAGCTGCCCACACCAGCATCCCCTCAGCTGTTGCTGGCCAGTATCAGGTGTGGCTCTGGTTTTTCACTGCTGCTCTGGCTGCTTGAGTATGTTCTGGGGCAAGAAAAAGGATTGTCTTTAGTAGTGTCTTAGGTGATTGCTGAACACATCAAGGAGCTCTTTGTTCAACTGCTGGCCTGAGGAACTGGGGTCAGCTCTCTGCATTCACCAGGGAGAAAAAAAAGCATCTTCTGGGCACTGCATGGTTGGGACCCTTGAGTGTAGAATGAGCCATTTTGTGTCAGGTGCAGCTGCAAGCACCTGGGTCAAACAGCAGATGCTTGGCTCCCTTTCCAGCCTCCCCAGAGATGTGCCTGTGAAGGCACAGGAACAAATTGTAAAGTAGGAAGGTGGGACACTGTTAATGATAACATGCCTGAGATACTGGGCCCATTTCCTGAGGTCACATTGCCTCATGGGCAGATGGAGATTAGCAGGAGTTGGGCTGGAGGGATTGCCAACAGCTGTCACTCAGATAAAGGGAGGCTAACACTTAGCAGTGCTGCTCTGGCTATGAAATGCTTACTAGACTTTTTGTTACCCTAATACATAAAGATTATACAAGGAGCATTAAAATTAAGAACATTTATTGCAAAACTCTTTCTCGGAAGTTTTTTCTCTCATGTGAGTTTTCAAAAATTGGTTAATTCTCTTTCACTGGGAGTGTGCAGCTGAGGAAGAAAACCAATTGACTCTCACCAGGTAACTCTGCCACATCTGAATTCCTCCTCGTGTCCATGGAGGTTTGCTGGGCAGAGGAACTGAGGTGCCTCATGCTTGAGCAGTGAACTATAATAATGATTTTGACTCCACATGCTCAAAACTGATCTTGCAAAGAGATGCTGTTGCCAAAATTGCAGGGGCAGGATTTGGTCTCCCTTTGATCTCTGTTTAAATCTCATGGGCCATTTACTGCAACTTAATAAGTAACAGTGCATGAGTAGTGGGGTGCTCACCCTGCCTCAAACTCAGCCTCCTCAAATACATGGCAGAGCAAACTTGCTTTCTTTGTAGATAGACTGAGTCAAATGGTCTTGCAGTGCAGGTCAAGGTTTATGCAAAGATGCCATGAATTAAGTAATGCATGTAATAGTGTAAATCATAGCACTTTGGCAATGTGTGTGATCAATGTTGCATGGTTTAGTGAGCCAGCTGAAGGGGCTTCAGGGATTGGGAGGTTTTGGTTGCATCCCTTCAGTGTGGTTTGATGTTTGCTCAATATGAAATGATTCATCTGGTGAATAAAGGGTGAATCAAAGGCCTCTTTTGCAACTCCCACTGCTTCACTGTTTTTTGTGGTGGGGAGATCTTTTCATTTCTCTCCTGGTTTAATAGATCTTTGTAAAGTAACATGCTAATGATGATTCTGGCCATGGAGTGCTATGGATTTGCCAGCAGGAGAGTCTGTTATCACAACGTGAGATGCCTCCCTCTCTCAAATTACATCCTCTAATTTGATTTATTTTGTGTCTTCATATTTCTACAATCTGTGGTTTTATGATCCTGTGTTAGTTGCTGTTGTCTTAGACTCAAAGAGTTTTCCTTCATGCTGGCAGGAGGAGAAACAGGATATAAAAACTATTATCATTACTGTTGCTGAAAATAGGCCAAATTACAAACATACTAAGTGTCTTTCAATCTTATTTAGAGATACAGTAATATTCTTTAGGATGCCCTAAAACTCCTCTAGTGAAATATATCGTTAACCCACTAGAAATGTGATTTCCTAATAAATACGAATTTTTAAATCAGATTTAACTGCATGCTTAGCATTCCCTAGGCAGCACAAACCCCTGGTGATAGAAATTACTTGGTCTATCCTGTGCTGGGGGAGAATGGTACATGTAGGGGCAGTAAACTGAAGTTGCTGCAGCAGCTGTTGCTGACATTTTTGCAGAATGCACTGGCTCAGTTTTTCATGGCCTTGCAGCCATGAGGGCTCCTTTGGCACATCCCAGCTCCTGGGTGGCTCAGCTGTCAGGGGACAGCACCGAGACAGGGAGCTGCCCCTTACTGGCTCTGTGAATGTAGGGGGCTGCCCCAGCAACAAAAATCAGTCTACTTTTATTTTTGGAAACTGATTGGGTAGAATTCTGCTCTGTGCAGTGCTAAATAAGAGAATGAAGCTGCGGCTGAGGGGTGTGTGTGTCTCTGCTCCTGGAGGGCAGGATGAGTGTGCTCACCCCCAGGCAGTGCCTTCCCCTGCCTCCCACTGGCTTGGCTGGCATTCATGCTGATCCCTGCCTTTCTCCATTCTTGAGATCTCACTGGAGAAAGGCCATGGGAGGCCTCTGTCACCTGGTCAGGAATCTGGGCTGTCCTCACACTAGCTCTGCCTCTGCAGCACCCTAAGGTGGAATAGAAAGGTTCTTTTGAGCATGAAAGTGAGCAGCTTTTGGAAGCTGCTCTGCAGTGGGGCAAATACAAGGACAGGGGTGTTAGGGAAGGTGTTTGTGTCCCTGTTCTTTCCCGTGTGCTGGTGGAATGAGTGGTTTCAGGTTGTTACTGTGTGTCTGGGTGCATGGTGCGCATCCCCTTTTCTAATACCCCACGCAGCTCCCACCAGACGAGCAGGTGGGTCTGGGTCCCAGAGCCAGTCAGGCTCCTGCTGTGGAGGGTGACAGTGCTGCTGAGCCAGGAGCAGCCCTGATCCTCTTCCCTGCAACCTCTTTGTCTTGGTGCTTCTCTGAGACTGTGGTTAGCCAATTCAGGGAGCCAAAAGAGCCCCAAATTATTTCCTTTTTTGGAAGAGTAGCTCTGATGTCGGTTGGAAGTCAGGAGCTGTGGTCAGGGATGCTATCCTGTGCTGGGATAAAGTGTCATCTCTTCCAGCTACTCCCAACCACAGGTCACATCCTCCTCCCAAACCAGTGGGGATTAACTACAGCCCATTTCCTGCAGGGTTTTCCTCTCTGTATGTTCAAGGGGTGGCACACCTGGTCCTTCTGGCAGATGTGAGGTGGTGCTAACCACAGGAGGGAAGGGGCAGCACCAGGCCATGGGGAGCAGTGGCCAGCTGCCTCCCACATCTGCCCAGCTGCAGCTCGAGGCAGAGCTGACCCCCTCAGCTGGGCAGTGGTTGTGCCTCTGACTCACCAGCCTCTGTAACACACACGATGTTCAAAGTGCTCTGGCACATAGGAAGTAGTTTAACCATAGCTTTGCTCACTGTTTCATTAAATTTGACCAGAGTCTGCATTGTTAAGTGTAAATGTCACACACACAAATATAAAAACATCTGGTTTCAAGTGAAAAGAGTGAGGAAATGGGTGTTGTGCTTAAAGTCAAGTCTGCATCCTGAAGTCACTCCTCCAGCCAGGTTTTGTTCAGATAGATTCAGTGTAACCTGTAATATCAATACTCAGATTGTACATAGAGAATTAGAGCCAAGGCTGAGTTTTTGCCATAACCTTGAAATTTCTGCCCAGGTCATAAGCATTTTGGAGCCATTTTTCCTGTTTCTGAACATCTTTTTAGTGAGCTCTCCTGCATGCTTCACTACCTCTTACTCTGGTGTGCAGCCTGTTGGGAATATCCCTACTGACTTAAATTCCAGTTTACAGTTAGGATAAATTGAATCTCAGCCCGTTTATTAAGGAAGGACCTTCTAACTGCAGGCAGCTGTAGAAAGCTGCTGTCCCAGCACTCGAGGCCAGCTGCCTCTCGAGGAATTCAGTGCCATGTACATGTAGCTGGGTCATCCTCCAGCTTTTCCTGTTACTGCAGCGCTGTGTGAAGGAACATGCAAATATATTTTCTACAGATCACTGCAACTCTCACAGAACTCCATCCTGTTCTTGGCAGCTTTCAAAACTGTGTGCTTGCTCCAGATTTTTGGCCCTCTCTGGTGTCTGTGGGAAGTGGGAGAGAGTTTTTGATTATGTATTCTCTGCAGCAGTGGATATGCTGTCACACTGTGTGAAGGATTAATGTCATTTTCATATGGCCTAGATATTTTAACTTTGAAAACTAAAATGCGAAACAAGTAAACTTCCTTTTCATGCCTTTAGGACAAGAAAGTTTTGGGTGCTTGCATCTTTCTTATTAGAAACCATTTGATGTCACTTTAAAGGATGCTGGACATGTACACCGATTACGTATTTATCATCTGATAGAAGCCTTGCACTGCCCTGCAGGCCTTTTAAACTCAGCATTAGTTTGAAAACACAATATATGAAGCCCTATCAGTGCAGCCTATCAGGATAACTAAATATTATGCATGGAGCAAAATATTTCCTTTTCATTATGAAAATAAGTGTTCTCTGCAGTGTTATGCTTCAAGTGTGCTGTTCAAAAGATGTGATCAAGACATCAAAGAGAGGAAAATGATTAAGATAGCAGGAACTGAACCAGCTGCCTTTCCTTTGGTAATTAACAGACCATCTCATGCATTGCCCTGCTGAAATTGCAAACTTTCTTTTTTCCCCTTGAGAGTTGTGTTCTGAAGTGGGAGTCATTTTACTGCTTTTAAAATGAACTGTTTAATTTTATACTCAGAATAAGAATTAGCAAGAAGTAAGAGTCAGCTTCAGCACTGTTATAACCTGGCTCTTTAGTCGTCAGAACAATTTCAAGGGTCAGTGCTTGGAATTGTTTTCTCCTCTGTTTTAGATGGGAGGATGGGACAAGTGGTCGGTGCCCTTGGTCCATGTGACACAGCTCAGGTGTGCACACAGGTTTGTCCCACTGGCTGCTCTGAGTCTCTGTGAGAGATGTCCAGTGCCAAAAGTGTGACTGCAGATCTCACCTGCAGTCCCCACACGCTCCCTGCTGAGGAGAGCTGAACTGCCAGAGCTGCTGACCCATCCTGTGGTGGTTCTCAGTGTCTGCCTGGGAGCCACTTCTTTATAGCTTGCCTTCTTCTGCACTGCACCTGCTACAAACTCCATAGATGTGGTCCAAGAGGCAAGAAAAGAAAGTCAGTGCAAGTCCTGCAAGGACAGTAATTCAGTGCATCCCTCAGATTTGGAGGTCTCTGCCTTGGCACATTTGTGGGATGGCCTTAAGCAGCTTTTTGGACTCTCACATCTCACTTTGTGAATGCTAAGCGTAAAAAACAGTCTGCTTTCAATTTTTTTTTTACCTTTTTTTTTTTTGTTCTCCCTACTTTTTTTCTTATAAAGAAAGCAGGTCTGTGCCATCACCGGACCTTGTGCAGGTGTGCTGGAACTGCCTGTAGCCTTTGGTTTGTGCTCTGGGACAGCACAGAGCTTAGGATGTTTACCTGATTTCTCATTCTGGATGTTGGGGTTTGCACTGCAGCGTCTGCTCTGCCCCTTAAAGCCAGCTGGGATCTGCCTGTCTGTCTCTGAGTGTCAGGGCTGTCTGTCCCCACCCCATGTCACTAAGGTATTACAGTCCTTCTTTCTCCAGGATACACAAACTGGTCCACAGAACCAGAACTGTGTGCTCAAAGCCTGCAGTTGGGCCAGCAAGCCAAAATATGTTGGCTTTTCCAGAGTTTGGTCTGCTATGGGCACATGAAACTTGTTCAAAACCGATGTCTTTGGTTTGATAATGTTAAGAGAGGAGCAGCATCATCTCCTTCAGGCAGCAAGGAGAACAACATGAGGATGGGGTTTCATGGAAGGGCTCATCTGCTTTGAAATTTCAGCCCCTTGAAGTGAGGGATATTTGAACTGCAGTTTCAGTGAGAGGAGTTTCTCAAGGGGAAAGCTGTGGTGAAACATCTCTCCAAGCAACTCAAGTATCAGGAGACACAGCTTCTGTCCTCACCCTGACTGCACACGGCTGTTGGCAAATCAATCATCAGCTGAGGTTCTCCCTCCTTTTCTTCCCCTATCTTATTAAAATCAGAGTTTCAGAATTACCTTAATGAAGGCCATGGTGGCCACTGGTGTTTTTTAGCTTGATGCAAGCCATTGTCTTTTCCTTGTCTTTTCCCTACTTCAGTTTTGGGGCATATAGGGGCGTTTTTCCATCCCTGACAATGTTTTCAGCTTAGCAGATGCCAGGTGCCTTTATAGGGGGGTACAAGTGATCTGTGCAGTCACAAGGAGAGACAGTGCTTGCAAGTTTAGTTCTGTTCCCTGCCCAGCTGTCCTTGACTGGGGATGTGGCAGCAGTGACGCCGGGGTTCTGGAGTCATGTGTTAAACAGCCTTGTGATTTACTAGATATGAAGTATATTTAAAGTATATTCTGGGGTAAGGCTACACCTCCTCTTTGGAGTGTGGTCCGACCTGTGTTCTTCCTGCTGATACCAGTTTCAGATAAGGAAGAAGGTCAGAAAAATCTTGGTGGTTTTTGTTTTTGATTGCTTCATCAGACAAGTTGTAGCTGTAAACAAGGAAATTATTGCATATGCTGTTTGTGACAGGTTGTTGATTTATTCCTGGAAAAAAGTTCCTCTTTGCATTTTCTTCCCCAGAATTGCTCTCTGCTTTTGTGCAAAGGCATGACACAGCCCCATCATCTCTCACAGAGACACACTGCATCAGAAGAGGTGTGTTATTGTATGATGTTCTTTGAGCCTGGCCCCAGCCAAGCCTTGCAGGTCAGACAGTGTCAGGAAGGAGGGAAGACAACACCGTTAACTCTTTAAAAATCTGATGAAGGGGGCAGATAGATCAAAAGGAAAATTTGAGTGGGAGCTGAGACTGCTTCAGGGAGGTAGAAATTCTTCTTTAATCAAAATTACAGCTTGCCCGGGGCAGTCTAGAAGTGATGTTTGGTGCCATCTCTCTGTGTTTTTGGGGCTAAGTGGCAGCCCCAAATCCACCCAGCCTTGATGATGGAGAGAGGTGTGTGGGAGTAGAGCATGCTCAGCACTTTGTGGGATGAGAACTTTTTGTCAGCTTGTGTGAAATGAAGTCAGAGCTTAGGCACAGAAGTGATGGGTGGTAAACAGCTTGAACAAGGGAGATCAGACTCTTCTCTTTCTGTTCACAGTCATTTCCTCCCTCAGTGCTTTCCTCCAGCTGTAATTTTGTCTTTGTATACAAATTGGTCACAATGACATGCACATACCAAAAACCTCCATTGTGCATACATAGTCCCCAAATTGTCCTTAATTCCTGTTGTAAGAGAGGTTCTGTCTGCAATAGAAGGAACTGGCTAGAATTGTGTATTTTAAACTGTTGTTTCAGTGAAATAACACAAACTTGAGAATTGTCATTGCAGTTAGTGCTCAATAAAAAAGGATGTTTCTCCTGCTGAAGGGTAGAAAAAGACTTTTATTTGAATTTTCATCTTCTGGAATAAAATACTGCATCTTGTGCAGAAACTAAAAGCACTGTTGAAAAATGCTGAATGCCATAAATGAGTAATTTTATTTAGTCAAAAAGCTTTTTTGAAAGGAAATCACTCCCAGTTTTGCCCTAGAAAATCAGGAATTATCTCTATGTGTAACATAAAAGGGAGCCTAACCAGTGGACAAAATAACCAAGCCATCCAGTGTTTAAAGCAAACAACCCAAGCTTTAAGCTTCTCTCTGATCTATTACATTTAAATTCACTCGTGGAGATGATTCGATAGGGAAGGCTCCTGTCTCCTTGGATAAAAGAGAAATTCAGCTGGAAGTGAAGGTCTCTGTTGGATGCCCTGGCTGTGTGGCCATGCAGAAGGAGGCTGCAGTGGGGGCCCCATGTCCTGCTGGATCCATTCAGCTCCTGTCTGCAGCAGGGGACATGGCACCACCCCAGTGCCACATCCCTCTCCTGGTTCATTCCTTATCAGGACAAAGCTGAGGGAGGCACAGAGTACTGATACCCACAGGGTGAGAAGGTGTCTCTGATGGGCTTGAATTCCAGGCATTTCAGCTCAGAGCTGCTGCAAACCCTTTGTTCTCTGAGCTGCAGCAGTGCCAGTGAGCAGCATCCATGTGTATAACCATGGTGGAGCTCTGGAGTGACCATGCTGGCTTTTGGGAAAGCAGCCACAGTCTAAGCAGGGCTCCCAAGTGGTTCCTTCAGTCTCAGCTGCTGGCAGTCATGGACACAGTTTCCATGGGCTGGGATCTCCTGCTCTGCAATGAATTCCCTTTCTCAACCTACAGTTTCTGATGTAGCATGAAAGGACCCTTTGGTCTTTCAGAATCTCTGATGCAACTTCTTCTGTTAAATCCCTTAGCACAAGGTGGCTGATTCCTTATTCTGAATAAATTAAAAATATCTAGTCCTCCTTGTAAGAACTTGAGGTCTACCCAGAAGGGAGCCCTGCTCTTCTCCTGATGCTTGCAGGCTTCACCTGTGAGCATGTCATACCATTAGTGCCTAATGCAGGGATGATTGGAAATACTCCACTGCTGTGGGGGGCAGCCCTGACAGGGACAAGTGTCTGCATTAGGGGACTGAAATAGCAGCGAGGGAAGGGCCTGGGCAGAGTGCTCTGCTGGGTGATGTACGTGACTCCAGACAGCTGCAGGCTCTGCTGGTGCTTGTTGGTGGGGATGGTTTAGAGGTTTTGCACAAAGCCCTCCCCACCTGAAGGGGCTGAAGGGGAGGAATTTGGCCCATAGGTTTCAGGTACGGCTGCTGTCCGTGTAAAAAACCAGACGTGTTTTAAGTGATCAGAGGATCCTGTTCAGACCTGGTATCATGCTATTCATTTCAGCTGGTTACTAATCCTGGTACTGAGTTTGACCCTTAAGCTTTTTGTTTTTATCATGTGCTTTGATACAGTCATAAAAATACTGACTGGCTGGCAGAGCTCCAGCGCTCGGCTTCATATTCGAGCAACTGTGAAACGAATGTGCTCATCGTGGTTTTATGCTTCAGGATATTGTCCTTTCCCCCTGCCTGCCCTCTCAAGATTATTTTAAACCTCACATTCCTTGTTCTGGGGACAACTATGTTGCCCTCTGCACGTTGCGCAGGGCAGGTTCATCCCAGGATTGCCTTTGCTCTTGGCCTCAGACCTGGGTCTGTGGAAACACAGGACTTCAGTGGAAATACTGCCCCAGGCACCATGGGAGAGGAGACGGAGCTGGAGGTGGGCTGGGGCCTTGGAGGCCCTCCTTCCCCATGATGCTGAAGCCTGTGCTCTCTCCCCACCAGCCATGCCTGGTGTTTGAGCTTTCTGAAGCATTTGGTGCTGGGATATCCCATTGCTGCTGGGCTGGGGGCTGTGTGTGTCTGTGCCTGCACACAGAGTGAGGTGAGAAGTGTTCCAGGAGAAAATCCCTCTGCGTGACTGAGCTGCTGTGCCCCCTGCCAACAAGTCAGCAGGCTTTTTATATCCCACAGGAATATCCCACAGGACTTGAGTGTGCCCCAGAGAGACTCTGGGGAGTTTATTCTGCTGCTGGGAGGGGCAGCTTTGGTTGCATGGGGTTCACTGTACTACTGCATTTCAGCAACCTGCCCCTTATATTAGTTGTGAATTTAAATATAACTGTGCCCTTGATTCTTGCTTCATTTCTGTGAATAACTGCCTTCCAACTCCTGAATTTTAATCTCTACAGTGCCCCTAGAATGGATTTTATCTGGGTTTAACTAGACCTTCCCTTATCATGCTGCTTCCCTGTGGGCTGCAGAGCAGTTCAGTCTCCCAGGTACTGCATCCAGATTATGTCTTCAGTTGCTGATAAAGAAATGAAAGGAATATACTTCTTGTTTGTTTTGTATAGGGAAAGTACAGCTACTACTCTTCCCCATCCCTGCCAAAGGGCAATTTCATCATTATAAGGGTCATTGCACCCTGTAGAGCAAACTTGCCTATGTTGACATGGATAGACAGGACTACTCCTTGAAGGCACGTGCCCAAGAGAGCGTCTTTCCTAAGCCAAGGTAGGAGATAAAGTTGAGTCAGATGTTATTGACTTTGAGATACATCATTCCCTAGAGCAGGCAGCTCCCCAGCATGCTCCCAGTAGACTTCTGCTTATTCTGCTGTCCAGGATGGGGAGCTGAGATGGAGATCTCAGTCCTGTCCATCTCAGGCAGTGCATGAACAGCTGCTGGGCAGAGACTGAATCCTCTTGGATTCTGCCTGTGCTCTTTGTTTTGTTCCAAGTGCTGCTAATAATTAGTCAAATAAAATTATTACTAAGAAAAGGAATTTGGTTTATTGGAAGAATGTTCCAGGAGGGTTTTATAGCTCTGGAATACTATCTTGCCAATCAAATAAGTATCACAGGGTGAAGAGAAACACAGTAGCCAGCTTGGCAGTCAGTAGGCCAGCACTGCCTGTAGCGCAAGGCTTGAAATAAACTTGGTATGAAAATGCATTATTTTATAGCCACGTTGCTCTTTTTTCCTGGAAAAAAACATTGCTTCCAAAACACTATTTTCTTCTGTCTTGTGTCTGGCACTGTCAAGTTTACGTGTCCCAGCTGTGTGTGCAGGTACTGGTATTCTCAAGCTTGTGAATTTTCTCTGGATTTCACCACGGGTCTTTAAAACCAAAGCACAGGATTTTCTCAAAAAGCATTTCTTCCCTTGTTGGAAAACAACACTCTCCTACTGCCCTCACCTCCAGATGCCATCCCCTCAGCTTTGGGCTCAAAGCTGACAAGGTTGAATTGATTCTTGGATTGGAGCTTCCAAACAAGGCTCCCTCTCAGTCATGTAGCTTCAATTCTATTTTCCTCTGGAAACACTGTGGTCCTTTTTAAGGCCATGTTCTAATGTTTGGAAACAACTCTTCAATGTTTCACAGTTCAGTCTGGGCTTCTCACAAGCTCCATCCTCACATCAATCCCACTGGCATTAGTGGCCCTTGGCCCCGTGCTCACTTGAGGGTAGGAGCTAAAGTAGTTTTGTTGCTTGGCTTGGTCTGAGTCCTACCTGGTTTTGTCCTGAGGAGTTTGGTCAGGTTGCTGGAGCTGTGATAGATATCTGAGCCCATTTCCACAGCTCCTTCTGGTGAAAAGATGGTTTATTGGCAGCTGAAAAAATTCACAAGAACATGGAGCTGGAAGAGAATTTCAGCTCATGTCAACCTAAAAACAGAAGAGGCTGCACAAATATTTTCCACTGTTACCAGGTTTGTTGCCTGCTAGGACAGAACATTTGTTGGGAGCACAAGAGCTGCAGCCCTCACACTGTGCAACTGAAATCAGTGTTTACTTCACCAGAGCAGTCCTGAAATTGCTTTTCTAAAGGGGTTACAAAGGTACATGCAAGAGCCTGGACATGGAGGAAGCTTTGCTTGTATAGATCTACACTCTGTAGATCTATAAAACAGATCTACAGACTATTGCTATAAATAGATATGTGCAGCCTGAGACACTTGTTTCTGGAGGGTTTTTCTATGGGAGATAAGAGAGATGCTTTACCTTCTTAAAGGGGGTTATAGGTTCATTGCAATCTGTCAGTGTCAGCTGCTGATTTTTATGCAGCAGTGACAGGAATGGTATTTCCATCCCCTTCCCAGCTACAGGCTGATTATGGCAGCTGTGTTCCTCCATGGCAGAAGGGAATGGGAGTCCAACCATCTCGCTGGAAAAATGTTAGGAGCCATGCATTAACTGACTGCATCCCTTCCACTCCCTGGGTAGGGAAAAGAGACCTCTGGAAAATGTGGCTGTTGGTTTTTCTGGGATGAGGGAAAACCCAAGGCTTGCATGCCAGATGTCCTTTCAAGGGAAAAAAAGAATAAAATGACATGGCTGGGATATTATTTGGGTTGTTTTTTAATGTCACACCTCGATGGAGTCTGAGGTTGTTAACTAGGGGATTGACTCTCAATATTGTGGCCAGATGCAGGGGTTGGCTGAGCTCCCTCACTTCAGAGCTCACTTTTAAATCATGCTCCAATAATTTACCCTGCCAAGGAGATTTGTAGTTCAGTGGTGCTTTGGAGTTGGTTTTTAGCTAAGGAGGACTCCCATGTCAGTGAGAGGGTAGATGGGTCTCCAGTCAGCCTCTCAGGTGTTTCCAAGTGTGCTGATGGACCTGTTTGAGAGGCCACATCTGCAGATGGGATTTCTCTGAACTCCTGAAAAAAATTCAGCCTGTTTTGGCTGTCCTGCTTCTTAAATCCATGGGCCTGCAATGGGGCTAAACAGGTAGAAGCGTGACTTTGTTTTCTGTTTTCTGTGATTTCTTGCTGTGATAGTGGTTTGCTGATCTGGGGGGCTGGCTGTGGCTTTTTGTGGTTTCAAGCTAAGAGGCAGTGCAGGTGACACCAAAGCCTTGTGGCAGCCTCTCCTGGTGGCAGCCTCTCCACAGAGTTCTGGCTGCTGAGTGACTGCAGCCATGGCTTGGCTTTCCTGCCACCATGGAGGGGCTGCTTCATCCCTCCCCAGGCTGCACTGCTGTCAGGCTGGCATCCACAGCTAGTGAGGTTTAACAAGGGTTGGAAGCTTGTGTAGGCTGCTGCAGCTGTGGCAAGAAGTGAGCCAATATGGAGAGGATTCAGTCATCTCCAGCTGAAAGTTGGCAGGTTGCGAGTGATGTGTGAAAATAGAGTATGGGAGCAATTTGTGTGTGCTGGAGTTGTGGAGATGTTGGGCTGGAGGGTTCCTGCTCATCTCTGCAAGGCTGGAAAAGCACTGTTGGTCAGGGGTGTAGAGCAACTGCATGGGCTGCTTTGGGGAAAGCCCAGAATTATAGTAGAAGGATGATACTCAGCAAGTTAGAATTTTCACAGAGCCCCCAAATCAGCAGTTGTAGAAGTCCAGGCACTGTAATTTCTCACTTCTTGGGACAAAGGGACACAGAGGAAGGCCTTGATGGTCACAGGCTGCAGATCAGTGACAAGAGTTCAGTGCACACTTAAATCCCATTGATATCTCTGGAATTAAGGCCCTTTCTGGAAGTTTACTGTGTCCTTCAGTGCCCTGGCAGGCTGAGTCTCCAAGGGATTGCTGTTGTGATCTGCACAGGCTGTTCAGTCTCTGCCCTACACTTTCTAGGAAGATTTCCTGTCCTGAGGAGATGACATTTATCCATGGGACCAAAGCAAATCACTCATCTCAGTGTTCAGAAAAGGGTTTTCTTGTGACCATGGAGAACAAGAAAAATCTCACCACCAAGTGAGGTGTGCCTCCTTATTTACAAGCCTTGAGGAACATTTTGGCTGTCTTTGTGTTGCTGGTGGAGAAGCCTCCCAGACAGCTGGGGGAGCAGAAATCGTGTCGTCTGGAGCACAGACAGTATGGGACACAGCCACACAGCCCAAGCTGTACTCTGGTCTGTCCCATCCAGGGCAGTCCTGGGCTGTCTGAGACACTCCTGGAGAATGCTGATGGGGCTGTGGTTTTGCCCTGTGGTCAGCCACGTCTCAGGGCTGGTGGTTATCCTCCACTGAAACTACCAGTCTGTTCTCCAACTGGCCTCCTTTGCTTACCCTCAGGAGCAATTTGGATGGTTAAAGGGAGGAGAGACTGTGGGAGCCTGGTGGTGTCTCTCTGGCACCCAAGCCTGTGGCTTTCTCGTCTGGTAGAGCTCCTGCCATCATTTTGTCTGACTTTGTCCCTTCCATCAAGTGAGGGCAGCCACAGGGGCTGTGTCAGACAGGATTTGGGATGCCTTGTGGAACACTTACTCCATGTTTGCTGCTTCCAGTGGAATTTGGTTGACTTGTGAGCAGATTTTTGCCCCAGATTTTGGTTTTTTTCAACCATGGAATCTATCCTCCTGGCCCTGGAGTGATGGATCACCCTGCTGCTCCAGCTAGGGGATGTCCAGGATGTCCGTTCCTTCTTCCCGAGGCAGACCAGGGCAAATCCTGGAGCTAGTGGCCCAGTGGAATTGCTGAGGACAGGCCCTCACATTTGACAGTCTACATCTGCTGGTGTGTGGGCAAGGATTTATTTTTACCTGTGAGCATGCAGGGGGAAGCCAGCTCCCAGCAGCAGCCTGCAAACAGAGCTGGAGAACAAGGCCCTGACCCGAGAGCTCTCCTTGCACCTCGTGGCAGCCCATCTGCCCCTGCCACAGAGGGTGTGTGGAAGATGGAAAGGGAGGCATTCTGCTAGAGCATGGGATGCTTTCCCTGTCAGCAGAGCCCACCCATTGCACCCATCTGTGAATCCAGTGATTTTACATCCATCTTTGTGTTGTTCCAAGGCAACAAGTGTTTCATATTTAAAGAGTATTAATTTAATATTGCTGAAGCCTTAAGAAAAGGCACAGTGGGCCAAGTTCTGCTTGCATTTCACAGGGCTGAGGAGGGTGAGATTTGATCCTCTTTGGATGTACCTCTGCTGGAGGGGTGGTTGTGGGGGAGAGGGAAGAGACAGGGGAATTACAACATTGGAAATAAAAAATCCTACCTCTGCCAGGAGCCCTTTTGCAATAAGACACTTCAGGGTGTGAGTTAAGATGCTGTAATTCACACCTCCTGCATTTTGTGGCATTCAGCCCACTGCTTCATGCCCTGCACAGGGGGCTGAGGGATTTCAGCTCAGCTTGCCCCCTGGCCAGGCAGCCCTGGAGCAGAGGTGGCTGCAGGGCTTGTCTCTCCCTGCCCTTTGCCTCTCTGCCTCGTGCTAAATTACAGTGCTGCCTCCAGCTCCTTCCTGTTCAGCGCTTCATAAATTAGAATTCAGAATCACTCTGGGGACCCAGGTTAAAAACTTTGAATCTTTTGAATGAGGATTGGAGTCAAATCCTCGTTTTTTTTAAAGGGTCAGGCACGTGGAAGTGTTACATCACTACCAGTGGTGCTGGGCCAGAGCTCATGAGCCCAGCAAAGATTTGGGGCTCTTCGTGTGAGTGAGCTGACCCAGTCAAGCTGCTTTGGACTGATCGTGCTGCATCATAGAGGAGACACAGGTTGGTGTCAATTTGGGCATCTCTGCACCATGAGGGCCTTTCCTTACTGTTCATCCACCTTAACTTCAGCCTGGTAGGCATTAGATGTCTGCCTGGATTTGTCTCTTCCTGCAGGCAGAGGAAGAGGCACCTCTGGAGATGGATGTGTACCCTTGCCACCTACCTAGACAGGGATCTGAGATGAGTAGCTTTGGCCAGTTTGAGATCCCAGTGTAGGGCTGCATAAAGCTAGGGCTTTTTCTTCAAATTCTCCCTAGCAAATTCCTGCTGTCTCCAGGTGCTGATGTGTTGAGTGCAGCTGTATTAGGTCTTGAAAGCCTGCTGTTACAGTCAGTGATCTTTCTGGGCTTTGGGTGGACATTTTAGCAGATTTAATAGAGTTTCTGTCTGTGCAATATACATAATTCCCTTTAAGTGGCTAAGAGTGGGAGAACATTCAGGCTTGGGAATGAAAGGAAGAGGTTTGTTTATTGTTCTCAAGCACTGTAAGCCCCGAATTTGACAGAAATGTAAACTTATAAATCATTTTGCTGATTCATGTTCTATTAGTGATTTTGATAGAACATATAATATGGGCAAGGCCCTAAAAAGCTTATTTCTAATGGGGCACATGCTGACTTGCAGCCACATACCTTCCTTCCAAAAATTAGTAATTCCCAGGGTAAGTGAGGTTTTTGCCTGAGCTGTGAAACAAGAAGGAATTAGTGTAGCCACTGCCACCCTGGCATCTCTGGCAGAAGCTGCATTTCCAAACAGCAGTGCATGTCTCCAGAGAAGATGTGGAGTTTTTTTATGGGGAGAAGCTGTGCAAGTGACAAAGCCCAGCTTAGAGTGACTGAAAATCCCTGGGAGTGTTCTTCACCCCTACACTGAAAGAGTCCAGGCTCACAGCAGGAGCTCAGGTGGTGGCTTGTGCCAGGCCATGAGCCAGGTATGGGGCTGGATTTGGTGATCAGATCCTTTGGCAGTATGGTCACAACTGCTGATAATCACCACCTACCCTAATTTAGCATTCTTTTAGGGGCCCATCTCCTTTGTACCCCATGTACAAACTGCAGAGAAGCAGGCTGGGTTGGTGGGCAGTGCAGGTCAGTAGGACTCCTCTGGCTGCAGTACAGCCTGGAGACTCATCTCCCAGTTCCTCAGCTGGGGGTGAAGCAAGGCAGTGGGTGACGGGGGTGAAATGTGACTGTCCTGTCCAGCAGCCATCCCTGTGTCCAGCAGTTAAAGAGCTTTTCCTATCACCAGATCCTTATATTTGCAGGGTTTAAAGGGAGCAACATTTTGAGCAGAAATACCCAAAGCCTGGTATTGCTCTGGGCTGAACAAAGCAGATCTCCCATCTCTCCCATCTCTGTGCATCCCGGCAGGGCGGAGCAGTGCTCGCTCCTCCTGGGGTGCTGGCTAAAGGCAGTCTGGAACTTGCTGGGCATGGCTGTGTCCCTGTCCCTGTGTATGGGCCAGGTTGCAGAGCTGGAGAGGGATGGGTTTGCACTGCCTGTGACAGTCCTGCATGGCTGGGGCTGGAGAGGCTGCTCCTGCAAGTGGGGAGGCAGGAAGTCAAGCATGGGAAAAGGAGGATGATTGTGAGAAGAGTAGGAGGGAAGGAAAGGGCAGAGACAATAGTTCAGCTTAGCAAACAGGCAGTGATTGAGGGTGTGAGGATTTGGCACAGTATCTTCCTGTAAACCCTGAAGGTCCACAGGAAGAAGGTAATTTTGTGTTAAATTGAGTGCCATGCCCTACCGGGAGGGAATCCATTCTGCACTGGACTCTTGCATCAGTTTTCCTGGTTGGGCCAGAAGGCCAGGGGCTGAGGGCTGGAATAAGGAGGGTGCTCCATGTTTGCCTCTTAGGCATTTTGCAGTGCAATTCAGTCATTGTTTGCAAGACTAGGACACAAAATAATTTTCTTCTTTCACTCTTCTCCCCACAAGAAGCATAGATTTCTCTAAAGCCTGAAGTCAAAGGTCACTACAGTGAAAGACATTTTTCCAGTGACTTCAGCATTGCGTCTTTCAGGGGCTGTGGAAATTTGTTCCCTTTTTTCCAGGAATTGGTTTTACATGGTTAGAATTGTTCTGTAAAGAACATTCATTCTTTTATATTTTTATAGATATATATAGATGTAGTCATGCAGTATAATTAAAGATCTATGTGCATTGAACATTTGCAGAATGGTGTTTATATTTTGAGGATAGCTCCTTTTTTCAGTTGCTCTTTTATCATTTTGCATTTAAAATGCAAATACAGTTTCCCTGCCCATGGCAGGGGAGTTGCAACTAGATCATATTCAAGGTCTTTTCCAATCCACACCATTCTGTGATCTGTCAGCATGTTATGCTGGCAGTTCTGGAATGCTTTGCTGGTTGATGTTGATTGCACCTCAAGTTTTATCCTTTAGTCATGCATGAAAAACGTAGTTGCACAAACAGGATAGAAACTAGAAGAGTTTGTTTCAGAGTTGTTTTTTTTTCACACTTAGAGTACTGTGCCCCTCAGGTCCGGCTTTGTGAATCTGAGGGTCTCTTGGTTTATATGAACTTTTTATTTCCCTCTACTCAAAATGAGAAGAAAAAAAATCCCACAATTCTATGGCAAAATCCCAGGAGATTTCCATTATTTGGACTAAGAATGTCCCAGAGCTTTGTCATTGTTCTGGAAGGGCCTGGAGGAGTTTTGCTCGTTTTCCCAGGCCCTTGCTTTGCTTTTCCAACCGCTGCATCTGGGGGTCATACGTAAGGTTACAAATCAAAGCCGGAAGATTTGCATGCTAATATAAACTACATGCAAGTGTTGCTGCAGAGCAGGAATCCTGGATGCTGGGAGCCAGAAGGGAGGCTGGGCTGTAGCAACACCGCCTCTTTGCAGCCACAAGGCAGCCTGGGCAGGGAGCACTCGCCCTTTGGGCTAGTGAGGGTCTGTAGCTGCAGCAGAGCCGCTCTGGGGCTGTGTGAAATGGGCTGGGCAGCACCATGGTGTGCTGGGTCTGCATGTGGCCACAAGCTGTGCCTGCTCCAGCACTGTGCATGAGCTCCACAGATGGGAAAATGCATCAGCCCAGGCCTGCTGGTACAATGTAGAAGGACCCTTGTCCTCAGAGCAGGGAGGTGCTCCAAAAGAACTCCCACAGGCACAAATAACTCGGTGCAGAGGTGGTTGAGGCACGTAGAAAACAGCAATTTCCAGGTTGTATTTTGTCTCTCTGTCGTGTCAATCTTGATGCGCTTAACAGCAGCAAGCAGGTTTTTGTTAGTTCTTATTTGACCAAGCTATTCCTGTATCCCTGGCCCCAGGGCACTCGATGACAAAGATCCCTTTGCCGGAAATTTGAGTAGAGCTATGCTTGTCCTATTTTGAACATCCCTCAAGTCAATTCCTCTTGGGCCAAAATTAATTCAGCTGCTTCTCTCATAAGCCTCTTCAATTTGGCAGCATCCTTCTGATACTTTACCAATCTTGCTTTCATGTGAGGTTTGATCCAGCACCATGAAGGAAATTAAACTCTTCCTGTTGGCTTCTGTGAGTCTAATGATGCTGTAATGGCAGTCAAAATCAGATGCAGGTTGTACCCATTTGGACCAGAATTGGATTTAATATACAAACATTGCCCTCATCTGAATGATCATCATTGCTGATCACAGCAGAGTGATCTCTCACAGCTGAACATTGCAAGATGCGTTGTAAACTAAGGAGTGATTTTAAAAATGCTCATGTCTGCCTCAATACTTTCCTGTTAAAACTCATTTCAGTTGAAGAAGGTTGAAGCCAGTTTTGAGTCAGTTTTTAATATTTGTTCCTTGGTAGAGAAGAAGGATGGGGGAATTAAGTAATTTCATATTGGAAAGTAGTTTTTTTTTAAAGTGCTGTTTCCCCTTGGTGTCTGTTTTATTCCTTGCAACTGACATGATGATGTAGAACCTGAGAAGTGATTGGGTTAGAAAAACCTCCACCTCACTTCCCCATCCAGCACTGGCCCCGAGGACTTCCACATTAAGCTGTACTCTTTGGGAGTGATAGGTTTTATTTCAGAACAAATTCAGATACAAATCATTCTCTAAAACCAGTTTAGTGAAATTGATGTAATTCCTGTATTCAAAATTGGTCAGTGAAACTTGGAGGATTTAAAATTCAAGTGTCTGTTTTGTCTGTTGATTGTTTCTTTTTCCAATTCTCTTTTCTTGAATGGAGATTTTCTTCTTCCACCAGGAAATGCTCATATTTTAAGGTTGTCATGAAACACCAACCATCTGCTGAGGAGAAGGACACAAGCCTTGAGTTAAAATTGTTTAAAAGTCAGAAGGCATTCAGATTTAAGAGGCAGTAAGCTGAAAAATCTTTACCTCCAAGTGCAGCTGTATTATTTTTGTTTGCTTGCCTTGCACAACCTCTTTCAGACCTGGGTAGGGTATTTGAGAAGGCCACAAGGGAGGCAGGTTTCACAGAGAGCCTGTATGTTCTTGTTTCCATTTTACATTTGTCACTCTAAGGTTCTAATGCTCTGTAGGCTTAGATGTTCTGTTTCCTAATAACCTGACAACTCTTAAATGGCAGAAACTGAGTCTTGTGGTTATTCTGCTTCACAAATAGTTCCATCACACGTGGAAAGTAAATGTAGGTGGATTGAGACAGACTGGAAACAGAAATATGAGTCCTCATTGTGCTCTGCACAGATGCTCCTTCTCCCTCATGCACACATGTAATTGTAAAGGGTGGATGCTGTCCCCTTCCTTTGTCTCCTCCCCTTGCAGGGAAGCTGCTCATCTGCTTCCAGAAGCTGGGAAGTGGTAGTGGAGAAGTGACCAGTCATTACTAATTCTGTTTCTTTTTCTCTTTCTGTAGGCTGTAGTTGTTGGATATGCTGGAGTTAAGATAGCCTTGACAGGTCTTTGACATGACCCAGGATATCAGTTAAGAGCAAACAAAACCCTGCTAATGCAGCACAGATACTGCATGTCTGCAAGAATTAGACACATCATATTCTGCTCACACACCCCCAAGGATGAACTTAAATTAAGTAATCAAACAAGCCTGGCAAGAGGCTCAGAGGTGGTTTGTAACCAAGCTGCAGGGCTCCCAGCTGTTCCAGTTCTGCAGCTCTCTGGTCAAGTTACTGCCACAAATCATGGGTGCAGATTCCACTTTTTACCTTTTTATGCCTCTCATGGTCATTTGCATGGCCATGCAGGGAAATACAGCAGGGAGGTTTTCTGCTTTTGGCTTACTGCTCTGATTGTGTGGGACAACTCAGCATCTTCTTAGCAGGAAGATGCTGGAAAGGCCTGAAAACAGTGTTTAGAAACTCAAGTTGGCAAATGCCAAAAACCTGAGGGGTGAAGTTGGAGATTAAATCAGAATTTGAACTGTGGGCTTTAAAACCTCATCAGTGCATGAGAAAAATATGGGAGGGTAAGTACTGTCTTATTCTGCCTGTGTGACACAACGAGCTGAATTTGTCATCCAGACACAGCTCTGTTCTGTGTCTGGTCTGTCCCCCCGGAGCTAGGAAACCAGCAGAGTCATCCAGCCAGGTGCCTCCATACTCCAGTGAGTTCCCCTTCCTGTGTTCCAGGGATGTCTGCTGGCTGGCTTGAGGCAGTTGTTTGCTGTTCTCATTTGTTTTTAAGTACTGGGATTTGGCAGAGAGGAACAGATTTCACCCTGGTTACTGCTCCACCAAGAGGAAGATCTGTGCTCAGATAGGTTGCAGTAGTGGTGTAGTTTTCTAAACTAGAATGGACCCAGTTTGAGTCTTGAGAATATGACTAGATTACAAGCAGGAAAGGAGTTTGTTTTTTGTGTACTCACAACAGATTTGGTGTGATATGGCTGAAAAGAGAGGCAGCATTAATCTTTTAACACTGTAGCTTAGAGGTGAAACAAGATCCACAAAAGAAATGTGGAGAAAGGAAAACTCTCATATCCCCCCGCCCCCGTTTTTTTTTTCTTTCCCCTCACATGTATGTTTATTTTGACTGTAAATTAGCTTGTAAATTATGATGGGAACTGGAATTGGTGTGTCCTGCTTTAGTTGCCTGTATGGTGGCAGCTCACAGATGAGAACTGGCAAATGCTAGAGCTGGTTAGTTTGCTCTCTCCCAGCATACTGTAACTCTGCTTTGCTTCCAAGACTTAGGTACGAGCAACATTTGTCCATGAGACCCCTGGGTCATTTTGTCTTTTTCTCAGTTATATTTTCCCCATTGGTAATGGAAACACGAGCTGGGGTAGAGGGGTGTCTGTGAGAGCACATCTGGTGCATGAGAAAGCCAGATGCCCCACACCTGTGTGCAGCCCACATCACCCCCTCCTTGGGACCGCTCTGAGGCATCCTGCCCTGGCAGCAGCCACCCTGCAAGGACCTTTCCTGTCTGGGGCTCCCCGGGTCTCATATTTCTTCCAAGTCTCATCTCTGTTTCTCAGCTCAGTCTTCAAAACCCTGGAGTGAGAACAGCTCTGGAGTGGCTTCGAAAATAGCTCTTCCTTGGCCCTGCCCCAGCTGAGCTGGGGTACCTCAGAGACCGCCGTGCTGAAAGGTGACCTCATTGCATGGCACCAGTGATGGACTTACCACTGGCTTGGGGCTGAGGGTCTGACTTCACCTCTGTGAGAATTTCCCAGGTCTCACAATGATTTTTAGGGCCTTTTGGATGTTAGTGAGCTGGGCAAGAAGCCTGTGCTGTGCTCACTGAATCCAGAGTCAGATGTGATCCACAAGTGAAGGCACAGGTGATGTGTGCATGAGAAGGGTTTACACTCCCTGTGTTTATTCCTGGAGCATTCCACTCTTCCTGTTGCCACACTGGCCCTTGTATAGGGCAGAAATTGAGGACACCAGGGCCCCTTATCCTCGGGAAACCCCAGCTGCCAGTGTCTTACAGGATGGAGGAAGATACATAAAATCAACCAAACTGCATCAGGAAGCGGAACAGCTTTGCTGCTTTGGTCTTGTGGGTACCAAAATTGCTGTCCCTAGGCTGATATCACTTCAAATCTGGATCTGGGCCAGCACCAATTTGTGCTCATCAGCACACATTTGACATTAAAAGGTTATGCAAACAGTGAGTTGGTGCAGTGGCTGTACTCTGGTAATTTAGGGCACAGATTGATGTTGACTTTGCTGCAGTTTAAGTTGTTTTAATGCAAACTCCACCAGGTAAATGAAGCAGCTGAAAGTGCTGCAAGCCTTGCAGAGCTGAATTGACTTTGCATGGAAGTGGAGCAGGGAGCATTCACATGCTGAGCTGTGCTGGTGGAAAGCTTCCAGCTCACAGGTGATGATAGCATCTGAATACAGGGAGAAGGTGTATGTTTTCCAACTCAAACCTGATTCATAGGAGGACAAACATCCAACACTTAAACAGGAGACTTTGAAGAAGCTGACATTTTCCAGGATAAAAGGGGATATCGTGGTGGTATCTGCACCCAAACTGCACCATAGTGTTGTCTTTTGCATTCACAGAACTCTCTTAATAGCTGATGTTTACTGTAATGACTTATTAGAAGTTAACAACACCCTCTCTAATGCGTGCATTACAGGTACATTTCTGGTTTCTGCTTTTCAATCTTCCCTTTGCCAATCGCCCCTGTATTTGTCTATGTTCTAATCTTGGTCTCATCAGACAACCAGTTTCAGACATTTGACTTCCACTCCAGCTCATCTGGCTGTAGACAACAAGATGTTAACCTCTGAAAAAACAATTGAAAAATACATCACATGAGAATAACCTGAATTTGTTACCTCTGGGGTTTGTGCTGGCTAGAGCTGGATATTTTCCAGTGAAAACAAGACAGTCAATGATAAGGTCATGCCCAGTGACGTTAGAGTGGATTTGTTTTGTAGTAGGAAGTCATCTCTCCTCATTGCTTGTGTAGACAGTAAAGGGAGAGCGATGACTTCAGTTTACAACAAATTTTCTGCTCTGTGGTGAGTAAAGAAGTTGTTTCCCAGAGCTAGAATTAAACAACAATAATTAGCAGCTGATAAAATCCCCCTGGCACCCTGTAGGCACACAGTGTGTGGTGATTGGGAATGGGGCTGCAGCCAACCCCATCCCCAATGCGTACAGCTGTGAGAAGCAAGTGAGCAGTATCCAAGACAACGAGCCATGGAGTGCCCAGGGGCACTGACCAACCACCACAGGGAGCAGAGGGCACACTGGTGCAGTGCATCAACATGAGGGTATAAAAGGCTGGGCTAAAGAATAAGAAGGACAGATGCGTGAAGCCTTCTGAAATTGTAGGATGTTACTCTTTGTGGTTTGAAGCTTTCTGAAATTGTATGGTGATTCTCTGTGTATCGTGGCTGTCTCAGTGTGACGTATGCTGGAACAGCACCCTGCACCTTCTTTCATAAGCCATGAATATTAAGAGCTACTTATCAAGCTCAGTTCCTGATTAATAGTCTACAGTCTTTCAAGTCAGCTTCTAGTTTCTCTGAAGAAGGATTTATTTAAAAATATAATAATACATCAAAAAAAGACTGGACTTGGGAAATTAAAATGTGAACATTCTTAGTGGCTGGAGCACCCAGTGATTGTGCAGTGAGTTGTTTGTAATTTCTACTTTAATTTTCATTCATTGTTAAGGACCTTTTGTTAAAGATTTTTAAGGTGAAGCATTTGAATAGCATTTGCATTTTTACTCCTTTATGGTTATAAACATGGCAGATACATAAAGCAGGTCTCTTTGCCTTTAGTAATTAATTACTGTAGTAATTTGGAATCTCAATTACAGTTTAGTTGTGTGTAGGAAAACACTGTACTTACATGAAAGAGCTTGCTCCCAGGCATGTAAGGTACTTTGATTTTATCTTTTTATCAAGACAGAATGTGCCAAGGAGCCGGGACTCTCTTGTGGGCAGGACCAGCTGCATCTTGGAGTGGTGCCTTGTGTGGCTCAGTTTTGGGGAGTTGCTGGATGCCACAGAAAGCCTTCCCTTGGCTCTGCAGGTGGCTGTGAGAGCAATGCTGGCTCTGATGGGTGTTGAGCATGGGATGACTCTCCCTATTTATCTGATATTTCCTGCTGCCTCCTTGTCCCCTTGCATTTGCATGACCCTGGGCTCCCCCAGGACTGCTTTTCTCCCTCTCTCTTGGGACATTGTTGATCACGTTCACAGCAACCCATTTTAAGATCTGAGGAAAAAAAAATATGGTGAGGTAAGCTGATGTAATGTTTGCTGCTCATGAAAAGGTTGTGCATCTGACCAAGGCCGCAGAAGCAAATAACTTCCAAACTCAGATCTCTAAGGGAGAGAAATGAGATATCTAAGGCTTCTGAAACCTCTAGACCTTGCATTTATAATCTGCCATTTTACAAATCTTTTTCAACCAAACCCCTTTATTTTAAATGATGGCTTTTGGGAAGCAATTTGATTTGGGCAAACAAGCAAAAAAGATCAATAGCTGGTTTAGGTTTTGCACCTGTCTCCCACCAAGCAGATTTTGAGTCCACTGGTTTCTCACTTCACATAACACCAGGTTATGATTAAAGGCTTTTCTTGCTTCTGCTGTAATCTCCCCTTGAAATATAGTCAGTGTATCTGCATGCTGCCCCATCCATCACTTACTGAGCTTGAGGAGACCTTAGACTCAAAAAGATTTAATTGCTGTCCTAAATGTGCAGCAAAATCCTGGCTTGACTGAAGCCGGTGGCAGCTTCATTCCCACAGAGCCTGAATTTCAGATCTGGGAATGTGTCTGCACCATGCAGTGGGGTGGTGCTCCTACACCTGTTCCCTGCACCAAATAAATCCATCCTCTCTCTTGCCCAGAATATCCCTGTGCACCCAACTTTCCCCCTCCTTGTGTCATGGAGGCATTGTGCCACTTACTGCACCACCAAACTGGAATCTTAAAGTAGGATTGACTTCTGCTTGGATTAGGCTTTGAACAAGCAGACTTGTAGGCTGTTAAAAATTTCAGGAACTCACAGTTTCTGTGGGTTCTGAAGAACAGCACAGAGAAGCCTGAAGTGCCATGAAATTCAAAGTGCCTGGATGTCTGTGGCATATGTGTTTTGTTTCTAGTTTCTGAAGAAAAGATGCATAATGAAAGAAAAATTATAATCTTTATTTACATGTGCAATATGTTTCTCCTCCTGTCTCATTCCCTTTGTGAGAACTCGGGGCCAGAATTACAGTATCTGAAGTTGCTTTTGGAGCCTATTCAGCTCCCATCTGTCAGGATCTGTTTTTAATCCAATGGGTTTTCCATCTGAAAGTAGCTGTTGGATAGAGGATGAGTAGAAATATTTGTGTGTGAATTAGCTCAGAGTGAAGCTACAGACTTTTTTTTCCCACAACAAACACATGGAAAAATATTCTTCAGTGTAGTGTGGCTGGCCTGAGAATTGGCAACAGCAGCTTCCTCCCCAGGCTCTGAGTCCTCTGCCTTGACTGCATGGGTAAGATCTTTAAAGGGGACCTGAAATCTTCATTTTACATAGACTTGTCTCCCCTCCATGCAGCAGGGCAGGGCTGATGTCACCCTTGTCTGAATGGGCATTGCAGGAAGGAGGTTGGGTGGTTTGGTTTTCCAGGAGAATTATGAGATGCAGCAGAGTAACCTGGGTTTGCTGAGAGTCAGGCTCTTCCCTTTGTCAGCCTTGATGGTCTCTGCCCTGGTGGGAAGAGCAGATATGTTTGATACAATCATGAGAAAGGCCCCAGATCTCCTTAACAGCCTGTGCTCAGCGTCTCCAGTTATTGAATGCCATGAAACTGGGCTGCAGGAGATGGGAAGCAGAATGCCTTGGGGACTGAATGTAGTTGTAACAAGCAGAGAGGAAAGTATGGCTGCAGGATCTCTGTGGTTTCTGGGAGGATACCTCTCCTACTGGGAAAGAAGAAAAAACATCCACTGGTGGTCCTTGGAAAAGTGTTGTCAAGGCCAATATTCAACACCCCTGCAGGGATTTTTATGCAATAATTTTTATTGGTAAAAGTACAGAAGCAATTGAATCAGAAGCTTGGAAGATGGTCTGGTGTCTTGGGGGAGGTGGAGAAGAGGGTGATGCTTATCCATTGCTGGAGACAGAGAGCTTCACTTCTGCATCCATGGCCAAAAGGACCTCTCCTGCTGCAGTGCTGTGGCTGAGGGAGGAGGAATGCTTTCCTGTTTCCTCTGCCAGATCATTATCTCAGTCCATATGTGAAACCTGGGAATTGCTTTAAAGGCCCAGGAGCTCTCCTAGCTGTGATTTTCATTATATTGATGTCCATGGTCACCCTTGATAGCTCCATCCTGTGTTTATTGAAGTCTTGTTGTGTATCTGTCATCAAGGCAGCAGGACCAGCATTGGCCTGAGGACAACTGTATGAGGGAGCAGGACCTGGTGTATTTGTAACTTTTAAAAAAAATATCTTGGAGGTACCAGAGTCAAAAGGCAACATTTTTGTGTTTTTATATGTATAAGTTTTTCTGTGCATGTGTGTGTGTGAATCATTTTTATCACAGCTTCTGGCAAAATGGTGTTTCTGTAAGAGGATTGTTTTGGGGATGGACTAGGGTTGGGCAAGGGAAATCCTGGACTTATTCCAGGTTTCTGTTGCTATTTCCATCAATGCAAGGAAGCAGTGTCACTCTCACTGTCCAGCTTTACATCCCCTGATGTGACTCAGCAAGGGCTGTGTGCTGTGACAGGGTTTGGTTTCTGTCACACACGTATGGGTGTGAGGAAGCAATGGCTGGAATTCCACAATGGTGTTACATGGCTGTAATTCCACAGCACCTGGGGAGCTGCTTTTCCTTTGGATTTCCTGTGGAACCAGAGCCACTCTTTGCTTGGGAAGGGTGGCAGCCACAGCTCCATCCACAAGCCTGGAGCGTGGGGCTGGAGATCAGCACCCCCCGAGGAGCTGTTGCTGCAGGGGTGGAACAGCTCACCCAGACATGCTTGTAGCTGGCCCTGGGACCCTCCAAAGAGGACAGAAGTCAGGGTGAGCTAACATAGACCAGAAAATGTGGCATCCCTCAATTAGAGCTTTTATCCCACGCAGAGCCAAGTCGGTGGGAGCTGCTGATGGGGATGTGTGGGAGAGCTCTGAGTACTCCCCCAAGACTTGTGTTGGAGGCTGCAAGAGGCTTTAATTTAGGCTAGTCCTGCTCCCAGGGCTATATTCCTCACTGTGAGTGGGTACAGCTAGTGAGATCTGAAATTAACCTGTGTTGGCTGTTCCGCCTTTGCATGTATCCTGTGCTTCTTGGCCCAGGCTGATTTGTGTTTTCTTTTCCCTGAACAGGTCTATATCATCAATGTAACATGGTCTGACCTGACTTCCCAGATCATCTACCGGAGATACAGCAAGTTCTTTGACCTGCAGGTAAGTCTGTCCTGTCTAACATAAAATATTATTTTTATTCATGCTTCTAGTCATGTTTCCAGCTGGGTTAATAGTGCCTTTAAATCAGGCTTTGTGCTTGTTTGGTCTGTTACATGTCATGATCTTGAAACTTTTCAGACTCTGCCCTTGTAGGGTATAAGATAAGTGGGTGGTATGCTCACGGTGAGTAACTTGCAGTGTAAAGACATTTAAAGCTGACATTTTCATGAATGGTTCCTATTAAAGAGGGGATCTAATTTTAAATACTTCAGATGCACTTAAAACAGAGAGAGCACTACATTTTGGGCCCCCAGAAACTACTTACTCAAGTAACTGAAAACAACAGAGCTTTTGCACACTCCCACAGCAGTTCAGTAACAGATTGCAGTGGAAACTTTCCAGTCTCTCTTCCTAACCATCTACCCAGCCAGCCAGTGTCCTGGCTCCTGCTGCTTTGTACAGCTCCTTTCCTCTATTCTGTGCCTGTATGTTTAGATTTCATCAAAAGCTTTCTTGCTGGATAGCTGCTGACCAGAGTTGGAAATCAGGAATCAGCTGCTTCATTTCTGGTAGTGCTCCCAGGCACCTGCATGGGCAGGGGGAGCTTTGGGGCTGGTGTTCTGTTTGGCAATAATCCAGATCTGCTGATATTTTTATATCATTGTAGCTTTGTAGGCAGCAATACTAATTGCCTGGGGTAAAAATAAAAACTGTGGTTTGAGACACTCTTGAACTTTGAGGAAAAAGTTGATTTTTGGACTGGAGCTTGTGTTTGGAGCTGGGCTGATGTTACAATACCAAGTGAGTCCTCATGGTCGGTTTTGAGGACGTAGCTGACTGTGGTGTGTCCTGAAAAGTAACACTGAGCCTTTTCATATGATAAATTAGGGAAAAAAGGGTTCTTGTGTGGAGTATCTTAAAGAGCTCTAGTTTCATCTTTGCTCCTCTTTGTTTTATTTCTGGTACCTGGAAACCTGAAGTCTCTAGGCTGTTTTGTAAGCTGTATCAGTTATTATGGCCTCCTGGCCTTTTGGGTGAAATGTGACCATTTCTACAGCCAGTCCTAATTTCTTTTTGCTGTGTGGCAGGAAGACAAGACAGGGATGTTCTTAAGTTTCCTCTTGTGCCCATCTCCATTTCTAACTGGGCTGAAGTGCCAGGCCTGCCAGTCCCACTGCTCTAAGAGAATGTCAGCATCTTCTCTGTGTATGCTGTACCTGCTAAAGATACCTGCTCCATAGTCACAAACATTTCTTGTCAGCATACAAATTGTGGCCAAAACTGTTTCTTTCTTTTTCTCTCTTCTTTCTCTTTTCACCCCAGTTCTGTTTTCATGTATATGTTGTTCTGGGTCTCCCGGCCTTTCCTGGTAGGTTTGAAAAGTTCCCATCAAGTGTGGAGTTATCAATGGGGTTAGTGTGTTGGACAGGAAATGATGTCTCAATCAGGGAGTGAGTCCTGAAAGGTCCCATTGATAAGTGCAAGGGGGCCTAGCCAGTGGAAAACTCCTGCTTGCATGACACTTCTCCCCCCACGAGAAAATACGACAAGAAAGTAACAAAATTCCCTTCTTTAACCCTTTTCCCTCCCAGGGATCTCTGTCAGGGCCAACACTGCATGAGCAGTGTCAGCCTCCTACAACAGCCTCTTTAGCTCTTGCAGTGTGAGGTGCAGAGTTACAGAAATTGAGGTTACTTGAGATTTCCACAGTCCTGCCATGTCTCTGTGCTATATCATTGTGTCCATCTGTGCCTCAGTTTCCCAGCTGTGAGATGGGGACAAGGCCCTGTGTGCTCAGGCTGCCACAATGTGCTTTTAGACTCCCAAAGGTGATAGGTGGTTTTTTTATTTATCCCCTCCTATTATTCTTTCTGGATTTTTGTTTATGTCTGAGCATCTCTTAGGTGAGGCAAAGGAAACTGCTTTGGATCTTGAATAGAAATTTGTGTTTCCAGCTCTAATGAAACCTGCAAAGAGAGTTGGAAAAGTAAATTAACACTAAGGGGGACTTTGGGTAACCCTTGCATTTTGGGAAATCTATGGCTTGATGTGCAGAGATTCTTGCTCAAAGAGAAATTAGCTCCAGATCTTGGGATGACTTGTGCTTTCCAGATTTTTGCTGGAAGCTTGAACTTCTAACCTAGCACTGGTTGAACGTGGGGTTTGCAATCTGATACCATGCATGGTAAGGTGGTCTCAGCATAATCAATCTTCTTTGATAATATCCCTGCTTATCCCCCTGTGGCACTTCTAGAGAGAACCAAGCAAATCCTCAGGGGGTGATGCTCAGCCAACTCACGGGCACCACTCATGTCCAAAACAGCTGGAGCCCACAGGTCTCTGCCAACAGCACTCACTCTGCTGTGTCACCAACAGAGCTGCACTTCAGGGCTTCTGAAGGCTGCACGTGTCTCCTTTGCTCTTGACTGGAAGTGGAGGAACAAGGGCTGACTTGTAATGACTTAATCAGGGCTGCCGTGGCTGCCATTGACAGTGACACTGGATCCCACCCATGGGGAAACCCGGGGGCTGCCCAGGAGCAAGGAGGGAGGAATACAGATAATTAATGTCACTACTCCATTTTCATGTTTCTTTAAAAAAGAGCCCACCCTTCCCCAGACAGCTGTCTCTGTGGGAAGTGGCTCAGTGGTTTTGAGAGCTGCAGCATTAGTAGAAACTGCATTTTTTAAGATACTTCTTTGCAAATTCTATTAGGCACTGCAGGCAGTAAGAGGCTGCTCTGTCCCAAGGATTCAAATCCAAGGAGAGTTTGGCTGTGCTATTTCAGCAGTGCATATGCTTGAATTGGGAAGTCCGGTTGTGTTTCAGTTTAGTAATAGGGCAGTAAGGCTGGTCTTACCACAGGATTTGTTTGCCCCACAAAGGTGTAAGAAGTACAGCAAACAGAACCCAAAGCAGCAAGCCAAGTGTCAGCCCTGTGCTGCTTCAGTGAGGGCTGATATCTGTAAACACAGATTTTAAATTAAATTAGGGTATTGCTGCATCATTTAATTGTGCAACCAATCCCATCTGCTCCTGAGCACGGGTCAAATGATGGCAGCAGAATACATGTGAGTGCCAGTGTTTCACTAAATAGGATTGAAAAGATTGAATTAACTCTGCATAGATGAAAGCATTACTATAAATTGCTTGTCAAATCCAATTATCTGTTGTCTTTCACCCTGGGGAGACATTTGCACCTGAGCACCATGTGGGGTCAAAGCTACCTCCTAATGTAATATTTTGAATGCAGTTTTCTTGCCCTTGCCTGCAGTACAGAATGGAGGAGCATGAGGAGAGTGATGTGAACATCACCTGTCAGTAGTGCTGACCCTTGTGACAGGCTGGTGTCTCACTGGGACACATTCCCTGGATGCTGTTTGAGATCTTCTGTCATCATTGATGGATTTGCTGGTGGTGGTTGCAGGATCCTGTCCTGTGGGGATAGTTCAGTAATGCTGCTGTTGTCCCCAAAGGAGCTGAGAAAGGACACTCCTTTATTGGGATAGCAAGGATAACTCCTGGCATTTCCACTGTGCAGTGAAAGACATCTACAGATGCAAGGCCCCGTGTTTTTCTTGCTGGAAAGTGCTTTTGGAGGCTGTCAGCAGAATGGGGATTTGCAGTTGAGTGTGTGCGGAAATCATTGCCCAAAGCATCAGGTGGAGAAGTGTGGATATGCAGACACCTCTCATCCTCCCAGGGGCCATGCTGGGCTGGAAAACAACCACCAAGTTTGCAGCTGGTAGGCATGAAGGATGTGTCTGTCCCCTCTCCCCATATCACCCTTGCAGTTGCCCAGTGCCACCTTGGGCTGTTATGACCCCAGCTGGGTGCTGGCCCCACTGCCAAGAACCCCCCTCCCCAGCAAAGTGAGCAGGAAAATGGGACCAAGGATCTGTGCCTGGTCTCTCAGCTTCAATCACCAGTGGTGATCTGCTGCATTTTATCCAGTTACTCCTGCTGTTCTCCTCTGATTCCATGCCTGTGCTACTCAGTGCCTGCAGTCAGAGCACGAACAGGACCAGCACCTCAGCAGAGGGACCAGACCCTCTTCTCTGTGGGGATGGCTGGGTCTCTGTGTGCAGAGCTGGGGGAGGATCCTTTCTCACAGCAGGTGTCATGCAGCTTTCTCCAAGGCAGAACACAGCAGCTGGATTTAGCAGCATGCCAGCATCCCACGTTGTGTGTCTGGCTGTGCCGGAGCGGAGCAGCATCACCGGAGCCGTGGCAGGAATGTTGGGCAGGCAGATCTCAGCCTCCCCACACAATGACACACACAGGAGGTTTGGCTGCAAGGAGATGTCTGAAATGTCACAATATTGAAAAGGCAAATAAACAAGGCTCTGTTCAAGCACTGGCTCTGTGTATCAGCAAAATATTATCTGCCCAACGTGGTTTGCTGATCTAAGCAGGTTTTCTTCAAAGTGGCACAGAAAGAGGAACTCACTAGCAGCCAATTAGAACATTGAAAAGTAAAGACTATCAAGAATTTTATTAGTAATAGGAAAGACCTGTAAGTTGTTTTCATCCAGATGATAAAACATCAAGAGCTTCATTTGTTATTTCTTGGGTCATCCTGATTGTTTATAATGCTATAATGGAGTAACGGAGCACTGGAGATGACATTAAACAAAAAAGATAATATAAAACCTGGTAATTGCAGTTTGTATCTTTGCTTTTCTTAGACTGGAGTTCATGTAAACGCTGCTGTGCTATTGATCATTCTCCTGTTACGCTATTCTATAACAACATCCCTTTCTCATTACCCCAAGCTGTATCAAATATGGTAATGTCCACTCTCATTCCCAGTTTGGTTGTAACTGTGTCATGTGCCTGGGAACCCTGGATTTCACTGGGTTACTGTGATTTGAAACAGGACCTGGTGGCTTTGGCATGCAGGCTTTCTGGGACAGAGCAAAGAGGGAATTTTGTGATTCTGATGGAATTGTGTATATTCACTCCAGTAGTTAGTCTGGGTTAATTGCCCAAGTGGAGAACTACAGCCCTAATTCTGGTGGTCCAGTGCAGTCTAACTCAGTAATGATTGTTTTTGTAGGGCCTCTGATATTTCGTGTTGTTCGTGCTTTTAGCTCTGCAGGAGTGGTAAATGGACAAGTTCAAGCATGCACTAAGTTTGGCAGTGGTGAAGAGTGTAGGTAAGAATGCAATGGGGCAAGTGTTCTCCTGTGTTTGCAAATGCTGACTCCTAACCCCAACCCACCAGGCCTCTTTAGCAGAGTGAGCAGTCTCCCACTGGCCTTCCCAGCCATCCAGAGCAGCAGGGTCACTCTGCAGTGGGTGACCCTCTCTTCTGCAGGTGCCACCCTGTGCAGAGCTCCTGCTGGCACTGTGGGAAGGGCAGGGCAGGGCAGGGAGGGAAGGAGGGCTGCTGCTGTGGCTCCATGCGAGATGCAGCTTGCCCCTCTCGCAGCGTGGGAGGTTTGTGCTGAAAGGATTCCCAGCCTCTGACGAGCTCAGGGAGTGTTTGTTGGGCTGTGTGTGCATCTGAGGGTGCCCAAGGAAACGGGCAGGAAAAAGCTGGTGGGGTTGAATGGGGCAGGGGTGGAACAGCATGGCAGATGTTGCTGCATCAGGCTGTGGTGCAAGTGCACAGTGAAATTGGGGTTTGTCCTGCTGGGCTCTGCATGTGCCTCCCTCTGCTCTGGGTTGTGCTGGCCTTGGGTTGCAAGGATCACATTTCCCCTGTTCCCATTTCCTTGGTGTTCAGCATCCTGGCCCTGCTGTTGAGATGTGGAGAGCTGCTGTGAAATCCTTCTCCAAACCAGGGGCCTGGCTCTGCATCTGACCCATCAGGTTCAGACCCATTGGTTGGCTTCAGGGACATCCTTGATAATCTTGGAAATGTGGGGATAGAGTTACTGCAGCAGCTGTAGGGTCCATTTATAAACAGCTTCCTTAAGAGCATTATTGAAACTGAAACAAGACTGGGAAAATTCAGAGGAAATCTGAACATGGGTCTGTCAACACATGTGTTCCCAAAGGTCAGTGCTGGCTCCTTGGGGAGAAATGGCACATCCTCTCTTCTGAGTAAACACAGGCCAGTTGTTTGCTGCTGTTATCCCAGACAGTGCATGGAGAAACTTGCAGTGCAAGGTTTGCAGGGGATGCAGAAAACCAGATTTCCAGGAGGAGCCCTGCACCATCTCTGAGGACTGCCTGTGCCTCCTGTGTTTTGGCAGCTGTGCTGGAGCTCCTGGTGCAGCCACGCTTGCAAGACTTGGCTTCAGTTGGAGAGACCCCTCAATGCCTGCTCTCAGAAAAATAGCCCAGCAGCAAGCTTGTAACAGGCCTTCCCAGGGGAACTGAGATGCCTCTGGGAAAAAATTAATAGCTGACATAGTTATTGAGCTGAGAATGGTTGTCTCCAGTTATTTAAAAGCTATCTAAATACCATTTGTCCTTCTAACCCTCAATGCTTTAGGATACCAGCTGGCTTGGGGAAGTATCTTTGTGTTCAATGAATAAATAGAATGGTTTATAATTCTAATTTCTATCATTATTTAAATGTTTGCTTGGCAAAACAATCTGTTCAGCTTCCAGTATTTGTTTTTAAAGAGAATTTACACATCAGACGAAGATGAGGGCCACGATGAGGAAATGGCCAAGTGCCCACCAACCTACAATAGAGATGCATTTAGTGACCATGGCAAAGAACCCACAGCTGAGAAGGTGACCCAGCCTATGGGAACCTTCCCTTTTGTACTTCTTCACTTGGGTTCTGTTGGAGCATAAAGCTGACACTTGGATATTGCCCCTAATCTGCAGCATGGGAATCTCCTGCAGGGTGGCTACAGGGAAATGTTTGCTGCTCAGCACCAATCCACCTCTCTGGCCAGGACATGGATGACCTTAGAAAGTGAGATGGTGGCTTAGCCAACTCCTCAGGGTGTGACAGCAGCAAGGCAAGAACAGAGGTGATACCCATGCCACTCTGTCTCTGTGGGCTGGGCTCTATATATAGCTAGGCAAATGAGTTTTGTTTGTTTGGGGTTTTTAAAGAAATACTGGGAGCATCACAAAGAGGTTGTTGACTTCTTAGCTGTGTCCTTTTTACTGTACATGGTCTGCCTCTACCAGACACTGAAAACAGTGAAATTGGTCAAAAGTGTTATTTTCTGGAATTATTCCCTTGCTTTCTAGAGTTTTGGTTTGTATAAGGTGCTCTTACCATCCCCCACTTATTGCTGGTTTGGAGACAGTGAGGATGTTGGAGGACCTGTGCTGTGGTAAGGGCTCTCCTGGATACAGCCACAGAGAGGAAAAGCAACAAGTTCTTCCTAATGAACTGAATTGATTTGTAATAGCTGTGGAGGACTCAGACTTATTTTCATGGCTGTTGGTTGCTTTACATGTTAAAAATCCAATGTATCAGGAGTGTGAGTCCCTGCAAGGTTGTGGTGCTAGTGGAAATCTAAAAACATGCCTGAAAATCCCCAAAATTCTGAAGCATGGTGGAAGGCTTTGGTATGAGGCCCAGATGTGCTGGTTTTGTGTCTGGACCATGTCTCATACAAGGCATTATGAGGAATCATGATAAAAACTGGGCCTAAAAGCCTTTCTTCATCAGAGTGCATAAAGGCTCAGTGTATACCTCCTGTGTTATCCCTCCTCCATCTACATTATTTTGCCGTTGGAAGCTCTCCTCACAGATCTCCACAGCAGGACTTTAAGCTCAGCCTTGGGAGCAGCCCTCTTGTTTGTTACCCTTGTTCCAGGTTTTGTTTGCTGGAACAATAAAACACAGGAGTGGTTTGGCTGTGGGACCGGCCCCAGCCAAAGCTACATCTTTGGGGCTGCTGGCCTCACACAGGCAGCAAATTCTCCAAGTGCCACTTTATTAGCATATTTCCTCTTACTAGAGATCAAGATCAACCTTTTTCTTTTTTTTCTGGAACATCTGTGTGAAAATTAAATTCCTTGGCAGGATTTTTCCATGGCCTTTTTTTTCCCTGAAGCACCCAAGCCCCAAAACCTTGGGCATGACAGTCCCACCCCCTGCACTATGTTGTCACTCTCCCCTAATCGTACTCAGCTTTCAATTATTTATACTGCCAGAAAATTGCATGGAGTTCACACCCCCAGCCCTGAAACACAATTCTGCTTTTGTGCAGGGAATACAATCCTTCACTTTCATTAAGTGTGTGGAGACCAAGATGAGAAGTGCCTGTTGTGTTCGCATCCCTTGGCTCATGATGAGAGGAGCTGGTTGTTTTCACAAACGTCCTAAATAGCCCTGGAAGGGTTACAGGGAGTTTATTTACATTATTGCATTTAAGTGCAAATAGAAAATTGCCTAGCCATAATGGAAAGTTTATGCAGGGCTCTGTCAGGGCTCTTTTCCATGTCACCTCACCCCTCCCGGCTTTCTGCTCTGACAGGCTCAGATGTGGAAAGGCCCTGTCTGGAAGGAGCAGTAGCTCTTGGTCCTGTCACACCATGCTTTGCTTACAGGACACAGAAAAGCATCAGCTGGCAGCTCTTCCACTGTGGACTGTGTACAGTCCTGCCTGCCATAGGGAAGGCTCCTGATCAGGCTCACCCCAGCCTGATTCATGGGCCCTGGGTGCTATTTGCTTCTTCCCCCTAGCATGTGAATGACTGATCTTTTCACCATCAATGTATGGAGCATGAAGTCGGGAGTTTGCCTCCTGTTCCCTCCTGCTTGCCTCGAATCACAGCATGGTTCTCCTTTTCTGCAACCAGAGCAGTTTCACATCTCATGCAAATGCAAGCATTCCCACTGCAGAACTGCCTTTTGCAATTTCCACTTCCCTCCCTTCAGGGGAAGCACTGAAGTGGGGTGATCAGGGCAGTAAAAGCCACAGAGCTGAGAACACACACGGTGAAGTCACGCAAAAAGCAGGACTAGTGAGGCTCTGGGGAAGCACAGCTTTGTGCACACTCCTTCCTGGGTGCCCTGTTTGAACAGCATTCAGCAAAGCTGAGGGCTTTTTTATCCATCTTTTGCTTTTTCATTTAAAAGGAGAGTTCTGGTCTGTCAGATCTGTGCAGGAAAGGAAGGACTTGAATTCTTACAGCACATCAGATCCTTTGGCACTGACCTGGCTGGCAGCCTGCTGAGTGCACGCCTGCCATTGAGCATCGACCCACACAAGTGGCCACAACTAAAGTTTTTTTAAGCTATCCTACCTGGGACCTCTGAGGGTGCAAAGACAGCAGAGCAAGGAGTTGCAGTCCAGTGAGGAGGTTTGCACCTCAACAGGTTGCTGACAAGTTCTTGATGGCAGGAGCTGTGAACAAGCTCACAAAGGACTAAGCAGAGACTCAGAAAAGCATCACGGTGTGTTTAAGATAATTTCTGGAAATCTGTAGTACAAGCAGAGCTCTCTATTAAAGCTATTCTTGAGGCATCAGTGTTGATGCAGGGGTGCCTCTGATTCACCAGGTCAGTCAAGGGCAGATCCTAATCGATTTAGTGGTGCTTTTGCAAACAGAGGTAACATCAGAGCCATGTGTCTGGGTCATTTGTTTTTAAAGGGTGTGTTAAGAAAACCAGTGAGACTTGCTGAGCTGCTCCCTTCAGCCAGGTGTTTTGAGAGAGGTGGAGGACAAACCATGAAAACACTGTGAAAGAGAGGGGGAAATGCCAAATGGGAAGAAATTAAAAAGCAAACCAGGAAAGGACTAAGTAAAATGACAATAGGGAAAAAAATATTTCAAAGGGCTAGGTTGAGTTTAATGATCCAAGTTTTATCTTAGAAGGGAATACACCTTACCCACCTGGACAAAAAAATTATTTCACAGACTTTTTCTTTTATCTGGCTAAACTCTGCCTTTTGACAGCCCAGTGAGTGGGAATGTTGTGGCCTCTCTGTCCTCTGGGAATGTTTGATATCCAAGTCCAGGCTTTTCCTGGTCACTACAGTGATGTGCTGCTGCATCATCTTGAACAGATGCTTGAACAGAACTGGCATGTGTCTTCCTGGTGAAGAAAGTACATTGTGGGATGGCACATGCTGGACATCTGTGTCCTTGTAACAAGTCCAGGTTGTCTGGTAGTTTTCTGGTGTGTTGGTAACTGGTGGTGCAGCTTTGCAGAAACCTCTGTTGCCTTGTGCAATGCTCACTGTGTTACTTTGCTGAGAGTTAGAGGGTGCTGGCTGCTTGCATGTAAGGGTAGGATTCAGCATTTGGTGCTTCAGGAGGTGGCAGAGATTCATTTGCCATTGGATTCTGGGAATAAGGTGGATGGAACAAGTGATGTACTCCATGAAGGTGGTCCCTGACTATCCTTATGTAAAGGGAAAAGTTTGCAAATGGTGCTTCCAAGGTAGACAGGAGTCCTATGAAGTTTCAGGTTGGTTCTGGGTGTGGGAGAGCCCCGGATCATCCAGCTGAGCAGGAGTGTGCTGTGAGCTGCAGGAGCACTAGGGCTGTCAGTTCCTGCCTCTTGTTGTTAGGAAACCTCATGCTGAGTCCTGTTCCACTCTTAGGTCAAAATATATTTCATTGCCTTAATGTGGAAATGTTTTTTGTGTAATTAGGAGCTTAGAGTCTGTGGTGTGGAAGAAGGAGCGGGGAACTTCTGGTGTGGCAGGAAGGTTATCTGGAAATACCCACCCATAGAATGGGGACTATAATCAGCCCTCCTGGAGAAAGTTTATTCATTAATATTTGTGAAATGCTTTGAAGTCTATGGTTTGGAGTGTTTTTAACAGAGCCAAATGTTAGCTGTATTACAGTAGCTAAGCCAGACCATAATGACCATGTTCCCTCTCCTCTCCCTTTGTCCCCAGCCATTTCTGACAGGGTTTGGTGAAGAAGTGAAACATCAGCAGAGTGACCAAACAGAAGTTAAGTGCTCAGCAGGAATATAAATAGTGCTTTTTGTTCTTGGGATTATGTCCTGGATCTATGGAGTCTTGTGGTTGGAAATGGAATTTGTAGAAGGGATGAGGAATTTATTTCTAAGCTTGTACCATGTTATCCCAGTTGGTAACTGGTTTAGGGTCCCTCTGAGTTAGGATGCACTGGTGGCCTTTGGGTGATTACAGCTGTCCTGTCCTGTCTCCATGGGAAATCACCTGGGTGAGACTGGCATGCTGGGATGGGAGGAAGATGTGGTGAGCAGGGCAAAACAAGGAGGCCCCAGAGCAGGATGCAGAAAGAGCTGGTTTGATGGGCTGCTCAGCTCTGGCTGCCCCTAAGCGCCCCTTGCTCCATGCCTGTCCATTTCTGAACAGCACTGTGTCTGCCCTGTCAATAACAGAATAGCATTTGCCTTGCATTTTGCTTGATTTCTGGTCTCAGGAGGTGAAGCTTGGTTATGGCATTGGTGGCAGCAAGGATCATTCTTTTTCATGAGAAGGAACTGGGGGGGGGATTCAGCCCATGCTGTGTCCCCAGAGTACCTTGTGGATGAGATTGCAGCACAGAGGCAGCAGGTAAATGGATGTGCCAGGAGTCATGGGGTAAGGATACATCCCAAAGAGTGAGTTACTCTTACAAAATTGTTCTCTGGGCTTGCAGGCATTTGCTCGGGGTGGCAACTAGGAATATCTCATTAGCATGACCTGGTGTGTCATGTGTTCAGACACAACCCATAGCTCTCCTGGCCAGCTCTGGCACTCTGGCTTGTGATGCATCCATTCCCTAGCCTCACCCAGGGCTAGGCTGGGATGGCTTCCTGCCTCAGGAGCTGCATTGCTAATCTTTGCTTGAAGATTTGAGGTGCCCAGACATGCCTTGGTATGGGGGAGGCTGCTCTGCATAGTTGTGATGGTTCTCAGCTGGGTGAGAAAGGAGAAGTCTCCAGCCCAGAGGCCGAGCACACTCTGTTGTGTGCTAGCAGGGATGCTGGGGAGGGGGCTTGGCTAAACAGAGGTGCCAGAACCTCACTCAGAGCCCTGATGTTTCTAGAGATCCGTCGTCCTTCGAAAGCACCCTCTGACCGTGGAGCTCAGAGCCAAAGGCTGACCCAGCCCTTGCCTGTAATCTCATCTTCCCTCCAAGAGCCCGGTCCCTGGAAAGATGCAGCTCTCCAAGAAGACATTCCAGGGGGGTTTAATCACTGCACTCTCTCCAGCCCTGCTGCACTTGTGGTCTAAGCACCTGCTGTTTCATTTAATTAGCAGCAAATGGGAGGCGTGAGTTGGGGGAAGAGAGAGCAGCACCCTGGTGAAGTATTTGCTGCCATGTAATGTATTTTATTTTGGGTCCGGAATGGAGGCCATGAGGAACATTTTCCAGAGGGCTCCACAAACCACCTCTGTTCACAGGGTGATTATTTGAGGAGGGAGGGGAGTGTGGATTTAAATTGGTGCTGCTAATTTCTGCAAACAGCCACATTATTTTTAATTCATACTCCAGACTCCCTCCACCCATAGCTTGATGTTGGGAGCTGTGAATTTTCCACGTCATTACAAAGTCCCTCTATAAAAGAGAGCCCTTTAAATATATTTCAAAAAATTGATTTCAAATACACCAGGCTCTCAGATAAGTCAATATTCAGAATGGAAAACTAACTCTTTCCTTACCTCATAGTGGCCTGCTCATTTATTTGTATTTCAGTAGGACGTAGCAGCTCTGAGCAGAGCTACATATGTCTGGTGATAGGGGCTAGAAAATGCACAAGAAGCTGCAAGATAAGCTGAAAGCCTTTGTTCACTGTGATCAGCTGAGTTTGGGGGCTCTCTGTTGAAATCGGGGTGTTATGCTGCCAGCAGTATTTTACCAGTGTAAGGAAGGGAGATGGGGACAACTGGGAAGGCAGACATCTCCCATGGGTTTGAGAGGGTAAGTTAACATGTGGCTGTCAGGTATCCAGATGCAATGGTGGCTGTGGTCATGTCAAGAACTCTGACTGATCATTTTGTTCTCATGTGGAGTTTTAAATTCAGTCCTGGGTATTGGGTTCTGCTCCAAGGACAGGAAAAGTTCACAGAAAATTCTCATCTTCTGAGATTGTCATAATCTTGAAATAGAGAAACTCTTGCTATATGTCCATACTATGGGGCTTCATTATTAGAAGAGAATATTCCAGTTGGAAGGGATATAAAATTACCATGTAGCCCAGCTGCCTGGGCAATTCTGGGCTGACCAAAAATTAGAGCAAGTTAAGGGCATTGTCTAAATGCCTCTTAGCTTCTGGGAGGCTTAGGACATCAACCACTCCTCTAGGTAGCCAGTTCCAGTGTTTGATCACCCTCTCAGTAAAGAATAAGCCAGTTTGTAGGTGCTCTTTAACTACATAAACATTGTATGCTCACTGCTCTCAGTGGGGAACTTTACATGAGTGCCAAAGCACGGAAAAGTGGCCTCTGCATCCTAGAAATCATTGATTTTGCAGAAATTGGCTCTTTCTCTTGCTTTTTGGAGCAGTTACATTGATTTTTTTTTTTTATCTGCTTGTAGGCACACAGGGCACCTGCACACGTCCCAGAACTGTCAGACTCCTGCAAGTCAGCATTATACTCAGAATCAACCCCATGATTCCCCAGCAGCATCTCTTCCTCATCTCAGTTTTTCCTTCTTTCTCTGTGTTCCTATCTGATGATAGAAATAGTTTCTTTCTGCATGGATCAAATATGGAAGCAATACCTCGAGGGACTCATTCAGAGTCAGGATATGAAGTCTGGAGTTCTTTTTCTACCTCTGACATTTGAGAGATGCTTTTAAGTAGATGAGATTCTGTTACAGTGTCAGCCCATCTGTTAGCAGAATTGGCGTTTGAATCCTGTTCCTTTGCTCAGTTTTAACAGAAAGGCAAGTGAAGCTGTCTGGCAGTTTACCTTGTTGCATGTCTCAGTATGGTTAGGAAGGGAAATCTGTTTTTGCTTTCAAGTCTCTATTGTACTTGCAGTGCTTAATGCTGTCCAGTCCCACATTCAGGCAAGGGGATCACCTGCCTAAGCTGCTCTTGCAGTTTCTCTTGTAATGGAGAGCAGCCCCTTTGCCTCCCCTTTCGAAACATGAGCATCTTCCTCTGGCTTCAAATCCTTCTCCAGGCTGATACTGATCTGCAGGGTTCAAAGCAGGGGTGGGATTTCAAAGCCTCCTTGCCCGTTTTGAATCTGCAGTGTGAGGCTCAGGCCGTGCTGAAAGCCTGAATTTTGAGGCACATTTAATCACATCTCTGCACCTGTTAGGGTGGAAAATTTTCTTCTGGGTTTTGTTTCTGTTGTTCCTCAGCCACTCTCAGGTTTTCCTTCGTTCTTGGCCAGCACAATGTTCTCTGGCATCTGACCTCAGGCAGAGACATGCACCAATCCCAGATGAAGGGCTAGAAGCCATTGTCTGCACCTGGCTCAGCAAAACAGTTATTTGTGCGTGTCTGGTAGTGTAATTTATTTGGTCAGTTACTTGAGCCAAAGGAAGCCCTAATTAAGCAAGGTAACTTTGCATCTGGGTTGCTGGCAAAGAGCATTCTCTGTGCTGGCCATGGCAGTGTAGTTGATGCCCTCCCACACCTTTTCTGCCCATGTTTGATGACAAAGGGAGGTTGGCAGTGGCTGTGCTTTGATGAAGCTGGTGTCTTGCTTTCTGATGGAAAATGGGCCATTCTGTGCTCTGATATTTTTCTTACTCTCACCAGGGTGCATATGTGGAACTCAACTTTTGAAGTTGTTTGTGCCTGGTAGAAAGCAGTTGATGTGTCATTCCTCTTCCCACCTCCTCCTCACTTCACTTCTTTCTTGGTAGCTTTTTCTTTTATTTGTTTAATTGAATACCTAGTGCTGGGCTCTGCAGAAGGCAGTTCTCTAGACCTGATTCCTTACAGCCATAATGCTGAGGTGCTAAAGATGGATAACCCTATGGAGCACACAAGGATCATGTGGACTTTCAAAACCAGCAGCCAGGTCTCACAGGGCAGTGCCATCAGACAGCTTGACTGCTGCTCATAGGGGAATTACAGGCCTGGATATGGCTTGAATCTCTTTGATCCAAGTTAGTGTCTTCCTGGATACTTTCTGTGACAAAATATCTTAAATGCAATTTCAGGAGGAGTCTGTGAAATGTTAATTTTCTACCTGAGCCAGGGGCTAGAGCAGAAGAGAACTGTGTGGTACCTGCAGCTTGTTAGCTAGGCTTGGACTTTTCAACACACTTCTGAGGATGTTTCCACAGTCTGGACATCTTTCTGATGTTCCTTTATTGTCGCTTTGTGTGATGGAGAGGAGGGAGAGAATAGACAAGTGCAAATCCACAGGGAGGATGAGAAATAGTCCAGGATGCCTGCACAGTGCCCAGCAGGGCACGAATGACTGCTGTGCTTGTTTGCCCTGCCTGTCTGCCCCATCCAGCTTCTCAAGCTGATCACAAGATGTGGAAAGGCATAGAAATCTGCATCATCACTGCTGGATGTCCTGGATGGTCATCAGCCTGCCCATCAAAGTAGTTTGTAGGTCACCTTCTTCCCCTCAGGAATATTTGGGAAGGAGCTGCTGGATGTGATGAGTTGTTGTGGCTGCAATTTCCTGTGCCTTGCTTTCCCCCCAGCACCCTTTCCTTGAATCACCCAAGCACATCTCACATAAGTGCACATGCAGTGTGTACCCCTCAGCTGGCCACCATGGTGTGCATGTGTGACCAGGCAGGCTGGAGAACACTTGTGTTTTGTTTTATGACAGAGTACATGCCTAGTTAGGTACAAACTGTTCCTGGTGCTGCACTGCTCCTCATGTTCCTGGAAGAGCATCTGCCAGAGGAGAGCAGGCATAAATGCTCACTGACAAGCTGGGCACGTACCCAGCTGCCTCTGAACCCTTGGGTGCTGGTGCTCAGCCCACATGGCCCTGTGGCCATCCTGACAGGGATGGGCACAGCAGCTCTGGCTTTCAAGGCAGCACTGTGCTGCCTGTGGTGGGTAACCATGTGCTGGGTGCCTCTTGCACCTCGTATTGCTGACTATGCTCTCACCACCAGGTCTTGCAAATGCCACCAGGCAGAGATATAGGCAGTAAACCTCCTGTGGAAGGACAGAGCTGGAAGGAGTCTCTCTCCTCCTGGATGCAAGCATCTGCCTCCATGCGCTCTTTCTCCCTCACAACTTGTAGCTGTTGTCTCATCAGCAAGTTTGGAAAAGTCACAGCCCTGACAGTATTTCTTGACAATGTGCCTGTGCCACTTAAAAGCTACTGAGATAAAAAAAGACCAAAATAACCCCTACTGTTGTCAAAGACCTCCATCGATGCTTTTCAAACTCCGCCAAGGATTACATGTGATTAGTTGGTACGATACACAGAACAGCATCTGGTCCACAAGGAATGAGTCCAGAGATGGATGATTTTTATCTGAGCGGAAATCCCAGGGCAGGACTGGAGCATGCAGAGCGTAACACGGAGCCCTGTAAACACTTGGAGTGCCCACCCGGCTCTGAGCAGCAGCCATGGCCACCAGCCAGGCCCCTCTCTTTTCCCAGGGTTTGCTTTTGTTCTCAATTCAATTAATGAAACTCCTCAGGCAAACTTGTAGTTACAAAAATAAGATTGCAGTCATAGCCTCCCTTCGTAGGGTGCTGAGTCCTTTGGGACAGCTCTGGTCCCAAGTCCCCTGGGATTCTCCTTCTGGGCATGGACTTTATGAACTCTGATGTTACCCAAATTCCCCTTCTGCTTTTAAAGAGAGAAAGTTGTCCATGCTGCACGTTGGGGCAGGGATCAGAAGGAGCTGGTGTGGGTCTGACTGCGCAGCTCAGATGCTTGTGTGGTTGTACTAGTGATGGGAGGGCTGATTAAAACAGATGTTTGATTCCATGAACTTTGTACCCCTGTCCAGAAATAAACCTACAGAGAGAAACCAATCTCTGAGCCACCATTGTAGTAGGCACCAGTAAAGACCGATTGTTGCAAACCTAGGTTTGCTCTCACATTGTATTCTAGTGTGTAAATCCTTTCCTCCCTGCATTGCAAGCCCAACTGGACAGCCAGTGCTTTTGGAATCTGCCCTTCCCATGCACCGGCCACTTCTGCTGTCCCTGTGTGCCACCTGAGCATCCTGGAGAGATGCCAGCACAGCACCCAAGGCTGGGCAGTGCCTGAGCTGAAGGGCCCGTGCTGGGGTGGGGTGTTAAGCTGGCAGCTGCCTCTGAGCTCTTGGAAACCTGTCCTGCTGGCTGCTTGTTACCTCCCTGGAGGCTGCAGCAAGGTCTCTGTTACATCTGTGCCGCTCCCTCTGCCTGCTCCGGTGGTGGGGTTTGTTGTCTGAACTCCTTTCTAAATCCCCTCAAAGATGAGATGCACATGTGTTTGGAACCAGATACGCAGGCAAAACATCTTGGGGCTTGGAGGTGGGGAGGGAGGAAGAAAAGAAGACAAAGGAGTCTCCTCCCAGCGTGGAGTTAAAACCTGTGGTTGTGTTGTGCTTGGCACGGATTCCCCATTGTACTGTGCTGGGCGGTCGCTCTCCTCTGCAGATGCTCTCTCCAGAGCTATGAGAAGTGTCCTACAGAGATGAGTAGATACCATTTCAGATGGAGTTTGTGAAGTGAAATGTGCCATTGTGTTCGGAGCTATTGTTTCTGTTTTCAATATTGAAGTTACTCATGGTTTCCAGGGGACAATATATCAAGCAAATCTAACAGGCTGTAGAGAAGATGTAGATTATGAAAACAGAGGGATTAAGTTTCATACATTTGGAGCTAAAGTCTCATTTCTCTCTTAGCACTGGGAGCAGGGAAGCACTCTTGTGGACTCATAAAAGTCTACCCATTTAAATGAGGGTGTGTTTTTAGCAGGGTTTAGTTAAAACTATGGTCAGCACTGTGTGAGCAACTCAGAAGACTCTCTAGCGATGGATTCTGTGGGTGCAAGTTCAATGTATAAATTTGGTTTCAGAGAGTTTCTGTGCCAGGCTTTGCACCAGTTCAAACAGAATCAGTTTGCAAAGATGGGATCTGGCTGTCTGGGTAGTCGCCACATAAAACACCCATGAAAATCCACTGTTCTCTCTTTTTGAGAGAGGAGTAAGGAAGGATAGAAGAGAGCTTTGCATGACCAGTGTGATTCTCCTGCTCCTTACACCCCTTTTGGGGACTGCCTGAACCCAGGAGTCATGCTGACAAACAAGGGGACTCATTAATGAGGGGCCAGCCCCCGTTCCCACAAGGTGCCATCCTACATCTCATGTTACAGACCAGAGCAGGAGTTTGGTTCCCTGGATGATCTGATAGCACTGAACAAAACTGTGGTAAAACCAAAACAGCCTGTAAATCATGACAATATTTGGAGTGTGTCCTAACAGTAAGGATGCAATTGGTACCAGCAGTCTGCTAATGACCCTTGTGCTGTTTTTGGGATACTCCTCAAGCACCCTGCTTGCAGCTGCAATGCAGTGTTTGATGCTGCTGCCCGAGGGTTTTTTAAAGACCCAAAGGTTTTTCAAACACCTGCAGCCTCCTACCAATCTGTCCAGTCTTTGTGCTGGGCTAAGCGGAGTTGAGCTGCTCCTACTTGCGCAAATTTAGGGCAGGCACTCTCAGTTTTTGCATTTTGAGGTCTTTAGAGTGGCTTGGTAAAGTTAGTGAACTGACAAACCCTAAAGTTGTAGTGGGGCTACCATGTATTTCAGTCATTGGCTTGAAAGGGTTGAAATTTAAAAAAAGAGAATAAATATTCTTTAAAATGCCGAAGTGATGTAGGAAGCAGTGATTAATGGAAATGACCTTGGTGCTTTGCTCCCTTTCAGTGAAGCTGTTAGACTTGCCACTGTGTTTAAAACTGGACCCTCTGCTCTGAGAGTGCTGTCAGATGCAGTTCTGCTGTCTGAAGGCCAGAGCTGAGTGTCAAGGGCACTATTGCTGCAGTGCCTCTCACTGGGACACACTGGTCTCCTGCTGCTTATGTGCAATCTGAAAGAACCCTTTAAGCCTGTGGGTTTTGTAAGGATAAAACATTGCAGAATGTAAGGAAAGATGCTCTTCTTTTGAAGTTAGCTCTTCTTCCAGACAGGATTTTTACTGTGACCTGCAGTGATCTTTTAGAAGATGCCTAGGGTGTGCAGCCTGAGCACGTGGGCTCCAGAAAAAAAATCCAACAAATTTCATGCATCCCATCACAAAATTGTGAGCCTTCCCCAGAAGCTAATTGACCTGATGGGGCAGGGCATCAGCATGGCTCTCCCAGCTCTGCATGACCCTGTGGTGCCACATAACTGCAGCATTCATCTCTCTAAAACAGGCATTGTGGTATGGCCTTACTTCCCAGGGATGCTGTTGGGACAAATCCTCTGTAGATACCAGAGTAACAGGGGACGTGTAATCACCATGGATAGATGGAAAAGTATGAAGTAGCCTTTGTCCAAGCATCTTCCAGTGTGGTTAAGTTGGATGAGGCCAGTTTAATTTAGCACAGGGGAAAGAAAATGCTTCTGGCAGGAGACTTCAATAGTTGCTCTGTGAAAGGACAGTGTGGGCTTTCTGAGAAGCTCTTCAGAGATGCACCAAGTGCCTCTGCCATCCCCAACCAGCACCTCAGAATGTTTTGCCAGGCTGTGTTAGCCACAAACCAGGCTAGTTCTGTGGAGCCTTTAGAGAAAGCTGCATTTCTTTATGAAAAGTACCAAATGTCTCAGCTGGGAAACAGCATTCCCTCTTTTGATGGATCATGTTGGGGAAAGAACCCCAGTCTCTGCTCCCTGCCTTCTCCTCCCCTGGCTGTTTTATTTGGATACTGAGAGGTTTGTAAGATTTCCAAGATTTCTTGTGGAAATTTTCAGACCTGAGAAAGGCATTTTCCCTTTGAGGATTACACCATGCTGTAAATGTCTGTTCTCTTTATTTTATATGCATTTTCCTGCTTTTGTTTGACTTTCTCACGGATTGCACGATATTTAATTCAGAACATATCCTATAATGCTGTAATTGTCAGGCATGTCAGCTGGTTATCCGGATGAATTTTTGCTGTATCTTTTTTTTTTTTTTCTTCTTTAAAAATAAAAGGAAAGCAGTTGCTGCTGCTTCTCAGGGATTGAATTATTGCACTTCTCTTGCATGCTGTGGCATCATGTAACACCACAAGGGAGCCAGTGTCACTGGCTGCCTGATAAAGTTATTCCTGCTGCATTGTGGAACCCATTGCTGCTTTAGGAAGAGATGGAGTTCCACCTCCTTCTGCTGTGTAAGATGTCAGTTCTGTGTGTGAGTGGCTAACAGATGAACTCCCCTAGGCTCAGTCTGTTCCATGTCCTCACCCAAAGATCTTTTGCAAACTTTTCCTAGTTGGTCTTATGCTCAGGAGCAGCTCTGCTCTGGCCAATTTTGAAGGGGTGGGAGTTAAGCAGGCCTCCTGCTGTCTTGTGTCTGTGATGGTGAACTGGTTTGTTGTTCCTGTGAGACAGTGAAGCAGAGGAGAAATAAAAAGAAGCTCAGAGAAATCTAGAGAAAGTTGTTTGCTGTGGAAGGATCTGCCCCAGCAGCAGAGGTTTCGTTCCCTGTGGTGTATCTCCTTCTGTCATTGATCTCAGCTGGTATGGTCCTGAGCTGGAGTAAATGAGGTCCTCCCACTTACATCATGGGTGCTCCACTGATTCACTTTAGCAGAACACCTTTTCTAGAACCAAACAACTGAAGAAATTATCTTCTCTAGGCCAGTATGTAGAGGGTGAATCTGTGGAGATAGTCTCTTGTGTTCTCCACTCTCTTGCTTGTTTTCACCTGCTGACATTTAAATGTTGGTATGTTACCTAGCAGCACGAGATCTGTTCTCTGGCAATGGGAGCCAACCATCTTCCCTAAGTGAAAGACTCCTTTGGATTCCCTGGTTAACCAGGATTTGGACTATGCTATGGATGGACAAGCCTGCAAATGAGAGGATAATTGTATCTGAAAACCACAAATAATATTTCTTCCATTTGCTTCTGTCCTGCTGGGTTTAGAGGAGTGTAGTTCCTCTGAATTCAGTCTCTGTCTCCTGCTCTGCAGCTTAAGGCTCAGAACCTTTGATGGCTCTTGATTACATCTCACGCCACCTACCTGAGATCTGTCTCACATTTTGCAGGTGCAAAACCAGAGACAGGACCAGAGAGGTTTACCCACCAGAAAACTCTGGCAGATGACAGAATTCAAACCCATCCTGGCCATTCCCTTTCTTGCAGATCACATGGTTTATAATTCAAAATATAGCTGATGATGCTGAAACCATCAATCCCCTCAGCAAGCAGCACAGCTGGTTTCCAGCTTCAAAATGAAAGGAAATTACTGCAGCTCTTCAGGGGTTTAATTAATAGCTCCTATTCTGGAATCTTACCTTTCCTCCTCATCTAAACTTATGTTTTCTGCATCAGAGACTTTCAGTCTTTTCTGATTTGCAGATGCCCTTAACCCCTCTTGCTGAGGTGTGAGTTCCATCATCACTAGTTTCAGATCCCTGGCAGAATCTTTGGTTTTCTTCCAGTTTCTTTGGCAGACTCTCTCAGAAGTGTGCACACAACCCCATACATGCACAGATGCCTTCTCTTCTCTTCCTTGTCTCCCAGCTGGCTGTAGCCCTTCTTTCCTCCTTGGGACTCTGAGATCAGATCAGCCTCAGGTGAGAAGGGATGTGCCTGATGCCTGACTGTCCTCTAATACTTTACCTTTCAAGTCCATCAGTGTCTAAATTTAAAGTTATGGTCAGCTTGCCTCATTTTTAATGAAAAATGCATTTTCTGATGAGCACTTGGAAAAAGGGAAGCTGATGTGCCTCTTGGCATTCAGTGTAGGAAGAAATATAGTCTTGGGACCAGTTGAGTGGCCAAGAGTAAGGTGGCAAGCTGGGACTTCTAGGGGCACCTTGCAAAAACTCTGCTGCTCTTGGTCGTGGTTTGATTTCCAACTGCTCTTTCTCTGGCACACAAGTAAATTATGCCCTGGAAAGGGAGAAAGGCCTCATGTCTCCCTGTAGAAGTCAGAGTCCTTTGTAATTTTGCAGCAGTGAATGTCGTTTTGCTTGCCAAAGTAAGGGGCTTGCATGAAAGTCACCCTCAGGATCTTTGTCTTATAAATAAATCTCCCCATGACTGCAGTGCTGACCTTCTGCAGAGCTTTGATTTTTATCCAGGCAAACCTGCATCCACTTGAAAAGGAACCAGAAAGATTTCCACACTAAGAGTTTATGTGGGTGTCCTTATGTGCTCATTTTAAGAGGAGAACTTAATTCTTCTAACCAGAGGAATTAAAACTGCTGCAAGGAAGGAAGAGGAGAAACCAACAGCCCATGAGGAACCCATCTACAGTCTGTGGTATAAGGCATAGGTGGAGGTCAGGTAGCTGGCTCAATGGATTCATTTTAGGGAGTTGGATTTGGACATAAACTTCTGAAACCTCAAAACCAAACCAGGAACAAAGTTCCCACTGGCAAATGCCATAGAGTCAAGCCATTGAACAGTTTAAATGTTCATGTCCCCTGCACTGGTTGGCTTGTAGCAGAGTACAAGTCTCTCCTTCCAAAGAGAAGTTGCCTCTTAGTCTTGGGTGCTGTAATTCCTTATGTGTGCAGCAGAAAGAAATGTTGTTTCATGAAATTTAACCAAGATAGAAAAAATATATTAAGTAAATTATCAGGAAGCTGCTTGGCTTCTCATCCTCAGAGATGCCACCCTTAGCATCTCAAAGGGTGCTTGTTTTTCTTCATTAAGATTTTAAACCAGGTATTACCAGGCAGACAGGGGTGGAATCTTATTTTCACAGCTGAGCCGATGTGAAATGACCAAAGATGCTGTTATGGGGCAAACCCAAATGGTTCTTGTGTGCAGGAGAGTCTCTTTCTTCATTATATGTTTGCATTTTAACTAAAGATGGCCTGAAGCAGAAGACATGAGAAGGAAGATGGCTGGGGAGGTAGTTGAGTTAATACTTTGAAATCTTCCTATTTTATTCTTGCAAGTCAAGTGATTTCATGCTTATGGACAAATAGAAAGGAGTGGAGCAGGCCAGTGCTCTTGAGTTTGCTCTTTTTAATAAGCAGCAACTGACATGAGTAATTCCCTTGATTTTTAATGAGATTAATTGATGATCATTTGGTGACTGCTGTAAGAAAGTCATTATCTGGACCACAAGGTTTTATAGCAGGTCTTCTAAAGGAGTTTTAGTCAGAAGCAAGAAGGAAGGTGCTTGGAACAGAAGGCAGGACTGTGCAGGACTTCAGAAGGAAAGATGTCAGCAAACCCAGAGCAGTCTGGAGAGGCAAAGACTGGAGGGGCAGTTTTGGTGGTAAGTTATTCATGCATCTGTTGTGCCACAAGTGAGAATGGGCTGTGTTTGTTCAGCCTGACTCCAGACCTGCTGCCTGAATGGATGGAAAGCTCACTTCCTGGTTTCCATATACCTCCCTGTTTTGCAAAGGGATCCTCCACCCTGTGGTACACGGACATGGTAACGTGTTTCTTTCTGCTCACTACACCAGTCATGCAATTGGAGGCTCCTCCTCGTTGTAAGTAGATGAACTGAGCTACTCCAGTTTTGCCAAAATGCACTGCCCAGCTGTGTTTTGCTGTCTGTTCAAAGCCAGCTACATCCCTAATTCAATTCTTTGGGACTCTGCATCTTCCTTTCTTTGCCTTCATCCTGGGATGATTTTACTCCAGGCGACAGAATTGCTTTCTGATTTAGCAAACTTTGTCCCTAAGTTAACTGTCACACATCAAAGATGTGAGCAACAACTTGTGGAGACTGCCCATGTCTGAGCAGAATAACCTGGGGCATTAAGTGAAGGGTTTTTTCCATCAATCATATGTGTATTTGCAGTTATAACAAGAATAACTTCCTTTAATGGAAAAACATTTGTCACAGACAAAAGAGTTTTTGACTTTCAGATGCTCTGCAGACAATTAAGAGAACTGAAAATCTGTTTATTGGTCTTTGTCTTTTAATCATGTGAGGGAAGGGCTGTGCCTACCAATAGGAGTTTTGGTAGTTCAGCCCTTAACTTTTTTCATTCCCAGCTACTCCCTTTGTCTCCTCTTACCATAACTGGGCCGAGGGGGGATGTTAGGCATTGGCTCAGGACACTCCATCATCTTTGGAAGATTTGGGATGTTTAATTCAAGTCCACTGATGCTTTTTTTCTCATGTATACATCTCCTTCTCATCTTCCACTTTGCATCCCTCTCTGTGGGTGGGAGGATACAGAATCCTGCTTTTTTAGGACTTTAGCTCTAAGTTGCACTGGCTTTGAATGGCAGAACTGGGTGCAGGAAAGTGCTGAGGAAGGCTCTCTGCTTCTGCTGCGCTTTATTTGACTTTAACATCCTGAAGGTTCCGTGGCTTCTGGAGTGCCCCTGCCTCCCCCAGCTCCCCTAGACTTTCCCAGTGGAGGCAAGAGCTGGGGTGGAAAGTGTAGTCTATGAAAGTTTAGCCAAACTCTTCCAGCTTCAGTTTATTGTATCTATTTTGCTGATATCCACCCTTTAGATAAATAGCACTAAGTTATACACGTTGTGTCTCTCTTGATGTGGTTAAAAAGGCTTGTATTAGCCAAGCTAATCTAACTCCAAGAATAACCCTGGGAATTTGACTGTATCAGTTCCAGCTTCAATCAGTCACCACGCAGTCAAGTGAGAATTGCCTTCCTGGCTAAAAGTGTAGCAGCAGTGAAACTCGAAGTCAGTAGGTGGGGATTCCCTCCCCCTCTTTTTTTTCCCCCCTCTTCTTTGAAAGAAGCTCCTGCCCATGCCTGACCTCAGACACCCAGAGCTCTACCTACAAGAAAACAAAATTTCCCATTTTTAATAAAAAATCTGTCTCTGTAGGCAGAAAAGCGAGTTAGCTAACAATCCGCAAAGCCATGCTCTATTTATTTACCAGGCTGACTCCCTGATGGGGAAACATGTGGGATCTTTTAAGTCCTTCTTCTGCACAGATGTTGCTTCTACTGCCGAGTTTCCTCTTGATCTTTGGTTTGCTGTGCCACATGGTGAAAACGCTGGAGATGTTGTGTGCGGTGGAAGACGAGAAGGATTCTGCGTGCTTAAAACAAAACCAATAAAAAGGAAAAAAAAATTCTGACTGTTTTTCCCCAAGTTAGCAAAAAAATATTTTTAAAAGGAAATCTGTCGAGCTAGCAAAAACCCTTTTAACTTGCACAGCCTCCCTGTTGGGCACGTAGCACTGATGAGATTAAATGCTGATTGACGAGTATCCCCTCCCTTCCCCCAGTTCTTGCTGCCACTTTGCCTATTTGTGTTGAGCTGTAGATCCTGTTGAGGTGAGGAGATAAGGGTTCTGCAAGGGCAAGTAACACTACTGCTTTGCTTTTCCTTCCTTGCCTTCCTCAGAGATCACAGGACATGTGGACTGTGAGTTGAAAGATGTCTCTCCTGGTCTGTTGGAAAGGAGCCCCGGGGCTGGCAGGAGCTTTGGAGTTCCCCCTGCTCGAGGGAGCCAGGGCTTCTGAGTAGGGAGGGGACACTGGGCAGCACAGAGACATCATGCATAGGGAACACAGGGAGAAATGAAACAGAATGTGAAGATTTGGGTCTCTGTCTTGGTAGCACCATTGCTAAATGAGAGCAAAAGATTGCAGAGGGTGAATGGGAGAGATGAGAGGCTCTGGCATTTTTCAGGGATGGAGTTGGTCTTCTTTGGGCAAGTCCATGAAGGTGTCACTACAGCAGGTGAATCTGTCTGCCTGAGGCCTTTCAGCTGCTCTTCAGCCTCAGTGGCGCTGGTCCATGAGGTCTCATCATCCAAGGATACATCACAGAGCTCCTTTAGGAATGTCAGAGCAGCATGCAGCTTTCCTAGGTTAGGAAACCATGTGCTAAAGGCTACTGGGCTGGCAGCACACCCACCTTGAGCTGTGCTTTCAGGACATTCGTGGGACTGGTGTTCTGTGGGATGCTTTGCTCTCTGAGGCCTCCTTGCCTGTGGTCCTCCATGTAGGGACTGCAGTGGCAGATACTCCCCAAAACCCCATCTCTGTCTCCCTGGGAGAACAGAAACTCTTTCTTACTGGACCAGGGCAGTGGGTCTTTCTGGCACTGCCATAAAAGCAGAGCAGGTGTTTTATTAGATATGCTTTAATCTGGTTGCTTGAACAGCCATTTTTTTAGCCAGGAGAGTGGTCTTTCAGATGGACAGGTAAAACCTGTTGCTACACCAGCACTTAGCCAGGCTGTGTATTAGAGAAAAGGCATGTGTGTAGCAAAAACTGGGAGCCTAATTTTAGAATGACAGCAAGGCCAGGCTCAGCTGTCTGCCTGGGCCCTATCCCAGCTCCTTTCTGCTGCCAGAAACTTGCCCTCCCTTTCTTGGAGTGAACTGTATCATACCTTTTTAAGTACAGGCTCCCCTCCAACAAGACAAAGTAATTCCTGCAGTTGCTTTTGTCTTAAACCACACACAAACCAAGAGGTCCCTTGGTCCCTATGCAAATGGTCCATGTTTCCCCTTAAGATGTTTGTTGTGCTTCCTTTGCAGATGCAGCTTCTGGACAAGTTCCCTATTGAAGGAGGCCAGAAGGATCCCAAGCAAAGAATCATTCCTTTTCTACCAGGTAATGCTGTGGGGAAAGCCCTTAATAAGATGGCTGAGAGCAGCTGGAGACTGCAGTTCCCTGGCTACTCTGGTACTACCATCTCTGGTACTTTTTGTGACCATTCTTATAAATGCCTTTTCCCTGGGAGCTCATACACCCAGCCTTGTGATACCAGACCTGCACCTCCTCCTAAAATAGCTGGCATGGTGTTTAGTGCTCTCAGGGGATCTTTCATCAGCTGTTCAGATTCAGGTTGGCTCATGCCTTGTTACACAAAGGGATTTGATGGTTTCTGAGGGGCTGTCTTTGTGGTGCAGCCAGGCAGGCTGAGCTCCAGCCACCATTTGGGAGACCACTGGGGGCAAGAGTCAGTATTTGTCATTTCTGGATGCTGTAGCTCTGCAGACACTGTTACTGTGCAATGAAGAATGAATAACTGGAGTTGCCCCTGCGAGAGAAAGGAAACTGAAGGAAGGTTAAAAGCAAATAGGGATTTCTGCAATGCTGAGCCCCTGTCCCTCTGACACCTTTTGTAGAGTGTGTGAACATGAAGGATATGCTGTCCTGAGGGTAACAGAACACCCTTCTACATAGCTTCTTCCAGCAGCAGCTGCAGGGATGGCATGGGGGAGATGAGCCAGACCACAGCGTGCTCTTGGCAGTGCAGGCTCTGGCCAGCTCCCTATTGTCTGGCTGCATCATTCTGGCTGTTGGCTCTAAGCTTGGCTTGCTGCACTGCCTGCCAGGATAAGTGAAGTATTTTCAGCCTGTTAAAAGATCTCTTCTGTCTCTCTATATGAAAAGGAGATCCCAGCTCTTCCCTTAAGGTCTGTGAAGAGAAGCTGGGATGGGAGGGCTTCACATCACCTTATGAAACCTCTTTGTGATAAGAATGGATACTGCTGGCCTGCTTTTCTTACTGGAAAGCATTCTGAAGTCCTTGAAAGCACTGTACAGGAGTGCAGATTGCTTCACATGAGGTGCTGTAGGAAAATCCTGTCTGCAGGTAGCATTTGTTCCTCCTGTATTGACTGTCACTGCCCTGTTTTATTTTCTTCTAGAAAAATGTTGGCTGACTGCAGGTGGCTGCTCCTCAGCCTTTGTGCAGATCATAGTGTTTGGATGTCCTGATATATGTGTGCGTGATATTTGCAGAGGGTGAGATAAAGCCCATGTGCCCATTACAACACTTCCTACCGTTCCCACCCTCCAGGACCATGAGGGAGATGGTAGTGCCACATGTCCTTGAGGGGAAGAATTATATCTGGAAAACATTTGGGTTGACTTAGTGTCCCAAAGAGAGAAACTGCCAGAACAGAATAGACCTCAGCTGTATTTAATTTAAAATTTCTGTGATATATGTTCTACTTTTGATATTGAATCTCTGCCTCTTTCTTGTTGAACTGCTGAACAGCCCTTGTTGCTTTACCCAGGAACAAGGTGACTCAGCTAAATGTCAAACAATGTCAAACTCTGTTAAATAAACTGGCTGCCAAAATTAGAATACGCATGGCATTTCTGCAGCTGGAGCCCTGCATTACGGAAACGAATATCTAGCTATAAACTCCCTTAATTAAAAAATGGCAAGGCAGATGTTTGTACTTAAATCCTGCTTCATGAAGATGTTATGGTTCTGCTTGCTTATTGTGGGCCAGATCCAGCCAAGCTGGAGTGGCTCTGCAGACTGTGTTCTGAGTGCCCAGGGTTTGCTGTGCCACTTGCAGGGCAGGACAAATCCCCCCATCAGCTCTGGCCTAGGAAGTTGGCATATTCCATCCTGGAACTCCTGTTTGTTGGTGCTCTCCTGAAGTAATAATTTGTGCTTGACTGTGCTGGAAACCTTTTACCTGTAAAACCAAGGAAAATGTAATGGTGTTCAGAGCCTTGCCCCCCAAGGAGAGACCATATTGGGTTCAGCAGCAGGAAAGTGCAGCTCTTCTTTCCTCCAGCCATCTTCATCTTATTTTCATCAATTTCTTTCTTCAAATATATTTACTTTCACTTCTCCTTTACACAAATAAGGACTTTCAGTGCCATGAAGAGGTGCAAGGAAATTATAAACAGTGCCAGGTAGTCCTGTAGAAAATGTCCTGTGGACAATTTTGTCATTTTGTTTTACTTTTCAAGAGTGATTTCCTTGTCTTCAGGTTTTTTTTGTGATTTTTTTTAATCATACTGAGAGGGCAAAAGTGGTATTTTTGTCTCCTTTCCTCATTTTATCTTTTTCCCATGAGTTTTTCCATTCTTCTCTCTGATTTCCCTTTTTAATGTTGGAAAATCCTGCTTTGGGAGAGGCTGTACAGAAGAAAACTGCGTTAGAAACTCTGGGGATTGGCCAGAGAGCATTTCTGTTGCTGGTGGTAGGAATTTTTTTCTTTGGAGGGAGACTGTGGAAGAGTCAGAATAAAATTTGCTGCAAAAAACCCTCTCTAGAGCAAAGACAGTTTGTTGCTCTAAGAAGACATGGATGGAAAGTGCTGTTTGCATGGACCAGTGTGGCTGTTGGTGTATTTGCAATACACTGATTGTATTTGCAATACACTGATTTCTCCATCACCTCTCCTGCTGCATATCTCAAGAATGATCTTGAGTGTGGATGAGCAGTTTTTCTCCCTCCCTGTCAGGTACCTTTATATCTGCATGAACAGAGAAAAGGGGATATGGATTTGGGCTCCCTTTTCCAGGGATCTTGAGGTAATTAATGAAGGAATTTCAGCTGGAAGGAGAAGACTCGACTGCTGAGCTTCTGGAGACCACAGTGGCAAATGAAATGGCAGAGACAGGGCAATGCAACTCTGGGATTAACAGTTTTGCAGTGGTTGACCCAAGACTCCAGGGCTTGCATTGTTTTTCATTTCTCTTGGCACTAAGTGGGAGAGCCATCTGGAGACAAAGCTGGAGGGATGTCAGTTCTTCTTGCTCCACTGTGTCTTCCAAAGTGCAGCCCTGGGGAAAACACTCTGCATGGCATGAAATCATTGTGCCATGCTGGCTGCAGATCCCTGCTTTGGAGAGAGGCTTGGCCTTGCCATGGCACAGAGGGCTGGCCATTGATGATGGGAACCCCTTGCACTTCCCACACAGATTCCAGCTTGATCCCTGCTGGCTTCAAACCACTTTTGGCCCCCACTGAAGAATCAGGAGGTTTTTGCATAGGATGTGCCAGAAGGGGAAAATCCTCAATGAGTGTCTGCTCTGCAACTTCCATGCTGCCTGGAGAGGGAGACATCCTGTTCGAGGAGACTGCCTTGTGTGCCTGGTTTTCCTAACTCTTGGGAAGCTGAGTCCTGTCCCAGGAGCGCAGGATCATCACTGCAGGCTGCCCTACCAGCTTGGTCAGGCAGCTGGAGGAACAAGGCTCCAGTCCCTGCCTCCAGTGCTTGGAGCCTCTACCAGAGAGGCACCTTCTCTCTTCCTTTTTTTTCCCACTCAAGTTTTCCTCCTCCCTTGACTAAGGAGAGGAGAAAATTGTCCATTTTGGGCGGCATGCTGCCAGTGTAGCTTGGTGGCTGTGTCCCAGGGCACTGGGAGGAATGCCAGCATGGGGGATGAGATGTCGCCCAGCTGCTGTCACCTCACTGTGCCCTGCTGACCTGCTTTATCCCTGAGAAGAGAAACGCTCTGGCACCATCTCAGAGGGGTCTCTGGGATTTTCTCCCTCGTGGCTAGTGGGAGCAGCACACCGTGTGCCTGCTGGGGCATTTCATGGACAGGCAGCACATGCAGGGCAGCAGAGATCCCTCCCTGCTGGTAGTGCGAGTTCGGCCCTGTTTTCTGCTCCTGCCGGGAGCAGAGGGTGGGAGTGGGGTGAGCTGACACCTGCCTGGAGGCTTTGCCCGGCTGCCTCATCTCTGGGCAAGGCTCCCCAGAAGAGCCCCAGTGTCTCGCAGCCGGGTTTGCTGGAGGCTGTTCCGGCAGCACAGGGGAGCCGGAGGAGCGAGGGCAGAGCCGTGTGTGAGTCAGGAGGCTGCGGGAAGGGAGAGGTTGGCTGGCGGAGGGCGCGGGCGGCCGTGCCAGCACCGCCCAGATACCTGGGGGTGCCGCCGGGAGCCTCCCCTTGGCACCTGCGGGAGCATGGGGAACAACCTCTCGCCAATGCCGGCTGGGACCTTCCTCACCTCCGCTCCTGCCACTCCCGGGCTGCAGCGGGGAAGGAGATCTGCCGATGAACTGCATCCCAGGTGCTTGTGTCTGCCGCTTGGTTTCGGTCTGAGGTGTTGGGTTTGGATTTTTCCCCTCCCCTTTCCAGTGTTGTCTTTTGGGTAAGGCGCAGCTGCGGAAAAGGGCTTCGGTAGATTTGCAACAGCGGTATTTTGTCCACGGTAATGAGAATAGGGTTGGTTTGTTTGGCTTTTTTTTCCTCTCACCTGTGTATATTCCAACTTTTCACCTTTTGTTTTGCTCTGGGCTGGAGGAGAAGCCGGGTTTTGTTCAGAGATCGTGTGCTGGAGCAGAGATGATGGGCTCATCCTTACACAGCCAACACCACAGGGATCCTCGGATCCAGCCGTTCATGTCCTACCTGTGTAAATCAGAACCAGCACCAGCGAAATTAGGATTTGACCATGTGTGATTTTGTCCAGGGTGCTGCATTTCAGCAGGGTACAGTGCATGGAAAGTGCTTTCAACATTTATTCTGCCCCACCTTGAGAGGCAGTGGGATGATACTGTAAGGCACACACTGGCCATAGGAGGAGCCTTTGAACTTTTAGAGATATTTTTATTGCAGGCCATTTTCTCCCTTGGAGAGCTGGTTGGTAGCAGAGCATTTAAAAGGAAATGCATTCGCTGTCCTAATTCTTAGCTGTATTTTATGTGCAAATTTCAGATTTGTTTTTAATTTTTGATTATTCTGTCCTTCATCAGTCTGACCAAGGGCAGCAAGTTATTAAGAAGTGATTTAAGCATTTTTTTGAGTCATTTTGAATTCCTCAGAATTTTATCTCTGACCTACTCAGAATGAACAAGGTTGCAGCAGTTCAAAACCAGTCACAAAGTAGCATAAAGATTAAAAAACCCAAGAGAGATCAGATAAAATTCTCTTTATCAATGCACATCTTATGTTTTAGATTAAAATATGAATTAAGTTATTTGAAACAGTGTTCCTTTAATATGCAGGGGTAGTCTTACAGGCTTGATAGGCATACACACACATACACTACAGAGTCTCAGATGTCTGGTTTGCTGAGCCTTACCTGTGGAACATCAATAACTGAGATGTTCTGCTGTACTTTTCTGAATATGAGGCAACAAACTCCCAGAAGAAAGAGGGGCTCTGCCCCCATCCCCTTCCACCACCTTCAGTAAGGCAGCATTGCAGTCCCCTGTCTCCATCTCTGAGGAGAGGTGACCCATGGCACTGTGGCATGAGATGCTGTGGGCTTGGAGAGCTGTGGAAATCTTTTAGGGGGCCATTCCATAATGCAGTGCGGTTTCATTTTAATACACATATTTTACATTTTCCTGCCTGTTTTCTGAAAGGGGAGAGTGCTTCCAGGTTTAAAACCAACTTATGTTTGAGCCTGGATATTGTGTTAGAAAGACAGCTAACAGGTCCTTGGCTTCTTTCCACTCCAGCTTATTTAGGACTTGGGTGATGCTGAGCTTCTGGTGAGCTGCCCTTCGGCAGCTCCTATTGTTTGAGTTCACAGTTTCTATTGTGTCTTTCTATTTTCTGCCTTGCTAGGAGAGCTATTGTGGAAAATCCATCTCCTGTCTCTCACAAGAGGAGAATGGATTTCCTGTCGGCTCTGGGCTTGAAGGGAGAGCAGGGGCTGCCGGGAGGAAGCGGCTGTTCCTCGGCCAGGCGGCCACAGGATTGATGGGTTTGAGGGGAACAGGCCTATTCTTTTCTGTAGGCTCTGTGGAGATATTTTTAGGGTTTAAGTGATTTCTGGTTGAAAGGCAAGTCGTCAAGTGTGAGGTCACAGGATGCCCTAAGGCTGCTGCCTATTGAAAAAGCTGTGGAAAAGGCAGAGCTGCCCACTGAGGAGGGAGCTGTAAGGAGTCCCAGGACTGGAGTGCAGGGGGCTGCTGGCTTTGCATGCTGATTCACAGGCTGGGCCTTCTGAAGGTCTTTGGGCATCAAGAGGGCGTGAATCAAGGGTCTGATTCCACTAAAAAAGGAAGAAAAAGTGGGAAAAATAATACTAATATCTGCCCAAGTACCTGGTCCTCTTCCCTCAGTCTCTTCTGAGTCCTTTCTCAGCATACAGATCCAAAATCCACCAGCTGACAGCTCAAAGGAGGACTGGAATAGAAAAAAGCTGCAGAATCTTTTTCTGGGGCTTGTATAAACCCACTTTTCTCACACGGGTTAAGAACTTGTGTTTTGCTCAACCAAAAACTACCTCTGGGCACAAATCAGCATATGCAAAACATGATGTGCCTCTCATTAGACTACTTGAATCTCCTGATGAGGATTTTGTAATGGTCCAGCCACGGTTTCCAGGGAGAACAAAGAATGAAAAGGGATTTGGGTCTGGGTTTCCTTGAAGCCAGAGCTAATGGGGGTTATTTATTTTTATTTTGTAGCTCTGGATGCTAGACTGAAAGGCCAGGGAAGGTTTTCAGTATAGTCTAGCTGCCTGGACTCCTTGGGGAAATATACAGACGTTTTTCCTCAGAAATTAGTTGGATTTTGATTCTTGTTTTAAAAGGCAATAAATAAACACGATTATAGACTTGAAAAGCAGTTTGACCTGCATTGGGCTCGTCGTTTCCTCAGGCAGCCATTCCATATGAGCGTGCCCTCTACTACTATAATTACTTTTTAAAAATAACTCTGCAAGTCTGTAATCTAAAGTGGGTGGTATGTAGCAAGTCTGAGAGCATTCTGCATTCAACCCACAGACTGGGGAGAGGGTGACTTTATATAAGGGCTTGCTTGTCTTCCTCTCTGGTCTGAAATCTGACTTTTTCCCACAATCCATCAACAAATGGCCCATACAATGAAAGTGCTTTTTAACACAGTAGTCAAGCTTGCCAGGGACTCAGATGGCTTTACAGCCCACAGGCTCTAGATATTCCCTCTGGATATTACTTATCTACCTAATCTTGTCTTTGTTGTGTTCAAATTTAAGTTGCCTAGGCAATATAGGAGAGAAGAGCCCAGCTGAGATTCAGAGTTAAGTAGTAGTCTAGACCTATGTTTGAATCTGTTTTCAGCCCACTTTGCCTTTTAGCTGGGCCAGCTGATTTATTTATATACTCACATGCTTAAAATAGGTTGTGATTATTTTTTTTCCTGTAGATTGGAAACAATGAACCTGGGAATTTGCTGCTGGATTCCTCCTACTTTATTTTCTCTATCTGTTGAGCTTTTTAAGTGGTGATGTTCTCTGGTGTGGCGTGTTTGCAGACCTCCCTGCTCCACAATGCAGCTTTTTCCAGGCTCTCATGAACATTGTCGTTACTCATAAGGGGATCTTTATACTCAGGAGCAGAGTGAGGGGATACTGCAGGCAGGGATTTGCCAAAGGTAATCTATTTTCACTATAATAAAATAACCCATGGCCATGTCTACTCCCCTGTGGGGTTTCTTTTTTAGAGTTTAGTCCAATTTAAAGGGAAAGCTGACGGAGAGAGAAGGAAATAACGTGGGAATAAGAAAGAGGAAACCAGGGGTAGGCAGAAGAGGAAAGGAAAGTCCTAGAAGTGAGAAATTCAATCCTCTTGAGCTTCTTCCATTGAGAGAGGTGCTAATACAGGCCCCAGGCTTGTAGGCAGTATTGAGGTAATTAATGTTTGCCCTCAAATTTCCGTGGGTCTGAAGTTAAGCACTTGCACCATGTCGTTTTCTATCAGGGTTTTGCCACCTCTAAATAAAGAGCAGAAAGTTACATTCCTTCTGCTTGTACATCCTAAGCATTGGCAAGTTCAGGCTTGCAGGGTGCTTCTTGTATTCAGGGCTCTGAACAGCACAGGGCTGACCTGGAATAAACAAAACATTTACAATCTGGTTTGCCTGTGATGGGATTTGACTGGTGCTCAGCCTGGTGGACACACTTTCCTTTTTCCACTGAGTGCATTGTTAGATGTGATTCCCACCAAATTCTTCCAACTCTTCTCACCAAATGCTGGGTAGTTTGGTATCGTTTCAGGCAAGGAGTAAAGCCATCGGGCTGGAGTACAGGAGAAAGGCATTTGGGCCTATTCCCAGTGGGCAGTGTCGTCATGGCTGGTCTATTTAAGTCGTTAGATGTGGAGAGCAGAAGGAAGAATGTTCCTGTATTAATCCCGCCTCCCACAAAACACAGCAAATGCAGATTTGTGTGTTTAGCAGATTTCCTCTTGGGAAAAGAAGTCTCCTATAGATAATAATCCTTTTAGCAACATCTCCAGTGAACGAGGCTTTGTCCAAAGAACAAAGAAGAAGTCGCAAGCTTGAAATGTGCCTGAATTTCCTGAGTGCGCTCGCCACTGTGTGCAGGCAGGAAACTCTGTTAGTCTGCTTTGGATGTTTGCTCTGAAGCGGCATAAACAGAGTGTCAGGTCTCCTGGGATCCTGATCTGACCCGTGGACCAGGGAATAGGGGTTCCTCTAAGCTCCTGTGAGGACTGCCACAGTCACAGGCAGCTCTGTGGCCACATCCCTGATGTCCCATTTCCCCTCGGGCCGTATCCTCCGAAGATTCTGGGTGGATGCAGGGGCCAGTGGCAGAGGTGAGTGGTGCAGCTACAGTAGACCCAGCACATGTGAGTGTTAAGCTGCCAGCCAGCAGGGAACTCATTTCCTGCACAATTATGGAAACAGCTGATCTGTGACATTTTAAGAAGGGGAGAAAATACAGGGCAGGGGAAGGAAGGCCCTGGCTACGTAAATATTTACTCATGCACCATCTTCTTCCAGGGTCTGGGAGAAGAAGGGGTTGCTTGCTGCTGGTTCTGGCACATGGTGACAGGCGCTGGGGGAGCCACCAGTGGGCTGCCTGCAGCTGGAAGGAGGACACTGTCTGCCAAGCAAAAGCTGCTCTGCTGGAGTGTGATACTGCCCTGCTTGACCCACCCGCTCCCTGCAACCTCCCACAGCCAGGGATGGGCTGCTGGACCACTAAGAGCTTGCTTGAATCACCTGCCTGGGCCTCCTTTCCCATTTCTTGGTCTAACAAAGCCAAGGTAGTGAGATACCCCTGATGGTGAGATAACTGGTACCCCTGCTTCTTCCCAGAGAGTAGAGCAGCCATGGGGAAGGGTGTTTGGGAAATGAAGGCAGGGTAATGCTGCTGCAGGCAGTTGAGGTGTCCAGGATCTGGGGACAGCAGCATCTTGTGTGATGCCATCCCACGTCACATGCCCACCACCAGCCAGGTCTGAAGCAGACATGAGCTATGTTGTGAGCAGAGGAGGCACACTGGAGGCACATCACTAGATCAGATTGAAAGGACTCTTGGACACAAGTCAAAAAAAAGACCCTTGGAGACAGGAAAAGGCTTTTCTTCTGGTCATGGCATTGTTCAACCAGCGGTAATACTTGTTTTCAGTTTCTTTCACTAACCCTAGGCAGAAATGTTGTTTCTTCCATTCCTGTCAAAGAGAGGGTGAATTGACTCTCTTTGGTCTGTAAATACTGCTGAGTTGTCCTTGCATTAGCCCCCCTTGGCTGTGGTGGTGGCTGCAGTGGTATCTGACCACTCAGGCATTTCTGAAGTCCCTCCTGTGTGTACCCAGGAGGTGAAGGGAAGGCTGTGGTGTGCTTTGCTTTGTCCAGTTTGTGTTTATAGCCAGGATTGCATAGTCTAAGCCATATTTCTGCAGTGCAGCAGCCTGAGGTGACTGTCAGCATGGGATGATGTGTGTGAGGAGATTCAGTGAGTCCCAGCAGGAGTGACACCAGTCCTGAAGTACACTACGCCTTTCTCCTGTACTTCACCAGTCCTCACCGCTGGTGAGCCTTGCCGTGTTCTGCTCTATCAGAGCTGTCTGTGAAACCAGAAGAGTTGGAAGAGGTGGGATTCAAAGACTTGTTTCATGGAAGTGTTGATGTGGTAGGAGAGGTAACTCCAGCCTGTTGCCCTCCACCCCTTTCATCAAGGAAATACTGGCTAAGCTCACTCCCCAGAATATGCACCGTCACTCAGTGAATAAACACAGGGGATTTGTTGTGGGTTAATTCTGCTGCTGGAAATCAAACCCTGTTCATGGTCAGATGACATCTTTTCTCTTGGAAAGGGACAAGGTTAAGTAAGAAGACAAGGAAGGCAGGTTAGTTGAAATATGTCAAAGTCTCTTGGGTGTAAGTAAAGACTATAAATAAAAGCCTTTTAACTTGGAAAAGAACTTTAGAGTGATATGATCAGGCTCAATTTAGTCCAAATATTGCTTTATGCCATTAAGCTGTTATCAGGTTTTGGTTCAACTGCAATAGTTTTACGGCTTCACTTCAGTGGGAACAGTTGCAGCCTTTATGCAAGTGAAGCATTTCCCCTGAAAGGTTTGCAGGGAAGACTGCTGTATTGTGCAGGAACCTGGGAGTGAAACTGCCTGGAAACGAATAGCTGGGAAGGTCACCTCCTCTAAATCTTTTTTTTTTTCCCTCTCTCTCATTCCAGTGTAACTACACAATCTAAGGATTTATATGGTGAACAATGAGGGGATTTAAATGAGGTTTAGTTTTACATTCCTGTAAATGAATCCTCAAACTTAGTAATGGAAGCTGAACATTTTTACTTATTTCCTCTTAAGCTGCAAACATGTCTGATTCAGCAGTGTCTTGAGATGATTTGTCAGGATGAGAAAATAAGTCACACCGCTCTTCCTCTTGGATTAATAGAGAACAAAAATAATCCTGTACCCATAATATTATTTCAGTTGGGCTTGCATAATAGCCTGGAAATGGTTATACTCAATGCAATGCTTTGTAATAATGATGTTTCATCCTTTGAAGTTAGGTTAGTTCATGTCGCAATGTCAGATCTGTACAAATAATAAAACACACACCCCTCCAGTTTTTCTTAACTAGCCTTCATTTTCTGGTCCAAGTTTTGCTACAGTCAATTAGAAGATAGTGGATTTTAATGCTGTTATCCAGCACCATCACAGCCCAAAAAGTCCCATCTCACATTTGGTGTGTTTGCATGTCAGTGTGTGGCTGAGGGTTTAGGAAGATCATGGTGTTTCTAAGAAGTCTTGCTGTGTGCATGCCTGTGCTCAAAGTCTCTGCAGAGCATGAGTAATTCCACCAAAATCATTGTAACTGACCCTCTCTGTGAGCCAAGGTTTTCCACGCATCTGGGCCCTTATTCCTGGCTTTCATTAAAGAAAGTGAGAGAAATCAGGCCTCCCATAATTACTTACAATCTGTGAGCTAGGCACATATGTAAATATTTTCAGGGTCACAACTTAGCTCTTTACTTTTAATATACTGTGTTATTAGTAATGGGTTTTGAAGAGATTGAAAATCCCACCCATAAGTTTCTGTAGTGTCAAGCCTGCTCAGCCTTGACCTCTGCTCCCAGTGGTATCATTGGATTTACTGTTGACTTCAGGAGGAGCAGTCACAGCGGGTCTGAGTGCTTTGGAAAACCTTTTCCCTATGTTTTTCTGTGTAAAACCCATCACTGTAGCTGCCAGATTGTACGATACTAGGGTTTAAAATGACTTAAGAATTAAATCGAACTGATAAAAAGGCTAAGTTGTAGTAAAGCTAAGCAAAGTAAACTTGCTTTCTTCCTAAGACAAAGCAGCTTTCAGAAGGTTTTAATTTTCTCTGGCCCAAGTGGAAAAGCAGTTGAGTTTGGTTCATTGTGTGCACATGTGTGTTGACACTGCTGCAGCAAAGCCCGAGGTGACGTCCTGTACCCACTACCATGCAGCCTTACTTGTGCACGTGGGACCAGGGGGCAGGGCTGGAGCCCACTTTGGGGGCTTGGTTTCAATTTCTCTCTGCTCCCCTGCTACAGGGTGTGAACTCGGGAATCACCAGTTAAGCCCATATTTAGTTACTAATTCTGCCCAAGGTGTGTCATTAGTTTTCCGTGCTTCCAGAAGTTCTTTACAAATAGGAAATGGAAAATCTGCGGGTTCAAGTAGAGTAAATGGGGTCCAGATCTACCCCCAGACTCTCTGCACATACTGTACTGGGGAAGAAGAGAGACAAACTAGAATTGCTATGTTTCCCAGTGTAATAGAAGAACAAATGCATAAAACATTGCATAGGACTCAAATACTGCAACAGTAGAATCCTTCTGCAGTTACCTATGCCCTGGCTGGTGGTGCTGCTGTGTTAAAAGCTTCCTTGCTCACATCTGTTTGCAGAGGTCCTCTGGAGCAGGGTGGTCTCTTGCTGTAAGAGTGATGATAAATACTTAGCTTTTATGGGTTAGATTATTCCTCACAACTTGTTCTCTGCTTCACTGGAGGTCGACTATACTCATCATCTCTTTGGATGTTCTCCCCTGGGCCCACTTTTTTTTTTTTGCAATTAAAACAGATCCTTTTTTCTGTGGTGTCAGCAGATAGGAGTGTTCCTCCAGGCAGCCTTGAAGACAGAAATGTGTGGGCAAGGCTGTTGCCTCTCTGTAGCTTTCTGCTCCTCCTCTCCCATCAACAGCTCCCTACATCCATTTCTTGGTTCACCTCCCCTTGAAAAGAGAGTCCAGATGTTATAATCCTCTTGTAAGCCCTAAAACTGGCAGGATTTTTGTGTTTGTTTCCATCCTCCTGTTTTATTTTCATAAGCCTATAGATTGACTTTATTTCTCTTAAAGGTCTCTGGGCTGAGAGATTGCTATTCATCCACTTTTAATTAAAGCAATATAGGGAATTAGGCCTTTCACAGGGGTGGTTCTGGTGATGCCTCTGACTGTTTTTGTTAGTTTTTCTCCCATCTGAGCAAATGCTTGGAAGTGTGAGTTGGCGCTTAAGCCTTTTAATTACCAGAGAGTGAAATTACTACATTATGGTGAATTGATTCCTTTGCAAAGGAAAAACTGTTTCTTGGCTGCTGCTGTGTGCACTGGTGCAACAAAGAGAGGAGGGTTCACTGCTGCAGCCTCAGAGGATGGGAGGGTGGTGGGTGCAAGGAGGGAGTAAGGATTTGGGCATTGGAGCACTGAGGCATTTGGTGACCTGTGATTTTTGCAGTAGGATTTTGAAGGGGTGGAGGTGGTGGGAGCCCAGTCCCTCACCCTGGCAGTATCCAGATGTTTCCCTCAGGAGTCTGTTTTAGGTTAGGCTGCCAAAGGCACAGATTCTCTTGACATTGGTACAACTAGAAGAGTATGGGTGTAGGACTGTGTGTGTCCAGAGAGACAAGTACTTCTCTTCCCAAGTGATTTATAGTACCTCATTCGCATTCTGTCTTCCTTCAAAGCAATGCTCTCAAGCTCATAAAACAGAGCTTCACACAAGCAGAGGCTGGTGCAGGCAGGGAACCTCCCATTGGCATATGGGGGTCACAAACTGGTCTTTTTCTGTATCTTGGGGAAGGCAGTGAAATCATCCTTACCAAGAACATGATTGTTTTGGGTGAGCAAGTGAAAGATCTCAAGAGCAGGTCTCAGGCTGACCTAGGGAAGCAGCTGGCTTTTCCGCCTGGTGTGTTCAAATTATTGCAGGCTAGTTTTACAGTGTGAAAGGCTTCAGCAGGAAATTTTCAGAAGAGCCCAAGTGTCATCTGACCCTGACTCCTGTTTTCTGAAGTGTCAATGAGTTCCTGGTGTGTGTTTGTGCATGTGTTTGGAAATTTGACTTCTGTTTCAAATTGCTTAGCTATTGTAATACAATGGAAGGAAAGCTATCGCCCCAAGTGGCAGTATGCTTGCAGGAAAACCTGTATTTACCCATGGACCCTTGGGGAGAGGGGATAATCCTCTTCAGTCTCATTAACTTCTGTCTCTTGCTTCTGTCCTTGCACGTAGCTTGTTTCCGGCACAAGGCTGCAGCTTCTCTTGGCTTCCTCAGCCCTGTGAGCCCCACACAGGTTATTGTGGTGCTGCAGAGCAGCCACTGTGGGTGTTTGTGTCCCTTTCTGGAGTCCTTTGGGTCCATCTCAATGCCAGCACGTGATGTCAGGCTGTCCCTTCCGCACTCATCTCTTTTTTTTTGCTTTTCCTGGGGGCTCACTGATGCTCCCTATGTTTCTGATCTCGTGGCACAGCCGGGCTGGTTTCTCACTCGCAGCTGGCTCCGATGTCACTCACTCACTTTGGTTCTGATCCGTGCGAGTCCCAGGGCCAGACTCTGTTCTCATTAATGGCTTTTCCATTTGGAAATACCTGTTTCCCTTTCCACAGTGTTTCTCTATTGCAATGTCTGGAAAGGGCCAAGAAAATTTTTTTTTCTTTTCCCCATTTGCAGTGCCTGGGGTTTGTTGGGGGCTCTGGGTTCATGTTGTGGTTCGTTACTGATGCAGGTTTCCTGGGGATTATAAGATGATCTAAAGCAATCTGACTGGTTGAGCTGACTCAGAAGTGACCCTCCTGAATCACTCCCAGGGAGCTGAGCTGTCTCAAGATCTGACTGCAGGAAACTGATCTGCTTGTCATTAAAAATAAAACATTCTCTATGTCCTCAAATTATCAGAAACTTGTTAAATTCTTTGTTTTTATATTTCCAAAAAGCTCACGTCAGTGCCCTCTTTTTCAAGTAATAGTTATTAAATGAATCTCCAGTGCAGTATCTGAAATGCACCTGACTTTCCCTCTTGGCACATGAACAAAAATTTATAAAATATGAGCTAAAATAAGCAATGTGGAAAACAGTCATCCAGGGAAAAGTTTTAAAAACCTGCCTCCTGAACAAGACAAACACCTGTGAAAAAGATCCATCTGGTACTTTTTCTGGATAAAAAGCATAAAAAAATAAGGTGGTAGGTACGACCTAAATTTTTCTTTGTGTCCTAAATGTACTGAATGTGCATCCTCCTTTTTTGTTGTAGTGCAGTGGAGAGGTGATTTTGGACGGCCTCAGGAAGTGAGGACTCTCCACTTTGGAGGTCTGTAACTCCAGGTTAAACAGAATTCCCCAGTAGTGCCATAGGTAGAGCTGATTGTACCATGAATCAGGGTAATGGATTTGCTGGTCTCTTGAGCTCTCATGCTGTGTTTCTGTGATTTGGTTCTTTGGAGCCACACGCTGAAAAGATTGTGATGAAGATTAATTCAGAGTGTGTAGCAACTGGACGTGAAGGGGTTGTAGGACAAGTTTGTGGATGTAAGATCTCAGCCTCAAAAAGAAATAGAATACTTAGAAACTTGCCAAAATGTAATTTTTTTCCTAAGCTGCTTCTGGTTTTTAATCAAAACTTCATGATTTCTGGACAACACCACTCTGATTTGTAAGTGGCACCATGTAATTTGTGTCACCACAACACCAGTTCCTCAGCTGCATGTGCTCTTTCAAGTGTACCTGTATGAATACTGCCTTCAGAAGGCCTCTTGTCACAGAGCAATCATTGTAGCAGTTGCAAGAAATAGTTTTATTTCCTCCTTCTTGTATGTCTAAAGGAAAAAGCCCAATCTTTCAAATCCATTTGCAGCCACATGGTTTTATGTAACTCAGCAGGAAATACTCTTTTGTCTGTCTTGCAGACAAGTGCAGTGGAAGGTTCTGCTGCATCCTGTGGGCTTTTGGGTACCTGAGAAAATTCTCTGCTGGTCTCCAGTGGTCCTACTTTCCTTCTCTTTCCATACCCCTCCCTGCATTCACAGGATCTTAGTAGCAGTTGAATCTGGCCCACCATTGCTGTGGCAAGTATAGCATCACCAAGCTGCTGAGCAGGCAGCCTTTGATGCTCTCTATTTCTCAGAGTCAGGTAATTTTGTGGTATGACCTGGACTTTGTTTTGCAGGTACCCAGCATTAATTCAGGTGCTTGGCACTTCCCTGCTATTTATTAACTTGTTCAAAAGCCACAGTGGCATTTTAGTTGTGAACAAGTTGATCTTGGGGACTGTCTTGTGTTTGTACTGTGTCTGAGACTGGGGGTTTTTGCTCTGGGAATAAATACTTTGGAAAATATCTTCTGATTCTTTGCAAGAGAACTGCTCCTCTTCAGCTATCTCCTCTGCCCTCACCCTGCTGGTTGGTAAGTAGCATTTCCACCATGTTGATGCCAAGAAGGAGACCCACTCTTACCCTGCACAGGGAAAAAGTGAGGGCTGGTTCTGCCTAAATCAGCATGGAAAAATATTATGCGGGGTGAGACTGAATTCCATCCAAACATAAATAGAGTAGCATGCCCCAGAATATCTTCTTGGTCTAAATCTTGCTCAGAAGTCAAAAGTCTCAAGTACCAATAAAGTCACTGACTAATGAACATTACTCAGTTCCTTTGGGTGCTTGGCTAGGGGCACTCATAGTTTCCAGTCATACGATTACTCCTTTTCTACTTTAAGTCATCCTGTTTTCCTTTAGTCTTTCAGCCTTAAAGAAATATTGAGTAACTCTGTTCTGCTTCTTAATGGCAAAGTCAAGGGATTCCAGAGACATGGATCTTTTCCTGCTACCTGGAAACACCTTCTTTATCTCAGTGCCAGCTGATGTGTTAGTTTCCTGGTTTATTTTCCATCACCTTTTCCAAGTCTCTCTTTCTCACCCCTTTTCCACTGGAACCATAAACAAGTTGGGATTTTCCAAGAAGTGGAGATGAATCGGCACCAGGACATCTGCTCTGCACAATGGGTTTTTGATGATGAGACAGGGAGGCATTAGAATCTAAACCTGAAGTTTGACAAATTATTTCAGTAAAAGCTTTAGGGAAGGCCAGCCCCAGTTTCTGGACAGCTCATTCTTGACTGCCAGTGGAGGTACAAAGAACAGCCAGCTTCCAGATGAGTCATTAGCCTGGCACATGAGGAACCTTCAATTCCTTGTGGTGTCTTGCAGAATTTTACCTGCAGGAGTAAATGTCTGCATGGTACATGAGACCTGTGAGTCCTTGAGCTGCCATTGACACCTTGTCCTGGGTCATTCAGAGCTGCAGCAGTGCACCAGCATTTGGTGTCTTGCAGCATCTGGTGTCATCTCCCAGCACCTCATGCCCAGGGTTGGCTTTGGGTGGGCTGCTGAGTGGTGTGACTCTTTGCAGTGACTCTGCTGAGAGGTCTTGCACTTCTGCACCAAATAGAGCTTCTGGTGGTGTGATTTCATATATGCAAACATTGCCTCAGCTAAATTAACCCCTGTTGTACCTGAGATACAGGCACATGTCTGAGGACATGACTCTTTTAGGAAGTTGTGTGATTTGGAAACTTGTTTCACACATTCAAATCAGAATGTGGGTTCATGGTGGCTTGAGCTGAGTCTCTGAGAGCAGTCCTGAGTGGCAGATGAGCCATTTCACCAGTCCTGGGTCCAGGTGATCTGTGTAGGCTGGAGAAGGGATATGTGCTGCCTGCTTCCTAAATCCAATTACTTACTTTTCACAGAACTAACACCAAAGTATGTGTGTACTATACAGCAGCTGCCACTGAAATTTATGGGGATGTAGTTTCTGCAACAATTATCTACAATTCCTGACCCCTGCCACAATCCCATTCTGTGGCTGTGCCATGCTGGTATATTTGACTTATGCCATTGTGGGAATTGCATACAAGTATCACCCACCAGTGAAATACCTTCATCTGTGGAATCTAGCACAGTGAATCTTGGATGGCAACACTACACCTCAGATTGTGAATAGGGATAAAGAAGAATCCCACATCCAATTGACCATGGCAAATCCAATTCAAACTGCAAAGGGATCTTTTTCCTCCCATTAGGCAGAATGTGATTAATTTCCCATGTGGAAAATTGTTCAAGACAGAAGTGCTCGTAAATTATGGCTTAAGAGATCCTATTACTTCCAGATCCATCAAAACCTACCATGCCTCCCAAAATAGCAATAAGAAGATAATTATATTAACAGCCTTTCTTGTTATTTGATGTATGACTGATATAGGCTGTAAGGTTATTTTCTGCCAGTTTGGAGTCCTCATTTAATGCTTTGGCATTGTGGACATTAACAACAATCCTTGGTGTCTGACATTTGAAAAAAAAAATTACAGAAGAGTTTTTAAAATAGGGGATTGAAAGCTAACAGGTGTCAATGAGCCTGCATTTTAAAACAATGCATCCTCTGAGGGTGAGGACTTAAAAACTTCCTATCTGAAAAGATACATTGATTTACTGGCAGGGATTCTTGAATGATTTGGTCTAGGAGGTGCTAGCGACATAAGTAACTTGGCTGATCATGAAACTCACTTAGGATACTCGAATTTGGAGCTGACTGAAAAACAGTGGGGGAGGATCTCATAATATATATGGTAAAAAGGCAGTTTGGTGGTGGTAAGCACAAAGCAGCGGAGAGACTGGGGAGAGAAGAACCATTGCAATCTAGGAAGGAGATTTCTGTAGCTCTGAGGGGGTTTCCCTGAAAACTGCAGCTTAACAGTCAGCAGCAGTCAGAAAGCCAAAGGTGGTGTTAAAAAGAATTAGGCAAAGAATGGGGAACAAAACCCAGAGCTTCAGTTGTGAAAATCCAAGATTTCCCCACGTTGTGAATGCTGTATGCAGGTCTGTGTTGCCTCTCAGAAAATGTACATAATAAAGTAAGGTGCTGAGAAGAATGGCAGAGGTGATTACAGAGGGGAATTGGCTTTTGTAGAATAGGAGTAAATAGACTAAAAGTCTTCAGTCTTGAACAATGTGATGGTGGGGATAGAGTAGAAGTTTGTAAAATCACCAAAAATTTGGGAGTGAGGAAAACATGATTAATTTTATTTCTCAGAATGCAAAAACCAGGTGCAGCCTTTGATATCTGAAAAGCAAACTTAAAGTGAACAAAAGGAAGTATGAAATCACAAGCTATGTGATTAAATTATGAAATTCATTTCCAGAGGACTCTACAGGGACCACAAGATCTGTAGGTTCAACAATGCACTAGGGCAGTTTCTGTAGGATGAAGCCAACATTGTTTGCTAAAAGTTCTTTTCTAATTGCCAAAATGTCTGAGCTCTGCTGTGCAGGAATAGGAAGTGTGTATAAGGTGAAGGATCCCATTACATGTACCCTGTTTTTGCCTGTCTTCTACTGTCCAGTCTTGTAGAGAGGGAGCTGGATTACAAAGATCTTTGTCCCAACCAAATGCAGCACTCCTACACCTCTGCAACAAAGTGGATTAAATCCTCCATCCCTTTTTCGTGTGTAATAACCACTAGTGGAGCTGCATTCTTGAACTGAGCTGAACACATAGATAGTGATCCTCCATCTAGAGCTGGAGGAGATGGCATCTGTCCATTCTTGACCTTCTACTGGGAGACCACAAGTCTGCAGGCTGGACCACCTCAGAGGGGTTACCTGAGGCGCCCAATAGTGTGACTTTGTAACTCCATCCAGACCTGAATACCACTGCACACCAGGACACAAAGGCAGACAGCATTTGGGGAGCTGCCATTCCTGTGTGGTGGCACAGGGAGAGAAAGACAGGTTTGTTTGTGGGGTGGATTTTGTTAGCAGCCAGTCGCATTTGGCGGCTCAGTGTCTCTGTGGCTTCAAATGCAATTAATCAGGGCCCAAAAGGGTAATTACCAGTTCACATTCCTAATTCAGATTTCTGTGCCTATTCATGTTAGTGTTTTTGCTTTAATTTAGCAATAAAGTTAGAGTTGTTTTCCTGTTTTCATGCTGCTGGCCAAGTGATCCTCATTAAAAAAAAAAGCAAAACATTAGTTTCCAGTCCACCTTTTTTTCTTCTCCCTGGGAAATGAGAAGCCCATATTAACTGTGAAAGGGAAACAAAAGTGTGCATGGTCTTAGGGTCCTGGTGTCACCTTGGCTGAAGACACTTTTCCTTTCATGGGGTGAGTAATTGCTCAGAGCATTAATCTCTGAAAGAGGCTTTTTATTCTGCAGTGGGCAAAGCTGCTGACATCTGACAGTGCTTTTTCCTCCTTTCATCACACATAAGCACCTTGCTGAACCCAGGAGAAGGCAGCCAGGGAAAGCTGGGGTTGCTCAGCATCCTGAGGTGCAGGGCAGCAGCTCTGTCCTCTTGCAGCCTTAACACTGCATTTTCTTGCACGTGGAGGAACTGAGAGGAATTTTTCAGATTGTCCTCCACTGTCTTCTGGCAGCAGCAGGCACTGCTGGTGCCAAGTCACACTTGAGCGTAGTTTGCATTAAGTGGCCTGAGCTGGGAGCAGCTGACGTGCTCACTCATGGAGGAGCTGGCTGTGAAGGAGGCTGGTTATCAGATAAGTAATTATAAAATCATTTCCCTGTTCCTGTGCATCAGCTGAGCTGTGATAAGTGCTGGTGGGAGCTCTCAGAGTCGTGCAGCCAAGCTGGAGCAGCGTGAGTGAGCTTTTCTGTCCCCAGGAGACCAGGTGACCAACTCTGGCTCGTGTTGGTGCAGGCCATGTGCCACATGGACCATTGTGTCCCCTGCCTGCCCCAGGAGTGGGTTACCCTGCATGCATCAGCGGGGAGGCCGGGGCTGTAGGGGTGGCTTCGTGGTCAGGAGGTGCTGCTGGGTGGCCTGGCCACGGTCCTGACCCAAAGGCTGTTCCATCAGGCAGTGTGATGGGGTGGGCTGACCTTGGCTGGACATCAGGAGCCCATAAAGCTGCTGTATCACTCTCCTTCTCAGCAGGACAGGCAGGGGGGAAATAAGATGGGAAAAAACAACTTGTGGGTCAAGATAAAGGCAGTTTGATAAAGTGAAAGCAAAGGTCACAAGTGGAAGCAAAGGAAAATGAAAGATTTATTCTTTACTTCCCATCAGCAGGCCATGTCTGGCCGCTTCCCTGCAAGTGGAGCTTCATTATGTGTAATGGTTACTCTGGAAGACAAGTGTCATAAATAATGAATGCCCCTCCTTTCTCCTTCTTTCTCTCAGCTCTGACTGCTGAGTTGATGTAGTACAGTTTGGAATATCCCTTTGGTTAGTTTGGGTCAGCTGTCCTGGCTATGTCCTCTCCCAAGATTTTGCCCACCCCAGCCTCCTGATGGTGGTGATGGCAATGCTGGACAGCTGTGAGGCTGTGTGAGCACTGCTTCTGCAGCACCAAAATACTGGGGTATTATCAACACCTTCTAGCTGCAGATACAAAGCACAGCACCGTGCTCTGCTGCTATGGGAAAATCATCTCCATCTCATCCAATCAATACCTGTGGGCACAAGTCCCAGGTGGCTTATTGCACTGCAGGGCAAGGGGTGTAGGTCTGGCTTTGAAGATGGCACAGGTTGGTGCAAAGAAGACTGCACCTTTGCAGTCAGAGCCCCAGTGTGTGCCCATTTCCCTTCTCCTGAAGCACAGAAACTGGTCATCCCTGCTTTAAAGTGCATGCTTGTGAGCTTTTGAAGCAGCAATAGCTTTATCAGGGATCAGAGCAGGCAGAGAGGAAATCCCTACCAGAGATTGCCTTAATAACACTTAAAAGCAAGATATATTGAAGAGATGTGTCTGGAACGAGAGGATGATGTCTGTGGTTTGAGATGGTGTCTTGCTTGGTCTGTGATGAGCTTCTTGACTCAGGGGCCAACCAGTTTTGGTCTGGTTGTTGTTCAGGAGCTTCTTCTGTACCTGCTGTCATCTAGGGAAAATTCAGCTTAAAACCAGTCAGCAGTTTCACCTGGAGGACTCAAGGAGAGCACTTTGATTTAGGAAACAGGAATAGTGCTCTGTTTTGTGAAGCATCAGGGTTTCATTTCTTACTACAGCTCTCTGAAATCCTAGCTGGTGAGTTCCAGCCTCTGACTAGCACAGACACCTAGTTTGTTTGCTGCCATATTGTTTCTTTGTTTAATTTCTGTGTTAATTTATGCCTTCCACATACCCCAGCTGCTCTGTGGAGCACTGTCCCTGCCAATCTGACTGCTGAATTTCACCTCCTACAATATGGAACATGTGTAAACTGGCAGCTGACTTAATCAAAGTCTTCCACTGGAAAGAGTTTTGCCTCTTTCGTGGCAGAAGTTTAGAATTTGTTTTCAATTAAAATAAATGAACAGGAAGATTTTTCTGGTCCTAGATAGCAAGGTAAGTGTATTTTCGTGCTACATGTGATCAGCAGAGGCATCTAGGGACTGGCTCTATGGCTTTCATTAGTGTGTGCTCGTTTTGTGACCTTGTGCAGCCACGTTTGCATCCCTACCCCTCAATTTGCAGTGCTCCTGTAAGAACACACGCTGTGGCACCGCATTATTGCATGGCCAAGCTCCCTGTAATAATAACTTTGATCTACGTGGTATGAGTGGAAATATTATTTTATTCACAGCTCCAGTTCTCAACCAGCTTAAGGGTGGAGCCTCCCAAGCACTGTTATTGCCCACCACGCCAGAGGATGTGGCTGGGCCCTTACTGTGCTTTTCCAGGGTAGTTTGGCAGGGGTGTGGTGCACATCCATCTCCCTGCAGTGACCCTGCTGCAGGGTCTCTTATCCCAGTGGATGTAGCCCCAAGGCTCCCTGCTGGCAAGGCTGGTGCTGGCCCAGGGCCTCTGAGGTAGTGTCTCAGGCTTAGTGTCACACCAGCTCCTGCATGAATGACAGGTCTCACAAGACAGTGTAAATGTTTTAATAGGCTCTGTTCCTTAAGGCTCCTGCTTTAAAAGACTGAGGAGGGTCCATACCACTTTCCTGAGGGTCCATACCACTCAGTGTCAGTAGGAAGACACCTGGTGACTTTACCAGACCCCAGTGAGCAATGTGGTACTTGATGTGGGTTTGGAAAGAGCAGAGGAAGAGTTTTGTTAGTGTAGCTGCAGGGACAGGGTCTTGCCCTTTAGGAAGAGTATTTTTTATGGTTAAGGTGGCACAAAGGCATTTGAGAGGCTCTCTCTTTGTCCTACTCAGGAGTCAGGCACTGAAGTAGCTCAGATGAAACAACCATTTTCACCAGCAAATACCCAATACCCACAGGAACTGCTCCTTCCCAAAATTGTTGGGCCAACGTGTAGCGATCCACATCATTGCAACACTGCCCAGGGAGTGAAAGGTACCCTGGAACATAGCTCTGCAGACTGTAGAGCCCTAACGATTTGGAAATCACAGGTTAGGAGCCACTAACTACCTTGGGGAGGGCAGGACAGTGGCGCCAGCTGATACAGAAGGAAAACCAAGTGTTTCAGCAATGAGATGTAGTGCTTGATGTTTCTCTGTTTCTCAGTTTGGTGCAGGGTCCAGATAGTCTGATCACTATTTAAGCCTTGGTGGTTTTGCACATTAAATTTGCAAAACTTGGTCCTGGATATTTGGAAAGGGATCTTTTTGGAGGATGTTCAACAAAATGCAACAAAGAGTGCAGTGGATGTGATTCTTGTGATTCTTATCTTAGGGAGAAGCATGCAGAGGTAAGGATGATGCTTTAGATCTACATAGGCTTTCCTGGTTTTCTGTGCTTTTTGCTCCCAGCATAGCAAAGGTTATGCAAAGAGCAGGATGCTCCTGCATCCTCTGTATGAGAAAGCCCTGCTGTTTCCTAAGGCATCATTTCTCAGGTGTTTTGAAAGTCTGACCCTCTTCGGGCTCCTTGTCTCTATGGGACTGGGAATTATCATGGTGTTGGTTCCTCCAGGTGAGGGTGTGCTAGTTGCTGGCTGCAGGTGTGAACGCACTCCTCCCTCTGCCCTCAGACACGCTGACTGCTTTCTGCAATTAGGAGCTCCTGGCTGTTTGCAGGATAATGTAGCTCTTACAACCGGCAATTACACGCCAGTTCACTTTCCCCCTTGGAGAAACTGAGCTGTGTAGTTTGAGGAGGCACCAATTTCACTGCAGAAATTGAAGACCTGACCCACAGAATCAACACTTCCAACATTTTATGACCACCCACAGACTGGGAAGTTCAGTTTTAAGGATTCTGGGGACTTGTGCTTATACTGAGATCATCTTGTGTGGGGTAGATGCTTTACTTTGCTGTGCTCTGGTGGTAAAGTTGTTTTAAGTGAAGTGCTGATGGATTTCTGTGTTTGCTGGTGCTCACAGACCAATGCACAGGGATCTGCCCCACAGTGAAAAAATTGAAAGGATAATTTTGTGCAACTTCTGCCTGCCCTTTCCAGACCAAACTCTCTATCATTTGCCTACACTGTGATTCCTGCTTTGCTTTGGAGAGGTGAGAGATTTGCAACTGGGACATCTGAAGAAGAGATTATGGCAGCAATGGGTTGTTTGGGTGATAGCAGCAGGACACAGAGCAATGTGAAGTAGCTCTTGGCCTATGCAAAATATTCTACAAACATAGCTTGAGATTTGCACCCCATGGCCCCTGTCTGTCACTCCTGAATTTCGCTGTCAGTGCTCGTGGCTTTTCTCCTTCCAGCTGTGCCTGATGCTTCAATTCACAAACTGTGTACTAGCAAAGCTGCTCTGGAGCTGATGCTGTTGTCCCTGGAGGACAATCTAGCCCTGCCACTTGCCTGTCTTTGGTTCCCCTTTCTAATTATTCACGTAAGGGCATATTCTGCTTATCACTTCTAGTGGAGGAAGATTTCCTGATGATACTCTTTTATACAAGCCATCTTACTTCCCATGCTTTATTGCTTCTCAGTGATTTTCTTTAGCATTGCAGCTTATGCACATTAAAAACAGGATCCAAGGGCAGGAGGACACTGTCCCCACCATCCCCCACATCTTAGGGCAATATTGTTATTGCTTGTGTGGCTTTCCTGGCTGCCCCATCTGTCTCCATCACCTCTTGTCACCTTCCATGGTAATTCCTGCTGATTAGCAAAGGCCTTTATCAGCTGAGGCTCTTTGGCAAGACAAGTTCAGCCAACAGTTCTGACTCTGTCACGAGTTTCTACTTATTAAAAAAGTCCTTCCCCCTCCCACCGGTGGAAACACTATGAATCATTTCCCTCCCCTTTCTTTGTCAGGAGCAAATGCCATCAGTGTTAGGACCCTGGCATTGACTTTCCGACTCCAGGAAATCATGGGTGAAACAATCCATGGAAACTGGAATCCCCATTTAAAAGTAAGATACTATTTTGTAAGGAACACACCTCCCTTCTGGCTGCTATCAGATTGCCATCTGATTGACAATCACATGTAATTCCATGAGAATAATAATTTTTTGTTCTATTCCATATCATTGTTCTGTTGATTTGTCTGTTTTACAGTGCAAGGTGGCAGTGCATGTTTAAATGCCCCATTTGGGAGATAGATTGTGTGTCAGGTGCCTGAGAGTTTGGGCAGGACCCTGAGGTGGATGTCACAGCTTAAATGGGTTGAGGGGAATTTGTGTCATATTTGATTGCAGGCCTGTGCTTATTTGATGTATAAAAATAATTCAAACAGCCATGTGTAAGAATTAGAAACCTTCATAAAAAATACTTGAACAGCAAAATAGTTTTAGTTACACTGGAAGGAACTTCTTAGCTCAAAAGGAGAACCTGTAACTGCACGAGGGCTAAATTCTTTATTTTTGTTTACTGATACAACTGATGCAGTGTAACTGCAAGAAGAGTCTGACCTCATCTCCCAGATACCTCTGAGAAGTTGATCTTGGGTTAAACATGTTGCTTGGCAATACATCCAGACCTGGTACCTCCCAGCTTTTCAGGTAAAAAAGGCAGAGAATCAACAGCCCAGTAACAAGAAGAGCATGAAGAGGCAGGAGCAGGAGCTCTTTCCTGCTCCTGGGAGAGAGAACTGACAGAACCTCTCCAGCTGGAGCTTCTGTAGTCAGCACATGTCTCTTTTAAACATAAATCAGATGAGACATTAGAGTACTTTTAGTGCTCCCATTAGTCTTCAGGCTGTCCACTGTAGAATATTTATCATATGGCTTGCTTCACGTGCTGCATTCTGAAGTGTAGTGTTCTGAAGTGTGGTGATGGTGCTTGAAATTCAAGATTAAATGTCAGTATGCATTTGTCCACCGTCCCTTTGATAGTGTCTTTGGTCTCTTCTTAGTCTCTGGCAGAGGCTCTTTGCATCAAACAATTGGTGTCCTTAGGCCAATCCATCACCCAGACATACCTGGAAATGGGACTTGAGCTCAGCAATCAGACAGTAAGACCAAGAGATGAATCTGTTCTCTGTCAGATTTGGAAGGGAGCTAAAAACAATTTTCCTGCTCCTTGTTGGCTGTGCAGCAGCTGCCTCTCACTGTTGGCTCCAAGGGAGCAGCAGGGCTGGCAGCTCGGCACTGAGCCACTGCCACAAAGGTGGGAAGGTCACCAAGGCATCCCTAGAAGGTCTCAAGGCCTGGATATGCAGCACCTCTCCTTGGCAGTGAAAGGTGTGATCGGAAGATTTGTTTTAGACACTGTCTGAGAGCTTACAAATCCCCAGTCAAGGGCAGTGGCATCTGCTGTGCTTGTAGGGACTGTGTACCATATGTCCCCCTTCTAGATGAGGAAAGACAGGGTTCTCCTGCTAGGCATCCCCTCAGTGACTTGTGCTGTTTCTTTGCTGGTGGTGCCTGGTGCTGTCCTGCCTCAAGACCATGCTCCACAGTGTCACCAAGCCCCACAGGAGCTGGGCTTCTTCCCTGCACAAACCACATCCTTGGCTATTACAAACCATTAGGCTGTGGACCCTTCTGGCGTACTCAGCACAGGTCTGTGGGCTAATGGGAGCACCAGAGTGTTTGGATGCATTTCAACCAGTTTGTTCGTGGGGCTTGTGTTAAAAGTCTATGTTACTCCAAGTATGAGGTGATGCAGGAATAAAGTGATATTCTGAGGATACTTTTAAGTTTCCAGAATCAGCAGCTGCCAGATAGACAATCTCCTGCATAGCTTTATTATTCCCACTTTGTGCACCCACTGTGTATAAAGGAGGAAACTTAGGTCTTATGAGAGAAGAGGTGTGTGGTCGTGAAATTAAAGACTGCATATATATATATATATATATATATATATATACACACACACAGGGATGAAGGGATGACTTAAGATGTCCTCTACTATGTTAAACCTGATGCTTTGCCTCTTATCCATATTAATTTCCTAGGAATAATATTTTCTTTAAAGAAAAAATGATAAAAATAAATAGTTATCCTGCATTAGCAGAAGGGCTGGAGCCCTGTCTTTCCCACGTTTCTCTTTCCAGTTGCTGCTGCCTTCAGAGCCCTTCCTAACATGTGCCAGACCTCCCTTGGCCCTGTCCAAACCTGGCACATCAATGAATGAAATATTTGCATGAGGCAGTGTCATCTCATGTAACCTTTGACTTCCCATCTGAATGGAGACAGACTTCCTGTTCACTTCCTAGCTGGGCTGCAGCATGCTGAAAAGCCACTCATCCTTCTGTCAAATGGGGCTGTAGTGCCTGAGGAGGCTTAAAACTGAGGAGGCTTAAAAGAGCTGCAGTAAGATTCAGGAGGGGGAAAGCAGCGCTCTATGTACTCACAGAGAAGAGATCCCTTCCTTATATTCCCAGAGGAAAAGCCAAGTGGCGCATAAACCACTACTCCACCCTCACCAGGAAATTGTCTGGGCTGTTCTGCATTTACCAGCCACCCTGGAACTTTCCCACTTGATGTTGGTGCTGGGCAAAAATGCTCCCTACCAGTGCTGTCCAGAGGGCTCCTCGCTGGCTGGTGTGCTCCTGCTGCCCAGCTCTCTGCCTTCCCTGGATTTATGGTGACCCTATCTTCCTTGTTAGGCAAAGCTTTCCATTGAGGGGATCTGCACTCACTTGGAGAAGGTAAAGAGTGTACAACATGGGTCTCACACTCCCTTTCTTTTCCAGTCCTGTGAGACCTCCCTTGCTTTCAGAGGAAGACCAGGAGAAAAGGGGGAGCTGGAGAGAGCAGCAGTAACTGGCACTGGGTCTGCCACCAGTTCCTGCTGGTTGGTTGTGGTGGCTTTGACCCTTTATCCGCCTGGTCTGTCTTCCCAGACAAGGGAAGATGCTGGGCGCTTGGGAAGCTGTCCCTCCTTAGGTGACTCTGTCAATGAGACTTCTCTGCCTAAAGACCTCCAGAATTTGTGAGGGGGTCCCCTCATTGCTGCCCATCAGAACTGCATATGTTTGCAGAGTGTCCTTGTTTTTCTTCTTGTTTTTTCTTTGTTGACCGCCACTCCATGTTGCTCTAAAATACCCAGTCTTCTCCAGATCTCAGCTTTGAATGCCATACTGGACGGGGCAGCTACAGATCTTCCCCACTGGCCTCGTCAAGCCTTTTCCAGTTTCTAGTAGTAGAAGGAAAATCTTCCTTTTGCTGATGGGATTAAAATGGAAGCACCTTCTGGGGTTTGCTTTGTCCTAACACCACAGTCGCCCTGATATTTTCCATCTCCATTTAAGGACTGAATTAAGATTCATCATATCCTGGGGTCGTTTTGTTTTTGTACACTGTTTAATATAACATTCTTTATTATTACTTTTAGAAAAGCTGAGTTGCATTTACAGGAGATCTTTCATGTGTTTAAATCTTTGGTTCCTTTATGTTTTTATATGATCACCCGTTCAACTTTCAACTCATGGCTTGAACTGAAAACAGGAAAGCCAGAAAGTGAGAATGTTTCCAAAATGTCGTTTTCTCTTTGCAGTATATTTATAAAAGTTGCAAAAAAAATACCAAGGTCTCCCACACCAGCATTTCTGGAGCACTGAGAAAGGAACTATTCCTTTCTCTATAGCTACCCCTACTTCTTTCTGCCCCCAAAAAGCAGTTTATTGCTGTTATGCAGTATAAGTGTGATCCTCAAGGCAGATAATTCTCATCATTTACCAGACAGAGAAGCAGGAAATAAAGAATCTTTCAGTGTGTCCAATGTGGGTCAGTGCAGGAGGGTGGAAGGGTCACTTTCCTTCTCCAGCTGCTTCTGACTAAATTGCTCAAGCTGATGCAATTTGACTAAATTGCTCGAGATGATGCAATGTCTCAGACACCCATTGAAGATTTCCCAGTGACCACAAGGCATCACATCCTACAGGGATGGCTCAACATCAGCATAGTAATGAGATAACCACAGGGAACCCAGAGAGAGAAACTGATGGCACCAGGAAATGGCTTTACCTCACAGCACAAACTGTTTTGTTGCCAGAACTGGGGATAAAGATAAACCACTTTCCCCTGTCTGAAACAAAAGGCTTTAACACCTTCCAGATTAGCAGCTATGGAGGAAAAGGCAACCAAAAGGGACAGTGTCTGGGGGAGGCTTCGAGCCTGTGCTACTGGTCTGTCAGAGGCTGCCATTTCATTAACCTCTCAGATTGTGCAATCAGATGAAGTCAAAGCCACATATTCAGATTTTGGATGTGATTTGATTTCTTAGTCCAGTTTCTTATCTCACAGTCTATGGATGAGTATCTTATTTGCCTGTTGGTAGAAGTTTGGAGCAGGGTGTAGTATAGATGTGGTTTTTTTATAGATATTTCATGGACTAAATAATGCTGGCAGATACTGTTTTCTTCTACCACAAGGAGAACATACAATTTATTCTTGTCTGATTATATTAAAAGAAACACAGCACAAAAGGAAAAGGGAAGAAAACCACCAAAAAAAGATATGAAGATATAATCCCTTCTAGCCAAAAAAATACCAACTCTATGACATCCTCGTGTGTGGGGAAACTCAGTTCCTAGATTATTTTGATAAACTTTGTTACAATCAGTTTCACACAAAACCCGGTTGTTTATTTAATCTTAACTGCTTGCAGAAATGTCATCCAGTAAGGACATGGAGATTATTATTTTTCTTTTAGTTTAAAAAAAATAGTTTGTTTATTTTTCTTCTGTTGTTTGGTTTCTCCATGTAGATTTATAAGGGCTCTGTCGCCAACAGTCTTGTATTTGCTTGTGAGCTGGGTGTGTGGTTTGTCTGCCTGGAAGGGCAGGAGCATCCACAGTGGGAGGCAGCTGAGTGGGGAGCAGATGGAGCCCCTGATGCTTCCTGCACAGCCAGCGTGGCCATGCCAAAGTGACCCTCAGTTGGGAGCTAGTCATAACATAGTGTCAGTCCATTTCAGGGTAGTGCCATCACTACGAGGGGACCAAAACCTTTTGTGTTACCTGCAGGGTGAAATCAGAGCCCCAAGCTCTGTCCCATAAGTCCCTGGGTCCCCTTTGGAAGCTTACACAGGCAGGACTGTGGTGGCTGTCATCCCGGTTTCATGCTGACAGCCATGGCTGGAGCCAGGGATGAAGCTCTCTCTGCTTGGTGCTGCTGTGCTGTCCCACATGGCGGTGATGCCCCTAACCCTCCCCTTTCATGTGTTCTCTCCTCAGGCAAGATCCTGTTCCGGAGGAGCCATGTCCGAGACGTAGCAGTGAAGAGGCTGAAGCCCATCGATGAGTACTGCAGGGTAAGGCTCTGGGGAGCACAGCCCTCCTGCCTGGGGGCTCAGGGCACCACCAGCACTGGCATTTCCCTGCTGGAGAAAGGAATGGATGTCTCAGAGTGCTGACATCCATCGCAGGGAAGGCTGGTCCTTCCCAAACACCACCCAGACTAACAGGGCAGGTGGAACCAGGCTGCTGTTTGCTCCCAGGGTCCTCACAGCATTTTCCCTGGCAAACTTAATGTACTGGTTTGATGCCTCGTTTACTCAGTAAAGCTCTAAGCCTCGCCTGCCCTAAATGTGAATTTTTTTTCTGCATCAGCCTTGATGATTCAGGAGTTGAGCAGGCAGAGTAGCACAACTAAGGTGGTGTTTTCTGCTGTTTTCTGCCTGTCTGTCCCCTGGTGCCACATGAGGGACAGTGGTGGCTGGTGCAGCACTGAGGGTGGACCTGTGTCTTCCAGGAATGCTTCTCCTCATGAGTGAAAGCCTGGAAATTTATTGCTGGACAGAAAAGCTTGACTCTGTTGAGAAGAATATTAAGCCACCTAATCTTTTCTTTCTAAACTAGAGTTTATGATTTGATGATAATTAATTCTCTGTCAGTAGAATAAAAGTCGTTTGCTTAGGCAAGTTCTACTTGCTTAGGCAAGTAGGATTCCCAGTTTCTGCAGAGGTATCGAGTCCGTCAGCACATTATTTAAACCCCAGACTTCCTCTCTTATTTCCCTTGAGGTTTTCTTTCCATTTTTAGAAAGTCAGAGGAGCAGGTGGAGGGGGGAAAAAGCATTCCCAAGAACTTCTGCAGTCAGACATTTGCTCATCCAAAATTGGAAGCAGATTGCCAAAGTGCCTGAGGCTGCTGGGGGTGGTGGTGGTGGTGAAACCCATGCCATCTGCACCCCCAGGGTGAGGAAGCTGCAATTAAAGTCTTCTCTCATGAGATCAGGCTTTCTTGTGTGACAATTAGTGTACTGTCTTCCTGCTGGCAGCCAAATGGCTCTTTCTGAAATATGTAGGGTCTCAGTGGGTCCCCAGCCGCCCTCCTTCAGACAGGAACTGCCGGCGACAGGAGCAGCGAGGCCGGCTGATGTCAGGGTTCACCCGGCAGATGCTGGTGGGGAAAGCAGGGACTTTGTCACCCAGCAGTGAAAGCAGTGACCAGGGGCAGCTGGTTCTCTGGGACCCCATTGTCTGTGTCCCAGACAGACCTGACCTGACCCAGCCAGGCCTGCTGGGGCTCCACTGGTCATGGCCAAGGGGTGTGTTGTGGCTGACGGCACATTCATTGACACTGTGATGCTGTGATTCCTGCTCTCCTCATTTCCTTTTTTCTCTCTTGGAGAAGTCTGGCTCAGGTCATAGAATCATAGAATGGTTCCACTTTGGTTCAGATCTGCTGCTACTGCTCAGACATGGTTGGATATGTCCCTGAAGCCAATCTGTTTACTTAATCCATGTATTGATAGATGCTGCTTTTGTGAACAGAGACCCTGCAGTGTTGGATTAGCCCAGTTTCCCCCAGCCCTGTGTTTCCTGTCTCCAGTAGCAGAATATTATTCCAGTGGTCTCTGGCACATATGTTTCTTGTACTTGATGTAGTGTCTTTTTGTTTAGTTTGCAGTTTAGTGAAATTTGTATTTAATTTGCCTCTGTACCCATTTCCTGCTTTTCTACCCTTCTCCAGTGGATGTTTTGACTCTTTAGAGAGTTATATGGAACTGTAGAGCAAGAGCATAATTTTGACTAGTTCAGTCCTACTTCTATAAGAGTTCAAAGCTTATGTCCATATTAAACCTCAAATGGGTAGGCTGACAAATTTGAAAAAATTAGAGTATTCTGCTGGAATGATGTGGGTGAATCTGGTGGAATAAAATGAATAAACAAAACAATAGACCTCTGTCCCCTGGAATCTGTGTGGCAGCAGAGGGGGAGGCAGTTTCAAATGCAAAATCCATGGTTTGTTTTTTTTTTTGCAAGATAAGAGTTCTCCATCCATTTCACCTGTCCTGGAAAGCTGAAGCACAAATGGGGGATGCAAGTATTTGACCATTTGTTGTCTTGTTTTTGCAGACTGTCTGTCAGTGTGGAAATTTGCATGGCTGAGGAGCAGGTCTTACTCCTGCTGTGTGGAAGTGTTTGTGGTTTCTGTGCCAGGAACAGCCAGAGGCTGTCTTAGTGTTTGGGGGGACACTTGGCAGTAAGGGGAGGTCTGCAGAAGATTCTGTATCAGGGGCATGATCCCTCTGGACCCTACAGCTTCCGTCTCTGTACTCCTCATGCCTGGGTTATTCCCAGTGCATTGTAGCAGCTTAGAGAAATGCCATCACAGAGGTAACTAGGCCAGTGGTTTTGCTAAGGCTGCAAGAAACTTAGAAGTTGCAATGAAAATGAGAGGAGTGGGATACATGGGAAGATTTCCAGGAGTTTTCTCATCTGTAAACATGAAAGTGCAGAGTCTGGATGTCCTTCCTGGTAACCTGAGTGAGTTACCAAACAAACTGTGTTTTGCCAGTACATGTGTGCTGCCCACTGGAATTAGTCCCTCTGGATGATTTCCCTCTTGACTGTAGGCTTGGAATTAGTTTAGTGTGATTTAAGGTCTTCTGGGCTCATTGGGCCCGATTTTCTAAATTTGTTTAGGAATTTTTGCCAATGTGGAAGAAAGAGCAACTTCATAGAGCTCCCTTCCCGAGGGGCATTTTATTTATGAGGCTTTTGATCTCTCAAACACACCTCTGGTGTGTGTTTGTCCAGCGTGTACCATCCTGTCTTCAAGAAAGACTTTTCAGGTCAGTGGTTCACAAAACCATTGCTCTGTCCTTTCACGGCCCTCTGGGAAGAATTGGGCCAGAATTTGCTGACTTCCATATTTGTGTGTGCTGATCCTAATTGAGGGAAGCATCTTTGTGCAGGGGAGACCTTAAGATGTAACATCCCATTGTCATAAACACTAACCTGGATTTGTCACACGCCTTCATGCTGTCCCATAAAGATGGATATGGTTTTAAGTAGAAGCTTAGGAGCTTTTCTGTAGTGAGGCTTGAGTATCCAAATGGGCACCACCTTAATATAAATTAAATGAGCAAGTCACATCAGAGCCAAGAAGTACTTTTATTAATGTCATTCTTTTATTAATGTTCACTATTTGAGAGACCATACTTCACAAACATAATTACCTCCCTCTTGGTCTCTCAGTCCTGCCTCTCTTTCAAGGTTTAATCCTTGAACCTGTCAAGACAGGTACACAGACATTTCTCTCTCTATCTGTTGTACAACTAAGCTAGCTTGATTGAAGATGGAATAGTAGTCCTGGTCAAGAATGGGAGTTTAACTGAAATACTTTCAAAATTTATCTGTTGTTAGTGAAATACTTCTAACTGAAATACTTTCAAAATTTATCTGTTGTTAGTGAAATACTTTCAAACTTGATCTGACATTTTTAATCCATGTTTCAGAATCCCAGTGCATTTAGACTGGCTGCAGTAATGAGAGTCAATTTTTTGCAACACTCCTCTCAGCACCTGGAGCAGAGCCTTGCTTTCCATTGTGTTATGGTGCTTCCATGCCAGAGGCTCTTACAGTGTTCCAGTTACTTCCAAAACTGCACCCTCTTTCCTCCTTTTCTCAGCTCTTTATTTATTCCCACTTCTTCTTCAGTCTGAACCACCACCATTCATTCTTCATTTACTTCTCTGCCTGCCTGTCAGTGTTTGCCATCCACCACTTCAGTGCTTTAGTTCAAGCTTGAGGTTCTCAGTCAAACAGAAAGTGTTTTCACATAGATGAAACAATTTATTTCTTTGTTCTCAGAAATTATCTATTTTAATTGCACCTTCCCCCTTGCTGGGCTCATGGCCATTCCCAAACATCTGGCTGTAGTGACTAATGTAAATGAAAATTATAAACAATTAGAGGAAAAGTAAGGGACTCATAACTGTGCAGTATTGTGAACTGGCACTGTGTATTTGTGTGCAGAGCTGGGAATAAACCCACTGGACATTAGGGATTTAAAAGGTGTGCATCTGAAGTGTCTCTAGAGGCTGTGTGGAGACAATCAATGATTCACCCCTTCCAGAGCCAGACACCCATGGCAGGGGGTAGACAAAGCACCCTCTGAAGATGCTGCTCTTTCTCTAGCAATGATGCAGGTTGGTAGACCAGTGTGACCAGTCTCCCATGTAAGACACATGAAGTTCAGTGGGGTGAAAACCATTCTCTGCATATACACACATGCGTGCTGTGCATCTCTGCATATACACAACTCTGCATCAGCTTTTTGTAAATGTATTTGCAAAAATGCAACCCACAGCACTCAAGGCGTCATTAGGCGTGCCTGCAGGGTTTTATACCATGTATTCCATGAAGCCTTTGAGCTGTCATACAGTCCCAGGGAGTTTCCAGTTCATGTAACCTCAAGCAGTGAACCCCTGCCTGCACTTGGTGCTCCACTGGTTTTGATTGCTGTGTGTGGCACACAGCAGCTTTCCACAGGTGGGCTGGGGCTCTGAGAGTAGCTGGCCATCCCCAGCGCACCCTGCTCACACCCTGCCTAATGTTGCAGCTTTTCAATAGCCTTTTGAGTCACCTGCTCTGCGAGGCTGTAAGCTGTACTATAGAGCCAGACATGATTACAGGCTGGAAGGACACATGAAAGGCTATCTATCTCCTGAGGGATGTGTGAGGGCTGAGCAGTGCACGTCCTGTGCATGCCAAGCAAGGAAACTTGCTGTTACTGATAGTTCTCGATGCTTGTGCAAGGCTGAGTTCTGCTTGCTGGCTCTTTTTATCTGTTGCCTTTCCTGTGCAAGTTCCTGGATGCTTGCTGTTTGTAGCTGTGTGTGTTTACCTCTGTTTTCCATATCCCCAGAAGAATGTCACTTCCCTGTCCTTTCTCTCCTTTGTGTTCCTCTTTGTCTTTACACTTCTTCCCTTGACCCTGCAGTCTTTCCTTCAGGCTGTTGCAGCTCTGCCCTGGAACTCTCTTGCTGGAAATGCCAGAAGCTTGCATTTTCCCCTTGCAGAGTGACAGTGGTGTCCCTGATCTCCTCAGTGCACTTTTTGTTTGCTCACTAGGATCCTGTTGGCTTTGACTCGTTCATGTGAATGTTGTATATTTGCTGAAGAGACACTTGTCTCGCTAAACAGTGTCACCGCTCCCTGCTGCTATTCAAAATTTAATAGAAGGGTCCTGATTGGTTAATACCCTTGGTTGCACTTTTTTTGACCACTTCTTAGAGTTTCTTACCATTTCTTTGGGTTTTGTTCCTTAAAAAAAAAAAAGTAAAAATTGATTGGTTCTTTACACCTGAGCTTCCCAGAAAGCATGCAATGCAAGTTACTATGGGCTGGATTACAGTCCATCTCTGTGCACAAGGCTGGAAATTGCAGCACAGGGAGATGATTCAGAAGCAGAAGAGCCAGCCCTGCCCCAGGGTGGGAAGGTGGATGGCTGGGTGTGGAAATGACTGGCTGATTTTTATCCACTCCCTGTAAAAGCCTGGAGTCAGAGAGGTGCTTTTCAGTCATCCCCCTTCAGCTCATCAGGACCACAGTGCTTCTGGGGCTTTCCAGGCAGCCAAACACTGATTCAGGGGGTTCAGATTTCCCAAAGCTTCCCTCCATTTAGAAACAAAAATCTCCACAGCAGCTTTGCATTCCCAAAACCCACTCTGTGCTCCAGCTCAGTATTGACATCTGGAGCCTGGTTCTTGGGAAGGGTGAGCACCTGTGACCTGCAGGGAAGTGGGGACTCTTTGGGAAGGCGTCTGATGCCCGAGACCCCCGTGCTGGGTGTGACTTGGGTATTTGTGTTTCTCTAGTAATGATAGGTATCGTTTGCACTGCTTGCTCCTGCCCCATTGCCTGTGCAAGATTAAGCCCTTTGGGATTTCAAAACACACTGTAGATATTGAATATCTGAGCCTCCTAACCTTTCTGCAGATTAGGTAAGTGTTATTGCTCAGCATTGTAAGGGAGTAACTGAAGATATATCCCAGCTGAATTTGATGAAAAGCGGTTAAGTAACCTGCCCTAACCAAAAAGGGTGTGAGGAGTAGAGCCAGTGCTAAATATCAGCTCCATCCACTGTTGGTTAGACAGCATTGCTTTGCTGTCTCTTGCTTGGGGTACAGATGAATAAATGTTGTTTATGTTCTTGTTAGCCCGTGCTGGTGAGGCATGGCTCTTTCAACATGCTGTGATCATTACTATTCCTGGGCACTTCCCGACTTCCCAGTGTTATTCCTGGTTTGCCAGCTGGACGCATGTATTTATGTACAGTAGCAAAAAAGGCTGAGCTCACACCTTTGTTACACTTTTAGACAAGTTTGAACAAACAGAGGTGGAGACCAGGGCATCCTTTGTTCCTGTAAAAGTGCTTGAGCTTTCCAGCTGTTCAGTTTCATCCTGCCTTAGTGCAGCAGCCAGTGGTGCTTACCCTGGCACTTGGACCCACCAAGCTCTTGCCCAGCTTCTGCATCTGATGCTGCTTCCTTTGCAAGGCATCTTTTTCAGCTCTGTAGTGCAATTCCCCATGACCAAAGGCCAGAGCCTCATTTTTCACAGGCCTAGTGATACCAAATGGATTTTCCTAATGTTCTTATAACATCCCTTCACAAAGGAGAGGAGAGCTGAAGTGTGGAAGCATTTGACTTTGAATTTATGAACACCTCAAAACAAGACCCGATCATCTAATACTGGAGACTACAATTTCATAGCAGGCTTTTTCCAACTCTTTTCCTTCACATCCCCAAGCAAATGTGGTCTTGGAAACAAATCTGGCCACTTCTAAAGCCTGGTTAAAAACAGCTGTGATGGTAACCAACTGCCCTGTCCTGTCTTTGTGCTCTGGTTGGACCTTCTGGCGTGTCTGACCAAGATCAGTCAGATGTCTCATGGTTAATATAACCTGTTCACCTAATGCATCTTCATTTAGTTCTGGTGCCATTTTTCATCCGTCTTTCAAGATTGTTTGTCCTACTTTCAACTAGGAGAAGAGCCAGACAATCTCATTTTGTCAAACAGGTTTACAGCAACTCTAAGAAGCTTGGTCTATATTTAACCTGTGGCCTATTTTCAGCATAACTTAGCGCAGGAGGAGGTGAAGTCCAGCCTCTTTTCCTCTCCTGCTTGTCATTTCTGGAGGCAGTCTCACAGTCATGTCGCTGAGCTGCTGCCCCATCTCTGTGGGCTGGAGACAGTTCTTTAACTTCTTTTGGCACCATAAAGCTCTAGATTGTGAACAGCAAATTCATAGCATGTTTCTGCCTTGTGTGCTTGTCTTATTTTAGGTCTTGCTTTCCAGTACACTTCAACATAATGTGGTTGATGCCCAGACTGTACTTAGCTATTGCTGTATGTGACAAGTGCCATGTCCCTCTGCCAAGGAGAGTGCACAGACACTGCTAGCCAGGATGTGCTGTGCAACCTTCTTCATTCAGAAAAAGCCTCTCTGTGTTTTGGTTGGGTTTGATTTGTTTTTTTCAGACACTTAATCAAACTTCCTTTCCTGTTAATTTAGGAGGAAATTGTTGTTTGGTTTGGTTTGATTATGGGTTTTTTTTAGCAAACTCTGCTTTTTGTGTGGACAGTGCTTCATGGAAGGCTTTATGAGCGCATTAATCTGTTGTCTGAGTGGATGTTGAATTTGTGTGCATTGACATAAGATCTGTAAGCCCTAACCTGAGTGTCTGAGGTGCTGTGCAAGCCCATATCACAGACTGTCCCAGCCACAGAGCACTTATCTATGCAGTGTCATGGTTTTGCACTTATGGACCAAACTCTGCTCTTGAGCACGTGGCAAAATAAATTACATTGGCTAATTCTAAGAGCTGTTGCTTGTCTGGATTCATTGCTTCCTACCTGACATTTGCAGCCAGGGCTTGTTGTTTCCTTTCTTCTCAGGTTAGTAGCCAGGTGTGCTGCTGGTCTTCAGTATTCCTTTCCCCCTGCCAGGACTGTTTTGCCTCCTTGTGCTTGGCAGTTTAGCTGTTTGATGCCATGTTTCAAACTTGGCTTATGTCTAAGTGCTTCTCACTCTCTGTTTTGATTTGCAGGCACTGGTTCGGCTTCCTCCCCATATTTCACAGTGTGATGAAGTCTTCAGGTTCTTCGAGGCTCGCCCAGAAGACCTTAACCCTCCAAAAGAGTAAGTGTGGTGATGGTTTTCCAGTGCTGCTTGGTACATTTTGATTAGCTGGAAGGAAAAGGTCATTTGTTTTCATTACTGCTGTAGACGTGGGAACAGATTTTGTAGCTTTCATTACTACCTAGAAAATGCCCAGCAGTTACACACAACCACTTTGGGTGAGTGGAGGACAGGGAAGTCAAGCAGCCCTCAGACACAATTTTCAGCCATTCTCCACCCACCTTTGCATTGTTTCTTGCTCATGGTTCTAATGAGGAAACCTCCCCTGGTTTGTAGGTGTCACCTGATAGTTATCACCAAGGAGTCATTTAGTTCCCAAAAAGCATTGGCTCAGTAGCAGGGGGAAATCCTGCCAGTAAGCACTTGGCTCATAATTACCAGCTGCTTCTTTAAATGTACTCCTGCCCAGAGATACTTAGCTATCGGTAGGGAGCAACATTGTGGTCCAGATCCAAAATTGTCTCTGGAGAGTCTATTCTTTCTGAGCAGGAAGCCAAGGAAAGGAGGAGGGAAAGAGCTCCCATTAAACACAAGACAGAATTGTAGCCTTTACCTTGGAGCAGACAGGCTGATTCATGCTGATGCACTCAGGGTCCATAGGACTCATTTATCCAGGGAAAGCATTGGCAGGAGGGTATTTACAAGCAACAGTGCTCCCTTGCCTGGTATTTCCTTTTCTCTTTCATCCCAAACAGGATATATTTTATTGTACTATGCAATAAGATTTTGACTTGGTCCCATTGTGTTTTGTGCTGCTTTGTTGCATGATTTGAAACCTGATTGCAGGCAGTGTTACCGTAATTTGCTTTCTCTCATGTTTGCACACCCGCTGGATAAGGGGAAATGGATGCAAAGCTTATGGGTTTTGGGCACTTCAGTACGTGCAAACCTGTAGTTATTGGAAAGATTTGTATTGGCTCCAGCTGTCTGCTCCCATGCTGGTGAAAAAGAGAGGAGGACCTTTGCAATTTGATTTCCCAGACTTTGTTCCTTGCATATGCACGGGTTTGTACAAGGAGATGTGTTAACATGTGTACAAAGAAAGCACTACTAGCATCGCTGAGAGCAAAGTCCTTTTTTGTTTCATGAATGAAGGAAAGAGCAGTTTTAAATCAAAAGTCTGGATGAAGAGCTGCTTTTTTATTTCCTATCTAGCCTTGTTTTAGGAAAATGTCTGGTGAGAATAAATATAGTTGCTTGTTCATTGTTAAACGCATATTGCAAACTTAGAAAACATTGCAACAAAATAAGCCTGTTATACTCTGAGACCTGCTGATTATCCCAGTTTCATTTAGGGTCTGCAAGTAGGTTTGCAAAGGTTGCTTGATCCCACAACACCCCATTTGCAATGCAGACACATCCCCATGTGCCAGGCAGAAACAGACACCCAGAAGAGGAGTTAGGTCCTAAGAGTTATGGAAGAGTTTACATGGAGGATCTCAAATGGAGGTTATGAGTCTGCTTGAAACTCCTGTCTGCTTTCTGTACTGATGCAGACCCTACAGCACCTCTGCAAGGCAGGGGCCTGGGACCCAGGCCCACCCCCAGATGTACACTAACCATTATGGCTTGCATCCCTTGTCCCTACTCACAGTTGTAGAGGCCTGTTTGACAGCCTTGCAGGAATTTTCAAGTTATCCCTTCACTCCCCTCTGGAAAAACAAAAAAGACTAAATGTTCTCAGCCCAAGCCTTGCATCCTATTCCAACCTAGTAATAAGTGTGATTTATTTCCCTGGAAAATGTAGAGCAATAACCTGATTAAATCTCACTTCACTAATGTCTGCAAGACATTAATCTAGCTGGGTTTAAACAAATCCTACCTCGTCTTCTGTAAGCAAACAGATCTTAGGGAAGGTGTCTAAGGTTTCTGCTGGGAGTGCTTCACAAAAGATGTATTGTTGAAACTGAAGATTAGTCCCTACAAAAAGATGATGTAAAAGCCAACGGAAACATCTTAGTGTTTTTCTTCTGTGAACTGAGGGGGAAGGGAGGAGATCTGAGGCTCACTGGACCACTGTGTAGGGTCTGGGGGAAGGACACCTCCAGGGTGATTCTGAACCTCAGCAGGCACTGCAGGAAGGAGCATGATTCCAGAGAAATCCCAGTGTATTCCCTTGTTTTCTTACTCTGCCAAGCCCCTCCAGAAGCAGTGAGCCAGGTGCCCAAGCCCTGTGAATTCAGTCTTCCCCAGACCTCATGGTTCATCATTCCTCTCACTGGAGGTAGGGCTGTAGCCTGGAGGCATCATCTAGACTATCCTAATTATGTTATCTATTTCTTCAGCTGCTTCTTTTAGCCCTCAGCACAGAGGTGGTTTGTATGTTGCTCTGTCAGCACAGACATTGGCATTCAGCTTGCTGGGTTAAAGAACAATAAGCAAGTGACTCGGCCACCAAGGGGCAGAGAACAGAATTGCTTGTGCTGCCTGCATGTCTCCTCTCTGTGCACAATGAGATGATCTTTAGTTTCATGTTGACCTGCTCAGTTTTTATGCAGCAGCTTGGCCTCAAAAGACAAAGCCTGACCTAAGGTTTAATTAACTAACTAATTTTGAGGAGTGTAACCTTAATCCCATGGGCATTTGGGTTGTTGAGCCCAGCGAGTCCATTGAGTTGAGTGTCAGTGACTAAACCTGTGCTTCCAGACAGAAATACATGGGAGTTTAAACTTTGAGGGAGGAGACACAAAAATGTCTAGTTTAGCTTGCAGCTGGGATGTGCAGAGAGGTATCCATGCCTTTAATTGCTGAGCCATGGCTTGCAATGGTGCACTAATCCATGTAGCACTGCATTAATTCAGCTGCAAAGCTGAGCTCTTCACTTCTGTTCCTATTGTCCTGAAAGACACCAAAACTCCCCTGCAGCTCCTTAGGCACTTTTACAAATGTGTTGCTGGCTTCTTCCTTACAGCCCTTCATCTGCCCTGCCCTTGCCTCCTCCCTGCTTCTCTGTGGCTCCTGTCCAGGTTGTGCCATGTTTGGCTGGCTGCTCCCTGCAGAGTCATTTCCTACTGCTGCTGTGCTGAGTGCCTGCAGTGCTGAGCAGCTCACAGCCCAGCTGCAGTAAAAGCTGCAGTAAAAGCTGGCCTTGCCCAATCTCTCAGAATCTGGCCAGTCTGTTCACTTGAATTCACAGCTTAGGTTTTCTGTTTCCTGTTTTGGTGATAGTCCAGGCTTTCAAGTCCTGTGACAATAGGCAGAAGGTATTTCTTCCAGCCCATTAAATCTCTCCTGGGTACAGCAGCTCACAGGCAGAGAGCTGGAGAGATGTCTCAAGAAATCTCAGCATTGGTACTGGCTGACAGTCTCCTCTGAGCCTGCTCCTGCTGGTGGAGATAGCTCCAGGCCAGGTAGCTGCCAACAGCAGGTTTCCTTCATGTGGCACGGGAGAGACCATTGGAGGACACTAAATTCCCGTGTGGAATGGTCTGGGAGCTGTTCAGGTGTTCCACATGGTGAAAGCATGGCTTTGCAAGGGAGCTGGGGGGCCAAAGGAGCAGTGATGTGCCAGGCAGGGCTGGGAGTGACAGTGACAGTGTTCCCAGGGCAGCTGTCTGCTCTCACTCCATCCCCTGGGTTAGCTGCAGGGAAAGCAAGCTTCAAACCATCAGCCCTGCTACAGGAGGAGCAGTTCTCAGCTGCTTCTGTTTCCAATATGTGACATTTCAGTGTTTGGGCAAATGTCTCTGTCTGTAGGCACATGGCTGGGCTTGTGTCCTTTACCATGCCTGTGTAAGGGCCAGATCCTGCACAGCCATAGGAAAAGACACTGTGAGGTAAGAAGGAAGTGTGTTTTTATTTATCCTTTGTTCTAATGTCACTAAAAATCCATTCATTTAGTGGATACTTCTGTTAATAATTATAATTACTGATAACTAAACCAGAGGTAGATTAATTTCAGATTTCTGCTGGGGATTTAAATTCAAGGCTGAGGTCAGGCCAGGGCTCACAGTCAACAAACAAAATCTCAGAAGCCAATTTTTTTAATGATTCTTTTTTACTAGAAATAACAGAAATACCCAAAAAGTAGGATTAATCAATTAGACATTGCATATGGTTTACTGGTCTTCGGGCTTTTTTGCAGTGAGTTTCAAAGTATCACAGCCAGACCACTCTTGTGAGAGTTTGTTTTTTCTTTGTGTCTAGATCCAGTCTAAAGAGCAGATCAAGAGCCAAGAATTCAGTTCTCCAATACTTCCCTCTATAGAAATGCATGCAGTCTCACACAAGATTTCTGTTTAAAACACCACTAATAATATTATCAGCTGAATTTTAAGCAGCGTTCAGAATCTGAGAATAATTTTCCAGCGAGAATGATAAGACAATTTTCAAATAATATGGAAATCCAGAAAAGCTAGGGAACTTAGAGGTATATGACATATTATGAGGGTTCATGCACAAGATGCAGTTAATGCTGAAGGTGCCTTTACTAAAGAACAGAAATGCTCTATTGTGGTCTGTAGCCAGGAGCTTTACTGATCATATCTCTGTCAAATAAATATTGGTGTAACACTCGGATGCTCTGATGCCAGGCAGCCACTGTAAAATGGCTGGAAGCTGGATTCTCATGTTTTTCTTTATGTATTACAAATTCCTGATAAGGATGCTGACCAGAAATAGCCAGGGTAATGGAGGGACCATGTAAAGGAAGCTGCTTTAGTTTATGAGCATATTGGTGTTAAAGCACAGCTCCCTAATACACTCTTTTCTATCCATAAGCATGACTGTGTCTATATACAATTATTTCTGTTTCCCAGACCTGCTCTGTAATAACAATTCAATTACCTATTGGTAGAGGAGGAAAACTTTTCATGTGTGAAATATCTGTGTTTATTCTGATTTGTTTGATACTATGAAAATATTTTCTCTTACATTTCGTCCCTTATATTTCATTGCTTGTATTTCACTTACATTGTATGACTTTTGAATTGTGTTTCCCCATACATTGGACAGCTGAGTCTCTGAGCAGATGTGCTGTGAGGAAAGCTGGCATTCTTTTTTTGTGATTGTTCTTTCTTACAGGACTTGCAACACAGATAATTTCCACATCATTTAGGAATGTGCTCAGCACCAGTTGATGACAATTGGCGTTAGAGTCTGAACTTGGCACTGTTACTGTGACTGCTCAATGCACACATTTTATTTGGGAAATCTGTTCCACTTGAGAGAGGCAGAATGGGAATTGATTTCCCTAAGAAATGCAAAATCAGAAGAGATAGAGGTTTTATTTTTCTTTGATTTTTTTTCACCTGGGAAGTAAATTATGAAACACAGAGTGGAAAAAGTTCTGATTAAAGATTGTGACAGGATAAGGCAGTTAAAACCCATTGTCTTGAAGGGAAGAAAAATGTAATATTCTCAAAGAATTCTTTATTCACTGAGGTTTAGGTAGCTAAGGATGCAATAATGCATTAGGGCTGTTATTGCCAAGAGTCTTGCTTGGCCACTCCTAATTGGTCACCCAGCTCTCACTGATTTCACTGGGAATTAAAAAAAACCCACACAGCTCTTTGAGCATCTCCAGTGTAGCAGAGCACCTGTGTTTATTCTCTGAAATATGCTTGGTTTAGGGCTGTATTTATTAGTAATATTGGGCCTCAGCACCTAAATTTGTGGAAAAAAATGTCTCTTTGGCTATTAGCTCTCAGAAGTGCTTTGCAGTGTCCTGCTCCCAGCATGGACTGTCACAGTCTGTGGCTGAGAGGTCAGGCAGCCCAGGAACAGAGGGGCAAGTGTGGCCAATCCCCAGTGGTGACCCCAAGAGCAGGAGCTCAGTCCCTGGGCCATGGTCAGGTGAGGCTGTGGTTCCCCCTGGGTGTGCTGCCTTTCATCAGTGCTCCTGATCTCTGCAAGGCTTGGAGATTGTTATCTTAAATAAACTAAGCCAATGCAGGAATGGAAAAAAGGAAATAACAGATTCATTACTTGTTTTCTTCTTTAGTTTCACATGGGGCTTTCCCTTTTTTTTGTAGCATATAAACTGATTTGGACTGGAATATCAAATGGAGGGTATTGAAATTTGCTACTGGCTGCAGCATTGGTGATACCAGCAAATAACTCAGCCTTCCTGAGAAAAGATTGAAATTTTTTTTGCTACTCTTTCAGAAAATGAAAAAAGAAATTACACGTAGATGAATACAAAACAATAAACCTGAGGGAAAACTGAAAGCATATTAAATGAAATATGTTCAGCAGCCAGAAAAAAAAACCTATAGAAAATGGCAGCTGGAGGAACATGAGCTTTTATCCCTTGCCTTGGGTATCACATTTGGGTTGGCTCATGCTTTTAGGCCTGACTGTGAAAGGACACAGAGCTGAGAGGAGCAAAGACAGTTTAATGTACTGACACTCAGCACTGGCAGCCAAGTGTACAGAAATAGCTTTTGCCTGGATTGGTTATAAGCAAGCTGCAGGGTTTAAAAGTGGGATGCTGTCATGGGCACAGGATGGATTAAGAATAAACAGACTTACTTGAAATTCATCAGTATGAGAATGAGATTAGAGCTCTGCCAACACCCAGCAGCTTCAGCAGTGGCACTGGACACTGCCTTGCTGGGGTGAAACACATGAGAGTGTCAGTGCTAGTTAAATTTCACTGTTTATGAGCACAAAATAAAAAAAAATTTCTTTCACTGTAGAAGAGTAGTGACTCAAGTGTTTTGAAATGCAGAGATGTTGCCTTTAGAAAAACTAAATGCCAAACATGTTGGCTCAAGATCTTTCTTCCTGTCCAGTAATTTTACTCATATCCTAAAGGAGCAATCACTGCTGATGATTTGCCAGTGCCTATTTTGTAGATTAGAAAGTAATAGTTTGCTTACTGTTTAACTTGAACCATAAAATTTCTTCTTTCTGGAGAAGCTGAGTGGTTAATGCAGGGCACTGGGAAATTTGCTCCTTACTGTCTCATTGATTTATTTTGTGGTGTTGGAAAGGCTCCTTACATCTCCTGGCTCTACCTGCAGAATGATTGCAGAGTTTAGGTTTCAGAGATTTGCTAAGAGGATTTGATTCTGGTAAGGAAACCCCATTCTTTCCATAATACAGTTTTAGAAATGATCAGTTACAAAAATAATTTGTTTTAAAAAATCATCACTCAATGTTGGAAGAAACATTACTTCCAAAATCTGTCAGGAAAGCTTGTTCTGCTGGTGCTCCTAGATGCAAAACCAGTTAGGAAGTCAAAGGAGTAAATTTATTTGTTTATGGCAGTGGGGGAACCCTGGCCTAATGAGGCAGTATTGGATCAGAACCAAAATAACTGGATTCAGAGATTATCAAGTTTGTTGTTAAGGATTTGAGGTTCCAGTTATCCTTGAGCACTCATTTCTAGAGAGGTTTGGCTCAATGCCACAGGATCTCCTGGAGTTCTCTGTTTAAAGGCAGGTGATGCTTGGTTTGCAGCCCACAGGGTTGAACTGCCCATGCTGATAGACACAAAAGAGATTTTATCTCCATACAGAAGAGAAGTGTCTGGTCCTCATCTTCTTTGTGGATAAGCCTGGAACCGAGGAGAGGATGAGGGCCAGGGACTTCCCTTTTTTATCTGGGTTTCTTGCTCTGGTGAGCCCCTGCTGGCAGGTTAATTGCACACTGTCACCATTGACTCATCACCTGCCAGGCAGGAGGAGCTGGGGTGGAGTTTTCTGTCGTGGCTGTGTCTATAATATGGTCACACTCTTGTTTAATGAAGATCTTTCACTCTGAAGAGGAGGGTTCTAGGGACAGACATGCTTAATGGGGTGATAAGTTATCCCCCAGTGGTGCCTGGGCTCAGATGGGATTTTTCAGCGGTCTGCTCTCTCTGTTGTCGATTGCTGTGTAATTGTGGCATTGCTTGTCTGGAGGAGTCCCTTTGTTTTTAGCACTGTTGAGGATCAGTAGCCTCACTGCTTATAAAAGTCTCATGTACACATGCCTAATGTGACCCTCTGTGTGTGATTTTGAACTGTTTGGGGACAAGGTAAGGCATCCCATTACATCTGACAGGATTTTATCAGGCTGTACTATATGTGACAAGGGAAGGTGTTTCTTACAATGTACTTCAATGCTGTTGACCATCACAGGCCAGGTGGAGTTGAAATCTCACATTTATTTAAGGTGAAGCATTGCTGTCTAAACACTGGTAAGCAGAGGTGATGTTCCTCAGTAAACAGGACTTTGAGAGTCTCTGGCACTGCCCTTTTCATCCAGCACTTGCCTCTGAAGAGAGGGGAGGAAGCCTTAGCAATCAAAGGGTGCTGAACAACAGGTAAAGCAAGTCATGTCTCTCTGGAGAGCTGCTGTCTCTCCTGCATTTTGTTGAGATGAGAGCTGGGTTTTGGTTCTGGCTTGGTTGAATCATATTATTATTTTTCAGTGTACCTGTCTTTACCTGTTCATCTCAGGCCACAAAAGAGTTTGTGCTAGAAATTCATTCCATATACATACACAGGGCTCAGTGTTTGGTGTCTGTCACAGAGATTTGCAGTCAGCTCCCAGTGCTGTTGCAGGTAAAAATCTTGTTTACAGCAAGCCTGGGAAAAAAGCCCAACTTTTGTGGCAGTAGGGAGCCATCCCCTGGAGTGCTGCTCATGTCCAAGGTGCTCTTTTGTCTTCTGTCTCATGAGAAATGGGGTACCTTTAGAACTCTGTGTATATAAAAAAATACCAGACCTCAAGTGGCTCTGGCTGAAGGAGACACAGTGATCTATTAGTAGATTCATTTCCACCCTTTCCATCTTCCTGACTGCTCTGCTGCTGACTGTCTTTCATGCGTGCTGTTCCCAGAAACACAAGCAGAGGATCAAATAACAACGTGTTTTGACTCCAAACTCTGGAATGACTTATCATGTTATCAAAGCTTTTGATTTAATTGAAATTTCACAGATAACCCTAGACCTGCTTTTAAGTGCAGACTCAAGAGGCAGTGGGAATTCAATTAACCACCCCCCTCCCCCTGCCCCATCACACCACCACCCTCTCTTTTAATGCTTGCATCTTGTTGGGGAGTTTTATGGAAGGGATTTGCTACTGCTTATCTCCAGCTAGAGCTGTGTGTCTGGGTTCAAAGATGCCCTTTGTTTTTGGGCCTCTTTCTTTTTTCAGTTATGCAGAGTTTGATTGGAATGACCCTGCAGACAGTAATGGACAATATGAGATTGACAGTGATGTAAGGATTGCAGAATTTGCTGTGTTAGAAGTAGAATTCTTTCCTTGTTTCCATTGTTTCCATATTGATCTCTTAAAACAATTGGCCTAAGTTCAGGAAGATGTTCATTTAAACAGACATTAGATATATAGTGAGGAGAGGATTGACTGTGGCTTTGCAATACTTTAGTATAATCTAATAAATGCTGGTTATTTGCTGCATTCTTGCAAGCTGTATTTCTTCCCAGCTCCAAGGAGTTTTAACAGCCACTCCAGTAATGCTGACTGCAGTGCACTGTGGTGAGCCTCAGAACATTGTGTATGTCTGATTACATTTGCTTTCAATTACAGTCTGTGGGTTTGAAAAATCAGAGCAGTTCAGGCTCGTTTGGGAACCACCACAAAAAATCACCAGTAACCTGAGATAGCTAGTACTTGAAAATATAAAAGAAGAATAAAATGTTGAATGGTGGGGACCAAAAAAGTATATTTTGCTGTATGAGAAGTCAACCATGGCAACAACTGTAGGATTAGAACAGCTGGGCCACTATATCTAAAAGATAAACCTTTTCCTTTCCCATCCAAGCATGCCAGGAGTGAGGTGTGAGTGACTCATGCCAGAAGCAGTGTTCATCAGAGGCTTGAAGCTCTCCTGGTGCACTAGTGAATTAGCAGTGCTGCTGTCTCTGCTGCTCCCCATTGGATAGATTGCTGGTCCTTTTCCTAAGGATTAGAAGGAAATCCTTACCAACAATCCTCACCAACATCATCTTTTCTTTCTAGGGAAGCTGCATAGTTCTTGAGGATGCTAAAATTTCAAAACACACTATTATGTGGAGATGTCAATTATCTTCTAAATCCGACTAAAGGAGGAGTTTTCTTTTATGAGAACATTGAACCAAAAATGAACCTCTCCGTTCCTGTTGAAATGTGGTCCCAAATCCCTGAAATCAAACAGTTTTGATTGGCCCTACTGAGGAGCAGGATGGCTGTGGAGTGAACAAACATGTACAGAGACATCTGGCAGGCAGCTTTGCAGGTGACCCCTTCTGCAGTGGTGCCCAGGTCTCTGGGCTGGGACTTGATCTGCCTCTGGCAGTCCTGAGGTGTGTCTGGTGCTGCCTACATAATTCCTCAGCTCTTCCAGCAGGCAGCTCTGGGACAGCATCAGCCGTGTTGCATGACCCCTTTGTCCTGTGCCAGCCTCTGGCAAGCAGAAAAAGAACTCATGAATGCATTAAAGGGTAAGCCCTGGTGCAGCCCTGGGCGGGGGCATTGGGAATATTTGAGAGGTAAAGGAGGAGCAGAAAGGGTTTTGCTGTGAAAAAGCCCAGCCCCAGCACTGTGACACTGGCAGTGGTGCCGTGAATTTTTACCCCAAGTGAGGAGAATTGGTTCAGCTGCTCAGAACACAGGAGCAGAGAGTGGGATGTAAGGCTGTCATCAACCCCTGCAAGTACGGGCAAATGCAAAATGAGTAGTAACTGGGGCAGCTTTTACTCTTGTTGGGGGAACTGGTACACCTTGCCAGTGTTCCACATTTCTTCCTACAAGATGGGACATTTAAGCAACACAGCTCATAAATTTGGGTGGCACATGAGTAAGAGAAATGAGCACTTTCTGTAGTCCCAGTGACAAGGTTCTTCAGCTGCACATAACCTCTGCAGTCCCTGGATTCTGAGGCACCTTGCAGGGTGGATCTGGCTTGGTTCCTTCACCTCTACACATACCTAGCAGTGAAGCCAAGAGCCAGGCTGCTGCTGGAACGCTGCACTCAGCTGTAAACTCTTGCAGCAGAGGTCAGTGGAAAGCTCTCTTGTTGTTTGTCTCACTGCACAAAGCCGGGCTCTGTGGGACGGGCACTTGTGGCATCAGCGATGCTCCTGATGCATCAGTGTCATCCCCTGGGGGAGGAGCAGCCTTGTGGCCGAGCTGCTTTTCTTGCCAGGCCTGATAAATAAGCTTTGTTAATGTTCATTGTTACCGTGCTCTGCTCCTCTGAGTGCTCAGGAGGGGGTTGTATTACAGATGCTTGGCAGAGAGAGGACAGGGTGACCTGTGCTGGCCAGTGAGAGAGCTCCAAAGGTGAGCCTGGGCTTTAATGAGAGGCAGACATTCAGCAGATGAGCAGAAAGCCTTGAATCACTTCAATAAAGTCGTATGTCAGAGTGAGGAGTTGCAAGAAGTAGGAGTTCTGAGGAGAATGGAGATAAAAGGAGGCTTTCAGGCAGGAGAGAGGATTACTGCTTTTTCCAGATGTAGAATTTGCATTTGGAGAAGGAGAACAGCCAAAAGGCCAGGCTGATGAAGGATGCTTTGTGGTGCTTCCAGCCTGTGAAAAAATGCAGTTCTTTGAAAGTTATGTGCTTTTGGATTGTTAGGCAAGGGATGAAATAGGCATCATAGGAGCAGTGCCTTTCCCCCTCTTCTTATGGAAGGCTGGTCTCCAGTGATTTATGTAATTAGTATGCTTTTTTCATCCTTTTTTTTGCCTGCTTTCTCTTTAGGCTTTTTTTTTTTTAATACAGTCTTGGCTCAATCATTCGGCATCCTCATAAATCAGATAATTTGGTCCTTGCAGATTCCTGACAAGTAGTTTATATTTAGTGTTTTTGTGGACAGGCATATAAACTACTGAGCCCTGGTTTATTGCCCAATACATCCTGATCTCTGGCAGGATAAGCAGTGTTTGAGAGAAGATTGAATTAATATCAGCAAACAGAGAAGTTTGGGCTTTAACAAACAAACGTTGCTTTCTGACATGATTTTGTCTATCTGAATATATGCTCAGAAAATCTCCAGTCTTATCGCCACTTCAGATTCATTCAGCTCAGATGTACTCACATGCCACAGAACCGTGTGAGTAGAATATGTGATGATCAGTTTAAAAGAGGATTTACCCAAAACAGACAAAAATAAACTCATTTAACAGCTTACAGCTCTAGTGGTCCTTTGCAAGTTTCCTGAAAAAGTTTTGCCAGTCACGTCTGTTTCTTCTTTTAAGGCTTTATTTTCAAAACATCAAAGCAAATTCCTGGTTTTGAATGAAGTAGGACACAGCCCAACAGAGACACATGTCAGAAACATTTCACCTCGAGAGTAATGCAGCTAGATAACATTAAACTTGCTGTCAGCCTCATCCCCAGAGCAGCCTCCTCCTCCCCCAGACATTAATGCATGTGGGTAGTTTTCTACACAGTGAGTAACTGTATTGAATTCAACAGGAGCACATGTGCTCCCAGAGTTATTTGTGTGTGTATGCATGTGTATGTTTGTTTGATGGGCATAAAAATTCTGGAGAGGGTTGGGATACAAAGGAGGTTTATTCATCAGTAGCAGCCCCCTCTACATACCATGTTAATTCTTCTTTCTTGCCTGGAGATGGGCAGGTATGGAGTATGTGCACACAGGCTTTGGGGCCAACACAACAATTTTAACCGGAATAAAACACCAGCTTACAAGGGAGGAGGGTAGGTAACATCTACTCATGGAGACTCTTAAACACATATCACACAACAGGAGAAAGGTTTAATTGGCCTGATAGTTTTAGAGGTTTGATATAGCAAATAATTTGTGTGTGCCCTGGATGCTGTTTTTATGCATTTATTTTTACAACTGTTTCATTTTAAAAATTCCAAAACCCAACTAAAAGGGCGTGAAAGCAATTAGATATCTATCTTCATCTGTATCCTTGAGAGAGCCTTTTAGTTCTGTAGCTGTAAAATCAGTGAAGCATCAATAGAGTCTCCACAAGGGAAAGCAGCCTCTCTGAGAGAAAGCCATAAGCACAAGGCTGTGTGGAGCACCTTTGTTTGGCTGTGCTTGCTGAAACATCCTGTCAGATACCATTTCCACTGGGGTCTGTTCACTTCAGCCAGCACTTGCTCTGTGTGAGCAGAGGGAATTCATCCATCAAACAGGGCTTGGCAGGTCTCATTCCAGTATAATGGACTAGGTCATTGGAAGGTATCTAGTGTGTGCTGTAGGCAATTTGCTTATTGTCTCCTATTCTACATATGTACCTAAATCTTTCACACGACATTTTTACATTGTGCTTTGTTCTTATCTATTGCTTTCTTTTTGCTTTCTTACCTGGCTGCTTTATCTCTGACTGCATCAGCTTCTCTGCCTCATGCTGGCATATCTTTTCTTGCGTCATTTTTAGCTATCTCTGTTTTGATTTGGTTTTTTTTCCCCTTACCCTCACATCCCTTGGATATTGTTTTCTTCTTTCTCAATATGTTCTGTGCTGTTTCCCCCAGCATTGCAACACTTACTTCTATTTGTCCCTCTGGTGCTCTGTTCATTGGTTTTATTTGCTCTCTGATGTATTTCTTCTATCACTTTCTCCCTTCCTCGTATCTTTTCATCCCCAATACCACATATGAGATAACAGAGGGATGACAGAAGGTACACAACTTGCCTCATTGCTGGGTTAGATGCTTACATAGAGTACAGCCTGAGGCTGTAACAGAAACTGGGACCAGACCCTGTGCCATCCTCATATGTGTTAGTGGCCCTGATAACTGACCCTCAGCAATGTGGGGACACCTGCTCTTTTGCCTTGCTAAAGCATCTCTTGGGAAGAAAAGGAGAAGTCATGGAAAACTAACTTGGCAGAAATAAAATCAAGGTTTTTTGCTGTTTTGTAACCTGTAATTTTTGTAGAAGTTGTCTCTGTGGTCTGCCAAACAGAAATTCATCATCACCAGCCTGGAGTTCCTGGGTAATTAATCTTCTGTGGTGGACAAAGCAGGCTGGATTTTCAGTCTGCAGGCATGGAGAGCTGTGAGCTAACCTGCAGCACTGCTGAACCTTTTCTCTCTCCCCTACTTCTCCATTTTCCCATGACCTTAGGAAAAAAAAAAAAAAGAAATCCCCACTTCATAGCTCTTTTTTTTTTACTAAATCACACTTTATGGAACAGAGTTTTAATGCTGTATGGTACGTGTTTAATGATGTCCATATGGGTTTGTGGGTACAGGAATTAAATACATAACGGTTCACAATGACATAACACGGAAATGCAACTCCCGCCGTGCTGGTGTGGAGGCTGTAAAGGGTTATTAATAAAAATGAAGGTTTTAAATAGAAAACAAGCTTAGCAGCACCGTTTTGGCCTCAGGCCCATCTCTGAGTGATGGAAAAAAAAGAGACTGGAATATATGGTCTTTCCTCAATACATGAAAATAAATACATTTTACCACCATCCCCTGCTAAACATTTCAGAGAGAAAGCTGCAGGCCTGATGCATGGCATCTCTCTTCAATCAGAGCCTGAGCTCAGGGAGGTCTAGAGGGGATATTTCAGCAGGGTGCAGGACACATCAAACAAATACTAAAGGGGAGATTGATGCCTTAGATTATTAAATCGGGGTAAGGCCACAATGTTTTGATTGGCAAAACCTTTCAACAGTTGGACATTAGTATTTCAGAAGAGCAAGCCATTCTGTTTGTGGGTGAGCCAGGAAAATAACAACTCACACAGTTTGGGGGAATGACCTCAAGGAAATCCCATCTTGTCTTGTAACTAGAGTTGCTGGATCAGTAAGCCAAGAAAATTACATAATATGCCTATTAATATTAGAGACCAAGAAAAGCAAGTTTATTTTTCTATGTTCAGCCTTGTTCTCTCTGTAGTTGCCCCAACATTTTGTTTTAAGTGTTTGGAATAAATGAGACAGCAGTGGATGATGTGCTGAGCATCTCTCTCTGAATGCTGTGTCTGAGACATCTCTCACTGACTTCCCACTGATTGTTAGTGACAGGAACTGTATGGGCAGCACCAGCACTAATTGAACGTGTCCTTCTGTCTTTGCCAATGTTTTTGCTGCAGTTTTAGCTGGTCCCAGAGCAAAACACCAAGATATAACCCCACACAGACCAACTTTAGAGTCTGTGGCTTTGGATTTTCCACTTTGTGGACATCTTTAAATTATCTTCAGGTGGTAGACCAGGACAAGATCAATGCTTCACTGCAGTTGCATAAGGGTCAGGGCATGTCTGAACCAAAAGTGATTCGGGAAATCCGTGTACTCACAGCTGTGTCCCCCTGCTCAGTCTGCTCACATTCTCCAGCTCCAGTCCTATGCTCAGCTCAGCCCATGTTGCACCCCTGGGTTCCAGCAGACAGCTCTCCCCAGCAGATGGCCACGGAGGATGCAGAAGGAATGCAGGTGGAATAAGACTTTCTTGCTTTATCTCGTGCTGTCTGGGGCAAATTCCCACTCTCTGCCAGTTTCTTGGTGCCTCCAACTGTTGTTCATTGTGAGGCACAGATGTTGTTAGCTCAGTGGCTTCTGTCCAACCACCAGATACTTCAGCAGAAGATAACTCAGCCCATTATTTGGAAATGGAATTCAGGCTGAACAGACGGCATTGCTTTTTTCCCACCTGACCGTAGCTGGGACAGTGAACAGAAATGTGGGAACGTGGCTCAAAGTACTCTCCCTATGCACCAAGCCCTGTGCTGCTCTGTTCACCCTTCAACTTCCTGGCTTGAAACCAAGATCCTCCTCTAAAAATTGGTTAGAAAAACTACTCCCTGCTTGTGTTCTGACAGAAGAGATGGCTGGGCTCTGTTGCACAGGGCATGCTTCCACCCGCTTGCTGCTGTACTGTGGCTCATCTCAGGCACAGCTAAAGCTTCTGGAAAGTGGTATTAAGTCTATTTTTCCAAATTTCTTTATGCTGACAGATGTCAGTTGTTTGTCTTCTGAAACTGGTCTTTTCAAGAATAGGTATTATGTCCCTTTAAATAGCACAAACCACATGGGAACAGATTATTTTTGTCCCTAGCTGTCTATAATCTATCTTACTTCTTTTTTTAGTGAAACTAAAATCTTCCCAGGGATTGTTCCTAATAATAATACTGAAAAGAAAGCATCATGTAAGTCATCCAGTATTAGCAATGGCAATAGTACTGCATTGCCCTTCTATAGACTTATCTCACTCTACACCTCGAGGTATGGCCCAAACATGAACCTTCTCAGCTAGACTGTGAAATACAGGTTTTATTTTAGAACCAGGAAAGCAAAAGTATGAAAGTGGTTTTGAAAGGTCACCAAGGATAGAACAGGAGCCAGAAGGTCTGGATTTTAGCCTCATGTTGAGACTCTTGGCATACTTTCTGCCATTTGCCTCTGCAAACACCCCTAGCATGCCAGCAGTTTGACTTGCTGATATGTTACTTCAGGATCTACTGGAGCAGGTCAGCGTCAATGGCAATTTTTGCAAAATTCTATATTTGAGGAAAATGTGCTAAAGAAACATTGAACTTGTTTGCCCTAGGTTTCAGGGGGACTAGTGTTCAGGATGCCCTTGAATTCTCTGCTTCAACCACTGGTCTCACAGTCCTCTAAAAAACCACACACTCACTCTTTGCTCATCAGCCTGTGAAAGGAGATCTTTAGCTCAAGGTCGACCTCACTCTGTTGTCTTCTTCCCCAAACTGTGGTGAATTGCCTGATCTGAAGTCCCTCCCCTGAGATGAACAGCAGGTACCCGTGCAGAAGCGACAAAAGCCAGTCCACACTTCTTTATATGGCAGGACAGCACAGGGAGCAGGGTGGGCTGTAGCTGTGATGGGGAAGAAGAACCCACATTTGTACCCAGCTGCCCCATGGCAGTGGTGCTACAGACAGACCCTGTCCCAAGCAAAGCTGTCCCTGAGTGTGCCCGTGCCAGTGGGTGAGAGAATGTGCCCTTGCATGTGGCTTTTGTTCTCAGTCACAGCCCACCTCCCAGAGCAGCAGACAAACACAAACAGCCTTTTTCTGCATTCAGTGAGCAAAGCAGAGCAGTGCTTCTGAGCTGGTCCTTTAACAGCGAGGGCATCATCACGTCCTGAGCCTTATGTGAGTAAATCTGTCATCAAGTTTTAGTCTTTCTTTTGTATAACTTTATGTAGCAGCTCATCTTAGACTTGTAAAAACATTTTGGGGGAAATTATGCGTGGGAGGTGGGCAACTCCTTCCATGTATTGCCAGCGAATCCGTAATGCTCTCCTTTATCATAACAAATGAGGCAGGTTTCTCAAAAGCAGTATCTTGTGTTGTTCTTTTATCTCTTTCCTTTTGCTTTAAGTCTGGGGATGGGGTTCTGCCCTTGATGAGGGCACAAAACATGGCTCCAGGACTCCTGGTTTCTGTCTTGAGCACTGGATGCTCACGACTGTGCTACATCCTGCTTGTGAAGTATCTCTGTGAACTGGAAGGGGCTGTAGGTACTCAAAATACTGTGTTTAGCCATAGATGTTATTAAATGTGAAAGAGATAAAAAATCCCAGTGCCATAAAATGCCCAAGAAGGCAGGAAACTGAAACTCTTTCATCTGTTCTTAAGCTTGGTAAATAGAGAAACTTCTACATCCTGCTGGTTCCTTGTTCTCCCACTGTCCCAAAGTCATTTGTACTCAAAGCTCAAGATTTTTGCAGTTCCTTGGGTAAAAATGTTTTGCATGCCTTGGGATCTGTCATCATTTCACACGTTTTCTGTTCTGCTGAGCCATTACCCCCTTCCTCCAAACTGGTAGGTGGCACAGGAGGTATCACATCATCCCTGTGGAGGAAACTTTGTACAAAAGTATCTTAGAATTTGGCAAAGCACAGCTCTTTTTCTACAGCAGGACTCATCTCCCCTTCAGTGGAAATTAAGTGTCTAAATCTTTTTGTCTTTCCCTCTTTGTCAGTTTTACAGTGTGCTCTGGGGTGAAGTTTTGTTGTGCTACATTTATTTCTCCTCGCCAAGACCTTCTTTATGGCTTTGATTTAAACAAAGTCCAATCAGATGCAGGAAAGGCCGTCATGTTCCAGTGCTGGGGATGGACTTTGGGGGCTGTTTATCTTTTTTTCCAAGAATAACAGCACATTTGTGTTTGTGTTGTGTGTATGTCTTGGACTTACACAAAAACTTAAGGATCTGATTCTGGTGGGTCATGCTGGCAGGTACCCAAACCCATAAATCTGGTCACTGTGCTTTTCCAAATGTTTATTGTGCTGTTTAAGCTTTTATGGGCTCTTGTGTGTATTACATATGGTCTGAATAAATGTAAGGCAGTATTACTGTGCTTAGCTGAGAGGCAGAAGAGCCTCCAAGGGGATCATTAGAGCTGGGGCAGCTATTGCCAGCATTTGGAGATGAGTTTCTTGGTTGAGCTTTGCAGGTTGTAAGGACCTTCAGCCCTGTTCTGTTGGTTTCTAAATGCCATTTGATCTAAGGTTGCAGAGGTAGAAGTAAGAAGCAGAGAGTTGCAATTTCTTGGGTTCAGTACAGGATTCTTGCAGCAATTCTCCCCTTTCTGAAACACTAATAGAAAGGACTGGACTTCCCATGTATTTCCTCTGTGCTGCTGCCTGTGGCAAGGTCTGCTCTGATTGCCAGTGGGACTCAGGACAAAACTTTAGGGAATCAGTGGATGCATAGCAGGGCAAAAGTCACCTGGGTCACTGTAAGTGAGGAATCACCTGCAGACTCTGTCTAAGAGTCAAGGCTGCGTTGCTCCTTCAGACAGATGGCAAAGAGGATCCATCCCTCCATGCCTACAAGCTCCTTTGTGATCCTGGAGATCTCCCTGTGCTCTGCTGCAAGGACTTTCCTTAAACTACAGTGAGGGGGAGAGAGGCAGGGAGCCACCTCCCCACAGGTTGCCAGCAAAGTCCAGCACTTGGGGAAGATCCTGCAACAAACTCTTGGTTCTTGCTGCAAGGGCAGAGATGGTGCTTGGCACAGTGAGCAGCTCGTAGGGGTTGTGTAACAGTGCTGGGCAGACACCATGTGTGATGATGCTGTTGATATCACTGAGTTACCCTGGGGATACATCAATCCCTAGGCATTTTTGGAGGTTTGAGGTGAGGCACTGCATTGCTCAGCTTTGCACCACTGTGCATCCTGCTTCTGCTGCTGCAGCTGGTGGGTTCTGCTGCTTTGACCTGGAGGAAGGGTTTGAACCTGCCTGTGTAGAACTCACAGAAACAGAGGCATTGCAAAGTGCTGACTTGGGACCTGAGAAACATTCCACCTCCTCTCATTCAACCCAGTGACCCATAGGAGAAAGGATGGAAATGTTAATTTGTTGCTCTTCAGCATGGAGAGGAGTGAGCATCAGGGGATGCAGAGGATCCACTTTGTGGGGAGATGTGCTTGCAGAGGGGCTCTCAAAGTGGAGGAAAGTTATTTTTGTCAGCAGAGTCCTGTGTCAAGCGCAGGCAGCTCCGGAGCTCCCACCTCTTCCCCTGTACTGCTGGATATTGAATCAGCTGTTTGTCCTGCCCAGCACAGTGCCAGGGACAAACTCTCTGGCAGAAGGGTGGGGAAACAGAATGGAATAAATAAAGGATTTATAAAGGGGATGGCTTGTTTGTCCACAAACAGCCTGCTGCAGGCCTGTGCTCAGAAGGCAACCAAACCCCCAGAGCTTCTCTTGGGCTTTCCTCTCTCTCTGTGAGCACATTGCTGCAGGCTCCTGCCACAGGCTCTGGGGGCCAGCTAGGGAGAGGGTGGCAGAGACAGCCTGCTCCTGTGTCCCTTCTTCCTCTGCACATTCCAGGGCTGCGACCTCCTCAACCTGCAGAGAGAGGGGAGGGAGGTGGGAAATGGGGTGACAGGAACAAACTTCCGGCAGCAGAGCTGAGCTGAGGGATGGTTCTTATCACAGGAGAACAGCCCTGCTGGGGGCAGCTGGAGAGGAGCCCACTTTGCTGAGCCCCCCACCCTGCTCGCCCTGCAGCTCACCCCCAGCACAGCCTCCCTCACCCCAGCACACGGCCCTGCCAGCCCTGCCTGCAGGTACTCGTGTGTCCCAGAAAGAGCAGGGCTCCTGGCTGGGCAGTGCTGAGGGAAATGCCATCCAAGACACATGAGAGGGAGCGCCAGGCTGCCTGAGAGCATGGCTGCATGGAGCAGCTCCCAGTGCTGCAGGTCCTGTGTGGGGAAAGCTGATCCTTGCATGGAGCAGCTCCCAGTGCTGCAGGTCCTGTGTGGGGAAAGCTGATCCTTGCATGGGGCAGCTCCCAGTGCTGCAGGTCCTGTGTGGGGAAAGCTGACCTGTGCCCACCAGTGAAGTGCCAGGTGGTGTGAGCCACAGAGAGCAGCTTTGTGTCCTGTCTGGGCTCCAGCCACTGCACACTGGCTAGGTTTTGGCTTGTGGCAGCTTTTTGGGCTGGACCTGCTCTCCTCATAAACCAGAGGCCAACATTTAGGGCCAACCCTTCTCAGATTTTGTTTCAACCCAGTTCAATCCTCATTCATGTCTGCACTGTGAGGTGGAAGGAGATGGGAAAGTAAGCCCAGCACGTGTCCCTTCGGCCCCTCTGCCTGAGGAGCGGGTTACATGGGAGCTGGAAAGAGAATTGTGCTGGCCTGGAAGTTTCTGCTGAAGGCAGAGCAGTCCTTTCATTGCACAGTCCTGTGTTGCTGATCTAGGGATGGATTCCCAAAAGCCTCCTTAGCTCTAAAAGCAGGGCAGGGCAGGGTACCAGCGGTAAAGCATGTAGGAGCAACCTCAGTGTGAGACTGGCAACACCTGGGACCCCTGGGCAAGGGAGTGGTGTTGCTGCCTGCATGTCACTGCTCCCCAAGCCTAGGGAGCAGTGGATTGTCCGTAGGTCCTCTGAACCTTGCTGGCTGAAAATGGCTTGTGAATCCAAGGTCTGTAACATTTACTGGACTAACACTGCTTGAAGGTAAATGCTGTGATACCTGATGGGACTCATCTGCTGCTCTTGTGCCCCCTCCCACCCTTGATGATGAACACCTTGTCTCTTCTGTTGCCTATTTTTATTGTCCCCTCAATCCAACAGTTGTTCTTGTCAGTGGGGACATCACTCCTTGGTCTCCCAGCAGATCCAGCAGTGGGGGCCACACGTGGGCCCAGCTCAGCAGCCTGAGGTGTGGGTGGGCTAACGTGTTCTGCAGGAGCAGGGTGGGGAGAGGAGTGATCTTGTGCCTGCCACTGCAGGGAGGACTTGTGACCAGAGCAGCATGAAAATAAAGTCAGTGAAAGCTATGTTCATGGAGACCAGGTGTTAGGGGATGAATTGGTCCCTTTATGTCAGCAGAAGGACTCACCAGTAGGGAGGGAACAGCTTCCTATCCCAGCCTTGCACAAGCTCTTCCTGTGTGTCCTGTCCTTCATTCTTGCAGACTACAGTGAGACTGCTGGGAAATTGGGTTGGTATCCAATGTCTCCCTCCCTTTGCTGGCATCTGTTTTACAAAGAGCTTCACCTGGGAGAGGCCACTTCAGTCTGACATCTCTCACCAGCAGTAGCTGGTACAACAAACCCAGCAGGGCAGGCAGGGTTTCACCTGCCCAGTGTCCTTCCCTTCCCAGAAAGCCAGGAGAGGGACTTCCTCAGCTGGAGGGCAGCCAGGGACATTAACAGGCACATCTATCCCCTGTCCACAAAATGCTCTGTGTTCAACATTGTCCCAGAGGGCAGGGATTTCTGGCAGGTTTTCACACAAAACTTAGCCAAAAGTCCTTTATGTGTCAAGAGGTGTTTGATGCAGGAGATATTTTGCTCTCTTGTGCATGTGTATGGATGTGATGTGTACAGTCCTTCTACCACAGCCAGGGTTCACTATCCCTGTGTCTGATGATAACTTACAATTTTTAAGGTTTGCACTTGGTGTTTTTTGCAGAACTCTCCAACCCTCTTGCAAAGCCATATTTGTTGCACAGCTTGTAGCATGCAGTATAAACAGCTGCACTTGATGGCAAGGGTCAGAATTGGGAAGGCTCTGAGTCACAGGCTCTGCAGGCAGCTACTGCCACATCGTGGGGAGATGGTGCTTGACATGCATTTATTGTGCAGCAAAAACCACTAGCTGAGCTGGAAAAAAATGCATTTGGTTTGCTTGGATTTTTGGATGTGGTGATGTGTGTGTTCTTCTCTCTCCAGGGACTTGCTCTGCCTCACCCCTTGCCATGCTCACCTGGTGAAGCTGACTCTCTCTTGGCTCTCGTGCCCCAGAGAGCAGAAATTCCTCTAGACAGCAGTGGGAAAGCTGTGACACATTGCTATGAACAGATATGAAATAGCTTTTCCACCTGGCTTCTTATTAGGTGTTACAGCCCTATCTTTTTCCATCAGTCGTATGACAGTAATTTTTTGGTATTTAATACCATTACATCTTGATGAGGGAATGGGAAAGAAGCAGACTTGCAGTCTTGGATATCAGTACTAACAGCTCCAGAAGCACACCTGGATCAGACATTTGTAAGCATATGGAAGAGATTGAAGATTATCTAATTGTCTCCTTAATACTTGGTATTAGACTGAATCATCTCTGCAGGCCTGGAAGCTGTGCAGATCACCAGGCTCTCCTTGCTCCCGCTCCACTAAGCTAAAGAGCCAACTTGGAAAGGAAAACCTTTCTCATCCCCAGCTTTGGATGTGCCAGGATGCTCGGCACGGCTTCAGCGTGGAAGGTGTCACTGGCTTGCTCATGTTTTTGGCTGTGAAAGTCAGTGACAGCTCTTCTGGCCACATTTCCTGCGTGATCCTGTTAGGGGAGTTGTCAGCACCTAATCTGGGTGTTTGTTTCCAAATAGTATTGCCAGGGCATTGCATCTGCAGCCTGACACAGTGTACATTAATCTAGGTTTTGGCCTCCTTGCTTGACCCAGGAAGGATTAAACCCCACCCCACATCTGCTGCAGCTCCCTTGGACTGCTGCCTTGTCACACTGATGCTCCTTAGCAAAGCTCAGGGCAGGCCTTTCCCCCCACAGCTTCCCAGACACAGCTCCTCCCTAGATGGCAGGGACTGCCTCTGCTTGTCCTGTATTTCCTATCCATCCATCCATCCATCCATCCATCCATCCATCCATCCATCCATCCACATCCATCCATCCATCCATCCATCCCTCTCCAGCACACTGGTACCTGCAGACACATACAGTCCTTGCAGGAATTTGTCAGCCAGGCTGAACTGTTCCCTGCCAGGCCCTGCTCCTGCCTTGCAGTAAGACCATTATCCATGTTGCTCCATTTAACCTGAAGCAGGGAGCAGGTTGGAACAGAAAACTTTTGAAAAATGATGGAACAAGGGCAAATTTCCAATCAAAACTCTCCAAATGCTGCTCTGAAGGAAAATTACTCTTCATTTGAGGGTGAAATGGAAGACTCTGTGCAAGGGCAGGATCTGTGCAGAATAGAGATTTAAACAACAGAGTAAAGGAAAGAGTGATTATGACTGGGGGAGTGGGAAAGGGGTCTGGGACTTCACTAACCTGATTTAATCAAGCAACTGCTGATGTTTTACAATTGCGAGCAACAATCTGACCCAGAGCTGGGCAATTTGTAAGCCACAGCATCATGAGCTGTTTGTAAAATGGTTTTAAGAGGAAAATATATTTGTATTTATGAGCTGAAAAACCTGAGCAGCAGCGCTCTTGGTTTTGGAGCCATGTCCAGCTGCTGTTGGGATAGTTGAGGTATCTGCCCTTCCTATGTCCTCCCACCATCCAGCAGCACCCAGAGCAGTTCCCAGCTGAGCTCTTGGGGCAGCAGCTTACCTTGGCCACAGGATGTCTCCTCACAGGAGAGGCTGCACCTGAGCAAAGTGCCTCTGTCCTCTGCACAGGTGAGTCAGTGTCTTGGGAAGGGAGGGAAGGCTGGGAACACCCCCAGGCAGGGGAGATGCTGACCCAGCCTGCAGAGCTATGGGCTGACAAGGCTCTGATTTGAGCTGGCTGCCTGTGGTTCCCCAGCTCTGGGAAGAGAAATTTCCTCAAAGCTTCTGAGAAGAGGCACCAGTCTCAGTCCACTGACTTGAATTGATGAAATTTGTACCAAGTGGTGTGTCCTCACCACAGAGCATTCCTGGCTGTGGAAGTGCCAGCTTCAAATGGGATGTTCCTGGGCTAATTGTTGCTTGATTTGGACAAGTGAGGTTTTTTCTTTTCTGGGAAACTGACTGGTTTTGTGCCCATGGTGTTTGCAGAGTGCTGACAAACCCCCCCTTATTCTCAATACTGCCGGTCTGCTGAAGATGGTGTTCCTTGGAGATGTGCTATTCCCCTTTCAAGGCTTTTGATGTGCTTTCCCATGTTAGAAAATTCAAGAAGGCAGCATGTGAAGCTGGCTGGGGCCACTGAGTGTTGCTGGGGGCAGCAGCTTTGATCCTTGGCAGGAGCTTTGGAATAAACTTGATCATGCATTTTTCATCCCTTGCTCTGTGTGTGTGTGTGCTGTGCAGGGGGTGCAGGCACTAATCCTGAAGCTGCACTCAGCACAGGGCTGAGACTCACTTGCAGTTCATTGCTGATGCAAATCCTTCCCATCCCCAGGGTAACTCCACCACGAGTTACCCTACATGAAATTTGACCCTGACATCTAATAGCTAGGGAGCTGCTCCTGTCTTTAATCTCTCTGACAGTGCCTAGTCAGGGCTTTTTGAAGAATTTTGTTGGTCTTTTCTATCACTTAAGCATTAGTTTTCTTTATCTGGAGTTTTGTACTGCTATCTGACCCATTTACTTGGAAGCCTCCAAGGAGAGCTTGAGTTGAAGGAGAGCTGGGTTTGTGATCCAAGAATGAGTCTTTCACTGTTAATTGTATTAGCATTCATAATAGCATGCACATTTCTAAACTGTCAGGATTGCCACATCCTTTTAAAATATGGATGAGACATCAAAAGGGCTATGACTGCTTGGAGATTAGCAAGAAATTAAACTGCCTGCTACCTCAAAAACAATGATGTGAGCTGTTTTGTGCCCATTATATTCAAAGTGACGTAGGAAAAATAAGTCAGGAATTAGGCTGTGAAAGCCCATTAGCTGGCATAATGTAATTAGCAGGAAGAGGCTGTTTGATGCAGGTTTGAGGTGCCCTGTGCCTGCTGTTGCTGTTGGATGGGCAGGCTCTCTGCCGAGTGGGAGCCTTGTTGGATAGGGCTGTGTGTGACAGGACTCATGGGATAAATGGGAGGAAAGGGTGGAGAAGTCCTGAATTCACATCCTCTCTTTGGTGCAGATTTGCTTTAAGGGAGCTGCTTGGTCTCCCTGTTCATGGCTTAGGCTCTATTTTAGCTCTCAAGGCAACCCCCAGCAGAGGTCACTTGTGGCTGATGGGTAACAGTGATTCTGTGCTCTCATTTGGACTTCCTGAAGTCCTGCTGGGTAGTGTCATCGAGCCTGTCCTTTGGAAATACATATTTTACAAACATGAAATAGTGAGCATATGTACATGCACGCACCATCCCAGATCCTTGCCAGCTGCATGTATCTCTACACATTTGTATTTTCAGGTGTCAACAGTTTTGCCATGTCATCATCAAGCATATTGAGACAAATACATTTCACCTGAAGACCTTTTGGAAGGTAGATGGCTGTTATGGAGCTGTTATGGAGCCCTGCTTTTCCAGGGATATTGGAGAAACGTTGTTAGGGCAAGGGAAACAAAGGCGTTGTTGCCTTTGTTTGTATTGTTGGTTTGTATTGTAACAGCAATATAAACCTTTTGGTTCCCAGACTGTTTCCCACCCACTGAACCCAGCGTGCCTTGTTGCATGCCTTGTGCATGGTGATGGATTGTGTCTCACAGAGGTGACAGCAGTGACTTCTCAGTCCCAGCTGGGAAGAGTTTCTCCACGGCCCTGTGCAGCCACAGCCCAGCACCTCTCACACCGGCGCTGTCGCTTTTATTCTTTATCGGTGTAAATCCTGACAGCGCTGGTCTCGCTTCCCGGGCGGTGCCTGCCCAGATGTGCCAGAAGGAATGGATGGAGCCGGCTCTCGGCGGGAGGGAGCAGCGTCCCGGCGGATGCGGGCGCGGCCGCCAGATGGAGCGCGGCTCCTTCCCCGCGCCCGCTGCCCGGTGGGAGCGGAGCCGCGATAACGGATTGTTTATTGTGGAAACACGCCACTTTCAGCTGATTTACAGGCAGCTTTGTGGAGCTCCTGATCGCCCCGTATTTTTGTTTTTAGTCCGTTACTCATCTTGATCCATGGTTGGTACATGTCTGAGCAGGGCTGCAAAAGGCGCTGGCGGGGACACGGTGGGGCCAAAGCACGGGGGATAGAAAGCAGCTGTCAGGCAGCATTTCTTCCCGGGGTTTGAGGAGTACCAGCAGGCTGTGTCAGCCCGGCAGCCACTGCTCCTCCGTGCCTGACTTTACGGAGAGACTCTTCTGTAGCTCCTTCAAGGCCCTGGGGTTTAGTGGCTGCACAGATGGCTGCAGTGCGCTTAGAGCAAAGTGAAAAAACACTGGTTCCTTCCATCCTCTGCTGCCTCACCCTGAGAAATTAGCAGCCTCTTTTGGGAGCTACTAGTCAATATTCCAGATCCAAACACCTCCGGACTTTCAGCAAAGTTTGAAACAAGTTCAGGAGCTGAGTTTCAAATCCACTTTTCCTGCGCCAAAATCCACAGAGCTGAATACCTGGGAATTATGGAGGTGGGTTAAGTCACAGACCAAATACACTCTGAGCTTTTCATTGTCTACCTCTAATGCATCAGCTCTCCCAAAATAATATGTCTAGCATGGTTCATACCACAATCACTACTGTAATCACCACTGAAACCTGCATAGGTTAGAAATCCATATGTGGTTCTGCGTCTGGGTGAATTTGGCAGACATAAAGCAGTCCCCAAAAGGCAATTCTTCCTATCAAATCATCTGCCAATTTTACACAGTTTTGATTTATGCTTTTTAAGGTTACTGAGCTCTTTGCTGAAAGAGTTGAAGGCCATCTGCACTGGCAGTGAATGATCCTCCTCAGGATAAAGGCTGGCTTCCAGATGACAGAGTAGCTGGGAGCTTGTATCTTTTACACATGGGGCTTCTCTGCCTGTCTTGTTGGTCCCCTGCACCTCCTTAGCTGAAGTGCTTCCTATTACAGAAGAATATATGTGACATACATCAGGCAGGTTTTGTGCATTGTAGTTTTAAGGGAGGTAGAGGTGTCACACTTCTACCTGCTCCTTTACCTGCTATTCCAACCAAGGGTAGAGAAGAAATGTGCCTTGAGGGTATGCAACTCTCCTGGTTTCTCTTATTAAACTTTGTTCGAGGTGGTTGCTTTTTCTAACTCTTTTTTAATTTTTCCCTGAAAAGGGAAATTAATTAGGCCACTTGGAAGTCTATGAGGGCCATTTTGCACGGGGGAAAACAGAGCAGGTGAGCAGTTGTTGGAATTACTTGGACAGTAGACAAGAGCATGGAATAAGAGACCGACAAGAGGGTAGTTAATTTAGTTAGAAAGACTGGCTGAGCACAGCGGTCTGGAAAACAGATCATCTTTCTGAAAGGCACAAAGAAGAAAAATAATGGCTCCAGATTCATCCCTTGTGTAAATCTTTTGAAGTTGGTGACTTACACTAGGATGATTTAACCCCATTAATTTTAATGGGTCACTGCAGTGTCCCAAGAGTTGTTTTTTTGCTGTGCTCTGTTCTGAGGCAGAGATAAAGCAGAGCCTTGGTGTCTAGGCTTCAACCCAGCTTGGTGTCCCCATGGGGCAGGCTTGGGCCTCTCCACATTGTGGCTGACTCCAGTTGGAGAGGGAAAAGGATGCAGGAGATGATGATGTGTCTGAGCCCTTGTCCCGTGACAGCTGGGTGCTGCCAGGACTTTGTTGTGAGCCATAACATGCCTGGAGAATGATATCTGGTCTGAAAAGCAAGGATAGGCAGGCTAAGAGGGCTCACTGGAGTCAGCACCTACCCTCACCCCGCTCTGGGTCTGCTGACCCAAAGTGATAACAACACATTAACCAGAGACAAGGAGCTGTGGAGCAGTGTGGCAAAGAAAGGAGCCTGAAATTGAGCATAAATGAAATTGAGCATCAGATGAGTCCTGTTGGGACTCAGTGGGCAGAGAGCAAAGGTCAGTGCCCTTGACACTTGACAGGGATTCAGGGCTATGGCTGTGGACAGGGATAAAGCACATTTACCACGTATTGTTCAAAGCAAGCTGGTCATAGCAGCAGTTGGCCACACATATTTTAAAAGCCTGTGTATCACAGCAGGGAAAATTTAATCTAGTGCCAGGAGGGGGGATGCATCTTTGTCACCAGTTGTCAAACAGCTGAAAACGTGGTGGCAGACAGAGCTGTAGTGCTTGGGCAGAAATACTGATCAAACCCCAGTCTCATCAGGCAGCAGCATGTCATGGGCTGTGCTCTGCCCCTGCTCCTTGGGGACCTCAGGGCCTCCTTGTGCCTCAGCTCTGTTTTCTGCCTGCCTGTCGTCGTGTGCCTTGCTCCTAGGGCCTGACTCGCTGTCCTGCATTTTACAAATGATTCAGGTTGTTCTGAAATATTGACCAGACAAGAGGAAATGAGCCAGGAGGAACAGATGGATCAAAATGAAATGAAGCGAAAAATCTGAATGCAAATGTTCTGTGTGATACCGAGGAGGGGAAAGCTGCCTTTGGTGAAGTTTGGGTGTGAAGTCATCCCTAAGCAGCCTGGGTTTGTCAAGGCATCAGCTGCTCTTCAGCATCATGCAGAAGGAAGGGAAGATGAGCATCACTGTGTCTCTGGGCATTTGTCTCTCGACAGATTTAACATGAGTGCACAATGAGTCCAGGGGGAGAGTCAGACACGGGCCCCAGGAGGGAAGGATGTAACGCATGCTGAAATAAAAGTTTCTCATTATTATTTCTCAGTATTAGAAAAAGTTGCTTAATTTTTTCTAATACTGCCATTTAATCTCATTGGTCTGTAGTCTTCTCCCAGTCCCATGCTGTAAGGCAAACTCTGTTACATCACTCCATAGCTAGAGCAGATCAGAAAATCCATCTGAATTGGCAAGCTGATCTGTAAAATGCTTTATAAAGCTTGTATCAGCAATAGTGTGGCCAGCAGGGCCAGGCTGGTGATCACCCCCCTGTGCTGGGCTCTGGTGAAATGGCACCTCAAGTGTTATGTCCAGTTTTGGGCCTCTTACTGCAAGAAAGGCATTGGGGTGCTGAGTTGAATCCAGGGAAGGATAATGGAGCTGTTTAAAAGGCAGGCAGATGTGGTGCTTATGGACATGGTTTACTGATGGCAGTCCTTGGCTAACAGTTGGACTTGATGATCTTAAGGGTCTTTTCTAACCTAAATGATTCTGTGATTCTATAAATATCAAAAGTTGTTCTTGCAAGCATGTGAGCTTTGGAAGGACCACGTGTGCTGGTACCCAACATATCTCAGAGTAATATTTAAATGTGAATGCACCCAGTACATGTCTTTCTGTCTTTTGGTGAGAAAAGATTCAGACGTAAAGGGTGAAACTTAATTTTTGCCCAAGATATGGTCACAATTCACCCCAGGTGCTGGGACAAGTGCTGCTGCTGCTCTGTAGTACCCCAGGAGGAGGAATTTCAACCATGCCCATCCACAGACATGTGGGAAGAGTCCCAGCAGAGCCTCATTTCTGTGTCAGGTTATTTTAAGTAACAGCAGCAATTCCCTTCACATCACACAGGGCTGCCTGCATGGTCCTTGTGCAGCCTCTTCAAGGGTAGCACAGGCTGGCAGCATGAGGGACTCTGAATGCCACAGGATTCTCTGAGAAATGAATCCTTTTTCTTAGCAAAGGAAATTATTGAAAAGTTCAGGTGCTGCTGAAATGTTGTCTGCATGTCCTGATTCATGGAGCAGCATCACCAGCCCAAGTCTGCACTGCAGTGATTCAGCACAGATTGGTACCACACACACACCTCTGAGCCCCTGCAGTTGCATCCTCAGAGCACAATCTGAATTATTTCTCCATAATATGTAGCAAAAAATGTTAAGTAAAGGGGAACTCTGAATTTTTAATTATTTTTTTTATTAAATAAAGGAATATAAGAAAAGTATTTGTTACTGCTCAACATTAAATGTGAACAGACCCCAGCAGGTGTGAAGGGATGTGATACAGGCTTGGAACCCTGGAGCAAGCCAAGGGAAGGCCTGTGAGAAGAAAAGAAAAATGCAACATGATGATGAGATGCAAATTTTTCTGCAACTGTGTTTAAGTGCAGGATCAGGGGCCATCCAGCTGTCTGTTGACTGTTTTCAGCCAAAGGACAACAGCAGGCAATGGGCGATCTCATCCTGCCCCTCTAAAATTGACAGATCTCCTCGACAGTTGCTAAAGTATCAGTTTTTCTAAGGTTATTCTTTGCCAGCTGTTTGGCAAAGCCTGATGTGGGCTGAACATTTTCTTCTCTCACTGCTTCCTCATATGGAGGAAAAAGCTTAGGTGGTTGAGGTGGCCATGGCTGGGAGGTGGCACAGCCCAGATGTATTTCAGAGGTTTGAAAGTGTCAGCACAAAAACCTTCAGTGTGAGGGCAGCTTTTGGGATGGTAATGTCAATGGATGGCTTGTGGGGATGAAAGCCCAGGAGAGACTCAAACAGGGCTGTCTTTGAAACAGGGCCCTGCAGGTATAGTGTGCTGGTTTTACCTGACCTGTGAACATCTCTGATAAGGCATCAGATCATTAGTCTTGTGCTTGTTATTGTACCATTTGCTGGAATGAAACACTAGCATTTTTAAATCACTGCTCTCAAAGCATATCATAAATTGTAAGCAGTTTCTTTTCCTTTGAGTATATCCCTCTGCCAAATAATTCAGTGCTCATATCTTCCAAATTGGGCATGGCATTACCAGTGAAGAGCTGTGACTGAGCATAAAATAATTATTTTTTAGAAAAGCTGAGCTATAAAAAAAAGTGTGTTTCCTAAAAAATTAATAGAAAAGGACCCCTGCCTCTTAAAACAGTTCTGCTTCTAGACTCTGATAATAACAGTGTGTTCAACTCCTAAAGTGCTAGAAGTCTGCTTTCTGCAAAGTGGAATTTTAAAGACTGTTGCTCAAAAGTATGTGTGTGTATATATATCTATATCTATATCTATATCTATACACACATGGTGCAGATATACTGTGGAGTTACTCCTACCCACAACCTGATTTTCTTGCTTCTAAGAGCTGTGACACACTTTCAAGAGGAGCGATGTATTTTTAAACTCACACTGTGGGATAGGATGAAGGTCAGCACGACGGAGTCTGAGCCTTTGAGGGATGGAGAAGATGAACCCCAGCCTCCACTCTTCATGACTTTCAGCCACAAGTTCTTTGCTCAACTTTTCTCATGTGAAATGCTGTGGCTCTTGTCCCTATTTCAGAGAAGAGAGATCCACTGGAGTTCCTGGGTGCTCAGCTTGAAGATAACATGACCATGGTTGCATTAGCAGCTGGATGCTCTTGAGTTCTTTCATGTAGGATCTGTTCCCCACCTTAACTGCAGTTCTCCTTCTGAAACGTTCCTGACTTTAAGCATTGACTAAAACTGCACCTGGAGACACCTCTGGAGCTCTGTTGTCATCATTGCAGTTGTTTTTCAAGTCCTTTTTGGGAGATGGACTTTCTTTGGAGCTGGTGGTGAGGCACAGTCCCAGTAGTGGTGTGCATGGTGTGTCTCATCTCTGTGTGTGTCCTCTGCCCTGTGCTCCACAGGTTGGCTCCTCTCACAGCCTCCTTGCTTTGGAAACCCTCAAGGCAGGCAAAGGAGGGATGAGGGGCAGGGTGTTATAATTGCATTTTGGACTGTTTCGCTGCTGATTAGAGCAGTTCAAGGACCTGTTGGGCATGATATGACCTACAGGCTCTGGGGTAGTGGAGGCAGAGAGGTAGGCAAAAAATCTCTTCCTTCTCATCACCACCCCAGATTTGCTTTGGTGCATGTAGAGCTCTAAGATATTCTTAACACTGTTTAAAAAAATATTTATTCTTGTGAAAAACTTTTCCCTTTTCTGTGTCTTACTGAGAAAAGGGTCTTGGTAGTGTTACCACAATAAATAAATTATGCAACTTACTCCCTCCAACAAAACCTTGCATTTGTTAATGTAAAATGAAAACACATAAATAACCAGCAGAGGGGATATGCCTGGCCTTTAATCTGCATGGAATTCACTCTTTCAGACCCTTGTTTCCTTCTGTACAATGATTTAGAAGGAAAAGCTTTTATCTAATCATGAGGTAGGTCTCTGCAGAGCTCCCCAGGCACTGCTAATGGATGGGATGCACAGCAGAGCTTGAAGGCTTGAAGCTGAATTTTTGTTGCTGCACATGCTGTTGCTGAGTAGGTCAGAGCTGGGTTTTGTGGGCTCTTGGTAAGCTCAGGGTGTTCATGTAGTGATCAGAGCCATTTTGCATTAGAGTGAGGTGTGTGCTGTCAGCAGGGGAGGGAGGCAATCAGCTGCCCAGGAGACAACAGGTCGAGGCCAGAAGTGGCAAGACAGGGATGGGTGGGAAACTGGTGCTGCAGAGGGGGCAGAGGCAAAGCAGAAGGTTCCAGGAATTGGCTTCATCCCAGAGGATGACTGGGGCAGAAATTGTTAATAAGTAGTTTATTGGCAGTAGGACACTGTTTCATGCTCTGATTCCCAATCCCCACAGCTCCATCTCGTGGCTGGTGTGCCTAGATTCCAGTTCTGAATCTCACAGTATTTTACTGTAATGAGAGATTATTCAAAATAGCACTGAATTCAGACTTGGAACTGGACACCACAGGGTGAACTTCAGAATATAGAAACCTCTCAGGACCTCAGGGATGCTCCTGTGGTCCTGTGGTGGATGCTACTGCCAGGCATAGCATGGCCTGCCCTGGTGGGAAAGGAAGTGTTCCTGCTGAGAGTGGTTTCTTATTGTGCAGCTTCTGGCATTTCAGGTAACAAAGGGAGAAAATAGTGGACAAAAGCTGATTGCAGGGCATGGCATTTGCAGAACCTCATTGATATTCCAAGCTTGGGATACTAGTGAGCAAGTGAGATCAACAACTGAAAAGGAGGGGGTGTAATGCCTGACAATGAGTGGCATTTTCCCTTCGCCCACATGTGATATGTATATATCAGATAACATGAACAGTTAAAGCAGGAATAAGCTGACAATGGCCATTTAGCTCTGCAAAATAGAGATCCCTCATGTTTCAGGCCAGAAAAACTCCCTGAATCATCATTCATTTTGAAGGAACAAATCATTTCTCTTTTAGCTGAATTTAAAGGTCTGATCCTATAACCAGCTGCATGGATGGCAGTAATTACATTCATTCATTATGCCTCTTCACTTTTATGAACATAGGACATGGAAAAAGATATTGGAAATGCCACACACACTCATTGGAGATGTATGAGGTGAATTAAAAGTTAATGTCTGGATGGAGAATTGGACAGGAATTACACAAAAAGAACAAAGAGAAACTGATCTTTCCTTCATGAGCACGTGTGAAAAACATCCAAATTTGTATCTGAACTGGACAGCAAAATTTTTGTCTATTCAGACATTGCATTGTTTCATGTTGTGTGCAATCTGCATATGTTGTAAATGCACATAAAAAGATATTTTCTTCTGTTTTCCAGACATATTTAATGCTGGTCACCATAGAAAGTCAGTTGACATCATTTGAGGTGTTTTGAGGCAATTATGAGAGCATATATTTGAGGGTAACATGATTTTTTTAATTTGCCCTTTTAATTGAGTAAGTATCAAAAGAAAGTGTTAGGATGGATCCATACATGTAATAGCAAAACCATCTCCTGCTTCTGCAAATTTAATTTTAAGTTCAGCATAACTATCTATCAAACACCAGTCAAGCAAAATTCACTGGAAGTTTTGATAATTTTGGGCATAGGACTATAAAACTTAGGGTGTATCTGTTTATCTTTAGTTTCAGGAATCTTATAGTATGGGTAGCTGCAGTATATCCGGGGTGAAACAGCTGTTTTCTTTGTTTCCTTCAATGAGCTGAGCATTGAGACTGAAACAATCTCTTAAACCATTTTGAAGTACATGGCTTTTTCTATTTATTATTTCATACCCTGTTACAAAAAAAGAGCATCTCCATTCACTCCTGGAGTGCTCAATAAATCTTTTCTCAGTGAATCTGATACTTCTGGAAACTTTGTGATGCTTCTTTGCAAGTATCATGTAATTTAGCTCTTTTACCTTTTAGAGAGCATAAAAGAGTTGGACCTACTATCAGAATTGGATATTTGGAAGGGGTTTGGTCACCTTGAAAAGTAACCCTACTGTTTGAAAGGTTTTGACTTTGGGAAGGTGTCTCTATTTTTCTCCCACAATTGGTGCCTGTCAGTGATAATTTGGAATAATTTGATGAATCTCAACAGTTATATTGGGCAAGACAAATTCCGGACTTCTTTTTTCTTTTATGTTTGAATGTTAGAATCACAGAGGATGTTTTAAGACTGTCTGATCCTGGTAGGTAATCAGGGAAGACAAATCTGCTTTTAGTAGTTGCCAATCCAGCAAAATTTACTAGCTATGTTTTGGAGTTTTACAGTGTCTGAAAAAAGCTCCATTCAAAGGATAGTGATTAGAGAAATTTCCTAGAGTTCATGAACTTGCAGTAGATCATGCATGCCATGATTTATGTCTCTTGACTAGTAAATTAAAGAACCCAATGACTTGAAAGATATTTCCATGTGCTGCTTTGTAGAAACAGGCAGAAAACAATTCCAAGTAATATAAAATTGGTGTCTTATAGAGAACTACACTGCTTAGTGTGCTGAAAAGACATTTGATGTTGCAAGACAGTGAACTGAGGACATGCTGCTGAGGCACGTTTGGGAAGGAGCCCTGCTTTAATCTCCCTGCTCTGACTGAAGGAAATGTAAAGAGGAAAGGAAAGACTGCAGTCACCAGATGAAGCTGGAGTTCATACTGTGGGCTTGATCTTGTCTTCCCACATGCATCATAAGTTTTTGCCTCTCTTGGAAAAAAATATTTACCATTCTTAGGGCCATATGTGCAACAGATGATTTTAAAAAGTCAGGGGGGAGATCTCCCACTAAAAAGGGATGTAGAACTAGGTAGGGCAATAGGGTATTTAGCAGTGCAAAGTAAGTACAGATGCAACAGCCATCTGCTGTCTGTGCACACTGCAGTCCTAATCTTTCAGGTCCAACTGCCCTTGGACATGTAGCAGGAGCAGCAAGACAGAGAAGTCCAAGCATCATGTTGCTGAAAAGCCAGTTGAGTATACAGAAGTACAACGCACCAGAAAAACACCACCAGAAAAAAACTGCAAAATTGTCCAATATCAAGCATCTGGCACACTCTCCTTTGCACTGGGAGCCCAGAGGTCCAGCAGGGCTGGGGCCATGTCTGGAAATGCCTGTACATAAATTCTTATTTTGCCAAGTTAAGAGACTTCAGAATGTCAAAAATGCCAGTGACAGCCTGGGATTTCCCTGTGTGAGCCTCCAGCATGAGAGCTGCTGCCAGCACTTGTACCAGGCACTGGGATGGGGAATCCCAGGGAGAGATGAGGAACCCAGCACACACAGTGGAGTGGTTGTGAGGCTGCTATGGGGCAAAGGAGAGTGCTCAGGGGAGGCTGTGAGTGGGAATCCTCATGCCGTGGGTAGTCAGAAAGAAAAGGGCAGACAGGAAATTCTTCTGCTTTGTCTTCCTGTGAAAGGGTCCTGGTCCTGTGGGTCTTCCAAGGGCTTGATATCACCAGCCCTGTTCACCATGGGGAGCTGTGTTCACAGGTGGGATGGGGTGTGTGAGGGGAATTGCATGTCCCAAGGATTTTCTCTCAAGAGCAGGAGGGGAGAACAGGAGGAAGGCGCCCCAAACCACTGTTGTTTGGTCACTTCTCCTTTCTCAGGTCTCTCTGCCCAATATGAGGAGTGAGAAGAATTGGGAATGTCATTACTCAGCAGCCCCATAAGCAAGGCAGCAGCACATACACCACTGGCCATGGGCACTTTCAATGGCTCCTCCTGGCATCTGTCCCCTGGTGGGAAGAGATCTGCTCTAACCTGTGCCCAGGGCTTGCTGGATACCTCTGGCAGGTCAGGTCAAGCCATCAAAACTTTTGGGTTGGTTTGCACCCTGTCTGACCATATGAGCTTGCTCAGTCACCCCTTCTACATTCCTCACCTCTGAACATGTGATGAGGTGCTCACTCCTATTGAACACACCCCTAATTTTATAAGATACTCATCAATATGTTTCATATGCTCTCTATTAAAGAATTGCATGCTTGTTTCCTTGAATATCTGCAGGAAACAGCTTAGGTAAGCAGCTTAGACAAGAGAATCTCAGTACCCTTTAAAAAAAAATATCTTATAGGTTGCCTCTTTAAGTCCTGGATGCACATGTGGGAGAATTGGGGATGATGAAGTATTCACTCAGATTGCTGGTTTCCGCTGCATTGAAGTCAGAGACATTGAAGGCACTACAGCATTTATAACTGATTTCCTGAACAGTGTAGTAAATAGAGATGAGGGCCCTTTTCTTGTAACTCACATGTGCAACAGAAATCACTTAGCTAACATAAATCAGGACTAAATTGCTTTTAAAGGCTCACAAAACATTTCTGAAAGAGACAGGATGAGGAAACCATTTGCCATAGTGGAGTATGTCCCCATGATGAGTCCTATTAAAGCTTGATCAAAGAGCCTTATTGGCTTTTCATTAGAGCCTGGTTATGTACAGTTGAAATTCAGCTGTGATTTCAGCAGAATAGGCACAGAAATATGCACAGGAGGTAAATTTCAGCAGGACTCTAGACCATCAAAGTACATGATTAAGGACAATTTAATGTGCTGAGTAATGCAGTGTGATTTGGATGTAATTTATCCTAATCCAGTCTGATCTTTTACAGGAGAATATATTATAAGGCCACAATTAGGTGAGACCTGGGCCCCATCTGGCCTCCTGTCTCCTACGGTGGCTTACAGCCAATACAAGAAACAAAGCAAATACAGAGTGAACTTCCCTTGTGTATCCTCTCTGTTTCTGGCATTCAGCCTCTATGGGACTCTTCGGGTCAAAACATCCAGAGCATGGAGTACAATAGCCACCATTTATCCTTGCTTCATGAATTTATCTCATAGCTTTTTGAACCCATGCCTGGTTTTGGTGATTACAAAGTCTAACGCCAGTGAGTACCATGATTCAGCTGTGTTACAAGCTCTTCTCTTACTTTGATTTAAACTGCTGTGCTCCAACTGTTCTTCCTGGGGCAGTAATTCAGGGGCAAAAGCCTTTTTGGACAAGCTGTGTCTGGAGCTGCAGTTGAGTCTTGGTAGTCTGTCACTTGTGAGTTTTCTCCTCTTCCCTCCCTCTCTCCATTTCCAAGGATTTTCTGGGATGGGCATTTTGGCATTTTGGGGGTGGCATTGTTAGTTCTGTGCATGCTGTGGTGGGGGTGATGGCATCCTGCCTCATGAGCAGGCACAGCCTGGCTGGCCAGGGGTGATGCCTCCTTTGGGGAGGTCACCCATAGGGACAGGGAGGTGGGGGAGACAGTGGCCAGGCACTACACACACAGCTCTGGGCAGAGTTAGTCTGACACAGCAGAAAATGTCCCCAGAGATGGACAGCAGTGGGACTCTTTGGGCTGCAGTTTAGAAACCCAAATGGACAATGTGCTTGCTAACCAGAGAGTGGACCCACATCTACAGAAACGAGAATTTGAGGCACCCACCCTCAAATCAGGGAGGGCTTAAGAAAATGAAGTAAAGATTCAAAGCCTATGCAGACTTCTTAAGCTCTTAATCAGATTCATATGATGTATATGCAAGCTCATTAGCCCAACCAGTTTATAAGGTACATTTGAATTTATTACTCTGATACTCAATACTTAATTTGTAACTATGATTAGATGCATCTTTTAAACATGTCGTATCTGCATGTAGCTGTTTGTAATAAAATTCCCAAGTGAAGGGCATAACTGGAAAACCTGTACATGAGAATGATTAATTTTTATTAACTTGTTTTTATCACTCAGCATTTATGCTGTAAAGGCTATAATAAAGTGACACATGCTTGGTCATTGTAAGACAGAGACAAATTTGGCCTCCCCACAAGGGACAAGCAGGGTCAGTTTAGAGGAGGTGAAGAACACATCCACCCAGAGTTCTTGCTAAGGTAAATACGTTTTTCTGTCCTGTGGAGAAATTTGCCATCTGTAAGAATAAACAAGGTAAACCAGAAACAGATGAGGATGTGACTCTTAGGCAAGACCTTGTTTTTATACTTCTTTCCAGGAAAAACTTGCTATAAACATTTGTGTTGTCTTTTTCAAGGCTGCTGAGGCCTTGCAGTAGAGGATCACATGGCCTTAGCTCATTGCTCCAGTGCTCTGCAGCCCCCAGCCTGTGCTGAGCCATCTCTCCCTGGTGCCAGAGAGGCTGGGCTTTGCTGTCAGAGCGCCCTGCCCTGTGTCTCACAGCCTGGTGAAATGCTGAATGTGCATTTTCAAAGCTCTGTCTTCCTCCAGGAGGATAATTTCATCATAAAAATATAATTGTAAAAATGCGAGAGGCTAATTCTGCATTTCTTTAGCCTGAGCCAAATACTAAAGTTGCTCTCTGGAGCCAAGCAATCAACTTCACTGCTGAGGAATCCTGGGACAAAAATCTGTGGCATTTCTTACTCATTTAGGGAGAGGGTTGGGTACCTCAAACCCATCTCTTGTCCTTCTAACACCCATTCTACATAAAGAAAGAAATGGCTGCTGCTCTCAAGCACAGTGTGTCCACGTGAGGCTGAGATGGCCCATGGGGATGTCACTTGTCCTGGAGCTGTCTGCATCCCCTGCACTTTGGACTTGGTGGGGGGGCTAATCTCCAGGATAAGTGTAGAACAGAGGATACTGCCTTTCCTTGTCCTGCATCTCTGCCTCATGATAGAAATCCATGGATTCAGGTACAGGGAGCATTGCTGGAGAGGAGACAGCGTCCATCTCCTTCCAGCCTTGGCTTTTTCGTGCAAGCTAAGGTTACTGGTATAGGGCAGATTCTCTTCTGCACTTAATAAGTTTTTGCAGTGTTGTGCTTGGAGTTTCACAGGGAGAACTTTGGTTGAATTTTTTGGTTGAATTTTTGAACTTTGCTGTCTTCAAGCAAGCTGTCAGAAGTCACTAAAGCACCAAAGCAAGATCTCCAGTTGGGTCCTAGTGAGCCAAACTGGGCCACCTTTGTTATGGAACACAGAGAAAGTCACTGCAGCCTAAGCAGAAGTACAGAGTAGATAAAGCTGGGCTGTTTGCTGTGCAGACACGCTGTGAAGGCAACAGGAAGGTGACAGGAAGGCAAAATCCTCTCTTTTGTTTTGTCCCTGTTCTCTTAGGGGTGTGATTGCACAACAGTGGTTTACCCCTCTTAGCAGCAGCAGAGGCCATGTCCAGCCAGTGAGAAATGCCTGGGGTGGAAGTCAGGTTGACAGATTCTCCTCTTGCCCCACAAGTCCCTCTTGCTCGCGGCAAGGAATTCTGGAGTCTTGGGACCACCACAATGGGGCCCTTTCTCACAGGGCTGGAAAGCTCGAGCTCTGCTCAGAAAGGACAGATTCATGGTGGAGAGGGCTCCACAATGCAATGATTTATGTCAGGAAATGAACAGAATGCTTTCTAAAAAACATGAAGAAGAAGAAGGAAAAAAGCCTTCATCTGTTTCTTTGGCTCAGGGAAGAGATCAGCTGTGGTTTCATGATATCAGAGGATGGTATGCTGTAGGGGGAAAATGTATAGCTGTGTGCATCCCTCTGTTTGAGTTTCTATTCCCAATGCATAACACACAGAGTTAATTTTGCTTAATTTCATGTCATATGGGTCTCAGACCTCAATGGGAATGGAGATCCTTCATGTGCATGGTTCAGCTTTTGCACTCTGAGTACCACGAGTATGAATTACAACCCTGCACTCTCCATATGGCTCCTGTGTGTTTGGATAATATTAAGGTGTTAGGTGCTCCTCCAACCATAGTCCTTGGTGACAGGCAGGTGCCAGTTCTCAGTCACACTTGGTTTTGGGCCTTGTCTCAAATATAAAATGTCAGTCTGGCTGTTGATGAAAATAAGGAGCGTTTCAAGATACAAATATATTCTCAAGGCTCAAGTTCCTGTGCACATAAAGAGTAGTAGCAAAGTATTTTTGTATTGGTTTACTTTAAAAATAGTGTCACAGAATCTGATAGCAGCACTAAGAAAAACAGTTTGTGAAAAAGCCGTCTTCATTACTGACTGCAAACTTAAGTGTTGGGAAGGAGAGAGTGGACTTCCTTGTTAAAACATTTCTGTGCTTTCAATCTGCCTGGCAAATCACTGGTGATTAAATGATAATCTGAGTTGTTTGCTTGAAATGTCATATATCTCCACCACAGTCTGCCAACTTAGAGACTTTTAGGAATTAAGGAGCCTGGGAACAGAAATGACTACAATGTACTTAAACATGAATTAACAAAAGCCAACAAATACAGAACAATTTCAATTTATGTATTAAAACACTCTCGAGGATACAGGCTGACCTCCATTACTCAGGGTTTGTCACTGTCTCAGCTCCTTTGGACAGAGAACACTGAGAAAGAGACAGGAAGATGATTTACTCTCCCTTTAGCTTCTGTCTCGTCTGCTGCAGTGTCTGCTGTGCAGCTCCCCCAGCCATGCTGCTTTGTGGGTCTGACAGCTCCTCATGTTTTGCAGGCACTGCTTTCCCTCATAGCTGAAACTCATGGTTGTCTGAAATCTTTGCTAAATGAGTTGAAGCCAAGCCTTGCTTTAGTGACAGGCAGAGGCCCTGGGCTAAAGTGTGACGTATCTGGGAAAGGAGGAATCCCAGAGAGTGAACTTTCTGGGTCTGCTGTCCCACAGCAAGGGGGAGAAGCTTTCAAAAGAGCCTTTGCACCATGGGTCCCACAGGGATGAGGTCCCCTGACTGAACCCATCACCTCCAAGGGAAACTGGTCCTGCAGGAGGCTTTGCAGACTTGCCAGATCTCCAGAGGCAATGCAGGAGAAGCCCTCGGGGACAGATATAAACCAAAGTGAATTAGAAAATAGATAGGCACAGCTGTCACCAATGCACCTGGTCACCTCCAGTCCTCTCCACTTGGAACATTTCTGAGCCTCTATTGAAGAAATGTCAGCATACTCCTCACTTTTTAAGCAACTTTCTGATTGTGCCACTGTTTGTGTGTATCTGTCTGTATTTAGATAGATCAAAACATGTGCACACACATCAATGTTTATTAACTCTCACTGAATACAGCAGCAAAGTCAGTCCCTAAAGATGTGCCATAAAACTTTTCCATAACATTGTTAATACAACCTTCATATTTAAATTAGATTGCAACTGACATGTTAATTCAACATAAGATCTTGTTATGATTCAGAAATTTCCAGACTGTGGATAGCTTAATGTGCCACCAAGGCAGTCAGCTTTATAGCAATGTCCATGGTCCTCCTTTCACATTCATTGCTAGATTTCAAATTAGTAATGTTATCCTGAGGTAATGCTGATGAGAAAGGAGATCTTCGTCATTGAAGGAGAGTATCCAGCTTGTGTGACGTGCTTGGCACCAGCTATGTTTCAATACCATTAGCAGCAGGAAATATTTTCCTTGCCAGTAATGAGGCTCAGCATCAGCTAAAGGTGGTGCCCCACAGGAAGACTTTAAACAAAATTGCTAGATTCTAATTCAAAAATGGTAGAAATATGCTATTTTTGAGATAGGTGTTTGTTCAGTATGGAGTGATCCTGGATGATGAAGAGACCTGCCTGAGCTAGTTTTATTTCCTCCTGCTGCTTTCATTGTTACTCTTGTAGCTGTGGTTGGCAGTGGAGTTAGGATGGTGGTGTCTGTTCTCATATAGAAATGGAAGAAGAATGGAAATACGTGTGTATATAAAGACGAAAAGATAAAAAGAGCAAGAGCTGAAAAGAAAGCGACCTTCCCTGCATAGCTACAGATATGACATTGATTGTACCTTTCCTTGGAAGGGTTTTTCTTCTGCAAGACCACATTTTTGTCTGATCTAAGGGTTAACGGTGTGCCAGGTCTGGGTTGCAGGAGATCAGAGTTTCTACTTGGAAATTGTTACAGTTAAGAGAAACCATTAAATAATTTCCTTTATTGCTTTGGAGACATAAGCCAATACTTCAGCCTCACATTAATGCTTCATTGAAAACAGTGAGGCTGAGAGGAATTACCCTTATATATCATCACTTGGGAGAGGGAAGATACATCAATGAGTCATATGCAGGATAGTAAAACATTAAAAAAATTAAACATGGAGTCAGGCAGGGCTCCTTGCTGCTGCTATTGCAAAACAGGAACACAGGCTTTCTTCTTTAGCAGAAAAGAGGTGAAGAATAGGTATACAAAGAGAACTTTACACAGCCAGAGAGATTATTTGCTATATCTTCTTTGCTTTCTATTTTTTTTCTGTCCTTGCTGGGAGGTACAAGTTTTAGATTTCAGAGTTTCACTGTGGAGATGAAGATTTTATTTCAAGCTTCATTTTATTTGATACTGCTTTCCTCTGACTTAATGAGTGAAATGTGGGTGTACAAAAAAGTAACAAGACAAGGAGACATGGGGTACCTGGGTTTTTTTCAGGAACTCCAAAATCAGAACCCAAATAAAGCTGACTTTAAAACATACAGAAAGACTAAATGAAAAGAAGAAAACTGGCCCCATAGGTTGTTTGGCTTTTCTTTATTTTTCATTAAGCCTTGTGTATTGGGTGGTTGTAGTGATGCTAATAACTATTTTATAATGATATTATTAATTAATTTCTTCTAATTAACAATCAATCAATCAATCATTACGTCATTTCTAATAATGTGAATTGGGTTCTGCATGCCAGGAGAGCTGTATTGACAGCTCCACAAAGCTCCAGACTGGCATGGGAGCCAAGCTGGGGTAGAGAACTACATTTGGGGGATTCCCTGGTTTGGTCTGAGGGATCTCTGTTTTGGGTACCATGTAGAGGAATTATATTTGCATATGATATCACTTCTGTAGAAGAAGCAACCTATTCATGAGCAGTAGCATCATCGCATCAAATCCAGCTGCAGCTCTGGCTGAGAAAACAACCATTTAATTGAAGTAGAAATGACACTGGGAAATTAAAAGAGGGTGCAAAAAATTCCCAATTATTACTCGCTGGAAGTAAATCCTAGACATGTCCCCTAGGCATGGGGATGCACACAAAATTCTGGGAGAAACAGAATTTACAGGTAGACATAACTCTGCCCTCAAGACAGCTTTGGGGGCTCTTCAGCTGAGCCCCCAAACTCTCTTTAAATAAACAGTTTAGGAATAATCCCTCTCTGATCCTCTGGAGGATGGAGCAAGGCGCAAAGGACAAAACCCCACTTCTGACAGCCCAGCCCCCCAAAATGTAGAGTCTCCTGCCTGTCGCTCCGGTGGGATTCCTGCGAGGAGAACCTGCCACGGGTGGTTCTGCCAGGTGCGGGGGGCACTGTGCGGGCACAGCGCTGCTGCCTTTGCCCGGGCTGTCACTGCCGACCGTGCCAGGGCTGGGGCTCACCGGCTCCGGAGAGCACCCCGTGGAAGCACAGCCGTCAGCCAAGTATTTCTGTCCTCAGTTTTGCTTATCCCGAATCAGTTCTTGCAGCTCCTTCTGTAATTTCTTCCCCTCCCGTAGCAGCTGTATGGGCTTTCAGCTGTTCTGCATGAGTGGAGGTGCCAGCACCCTTTAGATCACTACGGAAAAGTAAGGGTGCGTGTTCTATCCTGGGAGAAAGAAGAAAAGACAAAGTTTAGGGTTTGTTTGGTTTTTCCCCCCCTTGTGCTTTCCAAGTGCTTGTCGGAGATAACTGGGAGAGGACCGGAGGTTATTCACAAATTAATTAGCCCCGGGACTGCCGGCCGCGCCAGCTCAGCCTGCAGCCGCCGCATCCCTGCAGCAATCACTTCCCACCCCCGCTCCTCTCCGCGGGGACGCTAAGGGTTAATCCAGTAGCTGTGCATTTAACGGCGCAATTTAAAGGGGAAAAAATGACACCCCTCTCCCCTGCCTTGCCGGCGGTGGATGGTTCGCTCTGCCCGGCGGATCACATGCTCCGAGCCCCCGGTGCTGCCGCAGCCCCGCCGGTGCTGCCCAGGGGCCGGTGCTGCCCGTGCCCCGCCGCCCTCACCTCCGCTGCGAGGGAGGGAGAGAGGGCGCAGCACCAGCCCTGGAGCGTATGGGTGGAAATTTGGGAGGCACCCGTTCTCTCAGCACCGTTCCCAGCTCTAACCATGTCTATTTGTTGTTGTCTTTTTTTCAGGGACTATGGATCTTCAAAGAGGAAATCAGGTAAGACACCAGGCTTTTTTTATGTGCTGCATGATTCTAGAGAGGTCCTTACCCCCTGCTTTCCCCCTTCTGTTTATCTTGTGTGGTATGAAATTGTGTAGCAGTTTAACTTTTTATTGCTGAATCCTCCTGGAGATAAGCATCAGTTTCTTTCCTTTGCAGTATAGAAGAACTATATCTGTATGCTATATAGCTATATATATACACCATATACCTTATATAGTATTGCAGTTAAAATGACTGCTTTTCTCTAACTGTATTTATACAGTTCCATCTCCAATGTGAGATGATAATTGTATTACATTTCTTTAGTTCTCATTGCAAATGGTCAAAGGGCAGAGTCAGAGTTGGGGTTCTTTTCTGGAGGGGAAGGATATCTTTTTCTCTGCTGATTTGTATCGTTTGTCATGCCTTTCCAAAATGCTCTGGTGAGGCTTCTAATGCAAAATGTTTTGGGTTTGGGCAGCCTCAAAGGCTGTAGCTCAGTGTTTTGTTCTTAAAATCCTGGATTGAAATGTCCTATAAAACTCTGATTTGAGACTATATAAATCCAATTTTACCCCTCCCCATGTAGCTCTTAGTGATTTTTACAGATGTGTTTTCAATAGGGATGTGCAATTTTGGGCCTCTGGGTTTGGCTGCTCTGAGCTGGATGTGTCAGGACTTTCTATTTTTTAATTTTTTTTTCTCTAAGCAGCATTGAGCACCTGCAACTCTCATTGACTTTGTTTGGAACCTTGGATGCTTCAAATTGCATTCAGGGCATCCAAAGAGAAGCCTTTCAAACCAATACTGACTCCTGGAAAACTCTGGCCTGTGTGCAGGGAGAGGTGGATTTTTTTTTTTCTTCCTGCTTTTTAAGATGATAAAGAAACACTGCAGTGGCTTAGTCTCTGGAAGGGACGGGAAGATGAATGTAATATACTGGACTGCAATGAATATCACTGTCTAGATTGATTTGTTGGATAATTATGAGGGCTTTTAAGCTGCCATTCTGTAATAAGCTAAGTGATGCACTAAAGAGAAGCTGTTGCTTAACCCTGGTGGCCTGGGCATCAATTGGCAGCTGCCTTTGCAGGCCAGTACTTTTGGTGCCTTTCCTTGAATTTCCCTGAGGTGGGCTGTGGTAGTGAAGAGGCAAGCATGGTACAAGGTGCTGGTCCCACAAATAAATTAGGGCATGCTTGGTCTTCTCAATCTCCTGCAAAGCTTCTGTCTGTGTTGCACTTCTAAGACTTGTTAAATGTAATATTAAGGAAAGTGTGTGTTCACAACAGCCTGTGAATTAAGTTGGCAGCAGCACCTTCTCTAGAGGGGCTGACCATAAATAAAAAAGTCCAAGTGACTTGGTAGAGGGCAGAGCTGAGTGTGGGAGTTCCTGGCTCAGTGCCACGTCCTGAGCACTGGGGGCTTTTTGGCCATGTAAAAATCTTTGAAAAACGTTGCTGAAGTCTCTGGGGCAACCTGATTTAGCACTGACCTGGAACAGCATTAGGAGACACAGAGCTTTGGGCTCAGTGCACCAGTTTACATGAAAGAGTATTACAATTCATGTGCCCAGAGATGTGAGGAACTGCTTTGGGAGTGGAAGGAAACTGCTGCCTCTCCATTCCTGTGGCTCTGGGGGCAAGTTGGAGCTGATCTGCCATGACATCATGAGAAAAGAAGTTGAGTCACTGTAGCTGAGATGCCATTTGTGGGTGCTCTCCCCTGCTGGACTCTTTGGCCCCCTGCCCTGAGGGCCCCAAGTGACATGGTCATTCATCCCTGCCAGGGGCACTCAGTTTGGGCTCCCTCCTTTGGCTGTGCCCAGCTCCTCATGCTGCCAGATCTCCTTCTGCGCTTCTTTCCTTTTTGGTGCTGGGCTGTTTGTGCAGCCAGGCCTTGGACACACTGGAGCTGAGGGACACCCTTTCTGCACTCACCCCGTACAAAGAGGAATGTGAAGCAGCACTGTGAACAAATGGAGCTGCATAAAGGGACTCTGTTCTCGGCCATCTCCTTGCTCGATTTTGGAATGGCAGAGAAATGCTTCCTTCTGTTTGGAGCTGGATGAGGAATGCTTCCTTCTGTTTGGAGCTGGATGTTGTGGGAGCATGCACGCAATGAGCAAAGGAATATGCCAAGGGCATTGCCAGTTACAGCCTCTAACAAAGATCAGCTTTATGACACTTGAAAAAGGGATGGGGTAAATAAGCACAGATTTTCAGCATTGAAGTGATGGTCTTTTAAGATAACAAACAGCTTTGAAATGCAGTTTCTTCTGTAGGTGCAGATCATGGAATTACTGCATCTTTAAACAAGAGACAAATAGGCATTTTTAAATGCAAGCACCTCCCAGCAAATGAGACCTTATGAATATCCTGTGTCTTGACCGAAGCTGTGCTGGGAGGAGGCTGCTGGGTGTGAGCACAGCTGTCCCACACTGTCCAGCAGGAATCCCACAGCTGCTGTCTCAGGCATGTGCAGGCATGACATGAGCGTGGCCAATTGCAGAAACATTCAGAGAACGCCTCAGACAGCCAACATCACCTCTACCCTGACCTCTGCCTTGCCAGAGTGAGTGTCTGGCTAGTCCTCTGCTCACCCCTTAGAGCAGGGAGAAACTGGATAAGTTCAGAGTTTAATAGGACTTATGGAAACATTTACCGCTGCAGTTGATGCTGGTTGTAAACATTTGAGACCTTCTGAACCAAATGCAATAGCGTGGCATGTCCTTGGCTAAACAAAGGGGAGTCTTGTGCTGATCTGGGGCATCTCTGCATGCCAGCCCTGAGCCAGGCTTCCTCTTGAGCAAAGGGCTGTGTAAACACACAGCCCTTTGCTTGGATGTGATCTAATTATAAATGCTTTAACCTGCAGCCAGCTCAGAGACCTGGGGCTCTGTGAAGGCACAGACGTTTGCTGTGGCCTGAAATGCCACATGTGCCAGTGCCTTGGACTTGGGGGGTTTTATTTGACACGCTGCAGAGCTGCTCAGAAAGCTGCCTTCATGTTTCCAGGCAATTGAATTGTTGCTCTCTGACCATCTGTCAGTACTGGAGAGCCCTCAGGACAACTGTGAGGAGAGTTACATGAGCATATTCTGTGCACTTGCAACAAATGGGCTCTTCTTGGTCCACCCAAAGACCCTCTGCAGCAAAATGGGAAGGAATAACTTTTCAAACTCCAATTTGTCAATTGCATTAGCCAAGTGAACAGCTACTCATTTGTCACTCAAAATAGGCATTACTTCTCTGCTGGCATCCATTGTGTGGTTTTTCTGTCCTCAAATCAAAATAAGGGTAGAATTGCTGCAAATCTAGGAATGGGTATTTGTATGGTACATTACAAGCAACAGATTAGGTTAATCCATTCTGCAAACCCTACCAGCTACCATCTGTGCATGGTGAACTAATTAACCCTTGAGATATCTGCTAATCCTGATGTGGCTTATAAAACCAGTTGGAGTTTGTTTCTCCCCAAAGATATCATTGTGTCACCCACCCCACAAACCCCCTTGCTGGCTAGAGAAAGCTGCAGACTCCTGGAGTAAGATCTTGCCCTCTCCCCTTGCTGAGAATGTTTCCTGGCTGGTTTCATGCCAGATCCCAGTCACGAAGCTGAAGCATCTGGGACCTGCTGTTTGGTGGCAGCAACTTTTCTGCACTGAGTCTCAGTGCTTCTCAACTACTGAGAGGATTCTCTTTGCTAACTTTGAGGTCAGATCCAGCACAAGAGGTGCTTTCAAAGTGATCTCTGTCACCTGCCTTGTAGGTGACCAAGCCCTTGTGGTCACAGCTCTCCATGTGCCCGGACAGGAGCACTGCTGGCCCCCCGCTTCTGGATCCATAACCCAGCTCCCCCTGCTCTGACTGCCCACCTTGCTGCTGGAGGCGGAGCTGGCTTCCAGCCTTTGCTCGGTGGCTTCCTCTGGCACCTTGTTGCTATGCTGTATGATGTTCCTCCAAGTTAAGGGAAATAAGCTTTAATAAAATGGAAGTTACGGCTCCATCAGTCCTGCAGTGTTTCCTTTCCCTCACTGTTCAGATCCTGTCTGCATCGAGCTGGCTGTGCTTTGCCTGAGTCTGGCAGCTGAAGTCTATTTTAAGTAGTAATTGGGCACTTAGAATATTAAGTTTATGATTTGGTTGAAGCCAGTGTTGCCTTGGGATGCTGATGAGGCTTCCTTGAATGAGTAAACCATCTTTCAGCTGGGTTTCCCTGTCCAGTTTTTGTACTAGCAAGATTATGGCTACACACAGCCAACAATCACTGTTTTCTTTCCCTCCTGTAATCTAAAACTGGGAAGGATATATCTGCTGGCAAGTAAATAAAAACTTCAGAGTCCATTGGAAGATACTTCACAAACTTTTTATAGAAACATCTGTAATGCTGTCTTTTCCCTCAGATTACTAAGCAGAGTTGAGAGAGTTTCAGCAATGACAGAAGTGGGGCCTCAAGTGAGAAACAAGCAGATTGTTGTGAAAACACCAAGGGCCCTGGTGGCTGATCACTTTGTGGGATGCTGCCTAGGAATTATGGGTGGAGCTGATGGCCAAAGTTGCTTCCTCAGCCTAATTCTTCATTACTAGAGAAACTTTCTTGCCTTCATGCACTAAGGATGTGCACTCTGACAGCTTCAGGGAGTGCCTTAATTGCTGTTTCTTTGCATTATTTGGGGTAGGGTTTTTTCTACTTCCCTTGTAATTACCAAGGAAATGGCTCCACTTGTGGCTTTTTCTGTCCTTACAGCTGAGCTGTGCTCTTCAGAGCTTAACCTTTCTAACCCTGTCACTCTGCGTGTGTCTAGCCTGCACTTAGAGTTCCATGGCATGTCTTGCTCGCTCTTTTTTTTTTCCCTATTTATAAATGAGCTTTATTTTCTTGATGTAGTCTGAGCTGCCTCCTTTAAGACAATGTGGAGAAAATGAATAGTGTGTGCCACCCCTTCTGTGCCTAATCAGTCAATGGGGTGACAAATGTGTGAGCTCCCAGCTGGACCAGCAGGGTTATGTGTTGGAGCTGGTTTTACCTGTTCCAGGACTGAGGTGGTGACCCTGGGAACAAAGCTTTTTGATGGAATTGAGTGTGGAGGTCTCTGCCAGCTTCACAGGCCTGTGGCAAGCACTTGGCTACACACAGGTCCAGGGTGAGCAAGGAATGTAGAGTCTCCAGCCCTGGCAGGTGTTTTGTAATATGTAATGTGGGAAATGGCTGCAGTAGAGGGAGAAGGAAGGACTGCTCCAAGTGGCATATAGTGTTGCCTTTCCTTTGCCTTAAGGTTGCTGCAGTATTGATGGGATGTCATCTGGAGTCGTGTTTAGTATTAGGACTGGGGGATGCCTTAATCCAGCTGACTGTGAAATCTGTCTCAGTTTTACCTTCTCAGCCAGAAGAACTCTTAAGCCTTTTAACTGGGTTCTCAAAGAAGCCAAATCTAAGTGTGTTACTAAAGAGGCTGAAAAATCCAATTAACTACCATGGTCAATCCCAGCATGAGGCAATGCCTCTTCTCTCATACTGGCGACTGCAGCAGATGCTGGGGGCTACCTGCCCCAAGCAGGGACTTGGTATTGCTCAGTGAATCTGAGCCCAGGTGGTAGCAACAAAGTTAGAATGTGGTTTTTAACTCGCATGTTACTTTGAGTCATTCTGCTCTCATGGTGTTTGTCTCTGAAGTCTATCTCCCTATAGGTCCTCTGAAAGCTTTAGCTTGGAAGGGTTTTTTTTTTAAGGTGGTGAATAGGGATGCAAATCTGTCCAAGCCCATGGCAAGGTCCCAGGAACATCTTAAATCATGTAATTTGGTGTCTTAATCCTTGTAAGAAATCTGTGGTATGACATGATCTCTGCAGACTGAGGCATGTGCTCTTGTTTGTGTCCTGATGAATCACACGTGTGCCCTGTGCTCCTTGCATTGTTTCCTACAATTAGGGCAGAAGCAGGGATGGTGGACTGGCTCCTTGGTGCCACTTGGCCTGTTGATGAGGATGGCTGGATGAGATAGTTTGCCAGTCACTATTTTATAACTTCACAAGCATGTACTGACAAGATTGCTCTCGATCAGAAATTGTGATCTGCTCCCTCATCATACGATTAACCTTCTTGGCTGTATGTACTAATTACTGCATGGAATTTAAAAACAACAGATTCTGGCAGAACATTTTGGTTCTCACATAGCTGCTGCTTTTTTTTTTTTTTTTTTTGTTCCTTTTCAGGAAGATAAAGGAGTTAGTAATAAAAGAAGGATAGAGTAGGCAAAAGCATAGCAGTTAAGGACCAAACAAGCCTTTTCATTTAATTACTGGGGATATACATCTTGGGCCTGGTTCTGGAAGAAGTTAGTAGTTAATGATCTCAATGTGCATCTTGAATTCAGTCATCAATGACAGAGCTTCCTCTTCTCATGACTGACAATTATTTTTCCTCAGGTAGTGAATTTGCTAAACTTCTGATCAGTTTATTGGCTTTTGCTTGATGCAGTTATTCCCCAAAGACCAAATTTTCTTTCCTGATTTTTTTTAACAAGACTATACATCTTTTTTTTAACCAGTTTTTCATATAACTAGAGGAGCATCCATTCTGTGGGTTTGGGGTTTTTCCAAGGCAAAACTACTGCTCCTGTGCTCAGGTGCACTAGCAGAGAGCAGAATTCGAGGAGGAGCTGCTGCTAAGTCAGGCAGATTTCATGTCCTTGCAGCATCTGTGCATATGTGACCCAATTCTGCATCTTCAGTCAAGATGTGAATCTGTCCACTCCAATCCCACGCTCCAAATCCAGTCTGTAGTGTTCTGGCAGAAGGAAGCTTATCTCACACTTCTCCTTGTACACCATATTTTTAAAGTCACTGCTTAAACTGAAGTGCTTTGGACTTCTGCCTGAGGCTACTGACGAGAAGAGCAGATAGGAGACTTTATTCTGCACTGCTTCAGTTTTCTGCTGACAGGACGTGTGGCCCATTAGATGTATAGGATCACTGTCATCTTCTGGGTGGCCCATATGCTGGGGTGGGAGGAAGATGGGATAAGAGAGAAAGAGATGTTTGTATGTTGTGTGGGTTTTTTGTTTTGCTCCTTGGCTTTTAAACTGAAGTGTGGGGACAGGGTGCAGGATTAGGGAAAAGAATGTGTTTGTGTTCTTTGCCGTTCCCAGTTCAGCATCAGTGCTGCAGAGAGCCCTGTGGTGTCCAGGAGAGAGGGCAGGGAGACTGGGTGCAGGCAGGGCTGGAAAAATGAGGTGTGGCTTGAGCACAGCCATGGTAGAACAGTTTGAACCCTGCAAATGCCTCAGAGTGTCTTCAGCCAAACACAGAGAAAGCACTTGGTACCTTAGGGGATGTAATGGCATTTCTCTTGGTTTTAAGAAATTCTCTGTTCTCCATCTGCTCCTGTTCTTCTTCCCTCTTCTGTCTGTCAGTGGCAGATGGTATTAACGCTGCCTGTGTGGGTTTTTCCTCTCTTGCACAGAGAGTACTGGTATTTTGATTTTGGCACACTGGATAAGGCAGGTGAGAAGTGCATTTGGGAGCTGGAGCAGAGGGTGATGATCCTCAGCCACCTCAGGTATCTGTATGGGGCACAGATGGGTCTGGCTGGCTGAGAGGAGCAGATAAAATCTTCCCTGGGCATTTTGGGTAACTTAGTCTCATGCTGGTGAGCACTCTGTCCCCAGATTCTGGAAATCTGGATGTAGGGTGTGTGTCCTTAGCCTGTTGAGAGCACTCACCCCTAAAATAGCACTCCCTAAATGCATCCAGCTTTGTGCATGGCTTCACACCTGTCCCATTTGAGCTGGCCTGTGTCCAGGCTGCGTGACAGCACAAATCCTCTCTCCAGTTCACTCTGGATGGCTCACGCAACCAGAAATGGCTGGAAGCTTTACTCCAGAGGTGTCCAGCAGGAGTTACAATGCGTGCACTGATTATTGGCCTGGACACGCCAGTGCTGCTGAGTGTTCTGTGCTTGGCAGCATGGCTCCTTCACAGTTGGGACTTGTCTCTTGCTCCATTTTTTGAGCCACACTTGAATCCCAGCATGTGTACATACCTGTGAGTTTCCAAGTGCAACGTCTGGGGCTTTTCTGCCCCCCTCCTTGGCAGGGCAGGAGGCTGGTTTTTCCCTCAGAGGGGTGATGCTCTCAGTTTGTACAGCTGTAGATGTGGATTAGCATTCAGATATTCTAGGCACTTCCCAGCAAAACTTGGAACTGGTACAAAACTGTATGTGCAGGGGCTGTACCACAGGGATCATGTGGGAAACAATCCCCACTTGCCATGTGGAAAGAGTTAATGTGAGCAATGGCTGCCAGAACAAAAACTAAACAATCCTGGATACTTCTGGGTCTGCAGACGGGATTAAAATGGGTTTTTGCAGAAGTAAACAGAATAGAAAATTGGGACTAAGTTTTCTTTGTGTTTGTACTTTTAGAAAGGATGAAGGACTGGATGAGGCTGTGCAAATGCAGCTGTGAGCGTGTCACTGTGCAGTTTGTCAAGCACACAATCCTCTGGCCCCACTCCTCCGTTCCAACTCAGGAAAGGGCTCCCTGGTTGTGGATTTCTCCCCTGCAGGAGTGAGTTATCCAGATGATGAATTTCTGAGGCACGCTCGAGTCACGTGAAAGCCAGATGTGAGCACTTTCCAAGCAGCGTGTGTGGGTCTGGCCTACGCCAGGCTACGTGGCAAGTGGACGTGGTCTGAGGTTGGTCTGCAGCGTGGTGGTGCCCGACAGCTCCCAGTGGGATCATTTCTGCCAAGGAGAGAGGAAGGTGCTGGCTGTGCCCATCACTGCAGCCCAGCACCTCTGCCCCCTCCCCCCTCACTGACAGACCCTCCCCTGGCTGCTCCTGATGAAGCTGAACTTGGTGAATAAGACTAAAATTAAAGGCCTTATTTAATGCCTGCTGCCAATCCTCTTACTCAGATACTTTAGCTGGATTTGCATGTTTGATAATCTACTAGTGAAATATTTTTTCAAGATACAGCCCTCTTGAACAGATGGCATGGAGAGTGGAGGTGATGTTCAGCTTCAAGTGTATAGAAGAGGAGATATCTCTGCAGGGATGAGAGGTTTACTTTAAAATGCAGCCTCCTATTGGGGAGAAAAATAATATATGTGTATTCCTTCAACAACTATCTTAAAATACTTGCTTTAAACGTGATGCATCAACATCCCACAGACATAAGAGCAAATAAAGCCTATTTAAGCTACCCTGGTGTGGGACAGCTGCTTGCCCAGCAATTACAGTAACAAATGAATCTGTCATTGTGGTGGTACCTAAGAAGTTTAATGTCTGACCAGGCTCACACTGAGCCAGGCACGAGGCACAAATGTTGGTTTTGTTTAGGTCTCTCTGGAGCCTGAGGAGAGAAGCATCAATGGCACAGTTCAACAGGGTGCCCTGAGCAGGACTGTGAGAGATAGATCAAAACACTTGCAACCTTTCTGTGCCATCCTCCTGTTTCTCTGACTATCTGTTGTTCTCTGCCTAACTGAATGAATGAATTGTGTGAGCCAAGAATGCATGACAATGGTTCCAGTTCAGAGGAAGGCTCATCTGCCTTTTTCCTCTTTCCAGCTGTGTTGTAAAACTGCACATAGACTCTGTATCAGAGGAATTCTCTGGTAAAAGTACTTCCACTTCTAGGGGAAGCTTAGCAAACCAAGTATTTCTGTCTTCCTCCCTTAGTCTAGTACTGTTGCATTTTAGTGCCTTCCCATTTAACTCAAGTGTCAAGGCCCAGCTGAAGGAAAAGGGACTAGAGGGGAGAAACCTGGAGCCAGGCTGACAAAGGATGGTCGGTGGATCTGGGGGATGGAGATTTTGGAGAGGGCCACAAGGATTGGGCATAGTGCACTGTCTGCAGATGCAAGGAGAAACAAGCCCCACAGTTTTGGGGTTCCTCACTGAGCTTTCTGCTCTTGACTGGACAGCCTCACCTTGTCAGGAGAAGGAGGTTGTTCCTTTGCTTGTCTGAAGAGTGCAGAAAGGGAGCAAGAACGGGGAAAGTGGAGGCAAAACCTCAGCAAGAAGCCCTGGACTGAGTAGACTGAGCCTGGCTTTTGGGTTCTTTACCTGCTTGGGGCAGTAAGGTGTCCCACCAGAGCCCCCAGGACAACAACATAGTGCTTCATGTATACCAACTCCTTGGCAGGCTTATCTTCCAAAATGTAAACTGAAATACAGGCTCAACTTCTGTTTTCTGTTCTGCCATATATGATGAACATTGCAGACAACAAAAGCTCTAGGCCAATTCTAAGTGGACACATTTAAGGAACAGTGTGGTCAGCCCACTTCTTGCTGACTTGTCAGATACCACTCTTGGCATGGGAACACACCCATTGCTCAGAAGAAGCATTTATTTCCCCCAGCTCCAGTCTGAGGAATCACTGATTGCATTGCTTATTTTCTTCTCACCCCTCCAATTAAGACAGGAAGGGTATTAGGCTACAAAATGAGTCTGCAAAACGCTCAACTGCACTTATGGAACAGACCACTGTTGGAAATGGACCAGATGTCAGTATCTCTTCAGTATGGCCACTTGTTCTTATAATCCCTTTCTCAGTAATTTAAGTTGCACTCTAACAGTTGGAAGATTTTGGTATTCCCAGTTGATGTTAAAAGCTTCATGAGAACAAAATAGTTTTATTAGTTAAATGGCCCTGGACTGTTATCTTCTATGGAAAGCCACTTCCAAAGAAGTCTTTGAAATCCACTTTCATCACTGGTAGGGGCCTGTCTTTGGCCCATGCTAATTTCTCAGCTATGCACAGAAATCATTTGGGGTGAGGGTTACATCTCCAGAACTACAACCACACTGAAACTCACGACCACTATGATCCAATTGCCCACAGTTACTGCAGGACTGTTGCTAGACAGCTAGACAGCTTTTTGTTTTTAAAAAAGCTTGTTACAAAGGTACCTGATAGCCCCAGCAACTGTGATTCTGCAGGAGAGTGTCCCTCCTGGTGCTGGCAGCAGTGTCAAATCATGGATACTGGGCTCAACACTGAACTGAACATTTCAGACAGGGTTACTAACAAAAGGAACCTGCATCAGCAGCTTCTGCTAAAATGCCCATGGAGGAGGAGTTCCTCTGCACCTGCTGGGGCAGGAGCCCACCTGGATGTGCAGTACTGATGGGGGTACCATGAACGTGGTATCTGGATTTTGGTAGATTGAGCTCATGCATTTGATTCTAGACTGACTCCAGCTATTGTAGGTTTTTATGGAAGCTTGCTCTGCTCTAACTGTACAGAAGACAAATAGTCTACTGCTAAAATGAGATGAGTGGAGCTGTATCACAAGCAAAAAGCGTTAGTCCCCAGCAGTCTGGCGCCTGCTCTCTTGCCAGAGGTGGGAGGAGCAGCAAACAAACCAGTCTCACTGGCAGCACAAAAGCTTCTGCTGAAATCTAGAATAATATGTTTCATGTTCACCATAGCAACCAGCTTAATTTTGTCTTCAAAGCTTTTTGGCCTTCAACTCCTTCCTTTTCTTTCACACCTGAGGAACCCCCTTGACCCGTGGGAGGGTTGCCCAGCTCCATCATGGCAGCTTGAAAGCGATGGGATGGGGTTCAGCAGCCACTTCCAGTGACGTGCCTGCTGTGCTGCTATTTCTGTGCAGTGTGGCTCTGAAGGAAAACCTCCTCTGTGCTCTTCACGACTGCCTCGGCCTCGTGACTTAGCTGTAATTTATGGATTCATGTTCCTTTTGAGCTTTTAAAAATAATTCCGGTAGGAGGAGTTTGTTCTGGCTCCAATTGAAGTCAGCAGCAGGGGCTGTGGGGACTGGTGTTAAGAGCAGAATTGGGATGCCATTGCCCTAGGAGTGGCCTGCTTTGAGCAGGCAACTTTAATTTTCCTTCCAGATACTGAGATTTCCTCCCCCCTGCACTTCCAAGTGATCTGAGACCAGCCAGTGTTCAGCCGTGTGGCAGTGGGGGAGAGGAGTGGCAGGAAGCGAAGGTTTGTTCGTTTACTGTTACCAATCCCATTGGAAACCAGGTCCAAGCCTCATACAGAATTCCAGTAAAACCCTGTCCTAAAGGGGAAACCTGGGGCTGTTCAAAGCTTGTGTTTTGTTGGCTCAGGCACAGCATGTTTCTGAGGCCTCTGACCTCCTCCCCGTACGCTGGCTCCCGCCGCGGCTCTTCGTTTGAGCTCTCTGTGAAGTGGAATCTATCACTAATGTCTGATATTTTTATTATTTGTAGGGGGGACTCTTAAAAGCTGGTAGCAATTAGAGCTTAAACGTCTTGGAATAAAAAAAAAAAATCCCCAAGAAGGAAGTTTAATGCTAAGCAGATGTGCAGGAGCAGCTGAAATATGCTGGCTGTCTTCTGCTTCAGAAGCAACCTCATCCACTTCTAGCTGCTGTCAGGCTGGGGCAGCTCAGAAGTGCTGCTGCTTTTGTGCTGCTTCCTGGGCTGGGAAGCCCACACTGGTGACCTGTGGGATTGTTTACAGGCTAATACTTATATTGCCCTTATTTTCTGGCTTAGGCCAATAGTTTTGACAAGGAGAAAAAATACTTTGTTTAAAAAGAAGCTTTTTTGAGAAATTGATAATTGCTAACAGAATTGCTTTATTTATAGTGAGATCTCACATGGGTGTCTGTTGATATGGCTACTGTTGATCTAGGTTTAAACTCACTCTCTTCTTGGGTAGACAGATCCAGAATAGCCCTAAACTTGTGTTAAGTGCAGTGTGTTTCCTCTAACTTTGGGTGTTTCTGTCTTTTGCTGCAGCTTGGGTGGGGGCAAACTTTGAAACTTCCTCAGTTACTCCTGCAATACATCATCTGCTTGATTTATCATTGTCATATTCAGGTTCATCTATCTGGAAAAAGATCTGACAGCTGACTGAAGTTCATACTCATGCTCTGAAGGCAGTGGAAGTCTATTCAAAAGCCAATAGACAAGTTGCTGACAACAACTCCTTCACACCCCTTCCCGTGCGTGCCCCGAGTCTGTAACAGAAACATGCTGTATATTCCCTCCATGAGCTACAGCACAAGTTACTCTGCCAGATTATTTCCTGTTGCACTCCACCAGTGCAAAGCCTTTTTCATTTTTTTCTTAAATGGCAGTCCAAAGTAAATTATTGTTATTTACCACTGTGTATTTTGTAGTGTACTGTGACAGTGCAGCACATGGGTTTGGGAGTCAGATGGTTGAAAGACTTCAGGATTTTCTCCAAGCTGCTACTATAGAGAGTTTACTGCAAAGTAGTCAAAGTACTGAATCCATTTGAATTGCACTGCAACTACACAATGAAAATTGTGTCCCTAATTTAAAGAAAGGATTTCAAAACCTCAGCATTCCCTTAGTGCTGAGAAAACAGCAATGTGTTTCTTGGACCTCTGGTTTCCACTGGGAAAGTTTGAAAGCTGTTTCTTAACGTTTATATCATGCTAGCAATTCCTCAGTTACATATGTACTGTGAATCTGTTACGTTACCATCTATTTATCTTGTTACTGTCTTGGAGGTACTCTGCGATTCAAAACACAGTAACAAATAGACCAGGCCACCAGTATAGCCTGCTTTTCTCTCCAGGTGGTTGATGGGTGCATCTTCACTGTTGTTAAACTGCTGGATCCAGAACAGGGTTCCCCATTGCAAATAGGTTTTTCAAATTGCATGTTGGGGTTGTCAGAATTTAGGAAATTCTTAGATTGTCATATAAACATCTCTTTCTAGATGTCTCTTATCCCAGGCAAGGAAAGAGTAACAGCTTCCCTTCTGCCCCTTCATCCCAGAAGGGGAATGTTTGTTATTTAGAAATGGGGGACGATCTGTTGACTTTCCAAACATATTTCTAGTGTATTTAAGAAAAAATGAACACTTAACATTTGAAGATTATTCCCAAATTCCCAAGCCAAGTATTTCCACCTCATTTCATGGAGGGGGAGGGAAACCTTTTGACCTTGTTGGCAGCAACTCCTATCAGCTTTTTCCTTAACCTGATCTCTGTCTCATGCATGGGTTTAAAAATTGATTTTCTAGTTATACTCTGAATGTACCTTTATTGGAGCTTTGTACTCTTTTCTATATTTGTCTATTGTTATTTTCCTTAATGCAATTTCAGAGTAACAAGATGCTTGTAGAAACTTATAAGTGTTTGCTAAGCTCAATTTCAGTTGTCTATGTGTCTTTTGGGTATGATTAACAGCTGCAAAGATAAATAGTTTTGCAGGTCTGAGGCTTAATAAGTCAAACTGTCTCTTGGTATGTGTCTTCTGAGCTACTGGGAATAAGCTCAGGGCATATCTTTTTCTTAGAGCTCAAAATTGGATCACCTACAGATCAGTTTCATAAGTTCTGCAAATCCACTAAAACATAAAAATTAACTGGGTGTTTCTTATGACTTGACCTTCCTCTGAGTCCCCATCATGCCAACACTACTCTTAAGAAAAACTTTGTCTCTTTCAAAGCTGTCTTTACTAACTCTCAGACTTTCTGATATGACTGGTTTTGACTGTTTTCTTGTGTCTCTAATTACTTTCTTTTTTCATGGCTGCCCTATGATTGGATTTCAAGTTTGGATGTCCAGTTTGTCTGAGACTCCAAAAAAGAGTGTCACTCCAGGTAAATTCTTGTGTCTTGGTGTTCTGCATGCTATTGAAACCAGAATTCTCTAGTTTGAGCTGTGTGTGATTTTGGAGTTGTCTTGAATGTGAATCTCTGACAGTGAATACCCAGGACCTGTTGTCTGCTTGTGTATTGGTTTTTCATGATGCATGATTTCTGGTAAGGAAGAGCTTTGCTTTTCTGATGACTGCCTCACCCCGATGCTGCTGCTAGCAGGGGTTAGTAGTTTGCAGGGTTTTATTTCCCTTGCCCAACTCAAAGCCTCAGTCCAAGGCAGCTTCCCTTTTTGTGATGGGTTGAGTCTGGCCACAGCTGAGTGAACCTGCACAGCTGAGCTCTCACAGTTTTATGTGGGAGAAACTTTATGGGTCAGGATAAGGCAGAGAAACATGACTGTGTGCTCCTTATCCTTCTGAAATGCTCTTTGCATTTCCCCAGTAAATAGAAGTGGTTTCATATGAAAAAGCTGAAACTCCGATAAAGATGCAAAATTTTCAAGGGAGCAGCAGCCTCCTTGTTGCAGTGAGTCAGGAAAGAGGAGGAAGCAGGGGAGCAGCTTTAGTTGAGGTGTCAGGGGCTTGGGAGCAGTTAGTCCCATACAAGGCAAAAACTCAGCTTTTTAGTATAAGGAATCAGGACTTCTGCTGTGTATCCAGTGGATTTATTCTGCAAACATTTGTCACTTGACATGGAATATCACAGCAGAATTCTGTCCTCCTTCAGACTTAGAACGAGAGATCACAAGTGATAGGTCCTGTGTCTGTACAGGATGCTGGGCTGGTCACTCAAGCAGTTAAGGCTACATATAGGTCCTGGGGCAAGGAAAGATGGAAACACTCCTGCTGATTTTCATACCAGATTTTATAAATATTCAAGTTCATGCCCTGTTGAAAGTATGTGAGCAAAATCCCACCATCCTTGATGGATGAGTGCTTGCTTGTCTGAATTTTTTTGTGAGCAAGACTCTGTGATTCCAGAAATGCTGTTCTTGACAGAAGTTGAATATTTTCTTGGGGGGTTCTGCCTCATATTTGCAGAATAGGTCTAATTTGAGGGTGATAACTGGATATAAAAGTGCAGAAATATTTGAAGTATTCAGTCACAGGAGCCTGCTGCTTCTTAGGTCATGGGGAAGTTGAGACAGAAAAACAGAATGAGACTGAGTGGGAGAGAGAAGAGGTGGTGTCCCTTGGGAAAAATGACAAGAACCCCTCAGATTACCTGGCTGGGGGGTGAGATTGGGTTTCTTTGACTCAATAGATCTGTTGGGACTGGTTCATGTTATGATATATAAAATGGCAAACTGAATGCCAAGGTTTTTAGCCTTCTCAAAGGGCAAGGAAGCAAAGTCTTTAATAGAACAATTTTTTTTCCCTTCTGCTTACTGCTTTTAGCTAAATTCATGTTGCTAGATTGGCCAAAAAAAAAAAGTGCATGATGAGTGTGCAAATATAAGTGATTAATTGCGTTGCATGGTGCTCAAGAAGGTGAATGTTGATACATAGTGCTGCTCAAAAGTCTTATGTGCATTTGGCAAGTTCTTAGCTCCCCATGCTGTTCTAGTTCATGTGGCCTTTCAGTTTCTCATCCAAATGAATCCCCAGTTTCCAAAATAGCTGTTCTTCAGTCCAGATCTGCCATAAGCTGTATCCTGATGTGTCAAGCAGGTAGATCAGACTTGAATTTGGATGTGATCTTTACCTATGTAGTACATTTATGTGTCCTAGCTAGGCTGTGGCTTGGAGATGAGAACAGAAGCCAGATTCATGCTGCCCAAGCTCTAGCTGAGGTTATAGACCTGTTCCATAAAGTGGGGACTCTAACCAAGACATTAAAGTGGTTTCATTTTGTACTTTGGAAAAGGAAAAAAGCGTGCCCTGGGAGGTGCTGTGATGGGACTCCAGTTTGGTCACCCTGCCTGCTGTTAAACGCCTTGGCTGGTCTGCTTTGGGCCTTGTGGAAGGATGGGAATGTGTTGCACCACTGAGTGGGACTAGGACAAATGCCAGAGTATATTGGTGACTTCAGCCTGGTGGAAGACCCAGTTTGGCAGCTGTGTGAAAATCTGCAAGCAGTTTAACAGATTTGTGTGCAAAATACTACTTAAGTATTCTTAGCTGTTGCTACCTGTAACCTAGTTGGTTGGAATCACTGTTCAGAGAGCCAACTTTCCAAGAAGGAGTGGAAAGAGGACTCAACTTTTTACTTTCACACTCCTGCCTCTAATTTTTGTTGGCTGTATTTTTAAACCTAGCAGATCAAAAATAAAAAAGAAAAAATCCCGAGACCAATAGGCTCCACTTGGCAAAGGTCAGCACTGAATTTTTCTGTTGGTCAGGATTTCGTTGGAAATGCTGCTGAGGGCTGTAAAGAGGGAAGAACTGAACTGGAGCAGCTGCTTGAGAGAGCTCCTGCCATTTCCCATGGGCCAGGCTCATTCTTGAGCTGCTCCCCATGGGGGCTGTGTTGTGCTGCTGGTTTTAGCTGTGTGTCACACACACTCCAGGGCTGGAAGCCACAGTCTAGAGTTAAAGCTGCCCCTTGTCCAGACTGCTGAAGGCTCACCCAGATCTTGGTTCTTGGAAGTGACAGAAAGTACTATGTGTGTCTTATGGTGGGGAATGAATCCAGGCATCCAGTTCATTGTTTGCTGCTATGATTGCTGAGCATACTCTCTTCTTGGTGGCAATGTGTGCTGTTGGCATGGGCCCCCTACAGCTGTTTGTAGCAGCAAGGCAGGAGGTTAGGAGAGACTTGCCCATGTCCTGAAAGGCTTGCAGAGCACTTGAGCAAGGAAGGTGGATGGTTGGATGGATGCTCACTTGGGGAGAAACTTCTCGTACATCAATCACGGCTGCCAGCCTGGGGTGACCATTGCTCAGTGCATGATGCTCAATCTTGCTTTATTCTTAGGCATTCTTTGGGCTTTGGACAAGGTTTAGGCTAAACTTCTTTGGCTTTGAGTCTTCTGCATTACCTAGGTGATCAGATCCAAACCATTCCCTTTCTGCTTTCCACCCATATCTATCTAATAGCAAGGTGTCACCTGCTTCTGAAATTCTCTTCTGAAAATACAGTAGAGTGTCTTTGTGCTTTGAAAAAGAGCTACTTGGCCAGGCTCAGGGAAGAACTACAGAAATCACAGTGTATTAATAACCCATTTGATAAACTTGCCAAAATGTTTATTTTCGTTTATAATTGGCAATAATACAGACCTTGAAACTGGATTTGTCCTGAATTTCTGAAGTAACTGTGGGAGATGATAAACTTTTGTCTCTTTGTGACTCAGGGCTGCTACACCAAAACCTCTGAGCTCAAATTATTAGGACTGGGAGGATTGCTATCTGGCAGGAGGGATGAAGATGAATCCCCTTCACTCACAGCTTGTGGCAGTAGTAGTCTTACCTTTAGGAATAATTGATGTATAAATACAGTCTGAATTTTGGTAAGTGGCAATGGGGCTGAAGCGTGACAGGCTTCAGTGCAGGAGTATCTAGATGAGTCAAAGCTCCAATTGTTTAAGGCACACAAAGAATAAAAAATGAACAAAAATCCAGAATACCAAGACAAGAAAAAAACCCTCTCACTGAACAGAAGAGAGATCCTAGACTGGGAAACACAGTTTTGATCTGAATCCATGTTGTCCCCATAGAGATTTGTAGCAGGCTTCATTAGTCTCATCTCACTGCTTACTCTAGGAATGGGTTATTTTAAGAACTGCTTTTCCAACACTGCTGCAATATGATGAACTCTTGTGTACTCTCACATGCATTACATGGCAAAGTCTGTTTTATCTTGTGTGCAGTACACACTTAACCCAATTTTCAGATGGAACTAAGCTCTCTATCTTAACACAGCTCAGGATAAATCACGGGGAGAAGGCTTAAAGAAAACATGCAATTTTAATGTTAATTTTTTATAGCCATATGGTCCTTCTGATAAGAAAGAAAAGAGGCGAAGTTTTCAGGGGAAGGAATTCCATGTGTTTAGAGCTAGGTGTATGATTGCTGTAAGGGGTTAGACTGATCTGAGGATTTTAAGTAGGCTTGCTGCTATTCTGGGCTTTTTTTTTTCCCTTCATCCTTCCCCAAAAGGAGTTTTCCAGAAATACATAAAAGTTTACCCTTCAAGAACTGGCTTTAACAAGAAACCGCAGCTCTAGATCCAAGCTACCACAGTTACTCCTCCCTGTGTGTGGAAAAGTGCAGAGCTGTGCCATTATGTTATGGAATGCCAGGACACTGGGGGCCGTGGGTGCCAGCCAGCCCAGCGTGCAGGCTCTGCACGTGTCCCCAGCAGCTGTGCCCATGTCTGCACTAGGGCTGCACTACCTGCAGTTGGTTCTTCAGCTGTGACTCACCCTCATGGCGTTCACTGGCCGTTTCTGTGGTTTTGGCTGCTTCTGCAGCACTTCCATTGACCAGCCCAGTACTAATTCATTTAGTCTTAATCTGTAAACATTTGATTCATAATCATGAAAGAGCAATATAAAAGCTTGTGCACTGTATGGATTAAAAGAGCAGACATGTTTATAGCCTGATAACAACAGAGTAATCTGGCAAAGATGAGGAGTCTCACATTCCCATATCCAGATGATTTTATTTTTGGAGTCCAGTTGGTGGTTTTCATTTTTGGCTATTGCAAAACCATCATAGGTCGTGGCTGTTGCAACACAGGAGGAGGAGGAGGATGATGTTGGAACGGACGTTCTGCACTCTTATTTAGGAGGCTTTCACAGTAGTTGCTGGTCTCTGAGTGCAGCAGGAGGAATGATGCTCCCTCCTCGCTGCCTGGTGAGGGGGACAGGGTGCAACTGTTGTCACTTAGTAGTGCCAGCTGTGAGGGGCATGGAGAAGCTCCAATGACATTTCTGCTCCGCCCCAGGAAGAGAAGTGCTGAGGTGAGGAGCGGGAGGATTGTAAAGTGGAGCCCTATGGAGAGGAGGAGGGGTATCCTCAAGACTTTAACCGGGAAACGGACTCGAGGCAAAAAGAAATGGAGAGGCAAGCAAACTCTTATTTCAGCCAGCAATCTGTGCTCTGCTCTGGGGAGGGCTTGCAAGTTGGAGCTTAACCAAAACACTGATTCTGCTTTTTTGGAGGGAGAGGAGGGGGGACCTCTACCTGGCACATCAATGTTATCCTGTCCTCTGCTCTCCATTTCTCCTGCCTGGGCTGAAGACACTTTCTAAAAAGTAGGGCTGTTGTGTCAGGGTGGCATTGCAGCTGCATGTGAGCTTGCTGGGGAACTTGTGCCACGCGGCATCCCTGTCCCCTGGCGTACTCACACTGAGCAGGCTGTTACTCTTCAATGCATGCTGTGTCCTGTGGTACAAATTAGACCTGAACTAATTGGCAGGGATGCGGAAGCGCCCAGGGCAGCGGGTGTAATTGGTGCTGTGCTGCCTGTGGTGTTGCCTGTCTTGTTCTTTTGAATCCCCTTTGGAGAGTCTGACATAGTGTAGCAGCAATGTTGTGGGCATCCTGAGTGTCACTGAGCAGTAATTCATCTAAAGCTTGTGGGGGATGGAAGGCTGAGGAGGATTCGAGTCCCTTACCCTACTGACTGTGCCTGAAGGGAATGTAGCAACAACCCGAACCAGGGTACCCAGAAAATGGTTAAAGCTTTTGATTACTGGAAGGAGTCGTTTCTCTGTCTTTTCCTCCTCCTCTTCTTCCTTTCTTTGCTCTTACTGAAATCTTCCCCACTGTGCAGTACCTAATCTTGGGTGACCATCACTCCAGGAGCCACAGGGACCCCACGCCTCGAAAGGGGGATATCCTCTAGGCATGATCTGCTGCAGCTGTAAATGAACAAGTTTATTTGACCTTGGTTACTTCCTAGAACAAGGAATTTATCACCCGATTTTTTTTTGTCTTAATAGGAGCCCTGTAGCAGTTATACAAGCGTCTGTTAAAACAATCTCTTAATTGTATGTGTTCCTCCAGCCTCTGTAGTGACAAAGAAATCCTCCTGCAGTGACTACCTTATCCAAGGCAGGGAAGAGAAACCCAGAGAAACCCTGCTGGGTTTCAGATATGAGAAGGCAGATATAATCTTGCCAAAGTGTTTTAAGTGCTTTTTTTTTTTTTTTTGAAGCAGAGTTGAGAGGTGGATTTGAAGCACTGATTCTCCATGTTTCCTGGCAAGGGCATTCCCCTGGCACACAGTCCCTGGTGTGGCCTCTGTGGCTGTGTGGCTGCTGGTGGGGTGTTTGCCAGGCTGGTCCTCTCTTTGTTCCCAGCAGGGACACATGCATCACATGAACACTGCTCCTGCCAGCAAGCCTATGCAGTCTCTTGTATTTTTTTTCCTTACTCCAGTCCCATGAAAACTGTCTAGTAGGTTGGAGGAAGGAAGGCATTTGAGTTGTTGGTTTAGCAGTTATCTTCCTGCATGTCCCCGGCTCCCCTTGCCACTGTTTGGTCCCTCTTGCCTTTCTACACACTGAATTCTCTGCTGGTGCACGTGCATAGACATAAGTCCATGACAGCTTTTGTTTCTGGTTAAAAAACTTGTATTTATCTCAAGACTAAAACAAAGTAGGGGTTGTAGGTATTACTTGCCTAAGCAGGTTGAAGGAAGATTATAGCGCTGATGGATTCTGGACTGGAGAAAAGACTGTGTGGGAAACTGTGAAACAGGGGATAGCATCTCATTGTACTCTAGATAGCCCAACTAGCACTGGTCTAAACCAGAATGCACGAGTCAGGTTGATTGATCATGAAACGAAACATGATGCTTATTTGGAATGGACAGCTATGGTGAAAATTTGTATTATAAATTTTTATGTTGTCAGTTCATGGTCTTCTCCTCCTATTCCTGCTACTGGCTGGGGTTCAACAATCTATAGAAAAGCTAAATCTCTTAAACACAAGCTTCTAGAGGAGATGACTCCTCTTTAAAGAAAATTAACTTGCGTAATTTGAGGAGAGGCAGAGGCATGCTTAGGGAGCAAGGAAGTCTTCTAATTTTCTGGATTTCTTAAACCTGGTCCAAGGGGAGGCATTGTGATAGTGTTTCCTTTCAGGAAACAGTTGAATTAATTGCTTTTTTCCTAGGATTTTCATTTCACAGGATGCTGTTTTAATGGCTGATGCATTCTTTACCTCCTTCTTGGCAGGGATGCTAATTACTTGTCTGTAGAATCACTTTGCATCTCCAGTCCAAACACATATGAGCATGCTGAGTTTGGAAATACAGCACTCAGCATCCTGTGCTTGCTTGTCAGTCCCTTGACTTTTCTGGTGGATAGTTTCAGACCATGCTGCTTCCTTCCCGTCTCTTGTAGCCAATTTGTCATCAGAAATTCAGGAAAACCCAAAGTCTGCTCCTGTCTGTGTCCCTGTTGTGTAAAATGGGACATTCAGCAAGTTGTGTATCTGCTTCTGTCCTCCCTTTTATTTGGCATCTTAATCCAGAGCAACAGGAACTGCCTCTCAATATGTATCATGTTAATTATGCCAGTGTCCCAAACTGCTGTAATTGAGAAAACCTGTAAAATAATTTTGCATTAAGGCATGTTGGCTCTTACTAAAGACCTAAATGGAGCGGTTCTTATGCCTTTTCAAGGCGGTTTCTAGGCCGAGCACAGCCGGTCTGTGCCCGGGTTTGGGAGCGCAGATTCTGTTTGTGCTGCGCTGCAGAGCCGAGATACAGCAGCCCAAGGGCTCCCTCCACATCTGGCACTGCGCTGTGCCTGCCTCGTGGCTCCACCTCGAAATGCATGATTTCGGTTTGGGGGTGAAAAAGTCAGAAATAATAATAATAATAATAAAAAAAAGGCCAGCGGTGTGGGGGAAGGGAAGGAGGGGAGCGTTATTTTGCACCTTTCGTGGCCCCTGTTGGCGTGAGCGCCTGCTCTCATTCATAAATGGCTCTGACAGCCGAAAGCCCTTGCTCCGAAGAGAAATCAAACAACTGGGGGTCGGCTCCGAGGGCTCCAGAGGGGCGATGGAGAGGGGGAGCCGAGCCCCGTCCCGCCGGGGGAATGCGGAACCGCGGGGCTGCCGGCGGCAGGGGGGCGGCCCTGTGTGAGCAGAGATCTGGCGCTATAACTTTTTTTTCTTCTTCTGTTTCAAGTAAACACTCTTCCCCGCCCTCCCCTCGCTCCCTCCACCCCACCTCCCTCTCTTTCAGCCCCGCTCATGTGTTTCTATTTAAGGGCTGCAGTGCAGACGAATATGATTGGCATCTACAGCCCCCTCTTGACTTTCAGCTCAAGCCTTTAGAGTGGAGAAGGAGCTGAGCCGCCAAGGGGAGAGCTGTTTCTTCTTTGGGTTTACTGGGGGGATGGCTCAGCTGTGGATTTATACTGCTTCTGCCCAGGATTTTTTTCTCTGAATGGGAGCAAGGATTGTGGAAACCATGTTGGGAAGAGGTTTATTTTCAGAATCCATCATGAAACTGTGCAACTAATTCACTTTTTTGGCTCCTTTTTGTATTTTTTTTTCCTCCCCTTTTTTCTTCTTCTTCTCTCCAATGTCCCTCTGTGCTGCTGGGTTGTGGGCCAGAGGAGGCTGTTTCTATATGGCCAGCCATTTGGGGATATGCTGCGAGCCAGGGTTGTTTGCTGATTCGCTTGGCTCTGGTGACAAGTTGGCCTGTTGTGAATCGGATGGACGGAGGTCGCTCTCAAGGAGCCATGGCTGGAAGCTGGCTTACGGCTTGCTTTTTCCCTTCCCCAGGTGCTGATGCTAGCTCTGAACCCATGATCCTGGAGCAATATGTGGTGGTGTCCAACTATGAGAAGCAGGAGAACTCTGAGATTAGCCTCCAGGCTGGAGAGGTCGTGGATGTCATAGAGAAAAATGAAAGCGGTAAGTTATATTTGCTGCTTTTCCCTCTTCTGATGGTCTGATTTTTGCATTTGTTCTCTGCTTTCAGTTTCCTCATCACTACTTGTTAGCTATACGTTTGCTCCATCTGGTACAGTTACTATGTCTGGCAGAGGATGTTGAAGTTTTTCGATGTTGATTTGGGCTGGGAGCCAAATGTTGCCTTCTACTGTAAGAATGTTTCATAGGTTTTGTGTGTTAATTAGCCAAGGTACGCTAATGGAAAATGAAGGTGACGGAGAGAAGGATCTGCAGCTAATGAAGCTGATGTATAGTAGGCTGCTATAGCTGCCCTGCTGTCTCTTCAAGTTTCTGTCAGTATTTCCATTACTAACTCCCCTTGCAGAGGATTTATAGGATGAGTGTTTAAAAATTGCTTGGGATGAAACTTGGCTTGACAGCTTAGCCCGTGGCCCAGAGCTCAGTAGGGAGGGGAGAGAATGTGCGTAGATAAATACGTGGCCATGCACAGTTTCAAAACTTCTTGCAGAAGTGTTAATTGGGGAATTTTGAGGCAAAGAGGCAGAGGCTGTCATGTAAAAGCAAGATGAAATCCCCTTCTGCCATGCATGGAATAACCAGCTTGCACTTTGAAAATGAGATTTTTGGCAAATGTTTGTATAGATTTCTTTTCTGTACTCGAACGTTTGGATGCCTGGTAGCTTTGAGTTGGGCAGAACACATGCAGGAGTCTGTGTACGTGTGAGTGGTTGGAGTGGCTTAGCAGCTGGTTTGAATAACTGCCTGTCTTCAGCAGCTCCCCTCCTCCTCTCCAGCACTCCTTGTGTATTTATCCAGAGCTGTTGTCCAGGACTGGTTTCCAGCCCACTCATGACTTGTGTGTCCTCATCCAGAGGAGCTGCTGACATATGGATCTGTTCAAGCCAAGGCTCACGTTGTGGTGCCTACACGTTCAGGGCTCTTGCCACTGGCAGGCTCTGGAGTGTGCTGGGCACAGCAGAGCTTGGGGACACTGGGGCACTCTGATCCAAGGTTCAAATTCAGCTTTCAGAGCTTTGAGCCAGGTTATCCACAGAGATGGCCATGCATTGTATTTTTTCCCCTTCTTTTAATGGAGTGGTGATTTCTCTGTTGTATGAGAGCCTCGTGCTTGTTTGGCTCCAAGTGATACAGTCATTTTCTGGCTGATGATTTCGTGTAGAGTCCAAAAGGATTGTGTGTGGAAAGGCAGTGGGTAGTGTGGGCAGAAATACCAATCTCCTGGGTACTGACTGTATCACTTACAGAACTAATGGAAACCAAACTGCTCACCTGCCCCCTTAACGGCAGTGGTTTTGATTGAAGTGGGAAAAATGTCTTCATTTCTTGAAGTATGTCTGGCCTAGTGGACAAGCATCCTCCCTTCCAAGCCTGTGGCTTCTCATTGTCAGTAGTGGGTGTCCCTGCCATCAGAGCAAGCCTGGTTATATTGTGGCAACTTATATTCCTATTCATGGTATCCTTATCATGGATAATGGCTTATGGAGCCAAGGGAATTAATTGGGCTGTTAAATAACACAAGTGTCTGAATTCCAGTTACAGCTCCTTTGTGTTTTCATTAGTGTGGCCTCTTTGCCTTGCACAGTTCAGACCACATTGTATTGAACCACATGGTATGCAGAGATAGAAATGGAGAATGTCAGGGTTTGAATTAATTAGGAGGTCCTGGAATGGGACTCTTCTCAGGGAACATCCTTGAATTTGGATTATACTTCTTAAAACCATATTTTGATGCTTGCCAGCCAGATTCCTTAATGTCCATGTAAACAAGAAAGGAAATCTGAAGCCTGGAATTCCATACTGTGATTTTTCTCTTTATATATGTACAAAATAAAGATATCTATATGCTTAAAAAAACCCATCAGATAAGCTCATAAGTCACAGATTGGTGATGGAGAGAGCATCACTTGCTTGGATGCCTTTTTTGACTGTTCTTGTAGGGAGCTCATGATTTAATTATTCCAATAACAGGACTCCAAACAGTCACTTAATTCTTACCCTGGTTAAGGATACCACAGGAATGACCTCAATACAGTATCTTGTCTCTTCAGCTACAGCTGAACTTTTGGATGGCATGTAATGAAACTAGCAAAATTTTGTAAAGAGTCAACATTCAAAACATATGAATTATGGCTTGAATTTGACTATCTGCTTAGTGTAAGCAAGCAAACCTAGAAGATGTGGTTATGACCTCTAAGAACATGGGGATATAATTTCCAAGAAAATAAGATTATTGGGCTATGCACATGTGTAATGCTTCATTTGACTATATTGTTGTGTGGACTTTGTAAGTGTTGTGAAGCTCTACCTGTGATGTATAAATTAGGCCCATTCTTCTAATCCATACAAAGGAGATGCAAGGTGACTTGGATGTCACTTGCAGCAGGGACAGTGTCTTCAGTGAAAGGAAGGAAATGTGCCTGGACAGCTTGTTAGCTGACAGCTGAAAAGTCCTGTCAGACTGGACAGTGTGTGTTGGATGTGATGTTGGGCCAATATTTTGAACTTCCTTGTCTGTACAGACATGTATATAGCATATCATGTCTGCTTTGGGTGTCTAACTGTACTTTGGGGAGCTTAGATGTGTGTAAAGGCACAGATGATTGTTTCATTTTAAAACTTTGCCTGAATAGGGTTGCCTGCTGATGCCAAGGACACTTAAATGGTTCTTTTGTTTTCTGGAGCAGAAAAAACTTCAACTTGGCTTTGTTGCATGGCTTTCATAGGAAGGAAACACCTTCTCTTTTCTGGTCAAATGTCCCTATGTTTTTTACACAAGGAACCTCACAATCAGTTTCCAAATGATGGTGCACATTTCACATCCTGCTGGATGTTTTCTTCTGGACACTTCTAGGGCCTGAGCTAGAGTTACCATCTTTTCTGGTGTTTGCTTCCAAATCGCGTGCTTTCCTGAAGGGACCTAAGCTGTGCTTGTTCAGAGCCCAGTGTATAGGGCAGAGGTAGAAGGGGGGAATATTTGGTATTTGATTTATTGAAGCCTTATCTGGTATTTCATGAAGCTTCCTTAGCTTCACCTTAAGTGTGTCACACCTGCTGTATAGTATTGCTCAGTGTTAATTTTCTCATATAGGAGATGGACGTTGTCTCATTTGGTTTTCTCTTTCACTGAAAGAGTTGGATAAGTTGTCCTCATTATTGTGCTGGTGGACATTATTTGAAGTTCAATTTCTGTCCAGTATTATGACTTAGGAGAAAGGTTAGTGTAGTATATGCGGTGAATAACTTCCAAAACCCTTAATCTGAGTTGTGAAGCCTTTGGGTCACTATAACGTGGTTGTTGCTGCAATTACTGTGGAAGCAAGCCTTGCTAGACTTAAATAAAGCTGTTGTACTTCAGAACAACTTTAGTAGTGTACCAGCTCTCAGGCTCCAGCATTTCGTTTTTGTAGCAAACACCTATCTTGGCTCAACAAAAGTTGTTCTTCAGACCTCAATTCTGTTTATGAGATCAAAATACCCAGTGTGCCTGTTGTATCTGATGAATACTTATCTCTTTCTTTTTTTCCCTTAGCTGGGAGGAAAATCTGCATGTAGCAATGGTCACAAATGCATCAGGAGAAAAAAGGAGGTTTACAGTCTCTACAGATGTTGTCTGGAAAGGGGCTGTAGTTACAGGGCTTGTGTTTCTTGCTAGAAGTGACTGTGATTTGTTTAAAGGCATGGTGTAATCAACCTGCTCTGTCCAACACTATCTAAACATTTCTGAGTTGTTTCAGAAAAACTATGTGAGTAGTTGACGTAAGTCCTGTCTGTCGACTACATAGGCTTCTTTTAAACCTTAACCAAAAAAAGCCTCATGGAATGACTTAAAAATGTATTTCTGCTGCAGAAAAGAAATGTTGTGACTTTAAAGCAGGAATCCGACAGATTTCTTTAAGGTGGAAGAGGGAGGGCCAGAGCAGCTCCCTCTCTGCCAGGTTTTGCATGGATGTGGCTTGAAATGGTCAAGCTATAAACTGTGTCGGCAGTGTTTGCAATGGAAAACCTGACAGACAGTGAAGTATGAGCACAGTCCCGAGCACCTCTGCCTCTGCTGCTGCTGCTGCTGTGCCTGCAGGCAGGATGGGAGCTCTTTCCTTGCAGCCCCTGGGAGCCCTGCCTGCGGTGGAGACGTCGTGGGATGGCGTTCTCAGCTGGGCTGAGCAGGGCTGTAGCCATTTCCTCTGCAATTACATAACTGCAGACCAATTTTCAGTGTTACAGTACATGTAATACGTAAAACAAGGCTATTATGGTTAGTGTAACTTTATCAGGACCCAAAGGAATCTCTGGGAAGGGAGGCTGCTTTTCTCTCTTTATCTGGGCTGCGGGCTTAGCACTGAAGTATCCATGAGGAAGATCTTTGCTCATCTGGGAGTCCTGGCTTAGAGATCCTGGGACTTGCTGGCTGTCCACACAGTGTCAGGAGATGAGTGTGTGCCTGGCAGTGTTCTCTGCTACACCATTTGGTTTCACTGGTGCTGCTCACTGGCTGCAGTCAGGGCCTGGGAGAGGGACATAGAAAGGCCACAACTCTCAATTCCAGAGATGCACTGGCCTCTGTATTGGAAGCTCCCTGTTCTTAGATTGAGGGCTTTTGGAGTTAGGCTTCTGCCTCTTCATGGGGAACACAGCGCCCTTCATTTGAAGGTGTTGCTTTCCAGGGTTAAGTGGATTTATTTGGTTCCAGAAGGGGTCAAGATTACTTTCACAGTTAATTGCTGCATCTTGGCTAAAGGCACACCCTTAAAGTGTTCTAAGTAGAAACAGAGAAATAGGGTTTCTTGCAACTCATGGACCAATCTTGCATCTTCACATCCCTTCTGCCATGCCTGTCTTTGCAAGTAGCATTGAATTTTATACACCTTTTTTTAGTGTTGGTCAGGCTTTTGTTTTAAATGTTGTAAAGATCACTGTTTCTATCTTGCATCTGCTTTTTTGCTGCTCTACCTCTTTCTCTAGGTCCTTGTCTTTGTGATCCCCCCTCTATACACAGAAGGGACTGTGTGCACTGCTAGAAAATGTCCCTGAGCATTAGTATTATCATGTAAAAGCTGGCCAAACCCAGTACACTTCTGTTTATTCTAGCAGATAAGTGGCAATCTAGCAGCTTGCTAGGTTTCAAATATGACTGCAGCTCTACGCCAAATTGCAAATGCAGTTTCCTAGTTTGCTTGTGAATTGTCAATAGCTTTGCATCCACCGGTCAGGTGTGCTACCAGACACAGAATTGCCAACACTGTGCAATTGGTGTGTGTTGGGTTCCTTTAGAAAGTGAGCTTTTTTTTTCTCTTCATGTAGCATTTCAAAAGAGTGTAATTCACCAGATATGATGCAGGACTTGATTTCTGTTTGTACACCCAGCTTTGCCCTGCTGTTCGTTCTGAGAAACTACTTCAGTTCTCTGTGTTTCCACTTCCCAGTGTGTCTGTGTATTTGAATTTGAAGCCTTGTAAGAGACCAAGGTCATGATATAAAAAGTAAATACTCCCTCATACAGGAGCCCCTTCCCTTCTTGGTCAGTCCTTGAGCTGTGCCTGGAATTTGAGAAGAAACAAACACTTGTGTAGGTTGAACACTTTTCCTCTAGCACCTTTGGCTTTATCCCAGAGGACAGGTTTAGATGAGTGGCCCCCACTAAGTACCTGGGACAGCTTGTCCAGCAGCTTCTGTATGTGCCAGTGTTCATAACTCTCTGACAAGGAGAGCCAAGCTTAAGGAAGGACCACCCTTTTCCCTCTTTAGAGAACAAAGGTGTGTATCCTTCAATGTGCATTCTGAATGCCACGCTGCCTTGCCATGTCTCCTGCCTTTCTGGCACCAGCCCAGCAGCAGAGGTTACTTGATCCACTTATGAATCAGTTCCTGCCCTGCTGCAGTTTCTGTCCAACGTGTGTACTAATGCAGTCAAACTCGGGCCATCTGAGGAGGCAGGGTGGGTGATTTGGAATTTTTGGCTAGGAGTTACTGGAAAGTTGTTTAATGTCATTAAAAAAAGTGTTTGTAGAAGTTCCTCTCCAAACAGGGACAATGCTGGCAAAGCAGAGATGCTTTCCTCCTTCAAATGTTTGCAGCTCGGGGCTGGAGAAGGGCTGCTCTGGGCAGGCAGAAGTTCAGAGCTCTGAGTAAGGATGCTCAGTGGCACTTGCTTGTCTCACTGCAGCAGTGTCTTTGCCTTCAGGCTTTTTGGAGGCAGTGATCAAGGCTGGTTGTTCTTTTGCTTTGTTCTGCAGCAGTATAAGCAAAGCATCCTGTTGGTGCATCTGGTTGCAAAGGGTGGGTTTTATTTTAAATTTTAGCTGTCTTGGAAACTGCTGTCTCTGGAGGGAGCCTGGGTGCTTGTTTTAAAGTAGTCAGTGGAAATAAAGTACTGATCAGAGGAACAGAGACATCTGCCCTAACCCAGGTTCTGTGCTGGCTCCAAGGGAAGCCTGGGACAAACTTAGAGCAGAGAGGTAAAACTGGATGTGATGATTCGCTCTAGCCAAGTTCTCCTGGAAATCAGCTCCTTTCTGGGAATACAGTGCCTGACCAACCCTGCAAACAGGCACTCCCTCTTCCAGTGGCCTGTTTGCAAAATGTTGAATGGATGGAGAGAATTTGCACTCACACCAGAAACAGCTGGGTCAGCAGGAGATGAGGAGAAGCCCTCCCTCCTCTGCTCTTGCCCTTGGGAGCCCAAGGGTGGGGTGACACTGTCTAATGACTTTAGCAGATGGAGTAAGCTGGAAGCAGCCCTTGACAGCCTACCCTGAGCTCTCTGGTGATTGTTTTGTAAGCTATTTTCTGAACACCTTTTTTCTTACCTTTTTCCTCATCTGGTTGGATTTTTAACTCTGTGCCTCAATAAAGAGGATGGTAGCTGCTTTCTTTTTCTGGCTGTTTTATTTTCAGCAGTCAAAACGTGTTGGTGTGGCTGAAACTCTGGTTTGATTTTCCACAGTTAAACTTGAATTTACTGTGCCCAGAAAGGAATCATGCCACAACATTTCTGAAGTAGTTACCTCTGAGCTGCAGTTCAAGGCTGCTCTGTACATAGGTTTGAATAATGAGAGGTTGGAACTGAAGTTCCTAGGCCAGCCTATTGCTTGAGCATCACCACATCAGCACCTCAGCTGAGCTTGGGATGTTGCTGCACAAAACAAAATTCTTGAATTATGAATGTTTTGTGATATTTATGTTGCTATCTTGTGATGTCTAAATGGCTTCCTCTGCCCCACTTAGTAACTTTCATGGCAATTGACGTTTGTTTCTGTTTAAGAGCTTGGCAGGCAATTCTGTGTTGGAACCAAAGCAGGGTTGTTAGTACTCTGTTTTGTAGTGGTCCTCTATCACTGTGGAAAAGGAGGTTGTTCTCCACTGCCACCTCTGAAATGCCTGTTGTTTTGTGACTGTGCCAAGGGATTAAGGTGGGCTCCTGCTTTCTGCTGATGCTATATGTTCCAGGCCTGTGACAAGGGGAGAGTGTCCCTTTAATTGGGCTGTGACATTTCCATCTCTTCTGGGAAGCTCTTCTGCATTTCAAAGACATCCTTGCTTGGTTTTCCTTTGCCCAGCTTCAAATTGCAGTTGGTATTTGCTCTGCCTCCTTGATGACAAGCTCATTAAGAACTTTTGAAATATGTCTGTCTGCTAAAACTCTGCCCTTTGCAGTGCCTCCTTCTGCTGAAGCTTTCCTGGGGCGCCTTCTGGCTCTTCTGGAGCTCTACTGCTGGGGAGTTTTGCCTGTTGGGATGCAGCTGTTGACTGTGGCTTGGGTTATTGGGGTTCCCACCTGACTAGTCACACTAAGAGCAGCTCAATGTCACACTGAAATGACCTTTGGTGTGTTTATAAAGCCTTGCAAAGTTAACTAGTATTGGTATTCTCTTGGGTTTGTAGTTGAAGGTTTCAGAGTAGTAAGAAACTAATTACTGTTTTCCAAGCAACACTGCCTCATTTCATTCCCCTATGGAGGGAAAAGATTGATTAACAAGTCATAGGGACACAAAAGATGTCATGGGGTCATGTTTCTCTAAAGCATTCTCCTTTTTAACACTACCCATCAGATCCATTTTATGTAGTGTTCACTTTTTGAAGAGTTTTAAAGAAACATCTCTCCAGATTAAGACATAAAACAGCTTCCAATTTCAAAATGTCCCTCTAGAACATATTTTTTCAAATGTTTTGGGCTGTAATGTGTGGTTTATATTCATTTTTCTAGTCTTACTCCCATTGTTTGTCTTAATCTTGAGCAACTGGTGTTCTGACAGGGCAAGTTCAATTATGTGGGGATTTTTCCATTTTGTGGAGACATCTAAAGTGCAACCACTTTGACTTTTGCATTCATTTGTCTTTTCTTTAGCTGATATCATGCCTCTGTGGGACAGCTTTCCCACACCTCTAAATTTCTCACAGCTCAGGAAAAGGGTGACTGCTGTGACTAGGAAGTCACCAAGTATATTAAATATTTATCTCTAGGGCTGGATTTTTTTCCATGCTATCTTGTAAGCATTCCACTGAAGTAAGCAGGTTCCCTTTTCAACTTCCATCCACCTGGCTTCAGTAGAACAATATACTACTCATTTAATTGTGGTTAGATCTCCAATCTAGTTGTAGGTTAGAGGACATCTACATTGCTCTGATTTCTCAAGAAATGGGAATTAGAGGCCAAAGAGAGGAAGGAGCTCCCCTGCCTCACAAGTGCCAGCAGAGCAAGCCCATTGCTGGGGCCAAGCCCTCACTCAGGCAGGACTGAAAGAGGTCCTGGTTGCCAGGTCAGCATGTGAGGAGATTTTTCTTGTCTTCAGACCACAGCAAGTGTATTTCAAAGGGGAAAAAAAGATATCAATGTCAGCCCTTGCAAAGATTGTTTCTCTTCTGCATCTGTTTTGATTCCTCCATGTCCAAGGTGCTGAGAACCCCCAGACCTCCTCTAGGAGTAGCAGAGGGAGCGAGCCTGTCTGGGCTTCATATTTGCTAACTGTGGGCATGAAATCTGTTCCAGGATTTCTGAGACTGCCCTGTTAGTCTGTCTGCTGGGGAGAGGGTGGGATGTGACCACTGAAACCACAGACCTGAAGACTTGGCTGTGCATAAAGGCACTTCAGCTTTGGACAAACGGGACACATTGGTGGGGGTGGAGGAGCAGTGGACACAGGCTTTGCTGCCTTTAAGTTTGCCATACAACACATCCAGCTACTCCTGAGAAGTAGGATATCTACCAGGCCTCTGAAAACTTCAATTCTGAAATTTCCAGCTGCCTGCAAGTTTCTACCTCTTTCCTTTCTCATTTAACCCTCCTCTGCTGAGACTTCATGCTGAAGGCAGATAGTTAAACTCCCCATTTCTCCTCCATACCCTGTTTGGAGCCCAGGATGGCAGGCTGAAAAGGAAAAAATTTACATAGCATCCCCTCTTGGAGCCTTTACTCATTACCTGCTCTGTTTATGCAGTCACTGCCAGTTTTGGGACCCTGAAGCCTGCCCCAAGAAAATCTTTCCAAGGAAAATCTGCTTTTTATATTAGAATGCATAAACTTTCTAATGATTGAGTTTCCTATATCAGCCAAATAGGTCACCAGCTCAGCACTGCTGCAAGAAACTACCTGGGGCCAAGAAGATACAAGTGTTATTGCTGAGGCCTTCCAGGGAGTCCCATAGTTACCCTTTGAGCTGCATTCCTTTGGATGTGACTGCTTTTAAAAAAACAACCAACCAAAAAAACCTAAAAAATAATTTATTTTTAATTATTTAATGGATTTTTGCTATATCAAAGTTCCTTTTAAGAAAGCAGGTTGATGAAATGTCTTTAAATAAGTCCCCAGAATACTGAATTTAATGCATAATAACTGATGTTTTCTGCCCTTTGTTCTAGTTAATCAAGACAGTAATTATACACAAAGACTTTGGCTCTTGGAGTGACTTTCAGGCCTATTTTTCCAAGTAAGAAAAAGACTGATGGTGCATTTTTGTTGTGTCAGATGAGGACAAGATTAATAAAGGATGGAAGAGATTTTTTTTCTCCCAAGCTGCACAGCAAATAAGCAGTTCCAATAATACTTTGGCAGCAAAATGGAAGCTTTAATCATTAGCAGACGCATTTCAGTTACGACCAGCAACATAACTCCATGCTTTTGGTTTTCATGTTAAAAAGAGTTCAGTTTTGCCACAAACCAGTTTCTTGTCCATCTTCAGATTTAGCAAAACTATAGGAGTAACTGCCTTGCTTAGGATTGCCATAATACAGTGAGGTTTAGGGGGTGGCTTGAAAAAGGGGTGCGTGTTGGCTCTTCCCATCCACTCCCTCAGGCTGGGACATCAGACTTTCTGGCATTGTTGGTGGAGAATTTAATTTTTTTTTTGGTAGAAAGATGTTGGCTTGTGACTGGATTAACCAGAGCAGTTCTAGAAGAGGCAGCAGATGAGATAGGCTCTCTTGGAGCTCTGTTTTACGGGCTGTCTTCTTGTTACTGCATTTACTGGCAAGTTCAGGTTTTTGTATCTTGTTACAGTGTGACTCCATCTGAAAGTTGCACATGCAGTGGGACATCACTTTATTTCAAATGAAGCTGGACTGCAGTTGTACTGGCAATGTAGTCAAATTTCATCTTGGTGATAACAGCAAGTATTTCCCAGACCTCACTTGGGTCTGTATCTCCCATTTTTCCCTGCAATGTGAATGTGTGCTGGGATGCCCTAACGTGTTGCTTTGAAAAGCTGTTGTGATTCAGTTGCAGAACTGCCTCCAGCTGATCTTTCTCCCATCACATGCACACCCTTTCTGGTCAGCATGCTGCTGGGATTGACTGTGATGCAATCCTGTCTCCCAGCCCCTGGAGAGGAAGGGCAGTGCTGGGTGCACTCGGGCTGCAGACTGAGCTTCACTTTGCTCCTTTATTAACACACCTGCCATATGTTTGTTTAAGAATCACAGACTGGTTTGGTACTTAGAGAAAGTTGCTTTCTCGTGATTAGCAGCAGCCTGACTCGCCAGACCAATGCTGTCAGGCACACATCTGTGCTGATGAGGGTAAGGTGACACTTTCATGATTTGATGTCCAGGCCTTGAGGCACTGCGCTGGCTCTCAAACTGTGACCATATGCGCAGGTGAAATGTATCCTTCTTAAAGGATGGTCCCTCTTAGGGACCAAACCTGGAATGGAGTTGGAATGACAAATTCCAGCAGGCTGAAACTGAAGTTATGAAAGCCCTAAACATGATTCCTTCTCAAACACAACAGAAGTGATGGGGAGGACATTGCGGGGTAAATCTCCATGCAGTGGTGACCCTAAGGCTGGAAGAACAGCATCTAACATTAAACCTGAATCATTGGCTTGAACATTGGTAGGTTCAGAAATGACACTTCATTCTCCCACATGGACTTTCATAGCTTTTGGATGTTACTTGAGGCCTCCATGCAGGAGGAAGAGTGGAGCTGCTTGGAGAGACTTAACCCATTTGTCTTAACTGAGTATTGCTGGAGATTTAGGATGGGTAATGTGAACTTGGCAAGATCCATCACTGACCATTGAAACCCTAGGATTAAACTCAAGGCCAGTTTATTCAGTGTCCTGGAAACCACTCTGAAGAGTCTGCATTTCTGGGTGTCTGCAAGGACAAGACTGCACACACTGACTCAGGGGAGGGAAGGTGAAGCTTGCTTGTTTGCCTGAAAACAGTATCAGGAGTCTGAGGGACAGTTTCTTTGATGTTTTGTTCTTAATTCTGACTAAAATTCCTTACTGTTACTGAGAAGGAAATGCTCTACAGAGTATGAAGAATTAAAATTACAGGATAGCTGTGTGCTCAGGGTGAGATTGCAAATTATTCCCTTGCTTCAAGTAGTCTGTGACCAAGATGTCCTTGAATAAAAGTAGAATGACCAGAAATAGGATGTTATTTTCATTGCCAGGCAAATGGGATAACTGAGTCCTGTAGAAAATTCCTCTTTTGCTCCTCCTGAACACAGCAAGCAAAACTGGTTCCTGTACCAGCTACAAGTTAAATTACACACTTGGTCATTCCAGATGTCTTTGTATTTTTAGAGCTGACTATACACTTCCTGGACTGTTAGCCTGTTGGCTTTAAAATAAGAAGTGAGCTTCTGGGGCTGGCGTGTGAACCTTTCCACTTCACTGAGAGCTGGGAATTTAAGTATCTCTTTCACAGAAGTGTCCAGGTTTGAGAGCCAGCCACATGAAAGGGTGTCGCTTTCCCCATGCCACCCCAGAGACTCCCCGGCTAACAATCCCAAACAGAAACCAACATCCCACAATAAGGACACTGTCTGCAGAATGTGCATGTGGGATCTTGGGATCTGAATGGTTCTGGGGATGTCTTGCAAGATCCCTGCTGACACTGGTTTAAGTTTGGCTCTGGATACCGGGAACTGTTGTGTAGAGACATTTGAGGGAAAACGCTGGTGGTTTCAGAGAAACTTCCACTACAAATGAGATGTAGCCACCCTTTGTAATGCTGTGACAAATGCCAGTGTAGCCACCTCCTTGCATGTGCACTTGAGTTGCACAAGGGCCTTTTTTCCACCAGTTATGTGTAGATGTGGCAAAGGCTGAGTGCTTGGGCATGCACTTGCCCTTGGCTAGTGTGTCTTGGAGGTACTGCAGTGACAGGAATTGAAATAGTGATTGGGCCAAAGTCACCTGTACCTCAGCAATGGCTGCAGGCTGCCAGATGAGCTACTCTGGCTTCTGCAAACAAACAGTGCCAGGTCCTTGGTACATCAGGAAAACCATCTGCTACAGCTGAAACTTGCCAAACCTACTAATTCTTCTCCATATTCTCAAATCTTATAATCCTTCCTCTATTTCTTCTTTGCCTCTTATTTGAGCAGACTCCTGAATGGACCACTTGAGTGGCCCCAGGTAAATTTGGGGGAAGCTTAAAATGCGCACAGGGGGAAGGATCTGAAAGGAGGATAACTGAGTGCAGGTGGAGATTAGTGACTTCCTTTCTGGGTATCATTTATTCTGCTGTGTCTCTAGTTCCTTTTCACTGATCTCCCATACCTTCTGTCAAGAACCAAATGTGATTAATGCTTTTTTGTGAAAGCTCAATCCTTCTCTAATTTCTTCTGTCAAGAGCACATCCTAATCTAAGGAAATGTAACACAGCATGTTCCTCAGTTTAAGGAAATCAAAATACTATGTTTCTTTGGGACTGAAGTTTTACTTTAACCTTGACAATGTGATGCTGAGGCATTTTTCTGTAGCTGTAAAGCTGTGCCATCATCAGGTCTTGGTGGATGGACTAGAATTGCACGTACACAGTAGAGCTCTGGAGTCAAACCATCCGTTGGTGCTTCATGTGCTTGTTTTGAGTTGGCAGGAAGGAGCCTCAGTTGCTGTAGTGAAGCCTGACCTAGATTGGTAAAAAGACCATCACTTCAGAAAGCAAATTTCACAACTTTAGTCACAAGTGTTCAACTAAAGCTGTAACTGAGGTCAGAACTACTTATCTTTGATTTCTGAAGCTGAATAGACACCCTTTCTGGGAGAACGTGACCCAATAAGGCAAGTAACCCTGAATGCTCACCAATGGCCAGCTCACACTGGAGATAGACAGCTTCTATTTGTAATACAACAAATAGCTATAGAACAGCAGAAGACAGTACAGCTAACAATGTAAAGAAACTCAGGAACTTTTATTTTGGTGCTACATACTCCTTTGGAATGTATCTGTAGCCCTAGCATATCCAATTGGTAACAAGCCCTTTGCATGTTTTTGGAGAGTAGGAGAGAAAATCTGTTATGAGCAAGCCACTGTTTTCTTCCTTTTGAGATTTTAATGTGGGATGAAAAAAGAAAGATATATGAATGATTCATCCCACAGGCTGTAGTGTTAATCCCATGAAGTTTATGTGAGCAGTGTGTGTCCAGCATCCTTGAAAATGGTCCAGGTGCATTAGCTGTGGGAGGTGCTGTGTGGCCTGAAATGCAAAGGACAGTTTAAATCGACTTCTTTCTTGATGTCTGCTACTCAGATGTATCCTTCTATTATGCCCTCTTCTCTGTTCCTTAATTTTTCCTTCTTGTGCTCTCTGCTGTCCGTGTTAACTTTTAGTATGGAGGAGGAAAATGAGTTGCATTGCTGGTCATGTTTTCCATCCACCTTTTTCTGCTCTTTTGCTGCTTTCCATTCAAGAGTGCCAGCACTGAGACAGTGATTAACTGATTGACTGGACTTTGTACAGTTTTGCCAGTGAGTTGGTCTGGATATCAGCTTTGTTCAAGTCAATAAGTGGTCCCTGATCATTCTAGTTCTTATAACTGGGTGCCCAGCTGGGCACGATATTTGTGTGCACCTCTCCATCTCTCAGAACGAACCAGATCAGGTTTTTGTTTAGTTGGGTGTTCATACAGCTTCATAATCTTCACTGAAATGTCTGAGCCATGCCTCCTGTCCCATGCGCAGGACAGAATATGGCATGGGCATGGCCCATGGTGGGCCAGGCTGTGCAGTTCAGAACCAGCAGGCAGATGGGCCCAGCTCTGTTTGAGAGCTCACGGAATTCATCAGTAGCAGGAGGCCCCGGAGCGCGTGGGAGGCTGACCGCTGTTACGCAGCTCTCTTGATTTGTTTGGATTCTCTGCTGTCCAGGGCTGCAGAACTTGGAAGTGGATGCTGGCAGAAGCGAAGCCTTCTCACAAGACTCTTGCTCTGTGCTTGGAGAAGTGAAGTCACGTTGTGAAGTCTAAATCCGTAGTGGAATTTGATGATGTTGGTTTAAAGGGTCCAAGAACCATGGCAGAAGTAGGTTTTGAAAATAAAAATGTAAGGTGTTGACTAGTCAAGGACCATGGAGATACTAGTGGAGTCTTTTCAGCAGGTGCTTTCAATTTCTGTTTGGATTTTTGGCTGTCCTCTTCTGTTTCAAAGCAGTAGTATTTTGCTGGTGGAATTTTGCCCAAAAGTGTTCAGAAATTACCATTTGAAGGCTGGTAGAAGGGATTTCAGAGGCAGAGGACTTTACAGCGTGACCAAGCAGGGGCTGAAGAGCTGGCAGCAGTGTAGCCTTGCTGTTTCTGCTCAAGACCAGTTTCTGAATAGGTGGCAGCCACTCTGGAAAATCCAAGTACAGTTCCTTATGAAAATGAGGAGCAGGTTTGGGATGAGGTTGGGAGCAGAATATCCAGCCTCCCTTCAAAAAACTGTGTTTTTCACTCTCAACTTGTCATGAAGTTGCTGTTTCCCAAAACTGTATCTCTTCTGTGCTGCAGAAGGTCCTTGGTGGGCAGCAGTGGTATGAAATGATCAGTGTTTGCTCCAGTTTACTCTGTGTTGCATTTTGTAGTACATTCTGCTGATGATTCTCACTCTTTTATTAGCTTTCTATAGCATTCAAAGGAATAAACTGTAAATGTCATATGGCTCCTGAACTACACTCAAACAGCTACACATGGGTTCAAGATGAGAAATTACGTTTCCAATCCAGACTTTCCCAAAATAGGAATGTGGGTTGTGTTCTGTCTAGCGTATTGTTTTGAATAGGAGACTTTTGGTTAATGTCAGTCTTGGAGGAGAGGAAAACTGTCAGATGTCACAAGATCCCAACTGCTCTTTGTAGAGGGACTACAGCCAAAGACACTGGAGTGTTGGATTTCTGCTGAATTTGAGTGACTTCTTAATCATGTGGTGGCAGCATCAGGGTTTCCTGGCAAAAAAAAAAAAAAGGATAGTAAGCAAAAACTGATGTGACCTAATAGTAATTTGCAAAAACAAACAACATTTCCTGAGGTGGATGCGGCAATTGGAAAGGTAACTTGTGGCTGTCCTTCAGCTTTCAACCTCCAAACCCCTACTGAAACCAGTGACTTTTCACTGGTATTTTGGGGGTGCAACCACCTTCTTCCCCATCAGCTTTTTTCTCCCTTCTGCTTTTTTGCTTTTTTCTACTATTTTAGCCCATAGTGATCCATTTTGAACATCATCATCGATTTGATGCCTTTCTGTGGAATATGACAATTTGTGGCCTCAGTCCCCAAGGCTGTCTGAACAGCCTGCTGGCTGTTTGGGTAGGGGCAGTACATGTACACACACACAGGTTGGGGCTCTCTGTAGTGAAGGGAAGTAGCCCCTTCTCCCTGAAGCTGAATGATCTGGAGTGTCTTCCCTCAAGGACAGCTCACTGTGAAGTGGCTTCTTTTACTGTGGCACATATCCAAGCCACCATAGAAGATCCAGGCATTTCTACTGCTGACTTTGGCATGCCAAGAGTGAAAATTTTTGAAGGTTCATCTTTATCCTTCTCTTCAAAGATTGCAAAATCAAAAAACAAAAAAAGCAAAACAAAACAAACAAACAAAAAAACCCCAAAACAACCAGCAAAACTACCCAAAACCAAACCAGTGAGTGCAGATAGGTATCATTGCTCGTTCCTTTACTGTAACTGAGATATGTGGTATTCTGAAAAGAAAATAGTCTTTCTCCCCCATTCTGTATGATACCTCTCTGTCCCTTCAAAAACCCAAATGTTTGGTGTAATGGCTTCTGGCTGAAATTTCCCCTGTAGGACAAGCTGGGCTCAAGCTATTCTTGCACAATGCCCTTTTCAAAATTCTCCAGAAAAGTGGAGTAGCTGTGTGCTAGCAGGCCTCCCCACAGCTGCAGCTCCAAACCTGAGGAGCAGATGGGCAGCTGGATGGTGTGCTGGCAGCAGGCTCTGCTCGAGCAGCAGCCTCCTGTCTTCAGCCTTGCAGGGGCTGTGGTTATGCTCTTGGACTGCACAGCCAAAGAAAAATTAAGATCCTGATGGAAAACTTCTTGGAAGACTGAAACTACTCCTGCACATCTGTCCTCCCTTGGAAAAGGTATTACGTGCTGAAGCTATGAAATGTTGTTGGAGGGTGAAGTGCTCTCTGCTCGCCAAAGATCCAGGAGTGTCTAAAGTGACTGTACTTGGGACAGCAGGGTTCAGAGAGCCAAGTACCATCTTCTCCAGCTGTGCAGAGAACACAGGAGCAGGACTTTGCCAAAGACAGTAAGTTGATACCTACTGGCCAGGAGTGAATATCACTGGCCAACCTCATCTAATTTCATATTAATGTGAAAAACAAAGATTTATTCAGATTCAGTGTGCCTGGTCTCACAGAATGAAGTGGCACATCTAATTTAGTGTACAGCTCTCTGTAGTCCAAGTTTCTATGCACTTCCAATTAATTTATTATTGTAGATGGTATGTACCCAGTTGGAATCCCCCTCTGTTCATATTTAAAATTTGACTGTATTGTTAAAGCACTGAGAACGTCAAGGCTTTTGGGGAGGATTTTTGTACTGACTAGCCTAGCTTTGATGTACTTGCCAAACATCTGTGTGCTTTCTATATATTTTCCTCTTGCCTTCAGAAAAGGGATGGCTGCGTTTATTTGTGGATGAAATACTTTGCTAGGAATGGCTGTAAATCTGAAGAGTTGAAAATTGTCAAGTGATCTTATAGACAATAGTAACAGAGAATAAGGAATTAAACCTGGTATGCAGTCTGGAAAAACTAAAATTCTTCAGAATCTTTTTTTTTAACTCCTGCTGGCATGGGGAGGTATAAAAATTGAAAATCCAGCAAAGGTCCTGATTTGGAAACTTGAAACCACTGCAAAGTGTGAACATTCTGGCAAGAGCAGCACAGGGAGGACTGGAAGGTGCTGGAGTCAGGCTGTGCTGCATGGACAAGAGCTCTCTGCTGGTAGAGATGTCTGTTTTCTTCTTAAATCTTCTGATGCCCCATCAAGTTACTTCTGATTTACATGAGCGGTGATGTAACTTGTATTTACTAATGTTAAACTGAACATTCATGGTATACAGTTGAAAGTTTTACTGCTAAATCCATGAAAAAGCTGTGGTGTATAAACTCAGAGGCCTGTTACATTTCATTTGGGTTTGGCCATTAAACTCTGACTCAGTGTTAATTTTCCTACCTTCTTCATGGGCCAGTATAAAGTGACTAAAAAAGTTCTGATATTTCAGGAAATGGATAATAAGGGAACTCCATATTGTATATATTTTTATTTTCTTATTGGATGACATCATCAGTATAGTAACAATTTATAATATTTCTGTTCCCTTAAAAAAAAACCCCAACAACACCTTTTAAAATAAATTGAAAACCACCAAAAAAACCCCCTTGAGAAATCGGCTATTTGCAGCCCTGTGTCTCTGGAGAGCAGACCCTCTGGAGAGTTACTGTGTCTGGAGTGGCAACAGCTTGATTCCAGATGCACAACAGGACTGAAGTATTGCACTTTGAGGTGGGAACTGGACTTTCACATAAAGTTTTATCTGTTAATCTGAGTAGACTCCTCGGGACACTGTGACCAAGGACTGTGTTTGCTTGCAGCTGGCTTTCTGTAAATCCAGCCTCTTACTGAGCATTTTGTTGTGATTCAGAGTAAGGATGCTTTGGCATGTTTTCTACACTGGGATTCAGACAATCTGAGTGAGAATATCAAGGGTTCAGGGCTGTTTCTCAAGTCTCATTCCCAGGGATCTCCATCTGCCATCCTGGGGAGCTGCTGAAGTGCTGTATCAGTGCTCCAGAGATGAGCCTCCCTGGTGCCTGCAGCGGTGCTCAAAGAGCATCAGCTCAGCCAAGGAATGTGCCCTTAACATGGCCAGGGTGCCCCAGATGTATTTCATGTATTGGTACAAAGAAGAGCTGTCTAATCTGCTGTGAGGCTCTCCAGCCACGAGTGTGTTTGGCTTGGCCACCACCGTTCCTGCTCTCAGAGCCTGAGTGTGTGTTGGCAGCAGGGAATCGTCGTCGCAGAGTGATTTCAGCCACAGAGGAGTCAAACCAAAGTTCATTTTGTTCCTTTTCTTCAAACTAAACAGCTTGCCTGAGCGAGCAGGGGGTGCATCAGCCGCTTTTCTTTTTGATCAATATCTCATCTCTTTTGCAAGTCCTTTGCAATATCTGAATGAAATGCCATGCTCCTGAGACCTCTGGCTAAAGACAGACAGGCATCTCATTTGCTTTGATTGATCTCATTTTAAATGCTACATCTACAGGCACAGAAACAATTATCTGAAGTCACACTTTGCTCACACTTCTGCATGTTTTTGGTTTTTTTAAAAATAAATCTAGGAAAATCACTGGTCTGCCCTAATGATGCTTCTCAGAAGCTAAAGGCCAGAAATACTCTGAATACCCGATGTTGAATCTCCTTTGAGTTTTCATTTTCCTTTAGCTTATGTGTGGACTAGCAAGTAGATGCATATCTTAGCATTGAGGTGGTATATGCTGGTAGGCGACCAACAAATCGAACTATTTATATAACAGAGAATTAAGTGTTAGTGTTAGGACCATGTAAAGCTTGACTTCCAAATTTTGTTAAAACAGTTCCTGTTATTGTTTGGCATCTGGATTAACCTGATTATTAGCAGGGCAGTTGGAAGGCTGCATGTGTTGGTAGTGGGCAACCCTACTCACTGACTTGAATTAGCAATCAGTGACAAATGGCTCAGCCAGAGAAAGCATGATCTCCATGAAGAGGGCTTGTGAGCAGGAGAGCTGTGCTATAACTTAACATGGGAGGGAGGAACAGGAGGTTGTTGAACCTTCAGGTGGTATCAGTTGCTAGCCAGAATATTGACCAAGAAATTAAAGTGTCACGTTAGGAATCTGTGCATAAGTAGAAGTGGTGGTTGTCCTTCCCAAAAATGCGTGGTCTTGCTGCATGGCACGGTGTATTGCTGAGCTGCACTCTGAGAATTTCAGGGGGGTGTGTGTGTGTCAAACAGCCCATGCAAACAAGGGGGAGGGGGGTAGACATCCCTGAAATGCAATGGGAAAACCTCTTCCCCAGTAGGGATTTAATGGCTACAAGAGTATGCACTTTTCTTCTCCCCAGGCTGGGTTCTTTCCACTCTGTAATCCTTGCCCACATGTGCGGGGAGGGAAGCATGCCAAGGAAACTTCAATTCATTAGTCATCCTACAGTGTGCTAGAAACCTCCTTGGTCTTGCTGGAGGTACAGTGTTGCATGGACTTTGTTAGCATTGCAGTGAACTCCAGCTCCCTTTCCAAATGCACTCATACTCACTAAAGGGGATGTTTTGGAATAAACTTTGAGACCATACAAGCTTTTGTGAAAGCATAGCATTCCAGCAGTGTAATTAGTATGTCAGCTAACAGACCTATCCAAAGACTTATTTGCTATCCAGGCTGTTGTACAATGCAAGAGCCATGCTTCTGTGATCTGTTTGTTTTTTATGGCAGTGCCTAAGGGCCAGCTGAGATCAGGGTCCTGTTGTGCTAGACATTTAGGCCCTGTCTCCAGAGAATGGAAGTCCACATGGGGAACAGACAAAGGAAACGCTGTTAAGATCTGGGTGGTGGAGGAGGGGAAGGGAAGTAACTAAGACTTGGAAACTGGGGAGGGAAAAACTCCTCCCACGTAAAGAATTGGTCTGGTTCTCAGCTCTCTTATGGAGAGCTCCCCAAAGCTGGGCCAGCTCCCCAGCTGCAGGACCATCCTCTTTCTCAGTTTGCAGTGAATGTGCAGCCTCTGTGCTCCATCACTGACCTTTCCTAAAGCAAGAAGGGGAATGTGCTTTGAGAGACGGGGAAAGAAATTGTTTTTTAAATCCTCAAAATGACCCCTAAAAAAAGCCATCAATCTGCCAAGAGTAAGATCCTGAAAAGTGCAAGATTGCAAAATGCCTGAATTTGAAGGTTTTCAGTCGAAGGTTTTCAGAGTGATTGGGGAATAGCAGGAGATACATCAAAGTTTAGCACTTGCAACAGTCCCTGGCCAGGTGTAGTTACAGGCAGTCCAGCATTTCCTCTTTTGGTAGCCTTGTGCTCGGGAGAGGGAAGGGTTTAATCTAGCATTCACTCATAGGGTAAGCTTAAGTGACTCCCTGTTGAAAAGATAAACACTGTGCCTCTATATCATCTGTCTAGCAGGTTTAGGTAATCCCTTACTGTGCTGCTTATTTAGTTTAAATGGTGCTGTATTGTGTAATGCATGTGTGTTTGTAACAGAGGGTCTGCAAATCTCAGCTTTTTGCCCAAGGACAGCATTACTCTTGCCCTTGTTTCATGGTTGATTTATTCCTAATGGAAAGGAATAAGCCTCACAATGATCTATTTGTCTTTTCCCAGCTCCATGAAATGTATGGAGATTGACAGCTCTTCTGTATCTCATGTTATTAATTTGCCTTGCTAACCTTTATTTAGCATCAAAAGATCAACTTCCCTGATTGTTGCCAGCAAATCTGTGCTTAGTGCCTGCTCTGGCTTTGTTTAAGCTTCAGGAGACAGAAAGGAGAGTCAGAAAATGAAAATATTTATGTACTGGGACTTTGACTTATTGTGCACTTAACTGTACCTTCCTGGAGGCAGACCAGCATCTGAAGCTGCCACAGCGTGGTCTTTTTCCATCAGAAGGGTGTTAATAGAAACATTGCTGTTGATGTTGTAGTGCAAGACTAACTCAGTGAGGTGTTTCTGGTTTCTTGGGACAGTGATTCTCTGCTCTGAGTCTAGCCTGCCTTTCCAGTCTGTAAGGAGCAACCAAAGCCTCAAGGTCAATTCCTTAAAGTCAAGATCCAAGGTGAGGCAACCAAGGAAGCTGCAGGGAAATCATGTGCTTACTGCCCTGTGGTGAAAAAAAAATCCTGCAAAGGTGCTTGAGCCAAGTGTGTACCCTTTGTATCCAGAGGCTAAGCCAGAATGAGTAGAAATTAACGCTTAGTTACTTGGCTGTATGAAGAGTATTTTCTGCAATATAGGAGTGGTTTTGAGCTGGGGGGAAGCCATCTTACCTGAGCTTTTTGCCTCAGTAACTGGTATATTTACCTTCTTTTCTTATGCACTGCTGATGCACCTTTTTGTTGGAGCTGATAGACACAGATACCCCAGTTATTCCTGATTGTGTTTTTTAAAGTCTGCATGGATGATCTCAGTAACCCCTTCCTTAAAGATCAATATCTCCTGTTTCACCTGCACAGGCTCTCCTCATTGTCTGGACTTCAGGATAAATGAAGACAAAAGGCAAATATTTTTCTCCTTTTTTTATTTTTTCCAGTTTTCCATAATCTGCTCTAAATGGGACTAATTCAGCTTTGCACGGAACAAAATTAACAAGTCTAAGTTTCTCAATTTTAGAGAAGCCTGGAAAAACCCTTCAGAACACAGGGCTTTGGTAATCTCTTCTGGGGCGTGTCAGTGATCCTCCTGCCCATGGATGTCCCTGCTGAGTACAATGTAGGTTATGAATTGGCAGCGCACTAACGCCCTGGCTGCTCTTGTTGCCAGCTATTCATCACTCTGGTGCTCATTTCCGAAGCTGTCATTTCCTGCAGCCGTGTGCAGGCAGCTCTTTGAGGCTCGGCTCCCGGGGTCACTGCAGAAACAGTGAATGGAGCTCAGGAGAAAGGCAATGAAGCAGGGTCAGAAAGAGAGTGGAGCGCTGGACGTGGCTTACATCAGTGTTTGTGATAACACAGCATCTGGGCTGCCATCTAGCCAGATCTAGCTAATAAATAGAGCTGGACAGAAGTTGTATTTGGACAGCAGAGCTTCTAGGAACAGCCAGGACGTGGAAATGGTCATTTGTGAGATGGTTATCTGAGTGCTGCACAGCGGTGCTGCAGCAAAGCAAGGTGTCCCTGCTCCTTTAGCAGGAGTATTGTGGTTCAGAAAGATCCCACAAAAGCTATTTGTAAAAGCCAGCATTTTTAATCTGGTGACTCAGCTGTGCTTCAGACTGAACTAATATCGCTGTTTGATTGCTTTATCCTCAGCTTTCTGCTGGATATTCTTGTAGCCTTTGTTCATTGCTTCAAGCTCTTGTGTAGCATTGCTCTGTTCTGTCCTGACATAACCAAAGTGTGCTCAGAGGCAGCAAATGTGTTTTTAAATTAAATAAGGAATTCCTGTATGATCTTGACTCTAGCACCTGCAGTGCTGTTTTGTACTCTGCTAGGTTTTGTTCCTAGTTCTCAGACTCTTTATTCTGATTCTGTGTGATTATCAGGAATTCCCAGTAATGTCCCAACTGACACCACACTCTCTACAGACTTCAGAATAAGAAATTTAAACAAGAGCAACTTTTGTCAATCTGTATGGGAAGTAAATATTGGCCATTCTTTTCTGCCTGTGAAGGCCATTTCCTATCAGCTGGGGTTAGGGGTCTGTAACTTTTTAAACCACTAGGAAGTAATTTGTAATCTTTGGACAAGATTACTATGAGGCCCGTTTGAAAGCTTATTCATGTTTTCCTAGAGAAAGCTTGGACACAAAATGTGTTTTCTTTAAGATTAAGTCCTGTGAATGTAAAGGAAATTACTTGTGAGCTTGATGGTTGCACCCCGTTGGCTGACCACAGAAAATACAACCCCACAACTGGTCATGACTAATAGAGTCTCCCTTGGCTTCCAGTACCCCGTGGGGTGGAAAGCCATCTGTTTGCATGCCTTTACTGGAATCTCTTGTTCATGGCTCTGGAAAATTTGCTGCAGGCACTGACTACACTGGCGTAGCCTTTCTGAAGGCAGTGGATTATTCTTCTGCCATGGGTTGGGTTTGCCCACCAAATTTCTGTATATTTTGCCCTCTCTGCTAGAGTCCTTCTCTCTCTGCACCCCAGCCAAGCCCATTTGGTTGGGAGCTTTTGTAAATTACTGATTTATGTAAACATGGTGACAACAACTTCAATTTGGCAGGTTTGTTAAAGCTTCATGTCTATAGAATTCAACCTTTAAATGATGGGCTGCTGGAGAGGAGATGGGGGACAGGTTTTAAGGAGGGTGGCAGATGGATTTTTTTGCTTAACTTTCCTACTTGAGCAGCATCTTCGTAACAATAGCAATACAAAAGGAAATATAGGACAGAAGTCCTTTTGGAGGAGAAAATTAATGGTTCTGGGCTGTAATTGAACTTGGAGGAAGGAAGGTACCCCAGGAACTTCCCATGATCAGGAAGGTTGTACTGGAAGATGTTAGCAGCAGACAGTATCCCCACTGTTCAACTTCTGGGACTGGCTGAAGTAAACAAAACTTTAGGAAAAGAAGAAAGAGACCCTCCGTACTACTTGTTGCTCCTAGAGACTTAATGCAGAACTTTTTGTACTGACTATTCAGTCTGTGTGATCTCCACAATCTCACCTTGCCTTGTGGTTACTGAAATCACAAAGACTTCATCTTTGAAGGATCAATGTAAATCTGTCACTTCCTATGAGAAAAGAATTCAAGAGATGGTGAAAATAGATGTATAGTATGACCAGAACTTGAGATCAGATAGAAAGTGTGGTATCCAAATGGATCAGATGGAAAAAAAGGAAGATCTGTGATCAGTAACGAGGTATTTTCTGTAATGACTGAGTTGGTACTGCAGGTTGGACATACACAGATGCGTTGGACTATGTGGAATGCAGCTGACATTGCACAGACAGTTGCACCATTAGGTGTTCATCAAAGTAAAGCAGGAAGGGAAAGATTATTTAACATTTATTTTTAGAAGGCATTAGAATGTTTGAGCCTTGGAAAACATTTATTTTTCCAGCTTCTTGTGTGCTGACTCACCTGTAGAGCTGGCTGACTTGATTGCTCTGTGGATCCCCTAAAGTGAGGGGATCTGGGGATGTTGGCCAGCTCCCTGGGCATGTTGGCTGTGTGTGTTTTGGAGCTGGACATGAGCAGGCTTAGCAAATGATGCTTTCATCTTCTCCTGTCTTGGGGAGACTGGAGTACTTCACAGTTTAAGAGAAGCTGATGACGTGGAATGTGGTGGGACTTGATCTGGGATTTACAGGCAATGTCAAAGACTTTTCCATAGCTGTTAATGTAGGTAGTGTGTTGATTCTTTTGCTTTAAGTGTAGTTGATTCCCCTGCTTTAAGAACACAATGTGTAATTTGTACTGGATTATGTGATGGCTTTGTGGATGTACATGCCAATTCTAGAAAACGTGTTTGGCAGATTGCTTTGTTCCAGCTGTGTCAATACACAAATCTGAGGCCATTTTTTAAAGAGGGAGGGGAAGCCCCTGGGTAACAATTGAGCTCTAGCAAATAGCTGCAGATATAGCACTTGGAGTCCGTAGCTATCAGTTTGTATTATCAGAACACAAAGATAAACTGTGTGCTGTACTTGAACAACTCCCTGTGCACATAGACACAAGAAGTATGTGTCACTCTAATGAGAGATAAATATATAAGTATTTTGCCAAATGTGCACCTCTGGAAGGCTTGTTGACTACTAGCTTATAAGATTTGAATAAATACAGTACTGTGGTATTTCCTAGTTGTCTAATACTCAGAATATCCATCGTCTCTGCTAGTGATGTAACTCATAAAGTATTAGAGCTGAGTTGTATATTATCCAGCTTTCTCTTTTCCCATGAACTTTTCCCATGTTCCGATCACTTCTGTTTTTTCCAAAAGTACTAGGTAACACAATTCCAATCCCAACAGAAGACAAGGATAATATGTGTTTGAGAGCAGAGGTCAGGGTGTGAATTTCCACATAGATACATGTGTATTTATGCATGATGTGTGATGTGAAACCAACTCGAACAAGCCAGATATTTCAGCCAGAATCTGTGATGCACTTTGGGAGTCTGTATCAAACACTTATGTACACACCTAGTCAGCTGCTTTGGGCGCAGGAAGAACCTGTGTGGCACCATTAACTAGCATGTTAATTCACATGCAGTGGGCTCTCCATGCCAGCCAGCTGTAGGAGCAGCAGCAATAGGATTCGCTAACAGGATAGCTGAGAATTCTCTGTCTACAAATGGCACAAGATTGGCAGTAGAAGTGTAGGAAGAAGACAGACTGGAAGGATTAGGGCAGCAAATTCAGCTAGTTACCTTAATAACAAGTCACTACAGGAAGAGTACAATACAGCACCCAAACTCTGGGGTTCACTTCTGTTTTCCTTGTGCTTAGTAACACCTGAAGCAGTGCAAGGACTGCAATTCCCTATGCTGCTGCTGAGCCTTAAGCATTTGCAGTTACTATCAAATATTGGTGGAGACAGCAAACTGTGGTCTCAGCTCTTGGCCTTTTGTTCCAGCTTTTAGCTCCATAAGGCAAAATTCTGTCCTGTTAATAGCCAAAAAATGATATCAACAAATTTCAGCCTTCCAGAAGTCTCCACCTCCCCCTGCCTGCTCCTCATCTTCTCCCTCTCCTCAGGAAGCTCTCAAGTGTTGTTTGAATCAACAAATTAAGCAAAAACTGCTGCAGCCTGTACTCTGATGAGAACATAACTCAGCTTTCAGACCCTCCCTAAGGAGGGAAAGAAAAGTGTTTCCAGGGCAGTCCGTGTGTGCATTGGGTTGTCAGGGTTCCAGAGTGATACTCTTAAGGTCAGATTTCTATTACATTTTTGTAGGGACACCTGTAGATTTTTAGTTGAACACAAGGCACACGAGTGTGCAGCCGCTCATCCTCCTTCAATGTGTACTCTCTTCACTAAATATTAAAACTAATACTCAGTTTTAAATACTGAGGGTAGCTTGCTGGGCAGACTGTAGCCTGTGGCTGTATGGCCAGTATGGAATAGGTGTGTGGTTTCTAAGGTATATCCTTCAGATGTTGGGGTTACTGGTACCAGGAGCAAAATGTTTGCTTATTACCTTTTAAATCTTAACTGTCTTCTTTAAACAAGAAGTGCTCTTTAAAAACTAAAAAGGCAGAGTTTCTGTGTTTGTATTTCTTCATTAATTTTTTTACCACTGGGGTAGAAGACCTTCTTTCATAGCCCATGTAGAATCTCCAAATTCCCATGCCTGGCTACCAGGAAAGAAGGGACAGGAGTGATCCTTTTTTAACTTTTCTCTTACACAAAAAAAAAAGCCAACAGCTCTGCCCTATCACAGCACTGTTGGCTCTTGGGGTATTTCAGGAGCAAATTAAAAAACCTCTTGGTGTTAAGGAGTTACTTGGGGTGCTGAATTTCATTCCTGAGTTCCTAAAGCAGGATTTAGTACCTAGAGTGCAAACACAGTAGTTGCAAGGCAACAGTCTTCACTCTTGAATGTTAGAGCAATCAGGCAGAGACATTTGGGGTGGCAACACTTCCTGTTGGAATTAGGGTTTCCCATGTGAGCCACACTCCCAGCATGTAGCTCTAGGACATGAACTGGCTGGACGGATCATAATACATGGTTGATCTGGAATCCTAATCTATGGCCCATAAACATGTGGCACATAAAAGGCTATGAAGCTGTGCTGTGGATCTTAATTGTGTTAGAGCGGGATGTCTTCCACAAATATGTTTCTTCTGGGGCATGTCTTTGGGCCCCACTTTCATCTCTAAAACAAGACAAACATTGCTCCATGGTTGAGGGGTGGCTGCAGTGAAGACTGCAGTGCACACAGGCTGGGAAACATTATCTGTTTTGAGGTGAAAGATGCCTTTAATATTTCACTAGCTTTAAAAATTCATCCTAAGATGACAGCCTTAGTCTGCCTTGCAGTGAGTCACTCACAAACTTCTGTACCCTTAAACTGCAGTTAGCTCTGTGCTACAAAGACCTCTTGCATGTATCTCCATATTTCAAAGAAAGATGCCTTTTTTGTGAATTGTAAGAATGAAACTCTCAGCAATTGGAGACTGGCCTTCATATGAATTCAGTGGTTTAAACCTTGTGCCTTTTCCAAGTGTGTGGGACTGAAAAAGCCTTTTACAGAGAGCAGGGCCAGCATGGACAATGGCCGTGTCTAACAGCACACAGACACAGGAGTGAGTGTGAGAATAAGCTTACTGCAGAAAATCCCTCTTGTAAAAGCTACTTCTGGTGCCTTTATACATCTGCTTCTACATATTCATCAGGGGTCTGTCAGAGGTAGTTACTGAGACTGCCCTATGTGTATCTAATATATATGTAGTGTGTGGCAAGAGCTTTGGAGGGCTGGAAAAAGCAAGTGCCTTCAACTGTGCAGCAGCACCCTTGTCTTAGCTGTTTTTAATGAAGTAGATCATATCTCTGAAGGGAAGTGATCAGCCATGTGTATGAAAAGGTCTGTGTGACTGGTCTGGAAGTGACCTAATTGCACCTAGTACTGTTTTGTAGGACAATTTATGTTTTTGGATCAAAAAAACCTCTCGAGAGAGTTCCAAGGCAGAAGGACTTGAAAATGAACAGCTCTCTGAAGCCCAAAGACCATGTGTCAAATGTACCAGACTGCTGCTTGAGTGGGATTTTTTCAAGACTCTTGAGAGGTGGAGTGTTACTTAAGTATTTGTTTAGAAGAATGTCTAGTCTACTCATGCTGGAGAAATAGTCATGCCCTTTTACAGTGGTGCTATCAGTCCTGTTTACTTTAGTTAAGCTCATAAAATGACAGTCAAAGTCTACAGAGAAATTAATGTTTGAGGAGAGAATTAGAAACCAGAGTTCAGCATGATCATGCAATTTTTTGTATTCAAAGTGTTTTGTAGCATCTTGTGATCAGACAGGCTTCAATGGGAATAGCTTGTTCTCCTGTTGATGTGTATCATCTATTGAAGTATGAATGGGTAAGGATGCATGCAAACATGAGCAAAACTGGCATAAAATACACTCCTTTAACTGTGCTCCACTATTTTCCCATGATGCACGTTGTGGCTAACGTTTGCTTAATTGTTTTGCTTTTCCAAAAGCCTTTCGGGAAGAGGACTTGGAATGCAATTATGAGCAAGAACATGATTTTTTAAAGTCCAAGTATTTTTGTCATTTGGTCAGTCTCCAGTGTGTCCAGTCCATTTTGCAATCAGCATCTTGCTGTGTGCATTATATGCTTGTCAAGTGGAACTGGCTGTTTCTTGGTAACTTGTGAAATGCCTGGGAGTTATCTGAGCCTAGGTGGACTCTGTGAATGAGGAGATATCTTGGCTCTTGCGGCTTACAGATGCTGATGGATGCCAACCAAAGCAGCAACATATGTGGGGACAAAATTACACTCCTACCTTAAAAATTTCTGTTCTTGGGTTAGTGTTAAGGCAATTTGAGTGATCCAGCAAAGCTCAAGTTGAACTTGGTCTGGACACAGTGGCTACAGCTCCCTTTGTGCCTCTGTGAAGCTCAAACTCCCTTTAAATCCTCATCAGAGATGAGGGCTTGGGAGTCTCAGTCTAGACATCCATGCCACATCAGTGTTAGAGTTGTTCTGGTGCCTGAGAACCAGGGTCACCTGTAAGGGTTAACTCAAGCTGTAAAGCACTGCCTAATTTTTACAGATGGTGTGAGTGAAAGAGTGAACCTCAGTCTGGCTTGGCAGTGCACAGAGATAACTTTACATAATTCCCTGCAGATGTTGCTGCAGAATGGTTTTAATAATGAATTGTGAAGTCAAGCTAAACTCTAGCATAGAGGGAGAACTCAAAATAAATGCAATGTTTTGTTCTATGTTTCAAAAGCAAGTTTTCTGTGATGCTCTGGGTTGGGAAAGATGGCAGGGGATGGGACAAGGGATTCTTTGCAAAAAGTTTGGGCTATAATGGTGCAAACTAAGACCATTCTGTCTAATTTGTCTGCAAACCATGAATACCCATGAACCTGAGAGTGAGAGGGGGAAGAGGTGATGGTACCAAACAGCAGCTGCCCTAATGCTTTCAGTGAGGGGATGGTGCAGAGCAAGTACTTCATGATCAGCCCAGCAGAGTTCTGCAGTTGGTGGCTGTCATGCACAGGCTGTGTTGAGGAGCTTGTCTGCACTGCAGCCATTTTCTGCTAGGAGTCAATTCTTGCACTGTGCTGTAATTTCCTTTCTATAGGGTTATGGCTTGGATGTGCCATAATCATTTTGTAATTATAATCCCCATTGTCTTAAGGGATGTGCTGCCTCAACAGTGGTTGCTTGGCCACTCTGAGACTTTGCACATCTTGCTTGTGAGCACCCATTTGTGACTTCTCTGCTGCCAGGGGGTGTTGCTGGAAGCTTCTCAGTCTTCTCAATTGTTTAATCTGTTTAAGCAAAACACACATTTTTCTGTTGACATGCTATTTCAATGGGCTACATTAAAGCCTTTCTTCTGTCCTTCTGAGAAGCAAGCTTGGAATTGGAGAAGAGAATTTCAGAGGGGGGGCTGGTTTTCCCTGAGCTTGGACAAATGCTGTGATTTCTCAGTAGCTGTGGAGGTTTCTCATTTATACTTTACCCTTGTGCAGAGTTCATAAAAGAAATCTTTAGAAAGAAATTATAGTTTTATGAGTTCTGTGATGATTAGGAGCTTTAGCCTGAGTCGTGTTTAGATGGATGGAGGCTCAGCTACACTATGGCTCCAAGCAGAAGATGTAAACTTGCCTCTGAGGCTAGTGAGCCAAACCAGAGGAGGTGTATTGTGAAATGGGCTAGCACGGAGTTGGTGTCAAGGAAGTGCCATCCAGTTCTCCAAAGATGGTTTTACCATGGTTTGAATTTGGCCCAAATGTACATTTTTAAGTGTTAGCAAGTCCTTTTTGCTCATGTTAACTTTTCTGAGGAAGAGTTTAGGTAAACTATTCCAGTCTAATTAATATCAGCTGGAAGCCAGCTTCTCACATTTTGTGCCTAATTATAAGTGTATGCTAAGCTGTGTTTGCTACCCACGTTGACATGTTACTGGTGAAATCAGGAACAACCATGAGGACGTGTTTTTGAAACGGTCTGGCAGATCCTGCATGTTCGCTGTGGCGGGCTTCGTGGCAGGAGAGTCCACCTCCTGCTGAGGGAGAATAACTAAATTTAAACTTTCCAACCATGAGCCTTGTGAAGCAAAGTTTCCAAACCTCTGCTGGGCCAGAAGATGGAAATCTGTGTCTGAATTTGGAGAGTAAATAAATAGAGCTGCCTAGGAGCTGCCCAGGGGCATGTGAGGGGTTGCTGCTTGGGGTCCATTGTCTCCCAGCCACATGCCCCAGGGAGGAAGGCAAGGGTTTGTAGCTACTGTTCTCTGGTAAAATCTTCCATGACAGGCTTTGGAATGAACTTGGATGACTTTTAGCATGAACACTTGAGCATTGTTTCAGCAGGGTGGTTTTTCTCTTACAGACAGTTGCATGTGGCATGGGAGCAGAGCCCAGACCTTCCTTTCCCCCTCGCTGGGCTGGGCTGTGGGATCCCAGCTGTGGGAGGGATGTGTGGCCACCTCACAGCTCACTAGTCATGGTGCCCATCTCTTTACAGCCCAGGCTGGCACCTTTGCTCTTCACAGGCAGGCTTGTGTGAAATTTGCTGTGTTTATGACAGCCATCAACGTGTATAGACTGTTCTGAGGTGCATGTACAGAAATAGCTGCTTTCCCAACTCCCTTTGGGGAAGCTGGAGGGGTGGTAATGGACAACAGTTTGCATGGTCCTGACAAAGCAGCTTATGCTTTCTGGGGAAACTGAGATATCACAGGCAACAGAAGTGGTTTGCTTACCTGTTAGACTTTTTATTTTCCTGCTGTCTTAACTCAGACCGTATCTGAATGGAGGAGAATCTAGTTGTGCTTTTATCTGAAAGCAGCAAGTTCTTGGGTGAGTGAGTCTATGTCAAAATCATTGGAGAATTCAATAAATCCATGTAATCAAGCAGGAAAGGAGGCAAGGATAGTTACAGTTGGAATGCATTTAATCTGAAACTGGCATGCATATAATTTTATTCATCCATCCACAGATATGACCCAAAGGTTATATCCATATATATTGCTGAATACTTAACATTTTTGTAGATACTGGTTGAAACTTGGATGTTCAGGTGGGAAGACAAATAACTGGTACTTATGGCCTGAAGTCAGATTTCAGTTGGCTTTTCTGTCTTTATTTCTGTTCTGTGCAGTATTTTCCAGCTTCCCAGGGTACTGAATTCAGGTCATGTTTGTTAAACACCAGCTGTGGTTACAAGTGCTCTAGAAGCACTTTTATATCCTGTTCTGAAGTCTGTGCTCTTCTATGAATGTGCTTGCTGTTTCCCCCATTTGCCTTTTGTAATACTTCATATTAGGGTTTGGGCAGTGTTTGTGCTGTTTAATATGTGCACATGTACATATCTACATATACAAAGTGTTTTGATACTGTGGATATGCTTATAGCAAGACCAGCTAGGTGCAACTGACTTAGGGAATTTCAGTCAAAGTTGTCATGGATGGACTTTGAATTTCTTAAAATAAATTGATTTTTGCTTCATTGCACCCTTTTTCTAGCAAGCCTGCACACTACCACTGGGAGATGATCTGCTAGAAATGGTATGATAGCACTAAACCCTTTCTTGTTCTAGGAAACTGCAGAATACCTCAAACATGGCACCAAAGCTGCTGACTCTGTCATCTTCTCTGTAGCATTTTATTATTCTTGTTTCTCTGAATGTTAACTGAGAAACTTCTTTTGCTTTTCTCTGTAGGTTGGTGGTTTGTGAGCACAGCAGAGGAGCAGGGATGGGTCCCTGCTACATACCTGGAATCCCAAAATGGAACCAGAGATGATTCTGACATCAACACATCTAAATTTGGGGAAGGTATGGAAAGCTTTTTATTACCAAGAGAAAACTGGTATTCTCTTGCTTTATGCTTTTTCCCCCAAGTGAGAGCTTCTAATTGGTAGGAGATGCATGATAGAGCCACAGGCCATTGAAAGGAGTGAGATTTAACTTTAATGGTTGCTTCTCATTAATTTCCTTTAAATTAATCTTTGAAAATAGTTTCACTGCTGTTTGCTCTGGTCTGTGGTTGTGTGGAAAGGTAATTTTAATTGGTATGGTCTCATTCTGTTAAAAGTGAGATGCCATTTGTCATGTATATGTATTTAGCCACACTGCTTTCTTCTTCTTTTTCTTTTTTTTACCTAAAGATGCTTAATTCAGGTTCCAGAAATTGAATAGTTCAGCATTGCATGTTCCTCAATTCCATTATGAAAGACTAACCACATCTTAATGGGCTTCTCATGTAGCAACTGTGTACAAAGGACACTTTTATTATGATTTGCTCCATTCTAGTGAATCTGTTGCTAAATCTAGGTCCTCTTGACGTGACACTTATGTAAAATGTATGTGAAACTCAGCTGACCTTTCCTTAGCACAGGCAGGAGGCTTAGAGATGTGTTGGGGTGACCATCTGCCCACTAACACAGCACACAGGCAGAGCCAGACTTTGTGCTGGGCTCCAAGGGTGACATCTGTGGCTTATTGAAATCTTGGTCTCTGCAACTCATTTTTCCCTGCTCAAGTCTACCCATATCCTGGTTTAGAGACAGACTGGCTGTAGACTGGTAGGTCAGGAACCAGTCTGGTATGATGCAACATCTCAGTGAATGCAAAAGCAGTGAGTAAACCTTCCTTGTTATTAAAGAACAGAACTTTACTGCTCTGCTCTGCAAGCACTGAAGAAAGCCTTGACTGTTGGTCTATAACTTCCTCCCTTCTCCTGACTCTTGAACATGGTGTGTGCTTGACAGCCTTATAGTTTAAACTGCTTTCATTTCATGCTCTCCTCCTCTTTCATGTTGCCCTCTGGAGTGTACTCTGCACGGGGATGCTGCCACCCAGCAGTCTGTTCTGGGTAATGGAAACTCTATCAAAATATTCCTTATCTTCTTCCTCTCAGTCCCTTTTAATCCATTACACTGCTCTCTTCAGCGATGGTCAGCAGTCCTGCTCCCTGCCTTACTCCAAATCCAGATATGCTGAAACCTGAGACTGCCCTTCCCTTTCTGCTCAGTTCCATCTCAGTGACAGATGTAATTGCATAACCTCTGCAGCTGTTTTTAGGTGCCCCAGATTTTGCTTGCTTGCTTTTTAGTAACTTTGGTTTATATTATTAGCCATCTAAGCTGAGGCTTCCTACATTCTTTGTTTCTTCCCCTCCAGTTTTTCTTTACTTGGGCTGCTTTTCTCCATATAATTACTTCATAGGAGAAGAAGTAATTACTTGGATTCACTGTCTTTAAAAAGGTGTATCAAAGTGACTGTACTTAGACAGAAAACTTGCCAGCTCTCTCCAGGCAGACAGGAGAAAGGGACTCTGATGTAACTGAGTGGGAAGGCACTTATAGTGGATAAATGCCTTAGCCCCACAATTTAGTGCTTACACAACTTTCTGAGTGACTCCAACAGACACTGACTTCCTGCAACTGTGCAATCTCTGCTCCCCCAGCTTGGAAAGCACAGAAACACTGATGTAGGGAGCTTTGTGTATCAGCCCCTTGTCCCTCCCCATTTGAACAGGCCTGGAACAAGTCCACAAGCCAGGCAAACCTTGAAGTCTGCTCTGCTGTGGCAGGCCCAGGAGTGCTGAACACATCTTGCTAAGAATCCTGCCTCTACTAATATAGCAGTAATATTTTCATGTGTCTCTTAAAAAGTCTGTTCACTGAGAAAGACAGAAGTGTTTCCTCCATGCACCTGAGCTTGCACAGCGTTTTTGTCTGGATGAAGGCAGACTGATTATTACCTGGGCCTGTGTTTAGACCAACACATCTTGCAAGGCTTGGAAAACAATCAGAAAGCAATCTAAAGAAACATTTAACAGCTACAGGAGCTGATAAAATATACATGTTAAAATAATCTCTGGAAAGGTGTAGACACTTGTTAATAAGCAACCTTTCTGGTGACTGTGGCATGACCAACCAAGTCCAAGACTGGGCAAAATGACAAAAGTCAGTATTTTTAAGGAAAAAACCCTGGCTCATACAGAAGCATCACTGTGGTGTAAAAGGGCTGTCACTGGGGATGGCTGTGCGTTGTGAGGACACGATGTGGTGGATCTGTGTGACCCACAGTTTTCAAGGGGTGTTCCTGGATGGCTAAATCCTCCAAACTCCCAGTGTCAGAAGGAGCAAGCTGACTGCTCTGTATTGACACCTTGAGGCAGTTTCAACCCCTTCTGCTCCTCTCCGCCCTGCAAGCCTTTACATTCAGCATTTCATTTCCTCCTTTCTTGTATAGAAACCTCCTAGCACAGGCAGCTTTATTGCAACTTAACTTCTCTCTCTCTTTGCTATAATCTGTGTGTCTAGTGAGGTGTCCTGTGTTGTCTCCCTGTGTATCATGTGTGTAACTGGCAGTATAATGTCCTGTTGATTTGGGGAAAGTCACCCGGTTAAATCTGCTCATCTTTTGTCCCTCCATGGGCTTCCAAGAGGATCACTGATTTCCATGAGCCAAAACCACAGCTATCTAAAATTTTGAGATTTGGCTCGTCTGAAAATTTGTGGTTGATTTTTGACAAATGTGGGATCAAAGGGGAAGTACAGAGTACCAGAGACTAGATAATGTACCTGTTCAACACCATCCACCACACCTCCGCTTAGGGTGTTAAGGAAAGGTTTGGGCCTTACAGCAAAGGAGAAATTGAGGAGAGTGGGCTGGATGTAAAAGTCTGGTCTAAGTCCCTGACAGATATAAAGGACAAAAAGTCAAAAGCCATTCTTTGGTGAAGTTATTTTTTTTCTTGTCCAGCTAATGAGTTCCCAATCAAATAATTTTGCTGTGCCTGATTGCCAACAGAGCACAGTTCTAGAAGACAACAGCGCCTACTCCAGTATAAGGATATAATCCCTAAATAAGTGCACATATACAGAATTGAATTATTATTCATGATGTGATATCAAAGTTTATGAACAGCTTCCCAGCACCACTGGTAAAATGATTGTGTTTGCACTTCAGCTGTCACTCCCTTGCAGTATGTTGCATTGCTTTGCAGCAGCCCCTAACAGCCTTGCAGTAGTTGCCAAATTGGGATGGAAGCCCTTGAATGGAAAAGTGTTTGGCTGTGTTTCTGTGCCAGTCTAATGATTCTAGTGTCTTTTACACCTGTACAGGCAGAAGAAGAATCTGAGTAGAGATCTAAGTATGTGCTTCAGAAAACAAGTGGTGTCCTCTGTGCACAGCTGCTCTCACAGTGCCATTTCCATAAGTGTCTTGTCTTTGTTTATACTTTAAGCATAAGTTATTGTTTGAGTATGTAACTAACACTCAGTCCTGGCTTGTTAGCTTCTTGAGCCTGCTGAATAATTGCATGGTTAGTTTTTTCCTGATATTGTAATCTGTATATTAGAAGTTTTGATCATGAGAACCATCTGTGGCAATGAATGCAAGTCATGTCTTGCAAGCACATCAGACTTTTCACTTAGGTTCAGTTCCTGAGTGCTGCTCTTATGAGGGAACTTACATAAGAGTTTGTGGGTTTGTTTATAGTTTGATAATTTTTCTTAGAGAGGTTTAGAGCCCTTGGGTTTGATGTCATGTACAATAGACTGAATTCCCCAAAGATCATGCAGCTGAATTAGAAGATACAACAGCAAGGATGATGTGTCCTGCCACTGCACTCTCCTTGGACAAGTTGTCTTTAGTTGTGCAGCTTGTTTTGGAGTGTGTATTTGGTTTTGATTTTTAATTTTTTAAAAATTATAATTACTGCTCTTTAAGAAACACCAATAGCAAGAATGGCAATTTGTGACAGTTCTGGATGGCTCACATTGCTCAAGCTCAAGAAGTTAACTTGTTCCACTGTACTGTATAAACTAAAACAAAACATCTGCATCCCACCTAACCTATTCCCACTAACAAGACCAGTGCTTGTAAATACCATGTTTTGTTTTTATTCCTCACCCTCCCATCACTTTTTTTTTCTTCTTTTTCTCCCCCCCTTTGTTTTGTTTCCATCCATGTTCCAAACTAGTTTCTAAGCGACGCAAGGCTCACCTGAGGCGCCTGGACCGGCGATGGACGCTGGGCGGGATAGTCAACAGGCAGCAGAGCCGAGGTGAATTCACAGCTTCCTCTGGCACCAGCCACTCAGGGCCACCAAAAGCCACACTGCAGCTCCAGCAGCTGTGTGTCGGGACCTGCATCTTTGGCACTTTGGTAGTGAGGGGCCAAAGCTCCAGAGTTCAGATGTGGGTTTCGTACATGACAGCTTGAGGGTGGCTCGGAGCCAGGATTAGGCACTCAGGAGCTGGAGGCTGGTTATCGAGGGTAGCTCTGCAGTCTGACTTTGTGCTGTTGGGGAAGCTCACATCTGTTGTGTTTTAACTTGGGCATATTTGTGCTCAGTCTTTCCTGCCTCAGTAAGGGCAAGTGATACTTTCAGGGCTGTTAAAATGAGTTGAATGCCAGAAAGCTGTGATTGGAGATGTGCACGCTGGAAAAGTGTGTGGTGTGGAAAGATGTAAATCATTCCAGTTGCAGTCCCCTCTCTTCCTTGCAAGCAGTGCTCGGTACTAAAGAGAGTCTTGAAAACTTTGGGGAATTTTTGGCATCATTCCTAGGTATTTTAAATGCCACCAGTAGCAGCATTTTAGTTGGTTTGGTTTGTTGCGTGTTCTTTCAGCTTTTGCGGGTCTAACAGTGAGTATGGCAGGGTAGGGAGGAGCACCTTGTGTTTGGGTGAAGTCTGAGGAGCCCTATAAGCAAAGTATTTCTTAAGAGCAGGTGAATCATCTTTCCCAGACCAAAGGCATCCCTATCTATCTCCTGCTCCGCTTGGAAAATCATCCAGATGTGTTCATTGCCCTTGGGAAAGGAAAGGTGGGACAAAGCACCATTTGCACTTCTGTAACTTTCAGACAACCTTACTGAGGGAATGGATCCGAATGTAAGCACAAGAGATGATTCCCAGTTAATGGAAAGGTGCCCTTTCCTATTAAGAAATGTACTTTTAAAGTGGCAAATTTACATCCTGGGTGTGATGATAATACCATGTGCAGACTCCTGTCTCAAGCGCGCCTAGCCTTTCAGTGACCCTTTAACTTTGTTTCAAATTATTATTGAGGAAACAAAACCAACAATAGCTGTGTTCTACCTACCATAGCTTGACCTTGCAGAAACTGAAACTACCTTCAGAAGACAAGGTCTTGCTTCTCAGCCACCAAATGAAGGCGCCAAAAAATCCTCATAAGCACACATGCTGTCTTAGGGGAAAAAAAAGTGTGCTTATTTCTGTGCCCCAGCTGTTTGGGAGCTACTGACTTTGCTTTGTCAAACTCTGCTAGATGCTTCCTGGCAATTTAACTGGGAGAATTTATGGGAATCAGTTTTCTAAACAATTTATTTACTGGTGAAAACAAATGCATTCTTTTATATTTGTACAATATTGCAAACAAAACTCCATAAAATATTAAGACTGCATAACCAGTCCCTTAGCAGTCAGCTGGTAAGACTCAAGGACCTAAGTTGCATTCCCAGGTTTTCCCTTTTGCATTCTGATGCCCACCATCTGTGTGCATCTTCTCCAGACCTGCTCTCTGACCAGTGTCAACGTCCTCTCTGGCGGTCTCCCCCAGTGCAGGCTGCCCTAATCTTTTCCATCTTTGCCTTTTTCCTGCTTCATTACAGTTTCTTCCCTATTAGGCCCAAGCAGGGCTGGGGTTTTGAGGGTGTTGGAGAATATGTGCTTTATCTCAAACTGAATCTTGGCACTTGGACTTGGCACAGACTTCAGCAATCTGTGATTTTGTCCAAGGTTTGGGGCACCCTCTGTGGCTGAGCTGCTTCTATATACAGGTCTCCCCAATGTATTTCAGCCACAGCTAGCCAGGCTGGCTAAAAATAAGCTGTTTATTGTCATCAGAAATGATAGGTTAGGGAATCCTTACAAGAGCAGGCTTATTGGAAATAAAGAAAGTGGCTTGAATAAATGGGCACAAGTTGGAGACTGTGGCTTCATGATCTGGCAGAGCTGCAGCCTGTACAGACATCTACTCCTTCCAAACTGCAGTTGTTGAAAGTATGAGTCTCTCTGGGTGTCCAGCCTGCTGTTCTCTAACAAAACACAGTTTACATGAGGTCAGGAGAGATTTTCTCCCATCTTCCCCTCCCAGCCCAGCCCAGAAGACTTCTAACAAGGCCAAATTTGGGTGAATTTGCACTGAAATGACAGAATGCATGAAGTGTACATATACACTCCCCTGCCAACCTTCAAGTCCTTGCTCCAAAGCACAGCAGAACTCAAGTTGTTCAAACAGGATTGTTCAACGCAAGCAGAACAGCTTCCCCTTCCCCACTTGGCCTCTTCCTTGGAAACAAACTCAATTAAACATTTTGGTTGAAATTCTTCCCACCCAGCAATATTCTTCTTGAAATAGTCCTTGCTGCTGGAAGGGTTAGCTCCAGGAGTTCACTGGAGTTTAAAAGCAAGCTGTAAAGGATGCCTCCTTTGTATTTATGTTTGGGTACCACTAATAAGCATTTTTATCAGTTAGGCTTGTGGTAGAATCACTTTAAGGCCAGAATCAAAGGAATTCAGCATTGCTTCTGAAGGGCAGAATTTTCTAAGTGACTTGAATGTTAAAAACACTGAGAAAGCTGGAGTGCAGAAGGGAAGAGTGTTTGCTTCCCTGTTAGACTGTGCCTGATGGGGAAAAATTATTTGGGGTAGTATATGGCTTATTTATTTCTAACTTTTCCAAAGCCATTTGAAGAGGGTAGGCATCTCTGACCTCCAGATATTTGGAAGCAATGTTACTGGGTCTGTGAATAAGAAACATGAAAGACAAATTGTTGAATATCATGGTAGTGCTCCTTTTTTAAACCTGAAAAAAATCTGCAAAGGGAACAGCTGTAGTCTGTTTCTACAAAGAGAAACAGATGACTTTTGTTGCTGAACTTTTCTCTTTAAAATGGTCTGTGGTGTGCCCAGATCTAAGAGATTACATTGGTTTGTGTTTCTTATGTAGCTGCAAAGCTTGTGGTTTTTTTAATGTTAAATGTGGTACATTTTCTAAACTTTTTCCTATACATTCTGAAGCTCCAGTAATACCAATATGGGTTGTGAGGAGAAGCCTGAAAGTTTGTAGTTTTCCTCAGACTTGACACTCATTAGACCTGCAAGCTGCAGAGTTCATGTTTTGTACAGGGTTAAATAGTAATTCTACACATGCAGTTATTTGGAACTTCCCCTGGAAGGGAAATTAGGATTATTTACAGGCTTAATTTAATGAAAAGTCATTTGTGCTTTTACAGTTTGATTGGTAAAATTGGGATGTTACATGCCTGTCTTCTATGCCAGATATCTGACCTAAGTTATTGCTGCTTTGGTTTTGTGCCCAGTGCTTTCAACTGGAGCGGTTACAATGCAGGCAAGCGCTTTAAAGTTATTCATACCAAGAATATAGTGATATATGGGCTGAATTTCTGCCAAATGAGCCAATTATTTAGGAGCAGCTCCTAGCACAAGGAATAAGGTATTCATTTAAAGAGTTGAAGTTAGAACTTCCCACTGCTTGTCTATCTTAGGGAGTGAGGGAGCTTGATGGGCAAAGGTGGTGTGTAGAGGGAAGGCAGCCGTGTAACCCAGTGGTCTTGAAGCTTGAATCCCATCCTGAGTTGGTCTTAATACTGGAACCCCATGTCCTAGCCAGATGGGTGGTTCTTCAGCCAGTTTTGTAGCTGTGGAAAGAGCACTTAGTCAGTATTGGTAATCAAACCTGGCTGATGTGCCTGTGCACTCTTACACTTTCCTGCATCTCACCAGAGCTGCTCTGCCCTCTTTGGCAGCCCCCTCCATGGGACTTTTCCCCTTGTTTTCACTCTTTCCTGCTTGTGCTTGATGGTGTCGAAATGTTTGTCAATCAGAGCAGAAGACTGTGAGTGACATTGCTGTGCTAAATCAAACCAGCGCAGAGCAGCTTCAGACTTAGTTTGTTCTCTCCTTTGGCTGGGTTTTTTTGGGGTTTGTTTGGTTTTTTGTTTGTTTATTTGTTTGTTTGTTTGGGTTTTCTTTTACTCTGTTCTCCAAGGAAAGTAGTAAATGCTTACTGGTCCTTGCCTGGTTGAAGTAAGAGCATGCACAATACAAAGCTGTTTAGAAGAAATGTCATTGTTGTTCTTTTCTATCTGTTGGCACAAGGTTTTCTATTATTTAAAACAAAAAGCAGGGAAGGGAGGAGGGACAAAGGCTAAGGAGCTTCTGTCTGCAGATGAACACATTTGATAACTGTGGACAGTCATTCTCTCTCTGCATATTTAGGCAAGTAAAACAAAGTCCATGTTGAATTAATGCATTGCTTTCTGGAACAGAGAGACTTTTTCCAGAAGCAGGTCTGACAAAGGGGGGGTGGAGCGGAGGAGTGGGGGAGGGCAAACACAGACTGCTGACAGAGGGGAAAGTATTTTGAAAGAAAATTCTTCTGTGGTTTGGAAGATGTAGGTTTGGGACTGTTGCATTTTGCTGAGAAATCATTAATTGGCTAATTTCTAGCCCAGTTCCCCCCTATCCCTTCCCCTACCAGCTTATCAAACCAGGGGGGGTCACAGAAAGTTGGGGGCATGTACAAGCACCAACTGAGCAAAGGAAATTATTCCCTTATTTGGTTGGCTCCTGGAGCCCTGCTGAAAACTTCCACGCTTATTAATGGAGGCAGAAAAGAGAAAACTTACAAAATAGAGGTGAAGGAGAGGAATGTGAAATGGGGCTTCAGAACTTGGAAGCAGAAATGTCTGAGCACTGGCTGTTTGCCTGGGAAAGATGAGGCTGATTGTGCAGGGCTGGAAACGTGCGTGGTATTTTAGCTGCTTCAAGGCAAGGCTCCTGTCCCAAAGAGTTTACAGCCTAAACAAAGAGAGGGAGAGCTGTGCATCAAAGGAACGTGGGCTAGTGGCAATTTGGCATGAATCTTACTGCAACCAAAGGGGTTTTCACAGTGTAAAATGATCCTTCTTCAGTATTTTTAAAAGCTTTTAGAGAAGGACTAAAACTAAGCTTGTTTGGGAAGGCAGGAAATCAGGGTAGGTAAGGCTTTTTTTAGGAAGGATTTGAGAGCTTCAGGTTATTTGATACCATCGAGGAAGGAGCCTGCTCAGGTTGATGAGGCATCATATGAAAGGCATGAGGCTGAGTGGGAAAAGATCACAGAATTTGAAGGAATGGGAAATCCACATGAACATGTGAGTGTGTGTAGTAGGGCATTAAAGCAAGGCACAGCACACAGGCTTGAAAATTCAAGATGGAACAACTGAATTGGGAATGCACTTGGTAGGAGTCTGGTTGAAATGCCACAGAGCTGCTGTGCCAAGAGTCTTCTGCAAGAGCAGTGTGTGCTGAGAGGCTGGGAAAGGAGCAAAGCAGGCAGGAGGTGGCTGTAGTGGCTCTGCAGAAGAGTCACTGAAGGGCCAGTGAGGAGCAGCAGTGGTGGAGAACTTTGAAAATGTCAGGGCAAGTCTGTCACCTTGGTGATAGACTAGGAGGAATCTGAAATAACCAGTGCCAAGGGAACTGGGAAGATAGAATGAGGAAGATTTTGAAAGAGCTACCAAAGCTCTGTTACAACTCGAGCTGTAAAACCATAGGTCTGCTTTCCTTGACCTGACATTAAGTATAAATCCAGACAGCCAGAGGAGGGACAAGGTTGCCATTTCAAGACACCTCATAACTTCAATGTACTCAGTCACACATGCAAAATATGGAATTCTGGTTTGACAGATGGGATTGGAGGAGCCTCACAGGCTCTGTCAGGTTCAGTGTCTTGCTTTGTCAGCCAAGTCAGTACAATTTCTTCAGGAGGGAATGGAGCTTCATCTTAGCTGTCCTGAGGTTTTTCCTCTGGGAGAGAGGTGTCCTAACAGGTTACTTGGTATGGAAAATGCCGTAACCAATGCTTAAAAATTCTTCTGAGATTCCCCTTTACTACTTGACAGAAATACATCAGGCGAAACAAAAGAAAACTTACTCAGAAATAGGTTGTTTAAAGGGAATGTGTTGGAATGTACCCAATTGCTCACCACATGCAAGCTGCAATCCTACACAAAAGGGAAAAAAAAAGTTGTCAAGATCTGCAATTATCCAAAAATAATTGTCATTGACATTAAGTTCTCCTAAAATTTAACAAGTCAAAAGTCTCATCCCTCATTTTTCTGCAGCCAGTATGTTGTATCACAGCCAGTGAACAGGCTGGGCAAGACAGAAGAAGTATTTCAGTCCTCATTACACTGTGACTACAGAGGTGACCTGTCGCTACATGATGAGCATTGCCAAGGTGGCTACAGGTCATCTTGCTCTGCTGTAAATCATATGATGGTTTAATAGCTGTATTATAAATTATTTTTATGTGAAAAGTTGCACTTCATTAAGCTTCATCTTAAAATGGGTGGGACAAGAAACATGGGTGTGCTTAACCTAGCCAGGTTTTAGATCAAGTTTTGTATGGGTTGTTTTGACTCTGCTCTGTATTCAAAAACTGGTTTTAAAGTGTCTTTTTAGTTTTAGAGCTATTGCTGTTTATCTATAGAAGAGGCGTCAGCTTGGCAAAACACCATGGTGTTGCTGGAGGAACATGAAATGATTGTGTTCTTGTTTTGGTGGGGTTTTTTGTTTTCTTTCCTTTTTCCTTCTTTTCTCCTCTTCTAGTGGTTACAGAAGGACATTAGATGTTAAAAACTTGTGAAAAAGTGATCCACAACACTCAAACACTTGTGATTTCCTTGTACCAGGTCTGTTGGGTACATCTGTATAGACCATGTAGTCCATGTGGCTGTTATGCAGGGCACTGTGCAGCTCAGATCCTTTGTCCTGTATATGTGCACACCTTCCAGCTGGACAGCCCTAGCTGGGCTGCATTTTCTGGGGGAAAATCTTTGTTGCTATAAAAAAGCCCCTCTGTAGTATTGTGGGCTGTTCCAAGGACACAGGTACTGTTCTCTGCTGTCCATGCTGTTTTCCAAGTGATCCACCAAGATCTGTCCCTATATTTTGATCCCAGTTCTCTACTGTGTTTGTTCAGGAGATTTTAGGTAGAACCAGAGCAAAATAAAAGCCTGCCTTCTTTTGGGAAGGAGGAAGGGAAAGAGGAGAAAGACACATTGATAGGGAATTGAGGCTTTGGAATAAGTAGTGGACTGAGCACTGAGTTGCCACAGTGTCTGGGAGGGCTGCGCAGAGCACAGCTACAGCAGTAAGGCATGAGCTGGGTGGTTGAAATAGTGCAAAACTTCTGGTTGTGTGTATTTTAAATAGTGTCTGTGTCTGGGGAGGACAGAGGATGACACACAGTAATCCTTTCCTTCCAACCTAAGTAGGTTGCAGTTGGATAATGCATGATGTGACAGATGTGTATTGTAGCTCTTTGCCAAACGGACTTTGCTTCTTCATGCATGCCTTGTTTGGATTTACTGGGGCAGCTCTAAATCCAGAAAGGAACCTTCAGCTCAGCTGGGAAAGGCGTCTTGGGCCTGCAAATTAGTGATAAAGGAATGGGAGTGAACTTGACAATTAATAGATCTCTGGATGGAGATCTCTCTAAGAACAGAGCTGCCTTCTTGCGATTTTTAGCTCAAAGGGGGTAGGACTTTGATCCCATTGTTTCTAAATGCAGCCTTTTAGCTGGTGTGTGTACTTTGTAGCATGTAGTAAAGTTTATTCTGCCCACTTGACCTCAACACTGAGGTTGATGTAACAGAAGCTGCAGTTGGGGAATACGAATTATCCTTTTGTTTGTCTTTTTTTTTTCCTAGTAATTCTTAAGTCAAAACTTAATGAACCAAAATTATACGCTTTTGTATTCTCTGTAGATCTGGGCCTATAACTTCAATGGTAGGTCTGGGATGGTTCACTGACTTCTGTTTTATGCTCTTGCCTGTCACAGAAGCTGAATGAAGCCAGCATGATATATCAGATTTGTCAGTGTAACTCAGAGCAGTGTCATTCTGCTGTCTGATGCTCTGCTGATTCTCTCATGAAACCATTTATCTGAGTTAAGTCTTTACAGTAACTTTACATATCAGTCATGAAGTGTCAAATACCATTTCTAAAGACTTTTGAATAGTAATCTGATATGTTGAATGCTATTATCAGTCCTCTTCAGTGACACATCCACTGAGAGCTCCCCTGCTCCCTTCAGCAAATCTTGGTTTATACAAAATGTCCACTGGCTAGAGATAATCTTTGAGAAACAAAACAGAATTTACACTTTGATTACAAGGGGGCCCATATCTCCAGTTTGTTTAAGTTAGAAACCTCATGTATGTTTGTGGTATCTCCTGCAGCATTGACAGAAACCAAATGTATGTAATCTTGAAAATGTAATTTTTACTGTCAAAGTAGTTTGTAAGGGGAAATTGTAATGGTGGCTTCCTGGCTTTTATCTGTAGACTTAAAAATAGAGCTGCTAAACAAAAACATTGTGGGACCTTCTTTTCTAGAGTTGATTTTTAACACTTTTGATTGTCTTGCTTCATGGGAGATCCTTTTTCTCTCTCTTCCTTCCCTATTTCCATGCACTCTTTTTTTAAATTATTATTATTTCTTCTGTATAGGGAGGAGTCACCTAAAGGGCTTTATTCACAAAAAGCAGTAGTCTTGAGTTGACAGCCACAGGACTGAAGATGTAAGCAGTGAGGGTGCTCATGGACAGAATGAGACAGTGGCAGTTCAGAAGAGCCTTTCTGTTTCTCCTGAGTGATCAGCCTCCTGTGCTGTTGCTGTTGATGGGTGACCACTGTCTCAGTTCCTCACACACAAGTTTGGGAAGTTGTGTAGGAAGCTAAGAATGAGCACCCTGTGTGTGATTATCTGCAGAAGAAGGGAAGCCACAGCCCTGAGGAGTGGGACCACTCTGCCCAGCAAGAGGAGCTGAATAACTGGCTTTAGCTGAAGCAGAGCCTGGTGTTTGTGTGGAGGAAAAATAGAATAAACACAACAATTTCTGTGGGAGTTCTAGTGGCAAGGGTGACCTCTGACAGCCTGGGTTATAAAGCAGCTTTGGTGTGGGGGAAAGAAAAAAGAAGAGGGCCTTCTTCCAAGACTCAGCAAATATATGCTTAGCTCAGTATTACTGTCCTAGAAATATCCCTGGAAGTGTCTGAAACAATGTGTATCTGGACAGAGCAGCTCTGAACTTTCCCTTGGCCCTTACAGGGACACAATCTAGCTGCCCAGGGGTCTTCTGCAGTTCAGTTTAGTGCTTTGCATGCAGTGGAAACCAGACATGGAGCTCCTTCTGCAGCAAACTTGAAAATAGAGGGAAAATTAGTCCAGTTCTACCACCCAGAGCACAAACCTAGCTAGGAAAACTGTCCTGTCCTGTGACTTAGAAGCTGGGATTTCATTTGCCAGGTTTCATTTTTCAGGCTCCATATTGTAGTGGAGTATTTCTGTGGGGAAGGTGTCATAAGCTGATGGTGCTAATTACAAACTAGCTGGAGTTTCTTACCAGTGGTAAGCCAGTTAAGCAGCCCTCCTAGGGGAGATCAGCAGAGAGCCTTTTCCTCTTGCTCGCAAAGGTTTTGACAGATTTTGCCCCATCAGAATTAGAAGGATCCAAATGTGACCAGTCAAGGGAACTTGACTTCAGAGATGTGGCTTTGCTGAATTCGCTGCCATCAGATGCTCTATCAACATTATTTTCCCTTTTCTGAGGTATTATTTCTTACTCTGTCTCAGTAAGGGCTTTGGTTTATTTTTCATTAGTTTCCATGCTTCACCCAGCAACAAAATACAGTTGAGCCACAAAACCAAACAGCTGCTTGGATCTGTTTTACTCTCTTAAAGAGTTCTTGCTCCAAGCTGCTGCAGTCTTTTCATGGCTCCTTTGTTCTGCAGTGATCAGGAGCTTTGGATTCTCTTCATTTCCTGCCCGTTCCTCTGCACTGACAGCCCTCCGTTTATTCTTTCCCTGCCTTGTTGTGACTGCTGGTAGAAAGTGGTGCTAGGAAGGCTGGCTGGGGTGCACTTCATTGCTTGCCTTCCCTGCCTTTAATGTGGCTACAGAAACTGTCATATGCACCATAGTTTGGGTTGAGAGGGGTTTTGTGACACTTCCCATGTCTGGTGCTGCAGAGGTAGGATGGTAGTTCAAGTTTTCAATGGCAGGTGTAATTTTTTAAGCTCCGGAGGGAAAGGTTGACCTTGGGTGTAATGGGAATGCTGCAGTAAATGACTCCTGGGTAGGTGGAAGAAGATGTTGACAAGTATCTGTTCTGCTCTGCTTATTGGCTTGCTCTCAGCAAGTCTGCTTAAAACCTCTGCCCAGCTGGGAAGGGGATAGATGCTGGAGATGAATAGGGATGCTAGGTTTTTGGCTCCAACACTGTACTTGAAATCCAGTCTGTGCTTTTGAAGTGTGTGTCTTAGTTCTGGCCCTCCTTCACCAGCATCACACGAGCATTTCTCTGGAGTCAGATTTAGCAAAAGTATGTTTGTAAAACACTTCACAACCTATGAATGCAAATGCTGTATCACCTCCTGTCATATGCAAACCTCTTTTGTTCTTCTGTCACGTTTTTTTTAATGTTTCAAGCTCGTTGCTGTAGACCTGTGCTGCTTGGGAGGTGCAAGGAGAGCAGCGTGCTGGTCCAGCCCCTCTGGGCTGGGAGCTGTGTCCTTCTGGGGATGCAGTGCTCAGGTTTCAGTAACACAATGCTCCGTGCAGCCATGTGTGTGTGCAAAGAGCCAACTGGCTGCAGCTCCCGCCGTGATGCTCGGCTGATTTGGCAGCAGGATTGATTCTGTCAAGTTACAGTCCGGGAGTTAAGTCCAGCTTCAAATCCTCTCCCTTACCCGCTCGAGGAACTTGGAGGGAAGAAGAGGGGGGGAGCTCTCTGGGGACTTTGTGTCATTATTGGCATGGAAACATTTTGTGATTATCAGCAGCAGGGTAGTGGCAAGGGGCTGATTATCTGTCATGTCGTCAGCATAAATAACCAGTGGGCCCCTGAGCAGGGCTCCGCCTTTGTGATGGCTTCGCGTAATCGCTGCAGAACAGTTTAAAAGCAAGCAGTGTAGAAAAGCAGCTGGACTGATCCTGACTCTAACTGATGTTGCCTTCTCTCCCCTCACCAGAAGAGAAATATGTCACCATCCAGCCGTACGCCAGCCAGGGGAAGGATGAGATTGGCTTCGAAAAAGGGGTCACCGTGGAGGTCATCCAAAAGAACCTGGAAGGATGGTGGTACATCAGGTAAAGGAGCTGTGCAACCTGCAGAAACTGTGACAATGAGCCTTTCTGATCATTCACTGAACGCTAGCATTTAAATCATTCTGTAGCTGGACAGGGAAGCCCAAATTGTTCACAATGCATCTTGAAGAAATGTAAAGAAAAGTCTGAGGCAATTGGATGGTGACTAAAGTAACACTACAGTGTCTGCAAAGGCTGTGGGCCATTCCAGTGAGGAAATGCCTTAACTTGCAGTTTTAGAGGTTTTTTCCTCGCTTCAAGTTAAAAGCCCATATCTGAGTTAAGATCTGTGAGACCTAACAAGGCTTTCTGTTGTATATAATATTCATGTGTTTCCAGTATAAGAGTTATTCTGCAACCTACTTAAATCTATTTATAGCAATGCTGGAAGGCTGATTGTGATCTCTTGAGCTGTTTGGGGCAGGTAGTGCTACTTTCAGGGATATGAGATCAGTTTGCTGGCTATAGCCCTTGTGCAAGCTTACCTATGGTTTCAGCTAATTTGCTTTGATTTTTGTCTGTCTACGTTGGATATTCCTAATGTAGAGGGACTGCATTCCAAGGGCAGGTGAAGTTGTTGTTTATATCAAATTTTGTTATGTAGTTGGAACAGCGATCCTAGCAGAGAGTTTTAACTTAAGAATCTCCTTTGCAAATGCTTATAGGGAGACTATAGGTTAGATATTGTCTCAGTGATGTAGGGTGTCAGGATGAGCACTTGATGAGAGTTTTCTTCATCTAGGTTCACACAGCACTTAGGTTTTAGTGCCCTTCTGTGGTTCTGCCCCTTGTCTTGCATCTGTGTGTGAACCTCTCAGTGCTCTGACATCTCATTTCTCTTCAAACAAGATGTGATGCAACAAGTAGCTTAAAATGGAGATTTATCTCTCAGCACTGCAGAACATCTCATATAGTCATCTTTTCCCATTTAACATGTAATTATAGTGATTTTTGCCTCTTTCCCTCCCCAAGTTATAGCTTGCTTTTGTTTGAATGCTGCTTGATTTATTGGCTATGGATGAGGACTGTGAAAATGCTGACTGAAGCAGTGTTGTTGTTTCTCTTGTTTCCCTTACTTAGAAGAAAAAAATCAGTTTCTTTCTAATGATCCCATGGAGCAAATAAGCTAATAAAGATAGCAGTGGAGCCAGGAAGGCACTCTAGATAGGAGGAGCACAGAAATGCCTGGGTTTGGTCAGGTCACATTTTTTTCTCCGTTAATTGTCTACAGACATGAAATCCAAAGTCTCAGATCAGGAAATTGAGCTCATAGGTTTTTCTGAGGGGAGAACCATTGCAAGACACCTCTAGTTAATTTTTTTATTTTATTTCTGCAATGTAGCCTGGTTACTACTGTAGGTTTCCCTTTACCATATTAGCACTCCTACAATTAGTTGAAATTTTTTCCCCTTTTTCTCACACATCTCTTTGAGTCAACCCAAAAGACACATTTTTCTATATGCCAGGAGTGTCTTCTGGAGCATGATGACACTTGCTGCAGTGGTTTCCATGGCATCTCCATTCATGGAATCTGCTGGAAGGACAGTGGATACCCCAGCCACCCCATGATGTCTGGGGACTGCAACATGTGCTTGGCTATTTTGGAAGAGGCATTTTGATTTGAGGAACCCCTCTTCTCATTGGAAGATGTTATGTGCTCCCCATATGTGTGACAATTATAGGGGGTGCCAACCGTGCTCCTCTCTGCTGCTTTGGAGCACTGTGCTGCTTTCCTCCTGGAGGACTAAACTCTTAGAAACAGTTTGGTCTTTTTCCATGGGCAACACTTCCAGAAATGTTGATGATGTGATCCATTCCTGCAAGCTGGTCCTTTGCAGCCTGGGTAGCTGATCTCCAGCTTGTTGTGCTGTTTGTTACATGTAAACTGCCCTAATGCTGTTAGATACCCCTCAGACAAGGATTCCCTTCCTGCAGAAATTTGCTTCTCTGAGTATTGAATGCCTTTGAAGGAGCAACTCCTTCTCCTCTTGTGAGTCTGAGGGGAGAGGGAGCAGGAGGTGAATGCAGTTGAACCCTGGGGTGGGTAACAGGCTGAACACACTTCAATGTGTAGAGAGAAAAACAAATCCAGTAGTTTGCAAATGAAATCCACCTTAAAGACATTAGCTTGTTCCACCTTAAATATGTAATTTCTCCAAATTCTTGGCCATGTGCTGATCCTCATTTCCTGTCCTTCTTTTTCTTTTCTTTCTTTTTTCTATTTTTTTTATATTATTATTTTTTTATTTCCCTAGTTTGCTTCCCTCTGGAGTAGTTCCAGTGCTCTGGAGCTGGAAAGCAGATGTGACTCTCAGACCTACAGAGGCACTTCTGACTTTTTTTAACATTCCTATGGTTTTAATCCACTTTTTCTTTCATGTAATATAAACAGGGAGGGCTTTGGAGGCATGAAGGAACCAAATCACTGCACCTAATTCTGAGACCCTCCCAATTCAGTGCTGTACAAGCTAGAGGCAATATGGCTGTCTGTTTTTATGCTGCCCCACATGCATTATGACTTTTAAAAAAAATCAGGACTAGGGAGAAATGAAAGAAAGGCTCTGTCCTGGGATCCTGCTTACTGCTGCATTGAGTTCAGTAGATCTGTGCTTCCCATAGCTGGCATTAGCATCCCTCATTTAGACCTAACTTTGTCTCCAGGTGGCAGCAACATATACAATCTTGTGGTGCCCAAGTGGACTGACTGCAGGGCAAGTTGGTACCAATATGCTACATAAAGTTTTTTTATTTGCCTTCATGTCCTTCATTTTGTGGTTGCTCTGAGCCCATGAGAATGAAGCACACCTGGGAGGTGCTGGCAGCACTGAAATGAGGAGGGATCTAGGATGGGGTTTCAAATATCTGCAGTAGGTTCTGAATATAAAGGAAGGAAGGAAGGATACTTGTGAGTCAACTCTTAAGATGTGAAATGAAAATTGTTACTGGGCCAGGACTTTGCTGAAATTGATTAACAGTTGTTTTAGTTCTTTCACCTATAAAATGGGGAAGATCAAGGAATCTTCCAAGGTTATTCTTCAAAGGGCCTAAAGATTAACAAATTCAAGAACTAAGATAAAAACTGTAAGCATATTTCACTTGCATAAGTAGTTTTTATTTGTGATATTGCGGAAATAAACTGTTAGTTTCTGGTAACTACTGCTCAGCATTAACTCCAGGTTAAATTGGCTGGCACAGGAAGAAGTAGCCTACAACAGCCTCTCTGCTGAGGGTATGTTGCCCAGAGTTATTAACTGTCCATCTGTAACTGCTGTTATTCACTGGGAGAAGCCATGTGAGATCAGAGGTGTTTGTAGCAGTGGGGTTACCCAGGCTTATCCAAATACTACAGCTGGCAGGAGAACTGACAGGCCAGTGCAGAACCTGCCTGTGGCTGCCTTTCTGATCTCAAACATGTTAAGTCTCCCACAAACTAAGATGGATGTAAACTGTTTTTTCTTCCTGATTTTGCACAATCAAGCTCTGTTGAAAGTAACCTTTGGAACTGGAGTACTCAGTGCATTGGCCACTGTGGCTTTCTCACAGATGACATCCTCCACATCATATAAACTCAAAAATGTCCTTTAAAAAAACTTCCTTGATGCAAAGGCAGCAGAGAGCATTGGTCAGCAGCTCTGCAAAAGGAAAGAAACCAAAAGTCTTCAGGGCTGGAAAATGGCATTGGGTGATGCCTTGACACAAGAGGAGTTGTGGCATGTATTTCCTTATTTCCTTTTCCTTTTTTGGCTTGGTTTAAGGCCTAGCAGAAAAGCCTCAAAAGGGACAAGATTGAATAGATCCAAGTTGCTTCTTGACATAGCATCACACAGTGGATGCTCTGTATATTTTTGAAGTCAAATCAAGTTAGTACCAGGTTGCTACTTCTTGTTAGTCTCCATGTATCACAGAGAGCTCAGAGCTCTTGGGATGCTTTCCTTTGACATCAGAATCATTGGAAAAACTTGCCACTAAACTCTCTGAGAAGGAGAGATCATACATATTTACCTTCATGTGTGACAGAAGGCAAGTATGTAAGGAGAAGCAGAATCTCTAGTATCCTGCATGGTCTAGGTGGGTGAAGGGGAAAAGGCAGGATTTTGGACAGAAAGATCCTTGTAGTCATTGCTAGAATTGTATTTGCTTTTATACAGGAAGAGTGATAAAGAAGTCTAGAGAATCAAATCTACACTGCATTTTCCTGTTCTCCCTGTAAAGTCCCAGAGCCACTCTCAAGTGTGTGGATGTCATGAGGCAGACCAGGATGAGATTTGATGCAGAAATCTCACTGGAAACCTCAAAATCCAAGTTTTGTCAGGACAAAGATGCTCACCTGCCAGGAAGTGATTTGCTCATATCCCATGTGCCCCAGCTCTTTCCTCTGCTGTCTAATGAGGCTCCCTTTTCAATAAAGAACCTTAGAGTCCTACTGTTTTAACCTTTGTATTTCCTGCAGATTTCCTGAGCACCAGGATTTTAATGATGCCTGCTTTCTCACTTACAGTTCAAGTGCCTGCTTTGGGTATCTTGAGAGAGTAGAGAGAAGGTTTTCTGTGACTCTCACTGTAGCAAGTTAGGGTTTCATTAGGGAAAGCAGAGTTCATCCACATGGTCTTCCCTGGAGTCTGATTGCAATCTGAAATCCCTGCTGAGGTGTTAGGAATGGCAGGAGTTAGAAAAAGAAATCTTCCCTAAAGCCCAGTTGTAGAAGAATTACCTCAGTTTAAAGTGTAGCATGATAACTCGGGATGATGTTTCAGGAGCTGGATTCAGGTGTCTGTTCACATTTCCCAGTTTATTTCTTCAATTTGCCTCTAGCTTGTTCAGGAAAATGAGTCTCCATCAAGGCCATTTTTCCTCAGACAAATTGTTTCTTGATCTAGCGGTGCTAGAAGAAGCTGCAGTAGTTTGAGCCCCACATGTTCCATGGCAGAAAGCTGCTCATGCAGAGCTGGGAATTATTGAAGGAGGGCCAGTGTTCTTTATAGTTTCAGGGAGGGAGGCTTGCACAAGGATCTTAAACTGCAGGTGTGGGTTGTCTGTACAAGGCGCTGTACACCTTTATTTTAGCCCATTTTCAAATTGAGTTGCCACTAGGAAGTTTAAAAACTATTAAAATATTTTACTTACTTGTTTGCTTTTTTGTTGTGTGGGAAAATACAAAGTTTACCTGGTACTGTCTAGGGGAGGCATAAAACAAACTGGTGATGCTCTTTACCTTGTGTGTAACTATTTATTGTCCAGAAAGGCTCCTTCCTTAGGATGATTAGTGCTTCCATCTACACAGTTCACTGCTGGATCACCTGACTTTGATATGTCTAATCAATAGATAATAAATTAGTAGAGACTACAAAATCTTGTCTGAGAATTGCAAATTTTGTTTGATATTTTCATCCATCACTTTTAGAACTTTAGAGCTTTATCTGTTCTACCTGAAAGGCATGAGAAAGCTGTGTATGTAATGGTGTTTCCTTTTGCCTCTCCAGGTATCTGGGCAAAGAAGGCTGGGCCCCAGCTTCATATCTGAAGAAGGCTAAAGATGATCTCCCATCTAGGAAAAAGAACTTAACTGGGCCAGTGGAAATCATAGGAAACATCATGGAGATCAGTAACCTGCTGAACAAGAAATCATCTACTGACAAGGAAGCTCAAGTAGAAAACGAGTCTGCAGAAACTCACATCACCAAGAAGGAAATCAGTTTGCCCATCCTGTGCAATGACTCTAATGGCAATGCCATGATGACTCCAGACAAGCAGGCTTCCAAACTGGCCCAGGGATCCCCAGCCATAGCAAGGATAGCACCACAAAGAGCTCAAATAAGTAAGGCAGTAAAGTGGTCTGGGTTTTCACAGGCTTGCAATGAATTCCTGTTCTCTACCTTTCAGGGCTGGCATTGCCTGTCAGCTAAGGTCCCACATGTCCTGGCCTTACAGCCAAGTCCACACTAGCAGACCTTTGCATAGCCTGTAGATGTATCAAGAGGGATTCCAGAATGTGGTCCTTCGCCAGTAGTGATAAAATTTGACTTCACTTTATTCACGGGTTGGCTGGTGGTTCTTTATTTTAGCCTGCATGTCTTTACTTAGTTAATTTTTCCAGAGAATACTTTTTTCCTTTTGAACACTCTAAAATGTGCCCTTCCACCCCAGAAATGTAGATGATGTGATAGTGTGTTCAAGTTGAGGAGACCACCTGTGTCTTCTCTTGCATTTGTTCTGCTGTTTTCCTGGGGACAAATTGCTATAATGTTTTTTACTATTTCATCTGCAAAATGCAGATGCTGATGCTGTTCTGTGCAAGGAATGGCAAAATACTAGGAGAGAGGACAGTGTAAGTGTTTAGTGAATTACTTCTACTGCTGCGGGGAAAATAGGTATTAGTCAGTCCTTTGTTATCCAGTCTCCAATGGAGCTGGTCAGTTCCAGCAGAAAATACAATCCACTGCTTTCTGGCAGTGATTTCCTCTTAAATTTGCTGGCTTAGCAGAGGTGAATAGCTAAGCTACCTTGGTATTTCTAATATATTCTCATAGTTTCCTATCTTATTTCATAGAGATACCTTAAATATTGCAAATACTGGCTTCTATTCTCAAACTGTGTAACAGCAGAGAGCTGCTGAAAAATGTGTTTAGCGGTACTTGTGAAGTTAAATAAACCCTTCCTGTTCCCTTTCCTGCTCAGGTTCTCCAAATCTAAGAACAAGGCCACCCCCACGAAGAGAGTCCAGTCTGGTGTGTATTGGTTTATGGTTTATCTTAGCAGTGGGTAGGTGTCTGGGTGCTTTGTGAGACTTTGTGCAGCTCTACAAGGTGGGAGGGATCCTCTATTTGCATGCCTGTTCATTTCATTGTTTAAGTGTTGAGCAGACCTCAGGGCATCCTAATGAAAAATCACATTTTTTGTTATTCAAAATGTTGCCCCAACTAATCAGGTCTGAAGGGAGAATAGGATAAAGCTGCTGTGTTCTGTGCATTAAAACTTGTTTGGCTGACTCAGAAGGTTTAAATGTCTTCTGGGTGTCTTTAGCCCAGACTGAAATTTCTGACCTTCTCTTGTCTTAAGCAACTGGGAATGTGTCCCCTTCTTCCCTTGCTGCCCCCTTTGAGGTGGCTCAGAATCCTGTGGAAGGATGTGTGCTACAGGAACAAGACCCCCTATGATTTCTTATCCCCAAAGCTAGAATCCTGGAAGTATGTACCAGTTTGAGGTTAGAACTGTCATCTTCAATAGGAACTAGTCAGTAGTGTATTTATACAAAAAGTCATGCTAATAGATTGTTTATCTAGGCAATGCATAGTGTTTAATTTTTGCTGTACCCTTTATGAGCCGTATGTGAATTTTTCTTGTAATTTTTCTGTCACCAGAGATGCTTCTTAACAAACTACATGAATAGCATATTAGCATTTTCTTCCTATTTTTCTTTGCATTATTTTCAATTAGACTTTGTTTTGGCAAGACTATGACGCTTAATCCCATGCTAAAAATAACAGTGATATTATATGTGAAAGCCTGAGCATATCTGCTGTTTTCAATTATCTTCTTTTAATCCAAACCATCCTATTATCTGAAGGCATTTTATTATGCTGTGCTTCTGCTGTATTTCAGCATTTATAGTGCAGAAACATCCAATTATAACAATGTTAGACATGGTTCCTAAGGTGCAGAACTGCATTCTCTGTGAGATGCCACATGCTGTGCGTGATAAAACATCAACTGTTAGTTACAGAAAGGGTATCATAGAAATGGAGGAGCAGGAGAATAAAGCACAGTGTGTGACTTGCCCTTCTCCCATTGATGGCTCAGGATCATTTTGTGTCTTTGTCTGTCCTGTGTTGGCCTGTGGGTGCTCTGACTTATGGTTCTTTCACAGAACCCTAAGCAGTGAAGTGCAGAAACTGTGCAGCTTCACCTAGCTGCCCTGCAGATGAGCACTGTGCTCATCTGAAAAGCTTTCAATATTGAAATTCCTGAAAGGACCCTTTTCCCATTTATCACCTTAAAAATCATTGTAGCAAATTCTAAAATGTGGCAGCTTAATGTAAAGGCACTTAGCTTTTGGAGGAGTCTGCTATGCTGCCAGAATGGCTGTAAATAGCAGTGTCCCACTTCTCATAGAGCCTTTACAAAGGTTGTGTTGGGATTGAGTAGAGGTTCTGGGTCTGTTATGGGGAGGAACTGGAATTGTTTTGATCAAGCAGTAAAGTCCTTCCCTTCTAGCACTTCAGCTGGGCAAAGCTGCTGGTCTATGATATTATCCTTGTTTCTCGCTGCAAGAGATGCCCATTAGCTCACATCACTCACTAATTCAGTTTGTTTAAAAAGTCCAGCAGCAGATACAAAGCAATGATTCATTGGGATGACATTTTAAGATAGTGTATTTAATGACAGGCAGAATCTATTAGGGGTCTGTTGCAATGCAAATTTCTGCAGTGGCATGTCATCCAGAGCTGAGTCTTTCTGGACAAAATCTGAGGGTAAATAGGCTGCTCTTAGTGTGACTGCAGTGGCAGCTCACACTTCATCACCCACAAGTACAACATTTTACTATTCAGGTAAAGATTATTACAGTTTTAATAGTTGGTGAAGGTGGCATGAACAGTGCATATGTTGAGAGGTTTTTCTCTTTTAGCCCATATCAATAAATCAGGTCCTGTTCAGGAGAACTGGGCAGTTAGCATTAGGAAGTAGCACAGGAAGAAGGAAGAGTCTTAGTGAATAAAAGCAGGTTTTTTTTCATACTGCTGTTTAGCTGACTGTGTCTTTGGTTTAAATGAACAAAGCATCCTATTTGCCATAGGGTTTTCAGTTACCCAAGCCACCAGAGCCACCCTCTGTGGAAGTGGAATATTACACCATTGCTGAATTCCAGTCATGTATCTCTGATGGCATAAGCTTTCGTGGAGGACAAAAAGCAGAGGTGAGTCGTAACAGTGTATCTGGAAAAATTGTAATATATATCTGTTGCATGGGAGTTGATTGGAAGGGCAGGAGTGGGAAACAGTGAGTTGAGATTTTTGTCTAAGTAACATGTTCCTTGTTACCTCTTAGGTTATTGAAAAAAATTCTGGGGGCTGGTGGTATGTGCAGATTGGAGAGAAGGAAGGATGGGCTCCAGCATCTTACATTGACAAGAGAAAGAAACCGAATTTGAACAGAAGAACCAGTACTTTAACCCGCCCAAAGGTTCCACCCCCAGCACCTCCCAGTAAACCAAAGGACTCTGAAGAAGGAACAACTCCTGGAGCAGTTTCTTCAGGAGATACCCAGGACTCTCCCCACAAGCTGAAATACGAAGAACCTGAGTATGATGTACCTGCCTTTGGCTTTGACTCGGAGTGTGAAGTGAGTGAAAGTCACCATGAAGAGGGCACTCCTGAAAAACGACTGTTTCAGCCCCTCAAGCCCTCACCTGTGTCATCACTTCAGAAAGCTAAGTTCAAAGTAGGAGAGTCATCAGAAGAAGTTGCTCATGAAGAAGAAACCATCTACGAGAACGAGGGGTTCAGGCGTTATGTGGAAGATGCTTTGTCCAACAAGGAATCTAGTGGGGATTCTGATTCTCAGAAAAGCTCCTCTCTGTCCTTGATCCGAAGGAATTCCCCATCTTCCAACTCTCCGAAATCACCACTCATGAAGCTCAAGACAGACAAAAACATTCAGCCTGATCTTGGAAAATGTCACTATTCCAGGAGTGAGGAGACAAAACCAAGATCAGCTTCAGATGTCGGCTTACGTAGCGTGCCAAGAACAGGCATGAAGAAAGATCCTGGGCAGAGTCCTTCCATCAGAGCAAAGCCAATCGTTAGGCCCAAACCCTTCCTGAACAAGGCAGACTCTCAGAGCCAAGAAAAGATGGATATTAGCACTTTAAGGCGTCAGTTGAGGCCAACTGGGCAGCTCAGAGGTGGACTCAAAGGTTCAAGAAGTGAGGAGTCTGCGAGCCCCCCACGCACAGCTTCTGAGAACCAGGATGACCCTGTTCGGAGAAGCTCAGCTGATCTCATCACAGCTCCTTCCCGTGGCATCTTCTGCTCCAGCCACACTGCCAAAACTGAGCAAGAAAATGACTCCAGATGTTTCTATGTGACCACTGACTCATACCAGAAGGTACAGGATTCTGAAATTTGCTTCCCAGCAGGAGTAGAAGTGGAAGTGCTGGAAAAGCAAGCTAGTGGATGGTGGTACCTGAAGTATGGAGACATGGAAGGCTGGGCTCCTTCCCATTATTTGGCTCTCCCTGATAACCAGCGAGAAACTACATCAGCAGAGACTGATTCCTCTTTTGCCAGGAACAGGAAAAATGAAAACAAGTCAAACAGTTTAGAGAAGATAGAGAAGAGGGTTCAGGCTTTGAACACCATCAACCAGAGCAAACGTGCAACGCCACCCATCCCAAGCAAACCACCTGGTGGCTTTTCCAAAGCATCGGGGCCGGTTAAAATGAGGAATGGTGTGAGGCAACTTGCTGTCCGTCCGCAGTCAGTGTTTGTGTCTCCACCACCAAAGGATAACAACCTGTCGTGCTCCTTGCGCAGGAATGAGTCTTTAACAGCCACAGATCAACTTAGGACCGTCCGTCGGAATTCCTCCTTCAGCAACGCCTGGTCACAGCCCGGTGACACAAAGGGAAAGCAGCCGGAGCGGCTGGGCACGGAGAGCTCTGAGACCACCTCCAACCTCCCCACGCAGAGGAATGGGATCCCTGTGTCCACAGTCAGGCCAAAGCCCATTGAGAAATCCCAGTTCATCCACAACAACCTCAAGGACATCTATGTTTCCATTGCAGACTATGAAGGAGATGAGGAGACTGCGGGGTTTCAGGAAGGTGTCTGCATGGAGGTCCTTGAAAGGAACCCGAACGGCTGGTGGTACTGCCAGATAATGAGTGGTGTGAAGCCATTCAAAGGCTGGGTGCCCTCAAATTATTTGGAGAAAAAGAACTAATGTTGCAATATCTTTAACCTCCCTAATTTATACTGTTCCTGCTGTGTACATGTGGAAAAAACAATTGCTACACAAAAAGACGTTTCCCTGTGCTCCAGTTTGTACAAAGGAATCTATATGAGGACAAATCTGCCATGTTCTGGAGAGGTTTGTGGGGTTTACATGTTGTAAGCAATTACGAGGAAGATGCAGCATAGTCAAATGCCTTTTTGTGAAGTTGTTAATAATCTTGTATGTGTAACAGGGTATGACATCCCATCCTTCCCATTATTGATAGGAAACCAAATGTGTGCCTTTTGTGAGAGAAATACACATGCATCTACCTGGGGAGTTCTGTGCCAAACTGTTTACAATCTTGGCTCCCTTTCTCCTCATTTTTGTCAATACGTGGAATACCCAAGAATTTTGGATGCTTTTCCACAACTTTAAGTGAGAAGCAAATGAAAGTTTCTGAAACACAGAGGGACTCTAATCCTTTGGAGATGTTCACTTTTTTTTTTTTTTACTATACTCAACAGTTGGTAGGTCCAGATTTGGAGCCTTTTCATCGTGGAGAGTTTTGGTCTCTGACTTCAGTGTTGCTACGGCTAACTCACCGGAAGAGGCCATCAGGTGGTGTGGGTTGGGGGCTTTTTGTTTCCTTTCATTCTGTCTTGTTCTTTGAGTTGAGATTTCAGGTGTTCAAGGGCAGTGATGCCTACTGGTGCTTGTAAAAACAAACCTACAAACTCCTTGCTTAAACACGTCTGTTACTGTGTAGGCTTCATATTTGGTTCTGTGCCTGACTCCTGCCAGGTGACACTGGTTGATTCTCTTCCCAGAGTTAGGTTTCTCAAAAGTTATCCAAGTCAACGAAGTCCCTTAAGACACTAAAGACAAAGCTGTCAGATGTGTTAATTCTTGTTTTGCCCTCTGGTCCAAATCCAAGGGTGCTGATTGCTGGCAGGGCCCACCAAGATATTAATGAGAAAAATTTGTAACCTTCTGCAACATCAGTGTTTACAATGAGTTGAAAAAAAAAAAAAGCCATCAAACTCAGTCTGCACATAATTTGTATATTTTTGGGGAATTGCTTTTGTGTTTTGTTTTTGTCTTTTCTGTGCATTCTGGGTTTACTGTATTTTCTTACTGTGCGTGTCTGGTTTTACTAGAAAAGACTTAAAACTGAAGTAGGAGCCAAATATGTGTTTCTGTTCCCACTTGAATCCAAAGAGTACATTTGTACTGGAAAGTGGGCCTGAGCTTCTCAGGCTCAGAGATTTCATATCAAAGCAATTTGATCTACAATGCATCTAACCAGGAAGCTGCCTCTTCTACTTCCAGTTCTGTTTGCCTTTTGTAACTCATGTTTTGAAATGTGGCACACGGTGTGGCAAGTGGAAAAGATACCCATCAGCATCAGAAGAGGCTAGGAACATGGAGTTATTTGTGAGGTAGCCTTGTACTGTAAACATAATTTACTAAATCCCTACTGTGCTTAAGGAAGTCATGCTTGGGGGTTTTCATAAATGGCCTTGTTAATCACTCAAGACCAATATCTAATTCCTTTAAATAATAGGCAGCATTGTAAATCTGTCCTATGGAGCGGGGGGCAGAAAACCATTTCACTACTGGTTTACACAAAGCATTACAAAGCATTATATGTCCTTTTTTCCACCAGAGTTTCATACTGATTTGGCTTGGAAGTAAAAGGTTATAATAAAGGCTTCAAAATAGCTGCGATCAAGGGGCTCAGTTAAACAGCACAACAAGACCATATATTACTGGGGATGTTTCACTGCCAAAAAAAATATTAGGAAATTTATATGTTATTATTTTCCATTTTTTCCCTTTTTTTTCCTTTTTTTTATTTTTTTGCTTTTCTTTTTTTTTTTCTTTATGTGTGTATGTGTGTGTGGTTTGGGGGTTTTATTAATTTCCATGATAACACTGAGAGAGTTGCCTACAGCTAATGTGGCTGATGTCCTTTCGGTAGCTGAAACAACATCCAGGTGCCACAGCTACAGGCTACAAACAGTGCTGTGGTTTGAGCAGCTCTCTGCATGCAGGTGGGGAGGGGAGGCTGTTTGTTTGGGATCCCTTTAAATTGTGGTGGCAGGAGAAGGAGGTGTAACTGCACAACAGCTCATATCCCAGTGCGGGGTCCTCTCTGTACCTTGGTGTCTCACCATACAATGTGTAAGTGCACAATGTTCCAGTTAGCTTCATCTCACTGGATGTGTGTCAGTGTGAGACACTGTGGCCCTGTCTCTCATACTTCTCCCCATTTTTAGTTGTACTAATATGGTAGCAGCCATAAAAGACTGCTGGAGCTGTTGTGAGATTATAATAGAAGTATTATATTCTTCTGCTGGACAGTATTAAATAGAGCAATACATAGAGTTATCTGCTAGATTGCAGTACTAATAGTAGTGACTTAGTGATTCATATTAATGTTATGATTTATTTTAACAATAATGATGCGGAAGTGGTTCATTATTTTGAATTAATGCACTTTAACAATAAAAGAAACCAAAATGGAAGCCAATGCAGAGAACTAAGTGCATTATTTAAAGGTGCAGTATATAATTATCATTTTCTTGAAGCACATATTTATTAAGAATTAACTTATTATTTAAAATATTCTAAAGTTTTGTTTAAAGACATTCCCACTAGGTCATCTCTTTGGGGGGATGTAAAGCACAGCTCCCAGATCTTCTGCATTGAGCCACTGAATTCTCTGAGTATGGTATGGTCTGACATGAGCCCCTATCCAAGGAGGGAAGAGCAGCAAGGAGACAGAAGAGCCCAGGCTGCTGGAAATACTGACATTTGCATCCAGCAAAGCCAAGTCCTGGGCACCTGTGAACTGCAGGAGTCCTTGCAGTGTATGGGGTGGCACAGGTGTTTTTGGCACAGTTCCAGTGCCTGGCTGCCATGTGCCTTGCACAGGGCTGGCCCCAGTGGATGCAAGTTCTCAGTGAGGTTCAGGTTAGGAGGCTTCAGGATCTGCCTGAGACAGATGTCCATCTGTCCCACAGCTCCTGTTCCATCTTGCTGGCTTGCTTCCAGCTCTGGCTTTTGCAGGGAGGTGGTTTGCCGTGCTCAGGCAGGGCAGGGTGGCACAGCATGAGGCTGCCTGCAGTACTGCCAGGGTTTTCTCACGCAGCAGCAGCTCCATGGCTCAGTTGCTGCTTTATCCCATCTCAAAGGCTTCATGCCCTCCTGAGAGAGGCAAGACCCTGTAGATGTGCTGCAGAGCCACACTTGTGGCCTCCCTCTGCCCTCACCTGTACCACCAAAAAGGATGGGGTACAGATGGCCTACTTTGTGCCAGAAATTATTGTTGGCCACCACTTGGCATGCTGGCTTCCACCCTGGTGGAAAAGCTTCCATTTGGCCTTCCCTTCACTTGGTAGTTGTTTTGGCTGCTTGTGTTTAAAAAGGGCACTTTTAAAACAAATACTCCCAATGTAATTTTTCCCACTCCAGTCTTACCATTGTCATAGCATCTCTCACTGAGGTGTTCTCTCTTTTTTTGATGCTTTCAGCTGAGAGATATCAGAAAAATAATTATTTTTTCCATCGGCAAGCAGCTAGTTTTGGTCAGTTCTGCTGATACCTGAAATAGCAAGCCCTTCACTCTTAGCTGTGAAGCAGAGAGAAAGGCTTTAAGCTACATCAAAAAAGCTGTCTGCAGGGCAGGAAAACCTGGCAGAGTACTCAGAGGGCAGTGTAGTGTTAGAAGTATTTTAGCTCTTTTCTAAAAATCTTAACGTTGCTTTTTATTTACTAAATTTGTCAGAACTGACACTGGATCAAGAGCAATATTTAAACGTAATGTACACCTCAGTGAACACTCAATGCAGAAATCAATAGTACTGTTTAAATTTCTCTTTCAGATTATTAAAAGGAAGAGTCTGCAGGGCTTGAGCAAAGCCATTTGCAGCTGAAGGGGGCCCTCCTCTGGGGGGAGAGGCAGCTGCTCGTGCTGTCTGCTCTCACCCACTCTCTGTGTTTTCCAAAAAGTCTTGAATTTGGACCAGCAGAAATTCCAAACGCTAATGCCAGAGAACAAAATTAAAGAATGTGAAAATTGTGTCTTGCTGTATACTGCAACTTTAATAATAATGAGCACTTCTGAGTTCGTTATTGAGGTTTATATAATGCCTGAAAAGTTTATTTGCTGGTTTCCTTTGTCTCCCCTTTCAAAACACTTTCTCATAACAGCAAGAGTCATGCATTTTGTTAGGGGTCCTTCCCCATGGGAGGCAATTCCTGTTCATTGTTTTAGCTGCCACCCCGTGCAGTCCTATGTACCAGTCCTTTGCAAGCCACACCTTTCAAGGTAAAAGAGATGATGGGCAAATGTTGGAGTACTCAACTGATGTGTCAACAGAAAGTTTTTAAATTGATGTATTCAATAGTAGCAAATACACAATAAGGGACGATTTGGATTGTCTTGCAGCTAGACTCTTCAAAATGGAAATTCACATCTGCATGGGTATAGCTAAAAAATGCATTTGTCCCTTGTGGATGTGTACCCCAAAGACTCCTTCCATTATGATGCTATAAAGTTTGACGAAGGCATTATATAATTGTTTTCATCACTTTCAGATCTTAATGAATCATATTTTATTGTAATATATATTCATTGCTTTCCTCAGTTAAAAAGAAAGTTACTGCTTTTATCTTATATGAAAAACAAGGGAATTTGATAAAGCATTCATTATTTTCATATTACTAGTATTAACAGAATAGAACTAGTACTATTTAATTTTAGATCTTCATAGCTAGCTTGTTAATAACTCATATTTTCCTGTGTTGTATCCTACTATTTTTTCTATTTTTTTCCCAAATATTCTGCATTCTTGAGAAAAAGCAAATCCAATGAGTGGATAAGTGCAATATTCATAGAATAAACAGGCCCCTCATCCAGGACTTGGAGTGGAACGTGCAGTGTGAAATGTTTGCAATTCTCTATTCATGCACTCTTAGGGAAGGGGAATTTCAGGGGAGGGGGCAACTGGATGAAAACAGGACCCTTGGGTTGGTAAAGACTGACAGCTGGGGTGGCTCTGGTTGGGAATGGCTGCTTTCCATGAACAAGTATCACCTGTTAGTGGAAGCATAAGGATTATGCAGCATGTTGCCAGGATTATGTATAGAATGTGCATTAACATCCTCATTAATACAGGACTTCTGAGCTGTGCTTGAAACACTCTGTATGTCATCCATGCATGAGTCTGTCTTCTGGCTTGTCTCTGCTGGTTATGTCCTCTGTTGCACTTCAGATTTGGTGGTAGCTTCAGAAGGGAAAATAATTCTGCTGGTGCAGTCCCAAGTTTGGCTACTGCATTGTTACTTGTATTTATTGCAAGAGCTATGAGAATATTTTTACAGGTCCTTACTTTTCTGTCCTTATTGTTAACCTAAGAAGAAAAAGTCTCCCTTTTATCTGGGTTAATTCTCACCTGCAGAATTTCACAGATGTTTTGGATATTGATTTCATATTTCTTGGCTTGCAAAGGTGGATCTCTCAGGTCCTAAATAAAGTTGGGCAGAAACTTTGCTCTTCAAAAGAGATATTGTATTAAATTCTATTTGAATGGAAGGAGAACTTCCATCTGTCAAAAATAATGTGACTTTACAGGTAGCAGCAAAATCTACTACCTTTGAAAAACTGGACTATTTTTGTAAGGTGCAAGAGAAATGTGAAAGCCAGAGCACTTGACTCTCTGAGCTCTGGAAAGTACATCTCCTGTGGCTCTAGTTCATTACTGTGGAGAGATGTACCTCAGTTTTCTGCTTAATTTTTGTCCTGCTGTTCTTAAGTTTGTCAAAAAGCCTTAATATTACCAGAGACCTTTGCATTCAAACACAAAAACTAAATTCTGCAGCTGTACTGAAATAGTATCAAACATGTGATTTTAGGAAGCCTCTAATACTTTACCAATTAGGAATCTGGTTTTGAGGAGCCAACTTAATTCTTTCACAGTCTCTTGTCTAAACTGGCAAGAGGCCCACAGGCATCAGTAGAGTTACACTGACAGAAGACCCTTGTGGGTGCTCAGCATGGACCGTTCTCAGCACAAGCAATCTCTGTGCCCTCTGTTCCTACACCTCCAAAGGGTGCACAGGGCTGCTTAGCCTTGGTGCTGCTCTGCCATGATCCACTGTGCTGCAAACCTTGCAGCTCTTTAAAACCAGCTGGAGCTTTGCTGCTATTTGCTGGTGCTTTTCCGTCACCAGCTGCTCCTTCTCTGTCAGCTTCAGATGCTATTTAGCCATGTAGTGAAGTGCTGTGTATCAGTGCAGTGTTTGATAGCTGCCATCAGTACCAGTAGGATGGTCTGAGAGCATGTGTTTGTCTAAGTTATTTTGTTTTTATTTGCTCTTTGTTGCTTGCTAGAAGCAGGGACCAGCACTGCGATGATGCATGGGAATGTGTCCGCACACTTGAACTGTTTGATGGCCTCTGCTAACGCTGCCCAGTGCTTGTGCTGCTCTTCCTCTCCCTCTGTGCTGCTCAGCAGTCGTGTCTGTTGTGTGTGTCTGTAATTTTCAAACAAAGTACTGTACGTAAGGCCGGATCCAGGAGCGCCAGTCAGCTGACTTTGGCTTGGGATGTTTGTTGCTGTTGCTGCTTTTCCTCCTCCACCTTAGACCCAATTTGGAGCAAAGCACAGGTGTCTGTAAGAAGTCACCTGTAGCTCTGCTTTGGGGTGTCAGTTTTGCAGGGTGTGCCAAGGGTGGAACGAGGAGCTCTTTTCTCTTGGGTGCCCTTGCATCAGGGCCGGGACTCCGCAGCAATTCCTGCGGAAGCTGCGCCGCACTGCGTGCGGACATGGCTGGCATTGTCAGAACAAATTAGTTTCCCCCATTTTATATTGTCAGGGCTGGGCTGGTCCCATCAACTATATTCTTCATTTGTTCGTGCATCAAGGTAGTGTTGATTTTTAGTTGGAGAGTGCAATTTTTTTGTTTTGTGTTTGGTTTTTTTATAAATAAATTTGGTTTAAAACTTCACACTGGCGTTTTACAGACCTGTTCTTGTCAGCATAAGCCACTACTGTCCTGAGTTGAGACTCCTGTTTGTTACTGAATTAAAATTATGGGAATTATGTTGATCATTTGGAAATAAATTAGAAAATAAATTAGAAGTAACTATATTGGCAGGGGGAGAGATAGATAAAATATGAGGAAAAAGATATTTCTAATAAGGCCATGAATTATTTGGTCAGACACTGCAGGTGTTTTCTCTGTATAGATGGTTTAAATACATCACTGCTCTGTGACAGGATTTTTTGTTATTGAGAAAAGTTGATTTTTTTCAGTCCCTAATATACTATGATAATCTGTATCCTGAAGGCACTGATCCATCAACAGAAGACAAACATAGGTTATCTGCTTGTTGCAGTTGAGGCAGTTTCTGTGTCTGGGAGTTTGCATACACCGAGGTTCAGCTGGTGGACTGGGCAAGCATGGCTGTTCTAAACCTGTCCATGTTGGCAGGAACACCCAGTGCTGGTAGTGCTTCTGGAAAAATGTTGGCTTTAGTGACCTTTCCCTGATGCTCAGGGTTTGTTGGGTTACAATGGTACCTGTCCTGGTCCCTGTTTGGTGGAGGAGAAAAACAGGTGGAAGGGAGAATCACTTGGCACTGTAAAAAAATGTTTAAAATATAACATTTAATATTTAGGTAAATATTTCAGGTTCCTCCAGATATTCCCCATCAAAGGTGTTATTGACTATGATGACTGAAAGGTAAGCAGCATGACAGCATTCTCTGTGCAAACAGTTCTTTTGTGGGTGGAGAGCTTGTTCTTGAACTGCTTCTGGGTCACCAAGGAAGTAGTAATAAGTAAACAAAAACCCATCATCACCCTTGGGACATTGAATTCTGGCCTGACTGGGTCCCCCAGAACACATTAATTCAGTTAGTTTCTGTCCCCTTGAAGCAAGACAGAAAAGAATAGTGTAGTCACTGGAGCTTAGCCTGTAGCAACTATTAAACTGGAATAAATAAAAGAGAAAAGAAAAATAAACCTTTAAAAAATGAAATATTTCAGTGAATAACTGATTTAACTACTTCCTGTCTTGAACTTTCAGGGAAGGAGGAAGTTAGAATTGTTTCCAGTTGCTAGGAGGAATTTTTCTGTGTCATGCTGAACAGGCTTGCTGAAAAGTCTTGCTTATTACTCGTGATGAGCTCAGATCTGGAATATTGCAAAAGCAAGGTATGTGTAGCATTACAATGACTTTGTTGTACTGAGGGTCCAAAGTGAGTGTTGTGGGGTCAGTAGTGTACAGAGTAAGTGCATTTCTGCTGTCTGGCTGACTTGCACATGACATTAGTGCTGCTCCTTTAGTGCAGATTTAATTGCAGACAGCAGTGCTTATTACTCTGCTAGCAGTGTTTAGGGAGGATCATGTAGATGAGCCTCCTCACTTAAGGCTCAATATCAAATATCATATCAGGAGAAGTCCTGCCAGCAGCTTGATTGATTGCTGCTTAGGCTAAAGTTCAGATGTAGGTAATTCCAGGTGGGTGTTGAAAGCAGCTCAGATGCTTGTGTACATCTGTAGCTGTTTCCAGAGCTGTTAATTAGCCCAGATTATCTCTGCAAACCGTGGGTAGTGAATTACTGGGAGCCTAAACCTGTTAGTGAAGGAAGGCTGAAATTTGTTTGAGCTGTTGTTCTCCTCTGCATTAGCCAAGCAGTGCCACATGTCCATACTAGAAGCTCCTAGAGGGTTTGCTGTCCCAAAGTTTTAGTTGACCAAAAAGAAAAAAAAAAAAAAGGATCTAGGCCTGGTCTAAGTGAAGTTTTGCAGTGGGTTTCTTGGGTGGTTGATGTTCTTCATGTGACCTTGAAAACTAGATGCTGTTGTCATTTCTGTGTTGGTGTAGAGCTCCGTTTTTTAGTGGTTAGGTGGTGGGAATGTACCTGGGGGAGCTTGGAGTCTTGGGAGAGTATGTCGGTGACCAGAGGTAGAGAAATGTGTGGCTGGTCTTAGTGTGTGTGTGGTCAAGTTGGTGACACTTTTTTGTCTTTTGTTTGTTTTGTTTTTAATATGGGAACCAATTTGTCTGTTCTGCTTCGGAAAAGGTCTAGAAGTTGGTGTGGTTTCTGTTGCAGTAAATATGAGAAGGAGTTAGCTGAGAGCTTTTTTTGTTTGTTTGTTTTTGGTTTGCCTTTTTTTTTTAAAGAGAGTTTATGGGCAGGAGACCATTTAGTTTGTTTTGGGTTGCAAGTTAAACTAAGAAAATGAGTCTGGGGAAATCCTTTTTTGTGGTAACAGCTTTGGACCATATTTTGTTTTGGCCTCTGATCCAGCTCCACTGGAGGCAGTGGAGTGAATATTGTTGATCATATAGATGTTAAAGTTTTGGTCATGAATTAATTCTTAGAGAGGTGATAGGTATCTTGACATTCACAACATGTCATAACAAATGTGAGCTAGGGACAGAAATAATAACTGTAGCTTCAAACATTGTTCAGTTTTTGTTTAATGAACTTGAGATGCTGACCAGTTGGATAAAACTGTTTGTACAATGAACAACTCCTGCAAGGGTACAGGTGTGCTTGAGTCTGTGAGAGGTTTTCCTAGGACAGGAAATCATGTGCATTATAAAAAAAATTGGCTTTCTCAATTGTCCCAGTAAAACTGAAATCCAGAAAAGTGACACTTTCTGCACTTAACAGCATCTTTTGCCATTGATGGCAAGAGTTACTGTTAATGAGGGACTAGATGCCCCAGTCTGTCTGAACTGGCACAGATCTTTTTGTGACCAGTCCCTGAGTCTGTGTGTAAACATTTGTAAAGACTGGATGCAGATTACAGTACTAATTAGCAAAATGAGCAAATTTTCTGTGGGCCAACACAAAAGATGTATTAGCAGTGAGGAAAATACAGATCTCCTTTTTGCCAAATGACTCTCTAGAAATTTCCCTCAGGCTTCAGCACAAATCAGCTGGGACCTGTGAGGATTTAGCTGATACATACAGTACTGGGGGCCTGTTTCTGTGACTGGGACAACAGAAGTGTGGCTTTATCCCAGCAAGAATTAATGAAATCATCATAGTACAATGTTTTCATTTGCTCTGGATATGACAGTGGTGGGGGGAATGAGCTGTGAAGAGCATAAGCTCCCCCTTAATCCAGATTTGCAGACTTTATTTGACTGCAGTGCCCTGTCCAGAACTACTTCAGAGTTGTCCTCATGGCTGTGCCCTGTGTGGGACAGGGAATGCACCCAGAGGGGCTGCCCTCCTCTCTGTGCCATGACCAAGTGCTTGCTCAGAGAACTGCAAAACAGTGTAAAGTAATTGAGGTTGGGGATTTTTCCCCTAGAGCAGTGTGTTCTAAAGCGGTGAAGTAAAAACAAGTGCTTGTTTGGGAAATTTTAATCATGTCTCTGTAAAGGTGGAAACTCGGCATGGGTCTCTCAACAGAGAATAAGAAACACCATCTGTCTTGGGAAATTGTACATGTGAAGATGCAGAACAAAGACTTCAGATTACTGTGCCTAAAAGTACATCTCAGCATTTCTCTATAGGCATTTGTTAGAGCTGTTCTTATTTTGGAACTGAACGGTATTTAATGATGGTTAATCAGGACTGCTCAAAAATTCCTGCAGGAAAGGAAAAGACAATTTGAGTTCTGGACACTTATAGGAGAGGGAATTGTAAGAAACATAAAATATGGCCAGGTGCTTTATGAACCTAATTTTTGTTCTAGGAAGTCACAGGTCCTTGTGATTGTGTCCTGGCACACACTAGTGCTGGTCAGTGACACCTCTTTGCAAAAATTCAGAACCATGCATCTGATGGGCATGTGTGTATTGGAAAAGATGAGCCTAAAAAGGCCTTGGAGTAAACTACAACTGATAAAAGAACTCCTGATTTACATGTTCCAGATATGCTGAAATAACTTGCATTGAGGCAACTTCAGCTCCTTCCAGGCATCTGCCATCTCCCTCCCTGGCAGCTCACAGGTGGTGGAGGGTGGCAGATGTTGGTGGAAAGGGAAATTCAGGATTCATGCTGTCACTGCTCCGTGCTCCGTGCCTGAAGTCAGAGCTCTGCTGGGCCACAGCAGGAGCAGACCCTTGGCACAGTGTTTGCCATGTCCCACAGGGCTCTGCCAAGCACTCTGAGTGACCTTTGCTGACCTGGGTGCTGCTGCCCAGCCAGGATGCTGCCCCCTCCCGGTGTGCAGGACCCTGGGAGGTTGTGAGGGACTGCCAGAATTTGAGAAGTGTTTCCTCAGAGAAATTACAAGTTCTTGCAATATGAACCTCTAATGTTTTCAAAGACTCAGGCAGAAAGGACTTGCTAAACAAACTGTACCTGTCATCTCCCAGTTCATTGATTGCTTGGACCAAAGGTGGTGCTAAATCTGATCTTTGTCTGTAATATTTATATTTTGTTGGACTTTTTTTTTTTAAGTGTTTGATAATACAGATGCAGTGTCCTTCTTACATGAGAAATTTAGTCCCAGCTTGGGACATGGCAAAACTCCCTGGACCTTCAGGGCCCAGGATTGTTGCCTGTTACCATTTGAGCAGGCTTGCAGTGTTTGGGGGGAGGTGGGAAAAGGGTACTCTATCTTCAAATGCTTGCAAACTGTAAGAATTGACTTGTGATTTGTTTGTTTGTTTGTTGGTATTTTGTTTACAATGCCTCTTATGCCCTAAGGAAAAATAAATTTTTGACCTTTTTAATTGTGATCCAGTTGGTTTGTTTTGTTGGGGTTTTTCTTCTAATTTTTTTCAGTAGTGTTTTGATTCCACTTGAATTCCACTGAATTTATCTTTCCCAAAATAACTTGTAATTTGTGTGTTCATGCAATTGCAAATTTCATCTTAGGCTAAATGGATACAGGACCTTGTCTTGTTCCCTGGCCAAAGTTGTTAGTGTATGCTGTATTTTTATATTTTTTCTATTCCACAAAGTTTATGGAAAAGTCATCTGAGCCCTCAAACATGAAGAACTTTAGTCTGCATTGAGCAAGTTCTTAAGGTTTACAGTACTCAAGGAAGGATGCTTTTTGGAGAAGGATAGGTTCAAAATAAGAAGAAAAGCATACTTTTACAGAAATGGTCCTTTGGTTCTGTGATTAGAGTTGATCTGAAAGGTGGGATGAGCCCTGTGTGCAGTCTGCAGAGCAGGTGGTGCATGAACATGGGATACTGAGGTCTGGATCCTGCAAGGTTTCTTGGCACTGCTGACTCCTCTTACCTGTCTCTGAAGGTTGGAGGCCCAGATAGCTCAGGAAGTAAAAGGTTGTTGCTGTGCAAAGCAGCAGATGGGTAACACTGAAGTTTCTGGTAATGGATCCCCTCTCCTTATGCAGGGACATCTCTTGGGGATGCCAAAGGCAGTGGATTAGGGAATATATTGGCTAAGAAGGTTTTAACAAGGAATGTAATACACAGGGGTAACAAGGTTGTTTATTAGTTCTTCAGTTCCCAGCCTGACTGTAGATATTCCTGTGTGCTGACATGTAGGTGAGTGGTGCCCAAGGAGTCCTGTTGGGGCACCCCAGCTCTCTAAAGGATGCCAGGAATTGAATTTGATGCAGCACATAGTCCTGGGCACAAACGTAGCGCCAAGTGTGACAGGAAAATGTGCCTCCTCTTCCCTTTCGTGCTGAGTGAGCCAACCAGCTTGAAAGGGTTTTTCTGGGCTGATGCAATCACTATTTACTAATGTATCCCTTTGTACACTGTAATTCACTGTTGATTGCTCACCTCCTGCCCGTTTTTTCTCGGAGAACTACTACCAGAATTGTGCTGCACTCAAGACTGAATTTTTCTGGTCCTACTTTAGTGTATTTGCAGTGTTTGTTAAAATCCGTCTCGGCAGGAGTGGCGGCTGAGCTCCGGGCCGGGCACCGGGCACCAGGTGGCGATGCTGGACCAGCGCTGCAGCTCCTGGACCACTCTCGGAGCATCCTCCCTCTCACCTTCCTCCGCCTCCTTCTCGCCCGCCGCGGGCTGTGCCGCAGCCGAGCAGCCCTGCCTGAAGCAGCGGGATGGGCTGGGGTGCCCTGCCTGGGGAAGGTCAGTTCTGCACCACAGCTGGTCTTGGTGGAGAATCCTTGGGGAGCAATGGCGAAATTACAGCTCTGGTTTGGATGTGGGGAGGGAGGGCAGGCAGGGCAGGGTGACTCCAGCGATGCTCAGCAGATGAGGATGCAAAGCTCACTGGGGCTGTTGTACATACTGTAGCAGCACGAGTGGCTGTACAGAGTGAGGCTGGCAGAGGGGAAACCTGGTAGATGTGCCATGGTCCCTCTTGCTGGTGCCAAGGAAGGAGAAGGTCTGAGTTTGGCCCAGAGCATTTGCACTTCACTCATCCTAATTTGTGACAGTGCTTGGGCTCAGCACGTCCAGCAAGTCAGTGCTGCCAGGTCCTAGGGCTTTCTGTGCTGTGCAACCCTGTCCCTTGCTCCTGAGGGAATGAGGAGGCTTTCCGGACCCACTAGAGGGCCTCCTGTCCCGGTGAAAGCAGGAGCTGGAACAGCTCTTGGAGGGCAGCGCACAGCCGTGCAGACTTGCCTTGTCCCAACAGCTGGGATCTCCTCAGGCTGGTGCTGGAGAAAGCTGGGTTGGAGAAGTGGTTTCACTTTACCCGGCCTGGAATGTTTCAGGCCACTGAGGAACTGTTAGAGTAGAATGGTTTCAGCTGGAGAGGCTGAGGGACACCACTCCTGGGCTGTCCCAGGCCCTTGGCAGATGGAGCACCCCCACTGAGGGAGAAGATCCCACTTCAAATATGTCCCATGACAAGAGTGTGATCCAGATAATCTCACCTACTGAATAGTTAAACAAAAAGACGAAGAGAAAAATCTCACATTTGTTGTACTGTAGGTGTGCTCCTGAGCAGATACCTGCAGCAGAGGATTGGGTTTTGAGGGAACTGGCATGATCTCTGGAGAATCCAAATTCCCTTTGTGTCCTTGTGTCCCTTGCTACATACCCAGGAAGCATTTGCATTTTACCTCAGCATCTTGTTTGGCCAGACTACAGGTTGTCAGTGGACCTTCTCAGCATGCTGCCCAATTCAGGGCTGGGATGATGCTCTGCTTCATCTTCAGGCACTCCACCTGCCCCCTCCTAGGCTGAGCAGCATGTCCTGGCTTTCCTCACAGCACAAGTTCTTTGTGCTGGTGGAGGGTGCTTTTTTGTGGTCACAGAAGGAGACTGTAATCAAGGCAGCGAGAGTAAAGAAGCTGTGACTTCTCTCTGGGGAGGGCAGGAACAGGCTCAGGAGTGTGGGGCCTAAGCTTTCAGGAATTATGTTAGCGCTTGCTTTTACTTCTGTGCCTTCCTTTATTCCTTACGTGTGTGTGGTGTCCACCAAGGGGATATTGACACCCACCTCCCAATGCCCTCCCATCCTCCAGAACTAAAGGAAAGCCTGAGATCTCTCCACCCAGCTCCCCCTAAGCAAGAGGCTCTCATGCCACCCTTGCTTTTACCTCAGCCTCACACTGTGCTGGCCATTGTGTTTTGCTGCTTTCATGAAGTGGGAAATCCTCAGCCACCCGTGCTGCTGTAGGATATCTAAATCAACTTTATTCACGATCACAGTTATCCAATTATTCACAATGAGTTTTTCTTGTCTTTAAACAGAACACAAAACATCTTAAAGTAAAGCAATGAAATGCAGATGACACAACACAGAGGTACATGGGAACCTACACCAATCAAACAAAACAAAAGATTAGGATTTTTGTTATTTTTACTGGTTTTGCTGGTTTTTTCCTCCCTGGAGAGAGCCTTTTTCTCTTCCCTGCTTACAGCTGGAGGCCAGCCTGTGCAGGGGTAGGACTGAACCCCAATTTTTGAACTCAGATGCTGGGGGAGTTTTCAGCTTCTCTTAACTCCTAGAGTTTGGTCCACAGTAAAACAAACACAGTTAATATATTAAAACACTCTCAGTTCAAAAGGTGAAAAGGGAATTTACAGCACTGCACTGGTACCCATGGATGGAATTTCTTGAAAAATAAAATTTACTGCTTAGCTTTCCCTGCATGGAGTGGGACTGGTCCCACTGGTGTGGTGAAGGCTCGGGAGGCTGCTTATTGCACGTTTCCCCACATCCACTATTTCATCAACACCTTCTTACCCCTTGGCTTCCTCCTTTTTGAAATATTTGCACTGGAGTTTGTGTTAACTACTGAAAAAAACTCCCTGTGTGTGCTGGTCACAGTTGGAGCTGGCTGTGTGCCTGAGGACCAGCCATGCTCCTTGCAGGGCTGCTCTGACTCCCCCCAGGTTGTGCCAGCCAGCCTCCTCCTGCCCCTCAGTGAGGCCATCTGGGAATGGGAGCCACAAGCTCTGGAGCTTTTGACAGCTGGGACAGGGCTGGGTTTGGGCTGTACATCAGAGGTATGCCAGGAAATGCCATAAATCCCTGTCACGCAGAGCGTCAGCATTCAAGTTAGTGCTGCCTGCAGGGCGGGCCCGGGGAGCTGCAGGCCCCTGGGTAGGCCGCAGTGAGGGTGGCACCTTCAGAGAAAGGCTCTACATGTGCTCCCCAGTGAGCAGTCTCTTTTTGCAGACAAAGCAACGATGTTTTCCAGGTGTTTTTAGGATCAGCCTCTGCCAATGTGGGTGGTGCAAACCCACCTGCTGCTGGGGGGGGAACATGATGTCCCCTGCAGCAAGTGCATGTGTGCATTAAATACTGTTATCCCTTCACCACACTCTTCCCCCGTGTCCCATCAATGGCCAAATGCTCGGGTGCAAGGAAAAGCTCAGCAGGAAGCTGTGACTCCATGGCCTTCCCTGGTCTGGCCAGGTGGGTGACGTGGTGGGGGCAAACTGCACTGCCATGGCACCCTAGCCCTGACCCCCCTCAGGACCCAGACAGTCCGTCTCGGCCCTGCAGCCCAGGACGGCAGCAGGATGGGTTGGGAAGGGAGGCAGACAGCTCCTGCTGCTGCCAAGCCACACAGCCCAGCCCCAAGGGCCAGCAGCCCGGGGTCACACCTGTGGCCATGGCAGATGTTTGCATGGCAACCGTGGGGGCCGCCATTGTCCCTGCTGGGCACAGCCGGGTTCCTGACTCAGGCAGGAGAGAAGGAGATTTGTTTAAATAAACCAAAGCAAACCAAACCCCTCAAGTTATTTTTCTCTCATTCCTTACTTCCTAACACATAAGGACAGCCATGTCCTGCCGGTGTGGCTGTGAAGAGCTGAGTACCACCTGGCTGGTTTTGTCTTAAAGCACAGTGATAAAGTTACCAGTAAAGGTAACCCACAGATGTGTGGGTTTATACATTCTTCCCCCGTGAGGCTGGGGTTTTTCCTCACAAGTGCTGTCTGGATGGCAGGGGGAGAAAGGTGAGGGAGCTATGTCTCCCCCTCCCACAGGCCCATGGGAGAAGAGATGCTGCTGAATCCCTCGTGCTGCGTGGGGACCACACACAGGCTGGTGGTGGTGGGGTTTGGGAGCCACTCCTCATGTGACAGGGTGGTGACAGGAGGTGGCTGATGCTGCTGGGAAGGAGCAGAGCTGTTGCCAGTGTTTGTTGCCAAAACCACCATGAAAGCCTCTGTCAGAGAATGGCAATGGAGGAGGAGTTGGGGACAGCCCTCAAGGGGCTGCCACGGGTCTGCTCTTCTGTCTGCAGATATGGGGTGGGTGTTGCTTCACAAATCTTGGGTTCTTTTCTGCACTGGCCCCAGCCTCTCTGCTGTGAGTGTACTCACTGCTCCTCCCTCGCTGGGTCAATGCTTGCCTTGCTCCATCCTTTCTAAGGAGCCTCCTCTGGTCAGGCTGGTTGTACACAGAAACACATTGCTCATCTCTTCTGCTAAGCTGAATCTGCGTGTGGGGTGCCTCTGGAAGGAGATGTGTAGCACTGAACCTTTTACCACTTGCTGTCTATGTTAAAGAGTGGAAACTCCACTCTGCTGTGCATGGTGTAGAAAGGGATGATTGCACCAGCTGGCATTTTTTGAGATAAAGTTTAAAATCCACAAGGGAGAGTAGTCCATGGCAACTTCCCTGACACTGGAGTTCAGCCCCAGGGCTTGCTTGGGTGGTAGAAGAGCAGCATCTAAGCTTGTCTCATCTGTTGTCCATGGAAGAGGAGGTCAGGATGGTGGTGGCTGATGAGTTTTGAATCTCCTGGGTGATGAATAAAGACCAAGGCCAGTGTTGTCTCACAGCCTCCTCCCCACGTGCCCAGTCCCCACCACGGCATCTGCTGCTGCTCTAAGTGCTACGGTATGTTTTGATGATATCTTTGATGGCTCGTCTGCAAATGGGGCAGCAGGCATTGGCCATCTTCTTGAGCTTCAGCCCACATGAATAGCAGAGACACATGTGTCCACAGGAGTAAATGACTGTGTCTACCACGTTCTCATAGCAGATGGTGCATTCATCTACCCAGGGCCCTGAGATGGACGGGGAGATGGGTGACTCAGGCAAGCTGCTTGGAGAGTTGGGACCTGTGCCTGCAACACAAAAAAAAACCATGGTCACTCCTCTTGCTGACATCCCAAGGTAATTTCTGCCCTGCAGCCACAGAGGGAGAACCATGCCCCAGAAGAAATGCATGCTACAGGACCAGGATTCCTTCCTGTGACCTGCTGTCCTACTCATCGAGTCCTGGTTCACATGCCAAGGCTCAAGGCAGCAGGAAGGCAACTTCTACTGGGGTCTGCTGCTCATGAGGAGCAAGCCAAGAGACAGCTGTTCCCATGCAACAAGGATTTGGTAAGTTATGTACCCCACCATCAATGCCTTGGGATTGTGCAGGTGTCTGGAGTTTTAAAAGTGCTGCAGAACAGCCTACACTTTTTTACTGCATGTGCATTTATCTACATATCTGTACTTCATTGGCACTTTAGAAATAGCAATACTGTGTTTTACTGAAGGAGTGTGGAGGGAGAAAGGGGAGGCATAGGCAGACCTTTAGCTCCAGTCCAAGCTAGTGTAAGATGTGTCAGTGCCACACAGCTCTCCAGAAGGAGCTCTGCCTCACAGGGCCATGCGTGCAGCAGAAAATCCTCTGCTTCCCTTGGGACCTTTCATGATGAAAAGGGTGAGAGAAATATTGCTGTCTAGGCATCCAAACAGCTTCTACATAAAGCTGACTGAAAATAGCCCTTGCAGAGGCTCTCCCTTCCTCCCCAGGGGAGCTGACAGGATAATAATAATCTGTTGATTATTGTGGTTTTAGAGCCGTTCTGGGAGACAAGTGTGAGACTGTGAAGGGAGGCAAAGGGAAGGCAGCAGGGGATCCCACCATTCTTACCACTGATAGAGCTGCAGAGGGGGCCAGAGCCACACGTAGACAGTAAGGGGCCAGAGACACCACTGCAGAGGACGGTGGGGGAGTTGGGTGTGGAAGAGGGCGAGCTCGGTGCCGACAGTCCCAGCCGCTCTGCTAGGGTGGTGGAACCTGTGCCATGAGAGAAGAAATCTGTGGTTACTTCTAAAAACCGAGGCTGACAAGGCACTGGGGGTACGTGGCAGGGGTTGCAGCTCTCACTGCTTCTCAGGATTAGTCTCATCAGCATGAAATCTAGGGAGGAGATAAAAGAATCCTCATGTGCCTTCTTTTTAATGCTAGCAGCTGGTCCTGAAGAGACATCAAACTCCCACAACCCCCGAAATTGGCTGGAGCTCCCTCAGCTACCATAACCCTTTGCTTCTGCCCTTAAATGTGTCTCAAATCATTTAGTGCAGTTAATTCCCATGTGGTTTCATGCTCATATGTGCCCCCAGTACTAGAGCAAGCCACAGGCTTGTAGCAGTAGAGGGCACAGCCTGTGGAAGGGTGGGCTGGACTCCAGCACAAGAACACATCCCTTTGTCAAAAAGTTGTGCAAAACTGCACAACTCCAGGCTTCAATAAATTCATGCAAAGTCACTCAAGGACTTTCCAGAAACAAACAGGAGGGTCTGGCAATCAGGAAACTTTAGCTATGCTCACTGCTCTGCCTCTTTCTTGCGTGGCTTCTGTCAGAGGTAGGGATAAGTTGCCAAAATGCATCTGGATTTAGGATGAACAAGGACACCTCTCCATCATTCAGGAATGTTTTCTTCACTTGCATGTCTGGATGTGATAGCTCAAGAGTGCAAAGCTTCTTCAAGTCTCTTCTAGATGTCCCCAGCTCCATTACTTCCTGCTCTCACTGCCCACCATCAGCATTAATGTGCTCTCTGCCAGAGAAGCCACCTCTGTCCCACAGCCTGTCTGGCATCCTCCTTCTATCTCAGTCTCTTTCTTCTGCTGTTGTAATAATACATATCTTAAAGCACCTTCCAGAAGGGAAAAAAAACCTGGAATGCTTAAAACTCTACTTTCTGCAAAGGTTTTGTAGACGACTTCTATTGCTGCCAATGCAGCCTGGTGTTTGCTAAGCCAGTGGTGGCACAGCAGCACACACATGCTTGAACTAAGGAGATGGTTTCCTGGTGGTAAGAACCAGCTTGCCTAAGGTTTTAAAGTTTCTAGTTCCCCAGCTGAGAAGACAACCAGGGTAACTCGAAATCAGAACTAAAATGCTCAGACTTCTTCATGTTACCATATAAGGAGCCAGAGGCACAGAGGGTTTGGAACCACAGTGTCCTCAATGAGTTGGAGGCCATTCTCCAGAGAAAAAGCAGCAGTGGGAGGTCAGGAAAACCCCAGGTGCCAGAAAGATCCTTCAGTTCCTCTTTGCAGGGAGGCTACTGACCAAACCTGGGAGACAGGGGCTGCAAGTGCCAGCTGTGGATTGTGAAAACCAGCAAAAGCACAGATTCTCCTGCTCTTTTTAGCAGAACAAGGCTGAGAAGTGAAAGTGGAACACAGGAACAGGGAAGGGGTCATGTTTGAGTCAAAATCTGTTTTGAGGACTGTGTATGAGAGAAGAAGCAATTAGCCTAAGCCATCAGTCCCTCAGTTTCACCCCTCTCCAAAAAAGGAGCACTTTGCTTGCAGGCACAAGCTGAAGTCAAATTAGACTCTATAAAGGGCTCTGGAGCTCTCACACTTGAGATACTGTAAAGAGGTACCTCCTTCATCACACAGATGGGAGCTGAGGCCAGAGTTCAGCTCAGTAAATAAGCAAAGAGAATGATGCAGCCTCTAATGACAGCTACTAGCAAGAGCCCTTCCCCTCCAGTCTGACAGATGACCAAAGCAGAAAACTTGCCCGGTGGTAACACACACTGAACACAGGCCCAGCAGGGCACAGGGTTCAGCTCATTCACTGCACACACAAATATAAACACTGAGCAGCTCAACAAGTTTTTCAAGGCCTCCCTCTACTCCCTATAGCCTGGAGGCATTTCTTCCACTCAGCTGACACACAGCACATTGCATTTCTAACACCAACCTGGTCATTTCATTAAAGGCAAAATAAAGGCTGTTAGGAGTGTTTCTCTTCCTGGACTAATGGGAGAATTTGGAGGTGCCCCAAGTATCACAGCATATGAGCTGATGAAGCATGCTGGCAGCAGGGCAAATGGTCTTTCCACAGTGCAGAGAGAGCTCAGCAGTGCAGGAACCATGGTTTTCTCTGGTTGTAGCTGGTCTGAGTCCCAAAATGGCCTTACCCAAGGGCCAGCAGACACCTTGCCAATTCTTCCTCCTAATACAAGGCGCAGCTCTTGACTTTTCTCCAGCGTCAGTATAGAGCTTTGTTTAAAACAATCTGAGTTCCCTACCAGACAAGACACATTTCTCCCTTGGTGACAGAATAATCAACGTAAGACATGTTACTCATGCTTTAATATATTGCTGGATGGTGTGCAGATATCATGACAAGGAGCATGGAATGAGATCATGAGCAGAGTGGAATGAGTGTGGCCAGCCTGGCTTAACTAAAACCAGATACATGAGCTCAAGGCCAAACATGCTCATTGTGTGCACAGAGCTCCCACCAAGAGCCAGCTTTCAAGCCATGACTTAAAAAACTAAATAATTCCAAGTAAATCAACTTAAACATTCTTTTTCTCTCTAAAGCCCCCAGATCAATTGTCTCTGCTGCTAACTTGTCTCATGTTTGATCTCAAACACGCTGGAATCACCCTTAAATAGATCTTGAATCAATTCCATTTGCTGTTTTATCTTTACAAAGTCCAATTATTAGCAAAGACCAGTGCAGATTGATGCTTTGTCTACACTTCTGTCATTGCTGTGGGAGAGGTGCAAATAAATGAACCTCTCCGTCCACCACCAAAGGAGAATGTTATGTTTTCAGAAGAGAGCTTTACCATGGAATGTACAGACAACATCATGCCAGGAAAGGATGCTAGTATGCTAAAGGTTTGTCATTCAAATAGTCTGGAAATAGGATCAGAAATAAATGGTATGGTGTTCAATGTGATCAAATGCAAAATGCAGCACTTAAGCAGAGATAATCAGCTACCTAAACACAGAATAGGGAATTAGTCCATTCAATTTGAAGGCCTGGAAATTGCTGGAGGTCATGAAGATGATCATAAACCTAGAATACCATCCTGTTACAAAAAGGTTGAGCCAATCCAGGGTCATGTGAGGCTGATTAAGGAGACTGGAGACACTGTGGTATCTTTGTCCCTGGAAATACTCAAAAGTCAACTGGACAAAGTCTTATGCTACCTTGGAAGTTAGCCCTGCTTTGAGCAGGAAGTTGGATTAGGCAATTCCACAGCGTCCCTTCTGACCTAAAATATTGTATGATTCTATGATTTTTATATGGCAAAATTTTTCACAGACTGATGAATGAAGTAAAGAAACAATCTGTTCTTTATGAATGTTCTGGGTAAGACAAGAAATCATGGGTTCAGTCTCCTAAGGTGCTACGGTTAGACATTATGTAGAGACTGAAGCACTGTAAAGCAATCAGACTTCCCAGAGAGACCATGGCATCTCCATCATTAGAGCTCTTTCAGGACAGCAAGGTGAAAGAAGTAGTCTCCTGGGAACCCATGCAGCGTTTACAATTTTTGACAGTAGCTATCTGAATCCATAATTACCCTTTTATAAAATGTCCTGTGACCAAAATACAGCAGCTGTGGCTGTCTGAGATGCTTTTGATTCTCTGTATCTATTGTGCTGAACAGGGTGATTTCCCAGAACACTGCAATCCACTCTCCAGGGTATCTCCTGAGGCTGTCCCAGCTTCCAAGCATCTTTCCTCATGGCAGCTGTCTGGGGAGAGCTGTACTGCTGGAGAACTTATAATGGTAAGAAGACCAGATACAGTTAATGCTCCCTAAAAATACAGTTTTCAACTCTCCCCCTCAGTTATTTTATAAAATATTATTTCTACATACATTTCTATAACAATAATGCAGAACCAGTTGTCTGCACTCCAGAATCATCCTTTTTTCCACTTTGAACTCACCCCACTTCAACTTTGTTTTTCCTGGCTTACAGGATGCAGTCAGTGAATGTCCACTACTCTACAAGTCAGAGTTCACATAGTTTGATGATCTTAAAAATTTTTATGGGCTTTCTTTACCCATAATCATCTTGGCAACTATTCCAGAAGCTTAACTAAACATTGTCCCTAAAAGACAAATTACAGGACCCTCCTTCAATAGTTTCTAGGGAAGAATAAAGTCTTATGCAACATAGGAACTTGCCCATATGCTGAGTTTCATGTTGAGGAAATTGACAGCCCCTTCTCTTTTATAACACATTTGCTGCATGAATAGGACAGATAATAAAGATCAGGTAATTATCAACAGCAATCACAGATTTTCAATGCTGTTCCATCCATCCACAGGCCCCAGAGCTTCCAGCACACAATGGAAAAGGTTAGTACAGTTGTTCAGGTCTGGCTGCAGCATGTTTAAGGGAGTTCGAGCCATCTCTGCACTTCACATACATTTCAGCCTAGTGATCACTGGGTACCTGGCAGTCATAGTCACTTAGATGCCTTTTAAAACTCTTGACATTATTTCCTTTTGTTAGGAGACAGATTGTTTAAGCATATCAACTAAAATTCTTACCCTGTCTCAAAAACTGTTCAATACCCTTTCTCATATTTAACACTCTCAGTGTATCAGGGCCATTTATTTTGTTATCTAAACAGGATCCAGGTTCTTTCAAAAATCTGGCACAAATGTGTGTTCTGAGCTCATGTGAACATCTCTCTTAGGAGGTCTGTCCTGTAATACATGAGCTGCTCCAGAGTGAGGGGGCTGTGATGTTACTGGCACTGGATATTGCACACCAGAGCATCCAGGTTCTCTTCAGATTTTCTGGCTTCCAGCCATGGCTGCAGGAGAGCTATTCTGTCCCCCAGCCCCACTCAGGTCTTGCCCAACAGGGCCCTCTGAATCCATTGTGCTTAAACAAAAGAACAAAGCACCTGTTGCTGCCTCGTTATGTGGTAGTTAAAGATCAACGATAATGCTGGGGAAGGATGTGAGCACATCCATCATTTCTGAATGCTATAAAATACTTGTATGTACACATCCATTGGTTGTGTTCCCACGGTGATGGGAACAATACTGCCCTGGCCAGAAACCAGAGCTTCCTTCCCCTTGGCCTCAATGGTTTTTGGCCAGCCATGCTCTCAGAGCCCAGCCTCTGTGCTGCAGCTCATCTCTGCCTCTCAGGTACATCAGTACCTGGTGACCCACGTCAGCTGCTGATCCATGGGCTTTTCTGCATTCAAGCATTTCCTGAAGGACTTAAAAACTGTTCTGAATAGAACAATAACACATTTTGTCCTTCACAGGCCCATGAAAACATAAGGGATTTTGCATTATGCTAAAGAAATGTCCGCAAATAGGTCAGAAAGCAGCCTGGCAGATTTTGCATGCAAAACCATAAGGTCTGTGTTTGCAGATGGGCGTCAGACAACCACTGTTTAAGGAAGTAAAAGTTAGATCCAAACCACATGGAGAACAACAGTTCAGACTTTCATGAGGAACAGAAAAGGAGTGTACTTTATGGCTTTGCTGGAGCCTTGCTGTCTGCTGTGTCCAGAAGGGCAGCGGGGCACCAGCACATCCATTACCCTCCTGCAGTCACAGGCACACTCCAGCTAAGCAGGGGAAACAGGAAAGCTCCAAATGCCACAGACGCTTTTGATTCAGCAGCTCTCACAGCCCAAACCCAGTGTGCTCCCTGGAAGCAAAGAACACACAGCAAACTTACAGGGAATCTGTCTCATCCTGACAGGTGAAGTTCAGTGGTCACTCAGCACTTACATCCTGCAAAATCCTGAGGGCATGGAAACCATGAATGGCTGAACTGAAGTGAAAAAGTCATAGAGTTGGAGCTCCACCTCTAAACCTGAGAAATTCTAGAGCAACAAAGCACCCAGGCACATGCTTACATCAAGAAGAAGAAGAGGTGAAAAAAGAAGCCTGGATTAAGTAGCTGAAACCACAAAAACGAGAGTTGGTGCTTTCATCTTGTTTAAGAAAAACAAATCAAGGGTATTTGGGAGACCACAACAAAAACAGTTCTGTGAGCAAAAGGAAAATTGCCGCCTAACCCAGCACCTCCCAGCTCTGTGCTTTTCCAGGAGGGACAGGTATAAATAGGGTGGTAGATGCATACAGGAAACAAATACTCTTAACTTTTCTTGGCCAGCACTCTCTGGATTTCCATGGGCACTGCTGGATGCAAAGGGATCTGACAAAGAATCAAAGAAAGAGTTTAATCTGCTATGTGATTCTCACAGTAGCCAGAATACCTAACTCACACCACATTAGATCAAAGAATAGGCAGATTTTATCTGTCCTGACAGACAAGTTGTAAGGCAAAGAGGCTGGTATGGATGTATATTTACTGTAGGAAGGCAAAGGTATTATGAGATAAGGGAAATCTATACCTCACTTAACTATAAAAATCTCACTGCAGTCAGTAATTGTTTCTTATTTTAATGATAAAAATAGTTCCTGCTTTTGTCAAGGACAATGAGCAGAGGACAAGACATTTGGGAGCCCTGTGGCTGCTGCTGGGGGAGGTGTGTTTGTTTTCCCCAGCCTTTACCTGGATACCTGCTCACACCCCAGAGCACAGGCTGATGTCACCGACCACCTGTCCAATTGCAGGTTAATTATGTGTCATGTGTAAGGGGATCTTCAGTGTGTGGTACAAAGGTGCCACGAGCAGGTATTAACACTGACATTGCTGGCACTGACCATAGGGAAGTCAAGCATTTGATTGCATCCACCTCGCTCAGTTTTCCAAGGCCCAAGTTATAACTCCTCTCTCACACAGCAGCTTCCCCTTGTGCTAACTCTCCTTTGAAACAATGAATATAAAACAAGAGGTGAATGGAGTGCTCTGTGCAGTGCTAGAATCAAGCTCAGCAGTTAAGGATGCTGTATTCTCTTTGCAGCTGTTTCAACTTACCATCAGTAATGTGTACTTCACTCAGAATGAAAGCAAACCATACATGATAGGCGTATTTATGATGAGGTATCAATTAATACAAGTGAATTGCCTTCCAGGAGGCACAGAATATTAACTCTCCTCCTTCCCCCAGTCTCTAACACCATAAAATACCCTGTACCCTGCAGTGCACAGGAATTCCAGGCTGTTAAATGACACACATGTGGGCCCGTTAGATCCCAATCAGCTTAAATGAGGCCATTTTCCATACAAATCAAAACATGGAAGATGGAACTCTGGGGCATATCTAATTAAAAGTCTGTTAAAGGAAGAGATTCATTATGTGCATTTCTGTGCAACAATGTCTAGGCAGTTATCAGGCTTCTCTTATGCTGTGTTTAACTCAACAATTTCCATGTCACTGCAATGAACCAAGGAGGAGAAGGATCAAAATTCCAAATGGATAATGTACCGGCCCCCTCAGAGATCAGAGGAGGCTACTGCCAAGAACTAACTTCCCTCAAGGAGGAGAGGCTTCTAAACTCAGAGCTGGAGAACCAAGATCCTGGATGCTTCTCACCTGTGTGAGATACTTTTCTCCAAACTCACCTACAGTCTGTGCTATAGGCAGTGTGTATAACAACTGCACATATCAAATACCATTTAAATATTTTGTGTGCTCACTGCAGTAATTGCACATGCAAAGTATCTAAGTGCACCCAGAGAGGAGAAGCTTTTTGGAAGGGATGGAATCTCTGCCATTGGATGCTGAAGTCCTGTGACAGTCAAGGATCAACCACAGGATAAAAATCTCATTTACTCAGAACAAAAGCTTGGAAAGATGAGGTAAGATGGGATCATCTCGCAAGAAGTCCTACAGATTTTTAGGAGGATCAGGCCAGACAAGCGCCACAGCAGAGACAAGAGAGGAGAAAGTCTCCCATGGGGATACACAGGAGACAGTAGTTGCAGGAACAGTATCACCAAGATTAAGTGAGGGATTCTGGGGCACAGAGAAAAAATACTGTTTAGAAGGGAGAGGGCAGTCTCCAATGGCCTGTGAATCATAAGTGGTCTGTGGTGAGCTGGTCACTCACCTGGGATAGAGCAAAAGTCAAGGAAAACCAGACAGGGCAGTGATGAACATCACAGAAGGAGACAAAGTAATTCCCTCTGGTAAACCACTGCTCTCTGACACCTAAGCAAAACACTACTCTGTTCATCCATGAAGTTTCAGGTCTTTTCAGTCAGCCCCAGGAAAAAGGCTGTTTCAACAAGGGCAGTTCTACCAGGACTGCTAAGTTTGACCACCAGTAAGAGTCATAATGGGCACGGCTCCGAGTAAGCCTGCCTGTAACTGGGACTGGCTGCAGCTGGCAGTCCTTCAGACTGGCACCAAGGCCATTTCAGATCAAATTTCACTGCTGATTTAAAGCTCCCTTTGCCAGCAAATTGTGTCCCACAGTACTCTGCTGGACTAATTTCCAATTTGGTTTGTTGCCCACTGGTGTTGTCAGAAATCCCGAGGAACTGAGGACAGAGTTGGTTTTTCTGCAAGTCTCATGTCAGATCTTTCTTCCTCATCTCCTCAGTTTTGAGCACATTGTCCAATTTCAAGAAAGTCTTAAAGAAGGATGGAAACCTCAGCAACAAGTGATATGTAAATATTTTTCAATGGGCAGCTAAGCAGGAGCCCCAGCTCATGTCCGTGGTAAAGGAGGTGGGAAGGTGTCCCAGGTACTGCATTTATCCAGCATGGATGTGAATTCAGACTATTCAGACTTACCCACACCAAATGCTGCCTCTTGGGTTGTTTTTTTCATGCCTAGGACTGGCTCTTGGCCAGCATTAGGAGACATCCAGAAAGCTGCTATATTGGGCAGCTGTTCTGATGGGGCTGGAGTTATTAAAGTGCATGGAAAGAAAGGACACAGATAAGTTGGCAACCTGGCTTCATTAGTGTGACTGTTGATGGAACATGTTATTTCATTGCTCAAAAGAAAGCTTCAATATTGTTGGAAAGGATGAAATTCGCAAGGGAAACCAAAACCACAAAAAAAAAAAAAAAGAGATTAAGGAAATTGTTTTACTTGCTTGCAATTCAACTCTGAGACAAAAGAAAATAAAAGAATATCCCCAACCATTTGGATCCTCAAACATTAAATATATAAACTTATTGCTGTGATAGCTTCTCCAGACATGAGTCATACATTTTGAAACCTTATGGGGTCAATCAATTTAACTTCATAAATGAATTACACCACCAAAACCTGACCAAAACCAGACCATTGTATCCAGACTGGCTCATTTCAAACTTTCAGAGCTGTCAATAAAACTGTGTGAGAGCTGAAATGCTTACCAGCAAAAGCTGAGAGCAGTAAATCAAATTTAATAGGCTGGTTTTGTTGACTATATAGGAATGATATCTGAAAAAACCAACCCCAGCCTCAACTAATGAAATTCCTAAAGGATACACAAAGACTGTTTCATTTCTACATGCCTAATGATCTGGGTTTCTGTTTGGTTGCTTTTATGCGCATAATCCCCAGAATTACTAAATTAAGACCAGCACTTAACATATAAAATATTTAGAAGGGCTTCCCTGACAAAAAAGATCTATTGCCTCCCTCAACAGTTGGTTCCCATAGTTAATTACTCTCATTTATGTTTAATTTAAATTTGTGTCCATTTCCCAGCAGCTTGATATTTTTTATGCTATTATCTGCTACATTAAAGTGCCCTTCTCTTTCATTTAATCTTTGCTCTATGCGGTCAAGTTGCCTTTTATACTTTTCTTTGAAACAAACTGACTTTCTTCTGCCTCCCCTATAGATGACTGTGGCCTCACTGCATTATCGTGGCGCTTCAGTTGAATTTATTTTACTTTTACTGGGATGGCATGAAGAATAATAGTGTTTCCAACCTCATCTTTATTTTCAGCTGTTTCATTTCTCTTACAGCAAATACATTGCCAGTACACAATGCCAGATTGATAAGAGGAAAACAGAAGTCAGAATTCTTTACTATCCAGCTAACCCCACACTGCCCTCCTCTCCTACAGAGTCCTGTTAAGATCACCAGCCTGGTAGAGATGGTCTCCATGATATTAGGAAATAAATATTGTATCTGCAGCACTGTGGAATAACTGCAGTCAGCAAATGTCAGCTTCTATGGCAAAGTCACAGGGCAGCAGAAACCTGAGCTGGCTCCTGCTCTGCATCAGGACCAAATAAATAATGTCCAGTCATGAAATACAGTATCCAGTGATCAATACCTGGAGTCATTTTGTTCTCCAAGTCAAAAACAAACCTTCTCCAGCTCCAAGAGTGGCTGTCCATTCTCCAAACAAAACTGAAAAGCTGGAGAAGAAGCAAACCCAGCAACTTTAATTTCATTTTATAGTCAGCTGTAGTGCTGATGTTCCTTTAACAATGTATAATGTCACTTTGGTTCATCTCATAATGGTGTGCCCCAGAAATAGAATGGCATCTGCTATTTAGGATAGGTTTGCTACAATTATGCCTTTTGCAATATTTGTGTCTCATTTCTTTCAAGGATATGTAACTTCACTTTTTCTATTTAAACTAGAAAAATATGACTGTAAATGTCTTCTGCTGTGATCTAAAGCCCAAATTACAAAAGACAGATCTCACAAAATTACTCTTGTTTGCATTCTGAAGATGTAGCATGTCATTATAAAGATGAACACTTTACATTCTTCTTACATTTTCTAATATTATAATGACACATATTATGGCAAGCACCATAATCTGTTCCACTGCAGTGCAAACAGTGCACATCACCTCCCTAATAAAACTGCAATAGTTAGAGTTGGGAGTTCATTATTTTCTTTGCCTTCTGTCAGGGTATTGCTGATCCATGTAATTACTGCAGTTGCAGAGATGCAGTTGGGACAGCATCAGTGCTTTTCTCTGGGCAGTTATACTACACTTATGTTGTACTGATACTGGGACTGCACTGCTCCCAGCATTGTTACACTGGAAATATAGGTATGAAAAGTTCTATTTGTATTTTGATACCTGTTAAGAATTACAGGCAAGCTCCAATTTCATAGCTTTAACTGCGAGATAGCAGCACTTGCTGCCCAAGCTGATGTGGATAAAGTTGTACACTCAGCAGGTCCCACTCTTTCTTTGAGAGAGGCAAGGTCAGCAAGTCCAGCTCTTTTCACTTACATCTCACTAAGGAACAATAGCCCACTTTTCGGTTATTTCCCAGTGACCAAAGCTAGAAAAGCTTGCCATGGTCACAAACACAAGAAGCGAGGGGTTTTCCAGCTCTGCACATTTCATTTCATGCATACAAGTGCAGATTTATCTAAAACATGAACTGGGGATGTACTGGTTTGGGCTGAACTTGTGATCAAGCAGGGAGGACATCTGCAGGGCATGCACAGCAGGAGGTTTACACAGGAGGTCTGTGCTCATGTCCAGGCTCTGTCAAATTCAGTATGAGGATGTGATTCTGTCCCTCTGGGGAGACACATCCTTGCTGGCCTGTTTCAGAGCTCATTGCAAACAGGCTCCTTGCTCTGTGCCAAACTGCCAGAATTAGTGATCTCATATGAAAGGAAGCACTGCTTGATGATTTAGTTTCACCAGCAGCTCAATGACCTAAGTATGTTTTCCTTCTAACATACACAGGAGCATTTAATCTCCTGCTTTACTGGGCTCTGTTTGACTTCACCTACCATTATCACAATGACATGCTGGTGGAGAGCAGAGCAAACCATGGATTATGTACAGTACCCACATCAAATGTAATCAGGCTGAATTAGCAGGGATTGAGTCTCGGGCTCCTGGAAATAAATTGCAGTATTACATTTGTCTTCTGTGAGCCTTTAACAGCCACAAAACACTCACAGCAGAGGCCTGTGGTCAACTTCAAACAAATTATACAAGGCATTTCATACTGTGATTAAGGTGAACTGGACCTTGCAGACAGATGTGTGTGTGTTCACAATTTATCTTCAAATACTGTCTATAAATCCTAAAAAAAGGAGGTGTTGGTTGGCTCTTGAGTTTGAGGGAGAGGCAGATTGTTGGGTTTTTTGGGTTTTTATGCTGTTAGGTATGAGGAGGACTTGAAGCAAAATGGAATACAAGTATACGTAAAGTTATATAACAGTATAAACAGAAAGGAGCATTTTTTAATCTTCATTTATAGGGGTACTGGGAGTTACATCATGTTCTCAGATTCCATCTTTTACTGTCTGACACTGATACAGCAGAACCATGATATGGTACAAATTAATGATTGAACACATCCTATACTTGGTCTAACATATACACACAAGAAAGTAAATTTGATCCTGAGAAGTGTTATTTCAAAGCTTTTCCCTCCATGCGTTCCAACTGTGACTTGCAGCATTTCAATGAAGTATGTCAGCTAAAAGAGCTGAAAAAACAGAAAAAATACCAAGAGGCCAGCTCTTCAGAGGCAGTGTGAGCTACACTGCCTTAAGAAGGGCAGAAGGACAAGGAAACTTTGTCCAGTTGAGATGGTCAGTGCCCAGTGAACCACTGGGTTTCCTCTCTGCTTGCTGGCTTGCCTCTCATATGCAAGCCTGGGAAAGCAAGGGCACCCCTCTTTTGGGAGTCCATCATCCCAGATATATAACGCACAGAGAAGGGCATCAGATCTCTTTTCTCCTGCTGGCCATGCCTTACATTAGCTCAGCCCAAAGCACCTCTCCTCTGCCCTCCTTGCTTCTCTTAGATCAGTGATGACTCATCTGTACTTTAAGGAGGTCCCTGAGGCTTAATTCATTATCTGAAAAGATCTTTGAGACCATCATGTGAAGGGTGTTACAGAAGCACAAGGAGGTTAAGTCTTGTAACACAAACCCATATGCTATGTTTGTGCCTTTGCATTTTTTTTCTTTTTATGAAAGACCTCCTTTGATATACAAACCAAAATTTGTACCTCATCCTAGAGCAGGGAGGGAGCCGTTTACTCCCTCTCCCATGATGTACCCCCCCTTGCTTTCATGTGCACAGGATTTGGAAAAAGGGGGTCCAACATACCCAGCAATCGAATCTGCATGATGGCGCCGTGTAAAACGAAGAACATCCAGAGGGGCTGGGAACAGTCCGCGCACACCTGCATGCCAATGCCAGCCCCGTTGTGGCTCAAGTGCAGCTCACCATCGGAATTCACCATAAATCCCAGGATGTCTCCGCTCTGGAGGGGCACCAGCACTCGGCAGATGGCCCAGAACTCCTTTCGGTCGACCAGGGATTCGGGGTTGTAGGGGAGGTCGCTGGGGCGCAGGGTGCCGGGGTCGCAGGACGTCACCCCGTAGGAGAGCGTCCCTGTGCGCACAGCGTTGGACTTGTTGATTTTGACAAAAATGGTTTCGTTGATCCGAAGGGGTCTGCTGGTGAACACCAAAGTCCTCTCCTCCCGGGCGTGCTCCAGGCGGGCCACGGTCTGGTCATCCAGGATTTTGACGTGGGGTCCCCGGAGGAGGTGGAAGCGGAGGTCGCTCTCCAGCTGGGAGGGGAGCAGGTGGGAGTGCTGGGAGTTGAGGGAGTTCTGCGGGATGGGGCAGGTGGTGGCCGTCACGTGGAAGGCGTCCTCCTGCAGGTTGAGGTCGCACAGGCTGACCGAGAGGCGCGTGTCCTCCGTGTCCCGCCGCAGCGAGGGCCGGCGGATGGCCGTGAAGGAGCGGGGCCGCAGGCAGTCGGGAGGGATGATTTCACTGTCTGTGGCAGAAAGAAAATAAAAAAGGAGTCACTTTCAGAGAAAATAAAAATGTCCAGGAGCTTGAAAAAATATGGATTTGCTCAATATGTTTAAAAGGGAGAATCCAAGACCTGCCGCCACTAATACATTTTCCCCTTTGAAATATGGGAGCAGAGTATCATAAAATGTATTTGCAATCAATTGCTGTTCTTGTACTTCCCCCACCAGCAACAACATTTCCAGCTTCTGAGCAGGCAGACTCAAAATCAATGGCAAGAATTGCCCAATGGAGGCTCTCCTTGGAGGGAAAGCAGAGGATAAATATCTGAAATACACCCTCAACATACCAATCAATATCTATGCAGGCTCTCTTTCATGCCCTCTTTATTGTCTAAAGTAATTCTCACAGACTTATGAAATAAATATCTAGCTATATTTTTTATTTAAAGAAATTGCTATGTTCAGCTCTATATTATTTATCACTATATAAAATTTAATTAATATTTCTGTCTATAGCTAATCATTAGTGTCCTGGTTCTCACTGCAGAGCAGTACAGACATGAATTTTACTGTGCAGAATTTGAGAATATGCTGGGTTTTAGATATACAATACAATCATTTATTATTTCCAACCCAAATATCTAAAATTCAAATCCACGGAAAGATGATGCTCAGACATTCAAATCCACCAGTGGAAACAAAATTGAACTTTATCTTCTTTGTTAGTATTGCCTGCTGCTTCAAGAACTAATAGATTTATTTGATTATTTTTCTGAGGAACATACTCCCCTGTCTTTAATGCTGAAATTACTTATATTTAACAGATCTTTAGCTGTCTTAGAAGTTTTAAAGAACAACATACTGAGAAAAAAACCTTCATTAAAAATTATAAAGAAAGCTGAGATAATGCAAAATTTTATTCTTATGTCCAACTTTTTTTGAAAATTGAGTATCTGGAAACTTCTGGGATGGTGTAAGAAGCTGTGACCCAATTGGACTGAAGTCTGTTGTAGCTTTGAACCCAGGTCCAAATAGCAGGAGGTGACACCACCCCACACAACACAAAGCAACACACCAGACCCCAGCGTGGGACATGCTGCAAACACAGCAAAAAATGGAACAAGGGGAAGAGGCAAAGTTGTCCCTAAAGCACATGCTAGGCCCTTGCAGCAGACACCTCTTCCACCCACATATCCTTGGGATTTTCTTTATGACAACAAAGAGCAGGATATCAGGTTATCTGAGGATTTTCCCAGTGGGATGTACTCTCTCCCAGTACACCAGAGTAGTAGCTCTGTACTGGTATGCCAAGGAATAATGCCAGCTACTGAGTAACCAACATCTCCTGCAATATCCATGGTCTGACTAACAGCCTTTCCTGTCCTCCTCTTCTGGGAGTCCTGACAAGAGCACACCCACACAAGGTTTGGCTTCAGTAGAGCTCTTTGCTTTGCTTAAACTGGATTATTCCAGGCTCCTCTTTAAATAAACTGCTATTACAAGGGAAGCAGAGTCCTAAAATAAAAATGGGCTTTGTTTCTCATATTTGATTTTCTGCATACTGATGTTCCAGCCTCTCAGAAGTTAATTGAAGAAAAGGAGGAATAAATAAGATCAGAAATTACCCCAAGTAATCTAGAAGTGGGTCGCATTAATGGGCTAACATTAGCATTCCAGTGCTCCTGCTGGATAGCACTGGACTTATTTTATCCTCCTTTAGCTGGAAACCTACATAGGAGAACAAATTAATACTGGCAGCTGATAACAATTCTTTTGTGTAGGTGAATGGATAGAGACCTTTCTGAATAGGAACAGAAGGTCCTCTCTATTTTATTCCCTGTAACCATGCATGTGCAGCCTGGCTGACAACAGTGATGTGTGGGTAGCTTGCAGCCAGGGTTTTGAAACAGCTTGTTTTCCACCAGGATGCTTGCATTTCCCTTTGGCTGCTGGACAGAATATCTTTTTCCATCTGAAAAGAGGTTAAGAGAGATGGAGTTCTGCAGACAAGACACATGGCAGTGATAGCAAACCAGGGTTACATATCCAACTGTTTTACTTAAATCCCTCAGTAGCTCAGATGCATGGCCACCTAAGGAATAAAATGTCACTAGCATATAGAAGTGACTGTGACACAGTTCATTAATGTTTGCAAATAATCGTGGAAGAAAGGATTGCAGTTTACTGGCTTCTGAAGTATGTTTGTGAAAATTTAGAGATGAGTCTCTAAGAGATGCTGGCCTGCATTGCAAAATATCCAGCCAAAGGGGAAAAAATCCCATGAATATAAATCAAAACAAAAGTGGGATTCATCTTTTGGGGTAGTAGGTAGGTTGGAAGAAATGTGGAATGCCATTTACCCACAATAACTGATGATGGCCAAGGGCTGTGAAAGAACAGATCTGGTGAAATGTGGAACAAATGAGGTGACTTTGACCACTTTCTTTCAGAAGAAGATGCCCAGGAATTAGTTGTTTTCTTCCTTTAAAGCTTCAGTTCTCACTTTTTAAACACAGACCAAACTAGTCATGCTGAATGCAGATTTAAGCTCTTCATGCTGGAGTGGCCCCATAACACAGTCTTAGCCCTGCAGAACATTTACAAGTGATTTTTAATGCCTACAAAGGAGAGACTCCTTTGTTCAGGAGCATTTACATTTACAGAGGCAAATCTGGGGGACACATCACAAAAACTGAAAGACTTCATGTGATGAGGCTGTAAGACACGAAACAGGTCCAACAGCCCATTACCAAGGACCACCCAGCTTCAGCCTGAAGAATTTAGAAATCATTCATCTCGTCATTAAACATCCAAGGCTATAAAATTTCTTGTATAAGACAGTTGGCAGTCTTACTTTGGGAAAATTCAATTGATGAGAGATCTCCTTGGGTGAGAATAGATGGACTTGTGAAGAGCACAGCTGTCCCCAAGCCACCAGAGCAAGCATTAACACCACCAGCAGCTGGCCTTGACCACGGCAGCTCAGTGGAACTGGTTGCCCAGGTAGCTTTCCAGAGAGGTTTTGCTGAGCTCTGCATCAGTGCAATTACGATGTTATTTCTGGATTTTGAGACTTGTAGTTTCTGGTAGCAGTACAGACAAAGCCAAAGTGGAAAGGATTTCTACTAAATACAGATTTTCTGCTCCTCAGTTGGAGAATCTGAGACACTGAATTTAAAGGATGTCTATCTTTACAAATGCCTTTGTATTTTTTTCTAGCTTTGTTTAAGAAAAAGGTAAGGAGGAGTAATTAATTTATCCAAGTAGAAATGAAGGGCACATGAGCAGTTCAGCTGCCTTCTGTTTTCTTCTCCTCTTCAGTGGGGTTCATCTGCAAAATTTAGATTCTCAGCAGGTGATTCCTTACACAGAAAAATAATTTCAAGTATCTTCCTCATACGAGAGGTTTCAAAGCTTTCTATTTTCCTGCTCAGAGGGCTTAGAAGAGCTTCCCACTTTGTGCAAGCTCGATGCAACTGCAGCAACGCGCTAAAAGAGCTTTTACAAGGAGCTGGTGAGCAGACAGATGCAGCTGAAATCACTGCACTCAGATCAAAAGTATTTCACTACCACCTTTCTTTTGAGCTACTGCCAAATGCTGTCTTCTCAAAATAATTTATTTCCTTAAACATGTGTTATGTTAATATGTAGAATACATACATTATCTCTGTAATATATAGAGATCACATACATGCAAATTGAATACACCAGCACGCACAGATCATCTCAGCCCCACACATGCCCAAAGGGAATGTGTTGCTGTCAGACTGTCAAATCATCATTTCCCTCCTCTTTTTCTTTTTCAGTACTGTCTGTTACTGCCTGAAGGCTTGACTTTCCAAGGTCATGAGCAGCCAGTATTCCTACACCTGTAAAGGATCTAAGACAGCAGAGCAAACTCAGCTGGATGCACACACAGGCTGGAAACTCAGTCTGTGTTTAACTGCAGCTCAAGGGACACAGACCTCCTCTTGATCAGTTTCCTGAGATTTGTGCAATCCTATGACCTCCATGAACTGTAATTCTTCAGAGTATGAGGTCTGCAACCAGTCTCCAGAATGAGCTATGGAACACCTAGTATAAATAAACCAACTTTGACTCTTACTACTACAAAAAAACCCTTATAATTTGGGGAATCAGACCATTCTGTGAGAACCTTAAGAACATAGCCCATTTCTAATGATCCTCCCTCCCTCCCAGAAGAGAGAAATGCTGAGAAGTCAAGGAAGTGCCTAGTGATTCCTTGCATCTGGAGGACATTTCTGTCCCCAGCTACTAAGCCAAGAGTAAAAAATCAGCAAGGCCAGAATTTTGCTGGTATGATGCCTCCCTTTCCATGTGAAAACTCATGGTTTTCCTTCCTTCTGTTCTTTGTTTTACTTTTCACAAGTGCAATTTTCTTCTCTTAATCCTTCACTGGGTAATGGTATTTTCAGTGAATACTCAGGATCATGGTATAATTTCCATGGCCGTGGAACCTCAGGGGTACTGAGCTACCAAAAGACACATTGAAATCAGAGGCCCCTGCAAGAATATTCTGTGTAAATCTGCACCTGCAAAAGGATGTATACTGTATTGTTCCCACCACCGTGGAGTGGCTGCATTCCCACTCAGGAATGCAGATGAAGGCTTTTTCCCACCATCAGCTCTACCTGCCACAAGGAGTTACCCAGTGAGGACAGGTGCCCCTCCCACACCTGCTACCTTGCAGTACCTCCTCTGTGGTCTGCAGCAGAATTATGTACCAAACAGTCCATTTGGCAGGATTCTGACACTGCAGAGAGGTGTTTGAAATATGAAGCAGAGGTACCACGCTGTAAAACAGCATCACACTCAAGGGCAACTGGGGAAAGCAACCAGTTGTAAGACAAGAAATAAACCTGTGCTTCTGGGAACCTTCTGTGGCTCCCAGGCTTGAACTGCCCACCGTGGCAGTGCATTATCAATCTCAGCTCAGCTGCCCTGTGTTGTGCTGTGGCACTCACTGCTCCCTCTCTCAGTCCTGGTAAGCTGATGTGCACTGCTGGGGGGCTGCCATGCTACAGTGCAGAGTGGCCAGAACAATTTCTGTGTGATGTTTATAGCTCAACTTATTATGTACTTTAAGGTGACTGAGGTTTGAAAATATGGTAAAATGGAAGCAACTTATATTCTCATTTATCCCTCCTAAAGTAAGGATGGAGACCAGTGCAACTGGTAGCAAGGAGGAATACCTGTTCTCAAATTCCTTTTGTTGCCAGCTTGTCTGATGTGTGTATGGCATCCAGCCCACAGCATCACCTCCAGTGGAAAGAAGAAAAGCATTTGTGACTGGTCTAGGAAGAGAAGGACCATTCTGTAGCCCTGGGTTCAAAATCCACCCAAATTAATGAGTAACTGGGTGAAGATTTTCATGGTGCCTGCTATACTCATGGTGTAAAGACATCCTCATCACCACGGGATTCTTTGCTCTAGGCTCCCTCAGTTTCTGCCATGTGCATCCTAGCTGCTTTGTTGTAGCAGGAGGAGCTATGCAAGCAGGAGAGTAAAAATCATCCTTACTTAAAATAAACACAGGAGAAAAACTGAGAAGTGAAGAATGCTGAGGCCCTGCTCACAGTCATTAAGAGGCAAAGCTCCACTCACAGAGCATGTCTAAAGTGCTTTTCCCTGCTGGCTGTGTGAGAGGAGATACTTATAAAACTATTTGTTTTTCTGCAAACTCTTACTCTCCATGTGAGGTCTGGAGAGGAGACTGGGATGTGCCACGCTCAGCATAATGCTGCAGAGACCCACGCTCTTGGACGGGTCCTCCTGCTCTGATGCTGCACACAGGTTCTCCCCTCACTGCCTGTGCTGTTAAATGGTGAATTTATATAACCCCAGACCACTCCATTGTGTTTATTTCTCATAAACCATCAGGCGCCAGAATGCAGCTTCTCGGACCATACAATGAAACCATTTCCAGAGCATTACTGTAGCATGTGGGAGGCAAATGTTTAAAATCCCTCAAAGGAATGATTCAGACTAAAAATCTCTTTTGCCATATACTTAGGAATTCACTTTTACAAAGTACATTTCTCTTTATGAACAACTGAGAAATCAAATTGCCTGAGTTATTGCCTCTGATCAACCATTCCTTATTGAAAACACCCACATCAAATCAAGGACATCAGTCAAAATCTACTTACACAATAGCTTCCTATGTGCATTTCACTACTTTAACAGTATAAATATCCCATTTAAATGGAGGTGCACCCATTTGCTCTCACTGCTCTGGCTCCTCTCTTTGCAAAACTACAGCCACCAGACAATACCACTTGTACCAGCTATTTATGGAAGATGCCAGGCTGCTCTTTAAGAGACCGTAAAATCTGCTCTGGGGCAAACTGCATCTGAGATCACAACCCAGCTGCCGGGCTCTGCAGCAGAAGACACTCCTCACCATGTAAACAGAAAGGATATATAAGAGGTGAGTGGCAGGCAGGAAGAATTAATGTTCTTATTTTATAGACTGGAAACTGTGGGATGGATTGAGCAGTCCAGAGGGATAGATGGCTCCTCTGGCAGAACTCTTAAGTGAAGCCCCTTAGGGTTTAGCTCAGTGCACAACAAAACCACTCCATTTTCTATGGTACACCCTCTCATTTCCTAATTCTTCATCAATGCATTATTCTTGCATTATTCTCTATCTGCTGCTCCTCTGCTTCTGTGTGCATGTTGCTCTTCTCACCTCAAAAGTCAACCTGCTTGGGATTCCTCATCCACTACAGATCCCAGTGGCCAGCATGGAAACCACCATTCCAGAATTTCTCCTTCCCCAACAGGCCAATTTGGGATCACTGCACAGTCAGTGGAGAGCAAACACACATTTCATGTGCATCCACGTGGGAAAAGCAGGAGTTAATTGCTACAAGCAAATATTGGCTTCCTGCCCACTGCAGCCTGGGAGGCAAATTACCTGGTATTTCATATCAGCCATTTTCACTGCAGGAGTGGCAGGTATTTAAACCACCTGAGTCCATTTGTATGCCTGTAACCAACACAGTCCTAATCAACGTTCTGACAAGATATTCAGATGGTTTTTCCAATACTGATGGAAGCATTTGAGAGAATTTCTACAATAACCAAGGGGCAGAAGTCAAAGCTCAAGCCAAGGGTTACAAAGAGTCCAAAGCCAAAGTTCTTCTGTGGGAGAAATAATTCATATTTACACTAAAAATTGTCACCAGATTTTAAAGCTGGTTTACAAAAGAAAGCAGATAATTCGTCCTGTGGAACCAAATGCAAGGCTACAAACATCTGCCACTTTAACAGAAATGACTGGAAATCAACAGTGCTTGCGTTCATCTCCCTGGACTCATCTTTGCTTTGTGCTTGCATTTACTTGGATAAAAATCAGCACTTCTTTACAGGCATTTTGGGAGATATTGAGCACTAAAACTATTTGGTTTGCATGACTCAGTTTTGGAGAGGTGATAAAAAATGGGATGGAAGAGAATAAACCTAGTCTTTAGTTGTTACCAACAGCAAGGTCTTTGATAAATTCATTGTGCAGATCTGGTGGCTTCCTGTGGCCATTTAGCACCAAATCCTGCTTTGAGGTAATGGCGCTTTTATACCATCAGGCAGCTGGTGTCTTCCCAAATGAATCTCAGGAAAACCCTTGGGACCTGTTCACTTTTCCAAGAACACAAATATGACCTTGGTTTGCTGTGACTATCACAGAATTCTTATCATGGGTTGTCAATGTATCAATGGTACAGACAAAATACCATAGCAAAACAAAACAGAAAAAAACAAACAAGCGATCTGGATTCTAAAAGGATGTGAGCTCATGTGCTGCCAGTTTCCAAGCTGAAATATTCAGAAAGGGAAAATAAAAATCCCTGAGCTTCAGAGAATTCTGGCTGTTTTTAAGCCAGAGTCAGCAACTGCAGTTCCCAGGCCAGCTCAGTAATTGAACTGATCATCTGCATATTCTTCAATAAAATCCAAGGAATGAAAGCATACAGTCTTATACATGGATCAATAAATTGTAGTTTGGGGGTGTTTATTATCTAATAAAGTGCTCTGAACCAGTCTGCTTTATAACAAGTATTCATACAATTCTGCCTAACATCTGTAACCATGTCAAATTGATTTGCACATGTGAAACAGCACAAAGAGCATAACTCACCTCATAAAACTGAAATAAATTACTGCCCTCCTTAGAAAATATGAATGTTCTGAAAGAGTCTGACAGTAGGTTATGGAGAACAAACTTCCATATGTGTGTTACAGTTCTGCATTTGTTTTCTTTTCCACAAAAGCTGATGCTCAGAGTCTGTAGGGTTTGGCAACATCTGTGTTACAAACAACACATTTGAGTTTCATTCAGGCTTTTCATTTGGGGTAAATTCATCCTCCCCAGCCAGCAGTTTTGAAGACTGACAAACATCCTTCAGGTTGAAGATGTGCCTATCCACTGCCACAGCCATCTCTGGATATTGGCTCCTCCTGGTCTGATTCCCTTTATTGTGTTCATGGGTTTTCTAACTCCCCTTAAAGTCTGAGAAATGTGGTTTGAACAGAAACCACATGCCCTGGGTTTTGTGGAGACAACCTAGATCCTGTTATTCACCCCTAAATCCATCCCTGACTAACTGAGTCTCTGAACTTCTCTCCACCCCAATCAATGATTTTCACCTCCATGCCCCAGGCCGCCTGGACTCCATGATCAATTATTATTATCCCTCTTGGAAACCACAGCAAAACAATCATCACTTTTAGGACCATGACAATATTATTTTAATGTCAGTCCTGCCTCTCTCTGTAGGGTGACCCACATTCCCTTCCATTTCTTTTCCCTATTTCTATAGTCAGAAAGCCTTTTTTACTTGCTTTAATTACCTGTAATAGACTTAATTCTCTCAGGAGAGTGTCAATTACCACTTCATCTTATGTTTCCTGATCTTTAAAATGTAAATTTCTATGTAGAAAAGCACTGGTTTTTTTAACCTTCTTTATGGGAAATTAGGGCAATAATTGCAAGTTCTTATTGTCTAATAACTTTATAGAGCTGTCTTCTCATAGCTCTGACTCTATTGGTTACTCTTGACACTATCCCTTTTACCCTCCTGTCCTCCTAGGAATTTTGACCCTCTTATTTCACCTATTCAGGTAAGAGCACAAGTGCATGCAGTGTTAACCCCACAACTTTACCTCAGTGTGCTCTGCCACAGATTGCTGTGAGCCCTCCCACAAGCCTGTTTCAAACCTTATGTTCCTGTGCAAACATTTCCATAGCATCTCAGCGCTCACAGCCCCTTTCCAAGCTGCACCAGACACATTCCCTCACCCCCTGAATCACCTGACAGCAATTTTCTTCAAAACAAGCACTTTCTGCCTCCTTCCCATTTGTCATCCTCCCTTCCTGATCTCTCCTTTTTCACTCACTTCCATTTACCCCTGTGCCCTTGGGCAGCCATGGAGATGCTGAAGCTCCTTCTGCAGCTTCTCCCCACATCTCCCAGTGCCAGGCTCCTGCCACCACTGGTGGCTTTGCAAACAGTGCTGAGGGAGAGCTCAGCCCAGCAACAACCACCTCCTACCTGGCAGGGTCCCCCAAGGGTCAGCATTTTACCCAGCACCATTGCTTACTGAACTGATTTCACGCCACTGGGGGAAAACTCAATTCCTTGGGAGCCCCAGGAGCCTGGGCTTGCTGCAGTCCTGTTCCATTCAGAAGAGCACTGCTAAATGATAAACTGCCTGGGCATCACAAGGATTTTGCTGCTAACTCACCTACCTTTTAGGGCTAAAAGCACATTTTCTACTAAAGAAGCAGCCTGTGAAATGCAGTAATAATACATAATATTTCATAGCCTGCCTGAAGAAAAAAACAAAATTAATTGTGAAGATACAGTATTTCAGGCTAACCTGAAGCAGAGTGTTCAGTTTATCTTGCTTCCTTTTATAAAAGCAAATGAATATTGGATCAAGAGTTTCTCCAGTTGGTTTCTGAGGCTTGTTTGGAAATCATTGCTGCCAGTGATTTTTTCAATATTAAAATGTTATGTTATTTCAAGACTCAACATTGAAATATAGAATTTTGAAAATAGTGAAAGAAAACAGCTAGAGTTTGCCAAAAGTATTTCAATTTTTCAACCATGACTAACTAAGTTTATAGATATCTCTCCTCCTCCAAGCTGGTTCCTCATCTAAAGATCCAACAAACATATATCTGAAAGAATGCATATAGTGCTATTTGTCCAGAATATTTTATTTGTTTAAATTCATTTTAATATCTCTTTCTTGGAGAATTTCCACCCATAAATCAACATGAAGGAGCTCTCAAAAAATTTCTGACTCACTTTCCACATGTACAAAATGACAGTACAGCCATCACACACCATCCACCCCACTCCTGTTCCAGAGCTGGTGGAGTCTGCAGGATGCACTCTCACAGCTGTACATGGAAACAGTAAATCAAGGCCCTGTTTGATGAGTTTGTTTTAAAACAGCACAACTGCTGCTGTCTGCATCAATTCTGAAAAGTTCTGTATGTGTTTAGGCATGTTGCAGTTCAACACAGCCCTGCAACACACACTTCCTCCAAACAAGTATTTATATCCCACTGAAGGTAGCAGGATCTGCACATAAGCACATCAGCAGTATCAAACCAGGAGAACAGGGTAAGGTTTAAAAACTAAATTCCACAGAACAAAAAAAATTCTTTGCTAAACTACACTTTCCATCTGTCCCCTTGCATTGTGCCAGTGGAGAGAACAGCAAAGGAGATTTCCTGAAACTAAGCCTAGACCACCCCACTCTAGCTGTCCCTGCTGGACAAGATTGTGGGGGAACCAGGGAAAGAGTCCATGCTCACTTCCACAAAGGTACACAACTGAAAAGGTCATCTCTTTTACAAATTCTTCATATATTCAGTCATGGCAAATGCCCATTAGGCTTGTGATTTCTTTAAAAATTATTTTGATACCCTGATCTAAAGGAACTAAAGAGCTGAATCTTGCTACCAGAGCTTCAGCCAACTCCTTAACAAGCAAAAGACAAATTTCACTCTCACCTACCCCAGAGAAAAGTTTCATTGCCTATCAGTAAAGATTATTTGAATGCACAGATCATAGGATCCACTTCATCCACAGATCATTCATCCACTTGTCCCATTTCAATCTGTTAACCAATCTGGTAGCCAATATAGGGATGACTCTCCCAAATTCAAGAATTTCTCACCCCATTCGTAGATTCATTTCTCTTCAGCTTCTGCCTTCTTCAGCATCAATGTTTAAAGCAATATTCGGTAAGAATGTTATTGTGAATCTTTCTACACCTATTCTGAACTGTTGCAGTGGACTATCAAACCCCTGCTACATAATAATAAAAATTGCAGTATGATGTGCTTGCATCAACTGAAATGTCATCACCACCACCTTGCTCAAAGGAACCTGGGACTGATCCCAGGTCTGTCTGGGACGTGGATATTAGAGCAGAAAGACCTCTTCCTACTGTGCTCCTGAAGACTGAAAATACTTCAGCCTCACTGTTGCTGGCACTAAACAATTAGGACTTTATAAATGTCTTTGTTTCCAAGCACAGATGTAGTCCAGTGATCAGATCAGAGCCTGGATAATTCACATCAAAGCCCATTCCCACCCACTATAGTGTGGTCCTGGGAAGGCACATAGCTAAACCTGTAAAAGCATTTCTGAAGGCAGAAAAAGCAGAGGATGTGGTCAAATTCTCCTGCTATCTAAAACAGAGGAGAAAGGGTTACTACTTGCTGTATTTCTGTTCTGTAACTTTTTTCATATCAAAGTATGCAAAAGGAAAAAAAAAGGGGGAAAGAAAAAGAAGAAGTCCCAACAAGGCTCAGAGATGATTTATGCTCAGGAAGAAGTGGATGGCCACGTGCAGAAAGAGCCTCAGGAAGCTGTGCACACTCTGCTCCAGCCCAGGAGAAGCCATGTCCCCTTTGCTCTGTGCCCACAGAAGACACAAAGCACCCAGACAGTGGTTACCATAGCCACCCCTTTCTGTTCCAGAGTCAAGTTTCTCTCTGCAGTGAAAGATTATTTATAAGGTGGCTTAGGTGTGCCTTGTGCCTGACAGTTAAAAATGGGAAGTCTCATCCCAGGGGAGTTTATGGCCCTTACTAGACATAACACAGTGAGAGGGTACAATAAACACAGGCAAGAGGGTCAGGGTGAGATGCTGCCTATGTGCCCTGCCAGCTCTTTATTCTTCCTATTAAACACTGAGAGAGCTCTGCATCACTGCTCATTTTTGCAAACATCCTGCTGGTGTGTTATACTGCAGCTGCCCAGCCCCAGCTAGGATGGGTCCCACAGCTTCTCCAGGCCAAGCTGAACCCTCCACCCTGGAGCTAGCAGCCCTTCTGAAGAGCTGTGAAGTCCATGAAATCCCTCCTGGCTGAGTATCCCTCCCTCCACTAGGCCAGGGTGCTGAACATGCAGGTCCTGCTCCATGCTGCCAACAAGGAAAATGGGCTGCTCTTGGCAGTCCAACCATTTCCAATGGGCCCTGGCATCGAGGGGGAAATAGGAACAGCATTTAGTCCCTAAAATGGCATGGAGAAATCATGGGGCTCGTCAGGACTGCTGGAGTAGGCAAAGAGACACCTGAGTTACAGAGACTCCAAGTCACTACAGCCTTGTCCCCACAGCCAACACACCATACACTGTTGCTAGCAGGGGGACAGAGTGACAGCACTGAGAACAGAAAGTGTCTGCTGGCTTGCTGACAGCCAGCACAGTGCATCTGGGATGCTGCATCCTGCTGGGAGAGGTGAGGGTCACCCCGAGCTGCAGGCTCTGCCCTCCGGCTCTGCCACATCAGCTCTGTCACAGCTGGAAGAGCTGCCACAGCAGAAAAACTGCCCTGTCTGCACAGAAGTGAACAGGGACTGCCACCATGGCCCAAATCTGCAGGAACAGTGATAAATGACAACTTTGCTACCCACTGCATTTCACTAATTTGTCCTGCCAGAAGCATTTCACTCAGGTCTGTCGAAGCTGCTGCAGTCACCTGTAGTCTCACAGGCTCAGGCAATGCCAATTCTTTCTTGAGTGAGTTTTGCAGCGCTTTGAAAATTCATATTTGTGAGCAACGTGAAGCAAACATAATTTAGTAAGGAAACAAATAACAGGATAGCTGCTGGGTTCACTTTTACATCTACAACAAACGAAACATGGATGGGATTACCAGGATTTTTAACCATAGGAGAAGCTGCCCACACAGTGGCTTTGCTGGGGCACAGACAGCTGCAGCACCTATGGGGGCAAGTCAGAGGGACAGTGTGGCTCCTGTGCCTGCCTCAGCCTGCCCACTGCTACATCACCCCTGCCAGGAGCTCCCTAAAGGCTGTGATTAGAAGACATCATCCTTCATCTCCGCCCCCAGGAGGAGAGCCACCTCTACATTTCTGTCAGGATGTCAGCAGTTGCCCATGCCCCAGAGCCCCATTTTGGGAGGTGAGTCTCAGTTCTGGGTGTCAGGGTGGAACTCCCCAGAGGCACCAGTGCTATGTCAAGGTGTATGGTACATTTGAAATGAGCCATCCCAAAGTAACCTCCAAAGTCTACTTTCTCCACCTCTCAGCCCTCTGGGAAACCATCTTCTCCCCAGAAATTTGACATTTCTTAATCTTGGCTTGTTTTCCAGGTCAACAGCCTTGTTCCCCAGCACTCCCAGCCATTCAGCAAAGGCGTGTCAGATGCTGTCACTGTCTCTGTGCCATCCTGCTGAGCATGCCTGCGCCATGGGCAGCTGGAGGCAGAGCCTGGGAGCAGCTCCTTTGACAACAGCCACACACACACACCCAGGCTATGCTCTGCCACTGTGGTACCTGCCAAAACACCTCAAAGCCATTCCCAGCACACATATTGCTGGTCCCAGAAACTGGCAGGAGGGGAGTGATTCAAGGAACAAGGAGACCAGACATGGCCAGGATTGGCCACTGAGCCCTGCAGGCTCCATCCATTTACCTCCCTGGCCATCCCAGTGCCATGCCCATGGCTGTGCCTTGCCTGCCTGCACTGCACAGCCACCTCTGCTTTGCTGGAGACTGCAGCCCCTGCAGCTGAAATCAAGGCTGGGCAATCCAGCACCTTCAAGGAAAAGGATCAGCATGCTGCCAGACAACATTCACTGCAAAAATTGACACTGCTGCAGTGAGAGCACCCAAACCTCAGCCTGCCAGATCTGAGGCATTGCTGCACTGGGCTTGACTGCTTTCTCAAAACTGCAAAAAAGGGTATTTTGCCCTAAATTAATTGCCCTTAATTAACTGTCACCATTAACCTAGGCAAACCTCATTGTGTCAACCCATCTAACTCTGCCCTGTCGTAGATCCAGGGCACTCTCCTGCCCCCAGAACTTCTTAGGTAATTAAAAAAGGGTCACTTTTTTCCCAAGAAAGAACAGGGCACCTGTGAATTCATGTGCCTAAGCACTTCCCATCATCAAACTTCATTTCATCCCTAGACTGAATGCACAGCTTAAGCTGCAATTTAAAGCAAGGACCATTTCTGCCTTGCAGGAGCTCAGCAGCATCATCAGTTTTCCCCATGCACATGGGAGTGTAAATGCTCATAACTATTCAGCTGGTTCTGCGGTTTTACATTGAAAATATGTTGCTATGGAGAGCACAGCACGGAACGTGCAGCTACCACAAGGCACCATGACTCGAGCAGCCCACAGCTTCTGCTGATATTTTCAGGCTCTCCGCTGCCATCCACACAAAGGCTGAAAATAGACCTAAAGCTCAAATGAAGCATCTGTAATACTTCATTTCTGCCCATCCCTCCCCAAGGCACTGAGACTTTTCACAAAAATCCTACCAAGCATCCCACATAGGCTCTGACGTCACCTTGCCGATTTCGAATTCCTCGCTGCACACATGCCTCGAAAAGGAAATTCCCTCCAGCCCCATTTTCATCCTATGCCTTACGTCTGGGAAGCAGGTTTCCCTCTGGAGCCACCCTTCTGCTGGCACCCAGAGGGGCTGCTCAGTCCTTATTACCTTTTAGACACAACATAAAGCAAATCCCTTGTGCTGCTCTGCTGATGGGGAAGGATCTGAATTCTGTCATTTAAAGCTGACCTTGGGAAAGGTCATTCAGCAGCAGCAAACTGATCTGCAAATGCAGTGCTGGGAAGACTTGTGTGTGCTGTTGAAACCCCAGCCTTCACAGTGTCCAGAATGCACGGGCTGGGTCCTGAAGGATGCAGAGCATTTCCTGATCTCACTGACTTGATGAGACTTGGGAGAGCTCAGCCAAGGCAATGCAGACTTGAGCCCACAGCACTGTGAATGAAGGATACCTTTGGGGTTTTTATTTTTTATGAATTTTTAAAATAACTGAAATACTGTTTGTTTTCTTTCTCATACTCTGGAGGAATTGATAAATCCTCAACTGCACTATAAACACGCAGTCATCAGCCCTTGATTTCTAAAAATGTGTTTGTATTAAGCCATGAAATTATTTACAGTGGTCATAAACATCCTCCCAGCATCTGGCAGCTGAGAGAGGGCTTTGGAATTCACTAATTTACTTACATTGTAAACCACTTTCTAATAAATAAATAAGCTCTTAATATCTCACCCACAAGAAGAGGCACATTGCATACAATACTATATTTAGGGGTCCTTTAGAGGTCAAGGATTCAGCAGGTAAATTTCTCTGAGGATCTTTCTTTGGTGACTGTTTGTTTATGCCCAAATTAATGTCTTTATTTTGAAATCAGTTTAAAATTCTCACATTGCTTTGAATGTTGGAGAAGCAGATGTTTGTTTCTTCTTTTGCCTGAACCAGGGCCAGATTCTGATCCCAGGGGCCCAAAGGGGCATTTAAATATCCAAGTAAATGCTTGCTGATCCTTTATAGGGACCTTCCTTGAAGGGACTACTGAGCATCCAGGGCTGGTTCCTGGGGTGGGGATCCTCTCCAGGCCAGGAGGATGCCCAGTGCCAGAGCTTAAAGGAGGTAAATAAAGGAGGTCAGGACACCTTCCCCCCTGGATCAGCCTTCTGCAGCCCACCCACTGCCTGCCAGGTAATATAAAGGGGACAGAAGGGAAAACAAACATCTCACACATCCCATTGGCTGCTGTACCAAGGAGGAGCCATGTTAGGGCCCCTAACGGCTGCTGAAAGTATTCCAGCTGATGGAAATGTGATTTTCAGCTCCTGTGAAATCCATTGCAGTGGCTTAAGGACAAAGGAGGGTGAGTGGCTGGTTCAAAGCACCCTGTATTGAAAACAATACTGTCAGATCAAAATCTGTGTTTTGTAAAAAACAGTTGTAGTCTTTTTAAAAACTTACCATAAAAAAGGACTGTTTTCACATACTGCTTCACTTATATAAAAATACAAATCAAACTCTCCCCTAGATGCAACCAATGCTGGTTAAATGAAAACATGAACTGGCAAATAGGAGGAGAAAAAAAGTTTCATTCACTCCCCCTGCCCTAGATATGGAAGAGAGGAAAGAATTAATCAACTATTAAAAATCAATTTTATTTTAGTCATGTGAGGTTGTACTCAGGGACAGCTAGAGAGCTGAATGAAGAATTTTAAAGTAGGAACCCCAATGTAACCAGGTCATCATCACCAGTGCTCCATGTGACAAGCTCTGTGTGAGGGTCTAGTTATTCCATTTATCTACATTTGCAGATGGCCTCAGAGATCTCTGACAAAATGTATAGAGTCCCTCTGCTCTCCCCTGCAGCCCCCATCTGCTCTGTTGGAAAAGATGAAGCTGCACCAAGACAAATCTGGACCATGCAGAGTCCCCCACCGTGCGTGGCACGGGCGCTTGGCACCCTTCCTCTTCTTTGGCACAGCCAACCCCTGGGGTGCCCTGAAGAATCTGTGCCTGCAGCAGAGTTCTGATGGTCTCTGATGTCTTCCCAAGCACCCAGGGGCAAAAGGAGCAGGTCACATGCCCAGTGGGCCAAAAAGACATAACCAGAATGGAAAATTGCTTTTATAGATGTGCCCTGGTTCCTGCGAGTTGTTTCCCACACACATCCCCCTGTTAAGTCAGTGCAGAAGTTCTGCAGAAACCTTTCTCAAGCACACTGACCTACATCTTGCTACATTTTTATTTTTTTATAGATAGTAATTTCCAGCCAGCAATGGACTCTTTCAGTAAAACTAAGCAGAATCTGCTGTTTTCTTAGGAAAGATAAACAAAAGGCAAATTCAATGGAATTGCTGCTAGTCCTCAACAGAAAACCATGTGATTCTGCATGTCCTTATTGTAGTAGTTGAAGCAGAACAGACTGCTTGCTGTTGATCAGACAGATCTGGAGGGGTGCAGAATGAAAGCAGGGGCAATGGTCTAAGTTCACTCATGTTGTAACACTGCTCCCTTCACCCCAAACAGGAACTTAGCCCTACAGTTTTGAAACTATGCATGGACAGCCTGAATAAATCTCATCACCAAAGGTTTCCTGACATTCCTGCCGAATATCCAGTCCTATTAGTCAATGTCAGGCCCTAGGCAACATGAAAAATTGCAGAAATCCATTCTGGCTGTCACTGGAAATCAAAGGTCAATCTCAAAAACTGAGAGACTCCTTCCAGACTTGGAAAGCATTCACATTTCAAGATTACAAAGTGCAATTGTCAAAGCTCTGCATGTTCATGTGAAACAGGAAGGAAAAATAAGACCCCGGACAATAGGACCCTGGAGGAGTGGTGGAAGGATCAGGCTTTTCCCAGGAAGCAGTTTGCCAAAATGTTAAAATAGAAGCTATTTACACAATAGGTTGGAAAATGTTAACAGCCAAAAACATGTTAGACAACAGGATTTCAGATTACAAACACTGGGCAGGTTGTCCCATGAAGGTGCTCTAACAAAATATATGGATTCCCCAAAATAAGGAAAATTAGTGTTTTCTGTAATGGCCCTTTTGATGGGGTTTCTACTTCTGCTTTTGCTGTTAAGGTTCCCTGCATTCCATACCCACAATCATCTGCCTCTGTCTTATCCCATTCTCTGCCTCTCACTCCTCCTGATCCCACCCCTGCCCAAAGCTCCCCTCCCACTACTCTCTCACCACACCTACAGTCACCAAGTGCACCATGTGAACAGGGCATGATGTCATTGTGCTTGGGACTAAGGGGCAGAAAGCCAGGCTCCCCAGTGTCTATGCCTGTCCCTTGTCCTCCCCAAAGAGCCTTCAGGAGGTCTTTCAATCCCTGTGACCTGTGACTTGGGTTCTCCTCCTGCAAGCAGCTTATGATGCTGTGAATACCCTCTGGTGTCTGCAGGGAGTGAGGTCCTGGAGCCCTCAGTGTCAGATCCCACACTTGCCTTGCTAAATTGTGAAAGGCTTTAGGTGTTAAAAGGGAGAAAAGGCCCTTTTAAGCACTTCTCTGGGGAGCAGGTGGCCAGCAGCTGACCTTCTCCTGGAAATCTCTGTAGTTTTAAATGGGAAACACAGCCTATGAAATTTTAAATAAATCCATTGTAGTCTGCACAGCCACTGACAATCCACAAGTGACAGTCACAATCCACCCCGCCCTTGCTGTTTCAGCAGCCTTCCTGAGGCTGAGCATGAAAGGCTTTCAACATAACTGTGAACCTTCCCAGGGCTGCAGGGGACTCAGTTCCTGCTTTTGGAGGAAGTGCTGGGATCAGCTCTCCCTCCTCAGCCAGCTCTTTGCTTTGAAGTTTCTACAAGGGCCAAATTTGTCTTCACCATCCAGTGGCTAAGTAAAATCATCAGAGACTTCATGTCTGATGGCTCAAATGCTCAGACTTGAGTCTCAGCTTCCAGCAGAGGTATCTCCTGCCTCCCCAAAGAGAAGCACACAGCACTAAGCACTTTCCTGCTCAGGAAAGAGGATGCTGACAGACAGAGGAGACACTTGGCATAATTTTTAAGTGCCTCTTCATTTAAGGCATCCTCCATCCTGTCCTGCAACACTGCCAATGTGCTTCCCAATGTGAGGCTCTGCTGTGATCACACCTAAATGTTCTCCTGGCAGTTCAATTAGCAGTAGGTGATGGACTTCATGCTGACAGACAGAGTTATGGGGCTGAATCTTCTGCAGATCTTAAAAACAAACAGGGTAGCTATGATCTACAAAACTCTAGGATGCCTAAAATTCAAGCACATCAGGTCCTGCTCTGATTTTCACTCCTTACATTGCATGTGTTCAGTTGAAAATGTTTCATCCCATGCCTGAAGGTGAGCAGGGTGAAGGGAGGAAACAGTCTCTAAGATATTAGAGATATTATACAGTGCCTGCTGTAAAAGCCACACACAGGGGAGCCTAAATATTTCAGTGTGGCTCCATCTCTGTCCATGCTTTCCTGGCAGTGCTGAGTATCTCTCTTCTGGGGAGGTGGGGAGAAGGAAAGAACCACAAGAACATGCCAATGCATGTCCAAGGGGAGGAATCAAGAGGTATTTAAGTGTCCAAGAGACTTACCACACTTCCTCTTACACAGAAGCTGCATCTTGTGCTTGTTGTGCAACACTGTAAAGCACAGCACCAGCAGAGCAGTCCCAAGACAACAGAAACAACAACAAATTCCCTCTTCTCCTTTCTTCAGATCCTCAAAGTATTTTAAATACATAAACTATGAGAGCTAAACTCCTTCCTTCACAGTCTTATTTCATTTTCAACATGGTAATTCTCTATTTTTCAGAGAAGCAGAGATGTGGCCCATTCTCCTGTCTTATTTTAATTTTCTGTACATGCTGAAGGTCCCAGCTGACCTCCTCCTCCTCCTCCTCCTCCTCCCTCTTAGGGACTGAGCAGTCCCTTTCAGCTGCAGCGTCTCTTCTGAGATGTAATGCCCAGGTGGACAGTGAAGAGTGGAGTGCTTCCCCTCACCAATCTCTGAAGCTTTTCAACAATTCCTCCTTGCTGTCTGCATGTGATCTGCAGTCCTAGGTGAATTCCCTTTTCAGCTGAATGCACTGTGTTATTTCACTATAGCACTATCTAGACAACTGAAAAAGTGCAAATAATTTCATGTATTACTTTCCTCTTATTTTTTATGGAAATGGTGAAAGTCTGGAAGATTTCTAATCTTTGTGCAGTGTTTCAAGTATTTTGTTTGTTTGCTTTTACATTTACACACATACATATATACAGATATATATAAAGAGAAAGCACTGTAAAAATTTATAGAGAGCTTCAAAAAGCCATAATTTTCAGCTAGTTCAGAGGCTTTGTCTCACCATCATGATTTTTACAAGATTCAGTAATTTATCTTAATTCAGACCATTCTGTGAATAAAACAGAATCCTACCAGACAGTAAGCAGACACCCTCCTGCCTCCCCCTGTAAAGCAACCAACAAGCCTCAGGAACAAGGAGCAGCAGTTTTTAAATGCAACAGAACCATTCCTTTCACCCTCTGAACTCCATCCAGCCTCAACACTTCCCAAAACTGAAAAAAAAGATGACATGGCAAAATGTCTTACATAAATTTTGCTGTCCCAGGAGCCTCCACAGTCAACTCAAAGGGTCAAAGTGTTTAAAGAGACCAGATTCTCAAGGGATTTCCAGCTCCCACTTTCAGATCTCAGCGATTACACAGAAAGCAGACAGCATCACCCTTGGCAGGTCCTCACCACCACAACCATTAAATGTTCAAATTTTTTTGAGTGCCTTTGCCTCTCACAGAAATCTTGGTGAAGTCTGGATAGGAAAAAAACAGTCAGCAGAATAGCATAAGAACAACCTTAATCTATTCAACTTAAATTAAAAAAAAAAAATTAAAGAACATTTTCTAGCATTTTCCCACTGCATACAGGAGATTAAGTAACCAAAATTTCTTGATGCATACATATGTGGACAAGAAAGGAAACCCATGTGGATTCCCAAGTCTTGAAGCCACCAGCAAAACCTTCAGCTCCACCATGAAGCCCTGCTCAGTGCTGCCTGGCTGGGCACTGGCAGCTCAGCAAGGGTCACTCCAAGAAACACACAACGTGGAGCAAGGAATTCTTTCCCTCAGCACTTGGCAGAGCAATATACTAGCTATCTAAACTTGGGCAATAAATAAAGAACAAATTAACTGCTCCTGCTCCCCTGGAATTCCAGAGATCTCCTGTGAGGGCACTGTGCTCTGCCACAGTGCCAGGGCAGAGGGATGCACCCTGTGGGGAGCTGGGTGAGCACCCCAGCACACAGATCCTTCTCTCCTCTGCACTCACATTGACTTGTGGGTGGGAGCTCCAAAAGTGGATGCTTCCTGCTGGTATTTCTGCTTCTCCCAGTTTCTATCAGGGCCAGGAATAACAGGAGCCTCTTCTGGTCCTGGACATGGCCAGCGGTATGAAGAGCAGGGGCTGAGGAGAGTGCTTCAGTTACAGAAGCAAATGTTTTTTGGTGCCTCTGGATGTTCCAAGTTAAGCTTGGATCACACTGCACTTAGCTCTCATGCTATCCAAATTACTCCAGGAGGGCCTAATCCTGATGAATAGCTGGGTAGCTATTAAAATTGTTTCCCTTGAACAGCTAAATGGAAATGCAAGGGCTTGACGCTTGAGCTAGCATTTAAAATGGGTTCAGGTAATCAAAACACCAGATCAGAGAGCACTGGGGTTCTGGAGGAGCTGAGATTCAATTCAGCTTTCAACCTTTAGCTTATAGCAAACAATTCCCACCCCCAACAGCTGAAACTAGCCACAGCTCCTTGGAGAGACTGATTGGACCTGACCACGTGGGTCCAGGCTTGCTGTTCATACCCCTCATGCCAGCAATGCTTCTCGTGCCACCCAACGCCATCTGTCACTCTGCCCTGTCACCTCAGGGTGCCACTGGGGCAGAAACGCGTCACTGGTCATCTCTCACTGGAGACACCTGAGCTGCCAGGATGGCTACCACAGCCTTCTCTCTGTCTGGCAGCAAACACCCCAGCACATTTAGAGCAACAAACAGAATAAAGGCAGCACCAGTGCCTGCAAATTATTCTTCTGCATCCATAGCAAAGTTGCAAACAAGTGTCAGAGAAGCACTGGTAAATGTGATGGTCTGTGGAGAGGACATCACTGCCACACTCCACCAGCACAGATACACAGAAGAGCAATGGACTAAATACATGAAATTTTTCTACTGTGTTAACTTGCTCCAGGAGCTCTGGCATGAGTGATGATGGGAATACCAGTGAGGAGCTGCTGAGGAGTGGCAGAGCATGCAAGAGGAGCCAGCTTGTGGATGGAGAGCCCGTGGATCCTGCATGCTGCTCTCATTCCCATCTTCTACCTGATGCTTGTGTATGTGGGCACAGGCCCATAAAGAGGGAGCCCCCAACTATTCAGAGAAGGAGGATGAATAGAGGGACAGTGACCTCAGAGCAGCTCATTTCCTGAGCACAGCAGAGCCTCCAGCCCCCCAAGCAGAACTTCTCCTGCATCACCACAGAGCTGGAGCAGCAGGTGGGACAGGCAGCTCCAGCAAGCCAAGCAGGCACCAGGGCATGTGCCTGTGCATGTTTCTGTCCAGAGAAACCACAACTCAAAGAATCTGACTTACAATATCCATGAGGTGAAGGAAGAACAGAAACACAGTTTGGGCATTCCAAGCAAGTAAACTGGCCTGAATACTCATGTGCATGGAGCAGCTCTGCTGCATGAAGAAAAGTCATCAGGTACTGAGCCTCACCAGTCTGGTTTCCTAAGCAGGCTGGGAGCAAACTATAAAGGATTCCTCTACAAGCCACATCCCTACAAGGAAGCCTGCATTAAAAAAAAAGGAAAAGGAGGAAGAAACCGTGCTTTGAGTTCAGCCATTGCACACTTCACTAATTGCAGCTATTCTCAAAAACACTATTGTGGCCCAACCTGACTGCAGAGGCAGCAGCACTGGAGGACAAGGGGCAAGGCTTGCTTCCATAACCTTAGCCATGTAAAACAATTTGGTGTGAACTGTGGCCCCTCAGTGCTCATTTCAAAAAACCTGCTGTTGAGTAGCATGAGGCCAGTAGCAGTGCTGCAGGGGCTGGACACAAGCAATGTAGGAGTTAACTGAGAGCAAAGGGATAAAAGCCCCAGAAAGAATGTCGATACCACAGACCTGATATATGAACAAGAGCTGTGACTGCCTTCACCTAGGGACCAAAGATGATGCAAAGATGCATTAAAAGCTTCTCACTTCTCCTGATTTAATCTTCATTCACTGCATCAGGACAGTGCACAGCAGCTAAGGGTGCTCTGTGTGCCCAAGGGAAACAAAGCCGAAGCACTATGTGAGGCTCTCTGGGATGTATTAGGAAATTTGGAAACCACGTAGGTTTCCCATTAGGCTGCAGAGCACTGTGCAGAAGCCTTTGGTACCCAATGCCAGCCATGGGGATGGAGCTCCCCCCTTTCCAGGACGGTGGCGTGAGACACACCATGCCTTCAAGAGAGCCCCCAAAAGTCCCAAGGGCTCCCTGATGTTAAGCCACAGGTCAGCCATAGTGAAGCAAGGAAGGATTTTTCACTTTTCCCTGCTGATAAGCTGCTGGGGCAGCCCCAGAGCACAGCCCATCAGCGCTGAGCGCCAGCACAGCAGCTCCCGGGGCAGCGGGGCCGCCCAGCTGCGGCACACGCCGCGGCTCGGGGGCAGCATACGGCGCAAGCCAATTGCCTGGCCTGATGTTCAATGAGACTTGACAGGTCCCACCGCGGTCTGCACGCCGAGAAAGAGCCCGGGGCCCCCAATCTGGCGACAGCGGCTCGGCTGTGCTCGGCCCCAGCGCGCCCGTGGCCGGGGATGCAGCATTTGGATCATCTCACAGCAGCTGGAAGGGAGCCAGCGGCGAGAGCATCATCCCGGCTGCACCGGGCTGCATCCCTCCCTCCTTCCCTCCCGGTGCACTTTTACCCTTGGAGCGTGGCGGGGGAAGGGCGACGCACACGCAGGGACATCCTTCACTTGTCACTCCCAGCCTTAGGCTATTTCTTTCTTTTCGATCACCTAAGGGCGAGGAGGAGTTGAAAAACATTACAGTGACAGCGCCGTCGGAGCTGCGGATATAGGGCCTTCCGCTCCACGCCAAGCAAACCTTCTGGAATGGCTTGGACACGATAGGTAAACAGAGTTGGGCTTGCTCAGCAGGGAGACATTTGTATTTAGATGTTATAGATAAGTGGTGCATATTTGAGACATCTGAAAGTTATTATTCCAGGCAGTTTCTAAACAGAGAATCACAGTCACAGAGCCCCTTAACTCTGAGCTGACAGGCAGGATAATGATTTAAATTATTGTTAAACATAGGCTCTGTTTTAAGTGGATGGAATTCAACAGCATGGTAGGTTTAGGGGAGTGGGGGGGTATTACAAAACACAACATTTCCAATTTCTGAGCACTGATCCACGGGAGCTTCTCCGCAGCACCAAGCATTGCTATTCATGCTATGAAAATGGCAGCTGGAGAGATCCTCAAAAGGCAACATCACTCAGCTGCCTTCTGGCTCATTACCACTCCCTCTAATTGCGGCAACTTCGATCAAGGGAAATGCCTTTATGAAAGCAAAACAGCATTTTTCAGACTGTAAATCAGAGTTCAGCAGTGAACCATAAGTATTTTTAAATTATTCTTTTGATTTATAAGTGATTTATGCTTCCTAGAGTTCAACAGGGTTATGTTTATTATGCTATCACTCTGTTTTTAGCTAAGAGTATACTGATTTGTTTTCCATTATAAGGCATTTGAAGCTCAGCTATTAGGTTGTACTAAATCAGTGTCCTACAGCTGTCTCATCTGTGAGGAGTTTGTTTTCCAGTATTTTCAGGTTAGGCTAGTTGGCTCCCCCAGGTCCTCCCTGTGCCCAGCTACCACCATCAGAGGAGAAGGCTTTTGGTTTCTACCATAAGCTGCTTTCTGACATGCCAAAGGTTAAGTGTGACAGCAAACACTGGCTCCACACTGCAGCCTTTACACAGGCAAAGCTCCAGCAAAAACAAACCCATGTCTTATGGGGAAAGGAGAAAGGGAAGGAGGAATTAATTTCTTGCTCATTCAGCATCTGATTGTGTCTCTGTGTCACCAGCGAGCTCCCAGGCAGCATCTCCAACCTACAGCACCCTCATTTCCCAGATGAGTATTTCACAATAATGCAGACAAGAGGGTCCCATCTCTGCTCCTAGCATGAAGATGCAATTGGACCTAAAATACAAGCAACCTCACCTTGCCACTTAAGGGAGATTACATGGCTGATTAATAATGGATGAGCCTCACAAAGGCCACCCATTCTGCTCAGCATCTTATCCTAATTCTCCTCACCAATAAAGCCTAGAATTGTTTGGAAATTTTAGGGGAAACTGAATTCACTCACCTAAAGTTCAATAAGCACTGTGTCCAGCAGGGCAGCAGCAGCCCAGTACAGCCTTTGCCATGTGCAAAACAATATAAAATCAAATCATAAAATGGTATCTTGGGTCTCTGCCAGAAACACACTCAAAAAAGGCACAGGAAGCAAACCAAGATGAGGCGTTTCTGTCAGAGCAGCAGGTTGGCTTTAGCTTGTGAGGAGTCAAAAAACTCGGAGGAGTTGAAACCCACAGTCCCCTGTCAGGGAGAAAAGCAGTATCTCCATCCTGCAAAATGAAGGCACTTGTGTGATATATCTCAGGAAAATGAGTAATCTGAGCCTGAATCAGGAGCTGGATCCTTTACCACTAAAGCTAAGGATGGCTTTTTGTCCCTCCCTGCTAACCACTAGTTACTGATCTGATGTACTCACACCAGTGTGTAAAGGTTTTCTCCTGCAGGCGGTGCTTGGTTGCTTTTCCTGCACAATTAATTCCTGATAAATATTATTCCCTCATAAAAATAGTCGACCTATCTCTCTCTGGGCACTGTTTTTCTCTTTCCATGTTAAAAAAAAAATATTCACAGAGCTTGGTAGGAAACAACCAAGGAAACAAAAACCCCAAGTGGGTATTAAAGCTACCAGTGCCCTACTTGAAGAACCCAAGAGAAACACCAAAGGAAACTGCAGCCATCAACAGAAATATGGAAATGCTTCCTTAGCCCTCAAGCTGGACATTGAATTTGTGCAGTGACAAGCCCCACAGGGCCAGCTCAGGGCTCTTGCCTGCTCCTTCCTGCTCACTGACAGCACAGCTTCAGAACAAGGAAGGTTCAAAGGCAAGTGGAAGCAGGATTTCCTCCTGCCAGAGGCTCTGCATAAGGAAAGGAAAGCCTCCTCATGCCTCCAAACCCCTTCTGACCACAGCCCAGCCCAACAAAACAGACTGACAGCATTCCACCAAAAATCTACCCCTTCAATAGGCAGTCCAAGCAGTCCTGGCCTCTGTACATAACATTGATAGTCAAACATGTACTGGAGACAATAAATGAATTGTAAGAGCCCCAAAGAGAGTAGTTGCTACCTATTTTTCATTCTGATGTACTTTTAGTAACTTCAGATAAGCTACTGATTTAAATAGTTGACTCCAAAAGGATTCCAAACCCATCTATATGAAATATCTCAGGGCAGTCTGCTTTGGCAGAAGATCTAAGCACAGTAGTGCTTAGATAGGATAGTTTTAAAAACTCATTACCTAATTCTCATGTCCTGGCATATGCTGATAAAGCCACTGTGTCCCATCCCCACCTGTGAACCAAGATTTCTTAGTTTCCAGAGTAATAAATCCTCATGGGTTCTGTAGTCTTCTTTACACTGTAGAACCACCATGGACTCAACTCCCTAATGGCAGGAAACTGCAACACTGAAGCTGCTGTGGGACATCCTCTGGGGTCACCTCTTCCACCTGGTGTCTAATGCCAGAGCAACAGACAGGTCTGCAGACAAAATCACTGCAGTCTCCACTGCTCTGCTCCACCTCTGTCAGAAAAAGGATATTAAATATGGAGACGGGGTTGCAATCAGCCTTTCTGAGGAAATAATAACCTGGGAAATTCTGACTCATGCTGATTTGTGATCAAGGACTGTGACTGAGATACCAAAAAAAGGAATTGAATCAGATTTCCATGGCTGTGTCAGAATGAATTAATTCTCATCATATAACTGGAAAAGATTTAACATCACAGAAGCATTTTTAGAATGACAGGAGGATATGGAGGCTGTGGTAAAGAAGAAAACATGATTATTGTTCTGTATAGACTGACAGTGAGGAAAGATAAAAAAGAACCAAATATACCACAAAATAATGGCTTGGCCAAAGAGCTGCCAACAGGAACATCCTGAGGAGGGGACAGCAGTTGCAAACATCTGGCACTGCTGGCTGCAAAAATGTCCCAGACAACACTTATGACAGAATAACCATCAGTGACACATCTCCAGGAGAGATGGCAAAGTTATCTTTAAGTCTACCCAGAACAGTCTCAGAATCTCCTTGCAGTCACTGCTGATTTTCACCCTTCAGCTGAAGATGTAAGAGGTGGCTGCCTGGCCTTCTCCAGTGGCCACCATTCACCCCATGTCTGTCTCAGAGAGGGGTTAAGATTATTTTTTTCTCGCATCTGTGGTTGTCAACAAAGCTCCTAAAGTAAATTAGATGTCAGCTGATCTCACTCTGAATGTAGCTAAACCAGATCAGGCTATTTCAGTTCTAAATGCTTGTCCATAGCAACTATTCAGGTTAGCATAGCTAGTTCTTTTTAAAGTCATATTTGCTATTAATTTGAATTAATTCTCTAGGTTGTCTATTGTAACTAAACCCTCTGCTGGAAAAATAACTGCACTTAGTACATATTTTAGAGATGGTTGCTTGGGGTTTTTTCTCAGCCAAGCAAGCTAGAGATGCTGCTAATTGCAAGATTAGACTCTAAAGTCCAACTCAATAGACAGGAGTTCATCTGGCAGCAAATTCCACAGACACAGATGGAAGAGTGTGAAATCCCCACTGCAAAGCACAAACAAAGGAGTATCTCTCATCTCTTCTCCTACAGACTGCTCACCTTCATTCAAATAAACCCTTTGATACTTAGTTCTGTCAATATTTGTTATTTAGCAAAAAGACTTCTATAATAAATTAATTATATGATGAAAGAACCATTGCATGAAGAGGAATAGGTGTTACCAAGAGCAGAACTAAGAGCCATCAAATTCAGCATGTAAAAAACAAATCTGACTCAGATTCTTAGTCCAGTGTTGTTTTCTCCTGTATCTTCATGATCCCTATGATAGAGAGGCTGTCAGTAGTATGTGCTTGATAAAAGAGCTCACTTATCTTCAGGGAACATGCCAGACATTCATGGTGACCCATACAAAGTAATTCAAGCACACCTAACACCCTGTGCTGTCCAGATAAAGGGGGAGAAAACAAGGAAAACAAAGCCTATGGCTCATGAATTGCTGCCACAAAGACAAAATGAGCCACTGGTGTCAGTGAAGAAACCAGGCAAGAAAAGGATGGTATCTTGGTCACTGGGCTGTCCTTGCCTTCCCCATCAATATAACCTGATCTCTTTTTGCCAAACCTGTCTTTCCACTGCTTTCAGACAGCAGTTCACCCTGTTTCCATGTTTGCATTTTCCTTCTTCCCTACCTCGGGTATCTGGACCCATTTTTAAACCTTCCTGCACAGAAACCAGACATATTTTCCAAGAAAATCAAGCACTGCCTGGAGGCAACTTTTCTACTTCCCCTCCAACTTCTAGAGTGCATTCAGCCTCTCCTACTCATGTTCTTCTCTTCCTCCTCCTCCTCCTCCTCCTCCTAAAAGAGTCTTTGCTGCCCAGAAAAACCATTAAGCACAGAGGCTAATCCCTGCATAACCACTGATTACTGATTAACCACAGACCACCTTGCTAGGTTTTGACCTAGCAAGCCCTGCACAGAATCCAGTAACAAACAGATGGCAAAGAAAAGGATCCAGCAAAGCATTTAAGCACATGGCTATCTTTAGGAATGTGAATGAACATACTTATTCAAGCATATACCTGATTTCTGGCACACCATGTAACTACATATACATGGCGGTTGGTAGGGAATTTACCATCCTGTTGAATTTGGGCCCTGCAGCCTATGCAGTCTTCTTTTCTGAGCACCTGAGAATAGGTTTCAATTGCCCAGCTGGAATACCTTTAAAAATATAGTATTCTACTTCCCACTGAATTTTCTCTCCACCAGCTTTCATCTCTTAGCCTGCCAACACAGAGCAGCCTCTGCCTCACCATCAGATTGTTACTTTGACTGTTCATATCTTGTCTGCTTTTTGTGCAGCACTGATCTTCTAGGTATCACACCCAAAACTGAAGCACTAGAAAATACCATTAAAATAGTCATAATAGTGATTATGGCTCAAAACCAAATTATTTATGTATTTCTCTTGAGTGCACAATTAGGCTGAGTTGAAACTGTGCCTCCCTGAAGCTCCACAATGAAATTCTCATTAGTTCAGTTTTATTTCCTGCTACCTCTAGCTTTGATCTCCATCATGAGGCCAATTTCCATCCACCTGGCCAAGGGGTGTTATAGACAAGATCCTGAGACTCTACCATGTCAGGGATGAAGCAACAGAAATGCATTTTGACAAATGCAGGCAGTGTCAAGGCCCACCTCTGGCATGAGTATACACATTCCACTGTATGGAAACACTGAATCAGATCTATCTGGAATAGAAATGGCTACAAACAGGGGCAGAACCCAAAAGGCCCAGTGTTTTTGTCAAAAAGATCTTTCACACAAGCCATGCTGGGATAACAGAGCAGATTGCTGATGTCTGGGAAGAGCTCAGGAGAGTGATGGCTGCTGCCCACAAACACCAGAGAGAGCAATGAAAATCAACCAGGGAAACACCACTGCAGAACGAGGAGGAAATGCAAATAGCTTCAGAAACATATTGAACAAATTGTCACCAGTCTCCTGGTTCAAGTGAATACCTTTGAGGTTCAGATGCTCTAGGGTCCTCCAGCCTTGGCCAGACAAAGAGGGAACACTGTGCATTAAAGATTTTAGAAGCTTCAGATCTTTCCTTGCAAGTGGTGCACTGTTTATTGGCATAGCACCAGCACGGGAATAGGATTATTGGATTTGAAAGGCTTTTTCCCTGGAGTGGTCTTTATCCTCTTAAAAAGATAGAGCAATTAAACTTTTTTTCTTTTTTTTTTCCTGAAGAGAATTAATCGTCTGTGAACAGTCACACTGGTAGCCAGATGCATCACAAGAGATTTTCATCTTCTTAAATACATAGACAGTGGCTAGCAATCTGTTTTATCAATCTTTTATCCCTAGCTACAGACCAAAAATTTACCAATCCCAAATAATTTTAATTTGTAAATATAACATGAGCAGATGGAATGGAATTTTTAAAAATATATTTTGTAAAGGCCTTTAACATCAAAATGATGCAAATGTCTGAGAATCAAAACTTGTGACTGGACATTCTGTTCTAGCCAATAGACATGGAATGCTTTGTATAAATTTCACAAAGTTCTGCCAACACTACCCTGCTATAATTTCCAGGAAAACAGGAGGAAGCACTTACCTACTGCATGTCAGTACAAGGTATGGCATTTTCACCAAAAGCCGCAACAGAGGGGAAACATCTAAAAATTATTGTCAGAAGAACATATGTATGAACAAGCAATTAAGAGAGCAACACAGAAGAATGCAAGATCAAGATTTTATGTCTGAGTAGGAGAGAGGAGTCCAGGCTCTCATGGAGCACAGCACCTTGCAGGCTCAGCTGCATTACAAGCAGAGCTGATGTAACATCTGCATCAAAACTGGGAGTGGATTCAACACAGTTAGAAAAACTTCAGAAAAGGAGTAATAGCTCAGCATGACTAAAGATGCTAGTGAATGGCATCCCTGCCCCTGCCAGTGGGATTGGAACTAGGTGATCTTTAAGGTCCCTTCAAACCCAAACCATTCCATGATTCTGTGAAGGAGAAGTTCTGGCCTGAATCAGCACAGCTTCAGAAATCGGCACGGTCACAATGTTTGGTTTTCTTCAGGATAAGCCACACAAGGTCTGGAGAAACTTCTGCTGCAGTGTTTGGCCAAAAAGAAGGGATGAGTGAGCAAAAACCCTGGGCTAGACTCTGCTCACAGTGTAAACCCAGAGTGACTCCACAGGTAGCCACAAGTTTAGGCTGGCAAAACTGAGAGCAAAGTTGGGCTATAGGTAAGGACTGAGCTCAGTAACAACAGTTCTGCTTATGCAGCTTGGGGAAAAAAAAATAAAGAAGGAGATTGGACTACAGAGCAACCTCATTTTTAGCTCTGTTGCTGGTATGAATGGAAACCCCAATTTTATTTTATTAAAGGTGTCAAACTTTTTTAATAACCCGGACACCTACAGGGATAACAATTCACATCCTCTGTATGGTAAATTGCATATTCAGCAGCTGTGAGGCCAATTAGACAGGGAAATGACAAAGTGCTATCTCAGGCCAGCAGAGGCATACTGCACAGAGACAGTGTTTCGTTTTATCATACTAGCAGTGTTTAGCTGTCATCTGTCACACAGGCTTAGGGGAAAGGGCCTCCACAGCTGGAACAGCTGCAATAGCTGGAATTGCAAGATTAGCACAATTAGTTGTTATACTTTTACCAGACCACTCAATTCACATCCAAAACTTAGCCCCAGCTCCAAATGCACTCTTTTTGTCAAGCTATAGCTTTATGAATGAAGAGGAATTAGCTTTCAGCATTACAGCCCAAGGTTTGAACAGTTTAAGTCATTTGGCTGAATTGAGAAAGGTATTAAGAAAGCTGCAAAGATTAATTTCCTCTCCCAGCATATTCTCTCTCCCTTTTTTTTAAAGACAGCTCTTACAGATTTCAAAAAAGGAACTATATTAGACAAACTAAGTAAAATGCAATTATATGTGGCATTAAGTATCAGTTAATAGAGTGCATTAAAAAAGAGCAGCATAGATATTCTAATGGTTTCAATCAGAAAGCTAAAACCTTTGCTAATGTATGGAATTCTTTAAAATTTCTCTCAAAAGAATACACTGCTCCATTAGTGGTGGATTATTATTCTCTAAGGCCCTGTCCATGCTAGAAATGTCTATAACTAACTATAGCTGTGTAATAAATTCAGTGTACATACAATTATTCAAATAGTTTCTACCTTTAGTAGAAGTAAAAGAAAGTCAAAAGCTTTTTAATTGGAACCACTGTTTCCAGACTCTACTTTCCACACTTCCAACACATAGCAAAGGCAAGTTAAACTTCGTAGTGTAAACCAGCAACATTTACCTCCTTAAAGCAAAAGCCAAATCAATCACCACAACAGATATTTAATGTGAAGACTCCACTTTTTTTTTTAACATAGGGGCCTATCTTTGCAGTGTCAGCGCCTGAACTACAACATACCCATAACATAAACACCACTTACAACTGTCAGAGTTTTCATATTTCTTTGGGTTTTTTATGGGTAAAGTGGCCCTTCTTGACTGTGTTAGGAACACTATTTCAGCTCACCAGAACTAAAGAAACTTTATAGCACAGAATGTATTTTTCCACTGCTCGTTTTGTCCTGTGGCAGCCTCCATTTTTCTCAGTCTGGAAAATAAAAGCCAGACTAATCCCTTTTAAATTTATTCCTACCCAGGAACCCTTGCAGGCTCTCCTGACGCTGATGTGGACATTTTGTTGATACAAAGTGTCTTACAGCACATCATGTGTCAGATTTTGTCCTTTCTGTGCACCTGTGACAATGCCAAGAGGTCCTGCTGAGGCAAAGGTGCTTCAGGTGAAAGCAGCAGGTTATCCGACTGCAGTGCTGAGGAAACACCAGCAACCTGCAGAGCCTCTGCGAGACTTTGAAATCCAACACCTCATCCAGACCCAGTGAAGCCTGAAATGCTGACCCCTCAGAGACCTTATTCCACTTGGCATCTGCCTGTTCTGACTTCCTTGGTGTTTGCCATTTGCTGCTCATCCCAAACACCCCGTGCTGACCGTGAGGGCAGGCAGATGCTGCCTTCCCCGGCTCATGGGCACAAATCTCCACTCCTGGCAGACAAACACACAGAGAACAAAAAAACCCCACTGCATTCACATGGCCAAGAGGAGATCCGGCTTGCTTGAAAGTTCTGTGTCCAGCAGGCTCATCATCACAACCTGGACAGACAGACAGACCCTCAAGCACAAGGGGCTGCCTGGGTCCATGGTCTAGCTTTGGGTGCCTACTGCATCTGGAAAAACACTTCCCTCCAGAGGTGCTAGGGCAAAGCAGGGATTGATTAAAATGGCAAGAGATAAGTTATTTATTAAACTGTTTTCAGATTTTCAGCTGCGTTAGAGAGCTTCCTGCAGCTGCCATAGAGACAACAGCAACAGACAATAAAACTTTATGAGCAATTTAAATTCTCTCTCCCATTAGGAGATGGGGAAAAACAAAGACAACTGACTGTTTGCAGGTCTTGTGTATCTTGCCTTCATTAAGTAGGACTCTGTTTAAGGACTTATTATGCTTTTCCATCAGATAGTCACAGACTTCCACAAAAAGGATTAATTGTTTATAGCTTCCACTTTCAACAATACCCTATAAAAATACACTGCAGTCATATCTGATTATCCAATTTTGTTTAGTGCAAAGCACTCCTGGCACATCAGTCTGCTTATGTGCACGTGTCAGAATAGCAACAAAATGGATTCCCGTGGGCAATGGAAAATAAGCTTTGCACTTGGCAAAATAAAGTAGTAATAACCACACAGTAAAACTGCAGATGCGTGCAATAAATTAGATTTATCAACAGTCTTATACCATTAACACCTGAAATTTGCCCATAAATCTACCTCATTTGAGGCTTATTTAATGTTTCTTCTAGAGGTGGCCGGGAGCTAGAGATTCAAACTACGTAAGAACTGAAACGCATGAAGAAATCAAAACATTTCTTTCTTTCCCTAAAAAATGTGCAACTTCCCTGTCAAAGAGACACCAGCTTGAGGGATAAGATGGGTACATTTCCATCCAGGATCAGTTCACATTTTGACTTAAATACTTTGCAAACATCAAACAATAAGAAGGTAGGAAGAGGATCTGGTGAAATAAGAGATTTCTCAAATATCTAATGCAATATACAGAACTTCCATTTAATTCTCCCAGGTTCTGTACATATATTTTTGACTGAAATATATATTTATACTATATATGTTTCTACTGCAGGCAAATCTAATATGCACATTCAAAACACATGCATTTAAAATTTTGCAATATTGCACGGTCTTACTAGTTTTTCACATATTTTATATTTACAAGATGTGGTGAGACTTAGCTTTTAACAGGTGCCTCTCAGTGTGCCAATCTAAATAAAATTATCCTTGATTTTCAAAGCCTGTGCTGGTAAAAGACCAAGAATACTGTGAAATACTGCATGAATGAAAATACTGATGGATGGGAGAAGAGTGTGAACAGAGTAATAAACAGTGAGGGGGTGTGATTGCTGATCATACTAGCAAAGAATGGGACCAAGGAAAATGAGTAGACTGTACTTCACATTACCTCACTGGAAACACAGGTTGAGAAGTGAGGGATGCTGGAATCATAACTGTTTTGCAGCCCCATTTTTCTGTACTTTTAGAGTACCTGCATTGTGCTTTGAAAGAAAAGATAGTAGGTGGTAGGACTAGATGATCTTCATAGGGCCTTTCCCATCTTAACCACTCTGCAATGCTGTGCTGCAATGTCACTGCCCAAAAAACAGAGTGATTTTTAAAAGAAAAAAAAAAGTTGTGATTTTCAAAAAGGCGCCATACAGAAGAGGCAAACCTGTAATCCCCCACCAAAGGTGAAGGAAAATGCTGAGAACACTCATGCTGTACTGCACACATGACTGAGGGAAGTTGCCAACCTTGCTGTCCTGCAGTGAATCCATGGGAAGTGCACATGCCAGGCTCAAGCCCAGTGCTAGAAAGAAGCAGGTTAGTATGAAACAGCACCACTTGGTTCCCATGAGCTGCCATCCTTCCTCCAAGGCTCTGAAGACACCAGAATTTAAACAGCTGGGCCTTTCCTTTCCTTTTTTTGATGCTTTATTATAGCAGCAAGGCAGCAGATTGCTTATATTCCATTTTTCTCGGACTCTTTTTAAAAGTGTGAATGAGCATGTGTGTATGTTGAAGTGATACCATAAGGACAAACCACATTTTTAGTAAATATTACTTTAAATTACCCTGGAATGTAAAAGTGCACTTGTGCAACACTAGTTGCCCAAAAAGGAAAGCAGAGCTGTAAACCACCCTGCCTGCAAGTTGAGCATGTCAGCAGGAGAGTCACTGTATAAGGGCATGTTTACAGGTCATGTAAGCCTGCACCTACACTGAAACTCATGCCCTAAAACACAGCACATGCATGGACTCCATTGCCACAGACTCCTGTATGCAGGCCTTACATTGTAGCAGAAAACCAGCTGAGACCCTGTGGTAAGAGGACACCAGATTCCTGGGTGAATTCAAGCCTTTTCATCTCTGTAATGTGGGTAGAGGAGAGCAAGGAGCAGCCTCTCACTGTCAACACTGTGAACCTCATCACTGAAGTCACCTCAAGGTGGATTTAAACCAGTCCTTGCTTTTGAATCACTCGAGCAGTGACTGCAAACCTTGATCCCAGCTCAGCTCCAACTCCCCTCGACTGCAGAGCAGAGGACTGTGCAAATCTTTTTCACCTGGTTCATTTCAAAATCCAGCTGGCAAAGAAGCTGCTAAAAGGTCTCTGCCTTTGAATGTACAGCAAGGGCAGTCAGAGCCAGGAACATCTGTGACAGCCACATCCACCTGAGCAGTGACAGCAGTACTGACACATGGGTAACTGTCAGTAAGGCTGATGCTGTCAGTAAAGCCATAAGCAGAGGGAAATGAAAAATTAAGGTACAAACCAGCTGGTTTTCAGTGATGCCAGAATGTTGTGCAATGCCTGTGATGCAGATAGAGAGAGAGGCAGGACTGAGCTGGGTAACAAGGATGATGGCAGGTGACACCTTTTGCTCTGGCAAGTCACTTAACTCTCACAGGCTTTGGGCCTCCCTTCTTTTCTTTATTAGATCTGTAAGTCAGGAACAGTGTCAATAGCCTTAGTCATTACCCCGTTTTACTGAGCCCCTTATTTGGGCTGGAAGTGATTTGCCAGTGTAATGCAGAAAAGCAAATAAAAATGTGCAGTTTTGGATGCTGTCACTTCTGGGATCACAAATGCACACTGTCCATTTCCCTGCAGAGCTGGGATCTTGCAGTGACACAAGAATTACTGCTGCAGGTCTTTCCTTCGGCAAGTCTCACTTTGGAAGTGAAGTTACATTACTGGGAGTGAGAAGGGTGTTATTCTGCAATAAACAGAAAGACATCAGAAATGGTAAAGTTTTTGGTGAGATTCTTACACATAAAAGCAAATGGAGACTGTGCAGAGCTGCAGTTTGACCCTGTAACCCTACAGGCATTGAGAAAATAGTGAGACTTAAGAATAAGGAATATATTTGGGGTTAGGAGGTAATAAATCACTGAACTGGAATCTGAAATGCTAGGCTCTTCTGTTCAACATACTGCTCCAGCATCCCCAGCCTCCATCAGATGCCCTGCATGCCATACCAGGCTGAATTCAACCATATGTTTGTAGCTAAGCTATGAAATTCATTTGTCAAGTCCTGGGAGTTTTTGGCAAGTTGTCCTGTGCTATATGTGTGGTCTGCTACACTCCAGCAGGCATGCAGAGCATAGTAACGGGAATGTCTATAGGATCCAGGGGCAACATAGCTGATGATTTCCCCTCTCTGACTTTTAGTGCTGTTTAATAATGAATGGAGGTGGAGAGGACTCGGGTGGAAGCCGTTTCAGCACAGTTTCAGGCTTAGAGCCTGCTGAAGGCTGCTGGAACAAGCTATAAATACATATCTGAGCTCCACGCCAACTGTGTAAACTCAGAAGCTGCTTGCTTCATTCAGGGACTTCACCAAAGAGCCTGGAGCCTCTTGGACTAGAGGTAAATCAGTGGCTGGCAGAAGTCAGAGTTTCCTTGCGAAAGGGGATGTGGAAGATGCTGGGACAATGCAGGGGCAGATGACGGATAGGAAATGGTTTCTCGGGCGTTTTGAAAGGAAACACATAATCCAGAGTTATGGACCCTCATTAATCAGGCAGAGTGGTTCTGAGGAGCCAAATCTCACAAGAACAGCCGTAGGACTTGGAGTTATTTGTAAGCTCTTCCTAACTGAACCCTTGGCATGACATTTGCCCAAATTCTCCATCCCAATTCAAATATCACCACCTTGGCCTATGAACAGTTGCCTAGTGGCTCTGATTCAAGCTGATTCACAACAAAAGATAAATCTTTCTGCACCTAAAAAAAGAAAAAGCAGCTGAGAAATTCTTCAATTCCTCTGCCTTGTGCAATCTCAGGCAAGGAGTTTTTGCAACAAGGTCAGTCTCATTTCTTCATCTCCTGAACATCCCTCTTCCTTTCTGTGTTGATTGCTATGGGTAGTCCTGCCACCATATTTTTTAATAGAGCACAGAATGCAGGAAGGAGGCAGAATTGTCAGAAAGAAGTTTAATTGACATTTTTGATATACAGCATGAAGCTGTCACTTTAACAGAGATTAACAGACAGGAAAAAGCTAGGATCTTTCTCAGCCTCAGATCATCTCATCTTCAGAAGGAACTTCAGCTCCTGAAGGTACCATCTAACCTTTTCCATGGTGAAAAGACCCATGAAACCACTGTTACATGGAGAAAGTAATGCAATTTGCCTCCCAGTGACAGTGCAAAGCCATCTCTAAGGCTGCGTGCTGACACTCCTGGTCCCCCAGCCACCTTGCTGCCCTTCAGTCCTCAGAGATTTTTTTTCAGCTCTTTAAGATGTATAAACTCAAATAGCCCAAACCTTGACAGCCTGCACATCTGGAACTCAGTCCTCATGAATGCCAAACTATCTTCATTTCACCTGAGGATGGCAGAAGACACAGGCACTCAGCACTCCTCATCCTCCAACCCCAGCTGTATATCCAACTTTCAAGCTCCAGAGGACAAAACAAACTCCTCTGTGAAAACATCCTGGAAAAACCAGCCACAGGTTCTCTCAGGCAATTTGAAAGATAGCCATGTTTCAAATCTGTCCATTAAACCTGACAGAAAATCGTAACAGTGCCATCCAGGAAGGATTTTACCATAGTGCATAAAATGCACTTCCCCACTCTGGCACAGGGAAAGCACAAGATGATATAAAAATAAGGTATTATGAGGTATATGACACACTCCAGGCTATTCTCTGATAGAGCTACACCTCTGAGCAGAAATCCACTTACTTATCGATGGCTTCTAGTGCTATGTTGCAGCAGCTGTTTCCCACCTCCCACCGAGGTTGTATTTATGTGCTAAGTTTCACACCCACTGACCCAGGCTGAGGTCCTGAGACGCTCTGGGCAGGAAGCACAGCTGTTTCCCTGTACTTGTGCCAGCACAGAGAGGGGACAGGCAGTGTCAGGCTGGCCCTCTCTCTCAGGGATGCCTTAGCATCACCCCTGTGCTTGGTCCCAGGCACTCACCTAAGAGCTGCACTCCCCGGGTGAGCCCGTAGACGTCGATCAAGGCCCAGAGGGGCTCTGCCGTCCTCACGCCGCTGAAGAAGAGCATGGCAGGGGAGTCATTCACCCTGTAGAACACCCGTCCCTTCTTGTCCACCCAGAAGGCAATGATGTTCCCCTCGTTTGCAAACTCCTCCGGCAGAGCCTTGGCCCAAAAGCCGCTCTGGGAAACCAAGTCGGGGCAGGCGTACTTTGGCAGAGTGTCGGGGTTAATCCTCGATGGATCCTTGGAAGTGAAGCCCAGCCGAAGGGCCCCGCTCCAGCAGCACTGCTTTTTGGTGATCTGCAAAGACAACACAGCAATGACAGGCTGGCCACTGGAACACCAACTCACACACCACAGGCTTCGTGCATCCAACACTGGTGGCCAGCGTGCAGACAGCCCCACCAGATTTAGGAAACATTTCACCCACCAAACTCTGCTGGAGCTTTTTCAAATGCACACAGCAATGCTGCTGCACACTTAGGATACAATGCTCATATTTAAAACCAAATAAATTAAATTAAATCTATGTGGATAGGTGAAATGCAATTACAGCTGCATGATGATTCATTTCTATTTCTAGGGTAATTCCTTTTGGTCTAAGAATAACCCTCACATAAAATGTGCCAAAAATGGGCACAAGACCTTTAATCCCAGCAGAGCTCTTCCCACATGGTGCTCAGATGATGGGGTCTCTCATCTCTCTGACCTGAGAGAAAAGCTCCAGAATCACAGTTATCTCCACAGGGTTTTCTGGGCTTCTCAGGCAAGTAAAAGTCTTTCCTTTATTTAACTTGTCATATTGGATGACATATTGAAATCACAGCCTTACAGCAGAGAACTTGTGTGTGGGAAAGCACAATATAGAGTATTTGACTTTTTTAAATACAAAATTTTGAAGCAACAATAGATGCTATCTTATGATTGGGAAAACCTACTTATTTCAGCTGTGAATGGTGTTTTGTGAAATATGTTGTGTATAACTACACCCCAACCTGTCAGTATGCAATTGCTCAGTGTGTCAGGGGTCAGGAACATCTGCTGTGGTTTTTGGAATGGTTCATGTGTTACACCCATCCTTCTGCACTTGACAGATAGCAGGACAAAGGATCACAGATATCTCCAGAGTCATCAGCTTCTACTCACAAGAACTGAGCCCTGGCCAGCAGGGGACCTGTGGGGAGCAGGCAGCAGGTCCTAAACACATGCAGCTCATTGAAACACTACCCAATTATAAGGTCTCTTTTTTTTCCCATGGAAGCAACGAGTCTTCCAGAGTTAGTATGGTCATCAGATGATGTTCTCGGTGAAGTTTTTCCTCTCATTTTATTGTTTGAGTATGAACCTGCTAGGAATTGTTCCTCTCAAAGGGGTTCAGGCTGTCAGCATGAGGACTATGACATGAAAGATCTAAGGATGGTGGATCCAACTTTGATGCGGGGCCAGGACAGTTTCTGCATGCCAGCTGACCCACAATCAGTGCATGTGTTCACACTTTGAACCTGCAGCAAACACAAGAGCACTTGAGATAGTCGTCTTCCATCAATGCCTTGGCAGCCTCAAGCAACTCCACTGCTGGCCACAGCACAAGAGCAGAAACATGGAGAGGTACCACCTACCAGAGGCCACATGAAACTTGCTGCCTTCTGTAATTTCATGCTCTGCCAAAGCACTAATGGCTCGGATGAATGGCAATGACAGAGACTGAACTGTCCAGGACTGCAGGACTTCGTTCTCAAAGTCTGGCAGCAGCCCCACATGTCCCAGCTTGGAAGTACAGAATTTTCACCAACTACAAGACATTTTCTTTGGTCTTCTGAATTCCCTGCTTATCAAATTTGTAAATACTGTGTTTTTCTTTTACATATTCCTCTCCAAGGCAAATCTGAAGTATGTGCCCTTGGGGTCACAACAATCGTACAACAAAGACATTGTACAAAGCCTAGAGATTTCTCTTTTATAATTAAAGTATCAAAGAAAATAACTCAGAGCTGAGAAAAAAGTAATCAATGGACAAGTTTTCAGTTGAGGGAATGCTGCTCTTTATCCGTACTCAGTTCATATAGGCACCTGAACTGTTTACATGAAACACTTGAGCACTGACCACAGTCCCAGGAACCATGGGAAGCTCCTGCTTGCAGGGTGGACACCTGGATGACACTAAAAAGGACTGAAGCAGATTTGCTATTTTATATACCTGGCCATGGTGGGATGGCATCATGCATGTCCCCAGTAGAAGTGGGGTTAACAGGGTGTGCACATGACAAAACAGGGAAACGTAACACACTCCAAGAAGAAGCCTGGGTTATTTTTTGCAGCAAATTTACTGCAAGCCCAAAAGCTTTTGGGTCTAAGATAAATATGGCCTCATTGTCATTTGTACAATTCAGCCTCTTGCCAATACTTCACAGTAATCACAGGCAGCATGAAGCAAATATTCATATGGTAATTGAGGCTGCACATGTTCCATGTATTAATCAGCACCTATAAACAGTTCTCAATACAGTCTGACCACAGGCAAACTAATATCCAAATTAAAATCAAGTATAAAGCCTGCCAAGAATTAGACACAGCTGGACAAAGGGCACACAGTTTTGCTAAAAAAGGCAACAGTTAATGATGGACCAAATTCTCTTTTCAGCAGCCACTGCTAGCAGAAAAGCTTGGGAGGTCCCCTGGGTACCAGAAGGGGAGGAAAATACAGAATCAACATGCAAACTGCTAAACCATTGCTGCTTTTACAGATTCAGGCTCCTGATCTTTACTGCCTTATGCCATCTTTGAGAGCTACACTTCCTAGCAATGCCCCAAATTACACGGAAGAAAGCATACTGGAGCATTTGTCTCTGAGGCTGCTTGACAGCCATATTCCCATACTCCCAGATCTGCAAAATAATGTCAGAATAAAACCTGAGATACAATAGCTAATAAACAGAATGAAATCTCCTTACTTCTTTCCTCAGTTTTCCAGAGGGAGTTTAGACTTTATAGGACCTGAATGACTGGGTTCATGGGTAGTGTGTGTCTGGTAAGAAGGTCTAAGGTGCTGTTTTCCACAAGCACAAACAATAGCGAGGCAGTTGCAGGATGGATTTATCATGCAAAAGCAAGGATGTTTTCACATTTCGTTCCTCCCTAGAGCACGAGTTCTGCTAAAGCCTGTTGATTACTCCCATGAGATCTTCCCATTGGAGTCAGCAGGAGCTCTGCTCATAAATCTCTTGTGCAGATTTGCATGCATATCCTTCACATATGTTATGTAAGCTAAAATCCCCAAATACACAGATAAACAAGTGTGAATTTCCACCGATAGCTACCTTGTTTCAGAATGAGGAAGAAATAACCCAGAACCTTTGCCTAAACCACTAAATCCACTCAAATCTTTGATGGTGTCTTCAAAAGTGAAATGCTGCTTTCATCTCCTCCCAGATTATTTGTCACAGTTGCTTGTCCAAACTGCTGGCCAACATGGGAAAAATCTCATTAGGCAATGTGAGAGACTCCTGCTGGGCTTCCAGCCTGGATAGAAGCAGTAAGAGCTCCACAGGAAGCATACCAAACCTGTAGTGGGGATTTTCTATCTCTGGGCCTGAGCCTGAAATCACTGAAATCTCCACCTATTTCCAAAGGAAGCGTGTCCCTCATTCCTTGATCCTTTGCTGCCTGTGAGGGAAGAGGCAGGGAAGGCTGAAATGCTGCTGTAGGACACAGCATTCCAAGATCTATAGAAATGGGCAACAGTAAGATCATTCAAACCATGTATCTATATGCTGATGAACCTTCTGGAAAACTCTTTCTGCACAAATGAAGGATTTGCAGTCAGATCATTCACGTGTGCCACGAACTGAAGTGGCCAAAGATGACCTTTGTTGTGCCAATAAAGGCATGAAATTAGCTATGAACAGAAAAATGCAGTCCCATAAACTAGAGGGCATAAAGACGGGAAAGTATCAAGGATAAAGTTCCAAGGGTCCCAAGCTCCTTAAGATGCTGATAATCTGAAAAGTGCTTCAGTTCCTAAGGACATGGAGGAGTTTCTTCATCAGAAAGCAGCTCCTAGTGCTCATGGAGGCATGTTGTCTTAGAGGAGTTGCATTTCCCATGCCAGCTGCAGCATGGCCTGGTACCAGGGGTACAAACTCCATCCTCCAGCTACCACAGACACAAAGGAAGTGAAATCAGCCTGTGGCAGAGAGAAAGATGTGATCCCTGCAATGTTCTCTCCTCTGATCTTAATGCTATCAGGTGACTGATTCCACAAAGCAGTCAGCAGATTGCCAGAAAGGTCCTTTTCTTAGACAGCAACAGTGATCACACTGACTGCTCCTTTCATCCTTTCCTCCAAACTCTTTTGTTTTTCCAGCCAAGCATATGAGCAAGAACCTTCACTTCTAGGTCCTTTTTGACCTCTTACCTCCTGGCTTTCCAAGTGATCTCAATTTAATCTGTTATACTTGTCTAACATCAATGTGTTTTTGGAAGGTGGATTTCCCTTTTGCTCTCAGTTTCTACAGCAGTCTGTACCTATGGCTCCTAGAGCTACAGTGACAAAAGCAGAAGTACCAGTGAAGATTGCAGCTCTTTAAGGCCAAGATCTGACTACTGTGCTTTTCAAGGAAGGGCTAAAGATCTGCTGCAAGCACCAAAGCCCAGCATTCACTCCCAGCAGATCCCATGGCAAAAAGGGAAGGTATAATTTACTCACCTTAAGCCTGACTTGTTCATAGATAACAATGGGCCTGTTGCTGAAGGTGATGGCATTGCAGAAGCTAGCCTGGCGCTTCACTGCCTTCTGGGTTGTGTCCATGATGATCTGGGATCCCTTCGTGTGAGGATGGAAAAGCAGAGGGCTGATGGACAGAGTTCCACACTGTGGGATGGGGAGACAGTGCTTCTGCTTGTGGTGGCATCGGTGGGAGGAAGCTGAAAACGACCCACCAATGGAATCTGAAAGCAGAATGGGGAAAAAAGGGCTTCAAATATACTGTCAGTAATATGGACATTTTCAATTAAAAAAAAAACAGAGGTACTTCACATAGAAAGTATAGGTAAAACAAAACAAAGGTAGCCAAAACCTTAAACTGAAAACCACTGCAGTTTTACATTTAAAAAATAGAGCATCTTCTGCAGTAAAATCTGCAAGGATACTGAAGACTCCTGTTTGGACAATCTGACAGTACAGAGCATGACACTGGGACTGCACCTCAGCACTGAAATCACAGGCCATCTTGAGGCCACAGACCAGGAGAGAACACAAGAATTGGTTCTAAAACTGGAGTAAAGCACTTGTGAAGTTGCTGTATCAAAGCTGTCACACCTAGGGAACAATCTTCCACTTCCAGAGGACTCCTACACAACTTGACCATTTCTCTCACACCTCCTTTGCAACAACAACTCCACTGATTTTTCTGTCCATGTGCCTGGGTGCCCTATCCACCCGTGCCAGGTGCCAGCTCAGGCACACACATTGCTAATTCATACTCCAGCACCCCTGAGCAGTGACCCACATGGATCTCACCACCAACTCCCATCCAGACTCCTCTCTCCTCCACTGATAAGAACCTCAGCTGAGATCCCACATGTCACTGGGGCATTGACCAGCACATTATGATTCCACTGAGGAAAGGTAAGAGGGAGAAAGGCTGTGAAGGATGGAAGAAATGACATCTTTCTCCACTCAAGACTCTACAGAAAGCCTTGAGGCAGGATCAGCACAGCCACGACAGCAGCTTTGTTCCTGAATGAATGGACAGGCACATTTCCTTCCAACAGGGAGCCTGCAGCAGTTCCAGCTCAAAACAACCACTCTGCTGAACACAAGTCATCTGCTTCCTCTTCCTTGTGTGCACATACACACTACATCATGCAACATGTTTGGGAGGAAGTGCTCCTAAATTTGGAATCAGAGTGCCAATAGAATTCTGTGACAGACTGAAGGACACTAAAAAAGCAAACATGATCTTACGAATGTGCCAGTTTGTGCTGCAGAGATGCATCACTAAACAGTATTCTTCAAATACACAAACTATAGAAACTAATTATCTATACTCTTCACACAAATTAATTGCTCACTGCCATGTCTTTCTATAGCTACTAGAAAATAATGCTTGACCTCTAATATAACTCTTGGTTTCACAATAAAAAGTCCAGACCCTTTTCCTTCCAGCCTTTTGGGTAGTCTTAGCTTGTAGCTACACAAAGCTGTAACAGCACATCCTCAGGCTGAGTACTTATGAGAATACTGTAAAAATCACTGCAGATTGGAAACTGACTGCAAGGTATTAAAGATAAATTTCTTACAGTGTGTGAAATAACTATCATTCAGAACTGAAAGAAACAGAAAACAAGACTTTAAAACAGAGTCCAAAGACTGACATGCAGTAGCAAATGGAAATGACATTTCCTTGCCTGCCTGGGGAGAGGTCTGGGGTGGGGACAGAGGTACCTGTGCTGCAGGCAAGGGAAAGTGAAAGGAGCATGCAGGGCAAACACCACACTATGAATGGAGAAGAGTGTTTCAGAGTTATTACCTTATCAAGAGAGGCTGACAGTGCTTTATCTGGCAGGTGGCCTTACTGGATAAGCACTTAAAAGGGAAGGATTTTGAGAACGAAGAAAAGGAAACCATGTGTGGGTGTGGGGACAGGGACACCCACACAGCACAGCAGAAAAGGCCTGCCCTAAAGGAGTATCCACACAGCCTTCCGAAAGCTGGGCAGTTAGTAGCAACACAGGAAGAAAAAATTCAACTGAGATGAATGCTTGTAATCCTTACCATTTCTTGAGTTGGATCCATACTTTTGAAAATTATCAGTGAAATACAGCATAACTAGTTACACTGATCCTTTATACCCTTTTATATTTGTTAATAAAAAGCTCAGAAGGATAAAACATATTGAAATTGTTGTGCTAGGCTTTGCAAAAGGATTCTTAAAAGCACAATTTGAAATACAGTTTACTAAAAATAAACATTAGCTTAACACCAGTGGAAACTTGAAAGGGATTGCAAACCTTGTTTTCTCACATGCAGCCTGACCCAGGGCATGTGCACAGAAGAAAGAGAACCATAAATTAATGCAAATCTTCACTGCCTTTAAAAACATGTTTGCTGTTCTGGAGGGAGTAAGTAATAATGTATCTCCAGTCTATATCCAACTCTCCCTGGGCCTGTGGGATGACAAGGACCCTGTCAGATCACTGTCACCATAGTGAAGAACTCATGTTTGCATGGCAAGATGACCAAGAAGCCAAAGCAAAGCTTTCATTCTCCACAGGAAGAGACTATAGCTTTGCAGATGTTGGGGTATTCAATGCTATAAATGCAAAGGGTTAATTCTAGAGTGCTAAATCCAAATTAAGGAGCATTTTGGGTTAAACTTTAGTGAATTAGGGAAGTATCTTCAAGGTGGATCTCAGCCAGTTGGTCAGATCTAGCATTCCCATCCAAGACTCCAAAAGAAGTCAAAGCCAAAGCATAACTTATTTTCATCTGTGCTATTTTAGAGGTGACAAGATGTATCAAGCGAGGAGGTTCATGCATAGGGTAAGATTTTCCATTTAAATTGCAAACTGCAAGACAAGAGGCAGGTGCAGACAAACCACATGCATATGAAAGGAGATAATACCAGTCCTTTTTTTTTTTGAACCTGAAATGCAAAGTTGTCTAAGCTGTCTTTACAGTGAGAGATATGAAAGACAACAAGGGTCGTTTTACAGCATCTGTGAGAAGCCTCCTCCCAGTCAGTATAAAACTTGGGCAGCAGAAGCTGGGGCTGTTTGCAGGATGATCTTCAATGGATCCATCTTTCAAACCTGACTGACAAGTGGTGGGAAGGGAGTGGTTAATTTGTGTGGAGCCCTCAAAGTAAAGAAGCTGGTTTTTCATTTCAGAAAGAAAAATTAAATTAATGGAAGAGATGCAAGAAGTGACAGCAAGGACAAAGGGCAGGAAAATAGGTGCAACAGGTGAAATTTGTAATAAATACAAGCACAGCTAGACTTTGTTTGTCAAGGGCAGAAGAGATGATTTCAAAGCTTCAGAACAGAAAGGAAAGGAGAAAGGCTGTGTCCCAAAGATGGGATAGATGCAAGTGGGACCTGCAAGACCCATACTGGTGTGTTTGAGGGCATTTAGGAGGCTGAGCTCAGAGAGACACTGGCATTTCCTCTGTCTCCCTGCCCAGCTGGGATGTGCCTTTGCTCTCTATCTCTCGCAGTGCTGTAGCTGAGGAGCAGACATGTCCTGTCCAACAGGATGCACAGAGACAGCAACCTCTGCAGGAGTGCCAGGCAGTGACCTGGGAGTGGGGCTTTTTTAGCAACACAGCTGAACACCTCAACTTAGGAGTCCCTGGTCAGAACCTGGGTGTGAGGCTTTACAAAAGCTTGCTTGAAGACAATGCTGAGGCTCTGACTATCAGTAAGAGTCAGGACTGTGGCAACTTTTGTAAAGCTTGAAAACAGTAGATGAAAGGAGCTGAGGAGTGACAGAATAAGAACTCTCCTTCAGTTATAATAAGCCTGAGTTGTTTGTAATTTTTTTTTTAAGGCAAAATACTCAGGGCAAAAGTCTAGGCTGGTCAAAGTAGATTTAAGTACTACAGATGAGAAGTGAATCTGTTAATTGGCTACAGGAAGGATAAGGCTGAACTAATGTTTGTTGTTGAAATTACAGAGAGAGATGAGAAGACTCTGCCAGATGAAGGAAGGAAGGTGAGGAAGACCCTCAAAATGTAGGAGAGGCAGAAGGAGAGGACAGCAGGGCAGGACTGAGCTGAGGAGGCAAATCCTCACACACACCATCTCCAGGAGGAGCAATCCAGCTGATGGCTCTGCAAGCACTTAAAAATACCAAGGCTGATGAGGCCCTTGTCTTTGTTGAAGAATAGATGATAACAAGAAGAAAAGTGTGAATATAGTTCTATATGCACATAAAGCTGTTGAGAAGAAATCTCTTCCCCTTATAAATGAATTTTTAAATTTCATATCTTCAGTTACGATGCTGTGTAATCATTAAGCACCTCCTGATCCCTAATTAGGCACTATTTACTCAATGTCAGTCATTCCCAAAAATTCACTACTCTTGTGACACACACAGAGACCTCTGGTACCACTCCACTTCCCATGGATGCAGATCCTTTCCAGGTCCCTCCTTGCCCTCTCCCTGTGCAAATCCCCCCAAGCCCCTGTGGACCCTAAGCCCACTAAGCACATAAGAACAGCAGAGCATAAGTAAGCAGCCATATGCTCCCTTCTGCCAGGTAAGGAGAGAGGGGGTGAGCAGCCCCCCTGGAAGTTGCTGGGCAGGAGGAACTGCCTTGGGAGCTGCACCCCCAGGCTCCAGACAAATCCAGGGAAAGGGAACTGTCATCCCTGCATCAGCAGCAGCCACTCCTCCCTCCAGCAGCCTGCAGCAGGCTCGTCTGATCCACAGGCAGGAACAACTTGCATGGGCAATAATTATGTTTTTGACAGCAGGGAGGCATTTCTGACCTTATTCTTTTTGCATCTTGGTGTTACTGCAACTTTATTTTTTTTACTATAACGGACTAACTTACTATTGTAGGTTGATGTTATGGGTAGGAAATGAGAAGATCAAAGTAAAAAATCATGCTGTGGAAGCATCTAAGATTTCTTTCTTGATTTAGAACATTTTTGCTCTGCTGTGATCAGGTAGGCTCTGTCAGCAGAGAAATGTAATAATACATATATGTCTTCTAACAAAAGAAAGCAAGTTAAGTCTAGTTAGGTTTATGGTCTAGGGACGTTTCAAAATTCTGTTTATCATCCTCCTGTAAATGTGCAGTTTGTTAATCTTCTCCTTTTCTAATATCTGATGCTTCAGGAGGAATAGAAACAGCTTGCCCAGGGTGATGGCTGATCTGTCTGTGCTGCAGATGGCGGGACATAAGGAAGAAAAACACCCAGAACTTTCCATGCTCTGTCCATTGATAATCCTTATCTTCTCAAAGATAAGCTGATACACTGATGGCCATAAGATTACATATAATTTACAAGTTATGTTTGCTTTTCTGACTCACTGCATTAACAAACCCGCTTCTTGCCATAGCTCCTTTTTCAGAAACTGCCCAGCTGGGATAAGCCATTGACCTCTCACATCCACTGAAACTCCAGTTAATCATTTCCTTAGTATAGATCAGAACTATGCAGAGAACACGTGACACTTTCATTAACATTACAGAATTCCCAGGTACAGTACAAATACCTGCAGCCACTTTGAACCAAAGCCCCACAGTCACAAGCTGGGTGTTCCCACCGTGGTGCTGCCTGCACTGCTGCTTCTCCCCTTCCCTCCTGCAACTCCGGGCACAGCCACGATGAGCAGCAGAGCTGCTGCCCCACAGGCAGCCCTGTCTCACTGCACAGCCACAGGCAGCAGAGCAGCCACTCTCAGAGAGTTCATGACAGTTCATACTGAATAAAAAAAATAAATAAAGACATAAAAGCAGAGCCCAAGTGCAAATATTTTACGTCTGTGTAGTATTTCCATGCACTACAAATCAATGTAAAAGATGTTTTCTTCAAGGGGCCTCATATAGGCTGTGTTTTTAAAATGCATTCTCCCTGCTAAATATAAATCAGTAAGAGTTTTTTGTTCTTCCAAAAGATTAGCTAGCTTCAGTATTTTGGGATCTAATTCTGGAATACTTGTTGAGGTGCCAGCATTCTCTTCCAACTTAAATACAGTTTAATGGAAAGTCTATCCTGGGCACATTTTCCATCTACAATGTAATAGCTTGAAAGTCTGAATACTGAGAGTTCACCAGAAACAGAGGTAACCTATCAAGGCTAAACTTCATTTTTTTGTCAGGATTAGAAAGGATGTGGGAGCAGGAGAAAGCAAAGGTAAGAGCAGTAGAGACAAGCAAATGGATCTGTAGAACCAAAATCTCAGAGATGGTAGAAATGGTGCAGCCTACTGACAAAGCCATGCAAAGGGAATTAGAGAAGCTAAGTGTGGTTCTGAACTCAAGCACTTCAATTTGCTTTGAGCTGTATCTGCGTAAAATCAAAGGTGTGCCCCTAAACTCAAGATGCTGAATTAGGCCCATATCAGGCTACTCCCACTGCAGATTTACAATATAATAGGATGCTTTTCTCTTTGCATCAGTGGAAACAGACGAGGTATTTTGTGGAGCATATCTGAATTATGCTTATCTGGATAATCAGCTGGAGGATGCTTCCACATCCCCAGTGTCCTGTTTAGCAGCTCCCTGATCAGAGACCACCTCTAATCAAGAGAGACATGTACTGGGATGAATGGTAGAGCAGTGCAAGAGCATCTCCTCTTACCCAGCTGGAGAGTTTAGATTGTGTTCAGTACCACCTATCATGAAGTTTTATTTTGTAATGACGTTTCTACAGACTCTCGGAAGGCAGTTTTTCTTCTATCATACATGACAATTACACTTGGAGGGTGCGTTTTTTCTAATGTCAAACATCCATTTAGAGTCACTTGAAGATACTGTGAAGGTGGGTCATTTTGTGTGTGGTCTTGGTTAAAAACACAGTGCTCAAACCATTCTTGTTTCACACCCTTCCTCCTGAAAATCCCCTGCTGTTTTTCCTTGCAGGGTCTCTTGAGAGCGTGATTGCCACAACCAGCTCCTTACCCTATCCATATTTAAACTTGTGAGGTGCAGTGATCTTTTGCCAAAATTATCTGATATTGATGTGCTATGTCCCCAAACTCAGGTCACTGCTCCTTCCTTCCTGTAGACTGGCAGCTGTGGAAATACTGTCACCCAGTAAGTCTTTTCTGTGTTTTTTGTTCATGGTGGTTTGGGGGTTTTTTGCCTATTTTAATTTCTTTCTGATAAACTGAAAATTCCCTTTTTCAGCATCAGAAAATTGCACTCTTCTCTTTGCTATTAGTCAGAACAAAGTCCATTTTATTTCCATCCACATCAGTTACCCAAATGTCAAAGATTTCCTTTCAATATGAAGTCCAAAAGCAGTCCTAAAGGGAAGTTCTTTAAATATATATCTACTCAGGGTCACCTGGCTGCTGTTTATGCAGGGGGGTTTTGTAGGGTTTATGTTCTTGTGAAATGGAATATGAAAGTGCTTACAAAGTAAAAATTACCTGAAACTCTAGTCTTGCTGCACACTGACTAGACCCAAAAGACATTGATTCCACTGGCTTTATTTCCTGTTTGGCAGCAAATAAATCCTTAAAGTATGGGGTAATTTGAGCTAGCAACCTATCAGGCAGGTCAAAATTTACTATTACTTTTACTATTTGGCCACATTTAACATCCTCTTAAATACTTCAGGATTATAGGAGCCACATTTTTCTTAATTCTTCCTTTCCACTCTCTCTTTCTCTGTCCATTTCTTCTTCAGGAAAACTCACACAACATACAACCTTCCTCTCTGCTTTCTCTGCCATTCCTTCCTCCTTCTTCCTCCTCCTCCCTTGTCACAAGTATTAAAGTTCCTCAGCCACTTCTCTCTTTCAAGTCTTTCCCTTCCTTCACTGGCCCCACTTTATCCAGCATTTCTCTCTCACTTAGGTTTACTCCTTTCTTTTTTTTTCCCAACCTCTTGTACTATTCTGGTTTGTTCTTCTCATGCTTTATACCCTCTTATTTTCTTATTAAAAAAAAACAAACAAACTCCCTATCTCCTAAAGCACAACAGGCCCTTGTGATTAACCAAGGCTCTCCAATCTCACGAAGTTATAAAGAGATGGATTTATTTTGGCAGACCAGTAGTTAATCTGTAACATATTCCTGCAAAGTAACTTGCACTGGGTACTAAATGAGGCAAAAGCCTGTCATCAAAATTGCATTTTTTTCGGTACATTGCTGGGATGAAAGCACAGAGCTCCATGCCTGACTCCCAGCATCATCCTCCTTAACTCCCAGTGCACCTGGCAGAGACAGCACAGGGGCCCAGATGTAAAGCTCCCAGCCCAGGGCAGGGCACTAGCCCTGCTCCCCAGCACCTTCAATGCACAAATAGAACTTATAAACAAGAACTTTTGGCCAGACCAGGGAGGACTCCAGTAGCATTAGAAGTGTTAACCGCTACACCATTAACGTATTTTTATTTTCCAGGCAAATAATATAAGTACTATTGAGGCAAAACCAGGAGAAAGGGCAACATTTCTCCCTTTACGCAAGAATTTGGCCCTCTATGCACACATTCCTTCATTAATCTGCACTTTCTGTACCACGGTCACAAGTGGAATCTAAATTACTGACTTTCCCACTCTCATCTGGCTCTGCAGCACATCGCTCGCACCAGTTTCAACACCCTTTACCAGTAAATAACTCTGTTTCTTTAGCAGAGCAGAACTTGAACTTGGACCACTGAATTAAAACATGAAACTCCACCAGCCAGTCAGACCATAAAGTTACAGTTTATTTTAACTAAAATAAGCAGTATCTCTGGTGCTTATTCAAAGAACCAGTGTGAATACTATTCCACCATCCTGCCTAACAATTCCCATGCCAGCTCCATGAAGTTCTCACTTCAGGTTTTGCTACAAACAGCTGATGGAGCAGTCCATACAGGAACTTGCTTTCCTCAGCATTTGCTGCCATGGGACAGCCAGTAGAAGGTGTTGAATCCTTATTGCCTGAGGACAAGAGCACACAGACCTGTTTTATTTCTTTAAAAGTCACCCTACCTGCTAGCCACCACCACCTCATGCCCAGTCTCACAAAGACAGAAAGAAGAGATGGGTCCTGCCCAGAAGTGTTTACAGGCTGCATATAAGAAAATAAACAGGAATAAGAGGAACATAACTTTGTAAGCAAGCATATGTTTTATCTGATTTTCTGTTATTTTAATGGATCTGTCAGGACATGCTGTTCCACACTCATGGCCAGTGTTATTCCTTGCCCCAGAGGACGGCAGGAGGTGACTGCTTCTGTCACCATTACAGCACATGGAAGTTAGTTCTAGTCTTCTCTGATTTGCATAGGCAAAAATACACCTTCTAACTAGAAGCTCCAAGGCCTTTCATTTTAAGCCCTCACAGAACCCCCCCAACCTTCATGATTATTTTCTACTGACTTGGGTAACAGAGTCAGCTCTTTTGTAGAGGAGGTACCCCAGTGTTTCCTGTGAGAACACACCAAGGAATTTCTGCTATCTCTGGCTTTGAAATTTATCATCAGTGTGTACAAACAGGAAAAAACTTCCCAATAATTCAGTTTTTATCAAATTTACACTGCTGCAGGTTTACTTGCATGACTTTTCCGGACACAGATGACCAGTTGCCATCTACTGAAGCTGGGTAATGCACAGCAGGTGACACAAGAGGAAAATCATGAAGATGAAAAGTTGACTGCTTTTCTAAACTGCTGAAGGAAGAGATATGGGCTAGAAAACCAAGCCAGCCTGGAATGGGAACAACACACTGTTTTACAATTCATGCAGAGGGGGCGTTTTCCCATATTGATGTATTGATAAGAGTGAAAAGAGGAAGAAATTTGATGCCACACGAGTCACAGCATTGTTCCTGATGAAGGCACATTCATAGTGCGAGTGCCTTGAAGATCACATGTGAACTGGAAACAAGCCTGAAGGGCTCAGGGGACTTCATTCTCTCAGGGGAAAGACACATACACTATTTCAGAAAAGCAAGGAGCAATTGAGTGTGGAGACCAACTCATCCATCTTCCTTGCTTTTTTTAGCTTAAAAAAAAGTGTAACATCCTTTAGTCAATGTTCAGATAAGGAGCATTTCCTCTGCTAAGAAAGATCAGTGGAGCTTTAATTTTTTTAGGGGTTTGCAGGGGTTGTTTTTTAAATACATAAATGCTCCTGTTTTTCTAAGCCACAGCACTAAATTATAATGTAATAAGGACCACACTGCATCCCTGACAGATGCTCCTTCTGACAGCACAGGGACATGCAGCTGTTGAACTGGAGTCTGCTAATCCAGACCTCTGGGCCATAAAGCATCTCCCTGATTAGTTTTTTGCACCCAAAAGCAGATCTCAATTCAAAATCTGAACCTACTGCTGTAAATACAGCACACAGCAGAAAAACACAAAATATTTGTTATCAAACTGAAGTTGCACAAATCCCAAACCGCCATCAATCTGTATTTTTTTTCCCAGAGGGTACACTTCAAAATTTCTGGAATATTGAAGTTATTAAGGGCAATTTGCTCATATCTACACTTTATTACAGCTGCTCACTCAGTATGACACACCCCACTCTGCACTGAGCCAGCAGTAGCAGCCATGGTATCACAAAATTACTGCTTCTGACACATCACTAAAGACAAACTGATAAAGTCTGTCCACAAGGGTTAAAGTATGGATTTTCCAAAGCACAGCAATAAGAGAAGATGGAAAGTGTGTATTGTCATGTATATATATAGCAAAGAAATCTCAAAATATTCCAGTTATCAAATGCTGAAGAGCTTCTGAATCTCCGAGCAACCACTTGTGCACTGTCAGTCTGAAGCTGCAATCAGCTTGGGATGAGGCATGACCTGGAGTCCCCAGGGAACAGCTTTGCTGTATGAGGGTTCAGAGCAGAAACTCCTCTGTGGGATAGCTCATGAATGGGTGAAGAGAGGTCCAGTAGCCACTCTGCCACTAACAGGATAGAAACATCCCCTAGCAAAATGGCTAAGGTTCCAGGGTCTCTGGTGAGGAGCATTGTGAGAGCTGCAGTCAGCTCTTGCAAACTTGGTGAATGACTTTAGCACTCTTTCAATTCTATCTGCAGTACATTTGTAGGCTATTTCTCTGAATTTTACCTTTTTACCATTGGTACAGATATGCTGGATGTTTTATCCTTTGTTTGATAAATGCCATTGCACACCTGTGTAGGAAGGATGCAGGGAACTGCAATCACTACATCTCCAGTTTCAGGAATTCATTTCTAACATGACGCAATATCCTTTGTAGCATCCCAAAGACAGCACTGCCCACTTTCCTACCTAAGCCTGACTGCTGGGAGCCATGCACAGAATAGCACAGGCCAAAGAGAGCAAGATTCATTTTACAGTCAGCAACCATCCAAAATCCAAGTGTTAAGATACTAAGACACAATATCGAGATATTGAATCACCCACCCTTGCTCAAGCAAGAGTGCCTTGGGCTGGTCAGAAAGGAGACAGGTTTGCCCAGGAACCTTGTCACAGCCATGCTTCTTGATGAAGATCTCTTTGGTCAATTTTGCAAAGCCACTGACGTGCAGAAAGATTAAGAGAAGAAGAACAGCAACTCCTACCACACTGTAGCTCCAGTTCCACGTGAGATCTGTATAGGACCAGTCCCATCAGAACTCCCAATCTTACTCCTTCTAAGCATATAGCTTCACTCAGAATCATAAAACAAGAAGGCACCACAAATGATAGTCTCTTACCCTTCAGAGATGAAAAACAGAGGGTGGCATTGAACTAGTTTAAGATAATGAGAAAATAAATTGAGCAATTCTCCTTTTGCAAGTTGCAAGAAATTTATATCATCAGTGATGCCTTTGTAAAAGCAATTAGATTCTTAAAGCTCTATTTTATATTTGATAATCTGATTCTATTTGGTGTGCAAAGACAGAAGTCATTTTGATTTGGGATACTTCAGTACATTATAGGCACCCATATATTTCCATCTTCCAGAGACTTTTTTTTAAACTTTTTCTTTTTTATCTCAGTCTCTTTATAAGCTGCCTTTTTATAACCTTTGAAAAAAAACCAATTCTTAACAACCCTCATGTCATCAGTTAGTCTTCAAACAGCCCTGGAGAAAAGTAAGGTGTTGTTTAAAGTACTTTTGGTTGAGTCAGTGAATATTACAGATAGGCAGAACAGAGATGAAGCTGTGGCTTTCAAAACTCTCACCCAAAAGCCTTTCCTTTACCCTCCTCCTCCCAAAAGCTAAAGAAAATGAGACATTTATATCTTTCTTCTGACCAAAAGCCTGGTCTGATGAACAGAAAATAAAATCCAGGATTCATTTCACTCCAAAAGAGTATCCCAAACATTCTTGCCACCAAGCTGCCATTTGTCCAGTTTGTAACATTTAGGTTATCCAACCAAGGAAAAGATAAAACCATGGAGAATTTTTCCTTAAGCAGAAGATGTTTACTGGAAATCTCCTTTACTTTACAGCAGGAACCAACCCAGAACAGGGATCACATTTACACCAGAGCTCTGACAAATGCCTGTTGAGCTGCAGCACTTAAACCACTTGCATTTTAAACAGCAGTTTGTCAAGTGATACTAATTATTTGGGAGGTCTCTGCTCCTAGAAACGTAAACATTTCTTTTCATACCAATCACATTTTCTTTTCCATGTGGTGCCTCCAACAGAGACTGAAATTAAAATGGCTTCTTTGTGTGCCACAATGTGGTTTATGGCTCAGATCCCCTTCTACTCTTGCAAACAGGGGAGAGCATTCCCTTGGGGTTCTGCACAGCACCTTCCCATACCTGCTTTGTAGGCAGAAACCTCCTCTCCTCTGGCAGAGAGCTCTCCCAGGATCAAACCCACCCACTTCCCTCAAAGCTGCACAGCTTCCCTCTGGCTGATAACACAGGTCTGGGACTCACAGTAGCTTGAGGATCACTTGAACTTCATAAAGCAAGCTGAGGGCTCAGCTGCTAGGGAGCACTGCAGGGAACTGACAAACAGGCTCTTGCAGGAGTCCGAGCCAAAAACCCACAACCGATTCCCAGACCTGCCAAGGTGCAGCTCAAACACAGGCACATGTTTCCTTCAAACTCCCTCCTGCTTCAAGAGACACTGCTTGAGCTCTGTTTAAGCCAGGCCACAAGCCTCAGAGTTTCTTGAAAAACACAATTTCAGTCCCACCCCAGTATCTCACAGCAGGCCCTGTTTTTACTGACAAGTCTATGGGCCAAAAACCTCCAGTGCTGTATCCGCACGGCGCCACGTGGCTGCACAGCAGGGCCTATCACAGAGAAAATCTGGCAGTGTCAGCCAGAAAAAGGTTCATGAAATCACAGCAAGTAACCCACAGACTTTACCAGAAGGGAGATTAAACCAGCATTTTCAGAATCACACTGAGCCATCTGCAAGTCACTTGTGGGAACTTCCTTGTTAGGGTAGTCAAAGATGGGATCAGCCTCTGCTATCCTGGCAAACTTTATAGAGAAGTCACATCCTTCCCCCTTGACACAAGTGTTGGGCCCTTTTCTGTTTTCCAGACCTCATCAAAGTCTCCTGTGAGCAAGGTGAGTTGCTGAGCCCTGGGAACAGACCCAGCGTGCCTGAGAAGGTCACCTGGCATGGACCTGCCTCCCACAGCCCCCGTGCAGGAGCACCCTGTGAGCTACAGCCTGATGGGGCAAAATCAGACCGTGAGTACAAGCGTCACTTGACCCCTCCATGTTCGCTCTCTGTATTAGGATGTTTACTGGCATAGGCAGAAAATTATGTACATTGAACAACAAATGGGAGCTGATTTTCATAGCAAGGAGCCTTGGTTTAACACAAAGGTTTCTCCTGAAAAACAGTTATTTTAACTTGATGGAGAGGGCAAGAACTTCAGATTTCTGCTGATGCTGGCTGTTAGAGGAGAGGCAATCAGGAGCACACTGCATCATGTTCATGAATGTATACAGTTTGTATTATACAACCATTTTACTATTTCCCTTCTTCTTTAAAACAGAAGTGCTATCAATGTGTCTAATGAAGAAAATAAGTTCATGCATCCAATCAATTATGTCTCACTCTGAGCCCACCCCCTTTCAGCTACCAGGCCCATGGTAAATCTCAGATGAACCAAAGGATTCCTCTCCTCAGCACCATCAACTGCAGTCATCTGAAATGTTATTTTTAATGCCAACAAATTACAGTGTCCCTTCAAGAGACAGAGTCAAGGAACAGAAATACTGGTGAGACTAACTCAACAAGAGCTACAGAGAAGTTGGCTCTGACTCATTTTGGACTCAGAGAAAACAATTTTCAAAGTAAAACATTAATTCAGAGGTGAATAGACAAGAAGAAAAATGAAAGGACAACAACGGTCAAGGGAATCAACCCCAGAGCAAAGCTCAGGGACCCACAGGGCTGAAGCATGTGCTCCAACCATGGGCACATGCACTGCCAAGCCTGTGGCTCACAGCCACACTCCTACAGCTCAGCACCCTGCTGTGTCATCAGTGACCACTGACCACTCCTGAGAGCAAACATTAATTCCACCCCTTGGTTTGCTTTCACTTTACAAGAAACTCCCTGTCCTTCAGGGTTAATCTTTAGACTGTTCTTAATGTAAGCCTCTGCACATATAGATATCATTGATGCAAAGCTCTTTATTGAAACTAAAGCAGCCATATAAGTTTGGAGATTATATGTATAGAGATAACCTCTTCTTAATTCCTGCTTATGTCTGCAATGGTAATCATATTTGTTTGGTACATTTATTTTATACTATTAACAATATGAATGTTCAGGCTGTGGGAGTACTTGCTTTGATTAAATATGCAAATGATTCCCTAGAACATGTCAGTAGACCCTACAAACCTTCCTGAAGAGACACCTGCTGCCTCTAAACTAATTGAATGATATATTAATATAGCACCCATAATTCTTAAGAAAACAGAAGAAGTAAGGAAGAAGTGAAGAAGGATCAGAGCTAAGAATGCATTCACATAGAGGAGGGAAAGGAGCAGTGCAAGAGGAGACAAATAAGACAACAAAACCTGACAAACAACATTCACTCACAAGGTCCCACCAGAACAGAGCATCAAAGCTGACAGAAGAGTTAATGAGAAAATGCCATGAAAGCAAAGGACAACATGAGAACAGGAACAGCCTTTGCTTTCAGCATTGGAGCAAGATCCTTACACTCAAAAACTGCCACAGCTAATGAAAAACTCATTTGCCTTTCATAAATAAAGCAGTTTTCAGGTACAAATATGGTTACCTATAAAATCTCCACATACAGAGATGCTACACTTCCTGTCACCAGTGTTGTCAGCAGCTGATAACGCTTTATCATTGCTCACCTTGGGACACTGGCAGGTGACACACGGGTCAGAGGCAAGCACCAAAATAATCTCTGGAAGTTCCACTTTCAGCAAATGCCAACACTGTTTTGGCACCCTGCCCAAGGTCTTCTGCACCAATTAATCCAACCCTGAACAGGATTAATTCCTCATACACACAGACTCTTTTGCTTTCAGGGCTATACGGCAATTGCTGAAAGCAGAGGGGGTTTAGAAACAACCTTTTCTCCTCAGTCCTGTACTAGTTCTCAACAAGCAACTGTCTGAAGGATAGAGGAGATGGTCATCCCTTAGTGAGTCTGATATCATCACCAGTCACTCCATCAAATGGCAGCTTCTCCCAAAATCTAGCCAATAACTCAGAGATTATTAGAATATAAATCAAGACTTATTTGCAGAGAAATCTCACTAGCAGTTGGTGTTGTAGGTCTTTTTTTTTTTGTGTTGCTGTTTCTTATTTCTTCTGGGATACTCAAAGTTTTAATTAGGTGTAAGAAGATGGAAATTATTAAGCTAGAATATATGTGTGTGTTAGAGAACAATGCTGTTTAGTGATATTAACTGCAAGGGTAAATTGTGGTAATTGGAATGGTTATTGCAGTACAATGAATAGACAGTGAGACACAAAGTGTGGGGCTGATTTCAGCACCTGCACATAGACACAACATCCACCACTCTACAAGGAATTCAGAGAAAGAGGGAATATAGAGCTCTATAGTGCAAAGTAAGAGTGAAAGAAGTTGCGTACCATAGCCATTTTTCATTGGGGAAGTGGCCTCCACCCTCTGCTCTTCCCCAAAGCTCTTCAGCCACTGCCATGGGGGCTGAGGTTCCCACACAGCACCTGAATGTCCCAGATCTCCCACCAACATGTGTGAACAAGACCCAGAAACTGTTTTCCAGAAGAACAAAATGCGGGGCGAGGATCATGGGAGAGCTTCACACTCTTTTGTACAGGAATAAATGACCAGCGAGGAAGGAAAGGAATGTCCACGGAAAATGAGATCCCGATGAATGGGAAATAAACCCAGATAGCCACCCAAAGCCTATTGCCACACAGTGTGGATGAAGTCCTGCTATAATTCCTAATTCCTGCTTCCTTCTTCCATTTTGCAGCACACAAATGCGGCTACATTGCTCACCAGACCTACATATGGGAGATATAAATCTGGTCAATGCATAACCCTTATGTGATCCTCTGCACACACCACACAAAGATCCACGAGCTATTATTTATACTGTATTCACAGCTTACAGAGCACCTTCTGCAAGCAGCTTAAAAACTCAGCCGTTCCAACTGAAAATCACACCTGTCAATCAGCACCACCTCCCGGGCTAAAAACCAGACATACTCTCACTTGGGACTTCTTTGCAATTACATTGATGCCATACAATTACAGTTTGAAAAACGTGCCATGAGATACCTTTTCCCCTGCTCCTTGTAAAAATGATTCCACAGCAAAAGTCTGATGAATGCCGGTGATGTGAGTAATTAAAGCGAAAGTGAAACAAAGCCCTGCAACTGATGATTTATTAATAATTACCAGTGGTAGTAGGGTAGTTATTGAGCAAATGTGCAGCTATGCAGACTGACATCCTTCCTGCCCATGGACTAACCCACAGTGTACACTCTAGCAAGTCAGAGGTCCTCTGAAGAGATGTGCACGTGCCATCACAACCTCTGCACACCTACCTTCACTGAACCCCTCTCCCACATAGTGCAGCAGCTTCCTTGGCTAAACCATCACTTTGGGTCAGTTTGGTTCTTAGTGAAAGAGACATAAAAAGTACCCAAGTGTTTGGGGATTTTTTTTTCCTTAGACTGAACCTCCTAGATTTGGCCCCTAAAATTAAGAACAGGATCTTTTACAAATAGCAGCTCACTCATGGCCGTACGAGGCATGAAAAACTACTGCAGCAGATGAAAGTTGTACCGAACACAGGAGAACAACTCAGGTATTATGCCATATGCATCTATTAGACATTTATTTCAAGCATGATTAGCTAGCAAGTAGTTTAATATAATTATTTAATAAACCCTGACTCTGTTATAGGAATACTGTAGTATACAGTCATTCTTGTAGAAACCAGCTTTCTATGAATCACAAGGAACCATATCAACACTTCCTGTTTAAAATACTGTTAAGCACTGCATACATAGATATTACACTTCAAATAGCAAGTAAACATCCTGCCATCAAGGTTGTGTTACCTTTGAACCTCCCATTTTGACTTCTCTTCTTGCTGCGTAGACTGCTCTGGAAAACACCACAAGGACTTCTACAGAGGGTGTGGGAAAGCAAGAGGGAATAGGAAAGAGGAACAGAGACAGTCACAGTGCCAGGAATAGGGACATGGATGGAGACTGCCTGAGTGGGTGTCAGCACTGCACAGAGGATAGTCCCATGACCCAACATCTCAAGCCATCAGATGACTCCTTTCACAAACAAAGGTGCTGCTCTTCATGATACAAGCCATGGGGGTTTGTTTGGTAGTGGGGAATGAAGTCAGAAATGGAGCTGTCTTAGGAAGCTCAGGCAGCTTTAGTGACACTAGCTAAAGCTTATTTTTCCTCCCAGTCCCATCAGGTGGGAAACTTTCCTTCAGGTGACTCAGGGCCCATTCAGCACCCACCAACTCCACCTTAGGGCAGGTGAGCATGGCTCTGCAGCCACCTGTCAATGAGAAAGCAGCATTTTCACCCAGGGAGATACCTGTGCATGTGAGCCTGTGTGTACCTCACAGTATGGCTCAAATAGGATCAGCAGCACTGGCTTGCAGGACTTCACACAGTAGAGCCAAGCAGCAGTGCAGGTCCAGAGACATCCAGTGCCACCACCATGGCCATTCAACCCCATGCATGATATGTCATCCACTCATGGCTTTTCTTGAGCCAAAGGATGTTGAGTCTCCTCTATCCAGCAGGATTGCTGCGTATTTTGGCTGTTTGAGAGCAGATTTGTGAGTGAAAGGGGGAAAAATGATGCCAGGTGTTCCTCATGATGGTCTGTGTGTGGTTGTACTTGACTACTGTAAACCTAGAATCACAGAATCATTAAGACTGGACAAGATCTCTAAGATAACCAAGACCAGCTCCTAACCAGCCCTGCCAAGTCCACCACCAAACCATGTCCCTAACCACCACACCTACCTGCTTTCTGAACACTTCCAGGGACAGCGATTCCACCATTTCCCTGGGCAGCCTGTTCCAATGCCTGACTGCCCTTTCAAAGAAGAAATGTTTTCTAATATCCAATCAAAACCTCTCCTGACACAACCTGAGATCCGTTCTTCTTTTCCTTATCCCTTGCTGCTTGGGAGATTCCCCTCACTACACCCTCCTTTCAGGCAGGTGTAGAGAGTGTTAAGGTCTCCCCGGGGCCTCCTTTTTTCCAGGCTAAACAACCCCAGCTCCCTCAGCTGCTCCTCAAATGATTAACTCTTCAGACCCTTCAACAGCTCTGTGGCCCTTCTCTGGACTCACTTGGTTACCTCCATGTCCTTCCTGGACTGAGGGGCTCAGAACTGGACACAGCACTCGAGGTGCAGCCTCAGCAGTGCCCAGTACAGGGGGGAAATCCCTGCCCTGGTCCTGCTGGCCACACTACTGCAGATAAAGGCCAGGATGCCATTAGTCCGGGCACACTGCTGGTTCAGGTTCAGCTGGCTGGCAGCCAACACCAAACCTCTGTTCTTACACCAGGGCACCCACAGTTTTTAAAACAAACAACCTGATTTTATGGTGTTTTTGACAGGGTGCCTTTCTCAAGAGCCACTTCAGGACCTTTTATCTCAATTGACTTTTATGACCCTGACAAGGTCAGGGTGTGCCCAGGCAGAGGCAGGACCCAGCACCCAGCTCTGGGCACAAGTCTCAGGAAAACCTGCTGTCTGCCCAGGACCAGCCCAGCACAGCATGAGCAGCATCTCCCCACCTGAGCTAATTTTCAGTGAACAGGTGCTTGTAAAAATCCCACCTCATCCTTGCCACATGGAGAGGTCACCCGAAATGTCTGAAGGACACTGGTTAATTAATTATCTGTGCTATCTAAGACAAAGGCTATCAAGAGAACTCCTTTCAGTATCGTTACATCCACTTTCAATTCAGCTTATGAGAAATGGATACAGATTCTGTTCTCTTTCCTCAGCTATTTTGAGACACATCTGAAACACAAATATTCAACAGAAAGATGGAACTGGAAGAACAGTAGCCACAGACAAACCACAACTGCAGATGTAGTCTATTTTTGTTAAATGTGCCTTTGTAGCATGATTTTTTTCTAATATAATCCCTATTTTTTTAAGTATCACTGTGCTGAACAAAGCAGTGCATCACCTCTGTATATAACACAGCCTGTAGCCCCTCTGAAGAGGAAAATTTGAGTTAATTACCCACATCACCTCCATCTTCCAACAAATAAAAATTAAAGAGAAGAATGCTTGCTGGAGTAGAATCGCTGAAAGGCAGAAGTTGCAAGATTGCTGTGCAGTCCACTGCCAGCTGCAGGCAGGAGAAAGCCCCAACAGGAATGCCAAGCCCCTGGCACACACAGGAAACATATATATTTTTTATTCTTTCACTGACTTTTTTTAAAATTCATTCAAATAATGCTTCAGAGGGGAAAAGGCACTTACAATCACAAGATGACAGCCAGAGGTTTTTTCTTTTTTTTTTTTTTTTTTTTTGACCCAGCAGTACAATTATTCTGCATACTGCATGCATATCATGAGATTAAATAAGAAATAAGGTCAGGTCACAGAAACTTCAGAATACAAACAATGAACAAATAAAAAATCTCTATCATCTTGCTAAATACCTTCGAGGAGAGTCATTTACTTCGTAACTATGCCCATTTGTTCCTTAAACTATAGGGTTTGGACTTGGTAGAAAATATGAGAAGAATAAGGGATGTAATATGAATATTCACAGTGTAAATGTATATACCTCATGTATCTCTATTGAAATCAAGGATATAAGATACTCCATAGTGCTTTACCTGTGTCTTCCATACCCATGTTTACTATTGTGACAAGGAAGGGTTTCTGAAAACCCCATTCACACCCCACTGAGCATGCAGCACACTTACTACGCCCAAACCCACGCAGAACATTTCAGAGCAAAACGCGGGTTTAATGCTAAAGACTGCAATATTCTCACCGAAGTATTAATTGCACGAGATTTGTGCAGGCAGGGACGTGTCTCATCCTGTCCATAGATTCACATTCTGTTTAAGGCTGGCCTATGCAGGGCACTCCGGTCCCTCTCCAGCTCCTCCCTCGCCCCGCTGTGCATCACCCAACAAACCCAGGGAGACGGCTGCTCTCAGAGCCTCAGCTCCGTCAATTCACACCGGCATTCATTCCGAACCTTAGCAATTCAGCTAAGAAACTGCTGGTGGGAAGGAGAAATAAGGTGACTGCTCAGAGAGGCCGCTCAGCTGCCCGGCAGTAACCTTGGCACCGGGGCTGGCGTTTCCCGGCAGGGCTGTCACACAGCGCACACGGATACACACGGACACGGTTACTTCTCCTTCCACCCTGACACCTCACAGCGAGCCCGTCAGCGCTGTCCGGGCAGGTATCTACGCCTCATCCCCGTGTTCAACCTGATGGGCCCCATCCCACCCCGGCTTCCTCCCGGCCAGCCCCGCTGCTGGAGCGGGATGCTCGGGGAGCAGAGCCGGGCAGAATCCGCATCCCCGGCATCCCCGCCGCACCTTTCCCAGCCGCCTCCCGCGGTCGCTCCTTACCGTAGAGCAGGTTTCTCGTCACCTGCCCCCCCATGTCGGCGCGGCCCCCGCCCGGCTCCGGCCCCGGCTCCGCTCCGCAGTCCCCGGCCCCCGCGGGACGCGGCTGCCCCGCGCCGGCAGCCTCCGCCCACACCCGCGCCTCCCGCCGCGGCACCGGCGCTCCGAGCTGTCATCTTTATTTACATAAGAAGGAGGAGACTTCGCTTCCTGAAATAGCTGCCGGCGTTTCAGCGATAGAGCGTGGCCCCCGTCCCCACGCACAGCGCGGAGCGCGGCACCCACGAGCGGGGCGGCCGGCCCGGCTCAAACCCGGCGCTACCCGGAGCCCCGGCGCTGCTGAGAACAAAGCGGGAGGCACCGCTGACTCCACGGGGCAAAATAAAGAAAACAAAAATTAAGAACTCATTTATAAAACCAAAGGACTCTGGCCGTGTGAAACTTTCGCTCCCCACTGCAAAACCCTGGAATAAATTAGAACGGGGAAAAAGAAAAGTTAAATTTATTACCAGACATCACCACACGAGTCTTCAAACGGCTTTTGCGGGCTAATTATTAATTATTTGATAGTTTTATTAATATTAATATTTATTAATATTAATATTTGCTAATTATTTAATAAATACGTGCTCGAAAGGCAGAATGGTTCGCCACAGACTGAAATAATAAAAACATTACCCCCCGTAAACTCTTTTGTGCGGGGCTGGCATGCTCAGCCCAGATCCAATGCTTCCTGCGCTCCAGCTCATTACCTCTGCTGACAGATAATGGCCAGCGTTAGAGAAAGCAGGGGGATGCCGAGAGCGGTGCAAGGAGGTGCGCAGGGGACGGCAGCCAGGGATGGTCCCCCGGTTGCTCTCTGCATCCCGCAGTTCGTGCAGGAGCTCGCTCGTTCCCTCCTCTCCATCTCCAGCACCGCACGCCCCTGCCCGCTCACTCCTCTCCCTGCATCTCTCCTGTCCACTGCTCTGTGGGTAAATTAACACAGCGGGCACCGAGCTGCCACAGCAGCGCCGGCAGATCCCAGCTGGCTCGATGAAAACCAGTTCATGCATCTTTGTGCTGCGCCGCAGTCGCTCCCCTCTCTGCAAAGGAGCGGCAGTGAAACTTGTGCAGCCGCGAGAGCAGCCCTGCCTCCCAACTCTTACCATGGTGTTGGGCAAATCCTGCCATCCCACTGCCTCGGTTCTGCCACCGGAAAAAAAGGGAAATAAGATTTTCTCTTGCCTGTGTTGTAAGGATTATTTGCTTAGGATGTCTGTGTGCTGAGGTCTCAGCACTTCTGGAGGAGGAAAAAAAAAACCAACAAAAAGAAAAGGGAAAAAAAAAAGCAGTGCAAAAAAAAAGCCCAAGCCAAAAAGCATAGTCAGGGTGTTTGCAGTAGTGCTGCGTGCTTGAGGAAAGCTGTGTCCAGCATTTTCAACCTGCAAGAGGAGCCTGTCCCGAGCCCTCCATGCAGTCACCGCTGCCGGCTCACCCCTGCTCCCACCTGCCCAGCCGAGACAACGTGCACTCCAGAGCAAGCAGCAGCTCTTCCTCAGCTGAGCAGCACGCAGGCAGCACTCTGCTCATCCCTGCCCAAAGTCACACTCTGCAGAGCTCATGGCAGCTTCTTGGCAGAAGAAGAATCTTGCTTTTTTTCCTTCTATTTTTTTTCCCCTCCCCAGATGATGCGGCATTTACAGCAGCAGCGAGTGGGGTGAGGATGTGCCCCGAGCACGGTGGTGTGGCCCCTACAGCCCCAGTGAGTGCAGGACATCTCTCAGGTCACACCAACCCATCACAGCACCTTGCTCTGCTCCCTGGCTGCTGGGGACCCACAGATGCCACAGGGATGCTGCTGCTTTCATCTTCTGGGGGGCACCTCACCCTCTCAGGCAAAGGGTCCAGAAATTTACAACATCAAATACCACATTTCACTTGGAGGAATGAAGATTGACTTGGACATTCAATCCCAAGTTTTCTCCCTCAGTTTCTCATTTCAGCTCTGCTTTCCATCCTTACCTTAATCTTGCTACAGTTCTGTGAATAACTGACTTCTTGGTTCACTGCCTCAACCAAGAGATTGCTAGGAAAAAAAATATAATTTCATGTTGGCCCAAAAATGAATGCTTTGTGCATCTCACTGAACAAAATGTTTCTTTAATTCAAAATGAACCATTTTATTTTCAGAGTTATTTTTACCTCATTTTTTCAAGTTATGGTCATTCAATCCAGCTCTGAAATGATGTCCTTAAAAAAAATAAAAAATTAAGCCCTTTGTTTTGAATACACCAAAAGGAAAAGTGTCAATTGCTATCTTGTCTGATTATTTTACTTTTTCCAACTTATTGGCTTTGTTTGTTTGTCTGAAGGGGAGGGTGGAGAGGGCAGACTGCCAGAATGAGTCATCCTGTTTGGCAGAAAATTATAAACAATTTCAATTGATTTTAAAATTGGGGTTTTTTTTCAAAAATAATCCAGCATCCCCTCCCACCCCTGAGCTTCCCCCAGTGCTGTGGAGCAGCTCCCGGGGGACACAGACCCTCAGAGCCATCCACAGCAATAGAATGGCCTGTCACCCCTGTTCTGTGATAATTCCTTGAGGATTATTTGCCATATGGCAAATCTTTCCTTCACAGGCACATCACACAAACTTACTGCTGATTTGTTCTGGCCACCTCCAAGCCCATTTCAGACTTTTATCCATTCCAAACTACTCCTCAGTCTTTCATGTTTCAGGTTCTCCTCTAGACAAAGGAAAATCCTACCCATTGCCCTGCTCCTGTTTTACAGTTCTCTCTGTCAATACACTCCAGGTCCCCTTGGGCTGTTTCTTTGCCCTTGTCAATAAGGATAAGGCCTCCCATTTTGGCGTCAAGTATAAAAATCAATAACATCTCCATTTGCACACCCTTCTAAATCACTGACAAAGGTACTAGGTTGGACCCAACAAAAACCCAGCCCCTAAATCCATTTCCATTCATGAACTGCATCCAGCAAACTCTGGCCAAGCAGCAGTGTTGCTGTCCAAGCCAGGAGAAATCTGCAGCAGGAGTATTTTGAGGCAGTGTCTGATCTTGCTAAATATACTTATTAACCACAAGAGTAGGATGCTGAGGCTGCAGAGCACTTCTGGAAATAGATTCACAGACATCAAGCCATAGCTAAAACCTTGGGTCTTTCCCAGCAGCCTTGAGCAGACGATGGGGCACCTCTCCCAGCTCTCCCAGGATAAAATCCCCAGCCCTGGGTACCAGGCAGGGTGGCCAGGAAGGGTTATGACTATCTGCATTGCTTTGCTGGTGTCCTGGTGTGAAGGCTGGCAGGTCAGCAAGGAGGATGCCAAAGAACCATCATGGTCTGGGAAAAGACACCCCAAGAGAGCCATACAGCCCATTCAACCCTGACTGAGGGAAAGCAGAAGAGATACCTGCTGGGAACCACAGCAGGGAGACCCAGCTCTGCAGAGACCTGTCTCACATGGGAGGAAACACAGAAGAAGATACAAAGAGAGAAGAAGAAAAGAATGAAAACTCAGGGAGATCAAGGATAAGATCATAATTATGCATAGGCCAGGTCAAGAAAATGAAAATCCAGTTCATGCAAGCCTCACGCAGCTAGAAGTCCTTTGGAACTGGATTTGGCTCTGTGGAGAACTGGAGTTTACACTTTGTTAGCAAGACAAAACAAGAAATAAAACCTCTCATAATGGGGATCACATCTCCTTTAACAGTGCTGCAGGTGGAGACATCCAGCCAAGAAACAGTCCAAGACGTTTCCTTGAATATCAGCATGGGTAAAAGATGGGAACTCTGGAAATCAATCTAATATTCACCAGGTACATGGAATCTTCTCTCAATGACTTTTAAAAAGGTTTAAAAGGTTTAAAAGCTGCAATCAGTTTCTCTATTACCACTTACACTTGACTCTATGGTAACAAACAGATTGACTGGAAATTGCCCTTTTTCACTCAATGCAGTAGCTCTCAGCTACTGGAGTTCTTCTGGGAAGATGGAATAATTCATGGGAACACATTCTTAGGTCTTTTTTCAGCATGAGTCTCTGACTGCTCCTAAGGGGAAGCTTCACCTGTATAGAAAATAGATTTCCTTCAGGAACCTCTGCCATTGTAACTTCAGAGGAAAAATTATGTTCTCAGTAGGAAAGCATCCAAGAAAAAATGTCTCACCAACATGCACAAGAAACAGCTAGGAAACCTTGCCTTCTATGCATTCTTTTAAAATTAATTTATTGCCATTAACAGAGGTGACTTAGACGAAAGGTGTGTCTCCACCTTCAATCCTTTTTCTGCAATGCAAAGACACAGATACTGCTGCAGCAAGCAATATGCTGATTAGCTGACGTTTATGCAGCCATTTGGGAATATAGCAAGTTATGTCATTATTAAGCATTATTATAAAGCTGCAGCTCTGGATGAAAGCCAAATCTCATAGTGTAAGTCAAAGGAAATTCAAAATTCTCATTAAATTTTTAAAATCGAAATCACGACTCATACCTACAAACTACAGCACTGCCACTGCTAACCCAGGTGGCTCAATTACCCCAATACAATTCTCTGCAGGCACAGCAGGAAGGGGAATTTAAGGACAGGAAAAAATCTTTAGGCTGACTAACCACCTCCCATTTGCACTTAGCTTAAATGAGACATCAGCTGTGTTTGCTTTAGTGACAGGAGCTGCAGCAGCACAGTGGTAAAGGCTGTCTCTGGCAGGGCAATAAAGACATCAGGGAGGTGTTGCAATGGATGTCCAGGTTGTGAAGGAGAGCCAGAGCCCTCATGCCACTGTTCAAAGGCTGTCACCCCTGTTTATGTAAAACCAAAGCTGCCACAGGACTTCCAAGTCTTAACCCTGACGCTGCCAGCACTCAGCGTTTTATCATAACCTCCCTCCTTGACTGTCTGCAGGAGTGGAAGAGAGAAACAGCAGAGTTGGAGAGGGACAAAAAGCTGAGCAAGAAGAAGGATTTCTATGGAAAAGAACTGAACTGACTTCAGGCCAAATTGCACAACATTTTTCCATCAGCATGTACATGCTCACAAGCCCGCGCTGGATGGGGGGTTTAACGAGAGTGACTCAGGGCATCAGGTGTCAGGATGGTGTCAGGAAAGAAATTATTGCACCAAAAGCCAAGAGTGCTCCCTCTTCCTTGTATACTTTTGGGATAATATATTGAGAAAACTCTGTGGGAAACTAAGAGGAAGCAAGGACTAAAATTCACAGAATTCAATATAAGATGTGCCTGGCAAGAAAACACTAAGCAGGAGCTTTTAAATGATACAGAAAAACTGTGTCTGTCTGGGGCAAGAATCTGCCAGAAGCCCATTCCTGAGGGCAAGTATCATGCTGTGCATGACACCAACCAGGCCTTCAAATGCCTCCAGCTCTGACCTTCATTTCCATGCTAAATTAATAGCTTTGCCTCTCACTGCCATTTCACATTACTTCCTCAAGCACAACAAGATTCAGAAGAATTTTAGGCTTATCCAAATAAAATGGAAAATTAGTATAAAAACACGTCACCAGAAGAAACACTGTAATTTTAAAAACCAGAGAAATGCTGATTTATAACACTTACCTGAATTAAGTTGACTTATGTTTTCAGAACTACAGAGAAAACTAAAGTTTCTATCTTAAAGCAAATATTTTCTTTAATGTCATGAGAATATCCTTATTTTTACTTCAACTGGAGGTACAGCACAATGACTACACGGCAGGACTGAGAAATATGTTATTTCAAGCCCAGTTCTGTGGCTATTAAATATTTGGAAATTTTGAACAGTATCACATGATAAGGTTCTATGGCAGACTTTAGCAACCCAAGTATAATGTCTTTCCACACAAAGTTACAGGGAATACTGGTATAATATATATACTTTTGTATTATATAAGTAGCTCGTTCACACTTTATCACAAGCAATATCCAAATTCTGCACTGAAAAACTAAATTACCAAGTAGAATCAACAGTATTTTTATGGCATTTTTCCTTTAACATGTGAGTGCAGAGCAAACACTACATTCACTTTCACAATATTACTGTAGGAAAAGGTGATGTCTCTCTGCCTGAGCTAAAGAAGCACATTTTGAGTTTTTTCAAAAATTTTAATAAGGATCTCTTCAAGCAACAGGTTATTTCATTCTAACAATCTTCATTCACTGCCCTCTAGAAAGGGCACAGGCTGGACTCTGTGAAACCAAAGAGGTAAATAAGGTAATCAGAAAGCACCGGCACCAAGGTCAGATAGACAACTTCCACTCCAGCACGTGACAGCTTTTGAGAGCCTGAGTTTGTAATCTAAATAACGCTCCCTTGTCAAAGAAATGCAGTTGCTAAAGATTTTTCTTAGCAGATACAACGATAAGAGTGAATAACCTCTCTGTTTCCTGTGCCACCCTTCCCCAGAAAAGCCTCTCACATGCAGGGATGTTTGTAACCAAGCAAAGGCACTGTATGTTTGTGATGTAAATATTAGCCCAGCAAAGAAACACCTTTTTATTACCTTGCTGAAAGTCCTCCAGAGAGGACAGTGAAGGGCAGCAGGATCCAAAAGAAACCTTTTGGGCTGGCAAGATGGGCAGGCAGGCTCACACCTCATGTCCATGAAAATGGTCCTCACTGCTTGTGCCCACAGGAAGTTTTACCCTGGGCTTTGAAAAGGCTCCCAGGATCACACAGAACACTCGGTGATCCTCGTCCAGGAATGGCTTCTCATGCACCCCTTTTCACCCCAAAACTCCCTGTCTCCTGCTACAGGGCCATCTCAGAGGAAATGTGACTTACTTACAGAATTTTCCTGCACAGACCTGCTTTCACAAGCTCTTTTACATTGGTCTCCAGGGAACCAAAGGAGCTGGAGGTCAAATACTTCAAGGACAAAATGCATGGCAAGGGTGAATTTTTCAGCCCTGGTAAGAGGAATCTTGCTGATGTAAATAGCAAACAAATCTTGTCATGCCTGTTACAGGTGTTGCCCCTTCCCACACCCTCTTTTCATCTTTTACTCACCATTCTCTGGTCTTCTACTTCTCCCTCACCAGACACTGATGTTTTGTACCTCCTCATCCTAGACTCTTTGTGGCCTTTCACATTTTACCTGAAATTTAGCCTTCCTCCCTTGTTATTTCTTCTATTATTCAAACTAAAAGACACTTTGACTCTAACTCAGAAGTATCCTGAAAGGTCACAAGCCAGATGCAGTAGACGGGGGACGGCTATTATTGGAATGAGAAAAGTGTTTTGGTTCTTCAGCTCAGGAAAACAGGACTTGATCAGTCCTGTCTTTAATCAGACAAAAAACCACACCTTTACCTTCACCAAATGCCTCTTGTTTTATAGCTACTTTATCAAAGCACAAAACAGAAGGACATAAAGTGCAAATATTGTACTAAGTAGAGCAATGGTCATGTTTCCCTCCATTCACTTCTCCATCCCACATCTCCATTTCCAGGAAAAGGGATCAGAGCAGGACATGAGACTCATATTACCAAACACAGAAGAATGTCCATATCCCCAGGATCTAAACCATGCTAATGTATTCACCACTGCAGCATCTAGACTGAGTGTCTCTGACCTACCACAGCTCCTTCTGATCTGCCGCGAACTTCCGCAAACCAAAACAACCCCAACTGCTCCTGCCATTGTGCCTCTTCCTCCCATACACCATGCCTCCAATCCAAAGGACTTTTTCACTTCTCCTTCCTCCCTCCCCCAATTCTTTGTCTCTGCAACCTCTTCTGTGCCGCCCACACACTTGGAGAGTAGACCAATCTGGCAAGCTCAAATAACAACAAAAAAAGGAAAGAAAAGGGGAAAAAAAGTAGTTTTCTGGCCTGGAAGACTCCTCTGTATTTTTATCTGGAAGGAGCAAGCAAATCTCTTTTCCTTTCACCATGAACCAAAGGGAATGGCGATGGATCCCAAGGCCTCGCATTCTCACAAATCAGCTCTCACAAAAATAAAGGGCTGGTATTTCTTCTGGACACACAGACACCTCTGAATAGGAACATCAAGCTTCTTTTCATCCTTCTCCCAGCCCCAAGCACCAGTTAAAAATATCAGATTTTACAAGGTGGGGTTAGATTAGCCAGTTTTCTTGTTAGTTTTTCTTAAAAAGAGCTGAGGACAAGTTTTCCTACCTGCCTGGAGGCTCCTTAACCAGTCAGGCAGTTGTTGGCACTTCAGGGGTTGCTGAGCTGCCTGGGCATGTGCCCACACACACAGCACAAGAAGGGGGTTTGGAAAGGTGCAGCACCCCCTCAGTGCCCACATGGCACTGGCAACATTTACCCATCAAGGTCCCACTCCTGCAATCTCACCAGCACATACAAAAAATCCACTCTGGCATAAAGCATCTAATGACATTAATGGCACACAGCACAGTGATACGGTCCAGGCATGTGGAAATAATCACAGGCCCAGAACCCAGGATGACTGATTTTTTTTCCCATTCAACATATGTTTTACTTAGATGTCTGCTTCTTCCCGCCCTTCCTTCTCTTGGTCTCCCAAACTATTATTTGGTTTTGCGGGAACAGAGAAAAACATCTTAAAACAGAAACATTAAATCACACCTATCTAAGAAAAAAAATGCTTAACTTAGATATAAACAAGATATTTTATTAAATACACACATTCCTAATAATAGGCAGGATTTGACCCCAGCACAACTGGTCTCTTGAGCAGATAAAATACATCTGAAGTCTGTTCAGCATGAGGGGCTAAAAATAATGTTTGTGATTAGAATCAAAGTTGAGTTTCAATGATTAATAAACACTGCTTATTAGGACCAAAGTGTATGCTCCACAGAATGACTCAAAAACTCAAAGCTATTCTGTACAGCTATTTGCTTGTTCAAGGTGACCTGTGAGCCATACCCCAGGCTAGTAAAAATCAGCAGTTACATCATTTACAACACCAATCCAAACAGAGTGCCTCTCCCTCCCTATCAGGTCATCTTAGCTGATCTTATGTCCTGGAGACATTTTAGCTGCACAAAAGCATTTTCACTTTTGCAGCTTCGTGCCAACTATGATGACTCCTGTCACTTTAGCCTTATGTAGCCACATGGACAAAATGTCCATCTTTCAATGGCTTTATCAGCACTGTTGCAGCCACAGTCATCACAATGCTGACAGTCTTTAACCAGGCTTTCACCCAATATCCACCTACACTCCTCTATTGAAAGCAAATTCTCACCTGTGCCTCTAAAGCAGATCAGCCACCACACCCTTCACCAGATTTTCCAAATTGGACATTTTCAAACATCTCCTCTTGTCGTGTAGCTTGAGGGGCCAGTACCAGCACCACTTTTGGTGGCAGCAGCATGTCCTTGTCCACAGGAGACATTTGCACATTCCAGGGGAATCCCTACTTGACTCCTACCCACGTTTTACCTCCAAAGAGAAAACACAGACAGCTGATGCTCAGTGCTCCCCAACTTCAACCAGATCTTCAGCAAATTGCACTCTGCCACACTTTTAACTCACACACAGTGAAATGAGTCCACTGACATTTCCAACACCTCATTCAAGGTCTGACTGTGGTCTCATCCCCACTTCAGAGACTATTTGCCCTTCAGCTTCAGTGAGAGGACAGAAGAGAACGTTTTTCATTAATGTAAAGCAGTTAAGAAGTATACATCTTTTTCTGTCTGTCTAGATTAAGATAGGAACATTAGACATGGGCAAGACAAGATGAATATCTCTGCATGTTCCATGTTAGCAGCACAGGTCTATACACTACATGGACATGAGGCTATTTCAGATGATGCTCTTCTTAACACCTTCAAGAGTATTGAAGATCCCCGTCTTAGGAGTTTGTGATCTTCCCAGACATTAGTTTTTGCTTCAAGACAAACCGCAAATCTGCTGTCAATGCACAGGTTTATTTAAGAGAATATCTACAAGACCCATACCACAGTGCCCCTGAGCAACTCCCCTTTGAACTGGCTGCCCTTGGGGAGCACAGGGAGCCCCCTGTACCTGGGTGCTCAAACACCAGGGCTTGCCTGCTGGTCACTCCTTCTGGATATTGTTCATGCTAACCTAAAGCTCAGTAACTACTATGCTGCTGACACCATTTATCCATCTGCTGCTTTGCAAGTCTGTGAAACACCTAACAGGCTCAAAACTCTGGCAGTGCAGAAAAGCATCTTTATTCACTACCTTATTTCACCTTCTAGCAAACAGAAGACCTGGCTGGTTAAGGTCTGTCTCCCACAGCAGGGATGGACCCTTAGCTGGGTAAGACCACAGTCTGAGCCAATACTTGTTGGGATTTAGACAACTTGAGCCAAGGAAGGAGACTTGGAAGATGTTGAAATTTGAGTGGGAGAGTTGTGTAAAGAGACACAGAAATATTTAAAGGAAATGGGCACAATGAAGAGGAAAGACATTTTTGCTGGCTTATGAAAATTAAACATATGCAAGGCTTAATCTGCCACTACTGAAATCAGTAAGAATTTTGCCAGTGAAGCAAAACAAAAGCAGAAATGGAAACAACATCTGACATTTGCTTTGTCAGACTCATACAATTTGCTGTAGTTAATTGCCTATGAGATAGATAAATAATTCACCATACGCAGCATATAATTTTAAATTTTCATTTTCACAGTACAAAGGTATCATAATCTGGAGAGTTTTCATGCTTGTAAAAGCTGGTTATGCTGACTCATATTTAAGATGAGATTTTCCATTTGGATAGTCATGTTAAGTCTATAAAGACACCAAGCAAAAGAACATGTGAGAGGAAAATAGATTAAAATACAACATAGAAGATTATTTGGATAAAATTTGTTGTAAGTAATTTATTGTCAAAGTAGCCTTCAAACTTCTTGAAATGCAAAAGGCAGAATATTTCTGTAAATTATTGTTCGAGAACTGATCATATAAGCCTCAGAGGCTTATCCAGTATAAATGAAAGCATCTGGCCTTGTATCTTTAAGACCACAATGATATGGCTGCTGAGCAGTCACTATGGAAAGCAGGATATTCAGAAATTAATATCTCTCTGAGCACAGAACATATAATGAAGATAAGAAGCAGAACAGAGAAACAGGACTTGGACTATCACATCTGGCATACTCCATGGATTAGTCATGCAGGCAGCAGACCTGCACTGGGGGACAGCAGAGGAATGGGGTGAGGAACCTAACCCCAAACAATCAATCTTTGGGTAAGCAGCAGACCATTATCAAGGCAACACAACTAGATCCAGGCCTAGCATTTCAGGGCACTCAAAGCTGGGGTTACCTCCTATTCTGGGAGCTGTGTTTTTTAGGGGCATGTCCACAATTTACAGCCTGTGGATGCAATAGGCTCTGATATCATCATTTTCTGAATACTATCTGCACAGCAGATGTTTTGTGTGTGCGCACTACCCCTCGAGCTTCTACCATCTGTTTTTTTACCTAACAAGTCAGGTGTTCATGTTTTTTAATCACAAGAATAAGATGGGCATTTTTTTGTCTTCTAAAGAAGAAAATATGGGGGTTTTTCATTTATTCTCTGCACTCTTGAAAAGCCTTGTTGGAAATTAATTTTTAAAAAAATGGAGCACTGGGTGGAATGATTCCCCTTTAGTCACAGGGAAAATTACAGAGTAGGACTGTAAGAGGGTGAATTAGCAGCACACACAATGGAACCTGACACCACCTGGCTTTCTTCTCCCTTTTTAAATAAGCAAAGAGTAACATGAAGAGGCACCATGGAGACAGAGAGCTCCAACACCAGGCAAGGTGTGAAGAGGAGGAAGAGCAATGCTGGATGAATGCTGACATCTAAACATGCCAGCAAGGGCCAGGGGTGTCACAGGTGGGTCAGACCCCAAGTCCTTTGAGGACCTCAGGCTGCCCCAAGTCCCCTGAGGTGGTCAGGCTGCCACCCCTGACCAGCTGAGGGTCAGATCCCCAACGAGAGACAGCCAGCGTCAGAGGCACAGAACTGGGACACATTGCTCAAGAGCGGCCCTCTCCTCTACCCTCTTCTCACAAGGGATGAAAGCCAAGCAAAAAAGAACTTTTTAATGGGCCATCACTGGTGATGGACCAGCTGTGACACTTGGCAAGTTCCTCATTGCAAGCCCCAGAGAAATGGCAATCATTGCAAATGCCACAGCGTTTAAGCTCAGCATCTTTTCTGGTTACTGTTTGTGTACAGGAAGCTTCCCTGCTGGAGCAGGTTCTTTTGCTATTCCTCCCTATTCAAATAGGAATTATATAATTAAATAAAAATTTTAAAAAACTGTTTTAAACCTATTTTAAAGTTAAAAGATGCAAAAATCAAACAGCATGAATTGCCCAAGCCTTACAACATTGCCACAATATCACAGTTCTCCCTCAGCCAGGGAGATATTCACAGTGGTCTGAAACACAAACAGCAAACATGAACCCACCATATGTAGAAATAAGTTGCATTTATCGCCAATTAATGCACAGACAAGCAAAACTGTGCTAACAGGAATATTTGGAGAAAGTATATTTCCCCTCTCAAACCAAACAGCTACAATCATCCAACCACTAAGAAGAGGCATTATCATGAAGAGCTCTGTCTTGTGCCAGGGAAATGAGCAGTGAATGAAAACTCATTATTAACAGGTCAGAAGCAATTAATTGTTCAACCAGGAGCAGAGAAACTTTAGATAACTAACACATGTATAAAAATCATGGCTTTACCAAAGTCAGTTAAGGAACTGGGAATGAGACCACTCAAACTGTTCACTGCACACAGAGCACCCAGTCCATGGTGCCACTGCAGCCCACAGTGACCCTTCCCAATGCTCCCAGGCCACCTTCAAGGGATAACCTTCTGTGCAGCCACCATCATCCTAGGCTCCTCTGCTCACGTTCCCAGCAAAATGGCAATTTCAAGTGTGATTTTTCTTGCCTGTGATGTGAAAAACGATCAAAAGCAAAATCTCCTTTCCTAGAGGTCACCTACTCACACACTTTAGTTGACAACATGCTGTCTTCAGTGTCCAGAGGGACTCTGGAGGATGACTGACTGTCAACAGCAATGAAATGTGGAAAAAACCCACAGCTGCAGCAGGGTTTGCTCCATGCCCAGTCCAGAGGATAACATCCACAGCACCCTCTTACACTGCAGCTCACTCATTTCACTGCGTTTATGCCGTCAGCTGTTGGCAAAACATGACTAAGGCACTTTATTGCTTTGAGGCTTAAAAACAAAACATCTGATACAGGAGAGAACCTGCTCTGATTGTTGACAGAGTCAGACCAAGGCTGTGGGTGGAGATCAGGATATCACTGGTCATTCCTCACTCCTCTTCCCACGTGGAGCAGTCTCTCCATATGCCTAACTTCCTCCTGGTCACCAAACTTGCCTTTGCTCATCCATCTGTGGTTCAGGACAGGAGACAACACAGGGATACCCAAGGTCATCCTTACCACTGCTCTATCCAAATGGGAGCCAAGGAACAGACAAAGAGAGAAGGGCTTTGTCCCCCAAACACAAGGACAGGTGGCATTGGGGCAGCACAACTGCCACGGCCTTTGCTGCTCCTTTACAGCCACTCTTCTCTCAGAGGCAGCTCTGTTTTGCCACGTGTGGAGCAGAGCACTGTTTGCTAGGTCATGTAAAATAGGAGACAAGGAAACTAAATGGAACTCTGAGTGCCTGCATCATGCAGGGTGGGTGTGAGTTGCACTCCTCAACACCACAGTGCTCTGTGCTCGTGGGCTTCACTCTGCTGTGGCTCGATAAATAAGTAATCACAGGGAGCCCCAGAGCCTCTCTTCAGTCCAGGAGCTTTATGAGGCAAATGAGTCATGAGGAGTTAGAGAGACAGAACAGAGAGATACAGCACCAATGGAGAACATCTGCCCTCTTTCTACAGCTAGAACAGACCTAGGCCATCCCCCGAGCCCATCCCTTCTCCAAACCATTTCTCACACTTTCTTCTGAGAAGAACGTGTGTGAGAAAGGAAGAGAGCCATGTGTTTTGTCAAATCCCAGAAATGCTAAGTGTTTTACAGTTTAAGAGGCCAAGATACTCAGTACCTTACAAATACATATATATACATGCTTCCATGATTGGAAGTAACTAAGTCAAATTATGCAGCTGTAGCACCAGACGTGCAACTTCTGTTTAGCATCACCCTAAATTTGTTCACTATTTCTTACATCTACCTTGACACAAGCAGAGCAGCAGTAGAAAAACTACATAAAAATATACAAGAGAATAACTGGTCAAGCAGAATGCAACTTTTCTTATGTTAAATGAGTCCTTCAAAACCCTCAAGATACCTGTACATGCATCAGGAAAAAACCATCCCAAACTTAAAAACAAAACAAAACAAAACAAAACAAAACAAAACAAGAGAACCTGAAAGAAAGATTTTTAGGTTACATGCTATAAAACAGAAAAGACAACACAACAGCATGGCCAGCCTTCTACAAGCTGTCTTTAACACAAGTCTGCTGGGACATCTTTTGGAAAAGCACAGCACACATCTTCGCTTTGGTTTAGAGTAACAGAAATTTGGGAAGTTTTGTCACCTCATCTCAGCAGCAGTTTGCAAAAATGGTTTTCAGCATTCAATTAGTTCCCATTTCAGAATTAGCAAAAAAAACTTGAGCTATTACAGAGAAAAGGCAAGAGATGTGTGCTCTCTCAGACTCCTGGCTGCTCTTAGAGAGGCTAGACACGCTCCTCCCCTGAGGATTTTTAAAGTTGCCTGCTATTTCAGGGTGACACAAGAGCATTTTGTTGTATTATTCTGTAAAACCAGAACCCACCATCTCCAATCAGATCAAGGCACTCTCCATTTCAGAGATGATTTGCCCATTTTAACAAAGGGATCCTTTTAAGTTGCTGTCCTCAAGCCCACCAGACCACATGCTGGGGTGAATGTGGACGGGGAGGCAGAGAACACTTCCTTGTGCCATTATACAAATGCAACAATGGCTAAAAAGGCTGAGAATTTAAATGACTTAGCATCTAAGTGGATTCGCTGGAAATACTTTCAAATTTTTCCCTAGCAGATAGCCTGAAGATATGCAAAGACTGAAAAGTGCATTCAGAATGCTGAATCTGATGTTGCTGTCTATTTATGTCAGTACAGTTTCCAAATCAAAATACTAAAGCAAATGGTCTTCCCCAGGGAGCAGATGTTTGAATGCAGTGAAGGGGACCAATTTAAGAACATAGGTACAAATGAAATGTTCATTCTGTTCCAGCGTTCCCTAGCAATGTGAATTGTGATTCACAGAAAGGAGATGACTACATCAGAGACAAGAATGAAAAACTAATTTCATTTTCTCTAATAGTGGACTGCTGGAATTTAGGAGAGTGTCTTTCCCAGTGAGATACTACCTTATGCAGTAAGACAGTATCTGATGTTTTTAAAAGCAGCAGTAATGTTCTCCAAGTCAGATGCATTCAGAATACAGTTTCTGAAGCTATTCTGCACAAATAAGTATTTTTCCCTTCTACTTTGTTGCAAACTAGGTTTGAAAGGGCTTCTCTACTCCCTAACAGCAAGTGAAACAGTATGTGTGAATGACTTGTGGAAGCAAGAAAGCATAGCAGGTTCACTGGATGCTGCAGCACATGATAATTTTCCATTTGCTTCTTACAAGTTCACTGCCTTTGCATCTAAAAGACATTATTATACTATTTATATTTCATCTTGGCTCAAAGCAAGATGAAGGCATCATTTTGCCAGGCTCCATCCATCATTTCAGGTAAATAATCTCCATTCTTTAGGATCCAGCTCTATAGCTGGGGCTGCATTACAGGGCAGCACTGGCCCACACCACCCAGCCCTGCACTCCCAAGCTGTGCAAGGCTTTCCTGCCCCTGTATGCAAAGCAGTGGTCTGGGTTACACTCTGCAAACACCTTCATATTGTTATTCTGCATGGGTAAATGTGAGACCATGGCAGCCTAGCAACTGAACTGCAACACAAGATAGGTTCAGAAGGAAATTAAGAATAATTTTCCTTTCCTCACTGGGTACCTAGTTTTTACCAAGATCAGAAACTACAACAAAAACCTGGGTTCTATTTCCAGTGCTGGCAATGGTTTTCTGACCCTGTCTGTCTGTCCCTAGTTTCTAAATTCACGAGATAAAGATTATAAATTTCCTCCACTTTGGACAGATTTGGAGATATTCAAATGGCAAGTACTATATAAAAGAGTGTAAGTTTCTGCCAGAGTACTACTTAATAAATGGCCTCTTAGATAGCAAAGCAACAGGGAGAGTGAGCAGCACCTAATCAAGAGCAGCACCTAATCTTCACCAAGATCAAACAAGAAGTTATCTTTAGATGAAGTCAAAAAGTCCCAGGCAAGAGGGAAAGGACTTCTTCATGTATTTCAGCCTTTTTTACCCCAAGGTTTTGACAAGTGTGGATCCACCAGATTCATTATTGGCAAGTGTGGATCAACTATTTTGTTGAGAGCTACTGATTGCTACTGTGATATCACTGATGCTCTGGCTCAGCACAGCTTTCATGTTTTCTCCACTGTCCTTCTGAAATTTAGGCAGTGGCCAGCTTGTCAGTAAGTTGTCTCTGCAACCCAGTCTTCCACCACTTTTCAACATCACTGCTTTAACTGCTGTACCTACAGCAGTCTGTGCTTGTGCCATAAATGAAAGGGGGATGCAAACTGAAACTGGACACAAGGCTTGAAGTTACTTGTAAATTCTCACCAAGGTTATAAAAGGGACTCTTGAATATGAAACAGAGATAGTGAACAAATCCTGGAATAAGCTTTTAAAGAGAGAAGAATCCAGGCCAAATGGAAACACACTAAGAATAATTTATAATGGGCAATGTGTAAAAAGCTATCCAAATCATGGAGCTCAAAATGAAAATAAACAGTGATCTTCCAATAGGGACAAGTACAGATAAGGTAAGTATCCGCTAAAAGGCTGAACTCTGAGCAACCCTTGGGTGTTACCAACTGCTTGAACAAGTCCCCAGTATGTTTCACTAAAGTCCAAAAAAGACCGTAGCAGCAATACTGCATATTCAGTGTGCCCAACCTGGAATTCAGTACCTGTCAGTGTGACTGTTGCTCAGCAGTTAATTATGTAAAAAATAGACTTGCAATCCACTTTTGCCTGCAATGAGCAGAGCTGATCCTGCAAGATTACAGATCTTCCCAATAAGACGGAACAATGCCTGCAGTCACCCAAACTACAATAAGGAACTAACAACCAAAAAAAGCTAAGCCTTGCTCACAGCACACATCATGTACTCATTCCCATCTTCATCTGCAGGGGCACCAGTGGGGGTCAGCTGGATCACTGTGAAATGTGAAATGCATTGGGTGTAAACATCTGGAAGTGTGTCAGCCCACAACAGAAAACAAAAGAAAAATTCTCTTAAAAAAATATTACACACTTCGAGGTGTTTTCACATTTGTTAAGGCTCTTTGACAGATCACATCACCACTATCTGGTGGAAATAAAAATTAAGTGCAGAGCAAAGCTATTCAGGTATTAGAAGGAAAAGTGCTGGGGGGCTTTTGGAGCAGTGCTGGACAGCAGTAGAGATTACAACCCATGTGGCTGAAAAAATAGAGTCCCCAGGTAGAGCTGGGAGCCTCCAACCATGGGTTAAATTGTTTATTTAAACAATGTGATTTTCATCCGTGTTCATTTGCAGACTGATGACTGCTTTTCAGTCCTCTCAAGGACAGGTTTAGTTCTTAACTAGATAGACCCTTAAAATATAAAGTGACAACTCTAAAATGGAAACTTACCCCCCCCACCCCAGGCTTCCCCAGACCTATGGGAACAGGAACCATCACCCAGCACTTTCTATCTTCCCTGAGGTGGGTGAGATATTCACTGAGTGCTGATGACAATGTCAGACTGGCAAGCAGTCACTGTCCCATGGGAATGAGGAAACGTGCAAACGCTCTGGAAACAGGACCATGTGTGTCTGTCATGCTGGCATCAATCACCTCTCACCACAGAGAGCAGGCAGCACTGCAGAGAATGAACCACCCAGGCCAGCAGGGCTCTTGCAGTGCTCTGTAACTCCACACTGCTTCTTCCTGAGCCTTCTAGAAGAAAACAAAAGGTGAACCCTACTCAGCCAAAGACCCATGAGATCACACAACTGCCCATCTCTAAGCATAACAGCAGAACTTGGCCAGCTCAACAAGTATCTCAAGCGTTTCTGGCCAGGTACTTGAGTTTCCAGCAGAGATGCTGCAGTTTCTTCCAAAAATGTTGTCTTCTTAAACAAACTGGACAGATTGTTGTGGAGATGCTAAGAGAATGTCAATCTGCTAAATGTCAGAGGGATTTTGACTAAACTAGGAAGAAAAACAGTCAGGAATTACAGCTATATAATTAGTAACAAATCTTTAATTCTACATGTTTGGATAACAAGGCTGATTTAGAATCAATTGCTGAAGTGGAGCAGCCAAGAGGACAGATTCAGATATTCTCTGTACCAGTAGAAATACAGAGTAGCTCTACTGAAGTCAAAAAAAGTATGTAAGGCTGCAACAGTTCCATCCTTACAGCTTGAGGAAGCTAATTTAATGAAAACACTGCTGCTTTTTTTTTTCCCTTAATCATCTTTTTACCTATTCATGAAATGCACCCGAGCCCACAAAGACTGAAGCTCCTCAAAGGCAGGAGCTGAGCCAGGAACAGGTCCCACAATGGCCAAATTTCAGGTCAAGTGCTTGTTTCAACATCTGAAAGCTCAGGCCCCAGACTCCTTTCCTTCTTGTAATGTCTTTTTGTAAACAGAAGTTTCATTGAGGAAAGATATGAAGAGAGAAAAATCCTGGACAGCTTGTTCCTGCTTACATGACTGATCCATGGAGTTGGGGTTCCATGGCTGACACCAGACTTTCAGCAGACTGTTAGGAAACTTAAGTAAAAAGTTCTCCTGAAATGTCTAAGTTTCTTTAAACTCAAAAAAGAGCAAGAAAATCACAGCCTCTATCTGAAAACTGTTTTATGAAGTGACACATCTTACATTTTACACATTATCCATATAATCTGCAGAAGAGAGTCAGTAGCTGACTGACACTGAGATGCTGAACACCTTCCAGCCTAGAAATGCCTGCAGTGTGCCAGCTCTACATAAACTGAATCTGGAGTTACAAGGACTAAGTGAGGGTGCTGTGTGTCACCACAGAAGGGATGTTGAATTTTATTGGACAAATTGTTATCTTCTCCCCCCCAAGGAAGTTGTTGCTACCAGCAACTTGAGTCACTGCCATCACCATCTCTTACAAAGGAAGCAAGGCCAGAAATTTTTGTCTCCTTTCTTGTGTCAGGAAGGGTGTTTTTACAACAGATGAGCAAGAGTGGTGAAGAAATCAAAAATAATTCAGAAAACATGGAAATAAAGCCAATACCAGTTGCTTTGGACACCAAAAAATGTATTACAGAAACATACCACATACAGGCTTGTATCCTCTTGATGACTTTAACATGGTAGTCTTGGATGAGTCAGCAGGAGACCTGCCCAAGTAAAAACCTCAGAACTGCACCCTCCAAAATTATCTTCACCAAAATCCAGAGAACTTCACAGCCCTCACGTGTCCCCACAATACATTTTGTGTCATTCCAAAGATGAATTTTGGCTCACCAAAATTCTTTGGCTAGTTAAAGCAAGGACAAAAATAGTGGTGTCCACCAAACTGAAAGGAAAACAACAATCTCAAAGCCATTTGTCTTCACAGTAATGCTAAAAATACAAAGGCGGCATATGGCATTCATAGTGGGTCTCATCACTCCCTGCAGCACCAAATAAGAGGGAGGCAAGTGCAAGGTGCAAATTTTGGTAGCTGAGTGTGATGCAAAGAAATGTGGGAAGGAAGAAGCTACTGAAGGGCACCAAGAAAGAAAGCAATGGGATGGGGCTTAGGTTCTGACTTCTGATGAGGGTATGTTTCATTAAGCATGAAATCATAAAATGGTTTATTAATGGACAATAACACTTTTTAAAGGACCACTAATGACTTGTACAATGAATATCAACTAAGGCAAGTGGGAGAAATGTCAAAGCTTCGAAGTCCTTGTTTCAGACTGTTTGCAGAGTTGGAGTCCCTTCCATGTTCTGGGATGAAATATTTTGTCCCAGGTCATATAGAAAGTCTAAGACATAGCTGGGAAATTACAGCAGATGTCAGACCACCATTCCACCTCCTGCTCACTCTCCTTCACCACCCTAGTCACAATCCAACCACGAGGAAAAACTTTCCTCACAACTACACAGACCAGACACATCAGTGAAAGGAGCTTTCCCTGGAGAAAGGCAGAGGGAGCTCTAAGATACTCCTTGTGCCACCTCACCTCACCATTAAGATTTTCCCATACTATCCCGTTCCTCCCTCACCTCACAGTTATCCCTTTTAATTTTGGCCGAATATTTTGCCACCCTCTTACATACATGACTGCTAGAAAGAGCATTTCTGTGCCACCCACAGCCTCCGAGGCCCTGAAGCCCCCCAGGACTGCTTGGCTGCACTTGGCCAAAGGTGTCACAGCGGCCTGGTGCTGGCTGTCCCCAGGGCTGTGCCCCACAGCTGGCAGCGAGGCTGTTTGTGCAGCAGCACAAGATTCCTCAGAGCAAAGCAGCGACAGAAGCTGGGGCCACCTGGCCCAGAGCTGTGCCTCATGTCACAAAGGGGATTTTGGGCAGGCTGGCCTTAAGAGGATTAGGGAATCATCATCTTGCACAAAACAACAGCCACATCTCTGCTCCAGCGCAAGTTGTTCCTGTCTGCTCTCACAAAGCTCCTCTCTGCTCTGCCCTGACAACTCCTCCCATTACAGCATCCTGCCATGGAATGCAGGCACTTGTGAAGAACTGGGGCTTGCACAGAGGTGGAGGGTGAGCCCCAGATCAGGGGCATCCGGAGCTCATCCATCCCACAATAGTAAGCAGCAGCACACAGAGCAAATAAACAAACAGGCCTGGTTTTCAGAGGCTGGATATTCACAGCCAGCTGGATATCACTGAGAAGTCAAACTCCTAAGGCTTCAGAGGGGGTTTAGGAGGACTGTGGTGTGTTCAAAATTTGTGAAAATGTAACCAATAATTTAGCAGTTTAAAGAACATTAAAGTTCCCAAATGATATTCCCAATATACTTCCTGTATCAGAGACAGAAAAATCTTTGTTGTGTCAGATGTGCAGATGTACAAAATGGTACCAACCTGGTACATCTAAAAGGAAGATGAAAGGAAAGCAAATTCCCTAAGGCAAGACCTAAAACTTGACGACTTTTCTTAGCTTTTTGAATTCTAAGATACATGCAGACCAGCCACCTTGATTCTTCCTCCTTTCCATTGGCAAGAGATAAGATTATCAAGGTGTCTATAAATTGCTTTTATTGATTTTACAAATAAGGATAGATTTTTTCACTTTTTACATTTTATAACTAGACTTGTAATTTGGATTTCAGCTATGGCTTCCTAAAAGAAATCCAGGATTGCCCATATGACCCCTAAGCAAATCAACCCTAATCCTATAATATAACACTCTTCCACAGGATTGAGCACCCTTTCACTCCCAAGGCGGTCCCACCAGGTCAGGGTTTAGCCATTGTACTCTTGCTCATCCCAGAGGTGCCACTGCTGTTGCAGGGATTGCTGATGGATTTCCTCTGCCAGGATCAGCCCAGGATCATCAGTACAACCATCCTGGATGCACAGAGCACACAGGGATGGATGTGAGGAAGCAGAACAGAGTGAGCTGCAGCACGAACAGGGCACAAAGTGTAGTGAGGAACTGGACCTGGTGTGTGTGGTCTGACTTGATCACAAAACCTCCTGTGAAACTGGTTTCTTTTGCAGTTACAAGCCCTAGTGCCTACCTACCCTTCCACCTCCACAAGTTTTTTTTAAATATTTGACTAAAATATCCCACTGAAATTGGTTGCCCCTTCCCTGCTGCTGACGGACTGGGTATTGCTCTGCCCTTTCTCACAGCCTTCTTCAACAAAGACTTCACCCCTCTTCACCTCCCTAAAGGAATCAAACCACTTTCTACAGTTTTCTCAACAGAAACAGCTCCTTCTGCCTCATGGCTCTTGTTCATATCTTTTGGGCTCTATCAAGTGTTTCCACACCTTTCTCAAAGCATGCTGACCAAAACGGAACATGTTATCGCAGTTCAGCCCTCATCACTGAGGGGAATGCCTCCCCCAGTCCAGCTGTGGGGCTTCAGCTCCCCTGAGCATGAAATTTCATTCTTTTGCAACAGAATGACATCATTTCTCATGAGTTTTCCTCCCAGACCCCTTCTGCATGAATATTTATCTCACCCTCGAATGCTTCTGTCCAAGAACACCATTGTGCTGTTGTCTCCATTGAGTCACTCCTGACACCTGACAATTCCAAATGACCTCCTAAACTTTAAGACTGTTTTGACATTCCAATAGGTAAAGTGCTTCCAAGTCTGGTCTGCTGGTACAACAGATAGTGCACTTACCTTTCTGCAGATTTTACTCAAATGAAGTGATTCCCTTCAAACAACTGTATGAATTTAAGCCTGCCTCAGATAGGAAGCTACTAGAAAAACTACACACAGAGGCATTTTTCAGATCATCTTTTTGATACAATTGTTCATTATATATTTTTAAATATATAACTAACAATTATATAATATATATATTTCTTCTCAAAAAAATCACCTCATTTAAGTCTCCAGCAGTCATACCTCATATCTTTGCTTTAGAGCTCAGCTGCTCAGGGAAGATAAATACTGTAGGCAGAGGAGTCCTGCAGGTACCTGATCGATTGAGAGATTTTTCTCTGGCCAACTCATTGTTTTTAAAAGGACTTACTTCACCTCAAATAAGAAAAATATTCCTTTAACATCTCTCTTGACACCAATTCTAAAGGCTGCTCTTAGCTGCCTTCCTGGAGAGCCACTAATGAAAATGTAGCAGCCTCTTGGATTTCAGAGAGTCCAGGCTCTCAGTAAAGTTTCATAAAGGAATTAGGAATTGCTCTGCTAGGTCAAGTCACTGATCCAGTTAAAGGATTGAAGACAGACATGGACACATAACCAGTTATTTAACTAATTAGCCCCTGGCAAGTGAGGCAGGCTAACTGGTGATATCCAAGCTCTCAGTCTGCTGAAATGTGTGGCAAAACACTAGAGCTTCTCTCCTCATGGAAGTGAATCTATCCCTGAGGGAAGGTTTGTTTGCAATACTCATTTCAGAAGCATCACCACACCAAGAGCCTGCCCTAAGTGCATCTTATTTATCACACAAAGGATAATCAATACAGAGAGATCGTGACAAGTGGGCTACTTCACCAAATAACTCAAACATTTTAAGACTCTCCAGGACAAGAGGCAGAACATAAAGGAGCTCCCTGGCTATTTGGGAGTTGCCCTGATGCTGTGAGATAGCACACTGCGTTCTTTGCCCTCCTGGCACAGCAGCAAGGAGAGCACCAGGCGAGTGCTTGGCTCCTCACACCCACAGCGAGGATCTTGGATGCTGAGAAACCATGTGGGGAGAAGACAGAGCAAATACTTCTGCAGGACAGATTCCAGTAAGGACAACAAGGAGAGTCCCACTGGGGCTGGGTGCCTGCTGGCAGCTGCCTGGGGGGCACAGAGCCACAGCAGGGAGGGCCTGACCCCGCAATGCCAGCAGTGATGAGCTCCTGCCCACACCTCCCAAGACCCAAGGGTTTAATTGAAGCTAAGCTGAAACTTGAGCATTCACCTGAGGCCTCCAGTAAGGGGAGAAATGCCACACCAGATCTCATCTCCACACAGAAACAGGAGTTAAAGAATAAAAATAGTAGCAGCCAGGTGCTCCAGTTCCTCAACTTGATTGAATTTGGCATGTGAAATATAGTAGGTTCAAAACAGTAATTACAGAATAATACATATGAGAAAAAGACCCAAGTCACAAAAAGGAAAGCAATTACAAGCAAAATTAGCTGGGAAAGAGAATTAATGGAAAAATATGAGTGATGATGGATATATTTTACCAGATGTCACAAAGTGACAATTGTAGAAAAAAATTCTCAAAAAGAGACTTGTTTCATAAAGTAAATGAAACCTTCTAAAATTCAAAATTATATGAAAAGTGGGTGAAAAGAAATTGATAGAATTATTAAACAAGTTAATAGTCAGGAATTGTTTTAAAAGCTGATTGAGAGCAGTGCACATTCCATCAGTCAAGTCCATTAACAGACATAAGTAGCTGAGCTGACAGGAAGAAACCATGAGGATATTCAGGATAATTCCAGTAATTAGACTCTATGGAACAGATGACCCTGTGTTTGGGAGGAAGTTAGTCAAGGTATCCATAGGATCACTTGGTGGACAGATGCACATCCAGTCACACATCACCCAAAGAGAGACACAGCACAGTAAGTGAAATGAGAGAACACACTAATTAGGAAATGCAATCACTAGGAAGACCTAATAAATAAACAAGAGGCAATAGGAAGGCTGGCAGAAGGCAGCAGAGGGCAAGCAGACTTCAAGGATACAAACTTGGTACATTTTGAATGAAACATCCCTAATAAATAAATTCTGTGGGGAAAGGAAACCTGTTCACTTGAAAAATCTTAACAAGTACTAAAGAAAAATAATTTTCATAGAGGTGGAAAGAAATTAATGTGGAAAAAAATATGACTATGGAAAAGTCATTGCAGAGTATGGTCAGCAAGGTCCAGGGAAGGAGAACATCTCACAGGATCAGAGATCACTGCCGGGTTACAAGGGCAGCTGAATGTAGCAGCCAGCAAGACCTGGGGACAGCAGACAGCCAGCATCCAGCCATCCTTCCCTGCAGCACTCTGCATTTATTTTCTCTAGAGATTATTCACACAGCTTTCAAGGCTTTTAAGATTCATGAGACTATCCAGAACTGGCACCAAATTGCTTGGGTTTTTTGCCAGCTTGCTACAGCTGGTCAGGAGTCTGTGGTAACCCTGCATCAGCACTGCCTGTGGGTGCAGCACATACCCAGGGGAAGGAGGGCATCCCTGCACTTGCAGTTCCCTCTGGCATGCCCTGTATCCACAGCACAATGCTTCCCACACATCAATCCAGCACCCATCCAGGTGCCAAAAAAGTATGTTCCATCTTCTTTTACCTTCTGCCCTTTCCTTCTTGGCTGTTTCATGGATAAATGTGAGCACTGAAGAATATCTTAATGACCATAAAACTGTTTATGAGCACCACCGCAGAGCACACACAGGACACAAGAAGAGAGGAAAAGCAGGCAGTGTGGTGGGCCATGTGGAAGGTGCAAGCTCCCAAGTGATGCCCACTTCAGTGAGCAGCAGCAGCATCACTGTCCTGCAGCACCCAGAACTGCACTGAGCTTGTGTTGGGAGCTTCAGGGAGAATCTGCAGAGTTTTGTGGAAATCTATCAAGTGTTTCTACAACTGAGGAAGCACTTGAGAGGACAAGCAGTGCAACACATGAACACCCATTGTGTGAATGCAAATAACACTTTTTTTATGTATGTGCAGTTTGTTTTCCTGCACATACTAATGGAGAGAACAAAGATGCAGAGCACAATAGGTATGATGGAGCCTCAAGCGGGCTGCACCAAATATTTAGGAGGGTACCTTCTGGACTGAGAGGCAAGAAGTCTGCTTGTGACCTTGACCTGCATGAGATGCTGATATACAGACTGTGTCTTCTAGTAAATAGCAGGAAGCCAGGTGTGTGGGTACCTGCAGGATGTTCAAATCCCTAACAGTAGCTTCATGTGAAACTGAAAAGCCTTCAGTTGTTGAAGGGGGAAGGAAGTGGTTCTTTTTGTGAGGCTTCATCAGCCTCATGTGTCAGTGTTTCAAAGAGAACTTCTTCCTTTCAGCAGAGGAGATAAAAACCCAAAGATGTTTGATCAGGATGGGTCCTTCAGCTTCCCTGTAGGTGAGGTGGTGACAGCAAGGAAGCTGCACAGCCTGTCTGGGTTCACCTGCACACCCAACCATGGTGCTGCTGCTGGGCACCACTGCACAAGTGGTGCTGCACTTGGGAGGAACACAAAGGCAAACAATTCCGAAAATTTGCGAAATCTACTGAGGCTTCTAATGAAAGAAGATTTGGAAATCTGTTAAACATGATAAAAATGATGAGGTAGTGAAAGGTATTAGTTCATAATACCTTATTAACTTCTGCAAAAAAGAAAAAAAAAGGCCTACTGCTGTACTGAAAAAAGGAGGGGAAAGCTTGTATAAGCACTGCAATAGACAGAGTTGCAGACAACACCACAGAACCCAAAGTCACCCAACTACAGGCTTTACAAAGAAGACATGTCCTCAAGGATAACAGAATCACAAAATCTGTCAACTAAAGCCACCATATGAAAAATGAGAAATAAAAGCATTATTCAGACAAAGCTGGATTCATTTACTGTTTATGCAACATAGCTTCCCATTGGCACTGGGCTACAAAAGTAGCTGTCCAGCCATAGCCCTACAGTTCACATGGCAGCTACATCAACTCCTTCCCTTCTCTCAGGCCAGGCTGCAAAACCTTTGCCCATCATGTTTCCATGTCTGGCAGCCTGTGCACAGATACAAAAGTCCCCATCTAATGAGCTGTGCAGAGTCTGTCCCTGATGGTTTTATACTCAGTTCTTGAGAACAAGACAGCTCCCAGAAAGCAACACCCTCCCCTGTGGATGCAGTAGCATTTTGGAGGACCAGGAGCCTTGAAAGACTCTGATGGAAGAAGGCTGGAAATTATGTTAAAGGCATTTAACCCTTCACACCACATATTGAACACCCACACTAGAGAAACTATTCCTTGACTGGGGAATGCTTAAGCCCTTCATGACCCCATAAATGCCATTTTTAATAGAGCCAACATCCTCAAAAGGTGCTTATTATCTATCTGGTCACTAATCATACTGCCTCTTCATGGGAAGAGCACAAGATTATGGCCAGAAATACATTTTACTCTCCTGGACCCAAATGGGGCACTTGCTCCTGAGGACCTGGATCCAGCAGAGCAGGGAACGTGCCTGATGTGCTCCATCAAACACAAGACCAGTCCTTTGCAACTGAGATCTTGCACACCAAACAAGATGGAGGTTACAGACAGTAGCATGCAAAGATGCACCCCAACCCAGGCAGCTGTGAAACACCATCAGATTCAGCTCAGATTTGCCTCCTGAAGACCACAGGGCTCCTGGGAGATAACACTTCTCATAGAAGGGTAATGCTGGAGAGCCCAGCACTGCACAGCCAGGCACTGCTAACCCCCTGAGCACCACAGATATGGCTGATATCACACTCGAGATCACGCTCTGGGAATGCATCCTTGCTCACTGCTGGCTGTTTTCTAGTCAGAGTTGCTTTTCTGAAGTCACTTTTACATACCAAAACATTTTTTTGTGTATGATTCAGAAACATGCTATAGTAATAGAGGGGAGACAGGGAGTCTGCCCAGCTCTGTTCAGTTTTATCTCTACCAGCTGCTGTAGAGAGCACAAGCAATTCAGGAATCATGGCAAAAACATTTTTTCTAAGCAGTCCTATGGTCTATTGAGAAGAACGGAAGTTTATTACCATCAGTGACTCACTCCCTGTTGAAGCTTTTTCCTGGACGAACTGCATCCTACATTATTATGTTCCAGTAACAATAAATTATTAATAGGCGAGGGAATTCATCGTTCGCCTCACAAAAATGTAAGCAAAAGCAAGGAAAATATGGAATATGCTATAGAGATTAAGATAAATATTTCATTTCTCCCCCTCTGATGTGCAAGAATTACAGCCCTTCATAATAAATTGCAGTCGTAGTTCGTCAGAGGATATGCACGAACACATATTATTGAAAAGGAATTGTGTTTATAATGGAGCTTAAAAAAACATTTTTTTCCTCTGTCAGTTCCTGTAGTAAGTGCAGAACATTTGCTTTCCCCAACACAGCAAAAAAGTGAGATCTCAGGATATTTGGGATCAATTCCTGACCCTACTAACCCTCCTCTATGATCCCTGACAAATCATTACACCTCCCTCTGCCTATCCTCCAGTCTCTAAATTAGGAACAACACTTTTCACCTCAGCAGAAAGATGTGAAAATAGCCTCTGTTAATGATTTTTAAGGCCCCAGTTAGCAATAAGGAAGGCAGGAAATGTGATCTTAAACCCAACAGCAGGAATTAGTTAGGTGGTTGCTACATGGAGTAAGAAGCTGACATCACCTTGGTGTTAAAAACCATTGTTCAGTCTCCAGTTTCTCTGCCATTGGCTGTTTTTGGATTTCAGGCTGTACAAAGAAGATTTCCACACCATCATGCTTGAAGCTTTTGAGATTTTTTCCAACTATACAGCAATGGGGGAAATGCTGCAGATTACCTCCCAATTTTTAAAAATGAAACCTACTTAAAACACCTGTCTCACACTCAAAACTCTGGAGCTTCATACTACACTAGCTTGGAATAGAAGGGAAAAAAAAGGAAAATAAAACTTTTAAATCTGGATAACATATTTTCAGCTTCATGTCAATCTTCATCTGAGCCTACCAAAACAAGCCTTCACCCAAAAACTGACTCATTCCTAAACTCTACCAGCACTTTGTCTCTTCCACCCATGTTTATCCATCCTACTGAGATTCTGCGATTCTGACCAGCATTGTAACACCAAGGTATTTGTGAGAGTGTGTGCACCCTCCCACTCTTGTAGAAACAGTCCCTATTTCACAGGACCAGCTCTGAGGGCATCATTCCTCCAGCCTGTGGCCAGCACAGGGGAAGGAAGGGCTCTCCCCCTCAGTCCCTGCAGGAATGATCCATCAATTCTCAGCTGCTAAGGTATGACAGACATGGAACCTATTCACAGGAATGATCAGGATCAAATAAAGCAACTTCAAAATATGCCAGATGTCAACTCTTTGTTTACAGAGAGAGCAATGCAATTTGAAGGCATCTGTAACTATTGCTCACTCTAGAAGTGGGAATTTTAAAGGAAAAGGTGGGTGGAATGGGAGAATAAACTTTTGTGGTTCTGACTGTCAGTTAAGACCAAGTGCTAGTAAGGAAAAGATTAAGAAAAAGGAGCAAATGTACAAAAGCTCATCCCACCCATCTGAGTAAGCAGGCAAAAGCAAAGGGCTTGGCTGCTCAGAAATGGTGTGGGATGATGCAGTATGAACAGGACTGAGGAGCTCTCAGAAGCACCCCGCTGCCTCTGTCCCTGGAGCCAGGACAACTCCCACGTTGCTCCATCCTTCAAGCACAGAACATGAGCTAATTGCAGCAGTTCCTCCAAAACTTACTGATTTATCAAATGCGGAACAGACAGAGTGCTGAGTGTATCAGATGTGCTCTGGCTCCTCTAATTCCATTTTAATTCATCTTAGAAGAAATCTTGGAATGACTGTGTGGCTAAAACCCTGGACAGGCAGCTGCAGCACTCAGGAATGTTCTGAGATCCTCTAGAATAGTTCAAGGGCCAGGGAGTGGGTCCTCCTGGATCTTTTCCTGCTCCTGACATGTGAACTTAGATTCATTCTCTTGTAGCAGGTATAATTGATTGCTGAACTAGCAGGAGATTTTATAAAACACCTTGAGCAGGAATACAAGTTATTATAACGACTTTAAAAAAAGCTGTATGAAAAGGAAATATTTCTTCATGGCAAGGCAGATTGCCATTGTCTGAAAATCATCATTAGGATGTGAAAACAGTCTCTGAAACATTTGAGATGGCATGGAAATAATTTAGACAGTGCTTAAAACACCATTTATGGAAGTTTGGTTAGAAGACTATAAAATGATAAATACCTACCTATAGAGGCAAGTTTACCTTCCAAATTTATAAGCAAATTTATTAGACAGCTGTATTAAAACCAAGTTTATTTATACTGAAAGAAACCTTGGGAGGAAACAGAATTTCTCTGGGATCTGAACTTGCCATTCATGCTTTACTGAGCAAATAAAAATAAAATAAAATTAAATTGGCTGTTTCAGTGATGAATGCATATCCAAGTACTATCATATTCTAAATGTCCTTAATATTTGCTGTAGAACAAGTGTGAGGAAGGAAGGAAGGAAGGAAGGAAGGAAGGAAGGAAGGAAGGAAGGAAGGAAGGAAGGAAGGAAGGAAGGAAGGAAGGAAGGAAGGAAGGAAGGAAGGAAGGAAGGAAGGAAGGAAGGAAGGAAGGAAGGAAGGAAGGAAGGAAGGAAGGAAGGAAGGAAGGAAGGAAGGAAGGAAGGAAGGAAGGAAGGAAGGAAGGAAGGAAGGAAGGAAGGAAGGAAGGAAGGAAGGAAGGAAGGAAGGAAGGAAGGAAGGAAGGAAGGAAGGAAGGAAGGAAGGAAGGAAGGAAGGAAGGAAGGAAGGAAGGAAGGAAGGAAGGAAGGAAGGAAGGAAGGAAGGAAGGAAGGAAGGAAGGAAGGAAGGAAGGAAGGAAGGAAGGAAGGAAGGAAGGAAGGAAGGAAGGAAGGAAGGAAGGAAGGAAGGAAGGAAGGAAGGAAGGAAGGAAGGAAGGAAGGAAGGAAGGAAGGAAGGAAGGAAGGAAGGAAGGAAGGAAGGAAGGAAGGAAGGAAGGAAGGAAGGAAGGAAGGAAGGAAGGAAGGAAGGAAGGAAGGAAGGAAGGAAGGAAGGAAGGAAGGAAGGAAGGAAGGAAGGAAGGAAGGAAGGAAGGAAGGAAGGAAGGAAGGAAGGAAGGAAGGAAGGAAGGAAGGAAGGAAGGAAGGAAGGAAGGAAGGAAGGAAGGAAGGAAGGAAGGAAGGAAGGAAGGAAGGAAGGAAGGAAGGAAGGAAGGAAGGAAGGAAGGAAGGAAGGAAGGAAGGAAGGAAGGAAGGAAGGAAGGAAGGAACTCTCGTACCACCAGTGAATGGAGAAAGATAGCATTAGAGGGGGCTGTAAATTAATAGTTCAGCATAAGGGGCAACTTAAAAGTCATATTCAAATGAAATGCACTTTACTTTTTTTTCTGGTGTTGTCAAAGGTAAATAGTAACCAGACCTCAAACATGGAGAACATTTCACACTTTGAGCAGAGCCCAGCTCACCAAACCCTAATTCCCAGCATACCTTCAGCAGGAGCTCAGAGAACTCATTTGCCCTTTTGCCAAGGAAAAAGGGGTGTCATTTCAGGCCACAGAAAGTTGAAGGATTTATAAGTTCATGCAATTAGCAAGTTACTGATATCTGAAGCCTATAGAAAAGGAGAGCTCACTAAGGACAATCCAACATCCAGAAGGGCCATTCCAGGCTCCTTTCTGCAGGATCAGAGTCCTCCTGAGCAGCAGGGTAAGAACAGCTGTGGAGAGGAGGAGGAGAAGGAAGGCAGTGACAGGGAGGTGCTGAGCACATCCAGAGACATCCAGCCACTGCTCCAGCCTGTTCACAGCCATGACACAAGGATCGTGTTAGGGTGGCATCTGCCCACAAGCACCTGACTGGCAGGGGACAGCAGCTCTTCCTGGAAGACTTTGTAGGATAGTGTTATGCCCTACAGAAGAAAAGCAGAAAGTCATAGCCATGGAATTTCTGTGAAAAAGTTTGGCTCAACACAAATTTTATTTTTTTCTGCTATTCTATTTCACCTTTCCAGACCCCATTCACATCACAACCTGTTCCTGCAAACTGGGTGCAAGTAACAGGCAGAGCTTGGGACCAAATCTGGCTCATTGTGTTTCATCAAATGTGTCCATTGCCCCCACAGCTCCCCCAACACAGCCCTGTGATCCATCACAAGAACATCCCGACCCCTCAAGCCCCACCGGGGTGGGGACATCCCACAGCTGCCACATTACACCAGTGGCTGTTATTCCAAATAAGGGAACTTATTGCAAACTCCCCTCAAGCTGCCTTGTTCTGGCTGGTTTATGTTAGGGAGACAAGACTAAACAGACCTTCATATTTTCAGAATTAACCACTAAAAATGAAAAATTGATTGTTTGTTTCCAGAGTGCAGATGAAGGGGAGCCCTGCAGCCAGCAGCCTCTTTTGGAAACCGCAGCAGAGCGAAGGCAGCACCGGGTTATCTCTTTTCTCTTAAGAGTCTTTGGGATGGATTCAGTGAGGAGTAAACACGTGTGAGCCCCGAGTCACATTTTGGTGCAACCACATGTCTCCCTACAGTTTCTCTCAATGTGAACCAGGCTTAGTGGCTTAGTGTGTGGCCCCACAGCAGTTTTTCTGTTGTATTTCCCCATTATTTTTGCCAGGGTGACAGTCAGGTTGTTGGTTTTTTTTAAGTTGATCTATTAAATGTCAGATTAAGGGAAGTTTCACTGCTTTACAGCAAACTAGCACCACATAGATTCTTGTAACTGCTGTCATGAATGTAAATCAGAACAGGTCTTTTCATTTCCCTCTTGCTATTTAAGTGGTTTTAGTTTTCTTTCTAACTATCAGGACTGTTATTTAGTGCTAAAGGCTTGAATTAAGTATTTTTAGGCTGCACTCCTTGAACAGATGCATTCTTACTCTATCTGACCACTAATCCACAAGGAAGCTGTATGACCACTTTTTGTGCAACACTAAGCTCAACCTAATATTACCAGGTCTCAGCAGAGCTTATTTACTCAGGTTCAGCCTAGGCAAACTAAATTCACCTCAGCCTGCCACATGGACATATGCTCACATCCCAGCTGGCAGGATCTGTGTATTGCCTACTTAACCCTTCCTTTGCTTTTCCCCATCTCTGCACAGCCACCGGCTGTTTATTCAAACCTGATAAACACAACGAGCCTCCATGTGGCAAAGAAATATGGAAAACAAAGACAACACTGCCCAGGATGTGACATTTATTCAGCAACAGAATTTCAATAGAGTGCTTGCAGCTAAACAAAGATGGAGAGAGGCAGAAGAGAAACAAGGAAAGGTCCTACAAGTCAACAAGGGCACAAACCCCATCATTCAAAAAAATTTAGAGGAAACTCATCCTCAGCAACTCTTGCATAAATCAAGACTAAGTTCCATCAATTCCATTAACACATTATATGACCCATAATTAAGCTATTGAGAAACCTTTTTATTCCCAACACCCAGTGAAGTGGGCTGTCAGCTCCCCACCCCCCAGTGGGAAACACTAGGGCTGCAGCAGGCAGAAAAGCAAGGCAGCAGCCCAGACAAGGATCCATTCCACCCTTACTGCTATGCAGGGAGCACAATCCATGTTACTGCTGCTCCCTGGAGACCCAGACAGAAGTCACCACATCAGCAGAAAACAATTAAAAATAGTCTGGAGAAACACTGAGCAGCAGCAGTGAGCTGCAGGCAGGAGAGGCAGCAAGAGGGCTTGGAAAAGACCAAACTCCTTATCAGCCTCCTTCCACATCCCCAAGTCCAGCCATGCTTTCAAAGCACACATCAGGACACCCCATTTCTGGTTGTGTTTAGTTGAACTGCATGTATAAATATCTCATTAGAGAAAGAAACAGCCTTTTTGATCACAAATTGCTGCTTCTTTCACCCCCAGCCCATGGCTCAGACACAGAGCGGCGTGGAGGGCACAGGCAAGGCTGCGAGCACAGCTACTCACCTGGCAGCAAACCAGGCCTCTGAGCTGCCAAATTAAAAGCAGAAATGCAGATGGGAAAGGTGCCTTTTCTCTCTCTGGCCAAACAGCCACCTGGCACAGGAGGGGTCAGACTGATACAGTAATATCAAGGCAAGAGACCCATTTAAAACTCAACCCAGCTCTTCTCAGGAGATGTCCTAGGCAGGTCTGGCTGTGCACACATACATGTACCCACAGATTCCTCCCCTTTTTATCTGGTCAGGAATTAAGAAAACTAATAAAAATCATCAATTTGCTGTTCTTAATGCTTAGCTTCAAGAGAGACAAGCAACAAGAAAGCACAGGTTTGAAAGGAGACAACAGCAAGTACGTGAGCACAATGCAGGGACTGGATTTTCCATCTGTCTCTGCCAGGAGCTCACTTTCTCCTCTGGATTACATTTGCAGGAGGCAGGATCTAATCTAAATGGAGAAAATTGTGTCGATTGGTGCTTGCTTTTATCAGAATTACATTTTGAAGGCCAGATGCTGTTCTTTGCTGCAAGTCTAAAGCAGCACTGCTGCGGGGCAGTACAACTTCCAGCAGAGCCTGGTTCAGTAAGTACTGGGACTTCAAACCCAAACTATGGTTATAGGTAAAAAAACCACATGATGGGGCATTTTGCTGCTGCATAATCTCCGCAAAGTACATCAATAGTAACTTCAAGTAAACTGTGCTCACTCAGTCCTTTCAAGGGTAAGGTACTGGGATATCTGAACTCGAACAAAATATAATTGCAATATCGGTATAAGGTCTCTTAAACCATAGAGTGAACATCAGACTAATTTCCTGGAATCATTAAGGTTAGAAAAAACCTCCACAGTCATCTAATCCAACACTTCCCGTGATGGCAATTCCACCACCACCCTGGGCAGCCTGTTCCAATGTTGGACCACCTCTTGAGAGAAGAAATTCTTTCTGGTGTCCAGTCCGCACCTGCTCAATCAAACTTTGTGTTTTTCAGCTCAGATGGTGAAAGTGCAATACTTGAAGAGATGCTCACTGCATCTAAAAGTAATTTTAGAATAGCCCTCAGCGAACACCTCCATACTTCCATCTGTGAGCCATTTCACACTGGGGAGGAAAAATCCATCTTCTTCACTTTACAAGCACAAGCAGTTCTCATTAATTCAAGGCAAATTCATATAGAATACAAGGTGGAAGAAGCTGAGTGCCTACACACACAGAGACAGATATGTGGGTATCTGTGTGAGCATGCATGCTGCCAAAACCTGACAGTTCCTGCTGTGACCACTTCTCCTAATTTACTATTACTTCCAACCCCCTCAGTTTTACAAACCATTGTTTAATCAGAGAAGCACTTTGAGGGAGTTTTAGTTCTGCAACAATGCCTAAAAAAAAAAATATCTAAAACTGTTACAACCAAGGTGGACAAAAATGTGTATGGACTAAAATTATCTCTGGAGCTCTCACAGAGCCTTTTAGTAGAGGCAATAAAGTTGTGGCTTTAGGAACAGGTTGTTAAGAAGAGGATAAACACTCACACCCCGGGTGAGCCAAACAAGCTCCGTGCTTTGGGGCAGCAGTAAATCCCAGCCGGACAAGAGGCACCGGCCATCCGGGTGTGTGCAGCAACAGTGACAGCTGGCGGACACGGGAGGAAGGCCCCGCACATCCTCCTCCTCCTCCTCTTAGGCTGAGTCACGACCCACGAGCCTTGGGGAGACGTGTCAGATTCAGGTGGTTTCACACTTGGGCACCACCAGCCAGGCATTGAGGGTTACCAGCATGGCCAGGGCATGATTTCCCACCTTGGCTCACCCTCCCCTCCTGCTGCACACACCTGTGTTTGCCCAGTCTGTGTTCTCTGGGGCAGAAAAGCAGCTGCTGAAGGCACAAAGATGGCTCTTCATACATTTTAAGTTACTGGCAAAGATCTCATATTATAAAGGAGAAACTGTGTGACAAGCAGTGGAGAGGGATGCCCAAGGTTACCCCAAGAAAGCCACCAGCAGTGTGGAACAGAAGTCCCGAGGTTTGGAAAAGCCACAAGATAAGAAGCACCTCTGGCTGCAGTCAGTCAAGGGACCAGCAGGACCACAGCACCAGGAGGGGGGGCAGCCATTTACCCCTAGATGCTGAAGAGTCTGAAACCTCATCCTTATTCTTCATTTCAGGAGAAAAACAGCTTTTTTAAATTGTCCATTATTTTCTCTCTCACACCAAGCAGGGAACAGACTGTACTTTTTGCTTCTGATTCGCAAATATTAAATCCCCTCTTCCCACTATTGGTGACTCATGAAAGTGACTCACCTCTAGATAGTTTTATTTTCTACACATTTAAAATACAAAGGAAAAAAAACATATTGGCCTCTTGGGGGAAATAGCCTTTTCTCCTACTCATCAGCTTTCCCCTATAACACAGATTAAAGGAGAATTAATCTCAGACTCCAGACACTAAATCACTCCTATGGGTGGTCTCCAACGCCAGCAAAGTGACAGCACAGGAGGACTCCTGCCCCGGCTGTAACCACATTAACTCTCCCCACCAGAGGCTGCTGAAGCAAAAGTAACAGGACAGTTCTGCCCCTTGCAGGTGGCCATGGGCTTCCCAGCCCAGCTGCAAGCAAAGCCAGAGCCCTAGAAGGAAAATCAGAAAATTCGTGGAAAAGAACGATTATGTTGCAGGTTGGTTTTGTGGGGGTTTTTATAATGCTGAGAGGCTCTGCAGTGAGTCACCAACTCACAGGGGCTGCACTTCACCAGGCAGGGGGGGACAGAGGTGGGAAGAGAGGGCACTGACACCATCATGCTCATACAGCTGTGTGGGAACACACGGGGAAGAGACCACGGCGCCGTTCTTCAGGAGGTTACAGTGTTTTCTGCAGCACAAAACACTTACTGTGCCCCATTGATGAGAAGAGCAGAGAAAGGGGTTCAAGCTGACAGCACTAAAATCAAAGCAAGATGTCTGGGCAAGAGAAAAGGGAGCAATATTAAAGCTCTGTGAAGATCCCAAGAGGATCAAGATCTGAAGACTTCGTGCATTTCACAGAATCATTGCATGCACAGCCTTGTCAAGCCAATATTTGTGCCTTCATCCTCCTCTCCAGTCACAAATCCAGCTCTCCTTAATGTAAAACCTTTGTGTGACGTGAGAAAATGATTTTTTTCTTTTTGAGAGGACGCTACTATTGAATAATTATCCTTGCTAGTTAGGATAACAAAGAGTTAAAAAATAGAGGCAATTACCCTGTCTGCAGCAGAGGCAAAGTGACTGATTCTTATGTTTAAGGGAATCAAAGAGAGAACTTGTAGGTAAAGATACCTGTAAATTCACCACCTCTCAGTGTCCTTAGCAAAGCAATTCTTCAGGTGACACATCACACTGAGAAGGAGCAGGAGCCACAACCCAGACACAAAGCTCCAGCACAATTATACAGTTCTCATTCAAGGATCTTATTTCACTGCTACACAAAAAACCCAACGCCCTCCAGGCTAACAGCAACCATTGCTATTTCCCAAGCATAGGTTACACTTGGGGGTTTCTTATTCCAATCCCATTTTAAATTGTAGATCTTCCCTCCAGTCAAGCATCAGAATGCCAACTATCAACAAGCTTAAGTTTACTAATACTCTTGCACTGTGATAAGCACTGAATGGATAAGTCTCTATGCAAAAAGGGAAAGAGGCATGAAGGAAAAAAAAAAACCCATTATCTTTTCCAACAGCACGCGTCTCTAACTACTGACAGCTGGGGGGCAGGATGCTATTTTCCCACTGCATAGTAGCTACCACTTTCTTTGGTATCCCAGATTTAGAAACCCATTTTTATCACCTGAGACTGTGTAATTTATTAGCAGAGATGGTACAGTTGGTATCCAACACTTGGATACCATCCCAGGAGGAAACTCAAGAGCTGGGTCCAAACTCAGAGGCTGAGCCTATCTCTGCTTACAAACCTGGCTGAAGCCCCAGCTGCAGAGACAATACAGAGCAGGCATCAGCAGAGAAGCTCCAAGCAAACTCAACCCATGGGAACTGTCCACCAGAGAGCCACAGTGAGGCTCATCCTGCACTATCATCTGAAAGCACAAACCTTATCATAGTGCTTGGGGGAAAAGCAAGAACATGCAATGCTGAAACATCATTAAAATTAAGTGTGACCAGGGGCTTTTCTCTCCATGAGTTTGAGTAAGTCTAAGATATTTGTGATTTCTGATTTAACACAAGATATCCATGATACAGAGCTGGTTACTACCTTTAATCTTCCAGGCTCCAAAAGAGCTGCCAGAGAGCATTATTTTTTATGCACTCTCACACAGGGATAGAGTTTCCAAGGAAGCTGCCAAATCTAGCAAAGGTTTGCACTCTTCCTTTCCAACACTTTCTTAGAAAGCTGGAAATAACGTTACCTTACTTAAGTGGCCATTTCAATTAATTTAGTTTTGCTTTAAATACCACAACCAAAATGAAAGAAGAACGAAGCTGAACTTTTGGGCACTTAAAGCTGTCTCTTTAAACACAGAGCTCACTAAAAGCCTGACGGGCAAATTATAAAGATCTATAGGAGACCATTTTTAAAAGAGTACACATTGTCCAAGGCACAGCCTGTATATTTCTTACTGCACCAGAGCACGTGGACCATAATCGTAGAGGGGCTCTTGGCTTGCTGTAAAATAAACTCCAACAACACTGGTTATTAACACTTTAAAAGCCAGAGCCCATTCTCATCCAAGTAAATGAGAATCAAGTTAGACTTTATGTTGTATTCTTTGTCCTAAGAGGCATAATTTAAATGAAAATACAGCTGGCAATTCATCTGGGCTATGGATGAGAAACTGCATGCTTCCAATTAAAAGCAGAGTTCCCAATATCTCCTTGTTGCTAAAGGCAGACTTTTCCTAAGCTAGTCACATAAAAACATCAATGTCTCTCCAGGAAAAAAAAGAGGTGGGATACCTCAGCAACAGGAGGAGACAAATGCAAATCAAATGGGCAAGTGGAAGGCAGCATTTCTCAGCAGTTACTGCACTCAGGGGAGAGAAGCCAGGTCTCAAGAGTTTCAACACCCACCTCTGCCACAGGGGCATCACCAGGCAGCCTCCTCTGCTCTCTGGGTGATGGAAAGGGAAGAAGAATGTGAGGTGGCATTAATATGCAGATTGAAAGAGATAACTGCCCCATTCTACTTAATTCCAATTAGCTCAGCAGCCCATTCCAATTAACTCCACACAAAACAAAACAATTCCAAGCCTTTAATGCCATAAGGTGTGCCTGGGGAGGTGCAGGAAGGCACAGCATTGAACCTGCCATGTCCCACCTGCTCAGAGGCAAGCCCTGTCATTGAGCACTTGATGCTTAGCCAGGTTCATCACCTATCTCCAGCTTCTCTTAGTCATTAGATAAAAAACCACAGTAACCATTACTGCTGTCCAGGGCTGCAGAGGTCTCTTAACACCAGCAAATGCTATTAACATAGTAAAGGAGAAACAGATTGCCTGGGCTGCCATCTCCCTGACTGCTAGAGAGGCAATCCCCACATTAAAGATGGGAAGGAGCTGAAATGGATCAAGCACAGATGTTCAGGACATAGAAACAGGGTATTTTAACCAAGCTTAAAACAGACCCAAAGGTGTGTGTTTGCTGGTCCCTTTGCAGGGGCCCAAATGTTCCCCAATGACATCTGCACACCTGACAAATAGCAGAAAAGAACATTCTGTGCTGGTGTATTTTTCTCTTCGAGATATATAAAATCATTATATTAGTCATGTTAGAGCTGAACTGTCACAGCTCTTTTATTACTATTTACCAAAACGTTTATCAGCCAGATTTGTACAATTAAATTCCCGCATCATAAAATTACTCTGATATCCAGAAAGTGCAGTATTATTGAAGTGCTGTTCCTCCCCATCTTGTCTTTCCTTCTCTCCTTTACAAGGTTCTTTCTGTGCTGGCTGCCCTGCAGGAAACCACAGGAGTCAAGTTCTATGCAGGGATCTCACCCTGCAGGCTTGGGGGGCTGCTGGCTCACAACAGTGCTCTCCTGAACCAGCCCCCACCGATTTAAACCAACTTATTTTTTGAACCTAAATAATTCAAAGTAGAACATAAGGTTTTCTAAAAAATGCTTATTTTTTTTCAGCAGCCATTTTATTTCCTACAATAGCCAACCCACACTAGTCCCTTGAGCTGGCTCAATGAAGAAAGCACTCCTGTTTGCTTTGCAGAATACTAATATGGTCTTGGGAAGCAAGTTCCTAGACTGAAGCTCACAGAGGTAGCACAATCAGGCCTCTGCTGAGACATTATGAAGAGGCAAAGTGCTGTCTTGCAGGTATCCCACTGCTCCACAAACCCAGCACCTTGCCTGGCCTCTGTGCAAGACAGGAGAGAGGTTCCAGTGGTGGAGAAACATGGATGGAAGCACGACAACAACATGGCTGCCTTGCTGGCTCCTCCTGCTGAATCCCTGATGTGCTGATATAGTTCATTCACAAAAATTTAAAGACCTGGGAATCCAGCCTTCAGGAACCTGCAAGAGACTGCCCTGCAAATGAGTGCACATGCTGTCATCTCCAGGAGGAACCCGCTTGCACAGAGGGCAGAAGAGATCTCAGCAGGAGGAGAATCTTCCCTAACTCGTTCAAAAGCTCATCAAATTAAGGCAACAAGCTGGTCAAATGACAACCCACACCCTCAGTTCAGACACGCCTTCAGTCTTCAGTACAACCCCCCCAAAGGAGTTTAACTTTCAGCAAAGCCACATGAGACAATTCTTCCTTGGCTTCCCTCCCTGGCCAGACCATCCGGCCCCATCCCTCGCCTCAGGACATGTGCATGGCACAGCAAGCCCATTCAGGGATGCAAATGAAAACTAACTTCTCAAAATAAGATGTGGGGGGGAAATTAATTGTTTTTTCAGTGAAAAATATTTTCTTGAGTGGCTACCAGTTGTAAAATGGGGGCCCATAGCAAACCCAACACTGACTGCCTCCAACCTCCTTTGAATTCACACTGAGTCACTAATTTGGGTCTAAAGGACAGCAGCAGGACTGGGCACTACTGGTTCTTTCCTGCAGCTTGTTTCTGGTTAGAATTACACCATAACAACAATGATGCATCTCTAAGTTTCTCTTTCCTTTATCCCTACATGGAGGTATTTTGAGGTGCAGGGAGGTGAAATGCCTTGGTATCTGCATGGGAGAACTCAGAACATCAAGTACAGGGATTTATCTCCAGTAAGCCCTGCTGTGACTAGTAGACCATGCTGTCTCACATTACCAAGCAGATTTCTGCAGTGTTCAGACTCTGTTCTCCTGAAGAGATTGCTGCAAAGGAGATAATGGGGACACAAAGTGCCTCATGCTCTTTGGGAGTGCCCCACCACCATGCACACGTCCAAATCTAGAGTAACAAACAGAGGTGGTTCCTGTCCCCCTGCACTTCCCCCTCACTGCAGTGACCCTGGCTCCCTCAGGAAAATGGATAAAAGCAGTAAGAAAACTGCCCAGGACACCACTTTACTGGCAGGAGAGGAACAGCCATTAGTCAAAAGATAAGTTAATTTAATATTTGTTTGCAGCTGCTGGGGAATTCCTGAGGTTAGATGCTGATTAATCAAACCATGGAGCACCATTCAGCACCTGCCCCAGAAGGTTTAAAAGCCATCTTCAAGTAAAATACAGGGACCAAAGCAATACTGCAAATCATGCTTCCAACACTATTTCCCAAGCTTCTCTTTTTTTCTTCTTTTCCATCACCACCCACATGAAAGCCAAAAAGAGACTGTAGTACCTGGTTACACAAGGGGAGCCCATCACAGTAGCAATTCAAAAGCTTCTTCCATAATCCAGCAAAATTTTTCAATCCAGAAGTCTCATTATAGATTGACTGACACATCCCCACAGCCATCCATCCACTACGGCAGCAGCCTCATCAAGTGCAATGGGAACTTTGCTGTTGCCTGTCCCTGGTGCATTAGCTGGAGTTATTACATCCAGCTGCACAGCATAAAGCTACAGGAAACAATTTCATTAGAGTCCCATTAGGCTTAGACTGGGCTGGTCTTTTCACATGCAAGGGCACAAGAGGGAATAGCTTTGGGCAATAATTTGAATGCATTGCTAAAACCATTATCTAAACTACAGATTCATATTTACAGGCACAGGCTTCCACCCATCCCACAGCAGCCCACATGGGCACTTTGGGATCTGATATTTAAAGCATTTGGCGCTGGCAGCAATGCTCCTCCAGGAGCTTTGGGCACCACAGGGACACAAGGGTCATTCAGACAAGTCCACCACTTCCCAAATAACCCCTGGAAGCTGCCACTAGGCTGGGGAAGGGCTCAAAGAAAGAACATCTCCTGAGAAACCAGTCTTGTTTTGTTTGGTGCTTTGCAATTTGCAACTGCCCATGACTACTGGTGTACCCTGACTCAACAAGAAATGTTTAAGTCACAGGTTGTTTATTGTGCTGATTCAGAGTAACCCAGTATGTGAGACGGCACAAGTTTAATGATCCAAGCTCAAGAGATATTTATTTTTTAAAATTATGATTCAGTGTGTCTATTTAGCTAAATAGAAAGCCCTTTGTCATCATAAAGCTGTGATGATATTCTGGAAATATGGTCTCACTGGAGGAACACATTGTAATTTTATACCCAGCTATTGAAGAAGATGAGGCCAAGCCCTGAGTAACAGACACTTCAATGAAACAACACATGAATTAAACATAATTGTACTAGAAAAACAGTGAAACAGAACTAATCATTGAGGGCCCTGTGTTGCACCACGAGCAGTGACATTTGCATTGGCATGGGGCATTCCCATCCACAGAGCTCCAAATCCTCCATGAATATCAGTAATTAAATAGTCTGTTATGCAGCCAGAGGCAGACAGGTTTTGCCACATCCAGTTTTGCAGAGTGAGGCTGAGATCCCACCATGACCCACGGGACCCCCGGCTGCCTGCAGGGCCCCATGTGCTCCCTCCTGTCCAGGCAGGGAGAGGGGCTTCATCTCCTCTTTGCTCCTTGGAATGGCCACCATGCCCTTCCCTTTATTAGGCTATTCCCAGTGGAAAAGATACTGCATGCTCCAACTAGATTCCTCCCAAAATTCAAACTTAGGACCTTCAGTCATAGCCTTACTAGGGAAGACTCAATGTATTTTCCCTCATAAAATGAAGATGTAATTCTACACTGGTCTGCCTGCTATGAACACGTCTCTACGTGCAATGTTGTCCGTACCCATATTTAATCCAATAAAGAGAACAAAACTGGGTTCAGGAAACCTGCTTTCTTCTAGGTTTCCATGAAAGCTGGATCTCAAAACCCTTCTTTATGTCAACAGCAGATAACTGTTTCACAGACTTCATCCAGCAGGGTTGGTAACTAACTTAAAAAACGGCAGATGGAAGCATTAAATATTTATTGGACTGGAGTGCATTGATTTCAGAAATTAACACTTTGAAAATGACTTCTGTGTGAACAGTAATTAAACAGTCACAGTCCAGCCCAGGTTCTGAGTAAACTGCAAGTCTTTTTGCAAAACATATGTATACATAAAAATACTAGCACTTGTCTACTGATTTCCATCTGCACACACCAAATTGCTCTGTGATTATGAATTAAAATTAATTAAAACTTTGGAATGATTTTCCACATAAAGTTGTACCAGTGGGAGCCCTTGTGCTGGGCACTCAGGCATCATGCCAGTTAAGCTTGCAGGGAGCAGGAGTAGCTGATGCATTGCTTTAAAATACCAAGGACTTCATGACCTCATGATCCCAGGGCTAGTAATACTGGAACTGAGTTTATGATAACAGTGGGATTGAACTTCAGAGGGAAACCATGAGAAAAGTGCAACTGATACTGCCAGGGCCCTTGCAGGCCCCACATGTGATCCAGGAGTACAATTGTAAATAGCAGAAAGCTGCTGTTTGCTTTTGAGCTCACTCGTCCATGTGGGAATAGATTTGCTCAAGAGATATTGCAGTTTTATTCCTTCAAGAGGAGTATTAATCTCCCACTTGTGCTATTGCATGAGCAGTAATGAGACTCACAGAGTCTTTAATAGACTCTTTTTAAAATAAAACATCTTTTAACTCTGCTTGAAAAGTAGCTTCTTTTGCCAGAACTACAGGTCTTCCTTTCAAACACTGTCCAGTAGGCTTTCCAGGACTATTTTCCTATTCACTTCACACTCAGGATGTTAGAAAAGTATCATGTTCTGTTCATTAAGGCAATAGCTGAAGCTTCATTAAAGGTAATTATGGATGGTACATTACTGAATTAGATAGCACTGGGTACCATTCAGCAACCTTCCCTTCTTTAGCACAGACTGCTATACACTGCATTTTGTTACCAAAGCTGGATTTATTCCAGGCTCTGACTCCATCACTGCTTTTTCACTTTCTCTCTTCCCCCAAAACATATGTACTTAAAAACCCACCAGAAATGAACAAACCCACCCACACAGGGATGGCGGGTGTGTGAGGCAGACTCTGAGCTCTCCTCGTGTCTGTGCTGAGGGAATGGCAGCAGCTCCCCACAGACTGCACCCAGCAATAAGGAGCTTATTTTCATTTTATAGCCAACACTGGGCTTTGCTGTGGTGCTCAAGGGGCCACAGAGGGGCTGTTTTCCCCCAGCAGCTGGGGTTGGATGCTGACCCCCTATGCTGTGTGTTCCCACTGCAGCTGCACCTGGGGAATGTAGAGCTGCCTCCAGAGCAGCACCAGCACCCTCAGCACAAACCCCAGCTGAGGCACAGGAGAAGAAATCAGAGGGCTCTGGCTTAGCCCAACCAGGTGAGGACAATGCTGCACACTGACAGAGTGCAGGAGAGGGGTCCTAGGTGCAGGTGAGGGGTGGCAGCCTGCACAGATGCAGATGGGCTGGCAAGGCTATGCTCTTTTTACTGAGTGCACATGCACACAGGCTTCTTTTGTTTGCTTTGTCCCCTTGTGTCCCATTCCAAGGTGCAAACTGGGTTCATGTCCCCAGGAAATCCTAGGAGTTTGTGGGTGAGTTTGCAGAAGGAGATGAAGAGAAGGCAGCTGCCAGGAGACTTTAATGAGAGCTGTCTCTACACTCGTGGTACAATTAAGAGCCACATAATGAAACAAAGGCTGGTTTGTTTGTTTTTTAGTGAGCTCTATTTATATTTGACTTTAACTTTAATCTTCATTCATTTTCTCTGAATCAAACCTTCACTGCTGAAATCTTGTGCATCAGAGTTAATAAAGGACAGCTATTATCTGATTTAATGCATCATTCCAAACACAAATGTACTCACAGGAGAGGCTGGTAGTTTACAGCAGTAATGTCTAAGCAGAAGAATTCACAGCAAATTGAACATAACTTCTCAGCTGCCTTGCAGAAGGCTGAAGTAACTCCACAGACTTGTCTGAGGTATTTTTTAACATGTTATTGTAACACTAAGAGGTTAAGTAAGGCTCATGTCAAAGCTAGGTTTATGCTTCACAAACTGGAAACTGGTGAAAAGCAGGTGCCTTATCTGATAGATTTCATCTGGCTGTTAGGGATGCCTGAGTTTCCAGATGTCAGAGAATGGAAAACCAGAGGAATTGCATGTGAACCAACTCAAATATTGCAAGACCCTTGAGCTTTTTTTTATCTTCAATAATGCAGAAAAGGGGGGAAAAAACCCCACAATAAATCAAGAGAGTTAGATTTACTCCAGCTAGAGGATTAAAACAAAACTCAGCGTTATTATTCCCTTGATTTATCCCCTTCCTTAAAACAGAGAAGCCACTGATTCCATCATAGCCAGAAATGTGAAACGAAGCTTTTCTTCTTAGAGGAAGAAATTTTGTCCCTTTTTCCACATTTAAGCTTTTAAACAAAGAGAGCTTCATTCTAGAGGAGCAGCTGTGTAATTAAAACAATTTCAGAACGAACAGTGTGATTCAAAAGCCAAATACTATCTTAATGATATGCATTAATATTCTGCTAAGAAAATGCTTATCAAATGTAGAAAAAGTCATGTTATTGCACAAGGAAGGCCACTAAAAATATAAAAATAACAGAGTAGGGTGACAGTCCAAGACAGGGCAGGTCATGGCATGCTGTGAAAGCAGCTCCCAGCTGCAGAGGAAGCGCCCAGAAAGCAACAGAGAACGCCCCTATCTGAGCAAGCAGGGAGTGGGCAAAAGTCAGCTGTCCTCAGAGGTGAATACTGAATAAGGGACTTCTGTGTCAAAGGGAGAGCTTTGACAAGCCAAAGGATTCTTGGTTGTGGTCTGTTCTAATTTTTTGTGAAGAAAACCGAAAAGGAGCATTTTCACAGAAACAGGCAGCAGAGCGAGAGCCAGAGATCAGGACAGGCAGGTTAGAGAGAAGTCTCTTGTCTGGATTGGGCACTGGGATGCCATCCTGCTGTGGGGACACATTTCAGTCCTCATCTACAGAGCACCCCCCATTGCCAGGAGGTGGGCAAGGAGCCCCTCCAGCCCCTGTGGCTGCCTGGGGGAGCCTGGCTGGCAGACACAAGGCATCCAGTGCACAGGGGACAGGAGCAGTGCAGGTGAGGAGCAGGGAGCAATGTCTGTCACTGCGCCAGTGGGACTGAGCATCCCTCCTCAGAGCCACAGAGTGATCCCACACTGCTGCCCCACACCTAATCAGTGCTGCAGGGCAAAACATCAGCATCCACTGACCAAGGGAAAAAGCACGGATTTCCTTTAGGGTTAGCCCCACAACTAGGTGTGGAACTCCCACTATGGAAAACAAAACAAAAAACCAAACCAAACCAAAACAAAACAAAACAAACGTCTCAGAAAAGCCAGAACTGCCTTGCTTGTATTGAAATACTGATTTGAGGAAGTTTGCAACTGTACAATGGCAAGAGCCCTCTGGCCTCAGGCGTGCAAGGTGAGACTGGGGGATTTCTGGCTCACAGCCTCCCTGTGGGGCTCTGCACTCACATGAGCCCCAGGAAGAGAGGCAGGCTCCATGTGTGAATAGCTCTCCAAGGAAAACCTCTGGACACTACAGAGGTGGGGAGGTGCTTCAGACTTTGCCTCTTGCAGCTTGTCACACGTGGGGCTCACAGCTCCAGTGCCATCCCCTGGGGAGATGGAAGGGCACCCATCTCACAAACAAGCCTGGGATTGTTACTCAGCTACACAGAGGGCCAAGGTCTCATTAATTAGCGTTGACATTTACAACAGAGACCATGGGACATGAGTGATACGAAGATGGATATATTCCAAGAGGATTAGGGAGCAAAAAAAGGCTTGAAGGATGGTGGTTCTGCTTATTCTTGAGTTTTCCTTGTAAAAAGAGACTATTGATATTTGAATTCCTTCTTCTATTAGAAAGGGGGAAATTGCAGTAGGTCTTCTGCCATGTATCTAAATTGCAAAGTGCTACACACCACTGAAATGAAAAGAGGTTGTTTGGACTGGCCAGTCTCCAGTAAAAGGATTTGTGGGTGAACCTAAAGGTTACAGATCAGGAGGGGTTTTGCTGAAAGGGTGTAGCTTAGCTTTGGTTCAGAGGATTTCCAAAAAAATGCTGCAGAAGTCTACCAGTTGTCTGCCTCTACTAACACAGGGTCAAGCTCATGATAAAATAAACCATCTGCTCTTTCAGACTTTCATCCCAAACCAGAATAAACCTGTTTTGATGCTCTTGTGAACTTGGTTCCTTCCACTGTCTTTCATGTGCTCCAGTTGACATCATCAGGCATTCACATTCCTTGGATGAGTTCCTCCGGCATCAACCAGTGGGATTCTGCCTCAATTCATGAGTCTTTTCTATATGGCAATGCCAACAGCAGAAACAGCTGCCCTGGTTTTGAACACTAATTAGCCCCCATTTCTCACTTTCATCTCTACTCTGTTGCTGATCCCTGGGAAAGGGTCTTTGGAATTCAACAGGGAAAGCCAAATTTAGCTCTGGAGAGGTAATCCACTGGCAATGACAGTGGAACAGGGCAAGATCACCAGAAGGGGAGCAGATGCTGTACTTTATCCCAGCCCAGAGGCAGATCCTTCACCACCACCTCACCTTCAGCTTCCTGAGGGGTGGCTGTGGTGAGCTGGGGGTCGGTCTCTTTCTCCGGGCAACAACAGACAGAACAAGAGGACACAGTCTCAAACTGTGCCAAGGGAGATACAGGCTAGAATTAAGGAGGACATTTTTCACAGAAAGAGTGGTCAAATACTGGAATCTTCTACCCAGGGAGGTGGTGGAGTCACCATCCCTTGATGTGTTTAAAAAGAGACTGGATCTGGCACTTGGTGCCATGATCTAGTTGAGGTGTTGGAACATGGGTTGGACTCGATGATCTTGAAGGTCTCTTCCAACCTGGAAATTCTGTCATTCTGTGGTTCAACCTCCACATTCTTTCCAGGGTGAACATGGGAGAGTCACACTCACATTGAGCTCTGGGGTCTCCTTTCCTCTCCCCTTCCCAACCTGTAGATTCAAAACTCACCAAGACTCAAATGTGCCATTAGAGGGAAGAAGCGTTAACATCTGCAATCTGCACCTGCTGGAGAGGCAAGAGGACCCTTCATGTATGTCTGTGTCAACCAGGCAGGGCAGCAACAACCACCTCCCTTTATTTAAAACCTTAATTTCAAGGTTTTTATTTAAACCAAGTCAGAAAACCCCATCACCATTGGTGTGGCTTTCCAAACCACAACATACAAACGTTCACAAGCACTACGAGCCCCAGGACAGCTTTCCCCTCTCCTCTTGCCATCCTGCTAATTGTGATGTCTGGGGCTATAAAAAGGCACAGCACAAGAGCATGCCTCTCCTTCTGATCTGCTTCCGTGTTTATAAGCATGGCTTATCTAATGACACTTAGGAAGTGTTACCAAGGAGACTATTTGCATCCTGCACCATGTTGCTAAAGCAACACTGCTAAATTAGATGCAGTGCTCTTAGCCTTCACCTACTGTATTTGCATTGCTATTAAAATGAAACAGTCACAGGCTTAAACTATATTTGGGTCACTCACTCATCCAAACACCTGAAAATAGTCCAATGACAGCAGCAATGGAGTTTCCCCTAAAAATCTAACACATCTAGGTCTCCATCTCTTACATGTACTTCAAGCTTGCCCCTCAATGTGACCTGCAGTCAGAACAAACCATCTTTCATGCTGCAACCTTCCTCCACAGGACAGGTTTTCCCTATGTGTTTGGCTTTTATTTGAATGCATCAGGAGATTTTAACTGTCATAAATAATTACAGCATCTCAGCATTTGATGGAGCACAGCAGAAGGCAATTTGTAAGTAGCATTAATTTTTGAGGCACAAGATGGCTCAGAGGCACTGGAAATGCGACAACTTGCCTGGAGTTTATGGGTCAGCTGTTCATCCTCACCCTGAGTCTTGGTTCAGCTGTAAAGAGTCACCATTCAAGGCCACAAGATGGCCCATGGAAAGATTAAACAACTAAACAATAATTACTTGTTTTGCCCTAAATAAAACAGTAAAACACTCATTATGGAGATGATAATAAAATAGAAATAATTTTAAACTCTAAATGACTAGCTATAAACAAAAACAAAGGCCAGGGGCTATTTTTAGGTGATATTACAGAATAAATTAAATACAGAAGCTCAAAAGACTACTGGTAGGAGGGAGAGCGAGCAACCAAGAGGTGGGGTGGCAATGGTTTCCAAGGCAATTAACAGCTTCTCTAGAGTTTGGACATTTGTCAATATGATAAAAAACATAAAATTCAAATAGCATCCCTGCACACACAGACACATTAATGTAGAAATATGGACAGCTGTCTGCAACTTTACAGGAAATATTACAATTGTGTGACAATGTATTGTATTTATTGTAAATATACAATAAATTTAATTTTCCTGTGTTCTTCATGATACCAAGCAATGCCACAAGCAAAGTCACTGGGCCCTCTGACATCCTGTATTTTGATGCAAATCTAGAGCAATGTATTACCCCCACAGGTTTCTGTTCTGATGGTCTGAGCAGTACATTTTGGTCAAAGACATGTAACAATAAAATACCATCCCACCAACACCCAGATGGAGCTCTCCATCACTATTTAATATGTTTATTCCAAAAATAACTCTTTCTTTTAACACTTTCAAATTTAAAAGATAAACTCAGGCAAGGACACAAATACTTGGCATCTGTCACTGAATTCAATCAGCTCCCTGAATCAGAGCAAAAGCACCCTGTTCCAGCTCTGCTGCACTGTGTAATAAAGTTTGGGTGCCTCTTATTAATAAATCCTTCCTTTAGCCCAGAAGCACTACTGAAAAGCACACCTGGGAGCATTTTACTATATATAAAAACTCTGTTCCAACAGCAAATTAGATCTGCCTACAGAATCTAATCATGAGAAGGTAACTCCTTCCTGCTGAACTGGCTCCAGCACAAGTGAGCCCATGTCCAGAGAGATTTCACCTGCCAGGGCTTGTAATTGCCTGTGCCTGGGAATTTAAGATGGAATACCAGAATCTGGACTGGTAAAGAATTCCCTAGCAGTATCAGGCTGCAGGTCAGCCTATTTCAGGATGAGGGGATGACACAAGCTCTTTCCTCCCTCCTGCAACAGCTGTGGTGAGGTTCAGTTCCTCAAGTTTTATCATTGCCTTAGCCCCTCCATGAGAAGGTGTGATGAAGGCACAGAAGACTTCTGCAGTTGGCCATGGCTGTAGAACACGTGTGTGCCCACCACCACGCTCCACTGAGCTGGCTGGACAAGGCCAGCACAGTGCTGGTGGAGAGCTTCCTCCCAGCCACATGGTGGGGAGGACACCCTGCAGCAGGAGAGCTGTGCTGGGGTCTGAACAAACACTCAAAGGATTCCTGACTCCTCTCATAGAGCAAAAAGAGGACGGTTCAGGTTTCATGGGGCTTCAGGTCTACAACAGCCACACTCCCTCACGCCTCCTCCTGTGGACATACAGCAAAACTCCATGACAGTTCTGAAAGTGATCTTTGGTCCTCTCTGGGAAAGGGTTGTTTGTGTCCACACACAGAGGCACCAGAAGGTTCTTTTTAGCTGCCTCTGCTCCAAGGGAGCTTTCCCAGGACCCAGCACTCACCAGAGGGTTCAGGTACCCCATGTGAAACAGGCCAGGGGAATCTCCAAGGAAGGACCAGAAATGAGGACTTGCATTACCAGCAAGGCACAGAGAGGGGAAGAAAGGAACCTCCCTGTCTACCAGCTCCTCCTTCTCCCATGAGAAATAAGATCAAAAGGAAAAAAAAGCTTTTCTCTGTGCTAGCTGTGCCTCTGTGAAATTTTCTAAGGACTTTCTGTTGGTTTTGGATCAGGTCCTAGACCCATGTGGACAGAACGTGGTGTGTCTGGATTATTTATTAGCAAAAGGGTTCCCTCTGCAATCAAGCATGTAGAACACCTTATTAAAGCATGCTCTGCTCTGAATCTGACCTGATGGAGCTGGCATGAAGAAGTTCTCAGCACCCCCTCAGAAACGCTGCTGGACTGCGAATTGTCATTACTTCCCTCATGTCAGTTCCTCCATGGCCTTATCTAAACTATGTCATAAATCTTCTGGGTTTTCTCTGAACTCTCCTCCTCCTAGTGACATTCTGTACTTCTGAATAATGTTGTCTCCATATGAATTACAAGGGACACAGTAATAATGCTCCAGCAGGAGCAAGGGAAGCAGTGGGAAAACAGCTAGAAGCTACACTGAACTGTTTTCTTACTTGTAATCTTCTGTCATACACTGAGCTGGAAGATTAGATAACAAGACTATTTATAGCAGCATTGCTGGATGTGTATCACAAAACCTTTATTGTAAGACCACGACAAGTATAAAATTTTAATTTTGCCTGCTACTTCCCTGGGTCCCAGCTTCATTTGCAGCAAAGCATTTTTGCTTTTGCAGTGGGGTTATTAATAATGGATGTAGCATTAACATTTCCAAATTGGGAGTTCACCTTCAGTCAGTGCTCCCACCCATCACTCTGTAATTTCTCCTCCTGGGCTTCATGTTGGACTGACAACAGGAGGCTGACAGCGTCTGCTCAGCCACCAAACACACTCTGTGTGGGCAAGAGCAGCCAGAGCTCCCTGCGTTCACTGCTACAGGTCCCACCTGCACAGCTTCTCTGCTTGAAACCTGCAGCTACTTTTTAAGCTCTTAGCTGAGCCCTCCAGTGCGCAACCTGTAAGGCCTGAGAGCAACTATCCAGAGGAAATGCACAGAACAGCAGATGATCTCCACCCAGCAGATGGTAAGAGCTTTCTTCCACAACTAATGTAAGGCAGATTTCAAGCAGAGGAGCAAAGCTCTCAGCTGTCAGTACTTATCTCTTAGCATCTCAACTCTAAACCTTGTAAAAAAAATATTCATGCTTTTATTAGGGAGAACTTTTTGCACCTTTATTTTATCTCATGCTTGTTAAGGATATGATTGTTGAGGGGTCATACCATTAAAACAAAAACACTAAATGATATACAGAAACAGAAGGAAGGTAGAAATCCAGTACTAACATCAGAGGTAACTTAGGTCCTTCATTATGTTTTTGCTGTATTTTTAATAAAGAAAGTAAATTTCAACTACTTCTCCCCTTTCTGTATTTGATGAACATAATCAATTAGTGAGGAACATTTTGTCTTTTCCATTTTCTATCACATCTATTGAAGTGACTCACTCACTCACGTAAGAAACAGATTCTGTTTGCACCATTTACAGTTATTTGTGTCCTGTCTTCTACAGTGACTCAGTATTTCTATGGGAAACCATCTCTTCTATTCCTGCCTAGTAAATACTTGTTAAGTATAAAAAATAGGCATTCATCACAGACAAAAATGATCTTGCAAGATAGATATTTAGAAACACAATGGCACCATTTACCCAAATCAAAGAAATCATGAGTAATACCAATACAATGAATGCTATATTAAAGAGATACCACCTAGGGAGGAGATTTGAACTAACCTTCTGATGAAAATATGGAACCTGGACAGTAAATTAACTCTGTTTCTAGATCTGTTTGCCTTATCTGTCCTTTGTCTCTTCAGAAAACAGGCTCCCTCTTTGCTAACCCACTGCTAGTTACTGACAGTGGCACCAGTTAGTTACACAGCACCCCAGCCACTGCTTTGATGAACAGATCTTCCCAAGCACTGGTTCTAGACATAGGATGTGTGGTGGTCATATCATAAAAATTATGAGATTAGGTCAATAGTGAATCAGTGCCTACATCCATGCAGGAACATCTGGAAAGTGTCAGTGTTACCAGAGTGAAACTCAAATACAAAGGAACAATAGAGGAGGGAGACTCCACAAGTAATGTCTGTATTTTAGAATAAATTTTTACTAAAATGTTGTTACTGTTTTTTGAACAAAAAGTTTACATCAAGTGGGTTTTCTGAAACTAAAAAGCCTGCCATGGAATTTTATCTCTGAGGCTAGAAAAGAACTATTAATATTTACTTTTCAAAATTTTGCATAAAGCAGCCCTACAGTTTAACCTGACAGTTTTCTGAGACTGAGATTCCTTCCCTATGCTTCAGCAAAAAGTTGAAATGAGGTGGACTAATGGAGAATTGTATAAACATAATGCCACCATGGCATCCTCTGCCCTATAATTTCAAAACAAAATCCTATTTTAATCCTGTACTTGAAAGGGCAAATAACCAATAGTGTAAACATGAACTAGCATCTTCCAACAACACACTTTTACCATCTCGAGCTCCCTATGAACAAATGGAGATGAAAACCTATCCCCAGCTCAATTTTAACCACAGTTTTGCAACAACCCAGATCTTAGTATGGGTAAGTTCCTCTCCAGCTGCTCAGCTTAGCAATGCCCTGGTTAGCCAGGCCAAAAGGCAGCCTAAGCCCATGGATATGTCACACTCACCAAAGTTTTAACCACAGTTAGATCCTAACTTTCAGTGAAAATTCAGTTCTCATCCCCAGAACTACTTTGGTATTTGTGGCACCTGCACACACCTGCATGGTGCTGTGATTAAAGCGAGAAACTACTTTGGGATTTGGCAGTTTGCAGCACAGCACTGAGCACCTGCACGCTGCTGTGATTAAGGTTAATCTTAGATCAACCACTTCTAGATGAAGACAATCCTGAAACACAAGTATTGTGGAGCCCACTCCTTGACACAGCTCAGAACTGGATTACTCAGATGTCCTAAACTTTCAAGTGAGAGCACATGTGGATCCCCAGCTTGAAATAAGTGGCCCCTGTGAAGGTACATACTGTAAGTAAAACAATATGTACTTATGTACTTGCCACAGGCAACAATTTCAGTGCTGCAGAAGTAGCTGGTTCCTGCAATTATCCTAGCAGCAGTAGGTAAGAACAGCTGCCAAACCGGAAATCTTCCACGCCGCTGTATGAGAAATCTCCCCAGATATGGAATATCCACAAAACCTGCCATTTCAACAATCTAGGAAATGAAGCAGGGGCTACTTAGGCTTCTGTCATTAGGAGGTCATTGTAAGCAGAGAGAACCTGCTTTCTCTTACTCAAAAAGAGTCCATAAATGGAAAAGCAACTGCATTTGTCAAAGTCACAGTGTGCAGGAGACACGGTCACATCCCAGAAAGCTTGTACAGGGACCTGGTTACAATCTCTTCTGCCTCCCAAATAAAGCCTGGATGTTCTGTGTATGGCTTTGACACTGACATGGCAATGAACCACCCTGTAAACAGCTAGGCAGGGATGCTCCAGAGCCAGCTCTGTCCCTCCATCTACCACTGCAATGTCTGAACAACCCAGCTGCACCTTTCACAGAAGTTTTAGGTTCTCATTTCAGCACTATCCTTATCAGCTAAACACAGGTAGCTTTAAGAAGACGCCCTTGGGAAGTCAAAATGAGAAGGGCAAATGGTCTCTGTCTGTCACAAACATCAAAGGATTCCTCTTTCATTACTTCTTCCAATCTCCCTTAAAAGTGGACCCATTTTAGCATCCATAGCATCCACCAATAATTAACTCTACTAAGCAACTACCTACTGCAGGTGGCCACAGTCACCTTTTGCTCATTTTATGTCCTCCTAATTCTTGTACTGAAAGAGACAGTGAACAGTGGAGCTCTGCCCCTTCTTTACTTGCAAGTCATTTCCATTCTAGTTGTCCCGTTTTCCAGAGACAAGAGTCCTAGTTTATTCAATCATTCCTTATATGAAATTAATCCAGACTTATGACCATCCTTGTTGCCCACCTCTGAATCTTTTCCAGTTCTTCTGAATCTTTCCTGAGATTTTGGAAGGAGAAGAACCAGAACTACACATAATATACACATTTACACAACAATCTATTAATGGCCTCTATTTTCCTCTGTTTGGCTTCCCTTATAATTTCTAGTATTTAATTTGCTTTATTTAATTACTGAGCCTGGCACTAATATTTTTAGCTCAATCATCCAACTGATGTTTTGGTTCCTACTGGTTTTCAAAAGTAGACTTTCTTGCACTTGAGAAACATAGAGAATCACCCATGGGCAAGAAACGAACCACGTGGCTTCACGGGAAATTTGTGAAAAGCTGCAGCCGTACCTGCTTTACCAACAGGCTTCATCACCTTAGGAAACAGAGAATAGGAAAGGAAAAGTAAGATCAATAAATTGCTGTGTTTGGAACACTGAGCAATTTTAGGCAGTTTAAATGCAATAAATCAAAGTTCAGTAGCTTGAGAAAAAAATCTAGTGCTTGGGAGAAGGTCATACAAACCTGACAACCCCAGGCAGGAAAAACTTTATACCCACAACCCAGACAGGTCAGAGGGAGACAAGCATACCCTGGACAGAGTAAAAGCAGAAGGGCAGGAAGCAGGAGGCATCCTTCCAAGCCTTGAATGATGAAACTTTTGACCCTGTAAGGCTGGAAGAAAATAATATAATACTTCAAAGAAGAACCAATTATGACAGCAATGGGAGCCGAGGTTATCTCACAGTATCACTGTTGGTATCCCCACAATGCACTGCCTGTGATGCCTAAAAATGCTTGTGATGCACCCCAAATTCTAAGCCCTGTGACCATCAGTTGCTGATAACCTTTTACTCCTCCCTTAGTTCTATCTAATGAGTGCACAAAATGGAGCTGGCAGCAGGACAGTCTTTCAACAATATACAATTATTGAAATGCCTTCACCAGCCAGATTACTATCTTCTACATGTGTTTCAGAAGCCCATAAAGCACCAGGGAAATGGGAGAAAAGTCTGACATATTTATGTGTCAGTGGGGTATAATGTTTGGAACAGCAACTGCAGAAATGCAGGACTGTGTAATCCTGATTGGTACCCTCCATGGGTGAGGGAAAGCAGAAAAGCCCCTGTCTTCTGGGTCAAGGGCTGCACAGCAGGCTGCCAGTCTGGGGGCTGCAGCCAGAGAAGTGGTAACACCCTTCAGCAAACCCCTGCTGACCCACTGACTGCAGGTGTCCCAGCAAAAGAAAGGACTAAGAACTGCTCTGTTGAGGTGTCAGGCTGCTTCATGTGATACTCTGAAGGTATAAACCCCAAATCATGCTACAGACATCCCCCAGACCCATGAGTAAAAGCTGTGTGGATGAATGAGCAATAAGTACAGGCAGCCATAGGAGCACCTAGCACAACGTGACTAAGATCTTGATGGGAGCCTCCGGATGCCACTGGAATACAAATAAAAAAGAAGAGCCCATGAGTAATCAGCGCTGCTGAAAAGAGGATCCCTGGCAGCTGGGGCTGTTTCTGTAACACTGTGCATGCATTCTTTTGCAAAAATATCATAGGTGCATTCACCTATGAGAAAATCAACAGGAAGAAATCCTTCTTGCTGCCACTCACTCTTCAAGGCAAGAGGGGCTCAGGAAAGAGTACCAAACCTGAGTATGAGGCTGGAGGAGAGGATTTAAGAGAGAAGACAGTAATAGTTCTTAGCTTTTACAATATAATATTGATCTGCTGTCTACAGCAATGGCTAAGCCTTCTTGAAGATGAGGACACAAAGGAGGATAAAGAGCTACATGTCCATGGAGCACAGGAGATGGCATACAAGTCCTGTGTCTCACTTCTGACCCAAGGACTAGAAAAACTTCATTTCTTTATCCTGGCCCAGCAGATCTGGGAGCTACACCACAGCCCAAACAGGGCACACAGCCCACACCTCACAGGAGGAAGAGTTAAACACTTCCAATAAGGTTGAGCAGTACCTAAGGAAAGAATGCAAAAGCCAGAGACTGGGAAGATGCAACACTAGGCAAGGAGAGGAACTTAATGAGCTACACCAGGATTAGAAAAAATAGTTAATAGAGGAGATTGAATAGACTATCTTGGAAGAACCTTGGGGGAGGGAGAGGGGTTGAACTGAGGATCCATCTCTTGAGAAATCATAGAAGTCTCTTTGGCTGGAGCAGTTCAATGCAGACTGCCCTGACACAACTAAATAAACAGTACACAGAGCCACTGATGAGAAGGCTGATCTTTTTCATCTCAGAATTCAGCAGATTAGATACAGCTGGAGTTTTCCCACTTGCCTCCCCTCCAAACAGCCATACACACCTTGTTGGATAGTTATCATAAACCATATTTCAGAGAGGGTGGACAGCAAAAATTTCCTGGAGTTTATCTGGCTGCATCCTTAAGGACATTGTTACCAGATAATCATAATCTTTTGCACAGCATTAGGAAAGTACACAAAGGATCACCTTCTGTCACCCCTGACAAACTACATCTGGGTTATGGGAAGGGAAATACTCACAGGAATTCTGAAAATAATCTCACCTCAACCTCGCCATCATGATATCACCAAGTGAAAACGTCTTTCCCATCACTGGCGAGGACTTCAAAGCTAACAGTCATATCAGGACTGTGGCATCAGATCACTGGCAGTCCTGGAGGAGTTCAGTTTTCACTGTCTCCAAAACAGCAAAGCCTGTAGGCACAACTATGGCACCAAAGTCTGGATTCATAATGCAGATATGACATACTGCTCTGGAACAGATAATTCCAAAGTGCTCAAGTCTAGTGGTTCCTAGTGAACAGTTATGTGAAGTGCTTTCATAAACAGCTGGACATAATAGATTTTAAAGTATTACCTTACTTTTGAGTAAAAGCAACTTGAAAATCATCAGCCTGGGGTTCCATCTTTGCTCTTGCAGGTACCTTCATACAGACCTGCCTATTTCAGTTACCTGGTTTTAAAACTACAGCTGAAGCCTGAGAATCAACTTGTGTGCTTTCCTCCTTTTGCAGGACCATCTAAAGCAAAGCAAATATTCTGCCAGCCGTGTCAGCCTTCATGAGATTTCTGTCTTATGCCTTCAACACCAGAAGTATCACATGGTCTTCAGAAGATTTATGTAACTAAAGGTGACCATTTTTAGCAGGACTAAGAGAAAGACATAAAAATTTCCAGCACAAGTGGGCGACAGCTCTACCATGTGCAGAGATGTTACTTCTTACTTGGGTGAGATGAACTTGGAAGGTACAGGGACTGAATTCAAAGTCTGCAGACCACCTGAGGAAACAATGCAATCACAGCTGCTTCTCAAGCAAGAATGAGCTCTAATCACCCCAAAAACAGGTCAGGAGGAGGTTGTCCCAGAGTAAGAAAGTATTACATGGTGGCCAACTTATAAAGTTCTGTGTCCCTAACACTAAGCCAGACACTGAAGGAAGAACAACTGGGGACCTTCAACTAAAATATACTTTACAAAATGTTAAATGGCAGATATGTAACAAAACTGTGTGACATTCATACTTTCACTGCTATGCCTTGAGTCCATTTTACAGAAACCTGTCAAATGCAATCAGACTTGTTTATTCTGCATTTAAATAGGACCTGAGGCAGTCTGGTTTCAAAAAAGACAGAAAAGGCACATATTGTCCCTGGCAGTTGCTTAGTTTTTACAACAAAGGCAATGCCTTGTTCATTCTTTATTCCAAATAAAAATTATTTCAATGCTCTGTTGCATTAGAATCTTGAGAATATTTCTGCTTGCTGCCTCAGCACAGGTAGAAAAAGAATTAAAATGTAAATTAAAGGAGGAAATATAGAAACAAAGTGCCATTAACACACAACTCACTGCTCCCACACCCCACCCCCCAAAATCAGGTGATTCATACAGAGCATCCTCCAAATCTCACATAAGCCACTGTTAATGGATTAAGTGGCAGTGTCCCTTCTGGCTTCAGTTTATAAATTCTTATCTGCTTAAGGTTGCTCCAGAAAGACTTTCAGCTGACAGCATGATTCTTAAAGAGACAAATCCTCCCTGGCAGTTTACAATTGCATACCAACAACGACAGCATTGCGTGTGCCTTCATGTTTGCACTGATAGAGGATGATGGTTCACTGTCTAGGACTCAGCATCCCCCTCCTTTCCAGTCTGATTTGAAGCACCACCATTGCTTGGGCTGAGTTTCTCACTGACTTTGTCTGTGACAGAGCGATGAGCATTCCTAACATCTCCTTGCATGGCCACTGAAACAGCCATGATAAAACCACCCTCAGTTCACACAACTGCTCCAAATCACCCAAGTACAGACAAAGGGGGCAGAGACATTCAGCAGAAGAATAATGCAAGTATCAGAAAATCCTTCCCTATAATAACCAGTTGCCCAGCTCATCATTAACAATCTCCACTCCTCTAGACCATGCCAAAGAAGTATCCAAAAGCCCAGCAAAAAATGAGGGTGAATAGCAGCACTCCTATTTTCCACACTGGCGGCTGCAAATTCTGCAACACATAGAGGAAGCTGCAACAAGTTATAACCTGAAATGGCTGTTAGAGCAGCACCTTCCCTCATTCCCTGCTTACAGAGAGATGTGTGACATCCTCTACCCCCATTGGCAAATGTCTTTGGCTGTGAAAATGACCATAGAGGAGAGGTACCCAGGTAGTGCTGAACACACACAGTGTGTGTGTACTGCTGCTCGAGCAGATTGCATTCATGAACGATGGGCTATTTTCTGCTACTACCCTCCCAACTTCCAGCAAAAGGGGGTAAAAAAGAGCAGAGACAGAGGAGACCTTTGGCAGGCTCTCCTGTCCTCATTACAGAAGTCACCCCCATCCCATTTGGTGCCAACAGGTCCCCAGGAGTTCAGAAAAGGGATGGCATCCTTATGAGGAACAGAATAGCCCCATCAGCGAGACAAGGAACCCAAATACTCCCTGCCCTCCTCCAAACAGGACTGACAGTCCCATGCACAGACACACACACACATTCATGGAGCCCTCAGAAGAGACACCAAAGCAAAGCCTTCATTCACCAATAAGCACTCGGAGATTCGGTGCTCTTAATCCCCCAAATTTTTGTCCTTTGCTTTCCTAGGGTACCTTTGCCTGGAAGGACCCGGGCATTCATCAGCCGCCCATGGGGCAGTGCCAGGGAAGAAGTGACAGCGCGGCGAGCAGGGCAGGGGGCTCACACCGCGAGAGGGTCGGGCTGCCAGGCACGGAGCCATCCTACCCCGGGGAGCGCAGCCTGCCCCAAGGTGTCCGGGATGCCCGCCCGGCGTGGGTGCTCAGGGTGCTCTGTGTACCAGCGATCTAATCCCACTCTGGGCTCCCTGCGGTACCCGGGATTTGTGCCCATCCGATCCCGGGGTGCCAGAGCACCCATCCCGCTCCAGGCTGCTTCAGGTGCCCGGGGATAGCGCGGGTGCCCGCCTGGAGGGGGATGCTCGGGGTGCCGGGGGTGCCGAGCGAGCCGTACCTTTGAGGCGGTGGTGGCGGGCGCGGTGCAGGCGGCCCTGGCCGCCGCGGGGCAGCGCGGGGATGCTGGAGAAGCGGCTCCCCATGGCGACATCCGAGCCGGGCCGGGCCGGGAGGCACCGCGCGAGGTGTCTGTGCCCGGGGCTGTGGCGGCTCGGAGGGCGCCGAAAGCCGCGGCTCGGCTCCTCTTGGCTGGGCTCGGATCCGCTCGGCTCCGCTCGTCTCGGCTCGGCGGGGCGGGGCGGCGGCACCGCGGCCCCCCCGCCGCGCCCGTCGCCATGGAGACACAGCTGTTCCGCCGGGGGCCGCCCCGCCCCGCCCAGATGTGCCACCGCTGGCGCGACAGGTGGGGGGCACACGCGGGGCCTCTGCCGACCCCCGCCCCCAGCACAAGGGAGCCCAGGAGCACAAACCCCGAGGGGCAGACGCGGGGTCAGGGACGTAGTTCCCTCCCATTGCCAACCCGGGACTTCCCTCGCACCTGCTGGCCCTAAACCCGCTTCCCCAGCGGCCTTCTTCCAGAGAGGAAATTTGGGCCAAGCCCGAATCCAGGCGCTTCAAAGAAGCTGCATCATGCATGGACATTCACCCAGGCAGATCGGCTGTGGTGGGATGCAGCTGTCCTAAAGCAATTAGGACTCTCGTGGATACAAGCATGTCAGAGCCACACTCTAGCAAAGAAGATGGGCAAGCAGCTCCTTGCACAGTCCTAGGGCAACTGGACAAGTAGGCAGCTAGGCAGAGGGGCAAGTAGGTCTCATTTGTGAACATGAACACTGTATTTCCATCTAGCTCATTACAGTGAGCCCAAAAAGAAACAAATGACTGAGATCAGTTGATTTGGGTGCTAACAACACCAAGGTTGTGGGTTCAATCCCTGTATGGGCCATTCACTTAAGAACAGGACTTGGTGACCTTTCAACTCAGAATATTCTGTGATTTGTGGCACAAGACTGGAATGGCCCTTCAAGGGGCAATTCCACTTCCTCATCATACAATACCTTCCATCCTGTTGAACCTAATTGTCTCCTGCTGCCGTGTGTCCCTGAATCCTGGCTAGCTGAAACCAGCACACAGCCAGCAGTCGTTTGGGGCACAGCTCCACTTTGGGCCTCTATGGCAAGGAGCTGTGTCTCTGGAGATCCCCGGCGCTATCGCCAGCAGACGTCTCCAGGCAGACGAGACATCAGGAAAGGCAATCAAGCCGGTAGGAAAGAAAGAGTGACTCTCCGATGGCGGTGAAGTCCAGAATTTATTAGTCCCAAAGAAGGAGACCAAGAGAGAGCCCCAAGAGAGGGGGTTCCATGAGGCTTTAAAGGGAAGGGGTGGAGCGGAGGAACACCACCTCGGGCAAATAAGATTACAGAAACTAATGACTGACATGAAGGCACAACCAATGAAGACAGCGTTGGGGAGGGGCCCCGGTCCCTGAACCAATCACCCCACGCCTCAGAGAGAGATTTCTAGAAGGAAGCGTGTGGCCAGAGGGTGACTGGCAGGGAACCAGGGAGGAGTATAACAAAAGATACATTTAGAAACCTGGGCAACAGGGGAGGGGTTAGGAGATTGGCGCTGAGGTGGCGGGAAGGGGGAACCCGGGCAGAACCATTTTACATAACGGGTAGGGGTAACAGAACAGACCAAATGAACACACCACAACAGTCTCCAACCAACAAAAGAAAAAAAAACAAACCTGTTCTTTCTCCATTTCTTTTCTCTAATCTCTCTCTCTCTGCCTGTCCTTGAATTGCAAAAGATTTTGAGGAAGGACTGTCACTTTTCTGGGAAGTTTCATGTTTAATGTGGCAGAAAGAGGTCTCAATTTAAGGCAAATTATAAGGGAAAGAGGCATCTTTCCATTGTATAAAAGAGATCTTGAAAAAGGAAAGGCACCAGTTTTGGACTGGAGGCATAGAGAACTTCCATGTAACAGCACAGGAAAGATTTCTGTGCAGTCATCCATTAAATGACAGGCACTCACACATGTGAGTGCAGGCTGATATCTGTGCCTTGTGTGATAGCTCACATGAGGGGAACCTGTTCCCAGAAGGACCATGTGCTTTCTGCTTCTACCAAATCCACCCTGAGCTTTAGACACCAGGCACCAATTTAACCCTGGTGCCATAGAGTGAATATTAAACAATGCCCCACATGGCTGGTGGGGTTTGTGCTCAACCACCTCCCCTTTCAACCTGCATAACCAAGGTAAAGCACAGTTCCATCAGTGAAAGGAGGAAGGCTTACAGGCCTGCTTTAGCAACATGTTCAGCTACCATGAGGGATGGGCTTGGCCTGGCACAGCAGCCTGCAGCTGACACCATGGGGACAATGCAAAACAGCACCAGGGCTTGTTGTGATTGTACCTTGGTTCACTTTATCAAAGAGCCTTGGAATTTGTGCCTTATATTGGTTGGAGAAGGAGTGAGAAGGAGGGGCTGCTTGCTGTCCTTGCCAACTTATGTCAGCTCTTCCTGCAAAAAATGTTGAGCAGGGTGAGAAATATGCTCTGTGATCACAGGGGCCCTTGATAGACAAAACAGGATCACACTGATTCTGGGTTTTTGCCTTTTTCCTGTGCTCTAGCAACAGGGAGCATTGAAACAGCTTGCTAAAATTGCAGGGCTTTCACACCAGCAAGTCAGGACTTTCCCTGTGTGTTAGTGTTATCAATTGAATTGTCTAATTAGAGACATGCAATTCCTTGGTACCAGACCTGCCCGGTGGTGGGGACCTGGTGCAGAGCATGCTGTGGGACTGAGCAGGATGAGTTTACAGTGACCTAAAATTCCTCTCCACTTTCTGAATTTGTGCATGGGCACCTGACTTCCAACTTGTAATTTGTGCTTAGAAGTCAATGGAGACAATGCAGCCACTCCATCAATTTCATCTGAAGTTAGTATCAGTTAACATTGTGATTGTAACTATGGACAAACACAAGGAGAAGGCTCTGCACAGCCACATCTGCTCATGGAACAAAAGTCACCAAACCACCCATCAATTCTCCAGCCAATAGCTGGGTGCAAGGATGAGCTGCAGCTGCTCAGCTCAGGCAAGTGAGAAAGACCACAGAGACAGGATGTGGAGGAGGATCTGTGAGAGGCTGGAGGGGAGGAGTGATGGATGATCAGGCAGATAACCAGCTGCTAGGCTGGGTACACAGGGATGCTTTCAGACTGTGAAGGGGGCAAGGTCATGAGTGCACTTGCATCAGAGCTTCAACAGATGTGGAAGAAAAAGACACACCTACCCATGAAATGTACATATCTGCATGCTGCAGGGAGTAAAGATCATCTGGGAGATATTCATTGCATCTAATTGTTGAGCTAATCCCTAATTTGTGTATTTTAAACTGTCTGAATGAAAGAGGCCTTCTTGATGTGGCATTCATCATACAAAAATCAAATACCTTGCAGCCACTATATCAGGAAGGTTTAGCCCATTGCTGTCACCTTGGAAACTTATGAAAACTGGATGTAAGTCTCAGATGAGACAGAAGCAAATTTGGCCTTGTGAGTTAAAATAGGACAGGATGACAAGAGACCACTCTCAGTCACAAGTGAACAACTGTGTTTGTGTCTAACAGGACAACAGATTTCACAGCAGCAACCAGAAGAGTATGTGAAGATACTTCTAGAGATAATAGGTTAAAGTGAAGAAGGGAAAAAAGATCTGCAGATATAAAGCCTCATAAGATGCTAAGTCTCAGACAGCAGCCAAAAAAAGCCATCATGACATCCAATTTCATGCTTTTTCCCTGAGAAAACTAAATCCCATGTCACCTCTTACTTAAGAAATGTAGATACTTTTTTTATATGAGTGGGACAAAAAGAAGTGCCCATCTTCTGTGACATACTGGCTGTACAGTGTGCAGACTGAGGGAAATGCTTTGTGCAGCCGTCTTGATGCTTTAGATTAATTCTGTTTATTTTCTGACCTTTACATTTGCAGTTTCCCCATTCATCAGCAATGGATTCACTTGAGAGGAAGCTTTTGCATATTTTAGCAGCCATTTTGCAAAGTGCTACTTAGGTATTTGTTATGAGCTGTTCTCAAAGACAATCATCCAAAGACAAAGAACCCAAAAAACCAGGGGAAAACAAACAGGTGGTTGGAAAATATTAATTTCTTCCACATGCACTGCTCACATTTTGTGAGCTCTGACATGAAAGCACAATTATACTCTTGCAATGCCTCTGTGAGGAGGGTTTAAGTACCTTTTAATTCAAGTCTATTGTGATTCTCATACTGGGAAACTCAGTGAAGCCTGTTGAGCCCCAAGTGTATTTCAGAACAACTCCCAGTCTGCTTCCTCCCACAGCAGAAAGCTTCAAGGGGCACATTGGTGCCACATCCCATGGCCCAGATCTCACCACTAAGCTGGGGCTTACTAGAAAGGCCAGTACTGAGCAGAGGATATTTCCAGGAGAATCAGCTCCTCCCTATTTAAAGGGTCCTTTGATCTACAAGAGAAATCTAACAGGAATTTAGCACAGCTAATAGTCAAGCCTTTGATCTTCCCTTTGGAGTTTCACTGGCTGTCAGACAGCCTGAACCCCCTACTTCCAGCAATAGGGGCCAGAAATTTCTTCCTAGCGCTTTACAGTGAATTTGCCACCTTCATAGATTGACCAGTGTTGCAGGATTTTTTTGTTCCTATTCACTTAACTTCTGGGGAATTTCTCCCTTGAAACTTTTTTTTAGACAATGGATCTTCCTTTCAGTCTCCCTTTCATATCTCTGTCAAGATGGTGGATATTGCTACAGAGGTGGCAGGCAGCCCACTGTAACAGAACACAGACTCTGAGGGATACTTGCCTTCTAAAAAAGATCCTACATTCTTTCCAGATCTGAATGGCTGTAAGTTAAAGGAGGGATATATCAAGACTTTGATGACAGATGCCAGTGTCAATCTCATATCCTATTTCTGCATCAAAATATTTGCTCTTAATTGAATTTACTGTGCAAATTAACAGTGGAGGTGCCCAGATTTCTAAATGGGTCATTGCAAGCCAACTTTATATCACGCTGAGATGTCAGCATGCTTGAGGAATATTGGGGAAAAAAAATCAAATATTTACTAAATGTGATGAGTTAGAGAAAGGAGAAGTGTATCAAGGAAGTTAAGGATGTTAGTCTGAACCTCTAAATGTGTTTGACGCCTTCAGTACCTTAAATGGTGAGTTAGATTATCAAAGGCATCCAACAGCTTTGGTGTACTGGTCAGTATTTCCTTTCTCCATGTGGTTCCAGGATAACAGTGTATCTTCACAGGTTCCAAAGATTACAAACTCCAAATAAACTTAAAGCAATAAGAAAAGTCTGGGCTTTGATTTCCCAGTCTTCCACAGTCTGCAGAGCCTGCACACAGCCAGCACCACCACACAGAATGACACACGCAGTGTCAAAGAACCAACCAAGATGGTCTTCCCACATCTGACTCAGCCTTAAACTGGCCATAGAAACAGGATGTGTTCAGATGTGTCCTCCTGACGAGCTCTCATCCAAGTCAGTCAGGCCCTGTGTAGTCCCTGGAGCTGAGCACCACCCTCAGAGAAAGGCTGAGACTGCTCATTAATTCCCTCCTGGTCCACACAGGGAGTTCCAGGCTGACTGAAGGGAAATTGACTGAATCTCAAAAAGATGACCTGGAAACTGCAGCAAAAGCTCTCTCTACCCGTTCTACAGAGCCCTGCTGGTGGCACTGGATCTGTAGCCTGCTGGTAGCATCTGAAGTCAACATTTCTCTTTGCTCCTTGATGCAAATAGTGGGAGCCAGCCAGCACAAACTCAGAAATGTCAAGTTTGCTATCATAAAGCTCCACTGACTCTCAATTTAAAGAGCATCATGATGAGGAGCACTTCCCACCAGGAGAATGTCATGAACTGCTGCATTCAGCAAATCAGCCACAACTATTTCCTTTTCCAAGGATACAATCTGGTACCAGCAGTGAGAATTAACCCCCCAGACAAATATTAGCCTTAATTTTGGTTTAGCAGTCAGGATCAGCTAGAATGAGTATCAAAACTGTTCTTCTGAAATGCTCAAATAAACCAGGGAAGTACAGGAGAGAGCACAAGTCCCCAACAGCGCTTATTTGAATAATCTTGCTGACAGATCTGTTCTTTTCTCAGAATTTCCAGTCTGCATAACAGATCACAATATGAAATCAGATACTGTCACTGGGCTCTGATAAATGGGGATGCAAGGACTAAATATTCCCTTTCCATATGAATAAATACTCCAATTCAAACAGCACCACTCGCATTGTTCACGCTGTCACCAAAATCCTGCAGGCAGCGTCACAGCCTAGTAACTGAGCAGCACCCATCATTATTCACTTCATGAGCAGATACAGATTTTCAGCTCTCATTTACTGACAACATGTTCCTGACATTATAATCTCTTCTAAAAGCTTCTGCATGAGTTATAGCTACTGGATTCAAAAGGAAATTTTGTATCTCTGCCTCTGAATTACTGACAATATTTTCAATGTCTCTGAGACATTTAGGGAACAAATTTCCCTTTAATTTTAAGACTGAAAACAAAGGAAAAGCTATTACACTATTAGGCTAATTTTTGCAATACTCTAATGACTGTCAGTTAAAATCCTACAACTCCCAGTCTGAGTTTGCTGGGTTGCAAGTTCCATGTCAGTGGAGTTTCTTAGATACTTTTGTGTTTGATCCAAAAGGCAAAGTAGATCCTTATGAATTGTAGTTCCATCATTCCTCCTTCTTCTGCACAAATGGAACAGGTCAAGACTCTAATTAGAGCCTTGCTAGCAGTTCAGGCCAATTGCCAAAGCTTTTGCTTTTATTCTTTTTTCCTTTTGCTTTTATTCTTACAGTTCTTTTTTTTTTTCTTCACTGTCCCCATCTCTGCAGTAGTCAAAAACCTTTATGGTGGAGTCTGTCCTCATTTTAGGAAGGAATTCAATAGCAAGAGCTGGATCTGCAATGCTTCTGTCTACTTCCAGAGTGCACTTGTAGCTAACAGAGCACACAGGCAATAAAACAATGATCATGCCAGAGACTGAGAAGGTGCTGGTGTGAAATAACCCAAAGTGCAATCCCTGCCTTACGCTTACGTGGCTGAACTGTTGTGCTCTGCTGCCCAGGGTGGAGAGCTGAGGCTGTGAGCCAGCAAACACCCGAGTGAAGTCAGATCTGGGTGCTGTGTGTGCCCGGGGCCAGAGAAGCTACTTTGTGGTGGCTTTGCAGCCACTGGGTGCTGGGTTGGGTCCCCTCAAAATCATCTTCTATCAGGCAGAGATGATTTACTCCTAAGGAGCAAGGGTGGTTCTTGACAATGAGGCTGGGAAGGCCAGACGGCTGGGAAGGGGCAGGTCAGCACCAGAAACAGGTCAAGGGCACAGAGCTGGGCTGAAGGTGAGGCTTCATGGCTGGGAAGTTGGTGGCAAGAGAGCCTTTAACTGCTGAGGACTCTGGCTGAGACCAAGCCAGGGAGGGATCAGCACTCTCATGAAGCTCCTCACTCACCTCTGCTGTCACTCCTTTGTTGTTTCTGATGTGGATCCCAAATGTTCTCTGTGCCATTCAGTCACTACAGCACGTTACTCTGCAGAGATGGACTCTGCTAAATAAAAGTGAAAATGTAATGAGATTTAGAGACAAGAGGGGAGGGGAAGATATGAGGGGGGACATGGGGGTCTGGCCATGAGGGACAGAGATTAATTTACAACAGCACATTTAGTCTGTGTATGGTACCAAAGCCAAGACAGAGTTCCCCAGAAGACCTTAACACAGGACAGTTCAGGGGTGTTCAGAGCTCTTGGAAAAGGCCCATACCCAAAGCCCTGTTACAGCAGATAAACCTCAAGGAGCAGAGGGGTGGCTGTCACAGCACCACAGGATCCCACCATCCCACATGCTGTGATCATAGCTATTTGCTTTGGAAAGACAGGAGTAGTTAGGGATGTTTAGGGATGTTACCAAAGGCAGCATGAGAAGATGATTATCCTCTGCAGAACACAAGGTACTGCAGGTAATTACTGTCTGTGCAACTATAAGAATTTAGCTTGGAACAGAGGATATGGAAAATTGTAGTGTCCCTTAAAAGACCATTTCTTCTGAGTCCATGATTGTTAGTATTAAGTAAAGTTATAAATTGCAGTCCATAATCTTGTCTTTAAAAGGTATTTTATGCTCTGCAAGGAGGCCCAGGACAGAGAGGGCAGAGTCTCTTTTGTGATGAACCATCTGTCTCTGATGATGGCATATTTTTCTCCTTAGCTCTTTACAAAAGCTTGTCAGGGGGTGGACTGGGGTGGTAGTGATGGTGGTGCAGCTGGAATGGTTGGTGGGTTTTACCCTACAGTTTCTATAAGATTACCTGCTGTTTTGGAGGAAGTTTTTTGCTCTCTTGGAACTGTCTCTTTTAAGAGCATGCATTAATTACTCCTCACAATTATGTGGCAAGAGGCAGTGAGCAGGAACCTGCCAGAGCCCAGCAATGCAGCCGTAAACCCACCTGCAGACACCTCCTCCTCCAATCTTCCCTTTGAAAAGGTGTTAGAGCTTGAGCTTTTAAGCTTGAAAAAAAGTTCCAAAGTCAGAATGTGTGAGAGAGATGAAATGAGAGCTGAACAAAGAAAGGAAAACTGTATCTTCAAGTCTAAACATCCTGAGATTCCTATGATTTGTTAATTTCCCATTTATCATGGTCAAGCATAAGTGAAATCTGCCACAGAGATCATCCACAAGTCTCTTGCCATCACAGAGAATATCTGCTGCTGGTGAGAGACCCCCTGAGAAGGTTAAGTCAGGATGGCATTTTCCTGTGGGAAAGTCAGAATAACTGCAGATAATTGCATTTGTGTTCACAGCGTCCTAGTGACATCCAACACCATACAAATATTATAAATATACACAGAAAGGAAGATTTATGATCTGCAGGTGGGTTATAAACACAGATAAAGACAAGAGCTAGATGACAAGACAATTTGGTGAAGCAGGACTCTAATTCTGCTGGAAGATGAATTGCAGCAACTGTGAAGCACCAACTTTTCTTCAAATGCTTCAGGGATGTGTGCTTTAGGTCAGGGGGCCCTGGCATTAGCAGGAAAATGAAATGGCATTTTTATACCAGAACATGGATTTTTAGGACTGGAGGTCACCTATTACTCTGCAGAGGAGCGAATGGCCAGATAGCAGAGTGTGTGTGTGTGTGTACACATTCAGTGGGTAACAAACTCTACCAACTTCCACAATATTTAAGCTGTTACCTGAACTCCAGCTACTTAAGAAAGTTCCTTTGTACCAAATAAGGACAAGCGCTCTGAGGGAAAGCATTGATATTTGCCTGGATTATTAAGATGTTCTCTTTCTAAGCAATCCTGTTATCTCTACTCTTGAACGAATACCTAAAAGTCTGGCCGCTCTCCCGCTGAGGCCCCCCGCTCCACAGAACAAGAGAAGTTTCTGTCTAGAAGAACAGGGTTCGGAAAAGCAGCAGCAGTCGGGGCAGAGAGCTGTCAGAGGCGCTCAGCGCTCCTCGCACGGGCTCCGTGCCGGGCGGCAGCGCCCGAGCGGGGCCGAGGAGCGGCTGAGCCCCGCGCTGGGGCTGCCCGGGCTCAGTGAGGAGCTCAGCGCTCCGCGCTGGGGCTGCCCCGGCTCAGTGAGGAGCTCAGCGCTCCGCGCTGGGGCTGCCCGGGCTCAGTGAGGAGCTCAGCGCTCCGCGCTGGGGCTGCCCCGGCTCAGTGAGGGGCTCAGCGCTCCGCGCTGGGGCTGCCCGGGCTCAGTGAGGAGCTCAGCGCTCCGTGTGGGGCTGCCCCTCAGTGAGCTCAGCGCTCCGCGCTGGGGCTGCCCGGGCTCAGTGAGGCTCAGCGCTCCCCTGGCCCGGCCAGTGAGGACTCAGCGCTCGTGGGGGGCCCTCAGTGAGGGCGCCCGCGGGGGCCCGCCGGGCGGACACGGCTGCTGTCCAAGGATGTGACTGCTGGCTCCTGATGGGAAAGGATGCCGGGTTTGGGGAGCCTTTCAGAGAAATGCAGCAACGAGCTGAGTTTTTTCCGTCTTTGACTCACTCAGAGGCAAGTTCAGATTAGCACTGGTGACTGAAGGAAAGCTAAGGCAAATCAAATCCAAACCCTGACCAATTTAAATACTGATATATGTCCTTCTGTCAGAGCAGGGGATTTTAACCATCATTTCCCATGAGACACGAGGCACTGGAAGAATAAGGCTCCCACCTCAGAGCACCAAGGAACACCAAGACAAGATGAATTTTAACACCTGTGGAGAGAGATTGGGTCTTCTTGCAACAAGAAAATACCTGTCGTGTTTTGCTTTTGATGTCTTCATGCATACCTTGCTTTTCTTGGGAACCTCTGCTTCATGGGTTCCATTCTGAATGTTGTGGTTCTTTTTCCCCTTTGCAAATCTTTTTCAAGGTCTACCAAAAAAAAATCCCCATAGTAACTAGTTCTATTTTATGGGTACCTCTGTATTTGCAGATATACCTAGAGGCAGATCTTGAGATGTTCAGAGTGGACATCAGGAAGAAGTTCTTCCCTAAGAGGGTTGTCAGTCAGAATATACTCTTCAGAGAAGTGGTCATGGCACCAAGCCTGACAGAGTTCAAGAAGCATCAGGATGATGCTCTTAGACGCCTGATTAATTTCAGATAATCTTGTGAGAAGCAGGGAGTCAGACTCAATGACCCACCCTTGTGGGTCCCTTCCAACTGGCAATATTCTATGACTGTACAGTTTTCAGCAGAGAGTGGATCCTGCCCACCACCCAGCCCTGACAGTGGGATTACTTCTCTCTCAGATCCTTCTGCAGTTTATTTGCAGCACATAAGGAAGGCTCAAGATTGCTCTAGCACCTTTTCAGCCCAGAAAATGCCTGATGTCTGCCAAAACTTCATAAAGGTTTGTAGTGGAGACACATACACGAGGTGAGCCCTGAAGCATCCTGGAGGACACCTGTGCTCCAGCTCCAGCCTCACATCGGGGCTGTGGGAGCTCTGACCCCGATCCCTGAGCACATCACAGCAGCGCTGGCAGGGCTGGTCCGCCCGGCACCACCTCCAGGGATGCTCAGCCCTCCTGAAAAATCTCCCTCTGGCCTCTGAGTGCGGTGGGAAGGGCAGGGGAGGGAGGGAAGGCAGCGCCGGAGGAGCCGCAGCACCGCTCTGTGGCGGCGGGTCCCGCTGCAAGCTGAGCACAGGGACAGCAGCTCGCTCTAACCCAGCACTGCCTAACACCGATGCACCTCTTTCTGTGGCTAAGAAAAGCTGTTTCCTCGCCGTTTCGAGGCTTTGCTCTGCTCCCCTCCTTCCTTGCCCCCCGCTCTAATCCCTCTGCGTGCAGGCACCCTTCACTCCCCGGTTTTAAAGGCCCTGCACCCCAGGATACAGCAGGGATACTGGGATGTGCTTCACAGCCCTGTGCCTGACTGCAAAACACAGTCAGCTGGGCTTAATCCTTCGAGTAAAATAAATAAATAAATAAATTGAGAAAAAAAGAGCAAAATTTACATTTTTTTCATTGTATCTTTACAAGCTTTTCCATTCCTGACACACAACTTAGAGAAATACAGGATCACTCCTTACAAAAGATCTGTGACATCGGTTTTTAAATATGACTTACCTAAGGGGTTTTGGTGAATTAATAACACCGGACAGAGAGAAAATTTGACTTAAAAGCCATGAATCTTTTAAGGCTACTGCAGGATGTGGTCTGCTTCCTAGAGGAGTCACGCTGGACGAAGACTGGGACTGCCTTAAATCCAAATGCAGACACCCAAAGTCACAGCACTGAGATGGGTTTTGTCACTCAACTTCTATTTCCTTTTACACACCTAAACAGTCTCTGTAACATCTCTGCAAACTGAAGACAAACTGATCTCTCAAGAAAAGCTTGTTATCAGTGGTTTTCATCCTGTAAACTATGGATTTCCCAGGGCTGGAGATTAATTTTGAGAGTCTAAAAAGAACAAAACAACAACAAAAAACCCCAAAACAAACAAACAAACAAGAACAAAAACCAAAAACACAAAACAAAAACAACAACAACAAAAAAACAAAACCAAAACAAGACACATAATAAGACCCTTAGCTAAACATCAGTAGATATGTGGGTATTAGCAAATCAGAAAAAAACTGAAAAATCTCTGAGCTGCAATATTTAGAGATCAGTCTGTTTTCTTCATTCTCCACCTTATTCCCTAATTCCCTCTTAGCTGGAAAGAAACTCTATCACAAACGATGTCACAGCAGCATCAGCTCCAAGCCAAGCAGATAAATGGCCTTACAAAACTCCCTCTCAGTTAGAACTGGTGTGAATTAGGTCAAGATTGGGATAATGCAGAGATCAGGAAATAAGGCTTCTAAGTAAGCCAAAAAGCAAAGTGTTAATGACCAGGACAGCAATATATAATGAGCTCTTAAGAAGAACAACACATAACTAAGCCACATATTTCCTCACTGGCAGTCAGCTGCATGTTGGTGCTTTAATGAAATTACAAGGCAGAACACAGGACTATTTAATCTCCAGAGATCATCATTAGTGAGGATAAACTACATTTTACAATGCTGCCATTATTTTTGCTAGCATCTCATTAATCATTTAATGGTCATTACTCATTATTTACTTAGCCTGGATAGAGTACACAGCTGTGCAAAGATACCCACAGAATCACAGAATTCAGGTGGTCCCTGCCCGTGGAGCCAACAAAGCTGATATTTGTCACTGCTGCCAGTGACCATCAGCAGTTTGCATAGGAGGAAATATGGCCCATGTCCATCTTCATGGGCAGTTGAAATGGGAGTTGACTTCTTCTGTGGTAAATTGAAGATGCTGAATGGTTTCCAGGCAGTGAAGAGTAAAATCCTCTGCCAGATTTGGAGAAAAAAGAAGGCAATCATATTGCTCTGCTGTCCTCAGTGGAGGACTGGGCCCCCAAACTGGTTCAAAAAGGACAGAGAAGATAAAGCTCAGTTGCAACCTGCTGGCCAAGTACAGACAGTCTCCCTGTGGGCCCAAGGGTTTGGAACAGGCTCACCTGAGCTGCAGAGGAACAGCAAGCTGGTCTGCAGGCACTGCTGCTGGGAAAGGCCATTTACAGTGGCAATGGCCTTCACTCAAACACAAGGTGACAAATTTCCTCTAAGCCTTGAAAAAGCACTAACCCTTGTCCTCTGAATAAACACAGCCAGGTGGAAGGGGTTTTCCAGCTCAGCAGCTGAGAGGTGCCCAAAACAGAGACTGGAGCACAGTCCTCCCATGGTGACCTGGGCAAGCGTGGCTGCTCCCACATCCAGGGATGTGACATTTCCCAGTGCCTTACTCACCCTCCCAGTACCCACTGCTGGGGACAGGAGACAGATTATTTTAATCCTTGTTTCCTCTTCATTTTGCCCTAAGAACTGACTAATCAAATGTGATAAATTTTGAGAAACATTTTGAACCCTTGTCCATCTCTAGCTATTTACTTACCTCAACGGGTCTTTCTCTCTTTCCCCAGGAAGCTCTGAATGTCTTTTTCTGCAAGTTCAGGAATATTCCCTTTCTTCTACAGTTCAACAACTCCATGTCTCATGTCTGAATCTCTGGTGACATCCCAATAACAACAGAGCACAGTGATTACCCAGAGGCATCCTCTACAGACCTCTAACATCCAGGTAAGAGGCACCTGGGAGAAGTAAAATTCCCTTGTAGATCGTCTTGTCCAGAGGATGTTTCCTACTCTTTTTATATCTTCTTTTCCTGAGCTGTAAGGAACTGTTTAGCCTTTACTATGTTTTTGCCCAGGAAAGCTAGAAAGGCAGAATGATTTTTCTAAAGTAATTGTTCTACAGAGAGTGCACAACACTTTCTGAAGCCAAGTCAGCACATAAATGTAAACCATTAAATGAGAAACCCACTGAGTATTGAAGCAGTTGAGAACCAAGACCGGCTGCACCCTGGCTAAAAATCAACTGTGGAGTTCAGCCAGGGGTCATGATGCCCTATAGCAGCAATGTGGAGGGGTCCTGATGTCCTATAATGGAAACATGAACTGGTTAGCTAGGGGTTTTTATTGCTGATGGATGAACATTAACAGGCAATTCACTCACAGGTAAAGGAAAGCACAAACATTATGGTTGGAGCAAATGTATTTCATTAAAGTAACTGTGCGAGTTGCTGTTCAGCCTGGAGGAGATGGCATTAATCTGTGATTCATCTGCATGTGCCTGTGAACAGCTACAGGTACCTCCTCCCTGCTGATCTTTTCAACAGGATCCCATCAAGGGAACCACTGGGAGACAGCATGGGCAGAAACCCCAGTGCTGGCAGATAGGAGACAATTCCTCTCTTTTCTAATGAAATAGTTAAAAGTAACACCGTTTTTCCCTCCCCCTTTCCTGAATACATTTGGAAACCTGAGCTGAGAAGAAATCTGGAAGTGTTTCCAGAAGAAAGCTGGGGAGAGGAAAATTATATTCAATATGTCAGGAAAAGACCTCAGAACTTCCTTGTGTGGCAATGACTTGTATTTATCTGTAAAATGAACTTCTGAGACAAAAAGATAATGAAGATGATAACCCAATCCCATGGGACAAAAGAACCAGCTGCTCTGATTGCGTTGTGCCCTCTGATGGGGAGCCAGAAGTGCCCCAGTGAAGAGGCTTGGACATGGATGTACAAATATCCCAGTATATACAGGATGCACAGCCAAGAGCAGCCTTTGCCCCCAGGTGCCATTCCAGGCTCTGAAAGCTATCCATTCTCACATCCTCTTGACTAGAGGGTTGGTCTTTTCAGCCCATTTTCATAGGGAAATCTGAAGTTGCAGCACACTGAGCCAGGTGTGCGCTCCCCGCCTTCCCCCTGCCCCACACAGGGCTGGGGACATGCAAAGAGAAGTGGGGCAGCAGCAGGAGCACAGATGAGCTCATTGATTTACCTGGTTTCTCCTGGGCAGTGAATCACCCAGCAGGCTTCAATCAGCAGAGAGCAGCTCACAGGCATCCACCAATGGATCTCCACAGAGTTACCATCTCCTGGAGGGAGGGACCAGGCACTACTGGAGGCTGTGACTGCTTGCCATGTGGGACAGCCCTGAAAATAAAAAACAAGGCGATGAAAAAGGCTGCTGGAGGCTGTATCCATCAGCTCACCTAGAAAAGCTACCAACTGCCCTGGGAGACAAGCGCTGGGTGAGAGCCAGACCTGTGAGAGCCGTGTGCCAGTGGGGAAGCCCCAGCACAGGGTGTTCCCCCTACCACAGCAGCTCTCTTCCATCCTCATCCTCCTGCTGACTGGGAGCTGAGCTGCATCCCCTGCCCTGTGGCAGCAGAAGGAGGGGCACAGGGAGACAGGCCACTCTGGGCAGCTAGGGATTTCCAGGAGGAGCACCCCTGGCCAGAAGAACACCATGGACCGTTTCCGGATGATCTTCCAGTACTTCCAATCCAACTCGGAGTCTGTAATGAACGGGATCTGTGGCCTCTTGGCCCTGGCAAGTGTAAAGATGTACACCAGCTTGGACTTCAGCTGCCCCTGCCTGCCCCAGTACAACATGGCATATGGCCTGGGGATCATGTTCGTGCCCCCCATCATCCTCCTCCTGTGTGCTCTCATCCTCAACAGACAGGCCCTGGTGATGCTGGAGGAGTGGAGGCGACCAGCGGGGCGCAGGAAGAAGGACCCAGCTGTCATCAGGTGGGGTTTGCAGTGGCAGTGGCATCCCTCTTCTCACCTGCTGTTTAGCTGTCTTACTCCATGGCTTTGATCCTCCTGGTAGATTCATTTTCTTGTAAGCTCATCTCCTGAGACCTCTCCCCATGACCCTGGAGGGGCAGGGGTATGGAAAATGCATTTACAGCCAGCAGAAATTAGGGCAGGCTCGTTCCATCCCAGCTAAGGAGACCAGGAGTGCCTCAACACCTGGGCTTATGCCACCAGCCTGGGGAACTGCATTGCTGCTGCCCTGTCATGCACTCACAGGGTGTCTTCTGGGGCTTCCATGTGCAAAAACATCAGGCATTTCCTTTTCAATATGCAGAAGGTGTGGCATTTTCATCACAGTCATTCTTTATCAAAAGCCTCATGGTCTCACTCCCTTCACTTTTTACTAATTTGTACTGGTAGAAGGGTGAGGAGAATTATATTCCATCTGTTATATGTAAAGTTTTATGCAGTACACAGGTTGGATCAGAGAGGAACAAGAAAGGCTGCAGAAAAAAAGGGGATTTTCCAGATTGAAACTGATGGGAAAAGGAAGCATGAATGTGGAAGACAAAGGAGAGCTGACAAAGATCTGTGCATGGGAGACATAAGGGTGCAGTCAAGGCAAGCCCATGGTGAGGGGACTGTGCACTGAGTGCAGGCAGCACACAGAGCACTGCCTTGTGCTAGTGCAGGTTCCACTGAGAGGCAGAACCAACAAAGACATCCCAGAGCAGAAGAAGCATCAGCAGAAGCAATGCTGAGGGCAGCCCTGGGAGTCAGTTCCCTGGGTCTGGAAAGACTGCTTGGTGCAGGACAGCCTGCATCCCTCAGGGCTCTGGATGAGGAGAGGCTCCCAGCATTAACCCACTGACCTCTCTCTCTGCTCCAGGTACATGTGTTCCTCCATCATGCAGCGAGCCATGGTTGCCCCTGTCGTCTGGATCATAGTCACCCTCCTGGATGGCAAATGCCTGATCTGCGCTTTCAGTGGCTCCATGGACCCCCAGAAGTTTGTGGGCTTTGCCAATGTGAGTGCAGAACAGGTGCAGCAGCTGCTGGCCACGGTGCCCTGCAAGGAGGATGAGCTCATGAGGAACAGCATGTCCCGCAAGGCAGTGTCCAGGTACCTGCGCTGCTGGTCCCAGGTGGGTCACTGCTGGCATAGCCCCTCATCTTGGTGAGGTGACCAGGCATGTGGCATCTGCTCCTGCTCTTCCTTGATCTGCTGTCCCTTCATTGTGGTCAGGCTGTGAGCTAGGCTGCTCTGTGCTTCTTTTTGCCTCCAAACGTTGCTATCCTAGGTGATAATCTCAAGTTGGGTAGGGAAAAAGAAAGAAATTATGAATAGTTTAATAGAAGAACCAGCAGCTTCTAAACCCAGATAATAAAAGATATTGTGTCTCCTAAAGCCCTGTTCAGTGTCAAAAGATCCTTCTAACTGCCAGCCCTGCAGACAGGACCCACTGTTTTAAGGACAGTGCAAGCTTAGACAGATGAAAACAGCTTGCTCAGGAACAATAGAAAAGGGTACAACGGGGAGTGGAGCCCTGACTGGCCTCAGCTCTTGGTAGAGAAGTGCCAGCTCAGGCATTGGGACTGGTGGAAGGTCATTGAAAACAAGCTCTTCTTTCTTATGAAAGGGAGCTGCCCATAGTCTGGGCTGTCTTCATGCTGCAGTGGGGACTCCTGGGCCCTGCAGTTAGTGTAGGTGGCAAATGAAGATTGCTGGAGATAAGGCAATGCCAAAGGAGAGCACTAATTTCCCCTTTCCCTGGGGTACTCCTATGCTCATAGCAAATGCCTGTCTGCTCCAGGCAATTTTGCAATCAGTTATCCTTACTGAATGATTCATGCACAGATAAATACCCCATATTCTCTGGGAGGAGATTATACCAACCCTCTGGGTACAGTGTGAGGTGCTGGACTACAGGGACAGATCAAAGCCAGGAGTCCAGATGCATGACATTTCCCCTCCAGCCACACAAACCCTGTCTCTCTGATACAGGCAAAGAACTTGAGCCCGTCCTTGTGCCTGTCTTGCTCCTGTTTCACTGCTTCTTTCTTATCACACAGGCACTTGGCTGGAGCATTTTGTTGGTCCTGATCATAGCAGCTTTCCTTGCCCGCTGGCTCAGACCTTGCTTCAACCAGGCCGCCCTCCTGCAGGCACGTCACTGGAGCAACTACATTGACATCGAGCAAAAGATTTTTGAGGAAACCTGCTGTGAGCACAGCCGGCTCTTTGCTCACCAATGCATCCTCCACTTCTTTGAAAGCATGCAGCAAGAGATCAAACTGCACAGCTTCAGCTTGCCTAGGGAGGGAGAAGGGGCTGAAGGAGGGGAAGGTCTTCTCCAGGGTATCACAGATCAGGACCAGGTGAACAAACTTCTGAAAACGTGGTACTATGAGAAACCTCCCCTGGATGTCAGCCAGGCACACCAGAGGCATGCCCTGGTGCGAGAGAGATCCCCCCTGCTCAGGGCAGACAGCGCCAGCACCCACTCCAAATTCCCCCAGCACACCAGTGTGTAAAGGGGGCTTTGTCCTACAGGCACAGACTGAGCATTGCCAAACCTCTGCACAAAGCAAGGACCAGCAGGCAGGTGACAGTGGTGCTCATACCTTCCTCTGAATCTGCAACCTCAAAGGCTCCACTCCAGGGCATGCCTAGCAAAACCTCCAAAGTCAGCTAGATCTGAGGGTCCAAGGGTCCCAGATGCAGTCACTGTTAATGATATTTCTCAGCCAAGGACCCTCGGGGCACTTTTGTCATATCAAAGAGTTTTGCAGCTTCTTACAGCTGTGATAAAATTGTTCTGGCTAGAGGAAGGATTTAACCAGGGCAGCAGCATCTGGCTGCATACAAACCATACACACACAGAAGTGTGAGGAGCTCCTGCCCATTCCAATGAAAGCTGCTTCAAAGGGTTATCAGAGCTGACACAGACGTTATTTAATTGGCAACTCTCTTAGTACCATACCAACATATTTACTCAAAAAGGCAAAACCCCCTCCTATGTCTTCCCATCTGCTGAGAGCTCTGGCTGTCCCCAGCCCACCTGCCAAACTGTTCTGCCTTCCTCTCACAACCCATCAATACTTCCATGCATTTAAAAAATGAAATATGGCAACACACTGAAATTCATGGAGCAGCATAACTTTAATTGAAGTCACCTCTGAATAAGGATTGGATTGGGTTGGATTTGCAGAAGGAACAGGAGATGGAGGCTTTGCAAAACACAACCACAGGGCTATGCTGGGGTTTAGTAGCTGCTGTAGGCACTGGTGCTAAGCCATGGAAAGGACACACTGACTCTGCCTGAGAAGTCTGAGTACAGACTTTAAGCACTCCCCTGCTAGATTTGAGTACAAGCTGAACTATCCCGAGGATCATCCTTGCAACACCTATTTGGGCCTTTCCATCCATAGTTTCAAAGCTGTTTGAATGCAACCTTACCTCTGAGCCTTTGGTGATAATTGCTTTCTCACCTGCCTTTTCTAGCCCCCACTGTACATGGTGCCAGTTTGACTGGAACTTCTGTCCAGCGTTACTGCTTGGATGCATTAAAGTCTTTACTGCAAACTAACCCAGAACAGACACATCTGTTTTTCCAGGCTGGACCTCACACTGATGCCCACTTTGTCTCTTGGAGGGAGAGGTGCAACATGGAGGGGCTGGGGGGAGGTGGGAGTGAAGAAGAAATATCTCCTTGGGTATGGATAGGTGGGGCAAGCAGGGTTCCAGGAGGAAAGAAGAGGCTGGGATAGGAGCAGAGAAACCTGCCACCACATTGGGACTAAATCCAGAATGAGGGATCAAAATAAAAATGCATATTAATCCCCCAAATTGACTTGTCAAGCTGCTGGCAGGTGGGTCACCTCCTGCCCAGGATGTTTGCATGCACAGGCCAGAGGATGAGGATGTACAGGGTAAAACATTGGGAGGCAGAATAATTCCATAGCCCACCCATGGGCAGCTGCTCCCCTTTGCCCACTGAGGCCCAGTCAGGAGCTGCAGGGTGCAGAGGGATGGGCTGCAGAGCTTTTCTTATTTGCATAGCAAAATCAGATCTGGATGAATTCCTGAGCTCCCTTGGATATGCCAGGAGAGTGCACAGAGCCAGCTGTGGCCCATGCTGGTAGGGAAAAACACAGTGGTCTTTTCCCCAGGAGCTCTTTAGATCCAGGGATCTTCTGAGCTCTTCTTTGAAATCAGCATTGCACTTTGAATTGTGTCTCTGGTTTACTTTTGTCAGACATGACATCACAAATCTGAGGCTGCAGCTCAGTTTGGACTCACCATTCCATACTAGTCAAATTGGGTATTTTCCTAACATGCTCACAGCTGAGGTCTGCAGCTCCATTTGCATGCTGCTTTCCATGTTCTCAGGTTTCAAGTCACCCCGGTGTGGCCACAAAATATGAAAGGCTAAAAGGGGGAAGAGGAACAGATTTGTTATCTGTACCAGGAGGGAGCAAACAGGAGGGTTTAAGGGTGCTGCCATAGATTTAGCAGCTGTCTGTCTCTCCGGGCTGCTGTGATGCCTGACCTGCAGATATGTCTGGCATCCTTAGGGATCCTCACCTGCCAAGAGCCTGTGAAACAGCAGAGCTGGCTGCAAAGACAGCTTCCCCAGTCACTTCCTAAGCTCTCCTGATGGGAATTGTTACTGCTCTCACATCCCTCCTTTCTATATCCTGCACTGACTGGGACATGCAAAGCCCTCCCCAACTCCACACCTTGGAGTCTGTCTAGGTGTGCAGGTGCAGGACTGGGTCCAGGGAGGGACTTGGGCAGGTACCATCTCTTTCAGGATAGGGTTTCCAGAGCACAAATAGGTTGGGATCTTGGAGGAATCATCAGCTCTGCCGTCCCTTGCAAGTCAGTTAGAGTGAACTTTCTTTTGGGAAAACAAAGTCCCTCCTAACAAGGCAACATGGAAAGACCCAGGCATTATCTTCTGTGGACTCTTTTTTGATTCCCACTGACTGTTGCTGGCTTCAGTAAGAATTGTAGTACTGCACACCGAGCAGGCTCAGGCCCTCAATTCATGTTTAATAAAAGGCAGGGTTTTCCTGGAGATCAAAAAGCTCTCAGCTTTTTACAGGGTTGATTCACGCAGGCTTTGATTTGAGCTGCCCTTCAAAAAGCCACTTGTCAGGTGAATAGAGAAGGCAGTCTGAGCTCTTAGCTAGCAATACAACAGGCCTCATCTATATTCATGCAGCAAAATCTCTTCCCATTTGATGAGATCATGCAATTAACCTCTCCACAGCAGGCAGAGCTAAGATTGCTCAGGCATTACCCACGTGCTCTGTGCTCACCTCTGCGGTGGCATTCAGGGTCAACTCAGCATAATCAGCTGAGCCCCAGGACTGGTGCAGGGCAGGCTCAGAACCTGCAGCACTGACTAATGGTCAAAAAGCCTGGTCTGGCTTCCTAGCTCAGCACTGACACACTGCAAAACCCTGGGGGAAAGTACCTGTCCTGTGTCTTCCGTGCGCCACCCACCTATGTACAGCTTCCCTTGGTGACATGTCCCACAGCCACCACTGCAGTCACACTGCTGCCCAGTGAGATGTATCTTGATCCTCACATCAGCCTAGGTGGTGCCTGGACAGGAACAAGTGAGCAACTGCCACCACCTGTTTTACAGCCACTTGCAGTCCCAGTAATCCCCCATCTTCTGGCCAGCTTGAGGGAGCAACTGAGTGCACCAAGGCTGCTTTGTGAGCTGGGAGCTGAGATGCAGGAGAGCACCATCAACACCATCCATTCTTTTAGATTTGTGCTGTGGAAGCCAAGCCCTGCCTAACTGTTACCTCTCCTTCTGCCTTTCCTTTTCTTTACCTTTCCCTCTGCAGAATAAAAAAGAAGAGTTATTTCCCAGTGAAGCAGGTCCAGAAGTAGGGGCTGGCAGACCTGCAAGGTGCTTGCCTCAGATGCTGCTGAGGCAAGGCAGACACACAGAGGGAAGGGGGAAGCTCTAGCATCCAGTTTTTCCATGTGCGCCAGCACTGCAGAGGTGGGGTGTCCCGTTCAGTCCTGGGAGGAGCACCCACCCCCTGCATTTGCAAACAGGTTCACAGAGGCCACAAAGTGCTCTGGGGAGGACACAGCCATGGTAACACCTGCACCCTCCAGCAAAGAGAGCTGGTAGCTGGGAGACTGCAGAAATGGGGATGTGGAGAAGAATGAAATCAGGTTTTGCAAACCAGAAACAACCCAAGTCCCAGATCCAAAGAAGAGCAGCAGGAAGCAAACTCTAAACTTTTGTAGGCAGCAAAATCAGCAGGAAAAAATGTTGATTTTTTACTTTAAATATTAGGGGTGTAAGAGTGCATGAATGAAACAGTGGATTGCACAGAAACTTAGTGATGCCATCTTTGAAGAGGAAATCTGAAAGAATGAAATAGACTGATGCCACAGCTTGGACCCTGGTGGGGGAAGGAATCAAGCAAAGATGGACAAGTTTCGGATGATCTTCCAGTTCTTCCAGTCCAACCAGGAATCCTTCATGAATGGCATCTGTGGGATCATGGCCCTTGCCAGCACCCAGATGTACTCAGCCTTTGATTTCAACTGCCCCTGCCTGCCACAGTACAACCTGGCCTACGGGCTGGGCATCCTCCTGGTGCCCCCCTTCATCTTGTTCCTGCTGGGTTTTGTGCTGAACAACAACATCTCCATGCTGGCAGAGGAGTGGCGGCGGCCGCGGGGCCGGCGCGGGAAGGACGCGGCTGTGCTGCGCTACATGTGCTGCTCCATGGCACAGCGGGCCATGATCGCCCCCGTGGTCTGGCTGTCGGTGACACTGCTGGATGGCAAGTGCATCACCTGTGCCTTCTGCACCTCGGTGCCCCTGGAGAGCCTGGGCAATGCCAGCCACCCCCACCTCTCCCAGGGGGAGCTACAGCGGGTGCTCGCCCGGATCCCCTGCAAGGAGATCTACAACGGGCAGCAGCTCATCGCCAACGAAGTGGCCGTCAGGTACCTGCGCTGCATCTCACAGGTAAGAGGCACCATGGTGTGCTCTCACTGGTGGATCGGGTTTAGGCACTGCCAGCCTGAGCTCTTCCCTCAACAGAGTCTCCTTGTTGAAATCAAGCTGCAGCAGGAGAGACTGGTGATTTCACAGGGGTACAAGGTGTTCAGACTCAGCTCTGTGGGGTTATGCCTCCAGTGTGGTGCAGAGGCTGTAGCTGTAGGTCATCCTAATAACTGGCCACCTCTCCTGCCTGGGCAGCCCGGGGCTGCAGAGCAGTGACAGCCAAACCATCTGCATGTATTTATTCAGAGCAAGCTCAGAAGGGGCTGAGGTGGATCTTACTCAGTGGCTGGAAAGTTGTCACCCTCTCCAATAACCCATCAGTTGCTCTTGCTTCTTATTACAACATGTGCAAGCAACGGGCCGATAACCATCTATGCCACTTGTCTCTGCCGCTGCATGGGAGCAGCCAGGGTGTATTTATTAGTCATCCCAGGGAACCACAAAAGAAGATGTGCTGCTAACCACTTGTCCTGTGCTTAATTCCTCTCAAGCCCTCTGCTCCTGGCCATGCTGGAGACAGGATGGTCTGAAACACCTGTCACTCATGCACTCCCATTTATAAGCAGACCTTCTGCCTGACTTCCTTAGGGCAGACAGGAATGATTGTCCCCTTTAAGAGAAATGGAACCACTGGGACTTTTCCAAAGACACAAAGCAGATTTTCCTGGGCATACCCCAGCTGGAAAGCATTGGGAGCTGAAAAACAGGAGGTCCCAGATAGAACCTCCCCCCCAGGTGCTCTTTTAGGAGGCTGCATTTCCAGGAGGGTTGAACATCACGAGCTCTGCCAGTACAGCCTGGAGGCAGCCTGAGCTAAGACTGATGGTGAACAAGACAGACTGGTTCTGGCTCTGTCCTCATCCCACCCTTCCTGTCAGACCCCATTAACAGGGGAGGTTTCACTGCTGCCCACTCACAGTAAATGTTACTAAGTTCAGCTTGGAAAAAGAGCTAAGACAGCTGCATAAACCAGGGAGTATCTGGGGCAATACTGCAAGTCAGAGAACACAGGCTATCCTAGACCTAGGTGAGGCACCCTCATATCGGAGGCAGGACCAAGGGCTGGGCACAGGATTCAGCCCTGGTGTTATTCATGGTCAGTGCCTGCTGATGCTCTACAAGGTAAGAAGCAAGAGGTGCTGCCTATGTGGATGCACTGAACAAAAATTCAGTGCCAATGGTTCACAGGGCCTCCTTATCCAGTTTTGCAGCGTAAACACAGCCAAGTGTCAAACAGCCCAAAGTGGAGTCAGGCTTGTTTGCAAACCAGGGGGATTCTGCTGGGCATGTGACAGCTCTGGTTCCCCTTCATCCCTGCAGGCTCTGGGCTGGTGCTTTGTGCTGCTGATGACCACTCTGGCTTTCTTGGTGAGATCGCCTCGGCCCTGCTTCAGCCAGGCTGCCTTCCTGAAGAGCAGGTACTGGTCCCACTACATTGACATCGAGCGCAAGCTGTTCGATGAGACGTGTGCGGAGCATGCCAGGAGCTTTGCCAAGGTCTGCATCCAGCAGTTCTTTGAGGGCATGAGCACAGACCTGGAGGCTGCTCGCTGCCACCTGCCCAGGAAAGCCCCTGCTGATGCAGGGGAAGCTGCCGAGAAGCTCCTGGGCATCACTGACCAGGGCACCATGAACATGGCCCTGAAGAGCTGGCACAGATGCAAGCCCCCACTGCACCTCCACCCACCTGCCCCGCCCACTGGAAATGGCTGGGCAGGAGAAGGACAGCCCCCCACGCACCCCTCTGCGCCCGGAAAAGAGACAGCTGCCTACTACAGCTGGGTGTAAGGGCCACAGGGCTGGCCAGAGGCAGAACCATGTTTTTGTGACATGGGCTGCAGACAGAGCAGAAGACAGGGCACAGGCAAGGGCTGGTGCCACAGCAGCTGAAGGGGAACAGGCACCCAAAGGGCTCAATGTGATCCCATCTGCTCCCATCTGCTCTCACATCCAGTCCCACAGCATCAGTGATCCAGGTAATGAGTTGTGTGCCAGGAAGGATAATTTTGCAAGGCCATGATGGACGAGCCCCAGAGATGTTGAAGGGTGTAATGTGGCAGCCAGATGTGCTGTGCGTCCCACACCAAGGAGCACCAGCTTTGTGTTGTGGCAGTTGCCAAGACAGACACTACCAGATGTGCAAAACTTCCTCTCTTTCATGACGTGCTCAGCATGTGGGTTTAGGCAGTATTAAAAATCCCCTGGTGGGGAAACAAGCTGAGAGTGTCCCTTTCTCCTGCCAAGCTGTGAAACCCTAAAAGATCACATTACCCCTCCACACACTACATCCCCACAGACACACGGCTCCCAAGCCAAGAAAAGCCTTAAAATAAATTTGACCAAAGCAATGAGCTAGTGAAGAGACATCCCATATCACACTACATGTGACAGAAACAGCGTGGTTGGTGTTACAGGCACCATTAAATGAGAATTCCACAGAGATGCTCCTTGAGGGAAGTGTCCAGACAAGGAGAGCAGCAGGGAGTGAAGAGGGGGCCAGGCCAACACCCTGCCACAAATCTGCCTCAGGACAATTTGTTCTTACAATTTTTCCTGTATCTCTCCCTGACACCAACACTGTTGTTAAAAACCCACCTGGATGTTTGTTTAAGGAGCCAAATGAATAATTCAGGCTTACCATTCAAGCTCTGTGCTCAAACACCAGGATTTATAAAAGCTATTTACAAAAGCCATTGGTGTTTCTTTACTTGGATGCAATGAAAAGGACTGGAAGAGTCCCCAGGCAAAGCCTGAGGTGCTGAGGCTGTGTGACTTGAAGAGTTTTGCCAGTGCATGGCCACCAGCAGCAGCCAGCCCTGGCCCTCAGAGGAGAAGCTGGGAAGTCACGACACACATTACACAATACAAGGTGGCTGACCACTTCCACAGAAACAGAGGATGACAGGATGCAGGCCCTTGAGGTGACCATGGAAATCACAGCCCAGAAAAGTGTTTCCCAGCGGCCCTGATTTTATTACAAATATGCAGAAGGCAAACTCCATTTGAGGGATGAGTTTTAGCCCTGCCACGTCCCTTCCAATATGTTCATCCACTTGAAATTTCTGCTGCAGTGTTCTTGTTCAAACAACTTATTATGAGTAACTGAAGTGACTGTCGTTTGCATAAACCTTAATTATCAGTGCGTAACTCCACAGAGGCTTTGGGGAGAAGAGAACAAAGGACCAAAGTGATGAGGAAATTCTCCTGGCTGCTGTGAGATGAGAGCATTTTAGCAAGCTCATAGTCAAGGGCAGGCTGAATCTGGCCAACTCCCAAGAGAAAGGAGTATGACATAGCTTTGTCATTAATCTTCACACCCAAACTTTAATTAACGCACCTGCCCAGAAATTAATAGGCACAAAACCTGATTTACAAAGCAGAGGGGATTAGAAGATAAAGGTGGTTTCCATTCCTATCATTTGCAGTTTGGTGCTGTTTGTGGCTCACTGAGAAAGGCGTGCTCAGAGTCCCCCATGATGGTGAGCAGCACAGAGGGATGGCGGGCTCCATGGCACAGCCATTAAGGTATCAAAATAACTAGATGCATTTGCAATGAGAAACTCTTGGGCTTTTAACTAAGATTTTTAAGATTAGAGCTTTGCCCCCATGCAGCAAATTGAGCAGTTGCAGATTCCTCATAGATCAGGCAGGTTCTCCTCTCCATGCTGGAATCTGGGGACATTGCTCATGGCCTTTGGGAGGAGAGGCTTCCCAAGGAAGCCCAACACAGTCCCTGGGATTTCAGCCAGGCTGTGGTCCCAGTGCTGATCCCGCTTTGCTGCAGTGCTCTGAGCACGGAGCAAGCCCCAGGGCCCCCACGAAGCCAGCCGGGGAGCCAGCCCCAGGCGAGCAGCCAGGGTGTGGGAGTGCCGAGGGATGCACCGCACCCAAACAACTGGGAGCTGCAAAAACCCGCCCGGGGACCCCAGGTCTGGGGTAGGAAGGAAGACGGTCCAAAATTCCCATCGGCTGAACTGCCGGCGCTGGGCTGAGCCTACATTTGCTCCGGGAGGAGGGGAACGTGGGTGTTGCTGAGGATTTGCCTGTGCTGAAGACGTGCTCTGGGGAGGGCTGAGTTTAACCCCAGGGACAAGACGGCAAGGAGGGGGGGAAAGGAGGATGGGGGCCTCCGGCCTCTGCAACAGGCTGGGCAGGAGCTGGAACTGAGGGACAGACGGCGGAGAGGAGGGAGCAAAGAGAAAGCGAGGCGCTCTCGACTGCCTCGCAGGCATCGCTCAAGCAGGAGAAACAGTGAGCAGAAAAGTTGAGCCAGGCAGGAATGCACCGCACCCGCCAAAAATCAGGCTGTGCCCAGCCCTGCACACACGGCCCCCCGGCTCTGCTCAGCCCCCAGCCTGCTCTGTCCCATGTGGGGGGAAGCAGAAACTGGCACCCCACAGAACTTGTGATGCCCCAAAAACCCACCCAGGCAGGCACCTTCCCACTGGCTCAGCTGGCTCCTGTATGCTAAAACAGAAGTTTCTGTCTCTTCTCGTGGGACCATGGGCTTCTCCTGTGCTGTCCCTGCCTGCTTGGCATGGATCCATCAGCATCACAGCATCCTCTGGGGATGATAGGGGACTGCACCCAAGCCCCATCCTGGGGGATTCACCATTTCCCCTCTGCACCCCTGCAAGGCGCCTCATCGCTGCTGTTCTCCAGGCAAACTCCACTGCACATCTGCATCATGAGTCTGAGAAAGCACGATGTGCTTTTTCCAGTGACTCATTCTCTCAGCTTTTTCATTTCCTTTTTTTTTTTTTCTTAAAGGCACAACCTCAGCTGCACACAGAGCAGAAGCCAAGCGCTTGCTCTTTGCCCCACCCAAGCTCAGAGCTTGAGAACAACCTCCTCCCTCTTCCCAAAAGCCAACAGCAGAGAGCATGTTTCAAACTGAATAAGAAAGCCTTCGCAAATTGTTAAGGCTCTTTTCAAAAGCTTCCACTTCGCCCATCAGACCAGCCTTGGCTGCATCCCAACTCCTGCACAGCCCTCTGTGCTGCTGGAAACCCCCCACAACCAGAGCCTGAGCGAAAAAACACAGGAAGGGCTGAGAAGGCTCCAGAACTGGTTTCAACAACTTTTTCAAGTAAGTGACTTAATTTTTTCTTGCTTTCACATCTGTTTTGGGGAAAGAAACAGAGGCTCTTAAAAACTTACCTGCTGCAAACAACTTCTCCCCTCCTACCCAACCCTCTCTCCCAGATCGTAACTACCAAGTAGAGGAAGGGTAACCTCTAAACGGCAAATACTTCTCTTTGCCAACTCCCCAGATTTTTGCTTTGCCATTTGCCAGGCTCTGTCAGGAAGGTTACAGGGCCATATTTATCAGGGCTGCTTGTGGGTAACTAACAACAGATGCTTGAACTCGAGCAAGTTTGTGGGCTTGGCATCTGGCTGCAAACGTGGAGTTCCGGCAAGCATGGAGATGGAGGCCTGGCTCCCCATCACGTGGTGGCAGTTTTCGGCTGGTCTGTCTCCTTTGCAGAGGGAGTTTTGCATATGGAAAACTGGGAAGCTGCAGGAAGACATTAAGGGCTGTTTACATTTGAACTCAGCAATATCACAGCATGACTTTAGAGGGATTGCCAGGGATTAGACACAGCAAAGAACAGAGGAAAAATTTCTGCCCCTGTTCCCCACCAGTGCCCCATGGAGAAAGGGAGTAAACCAGGATGTGTTGAGGCAGCAGATGAACTGAGGCAGAGGAGTGATTTAAAGCACAGTCTAAGAGCAAGCCTTGTGCAAAAGACCATAAGGATTAAAGTATCTTTGTCTCTTCTGCCTGAATGTCCCTGAAGTCTTGTCCCTGCAGTTGGGGTGGCCCAGATAAGACTTTGGGGCAGGCCTGTGGGCCGTGGATCTCAGGTAGCCCCAGATGTGTGCTGGTACTTCCAGCACTGTGCAAGCTGCCAGAGACGGTTTGTTGGGTGCCCAGGTCCTTCCTGTCTCCAGCAAACCCTGGCGACAGCAGTTCCTCTGAGGCCAGAGGGTTTTGTCACGAGTGAGGTTCCCAGAGCTTGCAAGGTGCTTGAGGCTTCCTGAGGAAAAACCCTGTGGGGATGCAGCACTGATGGAAAGTCAGCTAAGAAATTAATTGAATCCAGTTTGCAGATGGGATGGGGGAATGGATGTCGCTGCAGGGAGTGTGGATACAATCCCCACTTATTTCCCTGCCCTTAAAAAATCAGGGAACACGCTTTTCCCTGCTTGGCCCCAGGTGCCTGCAGCCCTGTTGGAGGGGTGTAACACAGGCAAAGGGCACCAAAGAGCATCTCTGGCACTGAGGCTGCAGGTTGAGGGGCTCAGTCTCAGGGCAGCGATTAAGAAGCTGAGCTGGGACTGCAGGCCAGGACAGGAAGTACGATTTTGTCAATCAGCTGCAGGATGGGAGATCATCCTGCCACACCTAATCCTAGCAAAAGCTCATACGTCATTGCTGTCCCAGCTCTGTGAGCATTTGGTGTTTGTATCCTGGGATATCAGGCTAAGCTTTCCCAGAAAGCAACTTCTCTTGCTGGTATGAAGAGCCCCCAAGCATCCCTTCACCCTTCTCAGCAAAGGCTGCTCCTGCCTGGGCCTCCATGCCACATTTCTGTGCTCCCAAATCTGCTGGGATGTCTCACAGCACCCCTTGCTGCCTTCCTCACATACCTGTATCTATTCATAAGTGTTAACTCATCAGCTCTAAAGAGGGGGGCAAAAGCCACACAGAACACCTTCAAAGCAGCACAACCCCAGCACTCATGTGCCACATATGGCTGGGCTAGTGTGAGTCAGTTGCAGGGCTGGGGACGCATCCTAGTGCCAGTGCTCTGGTCCAGTTTTCCCAGTAACATGGTGTCCTCCTTCATTGCAGGTTTGGGTGATCATCAAGAGTTCGCCAGTGATGCTGACAATAATTGCCTCTATGAGAGGTGACTAAGACCAAACAGAAGGAAAGAGGACAAACGTGCAATTGAGAGGGACAGAAAGGGATGTCCTGTCTGTCATCTTTGCTGTAGTAAAGCTTTTGGAGGGCTTAGTGGGAAACTAAAATGGCTGAGGTTTCACATATTGCTTAGGATACCTTTTGAAGTATCCCTGGTATCAGCAACCAGTTCCAGAGGCTGGGACACCAGGTGGAAGGGGACATCAGTGAAGGTGTCTTGCTCCTGGAACAGCTCCTTGCACCTCAGCTAGCACCAGGCCATTTCATCCCCCACTGGAGTGTTCCTCAGTGCTGGGGGCTGAGCCAGCATAGCCCCCACTGCAGCACACACCTCTCAGCCCCCGGACGAGATGGCCGCCCTCATCGCTGAGAACTTCCGCTTCCTCTCCTTGTTCTTCAAGAGCAAAGACGTGATGATTTTCAATGGTTTGGTGGCCCTGGGCACAGTGGGGAGCGAGGAGCTCTTCTCAGTCGTCGCCTTCCACTGCCCCTGCTCCCCTGCCCGCAACTACATTTACGGGCTGGCTGCCATCGGTGTCCCGGCCCTGGCCCTCTTCCTCATTGGTGTCATCTGGAACAATCACACTTGGAACCTGGTGGCCGAGTGCCACAAGCGCGGCACCAAGAACTTCTCTGCTGCTGCCACCTTCCTCCTCTTTGGCTCCATCATGGGCCGAGCGTCCGTGGCACCCATCACTTGGTCGGTCATCTCGCTGCTGCGTGGGGAAGCTTACATCTGTGCCCTCAGCGAGTTTGTCAAGCCATCCTCCCTGGACAAGTTTCCAGTTGAGTACGGGGCTGAGGTGCTGGCCAAGATCCCCTGTAGAGACGTCCCGGCAAACCTCACCAAGTTCAGGGACGAGGTGACACGGCGCCTGAGATACGAGTCCCAGGTAGGCACAGCAGGGAGAAGCCACAGGGAGTAGGTAAGACCACCTTGCCGTGTCCTAACGCAGCCTCTCTCTTCTCTCCCAGCTCTTCGGCTGGCTGCTCATCGGCATTGTTGCGGTCCTGATTTTCCTCACCAAGTGCCTGAAGCACTGCTGCTCGCCGCTGAGCTACCGGCAGGAGGCCTACTGGGCCCAGTACCGCTCCAACGAGGACAAGCTCTTCCGACGCACGGCCGAGGTCCACTCCAGGATCCTGGCAGCCAAGAATGTGAAACAATTCTTTGGCTTTGTGGCACTGGACAAGGAGGAGAAGGAGCTGGTGCAGGAGTTCCCGGTGGAGGGCGTCCAGCCAAGCCCCCAGTGGAATGCCATCACAGGTGTCTACATCTACCGAGAGAACAAGGGCTTCCCGCTCTACAGCCGCCTCCACAAATGGGCCAAAGGGGTGGAAGGGAATGGGCCAACCCCAGAAGGCCACGAACTGCTGTTTTTAGCTTCCTAAGACAGAAGTACACCAGCAGCGCTTCTCCAGACTGCCTGGCAGGCCTTCAGTATCCGTGCTCAGCTGAGGGATGCACTGGGAACATTCCTCCAGGCAGGATTACTTCTATCAGCAGGTAAACAGGAATCAACAGCCTCAAGGCAGAGACTGATAAGCAATACCCTGAGCTGGGGAACCCCTCCCTTGAAGACAACAGTCTCACTGCTGCTCCCAGAGACACAGGGGAGCAAAGAGCAGATGCAGCCCTTACCTCCAGGCTGCCAGTGCAGCCCACTGCCTGGCGCACCAGCAGAAGCCTTGGGGAGCAAGAGATGGGTACATTTCTCACAGTGATTCCTGAAGTCCCACTTGTCTCCCCCACAGCAGGGTTAGCCCCAGCCATCCCATAACTATTTGTTTTATTGACATTGATATCTTATTACACACTTGTGTGATGCCTGTTACACAGGCAGGCCCCAGAGCATTTTACAGACTTTACAGCGCAGGTAAAAGAAGGAAGCTCTGTGTAAATTCCTGAGGCAAGGAGGATGCAATAGCATCTGGGAAGGAATGGGTCAGTAATAGCCATACACCAAATAACTGAGAGACTAAAGCAGGAGGAATCACTAATATTCCTGGTATTCAGAAAGGAACTCTGTAATTACCAAGTTGAAATTTGGGTAAGACACCAAACTCTCTTTGTTCTTACTAAAGTGGCTGGCAATCCCTAATGAGCCCAAATGGTCACCACCATGAGTTTATAAATCCAGAGGAGGCACCATCAGCAGAACAGCTTTGGGGCAAGGTAGCAAGATGGAGACTGAGAGGAATCAGTACCCACAGCACTGTCTGCATGTCATTGCATTTGTCATCCAACCATCAGATGAGAGTTCTTTGTTTGAGTTACAAGCTGCAGGACGACCTCAACCAGAATTAGCTTTACATAAATGTATGTATACACATACATATAGTGGATATACCATGTAACTGTAGTTAGTGTGTTGTATTAATGGAGCATCTTTCTCAGAGGGGAAGGGGATGAGAAAGCTGACAGGCCAAAGAGCACATTACATTCACCCATCTGCTGCTCTGGGACTGCAGCCCTGGAGCAACAAGGGGACAGCAGGAACAGAATGGGGGAGCAGCCCTCTCCCTGCACATCTACCACTGAATTTTCTAAAACTCTTTCCACTGCCTTAATTGGCCCCTGGAGCATGTCTCTTTTATGGACTTGGCCATACTCTGGGAAAGCAAAACCAGAAAGGTGTAAAATTACTACCCTTACCATGACACTGTGTGACTATGGCTTCAAGGCAGCTCCTCTGGCTTCAAGGCTGCTCCGTTTCTCTCAGGGCTCAATCCTGTGTACACTGTTTAAAGAGCTGGCATGACAGAGAAGTTTGGCTTTCCTACTTGAACTGTTTTGTTATAGATACAACTTCCTTTTACACTGTGCCATTTACCAAAAAGCCTTAAGTTGTTCAAAAAATAGCCCAAACCCACAAAACTCAGAGGGGCTTACACACAAGGAGATTTTAAATAAATTATTAAATGAGAGTTATTTTTCATTGACTTCTGAGTTTCTTCAGGGGGGTATAAAAGGCATAATTTAACATTCTCTTTGAACTCAAGGACTGGGAACTTATTTTTTCTCTCTATTAAAGATTCAGATCCTCTCCTATCCAGATCATTCTAGAATGTTTCAGAGCATTACCACATATTACAAGTTAGTAACATGGCTTTTTAGTTACTCTTGCAGTAAGTAGCACAAATCTTGTATATCAGGATACACAATTGCAGCAAAGGAGAGAAAATTATTTAAAAAGCTTTTGACAAGTATGGTGTCTTGCAAGAAAGAGCTGCAGGCTACTCCCTCACGTAAAGAGGCCGGAACACCGCTTAATGGGCAAGGCATCCCAGGATCCCTGTTCAGCCTCTCCACAGATTTGCTTTGCATTTGTGGGAAGGCTTGGCTCTCAGCTTCATCATCAACTGATCCACTGAAATAATCAGATGGAAGTTAAATTAAATTGCATTAACTTGAGATGAAAGGGAGTTCATTTGCATTTCTTCTTGCTGGCCCTCGAGTGCGAACATGCAGATGCGCACGCCACCCCCACACAGCCAGCAGACACGAGGTAACTTGCTGAAACAAAGCAGAGTTCCTCTTTCTTCCTTTATTTCCCTGGCCTTCCTCCCTGATAGTCCTAATTATTCCTTTGAACCACCTCCACTCTGGTTCCTTCTCTTCCCCTTCCCTCCTTTGAAGGAAAGGGGCAAGACACATAATGCTTGAGAATGGATTTTTATCCTAAAAATAAACCATGAGCACAAACCATCTTTTGTTTTGGTTGCATCCCTTCTCTCCTGTATTAAATCCACTCTCTTTCTGGCTGGGATGGACTAGGGGCTTGTCCAGCTTGCCTGTTTTCCCTCCTCCTTGCTGGAGAGGCATACTTGAGTGGACAGGTGTCAGTGAGGAGTGGAATAAGACATTACACTCAGAAATTTGTTTGCAATTGCAGAGATTTGGTTTTTCTCCTCTCTGCCACCCTGAGCATGGTCTCCACTGAGACAGTCCTAGGTTTGTGCCACTCCTGGCACATCAGCACCCTCAGGAATATATATCCCTGCTGCTCCTGTCACCCGGTGTCCCCCAGTGACAATGCTGAGCTGAGGAACATTAACCTAGATGCTTTTACACACAAGCACAAGCAGCTAGGTTAGACTTTCCACTGAAATGCCTAGAGTGAAATCTTCCTGGCATGCTGGATCACACAAGCTGTGAGCTCACATCCCCTGCTGTTCCTCCAAAGACCAACAATAATGCCATCACAGAACAGCCCCACAGGTCACAGCTCCCAACAGCAAGATGGGTTCAAACCAGGCTCCTCCAGTACAGAGAATTACACACAGGTCTTTCACCTCTCCTGCCTACTACAGACACTAGCCCAGTAATAGCCCCAGTAGTGAAGAAGAAACAATACCTCAGAGGGATCTTGGTTTCTATTGCAACGCTTATTTACATGTTCTGTTATGCAACTAATTAAACCAAAAGAAAGAGCCACCATCACTGAAGCTGTGTTCTTTAAAAAAGGCAGCAGTTGCTACTGGATGTTGTAATCAGCCTCCTCCACTACAAGATCATTAAGCAAAATCTGAGTACAACACCCTGCTCTCCCTGGGGGCAAGAAGTGAAATAACTTGTTTCTGGATCCCAAAGGACTTGGGAATTAAATAGATGCTGAATCATCCAGCCTTGCCAGCACTGGGCATTCACAGAGGCAGAAGAGCTGGGTCCTGCAAAGCTCTGGTTTTGAGTTTAGAGCACTTACAATGAGTAGCTTGGTATTTCAAAGCTAGGGTCTACACTGGGTAATCACATCTGTTTGAATACCCTGTTTTCCCCTTGCCTCGAGTTCTTCCTCTGTAAAACGTGGCTGATCATATCCACATCTCAGTGGAAAGTTAGAGGAATACAGAACTGTAAGGATAAGGACCATAAGGCGTTGACATCAGTGACAGCTTTTTCAAGCACCCAAAACACCTGGCCCTTCCCAAGCAGGTTACATTGGGATGGTTTTTTTCAGCACAGAAAAAACACTTTTTTCTTTGACTTCAGTGATTTCTCTTAAGAGAAAATGACTACTGAAAATCACTATTGTTTCTGTCATCAATCCCTAGCAACTTGTTACAACAAATGGTTGCCCAGAGAGGTTGCGAAGTCTCCATTCTTGGGGAAATCAAAACCAAACTGGGATTGAACCTGAGCAACCTCCTCTTGCTGACCCGATTTGAGCAGGAGCTTGAAGATCATCATCAAGAGGTTCCTTCCAGCTTCAGCTATGCCACCATCCAGTGTTGCTCTGCCAATTTCTAGACCACAAAGGCACCTGAGATAAATCTTTTGAAGTGTTAATTCATCCAAAAGACAAGAATCTTCTCTGCCATCTTAACAGTGAGAAAAATCAAATTGTAAGACATTACTGTACTTAAAAGCAGCGTGTCATAACTGCAGCATTTCCCCAGGAAAGTAAAACAGGTATGGCTGATGTTTCTTTTGATTATAAAACAGTCTATATTTAAAAACATGTTATCAACAGAGCAGGATTATTTGTAACTTCTGGACACAGCTGCAAACATTTATCAAATCACTTCATTTGTTTGTTCTTTCCAAGCTGGTTTGGTCACAGACCAATACTCTCCAGAAACTGTCCAAGGACACTCACAGCAGAACTCCACACTTGTCAGTTCCTACACTGCATGGAAGGCCAAGTCTCTCTGCTTTCACTTGCACCACACTTAGGTGTCAGCAAGAGAACTCTTGGTCTCCACATACTCAAGTGCTGCTCTTTTAACAGCCAGGACACTCTCTTCTGTACCAAATTTCTTCTCATAATCCAGGTAGCGTTTGAAGAAGAATTTCATCTTCTTTGGTGCCAAGCTCAGGTGTATGACCCTCTCAAAGATGTCTCTGCAAGAAACCAAAGTGATTCAAATCATGCTAGTGACAGCACTCAATATAAGCCCTGTACCATGTCTTTTAACAAAGAGCAGAAAGCCTGGGGAAACATTCAGAGGAAATTGCTGCTAACTGCTGGTGCTGGAAGAAAGAGATTCCTGACAATTGGCCAAAATCTCTAAGTAGAAGCCCTCTACTTGCTTGCAGAACACTGAGGCTGCTGGTCAACTTAAACAAAGATCCAGAAACTACATTGGACCATGGATTCATTAAGTGGATGTGGAAAATTACTTTTTTTCACCTCTCAGGAAAAGAAATGGAAAAAATATGTTTTTCCATTTTTATGTTACAAAGATTGATTATTCAAGATTGATCTCACTCTTCAGACACAAGGCAATCCCTGCAGAGGGACAAGTGAACCTCAGTGCAAGGCCTCTAATTTCTGTCATGCAGGCCACAACTTACAAATCACTTCCCCTCTGCCCTACAGAACTTTCTGGAGTCTCCTCAGTCCCAGCGAGAAGAAGCACTTCCACACACCCCAGTTTTGTGAAAAAAAAAAAAAATTAAAAAAAATCCCTTTTGCTGTGCTGTGGGAAGCCCTATACAACCTCACACTGCAGGGTATCTCTGCTCTTTTCAGGTGTGTTCTGCCCCTTCCCAGCCTGCTGCACCACAACTCACCGGATTTCCTTCTGGCTGCCATGCTTGATCATGATGTCCATGTAGATGGACCAAATGTCTGTCCTCTTGGGATAGCTGCTGAGGGTGCTCTCAAAGAGGGCCTTGGCATGTTCTGTGTCCCCAGAATGGAACTCCAGCTGTGCAAACCTTGAAATGACATCCACATCTGGGAGAAGTAATGACATGTTAGGGTATCACAGCAACTCTCTTCCACATGATCAAACAGGAGTGAGAATTACACAGAACAGAGGCAGGCACAGACAGCACCATCTCTACCCAGAGACAAAAGATTCTGTTGTAAAGAGGTTCTGGACTAAGGTGGGATCAAAGTGGGAGACAGAAGGGTCACAGTTCACTTCCCATTTCAGCTCTCTGCAGGAAAGGAAGGTTTATTTTTATATTCATAATGTATCATGCAGCATCCATGTGCAGCCCCAGAAACCTGAGCTTAGACCAAGTGAACTTCTCTAGAGGGCTGTAAAACTCAAAGCTGCCTGTGATTTGGGTGCCTTGTTTTTGTGCATCACAGCAAATTCTATTTGGTGCCTTTAGCAGAGGTGCCTTTAGCAGTGACATCCAGCTTGAAAGTTCCCCTCCCTGAGAGTCAGCTGGCTGCACTTTTCACTTACTACAAATGCTGTCACAGAGAGAAATATCAGAGAGCAGCCCATCTCCTGCCTACACTAAGGGCCACAATAAGGCTGGGGCAGAGAGCTTACGTTCTTTGGTGGGCAGAGCCTTGAGAGCACGCTCCAGAAGCCTGTGGGTAGCCTCAGCCTGGCCTTGCTTCAGGAGGAAAGAGGCGTATTTCAGCCACACGGATTTCTCCTGACGAAAACGCTTCAGCATTGTGTGGTACAATTCTTCTGCTTGCTGGAAGGACAGAGCTGGGTTAGATCACACATTCATAACAAAGCCTTGTAGGTTTAAGACTTTTATTCTTAGGCTGGGTGTCTCTGAACACTTATGACATAAAAGCAAGCATCAATACATCCTTGCCCACTGTCAATCACAACCATTAATTCCAGTTAAGAGTAGGGCAGGCCCAACATCTGACAGCTGGAAGCTTACACAGGCAGCATTTGCAGTTTACTGGCATGCCTGAATGGGATACATGCCAGGGATCTGCTTGCACTGTCTTACCTTGTACTTCTCAGAGCTGGCATAGATGTCACACAGATGCTGGAAGACTTTCAGAGGCTCATTGTATTGAACTGCTCTCTCAAAGACCTTCATCAGTGTCTCCTCAGTACCATACATGTTCTCCAAGTTCAGTAGAGCTACCCAGACGTTCAGCTTCTCCTGCTCTTCCCTTAAAGCAGATGTCAACAAGAATATTCAGCCTTTTGCCAGTCTTCACCAGGTTTTTGCAAACTAACCTACACAAACTCACTGACTGTTAGCAGGCCTCCAGGACAACAAACAAGACATACTGCTCCTTGAAACACCATTTTTGAAATAGAGCACAGCAGTCGATTCACACTACAGTCTTTATCATTGTTGTTTGTAATTAAAAACCAGAAAGTTGAGTCAAGAAAGCACAATATACTTAACCATGCAGTAGAGATGATTTAAGGTACAGCCCTACGGCAAAAACAACAGGAGCTTCACCATTTGTTTCATGTTTTGATTCAAGAACATCACTGACAGCATTATGCTCTTCCAAACGCTTCTGATTGCCCAGAAGAATGTCTGTGCACTCAGTGACACCTTCAGGAGCTCCTGAGCTCATGACCTGCAGCAGGTCAGTGGTGGTGACTCAGGCCAGCTGACAGTTGCCACCATTTAATCCTTCTGAGCTCACTAAAAGAGACTGTGTCACTTCACACACCCAGACTCACACTGATACTACCAATGTTCTACCACAACTACCCCATCATAATTTATTCTTTGGGGCATAGAGAAGCAGAGCTCCATTATTACCTGAAACTGATTGTTTTAAGTGCTCTCTCTGCCACAGCTCTGGCCTTCTCAATCTCTGTAGCCTGGAGGTGGAAAGCCATGTACTGCAGCCAGAGGATGGAGCTGTTGGGACTGCCCAGCACCAGGCGGTCGAAGTCATCAGCAGACTGGGGCTGCCGGCTCGGGTCCATGAGAGCTGCCTCTACTTTGCAAAGCTCCTTCTCCTTCTTCTGCTTCTCCAGCTCCTTCTCCTTCTTTGTCCGTTTCTTTAGCTGAAAGGGCAAAACAGGAGGACTGACGAAGGGCAGGCACTTCATGGGGGAATACGCAGGTCCAGCTAAAGCACAGCAAGACCTCAGTATGTCCAAGGCTAAGCAGTTTCCACAGGAAGAGATGAGGCCAACTGTTTAAAAGAGGATAAAAATGATGCACACCCCCCACCCCTTCTTACACAGCTCACACCTCAAAGAAGAGCAGCAGTACATGAAATTCCTTTTTTTTAAATGAAATTCATTGAGGGACCAATTAGTTTGCTAGTCTGGCACCCCAGAATCAGGACACACACTTTGTCCTTCCCTCTCATTCTTCCATCTTTACCCTCTAGGCAAGTACTCATTATCACCTTCCTACACTCTAAAAATCTGACACAATTTCTCGCCATGTACAACAGGGGTGCGTTGCTGGATCACGAGGGCAACTCAGGTCTAAATTTGGAACTCACAGTGCCATAGTTCTCTGCCTTGTTACCTTGGGCAATAAAGTATCAGCCATGTATTGCCTTTACAGAGGTGAGTTTGAGGGATAGGGGAAATCCTGAAGAGCAAACATGAAAGGAGTTCATGAGCTAGTTCCTGATTTTGCTGAATTGCTCTCACTGGAAAACCTTTCTAAAGGTTATAGCATAAAAGAAGATTATTTCTTTGGTGCTTTTTGGTGTTTTGCTAAATAAGAGGACTATAATTTGAAAGATTTTTCATCTCCAGGTTTTTCTGTGAATTTACAACACTCAGGAAAGTAAGAAACAGAGCTGACATTTAATAAAAAAAGTTTTGTGTTAATGAAAACATTTGTTTGATTCTAAATACTTATTTTTTTAACATGTTAACATGAGAAAACCTGTTTTTCATGCAACCATGCTAAAAATGGGCCTTTACTCCTCTGCTTCAGAGGTACCTGCTACGGAAGTCAGTGATGAAAATAGCTGAACAAGTTCTGTGTCAGCTGCCAGAGATGTTCCCTTGGGTTAAAAGGCTTTGCTACAGGGCAGACAGACATGCAAATACCAAAACATCACATTACAGCCACTGTGTGGTACCTCCTGTGCAGACAATACAATTATACAGTACCTTGGACTGCACATCCTCCTCCTCCTCGCTCTCTGAGCTCTCTTCCTTCTGATCCAGCACAGGTATATCCATTGCATTGTCTTCATCCCAGGTGAAGCCCATGGAAACTTGCAGCCTGGGAGCTTCACCAGGCTTCCTTACCTGTTTGGAGGAAGACAGAAAATGCCCTGGGTTTTAATGCTAAGTTTTTTAACTGGGATCAGACAACTGCTCTTTGCTTGTGGCATCTCTCCATTCAGTACTATTGACTTCTTGTACTTGCAAACAGCCCATCAACAAAAACATTAATTCTGTGACCAGCTTTGCTGTAATTTAAATTCCATCCACCTCAAATCATTTTCAGATAACACACACAGCAGCCTGTGTCACTCCTATCTGCAGCAGTAATACTTCTTATCTTAAAGTCAAACTGACACATATCAATAGGGCTAGAAGGTCATTTCAGGCTCAGGTTCTCCTCCAAACTTCTCACCATAGATTTCTTTTTGGCTGCCTCTTCCTCCTGATCATCCTCTTCCTCCTCACGGTAATATACCTCAATTCCACTGTCATTTTCATCTGCTGGGCAGATCTTCCTCTTCTTTGGCTTTGCCTCCTGCAATAAATGGAAATGAGTGGATGGTCAAGGGCAACAGCTGTGACAATCTTAAAGGCAATTCTGATCACAAAGTAAAGAGCCTGGCAGGAGAGAGAGAGCAATACCCTGGCACAGCATCCCCCACTACTCTCTCAGCTAACAGACAGAGCAGAATAAACCCACATTCACCTACATGGGGTGCAAAGACCAAAGGGACAGGAAACACAACTGGGCTGTTATCTTAGTTAGCTCCCACCCAAAAGGAATAGTTTTTGATCTCTGTAATCTCCAATGCAATTTAACCTTTTTTTTTCCTAGTCTGTATAATTTCTCAGCCTTATCCTTCTGGGATGAGACTGGGATCTTCCCAGTCACTTCAGTATTTGAACCAACAAAGTCCTTTAGCATATCCTGTGCAAGCACACCCATACCTGACCACTTTCATCATTTCCTCTTCTCCTTTTTTTCTTCAGCTTAGGCTCTTCTCTTTTTTTCTCCTCATCTGCCTCTCTTTTCTCTTCCTCTGCTCCATATTGTGGTAGGCCTAGGGATTCAGGCAAGACACTTGACATCCCAGTGTCCTCAGGCAGGAGAGAGAGCTCAATGCGTTTTTCTTTTCTATTTACTCTGTGGTACATCGCCAGGAGTAGCAGGACAGAATAAGAAAAATAAGAAATATTTAAAATAAGAAAATAAGAAGAATAAGAAAAAAATCAGAGCATTTACAATGACTGCAAGGATCTGAACTTCTTTCAAACCTTCCTGTCTTTTATCCTCTTTCCATCCTCTCTTCTAATTCACAGTTCCTTTTAAAGAACATTGGACCTACCCAAGTACTTTGGCAGTGAGCAGTTTTCCTTCAGGCAGGTACTTTTCATATAAGGAATGTTTCTGTACAAAGTATGGGGAAACATTCTGGAACAGGATTCGGCCCAGGAGAGAAGTGGACAATCTGAGAAGAGGAAGAAAACCAAAAATAAGTATTCTACAGCAGGAGGAAAAAAAAATAAAGTGCATTTGTGGCACCATCAGTTCTATAAAGTGTCTCACTAACTTTCCCTACTTTAATTTTACAGGCTCAACACAGTATCCAAGACATCTGGATTCCCACAAGTAAATTCATTTTGCAATGTCACATTATGCCAGAGACCATCCCCAAACAAGATTCCACAATCATACACTCAAAATAAGTTCTCCAAGAAGACACATCACTTGCCAGAATAATTTTCTCAGGTTACTCACCCAAAGAATACACCTGATGGAGTGATTGATTTGACATAGCCTCTCACTAGCTGGCCTTTTTTAACATCCTTTATACTTGTTATTTCAATATCCTCCACTTTACTATTTATCTTTGGATTTAGCCTAAAAGAAAAGAGAGGTTAGAAGTTAAAGCGTTCATCTGAATAATTCACATTCTGATCTGGATAGCAGAAAATACATCAGTATTAACAACAGCTAGTACTCTCTGGAAACCATATTGCATCAGAGACACCCTTCAGTTTATTGAAATGTACTAATGGACTACCTGCATCTCTGCCAAGCTCTACCTAGCATTAGGGAATACACATGCTGCTGCAAACAGAGCCAAACACATCAGCTGACTTTCTCTGACATTAAGAAAATGAGGAGAGCAAAATGCTATCTGAAATTTTGCACAGCATTTTCTTGGTGCTTTCCCCGCTTATTTCTAAGATACTTAATTCCACACGTTTGTTCCATAAGGAAGACAAAGCAAGAAGCTCAGTTTTAAGAGACATTTTGGGCTAAGCCTATTATTTAATCAAAACTGTTAAAATGCAGCTGAACATTGAAACATAACATGTTTGTATTGGAAATTCAGTGGTAGAACTTTCTTTCCAAATAAGCAAACAAAAAAGATAAGGCAGGGCTAGAAACTGACAAACAGAAATTAAATCTGAACCCACTTGAGCAGCTTTATGTTAAGTGTCAGACCCTTCAATGTTTGCTGATTCACAGGAGGTAGGAACAAGTATCACTCCTTACAAAAATGCATTTCTTGTTCTTTTAACATTTCTCACTAATGTTCCCAAACAAATCACAAGTGTATTGCATGATAATTTTTTTCACTAGTAGGAGATCAACAGACTAGAGGGATGACACATACCGGGATTGCCGGAGAGACAACTGGATTTTACCATTCTCATTGGAGAGGATGTAACACCTGCATGGCAGAGGAGGGGGAGAAAACAGAAATAAGCCACAAGTGGAAAATAAATATTTGCAGTGGCAGAAAAATAAACACTTTGTTAAGCACCTTCTATCTAATACAAACCAGTGTGACACAATAGTTCATAAAACTACATAAAGGACTTTTGAAACATGTCTACTTGATTTACTCAGTCTCTATTGCCAGTACAAAAGAGTTAAAGATTGTTACCCCTGAAATCACTTGGCCTGTTGCACTCTCCAACATTCCCAAAAAGTATGTGAAGCAGGGAAATGCAATTGCTGGTGCAAATGCAAAAACTACTCAATTGCCAAACAGCCCACAGAACCACTGCAAAGCTGGGATACCTGGCTACCCTTAGCTCCATCAGCACCTTAGCTAATAGAGTAGTTACTCTCAAAAAGACAGTCCATGAAGGCAGCTGAAAAGGGGGTTCCTCATAAATGAAAAAAACAAGACTTTCACCCAAACATTTATAAGGGAAGTCAGCATCACTTCTTAGCCCCAGACTGACCTTATGGTCTGGCACTACCTCAAGGCAGTGAAAAGCCTGTCACTGAAGGAGGTATTTCTAAGCCTTGCAGCTTGAAGGAACAAGGAAGTCAATTACTGACCTGACAATCTTGCCAACTTTGAAGTTCCCCAGAGGATCCTCTGTGTAAGTATCATTCAGGTGAAAGAGGCTGACTTTGCCAGCCTTCCCACCTGGCAGCGCAATGGTCAAGCCAACATGTGGAGTCACCTTTGTTACCATGCCTACAGAGATGGTATCCTGCTCCAGTGACTGAATTCCTGGAAAAGTTGGAGGGAAAGGGCTTCATAATACTTCAAAATATGAAGCAAGAGGTAGTAAGTTAGTGTAGTTAATTTTAGTGGCCTAGTCACATATCAAACCCACGACCTTTTGGTAAGGTGCAGTCTATGCAATCTCTGTTCACAGCCATGTTTGCCTTGGTAGCCCAGACAAGTGCAACTCTTAGCTGCACAATGCCAATATCCAGAGTAACTGACAAATGTTGATAAATGTACCACCTGACATCTGAGATTAGAAGGGAATATGTTCAGGAGGGCTTAGAGAAGGGCTTCAGTCTGAGACACTAGGAAAGTGATTCTTTATTCTAGAGGTCTGACTTGGATTGTCTTAGATGCTGCTACATCTAGGTCAGGGTCCCAGGGGTTAGTTCTGTTCTACAGAGAGGCACAGCTTGGCTTTGGAGTGTAACATCTTCACCTAAGGGGTCAATGCAGGCCCAACTCTGAGCAAAGCATCACATGTGGTGGGGTCCTGCTGTTAAGGCTCCACAATACCTGTGAGTGACAAGCAGAGGCATGTTTCACTGGCATCTGTTCCAGTCACTGTAGCTGATATTGCCTGGCCACTTTTAAAGCTCTTTTCTGGATGTTTTAAGACCTGAAATAAAAGACATGTTTACACTTATTTGCAGAAAGGAAGCTTTGCACAACTCTGTGTGTTTCCCCTATGAACCTTTACACTTCTTATAAACATCTTTGATGTGCAGTTGATTGATAGCTGAGCGCTGCTTCAATGGCTCTGCTATCCTGAGCTGAACTAGCTGCAGGCACAGTACCTGCTTGTCAGCAAGGGGCAGCAATGCCTAAAGGGCAGAGCACAGGGTTATGAGTTCACATGGATGTCAGAAATGTCTGCAGCCATTACTTCTGGCCAAGCATATGGGAAAAAAAAGTGTGTGTAGCTCACCAGTAACAGCCTCCTTACCTTGGTATTCAGAGACAGCAGCAGGTGAGGAACTCTTCCTCGAATGTCAGGGGCAACTTCTACCTCCAGCCAGTTTTTGAGCATGTTATACTAAAAAGACAACAAATAACCAGAAAAGACAGCGTGAGACCTTGGGGGAAAGAAAAACCTTCCCTGGCAAGAATTTTTCATTAATTTTAAGGCTAAAATGAACTAGTCCAGAGCCTTGGCTTCTGCACCAAGCAAGAATGGTGGTTTGAATTCTGTTCTTAGAAGCACAACACTGCTGTGGTTCACAGGCAAGTGCACACAGGGGATCAGCAGTGAGTGTACTTTGTGCTGGTGGCATACTCCAAGGTCATTTTACTAGAGCCTGCTGGCAACAAACAGGCATGTCAAAGAGGACAAGTCAGCCTGACTCCACCAAGTACCGAAAATTTTTGTTTCCTTCCTCTACCTTCCCTGTAAGACATTGCAGTTGCCACAGGCCACTCTCACAGTTAATGAGGACCACAGTCTTCAATATTTAGATCTGAGGTAAGGCCCTCTGAGGTCATGTCCACTTGCTGCCTCCCCCAGCACACTTCCTAAGAAGACTCTGAGCACACCTTCTTTACAAAACAGGTGACTGTCTGTCCAACATCGTAGAGTCCAAGTTTCTTGAGGGAACCTTCTTCTTTAAGGTTCAGCATTGCTGTGAATTCCCCTTCTTTCTCACTGTTTGCAAAAGAAGAAAGATGACATCAGTACAACAGCTTTGGTCCTAAAGATGAAGATGGAAGTTAGAAACCCAGGGGGATGTGGTGAGCTAATACTACTATGACAATGTCTTTCACCCCTCCCCAGCTGCAGTTTTTCTGCCAGGAATTAATTCTTCCCTGATCATAAGGGGAAATTTTTCTGACAGAAATAGACATGAGAGAAGCCAGATTGGCAGAACCTCAAGGCAAAAGAACATTAAAAGGAAATCATGTGCTAGGAGAGCACTGTGATATTTAACACAGCTATAGGATAAGAGAGAGTAAGAGGCCTTGCCTCACTGCACTACATGTGGAGGTCCTTGCTCATGGCCAGCTCCTTCATGAATGAGAGGTACAAGGGATGGGACATCCAAGAATACAAGGTCTGTAATACATGTGCAGACAGCACAGAGGCCAACACTTACCTTGGTCGAATGCTGAGCTCTGGAATGGATTGTGTGAAGTGTGGATGGGTGATTGGCAGGCACCTAAAGAAGAGGGAAAGGATCAAAGTTTCTCCTGATCTCCCCAGGCCCCAGTCACCCACATTTAATGCCTCTGCACTAGCAAAAAAACCCCAGGAGCAAGCCCTCTAAAACTATAAGAGCCTTCCAATTCCAGTACTTCCTATCACTATTGCAGTAGCAATTTAGGTAACCAAAATACCCCAGCAAATTTAGTCCCTGGGGCCTGTATTTAAGGTTTCAACCGGATCTTAAGAGTTTAGACATCTTTTTTTCTTGCAATCTATACTCTAGATAAATACAGTGACACAGGTAGAAAGCTTATTTACTGAAAGCTGGATCTGGGCTAGAATATAATAGCAGATTTCCTCAGGCCTCAACTATAACAGCATCTGCTAACAGAGGTCCTAGATGACCTGAACTGAAACACAAACTGTTTCCTCCTTTGCATTCCTCCAGAAGCAAAACCATGTACATGTTTTCCCACCTGTGAGTATTCACATCTCTGCCTCCAATGACTCGAGCAGTCACTTTCTGTCCGGCTTTCAGAGTGGAAGTTGGAAAAGAGCCTATGGGCACTTCATCCAGAATCCGGGATGCATGGATTGAACCTGTCAGCTTGTCATCAATAGCAACAGTGACGTGGGTGGGTTTGACGGATTTGACGGTACCAGTAACAACATCCCCCGGGGACAGCGAGTGTTTCACAGCAGGCAGCATCTCCTCCAGCGCTGTCTCTGATTCGTTCCGCACCCTCACAAAAACATTCTTCTTGGCTGGGCCCTGTACTGCTAACAAGACTCCATGCTTGTTCTCCTTCACGGCTTTTAAAGTGGCAGAGATTGTCTGTCCCACCCTGAGTTTCTCCGAGTCGAAGCGGAAGGTGTCGTTGAGGTGGCAGGCGATGGGGACAGCTGCCAGCTGGCCTGTTTCCGGCAGAGATGCGATGGCAAAGTGCTCTGCGATGTGCTGCACCACCACAGAGTGCTGCGAGTTCTCTCGGAGCCGCTAGACAGAAATGGACAGATAGAGTGACTTCTCCTGCTGAGATGTGGATTCCCTCCACTCTACCTCCCACAGCTCTAAAAGAGGAAACAGCCCCCCTTGAGATTTATTAATCAGCTACAGTCTTCCAGACAAGCACAAACACACAAACCCAAAAATGGAACACATACTCACTCGCTTGGGCCTTTGCTTTAACAGTTCTTCCCGAAGAGAAACATACACTTCAGATGTGAGGGCATCCACATGAAGAATCAATGCCTTCCTTTTCTCACCAGGAGCAATATTTTTGTCTACAAATGAGAATAAGGAGATTATATCCTGATGACAATGAAGAATTCTGAGCAACTGTGATAGTGCTACATGACGAACATGTAAGGTTTAACTCCTGAAAACCAAAGACTGCTTAGTTATTATTGTATCTGAACCAAATTAGTACCAAACGTATAAGTCTATTTAAGAACAGATTTTCCCAACATTACTGGCAATGAGAAAAAAAAAGAGAGCTTTGTAGTTGGAAAAAGTCTGACCTTTCTTGGAAAAACTAAACTGATTTTATGAAGACACAACTCTTAAATAATAAAGACAAGGCTGACTAAAACAAAGGTCAAGATAATATAAAAAAGATTTTCCCAACATTTGCGCATTGGTCTGTCTGTTGCTAAGGAAAAGAAAAAAGAAACTCTTCTGACACAGAAGGGCTGGGGTTATTACTTCTGCTGAAGTTAGAGGTTTATCTTGCTTTCTCTGGTTTATTCATTACTTCAGCAAATATACGTTTGGTTTCGCACAATATGACACCTTTCTTTAATTTTTTAATTGGAAAATTACGGTCCTGTTTTAAAGTGATTGATTTTTCAAGAAAAATTGACAGCAATTTCAGATAGATATTCCTTGGAGTATGCTCTTTCCAAAGGAAGAAGAAAAAAACCAAGAAAGCTGGAGCTTTTATTCATACTTGTCTCTATACAGTATGGTTCAACTAAGGATCTCTGACCACAAGCTAGATGCCCAAAATCTGAGACAAAATTAAGAGGCACAGGGAGGTTTATATAATATTTTCTGAATCACAAAAACAGGCCAGCAAGACATTGGGAAACTTAACTACTCTTCAAGGCCACCCCTACTCTAATCAGACTTCTCCCTTTTAGTTCCTCATCAGCAGAATCCATTTTGGGAAGTCTCAAAGTACAAGACTGAAAACTAACACAAGCAAAGGAAAGACCCTCACCTCCCAAATGGTAGCGGGTGGCAGTTACAGTCAAGCCTGTGACAGAGCTGCCACTGAACAGTGCTGAGCCATCCTCCCTCACATCCTGCACGACCAGGTGCATCCTTTTCCCAGGCACCAACTCACAAATGCTGGGCTCTCCTAAATAAAGGGAAGAAAAAGTGGGAAATCAGTTTTACTTAGGTTGTTTCTTCACAAAACCAAGACAAGCCTTCGCATTTATTCAGTGGTACATGAAGCATTAATCCTTCTTCATAAGGGAAAACAAAGCCTAGGCTCATGAATCTGTAGAACTACAAAGTAAATTCTAAGAGTTAATCAAAGCAGAAACCCTTTTGTGACATTAAGGACCTAATAATTTTAGAGAGAATATTTTCCCATCTTATACGAACACTGGCACCCAGCATTGCATATGGAAAAAATGTGAAAGCAAAACAGATTAACACTAGAAGTACAAAACAGACCTGTCACTTCACAATTACAGAAAACAAACATTAAAAAGTACTGGATATAGGAAGAATCTAAAAAGACAAAGTCAGAATTTGATAAAAACACTAGAAAAACAGCATGTGACAAAATCCCTGATGGAGGACCTAGAATGCATGTAGGTAAATCTATTTGAACAAACTCACCCTCATATGAGTATTGTGTTTAGGTTTTCACAAGCACTTGACCCAAAATCAATGCAAGAGGTTTAGGAGACTTCAATGAAAAGAGCAATTTCTTTGGCTTGTTCCAGGTGTACTTACAAAAAGCGTCTTGTCAATGGCAGACACTGCACACACATCCTTTTTCTAATAAGCTACTTTGGGAAGTGAAGTCTTTGCTTAAACTGGACTTTCTTTCACTTAAATGTTTTTCTTTTCTTTTTCCTCTAGAGCACCTTTTTTTTTGACCTGATACCCTTTAGCAGAACATTTACAATCTTTACCTCTTTTCAGCAAGTCCCTGATTTCTTTCAGCTCCTTGAAATACTGATTCAGGAGGCCAAAGCTCTCTGCAGCAGAATCTCCTGAGCTGCACTCAGACACTTTCAGATTGAGAAGCACACGCTGCTTCTCCTCATCAATGCTCATCACCTTAGCAATCACAGTCTGTCCCACCACAAAGTGGTCCTTGGTGTCTGTCACAAACTTGTCACTCATGCTCTGTGCAAAGGAAACAGAGGGCAAGGTTACTGTGCACAGCTGATACTGATCAACCACCCACAGAGCTGTTCAGCAGGGTTTGAGTTATGACTTCATGTAAATGCATAAGAGAAATTAACAAAGACTAAGAAAAACCCATCAATTAAAATTAATTACTGAGATCACATGAAATCCTTGTTGAAGCTTAAGCTCACTTGAATGAAGTGCTTCATTTAATTTTGGAAGTAATTTAAAAGGCAAACCTAAACCCTTTTACCCTGCAGCAGGAAGCTGTGCAAATGCAGGGCCTGCAGCCCAGTTGCTCCCTCCTTGTTATTGTACCTTTGCTAGAACTATGTTTCAAGCAGCCTGATCACACACATGCTGCTTACTGAAGTGGAGGCATTGCTTACCACTTTAGGTGCCAGTCCTGTCACACCAAAAGGGAACTCCACAAACACTCCAAAGGGCATCACATTCCTCACATAACCAGTCAACAGCATCCCAGGCTGGATTTCAGAGAAGCTTCTTACAACTTGCTCCTCCTGTATAGCAGAAATCACTGCAGACTTTCTACTCAAGATCTGAACAACCAGTTAAGAAAAATGGGAAAAGGTGAATGAAAGCAGCACGATGCCAAGTAAATCTCTCAGTGCTGCTAACCACCAGGCTAAAGCACTTGCTGCAAGTTAGAGAGTACAGGGGTGCTAAATGCTGCAATTCCAATTTCTATCTTGGCTTTCCTACACAAAAATTTAGCAACTCACGTCTCTTAAACTGCTCAGCATTAAAGATACATGCTTCACAGTAGCAGAAATATCAACTTCCTAACAATTCAGTTCAGATTTTTGATATAAAAACAGCAAATTTTCTCCTAAGGTTGTGATAAACTTAACAGCCCAGAAGCTGGCTGGGGAAACAAGTCAGCTCACAACCTAGTTCTGAAGAGATTCCAAGCCTCACTTCTAGAACAAGTTATAATGCCTCTGTAAAGTATCATTAGCATGACAGGCACTTCCACTTCACACTAGCTACAGTAATCTCATGTTTGTTGCAGATACTCTGGAATCCTGAGAGACACCTCCTTCCCCACACTTTGTCTGCCTGGTTGAGGCGGCAAAGGATACAATGTGCTCTCCCTTGTCACTTAGATACATAACTCTGGGCAGGACATCTCCCTCTTGAAGACAGTGCCACAGGAGCTTGGAGGTAGCAACAAAGTCAGAGAGGTGCAGCATGGGGATCCAGGCTACCACATTGTCTTCATCTTCTAAGATGGAAACTTCTAACCCATTATCTTTCTTCTTCAAGATTTTCACATCAACTATCTGAAAAGAGAACAAGTACAGTGATATAAAATTCCAAGTGATTTTGAACTCATCTCTTTTGATGCACAGGGGATGGGATGTGATTCCACATCAGAGGATCTGATGTTGCCTCCCAGGTATACATGAGTCAACAGGGCTGAGCTAAGAAGCATGCCAACACTGCAGGTAAAATAAAAACTAATTCTCAGCTCACAGAGAAATAAAAAGCTGGAAGCATTCCCTTGGTTGTGACTTTTCATTTGAAGGGTGAAGGGACTAATTTCATCAAGACTAGAACTGTCCTGTTCCTGCATTAGCAATATCTGTAGGGAGTTGGAAACTGTTTATTGCAAAAACAGAGAAACACTTCAAATTTCTCTAAAACTTTTCTTTTCCAGGGAGCAAAAGCAGCTGGGTTTGGAGCAAGAAAATCAGAAGCATCCGGAAAATAAAAAAAGAGGATTCCACCTTAGGAGTAGGAGCACTAATTGGTACCTCCAGAAGGACTCTCCTGGGACTCCTTTAACCTGACCTCTGAAAACTGAAACACCATTTTTGATCCAGGAGGTCAACCACACAGTAAGAAATGCACATTTAATACTAGTTCCTGATCACTGTAAGCTTTCTTGAAGCAAAGTTGTTCAAAGTGATACCAAATCATATGGAAAATGAATAGGAAAAGGCTAAAAAGGAATCAGCCACTAAATCAAATACCTCTCCTATTTGGTACTTCATTTCCTGTTTCTCCTTAGGAGTACATTTCCATTTGTCCTCAGGGCCAGGCTTGCTTGATAATCTGAAGGACAACAAGAGTCTTTCCTGCTGAGGCTCACATTTTAAGACCATTACTTTAAGAACCTGTAGGAAAAAAAAATTATAAAACACAAGTTAAGTTCAGCTGACCCTCCTCAGTTTGCTACCACCTACAAAAGAAGACAGGGACATACATACACAGCACACTTTTCTCTCACACCTGAGGATAGCAGGCCAGTGGCTAGAACTTAACAGGTTCAACCACAGACAAATGTCTTTCTGATCACACAGAGGGAAAACAGAAATACATAATCATTAAATGATCTTGTGAAAGATTGTACCAAGTCTGTAGCAGAGTTGAGAATAAAATCCAGATCTCCAGATCTGCAGTCAGAAATTCTGACTAGAAAATTACCTTTCTCCTAAGCCAACCAAAAAATAACGGGATTAAAGAATAGCACCAGAAAAAATAATGAAGAGGGCTGAGATCTCTGTAACTTTGCCCACAACAAAAACCAGAACTGTGAATAACACAGTTCCTAAAGTGCCTGTAATTTGAAACCAACAGGATAACCAGAGTAACACTGAGGCAGAAAACATCATCTTTATGATTCTGTAGTAAGAGTTTTAACTTCCTTAGGAGAAACAGCAGCCTTGAACTCCAGACTTGTACTGAGAATCAAGTCACATGACCATGCTCTCCTGCAGAACAGAGAGAACCTATAAACAAAGGCAAGTCAGACATACTCAAAGAAGAGCTGCCCTTTTAACAGCCTACCCTGTTTCAATGGAGCACAACTAAGTAATAACGTGAAAGGACAAAAACACCTCCTGGTGTAGCTGGTTCCTCAGGAAAATCCACATTGAAGCCAACTGCAGATTTCTCTTTGACATTAAAACACGTGGCACAGCAGAGGTACATTAATTACCTGGCCTTCATAGAAGACTTTATCTGGACAAGATATGGGTTCTGAGCCCAGCTCATTCTTGGGTACCAGACCTTTGACATCATTGTAGAACTTCACAATGCAGCCAAACTCCCTTGCACACACTACAAAGCCATGTGTGATCAGGCCTGGTTTTGCATCTTCATAATTTGAGAGGACTGGAAGCTTTGACTGGACAAGACTTTTCTTTAGAGTAAGGATCAGCTTCTTTCCTCCAGGATTGCACTCTAGTACCTATAAGAATGGAGTACAGAGGTTCAAAAAGCATGTCTGCCCTTGCCTGATCAATCCAGCTGCTACATACTCAGAAGAGAAGAGTGCAAAGCAGCTGAAGACCCTATTTGGCAGCTCTCACCCGACACTTGACTTCATCTCCTATGTTGAACTTCTTCTCAGGCTGCTTTAGAATCACATCAGAGAGATGGAGGGATGGCACAAGTCCTCTAATCCCATCAGCCACTTTCACCTGCATCCCAATGGGTTTTAGAGAGAGCACTTTGCCCTAAAACCCAAAGGAGGAAAAAAAATTGGTAAATTCAGCATGAAAAGCAGACTGTGGTCAGTTAGGAAACAGTCAAGACACTACAACACCTACAATCACCAAATCTAATCACATTCAAAAAAAAGTAATATTAGATCAAACTACATTCCACCCAACTAATCTGACCTAATTAACTTTTATATACTTCATAAGGTTGTTCTACAGCTTCTTTTCTTTAAGCATAGACTACTTCTGCAAAATCCCTATTGATGCCAGCAAACTAGAATTGTTTCCAGAGACATATCCAATACAGCCATGACTCAGACATAAAAATCATAATGAGTAACTTTCTGCCCATCAGCTCATTGTGACTGTTCAAGCATGAACTTTGACTGCATGACTGCAAGGCAAGTTTTCATTTCTTTCGCTCAAGTCTTTCTAAAAACATACTTATGGCAACAAATGACTGACCATAGATAAAATTTGATTGCCTTTGCGACATCATGAATAAAAACATGAACAAAATGGGAAGATTAATCAAGTCCTGCAAGTGAAGGTTTTTCTCATTTTCATCTCACTAGTCTGGATCAGAAGTTGGACACACATATTGGGCAGAAGGAGTGCACACTGGCAAGATCATTTTTCAAGTGTAACATGCTCAGGTCCTTCAGAAGCTCACCTGCACCACATCACCTGTGTGGATATCCTGGTACTGCAGAAACCGTGCTTCAATAATCTGGCTAGAGAAGAGACACAAAGAGACCAGTCAGTCATCTTGAAGGAAACCCAGGATAAGACAAGACAGTCCCCTCTCTGACTTGTCCCAAATATCCATTATTCCACACATTCCCCAGTGTTCTACAACTCCAGAGCTGTGTTTTACTCCAACTGACCAATCTCCCAAAACAGCTCTTAGGACATAAAGTTCAGGGAGGTTCCCCAGGCTCCATTCCAGGTGACAGTCACACAGCTATGGCCTCATGAAAGGAGAACCCATTATCTGCTTTGCTTAAAGACACAAAGTTGGAAGTACTAAGAGGGACTTTATAATACAAATGAGCTGCAAGATCAAGGCTCGATTTCCTGATGAGCCATGGTCTTCTGACACAATCATGGTAGAACTAATTTAGCCTCCTTGTGCCTCAGCTCACCAACAATACTGGTGGTGTCCCAGTTCCACAGAGTATAGGGAATATGTGCAGGATGCCCAGACAACCTGATGCGCCACAACATAGATACGAGTCAAAAACCCCAAATGGCATATTCCAGTCCAGCAAAGCAGTATAATTTTCCACTCTCAAACAACTTTTTAATTCTTCAGCCAGTTTTCTGGGAGAGTCTGTCATACTCACTTCTTCAGAGATACAATACACATCTCATCCATCAGGCTGTAGTCAATGATCCGACATTTATGTTTGCAACCTTCCTTAAATGCCCCAGGTTTAAAGGATTTTCTGGTTTTTGAAAGATGTTTCAACTAGGAAAAAAGGAATTACAAGTGAGTGTTTGGAAAGTGGAAGCACTGATATGGGCCTTAGGTTGAAGTGCCAGCATCTGACAAATCTGTTCCTCTAATATTCTCTTTGTGCAGGTATCATCAGCTCTTCCACAACAACCCTCCTACATTTAAATTCAAACAAGGGGATGTATCATTTGACAAACACCTCGCATGCTATCTTAATTTTATTATATTGCCTCACAAAGAGGACAAAGGCAAAAAATAAAACCCTCTCCCAGCTCCCTTTCCCAGTAGACTAAGATAGATATGGAGGACTTGCCTTGCCAGCCTGGCACTTACCCGTGCAAATGCCAGAGTGCCATCATCAAGCTCAAAGACGGCCCCAAACTGTTTGTAGAAGGCTTTCACGGTGGCCTCCTCCAGCACAGCCCCCATGCGCTGCCCGGGGAGCTGCCGTGGGGCTCCCCTGGCGTGCAGGAAGGGTGGGCGCAGCGTGAGCCGCACTGCCCGCAATGTGGGGTGTACGGACAGCACACAGGCCTTCACCTGGAACACAGAGTGCTCACTGAACAAAAGAGGAAAAGGCACCTCACTCATGCTCATGGACATTCTGCTTGGTACCTCTACTCTCTGTCCACACGCAAGCATTTTCCAGTATTGCTACTGAGATATCGCTTGCTTCTAAAGCTTCATCAAGGAGGGATTTTTGCTTTTGTCTGTTTTTTATGGACTAGGCTGGTATCAATGCAGGGAGGGGAACATGACCACACAAGTCATGTTTCTATCCCTTGCAAATCTCCAGGCTTCCCAAATAAGTCTCCCAGGAATAGCTTTGTTCTTTACAGCTTTAAAGCAACCACAATAGTAATTCAAGTAAAAGATATGAAAGAAGCTATCCGCCTTAAGATTTCAGAGATAATTCCACAGAAATGTTGGAGAAGGTAAAAGATGTTGTAAGCAACATAACAACTCCAAGCATCCTCCACCCTCCTTACCACTTGATCTGGAGAATAGCTCATGGATTTCTCTGGGTCCATGTGCATGAAATCTACAATGCCAGTGAAGTAAGACAGAAAAGTCAGTTTCATCCCAAGTGGGGCCACCTAAGAAGGGGAACAAAAAGATGCCAAAAAATTTCCACTCAGTTTTCATGCAACACAGAGAGCAATTCACACATTTCAAAAAATGGCACTGTCGGCGTTAGCAAGCACATCACAAGAGACAGAAAAACTGCTAACAATTCTGCTTTGCACACTCTGTTGAAAAAACAATCCTTCCATTTTTTGATAATGCTGTGTGTATTTTGAAGACTACTGCTATCCTGTCAAATACTTTAGCAGTAAAGGCCAGAAAACACAAAATGAATCCTGTTCTGCTTCAAACTCCATCTGCAGCTTCAGTCTGAAGCCTTTATACTCAGGGCATCAAAACCAGAACTGAGATCAGACCTCAGGTGAATGCAGTGGAGGGAACTGTCTAGCAGATTATGTTTGCTACTGCTAAGTAATTGAAACCAATCAGAAATTTTCCAGGGCATAAACTCTCACCTCTGCTTCACCTGTCTCCTGCCTTCAACAACACTCAAAAGACCAATCCAACAAAAGAAACCCAAACCAGAGCTTACCTTCTGCACTCGAGCTTTCACCACCAGCCCTGGCAATAAATTAGAGAGTGCCCAGTTCTGTCGCTCTGTGGCAACGGATGCAGCCACCTCCGATCGATCGATGGACAAACAGACCACCCTGCCCTCATTCTTCACTTCCACAACCAGACAGTTCAGGCTCTGGCCTATTTTCAAGTCAGGCCCTACAAAGATAAGTCACAGTATAAAACCTCTAGCAGGAACACTCAGTATTTCCTCACAATTTTCCCAAAGATTTTACAGAGTTCTCTCTCAATCTATGTGAAGTTTACTGCCAGCAGGGCTTGGAACACAGTCTGTCAGATCACAGGCTGAAACACAAAGGCTTGTGTCAGACCAGCCACACAACTGCTGTTTGCAGCAACCTGCAAACACCCCACCTTGACCCAATCCCACCAAGGTGCACTAACACAATACAATAAACTCTAATCCCTGTCATTCTCCACCTCCATTTTAACCCATCAGATCCTCCTGCACTACTTCTCACCTTTCTTGGCTGCTTTGATGTAATTTTTGGCTTTCTGATGAGGCAGGAAAGCATGAGTTCCAGTGACACCAATATCTATGAGGTAGCCATGGTCTTCCACACTCAACACAGATCCAGAGAGCAGCTGTTGGGAGGAAAGCACTGCAACTCAGTAATGTAATAAAACAGCTGGGTCTTCAAAGAATGAACATATGGTAAGAGATTCACCACCCAAGTACTCCCTTGTTCTGTATGGACAGAGAACTGAACTTTTCAGAGCTATAGCAAGAACACTATATTCTTTCTTATTACACAGCTCACCTAGCAGTGAAGACTTAACTCTACCTTTATCTAGCTATACACATAAGGAGCTCACAAGCTAGTAGGAAAATAATTGTGATGCTTAAAAATAGCAGGTGCATATAATCATACAGCTAAAAAAACAAAATAGAAACAACCAAGCACCTCTGGAAGCTATTTTATATATTACTCTCTGTAAAAATTAACAAAGAAACCTACTCAGAAAGAAATCATTAAATAACTTGGCCATATTGAAACAGAATAAAGTGAATTAATTTCATGAATGACAACCTGGAGACAAGAACTAAACCCACCCTCTATTCACAGGTCACTTCCATGGTGGGAGTGCTCTGATCCCATGTAAGGACAAACTGAAATGCAAGAGCCCAGAGAGGCTTTGACAGACCCAGAAAACTTACCATGCCTGCTGCTAGTGCTGCAGAGTTCAGGCCCTTGTTGACCTTCTTGGGGTCAATTGATAACTTGACACTGCGGCGTCCATCATCACTTTTCTCAATGCTGGTCACAATGCACCTGACCAGTGTCCCTGGAGAAAACAGGTCTGGGAGAGAATTCAACTCCTGCCCAGCAACATGATCAACAGAGAAACATACAATTTTTACAATGTTAAATAACATAAGGCTAGGATTTGTTATTGAAGCAGATTTTGAAAACAAAAGCCCATAAGAAAGTCCTGTTTCTCTGTCAACACTTCAGGAACAGGCAGGAAATGCCACAAACACCAGAATCTCAATAGAGAGGCAGGGATGACACTATGTCATGTCAGCAAAGAAAGGCTTTGCTTAAAAACAATGTGTGGGCTGGAGTCAGGAGACTGCAGCTGAGGAAACATCTACAGAGCCAAGAGTGACCCTAACCTAGCCTCCCCCTCCAGCAGGAAAAAACACCACCAGCAAAGGGGTAGTGCTAATCCCGCATTCCACAACACCTCAGGAAAACTTGGGCACTGCTGACACCAGAGAGGAAGGGTAACTGATTATTTCCTTTTATTTTTTTTCTAGCTGTTACCAGGAAACTGCAAAGTTTGCTTGGAAAATCCAGTTCCAAACCAAGGTTAGTCAATGTCAGGCTCCTAAGGATGACCTCAGGGTTTGTTCTGAGGTACTAACAACACTCTCTAGCTCCAAGCACAAATCACAGCCCCAGTCCCAGGTCTCACCTCCAGGACTTCTCCCTGGGCCACCTGCTTGGTGAGCAGGTTGCTGTAGGCATCGCTGATCTGTGTGACTGGCACAAATCCGGAGATTCCGTTGGGCAAACTGATGGTGAGCTCGTAGTCACTGACCTCTTTGATGCAGCCAAGGAGCAGCATCCCCTCACTGAGTGCCTGGGAGAGCAGGAAAAATAGCATACTATGGATATCTTGGCAAGTCAGCGATAACAGGGGGATAAGCAGGTAAGTTTTGTACTGGATCTCAGATATTTTCGGCAGCTTAGGGAGGAAAAACATGTCATTTTTATGTAGTGCAGAAAATCAAACAGTTATGCACCAACCTCAATTGTGAGTGGTCCAATATTCATAACATTGTCTTTAACAGGAGCTTTAACAGTTTTGTCTGCCTTGAACCTTTTCTGCTTTTCTTGATCCTTCTGGCTCCTTTTTCTTTTCTGGGATTTTTCTTCATGTTGAACCTAAAGCAGATTACAAGCATAGAAGGTTAAAAAATAAAAGTGGATAAATAAACAAACTTTGCACTATGGCAGAACTCTGCTGCCATAAATACTGATTTGGACAAAAAAAGAGAACTATCTTGCTAACTGTTGTTTGTCTACATGCAAGTCTTCCAAAGTATCCCCTTTGGGCTGAGGCTGATCATTTATAAGGCTGAATCGAGGCTGATCATTTATAAAGCTGAATCTTGGAACAGAAAAGAGTGGTACAAGAGATCTGCACCACACCCTACTAACAGAAAGACCAACTTAGCCTGCATCCAGTAACACCAGGCTCACCATGCAGCACCTTGGCATAAGATGCTTGTGGAAAGTTTAAAAGCTACAGCCTGATTAATAATTTTGACTGAACTTTCTCAGTCATCATATTCAAGATGTAACAGGTATCAGGGATCTTTCAGAGATCAGGAGGATGGTGGATGTCAGCAGACATCTGTTTTTGGGAGTCCCTTCTGTAGTTTACTGTAGAAGTAACAGGTAGAGAGGGCTGCAGTCAAATTCTGACAGTGGAAGAGCTCTGAGAAGTTAACCAAGAGCACGCAAACAACATACATCAAACAAATTGTCCCGCTCTGACTTTGGCTTGGGTGTTTTTCCTGCTGCAGGTTTCTTCTGGGTGCCCCCTCGAGGAAAGTTTTCTTCCATGGATGCCATGATTGCACTGCTCTGGGACAAATGACAAAGCAGAAATGAAACATACAGTTATTGCGCTTGTTCCTCACAAATACTGAGGTGACAGGAGTGAACTACCCCCAAAATAAGAAAGACTTTGGATGGCTGCTCTGGTTAGTCAGTGACAAAACAGAAACTCACATCCAAATTGATTTATTTAACAATTCACTACAATGAAGTGTTGCAATGGTCATATTATATATAAATGCATATTATATAAAATATGGACATCCATAACACTTTTTACTACTGCACAGTTCCACTGAAGTATTACAGTATTAATTTTTAAGGCACTTAGATACATCACACATATATTCATAAAACTGCTTTAACCACATGTTGCCTAAACCAGTCTTTATTATATTCAAGTGGCTGAATTTACCAGCTTCAGTCATCAAGGAGAAAGCTGTGAGCAAAACACTAGATAAGCTTGGCCTGCATTTTTACTTTCTGAACACTACTTATTAATTAGTTACTTATGATTAATATAACGTGCTACCTCTTTGTCTAAGCCATAAGTATATGTATATAAAATAGGTACTTAACATTACTATTTCAATCAATAACCAACACCTTGCTTATTAGGCCACAATTCACTTGTAACTACCACTAATAAATAATAATAAATAAAAGTAGCTGCAAGTAATATTTTGCAAGTTGCAAGCAATTATTATTGCTTATGGCGATAATACTATTCCTTACACCATTGCTTATTATTAGCCAACAGTACTTCTACAAAATACACCGCTGAATCCCTATGTTGTCAAACTTGAGGCAAGCTGTTAGACATACAAAACTTCTTTAAATGGAAAGCCCATGATAAAGCGAAAGCCGTCCAGGCACGCTTCACCTCGGGGCTCGCTGAGGAACACACACACACGTCCCACGGCCGGCAACCGAGCCGGCTCCGCTGGAGCGGGCAGGGCCGGCATCTTACCTGCCCGGGGCCGCTGCCAGGGGGAAGCTCGGGATGGGGACGGTTCCCGGGATGGGAATCGGGATCGGGATCGGGATCGTTCCCGGGATGGTTCCCGGGATCGGGACGCGCACGGCAGCGGGAGGCGCACGCGGCGCCGGCCGGAAGCGGCACACGGGGCTGAGGGCAAAGGGCGCCCGGAAGTGGCGCAGCCGCGCCTCAGCGGGGAGGGGGCGGTGCCAGGCCGCGCCCCGGGGGCTGCAGCCAATCGGCGCGCTCGAGGGCTGCGCGCGGCGCCCGCGGCCGCCATCTTGTGGGAGGGCAGAGGCGAAGGGCAGAGCGCGGCGGGGACGGCGGCGGCGGCCCAGGTACAGAGGGGTTGGATCCTGGTCCTGCCGGGGGGGACGGCGGCTCTCCGCAGCGCCGGGGCACCCGAGACCTTCAGCCGCGGCGTGGCTCCCTCCGAGTCCCGGGCGCTGCCGCGTCCGTTCCCCGACCCGACGCGAGCGCGGGGTCGCGGCTGTAGCCGGGCAAGGGCACCGGGCTCCCCCGGAAAACAGGACTCGTGTTTCCCTGGGGTGCCTTCCCCTGCTCGGAAGGGCCCCTCGGCTCTTGCCCAGGCTTTTGCATCCGTCAGGCATGAGAAAAGATGACCTTGGCTTCTCAAGTCTTTGCCAATAGTATGTGGCACGTTTAGAGGAGCTGTTTCATTAAGCTTTTTACTTATGGCACAGTCAGGTAACATTTACCTGGTTACAGGCCAGGGATACCGCTGCTGGATTGGCTTAGATAAGAGCTGGATGACACACGGGAGCTGCGCTAGTGACCTCAGCGCAGTTCGTGGCTGCTGCAGGGGCACCGGGCTGCAGCATCTGCCGGGCTGGGGATCTGTGGGGTGTGGGCTGCCCCTGGGGGCAGGCAGAAGATAAGCAACAAATGTTTGTCCTAAACATGATATCCTCTTCAGAACAATATATCTCTAAACATTAAAGAAGCAATCTGCTTTTATTGTGCAGTGAACCCTTTATTTGCTTATCTGCTCCCATCATCTGTTTTATATCTCAAGAAAAAATGCTCTGGATGTGCCTACTCCTTTTGTATATTCACTACTTGTCAAATGTCCTGAAAGCAGATTTGGGAGCAGACAATGGAATTATGAAGCTCAGTGTAGAGATTAGTTTGATTTTCCTTTTGATCCTGTCCAAGTGACATTAAATTAATTCCCTGTCCGGTACTCTTTGTTAGGACAAGCAGCCATGGCTGGCCATGACTCGGGATCTCAGCACCAGTTCACTGGATTTCAGAAGTACTTCAATTCCTACACCATCATAGGCAGGAGGAATGTACGTATTAAGTACATTGCTTTGTAGTCTTGTACAATGGCGTTTTCTGGGGCTTAGACTGAAACTAAATTTAACTTTTCTGTTTTCCAGTATGTAATAGCAACATACACAGGTGTTGCACTCCTTGTCTTGTATTTCAAGTTCAGGCCTAAGAAGCAAGCTCCTGCTGTGACAGATAAGTAAAAGGTAAGTGGCTGATGTTCCTCCAAAATGCTTCAGTGCCAGGTCAGGAAAGCAGTGACAGAGGACTAGTTGCCAATAATACAGTGTAATGGGAGACAGAAACACAGGCACATGGAGTTCCTATTCACCATTTTAAACCTCAAGTAATCTATAGCATTGACTTATTTGGGGGCATTCTGAAGGAAGTGGGTTATTAAAGGGAGTGCAGGAAGTATGGGATACAGTGTTCTTGTTCTTCTGACATAGTGAATGGGACTGGGGGGGATGCAGGGAGGAAGAGTAAGCAGGGAAGGAGGAACAGAAAGATGTTGCAGCAATACACATCAAGCTTTGCCTACAAATATTAGGTGCCTCTGGGCTGCCCTTTTGCTGTAAAATAGGGATAACTTGCTTTGTAGGTTATGGAAATAATGAAGTAGTACTTAAGGACTTATTTCTTGACTGTATTAAAATTCAAAGTAGAGATTAATGCAGTCTGTTAAGACCTTCATTTGAACAGAGTACAGGAGCACCATATGATGGAACTGTGCATGTTGCACACATGATTATTCAAGGCCCATGCAGAAGTGACTGGACTTGTATAGCAACAACCAAGTGTTACAAAATTTTGGAGTCTTTCAAATAAAGAATTTTCACCAATATGGCATTTTGGCAAAACCTATGGGCTGTCCTCATAGCCTGAAGAAAGGGGTATAAAACAATAGTAAAACATTGTGTGTTAAGGGGACATCAACCACTTCTTCCTGGGTGTGCTGAAATCTGGCTGCTTATAGCTAAAATAGTTTGGGCTTGGGGCAGGGGGATGCTCAGTTAACATCGTGCAAGAATTGCTATGTTTGACCTTTCTTCTCTTGGCAGGTTCCTGGCATGTCTGAACCTCCAATCTGTGTCACTGTAATGCAGGCTGATGACCTGTTGTGGCTAATAAAATATCAATAATTATTTGTTTTATTGGAAATATGAAATGGTCCAAAAAAGCCAGAGTGTGGTACTTCTCATTTTTCCTCCTTTGTCAAAAATAGTTGCTTGTAGCAGAGATGGAGCACCTGATTGTGTCATTACTATCTTAACTCTGCTGCTGTTGTAACACATCCTAAGGAGTTCTGAGCACCAGGCAGTAACCCAGGCAGGACCTCAGGGCCATTACACTGCAAGGGCCTGGAGCTGATTCAAGCATCTCCACACATCCGTGTCACAGCTTGCATGGTTTGCAGCCATCTGGTTGCTCCCACTTTTTGCATTCCAGGCTAGTAGCTTACATGGAAAGTGACATCTTCTGCCTCAGTTGTCTGTATTTTGCACAGAACCTCTTTGATTTTGCTGGAAAACCTCTGAAAATAGGCTGGTATTTGAGTTATGGTATTTGAGCTTTTTTTCTGTTACTGCTTTCTCTTGCGGAGGGGAGGAAAATTGTTTAGCCTGGCAATGTTAGCTCCTGTAACTCTCCACATTCATAAAGAGTGACCCAAATAGTCCAGTGATTACTTTTCCTGTCTCTTGTGAAAGGAGATGCTCTACCACAGTTAGGTGTGTGCAGCCTCCTCCCTGCCCAACACTCAAACGACTCTATTGCATTTTCCACAGTGTCTTTCTATGGCTCAGTTAACACTTCCTTAGATGTCACAGTCGTGCTGATGTGGGAATGTGTCGCCGGTTGGACACAAGGTTTTCGGGGTGAAGGAAGAGACGAGATGGGCTCCATGATCAGAAGGCTTGATTTATTATGTTATGATATATACATCTATTATAACTATACTAAAAAGAAAAAGAAAAGGAGAGTTTCCAGAAGCTGCTAACTACCTAAGAATAGAAAGTAAAGAATGAATAACAAACCTTGCTCTCTCGGACTGTGTCCGAGAGAGCTCAGTTCCGGATTGGCCATTACCTCCAAACACTCAATCTGGGCCAATCCAGAACTGACCTGCTGCATTCCACAGAAGCAGATAACCTATTGTTTATGTCTGGTTGCTGAACTTCTCAGCTTCAGCAGGAAAATCCTAAGAGAGGATTTTTCATAAAAGAAATGTCTGTGACAGGAATGTGCCAGCAGAAGGGGTTGAACCAAGCTTGCAAATAGTTTACTTCCCAAACTGAGGGCAGCAGGAGGTAAGAATGATTGCTGCAAAAATGGGAAAATTAATTACAGGGTCTTAATGCTCTCCCTACTTCATTTTTTCTTAAAGCCATTTTTCTACATGCTGTGCCTGCTGAACAAATCTGGTCATCTTTTCCTCCTGAGTGTTTGTAGAGATGGCTTCAGCTGTATTTAATTCCCCCACTAAAGAATGGTGGCTGTTAGAGTGTAATAACGGCAGGAGCTAGAATCTGTAGTCTTCCTTTACAACAAGATTTATATGGAATGGCTACTCATCAACTTAAACATTTCTGATTACTTTGTTTCTCTTAGCAGAGTTCTCACAGTTACAAACTGCTCTTGCTTCCATTCCAGCCATGAAGGGAAGTAAATATCTTCTTGTAACATATAGACACAAACTAAGTGGTTTTAGTATTTATTATTATATCAAAAGTATAAAACTGTACAAAATACAAATGCAGAATGTGGCAGTGTTTTCTTTAAGCTGTCAAAAATTGTACTTAAATCTAACTGGTCATATTGAGAGCTAGGAAATGTTGAGGTATCATTACACAAAAAAAATCAAAATAATTATGTTTTACCCTTTTTCTTTGAAGAAAATGTCTAGGTGAGCTTCCTAGTTAATTTCCCACACTTTATTTTCATGTATAATGCCTGTAGGAGCAAACAAGAGATGAAAGAGGAGGTAGTTCTCCATTTAGTTTACCTTAGAAATGACAAGTCTTGTTTTCATTTTCACTAGAGAGCCAGTAGATTGTTCAAGTGTCCAAGTCCTTACTGTGAAGTAATGAGGAACACAAAACAGATTTCTCTGCACAAATCTTGTAAGAGATAAACAACAAAAACCAACCCAAACCCAAGCTGCGCTGGACCTGGCCTTTGGTGGTGGAGGTTTTGGTTCAAAGACACAGACGTTCTTCCCTGTGTTCTGCATGTTTTACTCTTCTTTAAAAATAAAACACAGCTTTATTGGTAGTCCAGGAGGACTCACTGGGTACAATCTTTTTGTGGATAGGAATTGTCACTCAGCAGTCTTTCAAAAGCGAACTGACCACACACTTATCCTTTCTTGCTGCTACAATGTTTCAATTTCTTGGCTAGTTTTACTGGGGTTTTTATGTTAAACCTTGTGCAGAAAGGATACAGGTTATTAATGTTCTTTTACAGCTAATACAAAGTAAAGGGTTTAAGTCCACTTTTTTAATAGTGACAATTTCAGTTGTGCCTCAGCTCTCCTTTATTTTCTCATACAATAAAGTATGAAAGTAAATAAAGTTCACATTGCGCTTCTGGTTGCTCGTCACACTGACAGCACTGGCTACCTTTGAAAACAGTAACAAGATCTGTGTTTCTGACACCTCAAAAGAGCACACCAGTTTGAAATCTTTTCAGGACTCAGTACTTGGCTGCATACAAACCGTGCACGGAGCTTGGCAGTTCCCCACAAGCATCGGGCTGCCAGGCCCGCTCCGTCAATGCCCTGGTTGCTGCTTATGATCCCACCACACCTGCTGCCCAGCCCAGGCTGTAGTGAATCAAACTACATTCTTCTTTCCTGAAAATGGACAGTTTTGCTTGTGTTTGAGACTGATGAAACATTTGCTATACATAAATTAAGTGCTTTAAAAAAAATCTGAGAACACATGTAAAGGCTGTTAACTTTTCACAAGTTTCAGCAGAGCTCAGTACCACCTCTGGAAAGAGATGGCTCATTTCATATGTACACATCTATGTTACCAAAAGCACCACGACAGTTCCTTCTTTTACAGCCACAATGTCTTGTCAATCTCCAGCATTTTTAAACTGCAGATAAATATGAAACAGCAGAACTGAGAAATGCTGCTTGCATAAATTACAGTTTCATACTCCTTGCAATGGACTCGTGAGATCCTTCTGTTCAAGACATTCCCTCTCGTCTCACATCCTGAGGTCACTACTGCAATGACTTGGCACAGTCTCAGCTTCCTGATCTACTGTGAGCTGTAGGCTCCTGCAGCCAGTAGCAAGTTCCTGCGTGTGAAATGGAGATGAACAACTGGGGTTGATTTAGTCATGTATGTGCCCAGTAGCAAATCCTGTGAGTTTTCAGGCAAGTTTATGTGTCCAGTGGCTGTAGTAAAGTCATCGGTTTCTAAATCTTCAAATGCCTTCACAGCATCCCACAGACGAACTGTGTTATCCATTGAACCTAAAAAGACAAAAAAACAACAGTTTAAAGTATTGTTATAAAATAGAATATAAAAAATCGTTCTGGGGAGCAAGTTAACAGAAATTGAAGCTCAGAAAACAAAAGACTATAGCAAGCCTCATACAGCATATGAATGCACACATAAAAGTTACTAGTCCTTGCTGCTTTTGCTAAGCAAGTGATTCTACTTTGTCTTTCTCAATTTAAGGAACTAATTATATCATTCCTCTTCAGAATTATGGAATACAACAGACACTTCACTGTTCCTGGTGAATTTTACCTGATGCTAAAATCTCCCCATCCCTACTGAATCTGAGGGCATAGATAGTGTCTGTGTGCCCTTTCAATTCGCCAACCATCAAGCCATGTCCAATATCCCACAGCAGAACTCTTCCATCTGTTGCTCCAGTAGCCAGGAATCGTCCATTAGGAGAAAATGCCAAAGAATGAATTGGTCCCTAAAACAAGACATGGAGAGGCAGCAAAACAAGTTAATTAAGTCTACTCACATTCAGTCAGTCAAACTGTGTTCAGAACAGAACTGTTTAGAATCTCAGCATAGAAATAAAATCACTTTCACATTGTCAGTGATCTGTGTGTACCTTATGTCCAGTGAATATTCTTACACAATTCCCATTCAAAACATCCCAGAGCCTTATAGTCCTGTCTGCTGAGCCTGTAGCAATATAGTTGGAGTTTGGATGAAATCGGGTACACGTCACATCTGCCAGATGGCCAGCAAAGATCCGTAATGGCTGGTAGTGATCTGTTGCCCACAGACTGAAAAGAAAAGCTGTATTAATAAAAGAACCTTAAAGAAGTTCAGTCTTGCTATCTGTTGGAGCAATTCCAGAGTAAGCCAAAAGTGCTCAAAGGGTTGAAGTACCTCTGCAATGAGGAAAGGGTAACAGTTTAGCCTGGAGAAGAGTTGGCTCTGGGGAGACCTTGTTGTGGCCTTTCAGTACTTAAAGGGGGATTAGAAGAAAGGTGGGGACAGACTTTTTATCAGGACCTATTGCAACAGGACAAGGGATAATGATTTTAAACTAAAGCAAGGTAGATTTAATCTAGATATTAGAAAGAGATTTTTTACAGTAAGGGTAATGAAACACCCAGGTTGCCCAGAGAGGTGGAAGATGCCCCATCCCTGGATACATTCAAGGTCAGGTTGGATGGGGTTCTAAGCAGCTTGATCTAGTTTAAGACGTCCCTGATCGTTGGACTAGATGGCCTTTAAAGGTCCCTTTCAACCCAAACTGTTCCATGATTCAATGATTGGTAGCACAATGAGAAAAAAAAAATTGTGAAGTGACTTCTTATGGGTCAGTTTATTGAATTAGGGTGTTTTTTGGAAAAATACACTCTTTAGAATGGAGAAATAAAGAATATTCTGTCAAGCTGTTCAACAATTAGAGGAGAATACTTCTAAGCAGAGGGTCACTTAGGAGGACATCATCTGTTTAGTCACCAGGTATTACTAATGTGTGTTGAAAAGATAGAAAAACCATTTGATAATATAATGTGTGTCGAAAAAATAGTAAAACTGCATTAACATTTATTCAGTATTTTAACTGACATAAAATTTATTTTGAGTAATAGAGTAGGCAAGAGTATATCAGCTAATGAATTTCAGGGTTGATCCACCACAAACTGACCCAGACAAATGAAAAACACATGCAGTTTCTTACCGAGCCACTCTGTCATGTCCACCAGACACAAAGTAATAACCATAAGGAGAGAACTGTGTATCCCAAACTGGATAATTGTGTCCTTTATATCCCACCAAACACGTGAATGTTTGGAGACTCCACAATCTCACAGTGCCATCCTCAGAACAGGACAACAGATAGTTCCTGTCACAGGAGAAAGTATAGCATATAACATATCAAACTCACACACGGGCTGTATAAATGTTGCATAAACACTGTGAAATGTCCATGATAGAAGTGTCCCCTCATCAGCACCAGTTTGGCATGTCACCCATAAATCAGCATTTCAGTGCAGTAAGCAACAATAACTAATTCAAGCAGGACCCAGTCCTAGGCCCTTATGCAGAAAAAGAGATGATTTTACATTGATGATTAATTCTGATGGCACTTAATATTGAGGGAAAAAAAAACCAACAAAAAACACACCACAGAGGAGGTCTTTACTCAGGAATTCCATTTACAGGAAAAAATTACTAGTAAACTGCTACACTATATTAGTTTTTAAAAGATCTTCTATTACAACTCGGGACAAAATTTCATGATTCCCTGAAAGAGAATTCATATCATGCTCTCATTCTCAATTATAATTATAGATTATATTTGTTCCACACAAAGTTTACTTCTCAGCTGTGTTTCTGTGGTGGCTGTTTCCTGACTAAACACAAGCAAAAGCAAAACCTGAGACATTTAAACCTCTTTTCCACTGTCCAGACTCTCATTGTTACACAAAGCTTTTAAATTTCTTATTTTAAAGATACTGTTCCATACATTCGGAAAATAAAGTCTCAATAGAATATGAGAAACTTGAAGTACAATGATGTGCTACTGAGACTAAGTTTTGCAACACTCCAAGTTATATCAATGCTGCAGTACTTTTCCTCTCTATGTATCATTCAGTTAAAACCCAGCTTAAACTACAGTTTGCACAACTGTAGTTTTGTCATCTAAGTCCTAAATCTCCAAAATGGTGCTGGTATTCTCAGCTATAGCTGATTTCAATAACAGCTGACAGAGCTCCACACCCTGAACCTTATGAGCATTACAGAATTTCTTACGAGCTACATGAGCAAGAATTGCTTTAACCTGGAAAAAGCTGCATTAAGAATATGTTCTCATTCAGGAGCATGCAATTAAAACTGAAGACAAGCAAACTAGTTAGCTTGTAAACTTTTACCTATCAGGACTGAAGCTGGTGCCATAGACAGGTCCACTGTGACCATATAAAATCTTCAACTCACTTGCTGTTTTCTCATCCATGATCCTCTCCAAGACATCATCTGATTCTTTGTCAATGAGACTGAGGTCTGCAAGATTTCAAAGTTCAGGTATCAGAATAACTGTCAGAAGTTCAAAGATAAATGTCATCGTGACATCATCTCAGTTAAGTATCAAGATTTAGAAATGTTTGCACAGTATCCAGAACACAAATGTCACAAGTTATGTATGCTCCTATTAAGTGTTATTGTCTTAATTACCTGCAGCTGTTTTCACACTACGTAGCTTTTTTGGAGTCACAGACCACACTCTGACAGTAGAGTCAGCAAAGCCTCCTACAATCATGCTGGAGTCATCTGTAATATCCACTGCAGTCAGACCCTACACACAAAATATCCAGTTATACTGTCTGAATCACTCATTATACATTGCAAATATTACAAAATCCTAAAAACTATTAAAAAGGTAATTTGACTAATTTACAAAAATAGAGAGAATTACCGTAGGATAAACATAAACACACACAAATTCTTGCCCCATTACAAATAAAGGTTTATGAATGAAGTGCAGTCAGAAGTGACAAAGAGTATTGCCTTCCAGTACTCCAGTGCAAAACATCTACTCTGTTCTGTAGGAAACACTTAGGACAGGAAAAGCAAAAGAATTATAGCAAAATGCAAGCAAAACCAAGGAACATGGAAATTTTATAGTTTAAGGAGTCTTTGAAGTAAATTTTAAACATTTTGGAACATAAACTTGGCAACGTTTAATCCAAATACTCCAATTACCCTTGCCAACACTACTACGTCTTTTTTTCTTTAGCAAGACTGATGCTCATAATTTTGATCCCCTTAGCCCTTTTACTCAAACTCTTTTACCAACCTGGTAAGCATTAAGGAATGTGTAGAAACAGATGGAGGGCAGGCACTCTGGCCCAAGACGCACTCGCCTCGCAGCTTCCTTCATATTCATTACTTTATCCAGCTTGTCAGAGTCTTTCAGTTCTGGCAGAGGAATTCTACACAAGAAGCACACATTTTTACAAAGTAAAAACACCTTCCTTACTGTTAATCCAAACAAAGTGAAACCTTTGCATGCAACCTCATACCTCAGTATTCAATAAGAAACAAGAATTTAAAAATATGAAAAACTATGTAGAAGACTGATGAGAAAGAGAGCCAGTAGCTTTCAGAATTTCAGACAGGTATTGGAACAAGATAAACAATTGAGTATGACCTGAAAAGATTAGTGGGTAACCAAGAAAAATTTCATCAAATTTCATTCAAAGGGAAATCTAGGTTGATTTGATGGGCAATGGCAGAGGGTTATATGCCAAGGGTTCCATGACCTCCCTTAGAAGTCTTGCAGCTAAAGCTGTGTACAGCCAAAATAGCCAAAAATTATAAAAGTGCCATGTGAACAGAGATGCAGATTTGGCTTGACAAGACTGGATTTTAAAAACTTCTCTACACATTATTTCCTTGGTACCTGTTTTGGGGAGGAGCATTAGGGTCCTGTTTTTTACTTTTTGACCCTACATTATCTTTTTTAGGTTTTTTCTTCTTTGGCTTTCCTTCCTCATTTTCTCCTTCTTCATCTTCATCATCCAAAGGCACATCAAACTCTGGTTCTTTCAATAAGCCGAAGAAAACCTACCAGCCAATAAAAAAATCACACAAGACAAAAAAGTAATTGCTGTTCTTACTGAAAACTAGGTTTTTTAATGGTAACTTTTCAGTGTAGTAGTCCAAGCAATAGAGCTGCCCCATTTAATATTACAGCATATATTACTGCTTGGCCCATAAGGAATGTAGTACATTTTCTTCTGGTTTACCCAGCCAACTGGGTAACTTGATCTGGACAACTCTAAGTTCTCCCAGCATCTCTCAGTCCTTCCTTAAAGTGCAATCCCCACCCTGCCTCATTTATTTGTATAGTACTGTGGTACTACACACACAACTCTTCTAGAAACAACTGGTAGCAAGTCAAAATTACTATCTGTTGCTATCTGTTGTACAAAAGAGGAAGCCAAATAGTCAGGTGTCCATTTTAAAACTCCAAAGTAATTAATGAGTTAGTTTAAGTTTAGTTCAGCAGGCTGAACACAAGGTTGTGTCTCAGAAGGATTCAGCAGTTTCCTCCACCTGACAGCAATACATCTTGATCTCTCTATTCCTGCCAACACCTCTTTGTACAGTTCTCTTCCTTTGTTCTGTTCATGCTGTCTTCTAAGATCTCAAGTTATGATTGTCAATCTATACTATGAAAAAGCAGGGAGATTTGTAAAAAGTGCAACAATCTTTGTCTCCTACCTTTGCTTTATTAGCCTCTCGTTTTGCCTCCCCAGCCAAGCTTCCAACCATAGCATCTATCTGTTGTTTACTGCGAGGCATTCCATCAAAGATATCAATGTACAGATGCTCCTGAACAATGTTCCAGATCTGATTGTTCTGCTTTTCCTGAAGATGCCTCTTCAGGAGTTGGTAAGAGTCACGGGAAATGCGCAGCACAAACTTGCTTGTTCTGAAGTCCAGCATGGTCTCGTTACCTTTCATGTGCTCTTTTTTGGTTAAGCTCGACAACACACGCAGGTCATCCTGGTAATAGCACTCCTGATCCCCATGAAATCTATTGAAACAATTTAAGTAAGATATGGTAAAAGGTTTAGTCACTCAACTTGTTAAAAAATAGTTGTGGCAAGGGACATTTTAACTATTTACAGAACCGTTTGAAGGGAAACAAAGTTATACTTTTGGATTGAAGTATTTCACAATTGGTCTGAATCTATGAAACAAATTAAAATTCTGTTTTCTTCTCAAGTGATAAACAAGTGAAACATAGTAAGAATACAGAAAGTTACAGATTAGCCAGAAATTCATTTCTTTAAGCTCATTTGAAGAATTTCAATGTACATCCTGCAATATCAGCAAATACTTATAGCATTCATTATTTTGGCATCTCAGTGCAATCTTCCAGTGATAAAAACTGGCCCCACAATCTTTCCCTAAAAATGCAGAATCTCTTCATTGATACTTCTGCAGCAAGGAGCCCATCAGCACACCATTAACATGGTTCAAACTCTGTCGATGCACAGTTCATTAGTTTGCACATCTTTCTAACAGGAGATTGGAAAAGAATTTAAGAACAGTTACTACAACCCGTGGCACTGTTACTTGAGATTTCAATTCTCTTCTACTTTAGAGAAGAATAATACGCATGTATACATATATAAATAGCTCACAGATTTAGCCAAAGTAGCAAACACAAAATAACACAAATGTACAAATGAAAATGAATTACCTTTCAAAAAAAGACTTTGCCTCACTCTCATGTTGATTGTAGACCAATTCCAAGTACATGTGCACGAAGAGAGGATAAAAGAGCTGAGACAACTCTGCCCGATGGCAGTCCAGGGAGCACTCGATGAAGTGTTTCAGGCCGCTGTAGTACTCCTCGTACAGCGTCGGGTCCCCCTGCTGGTTGTAGGCCGAGAGCACCGCGCTCACGTCCGGCTGGTCCTCCACAACCACCGCGCCTCCGACTGCAAAAGCACCAGCCAACAACAACAGCTGCTCAGACAGTCTGCAAGAGCCAGCAAACAAACAGCGGCCACAATCCCCTGGTCAGGTGAGCAAAGCACGTCCTGTGCCCATTCAGCACCAAGTCTAAACAATGCAGGTAAGAACACATTGGTCCAGCAGCCAATTCTCTCCAGCAGTTTTTTGGGCTTTCCCTGCCAACTGTTGCTCACTTAGTGCCTTATTCAGCCTGGAATTTTAAGTGTAAAGGAAGAAGCCACTAACATCACCAGAATGAGTTATTTTACTGCTAGGGCTAGAAACTCTTAAACAAGGAGCAGAATGCAAGACATACCCACTATAATTATTTTGCTTCCAGTAAATAAGCAAGTTAAGTAGACTAAGCGAACAATTCACCAAGACCATCACACAACCATCACAGAGCAGGGACACTGAACACTCTGACAGTTCTGTTCTACAGAGCAGTTTTTACACAGTTCCATTGTTTTGTCTTTTATATAAAAACATTCATATCTGGTGAGGTCAGGAAAAAGCTGACTTTATGCTGTACACTCACTGGAACTCAGACTAGCACTTCCTGCAATTCCATTATTCAGTAAAGCTGCCTCACAGAACACCTTGATTAACAGCACTTAGAATTCAATTATCCAAAGGACATCTCAAGTACTCAAACTCGGTAAGAAATGCAGAAAGCCTCGCCTACAAATATCCCATGGCTCCTTCACCAAAACAGCAGCAGCCTGTACATCAGACCTCTGCTCTCATCCCTGCGGCCAGACCCGGGACAATCCCCACTAACTACAATGGAACCTTCCTGTTCTCGCTACTCGATCAGTTGTGATGGGACACAAATACAAACGGGAGCGCTTCCCGCTTCACAGCGCTCCCTGCAAATGCGAGAGACCCTGTCCTTGGTCCCTTGCTCCAGGAGAGACGGATTTCTCCACGGATTGTATGGAGAAATGAGACATCCAGGGACCTCCCGGAACGCCGGGGTAGACTCTCGGTGGCACCGAGAACCTGACACCGACCCTTGTGTCCCAGCACAACGGAGAGCGCCCGAGGCTGCGAGCAGCAAACGGGCTCCCCACTTCCCGGGGTTCCCGCCCAGAGGGACCGAACCCGCAGCCCCGCGGGCCTCACCTTTCCCTGGCGGCACGGAGGCAACTGCAGCCACGCCGGGGCTGGAAGTCGCGACAGCGACGTTGCCTCCTATGGCGACGGCGGCAGCGCCGGTGCCCCGGCCGAGCAGCGCCTCGCCGGCGTCCGCGTCGCTGCCGGAGCCCCCCAGGAGCCCGGCACTGGAGGGGCTGAGGGCGGCGGCACCCAGGTCATCGCCGAGCAGGCGGGCTTCGCGACGAAGGATCTCCTCGGACTCGCGGAGGTTGCTGCGCCGCAGGAACTGCAGTACGGCCACAAGCGTCTGCCGGTCCAACGCCGCCGGGGAGGCGGCCGGGCCCGGCGCCGCGGGCTTCGGGGGTGCCGCATCCCCACCGGCTCCCGCCGCCTCTCCCTCCGCCGCGGCGGCCGGGGCAGCGGCGGGAGCCGCGGCGGGAGGCACCGCGGGAGGCGGCGGCGGCGTCCCCGCCTCGGGGTCCGGCTGCACCGCCGCTACCTCTGCCGGCTCCTCATGCAGCGCCGCCATCTTGCGCCGCCTTCCATTCGCAGGCGGCGCACGGCTGCCGCCAGGCGCGGCCGCCCTTGCGACAGTGAGGGCAAAGGAAGGGCAGCGCTGCCGCTGCCTCCAGAGGAGCGCGCGGCTTCGTTTTGCGACGCTGGAGGAAGCGCTTTGTGGCAGCGGGGGCGCGGTGAGGGGCGGTGGCGCCGGGGCGGTGTGAGGGAACGGAGTTCGGTGTGAGGGGACGGGGCTCTGTGGGCACTGCGGGGCTCCCTGCACTGCACCGGGGATGACCTTGGGACTGGGGGCCCAATTAACGTAATTACGGCTGGGTTGTCCAGATATTTCTAATACTGCTTCTTTTTTAACCGTGTTAAACAGAGATTCGGTGATACTTGTTGAAAGGCTGAGAAGACTGGGGGTGTTCAGCCTGGAGAATAAAAGACTCCAGGGAGACGCTGCAGCACCTTCCAGTGTCTAAAAGGGCTACAAGAGAGCTGGAGAGGGACTTTGGACAAGGGCATGTAGTGACAGAGCAAGGGAGAATGCCTTTAAACTGACAGAAAGCATGTTTAGATTAGATATTAGGAAGAAATTCTTAACTGTGAGAGTGGAGCACTGGCACTGGCACAGGTTGCCCAGAGAAGCTGTGGGTGCCCCAGCCCTGGAAGTGTCCCAGGACAGGTTGGATGGGGCTTTCAGGAATTTGTTTTAGTGGAAGGTGTCCCTGCCCATGGCAAGCTGTTGGAACTAGATGATTTCTAAGGTCCCTTCCAACCCAAGCAATTTAATTATGTTACAGAATTAAAACCTTATTTTGAATGAAACTGGTATTGTGTGATTGAGAGTCTTTCGGGAAAAATTAAGCGTTCATTGGCGAGTCGCTTGGGGGGAAAAAATAAGGGAAAAAAAAACCAAAACGTGGGGCTATAAAAACAAACTGGTTGTGGCTCAGCGCACGTGCAGGAGCGCGGCCGTGCGTTCTGTAGAACTACATTTCCCAGCGTGCCCCGCGGCGTTCCCACGCAGGCGCCCCGGGCCGCGGACCGACCCGTGCCAGCCCCGGTCTGTGGACATGGAGGGAGACACCGGATCCGGGGTCCCGGCGCTGTCGGGCGGGGATGCAGCGGGCGCGGGCCAGGGCCTGGGCCCGGCCGATGAGGACCAGGACATGGAGGGGGCCCCCAGCTGCTCGGGGTCGCGCTCCCACCCCTTCGAGTTCGAGCGGGGTCGCTCGGAGTCCAGCGGCGAGGAGGACGACGACGACGAAGACGACGAGGAAGAGGAGGTGGAGGAGGAGGAAGAGGAGATGGAGGGCGACACCAGGGCTCGGTTCGGAACGGATGATGGGGAGCTCGACTCGGACGACGACCGGGAGGTAAAGGGGGCGGGAGGGTGCCCGGGGCACGCCAGGCCCCGCTCCCGGCGTGCCCCGCGTGTGATAATGGACTTTTTATTATTTTTACTTTTTAAAAAAATTATTATTATTATTATTATTATTATTATTGTAATATTTATTTTATTATTACCCGAGTTCACTTCATCTGTCTCATTTAAGTAAGTGAAGCCCTTACAAACTCTCGGCGTGGCTGAGGGTGGTAGATAGCGGCACGTGGGCGAAATGAATGGTGCTATTGAGGGAAAGAAAACCCTTTACTCGGGCTTTGAGACGAGAGGAAACGTAAGAATTAATGTGTCACCTCTTTCAGACACATCTTAGATCGGCGCTGTTGAAGAAATTTGTTCTTTTTTGAAATAGTGTTATTCAGTGAGGAAAGCTGTTGTGGAACTACTTGTGTGTGTTCCTGGTGAATGTTCTTCATGACCAGGATTCGAAGCAGTGAAATTTCAGCCTTTGCTTCTATGTGTATTGTATATTTTATAACTGTGTGTACAAACAAGAGATGACTGTCTCTTGTCATACAAACTCTCTCTATATCTTGATTTGGGACTCCAGCTGAGCATTGCTGGGCATTTTCAAATAAAGATGTTGTTTGCCACCTGTATCCACTTCAAGCTTGCTGGCTTGTGATATTTTGTTAAAAGAGTTTATCAAAAAAAACTTTTCCCAAAATGATTGATTGTTTAAAGTTTTCTTTTTAGGTAAGATTCATGGAACAAATGTTGTCAAAAAGCTCAATTTAGAAGACTAGGCAAAAGTCTTTAAAAAATGAGCTCTACATGAGAAGCAACTGATCTGTTAGGAAAACCCACTCCTCTAACATACTGATCCCATTTTTTCCCATGGTTGTAAGGCTGTGGTATTTTGGAAGCTGCAATCAAGGAATTTCATGGCTTAGCCTGTGTATTCAAGCTCTCACTAATTTTTGTTTGCAGCGTATGATAAACCTCGCAGAGCTGACCCCCTACATCCTGTGTTCCATCTGCAAAGGTTACTTTATTGATGCTACAACTATAACAGAATGTCTGCACACCTGTAAGTATCTGTCAGTATTGTCTGCCTGAGGGTTTAGCTGCAAATTCAGACCAGTTCAGCTGTTGAAATGTTCTGTGTTCAGAAAAATAATTCTCTGTTTGAAGTGAACGTGTGTTGTGTTTATTCTGTTCCTTAAGCAAGATATATTCAATCAATCAATCATGAAGTCAGCTGTCCATATTAAGAAGGAAGATGATGTAGGAGAAGATGAAGCCCAAGTAAGACAAAAGCAGAGCTACTACATATATTTTCTTAATTTTTTTTTAAAGTAGGCTCCAGGAATTAGAGTGTATAAGTGAGAAAAGAAAGTTGAGTGGCTCTGCTTTTAATGGACTGGAAAGTTTCCTAAGCTGTTGTTGATGCGAGCTTGTAAATTCACAAAACCCCATAAGCTCCTGTGGAAGTCCCAGTTCAGATATAGAAACAGTGGTCTGCACCCATGGCACAGTTTGTCCATAATCTGATGAACGGAGCAGATGGGAAATGAATAACTGATTTCAATGTGCTTGTTATTTTTCTCCCTGGATCCTAGTGCCAGCAATTTTCCCAGTGCTAAAGAACTGTTTTCTCTCCAAACTAATAAAACACCTTCTGTGAAGCTGACTCTTTCAGCCACACCCATGCTCATACCTGAATCTGAGAATCCTGGTTTACTAATCTCCCAAACATTCATGCTGCATAGAGGGAAAACTTTCTCTCTCTTTTTTTTTTTCCCTTTTTTGGAGCACTACTCACTAGTTTGTTCTATAGCACAAAATATTCAGCACAGTTTGCAATTTACAGAGAGGAACAACTATTACTAAGGACAGCATAAAGTTGCAAATGCAGCTGTCGTGGTGTGTTAGAACTCTCCTGGTAAATGTTACAGAAAAGTTTCCTCTGTTTGGGCAGATGGGGAGCTGACTTGATAATAGGTTATTTTTTCTAGGTATTTCCACTTAATAGCATTTTTCCAGGTTTTTAAAGGACTTATAAAACACAATGAAAGTGGCAGAGTTATGATTTCTTGCCTTGTGTCTACTGAAAGTGTTTTTAGGGTGCTTTTCAGCAGTCAATATTCTGCCTTAGCCCTGCTCACGTCCTACATGCACATTGAACTCTCACCCATGCATCCATTGGATTTGGAGTGTTCAGTGACTTCATTTTGTCTCTGACAAATTTGGTATGGCAAGTCTGGGTGTATTTACCCCTTCTGCCTGAACAGATGGCACTGTGTAATGGACATGTGACTCCTGTGAGGTTTCTTTTCTTTACAGTTTGTAAAAGCTGCATTGTGAGACACTTCTACTATAGCAACAGATGCCCAAAGTGCAATATTGTTGTACATCAGACACAGCCCCTCTATAATATCAGGTAATAAATTGGTCCCATTTTTATAGATTTGCTACTTGCTTTTAAATGTTTTGTTCTACAGACTTATAGTGGTTTCCTATTTTAAACAAAGGAATGGTTGCAAGAAACACATTGTGTTCTTCACTAGTATGAGTTTCACTACAATAATTAAGATAAAAAGATTCTTTATTGTTTCATCTAGTTTGTATCCATTTCTAGGGTTTGTTACCCCTGCCCTGGGTATTTTTATGCATTTGCTCAGTTTTACTGGTGATACAAACACTTAACTATTTGGTTTGATTTCCTTTTAAGATGAAGACTTTTTGGCATGGTGTATTAATTAACTTAAAAAATTGAGTTTTAGTTTCTTGAGGTGTTCATGAAGGGTGGTGCTGTCACTCCATGTACATCCCATTTCAATGCTGTATTTGGCATCTTTATTACACTTTACTACAACCATTTTGTCTTGCACCAAAGACTTTTTTTTTTTGTTGTTCTTTCCTATTTCATAGACTGGACCGACAACTGCAAGATATAGTCTATAAATTAGTTGTCAATCTGGAGGAAAGTAAGTGCCTTTCTCTATAACATTGCCATCTAGTGATTGAAAAGAATAGAAAACAGAGTAATTCAAAGCCTTGTTTCTACTCTGGACTCTTCAAAATAGTTTTGTGATGTTTGGTTATAAGTTGTAATTAATTAACTGTGACAGCTGGCTTCTTTCTGGCTGCTAAATGCTATTGTGGTAGTGGTGTGTACCTTATCTCATGAAACACAGCTGTCACTGTATCCAGATAAACATGCAGATAATATTTCACAATTTGTTCCTCTTACTTTAGTAGAACTATATGGTATCATTCTATGTAAAAAGTTCACTTGCCTCTGGAGAAAAAAATGCCAAGACCAATTTTCTCAAATGCTTCTATCTTTTCCTCATTGCCATGTTACTTGACTGATTTTAGATGTGTTTACTGTCTCATTTATTTTCAACTTTGGGAGCCAATGATCCTTCACAGTCCCCCTCGATGGGCTGAGTGAAATACACAATCCAGTGGATATGTATGGACTATAGATGGTTTTGCTTTGATATGTAAAATATATATGTGTGTATAAAAATATGTGTATATACAAATATAGTATAAAAAGTACTGTGCTCTATGTGAACAGGTTATAAAATACCGTGTCGTGTCACAAGGCATGACAGCCAGAAGGATATTAGTTCTTGCTATTTCAGTATTATTTATGGCCACTTTCTCTGATTTTCTCCCAGTTTTTACTAACAAAATCTTAGTCTGGGTTTCTTAAGTGTCTGAGCCTCATGAAATACTAGTGATTGTGAAGGTCTGTAGAAACTTGGAAAGTTTTTGCTGCTCAAACCATTGAAAATTGGTCAATGAGAATGGATAATCTCAGCATATGAAACATTTCAACCTGTATTGTGCATTTTTTTCAGGAGAGAAAAAACAAATGCATGACTTCTACAAAGAAAGAGGATTAGAAGTGCCCAAACCAGGTGAGCTGTAATCACTTTAAGAAACACTGTTAAGAAAATATTTATCATGTAATTTATTCTTAAGGGCTTTCTTTAAAATAATAGTTCACAACCGAAGATGGAAGTACTACTGGAAATATGGGATTCCTAGTTATCTGGACATTGTAACTTGCCACAGATCTCAGATTACAAAAATAGATGAATTGACAACACTTAAACCCTGATCATTGTTGAATTATTTTAAACTACATATTTTGCTTACAACCAGGAAACATATATAAAATGTGCCTTAATGTTATTTTCTGGCTGTTAATAAGTAATAGACATTACAAAGGAGTAAAAAGGAGAGCTTCAAAGTCTGCTGAACAGTGGGGGACTGTTCTAATTATTTTGTGTCTTCCTATCAAACAAAGCTCATTGGAGAGTGCTGTGCTGAAAGCTATTAAAATTCTTATTCAGGTACACAGCACAGAATGTAGGAACAGCTGATTTAGTAATAAAAAAGAGGATGAATTGCATGGGCTTTTTTACCTGGTGAGCTATTCTGTTTTGCTCAGTGCATGCTAGTATCTCATTCAGCTTTTATTTCAAGTTATCTTTGCATTTTGGCTACTTGAATATTTTAGCTGTCCCACAGCCAGTTCCACCGAGCCGAGGAAGACCCCGAAAAGTTCTGGGCTCAGTGTTCCGGATCCCACCAGAACTTGACATTTCCATACTTCTGGAGTTTATTGGGTGAGTTGTGGGCAAATGTAAGAGCAACTGACTGACATGAGGGTGCTGCTAGCATGTGATGAACCATTAACTGGCTCTTGGTTTTCATTAAATGTGCATTTCTTCCATCTCAAATAGTAGTGGGGAACCAGTTTTAACTTACAGTGCAATAGTGACAGCCAGCTATGCACAGGTAGAGGATGCAGATAATTAAATGTTTAAGATGTATACTTCCTAGGAAGTATTGTTTTAAAATGTAGATGTGTTTTATTTTTAACAAAGTCGTGCAGTCTCAGTAAACTGAGCAGAGAAATCCCTGTCTGTTCCAGTCCCTGATCCCTGTGGGTGGCAGCACCGTTAATGCTGGATGTGCTCACAGGAACCAGTCAGTGACTTTCAAATAATAGAAGCTTTAACATTGTGAATCCATATACCTGCCTTAATGTCAGTTTTCATTTTCTTCATGCCTGACTTGCAGAAGTCAGTTTAGACCTCAAACCTAGTAAACTTCTATCTGCCTGAGAAACAAGATGACTTTTGAATCTGTCTGTTATATTTGGTTTTTTGGTAGTTTTATTTTAAATGTCCAGCATTGGCAGCTAAGCAGGTAATACTGTGCAAATATCATCTATACCATATGGAACTGTCCACTGTGGGTTTTTTGTTGTTTTTTTTATATGGAGGGAAGCACAGAATGTTTCTAACAAAAAAGATGATGTCTTAACACCATCTACTTTGTATTTTATTTTTTAATAAATAAAAAATACTTTTTTATTAAATAAATAAATATTTAATAATTTTTATTTATTAAATAAATGAATATTTATTTAATTATATTACTTTTTTTAACCTTTGATAATCTATATTGTTAAAATCAAAGAGATTATCTTGGCAATGAGAGATTAATAAAGCATTTTGGAGAAAGAAAACTTGGAATAGATCGGACCAGCCAAAAGAAATTGTTACCTTGAAAGTCTAACTGTCTACATTGTGTCTCTATGGGTTATAATGTGGTCACCAGTGGCTGTGGAACTGTATCAAAGAAAATGACAGCTGTAGTGGGAAAGCTTTCTTTATGTTTGTTTCTTAGTTCATGATAGATTTACTTAGTTTTGTCTGATACCTGGTACATATTTAGAGGTGGAGATAATCATAGTAACTTGAAGTGCCACTTTAATGTGTGGTCTGCACAAGTGTTATATTTGCTTGCTATAGCAAATGGATTCCTGATTTGTAGCAATGTTTGATTTTTTGCCCTCTCCAGTGCAATGAAAATGCTGCAGTGTTTCCTCTCTCATATGTACATGCTTGCTAATGCAATGCAAGAATAATGAAATGTTGTGTATTGGCCTTAATTAATTGAGAGATTTACGCATTGCGCTACAAGAAGGAGATAGGTGATCAATGACAGATCACATGCTCAGGCTCTGAAAATCAGTGAACCTTGGCTGAAGCCAGCTGGAAATTTGGTTATTTGCCATGTTTGTGTGTATTTCACATTCCAGAGAAACACATGCTGCTTTCCTGAGTTCCTAGACAGCATTAGCATTAATATTGTCATATGAACAGCCTGGAAGGCCAACATCCTGCCCAGGGAGCCCCTGAGGTGGTTGGGTGTGTTTTGTCAGTAACTTCTTAGGTACTGTTAAGGTTCCAAATATCAAGGATCATGAAGTGTGGAGGTTTAAGCAGCATCAATATTGCAACCTACTCCTATGAAAATTAGTGTTACGTTGTGTTTAAAAATGGCTTTAGGCTACATTGGGTTTTATTCACATTTTATGTAGAGAAACCTTGACATCCTAGATAACTGAATTTATAAGAAAAATGCAGAAATACAAAGGGTAGGAGAAAAAGATACATAAATTCAGTCCAATATTATTTTATGTATAGCAATTTAATGAAAGGAAGAGCCTCAGTTTGGAAAATAAGTTGGATATGCAAGACTCATAAATCAATAAGTCACTGTTATAATAAAGAGCTTGAGGATATTAATAACTTAAAATCTTAGCGATGTTGACTATTTACTCTTTTGTTTTTTCAGAGCTAATGAAGGCACAGGGAATTTTAAGGTACAAATATAATTACATTTTTTTCTTACAGTTTACTTCAGGAATAATTATAGCCTGAGTATATTTAGTTTAGTTTGGTTTTCTTATACTGAGTGCAGCTGAAGCTTTCATCAGAATAATAATAACCAATCTTGTATTACAGTGTATTTCAAACCTATTGTTGTATAACATCACACCTACCCAGCATTTTTTCTTCTTTTTATCCTCATATTTCACAGTATTTTTTTTCATCATCTTTTTTCATCTTCAGTATCCCCTCCTACCCTTTCTGTCTCGTATTTGCCCTTCTTTCTGCCTTGTTTATCCTGGGGTTTTTGGACCACACAGAACATAGGACTGTTTAAAACATTTAAAAATAATCAGTTGCTTATTAATTTTTAAATATTTTAACAGCATCTGAAGTCCTAATACATATTTTGTCTGTTCCCTATGAGGTAATCTGCAGGTAGATCAGGGAAGGGTTCAAAAATGTAAGCTGTTTCCCTGTTACTGGGCTGCTGCTTGAGTTTGGAATTTCTGAGGAATTAGTGCCAAAACCTTTGACTTTAACTTAACTTTAACTTAATATCTTTATTTATTCTGTGCAGCCTTTGGAAAAGAAGTTTGTGCGTGTTTCCGGGGAGGCAACAATTGGACATGTGGAGAAATTCCTCAGAAGAAAAATGGATCTAGACCCTGCTTGTCAGGTACATTCTTGTTGCAGCAGTCACAAGTTGTCTGTGCTTTGGACAGACATTTCCATTGTTCATTAGATTCTAAAAGTAATGTTAGAGTTTTTTAATACAGTAAGGATTAAAAAATTTAGTGTTTGCAATTTTGTGATCTGCAAGGAACAACTCTTCTAACTCATTTGCAACCTATTCAGATTTTCATAGTACTCTACTAGCTAGACAGAATTTCTAAAGTGCCTTGTAAAATTTCAGCCAAAGAAATTCAAAGCCAAGAGATTCTGTTGTTTCAAAGGTAAAACTAGACAGGAAAATGGGAATGTGGGAGCATGCAAAGGCATGATGCAAGCTGCTGCAAGGTGAATAATAGTAAAATTTAACTGAAGGCAAACAAGGGCTAAGAAAGAATTATACTATGGATGGATGTTTTGAAGTATGTATGAATGCAAATACAGACACTTTTCTCCAAATAAGTATTCAAAGGAGCAGAATATGGTACAAAAGAATATTGCTTCATATTTCTCAACCATTTTGAGAGGAACTGCTTGTCAAAACCAGTTTCCAATTCTTCAGTGTATTTCAGCAGCCATTCAGTTGGGAAAGTGCAAGAGTTCCGTAGTGTGTAAATAATTCTTAAAGCTGTCAGTTCCTGGAAGATCAAGCTGATGCTGTTGTGAACAGACAAATGGTAGAAGTTTAGTGCTGGGTTTGCAGTTAGGGCTGTTTTTATACAGCAGTAACTGTGGGACAATACAGAATGTCTGTGTGCCTCAGTAATGAGTGTTCATGCTGCTTACCTTTCCAGTGGTGAAAAATCAAATCAAATATAAATTATTCATCCTGCAGAGGAATCAATGTATTTTTATTTGCTGGTGTCCTCTCAGTGGGAGTCTAGCTTTTACATGGTGGTGACTTGATATTCTAAACAAATACAAGTATCCTCAAAATGAGGCTGGGGAGACTTCTTGCATTATTTAGTCGTTGTTTATTTGAGGGGAAGGAATTGTTTTGTTTGTTTGGATTTTCTTAAGGAGTACATCAGAATCTCAATTTTCAGGAATACTGAGCATCTGTCTTGTAAACTGCAGGTGTCCATCTTTCAAAATCACCCTGGGCCTGTGTGCTGGGTGTCTTTCAGATTGTAACATCTTAAGATCATCTGTTAGAGAACTTGAGATTTTTTCACTCATTAGTTACTTCCTACTTGGACTTTGCCAGACAGATACAATCTCCTTGGTTAAATGGTTAAATGTTACTAAATCTCAAAAGCTGATGATTTCATAGGTGTCCTTTCTCAAGATGTTCTTGGTGCTGAGCCAGTCACTCCTAACTCTGCTAGTATCTAGTTTGCCATTGTGTAAGGTGTAAGGCAGGATATTGGCTGGTTCTAATCCTTGGTCTCTTCTGTGCAAGCCCTGCCTGTTTGGAGGAAATGATAAATCTTCTTTTTCTACAAACAGATGCCTTGGCTGCCTTTTTTTCTCATCTTAAATGATGTGCTCCCCTTTTTTTTTTTTCAGCAAGTATTTTTTTGGTCATTAGAAACCTGTAGTTGATTTTTATGCCCCAAGTCATGACTGTTGTCTTGATATTTAGGCTCATCTTTAAAAAATTTGGAAATTCAGGAAACAAAGCTGGAAGTATTTCTTTCTAGCTTGAGTGATCATTTCTTTGTCATATGGGGACTAAGATTAAAGGAGTGAATGTACTGAGCTGTTATCTTCTCATGGTAGTACACAGAGCTGAAGCTGATGGTTTGTTGGTAAACATGCAGAAAGTGAAAGAGATGTCAGATATGTCATTGAGGATTAATAAGCCTAATGAATCATGTGTTCCTCCAGCTTCCCAGGATGGCTAATAAACTAAAACAAAATTAGGGAGAACCTGATTCTGAATTAGCACAAGCAGAAAAATTTAGAGAACTAGGTTACAAGCCATATGTGCAAAGAATTTAAATGTAGAAGATTCTTTGCTGCTTTTTTAGTTGAGTGGAAGTGTTGAGGACCGCAGTGGTTCATTTCCTGTCAGCTTTCCCAAAGTGTGTTAAAAAAGAAATAGATACTAACTTTGGACAGCAAGCTCTTCCTTTTAATATTACTTCTTTAGTCTTATTTTCCAGCTCTCTTAATTACCTAAAATTACTGATTTTTATATAAAATCTCTTGAGTTTGGTGTGTTTAGTGTGGGACTGGAGTCCAAGAATTTGGTTTCCTTGGGAAGCTTGGAAGTTTCTACATTTAGTACTACATTTATCTACAGAAAATTTATTGCAACAGAGTTGACTTGTGTCTTACTTCGGACTTTGAAAGATTTGACTGTAAGGAAGGCACAGAGTGTTTCCTCCTTTATCTCCTCAGAATATCAATTGCTTTTTTGGCTTTGTTACCGAAACTTCTGGTAAGGACACTAGGTGTGGTTGTTTTGTGAATGCAGTCAGTTCCTACTGAATATCAGCTGAGTTTGACAGTCTGCAAAAGTCCTGTTTGAGAATGTTTCAGTCATTCCCTGTTAGAGCTCATTTGGTGACCAAGTGATAGAACGTATGTTACTCACCCCCTGAACTCCTGGCTCTGCTTGGACATCTCTGACTTAATCTTTTCATGTGGAATTTGAGCTAATACTTGCCCTTCTTCATTGACCTGCACAAGTGCAATGGATTTAGGTTAATGAAAATGTGAAATAAGCCATCTGGCTCATGTGTGGCAGTATATATAGAAGTCTAAAAAGCAGTTTTGGAGCTGCCCTTGTTCTTTTTTTAATTCCAAGGCTTCAAATTGCTTTCAGACTTTTGTAATTGCATTTGCAAATGGATTATGATTTAAATTCCCTAGTTTATCTGAAGGTTAAGGCTTCATTTATTTTTATCTACCACTAGAGCTGGCAGACTGTAGTTTCCTGTTTCTGATGCTTTGTTTTGAACTCTGTGCTTTGGGCAACGACTAATTTTTCTGTATGAGTTTATGTATACTTCTAATGACAAGGCCTCTCTTGAATATTCTTGCTGGAATTTGTTGGGAGAGGGTGAAAATATTTTTTTAGAAACTGGAGTTGCCAGTAATAGATAAGTAGGGTAACATCTGATAGGAGCTAAATACAGGTTGTGGTGTTTGGAACCCAGTAGATTCTTGTCTTTGGCATCAGAAGTTTTCTTTAGAGTGTGATTTCCTTTGAGCTCCTCCTGCAACAGCAGTATTCCTTCCTGCTATTTCTTCTGTAAGGATGAGAGAAGCTGCTGAAGGACTTGCAGCTCAGCTGCTTGGAATCCATTAATGTGGCTGATGGAACAGAAATGTTCTGTTACCAGATGTGCATTCCTAAGAGTGTGTGAACTGCAGGCTGGGGGGACACTCGGAGATAGGACTCTGTGCTCATACACAGTGCAGTTGTTGATGCAGTTTCTTTTTGCCAGTCTTGGACCCTGGAATAAACGCATCCAGGGCCTCTGGAAAGTAAACAGCAGCTAGAGGAAATGGGAAATTCTGACAGCGTTTTAAATAACTGGCTCAAATACTCATGTCACTCTCTAAAACTTTGGTTTTTCCTTGTCTTTCCCTAGGTAGTATGAGTTCGTATAGAAAATATTGATTGAAGCCTACTGCTTTCTGGGCACATTCTCCCTTAGGATGAGTCTTATGTGAGGTGTCCCTTGCATGAACTTTCTCTATTTTTATATCTGTCTTACTTAGTGAGCATGAATTTATAATTGTCTGTTATGGTGGCTTTTAGAGAAATAGCTCTAATAGCAGACATGTCACCAAAAGAAAAGAAATGGCATAATGCAAAACCTACTTTAATAAGAATTTTAACAGAAATGATTGAGTATTCAGCAGATTCACTTTCATACTTCCTTTCAACAAACTGTCAAGCTGCAGTTACTGCTGTCTCAGGCAATCAGTAGTATTTGGCTTCAATTTTACCAGTCATTTGAAATTTTAGTAAATTCATAGCACTGGTGGTGCTGGTGCCTCTTTTGTAATGGAACATATAAATTCCTGTATGACACAAGGATTCCTCTGAGACACATTTCACAACTTATTTTTTGCATTGACCTGAGATTTATTTTTTCACTGTATGTTTTATTCTCTTGTCCTTATAGAAGAAGTGCTAGTATAACAATTAGCAGGCAGAATTTCAGGCTTTGGGGGTGGAATTAGGAGATTGAGCATTTGGTATTCAGAGAACTGTAATACCTTAAATGTGTGAAACTTGTCTCAATTTATTATTAGACACTGGCTCTTTAATGACTGCTGTTTGAAACTGGAGCAGCAGGTAAAACAGTGTACTTTCAAACAAGCCTTCTAATTCCGTTTTGAGAGATTCTCAGCAGCTGTGACTGTCTATTTGCATCCTCTATTGGTCAGACAGATTAGATTTTCTATTTCTGTAGAATATATAAAACATTTATGTGATATGTTTCATTGGGAGCACGATTGAGTTTTCAGTGCCTTATGCTATAAAACTTGTAGAAGTAAGCTTACAAGCAAAAGTAATTAAACTCATATGTCTGGAAAGCAAAGCAGTCATGTTTGTCTTCCTGCAGTAATAACTGTAGGAAGGTTAAAAATGCATGGAAGATAGCAGAAAGAACTGCAGACAGTTTTCCAAAAGGAAAATAAATACATTTTTGAGTACTATGTTAAATACATCAAGTGTTGATGTTAAGTATATGAGTATATATGGATCAATAGCTAGTCAGTATTTACTGTTATGTCCACAGAAATTTTCACTTCCTGGAAGCTAAAAGCAGAAGTGCTGCAAAGGAGTTTACATCTTCTGCACATTAAGAATCAAACACAAAGAGAGTATTCTGCATCATTCTTATACAATATTGGTGGTGCAGTAAATTAGTCTTTTTGAACCTCTGAGGAGTAAAATTTCTGCGTTCCCAAGTCTCAGAACTATGTGGTCTGCCAGCACAAATCTTACTAAATCTTTCCATGAAGAACAAGACAGAGGTAGTGGGTCAGCCTGCAGAAGAAGATAAATCTGGGGGAGTGGAACAGCTGCAGCACAGAGCACATCCTGTGGTGGATGGTGGCTGTATAAAGTAATACATCATGATACTGCAGTGTGCTCCCACTGCTGCAGGGGCAGAGCTTAGGCAGCTCCCTTGCAGAAAGCTGTGGGACTGCACATTGTCAATGCTCTTATCTTCAATTTTGAGGTCTTGTCAATTCATAGATGGGAGCACTCTCATTTCCTTATCTAGAAATTGCTCATAAGGAAAATGTAAGCAAGCTCCAGTTGGGAGAGAAAAACAGTGCTGTGTTAGCTGCTCTAATTTGGAATCTTAGAGACTGGATTTACATTATACACTGTAAATACATGGTAACTTTATAGAGAAGCCTATTTTCCATAATAATCAAGACAAGGAATTCAAAATACCTGATTAAGGTTTGTGTTTTCCACAAAATTACTGCTTTTGTGGGCAGTTACTAAACAAGTGCCTCCCATGGAATTGCAGGCACCACTGACAGAGTTCAGCTGCAGCAGAGGACAATGCATGGAATTGCTGAGAATGCCCTGCAGCTGCACCCAGGAATACTGACTGAGTGCATGCTGAAAGGGGACTGTCATGTAACTGCTGACAGTGGCATGCACCAAGATGCTCCTTTCTACTAAGGCACTTCTTCCACAGTATTTAGTGGAAATAGTCAGGTGTTTTCTCCCTCGAGATAAGAAGGAGGGTGGCAGTGGCTCTTTTTTTTGGTGGCACGAACAAGTTTCCCTCTTTTGCAACTGATGAATGATGGCAGATATTTGTGTAGTTGTTCTAATACGTGCTCTAAATACCCATTAAAGTCATCACAGCTATTACTAAAGAGCTTGTTTCAGTGGACACACCAAACAGAGTGAAACAATAAACTGTCCTCTCTGTTCAGCAGTGAGCCCAGGTCAGGGCCTTGAAAGGCTTTAGGGTGGTGCAGTAGTGCTGTGAATGCTAAATACATTTGGGCAACAGAGGCAAAGATGGCTTTAGTGTCTAACATGCTAGCATTGAACTCTGCTAATAAAATTGAAAGGGCTTGGATACTGTTTTGCTACTCCAAAGGCAAGTTAGCCTTAACCATGCTTGTGTTTTTTCCCAGGTGGATATAATATGTGGTGATCACCTGCTGGAGCACTATCAGACACTGAGGGAAATTCGTCAGGTCATAGGGGAGAGTGCAGTACAGGTATGTGGCAGCTGGGGATTTGTTCCAGGTTTTCTGTTTCAAAACAGAAGACCTCTCTTAAGCCCTCAGGTAGCACCAGCTTGTCTGAAGAAGTCACTAAGAAAAATCTCTCCAGTTTATGCAAAATCATTTTTATCTTGTAAGTAGAGTTGACAAAGTGCACCATGTTCTTCTTGGTTTCATGATGTTCTGGATATGAGAGTTTTGTGTTGGGTTCTGTTTTGGGGGTTTTCCCCCCCCCAAAACAAGTTGCTACCTTACCAATGATAAAGTGTACCAGTCATTCTTTCAATGAACATTCCTTGTTTTTCCTCTCTGGCAATTGCATCTCTGCAGGAAATTAGAAGACAAATCCCAAATTTTTGGGATCTTTGTGACTGTGGCTATCTTTGTGACTGGGTCAGGAGAATAAACTTGCTTATAAAAACACAAACCACAGATAGAGGGTAATGAATGCAGTAAATGTGCTTGATGCATATTGTATTGGCTCTGGTCACAGCATGAGTGTATGGCCAGCTATTTCTTGTTGATAACTTCCTGTCTTTAGTGTTGCTGACTTTGCAAATAAGAAAGCATTTTTTTAAAATTCTTTGTGAATCTTTTCAGAGCATTTTTAAAGAACCACACCATTTTAGAAGTACTGCAGAAACAATGAAGTACTCTGCCAAGTGCATCATTAGATAGAGATGTAAAATTGTGATATATGGTAAATTGTATCTTAATCTGAACTTAGTCTGAAAAGTTAATATTTAATACAGTAGGAAGAAATAGGATTAGATTGGTATTTTATTTGGAAAGCAATCCTAGGAGATACCAGAAGGGCTAAAATAGTAGCAAAATCAGTTCTCGCTTGTTTGTGCACGTACATGCACAAACATTTACATTTAAAATTTCTGCTGAGCTCTCTTATGCTACAGGAAGGCTTCTGTGTTGGAGGCAGGAAGTAAAAAGCTGAATTTGAGATATCTTGGACTTTGCATCATTTGTACCTGATTTGCATCACTAGGAGGGGTCCCAGAGTCAGGGCAGAGGTGTTTGGCTCATGTTAATATTGGCAAATGTTAAAATCTATGAGGCTTGTGCTGTTTCTGCAGTTGAAGGGAATAAATTCCACACCTAATGTCTTAGTTGAAGAAGAAGAAATGAAAGAAGAAATGAAATAAAGAAGAAATCAAAATGTAACCTAATCTAGTTTGGGGAGCAGGGGATGGAAAGTAGAGGAAGTGGGTACTGGTAACCAGCTTGTTTCTGATACTGAGTCATTGCAAGTAAATTCAGCAATCAGCACAAAGTGATGGAAGTGCTCTCTACTGAAAGCTTCAGTAAATGGCAGGGGATGATACATTTCTCAGTCCAGGGGTATAGTCACATGTATGGTTTTAGACTTGAGCTTAGCACGAAAGCTTTTCATATATGAGAAATGCTCTTGGGGGAGCACTTCAAGGAATACTGCAGCAGTTTCATTTCTTGTCAGAACTGGGTCTGCCTGATTGATGTTTGGTGATAAAGCACCAGTCAGCAGCTCCACAAAGAGAGCAGTTGCCTTAGGATGCATTCTCCAGTGATGTTTCAAATCTCATTTATTACCAAATCAGTATGCTAGCTGTTAATTCTCTCAAGGCTTCTCTATTGGACAAATAAATAGAAAAGAGACATCTTGGCTTATTGTGAAGTCTTGTTCTTTCATTGTCGCTTTCAACAGGAAATTTGAAAGACCAGGTTCATCTTTATTTTCTCTTCATATTGTTAGAAGATCTCTAAGGATTCCAAATAGTTACAGTAGTAGTGTTGCTTCTTTTTCCATATTGAAATAATTGTGACATTTTCATGCTTTTTAGTCTAACATAATTTTTTTTTTGAAATCAAGAGGATGCATTTCTACAATTTAAAAAACCTTGGAAAATATTTTTAGATAATTAGCCATGAAAAAATCCCAACAAATGGGTCAAGTCTAAAATGGTGAGGGTTGTTTGTTTCTCACCAGGATCTGAAATTCAGTGAGGGGCACAGTTGTCCTGGCCAGTCAAACTACAAGTACAGAGGAACATTTGATGAATTTTACATTAAACTCCAAGGGCATCTTGTGCCTTTGTAACTTTCCAGCCTTTCCAAATCAGTGCTGGAGTTTGGAATGTCCCTAACTGCTCTCACCAGAATGCTGAGACACTGTTCAATACTGCTGTTGTCATTTACAGGTTTCTGAGGTTCATTGTAGATGCTTCATGCAAAGAAAAAAGCTTCAGTAACTACTTCTGCAACAGAAAGTCATTTGGAGGAATAAACATTGGGCTCTTTTATTTAGATGAGTACAACCACTGTTAGAGGAGAAAAATAGCTGCTATTCTGAGTCACATTTTTCACTTGCAAGTTCATTCATGTCAGCAGTTATTCTTTTTGCTGGGAAAAGTGATTATAAAAATGCAGATAAGTTTCTCATTGGCAAATATATTAATTTTAATGTGCATTCTTTGGTAGCATTTGCAGCATCACATGTGTTGTGTGTGATTTATTGTTCTGAACCATAAACACTGTGGTGCTCCGAGTGGCTTTTACTTATGTTGAATGATTCTTAAGATTTGTTTGTGAAGATTTTGGGTGTTGTATTTCTTTTTCTTTTTTTTTCCTGCTCACTAGCACTGTATAATGATGCCTTAGAGCCTGAGTAAATGAAAGTCTCCTGGAAGTGCAAGCTAGCAGGATTTTAGCTCTTCTGGATACATTTCTGCCTTTCCAACAAGTGTGGGAAGACCAAATGTGATATGATCATAAAATAAATATTCCTGACACTGATCCCATAGTAACCTATTTGGGTTGTTTTAATTTGGGTAAATAGGCAACTAATTTTCGTTGAATATGAGCAATTAACATGTTCATTTCTGATAGTTGATAGAAGGCTAAAAAAGAATCAGGAATAAATCTTGTTTAATCTTGTAGATGTCAAGATATTTTGACATTTCTGAAATTGGCTTCCTAATTTGCTGAAAGTAGGATTTCTAGCTCTGTTTAGGGCAAAAACATAAAAAACTCACTGACAGAATTTATACAGTAAGAAACAACTTTGCTTTTTTAATTTTTTAAACAGTGTAAAACTTGTGGACTAAACTGCAAGGAGTGATCAAAGACACTTACAGAGACTTTTAAAGGCTCAATTTTGTTACCAGGCATCGAGATCTGCCTGTAATTATGGGTTTGATCAAGTAGCTGAGAAAGGAAGCTTGTTATTAACTAAAAGGGAATATAACTTCTTCCCAGTAGTACCTTCCTCCCCTCTGCTGCACAAATGCAACCTGATCCAAGCTGCTGGTTATTTTCACTTGTCTAAAACTGGGCCCTCTCAGAGTTCTGCATCACTGATGGATATAATGAGCTCACACATGGGAAACGCTAAAAGGAGTAGCTTCCTTGATGTCCTTGGCCCTTGGCACAGAGGTTTGGCAGATTATAATGGTCTCTTTGTAGCTCTCACCTTTTTGTAACCCAATGCTACTGTGCTGTTTTTTTGGTCTCCTGAGCTAGGCAGGAAGAACTGTGCTCTAATTTAATTACTGTGACCTTCTAGCACACATTTCCTATGGAAGTGTTTTACTCTTTGCTATGGGGTTATTGAATTTGGAAAGTGGGGCACTTCTTGTTGCTGCTGCTCTTAGAACATCAAAAGGGGTGTGTGCTTTGATGTTTTGGGCTGTCAGTTCCACTCTGAAATTTATAGTTGGGTGTAACAGGTGGGATCCTTTGCATTTTTTTTAGGTCAGGGTCACAAATGTGTGTCAAAGGACACTGGAGAGCTTTGCTTTTCTTTTGTGCCTGTCTGAGTTAGCCTTGAGATTTGTAATGGGCAGTGAGAGGTCATTCTCTGTTTGGACTTCCTTTTAATAACAGTATCTAGAGAAAGCAGCTGAACATAGATAGAAATGTGTAATCCTTTACAAGTGAATAATTACAGAGTAAGAAGTGCCAGTACTGGGGTAACTGTCAGCCTCTCTTTGTAGAAAAGGAATTGCAGTGAGTTTGGCCTTGGGTTTAACAGGGCTATTTCCTTTAAATGTCCTACTGCCAAATGTACCATTTCAAAATTATTTATCAAAGAATACATTGTAGCATTTTCTTCTTGTATAAATATTTCTTCCCTTTAAGAAACTGGAAAATAGAAGAAAAACTGGTTTTGACCACAATTTTTTCCCCAAAAATAAAGTTTTGAATGTGTCTTATTTTCTCTTTTGAAGGAACTAATGGGCACAAGGTATAAGTACCTTTGGGAAGGTATGACAACGTTTTCATGTGCCAAGAGGTTCCTGAGTAACCTCTTAGAACCTGTTCTGCCTTGCAATGCTGCTATCCCAATTTATGTTAGTCACCCAGTGAGCTAAAGCTCCTGTATCCTTTCAGGAATTAGCAATGAGTTCCTGGTTATTAACAGGGCAGGAAGATGAAGAAAAGTTAGTGAGTTGGTACTAATACATTCTCTTACAGCCTGTGTCTTAACAGGTAAAAACATCTGAAGCAAAATACAGTAAAAATCCTAACACATCAGTTGGTACTAATGTAGTTCTCTCTTCACAAAAGAACTTTTTTTGAAGTCCATATAAGTAGGTGTAATGCAATGTCAGATTCCCAGTGGCTCTGTGGTGGAAGCAGACTAAGTGCTAGGTCTTTCAGCAGCTGCCTGTGATTTAAGTGACATAAGTAAGACTGGTGACTCAGAAGTGTCCTGTTTCACAGGTGAAGGGATTTTTTATTATGTCAAGCAGTCTTTGAAGAGGAGAAACATGAGTTAATAAAGTAATCGTTTTTCATTTGGAGTTTTTTTAATCCAATGCATTTATTACTTAATAACTGTATATAGTGGTAGCCTGGACTCTTGTGCTACAACTTTTGGCAGCACTTTCTAGAACTGCTTAGTGGATTACATTTTTTTCTGCTCCACAATGCCATGTGGAAATCAGCACAACTTGTAAACAAGAGCCTGATAATGCCATTATAACTTTATTATAAAAGCACTACCAGATTTTATCTTTTTTTTTAACACACTTTTCCATCTCAAAGAGGAGAGGGGAATACAATTATTTGCCTTGATGCTTCAAAGTTTGCATTCTCCATATAGAAGGGACACAGTATAAACTGGTGAGATTGTTCCTGGGGTCCTGCCATGCAGCAGCTGTACCAGCTGGTGACAGAAACGCCACGGGGAGAAGGGAAGGTGCTATTGTGAGTCAGCTTCTTTCTGTTCTCTCTAGGATGGTCTACTTGTACTGCACTATGGCCTGGTGGTGTCTCCACTAACTTAAAGGTGTCTGGAATATCAGAAGGCAAAAGGATCTGAAGTCATGGAGCTTCTTCAGTGCTGTTTCTCACCAAAGAAGCCGTCGCATTTCCTGTGGCAGGAAGCGAGTGAAAGGAACCACCACTCACTGCTGTGTGCTTGTAATGTAACGTCTGACTTCACCACTGTAAAAAATTGCAGCTTCTCTAAGTACAGCTGTAGATGTTGCTATGCTTCATGTTACTGATTACTGTCTTCAAATTTCACTCAGCTCAGGGAAATTAAATGCTCCAAGTAGCTAATTTTTTTACTTTCTAAAACCACAAGATTTCGCAGGGTGAACAGCCTTTTTTTCCTCTAAGCTCTGAGATTTCTCTGGCTGTCTAAGTGTCTAGCTAGAACAGTGCTCTCAGGGATGATCTTCAATGAGCAGTATGATTTGTTTTGGGAAAGAGACAGTCATTTGCCTAAAAAATATACTGTGATCATCTGTCTTTGGATGTGATTTGGGGAGAGGAAGGAAACTTCAGAAATGCAGACCAAAATAGGTAGAAAATAATGCAGCATAAGCATTGTTTTTTGAGAAGTAGCATTAAATTTGTTGTTTTTCTTGAAGAAAGACAATTTTGTTTGCACTGGAAATATATTTGCTGGTAGTTTGGCTTATACCAAATGGTGGATCATGCATCTCTAGTCTGAATGGAGATGAGCTGGCTGTAAGCTGGTTAAACTATGCATGAAAAAAAAATAAAAGTAGCACCTCTTTCTACCTGCTTGCTGTATATAAAGTAATCACTGTCAATCTGCTATCATGTAAAATCTGTCAGCTGACTTGTCTTGACTGTCAGACGCATAAATCCATTCACTTTAGCACATACCTTTCCAGCAGCTGTGAAAATGGTCACTTTTCCCACTCTTTCTAAGGTGTTTTAGTGCATTGTAGTGGAGATCAGGGTTAAATAATGTAATACCTGCCTGTTACTACCAGATTCACAGAAGACATTAGGTGACTTTAATTTTAACATGTTAAAATTAGGTTTGGTGACAACTGTAACACTTCAAATTTTCTTCTGTTTGAAGAAGCATTTGTGCAACATTAAGGACCAGAGGGCTCTGTGTGTTATGGTCATGCTGCATGCTGGGTCATCAGTGTGGGGATTCATTAAAGCTTCCATTAGGCACCAGGCTGCTTCCCTCCCCTACAGTCAGTGCAGGGAAAGGGAAGAGATTCCTTTGTAAGGCATTTCAGAGCACCTAAGTTACAGAACCATAGAACTGTTAGGGTTGGACAGGCCTCTGGAGATCATCCAGTCCAACCTCCCTGCCAAGGCAGGGTCACCCAGAGCAGGAGACACAGGAATGTGTCCAGGTGGGTTTGGAATGTCTCCAGAGAGGGAGACTCCACATCCTCCTTGGGCAGCCTGTTCAGTGCTCTGCCACCCTCAATGTAGAGAATTTCCTTCTTCTTCCAGTCCTCCTTTCTTTCTTTCAGTCAGCTGGTGAGACAGCAGCAGCAACTGAGCTAAGTGCAGGGGTGAGGGTTTGATTGAGCTGTCCAGGGGTTCTGGAGTCTGGGGACACCTGAGCAGCGGCCCCAAGCTCCATCCAGGCCTGGAAGCCCTTGGCAGCCAGTCAGGCATGGAGGGGACATTACCAGGAGCAGCGAGGGACATTTGGGTGTCCCTAAGGAGCAGAACAACCCCTCATGGCCTCTGCTGGACCCTCTCCTGGAGCTCCTTGTCCTTCTTGCACTGAGGATCCCAGAACTGGGCACAGCACTTCAGATGTGGCCTTGTCAGGGCTGAGTAGAGGGGTAGGATCACTTCCCTTGACCTGCTGGCCACACTCTTCCCAAAGCACTACCAGATTCCATTGGCCCTCCTGGCTGTAAGGGCTCAAATGTGTTTGTTCACTGTCAGCCAAAGAGGACTGGCATCCTTTGTCTAACGAAAGCTTTCACGAATCCTCCCTCAGGTCTTTACACTAAACATTGTTTTGTCTGTGAAGGTGGCACCATAAGAAAAAAAAATTTTGTTTGAATTAACTCTCATGATGCTTCTAAATATGTAACAAAAAGCCTTTTTAGCTACAAACTCCTATTTTACCTTTAAAGTTTGTATAAAAGTAGTGTTTAAAATGCAGCAGAAAATGAGATTATTTTGTAAACACCTCGTGAGTTATGTTAATAAAAGATTATATATTGTAACAGTAAAATAAACTTTATTTTAGCCAATTTAAAATTGAGCTCTTGTGTTTCTATGCCATGTTTCCTATGTCAGCCTCAGAATTATAGTTGATGATAGTGAAATTGCTGAATGTGCTCTGAGGTTGTTAGAATGACAAATTTCAATTAAGAGGCTGAATGGTGAAGGGTAATTCAATACCAGAGTCTCCACTGGAGCTAAGTGTGGTATTGTTAGCTGGAATAACATGAAATCTCTGGGATTCTTCTTTTACTGAGGATTTTAGTGAGAAATAGCTCAGTAAAGAAGTCAGGATGATTTTTCCACAGAAATACAGGAGAAATAATCGTGTGTAGTTAAAGGACCCCTTTGTTGATCAACAAGAACATCTTTTTGTGAAAGCGACCTCTCAGTTATTGTCTCTCATGTTTGTGGCTGTTGTTCTCGAGTCCCTGTGAACTGAATCTTTCTCTGCCACTGGAATCAAGGCATCTGGTTCAAATACTCAATATTGCCCCTTCCTTTTCCAGTATCATGCAGGGGTTTGTTTTCAAATGTATAGCTCTGTGCTAAAACATCGTTATCAGTATAGTCACATTTTACATTGCAAATTCACCCTTAACCCTGGCTTGAATTTCACATCTACAGAAGGGCTCATGTGCAGAGTTAAACAGCTGTATAGAAGCTGATATTTAATTCAAATTAATGTCATTCTAGGATGCATTTGACTTGCATGGCCCCAAGAGGGCTGTGCTGCCACTGGCACTAATGTCAGTGTCAAATTCTGCTTTTCAAAAACAAAAGGGCCTCCTGGATATCTTCAAAGGATTTTCCTGTAGGGTAAATCACATTCCAGCTAAAATGCTGAAGGCCAACACTCCCTTCTTCACCCTTTTGGTGGCTTAATGAGGAGGATTGAAGGCCTGTAGCCTGTGGTATTTTTGATATGAATGCTTAGTGACCTGTTATTTCCCTTTTGTCCACTTCTCTCTATTTCTTCCTCACCTGCCTTCAGAAAGTATATTTTTAGCATAGTTTTCCTGGCTGAACATCCTGCTTTCTTTCACCTGAAGGCACTGATTTGTTCCTCCTCTCCAGTGCTGCAGGTCCCCTGGGGCACATCCTGTGCAGCAGGGTGACCTTTAGCTATTGCCAAGGCTGAGCTGAGGCTCTGTGGTTTCCTGCATAATCAGCCTGCTTGCTGTAAAATGTGCCAATCTTCTTTCAGCTCTCCTGCTGCTGTTTTATTTCTGTTGGTCTCCTTTTAACCTTGGCTTGCCTCCAGCCACTTTTGGTCCTGATGATAGAGGAGCATCTGTAACAGGCCGTCTATGGGATGGCATCTCTGCCCTCGTGGGAGATGAGCCAGCCTTGTGCTCTGGAAGTGAGGGAAGGTGTGCTTGGACTCATTCATTATTTTACAGACACTATTGTTTCTTTATTTGATAATTCTTGTTTTCCTTTCTCATTGTCTTCTTAACAGCATCATGGCTAACACAGATCCTTATTAAATACTGCTTATAAATGCAGCATAATTCTGAGTTCTGTACAGACCTGCTAATTCCCAGCAAGAGGACATGATGAGCCTTAGTTTCCAGATTTCTTATAAATGCAGAATCAAGCTATAATCAAGTTGTGAGTGGAGTCACACTGGTTACATTCTGCCTGTTTTCTTTGTGTTCAGGTTCAGTGTAAGAAGAAGAAGATAAGGTGCAAGAGGCTGCTGAAATGTGCAGCTGAGCCCTCTAAGCAGAGGGGACCTGCAATGGCCAGGGACAGCTGTCATTTATGTCCTGAACACAACAGTGCACCCAGCCTGGCTCTGCACTGCCACCAGACTGTGGCACACATGAGCCAGGGGAGCTCTTACAGCTTATTTCTGTAGATGTTAAACAACCGAAGAGTTTTATTGAAAAACCATTCAAGCTTGTCTAATACTAGTCCATGTTGAATTTATTTTCAGGGAATCATTAATCATTTATGTGCAATGACTTACATTAATACATTTTTCACAGTCACTAGCAAAATTACATCCCTGGCATTTCTGGTTTTACTTTTTATCAGTGTGGAATATCATTAGTATGAAATTTGTGGTCAATACAAATGAGTGGAGGGATTCATTCTATTAAGAGGTATAGGATTTTTTATGTATTGCATGCCTTTCTTTTAAAGGGTTGTCTCCATGAATCTTTTAAAATACTCAATAGAATGCACCAAGGGCCAGCCTGAGTGTTTAGGTTCTTTAAAATGTGCCTTTTAGGCTGTCATAAATATCTGCTGAGAGATGGAGAAGTGTTGCAAATGGTGCATTCTCTTCACTTCTGCTTTTTATTTGGGTTTTCTACCTTGTGGTTCTTCTGTAACACTAATTAGTTCAGCAGAAAGAGAAGCGAGGTGGCCACAAATGGAATTTTACCATGTAATCTTTAAGAGACCCTTGTTGAATGAGCCAGAGGATATTTACATTGACTGAGGTTTCAGAATGTTGCCATAGATACAGGTTTAATCCCTGGACAGGTCAAATTTTATTATTTTTGAGACAGAAATGGTAATCACATCTGAGGTGAAATGCAATATTGATTAGCTGCCCTGCAACTGCAGAATTCTTGCTGGAGCTGTTGCCATCTTTACTGGGTTTGGATTTAATGTTAAACAGTGCATTTGTGTCAAATACAGCAGTGATCTGCAAAAGAAGTGTTTCCCAAAGAGGAAAAGAAAACTTGAATTTTTTAATTGTGTAGTAAAAGTCTATTTGGAAATGGAAGCTTAAAATGTCTGTTTTCTTCCAAAGGAAACATCAACAGTAGAAAAGTGCGTGGTGTAGACTTGGCAAAGATTGAGAAAAATTGTGTGTTCCTGTGAGAGCTACTTTGGAGCCCCTGGTGTTGAGGCATCCATAACCTCTGTCCTCTGAAAGGATTTTCTGGTGTCCACTAGGGGAAGCTCAGCTTCTCAGTCCATGAGGATGTGCCACCTGTGTACCTGAGAGCCTGAAACTGAGAGGGTTTGGTACCTTTGAGACTTCCAATGCTCTCAAATGTGGCTGAAGTTAAGCTGATGAGCATAAGGAATGATATGGGGAGGATGTAGGGGCTAAAGAGGACATGGAGTCACAGTATGATCCTATAATCCTTGCTTCCTTAAGAATCTAGCCTTAATGTTCTGGCTTACTGAATCATTTTGGCTTGCTGCAGGCATTCTTATTCATACATCTCTCAGGTCTCATTGGTAGACTAGGAATTTGCTAATGAGGTGTCATATCTGCGGCTTAGGGCTTCTTTTTTTGTTTGTTTTCTTTTTTTGCAATTCCATTGAAAATTCACTTAAACAGAATGATGTTCTGAGCCTCATTGCAAACCATGTTTTTCAGTCTGATCTCAGCCTTTCCAAATGGCATCTCCAAACAGCTTTTTCTTACAGACCACACTTGGGTCTGCATGTGCATCATCTCAGGGGATGACTACGTGTCTGTCAGAGCATTTACAAGGCTGCTCTGGACATTGGAGAGCCAAGAACTTGTTTCTCCTTGTGCTCTCTGGCATGCAGGCAGGCAGCAGCTGCCTCTCCATCCAAAGGCAAAGGAGCAGAGTGACCCTGCTGTGCTAGGAATGGACTTTGGGCCTCTGTTGTTTTGGAACTGATACAGCACCTCAAGAACTTTGCTGCCATCAGCAAGTGACTGTGTACCAGGGGCTCTGGAATTGCACTCTGGCATTTCAGGGCATTTCCCTGCTGTCTAAGCAAATGTTTAGCATGGACACTGTTCCTTCTTCATGTTATGCTTTATGTCAGTTCTGGCCAGCACAATGTCTGCTTTAAAAAGGATGTAATTGCTTGTCACAGAGTGGCAGGCTCATCTCTGGTTGAGCTGGGTTTTGGATGAAGACCCCTGCACAGTCTGTAGGAGTGCTTTCCCCCTGACTCCCAGCTCTGCAGCCCTTTAGCTCAGCTGGAAGAGCTGGAATAGACCAGGGTCAATGAAAATTCTCCCACCCCACCCCAAGCCACGCCCTGTTTGCAGTTGTGCTGCATTTGCCAAGGAATCCTTATTCCCACAGGCCTCTGAAGTCTTGCACGAATGAGCTGGCGCTGCTTGTGCTATTTTGACATAAACTCTGCTTCCAAGTGTCAAACCCCGGTGATGGGGACATTTGATCATTCAGAAACATCTGTTTGGCTGCTGTGTTAGGGCTCTGTGTGGGTCACTCACTGCAGGAAGAAGCTCTTTATTCCTTAAAGAGGTGTCTGTGCCAAGAGCTGGCAAAGAGAGAGTTGGCTGGACCCAGCCAAAGGTACCGGAAGAGACTCTGCTGTGAATTGCTTATTGATTCCTTCTTGCTGAATGACAGAATTCTTCCTCGCTCTGGAAAAGGAGATGTTTGCATTCCTGCCAAAGGGAAATTGGGGTTTGTGGGTATTTTTTTTTCTTTGGCTGCTTTTTCTTTGGCTTACTTTTTAATGAATTGCAGCATCTAGATAAGCGTCATTAGCAAAACTTCTCCGTGTGCAGCAGCTTTGTCTGTTTTCAAGGAGCTCTACATCTCCACTGCATGGGCTAGCATCTACATCCAGGGAAAAAAAACAAACAGCCAGGCCAGTGGTGGGAGTTTGTCTCACTGTGTGGAACTCACATTCTCCCCAGCATAAAGATGAAGGAAAGGCAGTATCATGGAGAAATAGCTGCACTCTGCTGCTTCCTGAGCTGATGGTGCAGTCCGTATCCACAGCTGCCTTTTATCCATGAGGACCAGGTTTTATAGAGGTATAAATCTTTCAGGATCTGCAGTGTGACTCATTCCTTCCCTCTGGCAGCCTGGGTGTTTAACCCAGTAAGAAAAATAGGACCACAAAGGAGGATTTATTGTCCTGTTCTAGCTTATGGTTTCACTGTAGAAGCCTTCTGGTGCATATAAGCAGGCAGGTAAAGGGAGGCACTCTGAAAAAGATAGCACTGGGAAAGGAGGCCTGGGTGGTGATAGAGGTCAGCATTGGCAACATATTCAGCCAGGCCTGTTTCTCTTTGCTGTCATTTTTCTTCTCATAAAGTAAAGGAGAGTGTAGATATGGGCCTCTCTGCCTATTGTCCCTCTGTCACCTCTGGAGTTTAACACCATGAGACAGCACCAAACTGCTGCAGAGCTCCAGAAATGCAGGAAATCTCTGGGCTGGCCCTCGCACTGCAGCGATTTTCCAAAATAGTTTCTTGTCCTTCCCGCAGCTCCTCTGTCCTGCTCCACCACTGCAGACCCTTCACACTGATATCACCAATGTAAAATTCCCAGCTTCATTATTAGCATCCAGTTAGCTGAGCAAGCAGGAATTGTGACTGAGGATTGTGCTGGGAACAAAGGACAGGTCAGGCTGCTTGTGCTCAAGGGACAGAAAGCACCAGTGCTGGAGAGTGTTTGAGATTCAGAGTACATTTCATTAGCTGTACAGTCACATCTGCTTTTTATTCCCCCTATGGACTGGGAGAAATACTGTGTGTTTGCATTTCCTAACTGACAGCTCAGCCAGGAGATATTTGGACATTTCTTAATCTTGTTTTATGTGCCAGCGCCTTGGACTTAACTCTGCAGGTGCTGGCTCCCCCAGGCTCGGCCTGAGCACCCCAAGTTGCTCTGTGCTGTTCTGCTGGGGGCTGCTGGTGAGCTGCACTGCTCCAGCCATGCCCTGGGACCCCTCCCCTGCCTCTGGAAGAGCCTCTTGCTTCACCCACCTGCAGGGCCGCCCTGCCTAGGGCTGTCACCCCACAGTGAGCAGCTTGTCCATGGTCCCCAGGGTTACCAGTGTGACAGGATCAAGGTGTAGCCATGCTGCTCCTGGCCTGCAGCTCTGGTGGAGAAGCCTGTGACTGTCACACTGTGTCCCTGGGGCTCTGGGGCAGATTGCCACGACATGGTGCAACAAAGCAGGAATGGAAAGGCAACAGGACAGTGTGCTCTGGCATGGCCACCCAGCAGGAAGCTGCCTGTGCTTTTTCCCTCTACAGGCACATCTCAAGCAGAATGTGTGCATCTTCCAAATATAAACCACTGCTGGTCACAGCATTTGTAACTACTGGGTTTACCTGGGAGGTGGGTGCACCCTCTGCTCTTCTTCTGCTCTTGTGTAATTCACTTTATCTTCAGTTGTGCAGGCAAAGCACAAGGCTTTTTCTAACCCCCAAGCACACAGGCAGTGTGGAGAGGAAATGACAGGTACCTTGGGACTGAACTGTCAGGGATGTGATGCAAATCACAGCCTCAGAGTCCATTTCCTGAGCAAATGAGGGTGCACTTGGCCGTGGCAGACCTTGATCCCTCAGCCAGCTGGCCATGAACTCTTCCACACAGCAAGGCCACCAGGACAGGCACCTGGGGTGAGCCCCAGACATGCTCCACTGCCATCAGTGGGTCCAGCCTTACCTTGCAACCCCAGCAGGAGGGGTTGGCAGCTGGACCCCAAGCCCAAGTTCTTTGCAGGGGCCCAGAGGGACTGCTGGGCATGGAACCAGCCAAGGGCCAGACACCGACGTGCGTTCCCAAGATGACGCAGCAGCAAAGACAACAAAACAGATCAGTTTGATCCACACAACTATTTCTTTTTTTAATTATTAACTTGTGCCTTACAATAGAAGAGGAAAGAGTGCGAGCAAACAATTTGCTGGTTCCAGGAACTACTCTGGCAGCACCGTGAGGGCAGCGAGGTCTGGTGCTGATTGCCCTCCCTGCCAGGGCACTGACACACAACACGCGGCGGCTCCGGCTCTTGCAAAAGCGATCGCTGGCAATTTAAGGCATTGAAGGAAACCTATGGTTGTTAAATCCTATATCAAATTTGGCACACCTTGGAACAGTTAGAGCGGAGACAAGGATGCTTTGCGGGCTGGTGTTCAGGAGTCCTGCAGCTTCCCAGTGCTGGCTGGGGCACGGTGCTAATCTAGGCACAGGGTTTTCATGTGAACACTGTGCAGCCTAACAAGGGCCCTCAGACCCTCATAGCTGCGAGACAGTGATACCACACAAGGTGCTGCACCCCACAGCAGGGTGGTGCCTTCACCTCCAGTGTAGCAGTTCCCTGCCCTGTGCCTGCTGCTTATAAACCCCACGTGCCTGGCTTGACTAGTGCTGTCAGAAAACAAGATTTGTCAGTACAAAGAAAAAGTAACATTCCTTATAGTTCAAAACCTACGTGGCTGAGATCAGATGTCAGGTGCAGTTACAGTCCTGTATGGCTATTCCTGTGCTTCTAGGGTTAAAAGGGAATGGCTACAGTTTGAGGAGTGGGGAAGAGTTTAGCTGTACATGAATTTGGATAATTGATGAAACTAGTTACAGTAAACATGTTGTTTCCCTCCCCTCCCCGGAGAGCTGGCTCAGCAGCCTTCCCAGCTGGCTGCCCCTCGCCCGCCGCAGGAGGAGAGAGGGAGCGTGTTACGAGTCCATGTGCCACCACCACAATGACCAACATGCATCTCTAGCTACCTGTCCTGTGTGCCCCCACCCCATTTAAAAGGGAGCAATGTGCCAAGCTCGGCCTCTGAGTGGCAGGACCCGCAAGGAAGCCATCCCTGGGTTGGTGTCCCCGGGGGGGTTTTTGTGTTTTTAAGGGAGGCTTCCTGCGAGCCCAGTGCGGCTTCGTGCCCAGAGGAGCAGTTTCAAGGCCGAGTGGAGACTGTTCCCCCTCAAATGCTTGTGAACAGGGTCCTGATGGTTACATCTTTGCATTGGCAAGGATTCCTCCATGCAGGTTTAACCTCCCTCTCTTCTTGACAGAGGTTATGGTCCCCTCAATCACCTCAGCCCTGCTGGATGATATTTTAGAGGTCACTTTAATAACCTCTCCTTGCTCCTCCTCTTTGAAGGACAGAGTAGAGGAACTAAAGCTCCTTGGCTGGAAGGAGTAAGTGGGGCTGGGGAGAGAACTGAGAGATGTAAGGCCGCCACTTCCCATGTTGAACAGGGTCTCCTCTCCCTCCAGCAGCTTCCTGCAAGCACATCACAGGGGAAGAGGTTAGTATGGGGATGTGAAACATCTGCAAAACTTGAGAGCAAGTTGTGCCCTGCAGACAAGTCCAAGCCATCACCACAGGTCACACTGCACCATGAAACTGATTCAAAATCATATTTTGGTCACCCATTTTTGGAAGACTTGCAATATGGGGTACATGAGAGCAACTTTCTCCCTTCTTTTGTCTCCAGAAACACCAGGAAAATAAATACCCAAAGCACAGCCTTTTGCATCTACTTTTAACTTTGCAAGAGAAACAAGTTTCCAACCCCAACTGTCCCCATTAAAAAATACTGCTTCTGGGATGGCTGAGGGAAGTGGTTCACAGCTGCTAGACTGAGGCAGGACAGGGAGCCATGGCTGCTCCCCAGGGAGAAGTATGGCAGATCCAGGTGGGGGAGATGAACAACATTCTTGTGGTGCTCCTGGAGTGTGGACCCAAGTATTTTCTGGGCCCTTGAAAGTACCCCAGCCTAGTGGGGGTCAGGGGGTTGAGTTTGGGAAGTGCCCAGGTAGAGCAGGAATAGAGCAGCCTTACCTGTAGGCAGCTATCTCGATATCAAGGGCCATCTTGACATTGAGCAGGTCTTGGTACTCCCTCAGGTGCCGAGCCATCTCATTTTTGGTGTTTCTCAGATCATCCTCCAGCTGTCCAATGGTGTCCTGCAAAGGCAAGGGTGCTCAGGCCTGTGTTTTGGAACAGGGACTTCTCCCTCAATCCCACTCTGCTTTGCCCACTGTAGAGACAGGGAAGTTGCAATGGGCAGTTGATCCATGACAGCACATCCCACCAGGGGCTTGGGACCATGAAATGTCATGCTAGCAGGGATGAAGAAGCAGGCAGAGCACCAGGCCTGGATTGTGAGTGTGTGCAGTGGGGGAGGCTTTAGCCATTGATGGATTCATGTAGTTCCCATCTGCAGTGGGGTCTGTGAGATGGGCAAATAGTGCATGGTGGTGGGACCCCCAGCCCTGTGGGGGAAAGGCAAGCTGCTACAGAGGGAAATTTTGGGCTTAAACATCTTCAAAGTAGAGGCAGTAGCTTAACAAGACAAGTGAAAGCACCCTGCACTGCAGCAGCAGAGAAGAAAAGCTGCAGTCTGCATCTGCAGGGCTTCAGAAGGGTTGGGACATGCTTCCAGGAGGTGGAAGGAGAGTTGCTGCTGCAAGAGGTCCCCTCCAGGTGGGGAAGTCTATCACATTCCTGGGAAAATGCCTCAGAGCCTCAAAGTGGGGGATTCTGAATGCAGGGATTTGGGGAGATTACAGAGACAGGAGCTTGCCCTGCAAGAGCCAGGGTGCTCAGCTGGACAGCAATGTCCTTCTAGCATCCTTCCTGTCAGCTTTGCCCTGCCTTTTGTCCCTTATAACCAGCTCTACCTGTGATGTGGAGGACTCCAAGGCCAGAATTCCTGCTAACAAAGGAGACTAATCTTTACTTCTATTTTTTTTCCTCAGAAAACAAGCAGTCTGTATTTTTCCCACATGCATCTAGGTATCTAAGTAGCAGCTTGAAAGCAGTGAAACCTGCTCCCATAAGGCTCTTCCCAATCAGGTTTCCTGCTGCCAGTGCCCCTCTGTGCCACCAGAGGAGCATGATTTGGAACAGGAATGAGTCAGCAGTTTGCACTTAAGCCACGATGTAGCCCTGCCTACAGAGCCCTGCATGGCCACTGCCAACCTCCACTTTCCTGCATCCCCTCCCAGAGTCAGGACTTTGCAATTGCTTCCAGATCCTCTGTTCCAACAAACAATCTTTGTCCTGCCACATCATCCTCATATTGACCCCTTCCCAGTCCTATCATGTCCCCAGCTTCCTCTCCTGCCTAACCTCCCTTGTGGACAGTGCAGAGACAATGAAAGCAGGTGGGGCTGCCCAAGGAACAGGGAGCTGTGCTGATCCTGCTGCAGTGGGCTCTGTTTGAGCAGAGCCCCTCAGAGCAGCAGTTCATCCTGAATGCAGTACAGAGCATGTCACGGCTGGATTAGCTGAGCACAACCAGCCTTGCAGGATGGGATTTAGGAACCATCCTTGTGGTCTCTGCTGTGACCTGTGCTGCCCTGACCATTTTCCACAGCAAAAGATCTGCAAGAAGCTGTACCTCTGAGGAGTTCATTGGGGCAGTTCATCGACTGAGAAGCTGCAGGACATGGCTGCTGCTGCTGTAGAGGTTAAAGCCTCTGCTCTGATGCAGACGATTGCTGCTGTACCCAGCCAGGGCAGGAGGGAATGACTTGAGGTGATCCCCACCCTGGACAGCTCCACTCTTGCTGCTTTGACTCTTTGTGCCTCCAGCCCTCTTTCCTCTGCCTGTAGTCCACATGAACAAAAAGCTCTTTCAAAACTGATTGTCCTTGTTCCTGATCTGCACCTCTCTTCCACAACCCAGCTCTGCCAGCTGGTAGAATAAATATCCCCTTCTCACAGCACTGCAAACCTGTCCCCTAACAAAAAGCTCTTGCATGTTGGTTCAGATTTGACAGGGCAGCCCATAATTATAAAGACATCTGCTTTAGCAGGATCATTTTAAAAGCTCAGACAATAGGAATATTCTCTTTTAAGACACACTTTCAACCTTTTCCGCTGTTTGCAGCTAAGGAAAATACTTCGCTGATACACACACATTGCTCAATGGACTTTTAAGTATTGCTACACATAAAGTAGATCCTGAGGGTCATATAGAAAAGCACTGCCATGCTGTCACTAAAGCAATTTCAATTATGGTATTGTTTAATCTAGTTGGTTAATTTTTTCCCCCAATTGATAGGTTGCTCCCAGGACCCCTCTTTCACATGGCATCATTGCCTATTTCCACAAAAATTGTTGAAGACCACCTCAGCTATTCAGGAAGCTTGCAAGCAGCTTGGAACTAAGTCATGAATTCTAGACTGCCTGGCAAAATTTGGCCTTGGAAATGAAAGGCATTTCTTGGGCCCTCCACGTACTATTAAAGCAGTTGTTTCAGTATTTAGAAAGAAATGGCTTGATTTAGAAACCACAGATCATTTAACAGCCATATAATAGAACAATCTCATGATTCATTTTATTATAAATCATGAACATTTCCCTGTAGCAAGAAAATGTGGCAATACTGCAGTAATGGAATAAGAGCTATGGAGTACTCAGTGTCTGCCTCACATGAGTCTTTCCACAGACATAAAAAATGCTGGGATCTGTCTGCAAGCCCAGACTTAACCTTTGCAGAGCTCCAATTTCTGCAGTGCAGGTGCCAAGAGCTAGGCCACAGGGCAAAGGGCCAAGCCTGGGCAGACAGCTTCGAAGAATTGCCCACAACGATGTGTAGGCAATTTTGGACCTGATCTTTAAGGGACAGGGACGGATCGATGCCCCAAACAGCACTACCACGTGCAGGATGTCCCCTGTGGGAAGGGAGCATTGGAAGGGGTGTGCTGGCCTGCTTCCCCGAAATCTGCCCTATGGGGTTTTGCCTCTGGATAAAGGGTGAAAGCAGCAGGCAATGCCATGGGGGGGCAGGATCTGCGTGCAGGGCAGAGGCACAATGCTGGGTGGTGGGAAGGCTGCAGGGATGCCTGGTGATGTGCAGCACTGCAGGGGCACCGCCTGCATGGGTGGTGCTGCACAAGGCAAGAGGGGTGGGTGCCGTTCCGTGCCAGGGTTGTTTGTGTAGCACGGCACCGATTGGGACAGCGCAGGCGATGGTGCTGAGCAACGGCGGGGGGGGCCACGCATGGGGCGGGGGGGTTCCAGCGCTGCACAGAACTGCGGGAGGGGCTGCTGCAGGGGACAGAGTTGCTCTGCAGCACTTTGCAGGCCGCAGCGATGCTCAGCGCCGCACAGGACCAGGGGAGGGAGAGTGCGGGGACGCGGGTACCTGTGCGGCACCGCGCCGGATGTTTGCGTGGGATGAGATTCCCGGTGCTACACATTACAGGGGGTGGCTGCTGGGATGGAGGAGCCGACTGGTGCGGATGGCGCGGGAGGAGGATGCTCGGTGCCGCCCAGTGCCCGGCGCTGCCCGGTGCCAGGGGAGGGCACAGTGACGGTTCCCGGCGCTGCCCGGCTCACCTGCAGGCCGGCGGCCTCGGCGTTGTGCCGCTCCTCCAGCTCCTGCAGCTGCCTCTCCAGGGACTGGTGAGCGCCGCGCAGGCTCTCCATCTCCACCAGGCGCGCCTGGAGCTGGCGGCGGCACTCGCCGGCCTCTCGGCGGCTGGCGCGCACGGCCTCCTGGCTGCGGGCCGCCCGCTCGTGCAGGCGGGCGCAGCGGGCGCGGTACCAGTCCTCGGCCGCCTGCAGGTTGCGGGCCGCCAGCGCCTCGTACTGAGCGCGCAGCTCCCGCAGCGCCGCGGCCAGGTCGGGCCGCGGGGCCGGCGGCGGGGCCGCGGCCGGGAGCGCGGCGCCCAGCTCGGCGAGGTGCTCGGCGTGGGCGCTGCGCAGAGCCGCCAGCTCCTCCTGCAGCGCCTCCGCCCGCCGCTCCAGATCGGCGCTGGCGCGGGAGGCCGCCTCGGCCGCCTGCTGCCGGGAGCGCAGAGCCCGCTCCGCCTCGGCGCGGCTCCGCGCCTCCTCCCGCAGCGCGCCCGCAGCCGCTGCGTCTCCTCGGCCAGGCGCGCCCGCTCCAGCGCCGCCTGCGCCCGCTCCCCGTGCGCCTCCTCCAGCCGGGCGCGCAGGGCGCGCAGCTCCCCGCCCAGCAGCTGCCCCAGCCGGCGCGGCTCGTCCGAGCGCTGCCGCAGCGCCGCCAGCTCCGCCGCCAGCGCCCGGTTCCGCTCCTCCAGCGCCCGCACCCGCTCAATGTACCCGGAGAAGCGCTCGTTGAGGCCCTGCAGCTGCTCCTTCTCGCTGCCCCGCGCCCGCCGCGGCTCCGCGCTGCGCTCCCGCAGCGCCTCCGGCTCCGCTCCCGGGCGCGCCCACCGGCCCGCCAGCATCTCCGTGCGCCGCGGGGACTCCGCGAAGAGGTGGCGATAGGAGGCGGCCAGCGCCGGCTCCGCGCTGTAGCTCATGGCGGCGGAGGGGCACCGGCGGCGGTGCCGGCGCTTATGTACGGCGGGGCGGAGCGCGGCGCGGAGGGGCGCGGGGCGGAGCGCTCCGGCCGGGAGGGGGCGCGGTGCGGTGCGCGGTGCGCGGTGCGCGGTGCCGTGCCGTGCGGTGCGGTGCGCGGTGCGCGGTGCCGTGCCGCCCGGGGCCGCGCCGTGCGGTGCGCAGTGCCGCCGAGGCAGGAGGCGACAGGAGCTGTCCGTGCGCCGCGGTGCTGAAGGGCTGTGGCAGCGGGCGGGGCACGGGGCGGGACGGACGGACGGATAGACGGACGGATGGATGGATGGATGGATGTGGGGGGAGATGTGTGTGGGGAATAGACGGTCACACGGACGCAGAAGGAGCATGCAAACATACACAGGCTTATGGACGAGGTCGCACACACACAAAGAGACAGATGGATGCACAGGCATGCGAAAAGGGTCAGGTGCATTCACATAAGACACACGCGTCCACGTGCTCGGAGACAGAAAGACAAAGGGGCAAGCAGCTGTTCAGAGAGACACACAGATGCACTGGCAAGGAGAGGCAGAAAGGAAGAGAGATGGAAGGAAGCAGGCAGAAATGGGCAGGTGGAGAGAGTCAGGAAGGCACCCAGAAAGACAAAAGACAGACACACATGTGCACACACATACCCACACCAATCACTCCTGCTGGGGTATCCCCAACTGTTCCCTCCAACGCTCAAGGGAAGCTGTGCTGTGCATCTGTGTCTGGGCTGAAGGTGGCCTGGGGAGGTTGGTTCCAGCCCCTCTTCTCTGATGACGACCAGGGTGCCTATGTCTGTGTGGGATCTCCTTGGGATGCGGATGGGGACTACTGGGGCGCAGAGTTGGGGATATGTCTGGAGGAGGGTGTGACCAGGACAAAGACTGATAATGGTCAGTCCAGATGTAACACAGGTGACACACAGGGAGGGTTTTGCCTTCAGGTTCTTTGCCAGGAACTAAAATACTTCACATTCTCTACTGTCCATGCAAGCAGGCTGGGCCCTCCCACTGGCTAGGGTTTGCTGGGAGTACCCAGGGCTGTATCACTGACAAGAAGGGAGGTACATACACACCCCACCTCCAGGCCAAGTGCACTGCCTGCACCCCAGCGCAGGACCTCCAAGAGACCAATGAGAAGTGACTGATTTCTGGGAGCAGAAGCACAAAATATAGCTGTGAGATGGAAAAACAACTTAATTTTGATCTAAGTGTGAGAAACATGGGTGAAATGAGCAAATACTTGGATCCTGTCCCCTGCTGTACATCTCTGTGGCACAAAGATCTGCACTGATGCCCTGTTTCTTCTACTCTACTTATCCCTGTTTGTCCTCACAGGTGACCAGAGGACAGCATGAGGGACTTCCAGCAAATGAGCAGGGAGGACAAACAAGCCAGGGCTGGCATTAGAGAGAGCTGTGACTTCTAAAAGAGCTGTTGCTGGGGTTGAGCAATACCGTCAGTGCAGGCAGCTCGATGTGCAGCTGCAGTGCGAGCTGCATGCTTGCATCATCTAAGCAGCTCACGTTTTCATGGCAGAGCATCCCAGGCAGAGAGCCTTGGTGGGGCTGCCAGCTATCCTCACCCTGGTCTGGGCTGCCTGGCTCACACTGCCAGGGCAGAAATCCTCTTCTTGGTCTGTTTTTTCCCCAGGTATTTCACATACTCCTCACACACAAGTGCCTTTTACCATTTCCCAAGTGTCTCCTACTCTGCATTACAATATCCTAAGTCAGGGGTTTACTACTGTGAGTAACTGATCACGGAACTGAGAAGTTTCCAGCTCTGCTTAGTTATGTGTGTGGCATTGCTTTGTTGATTTTTTTCTGATGCTTATTGCTAATGATAGAGGCTTCTGTGGTTCTCTTTGCCATGGAAAAGTGGAGTGCAGCTTACCCTGGCTTCCTCACTCCTGCTGTTTTAGCACTGCCACACATATGTACCCTAACAGCTGAGTTAGGAATGTCGACTTCCATGGAGAAGGAGCCTGGGGTAAAATCCCTCTGCCTCTGGGAAAGGGGTCGAGGTGTTCTGACATCATTTACACACCCAGAAGGAGCTGCATGAAACAGCTGAGACCTGTGCCAGTTGCTGGTGTGACTGCTGGAACTACTGGTGTGGCTGAAGGAGCACAGGATAAAAGTCACTAAGCTACAGTGAGCACTGCTGTCCTGCAGAACAAGGCTGGGACTCCAAGGCTGGAGAAAAGCTGAACACTGGCATGTCAGAGCTGAAACAAGATGACAAGCTGGACAAGTGGGCACAAACCAAAAGCACAGCAGTCCCTGTGATGTGTTCAGCATCAGGAAACCTTGACACTTGAGTAACTGTTGCGACACAGACACATGGCATTGGGGGAGCTTTATGAAGCTAGAAAACAAGCAGGAAACCAAAGAGAAGGAGTCCCATAGCTAAGGATTGTACACCAATGAAACAAAGATGGGTTGTATTAGGGATGAAATTACCAAGACCATTCTGTACCTCCTAGTTACTTCAAAGACCAAGTCTTGTATGTGAGACAGCAGGAGGACTCCTCAAAGCTCTGTGATACTCTCCACACAGCATCTGCCTGCTGATGAGGCTCATTAAACCACTTATCTCCTGAGCTGCAATCTGCTGGGCTTGTGAGTCACAGGGAAAAGCCACACTCTGAGCTGTGCACACACAGCAGTGGGACACACACCTCCTGGCCAGCACAGCCCATGAAACTACACCTCTGGGGAGCTGCTTTACCCCTCAGCCTCACCACAGCAGCTTCACGAGAGGGAAATGCTTGCCAGCAGTGTGAAAAAGGCAGATCCCAGCGTCTTCCAGGAGGCTGCTGCCAGATCTCCTGTGGCACAGGTGGGTCTGGCCCCTGCAGGAGGGAGAGCTCTCTGGGTCAGGGCAGCAAAGTCAGGGAGAAAACATGTAAGTGCTAAACACACACGTAAGGAGGATGGAGGCATTTGCTTAATTGCATAAACACAAACACACTAACAAAAGTAGGAAGATGGCGGTACTGGATCCCTTCAACTCAGGAGTTTGTTTCTCACAGTGGGAGATTCATGCCTCTTTTGGTATAACTTCTCTGGTTCTGTCTGTCTGCAGCTCTGGGGCTCCCAGACAGTAGTCACATCTCTGTTTACTGGCCCTTAGCTAATCAGTGCAAGTTCATGTCCTGCGTGCCATTGTGCTCTGTAATCCACAGTTTGATAATGCACTCTATGAAAAAACATCTTTTTTCATGTTTCAGAGTGGCTGCCAGCTAATTTAATTCCATGTCCCTGGCTTGTGGAACACGGTGGAAGAGCTGGGATACAGTTTCTCCCCACCCACCTCCCTGTGCAGAATTTTGCAGACCTCTGCCTTACCCCACTTTACCTCTTTCCTAGGCTGAAAGGTTTTTGTCTATTTCATTTTCCTTCACAGAAAAGCCATTTTACATTTTTAGTCATCCTTGTTGGCTTCAGTGAGTCTTCTGGGGTTATGTGTTGGAAAGACACACAGACAGACATTTCAGGAGGGGCCCTGCCATGAGGATGCATAGAAGTGACAAATACAGGTGGCTGCATCTCCAAGCAAAAACTCTTGCTTGGGAGCCCGGCGCAGGTGCACTGAGATGTCCCAGGGTATTGGGAAGTGCAGGCTGAGCTTACCTGGTGAGCAGTGCCTCCCTGCCAGAGGCTTGGCACCAAAAATGGACTTTGCTACAGCCACAACTAATAGTTCTGCTGCTGTTGGGTGTTTCCTCTTGGAAGGGGATGGATCAAGGCTGACAGAGCCTGGAGAGGTACAATGGGCCAAGTCAGCAAAATCCTGCCCAGCTGCGTGTCCCCGTGCCAGAGGGTGGTGGCAGAGCCTTATCACCCAGAGCAGAGTGGAGGGCAGTAGGAAAAGCTGAGGGAGTCCTTGGAGAGATAAAGGAAGCATCATGGCAGTGGGGACAGGAGAGCTGCTGCCAGTGTGAGGCAGGCTGGGAATGCCTCTGGCTACCACTGAGGTGTGGAAAAGGAGATTGAATGAGTTCCAGAGGCTTGGCACAGCAGCATGGGCCTGCATGAGGTGGGGTCGATGGATGGCTGCCATCACCCTTGTCGCTGGCAGGGGTCAACATGAGGTGGCCAGAATCCCAATGTGAGGCCTTTTCCAGCCCTCCAGGGTCAGGAGAAACAGACAAAAAAAGCGAGGCTTGCTTTGCTGCGGAGGGTTGTTTTGCTCTGAGCTTTTTTGTGGCGGTGCTGACCCAGCGTGGCACAACTTGGGGGGCACCACAGGCAGTTTCTGTTCTGTGCAATGATCCCCTCAGCCTGCCCAACCTAGTGGCTGTGCCTGGAGGTATGAGGGATGTAGTCTGTGCTCACAGTAGACTGGGATGGGACATGCCTGCCCGTTGCTGTGGTCACTGTCCCCAAGCCCCCAGCCATCACCCCCTGCCACCCCAGCTGCTTGGGGACCTCCTCACCACCCTCCTGGCAGCAGATGGGGCACACACTGACCCCAGCCTTGTCCCAGCCGGCTCTGCAGACACACTCCCCAAAGTATCAATGATAAATCACATCATTTTAACCAAAGCTCTCTCAGCCATTGTGGAGCTTAAAAATAAATGAATATTGTGCAGCATGGGGAGCTGATGTCAAAGTAGAGTGACTAGGTTTTTATTTGATACTGAAGCCCATGCTTCCTTAAGCCGCTAGCTCAAGGAGTGTCGACTTCCATGGAGAAGGCAAACTAACGCAAAGTAGGCTCGTGACAGATTTTGAAAATGACCATTATGTGGTACAGTAATGCAGGGGCTGGCTGACAGAACTGTGGGAGCTCAGGCAGGCCAGGGAGGTGCAGGCCCGGGGGTGCAGCCCCAGAGATTTTGTGTGGAGCGATGCCAGGCCTGGAGGAGGCTGCTGAGGAAGGGCTGTGTGGTTGTTCTGTGAGTCGGCACACTGAATCACGGAATTGTTAGGGTTGGAACAGACCTCTGGTAATCTTCCAATCCAACTCCCCTGACAAGGCAGGGTCACCCGGACCATGGGACATAGGGATGTGTCTGGGTGGGTTCTGAATGTCCTCAGGGATGGAGTCTCCATAACCTCTTGAGCAGCCTGTTCAGTGCTCTGCCACCCTCAGCATGAAGGCTTTCCTCATCAGAGATGGTCATGGGTCCGGAGCACCTCTTATGAGGAAAGCCTGAGGCCTGCTCAGCCTCATAAGAGGCAACTGAGACAAGGCTTCATTAATGTGTACAAATATCTGAAGGGAGGGTGTCAGGATGATGGATCCAGCCTCTGCTCGGTGGTGTCGGGCAACAGGACAAGAGGCAATGGGCAGAGGCTGATGCACAGGAAGTTCCACCTGAACAAGAGGAAGAACTTCTGTGCTGTGTGGGTGAACACGCACTGCTACAGGTTGCCCAGGGAGGATGCGGAGTCTCCCTCACTGGAGATGTTCAAGAACCATCTGGACTCAATCCTGTGCCACGTCCTCTAGGAAAACCCTGCTTGAGTGGGAGGCTGGAGCAGACAATCCACTGTGGTCCCTTCCAGCCTGATCCATTCCGTGATTCTGTGACTCATGTTGAGGTGGGACTTCCTATGGTTTAGTTTATGGCCATTGCTCCTTGTCCTGTCACTGGGCACCACTGAAAAGAGCCTGGCACCATCCTCTTGGCACCCGCCTTTGAGAGGTTTATATGCATTGACGAGTCCCCCTCTCAGTTTCCCTTCTCCAGGCCGAGCGGGTCGAGCTCCCGCAGTGTGTCCCCTCACGGGGTCCGGCCCGGGCTCCCCTCATGCTCGCTGCCGGTGCGGCACTTTGCCGACGCTCCCTGGGCCGCGGCCCGTGCGGCCGGGGCGGGGCTCGCACACAGCCCGCGCTCCCTGCCAGCGGGCGGGGCGGGGCGGGGCGGGGCGGGGCGGGGCGCGGGCGGCGCCTGCGCAGTGCGGGCGGCGCGGGCGCTGCGGCAGTTGGTGCGGGGCAGTTCCACCCGAGCGCGGCGCGAGGTGAGAGCGGCCGCGGGCGCGCGCGGCGGATGCGGGGGGCGCGCGCGGGGCGGGAGCGCGCGCGGGGCGGGTGCGCGCCGGGGGCCGCTGGGGCGGGCGGCGAGGGAGGCAGCGCCCCTCCCTCGGGCGCGCGCCCCGGCGAGGGGGTGCCGAGCCCGCGGCCGGGGCTGGGGCGGCGCGGGGAGACCCCCGGGGCAGCGCCCGCCGCTGCTCCGCGCTGCCCCGGCGGCCGCCGCTGCCCCGTCCCGCCCCAGGCGGGGCAGCTCCCGGCCGTGCCTCAGCCCCCCGGGCTGCCCCCGCCCGTGGCAGGGCGGCGATTCCGTGCCCGCTCCGCCGCCCGAGCCCCGGGCACGGTGTGTGTGAGCAGGGCCGGGGCCGGCACCCGGTGCCTCCGTTTCCGCTTTCCTTCCGCCCCACGTGGAGCGGAGGGTCCCGGCGGCGCCTTCCCGCCCGCAGGTCTCCCCGGGGCGGCGGCCGCCCGGCCGGGAGAGGCGCGGAGCGAGCGGCGCGGTGCCGGGCAGCCGTGGGTCGGGGCGGGGGCTCGCTGTCACCGCTCCCGCTCCGCTCCGTTCCGTTCGAGTTGCTCTTGGCAGTCCGGCTGTGTCAGGCTGGAGCTGATAACCCAAAGCCAGGAGCGAGGCACCAAGTAAATAAATAAATAAAACAAACCAGTGCAAGATTGCTTTCCTCGCATTTTGCTTACTCTTTTTTTTTTAATCCCTCCTTGCATGCCAAAAATAATGTTGCAAAATGTATGATGGAAACAAACCTACACTGGTTCTCTGATAGACCAGATGACTTTATACGACAGTACTGCTTCTTGTAGCACAGGCAGTTTTGAAAATTCCTGGAACCACCGAGATTATGAAACGCTCAAGTTTATTCCCTTGCTAGTGTTTCTAAAGGCTGCCAAGCTGGATGTTAAGGCTCCTCTTTGACGTGGTCTTGAGAACATTCCTCCCAAGCCATAATCACTCATGTTCTAAAATATTTTTTTAGCTCTGTAAGATTTATTTTTTGAACATCAAAGATTGCAAAATGCTCTCTAAGTAGTCACTTAAAAACGTCTCCCTGTCAGTTTAGAGTAATATCATCACCAAGTGAAATGCATTGGTCCAAATACTCATTTGTCACTAGTGATTGAACTGAAAATATGAAGATTTTTAGGTCCTTTCAGGTGCTGCGTGGTTTCACTGAAAACCAGAAAGAAAACGCAAAACTGCATTTTGATCTTCGGTTCAAGTGCTGAATTTGTAGTTCCAGCAGTGAGCAAAAACCCCAGTGCTTTACATGCAAATCAATCAGCTTAGCTCAGGAAGTCTGCCACTGTCCCTGTCAGCCCGTGTCAACCTAAACATATTTTAGAGTGGAACTGCTGTTTAAAATAATCTATTGCCATTAGTCTAGAGTCCAAAAGATCGTTCAGGAACCTGCTGGTTTGATTAACAGCAGTTGGGGTTTGTTCAAGCATAGACGTGGTTGCATTATATAGCACAATACAACCTTTACTCTGTACAGCGTCATTCAAACAAATTGTATGGCAAATGCACCACCGAACTGTGCTTAGAATGCTCCATTGAATCAAGTACAATTGCAGAGAGAAATGGGGAGAAAAGCTGTAAGAATGGGAGAGATGTTTTCAGCTGAGGTTGGAAATTAGCAGCCTGTTAGTGTATTTGCACTGGTAGCAGTAGTGTTATACGATGATTCTGGGATATACGCTAACAAAAATCAGACACAGGCTGAAACTTTCCCAGGCAAATTTCCAGTTCGTAGGCAATTTTTAATCATCGTAACGATGATGATAATAATATCCCCCTAGAACTGTCACTCCTTGTCATGTTTGATTCCTAATATAACTTGAAGAGAAAGCTAATAGACCCTTATTAAAATCACTAGAAATATTTATCCTAGACTTTTTTTAACTTTCAGGGGATTTTTTTTTTTTAACAGACAGCTTAGTCAGGTGTTTACTGGTAAACAGTGTGGTATTGTGCTTTTTGGGGAACACTGAAAGGAGTGGTTTATTTCCTTCAAAAATATACAAGTATGTTATTTTTGCATTGGAAAAAGGGAAGCAGACTTAGAATACGGTGTTTAAATTATGCTTATTGAAAAAACAGATAGCTTTATTTAATCCCATCATAACTCTTACTTGCAGTTCAGCTTAATAAAATAATGCTTGTTGAAAAGTGATAGGTGGGTGGGTGATCTGTTGCAGTGTGAGCTGGTATCTGGGGATGGCACAGGCTGGCTGCAGAGCAGGTCTGGTGCTCCAGGACAAGCTGAGAGGGTCTGCAGCCTTTGAATCCTGCAGGAATTGTAGATACTGACTTGCGAGGAAGTGCAGGAAGAAGGGCTGACCACAGCTCTTCCCTGAAAACCTTGAGCAAGAGACAGAATTGCAGTCACAGTCACTGAACCCATCCTTTTGCGGGCATTTTGAGTAAGGGAGTGCTGTGGAGGTGGTGCTGTGGTGGTTCAGTACCATGGAATTTGCCATTGCTTGGGCACTGGTGACAATCCTACACAAAGCAGTGTTACCACGGAGAAGCTGCTTGGCCTGGGGAAAGTGGATTAATGGTCTCCAGCCAGGCTGCAGTGGAAAGTTGTCATAGGAACTGGCTCGCTGTTCTGCAGGGCTGTGCCTTGTCTTCACTGCTTGCAAAGTGCACCTCAGTAACCACTCACCTCAGGTTAGGAAATACTCCCGTGTACAGCCATGAGGAGAGCAGGGCACTCTGTGTAAAGCCATGAGGAGAGCAGGGCACTCTGTGTAAAGCCATGAGGAGAGCAGGGCACTCCAGCTCCACCAAGGGAAACTGAGGACAGAGCTGTACCCAGCAGGGCACAGCCTGGGTGATGTGCCTTGGCGTGAGCTCACAGCTCCTGCTCTGCACCAGGTCCCTGCCTGGGGGTGGCCCACAAACACTGGGTGTCCTGACAGAAAACAGCTGTGGCTTCTTCAGCAGTGAGAGAAAACGGAACAGAATGTGCCCAGGAGGGGAAGCCTTGCCTGGCTCTTTGGGATGTAATTGGGAAGAGATGTTTCCAAGTCAGTGCATGGGAATTCCTCACTTATTTTCTGTACTGCATCTACTTTTAAAATTTTGTTTATTTAGTGTCAGCAGCAGAAATATAATTTGAATTGTTATTTGAAATGCCACAATCCGAGTCTTCAAGAGTTGGCTATTCTGTGCTGAATCTTATTATTTATGACTATTGTTGAAGAGCACATTGATATAAATATTTCCTATTTTAAAATGTCTGTTTTGTGATATTAAAGAAATTACTGTGTCATGATTATGATGCTTGTAGCAGTGAGCTGTATTTTGTTTTCATTATGACTTACTAACTGGAATGGTTCCTAAAACCTGGGACTGTGCGCTCTACACAGAGATCACGTGTGTGACATGAATCTGCTTCTTTGACACAACTGCAGAGGGAATCCAGCATATACAATACATAGAACTTTATGTATGGTAAACAGACCTTAAGCAACATCTGGAAAAAATTGCATCGGTCTTTAAGGTAGCCACTATAAGCAGTTGATAATCTAGACCTGCCTACATAAATGTAGGTACTAAGTCTCATGCATGTGTTTGCAGGGCTAAAAAGGTGCTGGGGAGACCTGCCTGTAAGAAGCCATATTAGGAGAAATACATTTTTTATATGGCAGTATGAGATCAAGGAGGGAGCCTGAGTAATTCAGCCTAAAAAACCCACAGCAGTCTGTTATTACCTGAATATGTAACACTGTGTGCATCATACTATAAAGTCAAAAGCAGATTTGCTCTTATTTCCTGGACAGTTGGGTCCCCAGACATAGGAGCAGTGAGTGGCTGTGTGCCAGAAGTCTTAAGTCCTGTTACTTTTTCAAGTCTGGTACAGTGTGGTAGAGCTTAAAGTTGTGGCTTGCTGGTGATCTTAACTTATCCTCTGGGCATGAATACCTGCTGTAGGACTTACCAGCACAGTCAGCCCTTTTTTGGTGGTTTCACTAGAGACACCATTCTGACTAAACTGGGGAGGTTGGAGACCCCACTGTGATCATCTGCATGCTTCTCTTAACAACCAAGGAAGAAAACAAGTGGGTTCTTACCCTGTGCATCATACCAGCTCAAAGTGACTTAAGTTCTGCAAAGGTGTGACTCCATCAGCTGTGGAGAGCAGAAGCCACAGTAATGAGAGACCTACAGAAATAATACTGGGACTGAAACCTGTTGGCTTCTCTTTTGAAACTGAAAAATGTTTGGGCAGAGCTTCTGTAGGTGGATGGAAGAACAAAGGGAGGTCCAAGGAGATGTGATTCTCCTGAGATTGGAAGGTGGCTCTAAAGTGAAGTTAGTAGAAACAGATGTGCAGGAACAATGTGCTCTAGTGCAGCTCATGTTGTACCCAGCCTGTAAATAACAAGGCGGTTGTGGTCGTCTCTATAACTGCCATTCCAGCTCTTTTCACCACAAGTGATTTATTTAAAAACAAAAGCTCCTTGAAGTCATTTTGTGGTCCAAACTTAGCTTAATTTAGTTATAAAGTATTCACAGCTCCTAGCTATGTTTCAGATGTTTTGAAAGACTTGCTATTTTGCTTACGTGCTTACTAGAAGATTACCATTGAACCTTGTTTGGCAGAGTTGGTTCAGAGGAAGGGATAAACCAGAAAGTTCCTGTACATATTTCTGCAGGAGGCTCTGAGGTAGAGTGGTTTCCCACTGTGTATTTAAGAGCGGGCCTTTGGATTAGCTGGCTTTGACCCAGGCCTTGTAGTTCTCCCTGTTAACACTGGCATAATAGATAAAACTCTTAAGACACATTCTTGCTAGATTTTCAGGAAGCAACTTCTCACTGAACCTTCCGGGAAGGTACACTTCCCCAAAATATTTTCCAACTGGGGTGGTCCAGTTTTGGTAGTTGTGGTGACCAGATCTGGATTGTGAGACCTTCTGGGAGGGTTGTTCCCCTCTTGTGCGAGCTGCTGCCTTTTCCCTGGCAGCAGCTGCTGCCTGCACTGCTGTGGTAGGAACAGCTGCATCCCAGCTGTGTCCATCAGGCTCAGGAGGAAGCGTTTGGCTGCACTGTTCAGGCAGTGTTTGCTGCTGAAATCAGTATTCCTTATCTCCTTTGGGAATGTTAGCTGTGGATGGGAATCAGCTCATACTTTACTGCTTGGACCGTGCTCCTCTTGTCATTTGCATCAAATGCAGTATGTCTGGCCATGGTGTATAACAAGGGAAACTTTGTAGTCAGTTTGTAAAGTAACCTGGAAAGGAAAGCAAGTTCAGAAGACTGAAGATGGTTTAGCATAAAGCACCCAGAGTTCTCTAGACTAGCTGAAATCTGCTGGTGTTTGGGTTGATTCAGTTGGTGGTGAGTTACATATAGACATGCACAGTGAATAACTGGGAACATGAGGTCAGAGAAGAGCATGTGAATATTCTGCTCTCAGAAACCCAGCAGAGGTTCTGAGGTTTATGCCAGAGCTTTGTAATCATAACACGGCAATTACCAATAACAACATCTAAGAATAAGTGCTAGCAAAGGGCAGGGAGCATAGGTAATTTTGGAAGTCAGTAAATAGAACAGTTGCAATCAAAAAGAAATAATCTTTTAATGTTGATTTTGTTTGCTTTCTCTGTCTCCAAGATACCTTCTTTCCTCCCAAAGGAATAGCTAAACATGTTAGCAAAGGTATTTCAAATGTTTCTCTGATCTTTTTGGATGTTACAAAGCAATTCCATTTCAAGACTATGCAAAGATATATGTGGCCTTTGAAGTCACAGGAAAGGGCTGGAAAATTTGGTCCCAAATGTCTTTTTAAATCATGTCCTTTCTGACACCCTATGCAGTATTCCCTGAGAGCTTTTAAGAACAGATGTCCATAGTAGCTGCATAATTGTTTCTGTTTTATTGCTTGTTCAGTTCCTAGTGTTACTCTCATGTTACTCTCTGTGTGTTCTTTTAGTCAGGATGGGTTCATTCCCTAAAGAAAAAAACTGATCAGTTGACCATAAATTGCAGGTGTTCTGAGCATCAGTTAACTTGAGACTGACCCTGGAAACTGCTCTTCCAGTTCAGTCCCTGTAGCTTTCTCATCATTGAATACCAGTGGCTGAGTGAAGCTGGAAAGAGGAATTTAGCATAGAGGCAAGCCAGACTGGTAAATCATCTGTTAGTTCTGCTGTTTGGAAACTGAGGCAGGAGTCAAATTTCATTTTCCGCTTCATGCTGCCGTTATCAGTTGGTGCATCGGTGATGTTTAAGAGCAGGTCAGCAAGACAGCCTATCTTGAGTCTTTCAGTGTTTGGGGATCCTGCATTTCCCCATTGCTTACCTTTGTTAAAAAAAAAAAAGAAACAATTGGAAAGAGTTTTACTTGCTGTGCTCTGAGGTGAAGTGTCCATCAATAATTTGGGGACTTTTCCACATCTGATCAGAATAACATTGTAGCCTTTCTAAGAGTTAATTAAAGCACATTTGCAATCTAACCTTTCCTTTTTTTTTTCTTCTTTTTTCATGTGATAAGAGATTAGGTAGGTTCTTAACCTCTTGTTTTACATGTGTTTTAACTTCTCTTTCAATATTGCACTGCCAGTTTTATAAGCCAAGGCCAAAATACTCTGCTTGCTAAACTTGAGCAATCAGGAGGCAACAGATGATGAAAAACTAACAGTGTTTTACTCATCTACCACTCCTTTTTCTTCACAGACATGTAGAGAGTAGATATTAACAAAGACAGTAATAAAACTCACTGTGAGGCCTCATAAATCAATGTGTACTGGTGGGGTCAGGAACAAATATTGGAAAGGTTAGAACATGCAGAGAACTGTGTTCCCATGTTGTGACGCTCAAAGCAAGGCTGGGAGTTTTTTGTTTGCTGATTTGAAAGCAATCAGGAGGGGGCATTTCTGTGGCTGCCCAGGAGGCTTTGTGCTGGCTGGGCGTGTGGTCAGCTCTTTTTTCTAGTGGCTACACTAGGTCAGGTAACACGCTGAAAAAGAAGTCCTGGGTGAATCAGGGCTTTCATATTGCTCTGCTAGGGACAGGTGTTTGTAAAGGTATCTCAAAACCCAGGGGATCCAAGCTGTTTGCTCATCTGCAGCAGGACAAGACTCTGCTGTTCAATGCATCTGCAAGTCTACATTGACAAGGTACTTGAGATTCCCTGAAGAGAGAAGTCCTGGCCAGAGGGAAGGTTCAGTGTTGGCAACTCTCAGCTCAGGTTTGGTATAACAGGGATGTGCTGATGATGCCTTCTTAGTTGTTTGTTAATGTTCTCTCACCTTTCAGGCTGGCAGGTTTCTTCCAGTTTGCAGCTGATGTAGTAGATCTGTCACTTCATTTTGTCCCTTCTGAGAACTGCTTATGCTGGGACAAATGCAGAGACAACACTCTGTGTCCTCCTCTGCTCCTGCCAGGGAACAGGCTCCTGTGTCAGCAGGATTGATTTAATATTAAAACCTAGGGAACTGAACAGCCCATGGAAAGGTGACTGTTTCCCCAAATTAACTTAGTGGTTTGTGTTTTGCTTGGACAGATAGTAAGAAGTTTCCAAAGAAAAGAGGTTGATTCAGTTGCAAAACGGTTTAATGTAGGTCTTTGGAATCACTTGATAAAGCTGAGTCAGTTGGGTTATCAAAGAGAAGCCAGAAACCTAGCAAGAGCTCAAAGTCATCATAGGTATTCAGTTATTTTACTGATTAATTTAGTCACATAGGATGCCTAACAAAAGCTGTACAAATTAGCAGTCTTTTAGAAGAGCTTGTGTATACTGCAAAGAAAGTATTTGTAAAATTAATTTACTTGTAGAGTTTCCTGTATTGGTGCCTCGGTACTGCACATCTGTCAAGATTAAATGAGACTTGGGGGCTGATAGCATCTAGATGGGGACAGTAGTGTGCCCTTAGGACAGATTTGTAATTTCATTTGTAATCAGGCAGACTATAATTACTATATTTGCCTCTGATTAAAAAAACAGGTCAGAAAAGTAATGAATTGTTCTCCTTATGGGATGGGGGGGAGCTTTACAGGGTAAGAGCCCTTCAAAGCACTGCGCAGTGTTCAGGTTCCCCGGTGTTCCATCTTTGTGCTTGCTCGGTTGGTAGGTCTGTGTGGCTTGTTTCACATCAGCAGGGAGCTGCTGCCTGCTGAGAGCAGAGTGCAGGGTAGGTTGTGGGTACTTGCCTTTGTGATCTCCATGGTGAGTGCTAGGTACCAGCCAGCCTCTCATTTAGGGAGAAAGGACTTTTGTATGGTGCAGGTTGCAGGGCAGGGTACCTGTAGGTATGAACTAGGAGAAGCAGAGAGCAGGAGGAACTTGTACTTCTGGCCTTTGTGAGCACTTCAGGAGAGATGAGAGCCAGCCCAGGGTCGATTTCAATGAGCTGAGCCTGCACACAGGCTGTGCTCACCTGAAAGGCTGGATCAGCCTCAGGGAAGGCTCTTGGAAGGGAGGTGGGTAACAATTATTACGGATGGAAGCAGGAAGCCCATGAAGTCTCTATTAGACTGGTATGTGTCTGGAGCTCTGTGTGTTAGGATAGCAGAGAATCAGGATCCTCCTTACTAAATTATCCTGTATTTATTTTCACAGTGACCTTTACAGCTCAGGACTTCCATTATTTTGGTTTGGGTTTTGTGAATAAATAGCAAGTTGAAAATTGGCTGAGTTTTGTGTATGAAGTCCGTGGCTTTGCTGGGTATTATTCTATGTCTGGCATAGTTCCATAGTCATCTGTTTTTTTGAAAGATGGGTTTATTTGTCAAAGATCTGTCTCTTACTGTTGGGTAAGTTCTCGAAAAGAGAGACCAGGTTAGTATATGAGCATTTTGTCAGCCTTTTCCTTAAAGAAGCTGGGAGGAGAAATGGATTGCACTGGAAAAGAAAACTCTTAGCAGGGAAAGAAAGTTCTCACTGGCTTTGACAGAGCAGTTCTCAGAATTATTGGATTGTTTTCAGCTGTTGATCTCAGTGTTTATTTTCAATCCCTTTTTTTAATGAAGGAGGAGCCAGTGTTCCCCAGTTCTTTACTCAGCAGCATGTCCCTTGGCGAGTGCTGTGTCTGGAGCCCTGGGACTCGGGCTCAGCAAGCCAGCTGGCTCTCCTCTCCAGGGCTGAGCAGGGAAGCCTTTCTGCTGAGGCTGGATGGAGATGTGAGTTTGTATTTCCAGCCTGCAGAGATGGTTCAGATGCTGATTCTGCTGTCACATCTGTTTGTGGAGCCCATAAATGTGTAAAGAGGGCCCATCCTGCATGGAAGAGGGTTCAAGTGTCTCTAAAAAAATCATCCTTCTTCTTTTTCAAGACTAGGAAAAAGCTAGAATGAAGTTTCAGTATCTTTGCTTTTTCCTTAAAATATTAATGAAGCAGGGATGTGATCTTCAGAGACAAGGGGTTTTTTTTGTCAGCAAGCTCAGTCAGTAAGGAAAGACAATAAAAATGTCCCAAGTGAACTTTTGTCTGTTTGCATTATCCAAGCTGTCCTGCTTGCATGCTGTCAGAATGGCTGTGCCACTGAGCCCAGCTGTGCATCTCAAATACTTTGTCAGTTGCTGCCATGCTTCTGGAAAGGCCTGTTACATCTGCATTTGCTTCCCAAAACGCAGTGGAATCTAATGAAAAGCATCATTGTTTTGAGACACTCTGATCTGTTGCCAGAAGAGCTACTGTTGTATAATCCTTAATAGCAGGTTAGAGTGGCAGTTGCTCCTAGGTTTGAAATTGGTATGTGGCAGGGTGGCTTCCCAGTTCTTATCCCTGGGGAGGGCACGTCTCATCTTGTTCTTCCCTTTGGGAGCTGTGACTCACACGGTGTTCAGCTGCCCTGAGTTGGGAATAGACCCTTGAACAGGCTGAACATCAGTGGTGCTACTTAGGGGTGACAAGGGAAGGGAAACTGGCAGTTCCCTTTGAGAACGGGGAGCAGTGCTCTGTCTGCTGAGTACCAGGGATTACATTTGTCTGTTCTTGCCAGCACATTGTTCTGATGTAAAAAAAAAGAGTTGGAATAAAAAAAAATTATCTTGACTTCCCTTTCTGATTTGCAGAACTCAGTATGTATATTTCCATGCTGACATTTCTGCCTTTTGTGATCTTTATGTTAACCTACAGCTTGGCTGGCACGCTGTCAGGCTTCATCTGTGTAGCAAATAAAGTATTTGCAGGTGTCATTCAAACATTGAATTCCTGTTGTGGTGGGCATTGGCATCAATGTTTACTGCCCATTTTTTCAGCTAAATCAAATATATGGGAACTCTGATAAATATTTTAAAAGAAATATACTATGAATAGTTTCTACAGGGTGAGCTGTATTACAGCAAAGGGATCAAGTTAATCTCTTGTTTTTAATCTCCCAAGACTGGGCAACCAGAGCAGTTGCTTATGGGGAAAAAACAATGTGAGTGAAGTATTTGAATTATGTTACGTGTTTCTTGCTGGAATTTAACAGCTGGGAACAAAAGGCAGTTAGAACATCTTTGTAGCCAGTCCATGCTTGCCTTTGGCAGGTGCTCAGTTGGGCAGCAGTTTGGGAACCTCTGTGGCAGAGGTTGCTGCAGGCTGCTGAGGGCCTTTTCCCAAGGAGGAGAGTTTCCCAGGGCCATCAGGGTGCATGGTTTTTCATTGGTGTCGGCTCAGAAGAGCCTTTGTTTATCCATTCACCTTCTGTCTGTGTAAAACCACTCTCTGGAGGTTTCTTTTGAATACTGGTTGTGCCTCAGCCTCATATCCACTGAGGCATTCGGGTATAAGGTGAGGAAGGCATAATACTCATTTTGACTGACCTGCTGTATAGCTCAGACAATTTGACTTTTCTGCATTAATTCTTGACTCTGAAAAAAAAAAGGCTGATTCAAACACCCACACACTTTATTAAGAGCCCTCTGATGATGATTTCAGAAATTTGTTGTTTCATAGCTATCTCTTCTCTCTGTTAATATTTTTGTGTTGGTTGATTTATTTAACTTCCAGTCATGGGGTCTTGTTCTGTCATTGCTAGACTGAGAACCCTCCACATTCAGGCTGCTTGCCTGTGTGCAAATACTTCTAGACCATTTTCAAATCACCTGCAGAGCTGCTCTTTGTACACTGGCAGCCTTCCACTCCAGCCTGAATCTCTCTCACAGCTTTATTCCTTTCTCAGTGCATTCCTTTCTGAATGGGGGCAGCCGGCTGAAGACAGTTTTCCAGCAGAGTTTGTGTCAGTGACAGAGAGAGACACAGAGTCCTGCTTGGTAGTCTTGTACACCCAAGGATCATATTTGACCTGCAGCTGCAGCATTTCTTTGAGAGCTCATGTTTGCTAATTCCTCTCTGTGACGTAGCTCTTGTGCTTCTGGACCAAGTCTTGCATTCCTTAAGTATGATCCTTCTTTTTTTTCTAGTGCTGGGAGAGCGGGGCACACTGGAGTTAGAGAAGTGGAAAAATAGCATTACTCCTAACAAACTCTTTGTGTAAAAAGCAGTAAATTGGAAATAGCCAAAATTGTAGTTTTGGAAGAGATAGTGAGATGCATGAGCTATATGGAATGTAGAAAATACAGTTATGAGCTCACTGGAGAATGGAGCTCCTGTTTCAAGGCATTGAACTAATTTGCAGATAGATGAGGAGAATGGATGCTCTCATGGTACTCGGAAAGGGTCAGATTTGAGGTTTGCTCCTCAGAGTTGCACTGCAGATTTCATCGTTTTCCAGATTCTATTCTAACCATCCATAACGTTCATGATAATTAAATAATACTTAAAATATTTTAATGAACTAGTGCTGCTTGGAATTCCTGAAAGAACAGAACTCCTTGGATAGAAATGGATGGGCACGAGAAGAAGAAACTCCAAATTAATGTATTTCTGGGTTTTAGTGTGTCTAATGCATCAGGGTCCTGGAGTATTGCTGGAGCTCTAGGAAATGCACAGCCACTCTGTGGGTATGGTTGTCAGTAGAAAAATTCTGATTTAAAAATCCATGTAAAATAAGCAGGGTTTCGTTAAATATATTTTACAACGTATTTGATACACAGATGTTACTTTAGAATCTGTCTTTAAAGCAGATAAAATTCAGCCTGAAATTAGATCAAATTCCATAATAAATGGGATGAATAGAATTCTCCTTTCTTATACCTATTCAGAAGTAGTCCATGAGTTACCATTGTCTACCAGTCAGACCATAGTCAAGTGAACATACAACTAGGAATGCTTTACCAATTTCACCAAAAGTATACTCTTGAAAAAGCAGCTTCATGATGTAAGCCCTGTGGTGGTGTCCAAGAGTAACTGCTACCCCCTTCCTGCAGGAGGAGTCAGAGCCAGTATGCTTGGAGCTAGGAGGTTTAGTATGATCCATGGAGCAAGGAGAGTGTCATCAATCTAATGTAATCCAGTGGATCTTTGGATACCACAAGTGGCACCTGTAAGCTCACTACACATCTGTGGTTAACCTTAACAGGTTCTTAACAGCAGCTCTCTACCTCTTTAATACCCTGTAATCAGTACACAGAATTATCCTGCTTAAAGCCAACCTCAATTACCATGAGGTGAGAGTACACTTTGAAGTGTCTCTTGGAAGTAATTTAATTTTCTAATATGAAGGATATGTTTTGCCCATCCTGCCATAATGAACGTGAAGCCTTGCTGTCAGATAGGCAACCACACAGAAGTGGAAGATCTTCAAGTGAAGAATTTGACTTTAAGCACAAGGAGGGGAAGAAAAAAAGTCAGTTTTCTGATTTAGATCATTTAAAAGCATCACTGCTTATCTCTCAAGTCATGGACATAGTAATTTTCTGAAAGCATCGCTAATTAAAAACACCTTTTGGAAACAGTTTGCCTTTGGCCATCAAGCAGAAGTGTTGGCAGTAAAAGACAAGAGTGGTTTGAATTGTCATCCCAGGGAGAGGAAGGAGCTATGTGAACTAAGAGCTAGTGTGTAGAGCTGCAGTTCAGAATAAAATCAGAGCATCATTTGGAATCCCTGCAATCCCTGTGTCTTGGACCCCATCAGAAGCCTGCTGCTTTGTGACTTCTCAGTACAGGCTGACCTCTCTGTGTCTGCCAGTTGATGCTAAGTATTGAAACTTGAATTTGTGTAAAAGTATACTGTGCTAGGAACATGCAGTGTATCTGTCATTCATCCTGACAGCGCTAGGAACTCAGACTGACTTTTTGCACAGGGACTGAGGAATTAGTGCTTCCCACTTGCTCTGTGTCATTACCTTCACTGGGCCTTGCTATCCCTAGCTGACAAAATGGGGACAGCACTTTTGCTGCCCCTAAATGCATTATGTGAGTGGGAGCTGGTGAAGTGCTTTGGGATGGCAGGTGTGAGAATGGCACTTCTGGTGAGGCCAGGAGCCTGGCCAGCCCCTGCTTGCACAGTGGCACTGGGAGGTGCCATTGAGGAGGATGACACAGTCCTGACCACTTTTCCACCCCAGAGGATGAGGAGGTGTGATGCTAACCTGGGTGGATTTGACCTCCTGCAGTGCTCGCTGTCCCAAGTGCCTAGCCTGATCAAGGTGCGAGCTACTTCTGCCCTCAGTGGAGGGAGTGGAATGCTCCTAGAAAATGAGTCACTTGCTTTTCCTAACCACCCTTACATGGACAGTCCCCTAAGCTGCAGAAAATGTCGCTTTTCCCCTCCCCTGCGCTATTCCTGAGGCTTTGCCATGACCCAGACCAGGAATTTGACATGAGTCACCAACAAGCCAACCATATTCCTGCTTTTTGCAGGAATTTAGGATTTTAGGGTGGTTTGCTGCTCCCTTGCTGACACCCCACAAAGCACTTTGAGATGGAGCAGTGCTGCAGCAGGGAGCCAGGAGCCGCTCCAGGCTTGGCAAGGGCGTCACAGACTCGTCTGTCCTCCCACAGCTCTGGCTAGACACAGAGCTCCTGAGCTCCTGAGAGCCCTGGGCGTGGTGATTTTCCCTCTGCTCGCTCTCCGCTGTGCACGTACATGTGTGGGCTGTGCTGCCAAGGTATTAATGTGTGAGCAGAGGCAGATGTAGTGCACGGTGAGTCACTGTGAGTACGCTACAACCTTGGCTCCTGCTAGGGATGCTTTTGTTGTCGGCTGTGTAAGCTCTCGGAGAATATCCTAGAAACAGTGGGATTGTCACCAGAGTTTTGTTCGTCTCTGTTTTAGTGTGTATGCCTCTGATTTGGCACTGCATCATCAAAGTGTCAAGATGAACTCAGAAAAAAAAAGAGAGGCAGTCAGTGCATTTAGCATGAACATGTCGGATATTATCAGGTGCAGAAATTTCTAACTATTTGCTGCCCGAAAAAGATTTAAAAAGTAATAGTAAAACTTGAAGGGAAATGCTTCAGAACATTTTATTTAATTTCTATGAGTATTTGATAGAATACACTATGGATAATACTTTAAATAATCTAAAATCTGACAAATGGACTTAGTTCAAAATATATGCTAAAAATCTCATGTTCTTTTGGCCCAAAGCATATGTGCTGGGCAACAGCTCTGTATCAAAGCTTTGCAGCTGAGATTTAAATACCTTTTCAAAAGGAATCCTGTACCATAAATGCTATCAGATACTTAATTAAGACAGCACAAGCAAGGAGCATGTTTGCAATAAATTATGGGGATGTGTTCTGACAGGCTTTATCTATGTAAAGATTTCTATTTTTATGTGAAGCTATTTACAGATTATTGATTTCAAAAATAGATTTGTAACTAAAGAAAGATGCATCATATTTCAGTTGCTTGGAGTTGAGAATCCTGCCCGGCTGTCTGCTCTCTTAGATGTTTATTCCAGGGGCTTACAAGTGTACGGAGTGATTCTGTCCTTCTTATTTTTCCTCTCTATTTGGAAGAGGGAATTTGTATTCATGGACCAGGTCCCAGGTTTCTTACCCATGCAAGCAGGAGGTTGATTTTTATGCTTTTGAAGCACAGAACAATTTCAGTGAAGTCTGTGAGGCTTTTTGCATGAGTAGGACTTTGGGATGGCGAAGGTCCCTCGCAATATATTTTGTCAGTTGTCACTGTTTTGTTTCAGGGCAGCAAGCTGTTGTCACAGTGTCACTGGAGCCTGCTAAGCTGTAAGCCTGCCTTTGAGTACGTGTAATAGAAACCTTCAGCATATTTTTTTGCTACTTAATGCTGTGTGAACATTAAAAGAAATATTTTAATAAATCAAGGCAAAGCCTGAAGGTAGAGGTAATATTTTTCATTAGAAGAACCTTTAGAATTTGAAAACTTGCAAGCTTGTGTACCCAAGAGCCTGTCTATTTTTTCCAGCCATACCAGTTGGTCTAATAAAAGATACTGTCTCTGTCTACAAACCTTGTTGTGCCTGCAAACTCTGTTGATTGCATCTACAGCAAAATACTGCTGGATTATTAAAATAATTCAGGCCTTCTTTGCTTAATTATGGAAACTCAGATTTTTGTGGCTTCCTCAAGTCTCAGCTTTTTGAATCCCAACACACATGAAATGATGCTGTCTGGTTTCTCATACTGTAGAGGAGGATTTCATCACATAGGAGCTCAAACTGCTTCGCTGATTTCTTATATTAGAATGGCTATTATAAAGGTAGCCTGCTAAAATTCTTCTGCCATCTGGATTTTAGGATATTTTGTAGGACACTGTCGGTGTATACTGTCTGCTGTCTGGCATGGATGGCCTCTGGAAGCAGTCCTAGCCTAGTACCTGTGTCAGTATCTGATGTGGTGGTGGGGATGGAAGCAGGAGAAATGGGAAGAGGCAGAACATGATGTGTCTGGTGGAGTCTGTAGGTGTAAATCCTTGAATCTTGCTGTGTGTCTGGCTGGGTGAGCAGAGTGGTGTACCCCTTCTAAACAGCAGGAAGCTTGGATTTGGACTTGTTTGGAAGACCTAGACCCAGAGCTGTCCAACAATCCTAAAGCTAGCCATGCAGGAGTTTTTCCAGAGCTTTTTAATGTGCCTTTTTGAGACCTTCAGTGAGTATGTCTCTTGGACCCAAATCTGGAGCTCTAGGCTAGTAGCTTCAAAATAGACCAAGGTGGTGATGATCTGGACTATCTTGAAATGTCCATGGAGATGCTGCTTTTCCACCCTCAGAGAGCACGAGCCCTTGCTGTGGTTTGCAGAGTTGGGGTGTTACCAGGTCAGTCCCTCTGCTGCAAGCCTTGGCTGGGTGTGTGACCCTTGCAGGAGCACTGCTCCTCTCCTGAGCAGCCCTGCTGTCCCTGAGGAGCCTTGCTGCAGGCAGTGCCCTCCCTTCCCAGTGAAATGGGAGCAGGTCGGTGCTCGAGGGGCGTTCACTTCTGTGTCCTGTGTGCCTTCTGTCTGCCTTTGGGCACGGCTCAAATAGATAGCTGGTAATGACTTGTAAAGCCCTTGGTGGCTGTGGCTGGGGCTATTTTGGAAGCTGATTCTCCCTGCATGCCCTGTTGTGGAAGTTGTGGCTGGCTGGAATGGCCTGTCAGCCTCTCGCTGTGGTGACCTCCTCTCCTGGGTGTGTGGCAGGGAATTCAGGGGGAGAGCTCTCAGCAGTGACATGCAGTCTCTTGGGCTGCCTGCCAGGGCCTGAATTTGGTGACCTTTAGGATGTGGCAGAAGATGCATTTGTAAACTTTGGTTATAGTAACTGGGAGAATCCTGGAGGAGGAGGAGGAATGTATTTTTTACAGACAAGCTGTCTGCTCTCTGTTTGATGTTTGTGACCAGCAGATAGTAGGTAAATATACTAAGAAGTGCTGTGACAATTGGATCTGTTGCTATTTAATAGAATTTAAAAGGAAGAAATTATACACATTTCCTTGAGGAGCACGCGGCACTGAGAGCGCTGTGATTTCTAGCACTGGTTTGAACACTTATTCTGCTCTCTATTTCACTGAAATCATTAAATTCCCTCCTGTAAAATGAATGCAATCATATTTTAGAGGTGTCCAGATGTAGTTGCTATATCATTACCCATGTAGTTTGTGGGTGTTTTTGTTTCTTTTAAGAAGAGCAAACAAGCCAAGACCTGCACTCCAGCAGTTGTGTGGGTTACACCAGAATGTGGTTTCATGTAATATCTAATTTGGTATCACTGTGGGTTGTGTCTCCCACCCTGTTCTCCCCACCAGCTCTAATGACAGTGTTGTGGCAGGTTGAGCTGGGTTCAGCCTGGGTGCAGCTGACCAGTGGGGACTACTCAGCCTTTCCTCGCTTTTGGCCAGTTGGTTTTGATAGGTGAGGACTTGGACTGGTGAGCTCAACTGACTCATCATGGGGCTGCTTCATAACCCCACCTGGTGCCAGGGAATGCAGCAGCACGTGTCTGGCTGGAGGAGCAGGTGTGCTAATAGCAAAATTGGGAAAGGTGCCCCTCTTTCCTCATGGCAGGGCCCTCCTGATGAGAAGGACTGTCTGTGGTTTGGTGGTGACAGCCAGCACTTGAGAAGGGGTGCTTGTGTTTGTGAAGATCTGCTGGTGAATATTTGCATCGCTCAGGTTACAGGTTTGCAGTGTGTTCTTGCTCTGCCTGAATGTGTCTGACCTGCAGAGGACAAAGGATCATCTTTCTACTTTCCTTCCAATTGTTTCTCTGCTAATTTGGCATCAGTTTGAAGCTTTGTCTTTGCTTAGGGATCAAATGGCCAGGGACAAGGCTCTTTGTTTTCACTCTGTGGTAAAAGTGGCAAGGTCAGTCCCAGTGGGGCTTGTACGGTTTGCGCCTCTGAATTTATCTCATGTATTGAGGGTTTTCTATCACCTACAACTAATGCATATTGGTAACTCTAGCATCAAAAAATACCCCTTTTCAGCAATGAAAACAAGGTCTCTGTTTGTAAAGGCATTTTTCACCACAATAGATAGGAGTATCTTTGCAGCCATATAAAACAGCCTTCCCAGCTCTCTGTTTCAACATCTCAAAAATCAGCATCTTACTTGACCTGCATACTCAGGTCGTGCCACTCAGGAAGTCTTGCAAAGCACCTGGCAAAACAAACTTTGAGCTTAAGCAAGCTTTTCTTTTCTGTCTCTTTCAGAAATAAGTAAGCATTTGAAGATGACAACCTCATGGAGCGACCGACTGCAGAATGCAGCAGATCTCCCTGCGAACATGGATGGGCACGCTCTGAAAAAGTACCGCCGGGAAGCCTATCACCGGTAAGGCGTCCCTGGAGCTCCAAAACTGAACATAAACCCCACATTTCTTGGGGTTTTTTTGGCTTGTTAGTAAAACAGGAAGTTTGTTCTTACCTTCCTCATAGAAGTTGGTAGAAGAGAGCTTAGAAGTTGGCACAGTATTGGCCTGCAGGAGTTTGCAAACCACTGAGTTGAGATATATGTACTAGAGGGAGAGAGGATATGCTTCTCATTGCAGTCAAAAGATTAATCAAAGTCAGAATTTGGATAGAAGCTTTCAAGTCCATAAATAATCAGTGGCAGAGGTTTTATAATAGTTATTACAGTGCACACTGGGACAGCAGAGCCTTAGACGCTGGAATGCACAAATATGAATAAGGAGGAAATCAAATGGGGTCAGAAATTGTTTGAGAATTACACCTAGCGTGATTAACTTTGGGACCACAGGAGCATGCAGGAGCCTTAGGCAAGGGCCCAGCCTTTTCACTGTTAGATGTACCTAAAACCATCAGAGTTCAAAATAAAAGGAATGTTATCACTCTCAGTTTGTAGTTTGGGAATCAAAGTGCAGGCAGTAGGTTGTTTTTCCAAGATCACATTGGAGGTTTGGCTGATCCAAGTATTTAGGCCGCAGCTCTCAAGGTTCCAAGCGTAGAGCATAAAAGTGGGATGAAGTCTGTATCCTTATCAGATGTCTGGACTGCTGCAGAGTTAAAAACAACAGTATCTAGTAATTGTCAGTATTCTGTTTGTGGGAGGTGTATCTTCAAAGTTTAGCTTCGTTATTTTGAGAAGTCATACAGTGTGATGATGAGAGGATATTCAGCAGAAGGGGAAATGTATGTCTGATGTAGAAACAGAAACATTTAACCTCATGCTTAAATGCCACGTTGCATTTGTGATTCACATTGGTGGTATTTCTGGGGAAGTGTTTTGGAAGTGTTAGATATCTTTTGATTCTCCAAATGGAATCTAATTTGAGAAAAACGCCTTAGTGCATCATATGATTGGCCAGGTTGTGCAAGTTCCTGTGTCCAGGGCTAAGTGATGGATCCTGTGATGCCTTTCTGAAGCTTTCCAATTTCCAGTGAATATGTTTGAGCAACATGTCTTAAGTGGTGGCATTATTTGAATCTCTCTGTCAGCTGCTCTGTCAGATATGGACAGATACAGTTACATTTAATGAATGTAACTATATATAGCATGTAAGAAGAGAGGGATTTTATATCATTCCCTGTCAAAAAATCTTCACCTTGTTGCAGTCATTGACAGGTTTACCTTTGTGTCATAAATTTATTTAAAACTTCAGCTGTGTTACTCCTGAGTCAGATTGTGGAAGTCAAGTCAGAGTCATACCTATATTTTTTCTAAGTATTTCCTTAACATTTGTTATGTTTAAGTGCTGACAGTTTGCTAAATGTTGTACAGGATCCAAAGGAAGCCGTGCTTGTCTTTAAGAGTTCATACATTCAAGTCCTCATCATGTTTACCCTTACTTGTGTAAGAAATCCTTACTTTCAGAAAGAATTTCCTTATGGAAGTTGGGAGTGCAGTCACGTAAAGGAGGGTTTCCCACTAGGAGCTGGGATCTGGTAGCCCAAAATTAGTCTGTGGTAAAGTTTAGGTACCTGTTTCTAGCATCTAAAAATGCCTTAGGCAAAACATACTGAGCAGAAATGCTGCTAGCATCTCAGATTTTCATGGAAAGCACAACATTGGAAGTACTAGGGAGGCACAATATTAAGGAGAGGCACGTTTTTGTTTTGGAATTGCTATCCTCTTTCAAAGGGAGAGAGAGGGAGGGAATGGGAGAGAATGAGAGAACCTGATGCCAAGACTGTAGTATAAATCTGTGCTATTAATGGCTTTGGTATACCAGTTTCATGGGAGTTATTTTGATAATCCAGTATTGTGAGAATCTGAAACAACCTCATTCCAGAGGCAGTGTTGTCAGATTTCTATTTCTGGTACTTTTCATGGGTGTAGTGTTAACAGATGTGATGTTACTTTAAAAAGTGCAAACTTGACATGATAAAGTACAACTGAAGTTATTTCCCCTTGGTGTTTGATATTATATTTTTTAGTCTTTTATTAATGCTTTAGATGCAGAATACATGTGCTGGTCACAGCCATGAGTTGTAGGATGTGAATTTGTTTCACTAAGGTCCAGGTATGCTCTGACTCTCTTCTGCTTCTTTGCTGAAGCACTGCAAATTTTATGAAAAAGAGAAATAGAAAATACATGGTCTCATTGTCAAGATTATTTTCTCTTTCTTCTTTTTTTTCTGTCTCTTTTTTTTCCTTACTGCAGCAGCTAAAGGAAAAATTCTTGAAAACATAAATCTAAAGTGACTTAGAAACAAAACCAATAAGAACATTGCATTTAAACATACTATGTTTTTGTTACCTGAAAGCTGGTCAAAGTTATTTTATGGGCCCAATCTGAAAGGCTGGAGCAGCTTGGCTGCTACACCACATTTACAGATGAGAATAAGTGGGACTAGCTTTTGTTACCTGTGTTGAAAGCCTAGTTGAGCTCAAATTCAGCAGATTTTCTAAATGCTGCTAGGAATTCTTAGTTTTCTGAAGGGTGAAATTTAAAAAAATTGTTTCACTGTTTGTTTGCTTCATGCTTACTTAAATACTGGTGGAGATACCTAGACCAATCAATTGAACATTCTTGTTCTCATGAAGTACACCAGATTTGATACGCTTGAATTGTAAATGAATTCAGACAAAATAAGGGGAAAAGCTTCCAAAAGCAAAATAGTTTACCTTAAAAAATATATATAAATGTTCTTGCGGCCATGAAACTTTTAAAAAATTTTTAAAAATTACCTCTGAAGATATCACTCTGTCATAGTTTACAGTGGTCATTCTTACTTGGAATGTGTTTTTTCAGGTGCTGCACTTCTAATTGTATCATAATTGATGGATAGATGTTCAACATATAATAATTGTTGGCAGAAGTCCCAGTTGAGACTGGTTTAACTGGTGTAGTGCATACTGACTCAGAGTATAATGACTATATCGTAATCATATCTGAATGCCATGGGCATGTTCAGAATCAAATTTTATAGCTATAGAATCAGAAAAATCTGTTGGGGAGGAGAAGTGGTGGGGTTTTATCTTCAGGGAATTTCTGACAACTTTGATGAAAGCTTTTGGTTGGCTGGTGTTGCTGTCAGACCTTGTTACACAACACTGCTGGCGCCTGTCGGAGGTGAGGTCTGAAGATGAATTAATATGCAAGCTACATGTTACTCATTCTCTAGCAGAGGTCACTGGTAAGAGGATACTGCATTACTGTGCTATTGGCAACACAGATTTTAATTCAGAAATAAAATGGATGTGCAGTTCTTGGGAGGCTTTTCCTTGGTGTTTGTGGTGGTGAGGCCGCCTCCCTTGTGTGCTGCTTGTTGACTTTTCCGGGTAGAGGATAATCACCAGATCACTTGTTCTGGAGTACTGTCATTTAATGTGATTGTAATTAGGCAAGAACTAGGTTGACTCTGAGCCACCAAATTGCCCTAGTGTCTATTTTTTAACTTGGAGTGAGCACTTCTAGGCACCCTCTGGATTATCTCACATAGCTCTTTAGGGTTTAAATAGCAACCCCATCTAGTTAAAGCAAATAATGGAAAAAGTTGGTGTTCCATCCACTCTTGTTACTGACAGTTACCAAGATCCAGGAAACAGGTATTTACACTTATATTTATTTATCTGTGGTTTTGGCTTAACAGAGCAGTAAGGCTGAAATGGCCTTTTTGTTAAACATACTGGCTTTGGGATGCTTCTACCATTTTGCATCAGAATAATTTGAGACCTCTTATCCTGAATGTGGGGTTTCTGTTGTTGTTTTAACTGTTGTTACTTGTTTACTGGCTAGTGCAGGGTGTGTGGCATCATGATTCCTAATCCTAATTCTCCTGCTGACTGCTGATAGAGTATTAAGTTGCTTCATAGTTTTGTACTTCAGTTTGCTTTCAGAGCACCTTATGGTGGTGATGTAAGTGTTTTTAGTTGTTACTATAAACTGAGATTCTAGATTAAAAAATAGTATGTGCTTTAATAATGACAAAGCAAAAGGATTGCCAATGGGTTGTTTTGATTTCATGGATTAAATATGTACTTTAGCTTGTTCAAATTTGTAGACTCTGGGCTATTCACTGCTAATCTTGTTTCTTTACTTAATTGTTACTGGATCATCAGTGATTGCAAACAGGTGGAAATGTTGTATAAACAAGGCTGTGAGACTTGAAACTGTCCATCTGTTTAGGTGGTTATATTTAAAGTCCCTTCAAAACGATCAGTTCACTGAGGTGGAAAAGCAGAACAAATCTTTAGCAGTCTGAAAGTGCTCTTTGCATGGAACACAACTGGACAGGCCATGTGTGGTGTTCCCATGTCCCGGGCAGCTCTGGAGGCTCCGCTGGCCGTGGTCTGTCCTGCTGTGCCTGAGCAGCCTCCTGGGACCTGTGTGTGGTGGCATTTGTGTGGCAGAGGGCAGCCTGTGGCTCTCTCTGCTTTGTTTTAGTGCTTTAGACACTGGAGGAGGGAGGGGGAGTGTGTCCAGTCCGTAGAATGGGTGAGTTTACAAAAAAGCACGCTACTTGCCAAATTAATAATAAAGAAATTACATTGCAAATGTCCCATGATCCTTAGCTTTAATAGTTTCAGGGAGCAGACAAGTGTTATTTTGGGATGGAATCCATTTGTGAGCTTCTTGGCACTTTGCTGTTGCCTGGGAAGAAAACCCAAACAATGGAAACAGAAATGACCAAGGCTCTCTCTTTGCATCTGATTCCTGCAGAATTTCAGAGGGAAGTGCTCATAGCTGTGTTTCTTGATACAGCCTCATCAGGCTTTGAATCCAGTCATTACTGGATTTTCCAGTTTAATGTCACTATAACTGTGCAAGGGCAGTTAGACTTGTGAAATTGTGGGGCATGGTGTTGGAAATGTTACTAGAAGTGGCCAGGAAAATTTTATGCCCTTCTTTTGTTTCCCTTGTCTGATGCAATTTCATCCCCTAAAGTTATATCAAGCCCAAATACTATCTCTAAATGCTATTACAAATATTCAGAATATTCATCATTGGTTGAAGAAGGAATAAAATATAACTCCAAAAATCTAGAATTAAAAAATAAAACCAAAATGGTATGATAAAAAATAGTATATGGAATGACTAAAGAGGCAGGACTTAGCAAAGGGACAGTTTCATTGGTTTAAAAAATTTAAAGCAGTTTATTTCTTCTCTAAGGCAGCTACCAAAACATCCAGCACCCAAAGATGAGACATTTGGGTGATATGGTAGTATCATCTTTAGATTGCTCACTTGCTTTGTACCAGATAAATAAGGTCAGTGGGGAAGTTTGCTGGTGCTGGTGGAAGTCACCTGAGACCAGAACTGTAATGTCATGCAGTGACACAAGTCCCCAAGCAGACAACATCTGGGGACTAACTGGTCATACTGAGAACACTGAGTTGTCATAACAGTAGAGGGATGTTTATTTCATTATTCACCTTTTTAAAGAGGCCACGGGGACCTTGGGCGTGGGAGACTGTTAAAAGCTAATCCATTTAGTTCCCATTATTTCTTTTTAAATCTTCTAGCTTATTAAAAAATGGAAGTTGTCCATAAAGCGAAGATTAACCAAAGTTCCTAAACCCTGAGTAAGAGGGAATCTGAGCCTTCTGGCCAGTTAGTCCCTGTTTTGTGGTTGGCTCAAGCCCAACTGTCCACCACAGGCTTTTTTAAACACGCATGTAGGTCATCCCTAGCCAGCTCCCACTGTATTTGCTGTTCCACTCAGCAGTGTTGCAATTTTCTTTGTATTTATTTAATTTCCAGTGAAACACACTGCCCAGAAAAATGCTAATTGCTGTAAGGTATTTGTAGACACATTTGGAAAATTATTATGAAGTGCTTTGTTCCAGAAACCTTGCCTCACATTGTTCATTTTCATTTCTTTGCTATGAGGAATTGTGAGCCATCTGCCAAGTTCCTCCTTAATTGTAAAGTTCTGTGCATTTTGTTTATTTTGCTGGTCAAACTACAAGACTGTTATGCACACAAATTTCATTCAGGGCATACAATTCTTTAGAGGTTTTGCACAAATAAAATAAAACCATTTCTCCCTCTCTGTTTGCTCCTCTCCAGTGTTACTTGAGAAGAGTTGGGATTTAGGTTCCTGCTTCAGAATTGATTGACAAGAACAGTAACAAAACCAAGACCAGTTATCCTGTCAAAATATAAAGGACTATGAATTGCAGAGTTGTGGCTATCAGGGCTGTGTGGCTTCCCTGCTGCATGCTCAGCAGTTCCTTCTTCCTTCAATACAACACATTTTTCTCTTACCCAGCACAATCCGTAGAGCTCAAAAGGAAAATAAATACTGTAGTCATTGAGAGCCTTCTGCTGTGGCCAAGCTGCAGGGTTTAATCTTTGAGCAAGAACTCATTAGGGAGGAAACATGCTTCGAGGTTTTCCTAAAACAACTCCTCAAGTCTGCTTTTCCAGAGGTGGGATCTGTGCCAGGCTCAGCCACCCCAAGTCCAGGTGCTGCTCCCCAGTCCCAGCTGCGCTCAGAGAGCCCATGGAGCTGGGATGTGCTCCCTGGAACTGCCTTCCCCACATGCTCCACACCTTGTGTCGCTCCAGCCACACTGACAGGGAGCCCAAAATGCAGGATATTCCTCAGAGCAGGGATATTCCTCAGAGCAGGAATGTAAAGTTTGGGTTTTCATCAGGAGGAAAAGATGCAGGTAAGGGAAAGGCAGCGTCCTGTTTCAGGAGATGCTCTGGGTGCATACAGGTGTGCAGCTGGGTTTAGGCAATACTCACCTCTGCCTCAGCACAGGGAATGCAGAGGCTGCTCTCATGCTGTGCCTGCAGTTTGTTTTGTCTTACTGCCCAATGCTGTGAAGTTTTTAGAACAGCTTAAATTTTAACTTCAGTGCTTCCAGTTGAAGTGACTATTTTCTAAATGGAAAAAGCCAAATTCAGGGGAGGGGAGAGTGTGATTTCTCCTGATTCTGGCAAGTGGAGAAATTATTCTACACGAAAACTTCCTTGCCTAAAAATGTTAGATCATTTTAGTTTTCCTCTTATTCTGATGTTATTTCTACTGTTTGTAATCTGGAAACTTCTTTGATTTTTGTTCGTGTGGATGAGCTGTAAAAAACCTTGTTATTTCATCCTTTCCTTTCATGACCAGAGGATCTTTTCCCTCAGGTGATCGAGGTTCTTAGGGCCCTCAGGTTGCTGTTGCTTTATAGTCATTAAAAACAACTCCTGTAATTTCTCTATAGCATTTGTTCCGAGGAGGTGTTACCTTTTTGTAGCCAACGGACACAATGTCAGCTTGAATGGGGCTTGGGGAAACCTGATCTGGTGGAAGGTGTCCCATGGCAGGGGCTTGGAATGTGATGGTCTTGAAGGTCCCTTCTGACCCCAAACCAATCTGTGATCCTATGATTTGATCAGTATTCGTGTAGCCAGGCTTAGTGTACCTTCAGTTAGAATTTAAGAACTGCTTTGGAATGGGCTAAGTCTGCAGCTTCTGAAGCACCTGACTCTTCCCAGAAACTGTGCTAGAGATTTAATCTCAGTTTTTAATTTTAGTTTCTAGGACACTGCAGATATTTACTACTTGGAGTAAAACCCCAAATTAAGCCAGTCAGTTTCTGGGAGTAAATATTTGTAAGTAGCTACTTACTCCCTTGTGCCTAGGGGAGCACTGTTCATGGGAGATTTCTTTATCAGGATTTAAAACTGAGGTCCTGAGTGTCTACAAAATAAACCAACATCTATCTTGGCCTTCACAAGAGAAGTAAAAATGGTCCCTTTTATATTTTTTTTACCACTGTTTAGTCTGCATTTAATCTGCCAAGGCATATGCAAGTTTAAATTGATTAAAGTGTTCTCATTTCCTGTCCTGAACATGTTGTGTAATAACCTTCTTTAGCTTTTTTAATATTTGCTCTGTCTCACTCCAGCACTGGTGGGCGAAGTAATTACCACATCAGATCAGTTGGTAGGATGCCTTGAAATCTGCCAGGCTGGGGTGTCATTAGACCCTGCCAGTGCAGTTTGTAGGTCAGAGGCAATAAGTGCAAATTGGTGGAGAAAGAGGCATCTTCACCAGCTGTTACCAAAAGGTTCTGCTGTGGTAATTTTCCAAAAGACTTATTTTGGAGCAAAAATATACTAGTGGGCGCTATTTGTTTTGTTGTTCAGAAAACTTTCCCAGATCTTCAGTCTCAAATTGTGCTGGTTTTGGGTTCAGTTTCTAAATACTACAAAAGCAAAGGATGACGTCTGTCAGAGGTTTGGTGATCTTTCCACGGTTTTTGGTCAGTTTGGTGTTGTCATCATCTAAACACAGGCAGGCTGGACTGGAACAGATTTCTTGGGTCACAGCTCCCTTGTTTGTGCCTTTCACAGGCACTGTCATATTACCCTTTTTGTGAGTGCATTCAGCTGTGTCTTAGTACTGGGTGGTTTCTGTCCTCATTTGGGAAACTTACCAAATGTTGCAATTCTGAAATGATCTTGTGATCTTCTTTAAATTTCCCTTCTTGCTTCTGTCCTGTAAAGACAGTCAGAAAACGGTGCTGCAGGGTTTAAACCTAAAGGCAAGAGTAGAACTGGACTCTGCAGGTTAGACAAAAAATGTTTCTGGTGTCTCCTGGAGGTATGTTATTCCTTCTTAAAGCTCTGCATTCTCAGAAACAAGCTGCACCAACATGAGATCAGAAATTATGCTTGAATTAGCTGATAAATAATGTTTCCTGACAGCAGCAGCAGCACCACCTCCATGTAATCATATGCATTGTACAAAGTATCAGACTGTATTTAGTACTAAATAGTGCTTCTCCTTGGTCTCTTGTAAATCAGAGCTGTCTCGATGTTAAAAGACAAACAGGGATTCAGATTGCAGATTCGGATAATTTGCTCCACCTACTCAAAAGCCAGCTATTTCAGGAGAGAATTTTAGTGACTTAGGAGCACATCTCATATTTCCAAAAGGCATTTCTTTGCCGGTTTCCAGTGTTCATCCTATCACTTTGTCTTCTTTAGGTAACACATAAATCTATTAGAAAAGAGAGTCATCTATAGCCTCCAAGGCCCCTTGGTGACAAGCCCCATTGTCAAAGGCAGGCACTTTGCCAGGAAACAGTGACTCCCAGAGAGAGTGTGCAAGGTTAGAGGGAAAGTACACTATTGCCAGAGAAACTGTATTCCAAGTGGATTTGTGTGGAACAACAACAATATCCAGTGACTGGTTAAATTAGCCACAGATGTGTTTTCTAGAACGCTGTCCAAGAAGATATACAGTGCTTTAAGGCTCAGTTCAGGCATAATGATCTTCTGAAGTCAAATCAGATCCAAGCAAAATTGCATGAGTACCAGGGAAGCTTTAAAGGAATTCTGTAATATGATTCAGACAAGTAGCTGAATCAGACTGCTGCAAGCTGAGCAAGGAGCACATCGGTGAGAGATGAGGTAAGAGCACCGCGCAGCACCCGGGCTGAGCGGATCGCTGCGAAATCGGGGCTGTGGCAGATTGACAGGGCTGCTAATGCCGGCCACCTGCCCGGAGCAGAACCTCCTGGGGCTCCTTCCAGCTCCCCCAGCTCCCCCATCTTCCCCATCTTTCCCAGCTCTCTGAACGTGCAGCGCCCGGCTCTCACTTGCCGTCTCCTTTGTGTCTCGCTGTCCTGACCGGCCCCGCAGCGCTGCCGATGCCGCTCCTCAGAGGATAATTACTGCACTGAGGGCAGTGCACTTAGTAAATATTTGGAGAATTTTCACATGCTGAAATCAGAGTACAAGCGAAGGCTCTGGGACTTTTCTCCTACGGGAGAATTTTGTCTCGGCATCACAGCTGGAGCGGTGCAGGGATTTCGGTCTGAGATGAGTGTTGAAAAGCTCAGCTTCCCTCCCACAGATGAGTTCTGACTCTCATTTTTGAAGTTCAGATAAGGCAGTGGAAAGAAGTCCTGTTGAATTACAGATCTGCTTTATGCTTTAAAGTTCTGGGGAAACATAAGCAGCTTAGTTACTGTCGTAGTTGGAACAGGAAGCAAGAAAAGCTTTTATTGTATTCTCTGACCTATTTCTTTACCCTGTTACTTACTTGAACTAAATTGGATATAATGTATTAATGCTGTCATCTAAAAGGGCCTGGAAGCATTCAGCCTAGAGTCTCTTTGTAATAAGCATTAATGTAAAAGTCGAATTTACAAAATAGCAGTTGGCAAGTTTCAGAGGAGTTAGAAATAAAAAAATTTCTCAATAGAAATGGCATATCTTGTGTATGAATTTTTTTCTCAGTTACTCTTTTCCAGAGCTTTATTAGATGTTTTTAATGGTATTGGTGAAAATGTGAAAATGGATCTGTTTGGATTTGCTTTGAATTTCCAGATATAGCTCCAAATAGGAAGCAAATGCTGTGAATTCATTCACAGAAATTATTTTATTTTCCTTCTTATATCTTACTAATAATTTGTTTTAATCAAGCGAATTATATTGCTTTGCATCTACTGCTTCCAGTTTCATATCCTTTGAGGTCTGCATTCTGCTTCAGGAGATTTTGCACTTGTATTCTTAGGAATGTTTGCAGGTCACATGGAAGGCCGCGTGTGTGTGCATGCATGCGTGTATGTCTTTGGACAGCATACCAATAATTAGAATAATTCTGCAAAGTCATGGCTTTGCTTCAGGAGAACTCGCAAAAAATGACACTTGACTCTGTTTTCAGGTATATTTGCTGATTTTGACCTATGCAAGCCCGACATCCTGACAGTGGCAGAATGTGTTTGTTCTAAAACGTGGGTATTTTGAAAATGCTCGTACCTCTGGTGATAGTTCTTCTCTCTTTTCAGGGTCTTTGTAAACAGAAGCTTAGCCATGGAAAAGATAAAGTGCTTTGGTTTTGATATGGACTATACACTTGCTGGTGAGTATCTTCTTAAGTTTTTTGAACACTGGCTTAGTTTGGAATATTGCTTCTTGCTGAGCAAAAACCAGCAAAAAGCTGATTGGGCTACTCCAGTTAATAGGTGCTTCTTCTATTAGTAAATATATCTTTCACTATTCCTTGCACTCTCATTTTGGGTGTTTCCCTTAAATTTGTTATCTGCAAGCTGTATTTGGTCACAAGCCATGTTACTGGGGTACAGTTTCAGGTGATTATGGGTGTTGAGAAAACCAAAGCTTAATGAGTCTGCTTCCTTAGATTCCACTGTATTTTGACATTGCCCCTTGTGCATGCTTGGCTTTGAATAACAAGGTGATTTCTTTCATCCTTGGTGCATGTAGCAGGCTACACCTTTGGCCAGCAGGTTCTCCTCGTCCTGGGAGAGTGATTTTTGAATAGGTTTTCCTCTTTCCCCTTCCTGGTTTAGCCACATCAGTGACTGATTTTGAGAAGAGGCATGGCAGGGGCAGTGCCTTGTGTCAGCTGAACAAGTTAATTTGTAAAGCTTTGCCCATTCTTTGTGACAGACAAGCTTTGGGAGATTGCATAAGATCTTTTGGTTTCATAAAATTATTTGCCTGACTTCTCCATCTTTCAACAGGCAAGTTCCCTGAGACTTTTGATGAGACGAAATAAAGCTACCATTTTCTTCATAGTCAGACTTTCATGTTATGTATTTTAAGGAAGGAAGAGATAAAAAGCTCGCTTCCACTTTCCTGGGTTATAGTGTCACACAGGCTGTAACTGAGGATGTCGTGTACCATCCTGCCTTCTTTCTCATTGCCACTTCCAAGGTTATGGATAAAAAGTTCCTATCACCACTAATATTTCAGTTTAGAGTTGTTGTGTATATGAACTGAGAAAATGTGAGGTAGAGTGTCAGGGGCACCTAATAATAGGTTAATGCAGTATGTCAGCTATGGTCATCTGGTTACTGTGTACTGAGAAGGAATGAGAGATGAGTAATGTGGCTGGGACAGTGTGGGGGTCAGAGCTGGGGTCAGAGGCTAAGTGAGGGGCAGGAAGGTTTCCATAGGCTCATGGTTCAGCTGCAAGGAGCAGTTCTGGAGACTGTGGCAGGTAATTGCAGTTCATATTTAGATCAGTTCCTTGTGTTCTTTTATCTACAAGGAAGCAGTTACATGTAAAAGGTTTGGTTGTTGCCCACCTTATTTATACATCTGTTTAAAGTTCTTGCCACTTTTAAAGTCATGAAGTGTATTGTTAATCTGTGCTGGATATGACTGCAGGCACATGCTTTCTGTTTGTATTTCCCAGCTGTGACAGTCTTGTGGCAGTGCTTTTAAGGGGTGCATGAAAAACAGGTGTTCAAGAATAAATGCTTTAGAAATAAAAGAAAATAAAAGTTGTGAGTTTCACTTCAGTAACAGAAAAACAACTTCTGTGCCTTTTGCAAAGGAAGTGGTGGCACTTCCCAAGGACCCAGGTGATCCCAGTGGGGCTGGTGGTGGAGCATGACGTTTATTGATAATTTCCATCCTGACAGAAGGACAGCTTCAGCACTGTCCTCACTTATCCGACTGTTTATTTTACTCAAATGTTTCTTGTTCCTGTAAACACATAGCAAATGTGTTGCTATCCACAAAATGATGCTTGATTTGATGAAAGGAAAAAATGTGAATGTTCCCAAGCATCCTAAAGCAGTACCAGGGACATAAAAACTTGGGGCTTTTGAGGCTGGAAGATCGCAGTGCTCCAGCTGAGCAGGCAAAGTCAGTGCATTTGGGGGAGTTGAGAGACAGAGTGTGAGGCAGAGAAAGAAATGGGATGTGGTCTGAGCAGAAAACTGGAAATCTGGACCCCTCTGGGGTAAGCTGCTATCCTGTGACTTCGTCCATGGTACAACAGAGATAATAGCTGCAGATCATTTCACTAGGAGTTGTGAGAATGTAATTAGGTTGGAAAGCCTTTTGCAGATGAAAAACATTATAACTGGTAAGTACTATTTCCCTTTTTTCCACTCAAACTGGAAATTTACCTTTGAAATTACCTGTTTATTTTCTTATGTCTCAGACTCATCCTTTCCCTCTCCATGTGGGCTTTTATTATCTGACCATTATTAGCTACTTATAGCTTGCATACAAGGAAAAACACTTATCCACTGCAGGGGCTTTAAGAGTGCAGTGTTAGAATATGATTACAATTATAATAAATTAATTGGAAGTTATAATGAAGAAGTGGGACAAGGGAAGTATTACAGTAATGTGCTATAGAGACCCTGTTGTGTTTTCTGATTGGTCACATTATCCTTTACCCCCTCTTTCACATGGACATGCTACTTCTCTTGATTAAAAAGGAAAAAAAAAAAAAAGTAAAAAGCCAGTTTATGTGTAATTTAACATCTGGAAATGGTATCTGCATACCAGATGGCTCATGCTGAGCAGAAGCCTTTTGGAGACCATTCAAAACACGTAAATAGGCCAAAGAAAAGAACAGAAGCATCTCCAGTGTCATTAGCTCCTCGTCTCATTTTCTGCATTTGTACTTTCAGACATTGCTAGGTCACTTTTCTGTAAAGTTTTTTAAAATATCTGAGCACAATCTTCCTATTCAACAACTTAAGGCAGGCAGAGTCGTTGACCCTGCCAAAATCTGTATGTGACATCCCCTTCTGTTGTGTACTTTCACATCAGAAATAGACTGATGACAGTCATACATTTGCCATCTCAGAATGATCATTTTGATACACATTGAATTACCTGTCTTGTAAAGAAGTACTCCTGTCTTGTCTGTTTCTTCTTTCCAAATCAATGACCACTGGTAGCACCAAAAGTCTTCCTTAGGAGGTGGTTCTGTACCAGAAAACTCAGAATCATTTCATGTATATTGAACTTTAGAAGCTCGAGACAGTTTTATTCCTGTACCTTATGAATTTAAGGACACAGCTCTACTTACAATAACCATCTTTTCTGTCTAGAATAATCTAATTTTGGTAGGGACATGGCATTTGCATTTTGAAGTCTGTAGTAACAGCTCCATGCACACACTGCAGTGATCATGTTCTACTACCAGCATGTCTGAGAATGTCAGCTTGCCAGCTGAGAGCAGTTTGAGTATCATCATGTTACATTGCACATAAAGTACAATTTCATGTGTTAATTTATAGAGGAGTACTTCTTAGAAGTATTAAATTAAAGAACATTTTAATAAGAATTTAAAAGAATTCAAGGCTATCTGATACAGCATTTCCACAGTGATTTTGTTTGCTTTCGAGCCAAAATTAGGTTAAACTTCAAATTTTTGTAAATAACTCCTCTTTCCTTTGATTGTGCTTGTCTCTTTCCTTGCATAGGGTTGAGAAATACTGTTAATGGTTGGGTTGGGCAAAGAAAGTCTTTCTGTGCAGAAGAGCCTGAAGGTTTTAGCTTTTTTGTCTGAGAAATGATGGACCTTAAATAGCTGCATTTGTAATCACAGTGATTACATCTAGAATTAATTTTGACTGCTGAGAAAATAAAATGAAATCAAATTGAAATAACTCTCACAGGTGTAGATTTCTTGTTTTCCCATAAAGGATTGTTGTTGTATTCTCATGGATTGAATAAGATGTCTTATGTGTATGGAAACTCCCAAATGTCCCTAGGTTAATGTTCTAGATACAGTAATACTAGAGGCTCAGAAATCTGTGTTATGTATGAAACTGACTGTCCTCTTCCTATTCAGTCTGTTTGGGAATCACATTTAGTACATAAAACAATGCTTTTTAAAGCTGGGTGTTACTGGGAAGCAGGTGGAAGGAGCAGGAAGAGCAGCAGGGGTTGACTGTGGTTTGTGTGCTTAGTTAAGTAGTTTCTCTTTAAAGTCTTGCTGCAGTTGACACGAGCAGGAGTCATCAGCTATTTCAGCCCTTGCTGTTAGTGGAGGTTAAGACAAGTTTCTGTGATGTTATGCAGCCCTTCATTCCCTGCCTCTGACCTTGCTGCCTGCCAGCCTGGGAGTGAGGCCCTGCTAGTTCCCTACGGTGCTCCTTTGCTGAATTTGCTGCAATTCAGGGCAGAACTGAGAATTATTGAACAATTCCTGTTTAAATTAGAGAGATTGAAGGTCCTTTTGCTGTTATTTTTTGTTTGCTAAATAGTAGTTTCATTTATTATCTGAGTGATTCATCTCTGCTTATTCATCCAGCCAGAAGATCAACAGTCACTAACAATTCTGGTCTGCCTGCCTGTTTTCACCAGTGCTGTCAAAACTGCTCATGCTTTGGTAAAGGAAAATGTTGCATGCAATCCAAAAGATTCACAGCCTTCTCCATTTTGTGTTTACTGCTAAGTGCATAAAGTAAAATAAAGGTATGTCAGTGGAGAGTCTTCACTGTGACACTCACCTGAGCCTGAGGAGTTGGTGACACTCATTGGAAATGCAGCAGAGAGAGACTGGTTTCACACAGCATTTTATTTGGCTGCTTCCTACTCAGTATGAGCTACACTTAATTATTGGATCTGGATCCAAATAATGCAGGAGGCCTTGGCATTACCAGCTCTTAAATGGGACAGGCTGCACAATGAGGTGATGGATAGATGTCCCTTGACAGGAGCAGAGCTAAAGCAGTGGGGTTCCCAAACTGGCTGTAATTTCACACTGGGCCGTTGGCAGATGGAGAGGGATAGTAAGAATTACAAACTCAATTGTGCTTGAAAAGACTCCTCTGTGACTACTCTTCTTCTCCAAAAGTTACAGCCTTGTTGAAAGTTTATCTTCTGTCTCTGAAGTAGATAAGAGGTAATATCAGCAGACAGGGTGCTTTCATTTGTAATGCCTTTCCTGTGCTTAATTCATTGCTGCTTCTGTGTTCTCCAGAAAGTGATAATGAAATTATCAATGGCTGCTGAAAATGGTTTCAATAAAAAAGGAGGGGAAATGAAGCTTGAAAAATACTGGTTTTATTGTGTGCAAATGTGATTAATGCAACATAATCTGATTGGAATATAGCTTGTGTCCTGGAAACATTGCCAATTTAATGCCAAGGTTTGGTACACTGCAAAGATTTTATTGCAAAATTGCTTATGCTTTCAGCTTGTAGCATTTCCCTTCTCATCACATGGGAAAAGATATGGGAAAGACAGGTTTAGTCTTTCCCAACTCAATCCAAAGTGCAACATGCATAAACAGGTTTTGCCCTTTCCTCAGGTAGGTGTTTGTGTCAAAGCCATCCTTGCAATTTGGAAGAGGAAATTTTTTCACACCCTCATCTCATTTTTTAAATGCTTTCCTTTACCTGTTGACTCTGGAAAAGATACACTTAGCCAGAAGGCAGAATTGGATTGTTGCTGTGTGTGATCTGGGAGAAACTGTGACAGCAGAATTGAGAACTGGTTCTTCAGTCCATCTACTGTTTTTACTGTAGCTGAGTCTATCAGGTTCCTGTGTTTCAGTTTTGTTTAATTTTCATGAGAAATGAGACTCATGAATTTGTACCTTGTATGAAAAAAAATTCTGGATGGCACAAATGAAAAACAAATTATAAATGTGGGAGTTTTATACATGAAAGACTGAGCTGAATACTTAAACTACTGAGCTTGTAAACAACTGCAGCATATCTGGATGTCAGTTCAGGTGCTGTTACTGTCTGTTTATTAGTGCTGAACTCTAATGCAAGTGTTCTAACGAGGCTCTCCTGCTTAGGTTAAAGGTTTGCCTTTAGTTTCATCGTGATGTAAGGACCACAGGCTTTGAGGCTCTTTTGGGGAGATACTAAGCAGTTTTGCTTCTTTCCCAGTTTGCTGGATAACACAGTTCTTTGTGTCATGCAGAAATAATGTGGTGGCTGGAGAAGGGAGTTGGTAGATGTGCAGGAGAAGCCTTCCAATTCTCCTAGCCAGGACTGGGAGATGCCCTGACTGTTGCACATCTGCTGTCTGCCTTTTCACATTTGCACATTGCCAGTTTGACAGGTGCAGATTTTGCAGATTTCAGAGGCAGGGTTAGCCATTGGTGTGTTAAAGCTAAAGGCAGACGGAGAAGCCAAATTGTTCCAAGTATGCTTTGAGCTGGATGTCTTTTCAAATACCAGTGCAGTGATTATTGTCCCTGCTCTCTTTGTGTTGCTGCTCTTCAGAGCCTGACCATTTAAAGCTGTGTAATGAGCAAATGAGGTCTGGAGCTGTGGGATCTCACATGCTGGCATTGGGAATGAGGAGTGGAGGGAGCATGTGGTGCTTGCTCTGTCCCAGTAAATCACCGACTGACAAACTGCTAATCTGCTGTCTGTGGATTCTTGAAGAATCACAGTGATAAACAGAAGCTGCTGAAAGAACGAGTCTTCACAGTGTAAGGAAAGTTTCAAAAGCTGCTATATTCTGTTTTCTTGCTCTTAAAAACAAGATGATAACGCCAAGCTGGGTCAGCAGGCTGTTAGTATACCAAGGCAAGCTCGATGAAAATAGGGAGGCATTTTTTCAATCTAATCGACCCCCTTATCTAGTAATCTTAATACCACAACAGAAGTACTATTAAGTTGCAAATACCCTTGTGATGACTCCAACAGCTTACTCTGTAGGAGGAACCAAAGCTGAGAGTACAGAAGGCTTTAACTCTGAGATCACATGTGTGCCATTGCTTTGTGAATGCCTTATTTTAGCACTACAGAAAAACTTCTGTAGGTGGCTTCTTGCCAGCACGGGCACTTGTGCTGCGTCTAAGCCCAGGTGCACACTGTTAAACAAATGTGTAGCCTTGGAGGCTCACTCTCTTCAGTGAATATGGAGGAAAATAAGAAGCTGAATCTGTTTGGATGCTGATAAACCTGAAAAATGCTTTAGATATTTTATATTAATGACTTCTAGGCCTTTGAGTAATTTGCTTCTTATTTCTAGATGATAGAAAATTATGTTTGAACCTGAAGCCCAAGCAACTATTTCTTCCCTGTTCAATAGTCTACTGAAGAACTAAGCCCATATTTTGGCAAAGTAGTTTGTTTCCATGGAAATGCAGGGATATTTCCAATATGGGATTATAACTCACAGTGGGCTGTATCTGAGAGAGGTGAATTATGAAGGCCATTTGTTAAGCACAAAAAGCATTCTGTTGTGTCACGGAAACTAAACATTTCCTGTGAAAGAACAGGTGACTCTAGTAATTTTTAAAATATTAATCCAGTGCAAAGGAAAGTTATGCCAACTATTAAAATATAGACAAACTGAAGTTTCCTTGAAATGCAGAGTCTGTCTGAGTTGCCTCTCTCAACATGCACAATGTGACCTCAGTGCTGCTGCTCTTACCTCAAGCCGTTCATTTTTATTCAGCAGAAGAAATCTTTCCAACACTAAGCTCTGCTCTGCCAGCCTCTGAGGCATATTCAAACAGCCCAAATCTTTGTTACATTGAAGGCAAACAAAGTGCAGCAGCAGAGAGCTAAAAATATCTGGAATTTACCAATGAGAGCACTAATAAGCCTGCTTTGGGAAGAGTTAAAGCTGATGATACTTGACAACACTTGTTTTTAATACAAGCAGAAAGGCAGCACTGGAAACAACCTGAGGTGTGGACCCAGCAATTCAGAGCCAGGCTGCACACACAGTGAAGCAACAACAAATCCTGCCTCTGTTAGCATGCAGAGCGGGAGAAGGGGAGCTGATACAGTTCCAGGTTAGAGGTTTTAGAGCTGAAAGCTGTGCTGAGCACTTGGGGATGTTTGCAGGAGCATTAGAGGGAAGGAATTTTCCACTGCTCTTAGGCTGCAGTGGGTGCTCTGCTGCGGCTGGGGACTGCAGAGCCCTGGTGCTGCTCTGGAGGGGAGCTCTGCTTTCCAGCCGGAGCCCTGAGTTTGGAATGGTCAGAAAAGGGTGCCAGGGAGCCACTGGAGCTCACATCCAAAGGATTCAACCCTCTGATGATGTGTGACCCTTGCCTTGGTTTCTGTTACCAGATTTACAGTCAAAAACATCTGTGGGCACAAAGGTGCTGTGCGAGATCTGCTGCTCATGCAGGGCAGAGCAGCTCGTGTGTTCAGCATACAGAAGTGTTCTGGGATGTTCCTGGAGGTTTTGTCAAGGTATTGTTTGCTGATCACTACAGACACATAATTTTTAATGAAATAGAAAAGGCACATTAAATATTGAAGTGTGCTTTAAAGCTAAGCTTTGTCTTACTGCCCAGGTCACTTCTGTGTTTGAAAAGGTTTCTATGGGTAAGTGAAAATTATACTCAATCTGGCAGTCTGGCAGCAGTTTCTTCTCTTTTAGACTGAAAAAAATAAAAATTCAAAGAAACAAAACAATGTTGTTACCCATTTTGTTTGGTATTATGAAAAGTCAATTTAAATGTAGGCTGAAATGCTGCAATTCTGCTTTCCATAGTACCGTGCATTTTTATTTATGGTTAAGTGCTTAAAATCAAACCCCAGGAGACAAGAGGACTGGAGACTGTTCCTAATTGGTTTTCAACTCATTTTGACTGTAGACAAGCCCTTTATGGTCACAGTTCAGCCGAGTTCATAAACAAATGGCAAGTCAGAAGTTCAGCACGTTCCTAATTGAAAACATATGAGCTGTCCCATGGATTTCATTTGGGATTTCTTGTGGTTGCAGCCAGGCACGTTTACCACTTTGTCAGTTTGTTTACAGGCACTGAGCTCCGAGGTCAGCACAGCACAAAGGTGCTCATTGCCTGCACACAGGGCACGTGTTTATGCGGGCAGAGATGACCCAAACCACTGCTGGACACACCAGAGCTTTAAATAGGAGTGTTTTTCCCTTCATGGCCAGTGAGGATACTGTGAAGTGAAATGCCTTCAGTGGCTGTGGCAGGAGCTGAGGGTAGCACTTGATGTGTCGCTGGAAATAGAGATACAAGGCAAGGGGATCTGGAGGTCTGTGCTTATCCCCAATTCTGGGATTGCTAAGCCAGCTGAGTGTTTCTACAGAGGGTCCCACAGTACAGGTACCTCTGCAGGCTTTGTCATTCTCATGGGAAGGAAAATGCTGAGCTTTATTTCCAGAGCAGAGTGACAGCACCCTGCCAGGCTGTGCAAGCCAAGCGTGAGCCTGGGCTCCCATCAGAGCTGAGCAGTCTGACTGCACTGTCAAAACTGAGGGGAGTTAACACCCAGGTGTGAAACTTAAACATGACATTTCAGATTCCTCCCTGTGTAAGTAATGAATTAGTTTAACATGGAGAGCAGCATAGCTTGAGAAACCTTAGCATTCCCCTTTTGTTGCATTTCAGTGGCAGTGCCTGACAATACCTGCCTGATTAGAAAAGGCCCTGTAACACAGAGGCTGAAGTCATTAGTATGCTGGAGCAGAAATCCTCCTCCTTTCCACTTGTGTATGAAAAGTGGCATTGCTCTGTAGCAAATTTTGAAGATAAGATACCCTGAAAGGAGGGTCAGTGTGTAGAGGTCAGATGGCATTCCTCACTGCCTGGTTACTGCTGGGGATCATCAGAGACCTCTGGCCCTACAGCTGAGACACTTTCCTCATACTATGGCAGTATGTGAAATGCTTGCCCAACACTTGCCCAACACTTAAAATGTACTTAAAGTACATTTAATTGGTATTGTTATTTCAGTAGGGTTTGGTTTTTAATTAAGTGTCCCAAACACCTCCAGGACTGGTCACTGGCTGCTTCCCTCTGGATTCTCAGCTGGAGTTGCAGATTAGATGATCAGAATTGCCAAGGAATGAGTATTTGGGGCTTGTGTGAAATCGCCAGAGGTGGTGTTATTGTGGAGGGGTGGCTGTCACAGACGCCAAATGCCTGACTTTGGAGCCATGTGCAGAGGAGATACTGACAGAATGGAGAGTTCTGGGGCAGAGCTATCCTGTTCTGGGACACTAGGATCTCATTTGACAGACGTTGTTGAGGCAGGATACATAGATATTTGTACTGTTGCAGGGAGTGGGTTTGTAAGAGGGGATCTCAGTCCTCAAGGCTTTAACTGAGCAGTTTTTGTCAGTACAACACTGATATAAATCTATTCCTAATACACACTTGCGTACTTGGTGAACCAAACCCACTACACATTACTTACTTGTGGTGCAATTCAGGGCAACACTTTGATCCTGCTGTGTAAGTCAGGTTTGTGTAATTTCAGAAATGTATTTGTACAAGCTTAATTATGCATGTTGTGCCTGAGACATATAAATCTGGATCATGGCAGCTCTCCACCTGCCCATGTATGTCCCTAACTGCCTGATTTGCATGCCTTACTGGGGAATAAGCAGCAACTGAAAAAACCTGGTTTTAGTTATTTTGCTTTCATTTCTTCAAGACTTAACACAAAGTAGTTGGGCTGCATTTCCTGTGCTTCAGAGACAAGGCGAAACCCTGTGCATTATGTGTCTGCATTTTGGCTTATCTGTCTTTGTGTGACCTCTGGAGAACCCAGAGAGTAGGGAGCATTTCTCAAGATTGAGTATTTGTTAAAGCTTTTTGCAACCCCTTTGGAGGAGGTCATCACCTCTAGTTTAAGAAATACTGATCTTATCTGGACAGCTGCAAGTCAACAGCACAAACAGCATGGGGAGGACAGCACCTGTGTGGGGAAGGGCTCCAGAGAGTGTGCCCAAGGGAGCAGAGCAGGGATGCACCACCTGCAGGAAGCAGCTGCTCCTGTCAAGTGCCCTGACAGTGTGGGCTTGGTTTGGGGGGCATTACAAGCACCTCTCCCTGGGCTGCTCTTGCCTTCCAGCTGGGAGGAAAGGCAGGTGAGGAATTGGCAGATGGAAGGGATGAAACTCCTTCAGGAGGTGGCAGGGCATCATAAGAGAGCAACAGATGGGGGAAGATCGGAGGCAGGTGCAAATGGTGCTTCAGGTCATCGTTTAGTGGTTCTGGCTCTGCCTTCCTGCCCAGAGGAGCTGCTCTCCCTGCAGGCTTCTGTTGTAGCAACATCTTGAGCTTGTTTTTCCCTTCCTAAATGAAGGTTCTGGTGAAGGGCAGCTGCTTCCTCAAAGCTGCCTCAGTGGTATGGGAAGTCAGTGTGTTGTCACTGTTCCCAATTCAGGGCTTTTCCCAGCACCAAATCCATAGTGATTGGAAATAAAATGGCAGGCAGGACTGCTGGCAGGTGTGCAGTTTGAGATGGCAAATACATCTCACAAATGGGAGATGACTGAAGCAATGCAGAAAGGGGTCATCATTTTAACTACAACTTCTGCTTCTCTCCCAAGATGCATGAGTACCTTGCAAGAAGTGTTGGCAAGCCCTGGAACAAACCATGTCACATCTTCAATGAGAAGCACCCTTGCCTGAATTTTTGTGTGTGGGAGCAACAAGGGAAGAGACAGGCTGCCCCTAAAGGATTTTCTCCTCCCCACAGCTTAAGCAGAGCCATTGCATGCACTTCAGCCTTCCCCAGCTATTCATTTTGAAACAAAACAGGCCTAAAATGTTTATTTTCAGAGAAGCCTTCCAGGAGGTCTGCATACTTTTGTGGGTCATTTTTGCAACGTCATTCCAACCAGTTCAGCTCTGTATTTAGTGCAAATTGGATCTCAGAGATAATTCTTGATTACTCTGTGCATACCTGTAAGTTGCAAAGTATCCCTGGTGTTCTCCCTGTATGTGCTTGCCAGTGAGAGCCCTGCAGAGCAGCTCTGTGTGCAGGTTTGGTGCTGGTTGTGCTTTGCCTGTGGCAGCCCACGTGTGTCCCAGGGTACATTTAAATGCAGACGTGCCCACAGACTGACCTGGTGTGCAAGGCTCTCCCTGGGAGCACCTGCAAGGTGTAGGGCAAAATTCTCTTCTCAGCTTCCCAGAGTAGCTCCTGACTCAGTCTCCCAAGTCTCCTGCATTGACCATACATGCAGGCATTGTATGGTGTGAAAGGGGGTCCTGCAAGGAGTAATTTGTCACTGACTGAGGAATGGACCATAATGGCAAAGCCACAAAAAGAGCACAAGCCCTTTTCTTGAACCAATTCCTCTGCGTCTGAGAGAAACATGAAGGATTTGTACCACCTGGGCAATGTGCTTGTAGCCTCTTCCTCCTAATTATCCCTCAGCTGATGATCTAAGACTGCTTTGTGGATATGAGGACAGAATTTTGCCTGTAGGATGCGCGATTACCAACTGTGCCTCTTCTGTAAATCAGTTGTAAGTGTATTTGGAATAACTGCCAGGCCAGCTTCTGAGCTTGCCAGAGGACAGAGCTCCAGCAGACACAGTCCCACATGGCACAGAGCTGTTGCAGTTTTAAAATCAGTCTGATTTTTTTCTTTAACAGGGGAGCCCAGTGTAACTCCGTCAAGCCTGGAGTGACACTCTGAATCTGCATCTGCCTCATGTGAGTTAAAATCCTGGCAGCAGCATTTTGCATAAGCTGGAGCCTCTGTAGAGAGCTTTTTTTTTTCTTTTTCTTTATATTTTTTTTCCTTTTCAGGAAGGCTATAAAATTGTAACTGTATGTGTCTTGGCAGCAAAGGTAAACACAATCACACAAATGCATGAGAATTGCATTCCTACTGCACAACCCTGCTCATTCCAGACCAGCTTCCCTGCTAGCACGTCCTGTGTCAGTCAGGGACACTCACCACAGACCTGAAGGCTTGCAGTGTTCACTCTGGGGTACTGCTTTTTACCTTTTAATGGTGTATTGTTAAGCCAGGTGATGGTATTAAGAGGAAGCTGGAATGCTGTCAACTGGCTTCTGTTTTTTAAAAATCTTTAGTTGTTTTCTTTCCACCCCAGTTGCATAATCCATGAGCACTGGGTGCTGATTGCCCTGTGCTGCTGAAGCATCTGCCTGTGTTGGAACAGGACTATTAAAATAACAATTCCTCTGGAGCTGGAAACTTGGCTTTGTGGCAGAGACGTGGCCATCAAGCAGTAAGAAAAAGAAATCAGAATAAGTCGTAGCTCATGCTTTGGTTTTACTGTCATCCCATGTGTGTTGGGCAAGGATGGTGTGCAACTGTGTTTGTGGCTCTGCCTCCTCCCCTGTCACAGAGCTGGGAATGCTCAGAGATTGTGCCTTTCCCAGCTGGGTGAAAGAGCTGGGCACAGGAGACTGCGTGGCAAATAGCTGAATTCACGACACGGCCATGACACACAATCTATCTCCATCAGAGTAACAGGATTCAGCAACCAGTTCTGAGGGAGGGGCTATTCCAGCAAAGTTTAAAACCATGATTTCATCATGCAGCTGCAGAAAAAAGTATTGGTCTGTCCTCTCCACTCTGTTTCGTCATGGCTGCCTGAAGACATGAGAGAGAGCAACCAGCCCTGAGTACAACATTGAAATAATGGAGTGACACCTGTAACTGGGGCATCTTCCCCAAATGTGCTGCCAGAGTTGCAGTGATGTCAGCCTGTCCTTTCTGGATCTGAGGAGGTGGATGGTTTGTTTGCCCAGAGGAAGCTCCAGTTACTCACAGAGGCTTATGAGAAATGTCAGGGGGTTGTGGCTGGTTCCAGGTGATGCAGCCAGTGCTGTGGTGTACGGTGCTGTCAGGGTGGCCTCAGGGAGCCCTCAGGCTCTTCCCAGCTGTGTGTCTAATTAAAGGAAAGTTTACCTGGAACAGTAAGCGTGCTGGTAACTAGAGAACATTTATTGTCCTTTCAGGAGTCCAGTTTCCTGTGTCTCTGTTTAGTTCATGTGTCAAGGAGAAGGCTCTTATTTCCCAGATATCGTGGAGTAGTAGAAAGATAGAGATGGGATCTGAGGCATGAATGAGCTAATAGTTTAATGTTATTCAAAGAGACATGAAGGAAGCAAAATCTAGGGCTTGAGAGGTAAGGGGAATAACTGTCCCCCCAAAAGAAACATTTAGATTAATCCTAATTAATGTACTGCCTCAGCAGAGACTTGGGATGATGAAGGCTGAGGTTGATACCTCTTCTTCAGCCTTTCTCCTAATGGTGCTTCAGATTGTTTCCTTAGGGAGTTAAAAGGAGGTCTGTGGTGATTTTCTAAGATGGAGAGGCAAATACAGAAAGAAATAAATTGAGCAAGCATATTTTGTGAGCAGCTGACCTTGTGTCCCACACAGCTGTTCCCTGGTGGAGTGTTAAAAAGATACACAGATTGCTCATCAGAAAGCCCTACAATTTCCCTGGAAAGGCTCTGCTGGAGCTGTGGATGAACCATTTCTGCTTGTCCAGAGGAGGTGCCAGTGTGCTCCTGCCCCGGTTCCTGTGTGGGCAGCATCACTGTGGTTGGTGACTTTAGAAAGACCAGAGCTTCCTCAGAGAAATGTTTTGTTGGCAGTGATGTATTATGGACTGAGTTGGTAGCGTGGTCCATTTCCCAGGGGGCTGAGAAGGAGGAGTGCAGCAGCTTCATGGACAGAGAGGGGGATTGGAGTCTATTTCACTTAACGAGGAGCTTTACAGAGCCTTGACATTCTGAGAATGTGTGCAAGTGTACTTACAAGAGTTTTCCTTGGGATGTGCCTTTACTGTCCTGAATCAGAGGAATTCCTTGTTCCAGATGATGCTCTGGTGTCACTCTCACAATTTTGTTCATCACCTAACTGCCTATTGCTCCCTCCAACTCTAGCTCACTCCCCAGAACTGCCTTGTCAGTCACTGCTTTCCTCATTAGCTGTACCTTTTGATTGCTTATTCCTATCTATAGCTCAATCAATCCTTCCTTTCCTAAAGGATAGAAAAGACTACGTGCATTGAATGTTGCATCATGTTGTTGGTGTTTGCCATTGGTATAATATTGCTTGAAGATTTTGATAACTGCTTTATTGATTTTAGTTATCTGCTTAAGACCATTACAGGTTTGCTTATTACAGTTTTAATGCTGTTAGTTTAAGGGGGAAAATTAATTCTTGGGATTCTGGTACTTTTTAGGTTATTAAGAGAAACCGGAGCCCTCTGTCATGGGTACTGTGATCTCAATCTTCTGACAGTCTTGTTTCATCTAAAGTCATTGCCTTTCTAATTTATTTTTTTAATATTTTATATATTTTCTTTCTCCTCTCAGATTAAACTTCTGTATCCCACAGTATATCTATATATATGCTGGTGATTGCTGGGCAATGTATAGACAATGTGTATTAATATATATCATGAGGCCCACAGATGTGTTGGATTTCTCTCAGGAAAAGCAATCTGTCCTCTAATGAGTTTACTGTGTAACTTGCACGTTTTCAGCTAAATTTGTAATACTCAAGTGTTGGAGGCAGTTGGACCCATTGAACCCATGGTAACCCTCATTGCAGTCAAGGGTTGTGTTTGTCTATCTTAGGACCAGTTTAAGACAGCAACATTATGGTATCCCACTCCTAAGGGGAAGGGAGCACCCAGGATTTGTAGGTGCTTGTGTTTGAAAGGAATGACAAAAGTCAGGGCATCCACAGAAGCTCACAAAGTTTTATTAGTAAATTACACTTGGCATGAGAACTGGTGTGTTAATCCCTGACCTTCTAGTATAAGCACACAGCAGTGGGGGTTGGATGAAGGGGTAGGGTAAAGGGGAAGAGAGAAAGAGATGAATTAAAGAGGGAAAGACAGAAAGGAAGAAAATGAGACAAAGAGATCCCCAGTCCTGGCAGCAGCACTGATGAGGTGCCCAGTGTCCTGGGGCACACACACCCCAGGGCTTTGTGGGGGTATCTTTTTATAGCCAAGTCTTCCCCACCTTGAAAACAGGGCTTGCTTTCTATGGAAATCAGTTACCATGAGCACTCCATTCTTCCAGACCTTCCTGAAAATGGGTTAGAGGGTCTTGGGTGGTCTTGATCTCCTCCATACAGTCCATGCCCACTTCTCAACGTCATTCTTGCACTGGAGCTGTGCTGTGCTTATCTCTGGGAGCCAGAACAAGGGCATTTGCCCCAGAAAAGTGCTGTCCTTGCCTCCACATAGCCCCCTTCTCCAGCCACATCCTGTTCTTTCTCACAACATGTTATTACCAGCAATCCCTGGCTGTTATTGCCAACAATCCTTGCTCAGCTTCAGGACTATCCAGCTGTCTCAGTGTTTGAAACGTGCACATTAGCCCCTTATCTAGTGGGCTCATGCAGACGTGCAGTGAGCGTAAACACACTGCCAGAGAAACCCTGTGATTTCCATCTGTCCTGTTGCCTTTTAGATGTAATTTAATGATCTGATTAAACAGTAACATTTTCAGCACATGGGAAGTTCATTGGCAGGAGGAAGAGAGGCTGCATGGTAGGAATGACTTGGTTGAACAAGTCCGTTTCTTTTGCATGGAGTGAAGGGAAGATGTGTGTCCCAGATGAGCAGCTCCTCTGACATGTGAGAGCAGTGAGCTTGCTTTAAAAAGTAGCATTTTGATGCACAAGGGTAATAATGAACAGATTTTTTGCAGTTCCATATGGTGTTATTAACAAGCAAATCATGTGTTAACTTGACAGCTCTACCTTCATGCAAACTTAGTCTGCAACAAACATTAATTCCCCTGATATGAAATCTGCAGCAATACTGAACTTTGGGATTGTATCCAGAGGAGTTACAGTAGCACAGAAGTGATGAATTTCAGGCTTTCTAACCTCCAATTTATTGGTTGCTTTATCAGCTTTGCAAAAACATAGCAAACCAAAACCCTGTTGGAGCAGATACAGCAGGGAGTGTTCATGCATCTGCCTAACAGGACTGCAGGGAGAGGAGCTGCTGTTTGCAATACATTTTCCTGATGCAGAGAGCTGTGATAAACTGATGGATATTCCATCTGGTGCACTCTGCTGCTGAAATTGAAACTGCAGCTCTGCTTCACTGCAGCCCTGGGCAGGAGCTGATTCCACCACGCTCTGGGCTGGGGGACCCGAGGCATCAAAGGAGGGAATGGTATGTGGAGGAGGGAGAATGGGTGCATTACTTTTAATTGCCTTCTTGTTTAATCCCCTAGCTGTTTTCAAATTTTCTAACTGAAATCTCATCTTGGTACAGTGTATAAATCCCCTGAATACGAATCTCTTGGATTTGACCTGACCGTAGAAAGATTAGTTTCCATTGGATACCCTCATGAGCTGCTCAATTTTGTGTATGATCCTGCATTCCCTACCAGGTAAATGACTCATGGATACCAACCCTGCCTGCTCCAGGCCCCCAGTGCTGGTTCTGTGAAGTTCACAGGCAGCATGTGAGGCCAGCTTTGCAGTTGTGGACGTGAAGCCTGTGGCTGGCCACAGATCATGGGGAAGGGAGAAGACTAATCCAGTATGTGGGGGGCCTTTGCACACATGGACCCTTGCCAGCAAAGAGGGAATGTGCATAAAAAACCAAACCCTACTGAAAACATGGGCCAAAAATAGCCCTTCAAAGCAAAGACAGCAGAGACACAATTGGATTGGGAGTGAAATCAGAATCAGGGGGAGGATGAGCCATTACTGTCCAAGAGGCTGCTGGGATGTCTCAGAACATTTTTCTTTAATGATTTTAATTAGTAGTGTTGTGGTGCATAAGACATCCTGAAAATTAAGGTGACAGTAAACAAGAATAGAATGGTGCAAAATTACTAACTTTTGTCTTCTGGTGGGAGAGGTAAAAAGGACATTAATGTGAACAAAGCTTTTGATCTACCTCTGCACCTTTTGAGTTCTTTCCACTTGTGCCTTTGCTGGAATTTGCTTCTTTGACTCCTTTGGAGTTTCTTTACAAAAGACTGGACCAGAGGGTCTGTTGGTTTGTTCCAGTTTCGGTCTGGCAGCCTCCTTCCTTCCCTCCTCTCAGCACATTTTACACTGAGAGTTGCTGCTGGCTGTGCCCTTGCCTGTAACAAGGCATAGCCCTCACAAACCCGTGATGAGAGCTCTGTTAAATCCACCACCTTCATCCCAGGGAGGGGACAGAAGGGATATCTCTGTGGGAAGGCTGTGTTTGCCAGATGCAAGCTGCTAGATGAATGAGACAGAACCGGGCACGTCCAGAGTGATGTGCCATGGTTACATGTCCCATCTGGCTTTGTCTGTGACAGAGCCATGAAAAAGCAGAGAGAAATTCCTTTATCACACCTCACTGTTCCTTGCAGCCCGACAGGGGTGTCAGGTTTGTGACCCTGTGGAAGAGGCTCACAGCTCCCCTGGTAGATGCACAGCTGAGCCTCTCAGGTTAACCACTGTGGGGAGAGGTCAGGTGTCTCTGCTGCCTGGTGATGCTGGGCTCTGGCTGCTCACCTGCTGCCAGCTAAAAGGGACAGTAGGGCCCCCATCTGCATCATAACAGCAGCTCTGTTCTGATGCCCCATGCCAAGTGAGCAAAGCTGTTCTAGAGCTGTTGTAAGTGCTGCTAAAATGGTCACCCCTTAATGCACTTGCCTTTTCATATCCTAAATTGCTTTCTTAACAGAGGCCTGGTGTTTGACACCCACTATGGAAACCTGCTGAAAGTTGATGCCTATGGGAACCTCCTAGTATGTGCACATGGCTTTAATTTCCTCAGAGGGTGAGTGCAGACTCTTGGCTGTTCTTTTTGACTTAATTCACTCTATTGTGTCAGTGATCCTCAGGGCACCCATTGTATATGGAGTTGCAGGGACTCTATTAACAGCAGAGGCTGTGTTGGTGTTCCTGCAGCTCCAGGATCAGCTGTGGGTGGGCTGAGGGTCTCAGGTACAGCAACAGCCCAGATGTTTACAAGGGAAAGGGCTGTGCCACCACAGGCACATCCATAGCGAGCTGGGAATAGAGGAACGTGTGCTGTGGGGAAGAGTTGGGATCATCCAGGGGTTGTTCACCTGTCCTGACACAGTTTAACATCAGCAGCTTGTCAGTCAGGACAAAGCCATTGTATGTGCTCCATGAGACTGTCAGCTCCACAGCCATTGCTAAGAAAGTTTGAGGGCCTGAGCTGGTTTGGGGTTGGAACAATCTTGCTCTACCCCTTTGTGTTTCTGACCTTTGAGGGCGTCAGAACTGAGCACTGCCCATAATTTCCTGCAGCCTTCCCTGGCTGCTTGTGTCTCTGGTCCCAGAGAAGATGCTTTAGGAAGCAGAGAGGACTGCAGTGCCGTGTTCCTGACGTGTCCCAGCAAATCCTCACCCCCACATTCCTGCTGCAAGGGCATATGAATGGAAGGCAAGGCAAGCTCAGGGGCCCCAGGGTGACAAACCTTGTCATTGGAGACCTCTAAGTCTTTGCATCAGGATTCCAAAATTTAGAAAAGCCTTTATGTGTGCATTCAAGTTCCTCTTTGAGCCTAAAATGATCTTCAGTAGCACCAGAAATTAAGGAGACCAGAATAATGATATAAGTTCAGTCACTGCCACCCTGCTGATGAATTGCAGAGGGTCCCACACACTCCTGCAGCAGAGCCCTGCACACCCCTGGCTGAGAGCTGCTGGGAGAGTGGAGAGCAACACATGGAAAGTGGGGGAAAGTTTAAGCAAACAATGAAAGTGCAGATGATTTAAGCATCCTCCTAGCCAGCAGCATGGGGCTTAAGGTCGAGCTGTGGACTCTGGACCACTCTGTGTCCCTGGGTGGGCTCAGTTTGCTGACTCAGCAATGAGGGCTTGGTCCTGGCTCTGCTGTAGTCAGCATGGCCCAGGGAACACCCCTGGATGCACTTTCACTTTTCTGCCAACAGTGCATATGGGGAAGCTGGGTGTTGATTAAAGCACAGCAGACTTTGGTTAGTGAACCCTGATACAACTCCGTTTTGCAGGTCAGCACATTTTATCTTCTTTATGTTTTGTGGTTTCACTCTTCTCCACTTTATTTATTCTCAGGCCTGAAACACGGGAGCAATATCCAAATAAATTTATCCAGAGGGATGACACAGATAGATTTTACATTTTGAACACGTTATTCAATCTACCAGGTGAGTCTAATGGGAGCCAACACAGGCCTCTTTCTGTGCCTTTTAAGCCAGTAAAGCTTTGCTGATGTCGTACTCTGCTTTTCAGTTTGGTTTTTTTTTGCATGAATTTTCTTCCTTTGGGCACAAGGGCTAAAGTTAGCTGGCTCTATGATGTTATCCTTGTCTCATAATCTCACTCTGTTTCCTTGCAGAGACCTACCTGTTGGCTTGCCTGGTGGATTTCTTCACTAACTGTGACCGGTACACGAGGTTCGTATTCCCTCCACTCTGAGATGATAATGATGGAACAGGAAGATTGATATTATTTTATACAAGAGCAATACAGCACAGATGGAGCTGCTCTTAATATCAAAACCTGAAGTGGTTTTGGTGGGCCTCCTGTAATTTTGTGGTGCTAAGTTGATCTGTGTGTACAACAGAGGCTGGTTATGAAGGTTTCCTTCAAGGGTACAGCAGAACCAACGTACTGACTGACATTGGTATTTGGGGCAGCATCTAGGACTGCACACTTTTTGCAGGGTGATAACAGGCACCATTCAGTTCATTTTGAACCTTTGGTGTCCATTGGAGCCATGTCTGAGCTGGTAACTGAAAGGCTGAATTTCCTCAGCCAGTTACCACAAGTGCTTCATGTTGTAATAAAGGACATTGCACACTTAGAGGTGAAGTGCTCAGTGTGGTATAAAAGGCTGTTTGTGCAGCAGGAGTATTTACCTGGCTGTCAAAAACATGCAAGCATAAAAACAAGCTGTGGTTTGGACTGGCAGATGTGAATGCTCTGTGCTGCTCATCCCCTCATGTGATGGGTCATTTTTGCATGTATGTGAGTGGAAGGCAAAGGTTTAATGTGATTTCACCTGGGAGCAGAGGAACTGTTTATGCTGGCAATCCATCAGGTGAAGTACCTTTTCTCAGGAGAGGCATGATGATTGCTGTCATAATAAATACAGCTCTGTGTAATCCTTCTTGATTTCTTCTGATGCAAGCTGTCATGCTGTCTCAAAGATACCTCCAGAGTATCTTGTAATTTCTGATATTAATTCTAAGTGTTCAACGTAGAAGCAGTTCCTTCTCTCAGCAACATTGCATTTAGTTGATTTCCATGACTCTCCCTTTTTAGTGCTGGAAAGAGGGAGAAGGAGCTCCACTCTGTTTATTCCCTCAGTACCATTCATCTTCTGTTAAATGCTGCAAACAGCATTTTTGCAGTTTTCTGCAGTCGTTTTACCTTCTTGTAATGTGGGTGAGAAGTAAGAGTCACAGTCAGAAAGCTGTGGTACTGCTGTGGAGGCACAGTCATTCCTGGTCCTGTTAAACTGTGGTTGTAGCCTTCTTTCAAGCCTGAGCTGCAGTAAAGTAGTAGATAAGAAACCATCGTGGGAGGATGAAAACACAAGCTCCAAACAGCATTTTGAACTGTCTTGCTCCTTGGTGTGTTTCTTACGTGCTGTGACTGACTGCTAAAATCTGTCTTCTGTCTCCTCACAGCTGTGAAACAGGGTTTAAGGATGGAGACCTCTTCATGTCCTTCAGGAGCATGTTCCAGGATGTCAGAGATGCTGTTGACTGGGTTCATTACAAGGTGACTGCAAGAGCTCCGTGGGATGTGTGTGGTTGTAACTGGGTTGAAGGGGCTGGTTTGGAACTCCTGAGCTCAGATGTTCTCTGCCTGCTCTGGGCAAGGGCCCTGCTTGGCCGCCTAGTGAGCAAATAATAGATTGCAGTTGTATGGGAGTAAGTCAAGATCTCAGCTGCCCTCCTAGTATGGGAACTTATCGGGCTTGGCTTCCTATTCCTTTTTATTGTGCCCAGATTTAATTTTTGTACTGTAATTCATGGGTTTTAGAGTGTGATGCCATGAGGGTATTTGCACTTCAAGCCCACAACTTGTACATTGTCCTAATTATTAAAGCAATATTCTACTGCAAATTGTTTACATTGGCACTATCCTATGTTGTCTAAAAAGTACTGGCATTGAAGAGAGAAACAGATCAGCTGTTCTCTAATTAGAGAAAAACATTTCATCTTCTGCACACACTTGTGCACAAATTTAGAAAATAATTTTGTGAGCATTAGCATATGGCTAAAGACCTGATTTTCTTGTTCTCCCTCATTCAAGCAATCTGTTGGGTGGGATGGAGAACCATCACAGGAGAACTCTGCTCACAGTTGTACTTGTGGTGGTCCTTTTACCCATGCAGAAGTCAGGAATCTATTTTTCTTTCCTTATGCAGTGTTGTGTGATACATGTTGGAGTTGACCTTTGACTAAAGCATTATGGTCAGTGTTGGAGACAGGTCGTTAACTGTCTTGTTTGGTATGGCAAATCTATTTTTTGTTTGTTTCTATTGTATTCCCTTCTGAAAGGGTTAAAATGCTGTTGAAGTGGATTATTTACCATGGTGAGGGAATCGATGGATCACAGAGTTTGTGATGGTCCCTGCTACTCAAAGCCTCTCATCTCTAGAGTCACTGGTTCAGATTCGCCCTGGTTTGTACTTTCACAGCATTTTAAAGTGTGAAAGTTGGCATTACTTTGTTGTCTCTTACATCATAAGTTTCCATGACCTCACTGGGTTCTGTTGTTTCTATTTCAGGGATCGCTTAAGGAAAAGACCCTTGAGAATCTGGAGAAGTATGTGGTGAAAGATGTAAGTGTGAAGTTACTTTACTTGTGCTATGTGACATTCAGAACTGACTAAGCAGGCAAGAAATAAACATGCTGATTTGCTTTACTAAATCACAAAACGATAAGGCTGTGATTTCTTCTATTGTAATAACCAAAGACAAAGTGGAAAGTTCAGATGCAGCCTTTATTCTGAGCCAGTGATCCACATGATTTTGTGTTGATGTGCACAGTTTTGTACATAAAATGTAAAAGCCAGAGGAAACGTTATCAAGGTGAACACACTGGCAGAGCTCATGTTGTTTCTTTCAGTGGTGAAAGCAACTGTGTTCCCTGCCCATGTTTTTCTGCCCAAGCAAACCTCTCTTTAAAAAGCAACAGTTGAGCATCTTTTTAGCCACATGACAAGAAAGTTACATTTAGCCATGAGAGACAGATCCTGAAAGACTCACCAGTGTCTAGTCTCTTGAGAACCCCAAAATGTGTGTTCAGCACAACTAATTGAGCAAACTCCAGTGGTTCCCTTACTTCTGCCATCTCTGCAGTGTGCAAGGCCTCTCAGGACCACTCACAGAGTAAGTATTTTTTAGTTTAGGTGAGCTCTGTGGTAGATTATCACTTTAAAGCAGTTAACCTTGTTTCTAGTTACACGCCTACAGAATTCTTAGGTAAGTGTTCAGTGAGGTAATCAGCTATTTTGGCAATGGACTGAGATTTCAGATTCAATAAAAATAGCCCCAGGAATAAATTCTCCCTAATTTGAGGTTGGAATTATAATGCGTTCCAACTTGTGGCTCGTGAGCTCAGATTTCACCTGCCTCTGGGCCCATTTCGGGAACGGACTTGGAGCTGGAGCAGATCGGTGGGAGCAGCACAGGGTGCCTGGCACTGTGGTTGGCAAAGGCACTGCAGCCCTGCTGAGCCCTTCCCCCTCGCCTTCCTCCCCTGGGCTGTGCTCTGGAGGGGTTACCTGGATGGACCAGCAGCTTTCCTGGCTCTGGCCAGTGCACAACACGTGAGTTTGCTTGCTCGATGGTTTGATTTGCCTTTTTTTTTGTCTGGTGGGATCATGGTTGAGTGTTTTTCCCATGATGCATGTATGTAACTTTGGTGTGTGACTTGGATGTTCCCCTTGGCTTCCAGGGGAAGCTGCCACTGCTGCTCAGCCGCATGAATGAAGTGGGGAAGGTGTTTCTGGTCACAAACAGCGACTATAAATACACAGATGTAAGTGCTGCTTGAATTGTTGGGTTCGTATTTCATGGAATAAGCAGAAGCCAGCCAGTCATTTGGATGGGTTTTGATGGGGCATCTTCTGGTGGAGGATTGTGTGTTTTCTAATCTACGTGTAGGGTGGGTCAGTGGAGGATGCAGATGAAGCCTTGAGTCACCTTTTGTCATCCTGGTTCTGGCACTGAGCTAGTACAGGCCTGGTTTAAGGCCCTCTGTGCTTCACTCAGTTCCTCAGCAGTTAAAAGGCTGTAAGGGAAAGTGATACTCAGTTTTGGATTTTAGCATCCTTTAAAATGCAGACTTTCCCTTTCAAGTGAGATAGATAGTCTGAGTACAGACAGGTCCCCAAACCAAGGTCCTGGAGAGGTCTGAGATCCAGAAAGGGCTGTCTGCTAAGCTGAGAAATAAACACAGTTACTTCCAACTCCAGATGAATGTCAGGAGTGTTGCAACACTGCCAATCTAAAGATTTATATGCCATTTTAAAGCATTGCAAGATATGCCTGAGGCAATGTGCAGTTTTCTGAGGCAGCAGTGTTATTTGATTATAAAAACTACTGGTTTGATTCCTATCATTGTCCTGTTCCATTCATTTTGTCTCCAAATCTTATGCTGACTTCTGTGTAAATTCTAAAAATAAAGTTCTGTAATCTGAAAAGATAAAATCAGAAAGCATGCTTTTATAAACTACACAAATGCATGTCTAAAAGCACACATTTGAATGCTTTCTTTCTCTCTTTTAGAAAATTATGACTTACTTGTTTGACTTTCCACATGGACCAAAGGTATGTGAATTCTAGACTGCAGTTGCAGTAGACACTGATGTGCCTAATTATCTGTGTAGCTGGAAAGCATTTTAATCCTGCTTCATCGGCTGCATGGGATTAGTTGCTTTAATCTGGTTAAAATACACTTGCTGTTTTGTGTCCTGTGTGAATGGGATCAAAGCAAATACAATATAACAAAAAGAAAAGGGGCATCATCTGGTCTCAAATGGTAATCTATGTTAATGATAACATTATTTCAGTGATAAAACGTTTCAACTGTGGCATTTTGTAGACAGATTTCTTAGAAATCATGCACAATTATTTAGATGTTCTTTAAAAAAGCTATGATGGGAAGGAAATAGTTTTATAAAACAGCAGAAATGTTTATGGCTGATTTTGCCTTAATTATCGTAACTCTAGAAGTTTGTCATGCTGCTTTTTGGTTTTTTTTTTTTTTTTCCTGGGTCCAAGACTCAGCCCTGCAACTTTTGGAGAAAGGTTTATGATACAAATTTATACTGCTCTTTCAGTCTCCCAGTGAGAGGCTATCTCATGTTCAAAAGATGTGTTCTCACACTGCTTTAAAAGCAGAAGGCAGCCAAGAGGGAAATTTTGAGAGCACAGATACTCACCACAATTGATAGCTAAAGAAGCCCCTTGCTGTGGTCTTGATCTCACAAAGTGCAGAAACATGGAGCAGAAAGGGCTTGGTATCCTTTGGGCAGAGCTGTGATTCAAAGCCATGCTCTGTGGAATGGAGTCCAGGCATTTCCCACTCTTGGCAAAAGCACCAGCATGGCCTTGTAAGCTGAAGCTGTGGAGTTGCATGTGTCTGGATCTGTGCAGGATGTCACCTTCAGGAACAGTGACAGGGTGTCATTTACAGCATCTTTTTACATGGCAGCTGTGCCCTGACAGGGATGTTCAGGGCTGTTCTCCTGTCTCACACCATGGCCTCAGCCTCCAGTGCTAGGACTGGCTTGGGATGGGCTTGTGCAAAAGAGGAATGCTTTAGGAGATGGTGCTGGCAAGTCAGCATTGTCCCACAGGAGGTATGAGCTCAGGGATTTTGATGGACCAGCAATGTCACAAGGTTATGGCTATGGACACTGACACTCCAGTTAAACTCTGTGTGCTTTTTTGTGTTGTTCCTGACTCTGGGGTTTGTTGTTGCCTTTGTAGCCTGGGAGTGCCCATCGGCCATGGCAGTCCTACTTTGACCTGATCCTGGTGGATGCACGAAAACCCCTCTTCTTTGGGGAAGGCACTGTATTGCGGCAGGTGGACACGGTGAGTGGCCAGTGCAGGGTACCTCCATGGCTGCAGGGCTCCTGCACCTCTATGGCATCTCTCAGTGACAGTGGGCAATGCAGTGCTCGGACAGGACCTACCCTAGAGGCTGTGGGCTGGAGTCTCCTCTAAGTGATTCCTGAGCAGCCCCATCACCTCAAGGCTTCCCTAACATACTGCAGGTGACAGTAGGAAAGCCACCTCTGAGCTGTTTGGGAGTGAGACAGACAGACAAAGAGTGACTATTGATATCAATGGTATCAATATAGAAAAGATCCAGACCATCAGCTGTTCAGCACTAACACAACACCTCCTTCCACAGGTGACTGGGAAGCTGAAGATTGGTACTTACACTGGCCCGCTGCAGCATGGCATTGTGTACTCGGGAGGTGAGGCAGGAGCCCTTCTTGTTGTGTGGAGTGGCTCTGATGTGGCCTTCAGCCACTCCAGCTGTGAGAGGACTTGTGCCAGGCAAGGCTGTGCTTCCCAAAGTGCAGTATGTGTGCCATCTGCACACTGCACCAGAAGCTCTCCATGCTCAGAGCTGCACAGTGCAGGGAAGAGATGGACCCGTTCCTCCTCAAATTTCCTTTTCTTCCTTGCCAGGGAGGGTCTGGGAAATGCCTGCAGAGCTTGTGGTGGAGGGGTGGCTGCAGCTGCCCCAGTGCAGTGTCCCCAGCTGTAGTGCTGCCACCAGCGTGAACATGCTTGGAAGGCTCTGCCAAGCCAGGGAAGGGCAGTGGGTGGATACAGAGCTGTCTGTGACGCCCAGGCTCCATTACTCTCACATGGTGGGGCAGGCAGCATGGCCTCTGTTGCTGCCATTCATGTAGGGGTGTGCACAGCAAAGCTGCTCCCGGGTGAACTCCCAGGCAGGTGAGCAGTGTCCAGGGCAGCCATGGTCAAGCAGCTGTTTTGGCTCACTGCTCTGAGCCATGCTATTCTTCTCTCAGGCTCTTCGGACACAGTCTGTGACCTGCTGGGGGCCAAAGGGAAGGATATCTTGTACATCGGAGACCATATCTTTGGAGACATCCTGAAATCCAAGAAGCGCCAGGGCTGGCGGACCTTCCTGGTGATCCCCGAGCTGGCGCAGGAGCTGCACGTCTGGACAGACAAAAGCGGTCAGGAGCCGGGCAAGCCCCTGGCCAGGCTTTGCTCTTGCTTGTCTGATGCTGCACCCCTGAGATCGCCAGGGCTTAGGGGTGCAGGGGAGAGATCACCCTGGCTTGCCACTTCTCCTTTTGGCCCTTTGCACTGGGTCTGGATGCTGGTGGCAGGAGCTGGGGTGCCTCTCTGTGGGCTGGCCTTGGGGTCCCAGGCCTTTCCTGTGCTCTTTCTCGGGCTATTGTGTGTAATCAGCCAAATGCTGCCTTGGGCATGGGAGAAGCTGCAGCTGGGTGGGGTTGAGTTGTTCCTCATCAATAACCCCAGAACCTCCTTTCCCTCTTCACATAAGGAGCCGTGGCTTCTATGTTAAAAAATACCTGACAAGACCTGGTTTATTCTCCCTGTAATGCCTGAGCCCTGACTGCTCTCCCATCTGCGGGGAGTCCCTATTCACCAGCTGCTTCCTCCTCGTACCTCCCACTCCCTCTGCTGCTCTGCTGCCAAAGTGTTGTGTGTTTCCTATCCTCCAGTGCTCCTGCTTTTCTCCCAGGTTTGCCCTTTGGTGTGTAAATAAGGGCTGGGGGTTACATCCCAGCCCCATGGCTGGTTGAAAGGCTTTGGTGAGAGCTGCAAAGGTTCAGCCTTGAAAACAAAAGGACCAACCAGAAACCAAGCCCAAAGTTCTGCCCATGGCACAGAATGATTGACCCCTCTCTCTGCCCAGAGGCCATGAGATGTTTCCAATGTCCCTGCTCCAGTGTCCCTCTACCACCATGTGAAGGGAGTGGGCAGGGGACTGGATTCACTTTCAGCACTTTCCATTTCAACAGTTTAAACTTACCCTTTTCCCCTTTCTTTTCTGGATTTTCCAGCCCTTTTTGAAGAGCTGCAGAGTCTGGACATTTTCTTGGCTGAGCTGTACAAGTGAGTGTTCAAACAGTGACAACTTTCCTGCTGCCTCTCCCAGCTAACAAGCGGCAATGACAAAACCTTGGGGTTGGGTTAGCGGCACTGCTGCCGGAGCCTTGACTCAGGCCTGGGCTCTGCCCACGAGACCAACCTTCCCCTCCAGACCAGCCTCCCTCCCCCGAGCCCCATCCCACAGCATCTGGTTCTGAAAGACTTTTCACACCATGTATTTACCTTCTCGCCTGTAACTAGGCATCTGGACAGTAGCAGCAATGAACGCCCTGACATCAGCTCCATCCAGAGACGCATTAAGGTACCAATCATCAAAATCCCTTTTCATCCTTCTGGATCCCAAAGGGCTTAACAACCCAACCCCACTGCTCAGTCCTGAAATGCTTTGCTCTGCCTTTGGGTGGGCACAGCAGGCTTGGCAAAGTCACTTTGTCTCAGTTCACTGGTGTCACTGGCTCTCCTGAAAGGCAGCCTGGTCTGGAATAGGGTCCCTTTCCTCATGCCCACGAGCAGTACTGGCTGAGGGTGCTCACTGCTGCAGCACGTGGCAGTGGCACACACAGGCTCACAGGGGCTATAGCCTCTGGTTCAGCCAGCCCTGGGGTGCCAGCCTAGGGCAGTGCTGGCCCTGAGCCTGCTGCCACCTTCCTTTCTGTTACCTGGGGCTCAGCTGTGCCCTGATGCCCCGGGATACAAGCACAGAAAGCCTTGCTGGAGATCCTTGCAGGTCTCATGTAGCCCCCAGCCCTCAGGGCGCTCTGCCTCAGTGTTGTGGCTCTGAGGTACTGCCTGCCTGGCCCAGGATCTCACCTGTCCTTTCCTCACAGAAAGTGACCCACGACATGGATATGTGCTATGGGATGATGGGGAGCCTGTTCCGCAGCGGCTCGCGGCAGACGCTGTTTGCCAGCCAGGTGATGCGCTACGCCGACCTCTATGCAGCCTCCTTCATCAACCTCCTCTACTACCCCTTCAGCTACCTCTTCAGAGCCGCCCACGTTCTGGTGAGTTCCAGTCCCAGAGAGGTGGGCAGGGGTCCCAAAGGGGCCCACTCTTGTGTCCATGATCACTTCCACAGGACACCACAGCACCTTGGAGGGTTTGGTGGCATTGGATAGACTGTAGACCAAATGGTTGCATTCTGGGGTTTGCTCTCCATGTGTCTCAGGGAGGCAGCCTGGGTGGGGACACCCCTTGTCACCTCCTCTCTCTGTTCCATGTGCAGATGCCACACGAGTCCACAGTGGAGCACACGCACGTTGACATCAATGAGAAGGAGTCGCCGATGGCCACCCGCAATCGCACCTCGGTGGATTTCAAAGATTCCGACTACAAGCGGCACCAACTGACCCGTTCCATCAGCGAGATCAAACCGCCCAACCTCTTCCCCCAGGCACCTCAGGAAATCACACATTGCCACGATGAAGATGATGATGAGGAAGAGGAAGAAGAGGAAGAGGAGGAGGAAGAGGAATAAGAAGGAAGAAACCACGTATTTCTGAAGATAAACCATGACTCTAGCAGTGATCAGGAATGGATTCTGTTGTTGGGGCCCTTGGGGTGATGGGTTGGGGGGTGTGATTCTTGCAAAGGCACATTTTGAAAGTATTTGGAAACTTCTAACAAATTAACACTAATTAGGAGGAGACCCTTGTTTTCAGTTTTGCAGACGGTTCAAAAAGCTGATGGATTCTAACTGGGTGGTGCATTCAGATTGGACTGCCCGCCTGTGCTGTCATGCTACTCCCATTACATTTTGGGATGCTGCATGTTTCTCTCTTTCCCATGATGTGTTTCATTTGGTTTTCATTTGAACAGTGTCCTATGAACGGTTTTTGGCATTTGTTACATTCTCTGTGGAGACAGAAGGGATGTGCTGGGCCCTGCAGGAGACAAAATTATCCAAATCCTGCCACCCTTTAGGTTGCTGCCCTTAACCCTCTGCTCCTGGGTTACATAATCCCCCTCCCCATGTTAGCCAGGGTGTTACTGTGCCTTCCAGCACTCAGTTTACCTTCTGTTGGTGTGAGTTTCTCTGTGGAAGTGGTTTGGCTCCTCCAGCCATCATGGATGGCAGTGAGATTCCAGCTCTTGCACATCTACTGCCATATGCATTTCACCTTGTAGCTGCTTGTTACCCTTTCCCAGTGTCTCCAGGCTCTCTCACCACTGGCATGCAGTGCATAATTTGCAGGGCATTTCTCAAACAGCTGAGCTGCACACTCTGTTCTCAACTCCTCCAGTTTCAGCAGTAAATATTAACCCAGGAGCTTGAAGCTGCTGCTTTAGCATTACATTAGTCACTCTGTGTTCCTCCTGACCTTTCTGTCCTCTCAACTTTAAGTGAAGCATCCCAAAATCAACCCCAGCCACCATCTGGAGTGAAAGGGCCTGTTGTGCCAGGGGCTGCAGGCCACATGGGCCTGCCCTAAACTAGGAGACAGCACATGCCACAGGGCCAGCCCCAGGGTGGGAAGCTCCTGGCTGTCCAGCAGCTGCCCTGGTCTTTGGTCTGGTGCGGAGCACGCGGAGCCTCATGGCCGGCCGTGCTGGGCAGGGCTGCGTCCCTGGCCAAGGAGGGCGACGGCTGCTGCGTGGGACCGGGGGTGTCCCAGGGATGGGCAGGTAGTCCTTGTGCCTGAAAGCCAGCCCAGGGAAGGCACACAGCTGGCACAGGGTGGGCAGCAGTGCTCTGTGGTTTTCCTCTGAGTCATGGGTGCAGCCTCCCTTACTCCAGCCTCTGCCGTTCGCTGCAAAGGGATTACAACGAGGGCCCTCTTGTAATGAATTTGACTGTTGTTTCAGTACCATAAACTCATTAATTTTTTTCATTTTAAAGTACCTTAGTAGAAAATAAAAAAAAAAGAAAAACCACAATACCAACATCTGAGCAGGAAAATGCTGCTCTAGTGGCAGTTGTTCAAGTCAATAAATGATGATGTTTCTAAGAAATGCTTAGTGGCATGCTTTGTGCTTTCTGGGGTGTTGCTGAGATGATGAGAGCTGTGCTGGAGTTGGTGGGAAGAGATGGGACTGGTCTGTGGGGTGCCAGCAGGGTGGGTGACTGGGGAACAGTGAGAGCATCTCTGGGAATCAGTTATGTGAAGCACTGAGGAGCAGTGGCAGTGGATTTGCTGTAAGGGCGTGCCTGGTCCTCACACTGCCCCAGGAAGCAATGGTGAGGCACGAGGCTTCTGTTATCACCATTTGCATCAGCCAGGAAAGCATGGGGAGGGCAGAGAAACATTTTGTCTTGGACACAGAGTGGGGAGGGGCTTTTTCATGGTGGGAAGGGGAACATCCCTACACTGCCACTACCTTCCAACACTGTGTCTTGCTAGGGCTGTTTCCCACAGACATTACCAAGGACCACTCCTGCCCCTCTGTCCCTGCAAGACACATGGCCAGGGTGGCAGCAAGGCACAGCACAGCCTGTGCTCACCTGGAGCTGCAAACCTGCTAAATAGACAAGAATACACAGGGAAGGCCAGTGCTGCCACACAAGGCTGTGCCCAGCTAAAACAGGCAGCCTTGGGCACTGCTGAACTCAACCCTCCCCTACAAACCAACTCCTCATGCCAACCAAACCAGACCTGAGGAGGTTCCCCCATCAGCACCAGCACAGAAGGATATTCAGTATCAGGGCCCGAAGTGCCAGACAGAAAAGCAAAACTAAATGGCAACAGCTGGTGGCCAGCACTCAACACCTGACACAAGGGATTGCTGAAAACTCCAGAGCACTGTGTTTTTGACACCTCAGTTTTGGGGTCTCCTTTGGAGAGGAGCTAACGTACCCACAGTGAGGCTGGCTGCAGGAAGGGTTCCAGGGAGCTGTTCCCGAGCCCTTTCACCAAAGGCCGTGCTGGGCTCTGCTATGTTTAAACTTCATTTCTCCAAGTATAGCTACTTGAATTTTTTAAGCTTTAGCTCAGCAGCTGGGGGAGGCATGTGGCTGCAGAAAGGGAGGTCTGGGGAGCTCCATGCATTCCTCCTTCACAATCGGTCACCACAAATAGCTCACTCCCAGCCCAGGGCTATTTCTGACTGAGATGGGGAGAAGAGTCTTCGAGGCTGGAGCAATGGAAAGAATTTACCCTCACTTCATGGTGGGAAAGTGTCAGGCAAAGTCTGACAGACGCACAGGCACTGCCTGGCCTTGTACCATCCTATCCATCCCGTGCTGGCTCCACCATGAAGTTGTGGTAACCACGGACCAAGAGCCAGGGTGAAGCTTCTTGCCTGGCTGGCACTGGGGACACGGTCACAGCCCAAGTTTCCAGCCCACACCTCCCTCAGGCAGCTGCCCATGGCTGATCTGCACAGCTGCCACGTCCCAGAAGCCGCTGGCCTGGCAGCACCTGTGTCTCCACTCTGCAGAACCTCAGGGAAAGCTCCTGCTGCTCTCTCTGCAACCTGTGCCCCAGCCCAGGGACAGGCATGCTTTGCTTTTGCCCACCAGCAGATTGTCTCCTGCAGCAAAAGCCTGGTGGAAGCAAGGCAAGCATGGGGGAACAGGCCTCAGCCCCTGTCCCGAGCTCTCACTGACCTGATTTCTGGTTTTTCCCACTTTCCTCAGCACTTCACGTCCACCTCCCCTGCTCTGTGGAGCCAGAGGGGGCTCACAGGGGCTGCACGAACCAAATCCTAGCAGAGACAGAACCCAAGGCTTACTGCCCTTCGCCACAGCCCTCAGACATGACATGTTGGGCACTGCCACTTCTGACCAGGTCCCAGCCATCAGAGCTGCTCCCAGCTCCTCCTCCTTTAGCCACCTCCTCGCTCAGCAGAGCAAGGCCCAGCTGCACTCTGTATCAGGATATGCCCGACCATGGTGGAGGGCGCAAAGCCCTGTGCCAGTCCCTGAGCAGCAGCCATTCCAACCTCCGGCCTGAAGCCCCAGCACGGCAAACGTGGATAAAGAAATCCTGAAACTGCAGAGCCACCAGTCCACCCTGGCCCTGCACAAGGGGGCTTTCCCTCCAGGAAACCAGCCCTGTGGGCCATTGGCTGCAGAGCCTGGCCATGGCAGGAGCTACTGCTGGAGCCTTGAGGACACGGAGCTCTGGGTACAGCTTTGGGCACTGCTCCTGCCCTGCTGCCACAGCGGCCTGGACCTAGCAGCCACAACCCATCCCACCTCTCTGAAGGGACCTGGCCTCTTACACCCTCCCTTCCTGGGCTCTCTCTATCCTGCTCCTCCTTCCTGCTGCTCATTACCACCAGAGCCAGCCTGAAGTTGCCTCCACATTAATTCTACTTCCATCATGCTTGTAGCATCCCACCACCCTCCACCAGCTGCCAGGGACAGGCACACACAGCAGAGCAGGAGTCCTCAAGGACCTGCCACTCCCTCTGTCCTGCTGATACCTCATGGTGAGGGAGGTCCAGAGGGATGGGGCCATCCTGCAGTACAGAAGCAGGGACAGAGGCTGCACTGGGTGCAGCAAAAATCCCCACAGGGTTTGAGCAGCTGTTGCCCATTTTGCTAAGCCAGGGTCTGGCAACTCAAGAGCTGAGCATGACAAAAGCTGGGGGCAGGGAGAGCAGCTGGGTGGAACAGCCGTGAAGAGGAAAGGGGCTGAGGGATGGCAGAAGCACAATACGGGCACAGGGCAGGGCTGTATGTGACACACAGGACAGGGGCTGTTCCTCCACCAGTGTGAGCTGAAGTGATGGTGAGCAAGGGCCTAAGCACAGGCTCGCTCTCCTGCTCAGAAATGTCTCTGCGGCTGCAGGCTCCACACAGCTCCACTGCCAACACCCCAGCATGAGGGGAGCAGGCAGCAGCACCCAGGTGCAGGGGATGGACCGACTCACTGCACCAAAGTTCTCCCGTCCCACGGAGCCACCGCCAAGCCCAGGCACGTCCCTCACTGGAGAGCCCCGCTGATGGCCGCGGGCAGGAACGCGCTACGGACAGACAGACAGACAGACAGCATCTGCGCCCCCAGACAAACACCACCTACGGAGAGCAGGTTGTAAATAAGGGGTTTTTATTACTGAAAGAAAAACTCCCTCACCCTTGAGGGAACTTCAAAAAGTCAGCTGCTTGCCATTGCCACCAGCTTCCCAGCCAGCCCCTGACCAGCAAAGCTACCAGCAAAGCCCTCCCCAGCTCGAGGACTGAGCTAAGTCCTCTGGTCTTGAGGCCCAGACCCACCAAAGTGAAGAGCAATACCTGCCTCTAAAGGAACAAGATCCAGCCTCTCTGTGGCTCTTGGCAGCTGAAGTGGAGATTAAAGACTGTTAAATGTGCCAGTAGGAGAGATCTGGGTACAGGATCACAGACATCAGCCCCACCACCCACATGCCAAAATCTGTCCCTTGGAAATGAGGGGAAAGCACAGAGGAGGGAAAAATGCATAAACTGGAATGTTCAACAGAAAAAAAAAATCATCATTTATCTAAAAAGAATAGAAATAAACAAAATGCTTTAAAACAAAATCACAAAATATACAAATAAATCTGGTACAAAATAAATAGGAAAGATTGGAAATCTACAACAAAATTGGAATAATTATAAAATTAATTTGTATGACAATCAGTATATGAAACGTATACACTTCATTCAGGATTTCAGTTGTGCTTATTCAGGTTTATGTACACACATGGAAATACTGTAGTCAGAACACTACAACTCTGGAAACCCGAAGTCATGTACAATATGATACAATTCGCAAAGACCACACACGATGGCAAATAAGACACAGGGAAGAGCTGGCTGGAGTGGGATCAGACAGCCATGAAAATGCACTGCAAAGGGAGAGCCACCATGCTCTGGAATGGGGGGACCAAAGCCGAGCCAGCAGCAGCCAGGGCAGGGCTCAGGGCAGCCAGGAAGGAGAAAGGTTTGGTGTGAGACCTCTGGCTGCTGAGCACCAGCTTGCTCATGGCTTCCAGGAACATATCTCAAGTATTTGGAGGGTTTCAGATACACTGTGTTTGGCATCCAGGCACCTGCCCAGTGATTCAGGTGTCAAGGCTGGCTCTGCTGGAGAAAAAAAATGCCAAGAGCTCTCAGGTCCCTCAGCAGGGCCTGACCCTGAACTACTGGTAAGCCACCCTTGTGCTCAGGAGAACATGGATCAAATGGGACCAGAGCACTGCTGCTGGGGTCCTGGGGAGATTCAACTCTCCAAATTCCATGTAATCTCCGAGGAAGGCAGAGTCCCTTGAGCAGCATCTCCTACCCTCAGTGTGAGAAATGAAGACAGAATGGCTGCAGCATGGCCCGTTCTGACTGCTGCCCCTCCTTCTCGCCTTCCTGAACACTGAATTAAAGCCCAGTGAGCGAAGCAGAGGAGCAGCTGCGCTGTGAACACAGCTGTCACAGCAGCCACAGCGCTGAATCCAAACCAGCACAATGCAGAAGGACAGAGCATGTACCCTGGGTGGAAACCTGCCAGCCCAGCCAGCCCAGCCCAGCACAACCCAGCCTGCTGGACCTGAGACTTTAAAGCAGGAATGACACTAGAGCTGATCCAGGCCCAGCCAGGCTGTCAATTCTGAGAAGAGGAGCTCATCAGGAACCCTCACTCTCCCACAGCAATCTTTGGGACATGCATTCCATATTGGCACTTCCACCTAAAGGCATCTGACACCAACTAGTTTTTCACTTGTATTTGGGAGCATTTGGTTCAACAGTGATGCCCACAGGATAGAACACCACCTTCTATGATAAAGCTCTGTGCAGCAAACAGTTGAGAAGGGATGCTAGACTGCTACACCAAGCACCAAATGCTGGGACAAGCCCTCCTTCCCCAACAAATCCTGCTACCAACCAACTGCCACGCTGCTTTCTGGAGAAGACAACAAAGAAATCAAATCCACTCCTGGAGCATTGGAGCCACCTGCAGCCTTTGCGTGTTTCAGGCTCACAACAGCTGAAAAACCTCTAGCCCGGTTCCATGACAGGCCACTTGTACCGAGTCCAGCTGAGCCTCTGCTTCTGGGGGAGGATCAAACACCAAGCACTTCCTTGGCCAGAAATCTGCACTGAAGGAGCAAGAGCAGCCAGAGCACCAAGCACTGCAGGATCCTAGTGATCAGCCCTCCTCAAAGGATAACACAGCCCAAAGGCAAAACCTGAGAGGAGAATGATGTTTTTCAGCTGGAGACAGAAGACCAGCAGCTCTGAGTACCGCATTTCCAACGTGAAGAACTGCTAAAAGTCTGACCTCAGGTAACAAGAAGAAAGTATCACTTTGACTGAATTCAGTGCTACCAACCTACAAAACAACTCCATCTGCCACCTGTACCGTGCCACTGACTGGAGATAGCTTTCCAGCAACCCTTTCCCATCCCTGAAGCTCAGGAAAATATGCACACACCAGATGGAAAAGCTCAACTGTACCGCCTTGGACCCACAGCAACAACATCTCCTCATCTGGATGCAGCCCCGAGACTGGCCCAAGGAACACAACCCAGCATGAAGCCAGGCTCCAGGACAAGAGCAAGACACCAAGCAGGATTGTTGAGGGGGCTCTGCACGAAGCCATGGATGTCCATGTCCCCTATGCTGCTCACACGTGGGAGTGAGGCCAGAATCACCATAGACATCACACCAGCAAGAGACCTGCAGCTGATGGACCAAAAGCAGGGATGAGGGCAGCTGCCCAGCCCAGCCTGTGGTGCAGAGCCTGTCCCCCCTGCTGGCTAAGTCAGATGAAGGCTGCTCTCCCATCTGTACCATGGGAAGATGCCTGATTGTGTTGGTTAATCTCATCATTTCACTGCTGGGCCAAACCAACCCTCAGTATCCAGGGAACAGGTACTTCTTTGGATCTATGTAGAGCCCCAGTGTAGAGCCAGGTGGTGGGACAGGCAGCACATCTGGGGCTGTACCACACCACAGCCAGGGTTCTTGCCTTGGGACAGGGCACAGTGTGGGCACAGGGACCCTCAGTGCTGGGTGGGCACCTTTGGGATGAAGCCTCAAGTCAGCATCACAAGAGGTATTCTGCAGCATCCTTCCCCACCCCCTGCCCCAGTTTTCTATTGGTAATCCAGACACTGGATAACTTGACAACTGGTACACAGATACTAGATTTAAAACCACAGATGTGTGTATTAGACATTGTATAAAATATGGTACATCTTTCATGTGGGAATGATTTCTATAGAGAACATAATTCTGCACAAGGAAGATGCATGTTCCAAGGGGTCCTGGACAATGTGGCTGTGCTCTCCATCACGCAGGATACTTACACAGGATGCTCGTGAGGAGGAAAGGGCTGCTCTTTGCCATTGGCATCCCCACACCCCTTGGCTGAGCTCTGCAGAGATCACAGGAAGCACCACTGCTGCCCAAACAGCCCCTCACACAAAGCTACCTCTTTGGTTTTCTTTGAGCTGATTTGAACCAAAGCCTGACACCTCCAGTGCCAAATCTCATCCTCATCCAAGCTGGGCCCTGAAGGCTGAGAAGCAGCAATGGGTGATGTGTGTGGGCCATCGGGCAACTCGCCCTGCTACCCCTGAGCTTTCTCCAGGTCTGAGGGCCATATCTTGGGACTCCTGCTCTTGCCAGCTCCACCCACACAAAAAGGCACTTAAAGAAAAGAAGAAACACAAACAAAAAAGCCCCCAGTGGTGAGGAAAAATGACATGAGTCCAGAAGAGAGGAGGAACAGAAAAGTAAGCACATGAATGAGTGGCTAACCCTTCTTCCAACAGGCCCAAGAACTGCACACTTTCAGCAGCCAGCCCCAGCTGCCCCTGTATAGGTCTCAACCATCATCCCATTCCTGCTTAGTCTGGAGCAGGAGCTTACAGGGGCAAAAAAACCATGAGAGGCAACTATACATGACACAGGTTTGGAGGAGAAGTAGTGAGCAGAAGGATCTGCCCTGTGGAGCTTCCTCTCCTGGTGCATCTGGATTAGGGAAGCACCTTTTCCTGCCACACCAGCCTTGGGGCCCTTGCCCACCAGCCAGTCCAGACACCCTGCCAGCATTCCTCATCCCACTGTGGGATAACCCATCCAGAGCTCCTCCAGGGCACCAGTCTCCAGCGGCACTGGGATTTCAGGGAGTGGACAAGCTGGGAATAAAACAAGCACCTTGTAAACTCCAATGGGTCTGAGCCTGTGGCACAGAGTGGCTGAGGCTGGCTTGCTCCCCACTGAGCCCCTCTCCTCTCAGAACTAATGTGCTTCATATGATCTCCACATCACCAGAGTCAGTCTCATTTGGAGAAAGATTCTCACTGGAAAGCAAGAACATTCCTTCACTCTTTACAAAGATTTGGCAATACACAGAATTTAAAAAAATAAATCATAGTTACAACAGATTCAGGTTCACTTCGTTTAAAGGAAATTCAACCAACAGGAGTGTAAAAGATATAATTCACAGTTGTGCATTTAAGATATTAGTGTTGAAAACCTCACTTCAAAGAACTCTTGTGCAAAATTGTATTGACAGTAGAAACCATGGCTAGATGCCCTCCCAGCCTCCCCCAGCCCACAGGCCATCATCCACCCTGCTGCCTGCACCCAGAGGCAGACGGGCAAGGGGAACAAAGGCAGCAGCAGGAGTTGACATAGGAAGATGCAGTATCCTTTCTACAAGTCAAAGCCTGGCCAAGGTCTGAGGTCAAGTCCAAGGACTCCCAAAGCCACCAGCCAGTGCCCTGTGCTGTGGTGACGGGCTGTGTGTCCTCGTGGCACTGCAGCACAGCATCCAAGTGCCCCATGAGGCAGAGGGGGCACCCCTGCAAGGGCACGGAGAGGATGCTGTGGCATCTCCACTGCAGCCAGGAGAGCCAAGCCCTGGCATCGGCAACGCTGTCCCAATGCTCAGAGGCATCCTGAGCTGGGCATGGGGCTCTGCTGGGATGGTTCCCACCAGGAGGGCTGGGAACCCCTCGCATTTGTTAAACAGTAAAACTCTAAATACCCTGAGAACAGGGAGACAGGATTTTTCCCCTCCAGGGAGAGGACCATGCTTTGTTCTTCAAGCTAATTAGTAGTAGCAGCTCCTAACCCCTCTGGGCCAGGTACGTATTTTCCATATGAAACACATCTATAATCAACTATTTTTATGGAAATTAAGTGAAATTACTTCACTTTTCATTATTTGATCTATACAAATGATGAAAAACAGTCATGCAAAAAATTGCCTGCAAATTTTGGAACAGTGCAGCATGGGCAGAAGCAGGAGGTATTTGCTTTGGGATCACATGGCTTTGGTTGGAAAAATTTGCACTCTTCTTTTTTTTTGCCTTTTTCTTTTTTTTTTTTTTTAAGGGAAACAGACATTGAAACAAATCCTTAACCTGCCATAAGAAGCAGAAGTCAGATCCAGTGAGCAACCTCATCCTGGAGAGAGCTGCCTTGACTTGAGCCTTCCCTCCTTTGGCAGGTTTGACAAAATGGATACTGCATCTCAAGTTCACCACCGTGTCAAACACTTCCAACAAACTTTTACATTCAGCAACACCAGATAAAAACTGGCGAGATGAGTCCCTCGCCGAGGACAAATGCTGTAACATCTGGAGATTTTGCTCTGTGAGAAAGGTGCAATATTGGCAGCTCCCTGGGAAGGCACAAGGCTTAGGCCAGCCCATGCTGCTATCAAGCCATGCGCTCTCAGCAGTGCTGGTGCACATCAGAGCAAGGGTGGGATGGAGACTAAGGAAACATTTTTGGATGGGAAAAGTCAAAAAGCTACATGTGAGAGCAAGGCTTTGGAGGGCCTGTTTCCTCCTCACAGTGTGCACAAGTTGGATACTGTGCAATTTCTATGCCCCTTGCAGGGACTTCATCCTCATGGGTGGCTCCCATCAGGATGGACAGAAAAAATTAGGGCTGCTTTGTGAAGATGGAAGAGAGAGGAGGAGGAGGGAGACAGGCAAACCCAATTGGCTCTGACACCACACACTCCAATTCCCACAGGGAGATCCTGCAATGGAATATTGCACCTTTCCAGCCACCGGTCACACAGATGGACCACGGGAACTTGCAGTGAGTGCCTTCCACAGCCTGCAAGCAGGAGAGATGGGGCAGGCCTGCAGGCACAGAGAGCTCTGGCAGTTGCATTTGGGGCTTCTTTGGATGTCCCCAAAGAGATTATCCATGTGTAAAGAAGGGGAAATGCTACATAGCCAGGGGCCATAGCAGGGTCTTGAAGCAGAGAAACCACAAAGCCTGATTTATCAATCCAGATACTGATGTTCACATTTTGTTTGAGACAGCATTGGAAGGGGAGAGGCCTGGGGGGGACGACTTTCTTTTTTTATTCATTTGAGGACTTAGACTCCATCTGTGGAAATGGGTGATGCACAACTGCCATAGGGTGCCTCTTGCTAGGACCAAATCAGCATCCAGGTTTTTGGGGTGGATGAATTGGTTTCTGCTGCCCAAGGCAGGTGTTGCCCTGCACTGGTGGCAGCTGGGTGGGAGGCTCTCTGCTCTGGTACCTTGGTAATCCCTACAATGGCTGTTAAAAGGGGCAAGAAAGAAGGAAATACACTGAATCCACTCAAAGGAATGACTGTGGCTGGGAACTGCCTGGAAATGAACCTCTCTGAATCCCTGAAGTGCAAAACACTCGCGTCTGGAAAGTTTAGTCAGCTCTTGGAGAGGAGAGGATGGTTCTGGCTCCTCAGCAGTGCCCATCCTTGCACTGGCAGAGGGTTACTGTCACCTGGAGCATGTACTTTGGCTGTAATTGTAGCAGCATCTTCTGTGTTAATATTAGAGATTACAGAGGGGACAGGGACTGATGTTGATGTCTGATACTCAGCAAAGGCTGCACCATCTGTCTGGCCAAGGTAACGGTGCACACACCGCTACAGCCCAGGAGTGTTTAAATACTTGGTGTCTCAGGGCTCACACATTACTTCATCATGCAATTGGCAGAAACATCAATGAAAAACCACCCAGTTACTTCACTATGGAATATCACACCCGGCTTTCATTTCCCGTGACTGCAGTTTTGCTTATTAATTCCTTCCCCCCAGTATCATCTTCAACATACACAAAGGTTTTGGAGGTTACAAAACTGTAAGTGTAACAATGCTTTTGCCTGTTTAACAAAGAAACCTTCTAAAATTTGAATTATTAAATACCAAAGTAACCACTCCTTCCCTGAAAATTAACTGCAAGAATGTAATAATCCTCATCTCTTGGTCCTCCAGGTGGCTGAAGCCAGAGGTTCCTTGAAGCTCGCTCCTTCTTAGGACACAAATAACATACAAGTACCAGTTACTAACTTTTTCAACAGGGTAACAAAAAGGACCACAGAGGGGTGAGAAGAGGCCTAAGGACATTGGAGCCAATTCACAAAACCATAACAGAGCCCATTTGAGGTTCATGAGGGACAGAAACAATTTAAAACTCTGCAAAATACTTTTTAAAAACATGATCTCTCTTGAAAAAATAATGGAGGAGCTTTTAAACTTCCCCATATGTGTTTGAGGAGGAAAACCCAACAAAGATCAAAAGTACAGATAAAAAATAAACATAATTCTACTTTGCAAGAATTCTCATCGTTCTCAGGGGTGGCTCACCATTCCCAAATTACGTTTGGGTCTTTAGTCTCTCTTGCTCTTTGCTCCTTTCTTCCTGTTTCTTCCTCTTCTGCTCCCAGAACGGACGCAAAAGTCTTTGGTCTCAGAACACTGGATGCAGCAGTGTTGCAAGCACACACTAACGGTGTTCACACTCAGGGAGGAGGCAGGAAGGAGCGAGGGCTGGTCCTGCTGAGGAGATGGGATGGGTGGGTTGTGGGGAGTCAGCTCCTAGATGGCTCCTTCACTGTGCATACTGTGGTTGGGCTTGTTGTGAGTCACACAGTTCTGTTCGTTCAGCAGGTTTGCTGTCTCGTCTGGCAAACCATCGTGCAGCTCCGTAAGAGTCAGTTCGATTTTAGTGTTTTCACTGTCCGAGGACTGAGGTGTTTTGTCCATCCGGGATGCCATCAGGGCATTTTGGTACTGCTGTCTTGAGATCTGCTCCAAGAACAGGGAAGAAACAAAAGAAGTCAGTCACACTTCTATGCCTCCTGTGGAGCACACTGAGAAGATAAAGCTTCCTCCCTTTCCAGATCACCACACTTGAACCCCTCTTTACCTGTTTCCATAAAACATCCCTGTGCTTTGCAAGCCTAGAGCATCCCAGCTGAACACCCACAGCATGGTGACATTCCCAGGGAGGGTGGGAGAACAGTGCTGTGCAATCACCATACTGTTCAAAGGCAGGGATTTATTCCTATGCAGAGATTTTTAAATCAGACCTCCATTTCCCTCCAACCATGCACACCTTTAGGACCAGAACCAGAGATCAATGAAGCCTTTCTCCCAACTTCAGTGAGCTCCTGGTGAGGCTCTAAGTGTCCCTATAGAGCCAAGCCAGCTCTATAGTACAAGTATAGAGTACAAGCATTCCTGCTCTTGTCTAGGCCAGCAAACACAGCAGGAGCTACAGCCTTATACATAAGGACATTTGAGTCTAGGAAACACTGGGATGCCCACAGAGATGAGTCCAAATTAGCAACCCATGAAGTTTTCCACTGGTCTCTGCAAGAGCTGTCGGCACTCAGCAGAGCAGTGATGACAAGAGCTGGCCTAGAGCACAGAGTGACACTGCCCATGGTGCCACAGGGACAGGGAAGCCCAGAGCCCCTCTACATCTGCACGTGGTGGTGGAGGGCAGAATTCCTCCTGGAGCCACAAGCAACCAGCCCTGTGAACTCCTCCAGGCCAACCTTCTCAGCCAGGACAGGCAGCAGGATGCATGTGCACTGGCAGCCCCATGAGCCCACAGCAGTGGGTGATCTTGGCAGGCAGGAAGGTGGAAGAGATGAAATGACTTTTAGAGAACTGTAAATTTCAGTAGCAACACAAAAAGGGACTGGAAATGGACAGAATCAGATGGACCAAGTCACAACTCCAAAAGCAAAATCCAAACATGCATGAGCAGGTCACAACCCCGGTTTTACAAGGTATTAATTGAATGAATGACCATGTGGCACAGTGAAAACACTAATGTTGAGTATTCTGACCTATGTGTAAAGCAGAGTGATGCAAGAAGAGGTGTGCAAGTCTGTCTGCAGAGATACCAGGACAGTTTAACATTCATTAGCCTTGGTATGAACACAATGAGATTTGGAAGGACTTCACATAAACCAGCATAGGGTGAGCAGCTGCTCTGTACAGCAGCTTAGCCATTGAAATCTGTAGTGAGAATCAACTGCCCAGTGATAAACATCTACTGATGTAATCCTTGAAGGACTGAACCACTGACCAGTACGCTTGCATCTCAAAGTTTTGACAGCAAGACTTCACTCTCCTTTTAAAATTTGGCTAAAGAATACTCAGTTTAGCATTCTCGTATGTCTACCCTATTCCACATTCTTAACATTGAATTAACTAACAGAAGTTAAGCTCACAAATCACTTGAGTTGCATACAAACAAACTGTGAACTTCACTTAATTTAAGAAAAGCATCAATGTCAACTTCTGGCCATGGGACATCAGCTTCCCTGGACTCCCAGCTGGGCTGGAATTGCTGCCAGCATTAGCTGTTCCTCAGCTCAGCTAGATTTCCTCTCCCACAGGACTCGCACACATTTCAGCGTGGGATGCTCCATGCTGGGGGACAGAGCTGTATTTCATGCAGCAACTCACTGGTAGTATGAGACATGAGCCTAATACATGTGAAGTTAAGATAAAGAGAAATGTCCAAGACTTCTCCAAGCAGAAGAAGGATGGCAAGTCAGAAAGTAAGATCAAGAACCCCAAACTGAAACCAAAATCAGAAGTGAATAAAAACTGCAACCAACAGTAAATGTCTCATCCTTTAGAAAAGGACAGTCTGATAATGAAGGGTCTCCAGATGGGTCCATGAGGCTTCATGAGGATAGGTTTGACTAAAAACAGAGAGGTTATTTTTATAATATTTCCTCAAAGGACCTGAAATCCAGAAAATTATGTGACCAGTCTACTTACAAGTCTAAATGACAAGAACAGTGAAGACAAAGCAGTGGACAGCAGATATTGGAAAAAAAGTAGTTTAAAGTAACTTTAAACAGCTGCTTTCATAATGCTATTTACTCACAGAAGAATTCAGAGGGAATTCCCTTCCCCAGGCTCTCCATCCTACCAGCCAAGCCCGACTTTCCAGTAGAGTCTTTCTAGCTTTTTTCCTACCTTGACAAACTGAATGTCTGTGAGGGCTTTCACTGAGTAGTCTGGAACATACACTTGGAGGAAGGAGGCGTTCAGCTGGTTGTTGCTGCTCCCCAACGTTGGGGTCACGGCGTCGATGCGATCGCTCCGGTTTAAAGAGTCTGAGTGATTCAAGCCACAGGGCCGAGGTGGGGACTTGTTTTCAGCTAAGAAAAAACAGGCAAGAGCAAGAGATTTCTTAAATCAAGTAGAAAACTTTTAAAGTAATCAGTTTCAAAGGGACATAATAAATTGTGATGTAGCATAAACTGCAAATGCTTAATCCATTCATAAGTAGGTATGTGGCTAAACAACCAAATTATTTTGAAAAATGGTATCTTTTCAGTCCAGAGCCAGTAACCAGCATCACTGAGTATGCCCTAAACAAACCTGTTCTTGTTTATGTTGCAACAGACATGCCCTGAGAACACAGTGCCTCAGCTGATGAGCAGAAACTACCACAGAAAGGTGGTAGTTCCCAAGGCTCCCTTACAAGAGTTCTTGATAATCAGACCATGCTTAATATACATTTTTTAATTATTGTTACTTTCATCCACAGTCAGTCCCAGCTGACCCTTATCCCCTTTATTTCACCTGATACCTACATATGCCTTGTTCCCTCAGCTACAGCAGACGTTTTCAGCAGGAGTAACAGAGCCCTCAGTGGACCAGAGTGCAGTACACATGACAATTACTTCAACATTTCCTACCAGTGCTTGAGGTGGCAAAACCTCAATGAAGGAAAGCAAACTCCATGCCAGCCAGTGACACAGACAGAATAGTCCACACTACAGAGAAAAATCTGTGGCCAGGAAAGGAGAACACTACAGACATCATTTTCCACCACTGGCCTTTAAGTCCCACGGGGTTTCACTTGAAGATCTTGCAGCTGTCCCCTGTGAGTGTGACTGGACACAGTCTATCCAAAGCAAACGTGCTTTTGGGACACCACAGACATTCTGCATCCATGGCTTCCACCCACACAATGACCCAGAAGATAGGAGGACAGAAACACATTCTGAGAGAGACTCCCTCCTGCAGAAGAGCTGCTCCCTGGGCACACACACACAGTACATACTGATCAAAGAACTATCTTTGGGACCAGAGAATTTTTGAATCTTAATGCACTTAAAACTTATTCAGCCAGCCTAAACTCAAACTTGATGTAAACTATGCTACTCACTGCATGATCCCCATTCTCAAGTTGAAAGATCATTTTCATATAATCTTAACATACAAAGTCTCTTTGAGCAAATCAACAAAAATATCCTTAACAAGCTTTTCAAATTCCTTTTTAAAGACTTTTCTACATATAATTTTATTTCTTAAAAAAACCTAAAAACTTCCCTTAAATTTAACCCTGCCTCTGCCACCTAATCACTAGAAATATAATATCTCCTTGTCCAAATGACACAGCCTGTCCCATGCCTCTGAATCCAGTCTTTCCTATACCTAACACTTTAGAATGCAGAATTGCCCCGATTCTTATTCCCACTTAAAAACCTTCTGATGTTGTCTTTCTTGCAATTTTAAAAAGAGGAACAAAAGAAAATACAGGTTCTGACAACTTGATAATTTCCCTACCATTTCTGCACCATGGCATTAGTGCAGGTCCCTATGGCAACACCAAGTGCAGGCTTAGGGCGAAGTACTCAGAGCCTTGCAAGGTTTTCCTCTGTGCCAACTTGCCAACTTGAAAGCCACAGCAGGCTGCAGTAACTGCTGCCAGGAGCCAAAACTCTACCTGCACACAGGGCTTGATACTGAAATTCCCACTGGAGAACAAGGAACTGTGAAGTCTGGATGAATTTGTCCTCTTTCTCACCTGTACACACAAAATATGGCTGTGTGTGACAAGGACAGCCTCACTGCTGCTTGGGATAAAGGCTTCCATCTGGAACAACTTTACACTAGTGTGACTTGCATCTGCCTTTTCTTTCCACCAGGGATCTTATAGTACATTACTAATAAAAAACAAAGCATATAGAGCAACATGGCAAAGCATTATAAGGAAAAAAAAGGGAGAGGTGAGCCAACAGGAGACAACAAAAAGGTATGATTTCTAAAAATGTGAGGGAAACAATGTGATTTCTGGATCACATTCAGTTCAGGGAGAGAGAAGATAATGAAGAGGAAAGGGCGCAGAAAGAACAGACGACAAACACAAGGCAGATCCATGTTAGAGCTTCTCTACCCAGGCTTTCCCACACTCCTCACCTTTCTATACAGAGGATAAAGAGCACAAGCCACAAGACAGACATCAGTACAAGTGTATTATGAATTTGTGTTTAAACAACAGGATTATTTTCATAAGCACCCCACAAAAGGTCTGAGTTTCATCAAAACTGGTACCACGTTGCCACAGTGACCAGGCTTACACTATCAGTTCCTAACAAAGGAGATTCTTGCCACTATTATTTTCCCTTGTTTATTTTTTATAAATTTTTTATTTAACTGGGGGAAAAGCTATGAAAGTATGCTTGGTGTTTTTACTGGAAACAACCTGTGCAAATTATATATTTATTTGTAGAATGGAAAAGGAAAAATAAAAGTGAAAAAAGAAGATCTGGCAAACAAAAGAACCAAGCGAAGAAAGATAATCAAAGTTGCCAAGCTTAAAGGAGAGCCATCAGGTACTTCCATCAAAGAAAGATTAAATTTCTCCCCCTTCTTTGGTGTTTTGCAGCAGGAAAGTAACAGGGCATGAAAAAAATCCCCTGCAAGGCAACAACCTGTAGTTTGTTCAGAATGTGCGTGAAGATAATTTAGGGACCAATGATGAAATACATTTTCTAAAGTTAAAGAAAGAGGATGAAATGCAGGAAGCAGATGGTGAAAGTATATAAAATGCATGATATGTATTAATGTTTAAGAGATGCTTCACTTAAATATGCATATCATAATCTTGTTTGCTTTTAGTTCTGGGGAAAGATTGAAAAAAAAAAAGGAAAAAACTTCAAAAAAAACTTCAAAAGGAAGACATATGCTCACTGTGGCCCAAAATACTTTAGGATTCTGCTTTCCTACAGATTTTCTTGATGGGTTTCCATTTTTCCCAACCATTCCATGCATGCAGTGTCTGCTAAGCTCAGTTCTTGATGTTTCCCAATTTACAATCTCTCAACCACATCTCGGAGCTCCTTTTGGCCCAGTTTGTTCCCTTGCTGGTCTCTGCTCTCCAAAGGAATTTCTGTGCCAGTCAGCTTGGTGACACAGCAAGGAAAGCACAAGAGGAACCAGAAAGTCCTCCCACAATCTTCTTGTGCATCCCATTGCAAATCCATCCACTCAGCAGATCACTGTGCTGGTCCCTGGCATTAACCTCCCTGAGAGAAAGCTCAAAGCTTTCCAGGAATTGAAATGGCCAGACTGTATACAAACCATAGAATTTACCCATATGAGAATATAAAATACTTTCATTAAATAAGTTTTCCTTTTATGGCAGTTTAGCAGCATACATTCTCCTCTGTCAAATGCATTTTCTTCAGAATTTTTTGTGCCTCAGCTTGGGGGAAAATACATTCTTCTGAAAAATCTCCCCTCCTAATTTTCCACCAGCGTCCATATGAGAAAAAAGAACAAGCACACATTACCAAGCACATTTTCTTAAATGTGTTTTTAGTTCTTCCCATTTTGATGACTGACCAGTTCCCATAAACAAAAGTTCAGGATACCTACCTGTGAGGCACAGTTCTGTGCTGGACTTCTCCCTACTGAGCAAAGGGGTCAGACAAATACAGACTGCAGCTGACTTTTTATGGCATCAGGGCAGTCACAAGAATGGTGAAAATAGAAGCATGCAGATTTACCTGGAGAACCTGCTGCTAACAACTCTGTTCTGCTGACAACAAAGGTACGAGACAGGGACAAGGGAACTAGAAGAGGGAGAGAAAAAGGATGAGATCACGGCCAGAAAGGCGGCAGCTATCCACACTCGACAGGGGAAGGAGCCAGCTGACAAACTGACCAACTAAAACCACAAGCGCAAATCAACTGTGGAAAAGAAAAGGGTTAAAACAAAAGCAAAACCAAAAAACGTAATCAAATTTAGAAATAAACCAAAAAACAAGACCAAGGAATTGGAGTGAAGTGAATAATTTTCACTTGCTGTTTTAAATGAGTATCCAGCACCAAATAGTCCATCAAGGTATACTCATGTTCTGAAATAGTTCAAAAGGAGCAGTGGTGCCCACTCCAGCCTGGAAGGCAAGAATTAAAACAAGCCAGAAAACATTCAGGGGTGCTCTTCCTTATGGGAGTCAAATAACAAAAATAAAACCAAAAGATACTTCATAGTTCTTCAAGTTTCCAGTAAAATATAATGTAAGGCTGTGATTCTCCAAGTTCATCCCCGTTGGGATGGGTATTGTATTGCTCACCATTACTGCAAATCCCTCCCCAACTGCAGTTAAAGAAAAAAGCTTCACTCTTTTCTTAGCTTTTTTGTTTGTTTATTTTCTGTGGTTTTGTTTGTGGGGTTATTTTGGTTTTTTGTTGTTTGGTTTTAGTGTTTTACTCCACTGTTAGTGGCTTCATCTTCCAGGTGAGGAGAGCAAGCATGTGTAATTTACTTAGGACCTACAGAAGAGGAGTTTTCTTTCATTCCACAATAACTTATACTTTCCCTGAGCTTTCCTGTCTACACAGAGCAACAGGAACTTATTTTTATAAGCTGATCTCAACAGAAATCTCAGGATGCCATGAGACATCATATAACAAATTCCCTGAACCTGGAAGCAAAGCCAACAAAATGAGGGATTTGCTACAGGTAAAAAAAAAAAAAAATAACAAAGCCAACCAGTTGAAGGTAATTTCAAGACTGGCCAAGATTACTTTACAATAGTGCATATTCCTAAGTGCCACATGGTGAAATTAAAGATGGATTTCAGGGCATTTAAAGAGGAGACCATTTCACCTGATAGGACTTGGGGCAACTGGAATGGTTGGGGGGAGGATTAAGAACATAACAAAAAACAACCCAAAACCCAAGAACACATGAAAAGATTCAAACTGAACAACACTGGCAAAACAGAGATGCCACAGGTGATTTCCAAGTGTAAGCCTGGTAGAAGTGACCATGTCTGACACCCAGGCTCCATGCCTGGCTCTATTGCCAAAGCTAAGGGTATGATGCAGTTGTACATGTCTCACAATTCTTCATGAACATGGCTGCTATTACTGAGATAAAATCCAACCAGTGCTCTCCATGCTTTAAAATCTCTCAAATCTCAAAAAGTATAAGCTACTGACTAAATTAAAGTGCACATAATTAAGGAATTAGCCTTGTCTGTAAAAGTGAGCTCATAGAGGTCCAGAGAACTGCTGCTGATTGTAGAGTCTAACAAGGTTACACTCATAACTCACAAAAGCATTTCCATTCCACCACAATTTGACAGTGTACATACACACAGGTACACACATGTAAAGGAGCACTCCTGAGTGTACAATTAAAACAAGCTGCCTCTCAAGTGGAATGTAAACCCTGCTGTGACAGGACACAATTTCAGCACGAGAAACATCTCTCCCTGGAGCTGAACGAGTGGCTCTGTGTCAGCAGAAGGCCAACACCAGCTCCAGTGCCCCAGCTCACCCAGCAGGGCTGTACATTTCCAGCTGAGGGCAAGACCTACGTGGTGACACTGCTGGCAATAAAACACATCACCAAATGCTGAAATATAGCTGAAATAAATGGTGAGAATATGAGAATTCCCCAGCCTGTGCCAGCGAGGTGGTGGCTCATGAGGCTACCACTTGTGTGCTTGTAGGTGGCTCACACTCACCCTCAGACACCACCTCTTCCCCCTCACTGATTTCTCAGGTACATTTCCACACAAGCTGACAGGAGCAATTGCTTTTCTGGCACTGCTCCATCCTTTCTCTCCAGACAGCTTTAGGCAAGAGACTGGTGAAGAGAACCATCCCCAAGCTAACCGGGTGGTTGCTCCTCACACCACTAGATGTCCCTCTGCCACTAATTATTTATTCCTGTTAATTCACTCCCTGTTACCCTGCCGCGAGCAAAACGACAAAGCTTTCCACCGGTACCAGCACATCCCTTGCTAAATTCAACACTCACATCCTCTGGGAGCTGGCAAACCACTGCCAGCTGCGGGGTCCTGGACTCAGTGCCAGTGTCACCACTGGCCAGTCCTCCCAGGGACACTGAGGCAGGCTGTGCTGGCAAGGACATGCCAATCCCATCAGTCCCTCAGACACAGCAGGGCAGGACTGTGCAGGAGCTCAGACTGTTCCAGAAGCAGAAGAGAAGAGCACATACCTGGTGATGCTGTGAGGGCCATCACCCCATAGTAGGAAAAAGCACCAGCTTCAAACTTCATCCCCTCTTTCCCAGCCTCCACTTCCACTTTCCCCTGTTAAGGAAAAGGAGAGAGAGCTGCAATTAAAAGAGACCCCAGATCTCAAGCACAAGATCAGACCTGAGCCCTGAAAGGTAGTTTAGCCTGACACCCCTAAGCAGTGTCATGGTCCCTGCAGTTTGTAACAGTGGACAGACCCTGAAGGGCAACAGGCATTTGTACCCTGAGCTACCCTGGTCTTTGATGCCTTGTGGCCAGTAGAAGTCTCAGAGTAGCAGGATCAGGATCACCTCCCAGCTTTGGCAGGTACTATGGCTCTGCTCCACGTTGCCAGGCTGTTTTCCTTTACTGCAAAGTGAAAAAATACTCCCCCAGTAGCACAACAAGCTTAAATGGAGCACAATCATCTGGGATCTTGAAGCACCTAGACATTCTGGGGCACAGCTCACATCCACACAGAATTCCCTCTAAGGCAAACACAGGAAGGGAGATGGGAGATAATGTGTGAGAAGGCTGGCTGCCTACACTGATGAGATTCCCACAGAAATAAAGCCCTTCTTGCTGAAGGAGCAGCCTTGGGGCTACTTTGGTCTTGATTTCTAGCAGTTTTACAGATTCCAGCACCCTTAAGATCCTGCTCTTTTGTAGAGTGTTGCCTACAAAAGACCCTCAGTGTTTTCCAAGCTGTATAAAACTACACTACCATGCAAGTACACCTGTTTCTGATGTGGGCTCAACCAAATGTATAACATTATGTCCTACACAGGACTGCAGAACAGAACCCACCACATCAAACAGCTGTAAAACATCCCAGTCACTCTGGTATACAAGTAGCCAAAAATAATTGTCTTTTCAGTGGGGCCTGTTTTTCATGTTCACCCATCCTTACTGCACTGAGACTCGCAGCACACCACTGCAGACAGAAGAGATCTCATCCAGCTTTCAGGCTGAGCTACACAAAATTTGGAATTTCAGGAAAACAACATAATTACCTACAATGCCTTTCCTCTGGCTAGGATGGGAGGGGGAGACAGACTGTGCATCCCAGGTGTACTAAGACTGAACATCATCCGAACACAATTGGGTGAAAATTATGCCAAAAAGTAGAATTAATTTCTAAGTGTTTATTTCATTAAGGCCCTCTTAAAATAAATAATCATGCCTTTAAATTTACAATGCTGGACAAGGGCAGAGAAAGGTGATAACGATCTCAACCTGCATGAGCCTCAATACCAAGTCAGTTTATCTAACTGTACCAGATGAGAGAAAACACAAAATCTGCCTAGCAGGAATAGAGTGCCCTCAGAAATCCACTTTCCTGCTACCACAAGCAACAGCTTCATATAAATCCCTTTTAAAACCAATTTCACTCTATGAAACAAAAGTAGCTTATTTCTTCATTATAAGCCTTCCAAAAGGTACAATTTTGTCACCCAGGCAAAGACTGAGTACACACAAGAAGAATATACATTTAATTGTTTACTGGCATGCATTTACTGTGAAGGCCTTCTTGGTCCCTCAGTGTGAGAGAATAAGTCCAACTCCATTTAAATAACAAAAGCAGAGTATTTATCCCCTCTTGATCCTGGCAGAACCAACCTCGTTGCCATTTTTGTAGTATGTATTTACTGCAACACTCACTTTTCCAAATGCATTATAGACCTGGCATGTTGTGTTTGCTAAATATTTATTGATTGCAAAATAGCACAGGAAGAACTGATTGTTCTTTTGTATTCCCATGTCCTCCATTTACATCTTTGCAGCATTACATCAGGGGGATTATCTTCCCTTTGGAATATTTCAGATTGTAGCAATTCAGCATGTAAGAAAGAGCAGTTAAAGAGCTACCAGTGGCTCCTCAAACTCTTGAAGAAGAATTTTTTTAATATCAGAATTATGGTGCATCCACAATATAATATCCTAGTGCTCTCATAGCTGTTTATCACAGAGTGTTTAAACTTCTGCACTCCCCTTTTCTATTTTAAAGGCCATGTTAGGATTTCAAACCCCATGCTAACATTTCAGCTACAATGCCTGTGCTTTTAGAACCAAAACTGATTTTCAGTTGTGCAGGACAGAGAAGAGCCTTTCCAGCAAAATCTCTCTGAAAGGACTATTACTGTTTAAATTGTGCTAGATAGAAACTAAATTTCTGTGTAAAGCTTTACCTAAAACATTCAACCATTCCTGACTAGTAACAAAACCTGGGAGATACCAGCACTGGAAGCAATCCTGCACAGAACACACAGAAAACATTCCTCCCACACCACCCAGGGCTCCAATCTTAAATCTACACAAGTGCAGGGATCTCAGGGCAGGATAAAGGTGTGGATGGCAGGGTTCCCAGGGTCTCCTGGGCTGTAGCAGGAGGTGACATCAGTTCAGATGGCACAAGGCCCCCACTGACACTTGTGCTTCTCACTACACCTCAGGTACAGACCTCAAAACTGCACAGAAAAATGTCATTTCTCTAAACCATCAACCCCCCCATGCCTCCTTTTGCAAAAGGGAAAGGTACAGCAGATAAAGCATGCTGGCAAAATTCCTATGACGTGGCATTTTCTGCACCCCTATTTTCCAAGCAATGGCAGTGGGGATCCCTTTGCACCGTCTATCCTTGGGATAGTGAAAACTTTAGTAACTTTTGGCAGATGACAAAGTGGGAAGTGCTTTCTATCCTTCATAACTGCTTTAACTGAGGGTGAAAGCAGCTGAGTGAGCTCTTCAAGGCTGGCAAGGTCATAAAGGAGGCAGGAGCAGTTCCCAGGAGCCATGGTTCCCCTACCATGTTTGAAAGAAGACAAATTTCAACACCTGGAAGATGTATAGAGGGGGATACATGAGGAGATAAAAGGTTTTGCACATATCTACACAACCACATGTCTGACCTGTAAAATGAGAACAAAGTAGTCGACGGGCTTGTTTCGCTGGTAGAGGTAGTGTTCTGGGGCTTTCTTGTTCTTCTCATCGTATTTCAGCTCCTGGATCACATTGGGATGTTTTAGCAGCCTGAGAAGGATCTTCTCTGACATCTGGGATGGACCAAATGCTTCTACTTCTATAACACAAGATACAGCTTGGCATTACACCTCATATGCCTGGCAAGAAGTTAGTAATAGTCGTTAATAAGCATTTGCCTATAAAAGACACACAGATGCAGAGAGGTCCATTATGGAACTGCAGGTTTCCTGTCTTTTGAGACTGTTAGATTTGTAAAGGGAGGGGAAAAAACACAGTAACACCCCAACTTCCATTACTGAAGCATTTTTCAAAACAACCAAAAATCATGTCTTCATCTGAAAGGGAAAAGAAAAAGATGGTCTTCCCCTCTTGAGAGTTCTGAGTCACGGAGTTGTATAAATGGAAAAGCTTTAAAGTTGGGGCACAGAGAACCTCTGTATTTGTTTTTTTCCTTCCCTAAAAGCTATTGAAGTCACTTACATTTTTATTGAAGTCACTGCACTTTATTAAAATGAAATTAATTAATTAATTAATTACTGCTTGGGGCCTATAATGTTGCTCTAGAGAGATGCTCTACACAAATAAGACACAACTGGAGCTGCCATGGTTCAAATGGGAAAAGTTACTCAAAGTGAGAAAGTGCAGATCAGTTCAAGCCATGTGGGATTAATGTCTGACACACAGAACACAATCCCTATCCACTTGATCTTCAGTGTTTCCAGCGGGAGCTGTTTGAAGCAGAAAAGCTCATCCTTGTGGGAGAGGTAAGCCAGGGACGACAAGAATTACACATGCAAATTGATCAACTTTCCCAACACCTCATTTCAGAACAGGACCATTGACAACCCATCATCTGCAAAAGATACTATTCTCAATTTAGAACAGAGAAACCAGAACGGTAGCTTTCATCTTTTTTAGCAGTAGCTTCACTGACAGACCTGTATTTAAGCTACACACAATCCTTCCATCCACAAAACAAGTAGAGAAGCAGCACTGTAAGACTATGTCTGTTGAGCAGGTGCTTATGGAACTCCACCGAGTCTTGTACACTACATGAACCACGCCTTGCTTGCTGTTAAATCCACATCTTCCTGTTGAACTGCTTCCTTTCACCAAGGACACGCTCATGTGCACATGAGCCGTAGGAGTCCGAGCCGTCTACGGAATTACTGCCCCTTAGCTGAGATGTGATAACCGATCGTGTACATGTTTCTTTCAAGTCACAGGCAAAATAAAGCATGAAGACAGACTAGGAGCATCTAGGCAGGCAGTTACTGCATCTTAGAGGAGGGGAAGTACTAACTTCCAAGTGGAGCTGGCAAACTTCAGACAAAGCAACTTTATAATTTTCCACCCATGAACGTATGTTGAACATGGCAGCAAAGATGACCGTCTGAAAGGCCTGCGTGTGGCACGTCTTTATATGTCAAAGAGAGACAGCACAAGCAATAGGAAGGCATTTTTCCACAAGCTCTCCTGTTTAAAGGCCTCATCTCTGAGGTGAAAGGACCAAGTTTACGACGAAAGGCAATACCAGCCGCAAGAAACCATTCAAAGCCCTGGTCTCTCTGCCAGACTGCCCACCCAAGGGCTAAAACATCAAGGTGTTCTGGGATGGAGGCAACTGTCCTCTGAAACCTCTGAAGTCATCAACGGAGGTCACACAAGCCAGACAGAAATCCATTTTAAAGAGTACAGTTCAACCACCTGTGCAGTCTGCATTAAATGTGTCAGGAGAGTTTTTCACTTGGAGTCATAAAGTCTCATGGAACAGGTTTAGACCTTCCTGCAACAAGTCCAGCATCTCTTTCTGGAGAAGGCACCAGAGTGCAATTACAGCCAGCTGGCCAGTGGTATCGAGTCCTCTTTGCTTTGTTCCCTGAGCTCTTCCTAATGGGGTGTACTTGCTAGTCGTTAATCTGACGGACTCTAGACATGCAGTGCGGCACTTGGCATTCATCCTTACCTTTCAGACCAATTTAAAGTTACTGGTCCACCCCTGGTATATGTCTCAGAGGGTTCATGCCGACACTGAACACAGGAGAGGAGAGAATTTAAAAAGAAAAACACAACAGTGGCATTATTTGTCACCCCACAATCCAGCCTCCCTTCCCGCCTGTCCTGTCCCACCCACCTCACCGGCCTTTGCTGACAAACTGCCTCAGGCTCTGGCACGATCGCAGAAGGAGATAACCTGCACTTGCCTGTGGCCAGGAACCGGTGCATTGCCAGGAGGAGCTGCGGTGATATTTTAACCTTCATCTCGCTGTCTGTCTGCTTGAAGGCAGAGAAGTCCTGCTTCCTGTCCCGATGAGCTACTTTCTTTTTCGTCTTGTTATCAGCTGGGGAAGGGAGGGTGGGAGAAGAAAGGAAGGAAGCGATTTCTGTTAGAACGGGGTCCAACACGAACCGCGCCGGCCGTGGTCAGCCAGAGTTGCCACGTGGAGCACGAGGCGCAGGCAGAGCCCTCTGCAAAGCCCAGCTCACCATCACACAGCCCAAGGCACAGACCATCAGAAGCTGTGCAACCATGGGGCCCTGTCCTGCACAGCCAGGCACCCCAGCCTCTGTCACATCTCTGTCACCCTGGTCAGGGGAATGTCTCTGCTTGCAAATACCTGACTGCAGAGCAGCTCTGCATGTTACACTTCTGGTGGGGAGAAGTCCAGCTCAGTACTACTGAACATCAAAAGGTGTTGTTTGATAAGCATAGCTGGGATAGCTGTTTTTTACATATACATTCCTTAGAAAGTTCCCAGGCATATGGAGAACAATGATGACCCATGTCCTTTTTCTTCTTTGAAAGCAGAAGCCTCTTACCCTAGTAATACTTTACACAAGACTTGGACTACATCAGGGACTGCAGTTTCTCTTCCAAAAGCAGGAATAGAAACCACTGAAGGGAGTGGCTACAGACTAAAAACAATCCCTGCCTTAGGAATATAGTTTGAGACAAACCTTATCTGTACTTGCAGTTAAAGGAAAGATGCATACCAAAGCAATGGAAAATTAATAGAGAAAAAAGTTGCCTAGAAGCTCTCACTAGGTCCTACCTCTTGTAAGAGATAAGAAAAATAGAAACTGTTTTTTTCTGAAAGGCCCAGAGAATGTTATTTTTAAAGCACTGTATCTGAGGTGTTTTCTCACAAGGAGCTCCATCATTGCTCTCTTCAGGGAGGCAAAAATCACAAGTACAAGTGTTTGCCCTGGGACAGGGAAACATCTCTGTGCTTTTCCTTTGAAAGAGCTGTAACACTGCAGGCTTTATACTGCACTACTGGTACCTGAAAACAAGACCAAAATCACACGTTGGGAAGATGCCTTAAATCTTTCTGTCCATAATGGTCATCAAGGTAAGAGACCCAGGCTCTAACTCAAATGATGGGCAATTGCAACTCCCCTTATTTTTTTTCCTTGGCAGCTTATCCAAAAACCTTCCCTCAAGAAAAGCGTTATATGGTAATAGCAGAGCCACATGGCTTAAGCATTATTGGCACTAGCATTATCTTGGCTTATTTTTGCAAGGGATGGTCTTAATTGTTCTTTGCTATCCAAACAACTTTTGAGCTTCTTTTAAGACAGAAGAATCAAGGACTGGATTGTGACCAATGTAATTGAATCTGAACCAGGTATTTCCTGTCTGTCCTTTCTCTGGTAAGTGAGATGGAGATGCGGGCACTGAAGTTATCTTGGTGTGCTGAAGTGATCTCTGCTCACCGAGTGCTGAGCTGCTGTTTGGTTCTGCAACATGAACAATGAGATGCACAAGGGATACTCTCACTACAACTTCTGGTGAGAAATCAACAAATACTGCAAACGTCTTCAGTAGGTTCTGGAAATATTTAGACTTCACCTTCATAGGCAACAAGCCTGACCATGAACTCTGGGCTGAGGTAGAGAACTCCAGAGGATGAGTGGTCAAAATGAAATTTAGCTTGTGGTATCTCTTGTAATAATCCTAAACATTGATGCCTGATGCATAACATGAACAAGCAGTCTGTGCAGCCTAACACAGAACATACAGCTTTCTCCCTTGGGCCTCTGAGAAAGTTGAGAAATGCTCTCCCACCATGGCTAGAGCCATGGCAGCACAGGACAGATTCCTGTAGTGTGCCAACCATGAAAAAATGCTACAACTTTCCAGTACTAAGAGCCAAACACACTGGCAGCTCTTCATCACGACATGGGCTGAAATGTGCCATGACAGAAACATCATCTCTCCACCCTTTCAGCATCCCCAGTACAAAGTTTCATTCTCAGAAGTACTCAGTCTACCCAGATCTTGAGGGGTCAGACATATTTAATAACTTTTCCTGCTCCCAGCATCTCTGCAAGCCACAGCACAACAGAACCACATGAAGACATACCACACATTTACTTGGACCCCTGCAGAAATTCAGCTGTGGAGTTCAGCAGTGAGAGCAGCTTTCAGCAGAAACTGTAACATACTACTGCTTCCACCTTAACACAGTTCAAATGTTTTTTCATGGAAACAACAGAAAGGCACAGCTCCAACACCAAGGTCAGCCATTTTATCAAATTTCAAGTTTCCATCAAAGCAAAACAAAACAATTTTAAAACTTCAGAACAAAGTGTAACAATGCTGCCAGAATTTTTCAAACGCTCTTTTTTAAAGTAAACACCTAGTACAGAGCAAATCAGTCCAAGGGTTTCAAGCTGACTTCTTGTGAGCTGAGCAAGCCAGACTGCCATAATAATGAACAGAATCAGAGGTGGGGTTACTGACAGTGACATTGTGATATCAACACCAAAAATAACCTCCCTTAACATATAATGGACAATAAAGTACTTTCAGTAAACTCATGTTCTCATACATGTTCTCATCACCAAACCAACTGGATGTTGGCTGCCCAAGTCCAAATCCTCACAGCTTCTTGGGATTTCTGCTCTCTCCCTTACTGCTATAGTATCCTTCAGTCTAACAGTGGAATGATCTCCAGTGCTTCATAAAGAAATTAGAAGTTCTTCATGGTACTTAGCAGGAGTCACCCTCTAAAATTTCCTGCATCCTCCAGGAAGCCTAGGAAGTTTTCTTCCTGTTCAGAATGAGGAATTTTTGATAGTAAAAAATTATCCCAGGAATGAGAGTTTCAAGTGAACTCAATGTTCATCAGCTCTGTTTTGTTAATATAGGAAGCCTCCAGGTAGGACAATTAAAATTAAATTCTCATTTCCTTGCCCTCTAACATCCTATTAATGGGCAAAGCTTTTTTTGTCCTGCAGAACAACACAGCATGATCTATGTGTTTTCTTTTAACAAACAAGGCAGAGGGGGAAATTGAAAGCATAAGCAGTGTATTCCCTCAAACGTGCATGTAAATATCTCAAAGGTAGATAAAGATAGGATCTTTTTGGAGTATAAAATGAAGTTTGAATTCAGCCTGCAAAAGCATTACGTTGCAACTGATTAGCCCAACAATTCACTTGTGAAGGTATGGAAAGAAATCAATATAACTGGATTTCTGTGATTTACACAGTAATTAGACTGTTCAGCACACAGTGAAACACAACTGTGATTTACATGATCATTTGGGTACATAAATACTGATAAAATATCCACTAGGTACAGAAAGCATTTCAGGCAAAAACAAGTCTATCCCACCGTATAAAATGCTCATTGGGCATTTGGCTTGGAGGGAGGATAGAAGATGCTTGGGTTGGCCTGAACAAATGCTGTAGAAACATTCCTTCCATGAGGAAAGAGAAAAAAAAGCAAAGGACAGCTGAACAGTGTTAAAGATACTTAAAATTATTATTTCTACTATAATAGAATCTGGAGACATCCTTGTGCTGCACGAAAACACATAGTGAAAAACAGCATCTGCCAACAAGTGATCAAAGCCCAGATAAAACAGATGAAGAATGACTGAAAGAAAGTCCTGTATGCACAGGTCAGATTGTGCAGATGGGGGGAGAAGCAGACACTTTAGCTAACTGGCCAAGTTTTAATCTGGGAAAGAAAAGGGTCCAGATCTCTTAAGTTCCAGGTAATGGCTGACCTGCAGCATCATCTCCCTCAACAGACATTAGCACAAAGAAGGAAGGAGCTGTGCTGAGTGATGAAAAGAGAAGGCTGGTTTAGGACAGGCTGGTTTTCAGCCCTGAGGAAGACTTTCCATTCTCAAGATCTCTCAATGAGTGACAGATATTCTAAAGAGACTCCATTCCTCTTCCTTGAGGCATGGTATTTGCCTGCCTCTTGCTGAACTATGGTGGTACATGGACTACAGGCCCTTGAGGCAGACTGACAATGGGGGAAAATGTGGGAGATCATTGTTGCAGATGTAAACCTTCCTGGTAAAAGGATCAAATAAAGAAACTTTAGTTTCTGTCCTGCTTTAGTTTTTATATCCTGCTTCTGAATTAACACAGCCTAAAAGAGTGAGGCTCCCATGCTGCAAAACCAAAAATTACTTTGACCATCTGAGAGATCTGCAGATCAATCATTTTGTTAAGGAAACTTCCTCAACAATTTGACTACTGAGATTTTAAAATTAACAACACAACATCTCTCAAAACACAGCTATAAATACAATTGCTACTGGATGGAGTCTTTCTTCTCATCTATAAACAAATCACAAATATTTCTACTCACTGTATAGATCTGTTTCATCCAGAATTTCAGACTTGATGATCTCTTCAATCACATCTTCTAAAGTGACAATTCCCAGGACTTCATAAAAAGGGTCCCCTTCTCCTTCATTGTTTACTCTTTGCACTATAGCCAGGTGAGACTTGCCTGCAATGAGACAGATCAGCAATTTAGACATTTTAGAAACTTCTGAATGATCAGAAATTATAACAGAACTAGAGACATACAGGTATAAATAAAAAGACAGAAAGGTTGGTGTCAGGCTTTATTAAAAAAGCGGCAAAGTTTAACAGATGCTTAAAATCATAATCTGATTTCTGCCTGAGATACACATTCCTGCATCACATAAATCAACATTATGCCCTAAAGGAGAGCTAAAGAGATTAGTGTTCTTCTCCTAATGTCTTTCCCAGGAAAACTGTCACCCTGGCATTGAATTAATCATATTATCTTGTTGTTCTGCTTCTTGTCTCATGCATTGGCAGAGGAAGGCCAGGCTGGAGCCTTCCTCTGCAGTGAGATCCCATGGATGTTTTCCTCAAGCCTGGAAAAAATAGCAGCAATGACCAAACCACAGAAGCACAGGAACAGGATAGAGCTAGGGAGAAGTCAGCCCCATCCATCAGCTCCTCTTTTTCCCCTCTCTTCCTCAAAAATAATTTATTTATATATTCCCCATATGGGGTGATGATATGTTATTTAGGATTTAATTAATTAAAATATTCAAAGCAACTGTCTGATCAACAAAGAGAACATCAAAGAAGAGATTTAACAGTAGTCCTAAAGATTCCCGAGCTGGACATCATTCACAGTGAATTCTTAAAGCCCCTTCTGCCATAGCAATGATGATGGTAAGAATGTCATCATCATGACCCTTCAAACTGGCCTTGATAGCTCTGGTTGCCAGTTTCTCCAGCTGCCATTGAAAACCAGTCCTTTGTAAAGCTGCATAAATAATAGCATTCATTCAAAGGGTCCGCCAAATGTAAGTGGCATTCTGGAGTACAAGTACACAGGCATCAATGTGCCTTCTGAACTATCAGGAGGTAAGAAACAGTGTCTCACACTCTTCTTGGCTGGTCTCAAAAATTATCCTTACCCCCAATTGTGGAAGACAACCAAAATAGTTCAACTTTGCTTAGACCCCTTTATAGGCAATATTGTCTGCCTGTTTTAAGATTCAGATTATTAGACTAACAAGCATTCAAACTATTCCAGCCCAGACTTACTCATGCTTAAAGAATGAAAATATCCCGAACAAATTAGACGAGGGAGGAAAACTTATCAACTACTGATATAAACATTGCATCAGGTCAAGTCAATTCACTTTGGTAAGTTTTTCACATCTGCTTTCCCAGGGACCCAACATAAGCAGTTAAAAACAAATTCTTGGTGAATGCTCTGTCTGTCGAAAGTTAAATTCTTTTGCTATTCCCAGCTTGTGATCATTTAAAAGGAATTTTCCAAAGCAGGGTCTAATATTAGACTCAAAATGAAGTTTCCATTCCACTTAGGCGATATTCTCACCAAAGTAACTACTGCATAATCTGATTGTCTTGGAGCTACTCGTTTAGATGCAGATGGACATACTTTAAATACCAACTACACAGCACTACTGAGTCTTATCTTGAGGAGACCTTATTCTACAGCAAATTAATAGAAAGATGATTTGTGATTTTTAAAGTATCAACATTCATATTGTACTGTAAGTCTTTCACCGTGCCAGGTTTTATGGGTTTTATTTCTCTGCATTCCTGGCAAGACTTCCAGCTCTTTCTCCTGGTCAATGAACAGCATTAAAGTGACTTCATAAAAACATGAAAGATTTGAGCACTATTATTACTGCAATTTGCCTGTAATATATTACTTCAATTATATTCTTTCAACATAACGATGTTAAATAAGAACTGCAGCATCAAAAGAAAAAAAATTGCACAGACAAAACAAATGCTCTAATTTATTTCCTAGTGCCTGCTCATGCTATATTAGTATATTTGCTTTCAAGTCAAAAGACAGGCTCCTTCAAGAGCCATTTCTATCACAGACCATAGCAGCTCATCAGCACACGCTCATTCAGATGTTAATTCCTCAGGATATCTGTTCTCACATATTAGTAAGTGGTAAGATCTGTTCAAGTGGGTTAAATTAAAAAAACCAAACCAAGTAAATCAGCCAAACAAGAACACCGAAATACAATGCTATCAACTCATGTTCAGCTTTGATCAAAATCATCAGCCTTTTCCTCCACTCCTGCATTGCCTATGATAATGCTGAACTAGATGATGAAATTTGAAATTTTGAAAAGAACAGTCTTTCTAACAATGGAGTCCTGAACATATCTACAAGTAACGTCAGAGATTTATGTAAATGGGATGAGAGAAGGACCTGAGGGGTTGGAATACAATAGGAAGTTGTGCACAAGTTTCACCCACAAAACAAGTTGCATGCCCTTCCTACCAGAGTGGATCCCACCAAGAATTCAGCATCACTAAAACATGTTATGTTCTCCCCACTTGAGCAGCTGCAGGACTCTGATCATAGCAACAACACCTAATGTGAGATGAGTGACCAAAACCTGTACCAGCTGCTGCTCTCTTAAGCAAAGTGAGCTGGTAAGACAGGAGTTATGGAGAGGTATCAGGCACTTTGCATTTTCTGTGATAAAAAGAAGGCTAGAAACACCTTTTTTCTGGCCCAGCCATAATCTCCAATTTTAATGGTTTTTTACTAATCACCCAAAGTATCAAGACCATTGAAACTTGTTATCATCATTGGATTTTGGTGGGTAGCATTGATATTCAGTTCTACCCTTATTATTAAATAACCTACATGTTACAGAGAATTTATCTGCTGAGAAGAGATAGATTATCCACACACACGGTGACACTAACCTTTCTTCCCTCCTGATTGTCAAGTTTTCCTGTTCCAGGCTTTCATCAACCCAACACTTAGCTGGGGTCAGATGAATTTAAGCCAATCTAATAAGCTGCCCCTAAAAGGCTGCCTTTTTCTCCCAAGTTTTCTCCTTCCTTTGTATTGGCTCCAATGCTCATGAAATTATTTGATGAGACAGACCACATCCGAAAATTACATCTCTTATGTCTTTGCAAGATAATTTTGACCCAGATCCAATAATTTGCAAGAAATCACCAGACAGCGGAACACACATCAGAGGTGGTGACGGAGACGTTATGAAGATGCATTCCCAGACTGGCTGCCCTCTCACCACAGAAGACTGCAAATACCCTGCACGTATGGAAGTAATCAAGACATAAAAGGCTAAAGGAAAAGCTAGGAGCGCAAAGACCTCTTTATACATAGTAAAAGAGCACAACACAGCATGTGCTCAACTGTAAAAGTGGCCTGTGAGTAAAATAATGACTCCTCTGAGTGTTTGAAACAGAAATTGGCTACAGCTTTATTCAAAGACTTTATCAGGCCACTGAAAATTGTCATATTATTTTATTCAGTTGAAAAAGAGCAGTTTCTGCTTCTATTTTCCATTGATAAAGACTTACAGTACATACCCAGTAAGGAGCTGAATAAAGTAAACATCCAGCAGGTACGAAAATCTGGACTGCATATAATATTCCTAGGGCTTTGAGAGCAGAATATAAATTACACAGAGAGAACAGGTGTATGGAAAGTTCTGTACTTCACTGATTTTGTGGCCACAGTCTCTAACCACACTTCATAGATGACATTAATGCTTCTTTAATCCCTTGCTTTAAGTGTTGATACAATGAGATTTAACAAGTGGGCAGCTCTGCAAAACTGCCAGTTCTGACAATAAAGGCAGAAATGATGTGTGACCCACAGCTCCTCTGTGGGCACAGGCAGGCAGTGTTTGCTTTCTGCCTCGGTTTCCCCCTGTATAGTGACAGTCAGTGACACCACCAAAGGCCTGCATGGGGCTGATACCTGTACAAGACCTGAGGCACCAGTTGTGATCTCTCTGTTACCTTCACAGGAAACTAAAGCACCAAGTGGTTTTGGCAAACATAAATCCAGTCTCTTCCCATTGCTTAAAACCCTGCTGCTCAGCTTAGATTTTGCTCTGTAGAACTTCTGATTAATTTATTAAGCTAATTAGGAAACATGAAGATGCTTAGTTAAATCCGCATGAGTAAGTGAACCTAGAATGAGCTCCTGGGAGACCATGTGATTTAGTGACCACACAGAACAGAACTGGAAGAAAGAAATGCCTGAAATACTCATTCTCTTACTGTACCATGACGATTTCTTGAGAAATACATAGTGGTGGAAAATTCTCCCTTTGATCCTGAGGCATTTATATCTAGAGCAAGGACCTTGAGAATACTGTCATGCCGTTCAAACCAGAGATGAAAACATCTCTTCAAGATCTGCTCTGGTCACTCACAGGATCTTGACTCCATGGAAAGTTTTGCCATTTGGATGGAGCTGTACCCACCCCACTCTCACATGTAACTTCCTCATAGACACACATGCAAAAGAAACAGAATGACAGACATATTGTAGAGTTCAATAAATGCAAATGCAAGTCATAAACCTGGTACAAAACAACCCCATGTGCTGGCACTGGGTGCACACACTGCAGGAGTCAGCAGCGTGTCCCTGCAGCAATGGAAAGGAACTCTGCTCACATCAGCACACATGCAGCTGGCAGGTCAAGGGAACAGATTATTCCTCTCTATTTGACACCTGTGAAACCACAGCTGCAGCTCTGGCATTCAGTCTGGGGTTCCCCAGAACAACAAAGACATCAAGAAACTGAAACAGTTTTGGTGGATGGATCCTAAGAAGGGCTGGGCTGGAGCCCATGATGCACAAGGAAAAGCAGAGGGCACTGCATTGGTGGAGTCTCACAGAGAAAAGGCTGAAAGAAAGGACTTCAAAGTCTTTCTGTACCTCACAGTAGAGAACACAAAACTAGAGTCCTTTGAGCTAGATACTGATGGGACAAGAGACAATAAACACAAATTTCAAACGTAGAGACTCTCTTTAAATAATGAAAACTTGTTCCTCACAAGGGTGGTCAAACACTGGAACAGGGGCCCAGAGGGGCAGTGAAATCTCCAACTTTGGAGGGATTTAAAACTCAGTGACCTGAGCCAGCTTCAAAGGTGGCCCACTCCAAAGAGGGGGTTGGACCAGATGACCTCCAGAAGCCCCTTCCTAAATTATCCAGTGATTTACAGAGACTTTGAAGGAAGGTCTGACTGAAATCCCAAGCCAAACTTCATTGCTGAATTCTCATTGCCGAATTTCTAAAAAAACTGCAAAACTTTCAGTACATAAGGATATATAAAGACAGCAAGTTTTACTGATCTGGAATGCCACAATCTGGCCTTGTGTGTGACCAAATGTAATAACAAAATGCTACTACCAGCCACACTATGCTTCAGAAATACTGCTGCCATAGCTTTAGAGCAAACACAGGTTCCCAGGAATGAATGATCCAACAGCAAAGGTGCAATTTAGGGGCTCTGAGCAGTGAGCTACAACCTGCAGTGATGTGTATAAGCTTACACTATGAGAAAGCAACTTGAAACGCCTCTATTTCTGCCAAAGGAGGTTTAGGAACTCAGTAACTGGAAAGATTTGTAGGTGTTCTTTCCCCCCTGCAACCAGCAGATCTTACTAAAGGCCCCTGGTTTCCTTAAAAAAATTAAAAAGAAAAATCAAAGCTGTGGTAGACATTAATAAAACAGAAGATTCTTGTTGAGTCAGTTTGTGGTAAAACAAGAATCAGGCTAGTCCATTTTTGTTAAAACCAGTAATCTGAGTCTGTTTGCTGTGGGTTAGTGCCCTGGAACATTAAGCCATAGCCTGTTTAATATGCCTTCAATGACATAGAGAAAAATCCCATTTGGTGTTTAGCTGCCCTTGAATTTGCTAACTTACAATCTCTGCTTCTGGAAAATCCCCCTGTTTAAACTTATGGGACTGTTTTTGTTTTGACTGATTTGTACAAAGGTAAACACTGGTCTGTCACTGAGATTCACGGGTTCAACAACACATTATTCTAAACAATCAATTTTAAAACACGTTGTATAATTTATCCAGTAAAATTAACTCCCCCTGAAGTAGCCCTGGCTTGCAAGTAATTATATCAAAGTAAAAAGTGTTTTCCTAAATTTCTTTTCTGCACCACAGTTCAAGGACATTAAATCTCCCTTCTATTGGCAGAAATTTGCATTCATGCTGTTTGCTTTTTCACTTTGATTATTTTCAATGGGGCAATCAGACTGGTATTTTCTCCAAACACACACACATAAACTGGTGCACACTGTCTTTGGGTTCATAACACAACACTACTCGCAGAATCAAGAGAAACCAAAAACTTCTGTAAAAACATAATCTAGGTTTAGACAAGACTTTTTAGATCGCGCTCTTTTCAGCAGCAAAACATATAATTTTTAATATATATTTGGGAAGGGAATCTGATAACTAGCATTCATTTAATACAGCCACATAAAAATCATCCAGACCCTCAAAGGAAATGAGTGAAAGTATCAGCACAACCACTGGGAATACAGTGATTCTCCTTTAAACCAGAGAGCTCAGCCTCGTACAAACATTAACCAGAAACCGCAGCAGCCTTCACAGGAAAATAAAAAAGTAGCACTTTAAATAGACTCTTTGTGTTAAAGTCCATTTAGTGGGAGGACACCAAAAAAAGCAAAAATCAGGGAGAGTTTCAGAATGACTTCCTGACAGTGAATTGTATTTGCAAGGAATACTTTCCCAAGGGAAACGACAGAAGCTCAGTTGCTTGCAACTTTGAAAACTTGACTGGACAAAGCTCCTAGAAAGGACTCAATAATTCTCCAGTGCCCTGTGGCAGATGGAAGAGAAGCGATGAGCTAACATTTTCCACCTACACCAGCCTACCAGTTGGTGTAGGCACTCCAACTCTGCTGCTGCCTTCATTCCCTTCAATTCCTTCTGCTAGGACGTTGGTGAGACACACACTGACAAACTTAATTTACTTTGCTGCTGCTTTTAAATGTGAGAGCATAGCTCTAGAAAGCTGCAGCTTTACCTGCAACTGAACTGAACCTGGCAACCAACTCAGATCTGGAGCTGGGAAGTCTCCATAGGTATGCCAGTAAAAGAAATAAGCTGGGAACCAGAAATAGCTTGAGTGTAAGGAAAAAAGGTAATTTCAACTCAGACCTCTGCTATCAAAGCAGAAATCTCAGGGAAGAATTAAATATGAGAATATTTAGGGAAAACTATTAAAAGGCGTAGGCAGGCATCATGAATGAAATTGAAAAGTGGAGAGAAAAAGTTTCAGAAACTCCTTGAACATTGCTAACAATTCCCTTGCCATGAACAGCAGGGCAGCGCTTCCCAGTCAGGCAGTGCTTTTGCAGCAGGGAATTTGTGCTGCATGTGGCTGGGGTTAACAATAACCAGGGTCCACGAGGGTGAAAAATGCACACCACCAGCTCTCAGTGTTGGCCAGAACCCTGAGTTCAGCCTAGTAAATGAACAAATACAAGCTGCTTCCCAGAACTGGAAGCATTTTCTGTCTTAGAGAAATATCCACTGGATCTGAAGTAGGAGAGGAAGAGAAGTAGAAAGAAATCTCTCCCAAGAAATACTTGAGAAAGAAATCTCTCCCAAAACCAGAGTATTTTTGGACACCTGTCTGAGGCTCTAACCTGAGTAACAGGTTGTGACACCAGGACACTGGTGGTTTGAGATGAGAAATAGGGTGGAAGTTTAAAAACAAAATTAAGGAACCACTTCAGAAGTGCAGCAAACTAAAGCTGAGAGAAGATGTGGCAATAAGAAGAGAAAATACTGAATCTGGAGAGAGGCCTAGGACTATTTGGACTGACATAGAACAAAAGAGTTCAGATAAAATTTAAGGCAAGCAAACAGAATATTGAAGTCATTCTTGGTCATGGTTCAAGTCTTCCACATTGGATTGAAAACATACTGAAGTGTGACTTTTGCTGATGTGATTTCCCCCATGCCCCACTTCCCAAGGCAAGTAACGACCTTTTGGAAAGAAGTGTAAGAAATGCATCTCCTTACTGACTCGCACCTCCACAGCATGATCAACAAGGAATGTTTTTAGTGTTCAAGCACCCTAAAAAGGACCCATACTAATTTCATGACTTCCCTGTTTGTTCAAGATTGTCCCACTGATTTCAGCATTCCTTCAGGGATAAAGAGCAGGCACCGGCAGAAGTGCTGCCAGCAGAGGGAGTGCAAAACCTTGGGTTTGCTGAGCTCCAGCTCCAGGTCTTCCCCAGACCTCAGCCAACAGACGGAGAGAAGAGGCCCTGGATTCTGGCATCGGTGGGGCCTGGCTGCTGGTTGGATGCTGAATCCTTTGAGAGATGTGCCCTTCAGCCTGGGATCCACAGCAATCTCCTGTCTGCCATGGCCTGTTCAGCATCTCCTCCTGCAGCTTTGCATTGCTATGACTTGTCCCACTCCAACTTCCTCTGCCTTCCCTGCCCTAGGGGGGACAATTTCTCGAGCCCTTTATAAAGGGTCAGGAGAGAAACTGTCACCTCCTCATAGTCTCCTCCAGTTCAACAGGCTGCTACCACAAGCCAAGAGTTAGTCCACTAAATGAACACAAAAGCATCAAGAGATATATGTTTATGAGCAACAAAAATAGGAGTCAATCCAAAACAACGATGAACTGGGATGACTTTGATGTTCAGGTAACCAAAACAACACCAACAGAAACAACAGCCTTGTTCTGTATCACTGCAGCCAAAAATCCTACTGATCTAATCCATCCTCTAATCCTGCCTCCCTCAATTCCTAGAACAGAATGGGTTTAATTCAGAGAACTTCTAGATTTTGGCATCTACACCATGGGATTTTAAATCCGACAAAGGTAAAGTACTAGAAGGCACAAGAGAAACATGTTTGGACATTAGGAGAAGGTTAGCTGAGGCCAGCATGCTTACATAAGGACCTCAACTGTGCTGAGAGCAAAGAGCATGAGCTGCAAAGAAGAGCAGCATCTTGAGACTGTGGGTCCTGAAAGGAATTGGGGGCTGGATATACTCTTTTTTAAAAATTATTATTATCATCATCAGCTGTTATAGTTTACTTTTAGTTCACTGTTTAGGATATACATTTAAGAGGGCTCTTGTGTTACCAGCATCTTAGTTCATTAATATTCTATTTTAATGACTTGTTTTACTTCAGGCCATTTATATCACATGTAGTTTGCAATTCCAGCAGCTCCAAACCCAGCCTGGTCGATGGCGCCATCAGATTTCTCAAGCTTTTGAATTCATACTGTGGCAGAAGCCAGAGGAAGATGAACAAAAAGCTACCCCATTAACTCTCTGAATTAGTGACACCACCTTCACCCAGCCAGGTCTGTACAAGCCCAAGAGCACTCAGGTGTGTGCACTGTCACAGTGCCCAAAGCTGTGGGATAAACACACCCCTGGAACACAACCAGAGCAATGACCTTGACTCTGCACAAGCGCAGGATCGGGGCCACGTGAGCTCTGACACTGCACATTTGTTTCTCTGGATTCACACAGTGCCATTACAGAGCAGCTCCTGAGCCATGCAGCATGGCACCAAGGACACTGCATCACTCTGCAGGCACAAGAAACACACAGCCACCTTCTCCCACTGCCTTTTGGTTTGGGCCAGGTCCCATGGGGGTAGCACTGCAGGAAGAGCTGCCCCAAAACTGTGCTTCACATTGCCAGCAAATTCAAGGGGAAGGGGAAATATCCTCTGGCTGGGAAGTGACTCATTTAAAAACTAAAGGTATGGCACACCTAAGTGTAGAGAAGTGCCAAGACACACCCAAAGTTACAGAACCAAGAACGTCACAGGAGCTACTGATTCAAACTTTCATAGGTCACATTTTCACTTTGCTTTGGTGCAGTTTTAGCGAATTACACAGATCCAGCTGGATCCAGATCCATGCCTCTTCACCAAGAATAGGTACACAGCAACTGTCATGGATATGAGGGAGGGGGAATGTAATTTAAACCACCCAAAGACATCCTGGAATTTTCTGGCACCAAAGCAGAAGGACAGAAGAGCACCTGTGATTTCAGAACTGGGCATCACAGATATCTAAATGCCTGCAAACTGCAGGTTTTTTGCAAAATAATAATACAATAACATATAGAGAAGGGGAAAATCCGTAATTTTGCATTTTGCTAAGGATTTAAGTAGATCTTCTGTTACTTTTAAAGCCCATCATGCAAAGAAGCCAAAAGAATTGGTTCAAATGCTGACTCAACATCCCCAGGAAAAGGAAAGATTATAGAAAACTGCCTTGTTCGAAAGAATGACAATTCTGATGGTACATTTGAATGCATTCTTATTATTTTCCAAGTACAAGCATAAATTGCCTGGCTTTGTTCCTAGGAGTTATCAATTACTCATAAATGTAAGATTTTCCAGTGAATTAGTAATACAACATCATCTTTTCAGCCCCACAAGACAAGATTAATTTTCTAAAAAATGGTACTACCGGGTCATATTTTAGAAATGAGAACTTCAAAGATCAATCTCCATTGCAATTATGCTATTAATATTTTTAATTACTGACTTGATACCAAAACTTCTTAAAGTTTCCATTTGTGAACAACCATCTAATTAGTGGATTTTTTGGGCCATCCTGCGTAGCCCTCTGATAGGCTGAGTTTGTCCAGAGCTCTTGAAGGAGGAAGGAAAGCTCTCAGATAAGACAGCAAAGCCCTGCTCCATCAGCAACAACCACTGCAGAGAAGTGGAGATAAGATGAAGTGAGAGCCTTGCCCCCGAGCAAGAAGACACTGGAGATAAATGAAGAGGAGAAAAAGGAGTCTTAAGAGATTGAATTTGTGAACTTGCCACTTGCTGGTTTTGCTGTGATGAAGAATTCCTTTGCTCCAGAAGACTAAATCAGGACTGCTGAACAGTTTTCCAACTGCTGGGTATTGATGACACGGGATGACATGTGACTCACACCTACATGACAATATTATTCAAATTCTCCTTGTCAAATATTTACATGAAGTGAAGAGCTGTAATATTTTAGTGACATAACAGGAATTCTGTGAGAATAGTACTTCTTTCATGATGCTTAGCTCGGGGAAGATGTAGTAGAGATAGCCCTGTTTTCTTTATTATTCTGCAGAAGTCTTTTTCATTATTTTAGCCCCATCAAAAACTAATCTGAATGTATCTGCTCACAAATAACCTAAATACCAGCTTTAATATCCCTGACTTCTGAGACTGTTTGACAATTTTACTCCAGAACAAGCTTTGTGGCATAATGTCTCATAGGGAATGGGCTTATTGATCTAAGCAGAACACTTTGTCATTTAACCTCTTTTGGCAAGGGACAGATCTCCTCTGTCTTTTAAAGACTGTTCACCTTTGTTTGTAAATGTGTGTGGTAGAGCATCTCTTTGATTTTGCCTAAGCCTAATACTTAGACAGAGCTGTCTAAGCTCTTCCACTCTTATACTAACACCCTGTAACAGCATTGCATCCAGGTATCTCAGGACAGCAAGGGCTCAGAAGTGCCTGTCTGAATTATCCAGTACACACGGCTTCAACCCATTCACGTGCCATACTCAACAACTCCTGCAACACTCACAAGAGTTACAGTAAAGTGTAACTCCACTAGGTTTGGAGACAACCCCAATTACCATGGTTGAACCCACTGGCACAGGGCAGTTTAGCACCCTGTGAAGGCACAGGGTGAATTAAAAACTCATGCAATCCAGCTCTGCCCATAAAACTGAACGCATACTAAGAATGTAATACCAGCATCCCTAAAACACTCTGGCCATGGAAATGGCCTCAGAGAAACAGTGTCCTACTGCTGTGACTTCTGCCTTGCATTTGTTTATTTTTAGCTAGGATTAGGCTGAATTCTTCTACATCCCAACAAACGCTAAAGTAAAACAGCTCAAACTTCTGCTAGAAGAGTCATGGACAACTAGGTCACGCAACATACAATACACATGCTTCTCTGTTATTTTCCCTGACTGCTTGCTAATCCAAACATTCTGGGTACACCACGGCAGCACAAACCCCAAGCAGAAAACCAGTCTACTAGGCTCTGAGGACTTGCAATTAAATCTATAGTATAAACAACAGTATTTATCTAGCCTATTAACAACAGCAGAACCAATGTCTGTCGCTGTATGTGGTTCACAGGAGAATATCCACAGACTGGGGCACAAGAGTTTGGAAAACTAAAGATTCCCAGCCAGACCCTTTCTTGGGGTCTGCAACTCTTGAGCTTCTTTCTGCATCTTCTGTTTGTTCAAGAGATCCCTTGACAAATGCAGCTAGAGCCAGGTGATGTTGTCTGCACAGAACAGGTCAGGGCTGAGCTCTCCTCTCTACCTCAGAGGGAGCAACAGGAAAAATCTCCTCTCTTACCCACATTTTCATGAAACTTACAGAAACATGGTATTTCTGACTTTTGTAGATCAATTACTTTTAAAGCTATGGAGGACTAAGGCAGGTAAGGGAAAAAAAACCCTGATAAAAAATAAACTACACAAAATCCCAACCAAACCAAACAAAAACAACCAGACAAAAAAACCTCCACTTATCTCCCCAAACAGCCTCCTTCACAGCAGTAGCAGTGCAGACCCCATGCCAGCCTCCAAATGACAGAAGACAACAAATTTCAAAATGTTGCTATAATTTCCACTTGCAGGAAGAGGTTGTCATTCCTTCACAATAGTAAAGAACAAAACCCAAACAAATTTACTAGAAAGCCATGAATAAAAATGATTGCATAAACCCCAATTTTAGACCATGCACAATTTAGCTGAAACACAACATATTTCTGAGTAGAGCTCAAATAAGCACAATTATTCTAAATATTATGGACTATGTATGATCTAGTGCTCTGCATCTCAACCTACAGCAGGTTCATTGGTGAAGGTCCCCGTCCTTCCAGGAGCCAGGAGCCTGGCCACAGTCACTGCATCCCTGTCCTTACAAGGGTTAGACAAACAGACCAGTGAGCCCTGGCAAAAGGAAATGCATTTGGAGTTCACACAGGGGCTATCACTTGGCTATTTCTGTAATGCCTGCATCTAAAAAAAGATCCAGTTCACACAAGTAGCTATTTTACCTTACTGTCCCACAAGATCTAAATGCATTTTTTCCGATTACACTTTCCCACCATAAAACACACAACAAAATGTGACACATATTTTTAAATATTCCTATGAAAGGATTTTGCTTATATATAGAAACATGAGTATATATGGAAACATACAAAACTCTGTGTTTATATATAGATGTCTCCTCACTGTATAACTAATATTAGTTCATGGAACTGAAGTCACACACACCAACAACAACATCAACAAAAAGAATTAAAGTTCCAGGGAGTTTTGCCATAAAGTACACAAAGCAGAAAAAAACTTCTTGGATTTATGATAATCTCTGCATGAAATGCTGAATGGTAAATTCCCTTGAGAACTTCTCTGACACAAGAAATACACGACAAAATAAACAAATGAGGAGACAAGTCCAAGAGGCTCTCACTGAAGAGACATCTAGTTCACTCTTTCTCTTATTTTTTTCTTTCTCCTGCATTCCAACAAAATCTGTCATGAACCACAAGAGAGTCACAAACAGGTCTAGCTGGGGTCCTCTTCCAAAGCTTATCTCCTGGGGAACAGGAGACCATCAGCTTCCCTAAGATAAAGCATTTCAAATGACTATCACAAGTGCTGCCCTGTTGAGAGCGCTCCACACTGCAATGCCCCATCTGTATGAAAAAAATGTACTTTGGTAGTTACATGAAAGTGACTAAAGTCCTTCCAGACTTATTTACACAAGTCTGAAAGGTTTGACTTTTAGTCTCTAATTATTCCTCCATGGTTTGGTGTCCCCAACACCACATTTCTTGCATTTAACCAGAAGATGAATGTAAAATTGACTAACCCATTTCAGTGTTTAAGCTGAGGGAAATAAAACCAGCAGAAAACCTGAGAGACATTTTTTTAAGAGATAAAATCTAAATACTTTTTCCATGCCCCCAGGGGAATTAGTAAAATGGATGAAGAATACCCCAATTCTCAAACCCATCGCATCTGCTCAAGCACTATCCTATCCACTTCAGTACTTGACACTGTCACAGGAGCCTGTTTTAAATAGCCCAAACCCCCTGCTTGAACGCCCTCCTTGATGAGTCCAAAATCCTGGCTTTCACGACAAGGAGAGTTTTCAGCAATAAAGGCCACACACTTTTGTAGCAGCTCCACAACAACAGCCATCAATAAAAAAAACACTTGCATAACCTGAACAATTAGCAGATCAAGGTTTTTTCAAAATTAAACTGATGTAAAGCACTATTTGTGGAGTTTAGTGGAGGGACTCAGGCAATAGCTGTGTGTAACAGGAGTGGCAGATGGCTTTACAGAAATCACAATATTTGTTACCATCTTTAAAGACTGGTGGCATCTCACCTGCTTATTTCCATGACAACTGGATTCCCTTCTTTCAAAAAAGCTGTTGATGCTAAGTTGTCTCCTCTCTTCCTCTGTAACTGCTGTTGCATCAAATATTTGTAAAAGCCAATGGGACTGAGGATGAATAAACTCAACTGTGCAACTGAAACAGTAACATATTAGGGTTTTCTTACCAAAACTTTACAGATCTCTATGCCACTTCACAGCATTATCACCTTCCTGATGGCTGGAAATTATTACTTATATAACAGATTCAGCTGTTCAGGGCACAAGGCAAGGGCACCACTCTCTAACCTAGAGGAAGACTAGATCAGCGTGGTGACCACAGAACAAGAATAGCTCTAGATCCTGGGACCAGGAACTGCACATCTACCCAGCTTCACAGGAATGCCAAGTTCTTTTAAGACCAAAGTGATCAGGAGCTCAGATCTATTATTCATTGAGATGATGACATGTCTGGCAGAACAACAGCTCTTGGCAGGACAGTAAAATATTTATGCAGTGCAACAACTCAAAGAAAAGGACTTGCCAAATTGACTGCAACAATGGTCTTCAACCTTTTTCAATTTATGGACTGCTAAAAATGCTCAGTGGGAATGCAGAACCCTGTAATACTGAGCTCTTTACTGACAAAGGGTTATTGTTTTTAAGATACCTTTTATTGAGACATCTGAAATAGTCCCTGGACGCAAGCTAAAAAAAAGTAAATTCACTACACTGAATAATTTTCTGGAAAATATTAAGCAATCTTCCTTACAGTATACAATAACCAAGACATAAAAGCCTGAAATCAAATTGTTACAGGTCCCTACACAATAAAGATATTTTTCCTAGTGACTTTTGCTTGAGGTTACATGATGAGCATGGAGACCAGTCACCACACAGAGGGGTCAAATGAAGGAACTCAGCAGAAATGCTGCAGGCCAGAGAGAGCACGGAGTGCCAGCCACCAGAGAGCCCTGGGCAGAAAGGGAGAGCTAACACAACCCTGAGAGGGACACTGAATGCTGGATTCCACACGGGTGTATTTCTAAGGAAAGCTGAAGCTGAAATTAAGGACTGGAGACAGTGGTTTTGTTAAAGGCAACATTTAGAGAATTATCAACAGAAACAAAATATCACAGAGGGGGAAGAGAAGGAAAGGGAGGAACTCTGAGAACTGCAAATTGGATTCATGTTATTTCCACTGTGGGAGCATTTGAATCAGTGCTCAAACCACCATCTCTGCCCCAGCTCATTAGAGTACCTAGTAATTTGCCTGCCCCTGCACAGTAATCCACATGGGAGCCATGGCAATGCAAGGAGAGAGGCCAGCATTCCCCAGTCTCACTGGGAGCAAGGGAGCAGTTGGTGGAAGGAGCAGGAAGATGATGGCAGGGAGAGTATGATTGTTTCAAGCACTGATGTGTTTCATCACATGTACCATTCCAGTACATATAAATATCAGCAAGTTGGCCTGGTGGTGTGGCCATTGTGAAATGGCAGCTTCCTGCCAGGATCACAAGAGATGAGATCTGAGGGAAGGCTTTGCAGCTAATGCTAGGAAACATTTTATGAGCAAAAGGACCAGTGTAAAAGAGCTTGTGGCAGAGAGCACAGCTGAGGTTGATGCTGCTGTAGATGTGCAGGGGCGAGACATTTAAAATGGTACAAGAACAAATGGGAAGCTCTTGGCCACCCTGCACTCACCTGCAACAACAAGTCCTTGGTTCCCACCCTCCATCATGTGCCTTAAATTCCTCACTGCATTCAAGGCAACACTCTACCCTTACATCTCCCACTTTAACACCTTGCCATGAAATACCCTTTCAAAAGCACAGAGTGAAAACAGTTCCTTCTCCCCTTGCAATGGGTCTGAGCCCACCTGGGATGGCAGAGCAAAGAGCACGAGGTCCAAACGTTTAATCTGGAAGAACCATTGATCTGCAAGCAAACACTGCAGCAATATCTCCATCAAATATAGGAGATGTGTTTTTCCCAACACCAGGGCTAGTAAAACTTGATTAGCAGAGGAGGTCTGACAGAAGATTGTGGTGCTCCTGGAAATAGTTTCAAAAACGGCAAGGGGAAACACAGCAAGAAAGTAGCTTGAGAGAGATTTCACTGATCTGACAGGAGAAAATGTTGTCTTAGAGAAGCCTGCTGTTCTCAAAGGAGACAGGGAATATCTTCAATGTTTAATGGATTATGAAAAGGTGACTGGAATGAAAATGTGTAGAAAGAAGAGCATGAATACAAGTGAAATCATCAGAAGTGCTAACAGTGGTATGGCAGCTACTGTGGAGGATGAGCATACAAAGCACCAAGATGGAAGTTAAGAACACACTAGGACAAGAAGGTACAACTGCTGTAGCAGTCACTTGCTGAAGCAAATAAGATACATCAAAACAAGAGGGGGGGTTGTACACAGACACCCCCTGGTCACATGAGTGAGCTGCCCATGGCATTACGCCAAGCTATTCACGAGAAAGTCTCTGGACCATGTGAACAATGAAAGCAGCCCTTTTTCCATCCATTTCTCCCAGAGTATTTAAAGATTTGAATTTTCCCATCTCATTTTTGGTTCATCTCTCTCTTCCTATAAATAGAGAAGCAGCAGTGCATCCATCCCCTCTTCATCTTTTTTGGTGGTCTAGCATTGCACAGATGCTGGAATGTTTTTCTAGTAAATGATAAGTGATGGGAAACAAGTCGAAGACAAAGGACAAGAGACCTTGAGCTCAGACATGTAGGAGAGATGGGAGCTTTCTCCTCTTTCCCAAGAGGCAGGTATCTTTTCTCTGGACCAAAAGGTTTTGTTTTGGAAACAAACGTATCTATTTCTGTCACTTCCTTTAGACATTTAGTCTTCATGGGGCTGATAGTAAGACTGACTAGGGATGTCTGAGAATGACAATCTGGCCCCCAAAAGAAAGCATTTCTAATCCAGTATGAAACCCAAAGGAAACACACCCTGCTGCTAGGCACATGTCTCACAGGACTAACGCTGCGATCTGTGCTGTGCTCCCAGAGCCTTTACTTTAATCCCAAGTCCAATAATCGAGTTAGCACTTTGTAAGGAGAGCTAAAGCCCCTGGGGTTTGTGCCGAGCCGTCAGACAGTGGAGAGGCTGAGCTGGACATCAGCAGGTGATCAACTGGCATGGGAAAACAAGCCTGGTGTGGGCAGCCAGACAGCTGAGCAAGGAGCTACAAATGGTAGATCTACCCTGACCCAGAGGGGGTCAAACACCACTGGATGTTCCCAAGAAAAACAAAACATGAAGAGAAGAGGAAGAGCAAGCCATGGTGAAGGAAGAGAATGCCAAGACCTGGCAGTTTGGGCTTGGAAGTTGCTTCCTAAGCTAATGATCCCACTTGGAGAGGCCTCAGCACCACACGAAGGCAGCACAGGTATCTCAAGCTGCAGCCCTGCTGTGCCACAACAGCGATGAACAGGATGAGCCATCCATGCTAACACAGCAATGCCTTTGATGGATGGGGAAGGAGCTGGGCACAGCAGCAGTGGGGAAAGCTAATGAGTTCCAGAAGATCACAGCCTTCCATCCCTGCTTAAAAATAGCAGCTGTGGTCAGGGGTTTGAGACAGAGTCCAACCACAGCATTTGGATGTAGGTTTTGAAACCACAAGAGGTCAGAGTTAATTGATAGGTGGTCATTCAGAGGTCCTGGGACAACTTAAGAATTGACAACGTGCTGTAAAGTCTTGTTGAAGTTGGGCTCTGGTCTCCCATCCAGAAGATATAACAATATCCCTGAAAACAGTAGTCCTGATCAACACCCTTCCTAGGCTTACCTGCTCAAGACTTTGGGGAAACAAGCAAATTTCCCACCAGCAGCAGAGTCCTTCAGAGCATGGCTGCAAGGGAGGCAACAGAGTGCTTTCAAAGTAGGCAGCAGTGGGCAGGTTCTTGGGAGCTGGCAAGGCCACTGACTCTGGGATAGCCTAATCCACTAACAGGTAAATCCCCTCCACAAAACATTCCTTCTTGACTGAAAACACTTATTTGGCAACCAAAGCCCCCTGCTTTAGAGTAAGAGCTGGGGAGGAATGTGACCTGTGGCTCCTGATGGGAGAAGGTCCCAGCACACAGAGTACCAGACTGAAAGCTGCCCAAGCCTCAGTACAGGGGGCTCTCCAGTGAACTGTCCCTGCTCCACTCCAGTAAAGATCATTGCTTGGCAGGAAGGACATTGGGCAGGCAGGACATTTGGTGCTTGCTGTGCTCTTTAGACACCTGGACTAGATGACCTTTAAACGTCCCAAGCCAAACTATTCTAGAAGGGACTATCTCTCAGGAGAGCTGGATATGCAGGAAGAAGGGATTGTGTATGGGGGTTTTGACAAACACCATCCCAAGTATAAGGGTTTAGCTAGTTCTGAGGAGGACAACACAGAAGGGAACTCAGTAGCCTAAAATGAAAGGCAAAAGACTTCTGCTTTGGATCCCATTTCAACATATTCCTGGACATTGCTCATACATAGAGTCATAGCCCATTCTAGGATTTTCAGGCAAAGACAGAGAAGGACTTACAAATGTGTCACTGATAGCTGGCCAGCCCTGGGATCCTCCCAGCTCATTAATCTGTCTGTTCAGTTTTGCTCCATGAAGAGCAAGTCCTGTGCAGCAGCACTAGGTTAGCAAACCAAACAAATCAAACTTCACTGACTGAGGCACAGATACTGCCCCTCCATATTAGAGTAGTCAAAACTGGGCACATACACTAAACACAGACAAACCAGAAAATGTTAGAAAATCCCACCTGGGACAGTAATTTTTATCAGAGAGCTTACCCAAAATTATGCAGAAAGATGCTTTTTGGTTTTTAAATTTTCCAACATTTCTCTTTGCAGCTCTCTAGGCAAAGAAGGTTTGAATGCAGGCTACACTGCACTGTAGGCACACTGAGGTCCCTCAATAGAAATGTCTCACTCCCTGCCCAGATGCAGATTCATGGGGGAAAAGGGACTGCATGGGTGGCATGTGCCCTGCAGGACTGCTCACTCACCATGCCAACTTGTACCAGTATGGGCATGAACACAAAGGCAGAAGTGCACAGATAACTCTTGCAAGAAGAGTTGGTCTGGTGGTTTAGCTTACAGAGGGATGGAACAGCCCCTTACCAATGCAAATGTGTGGTAAGAGAAGTCACTGGACCTGCTGTGGCTTCTCAAGTGTGCAGAGATAAGCTTTCTTATCAGGCCTAAGACAGTATAAGATTCAACCATTGTCCTAAAAGAACTTTCACTCATTCAGTCTCACATCTTATTTGTTAGTAGACACAAAACATTTTTCCCCACCTCAACAAGTGACAGTTCTCAAAGTGTTGGGAAAGAAGCAAAACAGGAGACGTCTTGGGTTCTGCATCATCTGGGAAAAAAAGATCACCATTTTGACTCACCACTAGAATAGATATGGAAAAGTACTGGGTTGGCCTTGGTGGGACTGACACAACAACACACAAAAAAAGGAATTTGATATTTAAATCATAAAAATATGAGGAGCACTCAAGGGTGGAAGTACACATACAAATACAACCAACCATATTTCAATTGAAGATTTTTCTTTACACATATCAGAACAGAATGCTACCTTTTTTATTACTGTACCTTCAAAGAAGGACATGTAGTAAGCTTACAATTAACCATTACTGAGAATTTTCTGTATTACATTAGTATCTGGGAGCACCAGACATGTATCAGGTAGTTATCAATTGCTCTGATGCATGCAGTAAGATGCAAGTCCTTGTTCTCTAACAAGCTGGAAGATCAGCTAGGGCATGTTAAGGACTCTCTGTAGTTGCCAGAAGTAATTTAGAGCAAGACCTTGTGAGAGAAAACCAACACTATAGAGACAGAGCCCCTTGGAAATACAGTTCAAACCACCACCATTGACTCTAGTTCTGTTTTTCTGATACCTTTTCAGGGAGAAACAATGTCCCTCAGTTGGGGCTGTAAGAACACTCAAGAGCTGATGAGAAATCTGTCATGGCTCACTTGTCTCTAACAGGATTGTAGATACAGCCCCTGATTTTTTTCCTCCACGTTTCTAGGAATTTGAGCTGCATATGAATTTCCTCTTCTTATAATCCCTCACTGGAAATGATCAGAACTGCTTGTCACAAGCCTATCACATGGGGGGAAAAAAAACAAGGCACAGACAAGGTGCAAACTCCACCTCCTAGCAACAAATGTGAACTAAAGAGGGGTAGGAGGAGACAAAGGAAGAGAGGGCTCTACTTGAGGGCTTGTAGATCACTTCTTCACTTTTAGTGTCTTGAGTACTCAGGCTGAAAACTGTAGTAGATGGTAAAGAACACATCTACAGTGGTAAAAGCAGCTACACTGCATTAAAAACAGAAACAGAAATTTAACAAAGAAAAGAATTATCAAATGGACAAAACCAGGAGCTCTCTTTGCTAGCTCCACTTCTCTCCCAGGTAAACAGAGACCGCAAAGCAAAGCCTCCAGTCTGTGTGAGAGCAACAGCACAGTAGGTCAAACAATACAAATGCTCACACTTTCCCTCTAGCAGAGTTAGAGAGTAACAGATTTTAAGCAAGAATATGTGTGCATGTAAGCTGGCTTTCCAAATCCAATATCCCTTCCTATCCCCTCATAACTTCTCATCAGCAGTTTTCTATTTCTACTATGAAGGGCTCTAGTGCAATTATGCTCAGTTACTGAAAGCCTCTTTACTCTAATCCTCTTCTTAGTTTCAGAAAGCAACAGCATCAACTGATACCTGTGAGCTTAGTCTCCCCCATGGGAAACAATTTTACAGAGTTCATAGCAGAAAAACACACTCAGGACATACCCACCTACACCAGCTCCCCTGTTCAGCTTACCAGTGCTAAATACCAGATTTCTAACTACACCAAAACAAAATTTCAAAGCAAAAATTCACCATTTTGGCCTTTTAAAGAAGTAAACTTTGAGCAAAAAACGAATGGAACATGTCAACTTACACATACTGCTTTGTCCTCTTTTTAAAAAATATTTTAAGATATTTAAAAAATGAAGTTATTTGCCATGAGGCTGGTGGGAAGAGGGTGCTGAAGAGGGGCCACTGTGCTGTTTGTTACTTTTGGCATGGTTGCTGAAACCAGGCCCTAACATACATAATTATGGGTAGACTGAACTCTTCCCTGACGAATTTTCACCAACCATGAAGCTAAAGACAAACTTGAGGAGAAGCATAAACAATTCTGACTCAAGCAATGAAATTAAGAAAGGCCAGCAAAAGTTATAAGAATCTCAGAAGTTCTTTTGTGAGTTATTAGACCTACTGAACAACTGCAGTTTTCCCTTTAATGCGGAGAGCATTGCAGGTACTCAAGTCCAGCTGTTTAACCCCTGCAATGCACAGTGACCTTTTTATTTTCCATTGCTCTTGCAGTTTTCCAGCAGTTTGAGTTCATTTGGGCTAATTACCTCAACATGGAGCTGCAAATGGAAAATGTTGCCAGTGAGTTGTTCCATTCACAGCCATTTCGTCTTGCACTGCTGGCGTCAAGGCGCACGACTTTTGTTCCCCCGTCTCCATGGGCATCAGAGCTCCCAGCGGTCATGAGCCTTCCAGAAGAAATCAGTGACCTTCCAGCCAGAGGACTCCACATCTGCCTGTGCACCCTTCCTCTGCAGCCCCCTCTGTGCTGATACTCAGGTGAGGGATGCTGAAGCGCAATCTCCCTGACCCACCAGGGAATCTAATAACTCGCAGAAGAACTCCTTGAATCTCACTGTGAAGGAACAGCAGTCCCTCCAGAGCCAAGATATCACTGGGTTTCCATCATAAACCTTAAGCTGACACTTTCCTGACCCTCTCTTGCAAAATGCACTGATTTATAAAACACTTAATCAACAAGAAAATTGCTAGGTCTGACTGGGTAATGGAGAAGAAAAACCTCTTTCCCATGCAGATCCCAAGTTAACTTGAAAGCTGGCTTCTAAAAAATAGAGTCTGTCTACTCAAATATCTACTTGTGGGTTTGGACCTAACTTTGTGAGATTTGTCATTAAAACATAGAATCATCCATGCTTTAAACTGGAATTTCTAAGCTGTTTTTTAACTAAGATGAAAGACAAAATCATTCAGCATGGCTTGCATATCCCCAACTGCTCGATATCAAGATTTCACTAAAATGCAGTTTGCATAACAAGAGTGCATTACAGGCACCCTTGTCAGAGAAGTGTCTTTTGGGTAATCTCAAGCATCAAAAGAATAGCTAGAAAATTCCTTTTACTTTCCTAGAAGCTGACAGTTTTCCTCTTTCTCCTGAAGAAACTGACTCAAAGCATAAGCAGACTTCTATCAACAGAAAGAGCCCTCCATTCCCATCCAAAGAGCTCCTACCTAATGTTTTGTCCCTTCTCCTTGGGAGAGGATTTCACTCAATTGCTTCCTTCAGAACACAACTCTGCCCATACACAAGGTGCAAAACTCCTCCCTTGGAAGAATCCACTATCAGGGACCTGAGGATAGCTGAAAAGGAAAAGCAGAGCTATTGCCTTCAGCTGGCCCTGTAGAGGTCTGGAAAATCAAACATTCAACTACCTCACAGGATGCAGGAGAAAGTCTTTACAAGCTCTAAGAGGAACTTGTCCAAAGCCACCTCCAGTTCTCCAGGAGTGTCAGGCACAAGAACAGGTTATTCAGCGATGACAAAATATGCCAGGTCAGTGCCGGTCCAGGGTACAGAGTGCAGGAGCCAAGCAAGGGGGAAGCACTGCCTTCTTCAACACATCAAACATGGGAGGGCCAGGAAACCTGAGGTCCAAACAGCACCTGCCCAGGTACCTAACTCCATCCTCAGCATGGGAAAGGCCATTTCAGCACTAAGAGCAATTGCATTTAATCACACAGGCACACAGCCTGAAATGCCTTGTTCTGCTGCAGACCACAGAGTCTACTCTGCAGCCTCTTTACAGCTAAACAGAGCACCCAAATTAAGATGACAAATTCCCTCTAAGACAAAGACTGCAAATGAAACCATCGTTTGCCAGCCCTTGTTAAGAGCCCTCTCTGAAAGCGATGAGGGCATTTAGCATTTAACACACTGCTTAGCTCACCAGGACCAACAGAACTCTTCAAATGGCAGGCAGTCTCTATACCAACACTTGATATGCTCCCAGTCAGGAGTCTGGAGGGCTTGCCTGAAAAGCTGTATAATTCTTGCTAGAACAAATCTGTGAGATATAAGGGTAGTATCTGACATGTCTTTTTAGACCCCCACACAAACAGACAATAAACTGGCAAAGACAGAAAGCTGACATCTGGGCAAATGAAAAAAATCAGGCATGTTGTCTGAGAAGTACCATCTTAACCTTCCTATGTATATATATATTTGAGGTGAAAGGTGAAGAGAAGTTCTTGAGATGGCTGATATTCTTGAAAGAGATGCTGATAGTCTTGAAAGAGAAACTCCATTTGTCACTCATGATTGCAAAGCAGTTTTTATTTCCCATGTTACAGATGATCTCAGCCTGCATTCCTCTTTATTTAGCATCATCTATATTTGTCCCAGCAGTATCAAGTGGAAACTTTCTCCCCTGGGTTATTATAACCCCAAATTCTTAGAAACAGCCCTCAGGTGCCCACTCAGCACAGACCTGCAAAGTGAATCAAAGGAATGTGTGGGCTGTGCTCAGGCTCAGCTGCAGAGGTGATGTCACAGTCTGTACCACCAGCACTGCATGGCCATGTGAGGGACATTAAAAGCCATAATCCTGTTTTTTTGCCAGTCTATGCCAAGCACATATATGGATTTCCCTGAGGACTTACGTGCTTTTTGCTAAATTCACACCAGAACCCAGGCAGAGAAGTTACATCTTTGCTACACCAGCATTTCACTGAAATCATCTACACAAAAAGATGTTACTGAAACTCCAGGTACCTTAGAACTTTCAGCCCCATTTATAAACTCTTCAGCTTCTGATAACTTTTTTGGTTTAGGTCAGTTTGGTGGTCAGACTTTCACACATGGGCTATCCTGGGGCCAACAAGCAGCACTGAGCCTAGTGGGTGCACAAGTGCAGTTTATTCCCACTAAAATCCAGGTGTGTATGTAAGACAGTGTACAGTGGCTGAATGGGAAGCAGTTGGACATGCCCTTCACCATCTGTATTCCTTCACAGACACTCCAGTTTATGTCTTTCTGTGCTTCTTTAACTACTTCCCTACAGATGGCACTGTACCACTATCCAAAATACCCCTTCAGGGAAAAACAAGCTGAAAACAACTGAGATTCGTGCTGAGTCACCAAAGAGGAGCTGAGTGTCCTCCAAGGCTCCTGCTTTCTCATCCACAAGGTCTTTTGAGGAGGATCAGCAGCATCAAACATTGAGAGATCACAATGCTTTGTACATCCAACCTTCTCTACTGCAGACCAGGATGGGATCTAGTAGGAAAATGAGTCCTAACACAAAGAAATCCTTGCTCCACGTGTCCCTGAAGCATTTGGTCCCTACCAGTTTTGGAGACAGGATGGTGGGTTGAACAGACCTTGGTTATGACCTTGTCTGGCAATTCCTAGGGGAGGCAACTGAGAAACCTCATCAGAAGCCAAGCTGTGACCAAAGATTTACAGTCAGGGCTGCAATGTCAGTAATTGGATGAATGCAATAAAATCTGCAGAACCCTTTTTCTCAGTCGTGTGGTATTTCTATTACTTTCTCTGCAACTGTTTTACTTCCAATAAAAACACACTGACTAGAAAATACAGCAGTAGACGTTACCCTTTGCTCTTGGTAAGAAGAATAACTCATTGGTTTGGCACTTCCCAAAGCATGCATGAAGGGAAAAAGCACTTGGCTCAAACAGGCTCATGATTATTTGCAGCAAATTCAATCTATAGCATATTTCACCAGCTGCCTCTTAATTTTATTGCCTCCGAGCTGCACAGATTGACATGATAAGTATATCACTACTGAAATCCTTTTCTTTTTGATTCTCATTAATGAAGGGTGAAACTTTGCCCTTAGATGCACATACAGAATTTCTGCAACTTTCCAAAGAGAATAATTATGGCCAAGGCCTTTGAGTGTTGAGCTCAAGATCCTGAAAAGAAAATTAAATTCAGAAGTACAAGAGGGACCCTTAGAGATATCCCTACATTGTTGAATATCAGGGCATCACAGGCACTTAAATACTTCTGCTGATAGTATTTTTATCCATATCTACATCAAAAGCAGAAGTTTCCTGAATGGTATCTGTCTAGGCTGTGTACCACATTATTATGAAATGAAAATGAGATTATCATCTACTGAAACTACAAAAGAAAATTGTGATAAAAATGAGAAGAGTATGTGGTTAGGATAACTGAATGCCTACAAATTGCAATCAGAATATCAGTTTCAATCACTAGAAAATATTTCTATCAGCATTGTGTCTGCAACATTAGCACTGGCTGAACTTGTGATCCTGTACTCAGAGCAAAATGAGGGGGAATGCTCATTCTACCTTCACTGCTCTGAGATTATTCTTGATCAGGAATAACCCTGCTCAGTTTCGAAAAATCTAAAGACATGATATGAAGTTAGACTTACATCCATGGACCTCCTGGTAGTAGCATCACAGCCTACCACTTCTTTCAAGAGGCTTTAGCAACACTGGCCAGGGGCCAAATAACAACTGCACTTAATTAAGCAATACCACGCTTATATTATAAAATGCAAAAATCTATTCCAATCAAATTCCAAAAGGCATTATAACTGAATGTTTCACAGCAGTAGGCTACCCTGCATAGTTCTGTCTCATCACCTTCAGTTTGCCCAGTTCTTAAAGAGTAATTAGACATGACAGGCTGTTCACCTAGGTAGGATCCTGAGCTGCAGCTAAAAATGTGAGTTTGCTTCCAACCAGGAGCTTATGAGCAGGTAGTAAAGGAGAAGGAAGTGAGAACATTTCCCAGCTCCTCCTTGGTAGGAGTGATAGGAGCTTATCTTCTTTCAGTTTGTTATCCACTGCTTGTGATCAGCTCTTTCTTTCCCAATACAGCTAAATTCACTGTTGGTCAACAGCTGCTTTTCCATCAAAATCATAATGCCTGAACCAAATGCTCACCAGGGAATACTAAATGAGTCTTGTCTTCCTAAGCATTTAATCACAAATGCCACAAATGAATAAGCAGCTAAGCATAGCTCTAATGAGGTTGTGTTTGTCTGGGAGGTTTAACTGGGTATGCAGCTCACCCCTCAGAAAAAACAATTTTCTACTCCCCATTTTCCAAGGTGATAACACTGGTCTAAACACTAATTTATTTACAATTTTTATCTTATTTTTTCACACAGTAGCAGGACTAGATGAGTTGTTATGTGGCATTTGCTAAAGACAAATTGTTTTACAGCCCCTTTTATAAGCACCATCTTGCTGTGATCTTGTTCCCATGATGGATTGCCATGCCATTCCATTCCAGAGCCGACTGCTCTAAGGGTGAAAGAACCTTCTCCCCATCTCCAGCAGAAATACATCCATAGCCACTTTAGGCCAACTCATTCTTGCTCTAATATTGTTCTTTACTCAGCTCTTCTTTTTTTCTCAGGTCTAGCCTCCTTATTCATTACAGAGGACAAATACTGATTTTTGTCCTTTGTTTAGCTAGGCTAAACAAGGCAACCTTAAAATTCCTTTATTTCTCCATCCCCTCACTCACACTGGTAATCCAAAGGAGGCAGGCAGATCACCAGCTACAGCTGTCTGAGAGTCACAGATGGGTAACAGACTCTTGGAGCGATGGAGCTAGAAGCACTCTGGATTTCCCCCCCAGTGCTTCTCGGAAGCCATCAAATCCCAAACCTGTTATTTCAGCTTCTATTAAAACATTGGGTGTCTTTAATGGAAAGTGCATTCTCGTGGCCCTGAGTGGGTAGAGGATGACCTCATGTAATTAACAACTGAATGCAAAGCGGCAGAGAGTAGTTTCCTGAATAAACTCTGGGGAAGATACAAGCTTGCAGACCAGTTTATTCAAAGGGTTCACTTTCCCTGTGTGCTTGTCAGTGTCTGTGCACCGACTACAGGCTCAGTATGGGCCCCTCTGCTCCCCATTGGCATTGGGATTTGCTGAATAGCAGCACCACCCCAGGTTTAAGCCTAAACTCTCCTCAGAAACTGGGCCCTTTCCAAGATTTCTCTAAGTACCTACTGTGTTGCAAGACCAACTCCCCCTCACCAGAGGCCATACCTACCTTTCTAGTAACTTCAGAGTTCAACTCTCTCAGCTCCAATACATCACTGACTCAGATCCCACATTGATTTGTTTCTGACTCTATGTTTTCCCTCAAGGTACTTCACCTTACGGTTTAACACTCACCGTCACAAAGTCCTTCTGCACTTCTGTCAGATTCTGGTTTTTACTGCACTTGATAAGATTAAAATTCTCAGCTCAGACAAACAGGAAACTGCACTAACACCTCCTCTTCATTAAGAAAACCAATCATTTCATCTTTACCTCTGATGCTTTAACTAGTTACAGAGCCACACAAGCAATCTCTTTTATCCTGCTGCTGCTTACTACTAATGATTTGTTGCTTGTAAGACCCAACTTCCCTTCACAAAAGCTCTGTGAAGCTGGCTTAGCACTCACTGTCCATCACTGGCTCTAAACAGTGCAGTCCTTAGTTCCTTATCTGCCAGGGGTTTTACAGTGCTCAGAATCACACCGGGGTACAGCATCTTCCCCATCCCATTTAGTTACCACAGAGTAACAAATCTGTCACTCCTGTGTGCCCTGTCCTTGCTGCTTCTTCCACCTCCCTCAGCACATCACAGCCACTTTCACAACTGCCTCTGAGGTAACTCTTACAGTGCAGTTTTCCTCCTGAGGAAGTTATCTAAGGAAAAGAAGCTAAGGATGGAGAAATAATCACTTCCAGGAGCCTGGACCAGGGAACAGCATGAGCCACTACCACCTTCTGCACCAGCCCAGCTCTCTCCAGATGCCTGAGGGTGATGTGACCCAGCACAGAAGACCCAGTGTGACCTACACTGACAGCCTGACTGCCTCCCACAGGGCTGCATCATTGCAGAAGCTCTAAGAGTTTGCTTCTGTCTTTGACTCCTCTTCCTCTAGCTGTGACAGCAAGGATTTGCGCTTTAAAATTCAAAAGTGAAGGATTGTGCAGTAAGTGACAGGCATCAACAGGGGCTATGTCATTTAATGAGACAGAAGTGCTCTGCATATCAGTGTTGCTGGCAAGAGGAGTGTCAATGGTCCTCTTGCTGCTCCTGTACCAGGGGCTGTGGAAGGGCATGGGGAATGCACAACACAAAAATAACCATTAGAGGGGGATAATTTTTTAAAATCCAATTCCATTCCCTGACTCAGTTTACAGCCTCCAGACAGTGACATTGGTATAACCAAACTGACAGAAATACAGACTAGTGGGGCAGGTTTCTTGTCTCACTCTTGCCATCGAGAGGTGTCTTCACAACAGATGGTGCTGGGATCTGTTGAGTCCAAGCCTGAGACTTGCATCATGCAATGGACGGAAAACAGCATTCTGATTTCCCAGAAGAGGGTAGACTGAGGGGGCTCCCTGGGGCCATAACTGTGTTCTCTCCAGTCCATTCCCACTGCTGTTATTTGCATGTTGACTGTGCCCATCAGCCCCAAGCCCTGACCTCCTGTGCCAAAAGGTGACAGCACCACTACAGGATAGACCCTTGTACGGACATCCAAAATAAATCATGATGTAACTTTCAACACACCTTCCCACAGCCCATAAAAAGAAACCCACACCAAGCCATTGCACACCTTGGAATGTAAAGCACCCTGAATTTTAAAGGGAGGCTGAGGAACATAATGAACATATTTCAGCAAGGCAGCACTTTCTAAAGTAACCTTGTATCATGCTTTTCCCTTCCAGAGCACCTTAAAGATTCAAGCAGCTCATAAAGTCCAATAATACATTTGGCATTGATCTTCTTACTCAAAACCACTCTTAAAGAATGCTTTCTGCTCTATTAAAGCTGCATTAAGACCTTCATTTTAACAGTGGGAGCTCTACATCAGCTCTGAAAGAACTTTACGTCACTGAGGTTACTTTTCTTACGCCTTTTTTAAATTAGGAACTTGTCATTACTAACCTTGGCCTTTTTATTTCCTTTGTAAGAACTCTTAATATTGAGAGGAGGAATAAATTAATGGCACTATGTCTGCTAAAAGTACCTATGGGCAACTACATTCTAATTTCAGCTGCAATAGGTTTATGAAAATAGATATTTGCATCTCCTGACTTTTCCTTTGATATCCTTTTTATTCCATCTAGAGAAAGACACTGGACAATAGCCTAGCAGTACTTCCCAACTGACAGGTGGCTTTACTCCATGAGTAGTTTGTCTCCTTGGCAGCAAAAGGGTACCTTGGAATACAAAAGCAGTGACCTTCACTTCCTTCCATCCCCAGAGGGGAATGAGCCTCAAACAGGGATTATATAACAGGTGATCAAAAAACCACTGCCAAGCAGACCACAATCAGACATGCACAGCCCACAATATCTATCTTTATATGCTGCCTTTTATGGATGCAATTTGTTGAGCTGTCAGAAAAACAAGTGTTTTAGTAAAGCTTAACAACTTTAAGTTCTGTCCCAGCAGGGCTGTCAAACCCCACTTGTAGCCTGAGGATGTTACAACGACAAGTTCACACAACTTTGCAAGAATTTCCTAATTGCAGGGTCCTGTTTTAAATCAACTGTAATCCGATTTTATTAGCTAATGTTTTCATTCGACGGATGGGATCTGTCATTTTCATAGATCCGGGGAATGTTCAAGATTTGTTGGGAAGCTTGGAAAATGAGATTTTTCTGTGAAATGGAAAAAGTTTTCATCACTAAACTTCACCAAAGTTATCAGTTCTGCAGCATTTCCAAAACACCTGAAGAGGGATATCAGTGAGAAATTAATCTGGTGCTACAAGGCAGGCTTTCAGCAGTAAGCAGTCTCTATCAGCAGGGTTTTCTGTGTCATCTTCAATCATGAAAGTCCTTTAATTTACCAGTCTTTGTTTCATTAGAGTTAAGAGATAAACATGGGCCCATTTTTGCCCAACAGCTGTACTGACTTACTGTACAGATACAGGTTTGAGACAACATAAGCACTCACCACACTCCCAATGTTTTCAGGAAAAGAATTCCAGTGTGGAATCAGCTACAATGGGGAGGAAGTACACACAGCGCAAAAAAGATTTGGAAAAATATTACAATTCTAAATCCCATTTTTTCCTGCTAACAGGCTATCCTTTCAGCAGTTAAATACACAACTGACCACAGGAATGGGCACTTATTTGTGAATTTTGTTACATCAGTCTTACGTGTCAAAATCCCACCATGTACTTGCTCCCCCCGAGTTTAATGAGCTGATTGCTAAAGGCATGTTAGAGTGCCTTAGGAAGCTGTGTTCCCAGAGCTGGAAGTCCCCTGCTCCTCAGCTGGGATGCAGTGACTGACCTCCACACATTCTTACCCCATGACAAAGCAGAGTGCTATGGGTCTGACAGTGCACAGGAAAAGGACTTGAGCTTGCAGATATGTTGCTTTGGTCGCACCAGGAAAGAAAATTATTAAAGGGTACACAAACTCGTGCCTCTGGGCAATTAATTTCTTTTTGTGGACAAAACAATTTTGAATGGAGAGGCAGCAAGAAAAGAAAAGGGCTTATGGGTTTGCTACAGCCAAGTCAGGAACAACAGGTAAGAGAGCAAAGATGCAGTCCTTACAGGATCCCACACAGCAGCAGCACCTGGTCAATGCCCAGTGAGGAGGAAAAGTTCTACTTATACATCTCCTGTGGAATAACAATAGTCTAGGCTTTGGTTCCAACACATTATTCTAATGGCCAACACCCCCAAATTTGCAAGCCAAGACCCCAAAGGAGATTGAACAGATGAGAAGATTTCAGAGTATTAGTGTGGCTTTTTTGTTTGGGGTCTTCCAGGTATCATATCCCCAGGATGAAACATGGATGTCTACAGCCAGAAAAGCTAGCAGCTCACTCTGCAAGATGTAAACATGTATTAACAGAGCACAAATATTCCTCCAAGACACACACACAGTAAGCCCATGCTCTACAATCCAGCATTCCTCCAATCCACTGAGAACCCAAACACAGCAAGCAGGCAGGAACCAGCTTGGAACCACAGTTTCCATGTGTATCCTCCCTGCAAAAAGAAACAACAGAAGAGATATCTGGAGAAGTCTCCTCAGAGATGGAGGACAGACTTGGAAAAGCAGCAGCGCTCTTCAGGATCATTTAAAGAGCTTCAGGTCATGAAAAAACATATCAATCCTTAAAGTAAGGACATGTTACACAGCATCTTGTTCCTCTTTGGCTTCACAGCTGGAGCAGATCAAGATTTTAGCAGATCTTAGTGAACTGCTACAACTGGAGACTAATGCTTCATTTTAAAGCCAGGATTTCAGAGCTGCATTCAGAGACTATAAAGCAGTGGGTCTGGTTTCAGCAGCTCACAAGGCATCAGCCACTATAATCAATAGAACTTCAGACAGGGAGAAAAAAGTATCTAACTTTGAATGAAAATTCCTATTAAGAAGCCCAGAAACTGAAACTCCATTCTCCTCAAACTAAAGAAACACAGACAGTTCAAACAGAAAACCAGGTTCTCTGCCATAGATGCACAGTGTTTGTTTCCAGCCTGGAAGTTAAAAAAATCCAAACATCCTGGATCTTTAAAATTACTGGGAGACCTCTGGCTGTGGTTTCAGAGTCAGCAACAGGGACAGCCAGGCTGAGCATCCATCCCTCTCTGTCCCAGTGTCAGTGATCACACAAAGCACATCCGTTTAAGGAACAAGTTAAGCACACTTACTCCTCCTGATTTCTTCCTGTATTATGAAATGGTGCTAGGTGTTTGGGTTTTTTAAACTAAAAATTTATATCAAAATAGAAAGAAAGCAGACTCAAATTTACATGCAAAAGATGACAGCATTTATGCTTATTTTAATAATTCATGTTTTAACTACATCAGATAAATAGCCTTTAAATGTTTAAATTCACCTGGACATGATTTACATTTTAAAACTGTTGCATCAAAGAGGAGATTTTGTCTGCAGGGAAGGAAGTGAACCTGTCTGAAATGTATGATAATCAGCTCTTGGAACCAGCAGATGCCATCATCTCAATCCTACTCTTTTATTCATGGATGGACTTCTCTTACTTTTTTACCCTGTTTTTTCAATTCCCAACTTGATTTCATGTGGTCATTAAAATTCAGAAATCAAAACAGCCTCTCTGTACTCCTTTATATACTCCCCTATGATGTCATGGTGACCAAAATTTGCTTTACTACTTCAAACAAGTTCTGTTTCTGAGCATTCAGCCAGTGACCTCTACAAATTTAGTCGATGACTTGACAACTTCAGCAGGATACACAGACTGTTTAATGAGTGTAGGTCTCATTAAGACAGCTACCACTATTTGAATAGGTTGGATCACAATCAAAAATCCTACTAAGTACAACAGGAAAGATTTGAGTTTCAATTTTTTTAATAATAGATATTTATGCAGTCTGCTCTGAATGCAATACAAATATTCTTTAATGAAAAAGTGCTTTATATAGAAAAATCCATCAGAACAATACCACAGGCAGGCAGCCAGCCACAGACTTGGCATATATCTTGGCAGAGGTCAGTGACCCCAACACTGCTTCGTGTTGGTAAAGCTCCTTAGTTTGATCCCTCTTCTCTAGAAAATCTGCCAGGTTTTTGCATAATTCCCCCCTCTCTCCCAAGTATGCTGCCCTCATTCTCAATCCCTTGGTTAATTTTACGTCAACTTCTGGGAGAAACAATGGAGAAACCCCAGTGGGCAACAGCTCCCTGCAATCGCTGCTCCAAAGTGCCCAGCAATTAGCAGTTGGCAAAAAAATGAGTTCTGGCATCAAATCCTTTGATTAATATAATCTTCTAAGGTACAAGGGAAATAGTGAAGTAGTCCAGGATCCTCCTCTAAGGCTTGCAACAGACGTCTCCTTGGAATTGAGAAATCCAAGTTCAAACACAGCTTAGTTGTATGGGAAGGGTCACTTTTACACCTGACTATCACCATTTTAACTGCAGTGCCCTAAAATTTGCTTCACCAGCAGTTTCTCCACAACATTATCACTACACAGAGCAAGGCATGAGTTAGTTATATCGCTGGAAAACTGATTTTTCTTTATCAGCCAGAAGAAAGCTACTTGCTCCTCAAGGCCTGGGGAGTTTAGGCTGCACAGAGGTGGAAGACAGCAGTAATTCTTGCACTGAAATCATTTTTAACTTCACAAAGAAATGTTTAACCATCCATGTGAACATATTTAGTGTATATGTAAGATCACATACAACATATGGACAGACACACACACACATGGACACAACTGCTGGGCACACACGGTGACTGGTAAGATTCAGCATCCATTTGAAATGAGACAAGTTAAAGGTTATAAAAAACCTCAAAAAACTAACATGCCCCATTTCAGTTCTGCTGCAGAAGGGATATGAAGGACAGCTACACACAGGCTGATGGCAGACATTGATTTGTCTGACCTCTCAAAGAGGGCTGGGTTTCTCGGGGTGAAAAGGAAGGACAGAAAAGGTTCTGTTTTAGTCTCATCCGCCTTGAAAGTGTGTTTAATATCTCTTCTGTTACCCTCAGCTCTCCACATTGAAATGAAGAGACTTAGTGGGGCCAAAAGGTGGCAGAGCATTCCAGGAATATGATTGCAACAACAATATCCAATACTAAGGTATGGTACTGACCCTTGAGTGATTTTCAGGGCCTTTTTGTTGAAAAATGTAGTTTTTTTCCTGCATCACGAGTGATGGTCCCTACAAATCAGAGAATTTAATTTTTACACAACCCCAGAGAAGCTCTGACTCAGGGAAGAGTCCTTTCCCACTCCTGAAGGGCTGGGTAGCACACAGACCCCTGTTCCCAGCAGCCAGGCAGCTTGCAGGAAATCAAGCTCTGGCTACAAAGACTGGAATGTGTAATTCCATGAGCTTTTTTGGAATTTAAGTGGGAGGTGGATATCAGCCACAGTTAAAATTCCCAAACAGATGAGCTCTACAGCATTAAAGTGACTGCATGTATGAACCCAGCCTTGAACCATATGAAAATGATGAGTGGATGCTCCAGCAACTGGAATGAAGCACAGGAGTCAGGGGATCCTAACTCTCCACTCTGCAGCTGACCCATCATCACTGGGGTTGCTCAGCATGGAGAATAGAAAGCTCCAGGAACACCTCATTGAGGCTTTCCAGTACTTAGAGTAGGCTTATAAAAAAAGGAGAGGGAGGATTTCCACATAAGCAGACAGTGACAGGATAAGGGAGAATGGTTTAAAACTAAAAGAGGAGAGATTTAGTTCAGGTGTTAGGAAGAAATTCTTTACTCAGAGGGTGGCCAGGCACTGGAGCAGGCTGCCCAGAGAAGCTATGGATAACCCATCCCTGGAAGTGTTTAAGACCAGGCTGAATGGGGCCAGAAGCAACCTGGTGTAGTGGAAGGTGACCCTACCCATGGCAAGGGGGGTGGAAAGGAATGATCTTTAAGGTCCCTTCCAACCCAAATCTTTCTGTGCTTCCCTGATCCTGCATAAGTCTCCTCCAGACCCATGTTCTTCTGTCTTCTCAGTGCACCAATGCCAATTTATCTGAGCACAGACCTTCACTGAGCAGCATTCAAAGGCTTGCAGGAGAAGTAACAAAACCAAGAAAACCCTCAAGGCCACACAGGTGCTTGAAAGCTTCCAGCCTACCCAAGGGACATTTGCACCTCACTAAGGATGGCACAGGTAGCACTAACATGGCTGTCACATCCACTGCACTGTTTAGCACTGGGACCTCCTCCTGATGGACATGGCACCAATCAGATCAGTCATATCTCAGGGTCATCAGTAATAGAAGAGAGTAAACACAGGCAATGTTTCTCTTGCTATTTAAATGTATTAATCTTCTAGATGCATTGATTTTGGACAAGCCAGCAAGTTTCTCCCCCATAAAAAATACACTCATTTCCTCTTTTTTTTTTTTTTTTTTCAAGGATTTTAAACATACAAGAGAAACCATGGGAACATATTCCCGATTAACAAGGATTTTATTACAGGAAAGTAGGAGGGTAAAATCCAAGCACTGTTCCAGTCAATTAAATACTATTATTAGTGATGCTTACACACTAAGTTCTTGAAAGGTTCAACTGTGTAAGGTACAGGGCAACAAAGTGAATCACACAGCACAGGGCAGCTTCCAAAACCGTGTCCACAAAGACCTGTAAATGGGTTAGGTAAAGCTGTATCCCCATTAGAATCACCACTGATTTTAATCATTTGAGCACTGTAATAAGATTAGAGGTGATTGGGCTGAGTAGTGGGATTTAACCCATCCACTAATCCCCAGAATTTACTATTCACAGATCAAACCCATTAGCCTTCAGAGCAGAATGGGCTTCATCCTCCTCCTGAAAGATGCAACACTCAGAAGCAATATGAGATACTCAGAAAATGAAAGTGATCTTTAACAGTGTTAAATGAGCACCTTTAATTCCTGCCTGCAGAGCCTGTGTCCAGCTGGGCTGTTCACTAGCAAACAGCCTCACCCTATCAGGAGACTGCCCAGAAAAACAGCAAGGTTTTGCCTCTGACCTATCAAAACTAACCAGAACAGGTTGCTATTGACAGGGGAGACTGTCCATAAAAGAACATTACAAAAGAGGACAGTGATCAACAGCTAAGAGTCCCAATGGACATCAGCAGCAAGTGGTGTCTCTCAAGGGCCTGTATTGGTACCAGTGCTATTTAATATCTTCATTAATGGCACAGGTAAAGGCATCAAGTGCACCCTTAGCAAATTTGCAGATCACACCAAGCTGAGAGGTGCAGTGACACACCTGAAGGACAGGACGCCATCCACAGGGACATGCTGGAGAACTGGGCCCATGGCAACCTCAGAAGTTTAATAAGATCAACTGCAAGGTGCTGCACCTGAGTCAGGGCAAGCCCTGCATCAATCCAGGCTGGGGCATGAGCAGATGGAGAGCAGCCCTGCCCAGAAGGACTTGGGGATGCTGTGGGTGAGAGGCTGGACGTGAGCCAGCCATGGGCACTCACAGCCCAGAAACCAACCATGTCCTGGGCTGCATGCACAGCACCAGGGAGGGGGTTCTGCCCCTCCACTCGCTCTGCTGAGACCCCACCTGCAGTGCTGCATCCAGCTCTGGGGTCCCAGCACAGGAAGGGCACGGACCATGTTGGAGCACGTCTAGAGGAGGCCACTGAGATGATCAGAGCCATGAAGCACCTCTTCCAGGAGGAAAGGCTGAGAGAACTGGGATTGTTCAGCCTGGAAAAGAGAAGGCTTCAGGGTGACCTGACTGCAGCCTTCTGGGACCTGAAGGGAGTCCAGAAGAAAGATGGAGAGCAACTATTTACAAGGGCCTGAGCTAATGGGACAAGGGAAATGGCTTCAAACTCAAAGACAGTAGGTTTAGATTAGATATTAGGAAAAAAGGCTTTGCTCTGGTGGTGACACTGGAACAGGTTGCTCAGAGAATCTGTGGATGCCCCAATTCCTGAAAGTGTTCAAGGCTGGATGGACCTCTGAGCAACCTGGTCTAGGGAAAAGTATCCCTGTCATAACAGAGGCATAAGAACTAAATGATCTTTAGGTCCCTTCCAACCCGGGGCATTCTATAATTCTATGAAAAGCTGTCAGGAACACATGTTTAAAGGTTCCTTGGAAAAAAAAAGGGTAAAACAAACAAAACAAGCCAAATCAGGATGGGCACTTACAAAAATTTGCTGCAGCCATCAAAGAATGAAATGAAGAAGTATCACTTAGAGCAGCAAGCTGTGCAGAGTAATTCTGTGTTATGGCATTGCAGTAGGCAGATAAGACAAACCCCAAAATATGAAAAACAGTAGGATGGCATCAATGTAGGGATGCAGAAATATTTTACAAACATAGGAGTATGTTTCTGAGATGGGGAAGAAGAGTGAATGGTTACATGATCAGTGAACCAGCAAAAAGTTATGAGCCAAAATAGCTACCAAGAACACCTGCAGGCTGTTCCTCCAGCCCTTATCAAAATCCCTACATTACTTCACTAAGCTCCATATGCCAACATGTATCATTCCTCTGCCACCACCCCTTTCCTAACAGGCACCTTTTTAGATGCCACCCAAGCCCATAATTCCTGTAGGTAACTGCCTGCTCTCCATTACCTCTCAAATGAAGCACCAGTTATCAAACTATGGACCCATTTCCATATTCATTTTGTGTACTGAATTTTCTTCAATTCTGCAATTATAAACATTCAGAGTATTCTCAAAATATCAGAGAGCCTCCGACTACCTGAAGCAGAAGAATCATGCAGGATCCATCAAAATAGCTGTTATTATTTTTGCAATTAGACTGGCAGGGGAAAATTAATTAAGTCTGAAGATTTACAAAGAAATAAAGCTGATTAAAAAAATTCCTACCTCTTTAACATGATCAAAAAGATCTGCAGAGAGACAGTAGCATATACCAGCAATCAGCATTGCCCAATTTCCTTAATTTTCTTGGAACACTGTGCTCCTTTTTTGGCCTGAATTTCAGCACCTTGAGAAGGCTAAAAAGACAGGCTACTAATGGAACAGGTATGAAAGACATTTCCAATAAATTCTTGTTCTGCTGTTGGCCTTTCAAAACAGAATCTTTTCACAATGCATTCAATTTTCATTTGGCTACTGGATTGTGTGGGTGGCCACTGATCTAAGGGGCTTTCTAAGGACATCAAGAGACTGAAGTCTTGGGAATTGGCCTCTCTGTATGAGTCACCCAGGCTGAAGGAGGCAGTTTGGGCTGCTGTGTGCCCTGAACACTGGGAGAGCAGCCTCTAACATATTCATTGCTGAGACATATCAGAAAATGCAATTAAGATGCAAACTTTTTCCCTTAAGTCAAGATTTTATTTTAAGGCTTAAAGGAGCCTCCACTATTGGACTTACTGGAAGCTCTGAGAAAGAACCACAGTGAGTGTAAGCACGTCTGACAGGGTCAGAACCCAGCTGCAGAGATTGTTTCCCATTTTCTGGATGTTTCCCATTTCCCTTTACTTCAATCTATCAGGCACAGACCAGGACAAAAAGGCTGATTACACAGCCTTTCCACACTATGGAATGGTTTTCAGGTTATAATTAGGGACAAGGTTCACAGACATGAGGACGGCAGGACTGAAGTTCAAGTCTCTGCCTCAGCACCTCCTCCTGCAGCTCATGCTCCTATTCCCTGACAGGGGTTGTGCTGCTCCTCCAGAGGCCAGTCAAACCCAGCCCTGGGCACAACCAGAGAGCCCACTCAAACATTCACTCTTGCACACAGCAAGCCTAAGGAGCTAGGAATTATCATGTTGAGTGGTTACAGAGACTGTCACAGGACAGCCACTCAACACCACAGAGAAATGGAAACTGGTAACCTTAAAGTATAAAGTGCTGTTCACATCAAATATTTATTCCAGGGAGGTTCAAGATGGCAGTTTCATTAGAATACTCACCAGATCAAGCCTTCAATGCTCTCCACTTCACATGCATCCCATGCAACTGCCATTGATGGTCCTCTATGCCTTTTCAGGACACTTGTAAGCACCCATTCAAATGCATATTGTGAAGGCAAAATGCCAGTAAAACACACAAACCCTCACCTGTCCTTCCAGAGTATCTTTCTCCACATGCAAAATGACAGCTCCAGAGAGTGCAATGTCTCCCCTACAGGACATGGGGCCCTGATATGGCACCCAACATGCCACAGTAAAGAGGATGATAGAGCAGACAGAATGGATCACACAACTTCAGCAGGTCCTTTGGATATTCACCATTTTCACTCTCTGATCAGCAGTATTTGATCAGATGCAATAAGTCACTGGTGAGTGGGATTTCTATTTATTTATCTTTGATGCAAACTTTTCAAATGGTATCTCTGTAACATTTAAAATTCAGCTAGTCCAAGACCTGACTTATGCCACCATCTGTGCTGTTTATCCCCAGTATTTCATTTTAACAGAACAGTGATTTGGTTTTTGCATGACAAAAACGAGTGGCATTTGATAAAATAGAGGACTCATGACAATGAGGATAAACCTAATTTTGTAGTCTGGAAACTGCAGCACCAAAACCACTTCAGTAATTCCAGACCAAGATGCTTAGAGGAGGGAGTCAGGAGTTTTTCTTCCAACCTTTCCCAGTTAACAACCATAATACTATAGAAAGCAATTAGCTGAAAACTAACACACAATTGGCATTTTAAAACCCCCAAACTAATTTTTTTTTTCAATAAAGTAACTCTAATGCTATTATTCACAGGCCAGAATCCTTTCTCACAGGCAGCAGGAAGGCAAACTGGATAGGCACTGCTCAGGTTTGCATCCTCTGGGGCACAGCAGCACTCCCAAGCCATGAGTAACCATTCACTATGGAAAGAAGCCATCTCTTCTTTACTAAAGGGATTCAGCAGATTGGGAACACTTGCATTTGGTGGCTTGTGGGTCCAGACAGCCACAAACCTTGAGGAAACAGGAAAGCACAGGAATTTCTCTCCCTGTAACTCCCACAGGAATTGCCTTTTCCCTGTAACTCTGTTTTTAGCAGTCCCTCCCTGAAAGCCGTCCACTGATCAGCTGGAGCAGGGACTGTAGTCTGCAGCCACAACTTACAGCTCATTAATACTGGAGCAAGGGGAGAAGCATTTGGCCACCAGTTCTGTGTCAGCACGTGCCTGTGCCACTGCAGTGGCCCCAAGGCAGCAGGGAAGAGGAGTGAGCAGCCTCCCTCCTGAGACAGCTCTGCTGCCCTTGCCATGCTTCCCCCATCTTCCAAGGTATCTCAGCTCATAAGATCACCTACAGACAGCACAAACACTGTTGGAGACTTTTCCCACTGAAATCCTGGGTGATTCAGGTGATTCAGACCAGCAGAGAGCTTGCAGTGGGAGATGCTCTTCCCTGAATGACATCCATGGAAAACAGCTGCTGTCAAATGGCAGTTCTCCACAAAAGCTAGAGGAACCACAAGCCATTATAGTCAAAACTGCATATTTCAAGGATTTCTAGTCATTACTGTTAAATTCTTGTGCTACAGAACATACCTGTAGCCCCTAAACCGGGACTGTGATCCTTCCAAGATGTCCAGGTTTTATTCCTCCACCAAGCTCTGGTTTCTGGGCATTTGGGCACATACCAGCTGCCAGAGGAACTCCTGCTGCAACATCACCCAGCCCTCTCACCCACTGGATCACAGCTGCCCTGGGCAGAGGGGAGGTAAAGGGGATGTCTTGGACCAGGATAATGGAGGGAGGGATCCCCACCTGGCTGTTATGTTAGGAGAACCTGAGGTCTCAGATTTTTAACCACCAGTTACAGCTCCAGAGTTGTTTTTTTCTGCCTGTCCCACTGTTACCAGCACTGCACAGCACAAAGGCACATGCAACATGCAAAAAGGAACCAGTTCACAAGACAGAAAATGAGGCACTGTCTAACTGAAAAACATCAAAAAGGAGTGTATAAAGGGAAGGGTTAGAGAACTGAAAAGGCAAGGAAAAATGGAAGGTGTAGAAGGCAGAATAGAAATGGGAACAACACCCCTGAAATGGAAAAGCTGCAAAAAGCAATCTGATATTAACAGTAAAATGCAAGAAGTACTGCTGCAGCTCTTGCAGGCAGGTTTCTGCTCAAGTTCATTACTTATCCTGAGCTTATTTGGCAGGAGCAAGGCAGAGCCACAACCTCAGCACAGTTCTAGACAGAAAAATCCAATTTCCTTCTAGAGGGTCACTAAATTTGCTATAGTTTTTTTTCCCATGATGAGATAGCAATGAGGTCAGATCCTCCCTCCATGAAACTCCAGCAATCCCATGCCCTCCCCCTCAAACCGAGTTTCTCCCTGCAGAACAGAGAAGGAACTGGAGAAGGCACACATTCATCCCAGCCTACTTCTAACCTACTTCTGGAAATGGAATGACCAGAATGAGAAGGTTGGTCATAGTCCAGTCTGTATTTTTTTTGCAAAAGTGGTCATTAAAGAGAGTCTGCTGCAGACATCTTTCAAGCCTAGTATTATCACCAAAAAATCATGCTTGCAAAATCAGAGGCACAGTGAAGCCAGCCTAGATGCCACATGAGGAAGCTCAGAGCCTACTTGGGTTATATGTACAGGACCCTTTGTGCAAAATGAGATCAGATGTTTGCTGCCACTGAAATGTGTCCCCTGCAGTGCACATTTAGCCCAGACAGACCACAAACCTGGGAGTCCCTGCACTGGAGCACAGAAGAGAAGGAGACTTGCTGTGCATCTCACTCCAGCTATCACTGGACTCTGAATGAGACAAGTGAGACCACCTTACAGCTCCACACAAGGCATCAGGCTGTCCTTGCACCTCCTCTCCTCCCAGCCACAGGAGACTGCAGAGAGAAGCTAAACAGAGTCAGAAAGCAGTTGAGCAATTCAGACACCTTCATGTTTTTTTCTACTTTAACTGAATGCAGTGTCCTCATCTTTGCTTGTCTGCTCTCTTTCCTCACATCTTCAGGGCTCTCCATCATCCCTAATTTTGAAAACCATTGCTCCCAAAAAGTCTCCTTGTAGCTATGGTCTCAAATATTACTGACCTCTCCCCAGACCACTGAGGCTGCATCCTGAGGAGTCAGGGCAGGCAATACCCTGCATCCTGTACCTTTACACACAATACTTTATTCTAGGGTAACCAACCCTTGCTACTATAATAAACACAAAGGTGCCCTCAAGGATGGTTTGACTTTATCAATCCCTCCAGAGTGGCTCTCAGATGCCAGGTAGTGAACCCAGCAGCAGCAGAACAAGCACACACATCAAATCAGGGGACCTCTCAATTGCCTGAAAACAACATGCACCTGCAGAGGTACTGTGGTCTGATGCTGCCTCAGAAACAGCTCAAGAGATAACAGAACTTATCTGGTCCAAGGCAAGTTTTCCTACTGAAACATAACCTGGCTTAGGCAAAGGCCAAGCATCACCTTTCCCTTACATGCACCTGAGACCTCTCCTTTCTGCTTTCAGTGCCCATGTGCCTCTGACACTAAAAGAAGTTTACATACTTAATGTTGCAGTGGCTGCCAGAGGATGAAATAACATCCTGACAGCAGAATTACTACAAAGAACACATTCAAAATCCACAGAGAAGGCAAAGGTTGCTGAGAGGTCAAAGTACCCTGGGATCACCCACATCTCTTAGGGACAACACTAGAGAAGGTGAGCAATAAAAGCACAAAGAGCATAGTATATTTAAAAAAAAAAAGTTGACATCCATAGTGAATAGAATGTGTTTCTTCAGAAAACCTAGATAAAGCAGTCAGGGTCAATTTTCACCAGAACAGTATTTCTAGATAGAAAAATGAGACATCATTTGAGTTGCCCTGACCACAGTGTACCTTGGGTAAAAAAAAAGAAAAAAAAAACCAGCACAAATGGTCAGCAAGAGTTTGCTCTGATTTCAAAGCAACCAAGCAGCATCCTAAAAAATGTAGAATGGTGCCAGGCAAACCAAGAGACAAATGAACTTGATAACAGCCACAGAAAGTTTACTCTTAGCTCTACAAGATGAAGTAGAGGAGGGTCCTTTGGAGACTGAAAACAACCCTAAATTATTAAAATTGTCATCACTTTGAAGTTCATCAGAAAACTACACCAAGACACAAAGTCTTGGGAGAAATTATCATCTGCTTCCAGCCAAGAGACAAGCCCTACAACACCATACTCCCAGCTGCAGATCCCAGACAGGACTGGAAGTATCCATCAGGCACATGCAAAGAGCATGTCTAAAGCAGAAAACAGGACACAGTGACAACTCAACCCAGGACAGATCTGCAAGACCCTGCAGCTTGTTAGCCTAAGTAGAGCAGCAGATTAGCACAAGTAGACAGGATGTGATAGCTTCAGGCCCATGGCAGTCAGGAAAATCTCAGCACGGGGATCTCCTGCATTTTGGGTTTTTAAGATTAGCCCAAGAAAAGTCAGCTCAGCTCTCCCTGTAACTGCTGGTATAAAAATAACCCATCTTCTGTCAAACAATACATAGCTAAACCTTGTTATAGGTTCTGTCATACTCCCTTCAACTACGGTCTTATGCCCCTGGTCTGCATTTTTGAAGACAAGTCACAAAGTCCTCAAGGAAGACAATGAAAAGACATGACTAAGTAGGGAGAAGAATTTTAAAATTAATGCACATCATCAACTAACACTGATATTAAAAGACGAGGGAAAAGGAGAGGAAGGAAATAAATAGAAAGGGAGGTACTGCTTATCTTCTTTTCAGAAAAGAAATGTTCATTTAGTAAGTGGGGAGGTAAACAGGAATTCAGCCAGAGAAATCGAGGATGACCACGTAACTACACATGGACTGAATGAGGACAACAATGGTCACTATTTACCTATGACACTGAAACTACCCACATGTGGATATTTGTTTAAAGCACAGTTTCCAATTATTTCTAAAATAATATTTTCCCCACATTTGATGGTAATAGAGGAGATTAACTAGGTATTCTAGCTGGCCAGTACAGAAGTCTAAAGAAGCAGGCACTGTATTAGCTGCAGGCTGAACCTATCTTGAGCCAAGATAGCACTTTAGATTACCTTCAAATCCTGCCTTCCTAAATGCTTTTCCAAATGTACTCCTATTCCTCTCATGTTTTTAAAATAAAGCCTGATAGCAAGGTCAAAACAATCAAGGAGGTAGGCAGCCACATACACTAAAAGCCATGGATGAGAGTGTCCCAGGACACTGTGGAGATAAAGTTAAATGAGTTGAAAGAATAAACTGAATGGATTTAAGGAAAATAAGTCAGTTGAATGCTGCTAGATACAAGGATGCTGCTTCTAGAAAGCCTGGAGGCACAGAAGGTGCAGTGGGATGCATGACTGTACACACAGTGTGACCTGGGAACAGCTCAGCAAAGATGTGATTTTGACCTCACCCAACTTCATCCAGCCACCCAGGCTCACTAACCTGGTGCTGGCGGTACCAGAGGAGCCCATCACAGCTTACCACACTGCTTTAGTACACTTGGAATAGTTTTCCCTGTTCAGTGGCCCTGAACATTTAACAAAACATCTTGTACACTTAGCAAGCACCTTGAACACTATGTCCAGATTGAAGTATTTCATATTAAATGTTAATACACTTTTTGCCTGTGAATACTGAGCAGGGTAGGCTATGCATACAAAGCAAGCAGAACAGTAAATAAGATTTACTACAGGTTTAAATACTGAGTAAATAGGACCATATATTTTTCATTTGTAATTCCAATTTCCAGCTTGACTCGCTCTGCCTCTGCCTGTGCAGCACAAGCACAAGATTGCAAGCACCAAGTTATCCAAAAGGAGCATGTGCTGCTTATTTTGCTCTTTATTTTAAGCAGATTCTGAATCTGAACAGATTTTCAAAGAACATTAGTCACTTGCCTTGATCCTGCACAAAACAACAGTTTCTTGATGGAGAAACAGGAATGGGGATAAGTTCTGTGGAAAGAAACTCAATCCAAATTTGAAGGTACCACAAGATCAACAAACAGGCATGGCTACAGGAACCTTGAAAAGTTTACCACAACTTCAAGAGAAAAAATGGTACATTTTTAAGAAAATTACCCTATCATCAAAAAATAAATACACAGCTTCTTACAATAGCTGTGACTCATATATAAGCTGCGTTTTTGCATCAGGGTTCTTACCCAAGCCGATATATTAAAATGTCCAGTTATTTTTAATGAATCTGGTTATCCTCAATGTCACTATTTTATTTGGTACTTTCCATTATTTGCACTTGACGTCTGGGCTGCGCTACCCAGAACACATGTAAGTCTGCAAGTTTCAAACATCTCATCTGCCCTGGGATCCTAATTAGTTTGCAAAATAGACTTCCCTGCTGTGTAAGAAAAGTCTGAAGTCTGAGCTAAGTAACAAGGGCCCCACTTCAAACAAAGTTACTCTGTTCATATGAGGGTTGTTGAAATGCACAGACATGAAGATTCAAATCTCTTACACTAGACACTGCTCAAACTTGTGGGTTAATGGACCTGTTCCATGGCATCATCACTATTCGTATCAGGCATGGGGCTTGCTTCAGAACAAGCTCATTTTAAGTACCAGAATCTCAATTTTGTTCTTGTATATTCATAAAGAGAAACTGTCTCTAAATGCAGTGAGTATTCTCTTTCTCAACAGATGGCAACAAAAAATACAACACGACTTATGAGTTAAACAAGAGTCTTCTCTTAAGCAGGAATAATCAAGAGCATTATAGCAAACAGCATCCTGAGCACAGCAGTCCACACCCATGCATCCTATTATATCCTCTTCTGATTTGGAAATTCCTGCCCACTGCAGACTTTCAAACATGTGAAGAGTCAACAGAGCACTGCAAGAATTTTTTTTTTTTGGTACAAAAATGCATTCTACTTGTATTGATGTTACAGCAGTTACAGTGCCTTTAACACAGCAGACAAACACCAGAGCTATGATGCTGCAGCCCCAGCACAAAGCCAGCACTGTGTGCAGTCAAATATATTCTTTTAATAAATATAAATGAAAAAGTTCTAAGATGTGGTAAACTGCTGCTTCACACAGAACTATCCTTTTAAACTGAATGAAAGTGATTGTCTCCCTTCTCATTTTACAGAAGCATTGAGGATCTCCAACGATAAAAAGGTGAATTTAGCAATTCTAGGCCAAAGCTTTGTGTTTCAATTAATACATATATGCCAGCAGCAGAACTTCATTGTAAGGTCTTCATGAGTTTTTAAAAGCATGTAGTAAGTAAGTGGTTGTACCAGGCCTTTCCTCTTGCTAGATTTTTTTTAAAGCTTTGTACAAATAAGGACAAATAATGTTTCCTTGCATTCAAATAGGCGCTATGGGAGTCCTTCAGAGAGCAAACAATGGCCCACATCAAATTTAGGAACCTGTAACTTCAGAGACAGAAAAAAATTTCAAAATTAAATTATTCTAAATTCACTTAGGAATAACTAACTCCCTTTTGTCTGGATTGTACTTCCAGTTCTTAAACCAAGGATTATGCTCTGGTTTACAGTGTAGGATCAGAATGCTCCTGAAGTTTTGCAATTCACCTACATGTACTCTAGGTAACACATTAAAAGACTTCAGTTTTGAACTCAAGAATATTGTGGCTGGGAAAGAAAACTCAACGTTCATTAGTTTAATGACATTCTGGAGCCAAATTCACTGTCAGCTGTTATGTAATCTTCCCCTTTGATTTCCCAAGGCAAGATGACATGTGCAGCCTGCCAAAGACAAGCTTTCATATTATTTAACAGTTGGAATAATGTGTATGACAGGGATTGAAGGCAAAAGAGCAAATTAGCTTTTAAATGAAAAATAATAATGGGATAGAAGTTAACAATGGTCTCTGCCTGGCAGGGAAGTGTTAAGTTCTCCATGCTGAGTCACCAAAGAAAAGGTCAACAAGCAGAGCCCACTCTCAACCAACTGAACACCAAGGAATTCTTGCCTTAATTACATGTGAACTGAACCAACTTGAACAAATCTTTACAAATGAGACTTTCTATAAAAAAGGAAATGGAGAACTTGGTGCAAAACCAGCCCCTGGCAAAAGCTACCTTGACACATTCATATCAGAAAATATTACTGTTGCCTCAAGACATCAAATCAAATATGCCCTAATTTGTTTTACAGTAAATTTGGGAATGACAGGACACAAAGCTCTGTCAGCACACAATAACATGACTCTGAAACTGCTTAGAGACTGTCAGGCTCGCTTGGCCAAGCTAGACAACGCTAAGAAAGACTACAAATGTTGACATGAAGTGAATTTCTAGGTATCTCAGTCGTAGAATTTTACGTATTTTGCTGTTCATAGCAAAGACATCGTTGTAAACCAGCAGACCTTTCAAAGAACAACCAAGGCAGAAGTGTGGATTTACTCTGGTGGTGCTGAACCAAAGGCTTCTGAAAGTTCTGCTTACTCAGTCACTATTGCACTCGGGTACCACATCTAACTGGAAACACTTTGCAGATTGGTTTCTTAGGCTGGGGGTGACTTAAGATTACAGTGAGTAAACCCACTTAATTCTGGCTCTAATTTCTTCAGAACACTAGAGACTCATTAACCAGTAGTGCAGTAATGAACATTTGTGCCGTAACTTGCTGCCTAGGCAACGAAGGACTGTATTTATCAAGCGTGAAATTAGCATTAGAAAGTAGCTCCTATGGAAATTAAGTAGAAACTGTTGTAGCACTGCACCTTCCCTCTGAAATTTGAACAGTTGTGATGCCCTCCTAAAAGAACTCAAATATTTGGGTGGGCTGGGGGGGAAAGAATCCTTCCTCTGTTGGAGAGATAACAGTAGCTCCCATTGAAGTACTTAAGAGTCACAGTGGTGTAAATTCAACTAGAGAATTAATTAGCAATTCTGTTATAACATACCATAATCCAAACAGCAAGTGAGAGCCAAACTGAAGGTCCGGAGAGGAGGATGGGACTAAGTTTTTGGTATATTAGAACAATGTATCATATTTGCTTTATTTTCTTAATTTTTCCAAACACCTACTCCCCGCTGAAATTCAACATGTACTTTGCTTGAAGCCTTATCTGCAGGTAGTCTGGCAGGAGGATTAAAGTGTTTTGGCTAATTAGACACACTCTCAGCTGTTTCCCAACAGGGAAGTTTTATGAACTTCCACAGCAAAAGCCTTCACACAAGAACCATTTCTCCACCAAAACAGAAGAAAAGCTGAGCCTGTCCTGCTAAAGAATTTCATGGTTCATCCTTGGCCCATTCCAACAGACTCAGTGAAAAGCCCACATTGACTGTAAAATGACAGACCTCTCAATTTCAGCATGTCATATACTTAATTCAGGACACAGACAAAAAAATGCTCTATCTCCCTGTGAGCCTTCATAGAGGACCTGCTTCTAAAACCTTCATCTTTTCCTAAGCTCTCTTGGTTTCAGTCATGCCTTTCCTGGATCCTAGATGACTCCGGGTCCTGCTGATTTATTTCCCTGTTCCCACTGGCACTGCAGCCTGGCCAAATGCACAGTCAGACTATGGAAAGTGTAATGGGGTTAAGAGAAGGGAAAAAAACATTAGTGACTTCAAAGCCTTGGCAGAATAGTTAATTTTGCCAAACCAGACCAGCTAGCTATACCTGATGAGATTAAAGTACACCCCATGAACAAGATTTGTTAGAACATACTGGCTCCACTGGGAAAGCTACTCCCTGCCCCCCCTAAGTGTCTTCTCATTACTAACCTACTTACAAAAAACCCCCAAAAACTATGCAAAAGCCTTATGCCCCCAAAGACAGACAGATGCAAAACACCACACAGGAACATGGTCTGTAAAACTGGACAAAAAGGCCTTTGAAATACCAGAGATCTGATGATCATTTGAAAACCTCCACATTTGCAATCACACATCACTGTGAATGAACACCACCACGAGGCCTGAACTGAAATAGCAGATAAACATCTCCATTAGGTATCTTTAGCAAAGTTATTTTAGGTTTTAGCAAGACTTACTATCCTAAGGTGAGTGGGACAAAATTAGACTTACAGAATGCCTGAAACTCAGGTAGAAGTTTGCTTGCCTAAGAGGGACTTCTCATATATAAACTAAAAAAAATATTACAATTGACTTTAAGTCCACCAAAATCTGTGTTCCTTGCAAACAAGTATGATCACATAGATAGTCACATAAGCAGAATACTGGCACGAATGTGATCCCAAAGGTCAGAGAGCTGAGGAAGTTGGGACGCACACAAGAGGACAGAGCAGTGGTGACACAAGCAGTGAACTGCAGTCAGGGTAGGTGTGTGTTCACAGCTCATTAACTCCCTGGGTAAGTGCCTATATGGAAACTCTTCCCTCCCAGTGACACAAGGCAGCCAGCTCCACTTCTGCCCAGGGTCAAGCTCTGTTGCAATTAGCATGTTATTTATTTATCCCTAGTGAGCTGCCTGTGCAGGCCTGTCACACGAAACAAAAGCCAGTGTTGCTCTTAGTGTAACTGCTCGGGGTAGCACGTATCCTGACAGAGGCAAGATCAAACAACCTTCACTCTGTTCAACAGCTGCTTGGCTTTGGTTAGAAATGTGCCACGCATCCCTTTTTTAAAAGAGGCTGTAACAAAATGAACACTTTTCCACGGAGCTCCTTGTTTAAGGAAATGCCAACAGAGGAAGGAGCTGCAGCAAGTTGTCCACAGATGGCAATGCCTGCAGAAGGACTTGAGAAGTGATGTGACATGCTCTGTTCAGAACAGGGCATGGTGGTTACAGCAGGCTAAAGACTCATCCTGAAAGACAGGAAAGCAGCTAATACTGCTCCAGTAGTGTAATCTTCCCATGTTCTCCCTGAGAAAGGCAGCAATGCAGTAATGAGCAAACCATCCCTCTTCTCCACCTGCACTGCCATTGAAGCCTTGTTTCACAAGCACAGAGCATCACTTTTAAACCACAGTAACAGAGCAGAGTTATGCCCACAGCTTCTGCAGAGCTGGATGGGTTTTCTGTAGAAATAGCTGTAAGAAGTGTGATCAAAGACCACCCCAGCCAAGAAACTCTTCTCTCCCCAGGGCCAACAGCAGATGCCAAGGGAACAGAAGCACACAGCAGGCAGTCAGCAGCCTTCCAAAGGATGCTCCTCCAGCCCCCAGCAATTCAGTTCACAGGCTATTGGTGATATTTCACTATTAGCACAAATTAGCCCACAGAATTTTCCTGCTCTTTTTATAGTGTACTGCAAATGGTAAGAGCAAATGAAGGTTCAAAATGTATGTTGCTGGCTAACAACACTGGCCAACTCAGATCAAACATTTCCATACAACAATAGTGAAGCAAGGTTTAAAAACTTCAGTAAAAATTAGAAGTGCGACAGCAATTTCACTCAATAAAAGCAATGAGTACACCCATAAAGACTACCAAGAATCATAATCACAAATGCAAACAAGGACCGCTCCCAAGATATTTCACCAGGATTTACTCATGATCTTCATTTTTTTACCAGAGTACACCATTTTAGGATCTGTTATCATCGACTCCTTTCTCTTCACCACAGTAATGATGCCTGTTTCATAACAGAAATTCTCCTTAGCTACCCTGCATAGAGAAAGCTGGATTTGATTCTGAGAGCCAATCTAGAATCTCATTAATTGAAAAGACAACACCAGTAAAACCTAACAGGCGTTAAACAGATTTCAGTTTTGATAATTTCTTCCTCACCCACAATATGCCTCTTAGAGATCAATACACTCATTACGGAAAACAATACAAATCTATGCTCTGCTGGGCTTGGGCTCCATCACATTGTGAAGAACTATTAATCAACTGCCCATGTTTAAGAATAGCAATAACCTTACCTTTATACTCAGGAAATATTAATGTAAAAAGGAAACAAATCTTTAGGCTTAATTAAAAATTGTGGTTGACCCCCTATACCTAGATTACCTTCCATCATCAATAACTCTCTATCAGTTTCCTTCCTGGGGCATGTGTACCTATCAAACCAGCCCCATTTCCAACAAAAACCTTGCCATTCCATAACAGCCAGGACTTAGATGTACTTAGACTTGTATATCCAAGCATGCAGAGATATTTGAAGCTGCAACACTGCTGAGAAGTGTGTGCTGATGGGCAGGGGAAGAGAAGGTAGGTACAAGCACTGCCTGACAGCAGGAGGAAATGCTAGAAGCAAAGCCACATTCCAAATATCAGGTAATCATTTTCCTTATTTAGGTCAGGGGAATCAGCTCAGTCACATATTGTGAGCCTGCTATTTTTGTGCAGACCAGTTTTCACACTGAGCAGAGACACTATGCTTCCCAGGTTTTGTTTTTTTAAAAATAATCCTTAAGAAGACACTGATGCCAATTCCAACACTTAAAGCATTACACAGGTCAGGCCATCTGTTTCTTGACTTGGAAGGGGAGGAGAGAAAACTGGATAAAAACACCTTACCCTGGTCTTTTACATAAATGTAAAACAGAGAAATACTTCGTAATAAACACCAAATTAGGTAGCATACATTGTCTGTGTTTCCTCCTAATCCCACTATGAAATATATTTAAAGAAAGAAAATAAGCAGTAATGAAAGCACCTCAAGAATCTACCCAAGAAAATTACTTCTCAAAAGCCAGCTTATGATTCAGTTTTTTCACCTCTACAAAATTTGTCAAGGTAAGATGTGCTTTAGTTTGGGGGTTTTTTTTCTTAGACAGGTACTGGGAGAGCTCTTATTAAAAACCAAGAGAAGACCAAGTAGAGGGGAGAAGGGAAACCTGTTGGGAAAAAGTGCAAACCTAGCACCACCAATTCTGGTGTCCCTCAAAACCTATATCTAGTACAGACTCTCATGGACTGCACATGAAGTTGGATCTAACAGAGGAAGATGCAGCTTTTCTCATGATGAAAGAAGAGCTAGCAAAGGACAGTACTGCTGTTGCCCAGACAGCAGCAGTATTTGTCAGACATCAACAACTCAAACATGCATTGAAACAGTTACTGCTTCCTCATAATTCATGACCAGAGAATTATAAGGAGTTACTGTGGCTTGGGTTGTTTGAGATGCAGTGGAAATGGTCTCTGACCATGTTTCACATTTCCACTGCAGAAACGGAGATATGTCTTCATCTCAACTAGAACTCTCACTCCAACCCCTGGTATCCACTCTGTCTTTCTAGACCTGATCACCCACAGGAACCACCCACAAGATTCCTGCTATGTATGGATCCTACCTCTGAGTGGTGAGCAAGTTCATCCCACAATAAAGAGGAGGAACTAAGCTACGCTGAATTAAAAGGAAGATTTGCTATCAAGTTTGATAGATCATTTAATTTGATTTCTTAGTCAAGAACTGCCTGCAGAAAATCAGGAAAACAAGGCAGGAAATAAAGACAGCATCAGTAATGCCCGGCTGGTAAGACTGTCAAGTGTAAACACTCTCTTTTTCCCTCCACCCCCAGAAGATAAAAATCACATAATTTTAAGTGTATTTATAAAAAGATCTTAAACCAAGGTCTTTGGAGAAGTGGGCTCTCAAAGTCCTTACTTCAACCCATTCAAACCATCATATTTAAATCAGATTGCTTAGAAAACAAATGAGCAGGCCATTTTTCCCACAGTTTTAGAGACTGCTATGCAGGAATTCAATAGCATCTAGGAGGTTAAAAACATGTTTTCCATACACTTCTCTGCAAGAACAATGAGGGCAGTGCAGAGCTAACCCAGGGCTGAACAGCAAAACAGTCATATCTGCAAACGTGCACATTCTTGGCTATAGCTGTTTACAGGTTTGTGATTCATAATTAATACCCCCAATGAAAACAACTACTCGTGTCTGAAAGCCCTAAAGCCACAACGAGCTAATTACTAATAAAAGCTCCACAGTCTCAGTTAAGCTGTGGGAATGCAACCAGGCACAGCAAATACTGCAATGGTGGCAAAGCTTGGACACTCTGGCTACTTTTTGATAAACCGGTCTCAGTTCTGCCCCTTCCTCTTTCCTTTCCCATCAAAAATAAAACATCTTGCTCCCAGTACAACAAAAATGAAGATGAAGAGACAAGACAGGAAATCAGGAAAAACGAAACAAAATAAAACACAAAAACCCCACAGCCAGGTGTCTCATGGAAAACTGGGGGGCTTTGGGCAGCCATCGCCTATGGTCAGGCTGGCAGCAGCAACAGGACACCAAACCATGTGAACTATTCAATGCAAAATAACAAGACTACCCAGTGCAAAACAATAACTAAAGAAACCACTTAGTGCAATACAGTAGCCAAGAGGTGCTGTGCAACATATATACTCGACCTAAATGTTGCTTTTTCCAGGAAGAACTAACAAGCTGGTTTGACAGCTACAGATTTTAATTTTTTTTAAGGACTCTTAAATTTTATTTTCCAGGGGCAGAAAGGTCAGATGCAGCTACTGTGCCAGAAGTGTAACAAAGACTTCCAGACATATTTTTCCTCAGTTTCTCTCACACACTTCAAGTTTCTTTACAGCAGATAGTGAAGTAAGTTTTCCTCTGTTTGAAGTCTTTTAGATTTACAGATAGAAATGCCAACATGGCTCTTAAATCAGCAACCAGGTAGAACTTTGTCTAATGATCTGAGACTTCTCCATAAGGGATCTGACAAAGTTAGAAATTGCATCACCCAGGTAGGTGGCACAAATCAAGCTGCTGCCTGTACACTAGGGAAGTCTAGTCCCATCAGGCTGTGATTGGGATCAATAAGCCAAGCAGATGCATGGCATGCCTTGTTGGAAGGCTCAGCACACATAACTAGAACATAATTTAGTTTACAAAAATCAGTATGGATAGAAGTTTCGACACACTTTTTGTGTGTTTGCAGACAGTAATAGCTGTTGTGCTTATGTTACTGAGCAGTCAATCTACAAAGAGGAAATTCAACAGTGCCAGGATCATCTAGCCCTTGGGCTGCGCCTTTAAGCAATTTTGGTACCAAGGGAAGTGAAGTGTTCTTATCAGCCAGGAGTGGCTGTCAGTGCCAGCCACGCTCTGCTGAGCAGCACAGGCCCTGCTCTCCCAGCCCCAATTAGCAGGGAGGGTAGCAGAGATTAGCAGAGATGTTCCAACCCATCATGAGATGATTATTACTGCTAGATCACACCAGCAGCAATTGTGTCAATTAACAATGAGGCTGACTAGAGGTATTTGTTCTGAAATTTGGGATTACAAGGTCAGGACAATGCTCTATTAGCACCAAATCTCAAAGGTCATCTTTATTTTCCTGCTGGCTTGTCTATGACTGCTGCCAAGCCGCAAAGCAGCAATGCTTTCTGAGGGGTCTGATTTGTACTTTGGTGCTGCTGTTGAGTGTTTGGTGGATGAAGAAAAGGAGTCAGGAAAAAAAAATCAGCCATAACTCTTTCAAAATTCAAGCAATTCACGAGAACAAGCTGCTATGTTTGGGCATAAAACAGGGACAACAGACCAGATGTGAGTAGTGAATATTCATGTAGCTATTTCTGTTTAAAAATAGGTCCTTAAGCACAATGTAAGTCGACTGACTTTAATAAATTCCCCCCCCCCCTTTGAAAGAATAACCATTTCTGACATTTAAAAAGTTAATCTTGTTCACTAGTGCATTCAGACTTTGTTTGTTTTCTTTTAATCAATACCAATTGCTTCCTGAAGATGAACTGCTCAAAGTGTTTTGGAGGACTCACATGTGTTTTGAGAGTTTGGTGTTCAAAATAGCATAAGCTTGGACAGCCACAACAGGAATTGCCACTGCAGCACTTTAGTTATGACTAAAAGGCTTCCACACGCTGTGACCAGACCTAATTCTCTGCCACAGGAGGAATTTGTGGGAAAGGAGGGAAAAGAGCAGGTGGCAACTCTTGCTTAAGACACAGCATTGCCATGTTCCCTTCAGAGTAGCACTTAATATTTAATATCCACACAAGCCTGTTGGTCATTATCCAGTAAAAAAAGAAGTGTTGATTTTACTTCTCAGGCACATGAAAATTTCACAAGTGTAAAATTAACAGCTCCTTTTCAGCAAGGCTTCAGAGTATTCTAACACAGCTCCCACACCAGCTGCATTCAGAACCCACATGTCTGATATGAAATCAGTCCAGAAGCATCAGGGTGAAGATGCATCAACTCCTTCCTTTTGGGCACAATCCTCAAACATTATCAGCATTGATCTTTCCTTCAAGTCAGACAAAAATTTAGACCATCTCCAGACTCTTAAGCAAGAGAGGCCAAAAGAGCCAGAAACACAACACAACCTTGCTGTGGGACAGGCTTCTGTCACAGCAGATTTTCAGCCCTACTGAAAAAGAAGACAAGGAGCTTTGCTGTACTTGTGGTCAGAAAGGCATGAAATATGCCTTCCTATTTGATGTGGGATATCAAAGCAGGGTTAATTTACAAGCTGCCCCAACAAAGTCTGACCATGAACATGACCCTAGCCCACTTGTAAACACAAGCACCTGTGCGTGACTGACATAACTCCCTCCAAGTGGTTTGCAAGAGCAGAAAACTGGAAACAGAGAGGTTTTTCCCCTCCCCTACCTTCCTACACAACACAAGGCTGCAGGCAGTGTTTCACTGAGCAACAGGTCCAGAGTGAAGCCACAAAGAAATCTTATAAGATAAAGAGCAGGAATAAATAGTTAAAGAGGGTCAGTTTTCCCTGGTCATTCCTTATCAATAGTCAAGCTGTAAGCTAAGGAGATGCATCCTTAACCTGCAGAGCTGACTGCCAGACCTTTTCCATTCTGAGCTCTAATGTAACTATTACAAGAACTCATTCATTAACATCAAAGATACTATGCAGAAGTCATCACTTAAGACTGCTTTGCTTTTGAGTGACTTCTTGCTCTGCTTGCAGCAGATCATGTGAAGTACATGATCAAGTCTGGCAAACTCGTGACATTGCTATGGGTTTGATATTGTTCTGGTATAACACAACACAGATAAGACAAGTGAAAAAAAAATCCCGTTATTCTTGAGTAGAATTCCAGTAGAATTCTTAATTTCAGTTAGAGTTTATTTTTTCCTCAGCTTAGCTTCATTAACCAACATATTTTATAACAGGAAGAGTCAGTGGCTGACAAGCTGCTCGAAGGCTGTCCATGGAGTTCAGTGGTTTTGACAGGAAAAAAGTTTGTAACTGCTTGGTAAAGGCCCGATTTTAAACAATACTCACCAAAAATTAAGACACATGGTTACCTGCTATACAAGGCACAAGTTACATGCTGCACTTTGTTTCCAAATCAAAGAGAAAAGGTGAGTTACTTACTTGCCTTTTTTTTTATAAATGAAGAGGGACCAGACTGACTACAAAATCTGGAGCAGTGAGATACTTCTGACAGTTTTAGCTGAAGATTATGAAGTCTGCAGAGCAAGAGCACCTTTTTTATTCCTATGGGAGGCCTGACTGGCTGTGCAAGTCTGGGGCCAGGATTAAGGCCCATCATTTCCATGGATGGGTTTATTATTTGCACATGTAATTCCATGAAAACCCTTGAGCATATGATTGTTCCCTACTAACCTGCCCCAAATTCAGTGCATGTAGCTTACAGCACTGAAGTTGTATTTATATATCACAGTAATTTTCCAGCTCTCCAATAAGCAGATGTCTTCTAAGTAACCTCAAAGTTCCTGCAACTTGCTTTTTTTTCCTCTTCCATATTGCATCTGGTACCCAGGATTAAAGTCAATTTATACCTGCAATATTTATTAACATTTCTGTTTAGACTTACCTAGGATATTGGAAAAGCTCCAAGATAAGCAATTGGATTCAAACTCTGAATTCCTGTTTTAAGTAGAATGCATTTGTGTTTATTTATAGCCACTATATCAATTTTATCTGATGATTTATAGAAGTCAGGTCAAGTCATCTCTGTGGAACTCGGAGTCAGCACCCATGTTATCAGCTTTGAACTTGCAGAAAAAGGATGGTGGAGTCAGTAGGGTCAGAATTTGCAAAGCAGGTTGTTAAGCTGCTTTCCATAACAGTAGCAATTTAATAGGTGTGCTTCTTCCTAATTCTAGCCATGACACCTGCAGTGTTACACATTTTACAGTTGCCGAAGAATTTCTACAATGACTAGATATTCTCTAGTCAGAGAATCATTGCCCCAAAGGAACAAGATTCCAAGTATTTGCCATCACAGAAGGGCAAATACCTTTTTCCACATCAGGAGCTTTTTGCTCAAATTCAAATTTCTATACAGTGCCTACACACATCAATTGCTGTGAAAGAGGCAAGCTATACTCTGAACCTCCACTTTGCCACTTGGCTGTTCAAGGCATACAAGAAGCTACTTGCAGTATACAGGATGCAAAAATACAAAATGCACTTTCACCCTCACTCAGACCCTGCAGGGGTCAATTTCTGAGGAAGCAGTGTTAACTGATACTGTTTCGCATAATTATACACAGAACACAATAAACTGAAGGTCTGGGAAAGTTCCAAATACCAAAAGACAATTTTTCAAATAGGGAGAAAAAAAAAAAAGATCCCCCCCTCACAGCAAGGGACACCACAGTACCATGGTCATTTAAATGGACTGTTGCATGTCATCTAAACAAAACAGGCTTGTCTTGGTGACACGTTTTGTCACCTCTGTCAACCCAACCCTGAGGTTTGACCTCCTCTCATTTAGTCCACATGCTAGGGAGGAGGGGAAGGGATCATGGCGGAACTGTGTAGACATTGCTGCTAGAAAAGGGACAGTTGAATGCCAATGGCTCAGAGGAAAAGATAAAATGGTTTTTCCTGACAATTGGCTTTAAACCAATTTCCATCTTCTGTACATGCACAATTCACTTGATCTGTGTGCAAGACAGACTCATTCTAATACAGGACAGGAGAAGCACACAAAGCCTCCCTAGACGGCCAACTAGCCAAGTACCAAGGAATACCCCTCATCTACCACAGAGGAGTTTTCAGAGCTTACAGAGGATGAATTTTAGGGCACACCTGTACAAAACAGAGGAGAGGGAACAGTTCAGTGACAGGTCTAGCTTATACACCTCTTTCAGTTTCAGGTATTGACAGTACCATGGCGTCAGGCAGTCTCAGGGCAGAAGGTTACTCAACACTGGTCTGTGGGGATCACCTAAGAGAAGAGGAAAGGTGTGTCAACACAACCTGACAGCTACAGAGACAGCTGACCAGAGCAAACAATACAAGGACAGACACTGGGTCTCCTGTTCTGCCAGGAGAAGATAGTTACAGTCAGACTAACAGGCTCCAGACTACACCCAGGTCAGTGCTATCCAGCAGGAGCCAAGGAAGGTTCAGACATCAAGATAATCTCACCACTGCCTTAAAAGGAATGGAATTAATGACCACCAGCATGAAGACCACAGCTTTGTGAAAGGTCAAACACATGCTTCCTGCCAAGAAAGAGACCCTGCCCTATCAGTGACATCAACAGCATCCAATAAAGCTTCCCATTAGTCTTCCTGCACTGTAACAAGTTCCAGTTCCCATGGGGCTGTCAACTTAGAGACACAAAATTGTACACTAGGTGACATCTCCCATCCACCCTGGCAGGCCTGCTAACCTTAACACTAGTCACAAATGTGAAATAAGATGAGGACACTGCTCAAAGTGTTGCTGCTTTGGTCATAAACCGTAGAAGGATTTAGTTCCTCCTCACTGGCCTAAGAAGGACTCATTGGTGTACAGTTTCTCTAATCCTCAATCAACTTCTGCACTACTGAGACCACACAGACAAAATAACAGTGGAGAGGAAAGGCATTTTTTCACCTTAAATCACATTGCTCTTTTATGCTAGCCCAAGAAAAGTTTTGTTTGTGTTTTGTGCTTAGTTGTCCTGCCACATTACAGTGACCACTTGAAATCACTGCAGTTGCTGAATCTGCAGGCTCAGAGCAGTGGATGTGTCCACCCAAAAAGCATCCTTGATCCCCAGCACTGTTTGCCACAGCACAGTGTTCTCTGCATGGTGCCTTTGGGTGCTTACTGGACACGTGCCTATTCAGAAAAACATTTTGCTTACCCAGCAAAGCACCTTTACGAAAGAATCCTGAAGGACAACAAATGAGTTGGATTTCCGCCCAAACCAGCAAGTGGTTCTGCAGGCCATGGTCCCCTCTGGCTGTGTCCTTGCTCTTGGAGGAGCAGACATGGATGTCTGAGACCACCAAGTACTTCAATGGATGCCCTTAGAAAGGACAGACTTAATGGCTATGAAAAGTAAAGTTCAATCCATACCTACAAAAATGTACCAGCACAGCTAAACAAAGGTAAAGAGATGTCCCTGCTCATTACACAGTGGTTGGACTAGGTAATCTTTAACAAAACTACTGGTTACCAAATATTGAACCCAAACTATTCTATGACACTGTGCCAGTTTCTGTGTTCCCTTATCTAGTCTTATAGAAGTGAATTAGACGAGAATCATATCCCAAGAGCCTCTTAATGCTGCTTTAAAAAATTAGAGGAAATATAAGCAGAGATGCCTTCAGGCATCTTGAAGAACCCCCATCTGATTCCAAGTCTTCCAGTAGGAATTACCCAATGGGATTGATCACATTTAGCTTTTGACAGGGTTCAGCAATCTGGCAGAAGCAGACATTGCTGCAAGGGTGTATAGGGAACTGCTGAGTGTTGTGCAGGTGGTGTGCCAGCATAACAGAGATCAGTATTTGCTTCTGCTCTGGTCAAAAAGCAGCAGTGAAACCATGACTACTCAGAGTAATGGTTTGGTTGTTTGGGGGACTATCCTCAATTTAAAGAAACCATATCTTTCCTGGTTTTGCTTTTATACTTTTCATAGATATGAAGAATTGCTGTGAAGGGGACCAGAACTGGAAGAAGCACTAGTTTAAGGGTATCTCTGTGCAGAAACTGAAATAGAAGCAATATATAACCCATGCAAGTATCAAGTCTAGTTATTTATCTTTAAAATCCACATTTACAGTAGCTGCACCCATTTTCTAGCCTGTAAAAACAGACAGGCTCTCCAGGATAACAGGTTATGTCTCTTTCAGATAACGTTTCATCAGACCAGATTGTGTCTGCATCCTCATAGGATATCCTCTGATCTCTCTCAATCTAACTTCAACAGTTCTAACTTCAACTCCAGAAGAATTCTGACACTCAGAAGTAAAAAACATCCTTCCAGTCTGGCTGAACTCAGAAGTCCAGGGGCCCCACACTGGTAAATACCTGAAGAAACAGAAGAATGCCTCTGCAGACCAGAGAGACTACAGGAAGAGAATACAGCCCAGAAGTTCAGTGGCATTCATAGGGACACAGAAGATAATTTCACACTTCTGCTTCATTCCACTACAAATACTTTTCATCAAGTAAATACAGGGTGCAATGGTAGCAGGCGATGGTGAGAGAGAAGTCAGGGCAGAAAGCAGATGAACCACAGAGGAACATAATGCCATGTTGAGTTTCCAAGGCTGAGTTTCCTTTATTGTCCAGACAGACTGTCTGCTTTCCCCTCCTATAGGGCTACGAAGGGATGGAAAATATTGAATGCACCACTGTAATTAGAGAGCACATGATGGAGTTATCTTCACTGTGACTGATCTGTGGACACACACAAAGCAGACTTTCAATATAATGACTGCTACTCTTAGACAAGGAGTACCAGTGGGGAGAGACACATACTCCATCCCTTCCTGACACACCAGAGAGCTCAGCAGAAGTCTTATCAGCGCATCTCAATAAGATGCAAACCAAATTGCATGAATGTATTCATCTCCTCCCTCACTCTTATGACTCAAAATTCTTTTGATTTAGGAAAAGTCATTTGTAATAAATGGTAAAAGTCACTTAGAAACCCCCAAGGCTCTAAGCACATGGTTATACCACCAGCCATTTGGAGGATTAAAGCATGCAAATACATAAAGTATGAACTCTCAAAATGCCTGCAAGAGCTTTTGTTTACAAGTAACCAGAAACACAGCATCTAAATAATTTGTATAAACCCTCAGTCACTGTATGAACAAACCCAGCTATCTGAGTTTCAGCTGCGTGCTCCACTTGGCTATAGAGCAGCAGTGTTTCTGTATTCAGGATGCCTGAATTACGAAGAAGAATGAATCAGCCTTGTAACAAAGTCTGTTTCTTTCATCACTTTCTAATTAATGGCTACAGATAAAAGAAATGGAAAGCAGCTTTTATGCTCAAGCTGTGTTGGTCCCCCTCGGGTGAAGGCAACATTAAAAGATTACATTGATAAGCTAACTGACCAGGCAGGGTACTGGGAGCCACACTAGGATGTCTGTCCACCAGAAATCTTCAGCTGGGTTACAAGGACCAAGCAACACAAAGGGAGACCAGAACACCATCAGCCTCACTGGACAATGCACATCCATGCATTGCCTTTACTTTGGACTAATTAGCCCATAGCCCATTCCAGCAGCTTTGCTGGCTTCAGATGTCTCAAAACCGACACTTGGCAATAACCTGGCAACATGGAAGTTTTTTAAGTAAGCTTTGAGATAAGTCACTTGACTGATGTTTCAGTTTTTCGGTTTTGTGGAGGTAGCAGACACTGTCCTTTGCTGCACCACTTGCTGTTGCTCTTTTGACCACAAAGGCATCACTAAAAAGATGTCACATTCTGTAACATCTTTCCATGTTTAGTCATGTTTTCATTTTCATCTAAAAAGAGTGTGTATGAAACCTGATACACTAAGAAAACCAAGTGATGCCTCTCCCTTTACCTCAACCTAGGAAAAACAGTGTGTGACTGAAATGCTGCCATTTAACACATTTAGCAAGTCAACTACCAAAAGACCAACAAGACAGTGTTCAAGAGACATTTTTACCAAGATATTTCAAACTCCAACTCCTGCATGGCTCACTCTGCCCCTTTTCAGCAGATCTAATAATAACACAATATGCAGCATCATGGTAACACACCAGATTCTAGTCCTAAAGTCCAGGTTTTAATTTCTTTCTGTAGCATGCATCATTCAGGCTGAAGCCTTCACAGAACCTCAGATTACTCTGAAATTCAGCTTCATCAGAGAGCCAATGGCATCCTGTAGCCTACCAGGCCCAGAGAGCCAGCACAGATTAAACATATCTTAACCAGCAGTCTCTCCTGTGCTTGCAGCTCACTAGTGGCTCTGCCTTCAGCTGCAGAACTGTTACAAACACACATCAAAACCCAGAGTCATCTACACATCAAAAAAGATCCCTTTGTCCATCATCTCCTGTGCATCATTTTCACTTTCAGTTGTGCAAAATGTCTTACAGAGGAATCCAAGACAAAACCTTTAATATGTTACTTTAAGGTACCAACATCTGTGACACACCTGGTTCTAATTTCATTATTACAAATCTGACATCTGCAGGCATAAACAGTGGCATTTTGGCCATCTAAAAAAGTTACTGCTAAACTGGAGCTTTTATGTGTAGCTATGTGATAGTTACTCAAACTGTCAGATTTCAGATTTTACCTTCTCATAACTCAAAGTTTTATTCAATAATATTCTTGATTGTCCTTTCTTTTTTCTTCCTGAGAATTTCAATACATTTCCCTAACTTTGTGCTGCAGTCAAACTGTTGTCTACCACAAGAAAAGCAAGAAATTGTTTGTGAGGAAGATTTATTATTTCATCCTTTTTCCATAGCAGAAGCAGGGCTGTTTTAGGAAGGGAAGAAAAAAAAAACCACCAAAAAACCCCAACAAACAAACAAACAAACAAACAAAAAACCCCAAAAAACAACAAAAAAAACCCAACACACACACAACACCCAAAACCCAGCCAACCAGAGTTACACAGGCAGGTAGCTGTACCACTGCCTAAGTGAACTTCTCAGATCTCATCCCATGGCTCATTCTTTTCAGGCACCATCTTGGTTGTTCAAACCAATCCCTCACAGAGAGCCAGTCTTCCAAGCACCAAGCACTCAACCCTTCCTGAAAACCTGATACCTTCCCTGGCACACTGGACTGCAGAGAAAACCAAACAGCATCACTTGTAGAAATGCTGTTCTGCATAGCCCTGCACACCCACAAAGCCCAGGACATTTCCTTCAATGTGCACTGATGGCTTCCATATTCACATTACCTCTGTTTACAACTCAGTGACTCATGTTAGATTGCATTGCTCTTTCTACAGTGCAAAAATTGACAGATTAAAAAGATTTGCATCTCATTTCTCTCTCCTTGAGGAACATTGTTTGCCAGTTCACCACAACACTTTTAATAATCCATATCACAGTATAATCCTGTAATGTTAGAAAATGAGGAAGACCTGTGTTTTCCAGAAGATATTCTTTATAGACAGAACATACATAGCTGTGCCAAGCCTTCTCCACAACAACCTTAAACCTTTTACAGCAGCCACGCTTCCTACTTGATTCCCAAATTCAAGAAAACATTTGAGATGACAGGAGAAAAAAGCCAATAAAAAATCTTTTAGGGAAGGAATAAACTCCTAACACATTTTTATGATATCTGAAATTCCATGCTAAGACTTCCAAAGGCAAAATTATTTAAGCCATTATTGGAGGAGAGAAAAAAAAATATAAAGGAAAAACCCACTAACTTCAGTGAACAATTTGTCTATCCCTGAACAGTCATAGTACAGGGTACTGACTATTTTGGCATGTTATCTCCCAAGAGGAAAAGCAATGGGAGGAAAATTGATTTGCTCTGTCATGCACAATGAAGCAACTGCTCATCTCAGGCAGTCACATTTTATTATGCTCTATCAAAGAGTAACACAGCGTTTTCAGCATGAAGAAAACCTTCATGCTCTACTTTAAAGAGCCCGGAGACTCAATCTTTGGCAGTCATATGTTTAAATGTTCAATTTAAGCCAAAAAAGGACAATATGGAAGGCAATTAAAGCATTTTTGGACTTGAAAAGCATCTCCTCTCGGACGTAAGGCTGATTAAAGTAATCTTCCAGGGTCAGACTAGGATGTCTAATAGTCTAATGCATCTGAAGAAGGAAAAGGAAAGATAATCCAGCCCTCAGAGGGAATTCTCTTCTGTGGCTGTGTACAAGACCAGGACCTGGGCTAACGCTGCTCCATAAAAACATGTTGGTATCAAACCCATTTTAGGATGCACAGCTCCCTTCAAAGTCCACAGCAAATGGGTGCCTAAAGATTAGTAGCACTTGGAGCCAAGTCACATTTCAAAAAGCTTCTTTCCTCTCTCCCCATATTTACTCATTCTCTGGCACTGTCTGTGGTTTGATCTTTTTATACGGACCTAAATGCTTCACCACAGGCAGCAGACAGGTACCACAGGCCCTCCCCCAGGCAATACAGAGATCAGTAACGTATAATCCAGTGTATAACGTTAGCATTACACATCATAGCAGGACCAACATCAGGAATCACTTCTGGCATGAGAAAGAGATCAGAGAATTGTCTCAAGCCTTCCTAATATGCCATATACACAAAGAAAGGCAAGTGCCACTATCAGACACACAAGATTAAGTCCACTGAGACCTTAAATGTGACTGAACCGTAAGTTTATGGTGGATGCAGACAATCAAGGTCACATTATTAAGCATCATAGAATAATGCTGATTTTTAATATTTGGTTGACTTAGTTTTCTAAGCAATTTGCCTTTTGGAAGAATAGAAGCATTATACCATGAGCAGTTACTTCAGAGACAGAAATTTTTTGCTTTCCTTTTAGAATTCACCTACCTGAGGTGATATCTGCCCAAAAGAGAGAGAAGATTAAAAAAAAAGGGGGGGGGGGAAGGAGTAAAATATTTAGACTTTCTCCATTGACTTAACCAAGGCTAAACACAAATTTTTGCACTCTCTTTGGCTATCTACTTGTTGAAAGGCTATGTTGACCTCTGTCCCCCTACATTAAATTATATGCATCTTCTTGACATCTAAAAAAATCAAAGTTCTAAAGGACTATTTAAATGCAACTTCTCTATTTATTTAAAAAGGACTTTTCACTACACACAACTCTCCTATGCCTTTACTGAGTTTCAGGATATAGTTTACTCTGGAGAAAATACAATGTTAGCATGGCAGATGTTATATGGCTGAAGGGAAGAGGAAGAGCATTTCACACTGAGACAGGAAAACCAAGTAAATATTTTGAGAATATTGTTAGCTACTGAATAGAGATACAGTTTTTCAGATACCACGGAGGGTCAACTCTAAAATCAGTGGAACAGAAATAATATGATACTAGAGAAAGAACTGAACATTTTTTTTTCTCCAAATAGGACCTTAAAAATTCTTCCTAAGAAGTAATCTTCCTGAAGGCTTCCTAGTATAGCCACCCAGAAAACAGAAGTGGTTTCCACTTTACAAGGTCTCTATTTCTCATACTCTAGCCTGGCTTAAAAACAGGAAGAGTAGACTGCTCCAGCCTAACATCTACATCTTTGCAAGCCACCAATGTCTCAACACTAATTTGGGAGGTGCAAATGTATGGCCAAATGCATTCATTGCTGATTCTGTCTGTGGCCTCCCTGCCCTTTCTGGGATGCATCCACCACCCAGTCCAATGGGAGCTGATGTATTTCCCCAAAACCACAAGGGTAGGACCAGCACCTAAAGCCTTTGCTGCTGCTGAAATACTGTATAAAGATAATTCCCACAAGCTGCAGAGTAACCCTACAGCTGGAGCTAAGTGCCAGAGCAGGTATGTTCATCCCTATCACAGCCACACACAGGCAGCAGCCCTGCTTCCAACAAACCTCAGACCAGCAGAGTAATATTTCCCTTTGTTTTAGGCAAAGTGAATTAAAAAAAAAAAAGGTATGCCATTAAAAAAAAATCTCCTTCCTTCAGCATAGCCTGGAGAAAACATTTATGTTCCTACTTGCTCAAATACATAGTGCATGCAGCACTAGCAGTGGCATACATGGCCCCAGGAGAGCAGAGAAAAGCAAGGGAATGTGCAAAACCTTCTCAAACCCAACCATTAGGAAAGGGTTGCTGACACATGCACATAAAGCTCCACACCCTCAGCTCAGTGACAGACATCCTGCAGCACCCTGAACGTGCCACAGGCACATGAGTGCCAACAGGCCCAGAGCCAAAGCCGGGGATGACAGAGAGGAGAAGATGGTAAGCTGGCAGTGGTCCCTGACACCCTCTGGGGGCTGCAATAAAAGCATCAACCCCTCTGCAATATGAAGCACCCTTGAACATGTAAGCCTTGAAACAACTGCCAGTGGTACCCCACGGCAGTACCTTGGGTTATCTACAAAGGAAAACCTGAGCTGAGAACTGCCCTGGGAGCAGTGGAGTCCTGCTGGGGTGAGCTACTGCTGCAGCAGCCTGGCATGGAGACCCAGGGCCCAACCACCTCCAGAATGAGCTCCAACCCACTGGATTCATCCATCCTGGAAGTCCAGACTAATAGAGAGACATAATGGTAAGGAGAGGATACCGCCCTGCTGCTGATGCAAAGAGCACTCTGGCATGCTCACCTGACTTTCACATTTTGGGACCTTCAACAAGTCTCTGTTCTGCCTAAATCCTCTGTCTGCTAGTTCTCACTACCCTAAAGTGAAGCAGCCTGCCTGGAGTTAACAAATCCTTTGACCAGCTTAGAGAAAGTCTTGGCTGTTACATCTCCTCATTCCAGAATATTTCCATGACATGATTCAGTTATTTCTGTTCCTACCCATGAAAATAAATATGGGGCTGATCTCATTAAAATCTCCCAGAGCCTTTGATGTAATTTTAATATATTGCCACAATTCTGTTCTTACAGTTCTCTTGGGCTGAAGTGACACAGTTTTCCAACTGCTCTCCCCAGAGTTGTAACAGGTTGGTGTGAGTCAGCTCTCCCTGCATACAGCAAAGCAAAGTGATCTTTTTTCATGTAATTCTCAACACGGTCTTCTCTGCTTAATATTCACTATTTCCTCTGCTGGGGAATAAGACCTGCAGGTGCTTTACCTGATAGGTGGCTGTGCAAGAGATAAATCCTTGCTGCTGAACTGCTCTTTGCCAGCTTCTTGCAGAGCCTTTTTTCTGCACACCTTCTCACACCCCTGAAACTCTCAGAAGCAGCACAGTCACTCCGCTCCTGTAGCAGAGCAACACAGGACAACAGCAAAGTAAGATTAGCCAAGTTATCAACCATTTAAAGACAACTTTTTGGGGACTAACCCTCTCCACTCACTTTGGCTGGAGTCAAATACAACACAGAATGAACACCACTGCTCCCACACATCTGTATTCAGTCACCTTTTGCATTCATTCTGCTTTGAATGTTCTGAAACACAACATGCTAATACTCCACAGCTGTTTCTTAAAAAAAAAGGCAAAAAACCCCAACCAAAACAAACTTCTACCAAAAGAAAACAATTAAAAACACCATTGGGATTTAACTGCTCTGAAAAGGCAGCTCTCACTTGCCTCTTGCAAGAGACAAGTCCTTAAAACAGGATCTTTCTTAAAAGTAAAGACACCCTACAAAGCACACCTAGATTGTCCCATTTCCCAATAGGCTTTTCAGGTGAAAACAGACCCAAGGTTAACACACAAAATATAGGGTTTGGATATCAAAGAATAATTAAGAAAAAATCATCAAATCACTGGAAAACAGTATTAGGGAAACAGCACTGGGGAGGGAAGCAAAACACACAACAAAACTGACTTGCAGGCTAGCCAGCAAGGTCATCCATTGCAGTGCCCCCCAGAAAGTGTGAGGCTGGGGACAGGGGTAGAGGCACATTTGTAAAAGTAGCTTGTTTGATGGACTGAAAAGATCAGAACACATGTTTTCATCTCCAAATGCGACAACAAAAGTGAGAAATGATACGCATGTTCACTTTACTTGATGTCACATCTTGCCAGTCAGTCCAGTGGCTGTCACTGCAGGACATCACATCCCTTAATTCCATTCTGTGGTGTGGCAGTGGTCTGTTCTTTAGCTAAGCTGCAGCAAGGAGACTCTGCAGTAACAACACATTACCTCAATTTCCTTTTCTGCAAGGGAAGCAATCAATATTTTATGATGAAAATTCCTGGCTCACAGTACCATAGCTTTGTACAGCTGATCTTTGCAGCAGTTCACATACTGATGCTGCTTCTGATCCCCAGTCCATGTGAAGGGCAGTTAAGCTTTAACTACTCCACATTTTCAAAGAATTGAAGATTATTTACTTGTGTTTCCATTCTTTGATGGGAAGCCATAAAGCCCCCAAATTGTCCAGACAGAAAACAACTCTAGCCCTGAGGAACAGTCAACCACATCTTCCTTTTGAGGGTTCTGTGAACAAATAATCAGCAAAAAGCTAAGTTTAGGTGGAACAATTTTAAAGATGACAGTATTATAATAAGCATTACAGGACATAAAGGAAACAGTGGGAAGCTGGTGTCCTGGAACAGACTGGAGGCTCCCAGCGTGAAAGGGGGTCACAAGTACAATCCCCAAAAGTCTCAAGAACCACTCTTCTTCTTCATGTGAGGGTTTCACATGCTGATCTGAAGACCCTCTTGCTCTATGGAAGTGATTGACTGTCACAGCTATAGAAAAGAGCTGATGACAAACGTGGAAAAGGAATAATTTAGCCAACAGATCTTTATATATCTGCTAAATATCCCTGAGCCTTATCTTTTGACACAGTCACATCCATACTACCCAGGACACAGCAGTGTAGCTCTGTACATGCCATACTCTAAGCACAATCAAGGATGTTTTGATCCACCACTATTCTGAGACTAATACTTTCCTGGTGCTGTTTTAGGGCATTGCTTCAGTTCAAACCACCTGAGGCTTCTGTTCACATCCCACATACCTGGGGCTCCCAAGGGAACATGCAACACTCTTGCTGGCCAAACTTAATCCAGGTCTCTAAATGGAGAAAACTGAAGCATTATGAAAGCATTGCCTGCCCATATAACTGCATTTATACCAACACAGACAAATATCATCCCTCATTTCCCATCCTGCCATGAAACATTAACAAGTAGTTAATGTCAATCAAGCTTAAAAGGTCAGCAGTTACTTGCTCAGCATTTTAAAGGATCCCAAATTTTTCACACAATATTGCTATGTCGTCTCCATACAGGCCAGTAATGCAGTGCATTCAGCTCTGACACAAGATTTCAGAAGCTTTTTTTGTTGCTCTTGCTGTTGTTTTTAAACAAAGGGTATTCCAGAGATCATGCAACCTGGAGAAAATTATCAGCCAACACAGGGTCTTCTCAAACTCAAAACACTTTTTACTCTCACTTCTGAATCAAGTCCCTTAATTAAATCTCCAGGCACCTAAAAAGGGCCTTAAAAGGGTGACAGAGTGTTTTCCTCACATTTTTTAAATAAAGAAAATTTTGGAAAAGTAATTTGTGCAAGCAGCATTGATCAAACACAGTACTACTTGCAGTTTTCAGCCAGCTCAAAAAGATTCAGCAGGCTTCTCCTGGCGCCACACGCCCAAAGCTTCCTCAGCGTTTAGCTTCTTTTTCTGCCTTACCTCTCTGTACTTTTCTGTTCAGAAAAATACTCACAAAAACAACCAATGAAATCTCTGCATGTTGCAAGCTGGGGCATGTAGTCATGGAGAGGTATCTGGTCACCATCAGGCAACTGTTTCCAGAAAATAAACTGTATTCTTATGTTTTTATTCAAGAACAAACTGTATTACTTGTATCAATGTCCACCATCCCAAATGTTATCAGGCAGGTCTAGCAGGTCTGCGTACAAAACCTTGGGAGCAAAAAGTATTCTTCAGCAACATCACAAGGAAAGAACTGCAAACAAGTCACATTTTGTGAAGCTGGGCTCTCTGCTCTTGGTAAGGGCAAGAAGCATCTGCAGATCAGTGAAACTGGAACACAAAAGCTGAAGCGAGGAGAAGCTGAGCAGAGTCAGGCTGAACTCTTGGACTGGAGGGCAAGCGCGCATTAATGAGGGGAACAACTTGGGAGCAACTCCTACCTGCCTTATTCCACATCTCCCACACCCAAAGAACTGATTAACTCTCACTTGGAAAGGCAAAAATCCCCGCAAGGCAGGGAATGTGCTGGGGGAGGCACAGGGGAGGGAAAAGGCCCCGGATGGCTGGGGCCTAGTGGCCTACATGCGGCTGAGATGAAGGTAGACGTTTTAATTTTACTTCCCTGGATTTTAACAGCAGTAAGAGCCAGGGCTTACTCAATTGGGATTCCTAAAAATAGCACTTGCCTAAGTAACCACACAGGACCACATGGGGCTCTATTTTCCTTAACTAGCTTTTGATCTAATGGAATTCTTCAGTTAAGTAAAAGAAGAAACGGGGTCTTTGTGGTGAAAGCACATGACCAGGAGTTAGAAAAACTGGCTTCTCCTCCACACTGCTACAGATTTGTTATTTAGTCTCTCATGCAAAACAATGTAGCTCTTAAAGTACCTTTCCACCTCAGACCAAAACCTGTGACTGCGTTTAAAAGCTGAAACATCCGTGCCAGCTTTGCTCCTTCCAGCCGGCCATGCGGCCAGAGCTCAGTGCGGGACACGGCTCTATCCATGAGCCAGACAAGGATTCAAAAATCAGCCTGCTTGCACTCCACACCTCAAAGCTACACTGCAGCTGTAACGGGGCTGAGGTAAGAAAAGTTTTGGTACGTCCCTGTGCACTGTATTTATCTTTCTGCACTGTGCTGTTGCACTGTCCTCCGCACTTCACTTGCCTCACATAGGAAGTGAAAATTAAGCTTCCTACAGATGTGAGCACAGTGCATTAAGGACTAGTAGAGAGTCTGTCTAGCACCCAGAGATGCTCAAATCCCACAGCAAAGCAAGGCAGCTAATGCACCCAACGCAAGGAGGCAGAGCTGCAGTTCAGCGAGGCCAGAAAGCACGAGAGCAGAGCGGAAGCGACGCATGCTGGTATTTCAAACCGTCAACAAGCAGCAAGTAACCTGGTAAGACCTCTGAGACCCTGACCAGGATAGACAAGCTCTGCCCTGCCAGAACCAGCTGCCTTCCTAGGTTTACAGAACCCTACCTGCTTCCCACACCCAGGAGAGGGCTGCAAACGGCTCCCAGCTGAGATGAGCCCTCCCACCCTGTAACCTGCCAGCCAAGCTGAATGCTTTCCCCACACACCCCCTTCCACCCTCCCCAGCCACCACGTGAGCTGCTACAGCTGAGGGCTCCCGAGATGGCATTCCCCACAGGAGCAGTTTTAGGGAGAACACACTGGACAGCAAGAGACAAGCTGGAGTGAACTATAACAGCAAATTAACCCCTTCCCTGGCTGCTGGGAAAGTGAGCTGAGCCTAGCACAAAAGGAGGAGACATTTCAGCAGCCACACTGCAGAGAAAGGACATAATACACCTGACAATACATTTAAACAATGCAAAATATCGTTCCCAATGCCTGCAGCAAGTCAGCTCCTATCCTAAAGATCTAACACACTTAGGCCCACAAGCGCTTGCCAAGTTGTCAACATGGCCTTTGATATCACAAAGCTTTGAAACCCCTGCCTTAAAGGCCAACACTCGCTTCTCCACCCATATTTGAAATGCAAGATGCCTGAAAGCTATAGAAGTATTTTAACACTGAACGTGCAGGAGTCTACACCGCAGAGCGGACACGTTGGCTGGGAGCTGCACTTGGAAAACTAACAAGTCCCCTACTGCTACAAAAACCGAAGCTGCGTAACGGAAGACATGCCAGGGATCGCAGGAAGCTCAAGCCTTCCAGCACTTTCTGAAATCTCCACGGGGAGATCAGGCCAAGGAGCACCTTGTTTAAACCATGCTAAATGCCAGGATAGCAAGGAATGTGGGGCAGGGAGGATAAATTGCCACCGTTTTCCTTAAAAAAGAAACAACAAAAAACAAGAAAACCGAACAAAAACAGCCCTGTTTAAATCACATTTTGCACCAAACTGAGGAGTTATGAGTGTTTGTTTTCACTCGGGGGGGGGAAAGGATAGTCAGTAAAATGTTATTTCCCTACACATCACCAGAAAACCCATGCATCCCACCCTGCAACTCAAACATTACAGCTTCATGCTTTTTTCATCTAGGTGTAATCCATTCTCTATTTTACTTCTGCTCCTTTTCCAGGGAGTATATCATCTAATTGTGATCTTCCAAGTCCAGGACATGTTCTTTGACCCTCTGCTTTCTGAGCTTCCTCCCAGCTTCACAGCTGAAGCCACTACAAACCCCAGCCATTCTTCAGGCCCAAGAGGACTCCACAGCACACAAGATGCTCAGACCATATCACGTGCCACAACCCACCAGCTCTGAGCGTGATGGAGCACCGAGGCCCCAGCCCTCAAACCTACAGCCACCCCAAACTCATGATTTCACTCATACATCAAGTACCCTTCTCCCCAGACACAAACAAAACAGGGTAGCACATGTTTCAGTAGGAGCTGAGTCTTCCTACTTTGGCACAGCAATTTAGGAGCTGTAAGACAAGCACTAAGGCTGGTCTGATCCAGCCTTTTACAAGCTTTACATTTCACACTGATGTTATCAGCAAGTAAATCAAACACATTGCAAGCAAAAGAATGTTTCATATGTTTTTGCTATATGCATTCCTCTCAACTGAGTGTTCCGGATACATTAATTGTTTTCTGACAGTCATCTTTCCAATTAAGATCTGCTCCTTCCTTCCTTCCTAATTTTGCCAGTATGTTACACAAAATTTAGTTGCTAACATGTTCCAACAGGGACAAGAGGAATGATCAGTAGAGATTAAAGCATGCCATACATCAGCCAACTTTTCAAGCAACTGACAAACTAAACACAAAACATCTTGGAAGGAGAGGTTTACAGAGATGACAGCTCTCTTATGATGGTTGGCCCCAAGATCATCAACATTTCTGTCAGTTGTCAAAAGTGTTGTGTTGTATTTTTAAAAATGGCAATTAAATCCCCAAACACACACAAGGGGAGAGCCCACAAATGTTATACCTATATTTTATTAATTCAAATCCAAGCAAGATCATCTAAGGTCATCTCTAGTATGTACTAAATAGCACCACAGGAATTCTGTTCGACGTTTCACACAGGATCATTGACAAAACTGAGATGGAGATGATGTGCCCTTATGGATTACTTTCATTAACACGAACACCCAAGTTCTGCAGTCCTTAGGCATAGCACTTGTCAAGGGCTCCAAATCAAGAGCTTGTCTGGTCATAAACATCTTGGTATAGAGTGTGCTATTTTAAGAGACCAGCACCTATGGCTCAACTCCAGATGAGCAGTAAATGAACCATCCACTCAATCCACAAACAGAAGAGCTAGTGGTAGGTTTTGTTTTCAAATAAAGATGCTACTGATTGTACATCAGCAAGAAGTCAAGTTGCAAGGCATTAACTAGTATGCTCTCATCTCATTTTCCCACCAGCAACATGATTCTCAGATCCAAGTTTTATTGCTCAATAGCCACAGCTTCTGCCAAAAATCACAAGGGAGCCAGGGGGAGGGGATGGCAAATATGAAATGGGACAACAGCTGTCAAGGTAATTTGATAGCAGCAATGGCTTCTTGAACCAGTGGACACTCTTGAGAATGTGTGCCAAGGCCTCCAGGCATCCACAGAAAAGCCAAGTAAGATAAAGAGCTCGGTGAGAGAGCAGATACAGATGTCTGAGACAGAGGAAAGAACAAAGAAAGCCAAGGCCATCTAACTTCTAAGAACTTCAGTTTTCCAAACAACAAAAAAAAAATTCAGAGCAAGTGTCCAAATGAACCCTCCCAGCCATGAAGACAAACCATCTTTTGTTTGAAAAATGTTTGCAAGTTTTCCCAGTACTCTTTCCAAAAACATCTCAAAACTACAACATCCAAACAGAGAAGAGGAGTGAAGAATGAGCTGACAGATTAAAAGATCAAGCCAATAACCCTGTACAGGTTGAAATCTAGCTCAACTTCCACTAACAAGTAGTCACCTGCATTATGAGATTCACATACATTAAACCTAGCACAAGCCAATTCCTAGAATAATGCCCACAGTCAAAAGTTGTGTCCATAACAGAGAAAATATCCAAAAGGATGAGTTATCAGTGGAAACCCTGAAAGTTTCCATACTTTTAGTTTAGTTACTCTGCTAAATGAACCATCCCTTCAGCAATGAGTCATATCCTTTGGTGGAACACTAAGAAGAAAGCTCTTTTGCTTGGGTCTATGTGGCACCTGTTTTGGTAACATTAAATGGATCACAGAGATGTGCCAAAACACCCGCAAGCACAAACAGCAAGACAGGAACATGTTAGCTGTGACAAGTGCAGCAGAGGGAGGTCACACACTTTATGACTACTCTCATCAGTAGGTTTTACTCTTCTTTTTAGGATAGTTTTCATTTTCTGTATTTTATGCTTTAAACTTCTCCCATGCTCTGAACAATTGCAGTTTTCTTACTTTCACTCTGTTCCCAGGACCTCTGGATTCTCCTCAACCACCCCTATATACAGGCTTGTCTCAGCAATCTCACAGGAGTTTGCAATAGCTGGGAGAAAAAAAAAAAGCAAACAGAAATGCTCACAGCTTTGTTCAGTATTATTGCCACCTGCTACAGACATGTGACATATCAAGAAACATGCACCCACAGATGCATTTTGGCAGTGATGATGAAGCAGATCAATTGTTTCTTCATGCTGAAGTTAACATTTTGACTGACACTAATGCAGTTAGTCATTTATGTTAAAAACAGCTTATTCTGATAGAGAAATAAAAAAAACCCCAGATGACAACTGGCTACCAGAATTTAGCATCAAATTTAAAATCAAACTGCAAACCTAATTTAACATTCAATCTTTCGAGTTAGATCTTCAAACATCGTACTTGGGCAAAGCAGCCCCTGGTTTGTCTGAGGCTGCAGATCTCCCCCGAGCAGTGCAGCTCCCTCACCTGACCCTGGAGGGACCATCTACTGCTATTTTTGAAAGCACTTACTAAAAAAACCCAACACAGGAGCTTTTGCCTTAAGTGCTGGTGCTGCAGAGCAGACATCAGACCTGGAAGAGCAGGGTGGCCTCTGCAGGCCTCCTGACCCTCACAGGGGCAGATAAAGAGAATCCACAGAATGACTGCCTCGAAGCCAAACAGGTTTAACAGCCCTGCACCATCTCTGAGGCAAAAGGCAATTTGCTTGGTATGTCACAGATAAAACGTGCCTGTGTTGAGGCAGGGTAATGAGACATCTACTCCATGCCACTTCAAAAGGTTAACAACTCAAAGGTTGCAACACTCCCATCTCCTTGCCTGCAAAGGCTGCCCTACCTAGTCCCACCATCACTCCCTTTGGCTCCCTGTTCCAACACAAAGGAATTAAAAATTAAGGAAAAATAATTGTATCTAAAACTAGAAATCTACTTTTGTTACTTTTAGTAGCAACTTCTTCAATGACACTTCTGAATTCGCACTTTACTGAAGGTTACCATTCACTCACCTCTCCATTTAGTGAGTCAAAGGAAGAAGAATTAATTAATCCCTGTCCCCTCCTTCCCTGCACAAGCCAAACTCCTGGGATAGGGATGAGAAAATGGATCACGCCTTCATTGTCCCAGTCACATCCATTTTCTGAATGGGACTAGCAGGAAAATTCTCAGCTCCCCTCTCCTGTTCCTATCTCCTATGTCAATGAAAACAGTAAAGAGCCAGGTCATTATGATCACAAGCATAGCACATTTCTTCATGCTGGAAAAATGGTGCCTGGATTATGAGTCAACACCAAGCTTCTGCACCAACAGACACTTCAATCAGACATCAGTCACTAGAGGAAGCACAAAGAGACAGTGACAATGGTATCATCATGACACAGGTTCTTCCAATTCTGTGTCACAGAGTCAAGTCCACCCTAGGAAGCAACCACCAGAGCAGTGACAGAGCACACTGTCAACACCCTCAGAAAAAGCAGGACACACTGAGTGCCATGTGGAGGCTGCCTGCACCACCCCAGAGCAGGGTTGGACCATCACAAGGAGAAGTCTTGCACACCCCCTTAATTGTTGAAAAAAAAACCTGGCGGGCTGCATCTTCCCCACATCACATCACATCACCCCACATGGAAAAAGGGAAGAATCCAACTAAGCCATCCTTTTTATCTCAAATGAACAGGATTCATCAGCAGTGAGAACAGACCTGGGTCTGTGTCACTGCATCCCTCAGCCAGCTTGCTGAAGATTCCTTGGAATGGGTGGCAGGGAGGAACAGTGCAGTGTTACCCTCTGGTATAACTGACCTGCCCATGGTGCAAGAACAGCTTTCCAGTGGCACCAGGATTTAGGCCTCAAGACTTTCTGGTTCATGAGGAAGCCAACATTTATTCATACTTGGGTTACCATCTTGTCACCAACAAGAAAAAAGGACACTGACCTGCATGTCCCTTAACTCTGGGAGTTTAAGCACTAACAGGCTGACCCTTAAAGACTTGCCTACTAGGTTTTCAGCTCAGAAAAACAGGCAAGTATTTAGTACATAATTAATCCTAAATTGGACATTACTTTAAAACTGTCTGAAAGCAGAAGTTAAGCAGCACAGGATAAAAGGATAAATGGCATCTCTGACACAGTAAAATAAAAACAACATAGCAAAACTACTCTGCGTCAGTAAGAGGTAAGAAAACACCCAACAATTAACTCTACAGCAGCAATTTTAGTAGCCATAAAGCTGCACAGAGCAGAGCACTAACCATGGACATTCACCTTAATTGTCTCTATACACTTGCCTAGTGGATGGCCTCATCTCATCTATCACCTAGTCTCTTTCTGTTTTTCCTCACCTACTGCCAACAAATAGTGCCAGGAGAACTACACATTGATCTGAAAAGGGAGAGTGAAAACACTGGAGACATTGACAGCCAAGGAGCTCAGGGCAAGAGAAACAAGACCTGAGTCACTGGAGGGGCTGTCAGTCTAAAGAAAGTTTCAATCATCATGCAAGGAAGCTATTACATGAACATTAAACCAAACTCCTATTTATAGAACCTAAATTACAGTAGACAAGCTGAAACATACTGGCTCCCACTAAACCAATTCAGTTGATATAATGGAAAGGGATAAAAATGTGTTCTCATTCTACAGCAAAGTAATTGAAGCACAAGGAGAAGACATCACAACTACAACTTTGGACAGTGCTAGAAGTCCAAAAGAGAAAACCACCACTTTATCCTTGCCCAGCTCTCAACTCACTTGAAGCAGGTATGCCCTTGATGTCCTTGAGTAATTTTTCCATTTTGAAGGAAAAAATGCAGGAATAGGAAAATTAAGTCTCAGTTTTGCAAGGATTAAAAAAAAAAAAAAAATCCAAAACAACTTTGTTCCTATTTGTAAGAACTTTTGCATCTGGTCTTATCTTGAGGGTGTTTTCTAATGTCCCAGTCATCCTCAAAGTCACAGAATACACTGAGATGAGAATAATTCCTTTTGTTAGGAGAATTGTTCACAGCAAGAGTTTTTCCTCCCAGGAACTACATGCTGCCTCTAACTGTGAGAGCACATGTTTAACCACAGCACACACTCATTCCTTGTCACAACTACTAACTGCAGCACTGGACAGGATGGTTAAGATAATCTCATTTCTTAAAATTCTTTGGAGTTTAAAGCATTTCATTCCCTCCCAAATGATCACTCTAAAAACAGGACACTGCAGTTCCAGTGATTTTCAAAGGAAATAAACCCAGATACTCCTTTAATCCCCAAGCCTACCAGTTTCCTCATGGTGGCTCTTTGCTCAGCATCCTCCCTTAAACTTTTCAAGTACTGCTCAAGGCACTCAACTCTTTATATTGATCAAGAGGTGGATTCAAGTAGAAAACAAGGAACCTAAAAACAGCTTGCAACACTTTTAAGTGTGTTTCCAGGTAGAGATCAATGAGGTAGTGGGAACAATGGCAAACAACAGACCATCATCAATACAAACTTGGTAAGAGACATTTTCTTAATTACTCTAACCCATGTTTGGATTAAGACAGTCCACATTAGTTCCAGGATGGCTGCATGTCTGTCTGAAAAAAAAATCATGTACTGATCTCTCTGGAAAGCTAAATAATTTAAATACAAAACCATCAGGAATTACAGCTAGACAACTTCCCCCTTTCTGAATATTTTCCTTGGAACTTTTTGGTTGCAGCCTGTGCATTGCATAGGGCTTAGAAGGCTATTACTCTTGGAAGCTATACTCCCAAATTCTTTCCTTTACTGGAAGATGTGAGGTTGATGATTTGTAAAGAAGAAATGTATTAAAGCCCCTTACCACTGGACCACATTCAAACAGCAGGCAAGCAACAAGTTTAAACCCACTTTCCAGGCCAGGAATCAGAAATGAAAATGTCCTCAACACTAAAATGTATGCGTGTCTTCACTCTACCCCACACGCTTCTGCAGTGTCTCTCTCATAATAAAACAAGGCTTGTTCAAAGATTACAGCAAAGACTGGAAAATTCAAAACAGCTGCTCTGGAAAGAAAAAAAAAAACATTAACAGAATAGAGCCATTGACATCAGAGCTCTCCTGGTAGACCTCTCATCCCATGCACAGCAAGTGCTCCCATGCAGAGAGGAGGAGCAGAGGCTGGGATTCCCATCCACGGTGCATCACACAGCACAGGGAAACCTTCATCCCCACCCTGAACCCCAGGGGCATTGAAGAAAGCAGGAAAAAAGAAAGCTACCCTATTTGCTTGCTCATTGACTGCACACACTACCACTGCACTCACAGGTTCAACTCTATGACTGGCATCAAGGAACAGATTGCTGTAGTTCTTGGAGCCTGCACCCAGTAGGTAATTAAGTTTTTTCACTGCCACAGCTGCCTTCCTCAAGCTCTAACCTCAGGGGATTCCCACGCTGGGAAGTTTCACCCCCCACCACGACTGCCTAGAGGGTGAACTGTGCAACTTCTCCATTTCAAGGTTCTCCTTGGGAGCCTTCAGACAATACAACACCAGCTGAATTAAACTAGCACACTACTGGTAAAGCAGCTTTGTACTAGTGATCACAAATCCCCTCTAGGCTTTTGTCAAGCAAACAGAAAGACCTAGAAAACTGTCAGTCCTGATTATGATGGAGGGGCTGAGTCCATCATATGGGATCAGAGCTTTAAGCATGCTGTGATCCCTGTAAGGGTCACAGGAAAACACAAACACACTAGAAACTGGCTTTCCTCTACACGACACACAAGACAGTCTCCCATTCCTCTTGCAAGTAAGCATTCAAAACTTTAGCAGCTGACTAAAAGGGCTGAGTCTGAAGTACACTGTACATTTTTATTAAGAGAGATAATGATTTGGACAGGGATCTTGATTTCTCTAGGAGAAACCCCATCCACACAGTCTAAGCAATTCTTCAACGCTAAGAGAAGGAAAAAAAAATACTCCCCATGAGCAGTGTGAAGTTCTTGAAATTCACTGTTTTGAAATTAGTGTTTTCAAACCTAACCACTCCAAAAGGCTCCAGGCAAATTAGAACATCAACAAGAAGATAAAAGTTATTCCCCATGAGGGTAGGGAACTAGCACACAACAAGACCAGATCACATCTGAAAAACAGCATAAATCCCAAACCTCCACAACCATGTAGTCCATGTGGTGAGCTACTCACAGGTCCACTGGCCCAACTTCCAATGAGGCATCTATTATTCCTCTATTCTGCTGAAGGAAAAGGAAGACCTAAAGCAGTGAACCTTCAAAGTACTTTGAGAGATTCTTCCTCACCTAATCCCCACACACTGCATCAAGATATTTAAATAAAAACTGAAAGTCAGAAAGCCAAAAAGCTTTATCTGTACACATACCTCAGCTACACAGCAGGGGAAATAAAACCCCACACAAATTCACAGAGCAAAATATATTACACTAATTTATCCACCTTGAATCAAAATCTTAGTGATGTCCCTCGGAGCTCAAGTTAGAGCTACTGAGTAACTCTAATTCACAATTCTGGCCTACTTTAATGAGTAAAAAATGGAACTAAAGCCTCTTTACTAAATGCCCTTTAATATCAGCTGAAGGTCCCTGTCTGCTCTTGCTGTGTATGGGAATTGTAACTGTAAGAGCTGTTCTTGCTTCCAATGGAAAGATGTCCCAAGCAAGATAGGAAGAACTAAGCCTGCAGCTTGCCTAAAACCCACAGCCACACCTACTTTCAATGCCAGATTGTAAATTTTTATCAAGAACAAGTTCACAATGGCAGATTTTCTTCCTATTTGTAGGAATCTAGAAATTGCTGCCAAGCAATTCACAAGCCATAAAAGCAGGCAACTGATCGTCCTTGTCCTCACGTAATTGCTGCATGGGAAGGGGTCCTGCAGGCTGCACTTTGAAACCCCCAGTGCAAAGGGTAGGCAGGACAATCTCCTGAAAGCCAGAGGTGGAGTCCTGGAAGAAAACCAGTAATGGCAAGATCCTTCCGAAAATCATTTGCTGGCAGCAGAGTATCCAGCCAAGGCAGAACCAGCATTTTTGTTGCCCTTGTTATCCATGGGTAAATGGGGAAAATAAAGCCTTGTCCACCTCCACGAAGACCAGCTGTCACAAAAGGCTCTGTCACATCACTATAAGAGATTATACTACAATAAAAAAAAAGCTTGCTGTAAAGAAAACCCCAACTTTCATTTACAGCTGCTGTGGGAAAGAACCTCAGTGAAGTAGGAGCCCAGTCTGAGGGCACAGTTCATCCTGCAGAGAGCAATGATACCACAGCACTCTCATCTGAAGAGCAGCTCCTTTTGGGACTGCCAGCAAAAGAATGGTGTCATCCCAAAGAAAGCATTACAGAAAACATAACTATACAGATCTTTTGTGCTCCATGTATGCATTCATTGCCCAGCCCCAGTGCCTTCGGCTGGAGCAAAGCTCTTGTGTGGTTAATTAGTAACTGCAGCTGAGTCCTGTTAACTTGTAAACTCCTGAGGCCTCCACAATCATCAGGTTTCAGCTCCCAGAATGACAGGCACCACACTTACTCTGTCCTTCAAAATAGGATTCCTTGATGAGCAAGGCTGTTGTTTCATAAACACTGAAATTATTATACCAAACAATTCATAAGTGAAATGCTTCAATATAAAGAAACACAAGTAAGTCCTAACCACACAAGCTTTCTTTGCTTTGAAGTTTCTGTTTAATCTAGGGCTTAGATATTTTAAGACAAGTTGGTTACAAGACAAGTTGTTTTTCTAGTATTCTTTCACTAGTCCTTTCAAGCAGATATCATCACCAGTAGGTGAAGAGCAAGTCTGAGTAATGTTTTTAAATCACAAAAATAACCACAAACACCCATGTAAGAATCCCAATTTCAACATGCCAGCCAACCCAGACAAAGAAACACCTCTGGCATTACTGGTTGTGTACTACAACAACCCAATCCTCAAAGCCAAATGACCTATATGATGCCCCATTGACAACATGGAAGTGTGGAAAATCCTGGAAGCCATTCTTCAGTGAAAACTGGCTGTCTACCAAAATTCTGGAAAGCTCCAAGACAATTTTAACAGAAAACATGACAACAGTGGCTCAAAGATCCCCAAGGACACCTACCTATGACCCTTCAGAGTGGCAAGTTACTACAGACGAAGCCATAAACAGGGAAAAAAAGACTTCTGAGTAAAGGAGGACAAAAAAAAGGAAAGAGTTAATGGAGACATGCTCTTCTCAGGATGCATGTTTTGTACAACATTACACTTAGCCCTAGTTTATTCCCAGCATAGCTTATTCTACCAACTATTGGGCCATACAGATTTCCTGGCCAAGGAAAAAGGTGCATTCCTCCAGAAGAAGGTTAATGACAGACTGCTGCATCTTGTTTTCTATGATTATATATTGGTGAAAAGTGAAACAAAACCCCATCACTTGATAGTCCTGAAATGACTCAGTGACCTTGGCAGGAGCCAGACTGGATTAACCACCTGGTATGGACTGTTAGCCATGGGCTGTGGGCAGTAGCTCATTAGCATCAAGTATTTACACTCCTATTTGTAGCTGGTAGGCTGTAATTCAGGACCTTGTCAAATTAACTAGAGTGCCAGGTTGCACTCACTAGGGTATGGTTCAGAGTACTCTGTGTTGAGGGCTAGTTTTACAAGCTCCATTAGTGAAATTGGAAGGGACTCAACAGTAGAAGTGCCATTGGCCTACCTAGACTGGCAATTGCACCACAGCTCTGTAGAGGCACATAAGCAAATGCAAAAGTGAGCTCTTGCTAAGTATTAATGAAAAAAGCACAGCTTGGTGGTCTATAGATTCGCTTAACACCACGTGGCCACTGCTTCACTCCCATCCTACTTGATCCTGACTAAGCTGCTATATGACTAACTCAGGACTCTTAATATTGAGCAGGCATTAAATGTTTAAAGGAGGTGAAGTAGTGAGACTTTGAATCCTCCAGGTCTTAATTCCTGTGCACTAGGATGTGTGCCCTCCAAGTGAGCAAGACAAAATGTGACACCAGACAACACCAGGAATATGAGTAGATCTTGTCACAGTCTAGTGGCACTGATGCTCCAAGTTAAGCAACCTAATAACCCCCACAATACTTCCCCCCACTCAAATGATTTCTTCAATAAAACAGGGAGGAGACTCAGGCTCATAACACATATGAAGTGTGAGGTGGCTCACATCCTCGTTTCCTAAATTACCAGCTAGAGTGGTACTATAGCCTGACGAAACAAAACCTACCTTTGGATGGCTTCATACAGAACTGACAATCAGAAATGTACTTCTAGACCCATCTCTCTCTGCCACTAGCACTACACAGCTACAGACAGGAGACACCCACTACTGGTGTTTGTTTCTGTGTAACAACTGACAAAGGTTCAGTGTTGATTAGACAGGTTCACAGAGAGAAATAAGCATCCAGGACTATTTAATAAAGACAGTATCGAAAGAATACTGTCCCAGAACTTCCTGAATCACAGCCTGATGAGATCAGTAGGCTTCCATGGGGAACAAAATAAATTGGCCCTTTTCTAATACTTTCTCTAAGCAGCCCCAGCCATTGTCAGAAATTACCTACTGCAGAGGATTCACTGTGATTGTTCTTATGCCCTCAGAGTCAACAGAAGTTCACTGAGAAAACGCTCTGCTCCTCAAACCTCATGTCAGCAGAGAAAAAAACAAAACTCAAAAGAAAAAATCTCAGACCTGGAAGGACACTGTGATGGTTAAAGTACCCGATCAGTTTCCTACACTAATGAATTCGCTCAGAAGTTGATATTCTGCCTCTTGGGTCTATCCTGCTCCAACACTGGCTGTGAAATGCTGTTGGCTGCACAGACTGACCTGAAGTTTACATCTGTGCCTATTACAGATAACCTCTACAGACACAGAGAAAGCAGATAGGAGCATGGTTCACCTGTGGTGGAATTCACTCCCATCAGCTTTAGCACAGGAAAGCATTTGCTAACTGAGCAAACAGCTGAGGGGAGGAAAAGGCAACTTCTTGTGTTTGTCAAATGACAAGAATTGTGAACAACTGGTTAAAAAGCAATCAAAGAACCATACCCAACACAGGCATCAAACTCAAACCTCTACTGCTCAAGCCATTTAATTCACTTACTCCTCTTCCTGCCAGCCACCTGAAACACACATTTCTTCCTACTCTCAGCAGCAGAAGGACTCCTCAGCTAGGCTCATCACCAAAGCTGCTCTTCTAGTAGCCTCTCTTCTCCTGGTCCCTATAAAATGTTCCCAGCAGGGAGCCCAGGAAGAGCTGGAGCTGCTCCCTGATGCATTCCCCTTGGAGCCTCTCCCTGGGCATACCAGCAGGAGGGCTGCCTGCAGTCACCCACATCCACTGCTCTCCGCTGGCACGAGCACGCATCCCCCAGGAGCTCTGCAAGGCCAGCAGAGCTCTTGGCAGTGCAGTACCTGCGGGTGCTGCGCTGTCACACAGCCAAGGAACAGTTTGTCACGAGGCAACCCCCACCCCCACATGCAATTTTTGTTCAGGGAATAAATCTGCAGGCATAGCATGCTAAGACTTCTGTTTCTTGGTGGCAAATTCCTTCCCACCTACCACTCCCCTACTCTATTCACACAGAAAAGTCTCCACGCTGGACCTCCTCAGCACTCTCTCTGTTACAGGAATTTCCCAAAAAGGATCAGAGGAGGTGCCTTTTATTAGCTAAGCAGCCTTGAAAACGATATTGTTTTCCAAGAAGTTTTACGTGCCTTTCATAATCCCAGAAAGGATTTATGTAGTTTCTTCCAGTTTCTCGTAATGCTGCAGTCACAGGGTTACACGGAAAAAGTGCCCAGGAGACAGACAACCTGCTAGATAAACTAGAAAGTGAACATTCATACCTACTAAATCAAAGTTACTCAAGGAAAGACTGGACTCAGATTCAGCAGGTCATAAAACTTGAAAGGAACCAGGAAAGAAGCCACCTACAAACCTGGATTAGAGCTGCACCAGAAAGATAAGTGACCTAATAACAAAAAAGCCCCTCAGACCAAGTGACCTAATAACAGAAAAAACCCTCTCAGACCAACAATAGTAATGCAGAACTTTGGATCCCTGGGCCATGAATTACTTGCTATCCTACCTGTTTCCAAAAAGAGGATCTATGTGCTCAAAAGAGAAGTAGGTCTAGGTATTCTTCTCTGCACTCAAAAGTCAGAGGTTTATGTTTCAGGCTGCTGGGACTTGGTTATCTTTCAAGGGGGAGGAGGAACTAGAAAAGAAATGGACAAATTTTTTCCCCAATGTCCACTCGAAATCAACCACCAAACACACATGATACTAAAACCAGACAGTGCAAGACCAACAAAGCCTGAAGAAGGTATCATTAAGCTGAATCTGACAACGTTTTTAGGGGAGAAAAACCCTTTTAAAGTCCAGCTGGCAATTATTTTAATAAGGAATCTAGGAGTTTTCTCAAGGCTTCCATGTGATTAAGAAAATGAGAGCTCAGAACTGCTGCACAGTTATTGTGGCTTCTTTGCAACAGGTTATTAAGCTCTGATCTGTAGTATAAAAAAATAGTGGAAACAGATACAAATAAGATCAAAACATATGACTCAAAGTCCCCAGATAAGGAGGACTCCCACTGAGAAACTGCTGCCCTCCAAAGCCATCCAGGCCACCAGGAACACAGCTGTAGAATGGCTTGCAGAAAGTGGGCCAATCTTGAAATATTAGTATTACACCATGAGCCTTTTCAAACTGAATTTCTGTGGGTCCAGCAAACATGGAGCTAGAAATAGAAAGCTTTGGATTTAGGATCACACATGTAGAGATCTGCCTGTGAAAAACACCAAGAGCAAGTGCCAGAGAGCATTGAAGCAGAGACGTAGAGAGACTGTCAAAAAGGAACAGAAAACAAGGAAAAAAAAACAACAACAAAAAAAAGCAGGTCCACACATACATTGACAAGAAAAAGAAGATCAGTGGAGACAGTTCACCAGGTTCTTTCCAAAAATGACTCTGTGGCTCATTCAATCCCTGCTGCAGATTAGGAACCATCACACAAATCAATCCTGGAACAGGTAACACCTTGCTCCCCTTTACTGTAATAGCCAACATTAGATTAGCTGGGAATGAACTCATTTCAAATGAAATACCTCTTTGCTCTGAGCAAAGTCAGGCAGGTCCTTTCCTAGGCCAGTACAGAAGGTACCTTAGACTCCCTTGCATTAAATTTGAATGATTGAATTCAAGTTAAGCACTCAGTCTGCTTAACCTGTAGACAAGTAGATTTGACAGCTCTAGTAAAAGTTTAAGGTCTGTTTTTAGAACAGAAAAATCACACATATTTCAAAATCTACTTAAGTATTTATTTATTTGCAAGTAAACCATGCTTTTTAGAGGAGAAGCTTGTTTGTGGACTGCTTCAGGAATCATGTTTATTCACACTTTAAGAGATTAGACCAGCAAGGGGGTGGGAATGTGCTGAAGCTCTCTTAAAATTAAGTTTCTTGCCTGGCAGCATGGAAGTGAAACAGATACTTATTTTGCAAGTGTAGTCAAAGAATGTTAACAATAGGCCCACCACCAAATCCTCCAGCTGTTCAGCCTAAGCACTAGAACAACTACAGAACTACCCATTTCATCTTCTGCAACAGTACAAAGATGTATATCCTGCTGTGTTTGGATTTTAATCACCTCCTTGTAACCCTCCATTCCATGTTTAGGTTAAGAAGGTTTTGCTTCTGCCTAAAATGCGAGTTTCAAAACCTCATCTACCCAGCTAACTATCAAACTTATTAGAAAAAAAAAATCCTCTCTCCTCAAATCAAAGTTTTAACTAGCAGCACTATCACATGAACTGCCTTTTGCACCCAAGAGTGGTAGCAGGGGCCTGGGTATCAAAAAAGACACACTTAAGAGTTTTGAAGCAAGCTGGCTGTGGCAGAAGATCAATGTGATGGGAAGGGGATGATTAAAAACTGTAAGCTTATTTATTTCCAGCACTCTACTGGAGAGTAACACGCAATTTGATTCTCACCCTTAATTTGGTACATTCTCATGGGAATTTGGCAAGGCTGCTCTGAAGAAGAAAGTTGGAAGAGCTCTTGCAAAAGACACTGTGCTATGCCAGATCAAGCCAGCTATCAGTTATTTACATTCATTTCAAAGGACACAAAGGAAGCCACTTATTTCCACTATATCTGCACTTTTTAAAGAGAAACCAGTTAGGACAAAACTGATCCTAACACAGGGCTTGCCCATACAGACCAACCAGCATAATGACTCTGGAGTAAACATTTAAGTATGCTCAAACGAGCCTGAATTAATTCCCAACTACAGAGACTATTGCAGGCCTCAGCACTGGCAGGAGGGAACACACACGTCAACAGCCATCCTGAACTTGTGCTACTGGGATGTTTCCTAGCACAGGCAAGAGACTGGCTACCAGGGAAAGGGATCTCTAGTCTGCACCTTCCAAGCCACCCAGGAGAATTTTTAAGAATCCTATTTTAAGCACCAGTTTCAGGAACTCTAAGGAGGAATTTGGCTTAGCCACTCTTGCAGGATTAACGCGCACACCTAATTCTCCCAGCTGTTAAATAAAAGGACTGTGCTAACACACAGGAGTGCATTCCATCCTTTCAGACCTGGGAAATAAACTACCAACATAACATGCATTTCTTCAGACACACTGCTGCATACAGAACTAGAACACACCCACAAGTCTCACTACAGGCTAAGAACCCTATGGTGCTATCTGGAGTCTGAACCACAGGGACAGAGAGGAAGAAGAACCACCCTTCACTCACACATGCAGCAAAATCCACCTTAACCAGACAACAGTAAAGTGACACCATTGAGTTTCCCACATCCAAGCTGCAGATCCTGCAGTGTAGAAACCACAGCCAAGGGAGGCCCTCCCTCATCTCTCCTTCAACACCTTCAAAACCAAGTAAGACTTCCCCATCTCTACACACAATCTGAAAGAGATAAAGATAACCACCACTGCACTGGTCAGTAAAAGGCAGGAGTACATTCATCTTCTATACATAAAGATGAAATAAACATGAGGTAACCTTCCAAACTCCCAAAACTGAGTTAACAGGATGAAGAAGATCCAATGCCATGACACAAGAGATTTGCATGCGGACAAAACAGCAACTGAAACTTAAGTCGTAATTTAAACTTATCTGGAAAGAACATTCACCAATTCACAACGTTTTTTTTCAAGGTAATTTATGCAGTTAATAAAAGGTGAGCTCAAATATTCCCCACTAGATTCCCCCTCTCAAGCAAATCACCCCCCAGGAACCGAGCTGTTCCATGGTACTTTGATCAGATCTCCCTGGGTATGAACCCAAAAACCTGGTGGCACTCCAAATAGCCATTTTTTTTCCAGCACAGGAGTCCACACATCCAAACTGTCTGAAATTTCACTTAACAACTACCTTGAAAGCTCCCTCCTGCACAGGTCACAGAGCATTATTATTTGCCTTAAAGAGAGGAACAGATTTTAAAAAGAAAATGAAAATAGGTTTCTTCCTTACTCATAAGAAGGGTGTTTTTTCCTTACTCATAAGCAATTCTTCTAACAAGAATTGAGTTGCATTTGCCAAGTCAGCACCACCTATAATTAAGAGAAAGGTGTAAAGCCTCAGTCCCATTCTGATGCAACTAATACACAAGCTACACCAAAGAGTTACAGTGTCACATCTTTGCTGAGCCTGTGGTCCTGAAGCACAGGGTAATCTGGGGAAAAAGAGCTGTAACTCTGAAGTGCAGCACCAACAGGTGCTTTGGAATGTATTTTAAGACATTGAAATGATTTATGAGTTACAAGATCAAAGTGTCAATCAAAGCAACTAGAACACGAGCAGAGAGCTGAGGTCGGCTGGCTGAGCCTATGAATGGAGCTAAAACGCCTTGTTTATCTCAGCACGTGTGTGCACTGAGCCTGAAAGGCACCGAGCAGCCCACCCACTCCTCCCAGTCAGGCCAGCTGAAAAAGCACAGAGAAGACACAGCCAAGGAATGGGCGCGGATTCCCGTCAGTGGTTCTCACTATAACGGACAGATGAGTGGAAAAAGCAAGAAGGAAAACAACCTTGCTTGGCACCGTGCCCACACACACATCCCAGTGCAGTGGGGGAAAAAGGCTGGGGGCACATCCCAGCCGTGGATCAGCTTTCTGGCCCAGGGAACGAGCAGATCTGGCAGATGTCTAAATACTGGTCACTCACAGTCCGGAAAGCACCTTCCTGTGAGCAGGAACCTGAAGCCCCACTGCAGAGCTCCCTTGCTGCAAGCAGGTGGATGCTGACCACCACCGAGCAGCACCTCCCCATCACGCTCCCGCCCCAGGCATGAGCCCACCTTTCTTGAACTCCTCCAGCATGGCATCGAGCTTGGTGTCATTGAAGACAAAGTGCAGCGGGTGGTTGTAGAAGCGGGTGATGGTCTTGAGCGGCGTGCAGTCATCGGGGTCCACAAAAGCCAGGTCCTTAACGAAGAGCAAGTCCACGATGTTGGAGCGGTCGCCCTCGAAAACAGGGATGCGGGTGTAACCGCTCTCCATGATCTCGGACATAGTGTTGAAGTCGAGCACGGCCTCAGCGGCGATCATAAAGCAGTCTCGGAGTGGAGTCATCACGTCCTCCACAGTCTTGGTGCGCAGTTCCAGGGCTCCTTGGATAATGTTGAGCTCCTCCTTGACTAGATCGTTATAAGGGTCGGTGACCCGCAGCATCTCCAACAACTTCTCACGGTTATAGACCGTGCCGATCTCCTGGCCCAGGACACAGTCCAGCAACTTGCTGACGGGGTAGGAGGCCGGGAAGGTCATCATCATGAAAAACTTGGTGAGGAAGATGGTGTTGGCGCCCACGGCCAGGCCGTGCCGAGAGCAAATAGCCTGCGGCACGATCTCGCCGAAGATGACGATACCGATGGTGGAGACCACCACGGCCACCAGCCCAGAGCCGGCAATGTCATCCAGCAGGATGGTAAGGGTGGTGTTGACCAGGACATTGCCCAGCAGGAGGGAGCACAGCAGGTAGTTGCCCTGACGCCGCACAGGCTCGATGCGCTTGGCGTAGTTCTTCTCTTTGTCCGTGCCACAGTTCTGCACGATGCGCAGTTCCATGGGGTCCAGGGCCATCAGGCCCAGGTTGAGACCACTGAACATGCCCGAGAGGCACAGGAGGAGCGAGATGAAGATGACCTGCAGCCAGAAGGGCAGCAGGAACTTCTTCTCCTCGCCCACGATCATCTTGGTGTCCTCACCGTCATGGTAGATCCACGTGGTCTCGCCCCAGGGCGGGGGTCCCGCCGGCCCCTCGGCGCCCGCCAGCCCTCCGGGAGCCCCGGGCCCCAGGGCGGCGGCGGCGGGGGCCGAGACGGAGGTGCACAGGTAGTAGGACTTGCTCTTCTCCGTTTTGCGCAGGGGCTTGATCTCGATCTCGATGATGCCCGAGGTGCGGCGGTTGAGCACGATGTGCGGCAGGATGATGATGTCCGAGGTGCGGATGCCGCAGCGCTGCGGGGCCCCGCCGCTGCCCGCCGACCCGCCGCCGGCCCCGCCACCGCCGCGCCCCGCCGACCCCGCCGCCGCCCGCCCGCCCCGCCGCCGCTCGTGCTCCGTGAAGGCGATGCGCGACCACGTCTCGTTGTTGATGTTCTGCCCGTAGACCCGCAGCTTCACCCGCGTCCGTTCGCTCACCCGCAGCGCGCCCCTCCATGAAGGAGACGTCGTCCGTGTCCTCCAGCCGCAGGCCGATGATCACCGTCTCCTCCGCCGCCGGCGGGGCACGACGGCGGCGGGCGGCGCGGCAGCGGCGGCGGCCGGGGGCCGCCGGCCCAGGCAGCCGCCGAGCAGCAGCAAGAGCAGCACCCGCGCCCCCCGGCCGCCCCCCGCCATGTTCCCCACCGGGCAGCGCGGCCATCTTTAGTCAGGGCTCCGCGCCGCCGCGTCCCCGCATCACCGCGCAGCGCCTGCGGCGTGCCCCGGCTGCCCCGGCGGCGGCGGCGGCGGGCGCGGCGGCGGCGGGCGAGGCGCGGGCTCGGCTGCCCGCGGGACCCGACGGGCGGCGACTGTCGGGCCAGGCCGACCAGCGCCGCCTCTACCCGCGCCCGCCCCGCCCCGCCCCGCCCGCCGCTCGGGGGAGGGGCCTTCGCCCTGCGCCGCCAATCAGCGCCCAGCCGCTCCCCAATCAGCGCCAAGCCACGCCTCCTCTGCGCCCCGCCCCCTCCCCAGCCCCGGGGGCGCGTGACTCCGGTGTGTACGCCGGGCGGGCGGGGGCGGAGCCGACCGTGCGGCCGTGGCCAATGGCGACGGCGCTCGGGGCCGAAGGGGGCGGAGCCTTAGGAGGGCGCGACCAATGGGGACGCGGTGCGGCCGGCGCGCGCTGCGCTCTGCAGGAGCGGACCCGGGAGCGCCCGCGCTGGGCGCAGGGCGGCCGAACGGGCCCGGCGATCCCGCTTCCCCTCCGCGACCGCCCCGGCCCACGGCGACCGCCGCTCCCCTCGGACCCGCCGCCCCTCTCGCCCCCTTCAGTGGCCCGGGAGCGCCGCCCCGCGTCCGCGCGCCGCACCGGTCGGCGGTCGCGCAGCGCCCCCTGGGGGTCGCGCCGTGCCTCGTAGGCCCGGCCCGACGGGGCGCACCCCGGTGCCTCTCGCCCGGATCTGCTGCGGCGGAGGCCACTCTCTCAGCCGTGCCCGTTCCCCAGTCGGCCCCGAGCCGCCGCCGGTGCAGTACCGTGCGACGTTCAAGAAATGGACCTGTCGCACTGCGGCCCCCGGTCACCCTCTGCCTCGACACCTCCCCATTAAATACCGAATACGGACAGGCCGCGCTCCTCCCTCACCTCTGCTCTGCTCCACGGCCCCGTGCCGCGGCGTGGGGTGATCGGGGCCGGGTTTTGGGGCTCCCGTCGGGGACATCCAAAGCCGCCCCAGCTGTCTCGCCCTGCTCATTCTCAGCTCATGGATGCACGGAAAGCCGAGAGCCCCGATTCATGAAAGCATCTGCGAATTCCCTGTGCCACGTCCCACCTGAGAGCCCTGAGAGCCCGGCTGTTTCCCAAGCCTCGGCTGCTGTGCCGCAATCCCAGCCGGGGCAACACACACCCCACGCCCGGCCGACATCGCTCCGTGCCCATCACTTATGAAGGAGCTGGGAAACAGTTCAGCGTCCTGGAGAGCCAGAGACAAACAGCCGTGGGAGCAACCAGTGTGGCTTGTGGTGGCTGACACCCTTTAGAGGCGGTAAAACACTCTCCCTGCATCACCTGCTGTTCAAGTGCTTGGAAAATGGAAGAATAAATTGTGCAGGGCAAGCCAATAAGATGTGAAGAAGAGCACAGTCCTCTGGGGGCTGTAGCCACACATCTTTCCTGGTCCCAAACCTCATTCAGCTTATTCTGAGGGAGTTCTGCTCCCCTGAGGAGGTGACAGGTGTCCCTGAACCACAGCGACACCCTGCTAACCACAGGGTTAGCAGGGACTCAAGAATCCCTTCCCTTTCCCCTCCGAGTGAATCCGACCATCACAACCTCTGGTTACTGCCATCACAACACCCTCTCTGCCTGCCGAGGGAGGACACCAGTGCTGCAGAGCTTCACACTAGAACAGGATTTGGGCCATCTCTACAATCACCAAAATACAGACTGGGGTGTTGGACAGATTATGCCAGGGTTCCTCACATGGGATAGGGCTGCAGGACCTCCTCTTTTCATACACTGAGGGCTAAAAACCCCAAGGCTGTGCATGCACAAGTAAAGCCAAGCAAAGAGGACACCACTGCACCCCACAGCCTGGTGAGGACCTCTAATGCTCCACATCAAAGTCAAGTTCTCTTAGCTGCTTCCTTCCTGACATGCTGAGAATTTGGGAAAAACACAGTGCAATGCAATTATAGAGGCATTTGAGCCGTGGCCTTTTTCTGTATGCACAGAGCGGGGATCTCGCTGCGGGTGCAGCTATTCCCAGGCAAGTTGAAAGGCCATGCCAGGGACTCATGCTTTTTTAATGAAGGGATTTGCAGGTAGGACACCCCCTCACCCCACCTGCTCTTCCCTTCCCACTGGGAAGGCTGTCTTTGATAGCAGGAACTAATTGCTGCAAATCTCCCAGGATGAGCTGTTTGGGGACTTGGAAGAAGTCTTTGTAAGTAATCTAGGAAGAGGGCTGGGGGTGGTGTGTGTGCATTAAACAGCTCCTTCCTCCCAAGGTCCCATCAGTGAGGTCATTCCACATAACTTCAGAACAATTTCAGGTGTCCCAAACACCTGGACCCTCCTCAGCCACTGCTACTGCTATGGCAGAGCATCCTTGGCATTGGCCTGTTTCTTTTTGAACCCAAATTTTATTGGGTTTTGCTTCTTAACTTCCCCCATGCCACAGCAAGACGATGTTTAAATGGCAGAGATGGGAAATTTGGCCCCTTCTGTAAAATTACTGTGTGAGGAGGGGTGGAAATGGTCCCTTATTTCTAAGTTTGGCTGTTCAGCAGCCCCCAGCCTTTCCCAAGCACCTTCTGTGGGCCAGGTCCTGTGGGATTCATGCTGCACAGCAGGAATGTAGTCCATCCCCTTCTACCACACCCTAAAAGCCCTCCCACCTTGCTCTTTGCCTGCTGTGGGATGCAGCTGGATGTGTTTCTGCTTTTCCAGAACTGCTGAATTTCCCTGCAAAACTCTGTAGGTGAGATGCCTGCAGGAGACTCGGGGCTTTCCAACTGGATAGAGTCTGGGGAAAACAGAAACCTCAGTGGTCCTGCACAGGGAATCACAGAGCAACCCCCATGTCCCGGAACAGGCTGCAGGGCTGCAAATGAGACAGAGACTGTCCCTGCCTGTGTGCCCAAGTCACACAGCCACTGTCAGCCCCACAGTGAGGGGACTCACAGGACAGGTCCTCACTGCAACCAGGCAACCTGCCCCACCAGCCCTGCCAGGGAAACACAGCACCCACGGCCCTGTGGCAGCTACAAACACACAGCCTTTGAGCTCAGACATGTGTTTATTTCCTTTCTGGTGGAAGGCGTCACTGAGGCCATGTCCTCTCACCCCACTGACTTCCAACAGGGGTGTGGGGACACCACTGGCCACTCAGCAGCATCCTGAGGGACCACAGGTGCCACCAGGACAGCTGAGAGGACCTGGGGCTCTCAGCTGCTCCAGCAGCTGGAAGGGATCACAGATCTTCTCCTGAAGGACAGAGAAAACCCCAGGGCAGGATCAGGCCAGTGGGAAGAGGCACCTGAGAAAGTGGCACTTGGCACTTCCCTAGCTATCATGGGGGGCAGCCTCTGGGTCACTCCAGCTGCTTTTTCCTGCAGCAAGGAAGAAGCCAAGAGCTCGTCTGGGACTTTGGCTCTGCTTTTATCTGAGAAATGTCTCCTGCTTGGACAGAGCCCTGAGAAAATCTCCCCTTCCTAAGCACAAGGCTGTGTTTCAGGGATATGCAGCTGCAGGGTGTTATCTCCCTTGTATCTCCTGGCCCATCTACAGGCTTCAGGGACCACCAAGGAGAAGAGATAGGCTTCCAGCAGATAGAATGCTTTGTGCTGCAGGGTCAGGGTTGGCAGCCAGGGCCAACCTGCTTGTCCATCAGCTGGCAGGAGAGCCATGGGCAGGAAGAAACTGTGGGGATGGGCTATCATCTCCCTGGGGCAGGCTGTGCACAGCAATCCCCTCAGGGGAAGGATGACTCCCCTTGGGAGGGGGGGCTCAGAGAAGTCCAGCTGTCAGCCTCACCAGTCCCCATGGACGTTTTGGGGTGGTTAGAGCAGATCCCCCTTTGGAGGGCTCCAGCTTGGGTAGGGGTACAGTTTATCCCAACTCAAGCAGCAGGCACCACTCTCAGTGTCCCACGAGCTCCTGCCCAGCCCAGAAGGAGTCAGGTGTCTTGGTATCATGCTACAGCCCTTCTGACACCCCATAGCAGCTCTGATGGCATGGGACACCCGTGTCCCAATTCCTTAACCCAACCACAGAGCTACCCTCTACCAACCTTCACTCCCTTGCTACAGCAGCCCTGTGGTGCTGCAGCATTGGCTCCACCAGCTCGGATCAGGAACTTCTCTGCAAACCTGGAGCTCTGCAAGATCGCAGCCATCTCAGCATCCACACTCATCACCTCTCCTTCCTGGGGGCAGAGGAATGGTCACAGGTCTGGGGTCCTGGGTATGCGTCCCAGGGGACTCCAGCCACCCAGCCAGATAATGGGGAGAGTGAAAGCAGGAGCATGTCTTGGCCCAAAATCTGAAGAAACACCCACAAAACCCAAGCATCAGGCTTCAAATAATTTTGGGAAGCCACCATGGATGTCCTACTTCTACCTTTACCACAAAGCAATGTGTACATCTGCCTCCCTTTCCTGGACATTTGCACTCCCCTGGGTTTACACAGCCCCTCGGCTCCCCCTCCACCAAAGCTTGCCCCCAGATCACAGAGGATGCAGCTGAGTAGCAGCTTCACCAGCTTTAACTCTTCCCCACAGAGCCCCAGCCTGCCTCCCCAAACCTTGAAGGTGAAGTTGGCGTCAAACACCAGCTCTCGCTCGTGCCCCACAATGCCGCCATTGTAGGTGACCTGTCCTGGCCCGGTCCGGCTGCCAGCCGGCACCTTGAACAGCCGGTAAGTCGCGGAAACAAAGCGGCAGTGGCCTGCAAGGGAGAGGTTGGTGTCTGGGGCACTGAACACCTGGGCTGGGATCCCAGCAGAGCCTCCCAGAGCTGGCACTCCCTGGCTGGATCCTCACCGACAATGCCCTCCAGCTCCTTGTTACCAATGGTGATGGGGCTGGCGGTGACCAGGCACGGGGGGCTGAACCCCACCTCCTCAGCAATGCTGTACAGGTCTCTCCAGTACAGGGCTCCTGCCAGGCATTCTCCTGGTATGAGACCACAGACATGGGGGATGGAGGCAAAGGTCCAGTCCCCCCATGCCCTGTCACCCCCACCCCACAGCCCTACACACCCCACAGCACCCGGTGCTTCCGGACAGTCTCGCTCAGGCGCTGGCTGGCGTAGACATCGCTGAAGTACATCTCTCCCCCAGGCTGGAGGGCAGCAAGGAGTGAAGGGAGGCCTCAAGAAGCAAAGAGACAAAAGGGGCAAGGAGAACTGGGAACCCCCTAATCATACCCTGCTTTGGACCCTCTGCAGAGATGCCCTCCCCTGACCCCATCCTGTATCTGCGCCTTGCCCGATCCCATTTGCTGCTTCTCAGTGGCACTCCAACAACAGGGCCACCCCAAGACTACTTTGCTGCCACAGGAATGAGCCCACCATCACCTTCAGCACACGAAAGGCCTCCTGCAGCACAGCCCTCTTGTCAGGGGCAAGGTTGATCACGCAGTTGGAGCTGTGGGAGAGGAGACCAAGGCTTATTTGCACCCTCTTGCACACTTAGCACCACCAGCTGCTGTGTGTCACATCGCTTCATACAGGACATGAAAAGGGCAGTTTATATTCCCAGACTCTAGCCCAGACTCTGGCAGGGGATTTCCCTTTTTCTAACTTGTGCTTCTGAAGCAGTGACCCATTGGGATGCAGACCCAGCCCACAGCCCCGGGAAGCAGCAGGACTGGGGGTGACTGTGCCCTGCATGGCACCTACATGACAACATCGTAGCTCTCGTCAGCCAGCCCAGCATCACCCAGCTTCTCCATGTAACCATGGAAGAACTCCACATTCGGCTTTTGGTAGCCAAACTTATCCGTGTGGTAAGCAATGTGCTTCTTGGCCACCTCAACCTGGCAGGAGGAAGGGAATGATGTGAGGGGGCTGCTGGAAGGATGAGGGGGAGCCCCAGATCTGTGCCATACTTGGCCCTCGGTCATATCTATGCCGATGACATGGCCCTGCTCCCCGACCAGCTGGCTCAGCAGGTAGCAGTCCCTGCCGCTGCCGCAGCCCAGGTCCAGAATCCGGCACGAAGTCAGGCACTCAGGGATCACCAGACCACAGCCGTAGTACCTGGGTGGATGCTGAGCTGAGCTGGGTGGAGGTGCCCCATGGCACAACCGAGAAGGGGCTGCAGCCCACGGGGATGTGGCAGTGGAGGAGAGACCCTGGGGTTTACCTGGCCACAACCTCCTCATGGATGCGCTCCAGAGCATCTCTCACCAGCTTGGAAACGGGCCTGGCTGAGGTGATGCACGCATTGGTTTTGAGGTCCTCTGACTTCTGCAGCGCTTTGCCATAGTAGTCCTGAGATGGGAAGGACAGAGGCCACTAAACTGTGCCAAGTTGAGCCCTGGGAGCTCCCTATGCTCTAAAACATGGGGGCCATGGTCTGCACTCGGTCTGCCCATGTGCACACGTCCTCTGGCACTGGCACTCTCATTTCCACCTAGCCAAAAACTACGGTAAGATCAGGCATCCCTTTGCCCTCATCCTCCCCAGCTCCCTCTGCTCACACACACTAATGTGTTTGTGCAGGAGGGAATTTAATTCCCATTTTCAGTAACTTTTCAGGCTGCAGCCACCATTTCCCTGGCTGAGAAGGGTACAGGGAACCAGGGCAGGGAAATGCCAGGTTGCTCCACCCCCCATTCCTATGTGAAACAGGAGCAAAGCTTAGTGCACCTGGCTGCCAAGTGCCCCCGGCTGCCAAGTGCACCTGGCATTTTCATCTGGGCCCGGAACCAAGCTTTACCCTCTAATGGCAGCAGGAACTATAGCACAGCCCAGGCACGCACCCCCTGCCCAGCTGCCCCATCCCTCCCCAGCTCCCATCCACACTCCTCACCTGCACCTCCTGGTGGATCTGCTCTCCGATGGGAGTTGCCACTGCAACGGGAATGTGGGGCTGGTGGCTGACACCAGAGATGGGCACCACTCCAGGTCCTCCCAACAGTTCTGAATCCCCCTCTTCCCCCAGATACAGCGGTATATTTTGCTCTCTCCCAGCAGAACCCTGAGAATCCCCCCAAACTTGCAGTCTAATAGGATGCTCCAGGAGGCACCTGACAACATCCCTCCACCCCAAAAATCCAGTCCCAGCTGCCCTGGAGAGATGAGCCTCCAAAGTATCCCGGTAGGGTAAATCTCCCTCCCCTGCTTTGCAGAGCCTTGGCCCCAAGGGCACCCCCGGCAGAGGCCCTGGGCTGTCTTACTGCCTCCAGCCGCAGGGCCCCAGCCGGACTCTGCCCAGCTCCTCCCCAATATCCTGTGCTGTCCCAGCAGCCCACACTGCCCGGCCTGGCTTCCGTCCTGACAGTGGCTCCTGCCTGCCCAGGCCCCTGGCACACAGCCCCGTGGGACACAGGCACAGCAAGGCTGCCGGACCCGGGACATGGGCACAGCGAGACCACTGGCTCTGTGGGACACGGGCACACAGCCAGGCTGCTGGCTCTGTGGGACATGGGCACAGCCAGGCTGCCAGCCCCAGGACACGGGCATGGCGAGACCACTGGCTCTGTGGGACATGGGCACAGCCAGGCTGCCGGCCCCGGGACACGGGCACAGCCAGGCTGCTGGCTCTGTGGGACATGGGCACGGCCAGGCTGCTAGCTCTGTGGGACATGGGCACGGTGAGGCCGCTGGCCCCACTCCCATGCTGAGCACGCTGCCATCATTCACAGTTCTTGCTGCACCCACATCCCCAAAACCCACTCTGCTGCCTGCTCCCCAACAGCTCTGCACCAACACAGTGCAGTCCTGTCCCTGCTTGTCCCAAAGTCAGGGAGACACAAATTTAACGCCACAGGATGCTGTAGGCTCTGCAGAGGAGAGGAATTTGGAAGGGACGAGCCACCTGCAGCAAGGTCACACTGCCTCTGCAAAGCCCTCTGAGCTGAAGCAGAATAGGGGATCCTGGGGGACAAAGACCCACCATCCCAAACAGTCTCCCCAGTGCATAGGGGCTGCTAGAAACAGAACCCAGGACAGACTGTGCAGTTTGGTGGTGTTCAGGACAGCTTTTATTCCCAGCAAGAGAGTCGCAGGGAAAACTCATTCCCAAAGTGCACCTGTGAAGCTGGGGTCAGAATGTCACCCAAGGCAAAAATACTGGCAGGGATGGTGAAATCTGCTCTGAGAAGGCTCTGCAGCACAGGAGCCAGACTCCAGCAGCATTCCAACAAGAATGTGGCAGGCCTGTGTCGGCTCTCAGCCTGCCTGCTCCTATCAGCTGGTGAAAAGCACACTCAGGGAAACAAGTGCTTCCCGTGCACTCCAAGTGCTCCAGATAAGTGACTTACCAAAAACAAGACACAGTATTTATAGCTGGTCCTGGATGTGAACAGCTCACTAGTCTTCAACAGAGCAGTGTAGAACTGAGCACACCAGCTCCTGATGCTCTCTTGCCGGCTTCCTAAGAAGGCCTTTGGATACCTTCCCAACCAGATACAAACACACACCACAGCCAAGGCTGCTTCATCAAAAGCTGGAGCAGCAGCCCAGAAGGAATGTACTTGAAGGCCAAATGCAGCACATATGGGCTGGCAAAGGGATGATGTTCCAAACTCTGGCAGAGAGGAAAATAAGATAACCTCTGAGGAGGATGATGGCCAAACCATGTCCAGCTAGGCCACTGGCAGATGTGTGTGCTTAGATTCCTGGTTTCAGAAATCCTGTGCTGGGACTGGCACTTCAGCCTACACTGAAGCACCTCTCACCCGCCCAGGCGCTTGCAGCTCACACTGATTAAAATGCCCTAAATAAACTGCACTCTGTGCCACCTCTGTGGCTAAATACAGACCAGTGGCAAACTGCAGGCACCTGCATTTAAATGCCATGCCTCAACTCTGCATTTCTTGCCAAGGGTGCTGGGGTGGGCTGAGCACTTCACGCGACATGGGAAGTAAGCAGACACAGGAATTATTGGGAAGAGCAAAGTTTCAGGGAAGTTTGTTTCAGCCAGGTGCAGGTGTGCAGGTGAGCATTCTGGAGCAGAGGTGTGGATGCAGGCACACGTGAGGGGGCCACGTGCCCAGAAGCATGGACTCTGCACATATCCCAGCTGACATCCAGCTTCATCCAGACATAGTTCTGAGCCCCAGGGGCTGGCAGGGGGAGAACACTTCACTCCCTCAGTGCTGGTCGAGATTTCCTCAAGCCTTCAGCTCCCCTTCATTTCAGCAAGTGACTCAGCTGGTCCTGAAGGTTTGACGAGCGCTCCACGCTGGGTACCAAGCAAGAGGAGATTCATGGTGAGATCTGCTCCCAGACTGTGCTGTGCTGCCTGTGCCCAAGGCACCAGAGCAGCTCTAGAGCTGACACTACAGCAGAGAAACCCAGGGATCCCCCGACCCCCCTCTGTGTCCCCACAAAGGAAACCTCACTTCGTGCACCCTGCTGTACACAGCTCTGCTCCCACCACCCTCATCTCCTCTCACAAGCAACCTCACATGCTCTATCACACCAGTGGATAGGAAGGAATCAAAGGAAGCTTGGGTATGAATCCCATCTCTTCACAATACTGAAGTGTTATCCTGCTAGGCCAGCATCTGCCTCAAAGGCAGCTGCAAAAACCTTTCCATTCTGCTTTCCCCCATCCAACTCCATCACCTTCCCCTTTCTACCCCCACAGCATGTCCCCCAGGTCCTCCCAGAACTCACTTCTTTTGAATTGCTTCTTGCCTGGAGGAGAAAAGGAAAGACAAAAAGAGCATTAGAAAAACAAAATCTCAGTCATGGTTTATGTTATGTGGAACAAGGGCTCAAGAGGCCAAAGCTCCAGGGTGTTTCTGGATTAAGTTCTGGGGGACAGAAGCAGCCCTGGCTTCTCCTTCTTAGTCCCAGGTGCATCATACACACTCATGGGAGACACAGTGCATGGCAAACAGGAGGCAAAAATTTCAGCTCCCACCCCAAAACAGCCTGAAGAGGGCTGGAAAATTCCAGCTCCAAGGCCTGCTCAGCTTTGAAGAACTGCAAAAGAGGGATCAGTCTGAGCTGGCAGCTTCATGCAAAGTCTTTAATGAGAACAGAGAAGGACTGAGGGACCCACTCAGCCCCCCGGAGAGAACGCCTACTTACTGGTACTGTAGATGAGTAGTTATTATGGCCATTTTTCTTAAACTCTGTGGAGAACAAAGCAAAGAATGAATGCCTACAGAAATCACAGTGCAGCTGTCCTAATGCCCTGGGGGTTCCTCCAGCACAGCCACCACTGTATCGCTGTACTGCCTCCAAAACACCCCCGCTGGTATCTGTCAGCAGTGGCACACTTCCTTTTCCTTTCCCAGTGACAGGCAGAGACACAAGTCCTTTATTTCAGCCCACAGTCCCCCAAGCTTTCTGTCAGAGAGGGCACAGCTTGAGGGCTGGCCGGCCTGAAAGACACTGTGAGTCCAGCAGCACCGGGTCTGAGGAAACACTAAATTATTCTGGCCACCAGCCCTGCTGCCTGAAGTCATGTATCTGACTCCAGGGCTCCGGCAGCACGGCTGCAAACTGTTCTTACCACCCTCCGCTCCTCCCACCCCCAGAAACGCTGCTGCTCCAGCACAAGAACACAGCTTACATCTTCCGAGTGCAAGATGGCATCTTCTTGCATCACCATGTTTCTCGCAGCTTGACCCAGGAGCTACAAGACAAACATACGGAGCAGGCTGAGACGCTACAGCTTTGCGTTTCCCGAGGCCCCCGTGACGGGTAGCAGGGTGACACTCGGGGTGACACCGCGCGGGGATCACCACAGTGCCGTGACAGCACATCACCGGGAGCGCCTGAGGCACCGCTCCCACCTGTCACCTTGGAGAGCTGGCGGCCACCCTCCCGCCTGCCACCGCCGAGTCCCGAGGCGCTGCCCAGCCGTGCCCGCATTTTCCGCCCCCGCTGTCCCCGTCCCTGCCCAGAGACAACGATGTGTCCCCTCCTCGGACTACAGCTCCCAGCATGCATTGCGCCGCCCTCCCCGCTCCCAGCTCGGCTCCGGCCCTGTAATCGGCCGCCCACCGGCACCCGCCGCTCACCTCGGCGCTACGGGAGCCCTTCAGCACCTGCTTAGTGAGAGCGATCACGTCGGTGCCGCAGCTCGTCACCTTCTCGGTCAGGAGCCCCTTCACCGAGTGGCCAAAGCGCGCCTGAGCATCCGCCGCGCCCCCCGCCGCCATCTTACCCCGCCCACACCCCGCCCCGCCTTTCCCCGGGAGCCGCTACGGCGAGTGCCAGGGGCCTGAAGGCTCGAGAAGGCGCAGAGCCCGCGGTGCTCGGGAATACTGCCGGAGTGGGGCTTCAGTTCCCAAAGGACTCTCCCAGGACACCTCATCGCCTCAGGCACGGACACCCACAGGCTGCCCAGCACTGACAAGCACAGACCAAGGCTGACCAGAGCTGACCAGGGTTTCTCAGCCCTGGCCAGTACTTGCCTGTACTGACCAGGGTTGACCAATGATACCAGGGGCTGACCGGCGCTCACCGGCATTGCCGAGCGCTGCCCAGCAGTGTCCCGTGCTACCCGTGTCTCCCCAGCACTGACAAGAGCTGATGATGAGGGATGCTCCGCGCTTATTAACATTTCTAGTGCTGCCCATTCCCTCCCGGATCTGCCGAGGCGCTCCCCGGCTGGGGATGGTTTCCAGTGCCCCGCCACACCCCCCAGCTGTGCTCAGGGCACCCAGGATAGACCTCAAGCTGTCCCCACACCCCCGACCCACCACAGGGCACTGGGGATGGAACCCCAAGGACGGATCCGACCCTGGGCATCCCCTGGCCCCCGGCGCTGGAAGCAGCTCCCCCATGGCCACCCAGGGCGGCCGTGGCCCCGCTGCCCTCGCCCCCCGCCATGCGCCCACAGCTGCAGAGCTGGCCACGGGCCCAGCGCTCGGCTCCCCCCTCCTCGTCCCCCCGATAAGGAGCCGAGCCCGCCTCAGAGTCAAGGAGACGACCCCGCCGCCGCTATAAGGGCCCCCCGCGCGCCGCAGCCCCGCAGCCGGCCCCGCCATGGCGCTGCTGGGCGCCCTGCTGCTGGCCCTGGCCCTGCTCTGCACCTGGCGCCTGGCGCGACGGAGGGACACCCTGCCGATGGCCACGGCCACGGGGCTGGGGCGCCCACGGAGCCTGCCGGCCCTGCCGCTGGTGGGGAGCCTGCTGCAGCTGGCCGGGCACCCCCAGCTCCACCTGCGGCTGTGGCGCCTGCAGGGGCACTACGGCAGCCTCTACGCCCTCTGGATGGGCTCCCACTACGTGGTGGTGGTGAACAGCTATCGGCACGCCAGGGAGGTGCTGCTCAAGAAGGGCAAAGACTTCGCCGGACGGCCCCGCACCGTGAGTCGGCAGCAGCTCTTGGGGACCCCTTCCCACTGTGGCGTGGCGTGAGGAGGGGACGCTCCCCAGGAAGGCACGGGCACGCAGCAGGGTCCGTGTCCCCTCCCCATCCTGCCTGCAGCAAGGCAGGAGCAGGACGACCCCTCCATACCCTGCCCTCCAGGTATTCCCCAGGTATTCCCCAGGGTTCCAGCCAGGTCACCCTCCATCCCAAGGGTGCCTGTTTTTCCTGCAGCTGGCTGCGTCCCTGGGCACGGGGATGTGGGTTCAGCTACTACCTGTACCCTCTAAGTTCCTTGGGCATCCTAGAGCCTTAACCTTCACATCTGTCCCCAAATCTCTTTATCAGTCCTTGGCAGGGAGAAAGTAAACCTCATGTCCTGTGCTTTGCCTGCCTGCATTAACCTCTAGCCCCCCGCGGACCATTTCTGGGATGGGGTGAGATGATCATCCCTCCCCCGCGGGGCTGCCCTGCAGCGGGATGACCCTGGGACTGCCTGTCCCTCAGGTGACCACGGACCTGCTGTCCCGGGGGGGCAAGGACATCGCCTTCGCCAGCTACGGGCCCCTGTGGAAGTTCCAGCGCAAGCTGGTGCACACCGCCCTCTCCATGTTCGGGGAGGGCTCGCTCGCCCTCGAGAGGATCAGTAAGTGCCTCCTCCCGGCCCCAGGCTCCCTCCCGGCTCTGGTTCCCTCCCACGCTGTACTTCTTAAGTGCCCCGATTCCCTGGGAAGGAAGGAAAGACAATGGCTCAGCCCGTGTCCCCTGGCTTGCCAGGCTCTGTCCCTCTCCTTATATCCCCTGTACTTTACCAATACTCTCCATGTGTTTTCTACCCTGAACTTTAGTTCCCCTCTCTCACAGATGGGGAGACTGAGGCATGGAGCCAGTTCCCCACTCTGCCCAGGAGGACATCCTTGCACATCTCCATTCTGCCTGCTCCTCTCCAGCACCCAGCATTGTCCCTTCTGCCCATCCCAGCCCCTCAGGGCCCAGCCCTGTCTGGGGGTGCCCTCTACAGGCTGCACACGCTGTAGGAGCAGGGGACCCCTCCTTCCAGCCCCCAGCTCCCCTTTCACCCCCTTGGCTTAATCACCACTCCCTCATCACCCCCTGGCCTGGCTCTCCTCCGTCCCAGTCTGCCGGGAGGCCGCATCCCTGTGCGAGACGCTGAGCGCGGCGCAGGACACGGCCCTGGACATGGCCCCCGAGCTCACACGGGCCGTCACCAACGTGGTCTGCTCCCTCTGCTTTAACTCCTCATACCGCCGGGGGGACCCCGAGTTCGAGGCCATGCTGGAGTACAGCCAGGGTATCGTGGACACCGTGGCCAAGGAGAGCTTAGTGGACATCTTCCCCTGGCTCCAGGTGAGCAGGAGCATGGGCACTGCCCATTCCTCTCACCTCAGATGAGAGGAAGGAGCTGGGATGTGTCCTGTAGGAGCCCCACTCAGTTAGGAGTGTCCCTGGCCTGGTGACCCACAAGAGCCAGTACACTGGTGGGCACTGTCCCTGTCCCAGTGAGTCAGTACACTGGTGGGCATAGAGTGACTGCCTGGGGGCCTGCAGGGGCTGGGCTGGGCTGAGCTGTAGACTGTTGTAATGTGCTTTTCTCCCTCAGATATTCCCCAACAAGGACCTGACCCTGCTGAAGAAATGCCTCCAGGTCCGGGACCAGCTGCTCCAGCAGAAATTCACTGAACACAAGGTGCCAGCAGGGCCAGGACAGGGAGATGCTAGGGCTGGGGTGGTGGGCACCGTGCCCAGGACAGCCTGGCTCATGCATGTCCCTCGGCAGGAAGCTTTCTGTGGAGACACTGTGAAGGACCTCATGGATGCCCTCCTGCAAGTGAGGCTCAGTGCTGAGAACAGCAGCCCTCTGGAGCCAGGGCTGGAGCTGACTGATGACCACCTCCTCATGACGGTGGGGGACATCTTTGGGGCCGGTGTGGAGACCACCACGACTGTGCTCAAATGGGCTGTGCTCTACCTGCTCCACTACCCTGAGGTAGAGTCTGCACCCTACAGTGGGGGCTTGGGTTCCCCCCAGCACCAGGAAGGTCATGGGGAGTTTTGGGGAAGGCAGATGCCAGAACAGAAGGCAGGCTCTGCAGATAAGCAGGATCAGGCTGTGGGCACTTCTGCCCACACAAGCTGACAGACCATGCTGATGATGCTGGGTGCACTCCACTGTGCACAGGGCACCTTGCTCCCTGGGCTCCCACAAGGGTCTTTTCTTTCCTCCTAGATCCAGAGGAAGATCCAGGAGGAAATGGACCACAAGATCGGCCTGGTGCGTCACCCCCACCTCAGCGACCGCCCGCTGCTGCCCTACCTGGAGGCCACCATCAGTGAGGTGCTGCGCATCCGGCCCGTGTCCCCCCTGCTCATCCCACACGTGTCCCTTGCTGACACCAGGTGAGACCCCCTGGGGCACATCCAGGTCATGGGCAGAGACTGTGGGGAGGGAGCCACTGCCTCACTCTGTGTCCACTTTGCAGCATTGGGGAATACTCCATCCCCAAGGGTGCCAGGGTCATCATCAACCTCTGGTCTGTGCACCACGATGAGAAGGAGTGGGACAAGCCTGAGGAGTTCAATCCTGGTGGGTTGTGTGATCCTCATCCCCTCCTGAGCCCGGGGATGGCCGGGTGGGTGCAGCAGGAGAGGCGGAGCCCTGGGGGAGGCTTGGTGCTGGGAGGTTGGATGCTGCTCCTGCCCGTCTGGGGCATTTGCGCCTCTTGCTCCTGCAGCTCCCAGGAGGGACACACGTGGTGAACTCAGGCAGGTCTCAGGCAGAAAGGTCAGCCTGCTGATGCCAGTGGTGCCCCTTTCCCTTGCAGGCCGCTTCCTGGATGAGCAGGGCCAGCACATCCATTCACCCTCACCCAGCTACCTCCCCTTTGGAGCCGGGATCCGTGTCTGCCTGGGAAAAGTCCTGGCCAAGATGGAGCTCTTCCTCTTCCTGGCCTGGGTGCTGCAGAGGTTCACACTGGAGTGCCCTGAGGACCAGCCCCTGCCCTCGCTGGAGGGCAAGTTTGGTGTCGTGCTGCAGGTGCAGAAGTTTCAGGTGAAGGCCAGGCTGAGGGAGGCCTGGAGAGCAGCCTCGTGACGGGGTGGAGCCCTGGATCCCAGGCAGGGGGTGGGGGGTGGGACCACAGAGGCTGCCCCATGGATGGGGGGTTATCCCGATAAAGCTATTCCCAACACAGCATGGCTCCGGCTATTTTTTGGGCAGGAGATGGAGGACAGGGTTAAATGTGAGATGTGTGGTGGCCCCGCAACTTGCTGGGAGCACTGGGCTCAGCTGGGAGGCTGTGGCCTCTCTGCAGCAGTTCCTGCCTGCTCACTATCCTGAGCACTCACTGGCTGGCTGGATTTTGGCCATCACTCCAGCAGCAGCAGCAGCAGCAGCAGCACGACCTTCCCGTAACGCAAGGGGCCGTGTTTGCTTTGCTTTTGCCAAAAACTACTGTGCCATGGAGGGCAGCATGTAATTAGGTCTCTGGTTCTCTATTACTTGACCTCTTAATATTTAACTAAATAGCTGCACAGCTATGGCTCAGGGCCCCTGGAGGGAAAGCGGCCAAGGCAGAGGGGAAAGCCCCACAGAGCCCCAGCACATTGTGACACCCCAGCCCTGCACACCCCCTCATTTTCCCCCTGCCCTCTCTCTTGCTAGCAGCCAGGAAAACAGACATAAACTTCCCCACCACTGAACCTCCTGCTCAGTGTATATGAGTTCTTTCAAACCCCCAGCACTTGGCTTTCATGCAGCCCCTTCAACATTGGCATCCAATGCCAAATGGGTCCTGTCAGCCTGTGGCACAAGGGTGATGAGGAAGGCAATGCATTTGCAGCCTGGCACAGCACAGGGAGCATCCTCCCTCCTCCCAGTCCATATTCCTGGGGGCTCAGGGTGGTAGGGAGGAGCAGGAGGAAGAACTGCCATGCACATACCTGTCCCAGGGGCAATCCCCAGGCTGATTTGAGCAGCTGACCCACCAGAAGCTGGGCAGAGGGAGCACAGCAGGAGCCCAGCCCCATTGCTGCTGCACAGAGTCTCTGATGGCTTCTAAGGGCTGAGCCCCACACACCCTCCTCCTTTCCTGCCTGTTTCCATCACACTGGGGTGCCACCGGGTTTCCAATCCCTCTACTTCTGCTACACTGTATGGGTGAAGGGGGACAGGACTCAGAATGGCCTTTGGGAAAACTTGGCTAAACATGATGCCCTGGGCTTCCCTGGGGATTGGCACCTCCATGCCAGCCTTGTCCTTCCCCTGACCCAAATCCTGTCACTGGCAGCACACACTGGCAGGGAGGCTCCACTCCAGTCTCCTGTAACATTGTGATGCCTCCAGGAGCATCAACAGGACCTCCAGCACATTTGTACCCCTTTGCCAAGGCATTTGATTTTGCTTTTGGTAAGGGAAAGGATTTTCTCCTTGCCAGAATCAACAAAGGGCTGACACCTTGCTGTTTGCCAATGCACCCACACAAGTGCTAAATGCCCCTTGGGGCAGAAATGGGGACCTTTGAACCAGGGATGTTTCTAACCTGGAGAATGCCTCCAGCCACAGCCTCATGCAATCCACCTTTCCCATTTGCCAGGGCTGGCATGTGCTGTGCTAGGCTGGGAGACCAGCACGTGCTGCAAATCCCAGCAGCCCAAGCTGGGCCCTGCTGCAGGGTGTCTTGCCCCCTACCCAGCCCACCTCCTCCCCACTGGGAGAAGATGCTGCTGGGGAAATTCAGAGCCCAGAACCAGCTGCCTGGTACTTTGTGAGCTGGTAAACAGCCCCCAGCACAGCTGCTCCCTGCTATGGGAGTGGGCAGAGGCACTGCTGAATCACCCGGCTGGTATTTCTATCCTGACAGCTGCTCCGGGGCTGTGCTGCTGCACCCAAACCCCTGGCTCCACCAGAAATCTCCACCTGGGCCACTGGCTCTAGCTCCCTGAGGCAAAGGGGGTCTGCAAGGGAGGAACTGGTGACGATGGAAAGAATAAAGGTTTTTCATTCCCACAGTTTCTTGGGTACACCATGAAGCACATGTGCAGCTTGCTGAGGGCACTGAGCAGAGCAAGCCTGAGCCTTTCCATTGCACAAACTCATTTTGGGGGTACAGCCACCCTCACAGCACTTGGCTGACCCAGCTGCACCACAGGGCTCAGCTCAGAAGCCCTCCAAGTTTGAGAGGCTTGTCTTTGCACCAGGCACCGGCTGATCCTGGACTGTGCTAAGACTGACGGCCAGCCCAGGAGGAGCAGGAGACGCTTGGAATACCTGCGGGCTCTGCACCGGGCACGGGGCCAGGAGAGCTGAGTAAGCACAGACCTCAGGACACAGCTGTTGCCGGTCGAAAAGAAACCGAGAAAGGAGCCCGCAGCCTGTGATCCCCCGGCACAGAGCCTGCAGTGCTTGCACCACTGTCGCGACGGCCCCGCTGCGGGCACCCGTCCCATCTGATAAAAACAGATCTGTGCTGCAAGGATGGGGGGAACCGGCTCTGACGAAGAGGCCACTCACCCTGGCCTTCCCAGGCTGCCCACTGTGCGATGCTGTGGGGCTTGCCTGAGCCAGGGGCTGCCTGTCTGCCCCCCTCCTGGCCTGGCTTTTCCTATATAAACTAAAGAGAAAAAAAGAACACAGCAGCAAAAGCCTCCCTGGGATGTGTTGCACAGGTGGTGATGGGGGCCACAAAGCAGCAGCCTTTGGGGAGAATCACTCACTCAGGACAGCAAAGGAGTTTATTCAGTGGAGCTGTGCCCCAGTTCCCTGCCAAGCTCTGCCGGGAGCAGGTCAGGCTGGGATGAGCCCAGCCAAGGCTTGCAGAGAACCGGGGGAGATACAGCTGGGGAGCCCTGGCTGTGCAGAGCAGGAACTCAGAACCACTGACTCACATCCCTGAGCAGTGAGGGGTGCCCAGGGAGCCCGAATCTCCCACTGCTCGGCAGAACAGCCACATGCTGGCAGTGGAGCCACTCATTCTGCTTCTCTCCAGGCTTCCTGCCCCAGGAAGCTTTTGATGACTGTAACACAGAGGCTTAACTGCACCTCGGCTTTCCTTAGCCTCCAGTTAGGCAGGCAAAGCTCTGAGAGCAGGCTGCCAGCAAGCATCAAGACACAATTCCCTCCTCCTCCATCTTCAGCCAACACCCATCCACAGGGTTGTACAAACACGCAATGATATGTGGCAGGAAGATCACACCAGTGCTCCCAGATGATGAGTTTGCCTCACTGCAGAGGTGAAAAGTCCCTTGGGAACACCAAGGAGATGCTGCAGTACCCACTGATCCCAGGAACCCTTGTTGTGCCCAGGGGACACTCGCTGAGCCACCACACTGTGCTCTTCACCTGTCCCTAGGCAACACAACCCCAACCCAACAGGACACCTGCTGGGTCCTTGCCCTCAGAGACAGATTCAGTGGCCAAAAACATTCCATGTAAGCAGTTCCACATGGCCACGGACTCCAGCAAAAACAGACTTCAAGGAGTACTGGCAGCCACAACTAGAGCACATTGTAAGCAGAACACTGAGCACTAGATTGACATTAATTTGCTGTAAAACCTGCTGCATTATTGCAACTCCGTTTGGAAATGATGTATCCATGACTCCCAATAAAACACCCCTTATAGCTGGGAACGGGTGGGGTTTGGTATTCCAGTGCTGGAGATGGACATCTGCCCATGCCCTCACACTTCCAGCATTTTACACAGTGTGCATTTGGAGACAAGCTCGCTGGGCCACACTGGCTTCCTACACAAAGATGTATAGCAGGGTTAAGCACCTTTCTAAAGCTCCAAAGGTGGAGCTTTGGGAGTCCTCTGCCTGCCTGAAGAGGCAGCAGCCAGGGTATGTCCAAGGAGCTCACGTGCCCCATATCCTGCCCTGCACCACTCCTCCCCATACCAGCTGCCCCTTGGCTGCAGGTCTAAAATCCTACAGCACTGAAAGCCATTAACAGTCCTGCTCCTCAGGCACTTGGGAGCTGAAGAGACATGGTTTGTGCCCCATTTAGTTATTGTCTCTAAATGCCCAAAAAACCTCCAGGAGTCATAAGAGGCACACACCACTGCTTCTTCCAGACTTTTTAAAATTAAACACATCAGCTTGGCTTACTGGTACTTACCTCCATGTCCAGAGGATTCCCCTGCCATTAGTGGGATGGCTGGAAAGCAAATATGGAGATTCCTTATGCCACATAAGTGTTGACAAAGGGTCCCCCACTGGCACAGGACCATCCCCAGGACTTAGAGCAGTAAACCTCATTCCTTACAGACTGATGTGATTTTTTAGCTTCCTCTTTGGTGCGAGGAACAAAACCAGGTGCCAATACGTACAGAATTCCTGGGGCTGGCACTGGGGATCTTTCATTATCTTCTCAAAAGACACATGTAGTCAGTGTACACAACTGGAAGTGACCAGCCCCCACGCAGCCAGGCTCTGGGGCACGTGCAGCCTCTCTGTCACCACTCATCCAGGCCTCCAGGCTCCAGACATCCAGGAATGAGGTCTCTTGAATCCAAATCAAAGTCCTTCATTTTTAAGAGCACCCTAAGAACCAAACTGAAGAGCTGTCCTTATCTGATGTTCTGAGGAAAGAGAAAGGCTGTGATGGGCAAAGGAGTGAGATTCTTCCAAACCCTGTAAGGTAAGAGTGCTCTGCTCAAATGTACAGGTAAAATGCTGGCATAAGCACCACTTCCCTTGAATTGCAGCCAGCCAGTGCCAACACACCTCCAGGTAGAATAACAAAACAAATCCACAAACTAAAGACAGATCTTGTTCTTAGCTCACAAAATGATACACATACACATGGACAAGTTATCAGAAAAGGCATTATATTTTGGTTTCCACCTTAGTTAAAATTGATTTTGGTTTTCAATCAATCAGATCTGAGTATGTCCAAGTTCAGGTTTCAATGTTTTTTCCCCATAACAGTAATGATCTGGACGACCATAATTATAAAAGGGACGGGGAGAAATCCCAAGAACAAGTTACATAGTCTGAACTGTGCTCTCTTCCAAATGAGCACTCTAGGGAATGTTAGTTTCAGCTCTTCCTTTTTTTTTTCTTTTTTTTTTTCTTCCTTCAGGTTGTTACTAACAAAAATCTCTACTGTTTATTAAAGCAAAGCTACAGTAAATTTTCTTGCAGTCTTACAGCAGGTTTTCATATTACCAGTAGGACTTGCATGCATGGATTGCAGTCACACACACACACGCTCAGACATTATACAGTAGCCAGTTGCCACCATAAAAAAAAAAAAAGAAAAGAAAGAAAACAGACATTCATTTCTTGAAGTGGTCATCATTAGAATCGCACCAAATTTTTGGATAAAAAAAAATACTGCACAGGTCTTCCACATCTACAAGGTAAATCATCCCTTTCGCAATGGACGGAGCTCTCGTCTCCATTTGTTCAACATGCATCGCTAAAGCTTGAAGGCACGCTGGCCAAGGAGAGCCCTGTTCTTTTGTCATCTGAACTCCAGTGTGCTGCTAGCGGGGTGCAAAAAAAGGACAAAAATAAAGCCAAGCCCTTTTGCAGCACACCGGGAAAAGGTCATTCGGAGACCACAGTACTTGGAAGGCAGCCCAGCTGCCTGGATTCTACTGCTAACTGTGCTCTTGGAGGCATTGAAGGAACACACTTGTGTTTAAAAATGACACATAAAGGCAAATTTCTGCAAACCCTTTCTTTTCAAACTGCCTAAGGTAGACTAACACTCCTTCTAGAAGAAACTGGTCCTTCAGTCACCAGCTTCAAGTGGGAAACTTCCTACCTGCTGTATTAAACACTGAAGCACCAGAGGTTATAGGGCTGATGTGTTTGGGCATTCACCAGCTTCAGGGAAACTTAACATCAGGAAAGAAAAAAAAAGAAAAGAAGGAAAAACGATGAAAAGAAATCCCCAATACCTCAAGAGCACTATATCAAACCAGAACTCTTGGGCTACTGACTGCCGGCACTGTCAGAAGCTGCTTGCTTCTGGGAAGACACCTGGAGGTTGAAACCTTATGGTGATCTGGTATCCTCCCAGGGTGAGATTTGCTGAGTTTTACTGATTGCAAGATAAAGCAGTGTTTTGGAAAACTAAAACCAACAAACTCATAATAACCATCACCAAAATCACCGTTGGAAAAATTCCATTCTTTAGAAGATCTCATTGAGAAACATCAGTCCCTGCTCCATGGAGCAGGGCAGATAGGATTAACAAAACCCAGTGACCCGTCCCCCACAAGCTGGGCCTTCGAGGTCTAGTCCCCATATTATATTGTAGGGGAGAAAGAAAAATAAACAAAAAAAAAGAAGGTTGTATCACCTTTTCCTCCTGTTAAAGTTTTAATCCTCTTATTCCATTTTTATTTGTTTTTTTCCCCCAATTCTCCCTTCCACTCTGCCACCTTAGCTGGGGGAGTTATTGGTACAAGAGTTTGGAGAGTCCTGCTCATTTATTGTGTTCAAGAGTACACACACCGGCTGCCGGGGCAGGTGGTGGTGGCTGTGCTCGCGGTGCTGCTCCTCCGTGGCACTGAAAAGCCCTTCCTCCTCATCCCCGTGGGGACGGCCGCTGCAGCTGTCGCAGAAGTCCAGGGGCCCGTCCAGAGTGTCATCGATGAGCCCGTCAAACTCCTTGAGGTCGTCGTCGTGATGGCCCCGGTTGCATACGCAGACTTCTATGCCCGAGTCGCCGGTGAAACGGCGCTGCCTGCCCGGGGTCTTGTCCTTGGCGTCGGGAATGGCGCTGCTCTGCTCTAAGCTCTCAGAGCTGTAACCTTTCAGCAGTTCCTCCTTGCACTCTGTATCCTTATCAGGACCGGCCCTCTCCACTAGCTCAGCTCCCGTGCTGGTGCTGCCGGGCTCGACGCTTTGCGTTTTGGTGACGGCTCTCTCGCCCAGCGCGGTGCTGGAGGGCTCGGGCTCCCCACGGCCGGGCGCCCCGGTGCTGTCAGTACTGCTGTTATTGCTGCTGGGTGCTGCAGAGCTGCTCTGTGCTGGCTGCAGGGTCCTGGGCGTGTCCGGGATTGTGCTACTGCTGCCTGCTGGGACACACTGCTGATGTAAGGCACTGTACGGGGGCGGGGGGGTCGGCGGTCGGTTCACCACTTCCTCATAGGGAGGTAGCAAATAGTTTGGCAAAAACCCTAGAAGTGGGAGGCAAGGAGGAGAAGTTATTTCAGGAGCAGTTTATCTCAGGAAACGAGTCACTAATACAGGTCAGTATGGCATTTATCACCTACCAGCACCTTCCCACTGAACAGCACAACAGGCTCTACAAAGGGGTGCCAGAACTTGTCGCAGGTGAGGTGTGTCATGTTTTAGAGAAGCAGCAAACAGGGCAGAGGAGGGCACCATTATAGGAGGAGATGGACACAACTGGGAACAGCAGCCTGATCTCCTGGCTTTCTCTATACTTACCAGGCAAACCTCCCTGGACTGGGTACCCCAACACAGCCCCATAAGCCGCACTGGGAATGGCCTGTGTTGGCTGGAGGGAACAACTCCCCAGCCCTCTCCAACACTGCCTTCTCAGCTGAATTTCCACTTTCAAGAGCAAAGATTTCATCTCACAAAGCATTATGCAAATATGAAGAGACATGAGCAGTTACAAGGAACTTGAAGATCCTGGCTTTTGGTTGCTGTTTTAATGCTGGATTCAATTCTTCTGGTGCAGTCAGAATAAATTGGCAGTAGTGGCAAAAGAGTTTGGCTTATTGTACTTACAGCCTTTCAAACCCATGAAAAATTTTGTTTATTTCTTAAGAGGCAACAAAATAGTCTATATAGACAGAATGTACTTAAACAGTGGAAACATTTAAGGGTAGCACTGCAATTTTCCATGTACAATTGCATATCCCTGGGGCTGGGGAGGGAAAGGCTGCTGGGGATGATTTCTGAGGTGACTGCCAGAGTTTAACAAGAAAAGCAAGTTCATACATTCAATTCAACACTCTGTCAGAGGAAACTCAGCTGTGGTACCTCCAGTCAGAAGGAGACTTGCTGTTCTAGCACAGCACAGCAGAACACAAGGAGAGCACAAAGTGATTGTACTTTCCCTGAGTTGTGGGCAACAGCTCCTTCATGCAAAGTCCTAGGGCTGCTCACCAGCAGTGTGGCCTGGGAACCACAGTACAGGACGGGAGCCAGCAGAGTCTCTCTGAGACTCCCTTTTCTCCCAGTCTGTGTGATCAAATTTTGTGAAGCCACCTCCCACACCTCAGTCCCACCAGCAGCAAGTCCAGGCTGGAAAGAAGGAGTCCTGAATGGGGTATCTAAAGAACCCTTGCAGAAAAACACCCAGGGAATCACTACACTCTCAGGGGTGGGTGTGAAGGTGCTGTAGTTGGTGTGGTTCAACTCCAGACTCAAGGGGTTTTAAAAGCGTCTAACACCATCTCCTCTCTGCACACCATGGTCAGGCAGCAAAGCTCCCACAGCCTCTTGCTGAGCCCAATCGCTGCTCCCTCCCTTCACCTAACACAGGATCCTGGCTGCTGCCGTGCTCCCCAGGTCTGCAGGCAGGCAGTGTGAGTACATACGGAAATAGAAGGGCAGGGCTGAGTAGTTATGGGCCTCCCGGTACGCGATCAGGTTGATCTCGTGCTGCCGCTGCTGCGCCTGCAGGCGGTGCTTGGTGCGGCGGTGATGGCAAACACAGCAGCAGCTCAGGATGATGATGATGGTCCACACCAGCCAAAACCCTGCAGCAGAGAGAGGAGAGTAAGTGTTAGCCATTGTGTGAGAGCTGCATCCAAATGCAGGAAACCCCAAGAAGCCAATGGAGAAGATAATCTGAAAGTCTGGATCTGAACCTGCACTGCTCTAAAGGCAGAAATACATGTTAGGCCAGGAGGCTTCAACACTGCCTGTGTGGGACACTGTGACTCCAACAGCCTTGCCAGAAATGGATAACTCTCAGCACACTTTGGTACAACGTATGTTCAATAGGTACAAGCCCAGAGAAGAACTAAATATGGAGGGCTCCCCCCTCCATTGCTCCTACCCTTTGGTTACCATTTCTTCTAGCCAAAAATGAGCAGAGCTGTGAATAGCATTGAGCTTGCCTCCCACAGTCACTTTGGTTTGAAAATAACAATCAAGACACAAAAGACACTCTGCAGATTGACCACAGAAGAAGAGAAAAACCCCAAGCACTATGTTTTGCTTTTGTTTGCACTGCTCTTTAATTTCTAGCCCAAATCCTTCATTGTTATGTTTAACAAAAACATGCTCTTTTTTCATAAATGTCTCAAAATATTTTTAAAACTTATTTTTGTATTCAATGTCTTAAATTATCCAAAATTAAATTAAACTATCCTCCCTCTCTGAATCCTCAAGAAACCTAACTTCTGCTCTGTTTGTGGTCATGGTTGGTTTCTGTGCACTGCTGTACCATATGTACACTGCTTCTTAAAAGGGAATTTTAAAACACCACTTCCTGAATTTTACCCACACCCTTCAACATGTGGAATAACTCTCCCTTTCCACAAATTTCTCACTTGCATGCACTACAAAATGTTTCCGAGACACACTTCAAAAAACTGGAACATTCACTCCAGATTAGGCTTTTTTTTCCTGCAACTGCAGCCTGCAGCTTGACCTACCCCCAGTGCCTGTAAGCTCTTTTTTAAGCTCAGTTTTTGCACCTAAAGATACTGGGAGCGCTTTTCCTTTAGAAACACATAGGCTTGGCAGCCACTGCTCGCTAGAAATCACAACACTGTTTTCTTTCTGTAACACCTCTGCCACTCTTCACTATTCCCCAGCAGTAAAAATGGAGATTCCTAATGCCACAGCCCATTTTCAGGTTGGCCAGTCTATCCTGTGGTATCAAACTGCTCTTCTCTCTCCACTAAAAACCTCTAGTCATGCCTTTACAATATCTTGATGTTTTCAGCATCCCCTGCTGTGTTTTCTCTGCTAAGAGCTAGGTGGGGAAAGGTGAACAGTTTAGGAATTTGAAGAATGAAAGCAGTATTGCTCTGGCTCAGGACAAAAGGCAATTGTATCATCCATCTCAGAGACCTGCACCGGGCTGTTTGTAGGGGAACTGGATGTGCCATATCGTGTTTCTGAGCATTTTGAGTGGGGACTTTTACCTCCCTGTGTCGTAACCCAAATTCCTCATGTATTTTGGCACAGCAAACTGAAATCTCTCTCCTGCCTTGTGCAATCTATTTCCCTAATCAACTGGAACCTGCCTTACCACCAAACTTATCAAAACCTTCCATCAAATGAAGGTGTTACATATTCTCCCACCCCCTTTTTTTTTCTTGGCTGGAAATGAAGGTTCCTGGGTAGTTTCTCTAGCCAGCCTGCTCAGCTGTACCATGCTGATCAGAGAAGAGAGTGTGATCCTCATCCAGAGAAGCAAAGGACAAAGTACTCAAGATGCTCTCTACACTTCCCAAACCAAAATGAGAATGTGGCCACTGACCTCTGAATACCCTCCTGTTTCTAAAAAAAGCCTTTTTATATAAACTAAGAGGAGTGATCCAGTCCAGCCTTCACTCCAAAACCAAACATTTGCAACAATTTCTGTAGCCTCTATCAATACCAAAATCTTGGTACACAAATGCAATACTTCAACTGTCTCACAGTTTGAAGACTCTCACCAATAAGTACACTTTATTTCTTGCTAAGAGAAGGTCTCTTGGCTCTTGCTTGCTGAGGAAGCAAAAATACACTCATCAAAACCAGGTCATTGGCACAGCATGCCACCGTGCACTGAGGCAGGCCTGCAGTTCATCTTCTAAGTACTCCTTATTTTCAAAGAGCAGTCCATGATCATCAGTTCAATAACAATGGAAAATTACACCCAGCTATCCAGGGATTTTAGCTACAGTTATGAAAACAGATGCTTTTTAACACATTTGATCAAGTCCTTTCCCAAGGAGTCTAGATACAATGGTAGCAAGCAGCACTTAATTAGTTAAGATGTCCTGGAGAACTGCCACTGTTAAGCAATCTCAGCCACAGCAGCCAAATATTTCTGCAGGGAATAACTGCTCCCACCCAAGCCTGCATCCAGAAGATTAAAAAAGTATTTCTTTAGAAAAGTTCCCTACCCATTCCAAAAAAAAAGTTCCAAAGTGCTTTGCACAGAAACTGATGCACAAGCTCAGAGTAGGGGTCAGAGTAAGCTCAGCCATTCCTGCAAAGAGGTGTGGCAATTCTGTTAACATGCAGCAACAACACACAACAGCTTAGGATAATAAATTAATGTTGGAGCCTACTGAAACCGCAGGTGGCATTGAAGTAAACACACCATAATTTAGTGCATTGAAATTTGGCCACAGTGCCAGGGACAACACCTTCATTCTCCTGCAAAGGGTCTGTGCACGCTCGCAAATGTGAGCAGATGAGATCTGTTGTTTTTCACGAGAACTTCCAGAAGAAGAACCCACTAATACCACATTATTGCCTGGTTTCATTAACCACTGACACTTCCTAGAGCTTCTAGGAATTACTCAACCCCTGACTCAGCATGAGCCTGGATGGAGGACTCAGCACGACCCTGGAGGACTTGTCTGGATGATCACAGGAGATCAGCAGCATGTGCCCACCAGAGTCATTTGCTGGCCTGGCTTCTGGCATCCTCTCTAATGGCTGTGTCCCCACCCTGGCACCCAAGAGCACATCTGCCCTGCAGGGCTGGAAAGCCCCCAGTGCATCGGAAGCAATAGCATGGGACACCCATGGCAGCTGAGGCACATGAGGGGCTCCCTGGTTGTCACTTGGGCAGAGGTGCCAGTGCTGAGAGAAGGACTGGGTGCAGCTCTGGTTGCAAGCCCAGTACCATGCTGGGAGTTCAGCGCCTCCATAAAAGGCTCTACAACACCCCTTGCCAGGAGTTTGGGCACAGCTGCAGTCTTGGCTGCAGAACAGAAAATGCAAAAGCCTAGAAAATATATAGTATGGTCATTTATTTGGAATAAAGCTATGCTCCAAGGCCAAGTGCAATTGTAAATATTATGTCTAAAAGTATGGAGCGAACAGTGAAGATGTTCATGACTGAGCTGTGCATTTGTACACCTGGTGAGACTTGGCTTCAAACCAGCAGCAGGGAGGTAAGCCGAGCAGACCACTGGCCCGTGCAGCCAGCAGCTCATTTGGCAGGAGGGGAATTGCAAATTCACCCAAAGACAACACAACGTGAGCAGGAAACGCAGGGGCCAAGCACAGCAGCAGCACACACTAACACCTCCTTCAGGGTAAAAACAGGTACCAATTCTGCCTTGTGATGAAAATGGATAAGATGTATGAAGGCAACTAAATTTGGCATTAAAAAGCCTCTAAAAGCCAAGTAAAACTGAGCTTCTGGTTGTGTTCAATGTCCCCAAAAGCCTTCACTGTTGCCAAATGCCTTCCTCTTGCTCCTCAAGATTTTTTTCCTCCCAAATGGATATGAGCTGTTTTTCACCAGCATTGTGTTGAGTTACCGCTGCACTCACTGGAAAAGGAAAAATGACTGGGAGACACATTCTAAGCCAAATTTGCCATTAAAGTCTGATGTGAGAGTATTTTCCACAGCCACCTGGCAGTGACCACTGGGAACAAAAGCTTGTGGCAATCTTAGGACAACATGACAGATAAAAAACAAACAGTGACTTTGTAAATACAACTTCTGATGGACAGCCAGAGCAGGAGTAAAGTACCAGTCTGGAGTGAAACAGGCACCAGGAGACCACTAGACTTGAAGGCAATTTCAGTCTTGCTCTTGGTTCATGGAAGAGTCAGAAGTTGCAACACTCTCCAGCCCAAAAACAACTGAGTCTTGAGAAACATGGCTATATTTTTTTGTTAAATTCACTGGTGATGCCTACAGGTGGATGGATAGTGATGGAAGCAAAGGTGAAACAGACACAGCTGAGGAGCTGATTATTGCCAAAAGATTTCCCTGCCAGAGCACCAAAACGTTTAATGAAAGTAAAAGAATCAGCACCAATCTGTAAGCTCAGAGCTATAAGCCTGACATGAGCAGGAAGCTCAGGAAGTCACAATGGAAGCTGCAAAAACACCTGGGAACGGAATTAGGTCCTGTGAACGCCATCTCTCAGAACCAGAGGAAGTACTGAAGAAAGAGAAGGCTGCTGCTACATTTACAGAATTCTTGGGAAAGGGAGCCCCATCACATGGTCATACACCAGAGATGCTTCCTACCAGCTGTGAAAGAACATGCTTAATGCTTCAAGAAAACCCCTTCTAGGACACTAACCATAGTTTTGATCAAACTTTAAAATAAGTAAGAATAAAACAGTTTAATAATTAAAAAACCAGAGCAGTCCTTCCTCATGAAAAAGGAGGGAGCAATGTTTGCTTTGATGCTGTACTGTATTTGCTGCCTGGGATGTTGCCATCAGCAATGCCGTTGAGGGAAGCTCCTTTTATCCTGTGCAAAATGGAAAATGTTTTCTGGACCGTTCCAAGGGTATGAACAGAGAAATTTGCCCTCAAGTTCATGGTAAACTTGGGCAAATGCCATGGCTCTGTTGGCAGGAAATCCCCTAAAAGCAAGCCAAAACATACTGCAAAGTGCCTTTGTGTCTGCCCGACAAGCATCTGGGTAATAGCTTTGGCTCCATGAGAGCTGGTTCTGAACAGAAGGAGAAGTGGGACAATTTCATTGACTAAGAAATGTCCCAAATGGTGGCCTCACAGTCAGTCATGGCTGGAAAAAGATTGTCTTCACAGGGCCAACACTATAATCAAAAAAGGGAAGAGAAATTTACTTGGTACCACAACCTGGATGCGCTTGGGTTTAATCGTGTCCTTTGGCAGAGGGGTCACATAATCTCCTGACACTGCAGGCACGAGCCTGTACGAGCCAACCCTGCTGCTCAAAAATGCCAGATGAAGGATCCAGGCCATAGGCCCATGAACATTTTAAGAAGGAATAAAAGAAGCCGCTGAATGACGTGATCCTCTCCTGCCTGCCCTAACCATACCTCCTGCTGCTTCCTCCACCTCTTCTTGTGCTGGCACAAAGTTGTGCGCAACTGTGGTTTGAACTGGTTTGAGGGAACCAGAACAGGTTGAAACTTGTTTGGCAAACACAGCAGCAGCAGCATGAGAAAGACTGTGACTTTCAGTGACAGTTTTATGTTAGTGTAAGTCATTGGAACTGCAGTCCCAGCCTGACCTCACTGCAGGAAAAAGTTACTGAATATTTGTAGAGTACAATGGCAAAAGAAAAAAGTTGAAGACATCTCCAACTCCTGCTCGCTTGCTCCCAAACTGGTAACAAAAGGAGACACACGTTAACTGCAACTGGTTTCTAGTTTTCAGAATAGTGGCCACTATATATGGTACACCCATTGCAATGAGATAAGATGGAAAAACACGAGTTTCAGAAAAATCCTTTGACCATCATGCAATGAGAGTCAATGTGAGGCAGTAAATCTGCAGACACTGTTTTTATACCTCTCTCCTAGGGAGGGAGCCTTCCAAGGGCAATTGCTCCCATGCTTCAGATGACATATTTTTAAGTCCAGTCCCCCCCAAGAGATCTATGTTGGTAAAATGAATGTTGAACAATAGTCTAACAAAGACCAGAGTGGAACATCCAGCTGAGACCATGTCCTGAACATCTGGGAACAACAGATGTAGGTACTTGGTGACAAGATGGGTTGGAGGTATGTAGGGCAGGGGGTGAAACAATGCTAGGAAGTTCTCTTGCCTTTCCAGGCTGTTTAGCACAGCAAAGGTGGAAGCAGCCACATAGGGCAAAAGTCAGAATCTGCATAGCCAGGCTATGCCAGACAGCTTGCCTTCTGCTTTGGATCTGAGAATTTTACTGAGCCAGACCAAAACAAACTTAAGGTGATTTGTCTGTCTGGATTAGGCTACAAGAAGTCCAAGTAAATCAGGAAATAACTCCCTCAGTGACCCTGTTTATTATAAAGAGTTTCTGTGTGGTTGTGACATCTGTTGTTGCCCTATACTGTTGGAGAGGCTTTGTCATGGCAGGGTTATTGCTGCAGCACAGCTGAGGATGAACAGCCCAAGGGGAAGTTTGAGACACCTAGGAAAGAGAAGCAAGTAGAAGCCTGGGTGAAAGGTGAGGAGCAGCAAAAATCTTTCTTTGAAAAACGATGTGGGATAAGACAACATGGGGTAAGGACAAAAACAATGGACTGGTGCATTGTTTGATTGAGTGTTTTGGAGACTGCAGCAAACTCTTGGACATGAATTCCTATTATAAAGTTGACCTCCTGGAATATGTACGTGGTACAGCAGTTGCTTTAGTTTCAGCAACTAAGCGGATCCTTGCCAGAATTTTCTGGCAGCACGCTTTTTGGGAAAAGAGCTGTCTAGCGATTCCAAGGGGAAGCGTGCAGAGATGAGCAGAATGTTCAAAATCAGCAAAAACATTGACTGTGCTGCTTGCAAACAGAACATTTTTTCCTGTACAACTCTTCCACTAGGACCTAAGCAGTCAAGATCTTTTTTCTTTTCTTTCTTTCAGAAACAGAGGGGCTCAGTATCACTGCTAAAAAAGACAAAGAAACAAAACAGGCACAAGCAGTATATGAACGCTCACTCATTACCAGTGCTGGGCTGCTGTACAGTACCTACATGACCCAAGACCAGCTAAGTCCTCCAACTTCTAAACCCTACAAGTTTTTGCAAGCAGTGAGCAGCTGCCTGTTTCCATGCTCCTTGATTCCTGAAGCATAGTGTACTATTTTTACAACCACACAATGAAATGTACTTTCTACAGCTGTGCTTGCTGTGTTTAGAGCCTCTGGAATCATCTAATGATTCCAAAGGCAAGGAGAGGCACAAGGATGGATGTCAGCAGACCTGGATTTAGTGATCAGTCCACATTATACACTTAAACCTGGGAAAATCCAGAACCTCTGAGCCTTACTTCTTAGTCTGCAAAGCACAGGAACTGCATTCCTCGATTACCTTCTCTCCTGTATTTTGAAAAGTGGTATTTTGGAATGTCTAAGCAATAAGACACCTGTCAGGCCTGGAAAAAGGCCAACATTGGAAAACTCCAGCAAATCACAATCACATCATAGAGACCTGAATAAAAACTGCTAGGAAGCAAAATCCAGTGGCTGCTACCATTCTCCCCCTTGGGGACCATGAGTTCTCTGGGGAGTCCAATTAAACTGTTCAATGAAAATGCTGACCCAGCTCATCCACCACTCAAATATCTTTTCCTATGAGAGGAAACACAACAGTAAAGTACATTTTTCCATTTTATTTTTTAGTATTGTGTTCGAAGAAAATAAAAAGATGTAACACAGCTTTTGCCTCACCAGGTTACCAGCTACCAAGCTTAAGAACTAATTAGACCTTTACATAGTTATTAGACCTATATCTATAACTCTGAATATAGTTTTATTATTTGGCAACACAGCACTGTTTTTATTTTTTTTTAAAGAGGTGGGTGGGGAATCTGAACTGGGCTGTTATCTAATTTTAAACATAGGCTGTCCACCTGCTTGGCATATCATATTCTCCATTCCTCTACTCCACTCCTTAACAAAATAATACCTTGATTTTACATCCTATTCCACTACCCTCAACAACTGGTTTAAAATTACCACAATCTTACTTGCTGCCTAGAATTGCTGAGATCAGCCATTTTCAAAGACAAACTTCCCTCAAATTCTGTAACAGGGAAAAAGGTCCGTTCTATAGGAAAAATTCCAAGTGGCCACAAAATAGGATCATGTTTCAGAACACATGTCCAGCAAAGATCAACTAGTTTTCCTTTCCATTTCAAATGCCACCCTCCTCTGCTTCTTCTTCCTACAAAGCTGTGGTGGTAGATAATTCCAGGATTTAATTCAACAGGACTAGCAAGAAGGTCTATTTTCAGGCACACAAAAGTCTGAAACACACACTGGTGGTCTGAGAAGGTCAAGAGAAGCAAAAGCTTCTCAAAAGCTACTTCAGTACATGCATATGCTGGTTAAAATCAAAACAGAACAACCATGAAGCCGTACTTAAAAGGTGCTGCTATGTTAACTGTTCATTAACCAGAAGTTATTATTAACTTTTAAAAAGCTGATCTATTCCCAAGTATTTAAAGCAGTTGCTCTCCCCTGCTCATATTAAGACTACTTACATTTACTATCACCACTTTTCACCTTGAAGGCCTTCAGAGTGCCTCAGCATATGTACCTATCAAGGACACTCCACAACTGCTGAGCAGCAGCTAAGCTCACAAGCCCTCGAATATGGGTTCACATTTAAAGGACTTGCTCCCTCTATGACTCCTTCCCATCCAAAGGAAACTTCCTGCCATTCATAATGGCAAAGCAAGCTTTGAAAACATTAACTGATTTTATATCAGTGTTGGACGTTTGCCTGAATTTGCAAAAAGCCTAGAAAACAGGTATCATGTTTGAATCACTCCCCTCATTTTGGTGTGGTACACATTGCTCCCGGTGAGGCAGAAGGAATGTGAACACACAGAAACCTATCTCCCCCGAGGAACCATCCAGCAGTGTGTGTGACCAACATGTTTATTCTATGATCTCACTGTGACCTGCGAGTCTGCTCTAAAAAGAAGCCTTTAATGTTCTGCCTCCTTCTAACAAAATCTGGTTTTGTCTTCCAAGAACTTTTATGATGCAGCCAGGCACTGCCAAGTATAAAAGTCTGTGCCATACTGAGAGCACAAAGACAGCTACACCATCCCATTAAAATGGCAGGGGGCTATTGCTTGGACTAGACTGTTTGTATGCAATCCAACCAAGCCTCTCTTTCAAGATGTCCATGGGAGAAACATGGTGACCATGCCACCACCTCCACTGTGCAGTTGCACTCCACACTGCTGCTCAATTTAGATCCTGCTTGCTAAGGAGCCTGTAAGCCTTTGCATACATGCATCTTCCTCTAGATTCCCACCCACACAAATGCAAAACTGGGTTTGACCTTCCCCAATCTGTCCTGTCCATGCATCCCCCTCTAGCCTGAAAAAATTCCTGCCATCTTCCTGCCTGTGCTGCTGACTGCTACAATCTGATCCAGGCACTCCAAGGCTCCAATACAGTCATGTCTGTTTCTCAGCCTGCTACAGTCCCTGGAGCTGCCCCATAGCTCCCCATCCTGAATTGTTTCTTGAACTGTTTGGACATTTTGGAAAATAAGTCTGCTGTGAAAGGTCTGCAATACATTAAAATCCTACCATTAGTATCAACACAGCAGCCACTGGAGTCTGAGCACAGTGTGTCTTGAAGATGCTTACTATAGAGTCCTGTTCAGTTTATAACCACATCCCCCATACTTCACTGGCTAATTTGAAAAGTAAAAGCATATTTCTAGACTAAAGGATGAAGTGTCAGCTATTCCTGTCCTTGGATCCAGGTTAAGTGTCAGTCTTTGTATGTATAACACATTTCCACACACAAGCTACTTTGGGAAACTGAAACTGTGGGCACAACAGAGGAATTAAGTAGAAATCGTAGTTGCATAAAAACTAGAAGATACTATTGGGTGTGGTAAGAAAGTATCTCCAGTCTCTAGTGTAGGGATATAACGTTCAAAGAATCACATTTCCAAATTCCAGGAGCAGAGATGCCCTCCCAGCCTAGGCTCAGGGCAGTACAACAGCACAACATCAATGTTCAACCTTTTGTGTCCCTCCTAGAGAAAGAAGACACCATCAGACTGAACAAGCTTAAGTTTTCCTTTAAAACTCAGCATTTATCACTTTCTTATGTTTTCAACTTCCCATTTTTCCATATATCTTAATCAGGTTTTGCTGACCACCTGCTTTGACCTGCCTGCTGCCATCTAAGGGGACTCAGCAGGTACAGTCACTCAACCATTTGCTGGAAACTTTGCTATTTTTAAATCGCACATTTTGGGAAAAAGGAGATAAGAAAGGCTGCAGTGGGCAATGTGTGATCCTCACAGTACAACATTCAGCCACTGCAAACCCACAGGATTTATCCAAGATTCTCTCTACACAAGGACTCTGAACAGTCCTGAAGAGAATAAGCACACTGGCCCTCCTCCTTGAAAGGACATCTTTAAAAAGACATACTAGATTTAAACTAGTTGTGCTTGCCAACAAAACCAATAGATAAAACCACAAAACCAATAGATAAAAGACACTGAATTAATTCCCTGTTTGAGTGTGTCAAGCTCTAGTGTTGTGTGTACAGCATTTCTCCCTCAAGCTGGTTTCCTTACTCCTGTATAATGTCATCTTGAGTACCCAAATCAGTGAGAAGAGCAAACAAGAATGGCAAGATGACCCATTACTCCTGAGAAAGCACCCACTGTGACAACCCTATTTCCTTGTCACATCAGCTCTGGATTGTGCTGCAGTGAAATGCAATGGCAATGCACAACAAGGGCTGAATACAAAACCCCGGGGGACACAAGCCAGACCTGTAGTATGGTACAAGAGCCATGCAGGTTAGGAAGGGAAGCCATACAAAATGGAAGGACTTACACCAGAGTTCATAGTAGTAGTTGCAACACTGGGATTGTCCACAACAGTGGCCCGTTTCACATATGTAACTTTGATTGTTGACACCCATGCAGGTTTCCTTGTCCTAAAATTAAACAGACACACTTTTAAGATGCTTTGTCAGTATCTTTTGTAAATGTTTTACTCGATGATCTGCAAGCATTTGAAAAGTACAAGTTATGGTCTTTGGAAACTCTAAAATACATAAGGAGGTTAAAAGACATCTAAGGACCACCAAAAAACAAAGGACCATTCAGAAGAAAATCCTCATATCCCCAAACCCATGAGTTACACTGTTTTAGCATCTAGTCAGCACTGCTGTCTCATTATCCCTCTCCTTTTCCACTAAAAGTTACCACATTTTGGGAGCCAGGTATTCTCTTAGAAGAAGAGATGACATTTGCTCCACATTGTACACAATATCACTGTATTACTGGAGCTGAATGCCAAGTGGAGGAAAAGCATTCATAAAGGGAACATCATAATTTGAGAAAAGACTGCTTCGATTCATTTAGATCTAAGTGATAATTACAATATGTTCCTGCAAGATTCCTATCTAAAATGATTTCTTCATAATTAGCCATGTGCTTTATGGAAGATCAGCATTCCTGTAAAACTTCTTCCTGGAATAGAAAGTAGTCCAGAAGCAGAGCCAAATCAGCTGTAGCAAATCATCCAGCAGGTCCTCAAGACACCTAACATGGAAAAGGTCTATGCTGTGAGGTCTCAGTTCCTCACATGGTGCACCACTTCTCAGAAGTCTGTGTTTTCCTGCTATTCTGAAAACATGGCTGGTAAAAAGTATAAAACACAAGAAAACAAAAGCATTTTACAGGCTGTGGTTTGTACATCCTCAAATAGGTTTTGGAGCAACCTGTGAGTTCAAAGAACACTATGGAATTTAAGAAACAAAAAATTTGTTTCTTAAATTAATTAAATTGATTAATTTCTTAAATTATTTACAAGCACTGTAACAAAGTTTTTATTTTCACTTTCTTTCACTTGAAGTTTATTTCAAGGAAACAAAAATGTGGGTAGGCTTATACTGAAAGCTGTGTTGAAAAAAATAATTTTGGAAGTACCAACTTGCAAAAAAGAAAACACCAACCCAATAAAGCCCAACAAAACCCCACCAGTAGGTGACAGGGATGCACATCTGTGGATCCCAGCACTGGCTGAACTGCACTGTTCTTCTCTTTCATGTGACTCCACCACAGCCACACTTCTCACAAACTTCTATGGAGCCACCACATGCAAAATACCAAGTGCATTTCAAATGTTGAACCATCTCATTGAACAAGTGATGTGAGGCAGCAACTTCAATGCAGAAGAGTCCTGCAGTAAGTTTTCAGTGTATTTGGGGATCTGGAGGAGAACCAGCACTTCCCCACCACACAGCACCCTGGTTGGAGCCACACCTCCCCAATATAGGTCTCTCACCTAAGCACCCAAATTACAGAAGCAACATAACTTCTAAAAGCAGAACAACCTCCTACCATCTGAGGCTCAACAGGAAACACCCCATGCTGCTTCTTTTCTCCTAAGAAGTCACACCAACTTTTGATCATGTGAGGGCACAATTCAGCTAACACAACTCAGCATATGATGTACTGCTTCCCTTCCTTCCTTGGATATCATGATTTCTACAAAAGGCTCTAAAAAGCACCTTTAAAACTCATCCACAGAGGCAACAAGTTGGAGGGGTACCTGCCTCTATTTTTCAGGAAGAGACAAACATTTTGCTGGACAGACCAGTCCAAGTACTACAGGCAGCTAAAGCAAACATTTGGTTCTTGAGATGCTGGCATGTCAACAGTAGAAAAAACACCATTTTCCTATATGGTAAGGTGGTGTTTCCATCTCTAACTGGTGGCGACTATTAGGAAATTTTGCTGAGCCAGCACAGAATTTTCTGCTTCAAGCATGCTATTCATTCCAAGAATAGTAATTTTAGCCAGCAAAAGAACTAGAACTAGGACACATCTATTATCTGCTCTTATTAGTTTATTTACATTTTTCCTCATTTTTGTTTGCTTTGCAGAGCTAATGTAAGTGATGAACAGCATAGATTATGGCTCTCATATGAAGAGAATTGAGAAATTAAGATGCCATTGCAAAACTGCAATCCTGTTGATACTGCTCAAGTCAGAGAATGACTAGCTGAGGTTTGTGGTTGTGACACATGAAGATCAATGTGACCTGCTGAACCAGCAAATGAATCACATGGAGCTGGTGAAAAACCAGAGTCTCACAGTGCCATTTTATGATCTTCCCTGCATCACCATACTTGATCCATCCTTGACCACTTCTGGTTTACTCCCCAAAAAATTCATCCATTCAGTACTGCCTGCTTCAAAGAGTAGCAATAAGCAACAAATCAGTGTCTTTGGGCAGCAGCAACTCATAACATTTTCAACTATATTCTTCCCACTTAAAAACTTGCAGCACTACTGATTTCAGAGACTTCCATCACACCATCCTTTCATTTGAACTTACTGACTCCCTCTTGCCAACCTCATTATATTTGAAATTACTTTTCCACACATGCTTATGTGCAGGGCTGCTCCTTGTTAACCCAGCTGGCCAACACGTGTCAGGACATTCTCAACAGAAGATCCTGAGCAGCTAGGATGGTTTTCTGCAGGTTCTTCCTGGAGATCAAGTCTCAGGCAACATCCTGCTTCCTATCTAGAGCAGAGTTTAAATCTTACTGTCCAGAGCTTCTTTACACACTGACCAAGACAAATACTCTTCCCTGCTAATGCACATGTGTTCGTACCTTCAAATAGTCCCAGAGCTGGGTTTCAGCTCTGGGTTTCAGCTCCCACAGTTCAGAACAGCAGGGGTACTGAAGTCCTTGCAGTACCACCAGCCACGCTCCTCAAAGTCCAAGCAGCTAATTTTGGAGCCTTTCTGCAGCCCTCTGCCAGCCCAGCCACCAACAGGCTTTTGGGAACATGGAGCTGTCAGACTAGGGGGCCACATGTCAGACCCAGAACTGTCACCCGTGTTTCCAAACAGTTTCACAGAATCAAGGAATAATTTGGTTTGGAAAGGATCCCAGCAGGTCACATGGTCCTACTACTGGAGAGCATGGCTACCTCTTAACGCTGGGTTACACAGCCTGGCACAGGGATAGAGATAAAAGGTAAAGGCAACAGATCTTCACAAATAGAAGTGTACTAGGGAAAGATTCTGGCACAGGGAGAGCACTGTTTTGGGATATGTTACAGGTGACTCCTTTGGAACAAGTGTTTATCTCCTATTCTCCTTAAGTCAAGACTCATTTCTGTGAAAAGCTGAGCCACTGTACAGTTTGCTTCTTTTTTGCAAGTCAAGGAAGAGGTTATGTAGACCCACCGTGGCCATGACAGAGACCACGACACACTTTGTTAGGAAATTTCTATTTACTTCCAACCTCTTGGATCTGACTTCACTTTCTATTTTAATCTCAGGCTGCACTTTTCATACCAGCAGCATTTTATTATTTCTACTTCCTTCTCCCATGCATTTTTTGTTTGATAGACTGCCAAACTAACTACTTAAGACGTATCAGCAATACAGTTATCTAGAGTCTAAATGTCTCCTGGAAACAATATCCCAAGTGCTTGTGCTATGAAAGTGTACTATTCCCTTTTTCACACTAAGAGCCATAGACAAGGCACAGGGCTGAAAGAGTAATTTTATAGATAAGGAAAAAATATATGGTGGAAAAAACTCTCATAGAAGTAAAGCTGAAGCACTCATATTTTATTGACCTGCCTTTGTTTTTAATTTCCACTGCAAGCAGCACTTGTAATGGTAATTTTTAGTCATTCTTACCAGCATGGAGTTTTTATTGAACTATTACAGAAGGGTTTTGGAATATTTTTAAGGTAGACTTAGGAAAACAAGGAAGGGGGAGGATTTCTTTCCAAATGCCCTTTCTTCCCCAATAGCCAGTGGCTATTACATTGCAGAGTGGGCTTCCCTGCTGAAGGAAAGACTCATTTTCTTGTTGTCCAGGCAAGTAAGCACATCCCACCATCCTTTGTTCAGCTAACTGTAGATGCCTTCAGGCAGGATTACTAAGCAGGATCTACATGGATCTGCTCTCAAAGAGCATTCAGCTCCATTAGAGCAGAATAGTCTTGTTTCACAACTAAGAAGCCAGAACATGTTGTCCATTATCTCCCACCTGCAAAGCCTAGGAGATTCCCAGCTAGTTTCAGGGGATTCACTTTGTCCTGTAAATCAGCATGCACTCTAGGCTGCATGTTGCATCATTGCTGCCTGGTACCATGCTGGGAGCTGGTCTGAGAAACTGGAATCACTCAGTCCCTGACACACAAAAAGCTGGAGCATTTGGGAGAACACTCTGCAGACATGGAGCCTGTGTTCCCTCCCAGGCCAGTCCAACAGAAACAATCTGTGATATGCGGGACAGACTCTTGTCATGAAACTGGTTGAGCTGGGTAGACCTTACCTGGTGCATTTTGAGAGTCTCTTTGTATTAAGATGGGGCATTTTGGATTCGTTTTCACATGTCATTAACTTTATAAAGTAACAGTGAATAAGATTCTTTTTTTTACTTATTTTCTTGTTGATATTTGGCATTTGTGCTAAACTCACAACCATACTGGCAACTCTGCAACTCTGCCAGCAGTCCACTTTTGCTGTCAAGTGCTTTTACAAATAATCCTTAAAATATCCAGCAGCAGCAGATATAAGAGAACTCAAGACAGTGCTGTATGTTGTCACATCTGAAGCCACAGCAAACAGTAACGTCAGTGCCAAGGAAAAAAGCCAATTATTCTCTTCACCTTCCACTTAAGTATTAGATCTTTACTGGAGGTCTATGTGACAAATTAAAGGTCAAAATCTGGGGCAAAATCAAGACAAGAGGTATTCATGAAGGTCTGAGGGTTGACTGAGCTGCAAGGAAAGATGGAACAGACCTCCTTACCCTACTTTTGTAAAGGTTTAATAGCTGTAAATCTGTTAGGATTTACTGTGTCTGAAGCCAATGTTGGAAATGAAGGGAAATAACTGATTGACAGTGGAGTTCCACCACAATAAAAGGATCAAGGCATTTCTCTCTTTTCTACTCAAAACTCAGCAGTTAACCTGGGCACATACTGTTGCTAAGTCAGAAGGGAGAAAGATGAAGATGAGCAAATTCCAGGCTAGCGTGGCTCTTTTCCAAGCTGAAAATTAATATGTGCAACTGCAGCAACAAACATCACAGCCCACACTCAGAAGTGCATAGCTGGCAGCCAACAACCTACAAAAGTTGACTCCTCAGCTGACATTAATCAGGTAACCAAAACCAGCAGCGGCCAGTATCACGAAATCTAATAATCATTTTAGCTTTTTGCTCTGTCTCCTCTTTCCACAGAAATACAGACTCCATTACCCTAAATATGGCCTCAATGTGTCATTCAAACTGGCAGAGTATCCATTCATCCTAACCTTGGTAATACCCTGGGAAACACTTGGAAATGTGACTTGCATTTACTTCCAGCAGTTCATAGGCCATTCCTGTCTCCTACTATACCCAGTTTTTTTACCTACTCTAATTCCCTAATTTCTCCAAATTTCACAACAGTATTTGTCAAGGCACTATGCAGCAAATTACTATTTTAACAGGAAGAGATGGAGAATAACAACAGGATGACAGGAATGAGTAAAGGCCTGAATAAGAGGCATACAGACAGAGGGATTCAGAGAAAAACCCAGCAATAGGATGAATGGAGACTGCCAAAATGGCATCTGCTGAAGGGCAAGATACAACTGGTTTTAACAGGACTTGGGCTCAACGTGTGACCACTCCAGACCTTCTGGTTTCACAGCTCTCATAGGGACTTTGGTAATAAGTATCTATTTAATAACAAATCAAAATCCTGACCTAGTTATTTCACTAACTCATTAATTGCAGGCAGCAGTCCCTTGCTCTCAGTACCCAGCCGCACCCATAACAAGCAGGATGGATTTAAGCAAGTGACACTATCCTCAGAAAAATGCATTGAAGTTTGTATTTTGAGTAACTCACAATCAGTATTTGAACTATATATATATTCTTTAAGCATTCTCAGTAACAGAATGGAAGCGGTTGTCAGTATATTAAATATGTCAGAAACAACTATTTGATATCCACTATTTACCAGTTCCCACTTGGCTGTTACTCAATCTCACGTATCAGACTATCACTAGTGTTGGTTAGCAAAGTGCATCAGCAACAGCTCATGAGAATGCAAACACAGAACTACCAAAGAAAATGATCTCTGTCTGATAAGGCACTCAAGGGGCAGTAAGTTAAAACTGCTACTGAAAATACTAGGCTGGAATGCCCAATCTTGCCACAAGGTTTACTACATTTCCTGGTTTGCCGGCAGCCCCCCAGTTCCTAATCAAAGTTAATCTTAAACAAAAACTCAGTAGATCCTTTCAGAGAAGGACAGCAGGTGGGATCACAGCAAGGACAGGCAGAACTGCTGGGGAACCCTGGGTCACCAGGGCAGCTCAGGACTCACAGACACCGGTGTGGCTGAGCCCTCACCAAAGCCTACAGACATCTCCTGCCTTCACAAACATTACACCTGTGAGTCCTTTGGAACATAAAAGGAAAAATCCACCATCTGAGCAAGTGTCATGCCTTTGGTGGGTTTAATTTAACAAAAACACCCAAGACTGCTGCAGATGAAAGTGGCTTTGACTGCTGGGAGTTACTGGAACCTCAAGTGCCAGGCTCTGCCAGCACACCAGGGGATAGATTCCTGTAAGCCTGCCTTATGACAGACAGCTGAGGCCAGGAAATAAATCAAGTCTGGACGCTTCTTCTTAAGTCATCCACCACAAATTTTGTTTTGCAGAATGTGGGAAAAAAAGTGTAGTAAGTGCAAATATGCAAACACTTTAGAAGTATAATAAGTGGGGGAGGAATGATGCCTCTGAGCTGTCCTAGGCACAATAAAGATCTCCAAAACGGGAGTTCTAATCCACAACATGTATTGCTTCACTAATGCCAGCATCAGGAGAATTATATTCAGATCACCATAATTAATCAGCCACAGCAGACCCATCCTCACCCCCAGCAGATGCAGCACCTCCAAGGTTTTATTAGCCTTTATCTGAGGAACAAATTGGTTTGTTGCATCCATTTATCCTGGAGAAATACTCCAATTATCTTTAAAGGGACACTATCCTTTCACAGATCATGGACACTTTGATACATTTCAGTAAGAGCTGGTTTCTTTCATTTTTGTTTACTGCAAGTTTCAATTTCAGATTCTGACAACTACACATTAGTGTTTTAAGCACCATATGTTTACTTCCTCACCCCTTGCTAGAAGCTTCCCAGCTGCAGTCCTCAGCTCTCTCACATTAAAGATACACACTTCTAGACTTCTAGGAAATTACAGCTTTGAGGAGGTCATCTTGCACTTTGTTGGTCTAAACCACTAAACAGAAGACCATGCTGAAAACCTCAAGCAGTTAAAATTAAAACTGAAAGTGTTCGGAATCCAACTTCTTTTATTTTTTTTCCTTTTTAATTTCTGCAGTAACCTAGGCGAATGTATTTGAGCTACCCCCTCCAACTTTAGGAGGAAATGATCACTCAAAATTAAAAGCAGAGATCCCCTACAATCATGTTCCTTGGATGTGAGCTTTAAACACCCACACTGCACTGATGTCAGACAGTGCTGACCTAGCTTTTTAGGCATTTAAATATCATCCTCACTGCAACAATAAAAAAACCCCAAATCAACCAGACACCTTACTTTTAGCAGGTGCTTGGCAGTCCGTCTGCAATGCTACAATGCTGCTGGCTCCCAAAGAAGAAATGAAGGCAGATCCAGGGAAAGCAGCTGTTCAGTGCAGTCCAGGGGTGCAGAGGAAGGGGTGCTGGTCCTGGGGAGCCAAAGGTCTCACTCTGATCCTTCCATCCTCATCACACAGCTCATGGGAGGGCACCCCACTCAGCACCTGTTCCCTGAGACTGCAGCCCAGAATCAGCATCCCTTGTGTTGAGTGAGAACAACAAAGGGCATCCCAGACAGCCAAGTGTTTACAGTCTGAATGTACCAAGTAAAAACCAAGACACAATGGAGGTGATGAGATGTTCCTGAATTCCTCCCCTACTTTCAATTAAACAGCACTGTTCAGTAACAACCCTTGGAAAAAGAAATTTCTGAGTAACATTTGCATGCAGGACACACCAATACTTTTTTTTTTAAAAGACTAAAAATGATTAGAACTAAGAAAAGTTCAAGCAGCTCTTTCCCACTATATCCTTTATCAGTGGATAAAAATAGTCAACTTTGCTCTTGTGTTCTTGAGGCAACACCTTTTCTTCCTGCTTCCTGTAAATGCCTCTATTGATGCCGAAAAGCTACCAGCAGAGAAAAAAGTACCATCCATCCACTGAGACAAGCAGATGTTCACTGTTCCAGCAAATGAAGCCAAGTTACACCTAACTTCTACTTTTACACCTTATGCAGCACCCCTGCTGCACTGAACACATCTCTAAAACAAAATGAATTCTTTAAAAACAGGAACTTTAGAGAAAAACACATCTGTGAGTCTCAAGCAATCTCAGCATTGAAGCAGCTACATCTCACTGCAATTTGAGAGTTACCTAAATCCATTCAGCCCTTGTGCCTGAATTTCCCCCTCTGGTTCAGTTCCTAGTTTTTAAGGCAAGTCTCTTTGCTAACAAGTGAACTATTATTTATAGCTATTGCACCAATCACAGAAGGTCATTGTGCTAGAGGTAGTTTCTTATGTAAAACTCTTTTCGGATGCGGGGGGAGGGGGAGAGAGCTGCGTTTCACCAAAACTGAACTGATAAGGAAAAAGAGACAGCCTTGTTTACTCAGCAGCGCTTCGAAGCCTTTTAGCGCTGACAAACAACTGAAAGTAGGTAGTTTAAAGCATGTTATGGTCCAATCTTGACTTCTTAATTTTAAATTAGAAACTGCAAGCAGCACTCTGATATAATTCAGTATTTATTTATTGTGGATTACAGATTACAGCAGTGCTGGAAAGAGTTTACAGTTAGATTCTCCTACAGACGTGCCTCCCAAACCAAAAAAAGGGTTTGCTCTCCCCAGCCTAGGAACACATAGTTGGCACCTCCTCCGGCAGAGAGCAGCTGGGCAGTTGCTACCATTTCTCATTCCACTCGAGGTTACCAGCTATTAAATTATCCCAAGTTTCTTGTTCAAGCTCAAACTCTCTCAAAACAATTAAAAAATCACCAAGCTGTGGGTCATAGCATGTTGCCATTTTCCATTTGGTGCCTTTTGTTAGAGATGGGGGACACACACACACACGTATATACCTCTTCCTGGGTATTTTTTGGGGCTTTTTTCCCTGAATTTTCTTTTTTGTTTCTTTTTTAAAAATCCACAGTTTTACATACCAAATAATGCCTGTACAAGAAAAGAGTTCAAAGTTTGGCATGTTTTTAAGAAATGCAAATGCAATTTCATTTAAAGGACTGTGGAAAGCCCCCTAAAACTCAACAACACAAAAAGCCTCCCTGCTCAAAGCCTCCAACAACAAGGAAGTTCCTATCCCTGGCTCACAGTTTTGCTCCTTCCTTTCTAATAAAAAGCGTCTCTCACACAACTGTGCTCTCCGATCACACACCACGGGTGGGGAAGTGCTGATTGTACAGTTCCGTTTTGGGAAAGTCAGAAATCATATCCTTAGAGGTGGGGGAAATAAACATAAAAGTAATCGGTCACATCCTCCACCAGAGCAAGCAGCTCCCACCGCACTTCAGCCGGTTGGTTACCTGTCTGAGACCCAGGAGGAAAGGCATTCTGCAGGCTCATCCTCCACGCCAGCACATGGGAAGGCAGGAATTTAAAGCCCCACAGCAACCATTTCTTCATCTGCTGTGGGCAGCCCGCTCCTCCGATCCTATTTAAACCAGGGCTTCCTCAGCTGGGAATGCTAAGTAAACAGGGTCCTGGGACACTGCACGCACTCGCAGGCTCCCCCTCCTCCTCCTCCCACTCCCTGTGACATATCTCAGACGCAGCCCAGCCGGGGTGTTTGCAAGGGGGAAATGACATCAGGTCGGGCAGCTCTGAAAAAAACCCCAAAAAAACAAAACAAAAAAACCCACCCCAAGCCAAAAAACTAAAACAACCCCCCAGCACAAAAGAACACACACAAAACCTCCAACACAAAAAAAAAAAAAAAAAAAACCACAAAAAAAAAAAAAAAAACACCAAACAAACAAAACACGCCCCCACAAAAGAAAAAAAACCCCACACCAAAAGGCAGCCCGGAACCTTTAGAGTGCTGATCTGCTAGGTGACACCAGGTAGGTCGCTGCAAACGGGACCTGTCAGGGAGCCCTGGTGGAGCAGAAGTGTAAAAGTGCTCTCCTCCCTGCTAAGGGGTGCTGCAATGGAGGGCAGTCTATTAAAAATGTCATGAGCCAACAGCGTGGTGATGATTAAATCTCGCTAAGCAAAAATAGACAGTTCATCTATTTCTGAGGAGAAAGCCAAGTTTGATGCTGCCTGCTAGACAGCACTGGAGTCCTAGATGCTACCACCATGGTTCCTCTGAGTACCTCCAGACCCTGAGGACCTGGGTAGTCTTCACAGATCCAAAGCACTTCCCTGCCACCTTCTGCCTGCCACCACAGTTCCACTTTTTCTGACTCACAGCACCGTTCAACTCTCAGCCCCTGGTAACAGCTCTCCCTCTAAAGAAACAGCAACAACTTCCCTGATTTCAGAAGGATCAGGATTGGGCCCTTCCAGCATCAGACAGGTGATGGGAAGAGTTTCAAATCTACCTCTACCGAAGTAAAATCTGACTAGCTCTGTCAAAAGGTTTCTCATTCTACTTGAGCTCATTTCACATTTTCATGCCAAGGGGCAATTAAGCCTTATAAACAAATTTATCATCCGGTGCCCAGGATGGCATGTCTTGTTTGTCCTCCCCCAAGCAAGGAGTACAGCAAGTTCCACAGTGGTGCAGAAGATGACACTGCAGAAGGTAATCTAAATTTAACTTCCTTTTCTACCTCCACTTTGAAAGTTCAGCAACCTCTTTTTTTGTGCTTCTCTTTAATCAGCAGCTGTCCTCGTCTGTCGGGGAGGGGGGGCCTGGGACACCATTGCCACTCCCATATGCCCCAGCAGCAGCTCCATGGATATTTGACAGAGGACAAACTCCCCTGCCTTTTGACCTCTTTGGCTTTGGAGCCCAACAAATTAAAATAAATTACAAGGAAAGGAATATACTTTTTTGCATAGTGAGTTCACTGAATGCCTTTTTTAGTAGCAGTTTTATTAGTAATTTCAGTACTTCAGGAGAGAGAGAGAAATCACATACAATTCTTGAAAATGCTAATTAGAAACGAGAAAAAAAATCAAAGAGGAAACTAAAAAACAAAAAGCAGAACAGACACCCCTTGCCACCCAACAGCTAGACAGCTTTCAGCAGTGTCAGAAAAAGACACCCATTTTGCACATGCCAGAACCATTCTGTGACCACCACTGCTGCCTCCTCCCAGTCCAGCCTAGTCCAGCCCAGAGTGGTTTCCCAAATGAGAACCTCACTCTGTGTGTCCTCTCCACAACTGGGCTGTGAGACTACACACAAGCATTACTTATTTTTACACCAACTTCAAGGCACCATCTAAAAATGCTGTTTAAGGGTAAGCATATCCCTGATTTCCCTAAGAGAAAACAAGCAACGAAGCAATTTCCTGGAGGATACAAAACATCAGTGTTAAATAGCATCAGCCAGGCAATGGGATTTTCCAGCTTTTGTGCTCTTGGATCAAACTAACTCTCAACTTTTGCTTTTCCAAGTCGATGGACAAACACCAGTGATATAAAAGGGCAGATTTCTGTTTTAGTAATCTGTTCTGTGGCCTCGCACTGGCCTTTGAAACATCCGATTTTGGCTGTTGTTATCCAGAGCGGTGGACCAGGCTAATGCAGCAGTTTCTAAATCCCTACTGTCAGAAGAAATCTAACTTTAACCACCCGCCTCTTCCCCAGCACACACTCAAAAGGCAAAGCATCATTCCAGATCTAAGACAAGTTGTGAAGGACTATCAAAAGCAGTAACTTGGCGGAAAAGCAAAAGCATCCTAATTTATGTTTGAATTTAGCAATCCTGGAAAGACTGACACAAAAGAGGTGGTTTGCAAGCAGGCATTACCACATTGGACTGCAGCAGGAGCAGCCACCCTCTCTTGCAGTCCCTGAGTGACAGCAGCCAGTAACATGCTCCACAACTCTGCTATAGGCGACTACGGAAAAAACCCTGTGGAGGGACAGAAAAAAAAAAAAGAGCTGGACAAGGTAGCTCATACTCTTATAAAACACTGATCAACATCCTTAGAACCTCTGCAAAACACCTAGGTTCTCCTAATCGTTGCAATTGCTTTGTATATACCAACTGGTATCCTTTTACCCCCTCCTCTTTTTTTTAAGTTCGTAAATTCTTGCCCCAAAGCTCTGCCTGATGGCAGTGAGTTTCATAGACAGTGGTTGTGAACAAATAGTTTCTTTCATCAGGAATGAATTCACCACCTTCTAATTTGACTTTCATATTATTAGCAAGTGGGAACAGAAGTCCTCATCCATCTTCTCACCCATTCATTACTCTGTACCTGTTAGCTATCTTCTTATAAAAGATATCAATCTTCCCTATCCTCTTAATGTAAAATCTTATCCCAAAGCCTTCAGCTGCTTATTGTCCATTTCCAAAACCCTTCTAATTTTCTACTGCTCCCTGCTTGGGGGAAACCAGAGCTGAAATAATAATTATTTTAATGAAAGCAAGAGCAGCTCTAAGGCAGGCTCAGCATGGGTTCACTGCCTTTATACAAACCTGGAATTTAAGATCTGCAAAGGCTACACAAGAGTGCATCTATCCAAGATAAAATGACAAAACAAACACAAGTTTTGTGTGTTTGTTCACACACTTCCTCAGTAGATGACTCTCTTGAGGGCTCTGAAAAGTCAAGACTAATGTCAGGACAAATCATGGGATATACATTACTTTCAAAATTTGCTTCTTTAGGCAGCCACCAACCATCCTTTTTTGGCACATGAGCATGGATCCCACCACAGAAAAATGGTGAGCAAGTTTCTACTGAAAAAGAGGGACTAGAGGCCTCTAGGCATTACCAGTCTGTAATCCTGCTCCAGAACATGCCATCTGCTCCAAATATGATGTCCAGCAAAGGATGCTGCTTAGTGCCTTCACAGGCCAACACACTGTGCCTCATGACCTCAGATATAACATGCAAGTGAAACACATGATGGAAGTTGTTTGGGCCATTTCAGAGTTGCTTTCCATGTTTGATGGGAGATGCTTGCAAGCAGGGGTGATAACCAAGCAAGGTATAGTACTCATTTTGATACACTCCGAGGAGATCCAGTTGTGATAACATGATTGCAACAAAAATTGATGTTGTGCACCTCATATCTGTCAGGCTTGAAGCATGAGGCTGCTCTCAGTTGCTCCACTATTACAGTCCTAAGCAGAGAGAGGTTTTGAACAGTAAATACAGATGATGTGCAATATCCTCCATTTAAACTTTAATACCACAGTTCTGTAGCTACATACACAGATTGACCATAAAGTTGGAACAATTTTATCTAATTATTCTTCCATTTTCCCCAGTGCACTCTGTTATTTTCATGTTGATGAGTCTTTCTGGAGTGCCATTATTGTTAGTCAGCCTGTAGCCCTGGGTGCTAGGACTGAGACTTCATAAATCTGCCACGCACTCAAAACACATTTTGAAAGAAGCAACCTCAACGAAGGTGACTTTACCTTTACCCATCATGGGGATAGTTTGGGGAATAAAGAAAAAGGAAAGAAACATACAGAAAGGTGTAAAAGCAGATCTCTGTTTCTCTAGAATAAGACAATATCCAGGAACAATAAGCTCCATCTTGACAGCAAATATTCCAAAGGGACTAGTTTGCTAGCAAAACTAGCATGGGACACTGGAAGATGACCAGTGCTGGAAGAGCAATGCAATGCTAAATCTGCCTACAAACCATTTCTGTCTGCCCACCTGTGCACTTGTAGATCCCTGAAGAGTGAAGGGAACTTCCCCACCCCAGTGATAGCACTACAAGAACATGATGACTTTCCAGTGTGAGGGCCAGGTGTCCTGGGTTCATGTAACATACAGCATTGGCACTGCCTACCAAGAATGCCCTCAACAAATTCCAGATGACCAAGAAGAAGAGGTCAGGCTGGTAACCTCCCAGTACCTGCAGCACCTAGAACATCTACGCTTTTGCTCGGGGGACAAATGGCCCAAAACAAACCTTTCACTCTGTCTAGTAGGAGTGGGGTAAAGGGGGTCCCCCCAGTCCACAAACCTTTCACTCTGTATTGTTTAGGAGTGGGATAAAGTGGGTCCCCCCAGTCCACATGCACTTCAACTACAAAACAAGAACACTGCAGTCATTGCATTTACTGTTTTTCAGGCCTGTCTTAATCTTTGTTGGAGAAAGCAAAGAATAATTTCAGGAAAAGACACCATATCTGTTGGAACTGGTGTGTGAGTTAGCTCTGCAACCAGTCTGATGGACCAATAAATTTTAATATGCAACAAAGCACAAGGGCTTGCAGTGGTAAGAAGCTGTGCCTCTTCTCCACAGACCATCACTTCTGTTAGCTCAGTGATTCAGAAGTGCAAAAAACTCTTGCAGGGACAGTGCGACCTCACTGCTGTTACCTTTCTCTCTGAGTAACTGGTTGATCAGGGAGGATGAGATTCTATACTTTAAAATATTCTCAGTGTTACTGAGAGCCCCAACAGCAACAGCTCATTCTTGATTCCAGCTGACTTTCGATTCCAACTGAATCCCAAACAGCAATTGTCAGCCAAGCAGGCAAGTACAAATATGTGCCACATCTCTACCCAAAAGTGATGTGTAAGCCCTGAACTCAAGTAGTGTGCCCCACAGAAGAAGCCACTACCCACTCTATCATCTGCTGTTTCAGTGAGAGCTTATCCTACTCTTCACTGCTTCTTTGTGGGTGAAGAAATGCCAACAGTAAAGCACTTCCCTTTGCACTTTCGTACAGCAAGCAATCCTTCCTCTGAAGCTGCCTTTTGTATTAAGCTATCCTAAGGGCACTCAAGGAAAGGACAGGGAGCAGACAAGGGGTGGTTGTGGAGGACATACCCAAGAGGAGTCCTCTCCAACACCCGTCTGACAGAGGAGATAAAAGCAACCACATCCAGGCTGTTCAGATACTCCTACCCACTCTGCTGTTCAGCTGATGGGAGAGCGGCAGCAATGAAAAGTCCAGGCTCTTCTCTGAGACCAAAATAGTTTTTTCTAAGTGTAGCTTGAGGTTTCCAAGCTACAACCGTGTTCCCTCTGCTGTTTCCCCATGGAGCAGAAAATGATAGCCACAGGTCCAGCGTGCTTTTCTTCATAGCAACAGAGCTGCGGCCAAACCAATGCAACTGTAATGCCAAAATCTGTGTGAATCATCTACTTTTGGGTGACCACTCTAACACCCACACTGCCATCCAAGCCCAGACGTGTTAAAAAGTTCAAAGATCCTTCATCACTGAGGCACAGAGGGACTAAAGGCTTGAAAGTGCCCTACTGAGATGTGACGCTAAGTGCTTCTAAAAAGATTGGGTTGATTCTGCCCCTTTAGCATTCCCAGGTTCTTGGGCACCTGAAATGCCCAAATGAAGATGTCAGGCTTCACTTTTAATCTGGAGTGGGTAATGAAGTCATGGTAAAGCCTACTCAGCTTTCTTCTAAGCCTGCTGGGAGGGGGAGAAGGAGGAGGGAGCGGAGAGTTCAGCTGTTAAATATTTGAAGTGACTGCCACAGTGTATCCGGGGTGGTACAGCGACACCAGCTTGGCTCCTTGCTTTTTGGCAGTACAGCTCTTGTCTTCCTGATGCCCATGTATGCAAAGAAGGACTTAGGTAATGGCTCAGGACGAGACGATCTGCTCCAGACAGGGAAGAAGGCAGAGTCTACAGACAGTAACAGGATCCCCTAAGCACAGAATTAAGACGGTAAGCGTCTGTTCTAGTTTTAGAATCTTGCACCATGTGGGTACCAAAAATACAGCCTGTGTGTGCCCTTTGGTCACATCATCACAGACATGCATTGTCCCAGAGATGCTTACCAGCACAACCTTGATGGAGAACTTGGATGCCCTACTCTTACAAGTGCTATTTGATTTCTCTACAAATGACAGCAACTCACTATTTTTAGTGCTCATCTCATGGCTGCTTGGCGTTTCCCTTGGGCCTTACTTACCCTTGTTTCACAGCTTTGGTGCCAGCTCCCACGAAGCATTTTTTTGATGCCAGAAGGGATCATGCCAAGTCTGTCTGTGTTGATGCCAAAATGGCAGCTGGCTTTACTGCTGAGACAGGATTTGCCAAAACTAACAACACTAGTGCTGGGGTGACTAGAATTGACTTTAAGGTTTTCATCTTCCTTACTCTTCTATTGCCTCTAGATTCCATGGGGTAACGCTGCTCTAAATTCCTTCTGGGGTCCTAGAAGATGGATTTTTTCATCATAAGCTAAGTCAATAGGCAATTATACAGCAGACAGTCTTAACTTAGAGATCCTCAAAGAGAAGGATACTTTTATACATGAAGCAATTATCTGGGATGCAGCATTGCTGCTGCTGGGCCCAACTACACAGGCCAAGGCCTGCTGCAGATAAGGCAGGGCATGAACTCTCAGAGCTTGCAAATGTGTTTATAAAGAACCTACCACAAAAACAGGCAATCTGTTGCAGATAAGGGTGGCTACGTGATTTACCAAGATATACCTACAACAGAAGTCTGGAGTGCACAAGAAGGTCAGGGATCAGCCAAACTGCATTACATTACCATGGGCAAGAAGATAAAATCCAAGCAAGTTAATTGCCCTTTGCCCCTTTTGCACTCTCACGAAATGCCACTGTGTGAAAAGCCAATATTCAGATAAAATCCAGTCTCACACATGATGCACAGGCATGTTGGTTATGGGAAACACCCACAGAAATAGGAACAGATAGCAGACATGATAGGCAATCACACGTGCAGATGCCTGTGATTTTAAGTGATGGTATCCCTGCAAATTACAAAGTAATTTGATGTTAACCTCTGCTGCTTTCCTTATAAATCTAAAACCCACACCTTGCTCAGAAACAGTGGTGTCAAACGGGCACCTGATGGCCCAAAGACACACAGCTGTTGCTTCAGGAACCATGCACTGGTTAACCTGACAAGAGGTAAACAACTGGTTAAAAACGCTTTGTCATCAGGTAAGACTTTGCTGGGAGGATCTGTTATGCACATAGTCTGGTCAGATCTCTCTTAAGTTTGTCAGCCTTTCCTGAGCATAAGTTTACATCTTGAGGAAGTTTTTCTAAACTCCCCTCAAATCCCAGCAGTCTTGTTTTTGGTAGCTTGTTTTACAAGAAAGAGGCTCTTTCATTAAGTTCTGAGAATTACATTTCTCCAGCAGAACACCACTTCTACATAGCTTGAACCCTTCTTTGGAGGAACAGATTTTGTGGGAAATCCTTCAGAAAAAAAATACATCAGCAGCCACCTCTTTCTGAGCACACTGCTGGATATTACGGTTTGGTAATGTTACACTGCAGAGCAATATTAAATAGGCTGAGGCAAATGTCCTCAAATTGCTCTCTAGATATGTACACCTTCAAGAACTTTCCTATTATCCCTGGACTTTTCCTTCCAGGCCCTACTGTGCTACCTACATCTCCACTGATGAACAGATTCTGGTTTGCAGGAGACTGCATTCACAGTACTCAAACTACAAACAACTGCTTTAACTGAATCTTCTTCCTCTTAGAAAATACATGTGTATCACAATATGGTATTCCCAAAATTAAAAGTCTCTCAATTAACCCAATGGGCTGTGCAGTATCTGAGTTTTACAGGATTTCTGTTATCTAGCAGAAACACAAACTCATTCTTACAGCCTCAAGTAGGCTGGGGCTCAGAGTTTGGCACAAGCATGAGGAAAGCCCCTCCACACAGCCTGGTGGTCTGACTAGCAGACAGACAGACTTCTCCTCTTCCAAAATGAAGGGCACTGAAGATCACATTTCTTCATACAACCAAAATGAAGAATGAAAGGAAATCACAAGTTTAACTATTAAGAAAGCTCAATACCACAAGCATTTAAAAGATCACAGCAAAACAGTATTAAAGACATCACTTTTAAATCTCTAGACAAAACTCTATGACAGTTATTCAGTCTTAAACTCCACTGCTAAAAACTTCCTTAAAAATGCAACTTTATGGAAAAAAACACTTCCGAAAACCAGATTATAAAAAAAATATTGTCTTTTCTAACTTGAATTACTGCATTGCTTATGATATCTCCAAATACTTGGAATTAAAAAATGAGTAAACAAAAGTAAGGAATAAATCAGCATTGTGTATGGTTAAGGGCAGATTCAAGTTGAGTTCACCGGTAGCTGTGAAAGAGAATAAAATATAAAATACCATAAAGCCTAATCTCTCTTCTATTACAGTACAGGTTCTGTTTTGACTGACACCTTTACCAGGAAAACAAGAAAAGCCTCCCAAAAGGCCACCCACTTTGCTGCTCTGCCAACCAGAGAGCAGATGTTTGTGAGAGGGCCCTCAGAAAACATGGTGTACATGAACCAGAGCTGACAGATGGAGCTTTCCAGGTGCAGACGAAGCTGGTTCAAACCAACCACACAGGGAAAAAAATCCAGTGCTTCCCATCATCAGCTTCACCATCCTGCTTCATTTTCCCTAACCACAGAAGGAGGACAGCACCTGAGGTACCAGAACCATTGGACTCAGAAAGAATTCACTGCTATTCTTTCTATGCCCAGCAGAGCTGCACCGGCTGCCCAAGCATTTCCTGGCGGCTGGGCTCAGGCAGAGGCCGCCCCGGGAAGCCCCAAGTTATGTAAGGAACAGGCGGCTGGGAGGAAGCGATGTCCCGGTGTCGCCTTTCAGCACCGGCCCTGGCATTACGCAGTTTGCACTTTGCTGAAGCATTAAAGGCACTGGTGGCACCTGCAGTCACAGCCAGTTTCTAAATTTCAGTGACAAACCTGCTGGCCAGGAGGCTTTGCCCTTTCAAGGGCAGATACCTCCAACACCCTGTCTCACTCACCTTCTTTCCTGGTATCTGTAGGGTTTTCCCCTTAGGTGCAAAGCATGTGCAAAGCTGATTTCAGAGAGTTCAGTAATTAAAAACTTAATTCAGTTTTATTCTGGGAAGAAACATTGATAACCATAGCCTGCCTCTATGGGCATTATCTCATCCAAACTGCTATATTTTCCAGTAATGCTTGTTATTCCACTGGAGGATAAAGTGAACACCCCTGGCGGTGCAGAGCAGGAGGAGGACCATATGACCCACACAGTTTTAGCTCTTTCATGCACTTCCCTGCAGCAAGGCTGCAGGAAAAGAGAGAAGATCAAGCACTTGCTTTCTCCTTGCTCAGGCCTGGCTCCCAGACATGCATGTGCTCTAGATCACAAAACCAGTGACCTTTTACTACTGCAAACATTGCTTCTTTTGGAATTCTCCCATAGCATAAACCAAATGGTCTGTATGAATCAGTATTAAATAAATCAAAACAGATCAAAACCTGATTGACATCCTACCTTTTTACAGGAAAGTAGTTAGTACTAAATTAGAGACTACAGTAAAACAGTAAATGTAAAAAAAACCAGAAAAACACCAAAACAAACCCCCCAACTAGCAAAATATTTTCTTCTTCAAAAGGTGAACAATATATATCACCCTCAGCACTCAGAAAGCTCACTGCCCTGTGGGTGACTGTTGAATGAAGAAACTCTAAGACAAGGAAATATTTTCAATTTTTAGAAATACTCACTTCTGACACATCACAGCCTCCTACAGTAGTATTTTTCCCCTGAAGGGGGTAGTTTGGGGAGTAGAAGTTCTGAACATCTCCTCTGGAACACCATCACACCAACCCTCATTTCCTGTCAACAAGTGAGAACACTAACCACCAATTTAATTTCAGAGACCCAGCCTGCACCTTGTAAAGTCATTAGACCATAGAAAAGACATCTTCCAGGTAAAAATACATAAAGAACTTAGGGACAGACAGCAACATTTGTGAGCAGGATTTAGTTACAGATTTAATTACAGACCGACCATCAGACTTGTCCTCCTTTCAGCACTTGTTTCTTAACACAGGCTTCAAAAGTCAGGGCTGTTTGAAAATCAACGAGGCAAACCCAGGGGCACCAGGCTGTCAAACTGCTCTGGGAAGGATTCACTGCACGCAAAGCATCAACATTTCTCTAACCTATTCTTAAGGCAACCTCAATCACTAGAGAACCCACTGCCTCAAAGGGGATGTACTCCTGTGCTTGATGCCCTTTAAACACAAGGTTGTTCTTTCCCATTAACATTAACTCAGGCCTTAGTGCAAGATAAGGCAGTAATTTTTTTTTTCTCCACTAAAAACAAGACAACTGATCCTAGGGATCTTCTTAGCTCACCTGGAAAATTGTTCCATTCCTCTATAAGCTGCTTCCAGAAGACAGAAGTCTTTCTTTCCTAGACTACAAGGATTAAATCATGGTTTTACTGGTTTTCTCAGTCTGAAACTTAAACCCACCTTAAAATGTGGGATCCAAAATAGGACATATCACTTACTAGCGTGGAGTATTACAAAATACCTGTATAGGACAATTCTACACTGTTAAAGATTTGGTGAGCTTTTTACTGAAAGAACTGCATTCAATTTCTGGTCTAAAACCCTAGACTATTTCACTTTTTCCATTGCTAAATATTCTGCATTTTTACTTGAGGAAAAGTGAAATAGACTTCAGGCTATTTCTTCAACTTGTTCTCCTGTTTTAAAAAACACACACAAACTTCCATCTGCATCTCACGTGTTTTCTCTTAGTCTCCCAAACTGTTGGCACAGAGGCAGAACAAACCCCTCCAGGATCCCAGTCATCACCACAGACACTCCTCAGCAAATACTCATCACTTAAATGACCCTCCTGAACACAGATCCTCACTGAGTATCCCAATGTGCTGCCTCACTCAGGCTGGGCTGTAAAACATCCATTGAATTAATCAAGTTAAATTCATCAGCCTCCTCCCATGAAGCTGTTCCTGATAAATCCACACTGCTCATTTCCTGTTGCCTTAGAGATGCTTATAAAACCTTCAGGGATTTATTCCAGTACTTCAATAGAGACTGAAGCACTTCACCATATTCTTTTTTATTTTTTTTCTTTAATCTGACCCCCTATACATTTAGTATTTCTTTTCATATGTGCAGATTTACAACTAGGAGTTGGTACACTTTCTGTTTGGGGGTCTTTTCCCTCCAGAACCAAAAGAGCTGCAAACACTTTCAGTCTGTATCAGTTACTGAGTTATTGTACACTCACTTCATTCATTAAATTTTAGATCAATACCTTTCTTTTTCTTTTTTTATATCTAACACTGTTTTGCAGAACCTTTTCCTAAGCCTTTGTGTGTTCCTTACTAGCTGCAATATAATTTTTACACCAAAGGTAAATAATAAAATCACTGAAATCTTTACTGTCCCTTCAGTTTTAGATGGCTGGATTTAGTAGATGGTTTTACTATCAGCAAAATATAATGAAGATGATAATAAATTTCAGAATCCTTTTCAAATACAGGTCTGGGATGAGAAAGAAAAATATTAATAACTTTTACCACATATACCCCATCTTTGGAAAGAATTCAGCATAAACTGACAGTATGGCTTTATCTTTTAAAAGTGTCAACACACAGCAGAATGTCTATTGCAGTCTGAGCTCACACTGACTTGAAGTCACCGTGAGGAAAAATAATTGACCTTCAAAAATGTCCCAAAATTCTCGGGAAATTCAAAGCCAAGCAAAATCAAAAAAGCTAAAGTCGTCTTTTGTAAATGTAAAAATATATTAGTGAAATGGAACTTTTGTCTGCCAAAGCAAGCCAGCAGAACCAGTAATATTCAGTGCATCCACTATGCACCAAAAGAGACCTTCAGAGATGCCTGAAGGATTCAGACTGGAAACCAGATCCATAAGAGAGACAAATCAAGCAGCTTAGTTGTCAGACTAAGCACACTGGACCAGGGTGAATTCTCATACATGCAACTAGTGCATTCTTGAGCTGTGCAGTTAGAGCAGAGTCTCTGAGCTGTTTTGTGCTCCACAGCCCTGTAGCTCTGCACAGCTGAGCCTCTCTACTTCCCTTTTCAAGGCAGGCTGGAGGAAACACAACCCTGCTGCTTCCTCATTAGCGTGAAGTGATGCTGTCAAATTGTCTGCAGACGGCTTTTGAACTACCCCAGGAACAGCCAGGCCTCCAAAAACTCAACACACACATGGAAAATGCTTCTTCCTAAACTTCCCAAGAAGAGGAAGATGCACCAGTGGCTCCTACAGTCCCTGGGCTGCAGCTAGCTTGGGAGTGTCTGCAGCTTACAGCAGTTCTCACCAGATTCTTGTTCAAGTCTTCCACTCTTTGCTCTCATTTAGATGACCTGGAAGAAATTTCGATGCATGCAGATGCCAAGGACACCCCTTGTGAGTTGAGTTCTTAGGTATGAGAAATGCCACCAAGTCAGGGGTTTGACTGAGAGCCCAGATCTTGCTGTAATGTGATAGCCCTGCCAGAGCCATCCTGCCAGGTCTATAAATCCCAGTATTTCATAAAGTAACAGTGGAATCTGAAATAAGTTTAGTTTCTGAAGGACAGAAACACCAGTTCCTGGCGGTCTGGAGGTTTTGTTTTATTTCAGAGTGTTGCCCTAGGTCAGGTCAGCTGACCACAGAGGCAGGGAGCACAGGCTGCTGCTGCACGACTGCAGATGCCAAGCATTCAGTATGGGCAGTCAACACTAAACGCTAGAACAAAAGACATGACCATTTTCCCAAGTTCAACAGTCCCCCCACAGACCCAGCTTTACGTGGATTGTGTCTAGGAACAACCATTTCTTCACAGTAGAGACAGATTTATTCTTGGGGGAAAAAAAAAAAAAGGGGGGGGGTCAGATCTCTCAGAGAGACTCTGGCATCTTCAAGAAAGGTCAAGAACTCACGCCCAACGCCTCTAAGCCTTACTAGGAATGAACAGAAATGAAAGAAACCCTCTAGCTATTCAATAGCACCAATTCAGACATTCTGTCAAGATCTGAACACTTTTACCATGTTTTTTTCCTAACACAGCCTGGGGCTCAAAAACATTCTTGAACATGAAGGTTCATATAAATCTACCAAATTGGAGTCAGAAAGACTTTCAAATGTAATTTACAACTCAGCCAGTCAGCAAAAACATGAAAGGGCACTACCCAGTAGATTCCTCCAGTATATAAACACTCAGAGCAGCATCAAAATTTGTTCTGCAATAATTTCTTCATGAGACAGTTGATCTTTAGTGATTAAGGAAGTTGTGGATAAACCTCAAGACTGAGAATGTTTTTGGTGCATATTCTCATTTCTCCCGAGGGAATCTTGATCTTCTGAGGAATATTAACATGAAGTATGCAAAACATTTTATGGACTGTTTATAACCTAATGACTCCAAGTGTAACCTTAGATGTCATTCTGCAAAGACTTAGTCATGTTCAGCAATCTGAGCAGAGGGAAAATGCTAAAGCCTCTTGGGCAGATCACTTTTATTGCTCCTTTAGCTCTGTACAAGCAGTTTCATATAATACAGTTAACTTATACTGGTATCAGCAAAACACTGCTCAGAATCAAGCTGACATAAAACTCATGGTTACATTATTAACTAGTAAAATCCTTCCAAGGACTTGTGTTTGGAAATGTCTCTTCATATATACAGCCAAATCTGAAAATGCAAAAGATTCTTACTTAAATATTACTTAATAGTGTTCTTCTGAAAAAGATTTTGAAAGAAATACTCTAGTCCTTCAATAAAAGACAAACATGAAAAGCATATGGTTCATACTGGGTATGCTTATTGTAAATCAAGTTACCTTCCTGGAAACGCAGTATGTATTTGCTAAATGAAAACAAAGCATCTCTCATGGCTTCACAGTTAGAATTTAAAAAAGAGATGCTACAGGAGTCAGTTTTCTTTACAATGTTACTTTACAAGTTATACATCTTAAAAACAAGTATTCAAGGAGAAAATATTGTCACAATCTGTGAAGTTAATATTTATGTTAAAAATACTCATGGAAGAATCTAGCTGTTTGCTTTCCAGAAGCCACTATCTGGTCTCTCCTATTTTTCCAATAAGAAGAGGCCTTTGCAGAATTATAAATAAAACACTGAAACCTCCATGTGACTTTCCCATATGCAGCTTTTCAACAGCCAAGTGATTTCCCCTATCCCATCCCCACTGTTTGCATACTAAGGCAATGTTTGCCAAGTTTTGCCAAGTAGAGAATTTTTAAGCCAAATTTGTAAAACGAAGAAGATAAAGATTTTGTTAATATCCTCTGATCAGAGATAAACATCATAAGGAGAGTTAAATTGTGGAGAAGAGCAAGAGAAAAAAAGATTTTATGTTCTGCCATCAATTTACCAGGAATGTCACTGTGTCAGTGTAGAATATGAGCATGCCAACATCAACTTCCCTGAGTTTTTGAGCCCTACATGTAGCAATCCCACTTCTGCACATGTTCTGAGACATAATACTCTTCACTCATTTAACAAACAAGCAGATAGGGTGGAGGAGTTAAGAGAACATCTCAGTTTTATTTATCTAGGGCTACTGGCAGACGTAGCTGACAGGATTTTCCTGCCTTTTGCTTTTCTGGTTGCCTTCATTCCCACAATATCCAGATATCTGAAAAACCAACATCCAAATGGTTCTCCATGCTACGCATCACATCCAAAAAGCTTGTGGTGGTGACTGAAAACCAGGCTTCCAGTTTTCTGAAGGATGGAACCTGTGATCACACCTACAAGGAACAACACAGCAGCTAATTCTGATCCAAAAGGAGATGGCAGGCAAGGCTGGAGCACATGTACCAGGACAGGAGAAAGGACTGCCTGCCAGAGGAAAAAGCAGAGGACAAAGTACTCTGGTCATCACTTGAACAAGGAGGGCAGCCCAGCAAGGATTGCAGAAAAGTCACCTGCCCCAGAACATTAAGATGTCATATTAGACTGAATGCCCCACAGCAGAAGTCCAAGACTTATTCTTCCCAGGACACCAAAGTATCTCTTTTCCAGTCTAAGCTGCAACACAACATTCATTCCCACTGACCTCACTTTTCCCCTTGCATGAGGAACACACCCAAGGTGCTATCTTGATCAATGCAATAACAAAAGGTTGTTCATTACATGCAACAGTTCAGTAAAGCACATCTGGCAGTATGACAAAAATCTGCACAGGGACACCTTGAAATTCTCCTGTTCTATTTGATCTACATCAAATCCCACTAATATCTAAACACTCCTCTGTCTCTAGGAGTGCAAGAGCTGTGGCTGTGGGCTGGTGACAACCTGCAGCTTCACTCCATGTGGCACCCAGTCTGTGTCATGAAAGCCTGGCACCAAGACTTACATGAAGAACCTGCACACACAAAGGGGGTGGAAAATGCTGCTCCACCCTCATGAAAGGCATTCTCTGGTCCTACTTACAGCCTGAAAAGCAAGGGGCAAGAGGTTCTGTCTTTACTCTCCACAGTTGTGTTCAGCTATACTTGATGCCTGCACTCCTCCTAAGTTTATGCTTACTTCCCAGTGACAAATATGTTCTTCTGCAGTCTATTTAATCTATTTTCAAAAAGACAGGTAACACTTTTTGGTTTTTTACATTAGCCAGGTTTCTTGTGCAAGACAAATTATGGCCTCTATACAAAACATAACTGGGATTCCAAATAACTAGTCATCCATTCTCAAACTGTATTGGGCTTCATGTCTCGCAAAGTCACTGTTTTCTATTCTTTCCTTTTCTACTAGCAAAATAAGAACAGAATTTACTATATCAGAAACAGATTAAGTCATTAATGTTTACACAGAACACCTATTACTTTACATTACACAAAAGATTTGATGTTTCATTTTTCATTTGATATTTTTCATACTTGTTCAGCATTAATATTTGTATACATACTGAAAACAAGGAGAACTCTTAAAAGTTCACAGGTTTCAGAAGAGGACATTCTGTGATTTAGTTATTTGCAGGTAGTAAGAGAAAACAAATACAAAATAATACTGTTTATGAAAACTAGTAATTGTTGATGATGACCATGTTTTTTTAGGGTCAATCTTTGAAGAACTGGCAGTAAAAAGAAGCCTCTTCCTTTTATTTACCCCTGTCCTATACCAAATATCCATACTAAAAATAAATTTTAAAACCAAGACAACTCTATTTTCTTCTATTCTTCCACAGTATCAAGGAGACTGAAAGCATAATTCACTCTAATAATTTCCTGTAAAGGAGGATTTCATTGTCAACTATAGTAAGCAAACACCAGATTTAAATTTTCCCTTGCAACTTGCCAATATTCTCATGACTCAGCTTAAAAAAAAAAGTTTTCTTTCCACTTCAGTAACTTTCCTCTTTTGGTCTCCAGCAAAAAGATGGATGATAATTTAGAAAGATTCCTAGCCATGCATCATTTCTGGCTGATATCAGTTACAAGCCAAAAGGTAATCAGAGATTTAAAATACTGGCAGAAATAGTTTAGTGGTTGGTATTCCTTTGATAGCAGAACTTCAACACTGCCTTTATAAAATCAGCATCAAAAGAGATGCAGAAATATGTACTCAGTGCTTCTGACATACTTGATTGTAAATGGACATTTACATTTAAGTAGAAAGCCATAAATACATTGCCAACAGCCTCTGAGATAACCAGCAACATGATAGCAATAACTGGCATCAGGATTAAAAATTAACTATCTCATAATTTCTCCCAAAGTGCCAAGAACTCAGACCTTCACATGACTGAAGACTCTTTACAGAGTAACCACACATGAAAACACATATTCCAGGCTCACAGGACTGGAACCCTCATAACAAAGTGTTACAGTGATGACTCAAGTTCTATGGGCAACTTTTTTTCCATGCCATTAAATATCTAATTTTTCTGTCTCCACGCCTCACAACCCACTTTTTGTACCTTAAAATACTGACAGAAGTTACCAGTGATCTCCCATGGCATGAGATGCATGGGAAGCTATGCAACAGCCTTTGCGGGGGGAAGCCAGCTCAAATCTTAATTTCTCAACTCAGGAGCACAAAGAAAAGAACACTTGCACCAGCTTTTACATCTCTCTTCTTCACATCTTGATGTCTCTGCTAAGAGATTCTAACAACCAGGACACCAGAATTCATACTTCAGCATCTTCAACTTCTTTCCTGAAGGACTCCAGCTATTGATTCCTGATAACGTTGCCAAGCTGGTCCCTGAAACAAGCCAGAGAGCGCTCAGGGAACATTCAGGAAAAGGCTGGAAGAAAGAGGTGGTTGCAGGCAGATCCCAGCACACAGGAGGTCAGCCCCTGACTGCAGGGATTAGCAAGGCTTTCCATATCACAGCATATCTCAAAGAGACTGCAAAGATTTCCCAACTTCAGAATAACAACTCAAAGAGGACACAAAGAGGAACTGGGAAGCTGCAAAGGCCTGTGTGGCTGAACTGAACCCCTGAAGCTCTCTGCAGCCTGGGCAAGGTGCAGTGCAATGTGTTATCACAGGTACCAGATGTTACTCTACACTGAAGTGCACACTTCTTGACCAGAAACCTGAATTTAGAGGTCAGATCTAGCAGTGCAGCTTTGTACAAGGATTCTGACATGAATGCTAGAAGCAATAAACAAGAAAGAAAGAAAGCAAAAAAAAAAAAAGCAAACCAACCATCATTCTTTAGAAGAGCAGCTGCCTGGAAGAATTTCAGAAATACTTTGTCCAAAAGTGCTTCAGTTGCCATTCAAAATACTCTCCCATTGCACTTTCAATTTCAAAATCTCTTTGCCTTCAAAGTCTGTATCCTCCTATATTTTATTCAAAAGCTCTTTCAATTTAAAAGTCATAGAAAAGCATACCAAAAATACCAGACCTGACTAAATGCATCCATTTCTCTGCAGCCTTTATTCCTTCTAAAGCTCCATGTGTGCTTACAAGCATATACAGATACACAAGTCAAACAGGATTGTCTGCTATAGAAAGATCTGCTTTTAGTGTTTATTTTCCACTTGAACCATAATTTTGAACAGCAGATGCTCCAATTTTAGTTCAAGCAAGTAAACATAAATCCTGATGAAAGGCATTAGGGGTCTAAAAATGCCCATTGCCTCTTTGGACTAGATTTGAACTGGTGACCTAATGATGTGACACTCAGTAGTTCTTCAACTGTGATCACAGAGATTTGCATCCGCAAATACTTAAATCCCAGGAGATGATACTTCCTTGGGAAGACAAGATGTCTTCAGAAGTAAGAGTCTACATTTGTGCCATTTTAACAGGCAAGAAAATACAAGTAATAGTCCCTTGATTCCTGTGGGTTTCTAGAAGATCCTGGTATTACATGTACACAACACATGAATTTGTACCAAAAGCCAGAACTTGCAAAGCTCAGCATTCACTACTAGACAGAGGTAAACACAGCAAGTCCCAATACTTTCTGTCATGGCTTTAGAAATTTACTAAAAATGAAGACACATTTTGTACAAAAATGCACAAATAGATCCACTTTGAGACGACTTACTAGGAATTCAGGTTTTCACATTCTGTTCAACTGCATCATGTACATCTGCAGAGCCTGGCATCATAACACCTACCCCACCAGAACTATCCAAGCTCTTTGCAATCCAGGAGCCTTGCATCAATATTCTGGTGCTGTGGCAGTGCAGGTAGGTGCAGGTCCCAATGAGGCAAGCACACACTCCTCAGCTGGTTTCAAAGAGGCATCAGCTGAAAGCAGCTATCACTTCATCTTGAAAAGAACCATTCTCTGGTATTTCGTTTGGGTGTAAAAATTTCACAATGGTACATGTACTAGCGAGGCAGATAGACCCAAAAGCACAATTAAAAATACACAGCAGAGGGTAGATGCTGTTTAACATTTTTCAAAAATACAGCATACGTGCAGGTGCTCCATTTCACTGAAGAATCTCTAAAGCCATCTCCTAATCAATAGGAGTATTTTTAATCTCCCTGATGAAATATAATATGAAATATAATACTCCCATGAACAGGCAGCAGCCCCTCTCCCCATCACATATGCAAACTCACCCACAAGTGTGACCAATCCTACAAAAAGGCTCTTGAGAAGAAGCATCTGTACAAACAGCAATCTGCCTGCCGGGGGATGGAAGTCCTTTGCTTGGGTTTGCTTTGGAACTACAGATGTGCTTCAGCTGCTCTACCCTCCTTCAGCCATCCCAAAAATACCAGCCAAAACTGTCAGGCCATCCACATGAAGACAGTCACGTTCTCCAGTTGGCATCCAAGAGGTGTGCAATTAAGGACTTGCCAAGAAAAGGTACTTATCATAGGTAATTTTCACAATATCACACATAGCATTAAAATAGCTTAAAGAAAGGAAAGAAAAATGTAATATAAATTACAAAAGCAGGTGATAAATCTTCCAAAAGCGTTCAAAAAGATCACAGAAAAAGCTTGTAAGGGTGAGCAAACTGATTTCATAAACATGCTTCCGATTAACCCTTTCACGGCTTCAGAAAGATACCATCTCTGTTGTTCCCAAGCACATCTGCCAGAGCTTGCCAAGGAAAGCATGAGCAAGCAGCTTCAAAGGCAGGGTGACGTACCTATAGCAGTAAACCCTAATCCTTTCTGGGGAAACCATGCAACTCAACTTAGTCATAGAAAATGGGATTAGAAATTCTCAAACAAAACAAACACAGCATTGAAGGAATTAGCAGTCATCCCAAAATCACGCTGAAAATATTGAGCAACACTTAAATAACAACTTTTGTCAGGGCTGATAAAGAGAAGTAAAACTAACATCTTTGACAGGAAACCTTTAGCGGATGGGCATAGGGACAGGATATCTGTGTCAGCCCAAAACCTTACACACTGGATGATGGCTTGGCAAAGAGCAGAGGTGTCAGAGAGCACCACAGCCATCACCCCTAAAAATTCAAGTGCATAGACCCCTAGAAAAAGGTTTCTGTCATTTGACCATAGGAAACATGCCATTGATGGAAGCAGACAGTGCTTTGACAATAAAGTGATTGCTCATGTGCAGGGCCAGAGGGAGAGTCTCTGGGGGGCGATTTGGGAAGCACAGCCTTATTCTTTCCACAGTTCATAATGTCATTCAAACTTATGTACACAAGAATGTTGCAACTGCTCAAGTGATCATCTCCACTAGCATCACACACATGGCAGAAATGCAGAGGTCAGGATTTCTGAGGCACTTCCCCAAGGAGACAGTTAATGTGACTTTCTGAAGTTCCCCACGTTTCTTGCACTGGAACTTCCTGAACAACAGTGTTGCATATTTTCCAATGCCCGGATCTAACCCAAATTACATGTTTACAAAATCCACATGAAATTCAGGTTTTGATCAATGTGTGTTTTCATCTTGGAACAAGAGCTGATTTTCTAACTTAAGACAATCTTTCTAAAATAAACCATGTCTGTGCATAGGGTCAGGGTGCCTGGAGAGATCCTAAAACAATTAGCTCAAGTGAGCTTCCCATGCCTTCTCACTGCCAAGCAAGCTTCATTAGCAAGTACCCAGTATTCAAGTCCTGATGGCTTCAACAGATAAAACAGAGAACACAAAGACTTGCATCAGGAAAAGGAAGGCAGTGGAATAAAGTAGATAAGCAAGGAGAGAAAATAATACCTTGAGAAAAAAAGGCAGACCATCATGATCTAAGTGCTAATTAAATCCGCTCCCAATCGGTATTAAATGAATGTGACCATAAGGCATGAGTCCAGTCTAACAAGAGAGAGCATATTTCCCCTTTGATCATTCTCTGGTGTCAATGGAAACCCACTGGGGCTTGAAGAGATACCAAGTCATTGAGAGATGACTATCTAATTTAGCACACAGAAGGTGAGTGAAAGTAAATTCAAGTTTCCACCCAACATCCTCAGGTCCGGGACTATCGCTTGCATTTAATGAAGTCAGAGCACTCACATTTCAGTCACCTCCCTCTGCTTTCTCCCTTCACAGTCAAGTCTCTTCTTTCCTAGATATCAGGCTCTTCTTTCCTTTAGAAAGGCCTCCATGCTTCCCCCTCTCCAAAGTGAAAAGAAAACAGGACAAGACACCTGACATGCAGCTACTTCTTCATGCCAAGCAGTACAGCATAGGGCTGTCCAAATTCAGGGCAAGAGTAGAATCACTGTGCTACCTTTCATTTACAACTGACACTGCCATGTGAATCTTTTCTCCCTTGCAGTCTCATAGATCCCAGCAGAGTCCTGCAGAAGAGTGACCTTGCAGTAACAACCAACTGTACAATAGTAGGAACAATGGGAACCAGGGAGTTCCTAAACCAAAAGCTGTTGTAGCTTTGAGTGGAGGAGTTTGGAAACTGCTTATCTAGAGTCTCTGCAGGGAAAGCAAAAAGATATTTAAGGACCACCCTGCAGAGACCCTCTGAAATCTCAAAGGTAACTATGAACCCAGGAGAACTGCACATGAAGCCAGGAGAACTGTGAGAAAATTCAGCTTCTACCAGTAGCAGTAACCCAATCAACTAGCAGAGCCTCTTTGGTATACCTAGACAAAAACATAAAAGAAAGAGAAGATAGGACATTTCACACTCTGCTCAGTCTCTTGGAAGATGAAAGCAAAGAGGGGATTTTTTTAAGTACTTGCTTAGAAGTTTTGGAGGAAAAGAACAACCCTTAGTTTTCCTTCCATATTTAGGCAGAGACTTTTTCAGTATTTCCACTGTTGCGAAACAGAACATAGAAGAAAACAAATCTTCTTTGACTACACAGAAGTGCCAACCAGAAAATAAGCCACAAAAACTTGTATAAATGCATGCGTATCCCAAAAACCAGATGCACCTATCAAAGCATTGTTTAAAGTTTGTCTGAGTTGAGAGTGTAACTGAACTCTCTGTACTTGTTGCTAAGAACAATTTTACTCAAAATAATAACCAGGATTCAAACCAAGTAAGAAATAATGAACTTGGGTTTAATTTGTTTGGGAGAAACCCAATTTGCAAGTGCTATCCCTAGCCAGCTATTGAATATGACCGAGCCCAGAAGGCACTGTGATGAGTGACTTAAGTGGAGGCACCCTACACCCACCAACATTCCTGCTGAATGAATGTGAAATCGGCAAGAATTGCTTTTATTTATCTTACTAAAAGCATTTCTTGGAAGGGCTGGAAAAATTTATTTCAGATGGATTTTTCAGCTGAGAACAAAGTTGTATTTATTATAATTATGCACTCTCCAGTGTGGCCTGCCTTGCTGAGAAAGAACATTAAATTCAGCTGTGCACGAACTCATGGAAGTGACCTTTTTGAATGAAAATGCTGCAGCAAGAGACTTGTGGAACATTCTCACTAAATAACCTACTGTCTGCAACTTGTAGATTAGTGCTCAGACCACTGATTTTAGCTGCTACTTACATGGGCACAAATCCACATGAGGTCAATCATGGGGTCAAGCTGAGAATAAATCGTATGCGCTGCAGAATACAGTATAGAGAATTGTACTTGTTCTCCAGTCCAGTATGGATTTATGAACTTTTGTTAACCATTATGTAGAAGCATAACATTGCAAGGCACTTTAAAGAGGTCTTTTCTGCAGGACACCCGGTGTTCCCTCTATATAAGAGGATCAAAGGTGTTATTAACACAAAGGGAACAAGCTCTCACTTTAATGAGAGCAACAAATGCAAAAACGAACACCCACCACCCATGCAGAAATAGCCTGCTCCCTCTTTGTGGAAGGACAAGGATTATCTGAAGACTTCTGCTCCATGGAAAGCCCACACACTTGGGGAGAAGACAGGTTAGCAGTGTAGAACTATAAAGTTAAACCAGAATGCTCATTTCATCACCAAATGAAAGGTGAAATGTAAAATAGCGAGAGTGCAAGACACACACTTGTTTGGAAATTAAGGATGTCATTTCAGTGTGCACATATAAGATGTCCCCCTTAGACCCATCAGATGATCTTACTCTTTGCAGAAAGGTTGGGTATCTCATCCTGTGAAGAACTTAACACAGATGCCTGAGCCTTCCCAGCAGCTGGGCAGTCGAATTCCTGATGCCAAACAAAGCAAGGCAAGCTTTCATGATGACGTCCAGGACATCTCATGGGCAATTGGAAATCATTCCTCTGCCTGCCCAGCCCAAGAGCATCCCACAAGGATCAGGATCTGCTGGCAACCTGCTCCAGGCTCCCTCTCCCTTTCACTCCCAAGGTATGCTCTCGTGGCAGGCTCTCATGCTTCATGGCCATCTGAAGATTTTGGTATGCAGTTCAAAAGCCTAGAAAAGAGACTACCCTGTACTAAGCATCCAGAAGTCAAAATGCAGCTGTAAAAACAGTTTGTGCTGCCAGTTTGGGTTCTGCACTCCCTTTTCAGACTCTGCATTTGCATTTCAGCCAGCTCCCACTGCTCTGCTCGCTGAACCTGCTGCTTTGGTTCCAAATCTCCATCTCTGTGTGCTGTTGTCTCCAAGGGGAAACAGGATACAAGAAATTCCATGTTCTGACTTTGCTACAGAACCAATTAGCTGCAAAGAAGGAAAAGCTTTCACTTGAAGGAATAGTTTTCCATGCACAAACAGAGCACATGCAATTTGTGAGGGACACTGAAGCTCAATCCTCATGCATCTTCACATGTTGATTATTTACAGTAATGCTTTCCACATAAATAGAAGAACAGTCTCCACTCAAGTACAGAAGAAGCCAAGAACAACAAAACTGTATCTTGACAATTAGGTAAAGTTTGACCATAGTACTTGAGGGCATTAAAAACCTTTGGACCAAAACCTCGCAGAAGAAAACCAAGTGCTTCTTAGTTAACAATTAATAATTTAGACCTGAAGACTTTTAGCCAGACATCCAGCTGAAGAGGAAAATTACACACTATTTATACAGCCATTACCACACAATCCCCTAGTATTTTGATACAAAAAATACAGTTCATAGTACATTTGCCATTTTAATGTCCCCATTGTAGATGAGAAATGTGAAATTACTTTCTTAATATCATGTGGTAAGCTAGGATCACAACTGAAGAGTCTTGGAAAACTACTTATTCATCAAAGGGAGTACATTGGGGCGTTTAAAAATATTTTTAATGATATTTATAGATTCACTCTAAAAAAACCCAAAACTAAAGCTAAACCCCAAAAATTTTCTACTTTTTCCCCACTGTTGCACTATCTTTTGGGTTAAGTAAACTAGCAAGGCACTTCACCCTCGAGAGCCCTCATAACAAGCATATGCAAGATGCCTGCTGCCAGGATAGGGAAAAATCTGATCAACACAGACGCAGTGCAAGACTTGTAAATGAAGAGGTTATTAGGTTGAACCAGATAAAAGAAGTAAGTTTAAAGATCATTTCTTTAATTAAAGACACTAGTTAAAATCACAAACAAGTTTTACCTTGCACCATGTCCTGAAGGAAAGTGCCTTCAGAAGGATGGTTGGCAGGCAGTGCCTGTGCGAGAAGAGCCACTGATAGTAAGAGCTCTCAGCAAAAGAATACAAATAAACAAAATCTAGGGTCATTCATTTCAGAGTCTGTCCCAGCTTGTGAAGTGCCACTAGAACTTAAGGTTTCCAGAATTGTAAAATTAACTTTTTCTGTGTAATGATAAAGGCTACATCAGCAGCACTCAGCCAGCCTACAGATAACACTGATGCAAGGTACACAGTTTCATTGACACAAATAAACCCTCCATTTGTTTGGTTCCAAAAGATCAAGATGGCCCACACCATCCAGCCAGGTCACTGTAAACATCTCATCTAGTGCTGCTTTCCTCCCCTGAAGACCCCTACATTTTCCAGCTGAAGCAAACTGTTCACTGACTTGCATACACAGATTTAGTCCCGTTTTATTAGGACACACTGAATGTACTTAATCCTTTGGTTGCACTTCTAAAATCTTTTAGAGTAGGATTAGAGAAAGAAGAGTTTTGGTTATATACTGTTAGATAACACAATACAGACAAGAAACCATCACTGTCACACTTTGTGTTGCCCAAAGTTTATCTGCTCTGTTAAAGGCTGTGAAAAAAGGAGATTAGTCTGAGCCTCATCCACACCAGGAATACAGCAAGCCCTTACATTTCACATCAGCCTGAAGTTACACGCCAGCAAAGGTGAAACAAGGCAACAACAGATTTGTCTGGCCCATAAACTAAAGTTTTCCTGGCACAATACTTCTCAATATATATATATCATGCTGAAAATAAAGGAGGACTGCTTCTCCAGCTAGTCCATCTAAAGAAAGCAGACTGCAGGTTTTAGAAGAGAAAATGATTGCTCCAGAGCTCCTGAATTCATCTTTGGCAGGATGATCCTTGGACTTTGGAGTCAAATGATGGGCCTAAGAGCACAAAATAGGTCTGAGGAGAAAAATCTCCTAACTCTTGTTTTGACAGCCTAACCACTGGTTTAGTATGAACACAGACTCTGGAAAGTAGAGATAAAAAGAGCAGAAAAGCAAGAAAGTCAGTAAAAACAAAGAGCCACAAACATGAGAGTGATATTAATAACCAAGAATGTGAGATGCAAAAATTCCTAGTGAGATGAGTAGGAAAAATGAGCAAAACAATGAGATAAAAAGAAAACAATACAGCTAGGAAAAAAAGTAGAGGAAAATAAGACCTCTTATTTTTGACACAGCGATTTAAGATAGGCTCTGTTGGAGTCCAAGTGCTAAGTGTCAGTAAATGGAGACAGTCAGCAATGACAGATGTCTGCAAGCCTGTTTTATCTAAGCTGCAGATCACAGAAGGCTGGAAGGTCAAATGCAACCTGTTTGTGAGGTTTGCATCTTCTAAAAAGACAGAAGTCAAAAATGACAAGGTAATTTGAAGACAATTCAACACAGGCATAACCCTTCTCCTCCTCTTCCTCTTCAGCATTCACTGTTAAAGCAGTCTGCAAACAAATGAGGCAACCACTAAGAAAAAGAGGAATTCATCACACAGGAGACCCAGACATGAGTCATGACTTTCACATGTATTCAGGTAGTTACATGCATTCCAAGCAGAGTAAAGGTCTTTCAGATCATAACTGAGGAAAATTCTTTCCTTCCCCCAAGAAGAGAGGCAAGTTTGGTAATTTTACAGTTACAATTGATACACAGGATGTGAAGTCAGCCCAGGATGAAGTCAGCCCAGTGCTATGCTCTTGAAGACTGCCTTCTTCAAAGGTTTTGTTCAGTGTTTACAACACCCCTGTACTGTGCCCACCACCTCCTCCAGCCCTTCCCTTACCTCCTGGCTCATTCTGATCTCAGCCCCCATTTAATCCTTTCATTCCACACCAGTCACTCCCAATTCTTGTTTAGCTCAGCTCTAAAATGTGCTTTTACCGACTGCTACCTCTGTGGGACAGGTTTTCTGCCCACCACCAGTGAGATGGCTGTCACAGGGGATAATTTATGCAACAGCATGGCCTGATCTTCTGCTGGAGACAGAAGACATGCAGTTCCTGTGGGTTCCTGCCGGCGGTCATCCATCACCTGGGATTTAAAGAGGATCCCAAACATAGAAAGAGGTTTTTAAAAGAAACAAGTGATTCCTGATACAGTGCAAACAAATAAAATATCTTATTACACATAGTAAGGAATACAGAACTTAGAAGGAAAAGGACTTCTGCATATTTTGCACTCTTTCTGTATCAGGCCTCTGGTGTGGCTGCCACCATTACACCATTGTTTGACTGGAAGTATTATCTGAGACTGTCTTTCTTAATTATCAGCTCTGATTCCACAATAAGTTAAAAAAAAGGTCTCTTGTGGACAATGGTACTTGACCTGCTGGCCATATCTTCATGCAGGACATGAGAGAAAAGAGTGAATCAGTTCTGCTCCCTAAAAAGCCTTTGCACTGTCTGTAGGGGAGTCATTAATGGTCAAGTGTCTTCCCTGCTTCCAGAGGAAAACTTGACACCTTTTACACAGGGAAAGCTCAGCACGGCTGGTGAGATTCCTGGCAAAACACACTCTTCATAGCTGTTGCTACAGCTTATCAACCTTTTCACCTTCAATTTGCTCTTTAGCCAGCAGGAGACAAAATGAAAAATAAAAGTAGCTGTGTAACCACTGGAGCTGACCTCCCATAAATGTTTTCCACAAGGCTGACTGACTTTGCAGGCTCACAAACTCTGAGCTCCAACGGAGGGTCTGGTAAGAGGCAGAGTATGTATCATGTCAGTCAACCCAACTCAAAAATTTCCCAGTGCTAATAAGCTCACTAGTGTAGCTTCTCACTCAATGATCCCCTGTTTGTTTGGTTTTTTAAGGCGTCTCTGTGCCTACCTGTTTCCAGGAATTCTGTTGAAATTTTACACATCTTTGAGGTATCTTGCTATCAAATTTCATTCAAGTCGGTCGACAGCTTCAAAATGGATGGGGAGATGGACACTGATAACTACATAAAGCTCACCTTCTTTTGTGGACTATCTTCTTTCATTAATAAAATCCATTTTCCTGCTCAAGTCACTCTCTCTCCCTTCTCCAGGACATTTAACAAATGTCAGTATCTTGACAAGCTCCCTCAGCCTGAAGTAGAGCCAAGAGAGGGTTAGTATGTGCTTTTCCCATGTTCCCTCCCAGATCTCAAAAATAAATCCCCACAAGCAACAAAACAAACAAAAAAGCCCCAAACCAAAACACAAAAAAACCCTCAAACCCAAACACAAAAAACCAAACCCCATGGACCTCCACTCGAATTGCCTCTGAAATTTTATTACTGCCTTGCACACACCAAAACTAGAGATGAAATAAAAACATATCACCATTAGAAGTAACAGATTTCCACCTCATAGTAATGGAGAAGATTAAAGAGGAAAGAAGGGAGAATCCTCTTCTTTATTGCTAAGATCTTTCCTTTCTTGAGTTTCACTCTTCCCTTTGCTAGTCCTAAAGACTGCTGTCAAGAACACAAGGTCTTGATCCTTTACAAAAAAAGGAAAGGTCCATGTTGTCTCTCATTGCCTAAACCTAGCACCCAACAACTTGTCAGTCCTGGCAGCTGCTTGCCATACCCACCTACACCTCTGCAACCCATTGTCAGCAAGAAGCCATTTAAAATGCTGCTGGCCAAAGCTGTGTGTCCTCCAGGTCTGCACTGGGAATCTCCTCTCAGTCACTTCTTCATAAGCTTCCTGTGCATGTCAGTGTTTGGATTTGGTTTACAGTATGCCAGTATAGAAGTGCTCAGGGAGAAGGAACTGTCTGAAAACTGCATCTGAATCTCCTACACAACCCAGTTTTCATGTCCTTTTTTTCTCTGACCAGTTCGGACCAGCCTTGGGCGATGCCAGGTGGAGGGATCAGCAGAGAAGGGCTGCAAACAAGCAGCACGACAAGGCGTCTTCACACAAAATACAGTCTCTCCCTTCTGCTTGCAGGTGTTGTTCTGGGCAGAGCATGCCAAGGAGCATTGGTTACATTGGCATTAAATGGTTTGGCCTGCTGCATCAGTCTGCCACCATCACCTACCTCACTTTGCACCTAGCAAACCCCTGCGTGCGAACTGCTCTGTTGCAGTTCCAGAAGCAATTGCACAGACCACAGCTACCATCTAAAAATAATACTGGAAGTGGTGATCCCACTGATAATCACATCATTAAAGAAGAATCAAGCTTTTCCTTGTCCAAGCAGATAAACAGCAGGTCTCTGCAGCACCTTGAGCCTTCCTCTGCAGTCAAACAGTATCTACTGCTGAAATCATGGAAAAAACTTCATTTGTGACAGCCACACCAACATACTTCTTTTAACAAGCAAGGTAAGGGCATACAATTCCTGCTTGGCAAGCCTGTCCTCTCCAGCCAGCTGTTATTTCAGGTACGTTTGTTACGTGCACTCTTCACAGGCCCAGCCACACAATCACTTGTCACAGCTCCATTGTCACAGCACTCAGGTGTTGGCATCTCAAAACATCTCTTCTTAGCTATGGGCTTTCCAAACACACACAACAGCAGGGGAGATGAGGGATCCAACTTCCCTGTCAGCATCTCTCAATGAACTCATACAAGAATACCATCCGTCACCCTGAGCTCTTTTCCTCTGACTCAGAAGCACAAACCAAAACCTGGCATAATCAGGCTGTCCTGCAACGTGCAGTGAGCATCTCTGCCTTGCCATGACTAATGGCCCTTCCAGCACTGTCACCAGCCCTGCCTCACAGACAGCTTTTGAGATCTCTGACATGCTGAGTCCTTTCCCCTACACTGCAAAAACAGCAGCTTGTCTTGGATTCATTTGTTTCACTCTGAAAGAAATGCAAGAAAGGACTGTGGAAGAGACATAAAGTCATTGGTTATATGCATTAATAAGCTCAGAGGATTCCTATGCAGCTATCCAGAAAGGGCAAATGCTTACCCTGCAAAGCAGGGCAGCTCATATCAGAGGAATATCCCCAAACGTGGTTCCAAGTACATGTTGTCAGGAGACAGAACAAAAGGCCACGTGCAGCTCAGCATTACTGAAACTGCTGGACATGCCTGACAAGGAGACCTTTGCATAGGCACAGCCACAACCACAGGGCACATCAGTGACACCACCTCATGGAGAAGTAGGCCACAGGATCATTAGCCCAACAATAGCTTTTCGCCACAAGCAAAAGTCTGTTCAATCCTGCCAATCTTCCCAATGTGACTTAAAGGGGAAAAAAAGGCAAAAAGAAAAGGTGGGCAGTTTGCATTTACTAAATATATTGTCCATTACCTCAGAGGATGGCCATATGGAGGATCATGAAGAAACACAAACTATTACCAAGATTAGTGCCCTTCTAATACCACAGAAAGACAAAGGTGAACATCAACATAACACCATGTTAATACAGGCTGACAGAGCCACATAAAAGAGCAGAGTTTCCATTTTTGCCAGCAGAAAAGCAGCTGTTCAAGATGCTTACAGGAGCAGCACTTCTGGGAATGAAAGTGAGAGTTCAGTGGGTGTTTTAGCCAGGTCTGAATAACTGCTGTTGAAATGTGACCACATCCATCCTCTGCCTCCCTGCCAATGGCAGATCACCACTTTGGGCAGGACCTCAGAGCAGAGCAGCACCTCATACTTCAGGGCCACTGCTCAGGGACACTTAGTACTGGATGCTCCCACTAGCTAGATGTGGCTGACCTGGCCCAACAGGCTGGGAGGATGGAAAAATCCCCAACCAGAGCAAAACAGCCCTTCCAAGTTCCCTTCTCACACACAACTCTGCAACAGTTGCCCAAATTCATTCTTAAACAGGTGCTAGCTATATTTTTCTTAACTAATATTTGCAGGGTGGCAGGGAAATTCTCAGAAAGGCAACGACAGGTCCCAGTCACAGAGATGCGTTGACTTCTATGAAGAAATGTGCCACTCTTCTCCCCAGGGTTCACTGGACATTTTCAGACCTGGCTTTCCATCTGCTGCCCAGCTGCAGAGATGTAAGTTGAAACTCTTACAGCATTTTGTGTAATTATGAGTGCAACTCACAAACAAAATTTAATCAGCGGGAAAGTGTACTATACAGATGAGACACCAGAGTTCACAGTGGTATAATCATCACAGAAAGAACAGTCTTTAACCCAGCCTGCAGTTATTTAGAGGTTCCTGTTCTATGCAAGTGCATCACGTACTTTGATCTCTGCTGCCTCCTGCCAAAATTGTGGATATTAGCAAGCCAGAAAACCAAGAGTCTCAGACAAAGATATGGCAGACAAAATACATCCTATGGTCCACAAGCAGCTTTCCTCCTGAAGGAACCTGATGCATTTCAGGAGACACAGAAGTGCAGTTGTAACTAATTACCTTTACCTTAATCAAAACGTTGTTTTAAACTTACAGATGAGGAGCCTGTTACATGAGGATTGAAATTTTGCTGTTCAGTTCACAGACTACCTGAAGTGATGCTCTGAAAGGGTGTGAATCCAGCCAAAGCCTTAGATGAAGCATGGTAACTCCACATTGGTGCAATCAGAGCTGTGGTCACAGCCTGGGACAGAAACTCTGTGTTACAGGGGTGTTAGCCACAGTGACAGTCACGCTGAGCTGTTCCTTAAAGCAAGGACCTGTCCTCTGTCACATATGATGAATCATGCCTCAAGTCACAGTACTTCAAGCAAACTCTTTAATTTGGGATTAAATCGGTCTTTACAAACATGCTTCTGCCAGATTTTGGCTCAAAACCACCTTATTAGAGAAAGAGAGATTCCACAGGCTTGTCACATAGTTAACATTCACTTAAATCTCTTGTTTTTAAAGACAACAACAGTTGAGAAAACTATGTGATAATTAAGTTGCAGGCATGGGAAGCAGACAGATTATTGAGACGGTCAAATAACCTTTATTCTGCCCTTTAGAGACAAACTACGATAGAAAAATTATTAACATTTAAAGTTTTTCATTACAAATTTTATCAGTTTCATTTTGAAATATATTAATTTCTTATTTCCTTCTGCCATAAACTGAGAAGAAGCACATAGCTAAGGTGTGCTGCTAAGACTCCACTTCTACAGCTGCTACTGAACACGGCTAGATTTCTTCTTCCTGTGATGTTTATCCTGATTTTATTACAACATAATTGGAATACTTCTGCCTGTAATTTACTAATAAATGCTTCCACTCGAGTTCACAAAGTTTCATGTTCTGATTACAAGTGAAACTGCAATGAATAGTCATGGAGACAGATAAACCTGGACTCGGGATAGAAGATAATAAAATAGCTCATCATTTTCTCTGTGATCCACCTTAGTTAAAAGAAAGGTCTTTGATGATCCTGGGCAGCCTGGACTTATTTTAACCTGAAAAATCAGACACTCCTGCAGAGCACAGTGTGTTCTCCTGAATGTTTGTTCAGTGCTAGGCAGTACAGCTCCACCTCCTGAATTTAAAGGACACATTTCTTGCAGCCCAGCCTTAGACCACCGTGTCTGTGGTACAGTTCTTCTAGGCAAGGGGACACAGACCCTGAGCAAGCAGCTCTCCCTGACAGCAGAAGCAATCAGGACATAGCAAATGTCTGTGAGGTAATGGAAGAAGACAGCAGTCACCAGAGGCAGCAAGGGCAACAGCACTCTGGAGAGGACAAGAGAAAAATGCTGTCAGGGTTTCAGGTAGAAACACAGGAACCTTTGGTGCAGAGATCTTCCAAATACAGCACTGCCCCGCTGCAGGTCTTCTCTGTGAACTCACTGGCTCGCTCTGATGAAATCAGGCTCTAAGGCAACACCAAAGCAGATGAAGTTTTGTTACATGCTCTTTTCTCAAGATCCTACATTACCATGCTGGTTTTTGAGTGGGCAGCTGTCAATCTCTAGTGTGCAGTGAGATAATTCCAGCCTTTTGACAGACAGAGTATACATTTAAGATCTAAAAAAAGCTATGAGAGTTTTATATAGACAGACTATAGAAAGGAAATGAGTAAAAGATGCATCCCTATCCAAGCGCTCTTAAAGAAAACGTAGGCAGCCAAACCTGTTCTCCCCCACTCTCCTGTATTGTACCATGCAAGACATATTATTTTAGGATTATTTCTGGTGCACTGACTAGAGAGTATATCCACAAGACACAAATGCCACTATTCCACATGCAATCCAGATGTACAATTGCTTCCATGCCCTCCTCCTTTCTTCTTTCCTCCTTTTCTACTTCCTATTTGTTTGACTAATGTATAAACTGTCTGAGGCAGGGAGCATCTTGCACATTCTTCAAAGCAGGTATGACACTTTTATTAGCGTGTATAGGGTTATGGAGACTCACAGCTACCATACAAATAATCCTACCACCTGACCATTGCTCACAGCTGGGTACTGCAACAACTAGAGAGCAAAACGGTTCTGAGATGTGCTTGTTTACGTTTAGTTTATGTACCTCAGCCTGCAGGTGAAATGGAGCAAGCACCAGGACTTCCATCTATTAAAGGCAGTTGAGAGAATGTGGAAAACACACAGTTCAACACAATCCTACATCTGGCTCCCTAGGGCAGGAACAAGCAAACCTTAGCCTCAGTATGGCTGAAGAGGATTTGGAAGAGCTCTACCAACAGCGAATTGCACAGCTTTTAAAGTAGATCTGGTGCTCTCAACACCTTGAAAATAACGGAATTCAAAAGAGGCATAACATCTGTAATTGTAGACAAGCTCCTCACCTTCTCCTCCTGCAGAAGTATTGAGAAGTATTTTAGTGGATGCCTTCCAGAAGGACACATCTGTCTGCATCCCTTTGACATTAAGCACAACGCACCCCATGACACCTGTAACCTACAGTCACAGCTCAGCATCTCACTATCTCTGACCTTCAACAAATGCAAACTGCAATTTGTACTTTATACAGAATACACCATATCAAACTATATGTCATCATACTCCATCCATGCTCTCCACGGGGTGAAAAAGGCATAATGACTCCATGAACCACAAGATCCAGGTCGTGCACAGGTTGCTTGGCCGAGTGCAGTCCTCACTGAGCGTCATTGAACATACACATCAAGGTGGGAGAAGTTACAGGTGTCTACACTGCTGGACTCAAGACCACCATTGGAGATGTGAACAGTACATATTGTAGCATAGACATGAGACAAAGTAAAGAGATGAAAAAGAGGGAGCCAACTTCATTAAAACCCTTCCCGGGCATCACAAAAGTAGTAACCGGGTGGTCAGAGCCTACAAAGACAAGGCCTGGTTCCCCTCATCCCAGCTATAACATGCTCCCTCTTCCTTCCCGCTGCCGACAGGTTTGCACCGAAGCTCCTTCTCCACTGTTCCTGCCACGGGAAGACCAGCTCACCTGTCCAGGTCAGCACCACACAAGTCCTACTTTCCTGCTGACCCGTGTCTTCTGTCCCATTGCCACCATCCAGCTCACTCCAAACCTCCTTCAGCCCTGTCCCCTCTCAGGTCACCTTGCTCCCTGTCACCACCTCCGAAAGACACCGGCACCTCCACCCGCAGGCCCCTGCGCACCTGCCAGCTCCAGCCTCCTGCCCTCGCTCCAGCCACCTTTCCCTTGGTGTCCAGTCAAACACCTTTCTCCTTCGTCCTGCAGCCACTCTGCCGCACAAAGCCCCTGCAAGCGGCACTGCCACCGGTGCCTGGATCCCTACACCACCCCTCCATCCCCACGGTACACAGGAACCCCCAAAGCCAGGGCTCCGCATCTCCTCCAGCTTCACTCAAGTCACGGGGCTCCCAAACCTTAGGCGGGCCCCCAGAAGCCTCTTCCCCCTGGCACCTCATGCACACCCGGCCAGCCCCGGGGGAGCCTCTGCCCCAAGGGCCGGCGCAGCCCCCGCACTCACAGCCGCCCCTTTTCCCAGGGACGCAGCCCCCCGGCACGGTACGGCGCGACCCCAGACCCCCCGAGCGGCTCCCCCCTACCTGGGCGGGCTCCGCGCCGGCAGGCAGCCCCTCGGGCAGGGCCTGGAGCAGCAGCAGGGCCATGGCGGCGCGGAGCCTCCTCGCCATGCCCCCCACCCCCCGCTCCCGCCTCCCCGGCCCGACTGCGGCCCGGGACGGGAGCCCAGGGGCACCCCGCGCCCGGACCCGCCCTCGGCACTCCTCTATTGGGCAGCCGGCGCAGCTTTCCGCTTGCCATTGATTCAGCGCGACGTCGCTTATGGCAAAACCGGGAGGGGCGGGGTCTGCGCGCAGGGCGCTGCCATCCTGAGTGTGGCACAGCGAGGAGGGAGTCTGAGGGCGCACTAGGGCCGCCATGTTGTGAGTGGCGGAACTGGCTGGAGAGGGGTGCGGGGGCTGCGCTCACACGCGCACTGACGCACAGACAGACACTGACACACAGACAGACCCACAGCCTCTCTGGGGCCGCCAGGCACTCATCCTCCATTCAGCTGGTCACTCCTGCTCAGCATGAGCCCTGCTCAGCCTCCTCCGAGTGCGCTCACATTGTCCCAGACCCCACTATCCCGCCGGGACCTGAGACACCCCGGGAAGGGCGGCATGGAGCGGGGGCTGGCATGGCAGCAACGGCATGGCACTGGGCTCAGGGCCTCCAGAGGGTAGCAATCTGTTGGTGCCAGCACCACTGGCAGACATAAGCAGCATGGAGAAGAGGATCTCCCCCTGCAGCTGTGTCCCAGCATGTCCCCACACAGTGACCGTGCACACTCCCAGCCGGAGAGGGGGCATCTTGAGCACTTGGCATTGATTCACAGCTCGGCAGAGACACTCCACGCTCCTGGGGCAGCGTCAGAGGGTTTCTGCACTGCCGCTCCCAGCGTACCAGACAGCCTCCATGCCGGATTGGCATGATGAGGTTTGTCAGATGCTCAGATAACACGTTAAGAAAGGCCAGAAAAAATAATTGATTTAGCAACTTATCTCCTGCCCTGGCTTTTTTCTATCCAGATCAGCTCTCTTGCCTGCTGCTACTGTGGGCCAGCAAGCATTCACCTGTCACACCTTCACCATGCTCGCTTCTCTTCCTGTGGCAGCAGATCCCGGCCTCCAGCGGCCCTTGGGACTGAAGACAGTCCCATCCTACTGGGATTGCCAGTGCTTGAGGGAGCCCAGCAGCCTCCCAGCCCTTGCTCAGGCTCTGCTGCAGACCAACGTGACATCTTTGGTGTGGTTACCATTTGAAGTGAGGTCGTAAACATGCTGGAACACTGACATTTCCGCCACACACAGTTATTGAAGGAGCTTTATTCCTGTTCCCAGCTAGCCCTGAAATTAGAGGCACAGCAGGGAGAAGGCATGGAGATCAGGGAGCACAGGACAAGCCCAGATCAGGTGTGACTCATTGTTGGAGAGCAATTAACACTTGCTGCTCTTCGCGAGCAGGGATTCGACTGGCTCTGACTCTGCAATGAGGTTTCCTTCCTGTTGCAGTGGGAAATGGAGGCCAGACTGGCCACAGCTTGGCAGAAACTCCTCTGCTCCCCAGTGAGACCAAGGCAGGCTGCAGACTTACTGTGGTTTTGGGGAGCGCTGGCAGGCACTGGCTGCAGTGGCCGTGTCCAGAGTGATGTGAACTGTTGAGATGACTTGAATCCTCAGGGGGAGATTCCAGCTACAACCTAGAAACCTAGAAACCCTGCTGAGCTGAACTGTCAGCTGGCATAAATCCATGTTGATCTGAAGAGGGAATCCACTGCTATAAGCTCAGGGAGGCGGGAGGGCAGCTCTGTCCTGAGCATGGCTTGCCAATTCTATAAGCCCAGAGCAAACCTCTTACTGTGTCCATAAGCAATAAACTGCACCATGTCCCACTCCCCAGGGCAGGGGAAGAGCTGATGCAAGATGGCAATAGCACTTCAGGGGGTCTCTGTGCTCCATTGCCTCTCTAGTACGGCTCAGGACAGGAAAAATGGAGCAGCCAAACAGCTGAGGCTTTTCTGCCATGGTCCCAAGCTTGGCTTCATGTGGCTGCTGCCCCAGAATCACTGCCCAAAGAGCTCCCTGCCCTGCCAAGACCCCTCCAAACCGCCAAGGCAGGAGGGGTGAACAGCAAGAACAGGGAAAAGGCAGTTTTTGGGTGCTACAGCACATCATTTTACAAACATTGCCATGCTCCCAAGCATGCCAGAGGCACCTTGGGCCCAAAAGACTGCTACAGGTACTTTTCTGAAAGCCCTCATGGCTGCTTTGGGTGTAGGACAAGAGCAGTGTGAGCTAAAGAGCTTAAGAAAAGCAGAGGGCAGTCTCCTTGTGGCTCCGCTCTACTCCCAGCAGGAGTGACATCTGTTTTATTTCATGTGCTTATCTATTACTTTAATTGTGCTTTAACAAGAGATCTAATAATGCCCAGGGAACAGATACACAAGTTTTCCTACTTTCTGTTCTGCTGTTAATTATTTCAGAGCTCTTTTACAGCTTTCTAGGAGTAGCTACATGTGGTTGGAGACATTATCCTTTGCCTGTTGCAGCTTTGGCAGGAGCAAACCTGCTATGGATACAGCTTGGCACTTCCAGAAGTACCTTTTGGCTTTGGCTGCTCTCTATGAAGGAGCAGAATGGGTAATGTGTCTCTACTCAGGCACATGGCTGGTGTGAGACTGCTGCTGCCCTAGAGATCTGACACATATCCCCGACTGGAGGGAGGAGCATGGATCATCCACTGGGCCATGGGACTCTTGGAGCAGCCACAATTGAAAGCAGGGGTTTTAGTCCAGGACTTGGGCTCCTTTCTCCCCCAAACTAGGCTGCAGCACACTCAAGCTGCTCTCCTTTGGGGTGGGAGAGGCCTCATGGCAGACCCAAGATAGCACCATGAAACTCTGCCTGGCCATGAAGATAAACAGCACCCATGGGTGTAGGAAGGGTCTCCCAGTGTTATCCTCCCAGGCCCCAGAAGAGGACGACTGCCACTGTGAGCACAGCACAATCACCTTTGGCACTTGTCATGGGACTTTGCAGCTCCAAGAACCTCTTGGGGAAGGCTGCCATTGAATGCCCAAGGGTTTCAGAGCTCATGCCATCCCTTACAGTCTTCCTCCTTCTCCTGGCCCCTTTGCTCACCCTCACCCTGATGCTTGGTCAGTCACAAAGCCCACACTATTCCCCTTCCAAGGCAAGCATGAGACCCACATACCAGCCCAGCCCAGAGAACCAGAAATAGAGATCAGCCAGAAGCACAATCCACAGCTGTTTTTTAAAAATCATCACATTTATTTTTCAACCTTCCTCTGCTGTTTGCAGTGCAGCAGCAGTGACTGAATTCAGAGCGTGAGTGAATGCCTTGACAGCTCTGTGACAAGAAAGAGAGAAGCTACCGGAGAGTGTTCAGTGGAGAGACACAAAGATGATGAGGGATTTGGAGCATCTCTTATGAGGAGAGAATGTGAGAGCCAGGTCTGTTCAGTTGGAAAAAGAGAAGACTGAGAGGGATCTCATCTATGCATATAAATGTCTCAAAGGCGGGTGCCAAGGCCATGGTGCCAGGCTCTTTTCAGGGGTGCCCAGCAACAGGACAAGGAACAATGGCCATAAACTAAACCACAAGAAGTTCCACCTCAACATGAGGAAGAAATTCTTTACATTGAGGATAGTAAAGCACAGGAACCCAGGCAGGTTGTGGAGTCTCCCTCTCTGGAAATACTCAAAACTCACCTGGATACATTCCTGTGTAACCTGCTCTAGTGACCCTGCCTCAGCAGGGGAGCTGGAATAGATGACCTCCAGAGGTCCTTCCAACCCTAACAATTCCATGATTTCTGTGTCTTCTTCCCCATGTCAAAGGGGGTACAGAGACAATTGTTCCCTAAAGCTGCAGTTTCATGGTTTCACTGTGGGGACTGGAGATGTAGGACAAGGGTGACAGTGCTCAGAGGAATGAAAAAATTAGAGCTAAAAACCATTAGCTATTTCTTTCCTGGCTTGTGGCAAACACAGAGTAAATAGAACCTGAACCTGAGAGCAAGGAATGCACAGTCCAAGCACTGATCTCTGGACTTTGGGATGGTGACTCTCATGGTGCAGAGAGAACAGGTCCCTTCACACCTGCCAAGACATGATCCATCTCCTGGGAAGAGGCTGCTGTGGTGGTTTAAGGCAGGAATGTGGTTTGGTTGCTGGTACAATGGCAGGACATCTGCTTTTAGAGGTAGAACTGTGCTCTGAGCCCCAAGGGAGAGAGCCTCATGCCCCATGGGGCCAAACCCAGTGAGGCCAGACAGGCTGGGCCAAAGGAAGGCACAGGAAGCACAGGCATCCCTCAGGGCAAGAGGGACATGGAAAAGCTGAGACATCATGGACCCATGTCCATGCCATGCAGCAGATGGGCATGGGTCAGGACAAGCCAAAGTGCTGCAAGCTAGACACACAGAGTCAGATCCTGATTCTACAGTGGAAGAAGGCTGCAGAGAAGGTGCTGGGTAGGGGTGCAGATCTGGGCTGGACTGTGCCTCTGACCCTGCTCGGGGGACGTGGGAATGGTGGTGGCAGGAGGCCAGAGCGGTGTGATGGCTCCTGAGGTAGTCTCCATTCACAGTCCTTTGTTAAAATAGACATATGGCACTTTGTCCCCGTGCTTGGCCATGATACTGTCACGCAGCTCCACCTCAAGGTCAGCCAGTGCAAGGGAGCTGTGGAGAGGGAGATACACACTGAGAGCCGTGATCCTCCTCCCCAACCACCAGTCAAACCACCCTCCCTTCCCACTGCCATTTGAGGCCTCTGCAGTCCCTGGGAACTTGCAGGCTCGTGGCAAGACCCACCACCCCTCCCTCCCAGTGCTGGAAGGCAGAGAGCTGCCCATGGAGCTGGGTGTCCTGCTGCTCCCAGCACAGAGCAGGGGAGGCACATGCTCTCCTGCTGTCCTGGGCACCAGTGTCTGCAGGCAGGCACTGCCTTGGGTTGAAGGGTGGGTGCCCATCATGCTTCTCCTGGGATGGGCAGAGAGGAACTAGGGAAGGAGGAAAGCTCCTGAGATCCCATGCAGGAGGGGGAAGCAGTGGAAGAGTACCATCGCTGGGGGAAGAGGGCACAGGCTGCTGGCACCATGAACAGGAGGCTGTGGGACAGAGAAGAGCAGAGCATTAGTCTTGGGGGTCCCAGCCTGTTTGCCCTCCAGCTATAGGGATTTCAGCCCAAGAAGTGCTGCTCACACCCCATGACACCCACTAACTGGGGAAAGCCCAAGCTGAAAGGTAAGCAGCTTTGCAATTTCTTCTGGAAAAGAAGTATTTTTTTCAAGCATCTCTTTGGAGCCATACTCCAGGCACTCACAGGTGACTGAGCAGTGAGATACTTACAAGCCCCCGCAGAGCAGCACCTGCAGAGGCGCGTGGAGAACCCGGATCCGCTGCAAGAGAAGAGCCAGGACTAGTCCCCGGCCTCACCACAAGACCCACTCACAGGGCGGGCAGACTTCTCCCCTCGGTAAACCGAATGCCCAACACCTCTGGTGTGCACCAAACCCTGCCACCCTCCCACAGCCTCCCCATGTCACTTGAGAGGCCACTGGTGTATAAATGACTGAAGTAGGGAGCAAAGCAAGCCAGGCTCTGCAAATCTCCATTTGATCCCCAGCATATCAGCAGCAGATATGGGCTGGAGCACCACAGAACCCACTGGCAGGAGAAACATGCACTCACCTGCATGAAGGGGAATTTCTCCAGCCGCTCCATGATGATGGGCAAAATAACTAGGCACAGAGAGCAAAGGTCAGCCCAGATCCCAGAACAGCTATCCTGCTAGCCAGCCTGCAGGGCTGTCCCAGCAGGACCATCCACCTGGAGGCCATGGAAGCAGCTAGTTATGCTGGGGGCTACTGGGTGTTTGCTGACAGCAAGGACCTGACACGAGACCCCCAGACATCCATCACTGGGGCAGCATGGTCTGTGCTCCTCAGGCTCCTGCCCTTCCTTCTGAGCTTGCAGCATGTCAAGGGTCTCAGGAGCAGAGGGGGTGGTGGGCTGCAGGGTGAGGGCCTAGGGCCAGAGAGCACAAGAGATGCATCCTTATGGGGCCAAACTGCCCCCTGTCTTCTGAGCTGTGGTTTGGCATGGAGGGGGCTGGGGGCTTGGGGACCTCTGATGGGAAGGGCTGGATGAGGAGAGCAAATGCCATCTGGGGATGCAGGGCCACCCTCCCTCTTTTCCATGAGGGAAACTGAAGCAGGGAAGGGCACGGTGGTGGGTCCTGGAGAGTCCCCAGTTCAGCTGCACGCCCTTGTGCCACGCACTCACTCATGCCCGGTGCTGCCATGGTGATCCTGGAGAGCACAACCTGTGCGATGCCCTTCACTGCTGCCCTCTGCAAGCAAAACCAGCAGGTGAGCCCTGGCAGTGCCCTGCCCCAACCCACATCCCCATCCCCAGACTCACCCTGGAGCGGCCGAGCTCGTTGTTGTTCTCATCTGTCACTGTGATCCCGTTGATGATCTCCCTGAAGGGGACAGGCAGTCGTGAGTAGAGGATGTGATGGCCGGGAAAGTATAAGGACACAGCAACGGGTGAGGGGGTGCCAGGGGAGTCCTCTATACACAGCAGCCCCGAATGCCCCCGGGGCACGGGGCTCCAGCACCCCGGGGCACCACAGTCCCCAGCCCAGCCAATGCTGCCATCTTCAGGGCACAGCTGCGAGCAGGATCTGGCCGTGCTAGGGACAGACACTGCCTGGATACACAACTGAGCCAGGGCACAGTCCCTCACATAGCACCCGAGCTCCTTGTGCTGTGACTTGTGGGGAACCCTGAGCAGCAGACACAGGTCACAACAAGGACCCAAACTGGGATGTCCCAGCATCAGGGTATCATGGACTAGGGTTCTCCCATGCCATGCAGGAGATCTTTGGGTTTGAGGGATCTTCCAGCACAGATTCCAGAGCAGCTATCCTCAGCCAAAAATCCCCCTCCTGCTCTAGGTGGAGGCTGAGCCATCCCACCCAGCACCCTCCACCACAGACACAGCACTGCAAATGCACAGACCCCAGTTCACCTCTCTCCAGCTCCCAGGAGGGGAATCCAAGGCAGGGAGGCCAGCCAGCCCAGGAGCCTGGCTGCCTTTGCAGGGAGCTGGGTCCCTCAAGCGCCCCAGCCACGTGTGACACTTACTGTTGCCGCATCATGGGGATATTGACACAGTTGGCAGCAGCCACAGCTGCAAAGGGGACCCAGCGGGCCAGCAAGGGGGGAGCTCGCTGTGGGAAACAGGCTGGCATCAGCACGGGAGAGCAGGATGTGCCCAGCTGCCCCACCTGGCCCTAGCCTGGCATACCTTGGTGTAGAGGTTGAGTCCCACTGCGGTGGCCAGGGCTGCACTGGTGGCCGTGACATAAGCCACCCCAATTTGCCTGGACAGCGATTTCAAAGAAGGGAGACAACAGAATCACCAACTCTGACTCAGCCCTGTTCCTTTGTGCCCAAGACATGGCATAGAGGGTCTTTACAGGGCATCCAGGGGTGCATCAAATGGACACACTCCGTCCTGTGGGGCCGGCTCACCTCAGAGAGATGGGGGAGGCAGCATTGCGGTTGGTGTAGTTGACAAAGGCATTGAAGGACTGGTTTACCCACTGCCAGAAAACCACTGCAGGCACTGTCCTGTGGAGGGAAGGGATGGAAGAGAACCTGAGGGCTGTCAGGGACACCTGGCCAGTGCCCCTGGCCAGGCTTGGCAGGGAGACAGCCAAGATGCCTGCAATCCACTCATCATGGTGTCTCCAAAGGGAAACTGAGGAACTGTGGCAAAGTGACAAGCCAGTGGCAGAGTTGGGAAATGATCCCAGGAGTTCTGGTTGCCCTGGGGAGCACAGGAAGGGGTGGCCCAGTCCTGCAAGGCACTTGGGCAGGGGTGGGAGACACGGCTCTCAGCAGGGTGGCAGCCATCCTCTGCTGGGCTGAGATAAGCCTTTGTCAAAGCAAGCAGCAAGGAGGGGACACATAGAGACAGAAGTGGCTCTGGGGAATGAGGGTGCCTGGGTTTCTACTGGTGTCTCAGGGACACTGACGTAGGGCAGGAAGGGACACAGGGAGCACGCTTTGGAATGCAGGGGGTGGAGAAGGGAAAGGCAGGGAGCTGTCAGCAGGGGCTGGGGATGCTGAAGCAGCCTGGCCTAGGGGCACATTTGGTCCTCATTTGCAAAGACTGCTATGGGCTACAGACCAAGAGCAGCAGCCAAGCAGGATGTGGTTGCATTAATCATTACAGGAGCTATGGGAAGAGCTCAGCTGAGCTCAGGGTGAGGTGAGACCATTCCCAGCCATGCCAGGGGAATCTGTGATGCCTCTACCAGGTTGGGTGCTGGGGACAGAGCCCAGAGACATTGGGCTTGACTACAGGACACAGGCAAGCACAGCAGCCATGGGCATGCCCTGGGCAGCACCCAGCCCCAGAGGAGGCAGGCTGGCCATGCTCTGGCCTTGGGGAACCTCAAGAGGGGCTGGGGGCTGTCAGGGCTGTGTCCCCAGCCTGGTGTACCCAGGAGCTCACCGATAGAACTGGAGCATGCAGCCAGTGATGGCCATGCCCCCTGGCACCTGGAAGGACATCCTGCCAATGAGGTTCATCTTCTCACCGCTGTCAGGGTGGAAGGCTGAGTCGTACAGCTTCTTGGCATAGAGCAGCTGCTCCTGGCTGCTTCCTGGTGGCACCAGCCCGGCCCTGCAAACCCAAAGCCCATCAGGGGAAGCTGCACAGACCCGCCAGCACCCAGCCCTGCTGAGGCACAGAGCTCTGGGCACCACATGAAAGGCAGAGGAAACATCTCCTGAGAAGAATGCATGTCACAGCTTGAGGCTCCTGGGAGAAGCTTGGGAAACCCCCCTAAAACTACCTCCAACGGATGTTACACCACAGCATACCTGCTTGAGACTGACTGCCTCCATCCCCTTCAACACTGCACAGTGGTTGGGATGCCCATGAACACAGGGATGGCACCTGCCCCTCACCTGCAGCTCTCCACCAGGGCCTTGGCCTGGTCCAGCTCCTCCTCTGGCACCAGCACTGTCCGAGGGTCGGTGATGTTGAGGAAGTGCTTCAGGCGCCCCACAAAGGTGCTCTGGTCCCAGCGTGGGGAGTCGATGTTGAAGCTAAGGGAAACTGTGGCCATCTTGGCGTAGGTCTGGGCAGGGGAAAAGGCTGCTCAGTAGGATCCTGCCTTGCTTGCTCATTGAGTGCACGCCTGCCGCAGCCACAGGAGCAGTCAGCTGGGTGAGAGCCATGGCAGGTTTATATTTAACAGGACAACTGGACTTTCAGCAGCCCTGGGCCCAGGAGGCCCCTGCACTCCTGCTGTCAGCAGAACACTGCAGTCAGGCCGCTCCTTCACACATCACCCTGCTTGCCTGGGGGCGCCCCACTTGTGCTGCACCCCACATCCCCTCCTTGGGGTGGTATGGTGCTGCACAGCACTGGAAAGCCCAGCTCAATCTTCCCCAAGGCTGCCCTGCAGGTGTTCCTACAGGGGCACTACTCTGCACCCCCCGAGTGTGCAGAGCACAGCACCCCCACACTGTGCTGTGCCCTCCACGGCACCGTCCTGCACATCCCTCTAATGCTGCTCTGCACTGCCGTGGCATCGCCCTGCCTGCTCCCCGGCGTGCTGCACCACATGCCCACGGTTGCACAGCACAGAATCACAGAACGCATTAGGCAGGAAAATACTTCTGAGATCAGCCTGTGACCAAACACCACCATGTCAACTACAGCATGGCTAACCTAGTGCCTAACCCTAGCCAAGGGCCATGTTCAGTCTTTCCTTAAACACCTCCGAGGGACTGTGACTCCACCGTCTCCCTCAGCAGTCCTTTCCAGTATCTAACCACCCTTCTGTAAAGAAACACTTACTAATGTCCAACCTGAACGTCCCCTGGCACAGCACAGACTATATCCTCTCGTCCTGTTGCTGACTGCCTGGGAGAAGGGGCCCACAAGCTACAACCTCATTTCAAAGGTAGTTGTAGGCAGCGATAATGTCTCCCTGAACTTTTTCTCCAGGTTAAACGCTCCCAGCTCCCTCAGCCACTCCTCATAAGACTTGAGCTCCAGACCCTTCACCAATTTCCCTGCCCTTCTATGTAAGGCACAGCACAGCTCGGCACACCCCCGGCTCGGCTCGGCCCGGCATGGCACAGCCCCGGCACACCTCCAGCGCGGCTCGGTCACGGTTTATGTCGGCTCGGCACGGCTCGGCACGGCTCGGCACAGCCCAGCACACCCCGTCCCGTCCCAGCCCAGCCCAGCCCCGTCGCGTCCCCACGTGTCCCACCTGCGCTCCCGGGCCCCGCTCCCGCCCCGCGCCGCTCACCGCCCCCGCGCTCCGACGCGTGGCCGCCTCCAGCCAATCACAGAGCCCCGAGCGGCCGCGCCCACCGCCCCCGGCAGGACCGCCCCAGTACGCATGCGCAGCTCGCTCGTGGGCGGGCCCATGGCTGGCCCCTCCCCCGGCGCGGGCACGTCGGCGCGCGGGTGGGTGTGACGCAGTTGCCCATGGTAACCCCGGGCCGCGCCGAGGATGGTGAGCGGGGCGGGGGCAGCGGGGCCGGGCCCGGGGCCGCCGGGGCGGGCTGAGCGGGCTGAGCGGGCTGAGGGACGGGGCTGGCGCGGCCGGGGGCGCCTGAGGCCGCGGGTGATCCCCGCGCTGAGCGTGGGGTATTGGGGGCCGGAGGATCTGTCGGGCCCGGCCGGGCTCGTGGCAGGCACGGGCAGGCCTTGGGCCATGAGAGGGGGGACCAAGGCGATGGAACCAGGGGGAGCGAGCCAGGCTCTGCTTGGTGCTGTCGGGCAGTAGGATAACAGGCAACGGGCAGTAGGATAACAGGCAACAGGCAGAAACTGATGCACAGGAAACTCCCTCCACCTGAATACAAGAAAGAACTTTGCCGTGCGGGTGACCACACACTGGAACAGATTGGTCAGAGTTTGTGGAGTCTCCCTCAGTGGAGATATTCCAGAACCATCTGGACGCGATCCTGTGCCATGTGCTCAAGGATGACCCTGCCTGAGTGGGAGCTTGGAGCAGATGACCGACTGGTCCCTTGCAGCCTGACCCATCCTGTGACACCCACCCAGGGAGTCTGGCTGGCCTGGGGTCTGAGTGGCCACCTGGGGTGTCCAGTCCGGCATGGGGGCCTGGGGCTGGGCAGGTTCAGGCACCTGTACAAAGGAATGAGAACAGAGCAAGTTTGGGGCATCCAGCCATGAAAGATCCTGGCTGGGGTTGAGGCCCTGGCAGCACACAGATGTTATGGGAGACATAAAAACGGGGCTTGAGTACTATAAAAGGCAACAGAACTGGTGAAGGGCCTGGAGCACAAGTCCTTTGAGGAGTGGCTGAAGGAGCTGGGATTGTGTAGTCTGAAGAGGAGAAAACTCAGGGCTGACCTTATCACTCTCCAGCTACCTGAAAGGAGGTTGTAGACAGGTGAGGATTGGCCTCTTCTCCCTGCTAGAAGTGACCCAAGTGACAGGACAGGAGGAAGTAGCCTCGAGCTGTGCTAGGGGAGGCTCAGACTGGACATTAGGAAGAATTTCTTTGCAGAAAGGGTGATTGGACATTGTAAAGGACTGGCCAGGGAGGTGGTGTAGTCACCATCCCTGGAGGTGTTTAGGGAAAGATTGTACATGGCACTTGGTGCCACGCTCTAGTTGACATGTAAGTGTTTGGTCATAGGTTGGACTTGGTGATCTCAGAGGTCTTTTCCAGCCTAATTGATTTTGTGATTCTGTGGATCAGGTCTAGACAGGGGCTGGGAGGCTCAAGGATGCTATGGGTGAGAGGGGGTCTTTGTTGGGATGGAACCATCATGCCTGGAGTTGATCAAGGTCAAGGTGTGAAAGGTGTGATGGAGGGGTGGGTGCTTGGGAGGGCTGGGGACCAGGATGGCAGTGACCTGAGGAGGGAAGGAGCAATGGAAGAGCCTGGCAAGGATGGAAGGCAGTGCTCAAAGATTGCCTGTGAAGAGTCTGGGAGCAGCTGTGACTCTAAAGGTGCACTGGACAACCCAGCCAAGGCAGGAGGAGGCAAGCCTGGGAGTTGGACCCTGTCTATAGAAATTGAGGGAGCTAGAAGAGAGCTTGTTGAGATGGAAGGGTTGGTTTTTGATACACAGCCTGAGAAGGGGCTGTGTACCAATCATGGCAGAGAGAGACTGGATGAAGGGGTTAAGTGTTCAGAGATGTCCAGGACAGAGTGCTCAGGGGCTGAAAGAAAACTGTCATTTGGGTGGGATGGACAGTCTGGTGAGTCAGTGGAAAAGCCAGTCAGTGTTTGGCTGGCTAGCATAGTTTGCTGGGATGTTGTGTGCTCTGGAGTTTTCTGCCATGGGCTGGCAAGATGAGGGACAGTCTGGGTTCAAAAGAAGAAATAAGAATAAACTGTGGGAAAGACTGGAAGTGGAGTTTTGATGTTGATGAGAGAAAGAAAGATCCCAGGGAGAAAAGAAGTGTTGGAAAAGAGAAATAAATTGTTTGAGAGGTACTATCAGGGGTTGAAGGGAAAAACTGGGTCTCTTGGGTGGAGGGCAATGCTGGGAGACAGGTGAGGTGTGTAGTGCAGTCTGAACTGAGGTTGGAGGAAGGCTGGATGATGGACCAGGGTCATCCAGGTGCTGGAAACAGTTTGGGTTTAGATGCCAAGTTGTTGGGGTGGCACAAGTGGGATGCTGGCAAAGTACAGTGAGGACTAGAAGGAGGGGTTGGAACCATGGGTGAGGGATGATGACAGAGAGCTGTCATGGATGTAGATCCACTCATGAGGATGCTGCATGAAGAGAGAGCACAAGCAGAAGGCAGTAGCAATGGGGAAGGAGCTTTCCCAAGGGTAAAGCCTTATTTTGTCCAGGAGCCCTCTGGATATAAGTTGGATTCATGCAAGTAGAGGGATTCATGCATGGAAGGAGGTGTAAGCAAGAGCACCAAAGGCAGCTTCTCATCTTCACTGGGTTAATTCTGGCTGCATCCTTACCTGCTGGGTCACAGAGAAGACTGAGATAAAGCCTGTGGGGTCTGCTCTATTTCAGATGAGTTGGTGATGGGGAATGTCACACCAGGCACCAAAGCCATCACAGGGTGGACATCTGCTGTAAAGATGAGGGCAGCTGCCTCCAGCAGTGCAGTGCTTTGTGGGACACATTTGGCTTGCAGCTGCCAGATCTGCTCTTGTGCCTTATGATGTCCTGATAAGCTGCTGTAGTCTGGGATCTGGCTGCTCTTATCCAGGCATTTGTGTGCCGAGAGGGTGACTGGGTGTTTGCCAGTGTTCGTGTTATTTGATACAACATTTTACTGCCTCTTTGTCTATTTTCCACTTCTTGGAGTTGTTTTTTGAATTACAGCCTCTCAGGCAGGATGGGTGACACTTTGGGGTGCCTGGTGGGCTGGGTGGACTGGACAGAGGACTGGAGAGCAATGCACTATCTCTCTAGATTCTCAACTTTCACTAAAACAGAATAATCATTTGTGGTAGAAACTCTGAAACAGCAGCAAATACATCCAAAGCAGCTATGGCAGCCTGGGGGTATGGGTCAGCAGTCAGAAATCATCCAGACAGCTTGATGTAACAATTTACTGCTTGTCATCTGAGCCATGGTAGCTGCCTGTGAGCACGTTCCTGCCATGTCCTGATGGCACTGGGAAGCACTAAAACTCCCCTCAACGACTGCTTGCTCCAGCTCCAGTGCTAAGAGGGTTAATGCTGAGGTTTAAATTATTTCAGTGTTCATCCAAGTGAGTAAGTACAGAGGGGCAGTGTCTTCTTCTGCAGAGCATACGAGGATTTCTCACAGCTGTGGGGCAGGGGTGGTGGAAGGTCATAGTTGGAGCACAGAGGGAAGGATGAGCCATAAAACTGCAAAGCATGAGAGATGTGTAGAGCTGAAAGTCTTTGGCACCGTTAAGCGGCATCTGCAGTGGGCGCATGGCAAGGGCGAAGGGAAGCTGCTACATGAAAGGATATGCTGCTTTCCAAAGTTTAGGAAATGCTGTGTGAAGCAGAGCTTGTGGCTTCCTCGTCACAGTAATGCTTCCTATTGTCACTGAAATAACAATCTTTACCAAGAGACGTGGTGTGTTAGTGACAGATGCTGGGGCCAGAGGATGGCCAGTGTTTTTCTAAAACCATTGATTGAAGATGACATCATTATGTCAAAACCAGATTTGTCAAAGTGTGGCCCTGTTTTATAGTTGAGGAAACTGAGTCACAGAGTGCCTAGCTGACATAAGGCACATCTGGTGAAGAGGATAAAATAACAGCATAGCTAAATGCATAGTCAGGCATCTTTCTCCTGGTCTTGAGCTCATGTTTCTAGGAAAACCAGCATCTATGTCTTGCCTGCTCTTGGTGTACCTCATACTTAGAAATTCTTTATTTTGTCCCTTGTTCCTTGGCAGTAAGGCTCTATTTAAAACGTCCCCATTAAAAATGCTTTCAAGTATTGTGTCTCACTACTTTAGTTTTCAGTACAGTTCAATGTCCTGATTTTTAGTTTATTTTACTGATTGCTGAGAGGTTGATATGAGAAATCACCTGCAGATAGGAGAGTATACCAGTCACTGGCCAAGACTTTGAAGTTCTGAAATCAGACAGAGACTGCTGACATTGTCCAGTGCTGGGCATTGGCTCTTCTCTGCACAGGGCAAAATACTTCTTTCAAACCTGCTGAAACCAGAGGAGTTTGATTTTAATTATGAAAAGAGGATTCATGCTGGTATTGGTTTATGTATCAAACTGGAAAGTGCTGTGTGACCTCTTTGACAGAAAACTACATTAGTAGGTTTGAGCTGGAAAAACTCTGTAGGTGACTCGACTCCATTAAATTTTGGATTTCAATACAGGAAAGAAAGTCTGCATTGAATGACACCATATGGTGGAGACATGCAGTAAGCAAATGATTTTTTGGGAGTTTTGCCAGAGTAAGAAGTATTGAATAAACTGAGCTCAATAGATTAATTTACTTCGGTTGTATTTTGAAAAAGACTGGATGATTTTATGACCATTAGTGACATTTGCAGTTCTGCAGCCGAAGATAAAGGTAATCAGACGTCATTCTTCAGGGCACCAGCTAATCAGTGCAGTTGTCAGGAAGGACTCGCCTCCTCCAGCTCTGTGTGTGCAGGATTGCACCCTGGATGACAAATGTAGCCTCATATATCCACTATGCAAGGCAAGATGTTTGGCTCAGCTAAGCCCCTCGTCCTTCCCTGTGTCAGCTCCTCCTGTGTGACTTTCTGAAATCATCACGTGTACCCTCTATCTTTAACTTACACTTTAAAAATTGTGAACTGCTACCATATTGCTTAACAGAAAGTAAATAAATAAATGGGTGCCCAGAGCTGTGCTAGGTGCTGTGCCGGCTCCCATGGTGCTCCCATGCCATGGAAATACGGTCTGTCTGGGGTGAGAGATAACCAACTGATACGAATAAGTAGAATCCAAGACAGGTTTGAACTTGACATGTTTGCTGCCTAAACCTCATCAAGGATTGTAGGTGTGGCAGAGAAGGAATTAGCAGAAGAATCATGGGCTGGTTTTATGGATATTTTGTGAAGTTTCTCCCACGGTTTTAGGAAAGTCACAGAAATTTGAGAATAGAACTCAGCAGTGCTGGGGAGCTGTGGGGAGACAGGAGTTGTCATCTCGATGGCAAATGTGCTTGGCTGAGATGAGTCTGGAGGATAAAGTGACTTGTGGTTGCTGTAGTGGGGAAGAGGGCATCTCTGCAGGGGTGCAGAGATGGGGAAGATGTGGTCGTAATGGCAGGCTGAGCTACTGAGCTTTGTGGCTCTATTGCATCTTGGTGAAGTGAATTGATTCTACCTAAATGTTCACATCTAGTAGATAAGCAATTGGTGGTGACTGAGGGCGGCTTTATTTTAAATTCATTATCTGAGCCTTGTGGCTAATAAAGTTAAACAAAATACATTTACTTCTCTTTCCTAATAAGAATCAACTGTGCTATGCAGCAGCTTGCGGGCCACGCTTTTTATCCATGCCCCGTGTATCCAGCCCTCAGTACAAGGGAGAATTGTTCTTTCCATTATGGCTTTATATTGCCAATCTGATACAATATTTAAACAGATTATCTCAATGCTTTGTTTGTCCCAAACCAATTTTTGCTTTGGCCTGTAAAGTGAATCTTCCTTTCAGTGGCTTCTGTGGTACAGGATGTAGTTACATGCATCAACTAGTTCAAGAGACCCATATACAGCATGAATAAACCCACAAAACCCTTAGCTAGGACTATAAATGCCACTGTATTTTTATATATGTAGAAATTTTTTTTGAGAGAGAGAGAGAATAGGATTACTGCATGCAGCTATAATTGAAAGTCCTTTGATAATTTGGTGAGTATTTTAAACCTAGCAATGATATACTTTCATAAAACCACACATCCCTGTTTTCTGAAGGATGTTAATAAGATGGTTAGCTTTGCTTTCATGCTCAATGTGTTTATGAGTGCTCTTACCCATTTAGTTGCATCTTCGAATTTAATGCCCCACTCTGATTTCATAGTAATTGTCAGGAGTCTCTTTTTCTTTATTGTATGTCCCCGCTCACTGTCTGAAAAATACAGTCTCCTCATTGCTGACCCCATCAGTCTGTCTCCTCACGGTGCTTGTAAAGAAAACCCTCTCCACCAAGGACAAAGATGTTTTTAAACAAGCCAATCTGATATAAGACATAGTTTGCTTAACCCAGAGGTGACCAAGAAGCGGATGCTGGCTGACTGTGCCCAGCCTTGAGTTGCTCTGTCTGGCTGCCCTTCTCCAAAGGCTGCACATGCTGCCATGCTGTGCTGTTCATTATCTGAGCAGCATCTGCAGTTCCCTTCTCTGTTACAGATGCCGCAGTCTGCTTGGTTTTGTGCAGCTGACACACTGCCCTTACACTCCTGTGAGGCATCTCTGCGGCTCCTCAGCCAGCTCACATCTACCCTGGCCTGCTCAAGACTTGTCCTGCTTCTCACCCTGGACACTCCAGTGAGCAAGTGCCACTGGCCTGGCTGCTGTGCAGGCATCCTGCGAATCCTCCCTTCTCACTACTGGCTAAGTCCCAGCATGAGACATTTCTTACCTGCCCTGCTTCAAAAATCTACTCCTCCTCTGTTGCTTCTGTGTACCCTCTTTGCACCAGATCTTCCCATTTCATGGCTTTCTACCTGACAGCTCCCATCAATAACAAGGCATTGTTTTCTGACTCTCTCCAGCCCGTTAGTTTCAGCATTGTGTTTGCCAGCAGAGGAGTGCTTGTCCATCAGTGTGTGTGCAACAGGGGCTGCTTGTCCCATATCATGGTGGCATGCAGCAGGGAACTCTGCTGAGTTATTTTTTCCAGTCTACTAAGCTGTCAGGAAATGCCTTCTGTCTTTCTAACCAGTGTGCTCACAAGATCAATTAAAAAAAAATAAAAAGAAAAAAATGAGAAAGGCATCTGGACATGGCTTTAGTTTATTTAGTTTTAAATCTTTGCTAACTGCAGGGAGAATGCTGGATTCACATTTTAAATACTATTTACAAAATAGTAACAGTCATGGGAATCAATACTATTATTTGGCTCTTGATTTAAGTTGTATATACAGACCATGCTGGCAGCTAGTGAAATAAAGTCCACTTCTCTATGTTGGCTTGCTTGTCTTCCAGCCTTTTAAATCAGCTTACTTTATACCTTAGAGAATACTTTTATTTCTATATATATCTTCTCTTCTATTGGCTACCCCTGATAATCCTGTGATCAGCCATGCAGCAGTGTCACTTGAGTAGAATATGGAACGATGCTGATCGTTTTCTCATAGGCTGTCATACTAGCCCAGAAATAGCATCCATCTACAATGGGAGAAGCTCTATTAACATTTACAACTGTTCCTCTTCCCGACCCTTGAGAATTGCTCCGTGGTAGATAAGCAATACTTTGTAATACATTTCCTTGCGCTCAGTATTTTGGAGTTGAATTCTGAAATATAAAGGCACCTAATCCTGATCTGCTCTGGGATACACTGCTCTGCTCTTAGCAAGTGGAGCTGTGAATAGGATTAGCATTTCAACAGCTTCTTTTTTTAACTGTGAGCAATAAACTAAAATAATAGGGCCTGATTCAGAGCTCTCCAAAGTCGGCAGTAGTGCTTTGGCTGATGTACATTGGCTTTGGGTCAGGCCCATAAGAATGGGAAATTCAGTGTTTCCCTAGAAAGGAAGGAGAATGTGTGAATTCTAGAGTTCCTGCTCCTGTGGAGTCTGTCCACACTGAGCTGAAATCCACAGATTTACAAGCCAACAAACACAACTGTAAATTTGACGGCAGGTGAAAAGAAAATGTGTTGCTAGTCATGCAGTTAAAACTTGTGCTTTTTAATGATGTCAAGGGCACTTAGGACATGCATATAAACAAGTAACCACTAGAGGTATTTTTGCTGCTGTTCCTTTTCTCTTTCCTCAGACGTGTGGAAGTGCAGACCATCATCAGGGCAGAACATGGGTTGGGCACTGTGGCTAGGGAGATGAGCTGCTGGGCTGGCAGGGCTTGCAGTGACTGGCTGCACTGAGCACAGCCCTTCAAATTCATTAGCCATGGGCCTGTGGGTGAGAGCCAGCTGTGAGCATCTGGCTCTCAGGGCCCTGCACGTGATGTTACAGGCCTGTACACTTCAACTAAAAGCTGTTTGGGGATTTACTGTGCATGTGCCGGTGCCTGTACTGAGCAGGCATAGCACCCACTACCAAGCAGAGCCCATTTCTAATTCTCAGCTCCTGAGCAGGGCCTGGATTCCTAGTTTTTTACCTGCCTATCACCTACAAAATAGGTGATACCTTGAGCCTGCTTATTGGGCAGTAAGACTGCAGTTTTGCTATTGCTTGCACAAGCTCTGAATTTCTGAACCTCAGCTTTCCACAGTGCTTTTTAAACGCACAGCAACAGTGGCAATACTGCAGCTTTCTACACGTACCTTTCGAACCCAGTTTTACTAAGTTCCTTCTCTCCTACCTGTTTCTTACACATCACACACGTTTTTTGAGCTGTAGCTGGTAATTTAACAGAAACCCATTAAATTACTCTGAAATCGAAAATGCTTGCAGGGGTGGATCAGATGTCACATGCATTTGAATCTCTGAGCATTACTAAAAGCTTTAGCATCACGACCTGTAGTGCCAAGTCCTTCCCAAAGCACTCCCACCTGGGAGCAGGGAGGTGAGCAGTCAGAAGCAGCATTTGCAGAATGGCTGAGGTTGGGAGTGGGCAGAAGGACACTGCTGGAGGCAGGGGATGTTGTTGCAGTGGTGACAGTTGTACTGCAATGTGCAGCTCTTTATCCTGAGGACAAGTTTCTGATTGCCGCGATCTGGAGGGGATCGGGAGCAACCTTCAAGGCTCAAATAGTCCTTGGCTCTCAGCAGGAATGTTTAGAGGGTTTAGTTCCTCATAGCAACAAAGCACTTCAAGACATTTAACTGATTACACCCTTGCAGGTCGACAAGAAGCATTTTCACCATTTTGCTATTGGGAGAACAAAAAGGCTTGAGATGTGGGCCCCATGGGCTCAGGTTTCTGCTGATATTTGAACTTTCTTCCTGGCTCTTGGTTTTAGTGGGCTTCAACAAGGGAGTTGTCTGGGAGAGATGGAACAGGAATGCTGAGGGCTTCAGAAGGGGCTGTAGGTGTTGCCTGGATTTTCTCAGGCAAATTAGTCGCAAGAGCACTTGTGTCCACAGGCAGGGTCTCAGTGTGGTGTGTGCTTCTTGGGCTCTGAGGAGGAGTCCCTGACATGCATGGGCTGCAGAGTAGTGGGGCAGCATGCCAAAGACACCGAGGCATTCCTGGTGTCACAGCCTGCTCCTGTGCCCTTGGCTGCAACTGTCCCTCTCCTGTGGGGTGGGCTGGGCAGTGAGAGGCAGGTGGAAGGAGGGTGATTTGCATCTCTTGGTTACATGCCAGGATCCAGAATATTTTTCCAGCCATTTTAGAGAGGTGCTGTCTCTGACTGGTGGCACTGACAAAAGCTTGGGTGTGCTGCTCTAAGGTGCATGTTTGTAAATGAGCTGACCTGCATATTCTGTTTCCTAATCCTGAGTGATACTGTCAGCTCAGAGAGCTGAGCCTGGGTAATGACTGGAATCCACTGTGCTTTTCTTAGTGAGGATGTGTGGTAATCTGAGGTAGTTGTTAAGTGCTACATCCTGAGAATCAGAACTGCACATGCCCCATGAGTTCAGCGTGTTTTAGACAGATAAACAGGGTTTGAGATGACCAGGGTAGTTATTGTAAGAACCAATGTCAGGTACATTGTAACCTAGGAGGCAGATCAAATTAATGGGGTTTTCCCTCTGATAAAGGTAATGAAGAGCTTGCAAGGATGTGGCCTGCAAGCTTCTGCATAGGCACTGTCTCCCTGGCACAGGGAATGCCAAACAGCTGTGTGACAAGAGCAGTGCAGCCAGCCGGGCACCCCACTGCGTGACATTTGTGCTGTCTGAGGCCTTGTTGGTACTCTGAGATGAAAGAAAACAGGGGCAAAGGGAGGAGTAGGAAATGAAATAGGAATAGGGTCTGCAGAAAGGTATTCAGGGTGTCTTGGGAGCCACCACCAGACAGAATCCATTTCAAGGGAGGAGGGTATAACATTGTGGGGGATGAGAGTTGGGGTGAGGAAATAACAGCTACAGTCTCTCTTGTGCATTTAGGGTTTACTGTCAATCTTGCGCAAACTAAAAAGCACCCCAGACCAGGAGGTGAGAATCCTCCTCTTGGGACTGGATAATGCAGGCAAGACCACACTCCTGAAACAGCTGGCATCAGAGGACATCAGCCACATCACCCCAACACAGGTGAGGAAGGCCTTTCCTTCTTGCAGCAGTTACTGTGATCCCACCTGCCACGTTATACAAAGCACTCATGATTCTAAAAGAGGGGCAACTGGAGCCTGGTGCACCATTAAGTTTGTGTCTTTTCTACCTAAGAGGAGGTTTCCTGAAGGAGCCAGAGAGCTTCAGGCCACATTGGTCAGGTAGTGCAAAAGTGGATGAGCGCTGTGGAGCTCTGCCAAAGGCTTTTGAGTCATGCTACGATTGCATGGATGAGACTTTGTTCCTGTTGTCCTTGCCAAACAGGGGACATATAGAGTGGATGCTGCAGCACTGGACGAACCCTTGTCTGTTTACATTTTTCACCCAACCAGCTCCAAGGGTTCTGCATATACCAGTGCTCCTCTCTAATGTCTCTCATGCCCATTTGTTGAGCTTTGGCGTTGGAGGAGAGGGATGGCTCCCATCAGAAGCACTGCAGCATTGCTCCAGAGGAGGTTGCTAGAGAGCTATGGGAGATGCTTCCCCCCATCCTGTAGCTGCCTCCCAAAGCTCCCAGCCCTGGCACCCTAATTCCAAGCCTTGGTCCCCTGGGTGGTGTGGCAGCGCATTGCCAGCCCACACCACATCCTGTTTTTCTACTTGAATGCACTTTCAGTTGGTACTCTAATTGATGAAATGGACCCTTCAGACGTGCAGCTGTTGCTCTTTTAAGCCCAGCATTAGCTGTGTCGTGTCGAATTGAGCTGAGACCTCTGGCTTCATATTAGTTGTGACTGTCTACTCAGTTTTCACAAGCTCAATCTTGCTTCTCACAGTGCCCTTGTTTTCTCCTTATCTGCAGCTCTCCCACCTCTTCCTGCACCCACCCTGCTGAGCTCTCTCAGGGCACTAACTGCATCATATGTCTCCATAGGCATGACAGCATCAACCCTTGACCCAAGAGCACTGACAAACTGATGGTTGAGCAGCTGCTCTTGCTGGTGCCTGTCCCACAGCTGATCCATCTTTGTGGCTGCCCAGCCCATCTCAATGCACATTGCAGGCATGGGATATATAAGGTGTTAATGTCTGGCTACGAGTATGCTCCAGCCATTTAGGTTTATGCTCTATGTGGCTTTGTTTCTGCTCTTTCCAGGGCTTCAACATCAAAAGTGTACAGTCTCAAGGCTTCAAACTGAACGTATGGGACATAGGCGGACAGAGGAAGATCAGACCATACTGGAGGAACTATTTTGAAAACACTGATATCCTTGTGAGTATTGGCTGCAGCTGAATGCTGTGTTCATGCAATGGTCTCAGCCAAGGTCTCAGCCAGAAATTCAGAAACAAGTAATGTAATGTCCCAGCCCTCAGCAACACCATTGCCATTGTAACAGGAGTTATTTTGAGCTAAATGGCAAGATTGGTTGAGTGCAGTAAGAAAAATACAGTTATGTTTGCAGAAATCATTCAGTTGCGTGTTTTTGCTTTCACAGGATGGTGCTGTTTATAGCCAGTTCCTTTCCTCTCATCTCAGTCTCTTTCAAATGAAAGGACATTAATAACGTGTACTTTGCCCATCTATAGTTCCTTTCACTGGAGACTCTGAAGGCCTGTCATGGGCATTAATGACTTAAACATCATGTGTAGAGGTAGGTCAGTATGGTGCCCTAGCTTTACAAGTAGGGAAACTGAGGCATAAGAATTAAATGCTCTGTCTGGCATCAGATAGGAAAGCTTCTGAGTGAGGGACACAGAGAGACCCCTTGTCTTTTTCTCCTTTAATCGTAAGACTGTCTTTTAATGGTTTTGACAACTTAGCTGTAATTACCTTACAATTAGCTACAGATGACCACAATTACATTTACAGTGCAGGACCTTTGTTTTTCCATGCCAGAGCACATTGCCCTGGGACCCTCCAGGTGCTGTCTTGGCTAGTTTCATAGATCACCTCTAGCATGCAGCCACATATGCCAGGATGGAGGCAGACCGGGGGCTGCAGGCCTCTTTTTGCCCCAAGCACTATTGCCTGTGGGAACAGAATAAAACCAAGGTCTGCAGGCTCCCATGGGAAAGTAGGAAGCTCTCTCAGAAAGACACCATTCCTCCCTCCCATCACACACATATTCAGTAATGTGTCAGGAGCTTCAGTGCACTTGCACGGAAGGATCAGTGCAACTAGGAATAGGACTCTGTTCACCAAGGCTCGTGTCCAGTTGCTGAAAGGCCTGGCTGTGCCTGCAGGCTTAGAAAACATTGTCCAAATGAAGCTGTTATTTAAATGTGACTAATAAACCCTTGGTACTCTTTTGCCAATCTTAATTTTTGAGCCTTAATTTAGAATCTAAAATTCAAGGACAGCCACCACTGCATAAACCCAGCTGATTGCTTTTGCAAAGAGGAACTGTGAGATTTTTCATGGGGTATGATCTGGGTTTGAGAAACGAGCAGGACACACACTGTGCTCCTCTGTGGCTGTTGAGGACAGAGATGGTGTGGCTGTGAGGTGACTGTGCCCACTGAGCCCAGGCTCTAGCGCTGTGGGTGGTGGGGAGGCAGTAAGTGTGCAGATCAAGGTCAGCCCTACAAAGCAGCAGTGTTGGGATCTCTGCCTGTTGTGGCAGGTGCTTGGGATGCAGAGGCTGTGCAACCACAAAACAGTATCTGGAAGACTCTGCTGGCAAAGACAGTAAACCACACTGGCCTGTTTGCTTCCACCCTTCCTAGTGTGTGCTGCATGGGAGGTGCAGAAATAAAGGTGAATTTGAAGACTGAAGGAGATGAAAGCAGTTGTTTTCCCTGCCCCTCTCTCACCCCAGTTAAAGCAATGTACAGAAAACCCCCTTCTTTTAATATGACTAAGAAAATGGGTGGATAGAAGCAGAATCAGTATGGGGGAAGCAGCAGTGTGAATTCAGAGAAATAGCTGGTGCACCGATGGACTTGAGTTCCCCCTAGCTGCACTTTATGTTGACACCCAGTCCCAAACTGGGAGATGTTGGCATGTTGGGGCAGTGCTTTGCTATTTCAATACACACCAAAACTGGGATCACATGTATGCTGATGGCTTGCTCTGTCTTCTGCCAGTCCTTACCCCTGTTTTAGCCAGTATTTTTACCTTCTGACAAACCTGGTGCAGATTGTGCATTTATAAATTGAGCCAATTTATCCCTCATGCTATTTCTTCATCTAGTCCCACCACTTGCAATTTCTGCCCAACCCATTTATTCCAGGCTGTGTTTTGGCTTGTTTCTTAAAGGAGGTACCCAGCTTTACAGGAATTTCTTTCTCAAATCTCCATTCTCCACCATGGTGTTCCAATTGGTAAACTGTGTTACCAAGCGCCACAGGCAAAAACAGGCTCTTGTGTGGCCTTGACCATAAAAGGAGGTTGGACATGAGATACACTACAGTTCCCAGGACCCCCTGCTTCTCTCTTCCCTTAAACTGCATTGCATAAAACAGAAAGGACCCTCTAAAGAGTATTAAAATGCAGGAAGTAATTACAAATTCAAATCCATGCAGGTGCCTTTGAATGAGAGCTTGGTCTTGCATCACACACCTGTGATATTTGGAAGCTTAACGCAGGCAAATAAGGTGTGGATATCTGGCTGATTGCATATTCAGACAGGCACCTGCAGCTATTTGGCACAGTGCTTGCTGGTTTGGAAGTAGGCACTCGGCACATACTTTGCTTTCTCTGTGCTGTGCTTTTGTGGCTTTTGCCCCAAGCACTGTTGTATCTAGTTCTCATCTTGCAAAACAGCTCCCTAGTGAGGAATGAGCGGTGCAGGAGAAAGCCTGGCTGGATGGGACCCAGAGCCATTCCTTCCCAGTTAGAGAAGCACCGTAATATGGAAGGTGCTGCCTTTCATTTCACAAGCAGCACTCGACCATTGCATTCATGTGTTGTGGACTTCCCCAGAGATGTCCCGAGGGAGGACAGATGACAGTCCAGTCTCACCCCAGAACACAACTGCCAGCCCTGCAGCTTCTTTCTTTCTTTTGCTCTGTGTTTCCAACCCTACATGGGATGCATAGGGGTGGATGCTTGGTAGGGGCGGGGAGGCCATGTGTAGCTGATGCAGTATTGGTGCACGTGCTTGGGATCACACTGCAGGGAGAGGCCCGTGTGTCATGCCCATGGGCTGGTCCCCATCACGTGGCAGCGGGTGCGTGCTCTGCTGACGCATCCCCACGCAGCTGCGTCCAGCCCTGCCGTGTCCCCCAGCCCCTGTCAGTGCACATCAGCCCCCAGGTGATCTGCAGAGTGGCTGGGAGGTTGCTGGGTTACCTCCTCAGGCCTCGCATACAGATTTTCCTGCTGTGTGTTTGGTCCCATTTCAAACAACTCAAATGCTGCTCATTAAGAGAGTGCCTATAGTTTAATACATATTGCTGCTAGAGATCTTCCCTCCTCCTACTATTTGATCGAAATTATCCTAGAAGCATGGAGTCTTATGCTGAGACTGCCTGCAAGGATGCCATTTATCTTGATGGCAGGGTGCTGTGCTCATCTATTCCCTGAAAACCAGGCTGACACTTGCTCCCTGTAAGCCACCAAAGAGCATGCAGATGACATGCTAGCAGCTTCAATCACTACTGATGGGGAATGGCAGCAACTGGAAGCAAAATGCTCAGTGTTTGTCACCAGTCTCATCCCTGTCTGCTATCCCAGCATCCTTCTTCAAAAACCTTCACGTATCAAGCAATGAAAAAGGGATACCAGTCTATTCTTGCCTGCATGTTGTACTGAGGTTCCCCATTCTTTTAGATGGCAACTGAAGATGGAGTCTTGCAGGCTGAATCCAGCCCTCATACCCAACCACCCTCTCCAAGAGGCTACAGTAGGATTGCCTGCTGGAGACAAACTCAATGTCCCCAACACATTCATGTGTCCCCTGAGTGCCATTGTGTGAATTGGTGGCTTATTGAGGAGGTGATGCTAGAGAGCAGCACGGCAAAGTCACAGTAGGCCAGTGTTTGTACACTTTGCTGGGGTGAAAGGCCATGTCTGGCTCCCTAGGTTTTGTCCTCCTATGCTCAGCTTCGGCTTGTAACAATAAGTTTGAAACAATAACTGCAGTCTCCTGATCTCTTCAGATAATATCTGCTATGGTGATGATGACAGTATCCCCAGTACTGCTGCCAGCTCCTTTCTGATTCTACCCACATGGTTGTCCACTCCTCTGGCATTAAAAGAGGTGGTTCCTCTCCTTTCAGAGCATCATGAAGTTCTGTCAACATTTTCTGCAAATAATAGCAAGGATCTTTGTGCCCAAAAGTGTAATTAGTAGGTTCAACTCACTTAAGCACATGCTACTGTGGAAGAGTGTCTTCTGGGAAGAGTAACTTTTCCTGGAATTTCTTTTTTCAGATCTATGTCATTGACAGTGCTGATAGGAAGAGGTTTGAAGAAACAGGTCAGGTAAGTTACTTAAGCCCAGCTTCCTTTGAAGTAACTCAGTGCTTCTGAGTGCCCCTTGCTCACAAAAGTTAGGAGGAAGATTTTGTTGTTTATGAAGGAAATTTGCATTTCAAGAGACTTGCCTTTCAACATCAATACAGATTATTTTGGTAGATGTGAAACAAGGAAAATAGGTAGCCTAATTCTGTTTAAATAGAACAGTGTTCATTAAAGTTATACAATAATAGCAAATGGAGCCTAATACTGAAAGCACAAACTTCTCTAGGTCCTTTAAACCTTGCCAAACCAAGACCCTGAGGAATCCTATTTTCTTATTTACGAAGCTGAAATGGAAATCATATTGACTTGATTGTCTTTTGGATGTAATTGTAAAAAAGCTAAGAACTACATAACTAATTCCGGCCAGAAAATAAGATTTCCGTTTTACAAAGTTCTGATGTTTTGTAACATTTTTTGTTTTAGGTTGGAACAAAAATAGGACTCTTAAACTTCATTGTGTAAAATTCTGAAAGAGACAGTGTCTCAGAATAGCTAGCAATAGATTTAGCCCACAGAAATGGGAGATGTAGATTAAAGCCTTCTGTTCTGCCTGATTTGAAGGAGATACTTGGCCCTTTTGCCTCTCAAGTCTCTTGGACACACCCCAACAGAAGAACTTTGGTTGTTCTAGGGGTGAGGGAATCTTTCCCCTGCTGGAGCTATTTCATTTTATATCAGTAATTAAATATTCATTGGGCAAAAGAGATGGAAAGGAAGTAGCAGCTTAGATCACTTACCTGAGTCAGGCGGAGCCAACCTAAACCCCTCCTCATATTTCCGCAAACACTTTTGGTTTCAATAAATCAGCCGTGTCAGATGAAAGACCTATTTTGTTGAAAATTTCCCAGCCAGTTCTGTTTATGACTCCATCCTCTCATCCTGGCTTCCAAACCAAACATTGCTCTTTGGGGGGATGGAGTTATATTTCCACTGCAGTTTAGCATCTCCCGACTGCACTTGTTTAATCCAGAAGTTTCTATTCAGTAGATAAAAGATGTTAGAACGTTATCTGAGAGCATGAGACCTTTCCAGCTAAATAAGGAGGCCACAAAAATCTCCTATACTCATTTGTCTGCAATGCCAGCAGTCCCTACAGGTTCATGTTCTGCTGAGTTTGTCATATGTTCCCATAGGGAAGTGACTTGAGATTGAGTACCGGTTACACATGAGACCATTGCACAACCTAGACATGAAGTATTTCTGCCACCATTGATCCTCTGCAGATTCAGATTTGAGCTATTAAAAAAATCTTTTTGAGTCAACCAGTTTTGAATGAACAAACCCATTTTTTAAGATGCCATCCAATGTGTGCTGCGCATATGGAGCCAAAATTCAGCTATTAAGGCTCGTCTAGCTTGTCTTCAGCTAATCAATGCTTTCAAAATTATCAGCACTTTCCTGTGGGAGGGAGATTTCCATTTGGGGGGGGGGAAGTAATCTAATTAAATTGTAGTGATTAAGACTTCGAACACCCCCTTGAAACTCATGATTAGCAAAAGATATCAGGGCCAGTGTCAATGGTTGCTCAGGTACAAATCAGGTCAGTTGGGCAATAACTTAAGACAGATTCCTCATATTGCCAATTTACATGTTGTTTTTTGCTGTTTCATCAGTTTTGGTCTCCTGGGATCAGAGACTGGTAAAACACAGAGTTGTAGCCTTTAAGGCAACTGCTAATTTCAGACCAAAATTAAGATTTTTTTCTAACCTGTAATTGGAAGAAATAGCTTTTGAACCTTGGGCAGAGATGATTGTATACATTTTTGCTCTCTTATAATAAGATCTAGGTTTCACTGGAACACAGTCTTCTAGCATTTGCCCTAAATATATTTCTAATTAGAGACAAGCATTGGTGGTTGAAGGTTTTCTTCCCTTCCCTCTCACCATCTTCCCCCCACCCCACTCCCTTGTAAATGATACAGGAGCTGGCTGAGCTTTTGGATGAAGAAAAGCTTAGTGGAGTCCCCGTGCTCATATTCGCTAACAAGCAGGATTTGCTGACGGCTGCCCCTGCTTCGGAGATTGCTGAGGGACTGAACCTGCACACAATCCGGGACAGAGTCTGGCAGATCCAGTCTTGTTCGGCTCTTTCAGGAGAGGGAGTACAGGTGAGGCTCTGCAGAAGGCTTGCTGTGCCAGCAGGCCGTCTGTAAGAGATTGCTGATCTGCAGGGTGGGGCTGGACCAGCCTCACCAATGAGGGTCAGCACAGCCAAAGCCTTGCAGTGCAAAACGTGGGGGGTGCGTGTCTTGGGTCCTGTGCAAAGGAAAGGGAGAGCTGGGGGCCCTGGGGCTCCCTCCATCCCTGGTAAAAGGGAGAGCAATTGCCTCCCCACCCAGGAGCCCTTAGCTGGGCCAGATGAAGACATTGATTTCTTTTAAAGAGACTGCTGTCAGGTTAATCATTCTCACAAAACAAATTGTCTTTTACTATTAACCCTTTGACTGGTACGAGTGTGCACTCTAGAAATCTGATTTACCTTTGCTACTGATGTCATTTGGCATTTTACTAAACCCAGGCACCAGGGAGAAAAACTGATCAATTTTTCTGATCCAGAGAAATGCTAGAGTTGCACATGAAGCAGCAACCACTTCTAATGTCAGCATGTGGGGCAGCAAAAACACACCGAGAGGCCTGCACTGTGTCCCTGTGCTGAACTGTAATAGTTGTGTCTTGGGCTCCTGTGCTGTAGTCAGTTCCTGCGGTATAGTAGCTCTTTGTAATGTAAATGGCACCTAGGTTTGTTTATTTCACTCTTAGCTTTTCCTGAATTAATGAGGTATTTGCAGAGCTCGAAATCTGAGTACTCCCTTCACTGATATTTAAAGAAACAGAATGGTGAAGACATTTATCTTCACTGCAGTTTCAGTAAAACCTTATTTGCAGATGCTGCAGAGTAGTTCAGGATAGTGAGATCTCAAGCAGAGTATGAAGAGTCACAGAAGCAGCCCTCCATGCTGAGTGGGCAGTAAAATGGCAGATGAAATTCAGTGTTGACAAGTGCAAAATAATGCACATGAGAAACAACAATCCTAATTATACGACGGATATACAATGGGAACAGAGCTCATCAAAGGCCAGAGAAGAAAATTCAAACACGGGACAATTACAAGAAAGCAAAGAAGAAACATCTTTTCTAGCAGGTTAAAGTCATTGTGAGCCCATACCTTGAATATGATGTCAATTTCTGTCTCTGCCGCATTTAAAAAGGTTTTTGTCCTAATAGTAGAATCATAAAGTCCAACAAAAAATTAGGTAGAAGGGTCTTCAGAAGATCTTCAGACCAACTTCATGTTTAAAGCAGGGATAGCTCTGAGTCTAGAGGAGGTTGCTGAGAGTCGAGTCAAGTTATAAGTATCTCTAAGCACGTAAATTCCACATCCTCTCTAGGTAACCTCTTCTAGGCTCTTAACTACCCTAATCAGAAAAAATACTGTCCACATATCTGCTTAGAATTAGGAGAGATTTGAGGATCCTCTGTCAGGAATGATCAGCAGCACAGAGTGGCATCTGTATACAGGGATAAAAAATAAATTAGGACTAGCAGTTTGTAAGAGAGAGGACAGAGAGTGGGAACATCTTCAGGATTTATAAAATAAGGTATAAAAATACAGTCTAGTATGCTATTTTTACATTGCTAGAGGAAGAGCGTTCCTAATGAAATAATCAGAAAATGGTTTAAAAGAAATAAAAATAAGTGCTTCTTTGCAAGTGACATAATTAAATTCTGGATCTCATTGGCACAGGATGCTGGGGAGACCAAAGGTATCAGAAAAAAAAACGGTATCAGAAAAATACTTAAATGAATTTCTGAAGAAGGGATGTGCAGGCGATCACTGACCAGTAAGATCTGGAGGCAGCTTTTGACTGAGGAGCAGCTTGGGCCATGAACTGGGAGCAAAGAACAGAGTAAGGCAGATCCTGTTCCTATATGGTCTTTCCCCAGCATCTGGAAAGGGGATGCTGGCCTGGACGAACCATTGGTCTGACCCAGTGCAGCAGTTCTGATTTTAAATTCTCAACCTGATTTTTAGACCTGAATATAGTAGATGGTGTTCTCTACAGTGCCTGTAGTTAGCGAAACTACAAATTCAGCTATGTTGTAGCCAGTGTTGTAAAGGGCTTCAGCTCTAATCTCTGCTCTGAAGTTTCCAGTCCAAAGAAACCTGACCAGGAAAACGAGGCTGCAGTTGACAGGGTTTCAGGCAAACATAGATCACCTTCCTACCCCCTTCAGGCCCTTCTGTAGGAAGTCCAAGGGAGCTCTCCAGCTGCAAAGGGGCAGTAAAGAGACCGGTTAAATTCAGAGATGTGTGTTGGATGTGGAAGAAGTAAATTATACGAAGTGTCACTTTCTGTTCTTGAGCTTTGAAATGTGCTTCTGTCTCAGGCAGCTTTGTGGACTCTCTGGAGTGGGCTGCACACTTCTCCACTGACAGCACCTTCTTACTGTGCCTCCTCCCTGAAGCACAGCACATCCCTAATCATCCAGTAGTGCAAAATACTCAGCCCAATACCCTCTGCCAGGGAAATGAAATCTGCTTCTGCATTCACTTCCAGAAAATAGAAGACCAGAACTAAATAAAAGTATTTTCAGGCCTGTGTATTTTGTTCATCCTGCTTACCTAGACAAATTAGTTTAGATACAGGCCAGATAACATCCCACTTTGTTGTAATCAGTTTCATTGCCCTAAATACTGCAGCTTATTCCATAAATGATTATTGCAGAAAAGTCAGGAAAGTCACAAACTCTCTAGAGCTTATAGAATAAGAGCCCCTACATTTCTCTTCAGCCATAACTTCAGGCCTGTAAATCAGACAGCAAGAATGTCAGGCACTCCTTTTCCTTGCAAATGGAACAAAATGTTTGGGGAGATGGCTTTTAAACTAAACCCAGATCAGCCTAGGAAAAAATAGTGTCTTCAGTCTTGGGAAGTTAAGGAGAGGTCAAACTTTAGGAGAATCAAAGAACTTGTTTAAAGAGTGAGATTAGGAAAGATGTTTTTGAGGATTGTGGTACACCAGGGCCACAGGTACCAGAGGCTCAGAACAGGAGCTCTCCCATGTGTGGTTAAATCTCAGGTCACCGCTTTAAGGACTTTGTTGAGAAATGACAATGAGTGGCAGCAAAATAAATGGATTTGTGGAAGCATCAGGTGTTCAGAATGAAAGTCAAGGAACGAGCACACCAACCATTGCAGGTGATGGAATGCATTAGCTGGAGTAGAATTGGAGACATTACTGACAGATCTTGCAAGGAAGAGTGGTGGCATATCTTGTACTGAGCACATGCAGGAACAGAGTTCATATGGGAAGATGTTTGTGATAGCTTGAAAGAAGAGCAATGAGCAAAGATAAATAATGCTGATACTTGAAGGAGAAATAGTTTGAAGGTCATTTAATTAGTTTAGCAGCTAGCACCATCGTGTATAGAACTGGGTAGTTAAGACTGGGGATTTCAAGGTTAATGAGATTAGATTATGGTTAATAGAATGATATAAATTTAGAGAATTTAACTATTATTTGAAATGGGTTATTTAATAAAACTGTTAATTAAGGGGGGAATCCATATAGTCATCTTCTCTTTTAAAATTAACCATTAGGGACTCTGGAAAAGGGCCCTAGCAGTGTCCTGAGCAGGCTCAGAAGAGAGGTGACTGGGTTAACTGGAAACTCCATGTAGTGTCTCTGGATGCCAGCTGGCAGCCCCTGTTATGCCAGCTGAAGACTTCATTACCTCCTGACTGGAACTGTGGGCAGCATTTGTCTTGTTAATCAGACTTCATGGTGCCATCAAGGCTTTTTCAAGCAAAATATCTGCCAGAGTCTGATCTTATCCTCACCCCCAGTTAAAAAGCAGGAAAGCCTTTTTTCTTTGCCACAGCCATCTGGGCTCTTCTTCTGGAACGGGGTACTGACCAGCCTACACTGAGACCTCAGCAAGCGAGGGAGGTGATTACTGATGGCAGCAGAGGAGCATAAGAGAACTATTGCCTCACAGTGACTCTCTGGTGCCACATAGGCTCTCTTGGGGTATTTGTGACCAGATCTCGAATTGTAGCCCTTGGTGTAAAAAAGCTGTGTACATTCCACCCTGGCCAGCCAGGGTTGGTGTGAAAGCAAACAGGTGCCCTCTGCTTTGCTGCCTCCTCTCTTGGTGAGGTGTTATTTAGGGGCCAGGGTGTGATATTAAATATGACTCTAGGCTTGGGACTGATGTGTACTCTGCAGCTTGTTTCTTGTCTGAAGCAAGATTCTCCAATCAAGGCAGCAGGAGTTCAGCCTGCCCCGAGGAACTGTCCTTGAGAATGATGATGCAGCGTATTGTGTCCAGAGTCTCCCAAACATAATGACCCTCTGGAGACCATTAAAAGCCAGTGAAACTGAGAGTAGCCACTAAACTTTTCCAATTTATGCCAGAGCCCGTCTGGCCCAAAGGACTGTGGGAAAGGCTGAGCCTCTGTCTCTTCCCTGGCTGTTTCAACCTAGTTGAGAATGAAGCCCAAGACCTAAGTTATGTCTGTGCTGCAATTCAACACTTTCATAAGGGCAAGATTCAGAGCAGGACCATCCCTGGTGGATACCACATACCAATGAGGTATCTGCAGAGCTTAGGTTTAGTCTGAGCCAGGAAAGGCTGGATGGGATCTCCCACATCTTAACAAGGTTCTGGAGCTATTTGTAAATATGATTTAAAACCAGTTTTGATGACTGCAGCTCTCCTGGAGCAGACAGAGCCTGTGCATGTTGAGGAAAAGCAACCATGTTTCCAGATTACAAGGCAGTGTCTTCTGATTTTTAAGTAGGGTAAGGAGGGAGTCTACAGCAATACAAGGTCTCAGAGGACAAGAAAATAAGCTTTCACCCAGGCAAAACCCAATGGATAATGTACTGGCAGGAGCCTGTAAGAGCCAGCCTGTATGATCACTAGAGGTGCAAGGAAATGACAGATAATGAATGCACAGTCCTGGCTGTGCAGAGGGAGAAGAAAGTGACAGTTAAAATAACGCATACCAAAAATGCTAGAGATTGAGAATTTTGCACTTGCCTGACCCAATTTGTTATGGCAGACAGAGGATTACATGAAAGGATTAAGCTTTTCTGTCCTTAAGGTCACATTAGGGGTCACAAGTTTGTGGCCTTGCCTGATCCCGGGTTTGCAGGGGAGCAGAAATCGCAAGGCTTTTTATGGGGTGGAAAGGACTTGTTCGTTGTGTTTGAAGTCAGATTACTTCACTCCCATAGCCACAAAGCTGATAATGCAGAGAATAAGCAAGCAGTGGGCTAATCTTAAGCAGGACTTTTTATTTCTCCCAGGGAAGGCTCTACCAGTACTTTCCCAAAGGGCCTTGGAGTACAACTCCCTTGGCACAATAGCGGATGGGACTGCAGCAAGGCAGGGTTGTGTGAGCAGCATTTCTCTGCAATGAGTGTTATCCTCTTCCCTGGGGTTCTCTGTCTTTGCTTTGGTAAAGTTTACTAGCTGCTTGTTAAGGAGCTAAGAGAGGCAAAGCTGAAAGACCTGAAATCTTTCCCTGGCTAAGCTTTCCCAGGGTTGACTTGAGGCTGGAATACTAATGTTGTATCCGCCTCAGTCCTCAGAGTACCTGCCAATGTTTCTGTGTCTCAACAAAGCAGCACAAGGACATCTATCAAGATCTAAATGTTACTGTAGGGATTATACTTTCTTCACAGAACCATCTTTTAAACATGCAGATATAGGGACAGAGCGTGCAGGGACAAAGCATGACAACAGTTGACTCCTTGAGGACTTGACTCTTTCAACCACTGTTTCCTCCTTCCCGTGTGCCTTTCCCAGAGCAGCTCTTTGTATTTGTAGCAGCTTCCCTGGATTTCTTTATCTTACCAATGCTCTGTCCTGCTTCACACCATAGGTAGAAAAACTGCAAATGTAGCTTTTAGGTTTTTTTGCTTTCCATTGCATTTGGTATTCTCCAAAGCATCTGGGAACACTGCAGAACAACACCCCCCCATCAAAAAAAAAGTTGCACCAGAAGCTGCAGAGGTAGCTGAGGAAGGCATCTTGCATACACCTTTCTGATACAGCTGAACATGTTAATTTTCCCTTTATCACTGTCAGGCAGGGGGATATTTACAATTAAATGTGATTTTTCCTGTCAATTAACTCATGCCAGAAGAGAGTTTTTTAAATCTATTTCTGCTTTAAAAGTTTGGTGACCTACTTACGTGTTTCAAGCGTGTTTGGAGTTCACCTTTCCTCTTGCATTTTGCTATGTCATTCTCTTGCCCTCGTTAAATGCTTCATGCAGCCAGGCTCCCAGCCATGGTAAATCCCATCATAAACTCTGCTTTATGACCCTAGCTGTGCTGGTGCTGCAATGGTCTGCCTTTCTCCTTGCCCAGCTCCCCAATGGCAGCAGGCAGTGTTTTAATCACTGTGAATTCAGGTTGTGGTCAGATTAGGTAGAAGATAGGATGCGTGTTTGTTATTTTGCAGTGATGTATTGTTTCTGGGATTACTGTGCTGAATAGCAGAGGGTGTCAGCTGATATTTATTACTTTAAGCTGTCTCAGCTGTTCTGGTTCAGCAAATAAACCTACATTCAAAATGAATGAGGAGCTCTGCTTGCCTTGTATGCCATGATGTGTGCAAATGTGATTATTGCTTCCAAGGCAGGGGAAGCTGAAATCATTGTGGGAGCATTTTTAGTTATTTATTTATTTTTACTCTTTGCAGGCAATCATGCAGATTTCTAAAGCACACAATCAAGTCAAAGGCTTGACGCCTCTCCTTCCAGCCCCATTGTTAAGCCCTGGCATTCCTCATGCTGGGAATCACTCGCTCCCTCTCTCTCTAAAGTGATAAGCTTTAAACCATGCTATTGATTGCTTAAGGCATTACATGTTTTACACCTAGGTTATCAGTGTTATTGAAAGGGGAAGACACAAAGCTACCGGGCCTTAAAATGAATCTACCTCTCATCTTTTCCCATTTGCTCAGAGGATTTCAGACAATTTGTTTTACACTGATCTCTGCTGGGGAGATAAATAAATGAAACTGGAGACACCAACCCTCCCCAAGGTTCGAGTTAGAAGTGTTATTAGTGTAGGGCCTCATGTGCACCCCAGCACAAACTGGGCTCACTTATTCTTTATTTAACACAGCAACAAGGGCTGATTTCAAAAGTTGCTGCTCCCCTTCAGATAAGAAGTGTCTCATAGCACAGTTATCAAGGTGAATTGGTATTTTCAAGTGAGAACTTCTCTGCTTCTGATTAAGCCCTGAGGACTCCCTCTCTTCTCTCTTAACTCTTTAGCTCCCCTCTGACATGGCCACCACCATTGTGGCTGAGGGACAACATAGAGGCACAGCAGTGAGTGTCAGCTCACCCAAAGGGCGTGCTGTACTCTGCCTTGGGCTGCCTGTCCTTGGAGAAGCTGAGGTCCTTGGCAGCCTTTTGGCAGCCTGGGAACAAGGGAATAAGAAGTCAACAACACTGCTACAATGGGGCTACCAGTGATGTTTGCCAAAAAGCTCTGACCTTTCTTAGGGTCTAACTAAGGTTGTTGTGGTAATGATACAAAAATGACCACTGAACATAATACAGTGAAATCCCTCCAGTCTGAACTCTGAGGTGATATTTGCCTGACTTCCAAACACAAAGATGTGCTGCTCCTCTCTCATCCCCAAAACCCTGCCTTTTGCCTTCAGCCTCCCTATCTGCAGAGATACCTCGTAGACAGGACAGAGGTAGCGGATTTGATGGGACACAAATATGAGGAGACTGTGCATCTTGCACTCCATTGTGGATGTCTCCTAATGGATAAGTGACAGGAGCAGATGAAGCTTTGGCTTTGAATAGCATATCCCATTCTGGGATCTCAGCAATAAACTCACAAATCGGGTATTCACAGCACAAGTGTTGCCATCCTGCTTGCACTGGCCAGAGAAGTCACCCACATATTTTTACAGAGATACCTTAAGGAGTATATCAGCCTCTTAAAACATGACCACATAGCTTCTCACTAAACCCCTGTGGGATCCCTGAGGGCCCATTTTCTGTGGAGGCCCTGAGGAACAGGGAGCAGGGTCCAGGTTTGGTTATTGCAGTGACTTTCATGGATCTGGATTTCAAGGCTTGCAGATGAACAGAGAATTAGATCTGTTTTCTTAGCAGGGTGCTGACTGTATAACAAACAGTCTCCTAAAATCCAGTCTCAAAGATAAGATTACTTGCCCAAGATTACACAAATCATCTGTAGCCAAACCTGGAACAGGGCCTTCATCTGCCACTGACATACCTTGACTGCAAAGTGATCCTTCCTCATAGGACCTACACATAGTGATGTGATGAGATGATGATACTTTTTTATGGTCAGATGAAAGATTTAATAACCTCTGTGTGACAACATCTACCAAGCAAGGAAGCACTTATTTTTTTAACCCACAGTGGTTTTGGGGACAGAAGGGCAGGCAGGGGGTCAGTGAGGAGGCAGAACATGATGCCTGCAGAATGGTGGTGGGGTGGGCTTGGGGGATTCCCCCTCCTGTCGCTTGACTAACGTTACCTTTCTCTGTCTGAAGGACGGCATGAACTGGGTGTGCAAAAATGTCAGTACTAAGAAGAAGTAAAGCGTTCTGAGCTGCATGGAAATGGAGGAGCGGTGGGAGCAGAATTCTAGCCTGAAAACACTAATTTGCTGCTTTCTGACCAAATGTTTTTCCATCTGTGCACAGCTACAGCTGTTAAAAGAAAAAAAAAAAGAGAGAAAAAAGGGAGCAACGTTGGTTTAAACCTACTGCTGGATTTGGAACTTGACCTGCTCTTTAGTACAATTTTTTTTTTATCCCAATAAAGGAATTACATATTTCCTCCCTATGCATAAGTAGTATTAAATGTCTGATTAGCAAGCAAGTTTGTAAGCAGAAGCAAGACTGATTCAGTGTGGAGCAGAGGGAGTGGTGAGTTACTGTAGTGGCTTCGATGCATAGGAGCTGCCCTAATAGGCGCGGTTGCTGAGGACACACTCGGCATCAGTCACAGCTTCCCCTCAGTGACAGATAAAATGCAGTTGTGTTACCAGTTGTGGGTAGTTTCTTAAAATAAAGCTGCTAAGGAGTCATTTGTGTAACAAGGGTAGAAGACTTCCACATATTCTTATAGCCATAAAAGAGGAGTTTGATGATAACGAGGCACTGTTGCATTGCGACACCGCTGTAGAAGGGAGAGAAGGGTTATATGTGTATAATTGAAGCTCTTTGCAGTTGGAATAATGCAGGATGAGTGTGCCTAGGGCTTTTCTCGCAGCTGAAGGAGAATTTAGCCCAGCATTTCACCTTGAGCCAGCAAAAATGTTGTTCCTCCGTTCAATAAGTTCCATATGTGAGATTAGTCTTGATGTTGAACAATCCCTGTTGATTTTCCCTTGATGTTAAGGCAACTCTGCAGGAAAATGCAATTAAGTCCATGATTACTTTCTAGAATGAGATATCAGGTCCCAGGTTTCCTTCTTTGAAATGTGCGAAATGTATTCTCCTACCCCACCAGCTCAGCATGCCTTGCCTGGCTCTTCCAGGGACTTGGGGGACTGCCCCAAGGCAGGCTGGCTGTCCAATGCCTGAGGTCCCCCAGCCTGGTGCTGGCTGTGGATTGCCCAGGTGGAGGGTGAGGATCCTGGTGAACAGCAGGTGGGAAGTGCTCTGTAAAACGAGCATTCATTCTTCCCCGGGCCGGCTTCCCTTTGAAAGGACACAGTTGCTGAAATGGGAAAGAGAATGTGATTTCCACCTCCTCCTCCCCAATTCAAATCTAGGCCCAGACTGACAGGGGAGCAGGAGCAATTAGCACGCCAAAGTAGCCATGTCCTGCATGAAGCGAGCTTGGTGACTCCTGGGCCAGTTTCTAATGCACAGATGGTAGAATAATCCCACTGCCCTGCTTGCCAGCTTTGTTTGCTGCCTGCCTGCAAAAGGCCAGAGAATGACTGGGGACTGCATTACCCCTTCCGCCTCCTGGAGACGGACGGTGGCGCAGGATGGGAAAGCTGCATGTACTAAAGCATGTGGCTTTACCACGCGTCAGCGAGTTGACTCATGGACCCAGGCAGACGGCTGACACCCCTGGAGCTCCCAGCTCTTTTTTCCTCCCTTCCCCTGGACATCTCCACCTCACGGCACAAACATCTGCACTGTACGTGAAGCAGCCCCTGGCTGTCTGTGTGTTACAGCCTGGCATATTAAAATCATCTGGGGCTCATTCCAGGTCCCCCCATACATCAGGATGTACAGTAGCAGTTCAGGGATGATCCGTGTGTAGTTCAGCTGTCTTTGCTGTGGCTGGGGGCACAGGGACAGCTGGGACAGCAACTGCTTTAGCAATCCAACTTTAATCTGCCTGTGTCCGTGAGTCAGCACCCTCTGAGTGCATCTGTCTCCAGCAGGGAGGCAGGACACGCATGCCAGAGTAGCAGAGCCTTGCTTTAAAAACCAGAAGACTGGGGAGTGGAGTGGGGGGGAAGAGCAGGCTCAAGTGAGCTGTTAAGCAATCGCTAATGACAAAGTGACACAGCTCTGGTTTTGTATGGATTGAGTAAGGAGTCATAAGATGAGATGTTCATTTAAATGCAGCTTGCTCAGTAAGTCCCCAGCTGCGCAGGCTTATCGGGAACGCTGCAAATTTGAGTATGGCATGTTCCTGGGTCAGTCCAAGGAGGAGAAATTCATCCCAGCATCATCTTTTCCTTGCAAATAACGCATTTGCTTGATGCAAGCAATGTAAAGAATTACAACCCTTTCCTGTGGGCAGGCTTGTGCTAGGTGAGTGGCAGAGCTTTGTGACAGATAGTCCCCAAGCTTTGGATTTGCCCACATTGCTTACCAGATGCAGAGGGAAATGCACGGGTATCTCTCCTCTGGCCCAGGCAGGGCAGGGCAGAGCACCCTTTGGAGCTCCGGCATTGATCTTTCACACTTGCAGGGGACTTGAGTTGGTGCTTTCCTGCTCCCTACTCTTTTAGCAGTGGCAGACTTAGTCTGTGACGCCCCACCAGTGCCACAGTTGGCTTCCTGGGGCTGAAAAGAATCCAGGAGGGTAATGTGGTTTTTTAAAGTATCATGTTTGTTAAACTTGGAAATGTGTGAAAAATAAATATGTAGTAATTTTCCTATCACTTTAGTTGGGAAGGAAAAATTGCCTTATTGAACTCAGGATCCAGAGACATTTGCTGGCTCATTCATTATGTTTACTTGTAGCCACACGTATTGGTTGCTTGCATCTGTACCTGCCAGAGTGTCACCTGTAACCCAGTAGTTAATTTGGTTTTCCCATGCCAGGTGGTAAGAGAGGAAGACCGTGATAGAGTGAGCTGTGCTGGGAGGATGGAGGTGGGGGGTTAAATGACCATGTCTTAAGTATATCATCCTACAGTGATGGCTGTAAATGTTCATTGTATTGTAAACGTTTCTCTGTGCAACCTGGTGAAAATGTATGAGAATTTGAGGTTCTGTTTGCTTGCTGCTCCTTATCTGAATGTATTTACATCTGCTATGGCCTCTGCAGGGCTCTCTGCCCTGGGCAGCACCTGGCTGAAAACCACCTGGACAACTGTCTGGGGCCAGCCAGAAACGCCTGCCAGCGATCAATGCAGCCGCTGCCCCTCTGCCAGCCCCTCAGCCCCGCCCTGGTTTGTGGCACACGCAGGGCTCCGTCCTTCCAGCGCTGTCAGCTTCGCCCTCCATTAAACTGAGGCTGGGGGAACCAAGCAGCTCATTGCTATGGGTGGAGCTCTGCCACACGTCCCACCAATTCCTGGATTTTTAAGCCAGGAGGGATCGTTGTGTTCCTGTTTCCCGACCTCCCGCGTAACACAGCCCGTGAAACCCCACCCCGCCGTGGTGACTCACGGCTGAGCCGGAGCCCCTGTGGTACTGAGAAACCCAGCCATGATTTAAAGGCTCCGAGTGACAGGCAGATCTCAGGATGTTTGTCACAGGGGTTAATTCCCTTCCCGTGCTTCACTTTCACATCATTAAATCTGGTTCTACCTTTGCGATAGATGAAAGAAGCCTCTCCTGCTCCTGCCCCCTTCGTTCGCTGGAGGGGAGAGGTGCCGGAGAAGTGAAATTCTCCAAGGGCATGTCAGAAACCTGAGTCCAAGCCCCTGCTCTGATGTGAGTGGGGTGTGGGGACTCATGTCCTCCCCCAGCTGTGGCCGTGTCCTCCACTGCAGCTTCACTGGAGAATGTCTCTCCTGCCCTTGGAGAACGCTTGCCAAAGCCTCTTGCAACTTTCTCCCATTTTTCCCACTACCTATGATGTTTCTTGCAGATAAATGACTTCTCTCTCTGTCAAAACTATAACTGGTTACCAGACTCTTTTTATAAAGTGTACTGGGATGAGACCAGCCCACTCCAACATGCTCACTCTTCTCCAAAAGCAAAAGATGGTGGCTGTTGCATTCCCTGGGCCAGCCAGGTCCACGCAAGCTCTTTCTTTTATGTTCCCTTTTTGTATTTCACCAAAAAGGGATATTTGCAATATCTGGTCATGTTGTTACTCAGTGTATAATTTAGATGTCTTTGTCAAAAAAAAAAAAAGGAAATAAATTAAAATTTAGTAGAAAGACAACTGGTGTTTGGGGGTGATCCTTTTTTCTTCAGCAGGTTCATCTTCTGACAGGATTGTCTCTTCCCAAGGAGCTTCCAGTCAGGTTGCAAGGCTGCTCTTCCATTGCTCCTGTCACTCCACCAGAAATGGTTGCTGGTACTAGAAGTGATCAAAACTGTTGAAGAAGCCTTTTTCCTTTGGATTTTCAGTATTCCAGAACTTATCAGAGAAGTCAGCCAGAGAGAAAGGGAAACTCTGGGAGGATCTTCTTTTTTCAAAAATCATGTTGTAGGTTAAAAAAAGCATGTCATGAAACACATTCTCTAGTGACCTGGCAGGAAAAGGGAAGGGGAAAAAGAAAAGCAGCAAACTATTTGGGTTTGGTTTAGTGAAATGAGGTTGGGAGGGGGTTAGGAGGGAGGGAAGCAAATCTGTTGCTTTCCAGCTAATCTGACTCATTACTGTTCCTGCAACACCCAGATGGGCCAGAAAGCAAGAAACTCTTAGAACTCTTTAAAGCATCAGGTCCCTCCCTGCACAGTCACAGTCAGGATGCCTGGAAGGCTGTCAGAGCCACTGGAAAAAAAACATTATAAATGGTCACACTTCTTTTCTCTCTTTTTTTTTTTTTTTAAAGGCACGCTTTATACTCAGTCCTGGTATTTTTTCAGCAAAGTAGGAAATACTTTTTCATCTTGTTTGCCTAATGGATTGGATGTGAAAAATATTTCTCTGGCAAGTGAACACCCTGAGAGTTGTTTGACTTGTCACAATGTTATGTATCAGCCCCTGCGGCCCCCGGCCCCCGAATGGGCTGCGCTTCCCCTCTCCTGCTGCTGTTTGGGGTGGGATGTGGTAATTTATGGGGAGGCTGCATGTGACCTTGCGTGCGTCTGCTGGAGCGAGCTGCGGGTCCCTTCCCCGCACAAGCCCTGCTTTACATCCAACATGATGAATTTAGTGCTCCCGAAAGGACAAGGAACCGAGCGGATTGGGTGTGGGGAGGAGAAAAAAAAGAAAATAATAATCTGCAGCCTGCAGGAGAAAAAAACACTGAGATTTTTGTTCCTCTTTGACCAGTATTTCCCTGTTTATGGCCTCGCACCCCCGGCCGCCTGCCTTTATCAGAGCGGAGAAGTGGTCTGTGGCCGCAGAGCCGGATATTTCAGCCTCCGTGTTCTCGCCGCATTGGCATTCCCCAGCCCGGCCGTGCTCTGCTGGGACACGTTGGAGCGGGGCAGCTGGACTGATGGCCACAGCCGTGCTCCAGCCCACCCACCCGGGCACCCACCCAGGCGCTGGTTGAAGCTTTTTTCATTTTATTTTGTTTTGTTTAAGTGGAAACAAGCTCTCACTGCAGCCTCGTGATTGGCTTCTGCCGAAATGGCAGCTTCGGGCTCAGTTGGCTGAATTTGGGCTTGTTGGATTTTTTATTGCAATCTGTTCACTTATTTCCCTTCCCAGCACTGATTGGAAGCAAAACTTCTAAAGCTGTGGTCAGGCTGTGCCCGTGCTGGGGGATGCTGTGAAAGGCTTGCTGGAAACAGCACGGGGTGGGGGGTGCCTCCTCTGTGCTTCCTATGTAGCTCTCTAACCAAGATGAGTATTTGTATCATTTTTAATGGGAAAAGGAAAAAAAAATCACATTCAGAAGAGGAAGGGTTGGAAGGATTCTCTCTGTTTGCAACGTTCCATGACCGCCTGCCTCTGAGCTGCAGCCCTCTGGGCGGCACAGTCGGCCAGCCAAACGCAGCCCCGGGTAAATAACCCTTGGAGGAAGGGGAACTGGTGGGTGGGTTAGGCCCCAAGTCTGAGCTGCAGAAACGCCCTGCAAGTAAATCACCTGGATGAGAGATATTTTTAAATAGAAGTTGTCCTTGCTGCTTGGCTTTGCAACATTTGTGCTACCAATGGGAGCCACAGCCTGCATGCTTTAATGCTTCTCTGTCTGGCAGGAGCTTGGGGTGCTGAAGGGGACACTGTTGGGGACAGTGGGTTTCCCCCTGCCAAGAGCATCACTGTGGGCTGGGACACTGCACTGTCCCCAGCCTGTGACAGCTGGGTCCCAACTGACAAGACAAAGCCCAGCGTCTTGGGGTGGCTGAGCCAGCTGTCCTGCCCTGGCTCCATCACCCTCCCTGATGTCAGACAGGAGGATTTATATGTATTTTGGGTTCATTTTTATAGCTGGCACCTGTGAGGCCAAAGCCAGGAAGGGATAAGCAAAGGGGCCTTGCTGTGAGGGGCTGTGTCGGTGGCAGGGGCACGGAGAGCTGCTCTGGGGTATGGGGAGATGGGCGTGGCAGCCTCTCTGCACCTGGGGACAGTGCTTGGGTCTGGGGCTGGGCAGAGAGCTGGGCCTGGCTGGCGGCTGCATTTGGAGCTGGGGCAGGAGCTGCAGCTCTCACAGCCCGGGGGGGTTGGGAGGGGCCCTGAATTGGGTGCATTCAGCGTGGCACAGCTGGTGTGGGCTGCGGGGCAGGGGGGCTGCAGTTGCTCCTGACACTTTTGCCTCTGAATGTGATGATAAACTCCCTTTCCCGATTAGCGCTGATCCCTCTGCCTCCAAAACAGTTGGCCCTAATGAACATACGGCCCAACAGCTGTAAGCGGTTATACATATGCATGGATATATATATTTATCCCCCCCCAGCCCATCCATATATACTGGAGATCACAGCTGTTGCTATTCTTCCTTGCAATGCAGATCAGACGCTCTCTCTCTTTGGAGTCTTACTTGACCTATTTTGCAGGCGCAAGATTTTTTGTGATGATGATTTCCCCAGTTGGTGCTTTTGATTCTGCCTGAAACATCTTGATTGAAGGCAAACAATGGCAGCTCCGGCAGCCGGCAGCGCCCCGCACCCACGCGCCGCCCCGGCCCCGCCAGCCGCCACGCGCCGGGGGGGCCCGCACGGCTCCGGCCCGCAGCGCCTGCTGCCTGGGCCATCCCACCCAGCTCCTCTCATGCCACTTCCCTGTGCCCACGGGACATGGCTCTGACACCTGGCCCACCATCCAGGTCATCCAACCTCGACCTTGAGGCTTGTGCCAGTGTCCCCATCCTCTGCCCGGCTGTCTCCTTCTGAGCCCTGAGCCTCTTCCCGCCAGCTGGAAACTGCTCCACCACCCCAAAATCTTGCAAATCGTGGTGGTGATGCCCCCTGGGGTCCCAGCCATAAGACCAGAGGGGGAGATGGTGCCAGAGCTGGCAGGAATGTCAAAATCCCAGTGGCTGCAGTGCAGCATCCCATGGGTGATGGACACCTTTGAAGTGCAGTCTCCAGTGACCCCCAGCCTCTGCTCACTGCTTAACACAAACTTTAGGGGCTGCAAGGGAGCCTCCCGTGTCCCTACAACCCTCCCCATCCTCACAGGGTGCCCCAAAGAAGGGCCTCAAAGCCACCACATCCTGGCAAGGAACAGCAGCCATCCGGGCGCACACAAAGCCATTTCTTGTTTGGCATTTTTGTTTGAAGTGTGTCCTTCATCTGGGTTTCTACAGCAACTGGGAAGTTCCTATCCTGGCCCAGCTGGAGGGAGTGAAGCAGCCAGGGGAACAGAGCAGGAGGGCAGGAGGCGAGGATTGAGGGCAGGAAGGGAAGAAGCAAAAAATCAAGTTTTTGAGAAGTGGGGCTGTATTTTCCACCTCCATCTTGGGCCCAGGGCTGCTGCAGCTGGGACAGGATTCCAACTCCATCCCTGTGCCTCTGTCTCCAGAGGCAGTACAGCCAGCTGGGGCCAAATCAGGGGGTGTAAAACAAGCAGCTTTTAGGATCCCTTCAGGTAAGGAGTAGTCTACTGTGTCCCACCTTGGTTGGCCCTGGCATGGCTGCATCCTCTGATTCCCTGTGCCAGCCTGGGTTAAAATGAAACACACTTTTCTTAGAAGAGAGCAACAAAACCCAATGAAAATCCAGTGGTTCATCTTAGGCAGTGAGTCTTTTCATTTATTCATTATGAGATAATACCCAAATCTGGCTAATTAATATTCCTGCATATTTTCCAAGGGGTGATGAGGTATCTTAAACATCTCATGGAGATGGGTCATATTTATAAGGTTGATGTGCAAACTTAAATTGACACTATCTAAATATACCCTCATGTTTAAGCATGGGGCTTTCTCTCCCAAGGCAGCGAGGGCTTTCCTGGGGTGCACACCCTGGCTGGAATTGGGACCTGGGGCTCAATGGGTGGGAGAGCTGCCCAAAAAGGCTCCTGCAAGGCAGGGCGTGATGTTGTGTGGTCCATCTTTCCACAAAGATGTGGGATTTCTGTTTGCTTTGGTAACGGGAACAGAGCACAACAGGCACTGACCCAGTGGGGTCAGCGGTGCTTTGGGGTGAAGGATCAGCGTGAGCACCCACACAGCCGGACGTGCTGACGGGTACCAGGGCAGGGCCTGCAGCTTCCTGCAGAAACCCTTCTCCAAGGTTAAAAATAGGACTGGGTTGAAAACTGAACGTCTGGTTTGCATTCGCCCTCATTATGTTGATTGCTTATTTACATGTATGCAAATGGAGGAAGAGGCAGTGGCTCCTCCACCTGGGGACCCCTTGGCACAGGAGAGCCTAAATCCCACCAGGTAAATCCCTGCTGAGGGCTGGGCCATGGGGCTGTGGCGCCTTCCCAGGATCACCCTGAAAGTGAAGCATCAGCCCCTCTTGCTGATCCAAGGGCTGAGCCTTGTGCTGAGTCCAGTGGCCGGTGGCACGGTTGTTACAGGAGCCATTGCCTCTCCCCCCACCCTGCTCCACCAGATGTGCGTGTCCAGCTCCAGCTGTTCCCCATCAGCCTCCCCCATGCAGCACCGCCAGCTCCGGGATCCTTTTTCCACCAGGCCCCATGTCCTTCATCAGACACCAATTTGGTCTCGCCCAGCTGCTCATTTTTCTTTCCGCCGTGTGACATGTTTTCACCTGGCTCCTAATCCGTCTCTTTCCATTCACAACTCGAGCTGTTTATGGATGTGCCTCTGCTCCCCCTGCTCTCCCCACCCCCCGGACAGAACCATCCATCAATAAAACCCCGCTGTGCCCCCGAGCCTCAGCGCTTACCCTCTCAGGACACCAATATCCCAACAGCCACGGGTACACATTCCTCCTCCTGCTCCATGGGGTGATCCCACGGGGCCATTGCTTTCCTCCTCGCTCCCAGCAGCACATGGGGCTTGATGGCACTGGTGGTCCTGGAAGCTGAGGCACCCAGGACACCAGGGGACTCTTCCAGGATGGGGGAGCAAGAGCTGTGGCCCCTCTGCTCTGCATGGGCACCCACTCTTTTGGGGCTGATCCCTCCAGCGAAGGTGTGGGGTGAGAGTGGCTCATGGTGGGGAGAGTCCTAACTTTTGAAGGTCACCCTGCAGGGAGGGGGCTGTGTCTGTGTCCCCCCATTAGTAGGTGACAGGTGCTTTAATGCCTGGGCTGGCAGCTGCTGCTGCTGTCACAGGAGGAGGCAGCTGTGCCAAGGAGGAAGAGGATGATGATGAGGAGGACAGCTGGGCAGTCAAACTCTGAGGCACCAAGCATAGGGGCCATGGCTGGGGAGTACCCTGGGGTGGGGGGGGTGGCCCAGGCTGTGCATCGGGGACCCTCCTCCACAGGGAGGGACATCACTCATCTCTCCTGTATCCTCATCACCCCGGGGCCCTTTACCCCCCAGCAGCCGGCCCTGTGAATATGGAGAGGAGACATCATGGGATTCCTGTGGAGGTTGAGAGTATCTCCTCCCTCCTGCCACCCTGGAGTGCTTTGCTTTTGACTGAGAAGCAAATCCCCAAATATCCCAATGGACTGGGGGTTTCCTGAAGAGCCCGAGCAGGACAGGATTGAGAAGAACCTAGCAGGACAGCAGGGCTGAGCTGCCAGGCTCTGCAGCCTGTGTGTACAAGAACACACAGGGGCAGGAGGTACTGGCTCCCCAACACAACACTGCCTGGGAACTTGTCCAGGGTTGTGCTGCCACCTCTGTTGGAATGGAATGGGAGGAGTTAGTGAGAGAGTCCCCCTCCCTCAAACCCACTGTTCCCCTGTTTCAGCTCACTGAGACTTTCTCCCCTTCCCAGTTCCCACTAAAGTAGCACAAGGGGAATTCAAACTGGAACTAAACCAGGGGTGTTTTGCAACCAAGGAAAAAATAAAGCAAGCTGAACCTGAAGAGAGCACTGGAAAACCCCTCCTGCCTCTAGGACACTGCTCTGTTTTATGAAGTCAGCCTTATTTTCCCCAGAGGAAGATCGCCCCTGCACAGCCCCAGCCAGGCCAGCCCAGGGCCCCACTGCACGTCCTGGACAAAGGTTCCTCCTTGCCCTTCCCAGCCTTGGCTGAGCACAGAGGGTCCCCAAACCAGCCCGGGGTGCTGCCAGCACCCACAAAGCCCCAGGGGGCAGTGGGGCTTTAGGTGGGGATGAAGGCTTAAGGGCTGGGTGCCCGGGCAGCAGCATGGCTGGAATGGTGGATGCTGGCAGAGTCAGGAAACCCTGCTGCTGTCCCCAGCCCAGCCCCCATCCCACAATGGGGATTGTTCTGGAGCCCATGGGCAGGATGCGGCCTGGCCGGCTCCGTGCCTGACTCACATCCTCGCTGCCTGGGAGGGAGCTGGTGGAGAGCCACATCTCCAGCACACCTTCCCACGGGGCTGGGACACGGCATGGGCACTGGAGGGGACCCTGTCCGCATCTGGGACCCACTGCTGCCCCATGGCCGAGCTGCTCCCTCCCAAGAGCCCCTCCGGAATCCCGCGCCATCGTCGGGCAGTGTTTCCTGCCCAAAGCAGGTTGGAGCCTCCCGCCGGAGCTGGCGTTCCCGGGGGAAGAGCTGCAGCAGAGCGAGGCATTTGCACTAAGTGATCACATTTATTTGAATATTTTGCGTGCGTGGGTGTGTGTGTGTGTGTGTGTGTGTGTGTGTGTCTAAAATTGGTTACAGAATAAATACCTGTGCCTTATAGCAGGAAGTCCACTTTTTTTTATACAAAGTGCTTGTTACAGGAAGTTGCATCAGCGATATGCAGGAGGGGAGTGCGTTTTGGTCACGCTTCCCCTCCTGAAAACTAGAACAGATTTTTTTTTATTTATTTATTTGTGGTTTTTTGTAAAGTTTCTTTTCCCTTTTTTTTTGTGCATTAAATTTCCTGCCATTGTGTATTTACAAATCTCTGAAAGAAGGAAAAAAATGCCAATATGCATGAGAAGTGGCCTTGTAACACAAAAAAAAATCAGCCTTTAAAAAAAAAAGTAACAAACCCAAAATCTACAAGTATCATTTCATACTGAATCAATGATAGATTTTTTCTATTTTTTTCTTTTTAAAAAGGGAAAGAAAGGGGTGGGGAAAGGGGAAAAACTGAACCAAACCAGAAAAAATTAACTCAGAGAAATAGAAAGAGAGAAGGTGCCATTGTCCCTTCTGAAGTTTTCCAAAGGCAGAGAGGAGCGAGGAAGAGCACAACGAACAGACCCAGATGTCCGACTGAAATCCCCATCAATTTCTTCTCGGTAATTTCTCCCTCGTGTTTACCCAGCGAGGGGCAGGAAGGACTTCCAAAATTAAATTAAAAAAAGGCATTAAAATGCAAAAAATTATTACATTTTAAAGGATTAAAAAAAAAAAAAGGAGATATGATAGAACAACCCTCCCCAAAATCCTGGAGGGGCGTGAGGCAGGGAAAAAATCAGGTTTGATTTAAAAGAGGGAAAAAAAAAAAAAAGAAGAAAAGCCAAACCAAACCAGACTTTTCTCTCTGAACACGTCATCGGGCAGGACTCTGTGGAGAGTGTGACGGTTAACTGGTGACGTAGTGTTTGGCCGAGGGCTGCCCGTAGACCCTATAGAAATCCTGCCGCCCGTGCTGCTGGGATGCGTCAATCCATTCCCTCACGGCAAGTCCCGGGAGCGACTGGGGCACGGCGGGGGCGGGCGGCAGCGGGTGGGAGTACTCCTGCGACGACACTGTCCAGGGGAAGTGCCCCGAGCGCGGGTAGGGCTGGTGCCCGCTGTGGTTGGACACCGAGGAACAGTAACAGTTATCCACGGAGCAGACGAGGATTTTGCGCCCGCCGTACTGGGAGAGCACGGACTGCTGAGATGACGTGGTGTTGGGGTAGTGAGATGGGTTGAAGACGGAGCCCGAGTGCACCGGCTGCGGGCCGCTAGGAAGTCCAACTATGTGCTGTGTGGAGCTACAAGGCACCATGGCTTGTGCGGACTGCCCCTCGCCGGCCGAAGCGCCCTGGCTCATGTACTGGCTCGCCACAGTCCCGGACGATGGCTCGAGGAAGCTGCCCTCGGGAAAGGCGGTGGAGTGCTTGCGCTTCTCCGCGCCGGGGTTGCTGACGGTGCAGGGGTACATGGGGATGCTCTGCAGGAAGGGGACGGGGGTGCTCAGAGGACCTGTGGAGGGGAACAGGAGAGGGGGATTGGATTAAGCACAGCGTGGCACAGCTCCAGGGTGCTCCGGCCCCAAGACCCACATTCCAACCCCATGTGTGCAGTGCACACAGCCCTGTGCAGGTGGACTTGCAGATTCAGTTCTGGGCCCTTGGCAGCAGGCTCGGAGCAGCCCTGGGCACTGCTCTGCAAACAGCTCATGAACACAGTTCCTAACAGGAGCAGAGTGGGACAGCCTGGGGGATAAACACCAATCCCCCAAGGAGAGGACTGGGAAGGCTCCACAGGATATGGTTTGCTCCCAGGCATTGGCCAGGGGCTGTGGGACCATGCCAGCCCCTGGCTGTCCCTGCCCACATGCTGACCCCCATCTTTCCACTGCCTTTTCCTGGCAATGGCCAAACCCCCAAAAACTCTGTATTTCAGGGTGTAACCCCAGAACACAGCCATTTTAACAAGACAAGGAAAATGCCCTGGGGACAGTCAGGAACTGGCTTTGTGACTCTCCCTGCTGACTGCAGAGGGGCTCCAAGGGGTCCCTGCCCCAAAGAGCTCTCCCCACCTTTTTGTACTGGGATCTGCAGGGCAGCCAGCTAAGGATACAGGAGGTAGTGAGGTCCCATGCCCCTGCACCTCTCAGGTTTCACCCACCTTCCAGCAACTTCCTCAGCTGCTTCTCCTTCTTGGCGATCTCGTTCAGGAAGAGCTTGGAGTTGAGATGGCCGATTTTGGGTGGGGGCAGGCTGCCACCCGTACAGTTCTGAGTCCTGTTGGGGATGGCAGGCAGAGAGGTGTGAGTTACAAGGTGAACTCAGGAAAGGGACAGCTCGTCCCCCCACACCCTCCTGGAGCCAAACACCCTCCCTAGGGTAGAGGACAGAACTGAGCTGGCTGTCTCTGGCAGGCAGGACCTTCCCTGTCCAGTTTTGCTTGAACGTCTCCTGCCAGGGCACACCTCCTACAGTCCATGTCCCCACTGCATGGCCATCCCAGCTCATCTCTGCTCTGCTAGTGCTGCCTTTAACTTCCTGCTCTGCCTCTGCCCAGTGGAGCTGGATGGAGCCCTGCACCCCAACTCTGCCGGTCCCATCCTCTGCTCTTCCACAAGCACAACACTGAGATTCCCCTAGTCCACGGGGAGGACCTGATTCAATGGCTGCATGAGGGGATTTTTTTCATCCTCACAGAAAGAGAGGGAAGCTGAGCATGGCACATGCCTCTCCCAAACCCTGTAGCATCCCTGACCCTGGTCTTCCTCTGGATATTGTGCTGCTGCCACCCCTGTGGACATGAACACACCCTTTTCCCCAAACACGTCTGTCCCGCCGCGCTTACCTGTCCATTAAGATTTTCACAGACTTGGTGTTCTAGAAGTGGAAGGAGAAGCTCTGGTCAGTAAGGCCAATCCCTGCCATGGTGGCCATGCCCCCTTTCAGTGTCAGCTTCCATGGCCCCCCAGGAGGGGACAGTCTGACCATGGGCACTGAGTCCCCTTTCCCCTGCATGGGCTGCTCCAGCCCCATCTCCAGCTGTGGCACCTCCTCATTTGAGGCCAGCATTGAGCCTGCCTCACTTCTCCTTGACTTCTTCCACTGCTGAGCACTCTGGAGACATCAGCCAGCCCTGCTAATGTCCCCATTCTGCTCCCCACCACACCCCACACATACCCAATTCTTCCCACACAACCAAACCTCTCCACAGCCCCTGTCCCACCCTGGCATGGGCAGCTTGTCTTACCTTCATGAAGTTGATGTCCTCAGTTTTGTCAAACATGACCTGAACAGAGCTGAGGAGCTTCTTGGCCTCCTGCATGCGCTCATTGAGGTGCAGAACCTGGGCCGCATTCTCGTTGCAGAACTTGGCCTGGGCCTTGTCCAGGATCTCCATGGTCTTCCGCAAGTCCTCATCCAAGATCTGGTGCATCTTCTCGTACTGCAGGCGCACCTCATCCTTCAGCTGGTTCACCTTCTCCTGGGGAGAGGAGCAGGGTCAGTGCTCTGTGCCCTTTGACCTCTTCCTGGTTGTCCCAGGACACCTGGGTCCTTTCTCAGCAGTGGAGAATGCAGCCTGAAAGCTGCACCCCAGCTCTGCTCTCCTGCAACACCCAGACAGCTCAAACCCTCCTGTCAACTTCCACATGGGAGGACTTCTATGTGCCAGAGACCCAACAGGGACACTCTGAAGGTTTGATTGGTTCAGCAGATTCCTGAACTTACTTCCTGGGGTCTGTGTGGGGATCAGCTCCAGAGACCCAATGCCAAGAAACAACTTGCTACACCACCAACGGAAGTGTGCTCCCCTGAAAAATCCCACCCATCCCTATTGCATACCCTTTCCCACCTTCATCCTCATCCTCAGCCTCATCCCAGGCTGGAGACACTTCATGTTCCAGAGCCTTTCCCTTCATGCTCTGGGAGGCCGAGGGGCTTTAAGGACCACAGGCACTCCCTTCCTAAGAAAGGCTGTGCTGAGCTGAGAACAGGATGTGCCATCTGATATTTAAGGGCAACCTTGTTCCTCACCTCCCAACTCAACCCAGGGCCCATGAGGCTGCAGAGCAGCTCCGAACACTTTTTTTATTCTCCCAAAATGATGACTGATGACACTGAAATGGAGGCTGGAAGTCTGTCCAGCTACTCCTCCCATGCATGCCTTCCTTCCTCCCTGCCCACCTGGCCCCCGTGTCCCAAGAGCTTGTCCCCATTGTGCCATAGGGTGATAGTCCCTGGGAATGGCCGTGGCAGGGTGAGGCACTGGTTACCTCGACCAGCCGCTTGTCTGATTCCAGCTTGTAGAGCTGCTCCTCGATGTCCTGCTCCCGCTCCTCCAGGCGGTCCTGCTGCTTCATCAGCATCTTCTGCAGAGATGAGGGAAAGCAGCATCGTCAGAGCCCAGCGGCCGCATGTGCCAGTGAACATCAGTGCAGCCCACACTGGCTCTGCCCACACGGTTCAGGAGGGATGGTGCTTTTTCCCAGCAGGATGTCACTGCCAGGCTGAAAGCTCCCGTGTAGCTTGTGGAGCTGGAAACTTGGTTATTTCAGTGGCAGGAATGGCAGAGGGCCTGCCTGTGCCGAGCTGTGTTATTGGCTGGGCTGGGTCCCCTGGATGGGGGCAGCACCTCAGGTAACTTTCTGCAGCCTGGTCAGTGGGGTTGGGTCAGGGCCAAGCCCTGGGGACTGTGGGGGGACCCAGAGAGGCTCATCCCCCACTAAGGCAGTACCATTTGAGGCCCATCACCCATCGCCAGCAGGCTCCTGTGAGACATCACCACCTCCCTCGCGCTCCCGTACGCCACGCCAAATCCTTTCTCCCTTCCCCGCCTCCTTGACAAGCCCCAGAGCCAGCGTCAGCGTAATCTGGAGGGACAGAGTGAGGTGGAAAGGAGCCTCCCCCCACCACACTGCCAGCCCCCAGCCCCACTCCTTGGGGCTGGGCCTGGGCCATCCACCGAATAACTGGAACAAAACCTTATCCCCAGCTATCAGTGTGAGCGCCTCGCTCCTGCATGCTTCCCAGCCTGGAGAAACCCACTGCCCATGAGAGAAGGGCTCCATCCCTGTCAGCAGGAGTAGGGCTTCCCAAAACACCCCTCAAAATCAACTCCAAATATTCGCCCTTCATGTTTACTGGGCAGAAAAGCCAGGACACCAGCGGGTGAGGAGAAGGGCTTCACCCAGCATGGAGATGCGGCGTTCGAGACTCAACGACGGGGGCGAGATGGAAAGAAACCAGCAGCAAGAATGAATTTCGAGGGGATTATTGCTATTATAAACCGCCACTCGGGAATTTATAATCAAGTAATTAATTCCTGGACGAGGCGGGAGGGGGAGGGTGGCAGAGGCGCTGCCGGGATTAATTGCATTGCAGGGAAAGGCTGTCACCTCCGACTCAATTCAGGAGCAGGAATGCAAAGCCTCCTCCCTCCTGTTGTTTTTCTTAAGGTCTCAGGCACCTCCAGCCTTACTGTCACTGGGCTCCTACCACTAATAATAACGAGGAGCTAAAAAAACCCATCTTCCTACTCACAGCACACTGCACATGCATGCCCAGAATGCACGTGTGTGCACCCACTCAGGTCCATGCAGACAGACACACAGACAGCACATTCACTGAAACAGGGCTGAGGGGCAGTCACAGCAATGCAGACCCCCAGCCCATGGGGGGACATTTGCTGTGCATGCGTACAGAAACACAGGGGCCTGCAGCATCCATGGGCATCACTGGAAGCATCCACACTGAGAAAGACCTGAGGCATATATTAAAAATCTCATTTTTTCATTGTAAAATGATTGTTTTTTGTGCTGCTGCAGCAGCAGGAGGCTGCAGTCCACTCCCAGGCTTAACACGGTGAGAAATGAGCTCTGGAGAGTGAGCGCAACACCACTTGCTTGAACCCTGGAGTACCAAAGGTGCAGGCAGGAACTGTGTCCTAGGTCCTGTGCCAACAGCCAGGCCTGAGTGTGGAGCTGCTGGGGGTTTCCCTAGGGGCTCAGACAGGGTTTTGGGTCAAGCACCAGGCAGAACTGTAGAGCAGGTGGACAACTCTTGTATTGCACTAAACAGAAAACAGCTCCGTGTAGGCGGATTGAGAAGTGGCAGGCAACAAGCCTGCTCCTGGGCTCCAAGGAAAGAGATTCCTTCCAACATCCCAGCTTGCAGGAGGCCAGTTGAATGTGGGACTTGGGCAGGTTGTGCAGTGCAGGCTGAGCTGCTCATGCCCCATGCTGGGCAGCCAAAGGACACAGCGAGCTTTGCACCGAGCCCTTCCCTACACCTCCCTCCCTGCCACAGACTCGCCATCTCCACCACAGACAGCCAGACCCATCCCACACCAGCCCACCAGGAGGACAGCCAAGTCTAGCCAGGCCCCCAGGAGCAGCCCCATCCTCAGCCTGAGTTCCCTGCCTGCCAGCTGGGATGGGAGTGGGTAAAAAACATAGGACAGGATCCCTCGCTGGGCACAGAGGCCAAATCCCCATCCCACTCCGCCATCAGGTATCTGACATATCCGAAGGGCCACTGCCCTTCCCCCTGATGCTGCTGGGATGCTCTAGCAGGGGAAAGCAGAGTTTCCTATCACTCCAGATGCCAGGCAGGCAGAGCCCACCCTGCCAGCCCCACTGGTCTGAGGGACCCCCGAGGGAGGCACCGAACAGCCCGGACATGCACGTACCATCGCCCTGCAGCTGCCGTGGCAGAGCTGCCAACCTTTGTGTTTTGTAACAAACCTCAGACTGCTCCACTCCAGCAATCATGCAATTATGTGAAATCACAAATATACATATAAACATATGTAAAAATAACATTTTATATATATAAGTTAATTTAATATCACCTCACACCTGGAAAAAGTGACCAAAATCCAACCTAAAGCTGTAGAAATCAGACAGAATAGAGGACATGTAGCGCTTTCTTTAAACCTCATATTTGAGCCACTCTTTTTTTAGGGTGATTTAAAAACTGTACGTGCCTGGGATTGCAGTGGTATGGGAGGGCTTTTCACCCACGGCAACAAAACCTTAACAAGACACAAGGGTATGAACTACCCCTTCTGGCACCGAGGGGCAAAATCTCATTGTCTATGCAGCACAGGCTGAATTCCTTAGGTATTTTGAAAAGGAAAATATATCCCTTCCCCTTCCATCCCCTCCCAAATCTGGCATTTCTGAAGTCATGAACTCCTCCTCCAGGATCAGAATTTCTCGGGGTAATTTCTCATATTTCATGCATGACCTTGATGCTGGGAGAACCGAGGCTCCCTCTGTCCAGGCACCCTTCCCAGGCTGTGTGCAACTCTGATCCCAGTTTGTCTTTTCCGAGACACGTCGCCAGTTTGCGAAACACATACTAAAAATGCTTTTTATTACAGCACCAGCTGAGAGTGAATTCATCTCATTAATTAATAAATTAATTGGTGGCTGGGGTAAGTGGCTGGTCTACCGTGACCCTGTAGGCCCCAGTGAGACTGGGCTAGTTCATGCACACCAGCTTATTCTGCAAGAGATGAACACAATCTCCCCCCTCCTCATGGAGAAAAATGAAGTGTGGGTACAAAAGGAAGCTCCCTTTTGCTCCCATACAGGGAGCTTGCAAACACGCTGTGGGCATCAACTCTGCAAGGGAGCTGGACCACCAAAGGTGGAAGGACAAAGGAGGGGATGCTATCATTCACTTCCCTTCAGGAGCGAGGGTGCACTCCTCCCATGCAGGCAGAGGAGAGTGATTCCTGAGCAGCAATTGTGCCAAGTCGGATGGGTTTGGGGTACCAAGGTCATACACTGGGACTGAAACACTGCTTGGAGGGACATCTCTGCAGGAAGCAAAGCAAACACTGCAAGGTCTCATTGCAGGAGGATGCACACAGCTGGTCCCCATGGGACTGTGCTGGGGGAAGGTTTGCTGACCATCGCTATCCACACTTGCTGGGAGGAAACCGCCACCAGGGAAACCACACCCTGCCTGCCTTGCCTGCCTGCACCTTACTGCACCCCCTGCTCAGAGGGAGTGCAGTAAGGTGCAGACTGGGCACTGATCCCTGCTCCCAGCGGCCGCCCCAGCATGGGACACATCCACCCTGCCAGGCAGGGCATAGGGATATGTCTGCTGGGGGACAGAGCAGTCCCAACAAAGAACTTCTGCAACATTAAATGCCTGTGGTCACAAGACAGGAAAATAGTAATAAAGAGTTTAACAGCTCTGGCACCTATGCTTCTCATCTGAGAGCCACTGTATGGCTGCATCACCACAAGCCTCAGATGTGTTACACACACGGGTCCAGCTCAACCAGCTGGGAAAACCTCCACTGTAAATGGGGGCATTGGGGTGTAGGAAGGAGCTCACACCCACCCAAGACCTCCCAGGCAGGGAGCAATCTGTGGGCACAATATTTGCCCTGACTTGTCTTAGGCTGGTCTCAACACTGTCCTCTCCCAAAGGGCAGAGCTAAGCCTGTGCTCACTGCTGAGCCCACAGTAACAGTGGATTATGGCCCTGCCCTGCCTGAGGCTCAGCACTCCCCTCATCCCCTCTTTGCAGCCCCCAGAAGCCCATTGCTCTGAGGCCAGCAGCGGGGCAGCAAAATCCCATGACATGCCCCAAGGTTTTGTGTTCCCTGAGGCTGGTCAGGGCCCTTGTGTGCCTCCCAGGGAGAGCTGGCAGGGGAGAGCCTCTGGCACCCCTTCCCTGGGGGCTGGAGTACTCACCAGCCCCTGCCCAATTCCCAGCAGGATCAGGAAGGAGCCTGGCAGCTTCACCAGAGGCAGAGCAGTGCCCCATGACCTGCTGAGCTGCTGTGGTTTTAAACAAGAGCTGGAGCAGTGAAAAGCTTTACTGTGTTCACAGGGCAAATGGAGCCCATGCAGCTTCTCTTGATGTCTAATAGGCACTGTGCATCCTTCAGGGCCATTCACCTTGCAAGAGCAACCGAGTGCCCACACCCTGACCTGTGGGATGCTTGCAGGATGCTAATTCCCAATAAACTCTGGTGAAACTGTTGTGGGTTTGGAGGGTACTACAGCAGGGCAGGAGGACAAACCACAGCAGTGCAGAGCTCTCATTCCCGTAGGAAACTGGGGGAGCAGAGAGCCAGCCGGCCCCACAGAGCACCTTTAACCACAGCTGGACAGCTGGCCCAGGACAGGCACACTCACTTCTCTGCCTCTCTCCTTCCTCCTCCTCTGCGCCCAGGCCTTCCCCTCGCCGCCAAATCCCAGCCACTGAGTGAATAAGGACATTGTTTGCAGTCACCGGAAAGCAAGAACGGAGGGAGCAGCTTGGAGCATGAGGGGCAGGAAGGGTGAGGAGGAGGAGGAGGAAGGTGGAACCGGAGCGAGGAAGCTGCAAAGGGCAGATGCCTGCAGTGGGAATGGCTCCAGACACCTGCAGCTCAGCCCAGGGACTGGGATCAAGAGCCCCCATTGAGACACATGTCCCAGCACGTTGCTGGAGACGGGCCTGAAGTCACAGTGACTGAATTTTAATGCACCAAAAGCCCTGGGCCAAGGAGGCGAGTGCAACCTTTCGCCTCCCCAGGCCTCCCACACACAGGCTTCCCTCTCGCCAGCCCCTCTCCACTGTCAGCTGGACCATTTTCTGAGAAAAACCCACGCAATGAGTTATTTTCATCCCTCCTGAAAGTGTCACCCCACCTGCTAACACATCAGAACCCTGACACTGTGTACATCTGGGGCACAGCACCCCACTGCCCCCAAAACAGGGTCTCAAATCATGAGATAATGCATCATGCACTGCCACAGCCCAAACCCCTGGAGCATCCCTCCCACCCTGCTGGTGGTCTCCTGCTGACCAGATTTAGGCAAAACCAGCTCTTTCAAACTCCCCACAGCCCTCACAACACTCGCAGGAGGCTGATCCACTTAAAGAGACGGGAAGGAAATGCTTTCTGGTTGGGGTTTCATCTTGCACACGTTTATAGTAAGCACCAGGCAGAAGGGAAGGTCTCCAGCCAGAGCACAAGGTCTTGCCTCCCCTGGCCAGCCCAGAGCACACACAGTGCTCCAGGCTTTGCCTTTTCTCACAGTGCTCCCTGTGCAGAGATCAGGCTGGTTTATCCTCAACAGGGGAAGGAAGAGGTAAGGGAAACAGCCTGAGATATTAATAGCTGCCCTTGCTAGGAAGGGATGGAAGTAGCAGCCATACAGTGAAGAGGCACCAGAGAGACCCCCCTTTCCAGTATTGAGGGACACCTGAGCACCAGGAGAGCTGGTGCTTTGTAGAAAAGGGCTGAAGGCCAAATAATCAGCTCCACTTTGGGAGAAGAGGATGTACAGGTGCCTCTTGCAACAGGAGCTCTCTACCCTGTTCTCATGCTGGAGCGGGCAAGGATGCCTCCTGCTTGTCCACATCACCCTGTGAGTTGCTGCCTGGCCTCTGAGCCTTCCCTGGAGAAGAAACCATCAGGTTTAGACCCATGTTCCATCTCCACTGGCTACCCCACAGGCACAGCCCCATGTCCCACCTCCTGTGCCCACCCCAGCACAGGGCATCCCTGCAGCACAACTGGCATACAGCAGCTGGATGCTCCCATGGAGCCATGACTCATGACTGCTTAGCAGAACCAGGTTGGGCCTGGCTCCTGGAGCATCCCAGGACAGTGGGCATGGCAGACCATATTTCTCTGCATGTCCCTGTACCAGAGCAGATCCTGAGCCACCAAAGGGCTGTGCCAGTGCCTGCAGCCTGGGACAGCTCTTTCCCTTGTTTACACCTAGCAGAAAGGAAGAACTTGTTAATAAGGAGAAAATAAAAGGCATTGTGTTACATGGGGCCAGCAGCAGGATTTCTGGAGGTCAGGAAATGGGGACCTATTGTCTGTCAGAAAGTGACCTTCAGGAGGATCTTGAGAATGCCAATTCACCTTCCTGGGGCTCTGTGCATCCCCCTGCTCATTGCAGCCATGGGAGTTACTTCATGCTGTGCCTCTCACACAAATGGGGGAACGAGGCTGGGGCACTACCTATAGGTTTTGGACCCCAGCCTCAAGCCATGGTCCAGCTGCCACTGCTGTCAGTGTCCTTGGAGTAGGGATGAAGATTTGCTTCGAGAGCAAAAGCAGGATAAGGGAGATTAAGGAGCAGAGAGATGAGGCCAGTGGCTGGAGACACATCACCTCTCTACCAGCAGGCCTGCAAATCCTGGAGGAAGGAGCCTTCCTCATAACTGAATATGAGGTGATTCTAGTATGGGTGTTGTACCCTTCAAAACAGAGGCTCCCTCCATGCAAAGCACAATAGAGGCAGTGAAAGCAGGGTAAACTGCCTATGCCAGATCTGGGGCTCAAGACTCACTCATAACATGTGCAGAAGAGGAAAAAAGGGGCTAGAAATGCACCAGGAAGACAAATACCAGGACAAGAAAGAAGTTTGCATGCTGAGCATGCAGCCAGGTTGAGTCATGACTGATGCTGCTGGCTCCACAGGACAAGGATGAGCCTTGATGATAGAATCATAGAATCATAAAATCATTAAGATCAGAAAACACCTCCAAGATCTTTGAGTTCAACCTTTGATTGAACACCACCTTCTCAACTAAACTATTAGCACTAATGGCCAGGTCCAGTCATTTCTTAAACACTTTCAGGGATGGTGACTCCACAACCTCCATGGGCAGCAGCCCATTCTAATGCTTAACCTCCCTTTCAGTGAAGAAATTCTTCCTGATGCCCAACATGAACCCTCCCCAGCATGGCTTGAGGCTTGTCCTTGTCCTGTCACTTGTTGTCTGGGAGAAGAGGGCCACCCCTACCTTGCTACACCCTCCTTTCAGGCAGTTGTAGAGAGTGATAAGGTCTCCCCTGAGCCTCCTTTTCTCCAGGCTAAACACCCCCAGCTCCCTCAGCCGCTCCTCACAGCACTTGTGCTCCAGACCCTTCACCAGCTCTGTTGCCCTTCTCTGGACTCGCTCCAGCACCTCAATATTTTTCTAGTAGTAAGGGGTCCAAAACTGACCATGAAATTTGAGGTGCTGTGCTGAGTACAGGGGAGTGATCACAGTCCTGGTCCTGCTGGCCACGGTACTGCTACACAAGCCAGGATGCCACTGGCCTTCTTGGCCACCTGGGCAACTGCTGGCTCATGATCCCCAGGTCTGTTTCTGCTGGGCAGCTTTCCAGCCACTCTGCCCCCCAGCCTGTAGCACTGTGTGGGGTTGTTGTGATCCAAGTGCAGGATCCAGCACTTCACTTTGCTGAACCTCATACAACTGGCCTTGGCCCATTGATTCAGCCTGTCCAGATCTCTCTCTAGAGCCTTCCTAGTATTAAACAAGGCTGGTCTCAAAACTGAGCCCTGGGGAGCCTCACTAGTGACCTGGCCAGTGGAGCCACTTCCTGCCCCGTACCTGCCAGGAGAGACAGCATCCCACCAGGGAAAATGCTCCCACACTGCGTCCCAATGCCACAGGGACAGCAGATGCATTTGGGTGGTGCAGGAACAAGATGGAAAGGCCACCTCTGAGGGCTGGGGCTGCAGGCACGACCTCAGGGCACTGAGGAACTCGATAAATTTCTTTTCTGTCTGCTGGGCAGGGAGGGAGAAGGGATCCCCAGCCAGGCCAGGGTGTGAACACAGCCCACCCCAGGCAGCTTTCAGTGGGAGGACAGCACAGGCTGGGAGAGTCACAGGGCTCAGCTCTGTGTTTATGAAGGACAGGGTCTGCATCTTCTTTGCCACCAGGGATGCAGGGGAGGAGCTCTCTTCCTCACCTCTTTCAGTTTTAGGGGGAAAATGTACATGTTTAGGGCTGCTTATAAATGAGTGCCAAAATTCACCCTGCTGCTGAGCCATCTCCAGCACAGGGCTCTGGCTGCAGGCCCTGGCACAAACCTGCCCTGCCCAGCACCAAATGCCCTTTGAGTAACCAACTCAGGAGCACCAGCCCTGGAGACTGCAAGGAAAGTACAGGGTTTGTGACATCCAGAAAGTTTCAGACACCCAGACTCAAGTGCCTCGAGCAACTGTTTCCAGCCACTTGGGAGCTCAGACTGACACCAACACCTGGAGCACAACTGCTCCCCATGACCAGTGCTGCCTTGTGCTTCATCCCTGCCAAGCCAGAAAATAAAATCTGGGGCCTGTTACTGTATTGAGTGGGATTCACCAGATTTCACAGTTTTTCAGAGCCTAAAAGATCATGTAATAAGTCCTGCCCTTTCTGTCTTCAGCACACTCTGTGCTTGTGGTTTCTCAAATGCTTCAATCAATTTATATGGACATTAGGGGGGCCCTACAATCCTTTTCTCCCTCATGTCTGTTTTCATACATCTGCCCCTTCCCAACCACAGATACAGATAAAAAAATTCATCCAGAAAAAAAAGAGCAGTCTGTCTCTGGTGGGATCATCTCCCCCAGCTGGGTCTCAGAAGCGCTCTGCCAGCTCCAGTGGTGGCAGTCTGGGCAGCAAAGGGAGATCACTCAGTGCTGAAACTCAGCTGAATCACAAAGTCCTCATACCAGTCCTATTGCTCTGACATATCATTTCTCAGTTGCTCCTCCCATAACCCCCATAAAAAATTCAACAGGCTTTGGCAGCACCCCCAATCCTGCCTCAATCTGTTGCTCTCCCAGTCTTGTCTAGCTCTGTTGAATTCCAAGATCTTCCCAATGTGACAACATCTCAGGGTCTCAGCCAGTTGCCCCAAACTGTGGCAGGGGGAATGGCTTGCCTTACAAAGAAGCCATCCTGCAAAGACCCATCCTATTGCTTGGCAGCAAACCTACCCCCATCTGCAAGCCCTGCAAAATTGAGAAACCCTCACTCCCCCTTCCAAATAAACATCTTGGATTCAAGATCCAGCTGGCCTGTGTGATCTCAGAGCCTTCTCCCTGCAGGGGTGAAACACAGCCAGCCTCTTCCACCCTTGCTCCCACTGCAGGCTGAGCAGCCTCTCCCCTGCCCAAAGACCTCGACTCTGCACCCACCAGGCTGAGTCCTGCCATGGGAAGCCCTGAGCTCTAAAAAACAGCCTCTTCGACTTCCCACCCCCCTGATTTCTAGCTTCTGCTCTGCAGGGAGCCTGGCATGAGGATCTGGAAGCATAAACAGGTTTTATGGGGAGCTCAGATACCTCTGAGGGGCAGAGCAGCAGCAGTACCCATGTGTACCCACGTCCTGGCCATGAGACCACTGGCAATGACCTGCAGCCACGTGCCCCATCAGAGTCTCATTTGGTGAGCCAAAGACAAGGGGTCCAGCTGCACAAGGCACCTCTCCAGACTCAGGCAGCACTAGAAAGAAATCCTTTGATTTAAAGGCCATGATTTTATTTTTTTTCCTCCCAACTGATCTAGTTAAACTTCCAACCGCTCAAGGCTATTTTAATTTGTACTGGTAAGTTAAATCAACACAAACAAGGACAGAACAGGTTTATATGCACGTCTATTACTGGCCTGCACCAACTGAAGTGCAGCTACATTTCCCCAGGCAGCTTTTTTTTTTCTCTAATAAAGATAAGGGGGACGTTTTTGTGCACCTCCAACTGACAAATGGAGCCTGAAAGTGAATTGGGAGTCAAAGCCTTGAGGAAAGTCAAGGTGACTTATGCACCAATAGGCTGGATTCAAAGAGCTTTGCAAAAATGCAGATCAACTAACAAGATTTATAAAACTCGTTAGGGGCTTAGAGGTCGCGGAATTCTCAAAGGTGCCAAGGAAAGTGCCTGACTCACAGAAGGATGGATGGGTCTTACAGAGGTGGCTATCTCAACCTTTCAGTTGCTTCAAGAAAAGCGGACTCAATTTCTCTTGGAAATGAGGTTTTGACATGCCAAAATGTTTACTGTGAGCCTTGGCTCCTCCATCATTTACTTTAAAGAAAAAAAAACCAAGTCCTGTTGCTGCAGACAACTGTTAGAAACATCTACTGAAAGCCACAGCAGAATCTGCTGCTTCAGCTCACCAGCGCCAGACACCACCCAGAGGAGTATGAGACCAGATTCAGCACACAAGCTGGAAAAAACAGAAGCGGGGAAAAGACTTCGCACTTCCACAGCTCCCCAGTGCCTGGCATTTTGCAGGCTGGAAGCAGCCTGTCAGCACCTGTGGGCAGCCAAGGAAAGGCACAGCAAGTCCATCCACCCTAGTGACCACAACCACAGTCTGCTGAACACCAAGGACCCTCCATTGCCTCTCTGCTGGGTTTTTTCTCTCACCATTTTTTTTTTTTTTGGTGAGGTGGTTGTTGAGAATCTGAAAGCCTGGATTATAATCTTTATGAATCCCATAGTTAGATCGCACTGAACAGCAGCCCAGCAATACCAGATGTTCAAACAAAGCTGCCAACCGACAGCTGTCTGCAGCTTGCAGCGTGTTTTTACTTTAAAATGCAAAATGATACCAATCTATATTAAAAGAGAGATGTTCAGAGCCTTGCGATAGCAGCTGAAGCCGCGGATATTGCTCTTTCACGCAGGGTGTGGCAGCAGAAGGAAATATCTCAAAAACTACTGCTTAAGCCACCCTCCCAGCCCCCCCCAAATCCTGGCCCCTTTCCTAATGGGAAAGAGACTCACGTTACTGCCTGAGTGCCGTGAATGTACCAGTGCGTGTCCAAACAAGCCAGCAAAAAGAAAAATGCAGCATGAACAAACAGCGTCTAACGAAAGATGCCAGAACGAATCTGGGCGCTGCCCACACCTGGCCCTCAGCAGCATGGGGAGGACAAAGTGACACATGGGGGGATGGAGGGAACCAGTCCTGGGGTGGAGGGTGCAGCCCATCCTGCACCAGTGACTAAAGTGGGACAGGAAATGTCCCTTCTGGCAGCACAGCATTGCCAGTGGAAGCGTGGGATGGAGGTGCATCTTCCACTGCCCCGGTCCCGTCTGCCCAGCATCTCACCTCAGGCTGTCCCACATCCCTCTAAAATACACAGGGATGCTCTGGTCCCACTGGAGAAACTCTGCCTGAGTCTCCTTGATGTGAAGCAGGTTTTCAACTTGCACTGCTTTGTACCTTTGTATCTTATGCTGGCTGGGACCAGCACAAACCCTACACCCTGCAACCTTTTCTGCACACCAGCAGCTGGAGAAGGCAAGAACTGGAGCTCAACCTTGCTCTTCTTTATTCCTCCCTCTGGAAATGCAAGCCACCCACAACAACCACATTTTGGGGATGGCAAGTCCCGAATACAGTAGGCATGGCACAGTACTCCTGGCTTGCAGGAATTGTGCAAAAAGCGCTCTGACTTACTCGAACGTGACGTCCTAAATTCCCCACCAGCCGCGATCACAGGAAATCTTTGGGACCTGTCCCAGGGCTGCCTCATTGTGCTCCGAGCAGCAACAGCATGAATGAATCATGCTCCTCAACGTGACACCCAGCTCCCAGCAACGTATTCGGGACCAAAATATTTATGTTGCAAATGAGTAAGAATAAGACCAGATCCCATCCCCAGCCTGGTGACATAAAAAGACCAACCTGGTCTTGCAGTGAGCAAGTGGGTGGCAGAAGGATAGGAAAACAGGAAGCAGAGACCAGTCCCATGTCTTAAAGCCTGGATGTGCCCAGCGATGCTGAACCAGAGCCCTTCCCATTTACAGCAAAACCCCAAAGTGGCAAGCACTGAGACTACAAACCCTGTGGTACCATGCTCCCTCCGGGTGCCAAGTGAAGAAGCATGCTGGGACCTGTAGTTTCCAGACAGCCAGCAGCAAAATGCCATCCCCTGGTAAACACATCTCAAATTAAAATGATGCAAGTCCCCAAACTCTTGGCAAGGTGCCAGCAGTGGCTTCCTGTTGGCAGGCACTTGGCCCATTCCCATGTGTTGCAGCAGCCCCCTTTCAAGGAGAAGCCAAGAGCCCACACCCCACAAATCCCCTCGCTGCTGACCTGCAACCTGTCCTTTCTGAAGCGACGTGTCTGCATGGACTGCAGGATGCTCCCAGAGCTCTGGTGCAGCCCAGGCCCGCAGGAGACATCAGCCCTGCTCCTGCCTTGCTGTTGAGCCCCTCCACCTTTGCTCCATGGCACTGCAACACCAACCCCAGAGCAGGACACTGCATCCAGTGCTGGTCACACATCAACTACATAAAGCCCACCAATGCATCCCTCGAGGGGTCACATAAAGATGCCACTGAAGCAATCAGAGTCTTAGGCAGCAAAAAGCAACACATTGGTGTGGTGTTTTCAGGCAGAACAGCACAAGCAGGCAAAGCTCCACTGAATCATCATACCAGTAAGGCTGGGGACAGCCACCTCCCCCTGCTACAGGATCCCAGATGGGCACACAGCTACCCTGGGAGTGCTGTCACCCTGTGCTCCAGCAAGAGCAGACCACACATCACATCCTGGGGAACGTGGCACCCCTCTCCTTGCCTGCTCACCCTCCCCGCTGCGGAGGAAATTGTGCGCCTGGCTGATGTCAGGAGGCATCACTTCACACAAAGGCCAGGCTTCCTGGCGGGGAAGGGGTGGGGGAGTGGGGAGGAAGGGGAAGAGGAGCCTGGGGCAAAGGCAAACAGCATCTACAGCTCCTTGTGTGTGCAAAAGGGGCAGCAGCAGGGGACAACATGGCCCCTTGTACTTCAATTGCCCTTGCACCTGGGAAAGAGGGGCAACATCATATTTCCTAGTGCCCTTCACAGGAGCCACAGCACGGCCCTGCCTGCACCCTGTGCAGCCCTTTAGGAATGCACTGAAAAGAAGGGACTCAAGTTTATTTTAATTTGCTCCTGCAAATAAATCACTCCCATTTTCTACATGCCATGCTGTGGCTGCTGCCAACCAGGGGACACAGCTCCCTGCTTAGCACCCAACCAGGAGAAAAAACAATTCTACGACAAGACCTAACATCCGCACCCTCAAAATCAGCACAAGCGTGCACACCACTTGTCTCCTGCTTATGGGTAGCTAAATACTCATGGTACCCATTAATTGATAAATACAGATAAAAATAACATATTAAGGACCAACGGCAAGAGTAATCAGCAGCCCTCATTTCTCAAACACCTCTTCCCATTATGCTCCCAAAAGCCAAGCATCTTTCAAAACATGGCCTATCATGGTACCCACAGCATCAATATGACCTCCTGCTTCAGCATCTCCTCTCCTCCTCTACCTCCTGCAGTCCCAGCTCACCTCCAGGCACTGAAAGAGGCTGGTGGCCAGCACCAGACTACATTGCTTTTGTCTCCAACTCAGCCACTCTCTCAAGGACAGGAGCACTCTGGACCAGCTGCACAGGGACCAGTGAAGAGGGCTCAGCCGTAGGGGACCTGCAGGATATGGTCGATGTTGATTGAAAAGGGAAATCACTGATATTGCAGAGGGCAGCCAGAGAAGGTGGATTTTGGATGTGGGCACCGCCAGGGAATAACTGTAAAGGAGCAAATCCTGCTGCTCCCCTTCAACATGCTGACTTGTGCTCCTAGGAGAAGGCCTGCCATTGGTTTTTAATCTCACCCGATTACGGACCAGCCTTTGACATTATTGATCTCAGGCCCCTGAAGTATCATTTATCTTCTGGGTTTGACTCGGCCATCAGAGCTCGACAGCTCAGACCCCAGTCAGCTCCATCCTCCCAGGGAGCCAGGGGAAGTGTTCTGCACAACTCCAGTCCTGCTGATTCACGTGAGCCATATTTGACACTCAGTTTCCGTCCTCACATAAGGTGTCTTTCACTCGCTGCCTACCTGGCATTTCATTTTCTGACTCAAAAATCCAGCTCCTCAGGTCTCTGGCAGACCAGCACTGCTTCCTCAAGCTTGGCAGTCCAAGGTGCCTCTAGTGTGTCCTGTTTCTCCCTTTCAGTTTCATTATCCTCTTTCAAAGAGGATGCGGTGGAGACACAAATGTTATGGGATGTACTGAGAACTGCACAGGGACTGGGGGAGCAGCGCCAGCAGTCAGTGTACAACCAGAGAAGCCATTTCTAGCTCTGACCTGCTGCCATTTTCTAGAGCAGAAAGGACCAACAGCTCTTCATTCCCTGGTGAGATTGTACCCACAGAAAAACCAGGTGGCTATTGTGGCTTTGTGGTGGCTTCCCCTTACCTGCCAGCCAGTACAGCTGCCACAGGGCCAGCTCGTGACTTTTGCTTGACCTTCAAAACGTCAATGCCTGCTACCTCCACAGACCCAGACGAGATGGACTGACGGGCTCCCTTTCCCCTGGATACCTCCATCCCCCACCAAACTGACAGATGCTCCCAGCCTCCACTGTTTGGGAAGCACAAGGTTTTCCTCAAATGCCTTTGTCAACAGTTCCTGGATGCAGCGTGTACATGGAGGCTGTCTTTTCAGATGCCTCCTGTCTCTCTCTCCTGCGAAGCCAGGCCTTGTATTTTGGGAAGGAAGAATATTTCCTGAGAAGGCTCCAGTGGGCAGTTTTAATGCGGAGAGAGAGGAAGGTTTAGGTTTTGTTCTTCACCTTGTTATCATTTATCATATTGCTGAAAAGCACTTTGGTAAATGGAGATTAATACCATGTGCATTCCTAGATTGTAGCAGGAACTAGCCATGGGGAGGACCAGGGGAGGAAGTGCCTGGATGGGGGCAGCTAGCAGGGTCCACATTCTGCAAGGTACCACCATCAGCAAAGAAAGCTCCAGTATCCAGGATTGCTTCCCCACACTGCCACGGACTTCCTGACTCCTAGCAGGGCTCCCCACCTCTGCTTACCTCTAAATTAGGGTAATAACCTGACTTCCCCATCCAGACTTTAGATTGCTGCAGAGATTAAAATGATCTTTATCTCCCCTGTTCTAAGTAGAAAGCTACAAATTCCTTAGCTGGAGGACAGGCCTTGGCTTTACCTGCTGGGCTTACATGCTCAGGAACTGCGTTTAGAAAGGGGTGGTCTTTACACCAGGCACTATTTCCAGTTCCCTGCCCAGATGCCCTGTTGTGCAGGATGCCAGCAGGCAGAGGCAAGGAAATAGCCCCCAGATGTGCTCTCATTCCCTTGATGGGGGCAGGCTCCATCCCCACCCCCTACAATCAAACCACCTCTGACCAAAACAGAGCTCGCAGGCCTCAGCCACCCAGTCACAACAGTGCAGCTGTGGCAGGAGAGCTGCAGTAATTCCCTCCTGGATCTGGCCACCCCCATCACTAAGGGCTAGCACAATACCAGAGGGAAGGGGGAGCGCAGCACCCGCCCCCGCACTGTCCCCAAAGGGTCTGCGAGGGGGACAGAGACCTCGCAGCACATTTATTCCGCTCCATCCATTTGAGAGGCACGCTTCAAGGGGCTTTTTGCCGTCAGAGGCGGGTGCACCAGGACAGGAAAAGAACAAAGGGAGGCACCGGCACCCCCAGCCCTTTGTCTGAGTGCAGAGGAGTTCACCTGCAGGGAAAACCTGCTCCCACCGCAGAGGTGGCAGCTCCACATGGATTCAGAGGGGGAGAGGGATGCGGCCCCCCCTCGAAGCAAGAGGATAATGAGCAGAAGGACGCAATCACATTAGCCTCTCTCTCCCCTTGCACAAGCCCATTACGGTGCACGCCAACCCCCCCGAGTTACCAACAACCCAACAACCGCAACCAGCAATAAAAACCATTGCCACAGAAATATCAACCCACCCCCCCAGCGTGATCGATCTGTGTCTGCGTGTGGCCCAGCACCAAACCCTGGAGCTCGGCTCCACCGACCAGCATTGACTGCGAGGGAAGGGGGTGGGAGACTAGTTTCCAGGGGATGGGGTTTTAAAGCCACACAATAACTGGCTCAAATGAGGGTTTAGATTAAGCTGTCGTATGGCAAGGGAAAACACTGCCTCCATTAGGATATGCAGGATTTTCCTTCCCTTTCTCCAAAGCTACAGCTCTAGGATGAAGCTTCCAGGTCACCCAGGCAGGGAGAGGAGAAGTGGGTGATGCTGAGCAAATGGGGGATCCTGAACAGGGAGAGATGGGTAGAGGGAAGAAAAGGCAGATCAGCCCCAGATCATATAGTCGGCTGCTCTGACAATGTTTACTCATATTTCAGAGAGACACAGCCATCCGGAACATCACTCCCTGCCAACTGCCTCATCTGGAGCCATCCACAGCTCGGCTCTTCCCAGCCCACTCCAGAGACAGCCCCCCCATCAAAGCATCCACACAGCAAGAAACTGAAAAAGGAAAGGTAGGGGGAAGACAAGAAACAGAGAAATTAAATTAATTCATGTTTTGGGTTTTTTTTAACAGTTCTGGTACATCATCTCAGCAAACAGATGACTTGGAGTGTGCTTGGAGTACAACAGCACTGCTGCAGAGTGCAGGGCACTGTGCTGAGCTGGGAACTTCTGCTCATGTTACCATCACAAGAGAATCACAAGACAGAGGAGGGACAACCATGATGCCCTGGTGAGAACAGGCTGAAGCTGTCCTTATCAGAAAGGATCCAGGATTGAGAACCTCTTCCCTGAGTTCATCTGGGGGACATATGTAAAAACTTTTGCATGCATCCAGAGTCTCATGCCTGTGAATAACCACCGCTCCCTCCATATTAGGGACCAGACATCTCCTCCTCCCATTCCCAAGTATGCTGGATATAGCTCTCCCAGGAAAAGGAGGGGTAGCTGCCTCTGTCCTTCCGTGGAGGAAAGGGAAGGGCAGGACATCCCTGGTCCTGCAAATTTCACATCTCCCCACCAGTCCCCCAGCATCTTCCTCACCCTCTCTTCCAGCAAACAGAGGTTCATTGCAGAAAACTGGCTATCACCGCAAGCAAGCTCAGCAGCTCTGAGTCCTCTGTGCCATCCCCCTTACTTCAGCCCAACCAGCATCTCCTCAGCCTACAGGCTGCTGATAAATGCAAGAAGTTGACAAAGTCACCAGAACCTAGCCCAGATCCATAGCATTTTATTTTTTTTTAAGCAAAAAGCCAGGCCAGACCAGATTCTGCCCTAAAGCCTTTGTGGCAAAGCAAAATCCTGCTCCGAGTGTTTATTTATAAATCTGTACATACATGTACATTTGAATTCTGACAGAATTAATTCTGGCATCCAGCTAATTCAAAGCATTCCTCCCCCATCACACTACTGTTGCAGGCCAGCCCTGCACAGAAGCTGATTATAAAATGCTGCACTAGCCAGGCATTTCTGCAAAGGCTTGTGCTATTGAGCATTCAGTCTTTCCTTGCTTGGCTATTTCATTGTTTCGGTGTCGATCCCTCCTCTCTTGCCCTGTGTTTCCTGGTTACTTTTGTCCCTGCTCTGGAAGCACTGCTGCTCTCAGCCCCATTTCAGTGTCAGATTGAAAAAAAAAACCCAAAACAATTACACGAAATTAAAGAGAAGAAAAGAAGAAATTATCACCATGTACCAAGATTTCCAGTAAACAGATAGGTAACGAGCAAAAAATAGGCCAATATGCTGCAAGGCAAGCTGCAGACAGATCTGGGGACAGAAAACCCGCTGCCCGCCTCCCAAGTACAGCTAAGAAATCCCTGTGTGGTCACACGCTGTCCTCTGGAGCAGAGAGGAGAGAGGTCAGGGCAGCCAGCACTGTAAGAGCCTCTTTATTCTTGGGCAGTTGCACGAATCTGATCACTTGTGCCCTTTGTGAGACATGGAAATCTGCCTTCTCCTCCCACCCCCTTCACCAGCCCCTCTTCTGCTCCTCCCGCTCAGATGGGGACAGAGGCAACTCCTTGGCTCCAGAGGCAAAGACCAAAGCAGCAGAGAGGCTGTGGATGTCCCTCTGGCAGGACCAGGCTGGGATAAGCACGCAGGAGACCTTGAGAACAGTGTTTTGTTGGAGCAAGGGGAGGGGAGAAGAAGGGAAGGACAGTCCTGGGGCTTGCACATTCCTTGAAGGGCTCACCCAGACTCCCTGGTGTGAGGCACGAGGCTGAGGGGTGGAGACAAGTCCAGGGTGTCCCACTGCAGTTCATGCCTCTCCTACTTCTCCCTCTCCATCATGCTCCTGGGCTTGAGGAGAATGGCACGCTGATCACCTCCATGCCAGCAGACACATGATGCTCACATAAGTATCACACGATAGATTTAGATTAAACAAGGGTCTGGGCTAAGTTCATTGTGCCCTCATCACCAGACAAAGCTGGGCTTAGACCTTCTAGTTCAGAGACCAGACCACAAAACCTCTGCGTCAGTGGCTCATTTGAAGTCACGGCTGAGGGAGGGCTTCAGGGTGGAAAGCTCTAGGTAGGCCAGGGCAGTCTGGTGAGCAGGGCTGTAAGCCTGGGCTACATTTTGTTGCTATTCCTTGCAAAGCAGCTCAAGGTCCTCAGGTGAACCTTCCCTTATCTCTCCTCTTTCCACCTCACTCTCCGAGCTCCTATCCACACTGCATTGTCCCCTATGGGAAGAGAGCATTTCCACAGCAGCCCCTGTCCTACTCCTTTACCAAGGCTGTCCCCTCCACACAAGTCTCCTCCCTCCCACCCAAGCCACCAGGCTGCCTCCCAGCATTCTCCATCTCTGCTGTCACTTCTCAGATTGACTCCACACAAAAGACTTGCAGCTGCAGGTCTGGAGCAACCAACCGCTGGCAACCTGATGGGCTAAGGGCACAGAAAATGTTCAAGCTTAGCAGGAAAGCAGCGGGGAAAAGCCCTTAATCCAAACCCTGCAGAGGCAGGAGACTGCTCCAGTTCAGCCAGAGATCTGGGACTGCCAGGATACCCACTGCTGCTTGGCCAGCAAACCCAGAGGGGTTTGCAGCAGAGTGGCTCAGCCCCCCCAGACCTCTCTAGGGCAGCTCAGGCTGCTACAGTTGAACTGAAATCTGCTGCCCCTGACAACACGGAGCAGCAAAGCCTGACAGATCCATGTGGTGAGTGGCACGGAGCTCGGGAGCCAGGCTAGGTGGGTGCTGGGATTTCTGCCACTGCCCAAGGCCCAAGAAGTCAGTGCTCATCATGGCAGCGTGACCAACTGACAGCATCCCAGGGCACAATGATCAGCCACATGTAGGAGCACAGTACCATGTTCCTGGGCAGGAATCAGGGCATTTGCAAAGCCAGGGAAGGAAAGACCTGGGTTAGGCTGACCTAACCCTTGGGCTAGGCTGGCAGTTCAGCTCTGGGGTGCTGGTGGAAGTTCAGATGGCAGGATCAGGGAGAAGCTGAACAACTCCTGCTTTGTAGGATCTGCTGCAAAAGCTGTCTAGGGACTGGGTATGCTCAAAGAGTGCCACAGCAAACACCTGCCAGGCACCAGCCACACCACCTACAGCCACGAGAGCTAAATTAGCACTCAAGCACTCGGGCACTTGTACTCACAATGCCTGCAGTGAGCTGCGTGCTGTGCTCCTCATAAACAAGTCATCTGGAAAATAAGTAAGCCTGTAAAAATCCAGTCCATCACAAGTTACCAAACCTGTTTCAGAGTAAAACAACCTAGAGCAACTCATGCCAGAAGCCTAGCAGAGAAGCTGATATCAAGCTTCCCTACCAGTGGGACTCCCTTGGTCCCAGCAAAACATCCCTGGCACTGATGGCAGCATGGGGATGCCATGTAGGACTTCATAGCGGCTAAAGCTGCCAAAGTACCAGAGTTTCTGGTACAGAATTGAGATCCATCTCTTCCTGTAGTCCTACCAAGCACTCAGCTTTCCTTGTTCTCATAATTTAGAAAGCATGAGTTGACCTTATGTGGGGTGCTGCCAAAGAAGAAAGCCCAAACCCACTGAACTGCAGATGGAGCCAGCAGCCTGGTCCCTGTCCCCCTGGATTTGCTGAATATGCACTGCTCCATGGACAGTGCTGCATGCAGTTCCTACATACCTCCAGGAGGATTCCCAATGTTTTCCTCCAGGTCTCAGCACCACAATGCATTTTCTCCCACTTAATGTTCAAAGCCACCAGATATCTTCAGAATGTGAAGGGATTTCTGGGAAGCTAGGACAGGGAGAAATCTATCTCCTTCCCCCAAAACAAAACAGAAGCAGAGCCTCTCTACCCAAGACATTTCCACTGGTGGCACCTCTAGCTGAGGACTGGCAGCTGGGAAACCTCTGAGCAAGCTAAGATGTACCTGGCTTCAATCAACCATGTCCCTCACAAAGACAGGGCAACCATGGTAATACCCCATACGTGAGTCTCTTTCTCTGACTCCTGACTTCTTACCCATACTCCAATCCCAGCAATGTATTTTTCCCCTTTTTGGATGGAGAAAAAATAAAAAGCAACACATCAACCTTGCACTGGAGCAACTTTCTTTTCCGGCCTTAGAAGCAGGTTCCCCCATGCAGGCAGGAGGCAGATGGCTAGGGCAGCAAAGGCAAAGATGGAAGAAAAACTGTTTCATTTTGAGACCTTGAAACAAACAAAACGAGAAGAAGCAAAAAAAAAAGAAAAAAAAGAAAAAAAAAGAGGGCGCCTTATTGGCTTTTCTTTCCCCCCCTCTCCTCTTTAAGCACTACAAAAACAGGAAACAAAGGAGAAAACATCTCACGGGGGGAAGGGGAGGTAAGCGCTTTATACGCCCACGAAAGAAAGATTAACCACATATTTTATTTACTGTTTGTATTACAGTTGCACCGTGGAGTTCAACTAATTCCAAGCCAGGGCTCTGCGGGTTTATGCAGCACCTAACGCTGAGCGGGGTCCTTCCCCCAAACCCACCAGGCGCATGTTCTGCTTCAGGCAAACCCTGCACGGACACCCCCTTTTCTCTGGCAGACACCCACCTCCAGCCTCCTTCACCCAGCCAGAGCACTCCTGCCCCACCTGCCAGCTCAGCTGACAAAGTGCTGGTGCTGTCCCCAAGGAGTTTTGAGCCCCTTTTCCCCTTCAAACCGGTCTGTAACCAGGGGTAAGGTGTCCTTCGAGGCAGGTTGGCAAGACAGCCAGAGGAATAAATGATAAAAAAGCAGAGTTTATGGGGAGCGTTTGCAGGCTCCAGTCCCTCCTCCGGACCATGGGGGACATCCCCTCCACAGCCAGTTGGTGTTGCAACGCCCACAATTGTGAGTCCCCTGCACCAAGGTCAGGGCTCCGATCCTCCCAACTTTGACTCATTTCTCAATTAACGGCTTTCTGAACACAAGCCACACATGGAACAAACCTCTCACAATGGGGCCTCCCCCGGACCTCCCAAGTCCAGTGTTACTCATCTGCCCCCCAGTCCCAGTCCATCTTTTCTCGGGATGCTCCAAGTGTGGCTCACCGCCGCTGCAGGGTGAGCAAGCAGCCAGGAATCCCGGGCCCGGCTCCCGCAGGCGGGAAGCCGTCACCAACTGAGCTCATGTACCCTAATTCAGGAGCCGACAAGGCGAGGCCACCTTCCTTGCTGGCTGGCAACTGGCAGCTTTCAGCTGGAGACCCAGCCCCAGCCATGGAGCAAGGGCTGGCAACCTGCTGGGTGCTTTTCCCAGGGGCTCATCCCTACTCCAGCCACTTCATGGAAGAACTGATTCAACTATAGGGAGGATCCTTTGGGCACACTGTCCCCCAGCTTGGTGCTGTCCTTCACTGACCCAGACTCCATGCACCCAACCGAGCCACGCGCCCAGCGGGAAGAGACAAGCTTATCATCACAGAGAAAGGAAATTAAGATAACGTGGCGATGGAGGTACCGAGGGATTTGGCCAAGGTCACAAAATAATTCCATAGCTCTACGATACAACCGTCTAACACTTTTGGTGTCTGGTCACATATCCTAAAATTTCACGCCAGGGCCAAAATCCAGCCTAGGCAGTGGCAGATTTCTGCCAGGTCATTAGCAGTGTGCATCCGCAAGAAGCGGCGAACATCCAGCCATAACAACAGCAGCAACAACAAAAAAAAAACATGCAGCAAGAGCGGGAATAAATGAGATCAAAGTGTCCTGGAAAAGGACCTGGAAAAATAGTTTCGGTCCCTGGCTAAGGCTCCTGGGAGATGCACATGAGAACCCCATCCCAGTCCTGCACAGCCCTCCCGAGGTGGCTCCCCACCCTGGCAGAGGGAAACCAAAATGACTCCCTATAAATAGAAGCAGAAAAGCGCTTCTCCAAAAGACTGACTGGGTCTTTCCCCTTCCAGCGTGTGTGGCGGAGCTGCTGGCACCTCCGCGGAGGTCCCTGGTTTTCCCCCAGAAAACCTGGAGAGGAAAATAACCTTCCTGTGAGCTCAGGCTGGCTCCTCTCTACACAGAGCTGCACCCCCCCGCCCCACTCCCAGGCCTGGCCATCCAATTGGAAAGTAATTATACTGCAATTTTTATTTATTACTTCTTCGGTTTTTTTTATTGCTAAATGGTGACTCATTTTGGCAACATTAAAATACACAGGAAATCATCCCCATTTTACAGTAATCACCATTCAATTCATTGTTAAATATTTATTCGGCAGACAAGCGCCGAGCCTCTTTCGAAGGGTCGGAGGGGGAGCGGAGGGGCAACCCTGAAAAGGGGGAGGGTGGTAGAAGGGTCAGGGCAGGGCTGGCCGCAGGGCTGGTAAATGCCCGCCAGAACTGAAGGGTGGGGAGCCAGGGGTGAAAGCTCCTGCCAGATGGCCTGGCCAAGAGCAAAATACAGACCCGCTTTCCCTCGAATCCAGCACAACAGCCCAAGCTGCTCTAGGGAGAGAGGCAGCCCTGTGCCCCCAATAAAAAAATCACATTATTTGGCCAAACCCCAAGACTGAATCCCCACCAGTGAGACGTCATGGGTCTCTGACACGTCATGGGTCTCTGACACGAAGCTCTTCCATTGCCGGGGGGAAGAGGATGGCAGCCACTGGCCCCAGTGGGAGGCAGTGGGAAGAGCAGGCAGTTTGACATTCACAGGCCTTACAATGGACAGGGTCTGCTCCTGCAGCCGCTTTGTCCTCCCAGGAAGCCCAATTTTGGGGTGACTCGACCTCAGCAGCAGGCAGCTCTTCTGCCTTCCCCCAAACAGCTGCATAGCCCAGAACAAACCTGGCAGACGGCCCCTCCAAACACCCCTGGTCCAAGACTGCAACCCTTCCCCGCAGAGTGCACACGCAAGGGGCTGTAGGACCCACAGCTCAACAGTTACAAAGGCCCCCCAGCACAGACACCTTCCCTGGGGAGCCCCCCTGGCACCCACGGGCTCCGTCACTGCTTGGCTGGGAGGCCACCCAACATGTCTGCCACAGGGGGACCCCAGGCGGAAGGAGGAGCAGTGCCAGGATGGATTTTGTGTAGGTCGTACACAAACACGGGGGAACAGACATGGCAGGGAAGAGGGTGGCTGGGCGGTCCCCAGGCTGGGCAAACCCGAGTGTCCAGGATGATTGGACTCACCCGGATCTCATTGCGGCGGATCTCCACGTCGCACACCGAGTGTCCCTGGTGGGCCCCGCTGTAGTAGCAGCAGAACTGGCAGACGGCCACCTGCTCGGCCTCGCAGTGGTACAGGCGGTAGGCGTTGTGCTGGGGGCAGCTCCAGGCCCGCACGTCCTCTGCCTCCACCAGGAGATGCCCCCGGGCCGTGGAGGGCTGCTGCAGGTGGGTCTGGACGTGGGACTGGCAGCACGGAGCCTCGCACCTCAAACAGATCTTCTGGGCCGGCAGCGGCGGGCCCCGGCGGCAGAAGACGCAGTGCAGGACTGAGGGGGGCTTCTCCAGGTTGAGGGAGTTGAACTTCTCCACGATGTTGGTGAGCTTCAGGTTCTTCTCCAGGTTGGGCTTCTGGTTGTAGGCCTGGTTGCACTCCGGGCACCGCACCAAGCCTGACTCCTTGGCCCACGCCTCCCCGATGCAGCCCCGGCAGAAGTTATGCTTGCAGGGCAGCTGGACCGGCTCCACAAAGACATGCAGGCAAATGGGGCAGATGAGCTCCTCTTCGAAGCAGTTCTTCCAATTCTCGGCCATCTCTGCCGGCAGCTCTGTCGACGCTTCCCCCCAGCCGCTTCGGTCGCTCAGTGCGGTCTAGGGGCGGACGCCGGGGTCTGTCCTCCCTGAAAGGGGAAGGCTGAGGGTGAACGGACAGGCTCCCCCTTCCCCGCAGCACACGCCATAAATAATAAACCACAGCAGATTTTAAAATCGGGGATAAAATAAGCCACAGAGCAGCACTCTAGGAATATCTGGCAAGAAAACGCAACGTCCCCATCGCTTCGTTAAAAAACAACACAAATGATCAGAAAAACCCCAACATGATCCTGTTGGACTTACAGCCCGAAGTCCTAACCACCCCTAAAAGCCATTTGCTCCTTTTTACCCCAGAAGGTGAGCTGAAACTTACCAAACGTTGAAAAAAATCCATACAAAATCCAGCAGCAGAGTCCAAGTTCCATATAAAGCTCCTAAATTTAGCGCTCCGGATCAGATTTTTCTTTTCTTAGGTTTGCAACTGACATTCAATATTTTAAAGGGACTTTTGTCCCCCACCAAACCTGGCCAACAGCTGAGGGCAGCGACTCGCTCGGGCCTTTTTTTTCCCTTCCCTGTATTTCTCCTCCCTCTCCCCCTGATGGGAGTTGGGAATCAGAGTCTTTTAAAGGAAACAGATCAAAGGGTTAAGATCCAAAACGGGAAAAGGAGGAAGATTAAAAAAATAATAATAATAGCGACGATGACGATGGCGGAAAAACGAATTCTCTCTGCGGCCCCCGAGATTTGCTTCTAAATCGGAGGAGCAGTCGGGAAAAAAGGAAGAGGGGAAAAAAGACAAGACATGAAAAAAAAAAAAAAAAAGAGAAGAAAAAAAAAGCTCTCTCGCCTGCTTCGAGATTGCGAGGTCTTGAATGGGAGAGCTCGGTCATTCAGAGCAAACGCCAGCCCAGCACAGCCCGCCCAGCTCCTCCAACGCTCCTGGAGAGGGATGGGAGAGGGGACGGGCTTTGCCACGGGGGGTTCTGAGCCCCGCGGACCCCAAATCAACCTGCTCTCACTTCCCACCAGGGCTGGGGGGAAAAAGGCGCCCGGAGGGTCCGTCCTAGCCCGCTCTCATGGCCGGCCCGGGGGTCGCAAGCCCCCGACGGTAACAATGCTTCGGGGCGCACGGACGGCGCCCGAGCCGGCGGCGGAGCGCTGCCTTCCCCGGCGCGGCCCCGCCGGGAAGGGGCGAGGCGGCGGCGGGCAGCCGGGAGGAGCCGGCCGGAGCGAGCGGTTCCGGGAGAGCCGAGTCAGCTCTCAGCCATCTTGAGCTGCCCGGCTGAGAACGGAGACCGGGAGCGCGTTAAAAATAAAATTAAAAAATAAATAAATTTTTAAAAATTAAAAAGAAGAAGAAAAAGGGTATTTAAAAAAAGAAATTATAAATAAAGTCACCAGAACAACCCCGCTCCCGAGAGCCACCTCCTCCGCCTGCCCAGCGAAGCTCTGCGGAGGGGCTGCGGGGCCAGGCGAGCCCGAGCCGAGCCGAGCCGTCCCGTCCCGGCGGGGCCGCTCAGCACAGCCCCCCGCGCCCGCCCCCGCCGCCTCCTCCAGCCATCTTGGGGTCGCCCTGGGCGCCGGAGCCCCACGCCCCGGCTTCCTCCCACCGCCCCCGGGGAGGCGGCCGCGGCCGGGGAGGGGGGGGAGGAACGCGGAGCGAGGCGGGTGGGGGCGCGGAGCCCCGCAGCGGGAAGGGGAAGGGGGGGCGGCGCCTCGGGCTCAGCTCCGGCGCGGGGGCCGGGGCGGCGGCGGGGGCGGGCGGGGCGGCCATGGGGGGCGGCGGCCGCGGGGATCGATCAACCGGGGAAAGGGGCGCGGACGGGCGCGCCCCGCCCAGCTCGGGAGCCGGCCGGGGTGGGGGGCGGAGCGGAGGCGCCGGTGCCGGTGGGTCTCGCCGGGCTCTGCCGCCGCCGCCGCCTCGGAGCTGCCGCTGTGCTGCGGCGGGAGCAGCCCCGCCCCGGCCGCGGGACCGCCCCGCGCGTCACCGGGCACCGCCCCCGCCCCGCCCCGCAGCCCCGCCGCCGTAAAGGGGACACGGCCCGCGGTGGGGCCCGGTAGCCGCCGGTCTCCGCCGCTGCCTTCGAGGAGGCCGCGCCTGGCGTGTCCTGTGTGGCCACTGCATCGGCCGTAGGGCCACCCCGCCCGGCCACCGGCGTCCCTGTGCGGCCCGCGCTGCTCAGGGTGCCAGTCTGTAAAATGCTGATTGCTCTGGAACCAGTGCACATCTGGGTCACAGCTGGTGCTGGGCACCGTCCTCATCGCTGTGTACAACTTCCTCGCGGGGGGAACAGGAGGGGCAGGCACTGGTCTCTTCTTTCTGGCAACTAGGGACGGGACCCGAGGAAATGGCCTGAAGTTGTGTCAGAGGAGGTTGAGGTTGGATATTAGAAAAAGGTTCTGGTTGGGCGCTGGAACAGGCTCCCCAAAGAAGTGGTCATACCACCAAGCCTGCCTGAGTTCAAGAAGCATTTGGAAAACACACTCAGGCACACTGAGGATGTTTAATTCTTGAAGATGTCTTGTGCAGGCCAAGAGTTGGATTCGATGATCCTTGTGTATCCCATACAACTCAGAATATTCTGGGATGAGTGCCCTCAAGAGCCTCCTGTGTCCTCTTGGCTGGCTTCTAGATGGGCTGTTACTTTGCATTTAGATGCATTTCCTCCCTGTGCAGAGCCACAGCCGTTTGTCCCCTGGGGTCTTTCCCAAACCAGAAGCCCCAGCACCTTCTGCCAGAGCTCGGGGCACAGAGGTGTCTCTGTTAACAGCTCTCCCACCAAATGTTTCCGCAGCTGTTTTGTGGGACACTGTATATCTAACCCCTGCCATATGTGCCAAGCTGCTGGGAAAAAAGCACATTGCTGGTGGAAATCCATTTTGCGCTGACAAGAGCGTCAATGGGTCAAAACAAAGTATTTACATCAAAAAATGCTCAGGGTCCACAGTCAGGTTTGTGGTGGAGTGACAAGAGGGCAAAGGCTCAGTCAGCAGCTTCGGGATCTGGCCCAAACCTGACCCTTGGGTGACGCTCTGTGATGGTAATTTGCCTCTGGGAGGGATTTAGCAGGAATTCCCCATCTGCAGCATCAAACGTCTGAAGACACCACTGAGCAGTGTCTACTATAGCACCCTATATCCCAGTGCCTTGGACCACCCAGGGCAGCCTGCTGGAGGGATGAGCATTCCACACCACTCCCAGTGTGGGGATTATCCAGCTCTTTCCACACTGTGTTTTACAGGAACCCCCTGTGTGTAAGCAGGCCCTGCCTAGAGACACTGTGATAAGGAGACAGCGATGGCTTCTGCTGGGGCTCACCCCGTGTCACCCCTTGGCCGCCCCCCTCCATCCCTGCCCTCCTGGGGCTCAAGTGCCGATTCCTGAAAAGGGAGCAGTTTGCCATGTAATTCCTGTGCCAGGCCTCGGAGCCCATGGGCTGTACCTCTCCTCCAGGGTTTTACAGCCAGCTGTCAGCCAGGGCTGGTGGGAGCTGGGCAGGGCAGCATGAGATGTGTCAGAACCGCAGGCGACTGGCGGAGGCCGTGTGGAGGCAAACCTCTCCTCGAAAAGTCAGCGCAAAACTATTCATGACTCTCACTTCTCTATAAACACACAGAGTACCAGACAGCCTCCAGTGACAGCCACCATCCCCACCCCAGCCAGCACAGGGCTCTCCTCAGGCCCCCTGTACTCCCACTGTGGCTGTGCTGAGGAAGCTGGTTGGTATTTACCAGTACTTAAAAGAGGAAGGTGGCTGGGATGGGGCTTAGCCAAGCTGAAAGATGCACCCTACTTCTGGCTGGGAATCCCTCTGCACTGGGACTGGCACTGGCACTCTGTCATCATACCCACATCTGGATGATGCCATCTCCCTGCCCATGCCGGAGAAACTCCCTTGGCAAGGGAAGCCCCAAAGCCAGGCTGGGCATGGCAGCCCTTCCACAACCCACAGGAGCTGCCTGGAGGAAGGCTGTAGACAGGGCCCCCTCTGCCTACACGGCTCCCACACCCCTTCCTGACAGTACTGGGTGGCTGATGAACAGCAGCAGGAGCAAGCTGCAGAAAGCCTGCCCATGCTTCAGTCTCCCCTCCACCAGGATCTTGGTGTGGGTCCCAGACCACGCCAAGGGGCCACAGAGATGGTTTGTAGCTGAGTCCTGGTGTTCATCCCTCAACCTCCCCCAAGCCTCAGTTTTCCCAGCCACTGCCAGGCCATCATTCCCCTTTGCCAGAGGTCTCCCTTCAGCAGCCCTTAGTCCTCCTTTGGAAAGACCACTCCCTGCTCCATCTCCCCAGTAAGGTGTCAGCATCTCTGCTGAGCCCTCAGTGAGCACTGGCTGGACTGCAGGTACTCCCTGCAGAGCCACGATGCCCGGGCACTTGTCACTGGTGTCTGGCATTGAGGTGGGATTGCCTGGTACAGATGATGTCCCTGGGAGCAGGGATGAACTTGGCTGCCCCACAGAGCCAAGGTACCCAATTCATTTTGGTGTTTGGGGCTTGGGACCGTGCTGAGCTGATGGTAGAGTGAAGGTGTTTGCACAGGTTTACAGAGCAGTTGGCTGTTAATGTGACACCATCCCTGTCTGCCACCACCCTCCCTTGGGAACACTCCTGAAGGCTCTGGCATCCAGCCCTGCACCTTCCCCAGAAGCCTCGAGCCCTCTGGAAGTGATACAAAGTACTGTGTTTCTTGGGTCATTTATAATTCAATTAACCCATCAGAGAAAAACATCGCTCTCCTTCTGTCCCCTTCCATGTCAGGCTGGTGAGGTGGCTCTGTGTGATGGAGAAAGCTTCCTCCACCCTCCTCCATGTGATTAACACGCTTAAGGTTTTCACTGTTGTTTAAATTTTAAGCTGAGTTTAAGGATGTAAGGAACTTGCAGGGCAGCAACAGTCTGGTTTCCAACACTAAATCTGTCTGCTTATGGCCATCCCCTGTTCCTGTTTGGGCTGGAGGAGGAGGGAAACAGCCCCATGGAAGAGGCACAACACAGAGGTCCCCATGGTCACCTGCAGGCCCAGCCCAGGACACACCACCAACATGCACCACTTGTGCCCAGCCGTGCCCTGGAGTCACACCTGTCCCTCACACACTGTCACCTGCCTGCTGTGGCATCCTCCCAGCCCGAAACCTTTTGGGAGAAGATGCACGTGTGTGTATGCAGTGTGTCTGCAGGGGAAACCTCCTGTCTCTGACATTAATAAAAAGGGACCAGAAGCAGGGTGTGCAGCCTGGTCCCCACAGCACACAAAGCAGGTCCCAGACCCACAGGCACTGGGATCCAGAGACACCCACATGTAACATTGGAAGCTGGGAGCAGGTCTGGAATGGTGTGCTGGGTGCAGGGATGGCAAGGCCCTGTGGGAGAGCCTTACCCTTGTGCAATGGGTGTGCAGCTGGGGCTCCTCTTGGGGCAAAAATGCTGGGCTTTCTCCCTTCCTCCCCGAGCCTAAAGCATGGGCCAAAGTGGGTATAGAGGGCTGGCCAAGGGGGGACTGCATGTCAGGGTGTTGGAGGAGAGCTCTGCTTTGGTTTCTGGGGTGTAACAGCCCAGTCTGAGGTTGACTGGCCAAATCCAGGGCTGCACAGCCAGCCAGCTGTGGAGCAGGGATGATGCTCCAGGGCTCACCCCCTTGGCTGAGCTCGGGGTGCTGCTGGGTGCTGGTGAGTGCCGAGCGGGTCCGGCAGCTGCGGGGCTGGAGCAGGGGGAGCCGGATGAGGGCCGGTGTAGTTCCCTGCTTGGTGGGGTTTCTTTCTATGCAAATGCCTGGGAGCAGCTGCCCTGCCGGCGTGACTCATTTCCTGCTCTTGTGTCACATTCTGGTCAGGCCAGTTTGGCAAAGGCTTTCTTCTCTCCCTCCCTGGCTTCTCCTCCTTCTCTCCCCAATGCCGAGGGCTGGGATGTGCATTTGCTCAGTCCCTGGCAGGATGAGGCAGGATTTTCAGGAAACTGCGTCAAAGCCACAAAACCTCCATATATATTAAAAAAAACCCCAAAACAACCAAACAAAAAAATCCAGCACAATTTTCTCTTATTCTTTTTTTTTCTGAGCATGATGGAGACTGGCGGCCAGACAGGCTCCTCCGCTCTTCCCCCTCCTGGGGCGGCTCCTTCCCCTGAGACCCAGGGGACAGGACCTGGCAGAAAGCTGTAATAGTTTGCTGGGTGGACAAGGGGAAAAAATGCAGCTTGATCTCATTTTACCTTCTGCTGCCAGTTGCAGAAGTGCTGCCAGAGCTGGGCAGCCTTTTACAGGGCATAGCTAGGGAGAGCAGCTGGGGCAGCCACCATCCCTGGAATTTGCCCGGTATTTCTTTTTCCTCAGCAGAGCTCTGGGGCAGTCTCACCACTGCACTCTGAAAAATGTACTGGATGGGGTTAAAAGTAACTCATTCATCTTAAAAGGGGTCTGGAAAGGATGGTAGCAATCGATGACAGACCCCAGTGTGGTGAGTCTCCCACCACATGCTGGGAAAAGGGAAGGCAATTCTGGCAGTGAATCCCTCTGGCTGCTCCCACAGTCTATCCAGGCTGGCAGTCCCCAAAGCCCAGGCTGTGCCACAGGTAGAGAAGTCATTTTTTGAGGCATTTCCCACCTGATCTGTGTTGTAGTGGTGAGGTCAGGATTTACAGCCTCCCAAGTGACCATGTGAACCCTCCTGCCCTGGGGCTCTTGCTTTGCTGTGTCACCAACCCCTGGGTGCAGGGACACACACACAGCCCCTTGCTGCCCTCAAGGCCAGGGCAGAAAGCAGCAGCCCTTTGCCTTGAGCCCATGGCTACCAGTGGCCCAGTCCTGCACCAGCCCTTTCCCTGGTGCATCCATCTCTGGCACAGCATCCCACACCACAGTGAGGCATTTCCCTGAGGGAAAGATGGAGCTCCTCAGTGCTGCCAGCCCAGCAACAAGCTTGGGATGTGAGGATGCCAGCCCCAAATCTGATCATGGGAGACAGGACGGGAGCAGGATACAATCCCACCACCTCCATTCCCATCTGCAGTGCCATTCAGCCACTCTCCCACCAGAAGGCCCCTGCCCAGAACAAGATGTAATCTTTGCAATCTTCACATCAGTTTCTCAGCCCTCCTGTTCATTTTCTGCATGTTCCCTGCAATTCAGGTTGGCTCCAGCCAAATGACCCAGGGCCACACTCCTGCTAGAAAGCCCCCTGCCAGGGAGCTCTTGGGCTTTCCCGTGAAGGGCAGAGAGCAGCCAAGGCTGCCATGCCCTGTGCAACCCCAAACCTAAAGCCCCAAAGCCAAGTGGTGCCACAGGGCTCCAGTTTGATGCAGCTGGGGGAAACTGAGGCAGGTGAGGGCATGGGATTGCTCCAGAGCTGCGGCCCATGCACTCACTGCTACTGGGGTTTAAACTTCCTCTCAGAAAGCCTAAAGGTCTGTTTGCCCACAGTGAAGGGAAAAGCAGGAGAGCACTGGTATAAATTAGGTCAGGAAGCATGGCTAATAAACTGTCACTCCTGGTTGTGTAATGGGAGCAATTATTGGTTTAGGTTTTGTTAAGACACCAGGAAGGAAAACACAGCTTGTCTGGGGGTAGGAGAGTGATGGCAAACAAAAAAGGAGGGTCCTGTTTACAGAAGGATGAAGCTGCTTTTGTGTTGGAGGCATTTCAGTCTCATCCTGGTGTGTTGGCAGCCTGGGGCTTGAACAGACTCCTGCATGGGGAATGCATGGAGGGGGTTCCCAGCTCTCTCTGTGCTCTCTCCTTCCCCTGGGCACCCCAGGGCTCCAGAGTCTCTAGGCAGGTGGTTTTAACCCCTCTGAAGTCTCCCTGTCCATGATCCACTCTGCTCAGCTCAGCGCTTGGTGCCCACTGTCCCCCCACAGATCCTCCTTTGGGGTCCAGTGGGGACCTGTGGGCAGCAGGGCCGATGTGGGCTCTGCAGGAAAGCCTGGGAGAAGTGCCTGAGCTCTTCCTGCATCTGATGGCCCTGCTCTCCCTGCAGAGCTGCCAGGCTGCCCTTGCTGCCCACCACCTTGTGCTGCCCCCTGCACTGCTGGCAGCAAACACCTCTCTGTCCATCCCTCCCTGCTGCCAGTCTCTGAGGGGAGAGACTGCTGCTGGAGGTCGCCCAGAGCCTGGCCAGAACAAACTGAGAGCCCTCCACAAACAAAACCCCAGGGCCCTGACAAACCTGTGGTGGGGACACCCACATCTCCTCCATGGGTGTCAGGAGAGTGGGAGGCTCCTGGAGTGAATCCAGCTAATGCACACCACTAAGGAGGGGCTGTGGCACCTGGCAGCCAGGGTTAGCCTTTAACCACCCAAAACATGTCAGAAAGGGAGAGGAAATTCTTGAGGCATCTATTAACATAAAAGGAGTCATACTTTACGTTCGGTCCCACTTATGGCTTATAAATGATTACTGCACCTTTTAATAAATGGTTAATCAAGTGTTAGAGTCCAAACAAGTTGATGGGTTGCTTATTACCACAGTTTATAACCTTTTATGAATGCCTTCTGTCGATGCGCTTATAAACATCCATACCACGTACTTCTCATGTCTTGACACGTTGGTCACATCTGTTTGAAGTTTATTAACCCTTGAGCTGCTCGCTAAGGGCCGGCTGGGGGTACCCTGCTGTTGTTCTGTATCAATCCATGCAGCTCAGAGGGCACACCCGCACCAGCTGAGGGGCGATGTGGGCATCCCCCTTCATCCAAAAGAGGCTCCAGGCAAGCAGGATGCAGCTGCATCAGAAATAAGTTGGCAGTGGGGTGTTGCTCTCAGGGGTGCATTTTTTTTTGGCCACCAGGACAAACAGCCAAGGGAAGTCAGTGGGAGATTCTTCCTCTCTTGAAGTCACCGAGCCGAGACAGGACGTCGTCCTGGGCTGCCCGCTTGAATCAAAACCACAAGTTATTGGGCTAAATGCAAGTGGAATTGGGGGAAATTCTCTGCTCTGCAAACACAGGAGGTAAAACACGATGATTTAATGGGCTCTTTTGGACTGGAAACTCACGGAAACATCCTTGGCCATCGCTGTTCCAGTGCCGCCGAAGCCCCCCTCCCACCATGTTGCAAATAATGAAATGAAACTTTCAACAAGCTGAATAATCAGAAAACAATTTTCCAATAAAATCATTCGCTGAAATCTCCTTTTAAGGCAAGGACTGGGATTCCCAGTGCCGAGCGTGTTCCCAACGCCTCGCAGCATTGTTCAGCTGGCTGTGCTGGAGCTGGGCAGGCTGCCACAGCGCCCTGTGCCCCAGGGATGCTCCCTGTCACACAGCCCAGACACCCCACCACTCCTGAGCCCTTTTGCCTTTATGTTCCCCTTTTGCTGCAAGCTTCTGATAATATTCCTGTTCAAAAAGCAAGTGGGGCATATGAGATGCCATGGCCCCACGCTTGCTCCAGCATTTTTAACAGCCACAGAAGGGATTTGTGCATTAAGCAGACAGGGATGATCCCAGCCCAGGCAGCAAGCTGGGTCTCCCAGGTCATCTTGGCCTTGGACACTCCTGGAGATTTTTTAATATCTAACCATGCTTTTTCCTTTGCTTCCTGCTGTCCAGCCCTTCCAAAGTGGGTACCCCATCTCCTGCAGCAGGAGCATCTCCAGCACAGGACAGCTCTGCTTGCTGCCCTCCAGCGGGTTATGATTTGTGGCCAGAGTGTAGAAAGTCTGAGGAAATGAGAATGCTGGGAAAGGGCATTAAAAATACTCCTCCCCTAGGAAAAACAAAAGCAAACCTGAGGTATGCTTTCTTGGAAAGCCACAGTGGCAATGGCTGCTGCCTGAAATGAAGCTGCAGGCAGTGCTTCCCTGTGGCAGGTGAGCAGTGGGGCATGGAGGGGACAGGGGGGACAAATCCTACACTGAGGCCACTGTGGCTGAGCTGCTGTGGCCTGTCCAAACACTGCTTCAGTTCTTGTGAGCGATGAGGTGACAGGGCAAGGTAATGCCATTTTTTTTCCCCAGTGCAAACCCTGCCTGACAGCAGGAACAGTTGCTCTGAAAGCTGTTGGAGGAAGCTGGAGCTTTTAGGCAAGCCGTGGGTGCCTAGACAGGGAGCTGGGGCATGCAGGGGGTGTCCCTACAGTCTCCTCCCACTCCTGCCAGGTCCTGGTTTCCTATGCCAGACCTGAGGTTGTGACAAGCAACAGGACAAGGATACCTGCTGGTTCCCTGGTGTCCCCAAAGCTTGGCTGGGGGTACTTGTCCTGTGCCAGAGGATCTGGCCAAGCCTGGCTGCTCTGGGACCCTCTCCAGCCATGGCTTGGCCATCGGGCCCCCAGGCATACGGGGTGTTAACATGTTGGGTCCTATGCACTGGGTTGTGTCAGGAGCTTTTCCTCTGCACCGAGGCACTGCTGTGGCCAGCAGTGCCACAAACATCATCTGGGACAGACAGCAAGCAGGAGAGAAATGAGGGAAAAAGAGGGTAAAAAACCCCAAACAACAAAACCCAAAGGGATGTGGTGTGTTGATCTCCTGTGAGCCCACATTTCTGGGTGTTGTATGACACATCCTTGTGGTGCACGGGGCTGAAGCATGCAGAACACTTCCTTCCCATGTCTGCACCATCCTGCCATGAACTAGGGGACATGCCATGGGACAGGGATGTGCCATGGGAAGGGACATGGTGTGGGGGTGATGCTTTGCGAGGGGCTTGGGGGTCAGAACTGTTCCTGGGTGCCCAAGTCCAGTCATGTTGGCTCTGTCCTGGATGGACAGGGGGCACCACAGGAGTAGGAGCCCCTTGCTGTGGGGATGCTCCTCTGTTCCACCCATGGGGGCCCATCTCCCACCCCATTCCATCTCCCTCTTCAGCTTCACAGGTGCACCCTCTTCCCCACTGAGGTTCCCAGGCACTGCCATTCACTTCTCAGATGGGAAATGAGCCCCAGCCCTCTCTCTACACTCCAGAAAAAAAAAACACCGAGAGAGGAGCGAAATAAACAAACAAATCCTTCCCTCTCCTGGCTTGGCATCTGCTCACAGCCCTTCCATTATTAATTAGAGAAGCTGCCGGCATTATTAGCAACAAACCGCTCCTAATGAAGTTCAGAGCCGCAGATCCAGGAGGGGCTCCCAGACACTGCTTTTCAGAAACCTTAATTAAATTCACTGCCCGAAGGTGCTTTTGGCTGGGGTGCAGGCAGAGCAGCGAGGCTGCCTGGGCTGGGCACAGCCGTGCTGTGGTGGGCCTTGGGGGGAAGGGTGCCAGCAGGAGGGGGGCACCCCGCTGTGCCACAGCTCCAGGGTCCCCTCCGGATTTGGGGCTGAACAGAGGAATCAGCTGGGATGCAGTGCTGCAAAGGGGGGACTGCCTGGCCGCCACAGGAAAGGCACAAGTGGATAGTTTAATTCATTAATTAAATTTACCAAGTGGCTGACGGTGAGGGTTGCCAGCATTACCTGGGGTCCCTTGCTGGGATGTCCTAAAGGGGCAGCCCCGTGCTTGTATATGCTTCAAAAACTGGGAAGGCAAGAGGTGTGAGGAGGTCTTGGGCCAAAGAACGAGTTGTGGGTGGCCTCTCTCCCCCCAAGCCCCTATCTGGGCTGCCTCACTGGGGAACCCCAATGACCATCAAGATTTCCTCAAGTGAGATGGTGAAACCTTACCAAGCTGAGGTGATGTTCTCTTTGTCACGTCCAGCAGGGGCTGTTCTGCACTGGCAGAGCTTGGAGATCTCACTGCTTTGTACTGGGGCTGGGGCAGTTTGTGTCTGGATGCAGCTGTGGGAGAGGTCTCAGGAAAAGGATGGCTTTCACTCCAAACTTCAAAGGAAAAGAAATCCTTGCAGAAACCCTTTCTGCTGATTGCTCCCCTTTTGATGCAGGGTGGGCTGAGATAACACCTGCGAAGAGCAAGTGCAAAACCTGCCTAAAGCTGGATTTTGGCTCTCCATGCATCCTTTCCTTTCTCTGTCATCCTTCCTCTGAGCACTGCAATCTCCCTTCCCCCCCGCCCAGATATTCCACCCTTTTTCTCTGGCCTTAAAGGCATTTATTACTGAGGAGTGTAAAAAGATTACTGCAAAATCGTTCTGTGTTACTGGGAAATCATTGCAACATTAGCTCAGTAATATTTTTTCATAAGTGTTTGCTGTGTCTCTTCTCCAACATATGCAGTCTCTGCACACACATCCACACCCCCACAAATCCCACTGAAGCCAGGAGGCACTTGGCAGAGCACAGGAACACGGACCTGACCTGACACTCACCCCAGCTCCCTCCTTCCTGTGCTGGTGGACGAGGTTGCCATCTCTCAGCCAACTGGCTGCATCCTTGGACCCACGTGCAAGCACTCCCTATTCCAGCTTGTCCAAAGAGCACGGAAAACCCTGGCTGTCAGGGCACTCAGGCTGCCTTGACTCAAAGGGTTTTGCCAGCAGATGCTCATGGAAGATGCTGAATCTGGCAGGTCCTGGGACCAGTAATTTTGCTGAGTTTTTAGGGGAAGAAAAGATCCCTTTCCCTCCCACACTTGTAGTCCAGAGGTCTGGGCAAGAGACCCCACGTCCCTGGGAGCAGGGAAGAAGGTGTCATCGAGGAGAAGGAGCTGCCAAAGGAGTCGCAGAGCTGAGCAGGAGACAGTCAGTCCCAGCGTGTTGCCCGCAGAGAAGGACACTGACAATTCTGCAAATACCTTTAATGCACTTAGAATACACGGGAGGAAAAAAAATGTTTAGTGATTCACAAAAATATTACAAAAAGTCACGTGCAGGCGAAACACACCCAGCACTGCAATAACAATGTAAGAATTTACATTAGAAACTAATATAAAATATTTAAAAACCTCTGCTAGTTTAGCTTTCTGTTTGTTTTTTGTCTTTTATAAAAAAAAGGAGGAGGGGAGAGGGAAGAAAGGCCATCTACAAGGTACTGGTACACCGGCCACAGAAGCACAGGCTCCTTCCAGCCCCGCTGGGAGTGTCCTGGGGCTCCTCCATCCACATGACCCCTGCGTCTGCAGACCACACACACACACCCGCACACACCCCCAAACACACACACATGTACATGCCTGAAGGACAGAAAAGCTCACCCCAGGGCTGCAAGGGCAACCCCAGAGGTCAGGGTTTGCTGTGGTCCCAGTCACTCATGTGTCCCCTGTCCTGGGAACCTTGCCTTTGCTCCCATTCAGCACACAAAACAAATAGCGTCCCCAGCAAGAGGCAAAACCTCCATCCCTTTAAAAAAAGGGAAAAGTTAGTGTGTCCAACCTGAGCTGGACAAGAGAAGGGTTTTGACAGAGTAAACTTGGGTTTGGAGTATGACTGTGGCCAAACTCACAGCACCAGGACTACAGGGCTGGATGGGTGCAAGAAGCATCCCAGTGCAGGAGCCAGGGCACCACTACAAGCCCCTAGCAGGATGCTGCCTGCTTCCACGGGGCTGCAGATTCCCACTTTGGGGAAAGCCAAAAGCCCAGAGTGCCCCAGCCTGTGATCAGTCCCTACCAGGACAACATGGCCACTCACACCCACCTCCCCTTCCTCAGCCCCTGTGTGTTTTGCATCCTGCTTGCTTCTGTAGAGAGACAGGCCCAGGAGCCTCGTCACCAGCACCAGGGAGCCCTCCTGCTCCCACCCTGCTTGGAGCATTGTCACCAAGCCGTGTTTGGGTAGGACCCACCGCACAGGGTGACAGCTCGGGCCCTCCCACCCTGGCTCTCGTGCTCTGGAGTTTCCGGAGCCGCACTTTCGCTGCAGTTGGGCCCCAGGGAAAGGAACAAAGGAGCCATTTTCATCTCCAGCCTCGTCGGGAGCAGAGGGAGAGAGCAAGAGAAAAGAACAGTGTTTGCAAAACACGACAATGGGCAGGAAATTTTCTTCTGGCTTTTCGAGGTTGGGTTTGTTTCTCTCTCTCTTCCTCTTTTTCAAGAAGGTAAGCACAGCATCAGGAGAGTTTGAAAACAACCAGGCCCTGGCCAGCCACATCTGCCATGTGCAGCCCTTCCTGGGCTGAGGATCCTCTCCTGCTATCAGGGCTCCACGAGCAGGTGAATGATGCTGTGGTCTTCCAGCAAGGGAAAGGGATAGGGCAGCCCCTTCACAGCAGACTAAAAATGACATTTGTGAACTGATGTGCCACTTCTGATGATTTTATGGTCTGTCAGCGACTTTAGGGGAAACAGAATCATGGTAGAAATGAAGAGGTGGTGAAGCACAGTACACGACAGGTTCACTGCCTGAGAGGCAAGTCGATACGGGACCACGTTTAAAACACATTTGCAACCTCAGGCCTATTCTCCATTTGAAATTTTGGACTCGTGTCAAACACAAGGGTTGGGTTTTTTTGAAAGAAGAGAGAACAAGCAGACACTGCACAACAGAAAAAAATGTTATAAAAATAGTGGGTTGAAACAGAGCTTGTTAGGTCGAGAGACTTAAATCCAACTTTAAAATCTTAAAGAGGTGAACCCCATAGGCAAATGTGGATTTTGAGATTGCTTTGGATACAGTCTTGCTGCTGTGCAGGCTGGCATTTATTAATAGGGACAGATGCACAGAAAGGAATTCTTGGTTGCTTGACAATTCGTCTGCCCTTGCAGCTTCACTCACAGGAAAATTTAAGGCACAATGTGTTCTCTCACAGGAGGGCACTCACCCAGTCCCTGGGAGGTGGAAGGGCTCTCCTGGTGCTGGAACCCTTCCTCACCTTGCCCAGGTGGAGTAGGGGCTGAATACACCCCCAAGACTTGATACAGTGGAGCCAGAAGGCACAAGGCCATGCTCTGGGCTAAGGGAAAACTGGACACACGGTCTAAGGGCTTCCTCTGGCCGGAAGCTTTGCTCCCCACCTGATGTGATGCTGCCCTGCCCTGGCCAGGTACAAGCTGGCAAAGCAGGACATGGACTCTGGATGCCAACCTAGGAGGAGGGAAGAGCCAAGTATTGCTTTCAAGTGTTTTGGGTTTTTAAAAAAAATATTTCTACTGGTCCCAGATGAAAAACAACACAACCCTCACTTCTCCCAAGACCATTTGATGACCTGATGGTGTAATTTCAAAAGCCATCCAAGAGCAACTGAATATTTAAAGTGAAGAGCTTCAGAATATAATTTCAAATCACTGTTGGCAATTCCATGTAGAGTAAAACCAATATACACCATCCTCAAAGAATTAGACACAGCAGGCACCATCTATCTAAGCCACTGAAAATATGGTTACAGCAGCTACAAGACTGACTGCTCTGCTCAGATCACACCCTACATACTTTAATACTGAAATTATACATTCCTTGTCCTGTTTTTAATCAGAAATTGAGAGAGAGAGAGTAGCCCTGGATTTTAAGACTTCTCCTGTTTCAGAATTGCTGTCACATGCTGGATTTTCAAGGCTCTTCATCTTTCCAAATATCTGAATTGACCTGCATTGCCAGATTTCTTCAAGAGAGAGAAATCCTGTATTCACTGCTTCTAAACTGTTTTCATTTCCATCCAGGTCACTGTCTTTAGCCAGCACAAGCCCCACAGGTTTTGGGTCCATACAAACCTGCTTCAGGCCTTCTACACAACTGAGAAAAAATCAGCACAAGTGGTCCTACCATCTCATCAAGTTTGAGCTAGCAAAAAACTGTGGCATTTATTAACACTGATGACTTCCCTCTTTCAAACTACTTGCTCACTAAAATACAAAGGTTTCTTTTCCATTTCATTCACACACAGACATGTCCTCTTGCCCCAAGATGAAAATATCCAAACTTCACATCTCATTTACTTGGCAGTAAGTAAGCCTTTGGCACACTTGCAAACTTTATGTGAATCGTGAGGGGATGTCCTGTGGCTGCCCAGCTCTTCAGGATACTGAGTAACTGCAACTTTCTTACTCTTAGATAAGTTGCTGAGAGGCAGCAACACGACCACGTAGTTTAAGGGCTGACTTTCACCAGGTTCTCATAGCTGCTCTAACAATAAGACACAGAATTCTATTTTAGCAATTATTTGTCTAATATTTCCCCCCTTACCTAAATAGGAAGATTTCACTTCCTTCCCTTCAAGCCTTCCCCCCTCAATTGTTATCTGGCTACCAGCAAAGATCTGTGAGAAAATGTCTCAGAAATAGAGATTTCTGGCATGCCACCTGTTCATAACTCAAATACACAGAACTATATATAAATACATGACATGGAACAAAAATACACACACACACACAAGGATACTGGGTGGATTATCACATGCATTCAGCGTGCTCCCTCTGAAGTCAATGGAAACCCAGCCCAGAGCATCTGATGAGAGTAAATACAGTGAGGAAAACACTTGCATGAGAAAGGCAGAACTGGAGCATGAGCCAGCTTGGAGGAGGTGCTTTCCCTGCATACAGCACCAGATCCCTGCCGTGAAGGCTCAAAGAGTTCATAGGGCAGGAGGTCCCAAGCTTTCCAGATGTGTGTCAGAGCCCAGAGAGGGTCTGATGGACTTCTCTCTGCCCCGTGCTGATCTCTGCAGGAATAGCAACAATTGACCTTCCAAATGTCCCTTCTCCACCAAGATGTGGATTTTAAACTCCTTTTAATGAGAGCTAGCATCTGGAAACAAGGAAGAGCAGCCAGCATTGTGGCAACAGGCCAGCTCTGCTGCAGCACCCCCAGCAAGCTCGTGCAAGAGCATCCATGGGCTACTGTTGGATGGCTTTGGGACAAAATTGTAGTTGCTGCCCTTGCCTTTTCCCCACTGCCCCAATTATCTGTTTGCCCATTATCTTGTGGTGGGACACTTGGGCACATTGTTTTTGAAGCTGGACTGGTAGGTTTTCATGGCACTTTCTCACCCACGCTGTCCCTTGCACATACATCTACAGTGCAGAAGGGATGCTTAGTGCTAACCAGGACAATGAAAACTGGCCAAGAGATCCCATGGATGAATGCAGCCTGCCTCAGCACAGAAATCACTCTGGCTGGCACATGCAGATATCTGAAAGTTTGTTCTTTCACAGCAGGATTTTAAGATGATCCTCTGAGTTCAGACAAAATGACAAACTCATTTACATGTAAATTGCTTTCATAGCTTTGCAGAAAGGAAGGTTCTGCAGAGCAGTGTTGGACCCTGCATTTGGCCTGCCTTAAATTATAATATAAAAACAATTATAATAATACAAATACTACTTTGTACACAAAGCACGCCCTCCCCTGCAAACCCTGGCATGCTTCGGTAGGTCCTACAGCCCTCTAGTCAATAGTCACCCTCTCTGCACAGAGAGACATTGAGTGACTTGCCTGAGGCCACAGAGGAATTCTGTAGCAAGTCCAAGGAAAGCTTTGTGGCTCCTAGCTCTGCTTCTTGACCAACACTAACCAGCCTCAAATATATGCAGAAAACATCAAAGCTGGCTGTGCTGGGAAGGAATTAAATCAGAAAACAAACAGAAAACCAACCCCAGGGTACTGTGAGGCCTCCTGGACTTTGCTGTTTGATCAGGGGAGTTAAGTGTTAAAAGCTTTTGTTGTACTTGTATTAGGATCACACAGCAAGTGTGCATAAACCACCAGTTATCTTGTAGGCAGAAAGGGGTAGAAGGAAAGCTGCACCTCCCCTGACAAGGAGTGAAGAGTTGTCACCAAAAGACAATGGGTAGAGGAAGGCTGGGGAATATGCATCAGAAACACCCTGCAGCAGCAGCAGCAGGGGGTAAAGCCTGCGGTGTTTGCTGCAGGTATCCACAGGGCCAGCAGCTGATGCAGAGACACAACCTGGCACTGCAGAGACTGGCTCCTCTGCACACTCCTTTTGCTCCAAGGAGGAAGCCACAGGGATCTAGAGAGTGTCTTTTCAAACTGGTTTTGATGCTTTACAGTTCAAACCCATCTGAAAGGAGGAAGGTCAGCAACAAGAGCCACCACAGCGAGGCTAGAGGGGAAAATGGAGCTGCACTAGGGCACAACCCTGTTGGAACAGGGAGAATAGTTGGCTTCATTGAGGCTGAGACTCCTTTCTGCTGTGCCAGGGCAGCAGAGATCTCCACTTCACATGCTTTCAAGCAGCCCCCTGATCCTGCAGAGCTGCTGAAGTTGTCCCTGTGAACAAATGATCCTTTCTAGCTTCTCAAATTCTGTACAATAGCAAGGAAAAAATACTTGACAGTATCTCTTTAAAGATAAACACACTGTAAACAGGAGATCTCCCCCGCCCCGGTAGCTTTCTTCCTCCTGCTTGTGCAAAACCAGAGGTTGCGACCTTCCCTGGGGTTCAGGCACAAGGACAGGATGCACGAGAATAAAGTTGCCTCTGTTTGCAGTGATACCATAGCTAATAGCACCAAGACCAACACTTAAAACATGCCTAATTTGAGGGCAGGGAGGATCTGGATTTGTTTTTCTTGACTGAACTAGAAAGTTCATCTTTAAATCTGTTCAGCTTCAAGCATGTGAGCTTTTGGCCTCCTTTAAACAGGGGAAATACCATTCCGTTTCTAAAAAGAAAAAAAAATAGCACATGGAAGAACAGTTCTGCAGTCAGTAAAAGTTTGGCTAACAAAAGGACTCCAGAGTCACGTAAAGAACATTTAATCCATGGATTATAGGCTCGCACCTGGCAGAAATGTATGTGTAAATACAGGCGTGCAGAGCGTCTACACCCTGGGCTAAGGCAGAGGGGAATTCTGCAGCTAGGAGAGAGAAAGGATTCTTACTACTAATTTTCATAGTTAAATATTTCTCACTCGCACTCACACATACGCAGGCTGCTCCCAGAGAGTTCAGCCTTGGGAAGGATAAAGGAAAGGGCTCAGTTCGGTCTGGGCTGGTGCTGAGTAGCTTCTCTTCTGTTTGCAGTGGTTGTGCAGCAAACTCTTTTTATTTGCAGGCAGAGTTTTTACTGCATTAATTATCCTGTGAGTCACTGGGTAATGGACAGTAACTTGGCTCTCCCAGTTGTTAGAATAGTGTAATTCAGCTCTAATGCAGTGGGTTGTCGAACACGGCATCTGGCAAGATGGAAACTTTCAGTTTCTTTTCAGGCCAGCTGTACTCCTTTGGAAGTTTAAACTGTAAGACAGTAAAGAGAACCAGTTAATGCATATCACTACAATCTGCACAGAAAAAACAAAATTGTTGCAAAGGCAGGCAGCCCCATGTTATTATTATTTTTTAAAACAAGAGGCCACTAAGAAAACATTTCCCCATCGGTATGTTTTGGACAGCAGTGGACATTAGATAATGTGGCCTGTCTCAGCTGCCAAAGTAAAGTTCTGAGCTTTCAGCCCAAGTGCTGTTTATTTCGTCAGACGAATTTTGGAGGGTTTCTGCCCCCATCACCATTTCCACTTCCCAACCTCTCAGAAGATTTGCAGCAGAAGTGTCTTCCCTCCTATCTAACCATGTCCCTCTTCTTTCACCCAGCCCAGCCCCCAGAGCCCACATTTGCTTTAAAGGGAGTCTGAGGGCAGCTTTCAAACCCCTGCTGTTCAGAGTGGAATGCAGGTGAGCCATCAGTGCTCTCTGGTGACCGGCAAACTGTGCTGCCCTGGCTGGGGAGAGCCAATGTGCCTGCACAGCATTCCTGCTGCAGCCCTTCCCACCTCTGGCACAAAGGCCTCACAGAGCCCCTACAATGCCTTGTGCTCACACAGGCACTCAGCTGCTCAGGCTGTTTTGCAAACACTGGTTGAAGCACACAGAAGGGAGATTTTTTGCCCCAGTCTGGTTTACACAGCACTGTCTGTGGCCAGTGTTTCCCAAACAAGGCAAGTCTACCGGTCCCATCCTGATGTCCCTGCTTGGGCTAGGAAGTCACCCCAACATCAACCCAAACACCACCAATTCAGGGACAGAGCTGCAAGGAGCCTTACCACCAACCCTTCTCACAACCACATGACCAGTGCCCAAGCATTCACACAGGTCTCTCAAACACAGCTATGGGGTGGGGGTGAAGGTGTGGGGTGGAATCTCTTAGGCCACAAATCTGCCCCATCCACAGCTGAATGGCAACCAGTTCTGCAGAAGCATTTTATGCAATCCCAGTGGCCAACCTGAGGACCCAAAACACATGGAGGGGGGAGAATAGCTCTGGAAGCCTGTTTGCAGGCTCATTTTGTTTTCAAAACTGTACTGCACCCAGTGTATTGCACTGCCTTGCCCTGTGATATTCCCTGACACCCTGATGGGACTCCCAGGGAGGAATCTCGTGGGGACCCAACACCACCAGTGACAATCTGCCCTGGAGGTGGCTAATTCAGAATGGTTATGGATACAGTGGTCCTCTCCTAGGAGAGTCCTCAGACCCAGGCCAGCAGCACCACAGGCTTCCCAGGGCTGTTTGGATAAGAGAGCTGGTACAAGGGGACAGTGACTGGAAATTACCAGTCTTTATCCAATTACTTGTCTTTCTTCCCATAAGCACCCTGTTTCTGATGGGCACCAACACAGGCTCAGTGTGAGGCTCCTGCTAAAGGAGATCCCCTCTAGCTGCCTGCTCCACAGCAAGGGTGCCTCTAACATGAATTTGCTCCTGACCTTGCTCCATTTGCAGCTGCCCATGAGGGTAACCTGCAGTTAGTATCCATTGACCTTAATATGCTGGTAGTTTGTGGTCTGATCCATGATCTGGGGACACAGCAGGAGGATTCTTCAGGATAGAGGCTACCACAAACTCCTGTTTGTTATCCTCTAGGAAACAAACAGCTCAAGTCCTATTTCAGTTTTTTTATAAACTCAAGCCTTGTGTATAGCTTGCACCATGTAATCTACTGGCCCTGCACAGCCCAGGGAATTCTGAGTTGCTGTCTAGGACATGTGAAAAACATGTAAAGATACTCAGACAGATTATTACACTTAATTTCACTTAACACAGGTGGTTCTTTATGTGGCAAAGGAAAGACTCCTCACAGTGCTTCGTTCTACCACATGAACATCATCAGCAACAGTCAGGCCTGTTGAGGAATGCTTTCAGTTGGCCCGACCCGGATCCTGCAAGTTACAAATCCTTGGAGGAATCTGGATGCTGAAAGATCACATTTCATCTCAAGTATTTTCCTTTTTATAAACAGCAGTGGTTCCAAAGCAATCCTCTTGGACAAGTCATCCTTTGCATTTGTTTGTTTTTCACTTTTTAATTCAGCAAAGTCACAGTGAGTAGGAACCAAACACCCTGTTGCTGTGCCAGGAGCTGCCATGCTCTTTGCCTCAATGGACAGTGAAGGAACATGAGCCGTCCAAAGCCTTCACTGAAGGGCCTTCAAACCAAAGTGCCCCTGGGCTTCCATGTCACTAGCAAAAATGAGCTTTGGATTAGGTTTAACTGGATAAAAGCTGGCCTGAAAGTCACTGCACAGCCAGCAGCATGCTCCCCTCACTCACACAGTGAGGAACACCCTGGCATTAAGTCAACTCTGGATTAAACAATTAGAGCCCTGAGATTTTCCTGGGGGGAGGGGAGCAGAGCAAGGGATGGGAGGGCTGTTCTACAAGCCAAGGAAAGTTTCTTTAGAGTCTGCAGGGAGCTGTAAAAAATGGGATTAAAAATATTACATGTCATTTCTGCCACTGATCTTTGAAGTCAAGCAGAATATTTATATGGCATGCATGGGAGACGAGGTGTTAAATGTTCCCCAGGAAGAGCTCACATGGCAGTGGGAAGTTTAGTACCAGCTTTATAAAGCCCCCCTGGCTGTTGCTGTAATGCTTCCAGACTGGTGATGGTCCTTCACACACTGTGCAGGGCCAGCAGGTGAAGGCCAAGTAGCAGATGTGAAACAACCCTGCCTGCTTAACAAACCCACTAAAGGAGGCCCATACAACAGATTGTTCAAAAGTGTATGTGCTACCACCACTTTCAGCCTTTCTGAAAGCAGAGAAGGTGATGTGCTAGGAGCTGCTGGTGAGGACTACATCTATGCATGGCATGGAGGAAACCCTGCCACCTGGCCCAAGGGCTTCACTGCTTTCATTTGGGGTGCTCAGATACTCTGCTGGAAAAGGTGCTGATGGAAATCAAAACACAGAGTCTCCCTTAATACCTATCCCTGTCTTGTATTTCTTGCAATCCCTTCTCTCAGTGCCTCAGTAGTTCACAGCAGATGTGAAGGCTTAGCATGGCCTCAAGTCTATGGATGGGGCAGGGCTGCAGCCTGCAGGCTGAGGGGAGGATCAAAGACAAGCTGCAGGATGGGCTGAGCTCTCTGGGACAGTTCAAGGAAGATACAGGAATGATGTAGCCTTACTTCCTCTGGAGAATTCAGATCTTCTAAATCTTCCAGCATTCTCTCTACGAACTCTTCGGTCAATAGGATCTGCAAAGGAAATACAGTATTTTATGCTTGACACTCTTAGTTTTAGCTAATTGCAGGAACAGCATGACTTCTGCACGGAGCAGACTGTACCAACTCACTCCTTCTCCTATGTCCTTCTTTACCGCAATACAAAGGTTTGAGGGCAAGGAGCTCCTAACTTTGTCTTCCACCCCAAGCACTGAAAAAAATGTTGAAATTACACAGCAATCTTTTTTGACCCTCAATTATCTCCCTCGGTCTAAAATTAGAGGCTCGGCTTTAGACAGAAAGAGTGGGGAAGGAGGAAAAAGGGTCAAGATAACAACTGTTGGGAGAGACAGTGGGAGACAGCCACTTTCATCTGAACCATTGAAGTCAAGCTCACAGTTTAATCAGGAAATAGCAGCATAGGAAGAGGCAGAGATCCATACAGAGCTGGTGCTCTGGGCATGGGGAAGGGCCTGACCCCAGTAAAGCACATTGTTCACATGAACCAGATGCTGGGTATGGGAAGTGCTCCCAGAGGCACCCACACAAGGCACCCCCAATATTGTGATGGCACATGCCCATCCTGCATGCCTGTGCTGGGAAAGCCTTTGGCTCAGCTCAGAGCCAGACCGGCAAGCATGAAGCAGTCCAAGAAAACAGCTGCTGTCAAGTTAAAAGTCCTGGATGAGGACCACGACCCCAGCTCCATGGAGTCCCCCAAGTCACAGAAACCAGAGACATCACGGGGGAAATCAGCCCTGGGAATTCAAGCAGAGGAACTCCCACCCTTTTTAAAAAAATATGTGATAGGCAAAAGCAAACACATCCTGCCCTCTTCACAAGAGCCGCAAAGGCCAGAGCTCCAGGCAGGACAGCTGGTTTGGCACAGGAGCAGAGACGGCCGTGCAGGACCAGGCAAACATCCCCACGCAGTGAGGGGGCCTTGGAGCAGCATTCCTGGGAGTTAGGTTGCAGAAGCATCCAGTGGATTATTATTTCCATTTTAGCCTACAGGTTTGTTTCTTTCCCTCTGTTCCTCCTTTCCTTCCTCTGGTCCACCCTTTCCTCCTCTCTGGCATTATTTTCCATCCAGAAGAGCCCACCATTCCCATGCCCCCTCTCTCACCCTTCCTCTCCCTGTTCTTCCCAGCCATGAGCCCCGTGCTGCAGAGAAGGGACTGTTCTAGCACCAAACAGTGGTGGAGCTAAGTAGCCAGTTGCACTGTTCTCCACCTCACATCTGGAAGAGGGGCAGCCAGGCTGTCCCACTGTCCTGCAGGAAGCCCACCTCCTGTGCCCACTGGCTGCTTAGAGCCAGTAACACCAGTGGAAAGTGAGTGACTGCCAGGATGCCATGGGCAAAAGTGGAAGCCTCCATTTTGGTAACACATAAGCAGGACTATTGGACAGAGAGAGAAATTGAATACTCTGGTCTCCCTTTCTTCTTTTGTTGAGCAAGACAAGAGATCCAAAAACCACTAAATCCAAATCCAAGGTGTCTGCAGTCCTCTCCCCTCAACACTGCCACACTGCTGCCACTACACGCAGATTTCCTGGGGAATGATGAAACCACAACTTCCCCCTCTTCACTTAGCTTCAACCTGCAGCAGGCTCCAGGCCAGGGTTTATGACCAAGCTGCTCAGCATGAATGCAGATACCTTTACCAGGCCTTTCTGATCATACCTTGAGCCTGAAAAGCTCTGCTTCAGCTTGGAGCCAGCAGCTTGCTGCTTTGGACAGGACTCTGCAACCTGGCACCAATCTGCAGACTGGCAAGCTGAGGAACATTGCAGTGAAACACACAGTGCCACCGCAAACTGCTGCAGTCTCCTTGCAGGGGCCTGCAACTCTTCTGCCTCTTGAACTGGAGACGCTCATTTGCTGTTTGCAGGAGGAGGGAGAATTCTGTCCCTCTTAGAGGCAGGAGGGCAACCTGATCACTCAGCTCAGGAGGAAGGGCTGGGTGGGGAGCTGGGGCTGTGCACCGAGAGGATCGCTTTCTGCGGAGGTGCAGTCTGCAGTGGGGTGAGGGAATGAAAACAATTTGGCAGACATCAAAATCCACAGAACAGCCGGAAAAAGGAGGAGGAATTGGTATTCACAGCAATCAGGCCAGGAGGAAATGAATATTCAGCCATCCACGGATGAGCAAAAATGCCAGAGGTTGGGATGGGTGAGAGAGCAGGAATGAGGAGCCGCAGCTTTGGCAGGGAGACTAGAAGTCAAGCACAGCAGGAAGACCCCTGGGCACTCCCAAGGTGCCACAGGCAGGAGAGAAATGGGAGCCATGTGTGCAAGGCAGCCAGCTGCTCTGAGGCTGTAGGAAGACAAGACAGGGTATGCAGGGGTAAACAGCAAAGGGTGGAGAGAAGGAAGGAGGGGGCAGGTCAGGTCTTGGCTAGGGAGAAACCTACATGGACAAACCTACTGTGCCTAGCCTCGAAACTGGGGTATGATGCCTTAAGATGGCTGAGCCTGTCTACAGCTCACTGCCCTCTCTCATGAATTTTGGTAATCCAGCTGAAATAGAAGCACAAATTCCACTGAGGCACTGAGCTGAACTGGCTCCCTGAACGGTCTGACAAGCGGAGCGAGACAGGAGACCACAGCTCAGCTCAGCTGCATTTGGGGGCTCAAAGCAATGGCAGCCTGCTCTGTGCAGCATGTGAGGAAAGATAAGTGCCTTCTGCAAGCCCTGCAGGGACAGTTAACTTTGGTGGTCGGCAGGTGTCACAGGTTGCAGTGACAAACTGCTGCAGTGACATTCACACACACAGTGTGTGTCTCAGAGCCTGTCCTTAACAGTCCAAGTCAGGAAAAACCCCACCCCAAATGCTACTAGCCCACACTGCTGGGGAGACCTGGCTTCCTTCCTGGAGAAGAAGGGACACTCCAAAGTGCAGGTGTAACCAAATGTACAAGCAGCCACGTCCCACAACACAGGAAACTGGCACTCTTGAGGTTCTCCTGAGCATGCAGGGGGAAGGCATGTGCCAGCAGGACACCAACTGCTTAAGAGTGCTTGGAAGCAAGAAGTATTGTCATCCTGGATTCACGTCTAGACAAGATTTCTCCTGTTAGAAGTAGCCCAATCAAAACGGCCCAAGAGCACTAATGCCTGTGCTCATATATAGATCAGGCTGCCATCCCCACCTGCAATTAGCTAAACCACCTTTGTGCTGGTGAGTGAGTCTTACGGACAAGGCTGAAAATAAATCCAATCCTATCTCAGCACCTCTCACTCACAATATTTCACATTTCCAGTTCTTGTAGCATGTCTGCTCCTGCACAGTATGATACCCCATTACATTAACACACACACACGTTGTATGTGCATGATATTAAAGGTGACATTCCCAGCAAATAAACATGACAGACTGCCATTGCTCTAGGCACCTAATTTAATTTCCTCTGGGATTTAAACCTTAGAAGCTCAAATTAAACAAATAGGCCTCACTCACTTTATACTTCAGAACTGAATCTGAGATTTCCTCTGATGCTGTTGACTGATCTTATCAACAGGACACTACACAGAGATCACAATGATGAAGCAGCTTATTCCCTTCCCAAAGGAAAACAGAGCCCCACTGTTGTGCTGCAGCCATGGGAAAAGCCAACACAATCTGGAGGGCAAGCGAAGCCATCCCATGTGCACTGAACAAGCCTCTTCTCCCATGAAATCTCTCAGCTGGTGCTGAGGAAGCAAAGGAGCAGTCCTGAGCAGGTGTCCTGGGTGCTGCAGCAGCCCAGTCTCGCAGCACTGTGTTTTCACAGCCCTGTGCAAACACCCAGCCTGCCAAAGCTGGTCACAGGGTGCAGCTCAGCCTGAGCAATGGCTGTTTGCAGTATGAACAGTGAATGGCCCTGCCAGCCAGCTGCGGGTACCTGAAACAACTCCTTGGGTGCTGCGCAGTCCTGCTCGCACCAGGATCTCCCAGACCTGACCTAGAGAGGCCTGGACATGTGCTAAACCATTGCCAGCAGATCTGGATTCCATTTGCTCTGTGTTTTGTGGCACTGAGTCATGCTACAGATGCTCGGAAGATGACAACAGCCAGAAGATAAGTCCCTGTTTTCTATCACAGGTACCTACCGCAAAACTGAAGTACAAAGTTTGGGTTCTCACCACTTCACTAACAGCTGCAAGTGTCCAGATATGTTCAGAACACCAGGCTAGGCTGTCTCATTCAGGTGGATGTGCTCAGGGAACACATGCTGTCTCCCTCTCGTGGCAAGTCTCACCTGAGCTTGTTGAAATCTACTTTTTATTCACAGGGCTCACCTATGGGTCACCTGAAGGAGATTGTGTTGAAGCTTTCTGTGTTGAAGCTTTCATACTCACATCTGGCTGAGAAATCTGTATCATGACTTGTTACAGGTACTCAGCTGCAGGCATATGAAAACGGATGAAATCTAAAAGTGTACACAAGATCACGGGGCTCCAGATGAGTTTGGCTGACTTTGAAAGCACCTGGTGCTTAGTAAAACATTAAAGATTTTATAGTCAGCTTATAGGTACCCCCCCACAGTTAACACCCCATCTTTCACTACAGGGTTCAACACTGCCATATGGGATTGACATTCTCAGCTCAGGAAAGGCTCCTGGGGACAGAGGTCACACCAATGCTGAATGCCTGGCACAGCTGGCAAGATTCTGATCAAGGAAGACTCTGAGAGGCTGAGCTAGGAATCAAGCTGCACCTCTGCCCAACTTAAGGAAACATGCTTTGCCCAGGGCAAAACACAAGCAAATAAATGGCCCAGCTACACTGAAGCAGAGGCTTTCACTGATAATACTCAATTTTCTTGCCTACCTAGGAAAAAACCAAACAATCACACACTTTGCCCTAGTGCTCTGTTTGCATTAAACACTGCAAGTTGCTTTTCTAGCAGGTTTGTCAAAGAAAGGAAACCATGTTTTATTAGTTCTGTGCTTAGTACAGAGCTGGCTTGTATGTCCAGCCAGAGAAGGTGAGGACACATTGCAATAAACCCCTGTATAAACCACACCAACCCTTGTAAGAAACTGTCCATCCATTGGGTACTATGCCTGGAACAGGTGGAACAGCTGTATCCTAAGCCAAATCATCTGTTACATCTGCAAATATCCAGCGACTTTTATGAGTCCTTTGCCCTGAAAATGTTTCAGCTTAACTCTTGCTGTCAGCATAGCAAAAGGTTAAGTTAAACTGTGTCAGCCCTTCCCAGTGAAATTTCCACCAATAAAATCCCCTGATGGGGAGATTGTGCTGTGCCACAGGCACCCCCCAGCCCACCTCTCTGCTCTCTCCTTGACCTGGCTTCTTTGCACTGCTTTGCTCAGGCCAGCCCTGACACTGTCTGAAAAGGCCACCTTGCTGCCTGAACCCATCACAGCTCTCACTACAGCCTCAAAGGTACCAGTATTGCAACAAACACCTCTGATGGGAAATTCCACTGCTGCTCTTGCAGGAGATTCACAACCCCCCTTGTAAAAGAGAAACATCCACTCACAGATGCCTCAGGGACCCTATTGCTTCACACCATGATGTTACAATCCCAGAAGAGGAAATATAGGATGACACTGAAAGATTTTGACCTTGCGGGATCTTTTCATGACATTCTCAGTCACAAGGTTGATCCCGAGGACCTGAGCTCCTTAGAGCCCAGACTGATGAGATCTATCATGCAGACAAGGCTTCTTTGATTCAATACATAAAATTTGGCTCAGCTGGGGAAAGCGCTGTCAAGGAAGCCAAGACAACAGGCAAATCCAAGTCTTTCAGAGAGAAAAAGCAAAGGAAGAGCAGACATTTCAAGGAATGCACTAAGTGGGTGGAAGACAACCTACACAAAGTAGCCAAAATCAAAGTCTCCTTTGAATGGCAAGGGAGGGGTATTAGGTGGCAGGATAGACAGCCAGTCAGATTAAGAAGGATGAAAGAACCTGACTCATTCAAAACTAGCCTGGACAAAGTACTAGAGAACATGCTGCAGGAGAGTTGACACTGGGAGGATCATCATGTTCTAACGGTGCATTTCTACCCTAGATGAAATTTCTCATTCAGCTGTGAGGGAGAAGAACACAAAGGGATAATGCAGTAGGATTTTGGGGAGTGCTTGGAGTACATGATAAACTTACTGGAAAACTGCTAGCTTACATTTCTAAGACCTGCTCAAGAATTTGGGGGAAGCCATTCAAAACATTGTGAAAAATAATTTCATGAGTAGACACATAAAACTGCTTTGGAGAGGAGCAAGCTGTAGTTGTACACAACTCAAACCAGCTTGTGGGTGTTCCTAAACTTGCCTCACTAGGAATAACACATCTATACAAGCGTAGGGAGACCAAAAATCAAGCCTATGTCTTCATGAGAGGACATGACCCATAGCTACCACTTACAAGTGAGCATCTTCAGCATCAGAGTAGCTCTTTCAAATGTTGCTTTGAACCTCTGTTGCTGCCATTATGCCAATGTGCATAAATGATTTAACATGTGGTTGAGCAGAGAGAAGAACCAGATGTGCTCATTTCCAGGGGAATGTCCTGACTCTACCGGAACAAAGTCATTCTCTTGTGCACTCTGTCTCTGTGACTAATTCAGTGTTTTATATGATGTGGAACAACTCCAATTGGAAGAGCTGAGGAAGAACCAAAATACCCTATAGCTGTGGTGCCCATAAAGCAAAGAAGTAGAAATAGGGGTTCAAATTAAAGAAAAAAAAATAAAGTATGAGTTTCTCATATCCTATGCAAGCATTATATTCCTTAAATATTGATTAGAGAAGGCAAACTTCTAACACCTCCAGCCCTATTCTGCAAAACCAGATTTTTTTTCCTGTTTTTATTGAAGAAAACTTTCTTATTTCTTATTTCTGGTTTCATTCAACATAAAAGGATTTTATTTCAGCTTTTGGTCTCTTTTAGGCTTTTGTTTCAGCAAGAAAAACTGAAAATATTTAAAGATTGGGCTCAGTCTGATCTTCTTTCCCAGATTTTTCACTTAGGTTGCCAAACCAAAAGAATGGATCGTCCCCCATGACCCTGCTCATAGTAATCCCCTCTCTGCTGTGACTGCCAGCATAGATAGCACATGTTGATAGCTCCTGCATGCTGGATGCTTCCCACGGCTTCCATGTACCTATCCTGCCTACAGGCACATTTAACATTTTCTGTGAAAGGTTTGACCTTGCTGTCCTAAGCCTCAACTTATTTTTCCATGCTGGATGCCTTGTTTTTGATCTTTTTTTCTAAAGGTTTTTAGGGAAAAAGGAGTTGAGAGAGGTATTTTGGAAAAAGTGTATTTTGACAGTACTAGCAAATTCATATGATAATTTTGTTGGCACAAGAACCACCCCTTATGAAGAGGGTGATGAAGATTAGCAAACGAACGCTCTGGAGGACAAGGGAAAGTCTTTCTCCTGATCATGAAAATGCTTTGCTAAGTCAGAAGTCTCTGAAAGTACTGTTTGCCCATAGCCTTTATGAGAAATGAAGAGTCCTCCTTCACTGAGCACATCCCAGCCCAAGGCAGCTCTGCCTCAAAATAGGGCAGAGGTAGCTAAGGAGTGATTTTTCCTCTAATCATTCCTCTGAGAGGCGAGGGATTGCTATGTCACCAGGCACATCAGGACTAATGGCAGGGAAACTCTCCAGCACTCTCAGTGTTTCTGCTGGAAATCAGACCATGTGGAAGAGGAGGAGAAGGAATTTTCCATCTTGAATGAAGGGGAGGAGAGGAAAGCAGAGACGGGCCAGGATGAGGGGAAGACAGAGACACAGAAAAACAGGATGTAGAGCAGATCAGATGCCAAAGCTGGGGACAACAAAGCGCAAGCAGCCTGGAGAACCCCATTTCCACAGCCTTAACATCCACGTGCTGCCAGATGGACATTGGGAACCTACTGGCATGGGAGGTGAGCAAAGAGGGCCCCCCAGCAGTGCCTGGTGCCAGAGAAAAACACCCCACCACTGCTGTGAGCTCTTCAGCTCACACAGAGACACTCACATTATGCTGAGAATCGGGGGTGCCAAGTGCCAATGATCCATAGTCTCCACCTGCCTAACAGGATTAGTCCCAAACCCAAGTAAATTACCTGGAAAAAATACCCTCTGCATTCAGAGATGAGTGACATTGGGCATACAAAACTTTGGAAATTGCTGCACAGAAACGATGCCACGCTAATTTGGCGCCAGCACATGTCTGCCTCATGAAACAAATCTGTAATCACAGGATCACCTGCAGTTTTTCTCCAGCAAGACCTCTGCCCTGCTCAGTCCTCAGGATGGTTCTGCTCACTGAATGCAGCATTAGTCATCATTTATTTTCATTATCATTCAACTTGCTTCCCCATTCTCTCCTACTCTCCTTTATTTAGTATGCTCCATCCAACTACTGCCAGCATGGATAACACTGGAAGTACCTAATCTTACTGTCCACCACTCTCATCCTCTGACGTGCTTGGCCTCACATTTCTGCAAGGCAGAGAAGTGCTCCCCTCCATACAGCAGATGGGGGATGGAGGCTCAAGGAAGTAGAGACTTAAAAGTCACAGAGAAAACCTGCAAGAGCAGGAAACTGAACATGGGTCTTTGACCACAGCTTCCAGGCTGAATCCCTGCCCCAAAGAAATCCTATCTCTCTCCTGACCTGCAAGAATAAATTTAATCTCTTCCTGAAATTGTATCTGCTGTTCATCTGTGGAGAATGCCTGGCAAGCACTGAATTCATTGCATTCTTCACAGGATGACTGGAAGAATGTTCTTCTGAACAGACATAGGAAAATGAGTGAAGAAAAAGTTGAATCTGAATGTCTACTTATTGTAAGTGCCCATCTCAAGACTTGCAGATCTCTGTTGTCCAGTCCACTTAGTCCTATGTAGCACAGAGGCATGCACAAGGCAATTCCTCCTGACCTCCTCTTGTTGCTTGGAACACAGATCAGACTTCAGGTTTGAGCTGGGCATCCAGAAAATGAGGAACACAAAGTCACTTGACAGGTAAGAATATTTTAGCTTAAGACTCTGGAATTAGAATAGTAGAGGCAGGAACAGGACCCAGTTCTCCAGGGCAACGTTTAACAGGCTTCACTATAAGACTACTGTGATTTTATGCAACTACCTGCCTCATTCATTACACACTTTCCAATTTTAACAAATAAAGTGGAAATCCTATAGGAAAGAGTCTACTTTACTCCATGCTCCCGATTCATCCCCCAAACATACTGCATCTCTGTGCAGTGAATGAGGCAAGCACACTCTGTTAAAAATATGCATGACTCTTCAATTTCTATTGCATTGAAATGCACATGTGTAACAGGGGCAAGGCTAAAGTGCAGAGATATTTCTTACATTCTGTGTGCTAGATTTTACAGTTAACGAGGACTTTTTAACTATAGGTTTGTTTTTACTGCACTGTATTGGCTTGTATGTCAGAGTCTGCAGTATTATCTGATGCGTAACATGCACGTTGCACATGATCAAAGGCTTGAATGTCATCTTCCTGCCTAGAACAATGACTGCCTAAAGCAGCAGGAGCAGAAATTATCTAAAGGTAGAGTTAAACAAACCTCCTTCTCCCCTCTGGGGAGAGTAAGCAGTCCAGGTGAGCAAGGCAAGAGGGGAGAACAGCCTGCTTTGTGCTAGACGGGCAGAGAGCTCCACATAAAAGCAGAGGAGCTTTGCAGAAGCATGTCCTGACTCCCATCACTGGAGACTTAATGATGGTAATTCCCAAAGGATGATGCATGCTGACAGGCTTTGACACAAACTACCCCAGGATAATATTAATATGTATTAAAGGCTCAGGCAACTTTATTGGGACGGGCTTGATCAGTAACACATTTCAACAGAGCGTCTCTATCATCTGTCAGAACAAAAGTAAGGGAGGGAGAGAGAACACACGCACAACCTCACCTTGCTTTGGGAATGTTTTAGAGACAAACAAGGTCAATCTGTGATGAATTGCACACTTGGCACAGCTCAGATGTTGGACCAAGGACGCTCCACCACAAATCCGAATGTCACTGTGAGACAGTTTATGTTGGAGACTGTCTGCATGATCAGCATCCTTAACCCTCCAGCATGGGCCTGACACCTCCTGCACAGCCTTTCCCTGTGCATCTGGAACATCTACCCCTTGGAAAGCAGAGGAGAGGTGCTTAGGAGGCAATGTGGGGGCTCTGCAGTCACAGCACTGGAGGAAGGGGGAGTGGAAGAAAGAACCGCGGAAGCCTTTGATCATATGTAATGTTAATTCAAGTGTTACACATCAGAGACTTTGCCACAGTAACTAGCATATAAACAGGAGTCTAGTGTTAACAAGGAGGACTTCTTGAATATGTTTGTACATCTCTGAGTTAAAGCAATTTCCCTATTCAACAATACATGACATAGTGGAAGGAGTTCAGAAATAAACCAGCCTAACATGCTTAGACCTTTAATAGAATTTAGCTTCTTAGAACTAATTAAATGTTACTTAAATGAAAAAAAAAATTCCAAGTACTTGGGAAAGGTGCCAATTTGACAGCTCCGGAGAATGAAATAATCTAATCATCTCCAGAGCATGGGCAGCAGCAGGATAGGCTTCCCCTACTAACATGCCTCAAACGTGACCTGGAAAGACTGCTGGTAGAAATGAGGCATACAATCTCTCTGGTCTAATGACTCCTTACTTTTTCTGCTGAGACTGCTAAAATGGTTCCTGCTGAGTACCAGCTGTGGTGGTGATATGGACACCTGTCTGGTTGGAATGGTGCTGGGACCTGCCAAACTCCTGTCATCTGCTAACCCTCGACCAGAGCCCAGTGACTCTCAGCTCATTGCTCAGCCTGGGCAGCGGGGGCTGATAGACAGCACCTCTCCAGCCTGTCCCACCTTGGACATGCTCCACTCCAGCCCACAAGATGTAAACAGGAGATGCTGTGTTTAGTCTGCAGGTTTGGGCTCTCACTGCACCAAAGCTTAGATTCAAGAAAAGTAAGTCGCTGGCTGCTGCAGAGTTGAGGCCGGAATTTTTAAGGCTCTTACTTATACCCTAAGATAGGGAAAAAGTCCACAGGAGGAAAAGCTTGCCATGTCTCCTCTTCTCCACAGTTCCTCCATTTACTTGTCTTTGCAACATGCCCCTGCATTGCAGTAATGTGCTTTCAGCCACCAATTCTCCTTGGAGCTCCTTGCTATGCCTGGGGTCCCAAGCAAGGGAGGAGGAAAATCCTCTCTGGGCCTTGCTGTGAAAGCATAGCAGGGCTTGCCAACTCAGCCAGCTCAGGCTGCAATGGACTAAACCAAACACAGCTCGCCTCCTTGGAAATTTTATGCACCACAACTTCTGAAGCAAAGCCACATAAACCTCCCCCTCCCCTGCTCCCAACACCACAAGGAACGGCTGAGCACGGATCAAGTCTTCCCTTGCATACTAAGCCAAGAGTCTCAGACACTCCCACATCTCACAACCGGGTGCTACTCCTCTTGTCCCAGGCTGCTTTTAGCCTCCCCTCCTCCCCCTTCAGCCTGTCCTGCTTTGTACTCAACACAGGACAGGGTAGGGGCCAGCAGCAGAGCTGCTTATGTCAGACAAGAAGATCCAATACATTGGCCTTGTGTAAGAGACAAGTGAGGGAACTTGCTTCTCCTCCCCACCATATGAGCCAGCAATTCTTCACCTTTCCATCCCACCTACTCCAAAAATCTTACATGTTTTTCAGCACCAAAATAAGAAGCATGAAAACAGCCAGGTTCATAAGGGTTAATATGTCTGTATGGTGACATAATTATTGCCATTCTTCACTGTTTAGAGGTTACCTGACTACTCTACACATCAATATATTTCAAGATGTGATGCAAATGCAAACAAACACTCATGTTTGGAGTTAACACAGTCACAAGATCCTGTGTATCATGTGTTGGCGAGCACAGGAACCAACAGCAAATGACCCACCCTTAAACCTGACTCTTTGCTGTTAATCATTATAGGAGCATTGCACTTTCCAGTCAGAACAATCAAATCAGGCTCTTTGAAAATCCCTACACGAGATGGGTCTGGCCGAGATCAGCTCCTTTACAAGTCATACAGATTCCAAGGTATGATGTCCTCCAGACATACAAATGCAGACTGCAGAATGCCTTGAAAACAAATCATTGGAAGGCTAACTCCAACACTGCAATGCTGAAACAACCCCCTGTCTTCAAAACAGAAGGGGAGGCAGGAATGCCACAGTTACAGTGAAGGCAGAGACATACTGCACACATAGTCCCTCAGAAATGAGCTTTTCTGCATTAACACATTCCCTCAAGATTTTTTTCCACAATATGTTTATAACCATAAAGAAATTCAAGGGTAGAACAGCGCTACACTGTCAGATCATTAGTGCATTACTGCTCTAGGGCTGACCCTCAACTTCAAGCAGATGGGGATTTTCCAGGGAAAATCTGTGACACCAAGAACATGTGGGTGCAAAAATGTGTGGGTGCTTCAAGCAACCACAAGCTTTTATCACAGAATCAATAGAAAAGAGCTAAAACTGAAAGGCATTGCTCTCTGTGCTGCTCTCCTGTTAGGGATGATCAAACTGAGATCTTGGCTCTGCAGGATCACAGTCCCACAGCTTTCTAGCTCTTCTGCCCTGGCTCCATTCTTGTTTAGGTCATTCCACTCTGCCTCCCCAAATTCCTTTCTGGAAAAAATCAAGAATAAATACAGCCTGTAAAGTGTTCACCAACTTCAGGAAATGGGTACTACTGTATTCACAGATGATGTCTGAATTTTCCAGTCAATTATCTTTTTGAGTTCCACTAATATAAATAGCAGCATTTCACCATTATTTTTTGAGGCCATAATTACTGAAAATATTGTGCAAGAGCTGAGAGATGTTGCAGCAGAAAATACAGGTTTGTTACACTTTTAAACAACATAAGCCCCTAGCAAGATAATTTTTAGGTCACAGTAAAGGAGGAAAGGGGAAAATCAGGAGACAGGTTTTCTCACTTGTAACCAAGGTCCATGGGCTGCATAGGGGTGCTCCTCTGTAGCAAAGGCTCCTTCTACTCCCGTTGATACAAATGTGATTGCTGTATCTCCTGTAATACTTTTATATGTAAAGTGCCGTCCATGTAAGAGCCTTCCCCTGGAGAATTAAATACATGTGCATGAGTTGAGAGGGCGTGCACAGCATTCAACACAACCATGGAGATACGTCGCTATTGTTTCTGCCATCAGCATGGGAAACTATTTTGAAGGCAGCAAATATATTTTTCAGGAATATAAGAATGATTTACACCAAAAAGCAGGTGATGAGCCTCCTTCTGAGGCAGGGAGCTACCTCTCATCTTCACCCTTAATCTCAGGACCTTGTTACAGAGCTAGAATACAACTAAATCTCACTTCATGCCTATCCCCATGATGAGGTGCTGATGTATGTAAAGGCAGGGGACTGACAGTTCTCCAGCAAGATGGAAACTACAGAAGAGAATCCAGACTCCACATTGTGTGGGAATGTGAAGACACATTTCTAAGAAGGCTCATTTCTGTGACAACACCTAGTAATCCATTGTCCTGGTGTTTAACAAATGTCACCTGTATTACTTAAGCAAATGCCTAGAAAACACACATACAGTGTGTTTTGACCATTGACATGACCATCTACAGTATTACTTCCCTTTTTTCATTCACTGCAAGGGAAAATCACGGCTCTGTATTTCGGCTCAGAGCATCTGTGACACCCATGCATGGCTTCCAAGAGGGAAAGCTTCAGGTAATATATTTAGTGCCTACCAGAGTCACAGTTGCTTGGGGAGTTACTGCTGGTCAGATGAGCTAACTGATCAGGACAGACTGTTCACACATTTGTGATGTAAAATAAAATATGTTTGCATTAACTTTCCCATTGGTTTCTCAACAGGCCCAGGCAAGTGTGCACCTGCTGCTGATAACTCTGATACTACTAACATGTAACTCATTAAGCTAAAGTAACTCAATCACCTACAATCATTTGTCTTGACATGACAGTTCATTTTTATCTTAAGATACTAGAACATTTGCACAGGGATTTTTAAAAATAATGCCAGCTGAAATGATGGAAAACTAGAAGCCAGTGATATGCACAGACTGAACCTTCAAAAGAAAATGTGTAGAGTATGCACATAATGTGTTGCTCCTTCAGTCATGTGACATAATTTGTCTAAAATCCACACTTGCATGCATAAATTGATTGCAAACAGGTTTTGCACAACCACTTATTTGAGTCCATAAGTCAGAATGAATAACTTAAGGGATTTCTTTGACAGAGTATGTTAAGACATCCCTTCTTTATCACAGGGTTGCTAGCATTAAACTAATAAAAAAGCCCCTATACTAACCCTGTCCTGCTTCAGCACTCAAAAGACACTGGAAGATGTAAAAAGAATGAGAAACAATCTTAACATGATGAGCACAGAATCATGCAAAGAATCATCTGTTTTTAATGTGTTTTGGCAAAATATCTAAGCTCTGGCCTTTATAGACCCATTGCATGCACGTCTGTATGGTGAAACAATGCCACAAGGCAAAAGCAGCATGTCAGCACAGGCTGTGGAGGAGGATGGCTTCACTCACTCACCTTAGACAGAGGGGGATGAGCGCTCCGGACTCCTGGTTAAATTTCAGGTGCACGCTCTCCAGCTGTCTCGTGCGGATCAGCTCGTGAGGAATGATGGCTGCTGAGCTCTCGCTTTCCAAACTGTCCTTACGGCTTCTGAGAGAACAGACAAAATGCACAGATTCAGGATTCCAGTACTGTGTGCTATTTTGATCGCAGATATGGAAGGATTCAGTAAAAAACTGTCATGAAGACAAAGACACATCTGAGTTTTCACCACTCCTGCAGAGACACAGCCTCACTCAGACTACCAGTCCCAGCATGCAGCTCTTCACCTTGATTTGACAACCTGGGATCTGAATTGATGCACATACATGGTGCATTTCTTCCCAGTATTAAAAAATAAAAATCTGGAAAGAACTGCAGCAAACTAAAGTCTCTAGAGAGAACTCTAAACCCTATAAAATGGTTTGGAAGAATTACCAGGTGTGTCCTTCCTCCTACTTTTGCTTTATCTTCAGGATTTTTCAGGCCTGCAGGAAAGACTGCAGGAAAAAAGGCACAAAAGACTAGTCCTTTGTGCCTTTTTTTGCACAGTTCAACCAAAAGGCTTTGAGAATCTCCTGGTTCTTCCAGCAACAAGTGCAACAGCCAGAAGACAAACTCTCCATGTGACAAGTAGGAGATTCACAGATTCTTCTGCCTTGTAAGTCGGGCTGCTTTAGGACAATAGTAACTTTGCTTTCTTATTCCTTCATTTCTGCAAGACCAGCATATTCTGAAGCTAAAACATGGTTATGTTGTTACATGATTAGGAACTTTGCCAGACCAAATCCTCTAGATAATAAAACGATCTATCTCAAAATACTTGACCATAAACACTTTATATGTTCAAAGAGCACCAGCATGATCCCTTACTTGACAGTCTGGAACAAAGAATAAAGGACAGGATGGGTTATGACTTTAATGGATGACATGGACTGATAAGAAGTGTCTGATAAGTGATTTATATTCTTGTCACCTGGCATTCCACAAGAATTTAATAGAGGTAAGACTTTGTTAAGATAGTTTATACAGTACAGAATCGCCAGAGGAGAGGGACAGGGAAAGCAGGAGGGCACTGAGATTCCACATTGCAATGTACCTCCATTGTGCCACGAGAACCAAAAGCCAAACAAGGCTATCAAGCTGTGGCTCCATTTGGGAACATTGTTAAAACAAGCCTGGATCCTTCCTCCATCCAAGCTGAACTGTCTTTAGTGTACATCTGGAAACGATTGTAAAGAATCAGCTTCACCCTCATGAGCTGACCTAGATGACACCTTTACTTGATTTTACCTTTGAGAGCTGTCCCAAAATTACTCCCACCAGCCACACACATAGCAGCGCAGTTCAGTGTGAGTTCCAATGCAGATCAGCCTATTGCTTCTGCTGGGTCACCCAGTCCCACAGGAGCCCTTCACTCATGCTGCTGAGTGCCCAATCTGAAACAGCTAAACTCTGATATCTCATGGTCCAACCTGCAAAATACACTGCATGGCCAGGTCAGAGACATGCAGAAAAAAGATAACAGAGCAGCTCAGCTCTCTGCAAGATAAAAACTGTAAAACATGCCCTATTTTCTTCTTTAGCAACACACAAAAGTAGTAATGTATCCAGCAGGGACATGATACATCAGGATACAGCTTATACACAGGGTGGGCTGATGGACTGACAGTCAGCAGAGTGTCAGTTAAGTGGGTTAACCCTGAAGCAAAGCCACAACATGCTTTGTAGTCTATGTGTGGCACTTAAAGTTGTGTTTAATCTACTTCAGCAAACATTTTATAGCTCTTTCTAGGTGGGGTCTTCAAAGAGTGGAGCAGGCCAGCATTTTTCAGGCTGATTACCTGAGAAGTGCAGTTACAGTTGATTAATGATCAGTTGACCTTAAGCTCAGCTTTGTCTCAACTTCCTTATCAGATCTTATATACACAGTGAGCTGTGGGAAAGTCAGCCTGTGGTCTACAGCTTCCAATCATTCATTTATCAGCCCCTACCAAAAGGGTCAGCCATTAGCAAAGCATGATTTTCAGGCAAGCCATAAACTTGCACTCCAAAATGCAGTTCCAGAGTTTAGGCACTGTGGAGTGGATCAGGAGTTTTACAGCAATGTTACTGCTACAGACAAGAGACTGTGCCCTGCTCACCTGGCCTGCCTAAGCGTGCCAGGCATGGGGACATCACAGAACAGCCTCACAGGCAATTCCCGGTGTGAGATTTGTGCTTTAGCAGGACAGAGAGCTGCAGGACAGCTCCCCACAACCCTGGGCTCCAAACCCCTCAGAGCTGAAGGTGGGTTTTTAGGTTTCCACCATGCTGGCCAGTCAGCTGCGAGCACAATGGGGCTGCAGTCCGGAGGGGGAACAGCCTCCGGTTGTTAATGCAATAATAGGAATGACGACAATAATTCTGGAGGCAAGGGGCAAAGCCTTCTGAGTCCTATTAAAACCAACAAATGCTGTTTGTCATTACATGCTCAAGAGAAGATGTTGACTAATGTATAACTATCAAATGGAACTGTCATGACTTTATGGCTGTCAATAATTATGACTTCACATTAATAAGTAACCAGCCCTTCTGTCAAAAAGGTGAAGCAAAATGGTAGTCAATTCTGTGAATGACATGAAAGGATTAATCCTTTCCAAAATACTCATACTCTGTGTCTCTTGTTTCCCTTCAGAGGAGCTCACACAATTTCAGGTATTTGAAATTAAGGGTGAAACTCCAATAGCAGAAACCAAATAACCTTCCGTCTAAGGTAGACCTTTCTAAACAAGAATTGTATACAGTGGAATGCACAGAACACATTAGGAGGTCACAGTGCCATCATTTTCAGACTTGGAAAAATCTTGCATGACACGGGGACTAAGAAAGACCCTTTAAAATTCTCTCTTTGGGATTGGAAATCCTTGTGCTGACCCTTCCAAAGGGTGATCACCCAGATGAAGGGTCAGCAGGACCTCTAGGTTGTTATTAATAAAAAGCTCATATCCTAACACACATTGACATCCACAGCTTGTAGTTTTCAGAGTTAGAAAAAAAAAGGAGAAAAAGTTTGCTTTCTAACACTAACATCCCTGGTTTTACGACTGTCAGTTACCCGTAAGTCTTTGCTTCCTCCACCCCATCACCAAATAAATCAGCAGCAAGAGTCAGTTGAGTTTTACTTGTTATGACTAAGATCTAGCTGACTATCACAAAAAATGTTGCAAACTTTGTCTATGCCAGATTTAATACTTTGTCCAACCCCCACAAAAAAATTCATGTTTCTCAGTGTCCAGAAAAAACAACTCTGCAAAAGCCAGGGCTGCTGCATTAGGAAAGGCAGCAGATTTAAATGGAAGCAGCATGCCGGAAATGCCCCAGTTTAAAGACTGCACATCTAGTGTTTTGTGAAACTGGAGGGGAGTTGGAGGAGATTAAAGCGCATTTCCCTCTGATTGGGAGCTTGTGGGAGGTGTAAACGTGGGCAGTTGTCAGATTAATTCTTTAGATGATTACATTCTTTTTGTTTCTTTAAAGCTGTTTGTAGTTGGGTTTGATGTCTCCTGTTCTGGGCAAGTGTATTGCTGCAGTTACCAAGGTGACTTTAGCTGACTTTCAACTATTTTTTCCAGCTTCAGTTTCTACCAGTAGTCTGCTTCTGGGTGGAGGAGAGAGGGAGGAAATTATGTTTGTTGTTTTTTTGTTAAGTCTCATGAATGCTGATTAACATGAACTTAACCAAAGCCATACTTGATTTTTTTTCTCTTTTTCTAAGAAAGAGAGCATGATCGAGCCATTGTAAAGGTGTCCAGTGTGGCCTGCAGCTTCCCCGGATCTGTCAACAAGGGCAAAGGGCTTGAGGAGACTCGATGTCCCAGTGTGCTGTGCTCCTTCTTGATGTGAGAAGGCCACACGCTGGAACCTGTAGCCTCCCAGGTGCCCTCTCTTTGTATTAAAGATAAGGGTGGCTGCAACCTGCTTAATTTAATGCCAATTAGCAGCAGCCCCTGGGGATCCTGGAAAATCGCCAATGCAATCGCTAGGTTGCACAAAGTTTGGATGTCCCCTCCTTATAAGTCATGTTTATAACAACTCCTCAAGCAACCACTGGCAGTTATTTTATGGGATTCAAGAATAACCAGGTTGATTGGATTAAGAAAGGTTTATTTATTCTTGCATTTGCGCTTTGCTTTATGATCAGAGCGCTTGATCTCATGGATCTGTCAAGGAAGGAAGTCTCTGTTCCCCTCCAAGCTCTGTTGCTGATATGGAGCATAATTTTGCTGCATTTCCAAGCTACCTTGTCAGGTATCGAAACCACAAAGGACATGCTGTTGGAAGCTGGCCATGGCAGGGGCCCTTTCCAGGAGTGGGTGCCCACTGCCTCACTGAAGTTAGTTTCTGTCATTGCTCCTTGCTCTCTCCATATAAAATCCAGTACTGTGAGTTAGCAAATGCAAACCATCAGTGCAGGCTTGCACAGCTGAGAGAGAAAGGTCGGGCCACTTTTCCTTTCTTCCCCTCCCGCCCCCTCCTTCCACTCCCCCTTCTTCCCTTTCCAACCGTGGCTGTTTCAAACCTCCTCGCTCCCTCATGAAGATATGGTCAAAGATCACTTAAGTGCCAACAATCTTTCAGTCTCTTTCCCACAGTTTCCCCTGAAGGGCAAACCAGCAGCTGTGGGAAAGAGCCCTAAGCACCTTGGCACACAGAGTTCCAGCACCCGTCAGGCACGCACAGGGGCGAGTGCAGAACTGGGGAGGACACGGTTACACAGCTCCTGCCGTGGTCACACTGAGACAAGCCCACTCCGAGTGCTCAGACTTGGGTGCTCCTCAGCCTGGTTAAACAGGATGGTGACGATGTTCTATGTGCATTTCCTGGCAGGGAAGGGCTGCTAGGACAATGCCAGTAGCAACAATCTTCTTGCCACTCACATATCCCTTTGGAAAGCTGCATAATAACCACTGTCAGAGCTTGCAGAGGCCAGACTGTTCCAAGACCTGCAGCTGAAGTAGAACTGAGAGATTTAGGCTGTGCCACTGGCACCCTGCAGACTCATGAGAGAAGTCAAACAACTCTTTTATGCTTCAGGTTCCGTGCCTGTAAAACCGAGACATTTTTCCACGTAGGGACGTTGCAAGGATTAAGTCAATGTTTGCAAAGCACTTTCGGATTCTTAGATGGGGAAAACTATGCAGGAGTGCAAATTATTAGCATGGTGACTGCTTTGTACTTCTACTGACACTGGTTTTCCAGACATTTACTTTTCTAGTTTGCAATCTTGTCACCCAGCAGTCAGCCTCACGCTGAGAGACACTCCCTAAAGTATATTGCCTCCCTCCATTCAGCATTCCTGACTCAACCAGGACACCACTGAATGGCGACTCGATGAGAGAGCATGCCTAAATAAGCAGGACTGGATTGGAAACTTACTGCTTAGTGGTTGCAGAATCAGAAAGCCTAGCCAGAACCAGACAGCTTCAGAGAATGCAGAAATGCTCCTCTTTATGTAAAGTTTGCCTCCAAGAACTGAAGACAGGAAACCAGCTACAAAGACAACAGCTTCCCTCTGCCCAAGCAAAGCAGAATGAAAACCCAGTGCAACTGGGAGAAGCAAAGTGCAGACTCGCCTCCAAGCAAATTCTACATTTTGGTATTACTGGCAGAGCTTCCTCAGAAACGCTGCTCAGATGGAGCTTGTTAATGTGCATTAACCCAGTGCTGCTCCATCCATGTGCCCTATTTACCAAGAACTCCAGAAGCAGTGGACTCCAGCCCTGGAAGCAGCGCCACTATTACTCATGTGCTCCAAACCAGGCACACCATGTGATAGTCTGGGGTTATCCCAGGAGGAATTCTGGACACAACTCTTCCCATGAGGGGAGGGCAACCACCTGAGATGCTCAGAGCGCAGAGCTCCAGCAGGTCACTGCCAGGACAGTCCTGCCAGCCCCACCTGCCGGAGGGTTGTTCCCTACTCTGCCAGGAACCTGCCTTCATTTCCCTGCACAGCTGGAAACTGTTCAGGGCTGGATGGAATTAGCACATGGCTACAGGGCTACCATATGTTCAGGTTTCCCTAGACTCATACTGTCTTTCTGCCTAGAAGTTGAATGCAGATGGGACTTGAGGTCTCTGTGGGTCCCTGGACAAATGGGACATCATACATAAGGGACCAGCACAATTACCTGGGAAATCCCAGACAGAAATATGAGAGTCAGGCATGTGAACCACACCACTTGATCCTTCCTGAGAAGGGGGAGAGCTATAAACAGCAGAGACATGATGAAAAAGCCTTATCAAAGTAATACAGACTTTGGAGACCCTTTTCTATCACTCAAACCTAATGTTCAGACACTGGGGTGTGCGTGGGCACACCTGAATTCTGGCACAATGAAATGCAACAATCACAGATAATTTTAGCTTCAACACATGCAGTAATGCAGTGTGCTAGCACTAGGTTTCTACTCCATGCCTCAACTCACAGTAGAACAGTCTGAGTCAGCCAAGAGGCAGAAAAACATCAATTTCAGCAATGCTGCATGATCAAGGGGGCCCTTGAGGGGTGGAAAAGGTCAAGAATTCCCCTATCCCAGTGCTGGCTCTCACTGCAACTGTGGCAAATTAACTCTGCTGTCCTAATCTGTAACATGGAGATACTACTCACCTACTGCACAGGAGAGCACAGAGCTAATTACCAAGATAACCAAAGACTCGGCCCCAGAAATTATTACATCAAGAAATTAAATAGCGATTGAAGCTAGACTCCACAAGTGTCACTGAACTTTGACATCTGGAGCTTCCAGCCCACTGAGGGCTTGACAGCAGCAGTGTTTAGTCTGACATTTAAACATCCCCTACGGGTAACAGTTCTCTGTATCCAACAAGAGACAATCTACACGATTCAGAAGACTGGGAGCTTTGCCTTTCTGTGTGTCTCAGCAGCACCTACTAAGCTGATGGGTCCTAAGAAACAAATAATGCGTCGCTGAAACGCACACTGGTATTCATGCACGTCTTATTTCTCCAAGTAGTAATTGAGAGTATTCAGTTACCTATGTTCAAAATGATCAGTCATGTTTCCAAAGATTAATTCACATGTTCCTTTGTTAATACGTACAAACTGATTTAATGGCTGCTTATGAACTGAGCCAACAGTCATTTTGAGAAACAGATGTCCAATGCAGTTTTAAGCTTTAAGTGTGCTTTTATTCATATCCTTAGGAGAAAAAGGGCTACACAGTCTACAGTAATAACACTAATGAATCAAAGTACTACAGCTGCCCAGCAGGATTTTGACAGAAACCAGCTTTTTCCCAAAGGAACTTTTTTTTAGGACTCTGGGACAGTGAACAACTGGTAATATGCACGCTTAACATGTCAGTATATGCTTTACTGGAGCCAAAACACTGAATCAAGCCCTATCTCCAACCAAATAATATGAAGTTTTTGCATAAGCACTGAAAACCGTAACTATACAAAGACTGGGAAATGTATATGGAATCTGGATCCTCTACATTTTATACAAATAAATATTCAAAAGCTTGAGTGTTTCTGATACTATTTGTGATGCTGAATGCAGAACAGGTTGTCTGCTTTAAACCTTGATAGATTATTGTGTGTGGGTGGTAGGGTTAGGATAAAAGAAAGGGAAGAAAGTGACTAGGAAAGCAGTTGGTGGTTGCAAATCCATGATAAATAAACAGCACATTCCTCTTTTACACAAAGCCCTTAGAGTCTGTGTCAGACTTTAACATCCTACTGTCAGCTGGGTGCAAATTTGACAGCCTGGGGTTCTGCAGCGCTCCCTACGGAAAGCAGATTTGAAACAATTTGCCATGCCCCAAGAGAGTGTTTCTGTCAAGTTCCTAAAGTACCTCTAATGCACTAGTTATTCACAGGACCCTTGCAAAGAACCACAGGTTTGAGTTTTTATGATTTGGTGTGTACAGTGCAGGATATGATTACACACAAGTCTGCTTCCCATCAGCCAGCACCTCGTAATCATTAACATATTTATCCTTGTGGTGCCTCAAGAAGATGACATTGTTATTAGTCCCATTTTATTGATTCAGAACTGAAGCTCAATAGTTAAATTACTTGCCTTTGATTACACAAGATTTACAGCATAGGACAGACCTGAGCCCCAGCCCTACCAGGCCCAAGCAATGCAAGCAAGGATCGCACCAAAAGGACAAGATCTACGTACAGAAATGTCCTTCATCTCAGGTGCTCAGGAGTCCTATGGAAGAGTTATATCTGCACTGGGTTTGTGCCTTTTGTGTCTCAGCCTTTACCCCTGCAGGTACCTGCAGGGAACATGGATGTAGATACATTACTGCATGCAAAAGCTGAGCTCCTCAGTTACATTCCTGTGCAGCAGCTGGAGATGAGAGTCTCCATATCATGCTCTTGTACTTACTGCACATTGAGCAATTTTGCTCAAATGCATGAGACATGCTGAGACAGTGTGCTAAGGAAGGCGGAGACATAACAAGATCTTCCTCTTCTGCTTCATCTATACCACACTGTTCTGGAAAATGTGTTGACTGATCAGATTTAGCCACAGTAAGAGTAATCATCAGGTCTGATTTAAGTACTAGTTAGTCAGAGGTTGTAAGTAAACACTGCTTTCCAGCACAAACCATCCCTTTTGGTATGGTCAATGCATTGAACAAGTCCCATTGTATCTGCTACATGGAGAGGAGAAACAACTGCACAAGGAGAAAAAGACCTTTCCCAAACTCCTCTCAAAGTAGCATGTAGCAAGATGGAGGAAGAAAGTATTAGGACACACAACTGTTTTAAACTGAGATTTCCCCTATGCCTCCAATAGTATCACCACAGTAACACAGCTGATAGCTGTCTTTCCTTAACTGAAGTGCTTATGGAGAAACAGGCGACCTATCAGTTTCCCCAGTGGTAACCATAGACCTCAGGGAAATGTACTGACCTCCTAGGAGGCAAACATTGGGAACCAGCCATTCCTGCCACTCAGGCTTCAGGCAGGGTGAGTGTGCAGCTGCTGCAGGTAAGAGAGATTTGCAACAAAGAGCACTGTTACAGATGTGAGGCTCTGAATTTGACCTTCCTTCCTCTGTCTCAGAACAGTTAAAAACCCAGGTAAATATTTGTGTGCTTCATCTTGGACCTCTGCTAACCTTTCACCACTCTGTCTCAAATGTATCTCTGTTTATCTCACCCTGAATAATGTAAAGCTCTCTCATCTAAGAAACAACTGCCTCCCAGCATTAAGGCTTACCCATCAGCTGCCTCCTTGACCTGATGTGCACCCAAAATGTTTGTGGCCACCCTCAACCACTGAGGACTCAGAGCTTACACTGGGCAAGCAGATGCATGCAGGAGCCCAGCATCTGTGAGAAATCCTGCCCAGTACTTTTGAGCTCTCCAAGGCTGGGTGTGATTGGTGCAAATTACATGGTATAATTTTATATTTTTTTCAGTGGGGGCCAGTGGGACCAACCAATGATGCAATGTGACCAAATTGCAGGCAGAGAAATACTACTCAAAACCCGAGTCAGATCAGAATTTGACTCCATATAATTACTATATGGCAAAAGTAAGATTATTCCTAAAGCAATAATAAAGTCATTTGAGATTTTTTTAATATAAGTACCTGTATCTCATATTACATATTAGCAAAAAGAATCAGCATTTGACACATAATACTTCCCCCAAAGGATTAGGCAACTCATAAACATTCATTTATTCAGCATATCGGAAGTCACCCACAAAATGGAACAAGAAAGGACAGCAACAAGAAATATTTTTCTCATGAAATGTTTGAATCAAGAATGAAACAGGAATTGAAACAGACCAGGGTGCTGTCCCTGCCTGGCACTACAGGGAAGTGCTGATTTCATGCTGATCTTTACTCTTGAAAGCAGAAGGCAGAGATGTTCATCAGAGACTAAGAAACCAAAGGAAATACCAAGAAGAAAGAGTGCAGCAAAGATGTGTGTCTTTCTGTATCATTTAGATGAGAGCATTAAAATTGATGGGAAGGCACTGAACTAGCACCTGAAGTCTAAGAGGGGAAGGGGAGAAGCCCAGAAAGACAGACACAGATAATAGATTCACTTAAGTCAGAAGTTACAAGAGAGATCTATGGGCCACCCTGGTCCCACTTAAATCATCTGTTAGACTACTGTTATTAGAGACCCAGGTGTTATTGGCATGTAATTACTGACAGAGCCCACCTGTTTTAGCAAGGCAAGATCAAAGACGCTTAAAAAAAAAATCAACATTTTAACTGAAAGGTTTGTAATTATGAGCTTGAAAACAAAATACTCAGGAAAAAATATCAGCAGTCACCTATGCCACCTATCTCTACTGATACCATAGCACTTTTCAGCACAGTACTTTTTATAGGCATCACTCCAGTCTGAATTCAAACACTGAAGACCATGAACAGCAGGTTCTACAGAACAGTCAGAGCCACTCTGCATTAGCACAGTTTGTCCAAAAACCCTCTAAAAAGCTGCCCTCCTGAGTACTAGCCCATTTATCCAACCTGAACAACTCTTCTCCACCCATCTTTGCACTTTGCAAGTGGTCACTGCCAGCTTTCCTCTCCCCTTGCCAAGTTTTTCCCCACCCAACCTTCTCTTTGTTTTCCATGCTGAGCTCTTTAGCCTCCCTCTGCCACCATGTGAATGTGCAGGGTGAAACTCACGGTGCTCGGTCGAGGTTCAACCCATTCTGTCTTTGTGCATTGATTGGAGGTAGGACAGGTTTGTTGTTAATCTCAAGCCCTCTCCGCAAAGTCTCCCTGATTTGCTCTGTATCTGCAAAGAGAATTTTTTAGCATGATTTAGAATCCCCAGAAACAACAGAGACACAAGAAGACATCAGGTGTGTTTCATCTAAACTTTTCCCCTTCAGAAGTAAGTGTAGAAATGTTATGGGGTAACACTTAACTGCACTTTCCTGAACTTCCTTAGGAGTTATTTCACTTTATAATGTCAGCTTGAATTCCCTTGTTTGGGCTTCACTGTTATGTCAGGCAAGGAGAGATGGAATTTTTGGTACTGAGTCCTCCTGATGAAGAAATTCTGAGTAGTTTTGTAAATTTTCATAAATGAGGTGTTTGTTGGTTCTCTAACTCTCATAGAACCTCCTGACACTTCCAGGACTTTGTACTGGAAATAATTTTTCCCATTAGGCATAACAGGAACTTGTTCCTTTCCCAAATGAATGTACGAAGGTTTCCAAGTTTCTTGCAATTGGCTTTGGAAATCTGTTGATTAATTTACAACAAGATTCATAAAGGGAGGGATTTTTATGCAGGGCAACCTTTAGCCTCAAGCTCACATCTGAAAATAAGCTCCAAATAATGCAGTTCAGATGAAGTCTTTTTACTTCTGCCTTTTTCTGAAATGTCTGCTGGCCAAATACTTTCAATAGGAAGCTTTCCTGCCTTTTTTAGAAGTTTCCTCATCTATTTTTGAGAAATGTGAGAATTAGGTAGAGAAAAAAAAACCCAAATTATTTAAAAATCTTTTGAAGAATATACAAATTTCATCATGTATACCTCTCTTGAGTTTTTCATTTCAAGGCTGAGGCAAAACAGCCTTTTTAGATCCAGTGCAGTTCAAAATATTTGCACAGAAGCCAGAAGACAGGTTGTATGCGTTTAACTAATTTTTACCATGGATTTAAGAACAGATGCCATTCCTGTGGAAACCATTGTTGATTCCAGGAAATCTCAAGCCCTCAAATTTTATGTTGCTTCACCCATTTGAAAGGTAACATGCATAATTTCAAGCCTGTGTAATGGCTATGACATCTCTACCCTGAGAAGGCATCTCACTGCAAAGGGAAACTCCACGATTTTTTAATTCTTCTTTTTAGAGTTCTGTATTTGCACAAATTCCTTGAGTTCAGCTGCAGCAATGTGCAGTGTCAGTCCAACTTGCTTCCCAAGAAGGGATAATGCTAATAAGGAAACACAGCTTGGGAAAATGAAATTGCTTCACCTTGCAGGTGTTTACAGTCCTGGTTTCAGCAGGTGCTCAGTTTAACTTTGCAGATTCAGATTACAATTTACCTAAAAACTGAAAGAAATGTTTAGACAAAATAATGCCAAGAACTCTTTTTCTCTCTCTTGCCTTCTTCAAAGAGGCCAAAAACCATTTTGCTGCCCTGAGACACACCAAGCCTCCCAATGGCTGTGGGGTTTGTTATGAACTCGAGGATGCAGCATGGCTCAGTGCACTGCCCAGACCCAGCAGAACAGAAACTGAAAGGCTGTGACAGTGACCTGGCCCAGGACCTCTCACCTTTCCCAGAGAGCCGCCGAGGCTGGGTCCCAATGCAAATGCTCCTGCTGTCTTCATCATCCTCTGGTGGCCGGCTCAGGTCATCCCAGGCACATTTGGCACTCACTCCACTCAGGTTTGAGCCATCTGTCTCAATTCCTTTGTCGACTCTCTCCTGCTTGAAAAGATTCAAAACACCAAGACTTTTTTTGAGTGTGGCTTGAGCCTGAGTTGGAGCTCACCATGGTGCAGCCCAACCTTCACCAGCTCCTGCAGATCCCCTTTTGTGGGCAATTTCCACTCTCTGGACCCTGTGCTTTGTGTCAGCAAACAGCAACTGCACATTGAGCCAAATCAGGAAGCCACTCTGAACCAAACAAACTTTTTCCATAGCAAGTTGGTCTGAAATCCCACCCTGTCCCCAGTGCTTCACTATGTGCCCCTGACAGGCACAAAGCAGGGAGAGAGAAAGGTGGAAACCACTGGCCTGGGGTGTGCAGGATTGCTTCTTTCACTGTTAGCACTGATTTACACCAACTTGAAATATTTAAGACACGAAACACAGCTTGGCAGTCAATCTCTTATATGTCAATGATAAGAAACCCCTGATCAACTAAAGTTCTCTTTCCAACCTTACCAAGGAGTCCCACAATGAACGCAGCTCATGGAGACACTCCTCATTCACATGGGTTCATCATTTGCAAACTGCCCAGAGAATCCCTGCTTTCCAATGTGCTGGGGTGTCCCCATAAAGGACAAACATGCAAGTTTGGATGTGCAAGGAGACACAGGTCTGTTCCCAATGTCAAAGCTTTTGCATAGCTTTCTCTATTGGCAAATAAACAAATTCCCTCCCTTGCAAGCTGGACTTCCCAAGCACATAACCAGTGTTTGGGTCTCAGAAGGTGTCACACACCAATCATAAGCAGCTGGATGCTCTCAGGCACCAGGCATTTTCTCAAGGACATGTGCATCTGTTACTAGCAAGCCTGCCCTAAGCTACAGCCAAAACTTCTACAGGAAGTTCCACCTTCTTGGACATGGGCATCAGTCTGAATTTCCACCTGTGACCCACAAGGGGGTAATGTTGAGCCGAACAAACTCGGGGCTGTGCTACACCGAGGAAGGGCTGGCACCTCTTCCCTGGCACCGAACCAGCCAGGTTTCGTTTCCCCTTTTCTGAAGGGGTGTTGCCTCTGGTACTGCTCAGTGGCACCAGCAAGATCTGCATCTCTCTGCATACATCTGTGTCACCTCGAGACGCAGGCAGTCCCAAGAAACTTCAAGATTTGAGGAGAGAGCAGAGTGGTGTCATACACAGTGGGAGAGGATCTCTCCACCCCATGTAAGTACCCTCTGGTTTGACATTGCCACTGAAGATGAGATTGTGTGAACATTTTGCTCATTGCAAAATCTGTCCCAAAGAAACAGTTTCTAGACTAAACCCATATACATCCCTCCCCTTGCCCAGATGTGCATGCTGCACCCGGGGAAGAGCATTGCCTGTTCTTGTGACCCTTCAAGAGAGGATTTGAGCAGCTCAAAGATAAACACAAGCATTCAGGGTGTGGTTGCACAGCGGTTTAAGTTGATGTAATTTGCAATGACTGCAGTCCCACCCTCCTCCATGTGCTCCTATCCCTTCCCTTGAGCCAATTCTTTTTTTTTTTGTCTGGATCACCTCCCAAAACCTGCTCCTTGGCCCAAAATTGAGGTAGGAGCCTGTGGCTGACTGCAGGACCAGAGCAGTCTTGACTTAGACTTAAGTATTCAAGAGACTGCCTTTCTTCTGTTTTTCTCCCCTTGTTAGGATCTTCCTCCAGCGTCAGGGGAAACTGGCTTCTTGAAAACGTAATAGGAAAATCTGAGAAATAATAAATCTGCTGTGATTTTCTTTTGTTTTATCCTAAACATAAAATTAGTTGTGTCACCCAGAAATAGAAGTTGTGGGGAAAGAAATAAAAATACATCCGTTCCTACATATGCAGACAATGCTCTAAGTGAGATTTAGCACGTGGCTCCTTTGGGAACCCTCCATGGTGCTCTGTGAGACCCAAATGAGCTGGCTTGGGGAGGTGTAGCTTTTCAGCAAAGTTATTTTTTATCCCAGTCATTGGGGAAGCATGGGAGAGCCACCAAACCTGCTCTTGAGCACGGAGAAGAAGAGGCCAGAGGGCTGTGAGGCTCTGGTGGCATCTGCTCCCCCATCCCTGCAGCCAGGGCCCCACTCCCAGGCAGACCCTGCGGACACAGTGCAGAGCCTCGGGGAAGGGGAAGGACTCTCATCTGCAGCTCAGCTGGCTTGCAGAGCACTTCCTCAGGGGAAGAAGTGCTGCTCTGTTGGCATCCCTTGGAGATCAAGGGGAGCTGATGGAAACAAGCTGGCTTAAGGCAGCCTAATTTGCATGCCTGTTTCATAATGTTCGCAAGTATTGATGTTAAAAGGGGAAAAGTCAAAAAAATCCCAATCAGTGTAGACTCATAGCTCTGGCAATGCACAGTTCTACCCCACCTTTAGCCAGCAAAGATTTGCCTGGACTGAGGAGCTGTTCTTCCTTCCTTGGAAGGGCAGCATGAACAGGAGGCTGGAGGAGCCCAGGGCAAAGGAGGTTCAGTTCTTTCCTTCCTCAAAGAAAGGATATTTCTGTCCCATTTTCCTCTCAGCATGTGGGAGGGATGCTCTGAGGCTCTAAGTCATTGATCCCTTTTTAAACGAGCCAGAGCACTGCAGTGTGACCTGCAGAGCGGCAACCACAACTCAGGAAATTCAAATCAGCTTTATTCTCTTCTGAGATATCTGCTAAACAGAAGCAAAGCACTGAGAATCGGCACAGAGCTGGGGACCGACAGGAATTGTTTGACAGTGCTGCCAGGGAAATCTGAATGGCCTACAGGGAAGCCTGGCTGAACAGAAAACAGCCAGCGTTGCCACAGTGTTAATTGCCGACATCCTGGGATGACATCTTAGTTGGGATCCATTCTCAGCAACTCCGAACAGAAAGTACAGCTCCTGCTGCCAGGGCTGAGTTTAGGCCTCAACCAATTCCCACAAGACACAATACAGCCTCCAAACAAGCTCTGCCTGCTTCCCAGGCAGACAACATGCTTGCTGGCTCCCAAGAAAGTTGTCCAGTTTCTCTGCCTGTTCCCTCCCTCCCCTCCACCTCTCTTTCACTGCTGCCTTTCTGGTCTCACACACCCTCTACCAACACCAAGAAAATGACACTTTATCCTTTCCCCACTAATTAGAGCAGAAGGCACATGACAGGGCTGAAGGCAGCCGGGCACAGCCTGGCTCCCTGCACTCAGCACAGGCTCTTTGTGGGACTCAGGGGCGGATTTTGCTCTATGAATCCCTGGGGGCTGCAGCAGCAGAGCAGGAGGAAGGTGTGCACACACACACCTGCCCATCTGCACTTCTGCAAGGGCAAGAGAGAACAGAAACAGGAATGTGCTCCATGTGAGGAAGTCCGGAAGGACCACAGACGTAGCAGCTTTCAGCAGCAGGACACACTGGTGAGGCAGAGGTACTCTTTTATTTGCCTTAACTTGCCTTGGCTGACTCAGATTCCAGTAAGCTGAGCTATTTTTCATTTACAGTAAATTGAAGAAAACCTTGTTATCATTAGGAATCACCAGTGTGCAGACAACAGAAACACCTCCAGGAGGGGAGAGGGCATAGTTCCGGAAAGTCTAAAAACTTTATGGGACTTTCAGTTGTATTAGCTCCCACACTGTGGAACATTTGTAGAACATTTTTTTGTGTTTCTCAGACTGGGGTTATTCTAGAGGAACAAATCCTTAAAACCAGTAAAAGTAGAATTTGGTTTTGTTCTTAAGCTTTCGAAGTAAAAGATGCTGTGAGGCAACTGAGAATAATCAGATACAGACATGCAGACCATAAGCAACTGCTTGTACAAAACATGCACATTTGCACGTGCCCTACCAGGCTGAGCCATAAGTTCTCTGTTAAAGGCAAATACTCAGTGATTCACTGAAACATGGCCAGCACCACACTGGATTTGCTGGGGACACATGTACTCCAGTACCATGTACTCCAGCTCTGCTGAAGGAATTGCAGAACTGTCTCCCAAATGCATGGATCAGGACAAGTCCATAGTACAGTAACCTCTCCATAGAGATCCTGTTCTTATCTTTAAACTTCAGAAATTAAATTGCACTCTGAAGAAGAAGGTTTAATACCTCTTCCTGCATGGATTATTAATAACTGCATGTGGTACTTTTGGGTTCCCATAATTTCTCAGTCCACACCAACTACTTGGCCTCAAGTGATATCCTACAGGAATGAGCTACACTATCACATTCGCTGTGAAAAAATAGTACTTAGTTAGTTTTGAGATTTCTACATGTCATATCTCCTTACACTTGCACATAAAAGGAAGGAGAAATTTCCTGGTGTACCATTCCTAAATCTTGTATTATTCTGTCTTCCATCTTCTTTCTTCCTCCTTTCTAAAATAACCAGTCCAAATTTTACCAATTTGTCTCAAATTGGAGATTCCATTTTCCTGGTCTCTCTTCTCTATCTTTCTTCCTAGACCTGCCATTCATGTGGGACTGGACAATCCCTCTTGAACCACCTCTAAGAATGCAAAGAGTTTCTAAGACTTTTCCAGGATTATTATAAAACATTGAGAAGATCCAAGCACCTTTACAGAAAATATTAGAACAGTTGGCTCCTACAAGAGACATGACATTTTATAAACTAAAGACATACTTGCAGATGTGGGTCAATCTCGAATATGGTCTCTCCTCTTCTCATGTCTGTTATCAGCCAGGGACCTCCAGCTCTACAAAGAAAGACAGGCAATGAACCAAACAAGCCCTTTAATTAGAACTTTCCAGCAGGGTCATCAGAGTGGACCTGTACTGCAAGGAAGCACAAGATAAGGGTTGAAATAAGCCTAGAAACCCCTCTATGTGGTGTATACATCCCACAGCATGCATTTGCCCTTTATATTTTCCAAAAAAAAAATAATAAAAGCCCTCCATGACCTAGCAGTTAATCAGCTCATGTCTGGCAGCACCCAGACGTGCACAGCAGTCAGGACTGACACAGGCTGTTATCCCCTGTGCAGGCCCCCTTGCTCACACAAGACAGAGGGGTTTTAATCTTACAGGAAACGAACTGGGACTGAGAAGTCCAGTGTAGCCTGACTCAAAGAAAGATGGGCAAGGCATGGAGTCAAGATTTATTCCTCTATTACATATCTAAGAATAGAGCAGGGCCCCAGTGGGACTGCTCTTTTTGCCAAGATTGGCAGTCATGTTCAGTGCCACGAAGAGCTTATTGCTCTGATAAATACTATCACAACAGACATTTTACCCAGTTGGTACTTCATGGCCAAGTACTCAGATGGCTCAGGGAAATCTTTGTTATCATTAGCAATAAAAGTTGGAAGGCTCAAGGTGTTTCCCAACAAAGGTGATAGAAAACGGATTACTGTGAAGAGGAAATACTCAGACTTCACTTTGGGCCAGACTGCAAAAGTCAGCCTTAGATAGTGCTTTTCATTTGAAGTAAAAACTAAAGTCTTTTGGAACTGCCATAAAAAAATTCATTTTTTTCATGAGATACTTTGTTATTGCAGTCAAAAGCCCCCTCCTCTGGCCTAGTTTGTGTTAGTCTCCTAAAACATTTAAGAGTGGGAGCAAAAAAAGATTAATATTTTACAGGTTTTCAGATGCATGGATAGCCACTTGTTTTTTCACATCACTTTGGTAGTTGTGAATTATTAACTGCAGGGGTGTGACCTGCCACAGTGCCTCAATGGGGTGCAAGAGACTTTTACCCCAGTTCCACATCAATGGCTTAGTAGCTTGCAGGTTTGCCTTCAAATCATGCACATTTGGGTCTCATTTTTTTCTTGGAAAGGTGCTTATACCACAGCACAAAAGCGAAAAATCAATATGAGAACAGACTGAGGAGAGAGGTGCTGTATCTGTATTGACTTAGAGGAGCTAAGGGAGCTGCAGGCAGTGTTTATTGTCTCAGGGACACAGAAACAAAGCTTGCAGCTGGACAAATTCACTCTACTCTAGGGCATTTGCATGAATTATCTGCACTTGTGCCTAAAAGGGAAAAGTTCAAGTTAAAAAAGTCCAGCTCTTCCAAATAATCAATCAATTCAAGGCTATTGTGATACTAGAGAGTGTACTATTGTGCCCAGAAACAAATATTCAGAACTATTTTGCTTTAAAAAGTAAGGCTTTTTGAGTTACAATCACATGGCAATAACTTCTACTGAATTTAAAAATGTTTAAGCAAAATACCTGCAAGCCAAAAAGATTTAGCTGCACCCTGGCAGCAAAGCATCAACATATCATTTACCATTTAAAACCCATCTCTTCCTCAACCCAACATCATCTTTGTTATTTCTCCCATGGCAAAATAATGAGCTTCACTTTCATGAATGCTCCTCCTGCTGCAAACTGGCCCTCCAAGAGTGGGCCAAGCTGAGAGTGACTTTCTCACTTTTAGACAGTACTTCCAGACAGTTTTGTAAGCCAGACCCTCTCCTTCCTTTCTTTGAACTAAACAGCAAGGTCACCAGTAACAGTTATCCCAGGAAGAACCAATGAGAAAACCCTGCAGGCATAAGAGGAAGGAAATTAAGCTTTCAAGACCTCATTCTATTTCACCCTGAACATGTGGACTTCCACATGCATTAATTTGCCATCTAAGTGTCTGTGCGTGAGAACAGATTTGCAGTGAATTCCCATCTCTTGCTACAGCACAGATTAAATAAGTTTCACCAGCAAGTTAAAGATTGTTAATAAAAATAAACAACTGAATTGTTCTCTATAGAAATGCTCCCCTGTATGAGCTATGTGACCACTTACACTGGGATAGTCCGAAGCAGTTCCAGAATCCCTTGACCATTCCACTGCTGAGCTGCATGCAGTTCCTCAGTGCAAACCCCAACAATCTGTAATAAATAACAACAGACATACTAAACTGGGTGGGAACCATGAAAGAACTGTGGAGAAAATGTGCCACAAGGTATTGGATCAAACAGTGCACATACAGAGAATCACCATTTCTTTAATCTAACCAGATATGCCAGGACAAATGGAGCCTGAGACAACAGTGGGATCCCACAAGATCTTGTTCTCTCTCTCCCCACTTACCATGTGAAGCACTCTGGTCATGTAACATTTAATCTTGTAAAGAGTGTGTGAATTTAACAATGAAGAGGGTCTGGTGACAAATCAGGGTTTATACACTAGTCTGCTTGACTTTTCAATCAAGTCCACACAGACAGGACAGAGCAAGACAGCTTAGGGGCTAAGCACATACAAACACTGCTCTGTCATCCGATTGCTAGAGGCAAATGCAATACTGCACAAGCAATCTCAACCAGGCAAGGGAATTGCTGCCACATAGGATTGCTTTGGTGCTCATAAAATCCTTGACCAACTCAGTTTGCTGACTGGTTACATCTTACCCAGCACCATAAAGTAAAGCTGCTTACACACCACATAATCCACTTGTCACTAGAGGCAACTGCACACTTCTGCCTTCCTGTATAATGCAGGATGTGTTTGCTTTTCAGGATAGGAGCTGCCACACTGAGCAATACCAGATGTCTCTCTAACAGCAGCTGAGATCAGCTGCTTCAAATGAAGGGGTGAAACACCCTTCAGCTGATAGCAGAAGGCAGTTTCTTTCCTGCTGTATCAACCACTGGTTTATGCCTTTGAGAACAACGATTCGCCCTGAGATGAAAAATATTTTCTGCCACGGCGTTCTATTTTCTTCCTCAATACTCTTCTTTTCCAACAACACAGAATTTTTCAACAAAATCTGTTCAACTGATATTTTATCAGAAAAGAGGAAAACTGGAAACTAAGCTCTGAGGAGCAGCAAGCAGAGTGAAGGATGTGCCTTCTGCTGTAAGCACATAACTGCACTGATAGAGATCTACATGGAAAACTCTCATGTCAGCAGGCACCCAGCTCTGCACACCACCTCTCCTGCCCCTTGCACAGTTCACTTTGTCAGGACCCAGCCCTTGGAGGTGCACTTCATCCCCACCCATGTTCCAGGCTTCCTTCATCAACAGCCTGAATCAGCCCTGCCCCAGGACACCCCTCCCTGGGCCTTCACTCACTAATTACATACAAACATCAGGACTCTAAACAGGAAATTATTTTGTGTTCATTCTTTGCTTTTTGTAATCATTTATCCTCATGGGTCAAAATAAATTCATAACAACAAGCATCAAACAAAGGGGAAAACCAAGTCAACTTTATGTGTTGTGGAAGATTAGAGGCCAAGGGCCTCAGGAGGCAGCAAGCTGACTGTTCTTTGATTCAAGACAGCTGGGCACTAAAGAAGAGATGAGGACTAACACAGTACTAGCTGGAGAGTCAGCCAGGCATTATCCGGCTTAGCTTGGCTCTGTCTCTCCTTCCAGGTCCCACAACTCACCTTGCACTAATTAATCTCACACCCACCTTGTGTTTGTTGATAAAACACAGACATTTGGGCACCTCAGAAAAGCCTTGCAGAGCACTTGTCTTGTGTAGGTTTGTGGTAACAGAACTTCCTTTTACATGTTGCAACTACAGCCAAAGACAAATGGGTGCAACTAGAAGCTTAAACTGTAAAATACAGACACTTGCATTTTCCCACAGGATGGAAGCTTTTCCACGGAGCATGAAGAAATCAGTAGTTGGCATAAACTATGCCAGTCTTCCACTAAGGCTATTAACCCAATATGCAATTTAAAAATATCCAAAGCAGCTCCTATCTAAGAAGCATCGCTGAGAAGGACTTTGGGAAAGCAAGCAAACCTGTTTGGCCACAGAAGCTCTCCATGCTGAATAGCAGAGTTAAATCACAAGGGATTTTTTTTGTGTTTCTTTTGCAAAGCAAACCTGAACCTTTCTTAAACAGTAGATCAATACAGAAAAACTCAGCCTCTAAAGAATCTTTGTGTCAGTACTGCAAGCTACATTTCTGCAATCAAGTACTGCTAAAACAGCTCCAAGCCCTGCTCCAAACTCTTCTCTTCCTGGCATTCAAACCAGTGGATCGCTTACCAATATTACCATAGAATTAATTTTCATTTATCTTTACATTAGCTTTTAAAACTGTTTCTCTCAACATTTTGTTTTCAATGTTCATGTTTGAAACTGAAGACAGGATAATAAATCTCTGAGTTACATAGCTCAAAGCAATGTTAGCTGCACTGCATGCCCAGGAGGTGGCAGTGGGAGCCATGGTGGCTGGGCCATACCTGCAGGAAAGTGACCACCCCAAAAGGAGTCTGCACCGGCTGCATCTGGGGGTCTTCTGTCAGCAACATGTGCTGGATTCGAGACTCACTGTTGTCCAAAGGGCTGTGCCACGACACGTGGTCACCGCTGCAAAAGGTGTTTTCTGCAAGGACAGGAAACAAGAAATATTTAGTCTGTGAAGTCTGCTAGAACATTCCTTCTGTTGGCAGCTGCTCCCGACTGCTGCCAGGCAGGGACCTCTGGCCTGGCCTGGGACAGTCACTGGTCACTATTCACAATGACTGCCCCTTGGCCAGCTCTGCTGAGCCTCTGAACCACCTGAAAGAGGAATGGAGTCTCATTGAGTCATCTGAGTTCAACACAGATTTCAAAATTGCCCACTCTTGAGTCCTGTGGCAAAAAACACTGTCCTACTTTGATATTAAACCCAACAGGAAATACTAGCAAATAAAATTAGCCTGTCTCTCATTTACTATTAGTCTCCTTTTTTGAGAAGGCACAGAAAGTCAGCAGGCCATACTGGATGCCCAATGCCACAGCAATTCACACTCTTAATTGGCCACAGAGAAAATATTCTCAAATCTGAATTAAACACAAATACTACCCTGCTATATTTAATAAAAATTCTGCTGCCCAACTTGTGATAGTGTAAGTCAAAATCACTCCCTCTCCCAGTTGTCTGGGCGGCCCTGGTGCAGAATTAGAATTAATATGTTTCTTCTTTCCCAAACAATGAGAAAACCAATAGGCTATAAATTTCATTCTATGTCAGAACAGACTGCATCAAAACAAGGCAGGCATTCCTTTCTTTTCCTCCCCTCCTACTTAGAAAGACAAAACCCCAGATAATCCCATATTCCACAGCTAGTGCATGCCAGAAGGCACACCAGAACCCATCTGTCTGATGCTGCCCCACCACAGGAAAGGCTAATGCTTGCTTTCTGAGTGAACTAGAAGTAAAATAACCAGCCATGACCACATTCACAGCAATTAAAGCACACTCCATTTGCATGCAGTTCCTGGAGTACGTGTGGTAATGCTGCCTAGCTGACTGCTTTTATCTTGGGTCTTGTGCTTGTCCAAGCAGAGCTTTATTGTACATACAAATAAACAAGCTGGAATCCACATTCTGCCCTCTGAGATAGGTGTAGTGCTCCAGGGATGAACTGAGTACTGTCTGCTTGCTTCCAAAGTGAGTGGCAGGCCCAGCGCCCCTCTCCTTGACCAAGCTCATCTATGAAGGCAGTCTGGGCTGCTGTCCTTGCTGTGGTCTCTCCCAAGGCCACACTTAGAACTCAGCAGGAAAGGAGACCTTGCCCACTGGAAGAGGACTAGGAATTCCAGTGCAGACTGGAAAACAGTGGTTATTTGAGTTACTGTCTGTTGAGACTGGAGCATCTCCCATGCTACAGGAGCAGGATCCAATTCAGAGAGGTACCTCCCCCATGGTCCTGGATCTTCACCTAACCTTCCCACATCACCTTCCAAACACATTGCAACAGGACACCTCTTAAATATCTACAGGGCTAATAGATGAACATGGCATTGTCTGCAACAGCAAGAGAAAAGCTTTTTGAATTGCCGGGAATTGCAACTCATTCCCTGTCACATTAAACAGCACCACCAAGGAACTGAGTGCTTGCACACCCCATTGCAATAATTGTGCATCAGGACCAAATTTATTATTAATAATTCCTTTAGTGACAATTTTTAGTAAAAAAACCCTTTCAGATTTTTTTTTCTGCAATAGCCTTTTTTCGTTGCCATGACTACAAGCATGGACTCATGCAAGGGCAGCAAAGGCAGGATGCTTCAGGGGAGCCCTCAGCAGCAGGCAGCTAAACTCATGAGAGCTCCCTCAGAACTGCTGTGGTTAAAAATATTTTCAGTCCTCTCCCTGATGAGCAGCTGCTGGCCTGCTCCTGGCTGTAATTTTGGGCAACTCAGTGTGTCTCCACTGGGTGTCCCCATTGGTGTGGGTTTGAACATTTGTTATATATGTTTTTTCAGATGAATTTCCTGGACAGCTCATTTGATTACGAATTAAAATAAACTCTAACTACCATAAGGAACTTAGCCTGAAAAATGAGGCATGTAACAGAAGTGCTGTGATAAGTAAGGGAATGTTTTCCTCAGTTAAAATTAGGAAAGAAAGAAAACATAGTGAATGCAAGCTGCTTCAAAGGGTTCATCGTTATGTACACTAAATTACACGCTTCCAGCTCTGGGACTGAAAGGACTGGTTCAATTATTACTTTACTTTTAGAGTTGAGGAACTATAAGCAGACAAATGAAAAATTATATATATTTTTAGTATCAAAATCGGATTAAAGAAACAGCACTTAGAATGTTGCAAGGGATATCTTGTGATATTTTCCAAGTTAGACAAAATGTGGCTGATTAATTTTTTTAAAATGATAAAAGCCTCTCAGTCACAGTTTTCAGGAATGAAACAAAGCCACAAAGAGCTTATTCTTGGGCCCTGTCTTTATACCACAACATTTTGCCCATCAAATGCTCACACAATTCTATGCTGATCGATCGCTGCGTTTCACTGTTGGTGCTGCTTCTCCTGGGAAAGCCCAGCCTGGTTAGAGCAGGTTTTCAAATGCAAATGTCTCTGCTGGAAACCCACCTGTTTATGGCCATGTGAACACTGAACACTTAGAAAATCTCCCTTTCCCTTGCATACACACGAACACCACAAAATTCACACTGACTACTCAATTAAATCACACCAAAAAATTCTGCAAATAACATGAAGCCAAATTAAAACCTGTGGGAGTTCAAGAAATTTGGAATTACAGCCAGAAACCCAGCTTTCCACTTGCTGCATTGTCACCCATGTGGGATGTAAGATCAGCTCTTGTACAGAGATCATTGCAGCACTGAGAACAGCCTGAATTACATGACTTGTAGCCACAAAAACTAAGAAATTACAGAAACAAAGGGCTAGATAATAATTTCTATTGCCTCATGCTGGAAACAGGGAGAGTATCTGATATCCTCCCTTCCTACCTTTGACACTCATGCTTTCAAAACAGGACAGGGATGAGAACACCACAACTGGATAAGCCTCCTCTCCTTAGGTGACCACAGCAAAACCAACAGTCATCAGAAAAAGTTCCAGGACATGACCAGGTAATTGTCAAATCTATACAACAGCTGGCAAAGCACAGAAATTATCTAGCTATTATCAACAGGAGAAATTAAAAGCAAAGGAACTAAAAGAAAATGTGTTAAACAGTTAAATCAAAATTATTTTAGCCTATGCATAAATCAGCAAATCCTCAGGAGTAAACTAAGGCTGTGATTTACTGCACACAAGCTGACTGCTGCTGAATACTTCTGCCTCGTGGTAAACCTGAGGTGGCTTCATGTTCCCTCCATGACAGGATGAGCTAAGGTACCCAATCTGCCCCAGGATAAATTCATATCCTTCAGCAGTTACCATGGGAGCAGGGGATGTGTTGTAAATACACAGGCTTGCTCACAGAACCCTCTGGGACTCTTGCACCCTTCCTGCTTGGAAGGGGCACTAACTAACAAGCCTTAAACCTAGCACAGCAAGGTGACTCATCCTCACAATTTTGAAACCGGTTCTTTTCCTGCAAGTTTATGTTTTAACAAAAAACACTGACTTTTCTTTCTTTCTGGTGAGGATTGCTGATTCCATGAAATCCAACTGCTTTATAGGGAGGTATTGATTTCAAAAGAACTCAACAAGGAAATTATTAAAACATTTCAATTCAAACTTACTATTTTAGTTCATAATTTATAATAGCAAGTCTGAAGTCTCTCTCTAGCTCTACAAAAATGAAAAGTCTCTAAATCTGCCATAGACCAGCTCTTGTACTATTCTATTATGCAAAAGCAGCAGTTATACCAGACCACTCTGTTAAGCCACCCATATTTTGAAGCCTTTAAAATGCCATTATCAATTTTCTTTTACAGCTCACATAAAGCAGGTGAGGTTCCTTCATGCAGCAACAGTCATAATTCAGCAGCACAATCTCTCTCCTAACTTTACTATCCAACTGCTCTGTAATGAGAACTGGGGAAATAACTCAGAGGGAACCATTCCACTGTAGACTAGTAAATTTTCTTTGTCTAACTTTGCTCATGTATTTTCTTGGAGTGAATTCCTCCTCCCTCCTTTAATTTGACTAAATATAGCTCATGCCTAAAGAAATAAAACCAAGTCATATTCTTGGCCTTGGGATGTTTCATAAACATTATAATGCACGCAATCTATGCTCAAGTGGTGTTACCTAGCTCTAGAGAGAAACACAGATAACTTCCCACTGTATTTTCAATTCCTTTTTTAAACCTGTCAGCTTTCCTTATATGGGATCCTGCTACAAGTCCTTACTCCCTTAATCACCACAGGGAGCAAATTGAAAAGGACAGCAAACTAAAGAGAAGTATCAGGAGCTGAGAGAGAACTCCATCCTAAAGGCAGCTCCAGGCTGAATATGAGTCAGGGAACATCTCCAGTCAGCTGGCTACCCTGCACCCAGAGCAGATGGCAAACAGTCTTTGGGCACCTGGGAGTCCAGCATCTTCTCTTGCATGTGCATTGGCAACTTAAGGAGGAAAACAAAGAGCTGATGCTGTTGCACCAGCAAGAAGAGAGGAAGGCAACTTTAAGCCTTTGTCCAGTCCATGCAGACTCCTGTCCCCAGCCTGTCTGGTTCCAAGGCAGTTCAAATTGCATCACCCTGGTTAATCCAGAGGCCAGAAACTTGTCCCTTCTGACATGGTCCTGCCACGTAATTCTTGAGATAAATTTTAAAATTAGAAGAACAGATTTGCAGCCTGATCATTCCTCCGTATCTCTTCTAAGACACCTCCTCCTTCCAAATGCCAGCTAAAATCAGCAACAGAGGGGGCTGAGTAAGTAGCCAGATAAATCCACCTGGACAGTGTGAAGCTGATACAGCAAAGAGTGGGAGAAGCCTAAGTACACTAACTACATTTGCCTGGTGTTAGCAAAACAGCCACTCACATCCTTCAAGAGCATGTTTCTGTTCCTTCTGTTTCTGGGGAAAGCCAGGCCATCAGTACATGGTCACTTTACCTGGGGACATGTGCAAGATGATGCTGAAAGAAACAGTCCTGCTTGTCCCCTGCAAAAGCAGGGCTACCTGGATCATGCCCTAGGAGCAGTGATGTTGCTTAGCTAAGCTCATACAATGCTTGGCAATTCTCTGCTATCTTGGTCTAAAAATAAAAGAAAAATCTAACAAAAAAAACCACCTGAGTAAATTTGCATCAGTGTGTGGTATGGGAGATGTTGGCACACAAACAGGATGACCACATCCCTCACAGAGCCAGACCTACATTATCCACAGTGCTCAGCAGTGTGAAAACTGGCTGCTCTAAGGGCTACAATCCTGACTCAGAGATCTCAGCTAAACTGCAGGCAGCGAGTCACAGATGTCAGCCTGCATAACTCAGAGAAATTGTGTATTTGAGGGCAAAGAAGGATTTTAACTCCATGACTTATGGGTGCAGGAATGTTAAAAAGGCCCCCAGTGAGTTCCTGACCAGCATGACAGTGATGCAGCCAGACATTTAAATTGAATGCAGCTTATCCAATACTTACAGAAACAACGTAATTTATTGCATTGCCATTAGCCCATCTATGGTCTGTATAATTTATTATATAAATGCATTTTCTCCAACACATTTTTAATATTCAGTCTGGCTTTGTTAAAAAAAAAGTAATCTGGCAATCTGTCACAAGTAAGATTTGATGCTGTTTTTCATACTATTTTGCAGACCAAACAGCTAGAATTAATTGAGAGAAACTAAGGGCAAACACAGAGTCCAATGCTGAAATGTAATAGCTATATTTTTCACTAGACCTACTTAATATATTTCTAACTAACTCAATAATAAATATAAGCATGCATGCAAAGATGTTAGCTATAATAAATCGATACAAAAGCTAAAGATTAAATTTGTGCCTAAGTATCTCAAAGTAATACTGTTGTTGCAACTCATTATATGGATGAAAAATTTTAAAAAACAGAGTATTAAAAAAAAAGACTTTATTTAGACTCATTTGCCAGCCACATTAAACTGGATAATTAATGCTAAATTCAGTCTCAAGCTTAGTTTCCTAAGCTACAAAGAACTGCACACATGGATTGGTAAAGGGAAAAAACAATTGGGATATAATCTGTGGGGCCCACTGCCAGTTAGTTTATAATTTTGTTTTCAAGTCAAGATGAACATGTTTTAAGAATATACAAGGAATTAGCAGAATCCAAGCTGTGATATATTTGCACTATGTTTAAAAAATGCTTTTCCTCCCTGTTTTTCTTTTTCAGTTCAATTTTGCTGCCCCTTATCTCCTGCCTTGGGAACAGGAGCTGCCCCAGCCCTGGCACTCCAAAGAGGTGCAAATTCACACAGTGCTGCTGCCTCCTGCAGACATGCAGCATAGAGAAGATCCCTTAGGAAGAATTAAATCCCAGGAATACAATTAAACAATAGCTCCACTGCAGGGATTCAAATTGGGCCTTTAGAAACAAGGGGCGTAGATAAAAGGTTCTTTAAAAAAAATAGCAGGGAAAAAACCAGATTACCAGTACTGTAAGGACTGCTTGACCTCTGAGGTTTGAAGACAGTTTCAGAAAGCAGAGAAGCGTGATGCAGTTCATTTTTTAAAAATACAAAAATGATTACTGCACAGCTCCAGGGTGTTAAGTCTGGAAAATTAACACCCTCACAAAAGAGCCCAATCAATTTATGCAAACACATACAAACTTACTTGATCATTTAATTCTTTGAACTGAAAGCCCAAAGAAGAGCCTCCCACACCTTCCCAGGGCACATCAACAGTAGGGCAAGGTGATTCCTCACTTATCTGTGTTGTGCTTAGAGGCATCACTACTATTGGCAGTGGGATGATGGAAAATGTGTCTCACTGTACTGCAGCTTCCACTGATGGAGTTACAAATACGGCTTTTCTTATCACAAAGTAGATCCCAGGCACCCAGATGCCTTCTGCCACACTGCAGAGGGCAGCATTATAGAAAAAAAATTAAATACTATTGTACAATAACCAATTTGGTTCTAAGCCTCTTCTACCCGTTCTGTTTTCCAAGACATTTCTTTCCATCCCTTACAGATCTGCATATCAGGCTCCTTGTTCCTGCCCCATGCTACATGTGTACACAATTTCCATGACTGCAAACTCTGGGAATTTCTCAGCAGGCTCCCAGCAAGTGACTCCAGTGCCCAGGGCACACTCCCACCCTCTGCAAGGGGTGGGCCCCCTGTCCTCTCCCTGACTCTGTACAGCCTGCTCCTCCAGCCACCTCCTCCCACACTTTCTCTTCTCCCCACAACTGCATTCAGCTCCTCCACTCTGTTCCCCTCAGGCTTCTGCAGCTCTTGCAAACAGCAGGAGCTGGCACATTCATCATGTTTGGGGTCCCCTTTGTATAAGCACTGTCCAGGGCAGGTTGCATCTCTCACCCTGCTTTTGCAACAACACAGTTCTCACCCATCTGCAGATTTATCTGCATGGCTCCCTTCTCCAGAAAGGGGAAGCTGGAAGAAGGCATGGCAGCATGAAAGGACTTAGCTGGCATTGTTGAGTATGGCAGAAAAAGAAAATGAACACAGATGTGAGTTGCTCCTTCTCAGTCGCACAGAAGCTGGGTGCTCCAAGCTCTTGCTCCTCTACACCCCATCACTCAGACCCATCACCCTTGGGCTGGGGTGCTTTCACCTCCCCCAGTCTTCCTTTTACTTTCTCCATCCTCCTGTTCCAGCAACCATAAGGGAGCAGGAGTGATGTGCTTGCTCCAGGTCAGGCAAGAGACCCTTCCACCCTGCCCAGTTGCACTGCTACCCGTTTTCTGCATCCTTCACCTGAAGGAGACACATTTTGCAGCACTCCTTTAAAGGATGAGTAGTTATATCGTCAACAGTTTCAAAAAGTGAATAGCCTCAGGATGGGGTGGAGCCCCAGGAGCCAGAAAGGATGTTATACAGCGGGATCTCTTGTCAGATAAGGACTCTGCTCAAAACAGGTATTTAATGTTTATTTACACATCATGTGGCCCCACAAGAACAGTCTGAAGAGATACTTACCTGTCATTTAAAAACTTTATCCTGAGTTCTGGCACAGGAAAGCCAGAATGTTTTACAGTTACCTGAATGTTTCCCAGCCAGGTGCAACTAGAACAAAGACTGGTGCCCACAGCATCTGGCAACCTTTAAATGTCCTCAGTGCAGGAACAAAACTGCAGCAGGTGAGAAAAACCTTTTTCCTTGTTGGACCTTCTGCATACTTGCACGTGTGCAGGCCACTGAGAAGGGAGGATACTTAGATGGACTCATAAGCACCATAAGCTTGTACAGTCACTTGTGAGCTTCCCCTAGATATGCATCTATAAGACATTTCTGCTGAAGAGCTTTCAAGGAGCTTGAAGGAGAAGCAAAGGCAGGATCTGCCTCTGAAGAACCCAAAGAACATACAAGCAGCTTCCTTGGATAGCCTTCACAGCACAGACATCCGACAGAGAGACTCTTAGACTGCACCAGGGTATCTGTTTTAGCAAAATTATTTAAGAAATGGCAAGAAAGGGGAGATGGTCTGTGAGAAAACATCACAAAGTTATCACATTATAACCATTTCAGAAAAAGGTTTTAATTACTCAGGCATTAGTTCTGGGACTTGTAATGGACAAGAGGGCAGAAGTCTTCAAGAGAGCACTGTGTCATTTTTCTCAGTGGTTGATTATTTTCCCTTAAATTTTCAGTAATTTAAAGCTTGCACAGGCCAAACTTTTGTTTTACTTTGGCAAAGCAGGAGGCCAAAGGGCAGGAAACAGAAAAACTCTGCATTCACACATGCTTGCATAAAATAGTTACCACTGAGCTCTACCAATCCATTACAGCACTGCAAGAAAAACATGCTTATTCCATTCCAAGAGTTGTATTTATGGTTCAAATGCAAAATGGACAGCCTGTTTATGGAGCATCATTTGAAACACCATCCCAAGTGTTCTGAGAAGACTCCTTTAAGCCCCTAATTTTAAATCAAAAAGCACAAGAGTCCACTTCCCTCAGGTTCTGGGCTGCCCACAACCTCTGAATATACTCTCCCAGTTTCTCTTTCCCACCAAGAACAAAACACTTCCCCTGCTGTGCCCATTTGCTGCCTCCTGGCTGAGCGGGCTGCTGCAAAGGATCTTTGGCTCTGAGGCTGTCAGAAGATGATCTGTAATGAGCTCTGCACACTGCCACTCTCACAGGCAGAGCGGGTTAGTCAGAAAGCACAGTTTGAGCACGACTTGCTGCACAGATCTTCAATAGAATGTGTAAGAAGGTGGATATGTAACAGTGAACCCAACTTCCAGCTCTGCAGTTCATCTGCAGTTACTCTACTCTGCAGTTTCATCTAACATGGGCTTAGCAGCTGTCAAGGGAAAACACAGTCCTTTTCAGAAGGCTACTCAGTACATGTAACCTTCAAACTCTCCTCTGTGCATCCCAAACAATTGCACACAGGCAGTGAGAGAGGATGCTCTTGCAACTGCAGAACAATCCCTCTGTGTTGTTGCTTTCAGCTCCTCCATAGGAGGAGGCAATACTGTTCTCTGCAGAAGCTTTTAACTGCTAAAGCAGTTGCTTCCGTTTCCCAGGAAAGGCCGGGTGGGACAAAGACCTTGTATATGAGAGGCCAAAGGACCTCACACCAGCAGGAGGGGGAGTTTTCTGCCTTCCCTGTGCTGTTTCCTTTGTCCTGCATTCCTCCTTCAGTACAGGGGACAGAGCTTTTATCCAAGGCAGGGCTCACCATGGGCAGCTTCTCCCCTGCTTCCTTTATTCCAGCGTTAAGAGATATTCTTCCTCACAGAGCTTGCTGGTCTCAACATGTGAGCTCCTCCTCACTCCCCTACAGTGGGGAGGCTCTGGGTAGGATGGAAGAAAAGGCTTCCTGCAGAGAGCTTGGCTCCCCTCCACTTTGGGCAGAAAACAGCCAGATCAGTCCTGATCTTGAACTGCAGCCACTGTGGATAAACACCTGCTCGGGGCCAGCATCCAGGCGTCCCTGGGCGTGGGGCCTGCTGGCTGTCCCTCTGCCACTTGGGCTGCTGCAGCAGCCCTGCACAGAGATGTGTCACACAGCTTCCTCCAGGTCTCTGTGCCAGCTTCTTCCCTCCCTCTCCCTCCCAATAGCAGCCCACCTGCAATATGAAGGCTAAAATAACTTGTGCATTTCTAAGTATAACCATGTATCAAAGTTACAAGTCTTGGTGCTCTGTCCATCCCTGACCCTTTGGGAGCAGCATCAGGGCACATGGACTGATGTAAAACACAGAGAGAAGACAAATTCCCACCCCCTTCTTTTTCCTTTTTCTTTTTTTTTAAATAAACCAACTGAATGAACTGTACTGAACAGCTGAAAAACAACAAGCCAAGTTCAGTTCCCAGGCAGGAACAGGACATGAGTTGACAGAATTAAAAGGGACAGCATCAGTTGACATCTCGCCAACTCAAACTGGGCCTAAACCTACTTTATCTAAATTGCAGTAGCAGCTACAAACAAGCCTTCTCTTTCAGGCAGCACTGAGATCCCTCACTTACTGCCTGGAAATACTATGTAATCAGTAAAGCAGTCTAGGGGAAGACAGCTTTCCTTCTATTTCAACAAAGTCTTTTATAAGCAACAAAGGCTTTCTGTGCCTTTGCTCCTGGCAAAGTCTCTCTGTGCCTTAGTGTGAACCTATCCTTTGGGGCTGGAGAAGGTCAGAGACCTCTTCCCAGCCAAGAACTAAAAGTTGGAGAGACAACAGTGGCTTCCACAGCAAGACACAGGAAATAACCATGAATCCAGACAAACTGCAGGAGAGGAAAAACGCCCAAACTGTGGGAGATTAGAGAGGTAGAGAAGAAAATACTTTACATTATATAACTAGCTTAATGACAACATAAGACATAGACTTTTGATCTTCCAAGTAAAATGAGAGTGCAGGTGTCCTTAGAAACTCCGGGAGTTCCAGTCGCGCTTTCCTACTGCTGCACTTCTGACTGGGAGGAGCCTCATGCCCAGCCCTGCTTCAGAGCACCCGTGCTGATGAAGCAAAAAGCAGTATCACTCAGCAGTGGTGCTGGTCTCTTTTTCTCATGTCCCTGGGAAATCATCCTGCACTTCTCAAATCTGGCCAAAGGGCTGCAGGGGCTTTTCTATACTCCAGCTGAATTAAATATATGGGGAAGAAATTCTCTAGTGTCGCCTAAGGTCCTAGCAAGTCACAAAGGCCAGAAAGATGCTACTCACTAAAACCATAACAAGCAAAAATAATGGCCAGCTTATCCCATCAGTGGCTAATGAAGTGACAGCGCTCCAAGGCAAAGGGCAGGGCTGAGTCTGGCACTGGGGTGCCTCCACCATTGTAAAGGGGCAACACTCTTCCTGCTGGAAACAGGAAGAGAAGTGAAGTTAATGTAATCCCACAAAATCTAAGGCCATGCAACTCCATTTGTACTGCCAGGAAGAACAGGCACACCACACACGTGGTGGCATTCACAGCTGTGTCCCTGCTCTATGCCCTCTCCCAGTTTACCACCCACACCTGACAGCACTCTGATGAAGAGAGGAAGGACAGGCCACCAGCTGGTGCTAGTTCACAGCCAGGGAAACCTCAGCCATGGCCAAGGCCACTGCAAAGCTGCTTTCCAAGGACTGGCAAGCTTGTGCCTCTGCAGCCACCCACAAAAGAGAGCTGGGTAAAATCACAAGTGAGGATAAAAGCACTGAGCTCTGGAGGTCCCAAAAATTACAATCATACAAACTGACTTAATATTAAGCTTTGCAAGCCTGCAGAGAGGACCTACATTAATTTAACTAAGGGAACCCAGATCTACAACAGGGAGTAAAAAGGGCCAGGTCTATCTGCAGCCAGCACTTAGCTGCAATGCCTTTCACAACAATTTACAAGTGCTACATCTGGCAATTCTGTTGCCAACAACATCAGCAATGCCATCCAGCTCCAGAGGAAGCCAGCTACAGGTCAGGGACCAAAGCACGAGCTTGACAGCTGCCTGTCGTGCCCAGCTCATCAGCCAACCACTCTGCACGCCAGCAACCAGTTTGTTTTGTCAGCCAGCACATCATTTGGTACCACTCACAGCACGTATGTCCCAGCTGGAAGCTAGGGGATGTGACAAGGCTGGCTTAGGAGATGGGGGAGGGATGGGAAGTACTGGGGAGGTGAGCTCAAAGGCAGCACAATGGGGAGAAGGGGATTTATTGCAGCAGTGCAGGACACTGCACAAAAATGCAAAGGCCCAAGCTCGATCTGAGCTGCTGCCCACAGAACAGCTTGTTTTATGGGAAACATCTAAGAGGAATTAGGCTAAAACCCAACCAATTTCTCATGGACCGCTGAATAACTATCAGATGATGAGAGCTTTTGGCCACGACAAACCTGGGTTAAATTGGAACCAGTGACTTAATGTTTCCATACCCCTTTGCAGAATAAAGGCACGCAGCCCCTGTGCACTTGGTTGAGTGTCCTGTTCACCTACAGCAATTTACTGCGCTACAATTTCAGCATTCACACTGCAGAGTTCACTGCATAACAGGTTCTGTTGAATTGAAATTGATGTTGATTTATACTTCTTTGTAGAGCTAAAAAACACAGTTAATCTCCATACAATTTTAATCTAAAATCCTGGAATACTAGAGAGGAGACAGGCCAGCTCTACACTGGAAACGGGTCAATATTATAAACAGATGATAGAAAAAAATATATATTTTCCAGAGCCATAGCAACCAGAAGAGAATAATAGATCGGCCTGGGGTTGGGAAGAAAAAGATAAGGGTACAGTCAGGGAAAAATGTGTATGAATTACTGGCACATTTTATTTGGCTTTAGTCATCCTCCTGGGAAGAAATAAATAGCTTTACAAACAAGCCAGAGAAGCTTCATTTGTATTCAAGGAAGCAAGGAGTTTGTTTTAGGTTTAGAGTTTGGTTGCTTGTTTTGTTTTTTTCCTTTTTACACACAGAAACTGGCCTGTGTCAAGAATGTTTGAAAACATGTTGGCAAGCAAAGAGTCACTGAGGCTACTACTCTGAAGTTTTCTGGAGCCCAGGAGATGTGAAGCCAAGGCCTGGTGGGTGTGGCAGGACAGCAGGTGCCAAGGTCCCTGCTGGTTCATGGCTGCAGGTCTGTGACCCCCATCAGATCCCCTAATCCCACTGAGCCCCACTTTCAGTGTAAGAGTTATACCTCATTCACACACTCGTTGGGACAATGTAAAAAGCCTCAGTAGTATCAAGGTAACCAACATTCACTGCTTCCTATGTAACTATGTAACTTACTTTCTTCTGGTTTATTGTTGATAAATCCATGCTGGAACATCCATTATTCTGTGGATGCCTCTGGATGGTTTGTTTCTCTTAGCAGTTTCTTAAGACCTGAAATCTGACTAACCACTTAGAAACTTTTTTTGGTGTTTTTTTTTTGTTTGTTTGTTTTTTTTGGGAGTTTGTTTTGGTTTTGATACAGGTTTTTTAATGGGATGTGAAGAACAGTATTTGCCAGTTTTCTAGTCTCCTGTGGTGCTACCTGTGCCCCCTAAACCAGCAGGGGCTCAAGCCTGCTCATGCTGATATGTTCTGGGGTAAATGTCATCAAGCTCAGCCAATCTGCAAGCTTCTAACTCATGGACACACTCTTCATACTTTAGGCTCATTCCCCACCACAGCTTGTGCATTGTGGAGAACATAACCATGACATATGCCACATCATTATCTTCAGGCTCTTTGCATGATGAGTTTTCATGACCATTTCTCCAAACCCGTACCTGACAGCTGCAGCTGTTTTCTTTCAGGCTAAAAACATGGAAGCAGCAAGAGCTCAATACACACATGTACTTGTTCCCATGCTACATCAATATATTGCCCTCATCACACATATCAGACAGACCCTTGAAAACAACATAAGTTTATCCAAGAGAGAAAAAAAAATGCAAACTTTAATTTTGGGAAAACACAAACCATAGTCCCTCTGTAGTGATTAAGGGTCTTAGTACTGTAGTACATAAAGAGTTAACAGTTGTTGTAAGCTCTGGATAAGCTTTCTGTAGGAAGAGCGTTTCTTCCTTTTCATTTGAATTGAAGTATAAATTTGTTCTACCATGAGATATTTGCAGTACACCCATGAACCATGACAAGCTAAGGTCACAGAATTGTGCAAAGTTTCCTTTTCAAGGTTTGAAGGTTTGGGGATTTTTTAAAACTAACAGAGTTGGAATTTGTGGTCATGGTCAAACAGTGATAAAATTAAGAACAGATAAAGCCACAAATAAAACTGTTTGAGACTTGAAAGCTTGGTGTTGTTGAAGGAGGTTAAGTACTGCCCTTTAATCAAAAGCACCAAGCGCTTGTTACAGTGAACAGAGAAGCCAAGGCTGAAAGAGGTCTGAAATTCAATGCAGAAGATTGCTTTTCTAAAGCACTGCCACAGTGCAGGAGAGAGAGAAACAAAGAAATGCAACACTCATTTGCCTAGAAGCATTTGTTAGAAAAATACATCATGTGAAATGAGACATGCTTTGCAATTGCAATACACAGGAATAATATTTACGACAGCAGTAGCTGCTAGGTGAATATTCAACTCAGTCGTCACCACCTGAAAATGCTCAGGCTCAGCAAGAGTATGACTACACCTTACTCTCCCCCAGCTTCAGCTGGACTCAGCAGCACACCTCTATGATAACTAAAAAGTTGGCTTTTATCAAGAGATAAGAATTTATCTCTTAGTACAGCTTTCAGAGTAAACAATTTTCTGACATGCGAAAGTGCTTGGAGCCCATCCAAAAAGTTTCTGCCGATTTTATTCTTTTTCTTGCTTCTTGTTCAGAGTGGATTCGTAAGTTTTACTTCAGTTGTTTCAGCTCTTCAAATGTTTTTAAGGCTACTTTGGAGTATAAAAGAGACACCATAGTTTTATTTTTTTTTTAAACAACTGAAGAGGACGACATTAAAGTACACACACCAGAGTTAAACAACACTTACCAGAGTTTCATTTGACAAATGCTCTAAGCACTACAGTCAGAAAGAACTTGAGCAAAAAGAAACCTTTCATCATGTTAAACAATGCTGTCATGCCACAGCCTGCTTCATGCCCAATGGGCTTCAGAAGAACCAACCCTTCAAAAACTTCACAGTTTTAAAGTTTCAACATCTGAATAGAGAAGTACTGTAAAAAAATGAGAAAAAACAATGGCAGAAGCTCACTTGGCTCTGAAGAGCGAGAATGTCAAACTGGGGGAAACTCTACCAGGCAGAAAAGAAAGTAACACTGCTGAGGACTGGGTGCCTGATTACCCAGGAGCGACATAAGGGAGAACTGCTCTGGACACTGCCATTCTGAGACAAGACAGCTCAAGGGAGTACAACAAAATAAAGCAGGACACATCAGATGTAGAAGTACTGGAGACTCTACAGAGCAATGGAGTGAGAGATCTTTGACTAAATTAGAAAATTACTGCATTGAACTGTGGTCAACTGGCACTGCCCTGAAAGATCAAGAAGCAACATGATAAAATAGGCCCCACTACAAGTCTTAGTTTTAAATGCATCATCTTGTCAGGATTAATGTGATGTCTATTATTAACCAGATGATTTTAGCCTGAGAAAATTCTTTCTCAAAGAGATATGTGATAATCAAATTTGTACTAAAATAAAACTAGAGCTTTTTCACTTGTTGCAACAGCATACAGATTTGTTTTATACAAGGCAAGGAATGGTTGGTAACAGTCAGTGACAACACACAGCTGCTTGCTGAAGAGCATTAAGCAGCATGGAAAAAAAAGGCCCAAAATCCAACACTTCCATAATATTTTAAGGGGCCTTTGCAGGTCATTTGTCCAGCCTCCCTATTTGAAGCGGAGCCATCCCCAATGCTAGATCAGGACCAACTTAGCTTTGTTGAACCATTCCTGAACCTTTCCAGGAATGGAGTTCCAGCACCTCTCTTATAAACCATTCCCTGTCCTTTGCCACTCTCCTTGTGAGCAAGTTTTCCTTGAAGCTTTTCCAGGGCCTCCCATACAGCAACTCAGAGCTGTAGCTCTTTGATGTACTATCTAGGGCTTGACCCCACAATCTTGTAACTACCCTCCCTACAGCTGTAGTGTCCAATTAGATCAGCCTGCACATTCTCTTCTCAGGCTAAACTGGCCCTGCTCCCTCCAGCTCTCCTCATGGCTCACATGCCCTAGAACCCTGACCACCTTGAACACTCAGTTTTTCAGTATCTCTTAAAGGCCCAAAACAGGACACAATATTTTAAGCAAGCCCTTCTCAGCGCCATGCCAAAGAGGTAATAACTTCCCTCTATCTGTTGCTCATGCTTTTCCTAAGGTAACCCAGCATATGGTTTGTCCACTGTATGATAAGCATGGTATTGGCTCACACCCAATTACATATTCAAAGAAAGAAGTCAATTTATGATTAATACACTGTTGTTTTTCATAAGGCAAACTGAAAACTAAACACCCAGAGGCTAGAATCCATCAGCATGGATGAGTTTGAGTGCGCCTTTAAAGAGTCATGGTGGCTACAAAGTAAAAACCAGCATGGATAAGCAGAAGATAACACTGGAGGGTGGTTCATGTCAGATTGATAAGCATGGGCACAACCACTCTTTTCATTCTAAGAACAGTTCTTTGGCTTTGAGGTCAAAAAGATGGGACTGCATTTTTGCAGGAACCAAACAAGGGAAGTCTCTGCCCTGACTGCCAACTTAGTCACCAAGAAGTTTGCCCTTAAGTACCATTCCAAATCCCATTTCATTCCACAGACCTCCTCTCACCAATGAAAACACAGTGACCAACAAGCAACTGCTGTGAGAACTAGCCTGGACTAGGAAATTTTAAATGTTTCAAACGGGATGTAGGATATTTAGTATATGTATACACATAACACATACATTACTTTGTATCTAAGAGGGAGACTTTAGATTCAGATGTTTTCTTCAGATCCTGCAATCATTGCATAGAAAATATGAGTATGAATTCATCCCTGCATGGTCAGTGGCAAAAAGCTGCTGTGCAATACAATTTAGGCAGGATGGGAATCTCAAACAATGTAAAACATAATGACAGTCTCATAGATTTAGATGCTTAACAGTTGTAAAAATCAAAACAGAAAAGTGAGACAAATTTTGGATGGTAACTGGGGAAGACAGCTACATAGCAAAGGTTACAAAAAGACAAGCAATAATCTGGGCTGGCACTGAACTATGTCTACCAATATTTAGAAAAATACCCAAAAGATTGGCACTTCCTCAGATTCGTCATAGAGGTTAGCAGAGCAATCCTGTTCTTACCCAGACCTTTACCTTTTGAGACTCTGCCAGCTGACTGAAAATCATCAGCAGAATCAGAAGTTACTGAGCAATTTATGAACTAGTTCAGCAGGTACCAAATACTACAAATTCAATAATCATCGATTTACAAGGTACTTTACCTGTAAAGAACCTCAAATTAAGTTAAAAAATGTTCTTTAAATATTTTCATTCAGATCTTGTGATGCTGGAAAGTGCCTTTCAAGTACATTAGCCATAAGCCATTCCACAGGTTTTCATGTGCTGGGACTCAAAGTAACATTCAATCTGCTGATGTAAATGAAACTATGAAAGAACAGTGCAAGAGGATAGTTTGTAGGTACCCTGGTTCCCAGTTTTCTGGCAATTCTCCACCAGCAGTAATGATTCACAACTGTTAATTCCTTGGCCCTCACAGTCCTTAGCATTCCTTACAACTTTTACATTTTCACATCTCAACAACACCATGTCCATATGCATTGCTACTGCTTGGCTGCAGGACCACAGGAAGGGATTTGCCTGTGATGGAGCTCCAATGTTTTTGGAAGTTCTGCTGAGAAGTGAGACCTTATCAGATGGCTGTTCCTCAGCCATTCAGGATAATCAAATGTGTTTTTCTTGCTGAGAGAAGATACTGGACGTGGCACGGTTTAGTTAATGAGGAGGTGTTAGGTCATAGGTTGGACTTGATCTCAAAGGTCTTTTCCAATCTAGTTCATTCTGTGATTCTGCGATTCTGTGAACCCAGCTATGCAGGAAAGAGTCACTGGGCAGACTTCCTATAGTTACTGACTGTTGTGTAACTTCAGCTTTTCAATACTCAGGATTTGCAGTAACCTGAACAACAATTCGTTTTGTCCCTGCAGACCAGGCTGGAGGAAGGAACACATTCTTTTGGGTTCCCACACAAAGACAATTCCCAAGACCTGACTGGGTGCTGATGAGACAAGTGTCACACCCTGTAACAGATGTGACCCTTCAGAAGCAGAGCAGGAAAAAGCAAGGCCTATATTGACCCTGTGGTACCTGACTGGAAGACGTATCTGGCCAAGCCTTGCATCAGCTCTGCTGGCCAGGTGGGTGGTGCCGACTCCCCCGTCTCTCTCTTCAGCCGGAATGTCAGCTCAAACCCAAAACCACTCGGTCCATCTGTTCCTGTAAACCTGGAGGGAATGAAAAATAAAAAGTCATGACACAGTTCTTGTAACCAGAGCAGGATTGAAGATTAGGACCATGGAAAAAGGAGGAGTGTTTTCCTCACAGAACCAGCCATCCATAGAGTGGAATCTGGATCCTGTGTTCTGTAACCACACATGCAGATCTACCTGACTGATACACAACAGTGGCAGCCTCACAAATGCAAAGTTGTATCTTGGACAACCAGCATCAATATAGTGTTTTATTAGTTTCACATATCAGTTAGTAAAGGAAAAAATAAATATTTCTTAGAGGGAAAAATAAAAATGCTTCAAAGTGGATAATTTTCAAGAACTGATTCCAGGAAAAAGCATAAACCAGAAACTGAAACACATTATGAATGGGTCAGTTTTAAGAAAGATCAAAGTTAACAAAAAGCTTTCGAGCTGATGTTTCACAGCTATATTTTTTTGGAAGTAAGATGGCTCCCTATTGAATTTCCTCCTTTCAAAGCATGTTCTGAAACAACACAGCTTTACTGCTAATATGAAATGAGCTTGAGTTCAGTGGGCTTTTTTTTAACCCCTTGGATCTCTGCTTCCCAAAAATAACTGTTTAAAGAAGACCACACATGCTTTACATTGATCCCCCATATGAAAATTACTGAATAACAGAAGTGTTTAGGTGAGTATCCATCAAATCTAAAGCAACACTTGTATTTAGGAGAACATTGCTGGTCACAACGCAGTAAAGCTCACAGGCAACGTTACTTAAATGGATTTGTTCATATGGTAGTGTGACTCTTAAACAGAGAATTACTAAATAAGAAAAAAAAAGGTAAGAAAACAAGCCTTAAGCTACTTCCATTATAAGATTTTTTTTAAATCCCCAAAGATTCAAGACATACCTTCCAAAGAACACTCTGAAAATGCAGCAGCATACAATGCTTATATTTGCAAATTAACAGTTAAATCTTAGAAGAATTTTATTTGCATCTAAGAGATTTGTATTTAAAGATTAGACTTAAAATGTTTTTGAATAGTTAATGGTCACAAGTTGGTGAAAATACAGGGAAAATTTATAAACATGTAATTCACCTGCACTGTGCAGCTGTTCTGAGGTAACAGTCAATAAAGTGAAAGTCTTTGATCTGTTTAATTTCAGCTTGGTAATCTGGTTTTGAGGAAATTGTGACACATGTGGCTTTGAATACTCATGACTACTTTGGAAACACTTTATGCTTAATTTAGACAGGTCTTTCACAGAAAGAAATATCAATATTCAGAATGTAATTAGCATAGTAATTTTATTAGTATTTTTGCCAAAGGTTTTGCTTTTGTTATCCAACAGCCAAGTTATGCAGCTTGGCTTCTCTTACAGATATCTTTTTTACTGCAAGTGCTCACACTGGCCCCAGCTTCAAAATTGTGATAAGGGTGCATCAGTCTGCTAGCGGAAAGGCAAGTAGCATGGGAAATTATTTTTCTCAATTAGAAACCTAAGATCTCCAGATACATGTGCCAATGGAAGACAGAACAAATGGCTAATCATCTCTCACAAGGACAGAGATACTTCTCATGTGGAAACACTCGGTCCTCATGGCAGTCTTCTCCTTTCAGAGTAGATCTCAACTGCTTAAGCATTATCTTAGGAGGATGTCAAGAAACTGGACAAAAAACCCACCACAAAAATCTTGCAGGCTTGCAGATTTTCAAACTTGTGCTTCTTCCTGTAAGTTCCAAATTTTCCCCAAACTTCCAGAAAATTTCTAGAAAATCAACCACTGTCATCCAGCCAGTCAATGAACAAGCTAAAACCTCTAAGAATATTTCCAGAACAGAAAGACCAGACAAGCCTCATTTCCACCAAAAAAACCCAACAAAACTGGGTGGAAGGGTAACAATACACAGATGGAAGAAATCTTGCTAAAGCACATGGAAGCTATGAACTCTGCCATCGACCTCCCCACATTCTCTGCTACCTGTACCTGCACCAATCTGCTCCCTTTCCAGTGGAAAGCATTCCCAGCAGGTCAGCCTGACACAACTCCTGTGTCAGCTGCAGAGGAAACACACTTTGATGATAGCCTTTGATCTACAGAAACTAGATTCTGGCACTATTTGGGGCTAGTTTCTCTGAGAGCTAGGGAAGTGAGGAATGAGATTATAGGTTTGGTGTAGGTTTTTCTGGTCATGGTTAGGTTGGCTGGGTGCTTTTGTTGTTTTGTTTTTTTCCGGGTGGTTTGTTTGTTTTTGGGTTTTAGTGGGGGGTTTTGTTTTTTTTTTTGGGGGGGGGAAGGGTGGTAGTGGCTTAAATCTGAAGGTAACCAATTCAAACTACAGCCAATTTAGAACAAGGACTTTGGAGCTTAGTTCAGCATCTCAGCACTGAAGTGCTTAACAGGTAATTTATTCAGTCAAATTCTTGCAGCACAGTAGACCAAAAGCCTCTCAGCTTTACAGTAAGATGATGGTCTGACATGGAACATGTGCAGGGAGAAAGGCTCAGAATTAGTATTTTGTATCCCTGCATGGCGCCGCTACACAGACTGAAAGCTGCAGTACAGCATTAAATTTCTGTACTAACAGATCTGAATATTTCACATAGTTTGTTTCATGCCTTGGTTCTGGTGAACCCTGGAGTTTTGAGTGAAAGTTTCTTCTAAACACTTCCAAAACACAAAGGGGGAAGGGGAACTCCTATTTTGCCCCAAAACTAAAGATGCTAAGTATAAAGAGCCTGCATGGACTATATCGTGCCCACCACCACTTTGCTCCCTCCAACATAAGGGCACATCACCTTTTTAGCCAACCCAACTGCAAAGCAACCTGGTAAGTTTTCAGAAAAATAAACACTGGTGGAAAAATTCTTGGCTTGCTGCATGCTCACTGGCACACATCAGATAGTTTAATATTATGACTACAGCAGTAATAGAAGGCTCTGGTATCTGCCAAGTCAAATCCAACCCCATATTTAATATTAAAACGTTATTTTGTCAAAAGAACAAAAACAAACCTTTCAAAAGCCAAGGTCATACATTACATGCCATTCTTAGGTTAAAACTCCCGTTATCTGTTCAGCAAATCAGCTCAGAACAAACCACAACTGCAGCACTGCGCATACGCTGGAGGAGCCTGCCTTACTCCTTTAATGAGGTAAGAGTTTCACTGATCATGATATTTAGTTCCAGCAAAAGAATCCAAAGAAATAGAGGTCCCTTTATTTACAGAGCTGTGCAACCAGGCCCCCCCGAGCCCCCCACCACCCCATGCTCTGCCAGGCCCTCTTCTGAAACCACATACAGAGAACTGAAAAGCTGCTCCCCTCTGCAGCAGAGTACCCAGGACGTTTTTCACATCAAATAACGCAGCTTAAGAGGATCAAAAGCCAAAGTAGCCCTTTGCTTTAAAAGCAGCTCTGAAAACCAGAGGCTTTTCAGTTGAAATCAAAGCTATATGCCAAAGCATTTTCATTCTCACTTTTGCAAGGAAGAAGGGAAGGTTTCCTTCACTGCAGTGCAAATGGCAGTATTTCTGCAATTCTGCTTTTGAAAGCCACACAGCTCAGTACAAGGAGCAGAGTGTACTAAGTGTTTGTTTTTTTGAGAGTTTAAGAGTATGTGCATATAAATATATTAGGTGAACCAATCCCTGGAAACGGGAGTTTACATAGGGAAATCACTATGATTATTTCAGCCTGAGAACAACAAGAAAGCTCTTTCAGGCTGTTTGGGGATAGTTAGGACTGCACTTTCAGAAGTCACATCTGCACTCCCAACAGCTTCAGAGAGGTAAACTGACTCTCTTATGGAAAGGAAGGTCACAGCACTCTGGAATGACTTGTCCCAGACCCAGTTTTCAGCTGCTTCAACACTACATTTGTGAAACTACTTAAGATGTCTTTTACTTAAACTTCTTAATTGCATCTTTCCACATCTTTTACAAAGACAGTTACCTCTTCTGCTGCTGGGGAGCTACTGTGATACCATTTTGAAGGCTCCAGAAATACAGTATCATTACATTTCTAAACCTGGTATCAGAAAGAGCTGCTGTTATTGTATCAGGACCAATTTTAATTGTATCCACAACCCCCATCCCACCCACCGAAAAATCCTCAACAGAATAATTGCCAATCCATAGCTTTCAGTACTCCAGATCAGCATCTCAGGATCTTTTCAAAGTTTGAGGAAGTGGTCAAACCAAGGTGACAGGCAGGATCCACCACTCTGCCTGATGAGAACAAAGCACTTGGGAGTCCAACACTCAACAGTGTTTTAAGGCTGCAGAGCTAATACCTGTCCCAGAAGATTTTTCTATTAGGTAGCAAAGAGCCTACTATTAGCAACACAGAGGACTGGTGTCACAAAAAGCATCAAGGTACCCAGTGACCAACCTCACAGGTCCTCCTTGAAAATCACTTGAATCACCTGAGACGTGAATCACTTCCTTTTTACTGATCACTAAAAAGCAACACAAAGGGTGGTCTCCTGTCCAAAACCAAAGTAGAAGACTTCAGCAGCCACTGAGCTAAACACTTCAGCATCTCTATCTCCTGGGAAGGACGTCAGGCAAGAGCTGATGTGCCTTAAACAAGATTATGCACAGTCAATCTTCTGAATTCAAGCTCCAGGTGCATTGTACAATTTCTACCCACCATAAGCAAATGACCCTAAGATTTCAGAGCTTAAGGGAAAAAGAAAAAAGAAAGAAAAAAAAAAAAAAAAAGGACCCTACCTAGTGCTTCCAGCATTTTGCCTAACAGGAAGCAGTTGTTTTTAGTGCAGCTGTCAAACAGTATAAAACTCTCATCTGAGAACCCCAACAGCATGCCGGGAGGTTCCTGTAAAGCAATTCCATAAGAAAATAGGCACAGCAACCCCTTTACATAAAAGACTTAAAAAGTATCCAGAAGAGTAATTCCAGCCAAAACCTACCTGCTTACTCACATATTCTCCTGGATTGTCTCCTGACATTTAAAAAAGTATTCATTCACATACAAATGTTTGAGAGAAGCAAGGGTGGTTATCTGGATGTCAGATGGTTATCTCTTCAGAGTACTTAGCAGGAAATTCCATGAGCTCCTGCTGCCCCAAACTTGCACACACAATCTTACTGGACTCCTTTGTAGCTTGATTTAAGAAAATCTTCATGCATAAGCAGGGAAAATATAAACACAAAACGAACACATGCTCAAAGATTTCTGTTCATGTAAAATCAGTTGGAAAGTGAGTGACACAGGGCTCAGAGATATCAGTCTGTAGCAGCTGCTGCTTAGAGCTCGCTCTTGCAGTACATCATATCAAATGTGTAAGCCATCAACCAAATGGAAAACTCTTCTAGAAAGTTAAATTGTTTTTAGAGATTTATTCCAACATCTAAATCCAAACAGATGCAGAGTACTCACTCTGCAGTTATTTGGAGGAGTTTCTCAGCTTTCTGAAATACTCATGTAGGATCCACTTAGAAAGCTTACACTGAGATAGAGCCGAGTAAAAATTTGTGAATTGATTTGTGCTGGTCAGTATGAAAACAGAATTGTGTTTCACTGAGCTACCATTCAATGAGAGAAGAGCTGTTACAGGGCAGAGGGGGAAGAGGAGACAAGATATAGTTTCACTCACATATACACAACACTGATTTCACAGATTTTACTATTCAGCTTCTTTAAAACTCAGCCAGTTACAACCTTGTCCCTGAAACCCGGAGACTCACAGTTTAGATTTCGTTTTTACAAAATTGTCTCTGTAAATAACAAATGTTGATACAACAGATAAATTGTTTTTTCCTCCAAACCTACAGAGTCAAGTCAACCTTATTCGTAATTCTGCAGGCACAAGTGTTTTATATAGTGCCATTAGATAGTGATCAAACTCTGGAATCGGATCTAGGGATGTGATCCGAGAACTCAGCCCCCTGAGAAAGCATCAACTGGAAACTTTTGGAGGTCCCTTCCAATCCAAGTGATCCTACAAATCATCATGGCCAAGACTACAGGTATGAACTTCTGTTACTGATACTCTGTACCCAGAACTGCACTTGCAGGCCCCATAGCTAATAATTCACAAACACTGGAGTTAAACTCATTTTGACAGAAGTGGTTCCTATACTGAGCTCCTGCTCAACCACCTACAAAACAGCTCCTGAACTGTGCTATCTCCAGCCTTGTATGTTAAAGTAAACCACCATTAGTTTTCTGATCACCTAAATGTGCTGGACTGCAAGTTCAGGCAATCTGGGGGTTGTTTCTTTGAGGCTCTGCTGTCCATGCCATGAAAGTGGTAGCATCTGGAAGGAGGACAAGACCATGCTTAGTTGCTGAAGGTTAATCTCTTTGAGCTCTAGAGGTTTGGAAGCATTATTGTCTCATTCTGGAGAGTGCCAACATACAGTCATACCTGTAGGGATAGTGCTTGCAGATTAAGGGCAAAAGGCTGCAAAGGCCCTATCAGTGCCAAAGAGATGGATATGCCTGATTATTAACAGGAATACTCTGAAAGTGCTCAAACAGCATCCAGGTAACCTAAGTTTGAACCTCCTGTCTGCTGCAAGCTTCTCATCCTCCTCAACAAGTTACTTAGGGATTTGATTCTCAGATGTAAATAATGATAGTTCCCTGCTTCAAAGAGTAATGTGACACACTCATCATATAGGAAATGCTTATTATGCTCCATCTATCAAGGTCACAAAAGCTGGGAAATTAACTCCACATTCTGCACAGCATGGACAAATGCAGAACACGGGAAATGACTAAAGCAACCAAATATGAAACAGGAGGCTGCATGGGATATGTCACTCCCTACTCCAGCAAAAGATGTTCATATGAGGGCAGTTTACATTTTATTTCCTCTATTTTATGGTGCCTGGATGTAGCTATACCAGTAGGTTTATTCTTGCATTACATTACATAACTAAACTGACAAGACCAAACCAGTTCCTCTTCATGACTTCCAAAGCAACTTATTAAAAATAAATAAATCTTTGTGCAATCAAGTAACTAGACTACTGACATATGTTTCAGCTCAAGGGCTCACACATTTCCCCACAGAGCTACTCTGGCTTTCCACTTCATGGCCAGCAGAATCAATCCCAGCCCAGGTGAGATGTTGAGAGCAGATTCTGAACCACCACAACCAGCACCACAAGTGAGGCTGTGCTTCCTGACAAAGAAAGTGCAAATGGTTTCACTGCAAAAGCCTGGGAAGTTGCAGTAGACTTGCATCATCTTAATGCCCACTGAAAGGATCTGGAAAGAAAAACCAGGAGTACAATAAGGAGCTACTATTGCATTCACAGAACAAGAGTGAAGGCACTAATGAAAAAGAAAACTTATCAAGATCTGTAACATTTTATTTAAGCTGCCTATTTATGCTGCACTTCAGAACTACTCAGACTTCATTTCTACAAGGCCCAGAAGAACAGTGCTCTCATTTGGCCTGTGCTGGAGGTGATTCTGCCAACAAAGCACACAGTCACTGCACAACACAGTGCTTTAGAGAAGACAAACTTCCATCTGCACATGGATCCCACTTCCTATTGGATCTGAATCCTTAGCTCTAATAGACAGAGAATGGTAATACATCTCCACAACTTCACCTAAAGGCCCACTAGGCAAGAGAACATGAGCAAAGGGCTAGTTTGAGCCAGCGTGGCTGGGAAGGGCAGTATTGTTGTGTTTGGTGAGCAGCCGGGAACAGGACACCAGCTTTCCTTGCAGTGTCTGCTGGCTCTCTCCTAGCTGCTACTGTGGAAAGTTCTGCAGCTGCCGGGAGGAACCTATTCACATAACAAAAGTGCCTTTCAAAAGCAGTATGGGAGGGTGGAAAGAATATGAAAAAACCCTCAAAGCCACTGACAGCTACAGTTGGTATATTTCAGCATTGCCTAAAGGTCCCAGGCGAGGATCAGGACTCCAATACCTTAGAATAGAAATAGTAGAATATAAATACTGGTGTCTCCCATTACTTTCCTGCTGGCTAAAGAACATACCTTAAGAAAAATCATGCAAGAAGCGAACTTTAGTATATCCTTGAGCACACTTTTAAGACTCTCATACAATTAAGTTCTCAGCTGTGCAATAAATTAACTCAGGGCATAAAGGGTATTCAGGAGCTTTTAGGAGCCTGAACTCCAAAAGCCTGCAAACAGGCTGCAGGCACCCATGGCTGGTTGGCAAAATGCTCAATGAGAACCAGCAAGGTGTGCCTGCAGCCCAGGAAGTCAACTGTATCCTGGGCTGCACCACCAGAGGTGTGGCCAGTAGGTTGAGGGAAGTGGTTCTGCTCTTCTACTCCGCTCTTGTGAGATCCCACCTGGACTGCTGCATCCAGCTCTGGGACTCCCATCCTAAAAATAACATGGATCTGTTGCAGCAAGTCCTGAGGATGGCCATGAAGATGCTCAGAGGACTGGGGACAGGCCGAGAGACTTGGGCCTGTTCAGCCTGAAAAAGACAAGGCTCCAGGGAGACCTCAGAGCACCTTCCAGTACCAAAAGGGCTGGAGAGCTGGAGAAAGACTTTTGACAACGGCACAAAGTGACAGGACAAGGGGGAATGCCTTTAAACTGACAGAGAGTAGGTTTAGACTAGATACTAGGAAGAAATTCTTTACTGTGAGGGTGGCGAGGCACTGGCACAGGGCTGTCCAGCAAAGCTGTGGGTGCCCCATTCCTGGAAGTGTTCCAGGTCAGGCTGGATGGGGCTTTGAGGAAGCTGGTCTAGCAGGGATTGGAGCTAGAAGATCTTTACAGTCCCTTCCAACCTAAACCCACCTATGTCTCTCCAGTCCTGATGGATCTTGAATTCAATCCCCGATCTTTCACTTCATCAGCTATAGAAACCCAGACAATTCTGCCTTCCTTGGTGAGCTGTTACATAGTTTCTTTTCATTGCAAAGGGTGCACTTAAAAATATACTGATGAGAACCATGAGAGATCTTACTCAATTAAGCAGGCAGTGAAAGGTCCTTGGAGCTTGAGCTGTAATTCCAGGGAAAAGAAAGCACTGGACTGCTGGTGAAAGACTCCCAAAAGAGAAACGTGAGACATCTGCAATGAAAAGTCTACTACAGATTTTTTTTAATCTGCCTTTAAGTGTTAAGCTTCTCCTGCAAGACTATCTTTCCTTTGAAGCACTTGAGACTTCTAGGGCTTGTGAATGCTACATGAACTCTACTTGTTGTAAGATAATGTCCAAAAGGATAAAATAAATCTTTGCCTCTTAAAAATCAAACAAAGGAGGAAAGAAAGTGTCATTACCTCACCATCCCTTCAGTGGCTCCAGGCTTACCCCTAAAAATTTTAATAGTGGCAAAATAGTTTTGCTTCTCAGTCAAACCACTTCAGTTATGGAAACTGCAAAATGGCTCAGCTTGTCTTTCAAACAGAAGCAAAGTTGGGAGAGAGATGTCAACTTACAGCATATTTCAGTACTGCCTACATTTGAGTGCAGCAAGCAGGAACACTCTCTTCGTGTTCCTGACCACTTTTGCAGGAATAACCTGCCCAGTAAAAAACACAGAGGTCAGCATACAGCTCATCACAACCATTCTGTTAGAGAAAATCCCCCATCTATCTCTGAACACTAAATACTTTGCTTTTCCGCTTAATGTTACTCTTCTGGGTAAAAAAGGAATTCAAGGCCCAGAGACATATCATTTTTGCGTAATAAGGTTATACATATGGATTCAACTTAGCTAGGAAATGTCAACTTAAGGCTTGTCTTCATGAGGAAATTTACTGTAACTAGTCTACCAGTATAATTATATTGCTGTAGTTCTACTGGTAAAATTCCCCTGTTGAGCCTTATTCATAACAACAGCTGCCTTTATGGTTTATTTTTGTCAACTATGCCAAAAAAGGCCCCTGCTCCAGAAAGGCCACAACAATTTACAGGGGAGGAGGGGAAGGAGCAGTGCCAGTGTAACTGGAACAGTAGAAAGAATAACAGTATAGAAATGGCAGTATTTCTTTATATAATGAATTATTTGATACAAAAAAAAAGAGAGTGAAATACTGTAAGAAAAGTATACTGTACATCAGACCTCATGGCAGGTGAGGTATGTGCCAGTTTCATGCTACATTTCATAGCTTTGGTAAAGGCCCCCAAGCCAGACACTGCTCTGCATCAGCCCCTCCGAGTGCATCCTTTTGTTCTCACCTCCTCCCCAAATGCTGCAGTGCATTTTTCCCAGGAGTACTCTTTTCCCCCCACTTCTTTATAGAAGCAATGCCTTGCCACCCAGCAACTGCCCGGGGCCCCCTGGACTGACCCTCCAAAACAAATGGGCATTTAAGACCAGTCCCTCTGGTTTACAGTTTGCATCTCAGGAACCAGGGAGAGCTAGAAAGCAAAGAGCACTTTTTGCAAAAAGGATTTTAAAACAATTGCCCTTCGCCTCGGCAGTACAAGAATGCTGAGCTAGACAAAACAATGAGCCATCTGTGCACTCTTCCCTCCTTCCCTTGTCTGTATCCTCTGAGCTTAAATCAGAGCTCCCCAAGAATGGCCGAGTCCCCCTTCACCTCCGCCCACCCTGTTTACATCCTGAAAAAAACAGTTTTCTGGCCTATTTTTTTTTCTTTTTGTTCTTAAGAGCCCTTGCAAAATCTTCCTTTAAACCTCAGCCCTTTGTCAGGTGGTATCCCATCTAACCAGCTTTGTCAAGTGATGAAAAAATGCCTCCCACCAGTGATCCGGTCCTTGTTTACCATCCCTAGAGGCAGAGTGGCACTCAGGAGCCCTACTCACCCCTTTGTCCAAGGAAGGCAATACCATCTGAATGGGAGACCACCAAGATTTGCAGCCCTCTTTTGTTAGCCTGGTGTCACTGCCTATTGGGCCTTGATTCAAAATTGAGATGACAGTAGAGAGGCAGCTGAGTTAGGTCATCACCACGGAGCATAGAAGAGAGAAACACCAATAGCTCAAATTTCACATAAAATTGGTAACTTTATTATCAGTGGTAATTTGTTGTTACCAATTCTAGTCAAAGACTCATCAAGAAACATGCACTATTCTAGTACTAGTCAAGAAGGCATGTTCCTAACACTAAAAACGCATTGAGGAAAAAACAAAGGGGATTAGGTATGAATAACAGCCTTCAGATCTATTTCTTCAAACCTTTATTTTATTAGTATCTCTATTCCAGGCAGCAAATGGATTAAAAAATGTCAATGATCTCACAGCTGGAATGGCTGCACCGCTCAAAAATACTTTAACCTTCATGTCGTACTGAAAAAAAAGCTGACTGCTTTTTAATTCTTGATTTTAAAAACATCATAAACAGATCTTTATCACATAAAGCAACCTTTCACTAGAAGACCCAGTTTTGATCCCCAGTCGCTTCTCTTCCTAGCAGGCTGAACTTGCCGGGAGAGCAGAGCCTGCAAACTCTCCCACATCTCCACTCATTGGAGATCAGAGTAAGGAAGCCATGTCTCAGATCAACTCTCCTCCAATGTGCCAAGATCATAAATGCAGAAGTTCTGTTGGCTAAAAAACTCCATAACATCATCCACTTTGAGCACTATGTCCCTTCCCTGCAAGGCAGCAAGAGGCTCATCCTAACAGGATGCAGCACTGGAGCGCAGACCCACAATCGAACAGGAAGTGGTGTTTGCCTTCAATGCTCAGCCCTAAACCTTCTTCCAATCTTTTTCCCTTTTTTTTTTAATTGAAAACAGTCCTTCTTGTAAATTCAACTACTGTGCTGTAAACGTTAAATGAATTTCCTTCAATGCTTCAAAAAAACATTCCAAATCTAGCACAGTTCAAGAGTGGTCTCGTCCCACAGCCCCTGCACGTAAACACAGATAGACCGCAGCACAACGCAGGCTGCTCTCCGTAGGTGGCCCACATCTTCCATTTCATTAAGGGCACTAACTACCTCCAGCAAGTGACATTTGGAAGCCAAGTGCACTCTGCCTTGGAGAAGGAAAATCAGATCTCCCTGCGGTGACCGTAGCTTCAGGGGAGGTCTGCCTCCAGCAGTGAAACACAAGCCTTAGAGGGTTCTGGTGCACAGCAGCCACTGGAGGGACACTCTCAGTGGGACACATATATAGGCATGATGCTTGGTTTAACTGGGTTTTTGGGTTTTTGTTTTGTCTGGGAAATAGAGAATTGAACCCTACATGATCACACTTGTGCATATGTTTCATTAAAATGTCTGAACTCATTGGTCAAATTCAATCCAGTCCTTCAGAGCAAGAGTTGTCCCAAAAATGTCACACTTCTGCAAAGTACGTAAAAACAAACAGCCAGACAGAAGAGAAGAATCTACAAGTATTCCCAGTAAACAAGTAGAAGCACACCTGTATTTCCAGAGAATCCACAGAGGTGAGACTTGTTAAAAGTATCTTAATTATAAGAAAAGCTCATTCTAACTCATATCTTTATAGGTATGAAAAAATCTAATCACAAAAAAAAAATCAATTAAAAGACATATTTTATTGTGCTGTGCAGCTAAACTACTCTTTCCTACTCTGACAGATTCTCAAATAAACTATCATTGAAAGAAAACATTTTTTTTTGTTGTTACAGAACTCCCTAATTCTATCGCCTCTCCCTTTGCAATCTGCCATGAACTCTCCTCCCTCCCCCCCTCTGCTTCAAACAGAAGACCAAATGAAAAGATAAGCATTACATTTGGGGTCAGCCTTTGATAGGCAAACAAAACCTGGGAAGAAAAAGGAAGTCCAGAGTATGGTGCCACCCCTTGGACCCTCTCTCCTCCAAATCCTACCTCTTGTACTGCTTTCCTAAACTGATGCTCACTGATATCCTCTTCCATGTAATTCCCTTTAACTGGGGCAGATGCTTCACCTCCAGCAACCTCTCAAGGTAGACATGCTGAACTTTACAAATCTTATCTGAAATATGGATCTACCACCTCTCCCTAATTTACCATTTTCCAAAAGGCTCTCTGTTTTATCATGAAAACAAAGAGGGGCAGAGTTACTCTCCACCATTTTAAAAGCATTTAGTTACCTTGGAGTTTGGTGTAATATTTCAGCAGTGCTTTAGGCATGTGGTTTATAAAGCACTTAGGGACCCATTAAATAGCAAAATTTAAGGCTAAAGGCTGGCAAGCTGAGGGCAGTGAGCTTTTAAATTTATGAAAGGCTACAGAACTAAGAGGCCACTAAAGTGATAGCTGTCAGCATCACTCCATCCTACATTCATGCAGGTTCAAAGGAGAAGCCAGCATGCACTCAAAAGAAAGAGAGCACTTGTTCCAACTTCCAGGCTATTTTCTAAATACTCTTTTCAAACTCCTTTTATACTCAGAAAAAGCCTTCCAGAAAACATCCACCCCTCTGCAAGCCTTGTATTGGTTACCTGATCCACTTTTGCGCTCCTTTTTCTTCCTCCCAACTCTAACAAGCATCCTTGCCCTTTTACAAGTTAAGGTCATTCAGAGGATCTATACAAGCAAGCAGAACACAAGCTGGACTGAAGATCTTGAAAGGCTCATGCTTACCCTCACCTTTAATAGGGAGGCACCACCCACAGAGACAACACGTTATCCCGGCATGCACCGCTCCCTCCTGATCCAAATGGAAAGCAGCACAAATCAAAAGGACCACAGCAAGCTGGAACCTGTTGTCTCAGCGGGTGGTACCCTGCATCTGTAATAGAGATGAAGGCAGCTGTAATCTCTTCGGTTTTATGCAAATGGGTGCTGCACTTCGGCTCCTGGCTAGGGGCCAGGGAAAAAAACAAAACCAAAAAACCCCAAACCCCACCACCCTTGTCAGTATGAAACTGATGTAGTAAACATCAAAACACAGTTGGCATGTCACTTTGTGGGATGTGGGAAGACCACAAATAAAAATCTTATCTCAATCTATCCATAATTTAAGCCTTACTTTCTATTTCAGCTCTGAATTACAACCCTGCAATTTTAATACAAATAAGACTATTCAAGGTGCTCAGGAATTCTACTGCATCATAGTTTTCACTTTCCATGCACTTTAAAGTGTTCAGAAGAGGAATGAGCACTCGAACTACAGAACAGTTAAGTGGCTATTCAAACCTTGGCCTTAGAGCAAACTGAAGTCAAAAGCCAGTCTGAGAAAAACACATTTTCCTTCTTAGTCCCTGGACAGCCCTGCAAACCTGTGCCAGCACAATCTGGGGTTGGCAAACACTGTGGCACCACTATCATCTGGTCCAACTTCCTACACATGCAGAGTAATCCCGGACCACATGGCACAGGACTGTATCCAGACGGTTCTTTAGTATCTCCACAGCCTCTCTGGACAATCTGTTCCAGTGCATGGTCACCCACACAGTAATTAGGTTCTTCCTCATCTGCAGGTGGAATTTCTTATGCATCAGGTTCTGCCCATTGCCTCCTGGTGTTGTCATTATAGTGCAAGAGTTCTATTGTCATTATGTTGCAAGGGTTCCATATTATTAGAGTTTCATACCTCCTTGATGTTTCTTGTAGGCAGCTCCTCTTAGCACTGACTCTTTCTTGTCCCCACAGTAGCCAACTGACTCCAGTTCTCCCTCAATCAACCAATCCACTCTTTTATAACACTTCTTATTGGCTACAGGTGTGGCCTGTTAAAATTAGGCCTGCTCCCAATCTCTAATAATTGGCTCAGCTGCAACTCTTTAGGGCGTAAGGTTACATTCTATACCACCTTCGTTTACCCATACTGTATCCCCCTACATCCTGGGTCAGAAACTCCTGAGGGAGTCAGCTGAAGCTGGCATTGCCACTGATGGAGTCTGAGTCCAGCTACACCTGCTGATGCTGCCTTCCTCGTGCACCTGTTCTCCACCAAGGAAGAAATCACCATAATGTTTGTAAACTGCAGGGATGATCTGCCCCTTGACCTCACTGATGGCCTGGCATCAGAGCACGAACCTGCAACTGCCAGCTGAGGCACTGGCTTTGTGCAGACACAGGGACACATTCCTTGCTGCTGGCATTGCTGTGGACAGTTGCTGCCAGCAAGGAGTGGAGAAGAGTGCAGGACTCAGCATCTCCTCTCCCACAACTGCACTGACCACATGCTTTCTGCCAGCAGGCTGCACACACTCACCACTGCAGTGCAGAATCCCTTCAGAATGCAAGCCTGAAAAAAAAGGCCCTACTTTACCCCTGCGGAATGGATTCAAGAAGTCACACATTTGTTTTGATTAGAAAGAAGATAGAGAAAGCTAAAAATGGAGTATAACTTGCAAAAACATACTGGAAGGATTTCTGCTGCCACTCAAGTTGTGCAACATGCTCAACTGGAGAGACTTATTTCCATGCAAGCAGCTTGGCATGAAATCCCACTGAAAGGCCTGTGGTTCCCTAATGCTGTCATGACATCATGATTTAGGATTTTTAGAGCTATCAGCCCAGCACAGCTGGTGTCATGGTTGCCATTATACCATGAAACACTGAGGGGTTTTAAATGAAAAAGGTTTCCTTGTTTTAAATTCTTAAGATTTCTTCCATCTTATTCTTCAGATTCCTAAAACCAGACTGGTCCGGTAAGCAGACTATAGCTGATACGTAAGCAGAGCAGGAAACAGTGCTGCTTTAACTGAAAATAAATCTGTCAACAAGGAGGCACAGGGAGAGCTCTACTTCAGACTTTTCAGGTTCTTATTTAAAAATATAAATTAAAGTCAACATTTTCACATTATTTGCTACATCTGTTTGCTATTCCATTATAAATAAAAATACGGGGCCTCCAATTCAGGAATTTGTTAGTTCACTCACAAAAAATCAAAAAGTCCTTTTCATTTAATACTGCATTATAATTGTTCTAGACTGTACTGTATTACCTTGAGAGGTCCAAAAGAAGTAAGCTACACGTTACCCAAACTGGGCAATTAACAAGACCTTTGGCAGTGTTCTGTCTTTCCCTTTCTAAAGTATGAAGGACAGCAAGGCTATGGAAGTACATCCTTGTTGTAGGAATCCTGCTGACTGTCACAAGCAGATCCAGCTCTGCACTCTTTGTAGATAGCTGGGAAACAAAACATAAAAACAAAAACAAACCATTTCCTGTCTCCAGAGGCCAGGGCAATTGAGAGCAGAGTGCCACACTGGTTTTAAAGGAAATATACCAAAGAATTGAACAACTGCCCTGCAACCCTATGCTCCTGCCAACCATTCTACAGCACACTTTACCTGGGACAGCAGAATCCCAAAGCCCTTCAAGCAAAAAAGAGACATATTTTCTTAAACAAAGCTTTATTAAATTCCCTGTCAGAGAACAAGAACCTCCTGTGTGCATAGGAAAATCCACCACATTCCTACAGTGTGCACCAAGGGCTGCTGACATGCAATCCCCACAGCCATCAAATTTCCAGAGTAGTTTTAGCAAACAACAATTGCTCTTGGGAGTGAGAACTGCTGATGAGGGCTCCGGTCCTTTGAAAACCTTCTCTCACATACCAGCTGGTAACGTCAGGTTCAGTGTTTAGGAGATGTGTAGGTCTTGACAGCTCTACCACATGCATAATTTTATATTAGGGCTTTTGGACACAAGGTAGAATCAACCTACTTGAGAGGATAAATACTATTATGCTTTGTAGCTCCAAGAATGAGGCCAAATTAAAGGTGACAGACTGCAGACAGCTGAACATCTCAGGGCAAGTGACACAAGGACAGTGCTGTGGAGCTGGGGATGCTATTCCAGCCAGAAGGGAACACATACCTGATCTATGAACAAAAAGCACCATGTGAATGCCTACATGTTCACACTAAGATCTCTTGGGAGGGAAGGAAGCCTTAAACTTCATTTCTTTCACTTGCCCTACTTTTCCTCTGCCTCGGCAACTATCAATTGAGGTTTGTTGTTAATGGTTGCTTAAATGTCCCAGGCAGATCTCTGTGACACTAGAGCCCTGTATAAAACCCAGACTTGTTTTCTGAAAAACAGTTCTGTAATGACAAACACAAGGAGAAAAAAAACAGGAGAAACTGCCTTGAGGAATGGGTAAAGTTAAAGAAACTGCCCAACTGCTGCTGTTGCAAGAGAAGCACTTTGATGGAAAAAAACCTGGTGGCTGAATCTTAACCAAGACAAACAAAAGGAGGAAAGCTTGTGTGAACAAACTGAAGGCTTTGCTGCGCCATTCATCAAGGACACTTATCCTGCAACTATAACTCAGTGCAAAGATAGTTTCAGTAAACAGTGACACCAGAAACATTGTGCCATTTCTGGCTGGTTAAAAGGCCATGTTCACAGCCCCAAAATCGTGATGGCCTGGCTACTGCTACTCACTTCAACTGAAGTTAAGGAGTAAGGTCAGCTAATGAAAGAATAGGGTTAGCTCATGCTGCCTGCTTGGTCTAACCCAAAGTTCCTGCTGGAAACCATTCATACCAACAACCTAAGATAATAATTTAATTACTGGAGAAAAGACAGTCAAACAATTAGAGTTTTAGGCTTCTGTTACACAAATTGGCACTTCATACAGCAGCCACCGGAGTGGCAGTCTGCTGACAGTAACACTGCTGTGCCAGCAACAGCAAAAATGCCCTTACAGCAGTTTTCCAGAGGAAGGCATTTAACATGCACAGAGAGAGGTCAGGATTTAAGTGTATGACCATAACAGATTACAGAGTGTGAAAAACACAATACGACAGACAGTTAAAAGAAAATTTCCCAACAAGTTAAAAGAAATTTAAACAAAAACCCACTCAACACTGAAAGGAAATATACTGCATTCAAAGCTTCAGAGGGGAATACAGAATGTCTTCTACATGCAAGCACAGGCATACGTCATCTTTTCTGAGACCAGGGCTAGGGTGTTCTCAGCAGAAAACCAGCTGTTCAAATAATATGAGCAGCAGGACAGGGTTTTACCTACACACCCCCAAAATGCAACACAAAACTCAACACACAGCTACAGAACCTAAATTACACTTACTCATGTACTCTGTTGTCTCCATACAAGTCACTTAACCCAAAGCTGACGTAGTGCCAGTGCTCAGGAACATTCAGTGCTGGGTTTCCCAGGTTTCTGTACATGCTAACATAGTCCAGAGGGTCAGGTCCTCCCAACCTGCATAAAAAACAGAAAAATTATTACATAAATTAGTTCACTCAAGACAAAGGGTAAGTCTCCCCAGGTGCTAGAAGAGGTTGTACAAAGACCTGGTTTAAAACAAAAATTAGAACATTGAAATTACTGCTAAAAAAGAAAAAAAAGATTGAGGAGAAAGGTTAGGTTAAGTCCATAAAGCTTTGAACACAAGAAGACAAAGTACATGTGTGCAACATGCTAAAAATGCTTTTAATGTTAAAGCATAAAAACCTCCGGAAAATCATATTAAGGCTTCCACAAAACACAAAGAAAATTGAAAAACTGTGATAGTAAAAGAGCAATGGCTGTATCTGCATTGCAAACTCTTAATTCAGTCCAGAGGCACGTACCTCAAAAAAAGTGATGCCATTCCAAGCAGACTTTGAAATTACTAAGTTTTGAGGAGAGTAATCCACACTTCCGAACGCAGACAAAATAGTTCAAACAGTGGAGGAGAAAAACATTGATTCAGTAAAACTAGCAGCAAACTTCTAAAAATACACCACTTGCATTAACTAAGAATGAGTAAAAAGCACCACTGTACCCTCTGCATCAGCATTAGAATGGCTTCCTTAAAAGAACATAACTCAAAAGTTAATGCAGCACAGGCAGGTTATGCTACACAGCAACCAGCAAAGCCTGCAGCCACCCTTCCTGCTACAAGGCCCAGGAAATTGAGGCTGTGTGCCAGCAGAGAGCAGAGCACATCCTCCTGCCACTCACGTCACCTCTGTCTGAGCAAAGACAGGACAACTCCCTGCTGAAGGAAGGAATATGCTGGACTGTTTTGCTGTTTGCCCTGTCACTCACAAAACACCTACCACAAGCAGTTTTGGCACAGCTGAGCAGCTGTTTAACCACTTTGTGCCTACAACACACTGTGTCTTCAAGTAGAGCTCCCAGCTACTCCAAACAAGAAAATCCAAACTCTCAAGACCCCATTCACTGAACAAATGATTCTACACATCAATTTCTCTCATGTCTATTGTCTGTTTAGACCCTGACACAATCATCTGCAGGTTGCAGGGCATGGCTGTGCTTCCTCCGCTTGTCCTGAGGGTTTGTGTATCATGATACGCAGTCTCCGTGGCTGGACAGATGGATCCAGCCCTAATGACAGTGAGTATTCTCTGCACTCCTCCTGTTGCCCAACCTTATCAAGTCTGTAGAAAACAGCTTATCAGCTTGGTGTACTAAAAGGCCTCTCCACAGGTGTGCAGTGCTGCCTTGCTCCTACTGCTGCTGGCAAAAAAACAGAGCAGTTGTCTAACATGACTGACTTTACGTAGGGCAGCTTCCCACTCCTAAGCCATATATTGCCATCATGGTGACTGAGACCAGTTGCAGCTTCTACAGCAGGTCAGTCAAGGATGCAGCCCAGGATATCGGGGCAGGACAGAGAGAATGAGCAGCTCACCCCCAGTAGTGGCACAGGTGTTCATTGTCAAAGGCTACATCAGAACAATGCAGCCTCCTCATATGACAAGCGGTATCTTCATGGCATAAAAGGCAAAGTGGTGAGCAAACACAGGGAGAGTGTATCAGACCCCAGGATGGAGCTGAGTCTGATCTTCAGTAGACACCTGAAAAACTTGTTTTCAAAGTCTAGCAATAGTTTGAAACACTCAGGAAAAAAACAAGTCCCCTGTGACACCCTTTTCTCACCTGTTCCCTTTCACTGGCATCAGGTCACACTGGAGGCTGAGGTCTCTACCAGAAACACCCATCCAGGTGGTGGCTCTGTTCACAGCACAGCACCTGTGTCCTGGCCAGTGCTCAGCCCTCCAGGGATCCATGATGGAAGCAGTCAGATGGAAGCAATTGCAGTCAGGATGGTCACTCACCCTGGAGGAGTGGCAGTGACCAGCAGCAGCCACACACAATTATTACTGGACTGGGATGATCTGGAGTGAGGGAGGTTCATGCACTGACCAGTGTGAGAGGTTAGTCAGCGGTCAGAGCAGCTGTATGGGCTTTGCAATAAAGGGAACACTGCTAAGCAACCAGCATCTCCTACATAAAGAAAACCTGTTTCCAAACTGGGTTTAATAACACTTTAGGAGTCAAACAATCAATGCTGGAACACTGCTGACACAGGCACTCTGACACTGACAACACACAACAGAAACCTCTATACTGCCATTTTCAGGACAGGGACTATTCCATGAGCACATGCTTTTCCCTAGGGCTACTCAAACATACTTGTCAGGTCTGATGCAGATGGCAAGTCCTGCCTAGAACAGCCCCAGGCAAGCCAGACACCTCTCCCACACTCCTGCCAGCAATCCTGTGTTTGTCTCCAAAGGCCAAACTTCTCAGGAGAGCTGCAGCACCGCACCACCAAGAGGTGGCCACAGCAACATGGCACCAGGTGGCCTGGAGAAGCTGAGCTCAGCCCTGCCCAGAGTTCACTACCAACTAGTTCACATGCTGCTCAATTATCCAGTCACACCATCTTTAATCGCTGAGAAATGTAGTAGGCTTGGAAGAGATATAGACTAAAACCTGCAGCAGTGACTAATTAAATTTTGAACAACACATATCCAAGCCATACACCTATCCCAAAACCACCACAACTGCACAAACATCCAGCATGAGCTTTAAGCCAGCTACCTGCAGCACACAGTAACACAGCCATGGCAATAATGCTCACCAAAGGTTAGTCAGCACAGATATTTATCCAGTTTCGGTGGCAGGTTTCACTGCTCCCTGTCGGCACTGCTGAGGTACATCCTCCTCCCACCCACGGCTGCCGCGGCAGGGTTCGACCTTGTATCACAATCTACATATCAGTACATGCACTCACACAAAGAGCTGGAAGCGTTGGAGGATTTTATTAGGAAGAGCCCAACTTCAAAGCCAGAGGTACAGTACAAATTTGTTACATTCTCTATTCATAGAGCTCATTCAGGAGCAGGAAGGGCAGCCTCAGGGGAAACCCTGTATTTGCATCTGCACCAAGAGTCTTCTCTTGACTGATGTTAAGAGCGCTCTGAAATTTGTGTGGAAGGAGAAACGCAGAGGAAAGGGACCCACAATGGAAAGACACTGGAAAACTCCTAATTCATTCACCCTGAAAAGTCCTTAGTGTATTGTTTGTAGTCACTTTCCAGCAGCTGACAATAGGATTGCTTTTCACAGCTACCTTTTGACAACCCTTCAGAAGTAGTCTGTGATTCCCAAAAGGCCGCAGACCACAGCTCACTGCACAGGTTTTTGAGAGTATGGCCTAAATTTAAGATAGGTGACAAAAACCCAGTAGTCGAGCCCAAATTATGCTTATTTCAAAACCCATCACAAAAAAAAGAACAGATTTGATTTTTGCACCAGCAATTCTATGCAACAAGATATTTCAATTTGAGATATTCTACCATATTTTATAATAAAAGGGGATACTGGATATCAACAGACAAACTCCATCTTGGTGCACAGCCTTCACAAAAACAGACAGAAACTCTTCCAAGAAGTTCTGATTGGATCCCAAGCTATTGGATCCCAATGCTATTTTACAAATAGCATTGTAAAAGACTAGTTCCATTAAATGTCCACATGGCTAAACCCCTTTGTGCAACAGGCATGGAGTTCTGCAGATTCTCCAACGGTACACAGGATCTGCTCTGATCTGCAAGCCAAAGACTACAACTTCAGCTCCCTGAACAAAAAAAACCAAATCGCTGTTAACCATAGAGAAACTGATACATATAATTAAAAGCTGATTAGTGTTACAATATTTCTCCAAAGGCAGAGAACTTCATTCAGCCATTTCCTCTTCTAATCTAAACCAGCTAATAGCTGGCAGCCCAGGCAGAGTAGGACAGAGAGCGTTGTGGCAGGAGTCGTTCTACTAGACATAACAAAACCAAGCTCCAAGTTTCACCCAAGCACAGGAAAGAAAGAACTTGTGGCGTCCATGGAGGCTTTACCTCACACAAGCATTTCCTGCACAGGACAGCAGTAGGAAGCTCACCTCTACAACAGAAGCTCTCAGCTCTCACTGCTGGCTGAGCTAACAGCTGGAGGAACCACTAAGTGGAAAATGCCAGGATAAACAGGCCTTCACATTACTTCTTACTTGCAACCTGCCATCACTGCCAGCAGTAATCATTTTAGTGTTTGAGCTCCAACTGCAGCAAAACCCTAATCAATCCCTTAAGCAACAAGACTTCTTCCCAAACAAGGGTCTTTGCCATTCTTTACTATAGACCTAAATTTCCCTCAACCTCCACAAATCCTATGCCAATACAGGCAGTATGCTTTAAGCTGTTGATAGAAAAGAAGAGCTAAACGTGACTAGAAATGCTTCATGAGTATCTAAGATTACACATAGGTGTAAAAACAGACTGATCAGACCACCACCAAAGTACTGATGTGCACAGATGACTAAGAAATTATTTATATTTTGAGGTCTCAGATTTGCAAAATCTTATCTCAGCCCATTGTGTCATTTTAATACAATATTCCCCTAGGCTAACAGACAAACTTCTTGCTGGGATCACTTAAAAAACTACACTTCTGTGGACAACAACAGCAATAGCTTTGTCTGTCAGAGCAGCACACAGGGAGGATGCTATTCTGCTGTTGCTCAGGACTCTAATTAGATAAAAACATACAGGTTGAAGTGAGCTGTAAATAAAGAAGCTCAGCATTTATTAGTTTTTTTCAAGTGCTGGGGTAGGGACTGGCCAATGTCATGTAAAGCAAACTTTCAGGGGTGACTTGATCATGTTCCTTAGCCCCAGAAGTGTGGGCTGAGCAGCTAAGCAACAGCAAAAAGCAAAAGGAACTCCTCTTGACACAGGATTAGACGCTAGGCACTTATCTTGATAGCTAAACATCCAAGAACTTCCTTCATGCCACTCTCCCACATAAACAACTGCTGTTCCTGGTGTCAGACACTGTGTCAGCAGAGACACTGCACAGCAGATCCACAGTCTGTGATAACACATGGCTGCGTAAGGCCAAGGGAAGCTGGCACTGCCCCGTGGGCTGTGTGGGTACACAGGGCATGTGTCCGGCCTGCAGGCTGCAACAGCGGCTTCACCCCGGTCAGTGCCACCACACTGGAACCCCAGGGTCCTGGCCAGAGACAGAGCTCTGCCTCCTGTCCAGGGGGAAACTCCAGACCCTCATCTTCTGTGGGAACACCTCCACTGAGAAACACGCACTCCCTTTTCCTGAGATCTGCCCCAGCTGGGGCCTTCATCAGCAACCCCTCACTCAGGGACCCTCCAAATCACCCCAGAAACCTCAATGCACTCTCCTGATTTCAGCGCACATCTCTCTAGACCCTTCTCCTATTGCCAGCACATTCTCCCCAGGAGCCCCCTCCAAACACACGCCCCAGGCAACCGACTGCATCCCCAATCCCTCCATGCCCAGACCCGCTGCATGTCCCCAAAACTCTTGCACCTCACCCCTAACACAGGAGGCAACCCCCAGTCCCTCTCCCCTTGCTGCAAACCCTCCCCAGCCCCTCCAGCTTACCCGTGCAGCGTCCCCAGACCCAGCGCTTCTCCTAAACCTCTCCCGCTCCCACCACTCCTCCCAAACCCGCTCCTATCCCACACAAGGCGCCGGCCCCACGGCTCCCCCCAGCTCCACGCAAGACCCCGGCCCCATCCAGGCCGCCTCACCAGTACTTGAGGATGGCGGTGACCTGGAGCGGGTTGGGCTGGTCGGGATAGAGGCGGCGGCACTCGCCGTAGATACCGTGCAGCCCCGGCGGGAACAGCGACGGGAAGGACGCAGACCCGGACCCCGAGCCGGACCCCGGCGCGCCCGCGGGGGGCCCCCCGCCCGGCCGCACGCCCTCCATGTCCCGGAGGCGGCTGGTGCCGGCCCGTCCCAGTTGGTGCCGAACCCGCTCCGCTCCCGCCAGGCGCTCCCAGCCCGGCCCGGCCCGGCCCAAGCGGCTGCGTGGGGCCGCGGGAGGAGGGGCGGGGCCTACTGCCGGACCGCCTGAGTGACAGACCCGCTCCGCCAATGGCGGCGCTGCGCGGGGCTCCGCGCGGAGGGGGTGGGACCCCGCTGCAAGGGCGGTGTGAATGACAGGACGGCCTGACCAATGGAAGCTCGAGGCCCGCAGGGCGGCCGCGCCTCTGCCCCCGCCCCTCGCTGCGTTGCGGGCGCGCCCCCTAGCGGCGGCGCGGGGCCCGCGGTGGGCGGGGCGATGCCCGCGCGAGGCGGTGGCGGGAACGCGGAGCGGGTCCCGGGGGCTGCGGGAGATCCCGCACCGGGGCAGGCCCGCGGACACAGCGGGGTTCTTACTGCTGCCGTTACACCTCCTCCAGTGCTCAAGGCACCTTTCCTCTCCCCATGCGATCTCTGTGTCGGTAGGGCCCTTGCAGGCAGCTGGAAGCTGCCAATAGGTGAGGTTTGGGGGCTCACACTGACGATCTGGCTCATTCCTGAGCTGCAACTACAACTGTGGCCATGCAAAGCCAGGTATGTACATGTGGATGGTGTGTGCACGACAGTCCTACACACCTTTGCTAGAGCAGAGTCCTGCTTGTTAATCAGCAAATAGAAAAAAATGAGCTATAGAGTGCTCAGAGGGTGGGCGCTCATGCTCGCATTTCTCACTTAAACAGGTGAGAGTTTATTCTAAAAACATTCACGACACCATTTGGGAGAACACACATGGTCAAGAAGCTGGCAAGCTGACACCGAGTGACAGTCCTCTGACAGAGGAGGTGAGCAGTTGGTGTCCTCACTTCCCACAGTGAAAAATATTTCACTTGTCCTGTTACCGTGATACTACTTTTTGTGACATCTGCCCGAGTAGTCAGCTACAGTCAGCTGAGAAGGTGAACGTAACAGAGTATGTATGAAAGGCTATGTTGGCTCCATACACCCTTAATGAGTGTCTCCTGGCTTTCACTGAAGTGATACACCACCGGCCTTAATTTAAACTCCTCAATCCTGTTGCACAAAAACTCCCTCTTGTAGACTAGGTGCATGGGGAAGGTTGCTAAAGATAAACATTTGGGATGAAACGTATCCACTGGGGCTAAAGGCAGGAACTGCAGGAGAGAAGTCCATGTCTGCAGGAGAAATGTGGGACAAGACAGGTGAGTCAAGCCTTCAGGTGTGCTCACTGGCATGGAAGTCCATTTTAATTAATTTCAAGACCCAGAGTTTCAGGCATCGATTATTCTGAGTGCATTTAGAATACTTAGTCAATGGAAAATGACAATGTGTTCATTGTTCAATACTGAAATGTTCACGATGTGCATTCTTTGTACTGATGCCTCTTGTGTGGCTCTCGTGCCTCAAAAATTGAGAGAAACTGGTATTTCGTGGAGGGAACAGATGTGTTATGACCAGTAGTTCATAAAGATGATCACATGAAATTATGGGACAGTAAAACACTTCTCTTAGTCATAGATCCCCGCTACAGAAGTTTATGGAATGACCTTTTTCTCCTTTCCTATTAGAAAAAATTAGGCGGGGGGAAATCTATTAAGCATAAGCCAGCCAGTTGCGATGCAGCGTTCTTGGTGGAAGCGCCCAGCCATCTCCTGGACCGCTTTCTGGGCCGTGGATGCGTCCGCAGGATTCCCTTTTTCCGCACTCCGCCTCCCAGCACGCCCCGCTCCTACGCCGGCCTACAGTTCCCAGCATGGCTTGCTCCCGGCGCCGGCCTACAGCTCCCGGCATGCCCCGCTCCCGGCGCACCTCCCCGCTTGACTCTGCGCAGCGTCGGACTATAGCTCCCGGCAGGCGCCGCGGCGGCAGGAATACATCACCCAGGCGGCGCCGCGTCGCCGCTCCGCGCATGCGCCGCCGAGGGCTGGGCTGTTGCTCCCTCACGGGCGGCTGCGGCGGGTCCTCGCCATGGAGTCCTACGATGTGATAGCGAACCAGCCCGTCGTGATAGACAACGTGAGTGCGGGCGGCCGCGCGTCCCGGGAGCGGGGAGGGCCCGCAATCCCTTTGTCATCGGGGCGGCCGCGCCCCGCCCGCCGCCGCCCCCCCACCTCGGCCGGCTCGGCCGCCGCCTTCGGTCCTCTCACGGCGCCATACGGCGTCCTCGGGGGCGGGGCCGCTGCGCGTCGGCGAGGCGCGATTGGCTAGGGCAACTGGCAGTCACCCGCAGCGGGGCCGCTGCCCCGCGCTGGGGGGCGCAGCCCTCGCTGCCGCCAAGCGGCCGCTGGTTGGGAGGGGCGGCGCGCCCCCATTGGCTGAGACAGCTGTCAGTCAGCGGGACAGCCCGCTGCTACCTGCCAGAGTGGGGCGGGACCGTCGCCAGAGCACCTGCGGTCATTGGCAGCTGGCGCTGTCAGTCAGACGGGGCTTCCCCGGTCCCGCCCCACTCTTCTTTGTGCCGGGGGGACAATGGGGGTGCTGGGCCAGGCCATGGCCCCGCTCCCAGCGTGCTGTGGGGCCGGCCTTGGCCAGGGTTCCAGCGTGCTCCTGGCAGGCCGTGGATGCACCCCCGGCAAACTCTGGGGGTGCTGGCGCTTCCCTGGGCCCATGCAGGTCATGGACCTCTCCAGCCAGGCACCCCTCACAGGCCCAGCGAGAGAGAAGCCTTGACCTCTTGTACTGCCCCTCCTCCAGCGCATCCAGCACAATGGTCACAACAAGGCAGTGCCGTTCCCAAGGCATGGATTCCCGTGCCTTGGAATCCACTGCTGACGGATCTGTGCCCAGGGTTGCATCAGCGTAGTGTGGTTTTGCAGATGGCTGCTCCGATGTGCTGATGCTGCTCATTAGCACAAAGCAGACCTTCAGTCTGTGTTTATAATAGCTCTGTGGGAGATGAATGACAGTGATTCCGTGCCTCTTTGAGGTACTTCTGGGTCCAGTTCTGATTTGCCCCATCCGTGCTGCCCTCCCAGGAGAAAGGACCATCCAGGAAGGAATGGGAGGGCATGTGTTGGATGGAGCCTCCTTCAGTGTACTGAGTCACAAACCCGTGCTCCTCCCTTCTGACCTCTATCGCCAGTGATTGAGATTCTGTTGTTTTGAAGGGTCAGTACTGTGCTCCATTCTTCTTCCACACGCTTAATTTCTCCTGAATTTTTTTGCCATAGGAATTTGGTTTCCTGGCCTGGCACTTCTCAGACTATTGCTTTAACTCTCCATAAGGTGAATAATTGTAGGTCTTCTCAGCTAAAGGTGGTTATTCTTCTGACTTTTTCTTTATTATGGATCCCAAATTCCTCTCTACAGCTTGAGCTCTCTGATACAGTTTTGGCTTTGTTTATTTCCCTGGAATCTTACAGCAGAGGGATTTGAATTAGACATTGAAGGAAAGTATCTAATAGAAAATGAGAGTAAGCAGTAAAATTGACTATGTTGAGGAAAATATGTATCTTCTTTATTGAAGATGTTAAAAATGCATTAGGTTGATTTTAGGAATGCCTGTATCAGCACTGATCCTGCTGCATTGTTGATTAGCTAAACATTAAAGTTACCTCTAGGTGTTCTGGCACTGTGAGGATCACTTTGTTGAGCTACTAATGTAGTTGCTGCCTATATTTCATTTCAGCATGTCCTTTTGTTATTAGTGCAATGATTGCTGCCTCTGCCTCAGACCTGAAGAAGGGCTCATGTGCCAGCAGCTGATTCTGTGTCTTTTTTCATTTTATCAGCTGGTCTTATAAAAGCTAATTCTTGTTCTTTCCTCTCCGATAAACGAGCTTCCCCCTTCCCCTCCCTGTACAAGAAGCAGAATGGAGCAGTTGTTGTAGCATCTGCCTGGAACGCTGGCAGGCTGTGGGCCAAGGAGGCTCGTGGTGACACTGCAATTTTCACTTTGGAGTTCAGGCAGGATGGGAAGTGGAGCTGCACAGAGCAGGTACCACTCTTCCCACTGCTGTTTCATTACTGCTTTTCTGCAGAGAGCTGCAGGCACCTTTTGAAGGCTGAATGTTATCCTGTCTCACATGCCTGTGTGTGGGAAGGGGGAAGCGAGATACTGAGCTGGTGAGAGCCAGACCCCTCCAGTCCCAGCCCTGCTCTAGAATCTCAGTGTGTTCCAAAAGGACATGAAGTTCTGTAGCTAAAAAATTAGCAGGAAGGGTTTTTTTTCTCTTACAGCACATTGCTCTTAGCTGTATGTTTTCAGCGGGGAGAGCTTTGTAATGTACAGTAGGAGGTTGGAGCTGTGCCTCAGCACAACTTTATACTCTCCACTGTCTAATTTTTAAGAGTTGTATTCCCATCTGCAGTCCAACAAGCTCTCTCTGAATGTCTGGGAGCCCTGCTGAGCATAATGCACATGTCAGTAGTCCAGCTGTGGCCTAAGTCAGTGCAAATTTCTTGACCTCCATGGAACCTGGAATTCTCTTGTTTGCTTTGTAGTCTAAGTGATGGCATTTTATGCAACTGAGCTGTCAGCAAGGGGTGTTGTGTCTTTGGTTTGTTCTTGATCTTGTAAATTCTGTATCAAATAGAACAGTTTTACAACAATATGAAATGTGCACTCTCCATAGAAAGTGCTTCATGGAAGATTGATTGGTGATTTCCATTTAAATTTGAGTCCTAAATGCATGAAGATGAATGAATCCATAACCAACTGGCTACAGAGCTAGTAGATGAGGTATGTTCAGGGATGAGGTATGTTCAGTTCCTTCAAGACACTCATAAGAATTTTTAATGAATTTATCTTTCTTGACCTTTACATTTTACATGTAGTTTTTCTTCTTTTATTCTTTTGCTCTGATTAAAAAAAAAATAAACTGCTGCCAGATAAAATGGAATGAAAAACCAGCCAGGATAGTTACTGGTGGAAGTATATAAATTTTTCAACTTTTTTAAAGTTTTAATAAATCAGAGTTTGTAACAGAAGAGAAGATGCACATGTTTTTGCTTATTTGAAACAAAGATGAAAAAACAGGTCTTTAACCCTTCTGAATCAGAGTTATTTCAAAATGTAAACATATTCCTCTCATTGCATAGGAATCTCAAACTGGTCTATAATAAACAGATTTACTCAGTGTGCACATATCTTCAAAGAAGTAAAATGTTTTCAAGAAAAATTGAATAGGTCAGAAAGTGCAGTCAGGTCTTTGTAGTGTGGAGATATCAAACAGCTGTTCTTAGTTTGTTCCCAGGCACTTGGAAGCACAATTGTGTTGAAGCCCCATCCCACCGGCACATTCAAAGCAGTCGTTTGTCTTTGACTCCAAGTTGGAGTTCTGAACTCCCAACACATTTGGTTGACTTTGAACTTCAGTATGTAAATCTTGAAATACATAACTTGTTGGGAATCTCACCAGGACACACTGAGCAATTTTTGGCCTGACATAAGGAAGTTTTAATCTCTAAATAGGAGCATCATTGTTCTCCTGAAACCAGTTCCCCACAGCAGAATGTGCTAGCAACAAGATCACTCATAATCCTGAACAAAATATTCACTAAGTGCAATATTCTAATGTGGTTACACTATGTTACTGCATTTCATTCAGTTATTTTTCTGCAAGACTTGCCACAGGATGGTATTCTTTCCCAGGTAGAGAGCTGTTTATAAGCTATGATAACAAAAATCAAAATGGTGGTTTTGGTTTGTTCCTTGTTTCAATTTGAAGGGAATAAACAGAAGAGAGTCTGTGTCAAGGAATACTTCTTAACACTTCACCTGCCACTTTGTCACACTGATATCAGTTAGTGCAGACCTTGGGATGCAACTGGAGCTGAGTCCCTCGTGTGGAAAGGAAGTAGTTAGTCCTGCCCCGTTGGCAGCTTGGGTGTGCTCCTGGAGCCAGCCTGGCTGCAGGTGTTTATCAGGAGACAAGGATTCAAGCAATCTGCCTTTCATATGCTTTATAAATAGCTGTGTCTGGTTTGCACAGTATTCCTGACACTCCTCTCCTACAGATGTGCCCTGGCAAATCTGATTTTGGTGGTTTAGAGGCAGGAGTATCCCGGCTCTGGTGGCAGAGTGCACACATGCTGTGCAGAGCCTGACATCCCCGCTGAAGCAGCTGATGGAAGCTTGGCAGTAAAGCACTGGACTGTGAACGGGAGAGGCTGGGGCCACCCCACATTCCTTTCTGCTGAGCCTGCTCTGGCTGGTAACCTCTGGCACTGGGAAGGCAGCATCAGAAACCACTGCAGCCAGGGCTTGCTTGTCAGAGCCCTGAGCAGCTCATCTGGCCCCAGCCTCAAAGCAAAAGTGGTGGTGCTGACCCATGCAGAGGTGGTGAGAAGTGGAAAGCTACGGAGGAGCTGTGTTGCTACTCATTTTAAAATGCAGTGGGGTAGCCAAAATATCTTTTTGGCCTCCAAACCAGAGCATTCCTACTGCAGAGCCCTTGAGAGTGAACAGGCACTTCACAGGTCACAGCTTTCAGTGCAAGCTCGCACACACTTTGCTCCCACCACAGGGCTAAGCAGAGCTGCTTCTCTTTCTGCAGAAGAGCTTGCGCCCGTGGTAGGCTGAGATTACCAGTGAAACGGCTTATCTGAGGAGATCCTCTGAAAATCTGCTCCTTAGCAAAACTTGGGTGTTCCTGCAAGCTGCTCGTTGTTTCAAGATGTCATTCCCTTGTGCAGGGAGAGGAAATGGAGGAGGGGAAGGAGTCAGCACAGATCCAAGTTGATGATGGTGTTCCAGGATGCTTCCGGACAGGGAGTGAGAGCTGTGGGGCCAGATGCCCAGCACTGACTCCCTGCCAGGGCCTTACTGTGGCTGGTTTTACCCACCCTGTGTTTGCTGCTTTGAATGTTGCAGAAGGCTCTTGGATCTGAGCCTTCCTGACTGCCATCTCTCATCTCTTCTTTGACTCTTCTGAACAAGCTCTATCCCAATCAGCTGTGCTTCCTGTCCCCAGCCTTTCCCCTTGCAGTGTAACTGGCGCCTTTGTCCTTTCCCAACCAGTCTGGGTTGGTTTCCAGTGTCTTTTCTGACCACACTTCTGCCTCCTTAGCATTAGCTAGTTCATCCACCATCTGATCATCGTTTCCCTATTTCTTCTCCAGTCTGTTTCTCACAATTCTTTGCTACTTCCTTCTCTGACTTTATCTGCCCTCCCTCCATCTTTTCCAAATCTCCTTCTGAGAGGCCTGTAGCCTTCATTCTTCCAGTTCTTCCTGAAGCCAGCGGAGTTCAGTTGTTCTTGCTGGGCTTTCTGGAGTGTTCTCCTCCCCCGAAAGGTTATCTAATATCGATAGACACCTGTGAAGTGTGGATTTAGCTTCCTGCACAACTCATGTAACCCTGGCTAGAAAAATACTCATCTGTACAGGGCAGTGTTTGTGTGAGTGTGTGCAGAACAGTACCAGAATGCATGGTTGTGCCATGTGAGATGTGTCACTGCCAGAGAGGGTGCCAGTCACTCCCTCCAACAGCCAAGCTGGCGCTTCCCATCCCCAAGCAGCCTGGAGAGTCAGTCCCTTGGGAGCTTTATTCCTAGTAGAAAGGAGAGGATCTGGCAGTCTTGATGTACTTTGCTGCTCCTCTAAAACTTGTGAAGATGATGGAATGAGTGATAAGCTCACATATTTGTCTGTTGCTTCCACAGGGCTCGGGTGTGATTAAAGCAGGTTTTGCAGGCGATCAAATACCAAAATACTGCTTTCCTAACTAGTAAGTATTCTGCTGGTCTTGGTAAGTTCTTAGTACTGTGTACCAGTTCTTTGATATGTAGAGGGGAAGAATTGCCCAGTTTTATGAATGCAAAAACGAGTTATTCTTTTCTACCTGCTGCAGAGAAGCATCAGGAAGATGAGAGCTCCGCTGTTAAATATTTTGATATTTTTGGGGGCACACACACATCATAAAAGATGACATCACTTTGTCAGGCTCAACACACAACCAAAGCTGTAGGATCCTTTAATCTGCACACATGAGGAGAAGCACCTGGAAAAAGTAAAACTTGGGATAAGAGGTCTGAAGACCTCTGTATTTTTTTGGTGTGTGGTATGATGTCTTGATTCCTGCCACACTTTTTTGTAAGTTTTGTAAGAGTTTTGCCAGGATGAAGACTGCTGGAACAGGAGCTCTGAATAGTCACTGGCTTTTATTTTCAGTGTGGTGGGCTTTTAGTGAGTAGTTTTGTGTTCTGAGCATTATGTTCTGTATGGGATGGTGGGTCATGGGACACAAATGTCTAATCTGAGAAGTCTGCCTGAGGTCAGGCAGCACATGTGGATCCAACACCTCAGACAATTGCTCAGTCTAGCCATGTTCATCCCAGGCACTGTTGAAACAGATGAGTCCAAATAATCAGTGAAAATATGGCCAGACTCAGCTGGTTTATGTCCAGCCGGTTCAGAACTGTCCACAATCTGTCCCCTTCACCCAATTTCTGAGATTAGCTCAGAGCAAACCTGGGTCTGTCTGCACCTGGTAACACCCCCAAACTCACCCACTGCAAAAGTTCTGGTTAGGACAGAGAGAAACACAAAGTATGGAATTCTTGGGTGCATCTGAGCTCTTTGTAGAAGCATTTACTCTCTTGTCTCTGTTCTAGTGTGGGCAGACCAAAGCACGTTCGTGTTATGGCTGGTGCTTTAGAAGGAGACATTTTCATTGGTCCAAAGGCAGAGGTAAGAACACCTGTACACTGCACTTGTCCATATATCTCAGTGTGCTGCTGTAAGGGGGGAATGTGGCAGATGGGCTGTGGCTCTTTGGTATCGTGTAGGTCCGAAGAGTAGAACAGGTTGTCACTTTCATGTGTGTCCAAGGTGGAATGTGAAGCTTAATGTCAGCCAATCTGTTGACACAGGCTTAGTTCCCAAGGCCTTTGATATCTCTCTTTTTCTTTTTAGGCTACTTTTAGCTCTATATGGTTACATACTTTTGACTGGGAATTTTAGAAATGGACCCTACTTAATTGCTGTATATCTCCCTGCTCTGGGCAGGAAGCTTCTCTCCTGCAGTCCTGCTTCTGTCAGCATGTAGTCAGTTGTGTGGTCACATTTCTTGTGAGCCCTTCAAACTGCATTCCCCAGTAACATCCTATTGCGGTTTTTTTATGTCATGGCTGATTGGTAGTACAAAGACACCATATGATAGGTGTCTGTGTGTGTTGACTTTAAAAGTGTTTTGATGGAATATGCTCTGCAAATGTCAGATGTAAACATTCCTACTTGGTATGAAAAGGCCTTGTCTAGTCTTGGCTTCTCTGGGAGAGATGTTTGTGATGAATGTTCAGGTTTTGCCCTGTATGCTATAGATAAGTTATCTTTTAGTGGAATCAAAGCTGTAGGTGAGTCTGACAGTAAGTCACAGTGCTCGGAAGTGTGATTGTTGGAAGCTCTGATGCTCTCTTGTTCTTCCTGTTTGCTCAGGAGCACAGAGGTCTTCTTGCGATCCGATACCCGATGGAGCACGGCATAGTGAAGGACTGGAATGACATGGAGCGCATCTGGCAGTACGTGTATTCTAAAGACCAGCTCCAGACTTTCTCAGAAGAGGTGAGAGACCACGTTATGTAAAGGCATAGGCGTCATTCAGTGTGTGTAACACCAGGAGCCTTGGATCTTGGAAAGATTTGGGACTTTTCCTTTGGCCTTCTTTCTGAATGTGTGTCTGTTGCTAAATTAGGTTCTTTCACCTCTCAAGAGATACTGCACAAGAAGTGTCCAAGCAGAATTCTTCTCCAGATCTGATGGTCTGGCCTAACTGAAAATCTGCCTTTCACATTTGCTATTCACGCTCTCTCTAATGATTCTACTCTTGGCCAAGCGTTTCTGACTTTTCCTGTTCTGCCTGCACATCAGGCATATCCACTCAGCAGTGACATGATTTGAAGTGAGGAAGGAGAAAACCACAGTCCTGTGGTCTGGAAGCATCAGACCAAAAAATTATTAAATCTCTGAGAGCAATCTAAGTTGTGGAGTAGGAATATTTCTGTCTGCCTGTGCTGAAAGACCATATGCCTTCACCCTTTCTTAGGGTGTGTATTTTGGCTAATCTGGCTGATTTTTCTCACTGAGAGTCATCCTATTGTCCTTCATGGGTCAGAGTTACTCACAGAGTACATTTCCTAACACTTCTTCATAACTAGAACAGAACCCTGCTGGTCTTCCAACCTAATAGAGATTGTTCAATCTAATACAGCTCAGCTGAAATTACTCCTTTGTACCTGCCCTCTTGCACCAGTGGTTCCTAAAATGAATAAATAAGCAGAAACATTTAGGAACACACCCCTACTGCCTCCTGGTTACTGCAGCACAGCTCCTTCTTCTCTTTCACAGCATCCTGTGCTGCTGACAGAAGCACCCCTAAACCCGCGCAAGAACAGAGAGCGTGCTGCTGAGGTGTTTTTTGAGACCTTCAATGTGCCAGCACTGTTCATCTCCATGCAAGCTGTGCTTAGCCTGTAAGTGTCTTTTGTCTTTGATTTGTGTTTGTGGAATGTTGCCATGAAATCCATTCTACAAAAACATCGTGGAAGACCTCACTGATGTCTTCCCCCATTTTTCATGCAAGAGCTGAAACTCAATTTATGTAATAAAGAGTTTACAGGAAATTTGCTGAACTGCCAACAGAACTTGCATTTTGAGGGTTTTTTAGGCCCTGTTTTATGTGAAATCTTTGCTTCCTGCGTTGAGTGTGGATGTGCTGCTTGCCTGAGCTCACTTTGAGTTGCTTGTTCTGACTTGAGCCTTTGTCCCTTTGGTAGCTACGCGACCGGCAGGACCACGGGAGTGGTGCTGGACTCCGGGGATGGCGTCACCCATGCGGTTCCCATCTATGAAGGCTTTGCCATGCCTCACTCCATCATGCGGATCGACATCGCTGGCCGGGATGTCTCCCGCTTCCTGCGCCTCTATCTCCGGAAGGAAGGCTATGACTTCCACACAACCTCTGAGTTTGAGATTGTCAAGACCATCAAGGAGGTGATGCCCTGCCTTGTTTCTGTGTTTGTCCAAGAGGGAATTTCTTCTCAAGGGAAGTTGTGGGAAGTGTGAAATCTGGTGGGAAGTTTCAGCCTACCTAGCTCTGCCCCGAAATCCATTGGTGGAGGGAGTCCAGGGCCACTAAGATGATTAAAGGACTCTTACATGTGGAAAGGCAGGGAGAGCTTGGACTGTTCAGCCACAAAAAATGTTTAGGGAGAGTTAACGTATATAAATGTCTGAAGGGAGGGTGCAGAGAAAACACAGCCAGACTCATTTCAGTGACGTCCAGTGACAGGACAAGATGCGCAAACTGAAGCACAGGAGGTTCTGCCTGAACATAAACTTTCTTTAGCGCGAGGGTGACCAAGTGCTGGCACAGTTTGTCTAGAGGGTTGTGGAGTCTCCATCCTTGGTAATACCATCTGGATGTGGTCCTGGACAGCCTGCTTTAGGGGACCCTGCATAGACAAGATCATTTGCAAGAGGTCATTTGCAGCCTCAGCTGTCCCATATTCTGGGAGAGTTATAGTCAAAACCATATTAATCCCCGTTGAGAGGCTGTTAATATGGAGGTGAAGATGGGCTGGTGGTTCAGAATTAGTTTTGCATTTACCTGTGCTGCAATTTTTCAGGGTCTGATGATGGCTTTCAGTAGTGTTTGTTTCCCTTCATGGAGTAAAATCCATGGCAGCTAGGGATCACAAGTGGGATATTGCAATGTAGTTTGCCTGTTGTGAACCTTAAAGTTCTTTTCTCCAGCACATAATACTGTTGAAATCAATCTCCCCAGAGGGATACGTGGATTTTGACTCTTAGTGAGAAAAACATTTTATGAGAGGCATTTGGGTTTACCCATCTCATCTCCCTCTCCTTGACTCTGTTTCCTCTCCAGCGTGCCTGCTACCTGTCAATAAACCCCCAGAAGGATGAGACTCTGGAGACTGAGAAGGCTCAGTACTACCTGCCAGATGGAAGCACTATTGAGGTTTGTAAAGACCACTCTTACAGAATTCCTCATGTGAGGCACAGTTTCCAGAAAAGCTCCCCAGTGACGGGAAATTTCATGCAGTGTTAGGTGGGAGGGGATAAATTTAAAAGACCATAACTCATCCTAGGCTGTTGACTGGGCACTAGAATTTTTAAGGAAAGAAAACTTTACTAGAAACCTCACAACTTCTGCTAGAAGTTCTGTGTAAGGATGCATTGTAACAATGGGGACTCTGAGCTGTTTGAGACCAGGCTCTGATCTAACTAACGTTATGCAGATCAGGTATGCAGTGTGAGTAGGTGTCAGCTCGCTAAATCTATCAGTGGTTTTATATACAGTGCCTTTTGTCCTGCCTAGAATGTCTCCTGTGCATTAACAGTTGACTTGAGGAGTTAGGAATACTCCTTAGAAGACTCAGCCCACTATAGAATGGTCGAAAGAGAGGAAATACAGGTTTTACCTCCAGTACCAGGGCTGGATTTGCTCCCTTTATGCCAGACCTGCCGTACGGGGCTGAACAAGTTTCTTCATCTCTTTCATCTGCAAATTGTAAATGGTGCCCTTTGTAGGGGTTGTAGTCCAGACTGGCATTCACTTGGGATCTAGTGATGCAGCATAAATGTTCAGGAAGTTTAATTACTCTGAAGCTTCACCTAAGAAAGGCAGGCCCATCTGTAGGTAGTGAAGAAAGCCACACTGTTCTCTTACCTCTGTCCTAACTTCTGCTCTTGCAGATTGGCCCCGCCCGTTTCCGAGCCCCAGAGCTCCTGTTCCGGCCGGACCTGATAGGGGAGGAATGTGAAGGACTTCACGAAGTGCTCGTTTTTGCCATTCAGAAGTCAGACATGGATCTGAGGCGAACGCTGTTCTCCAACATTGTGCTGTCTGGGGGCTCCACACTTTTCAAAGGTTCCTGCCTCTTCTCTTTCAGTGTGCTGTGACATACCTGATCTCTTGCTTGTTTCTCATGTGAAACTGGGAAGATAATCCAGATCACCCAGTTTGTCCTCTGGGGTGGGGGCTGTGTAAATTCTGCTCTATCAGGGCATTTCATTCCTAATTTTCTGAGTCCTAGTCATATCCTGCTGGGTATGCAGGACACGTGCCCTCGTACATCACTTTCTGAGCTCGGAGAGCTTTTACTGTTTTCCTGCAATCAGTTCCTGTGGAAGGACTGAATAGCTGTGTTTATTCCTGCTCTGTAGCTCACGATATCTGAGACTAGATACCAAAAAGGACTCTTCCATCTTCTAAGGTTTCTTTAGGTCTCTGATATGTGAGAGTTCAGTGGTCCTAGTCCTGCATGAGTGTCAGCTATATGTGTGCAGAAAGGTTTCAACCCATCCCCTCAGGGCTCAGTTGGTACTAGCTGACCTAAAGATATGCTCTGCCAGAACCCATCAGTCTGTTATCCACTGGTTGACATCTCCAAATAGATCCAGTCTTCCCATTCAACCCCCTGTACAAATGGGCTGGACACAGGAGGAATGCCTAGGGAAGGAGGAGGTCCTAGCTAAAAAGCTTGTTTGCTTGACTCAGGTTGCTGCTGAGGAATAGAGCCCATTATGCCAGTATTTGAGCTCTTAGTGAGACAAAGTCCTGTTTTGTTATTGTCTGTGTTCTGTGCCTCCCCAGAGTCCTTACACAGACTCTGGACTCTGTGGAAGATGTGGAATGGGGTATTTGTATAGGACTGCAGAGGCCATGTCCACATTGTTAGTGGATGGAACTTGGGATTTTGCTGAGGTGCTCACACTACATGTTTTCTCTCTTGTGTAGGCTTTGGTGACAGGCTGTTGAGTGAAGTGAAGAAACTAGCTCCGAAGGACGTCAAAATAAGGGTAAAAGCCATCTCTTTTGTGTTTGTCACTTACCAAGTGTGTTGGTCTGGGACCTTGAAAGAACCTCGCTCAGACTGCAGCTGCCATTTACTTCAAATCAGAAATGCCTTTCCTGAGACACTCACATGCCCAACAGTATTTGCTGTTGTGATGAAAATCAGTTTGGTTTCATCACTGAGAAGGTGGCTCCTCTGACATGATCCCTGTCCAGCATTCTGGACCAGAGTGGTTGTTTTGAGGGGAGTGCCAGGTGTCTTTCTGTTGGGAGAGATCATGTCTGTGTCAGGTGCTAGCTGAAGTGTGGGCAGTGTGCCAGGAGGAGCAGACTGGAGCTTGGGAAGGTACAGACTGATTCTCTCTTTCTTCCAGATATCGGCTCCTCAGGAGAGATTGTATTCCACGTGGATTGGGTATGGATGTGCTGCACAGCAACACATTTTTCTGTGGGATTGGGCTGGGGAGGCATAGCCCAGTAGCTCTCATGTTGTTATCCCAGCTGGTGCTGTGTGGCGGGGGTTTTGTTGCTCAGCTGGGCAATGCTTGCTGTGTTCTTGAAGTAGCAGTCACCAGGTCGTGTGGGAGGGGGCAGGTGGTGCCAGGCTCTGTAGCACTGGCACATTTGAGGATAGTAGGAGAGGGAGTGACTGTCCAGAGAGTGTGTCTGTCACGTGTAACTGAGCACCTTACTGTCATGGGGAAGTGTCACAAAAGAAACAGCCCATCTCTGCAGAGATACTATGAGAGTGCCCCCAGCATTTTCCTTTAACCCATAACATGCCTGTCTCTCCCTAGTGGCTCTATCCTGGCCTCTCTGGACACCTTTAAGAAAATGTGGGTTTCGAAAAAGGAATATGAAGAAGATGGAGCTCGTGCCATCCACCGAAAAACCTTCTAGCCCTGGGACCTGTCCTCAGTCTCCTCCGAAGACTCACTTAAACTCGCTTTTCTGAGTCCGAGTGTCTGAGAGCTGCCTGTGTGTGTGTGTGTGCGCCAGCATGCTCCGATGTCACTGAGCAAAGACGACAGCAGCAGGAGGGTTGTATTAGTACTACTAACTTCTTTTTTGTTTTGTTTTGGTTTTCTTTTTTTATGGATAGGAGAAAATACCAATCTACATTTCTCCAGAATGGCCCATTCCTTTTTCATTTCAGTCCCTTATTTTCTGTATCACAGTCACATCTGTCATTGTAAAACAAATAAGCAAAAACAAAGGGAACAGCTTATAGAAACTGCCTGGCAAGCCAGAAGGGAGCCAACCACTGCAGACTGCTCGTGCAGGCTTTAGTCAGCCTGACTGCAATGCCTGGATTGTCTGGAAACACATAGCTGAGGCCCCATAGCTACTTCCTTCTTCAGCGGTGTCTTCACCATCAGTAAGTTTTTGAAGTTGTTTTTAATATATTTTTTATTAAGAGAAAGCACATTCTCAGCAGTTAAGTCCATTTACCCCCACTGTTTTGGTGTGTGAGTGTGTGTATGAGTGTGTAACTTCTTAGCCTGAGGTGGGGTCTGCACCACAGCTGGAGAAGTTGGCGATAGGACTTAGTTTGTATTGCATGGAGTAGAACAAAGCAAATCTAATCAGCTATCATTGTACTAGACGGTTATTCTCTCGTACCTTGTTTTAAATACCTTTTCTCCTCTGGAAGCAAATACCCCAGAATGGGCGTGAAGGCACTTGTGTGTTCCCCCTCAACCTGCCAAGATTTACAGTGCTGACTTCTCGTGTTCTTTGTAAGAGTCGAGGCTGTTTCCCTCCTTCCTGCCATGTCAGGGCAAAGGGAGCATGTATTCACAGCCAGGCATAACTCTTGTGTACTTTATCCATTCTGGGGCAAAATAATAATTGGGAAGGTGCATTGTAATGTAAGAATTGTTTTATTTATTGAAATGTCTGAGGATCTCTCAAATACTGACCACAGCACCTGGGAATTATGCTTTGGGTCTTCTTTGAGCACCTGTTGCCCAGCTGCCCGCTGCTCGATGTTCGCACTGCGCACAGCACCCACGCTTAGTGGAAAGGCCAGCCCTGCACCACCCCTGTCCCTGCTCCGCGGGGACTCGCTGGTCACTGGGAATGCACCAGGGGAGAGCACAGCAAAGCGCTGGGAGGCTGGTGTGGGTGGCACATGTGTGAGCAGGATGTTGTCCTGCTGGCTGTGTTCTGCTGCACTGCAGTGCCTTTCTGCTCACCTGGTGGCTGCTTTGCTTGTACTGCTCTAAAAGCCCTGGGCAGCCTGCAGACCTGCTTGTGTTGGGGCATGCCACTGTTCCAGTTTTACTTGTGCATTATTTGGTGCTCTCTTTTTTTCCCATTAGTTTTCTGCAGAACATGGCAGTAGCAATGGAGCTGGACTTGGTGGCAGTTCCTCCTTGTTTCTCTCTTTTCTGTTCTTTGCCACACATCACCTTTGGGTCACTCTCAGGTGCAGAGATGGGGTAAGAGCTGGAGGATTGCCACAGAGGTGAGGGAAAGGCCAGTGCACTGCCTCAGCTGAGACAAATATAAGCAGCAGCCAGTTGCCACTGCAGGAACCACGTTCTCGGGGCTCACCCCTGGGTTTGGAGAGGCTGTAGGCAGGTGGGTAGGGTGGTCTCTCCCAGATGAGGCTAGGCTGCTTGTTCCCCTCGCCCCATTGGAGCAGACTGTTTTTTAAGCAAGAACCTGTCAGAAAAGAGCCATCAATGCTCAGCCTTCTGCTGGGAAACTGGTTGTGTTCTTGCTGATTTGCTGCAGCATACAGAGGGGAATTCCAGCAAATTCCTCTCTGTTCCATTACTGTGTGCCCCAGGCAGTGCTCTCCATCCCCCCAGCCCCTCCGCTGGCCTTGCAGCAGCAGTGCTCCATTTTGTAACCTGCAGTGACTGGGCAGGATGGTGCTGTCTCCAATCTAGCATTTGTTTGGTCTGCCTGACTGTTCCCTTGCACACTGTCCAAACCATGTTGCCTGGTGGTGCCCAGCATACTTAAATAAAGTCATTCATATACAACACTCAAGCCTCCTGGCCTCCTCTGCCCCCATGTGCAATTTTAAGGAGGTAACTTGTGTTCTCTTGCCTGTGCAGAATTGTTGCTGGCCAGAGTGCAAGGAGACATCATCTTTGGTCCAGGATTGCATTCCTGGTCTGGCTTTTGTGGGAGGAGATTCCTGGGCTGCAGCCGTGGTGTCCATATTTACTCTCCTTTACATGCGTTATCCCTGAATCTTCTGTCACTACAGCCAGGTGAAAGGCTGGAAGAGGGCAGCCTGAGCTGAGAAAGGGTGATGCCACTGCTGTTGTGAGAAGAGCTGGTGCCAGCCCAGGTGTTTGCAGAGAGAGCAGTGAGTAGTAGTTCTCACAGGGAAGGTGACACAGTGCCCAGTGCTATGACCGTCCCATTTTGTCCCCAGCACCCACTGGTGTAGAAATAGGACAGGCCTAACTCTGGGCTCTTCCAAAGCCTTCCAAAGCAGCAGGGGTAAGTGATGCTTCCCTTCAAAGGCAGGTGATCCCCTCTGCCCCCTGCAGAAACAGCCAAGCCTCAGTGCAGTTTTGTGGAGAAGGAGCTGTCCCCTTGTCTCCACCCAGCCACAGCTATGTCCCCACAGCACCCCATCCACCCAACCAGGCTAGAGCCACTGGCTAGAAGAAAATCATCAAGCAATTCAGAAAAAGATCATCTTTAATTTATGAAATGGAGAATCATTCTCAAACTTGGTCAGAAGTTGCACAAATCACTTATGATTGAACCAGTAACAACTACAGCAGCCTCATGGCAGGAATGTCTTGGTCCAAGACAGAAGGCAGCCATGTCCTGAGGCAAGATGGCAGGCTGGTGGGCTGAGACCCCAGAGGGAACCTGCGACTAAACAAAGAACATCCCTTAACGTACAACGGCTTCAAACACTGCCTGCCAAGCCCCCTGTCCTGCAGCACGCAGGCACAGGCTTTGGCACATCCCTTCTCCCTGCCCCCAAACACATTACAGGGATTGAGGAGTCACTCCCTTGCCTCAGGGACCCCTTTGGTGATTACCTATCGCCTGCTCTCAGCCAAAACGAGGGAGACCAAAGCACCTGCTCTCTTTGGGTCCCTGGCTCAGCAGCTCTCTGACCTGCTCTCAGCAGGTGAGATGATCTAACTCGGGCACTGTTTCTAGCACAGAGGAGCTGAGGTGTCTGCCCCTTCCCACAGGGGTAAAATTCCAACCCTGTGACTGCCCAGTACTGTGTCAGACAGGCTCCAAAGAGGAATCAAAGGCACAAAAGCAAGACTTGGTGTCTCCTTCAGGCTGTGCTCTCCTGCAAGACGGAAGGGCACCAGGCTGCCTCACCGGGTCACCTGGGATTGCCCTGGGCAGGGAGGCACTTCCAGCAGCTGGATTAGGGGTCGGTTCCCTGACCTTGCCCAGAATGGGAGGGGGCTCATGGTACAGCTGTGTGACAGCACTGAGTAGTAGGGCCTGTGGAGGGGAAATGAGGGATAAACACATGCAATGGGATGCCCAGTGAGATGATACAGCTCAAGGCTCTGAACTCAGTTCGAGCCCAGCACCTTTTTCAGGCCAGCAACAACTTTCTCTACAAGGCCACAGAGAAGGGAACCTCAGCATAAAAACAGCACACCCAACAGATCCTGGCTGTGCAGCATATTGTCTTGTGAACAACAAATGCTTAAGAGTGGATTTGGTCCAAGAACCACAGCACTGCAAGTGGGAGCATTCTACAGTTACAGAGAAAGGCCTTCAAGGTCCTGTCATCCCTGCTCCTGTTTGACAATCATTCCCTTGGTCACTTGGTCCCTCAGAAGCCTCCCACTCCACAAGAGTGAAAGGCTCTAGCGAAGAAGGACTCCCTGTACAGTCTCCTCCCGCTCAGCTGCAGAGGCTGTGGCTCCCAAGAGCCATGCCCAGTGCAGAGAAATGCATTGGGGATGTGTCTGTTTTCTAGCACCTGCAACCCAGCACCTCTTTGCTGGAATGAGCAGCTCTCTGCTTCCTGGGACAGGCTGGGATGAAATGTTCTTGCTCCTGAGATCAAGCGATCTATCTCAGGACCCTCACATGCTGGACCTCTCTGCCTTCCCCAGTGATGACCACCTGGAATGAACAAACATTGGCATCACAGCATTTCACAGCTGAACCATGAACATCAGGCTCTCAGCCCACCATTCCTGCCCTTCACCTGCCCAGAACCAGCAGCATCCTGCAGGCTCAGGCACCCTTAGATTGTTTTGACCTCTGGTGCTTGGCCTTGTGTCAGGCTCTGCCGCTGAGCCTTCACCACCTGCAGCCGCTTCCCATGCAGGCTGAACTGTGACCAGCTGAGGAGCTGCAGCAGGGCGCACATGATGGGCACAAAGACCAGGAGGTAAAAGCAGCCCTGGCGAAGAGTCGGCTCCAAGGCCGCGGCAGACTCCAGCTTCGGCTGGGCACTCACCACGTTGTTCAGGGGGTTGCGCTGGAAGATGTCGTAACCTGGTGTCAGAGAAGAGTTTGTGAGAATGGGGCTGTAGGGATGGATCTTTGTCCATTCTCTTTGAGTGACCAGCCGTGGAGATGCAGAGACCAGGCACAGGTTAGCAACTGAAGAGCCCTCTGCACCCACCCAGGGCACAGCACAAGGTGTCAGACACTGAACTCTGCCCTGTTCTGCTCCACTGCTTTCCCCAGGAGCATCCTTACCTGTGTACACACAGAGCAGCCAGGTGCCAATCAGAGGGGCGAAGGTCTGGCCTGGTTTGGTGACCAGAGCCACCATCCCAAAGAGCAGGGCTGAGGCTGCCTGCTTCCTACGGTTCAGGACTAGATCCTCGTCCACCAAATCAGTGACCACCAGGTTGAGTAACTTACAGGTCCCTTCTGTGAACACACGGTTGCTGCAGAACAACAGGCAAAGCACTGAATAGGGCTATCAAATGACAGGAAAAATGTGACAGATCATAAAAAATGGCAAGGCTTGAAAAAGTTTCCCCATACTTGAAATAAGAATTTCAGGTGCCCTAGTTACAGAAGAGGAACACCACTATCAGTAAGACTTTATACCCTGCAGTGACACCTCAGATCAGTGTTGACCTCCCACACAGACAGGCCTGGGGACAGGACACACTGGGTTGTTGCTCACAGGCAGCTGCAGCACACACTGAGGGCTGCAGAGGAGAGAAGCTCCCAGCAGCTGGCAAATGCAGGTGCAAGCTGCCACCAGTCCTGCTGGTCTGTGACCTCCTGAACATCACTGTCTCCCTCACTCTGCAGCAGGACAGCCTGTGGATTCTGCAGTGACCTGTCCCATGTGCTGTCAGAGCTGGAAACCACATGGCCTATGTATGATCCTGCCCCCTGTTCCCTGTGCCTTCCACTCCTTAAAAAAGGGACAATGCATTTTGCTTCCCAGGAAGCAGAGAGCAGGGGAAGTGCTTGCCTACCTGGCAATGAAGATGCAGAGCAGATACACCTGATCAGGTCCTGCCAGGAACATGACAACACTCAGAGCCAGCTTCAGGAAGAAGAGTCCTCGCACCACAGCATAAACCCCATAGCGGCGGCAGAGCGACAGGAAGTAGAGGTTGTTGAGATGGGGGGCAATGTAGGAAACACCTGAGCAGAGACAGATGCAGAAACAGCTTGATGGAGTTTCACCTTCCACATGTCCCCAGACATGATACCAAGAGAGACAGCAAGGTTAGCTGTTGCCAGCAGGACAAAACAGAGCAGCTCCTCTGCATATACAGAATATACATATACAGAAGGCTGCAGCAGATTTATTCCTATAGAGGCTTTGTGGCACAGCACACACTTTCCTACAGAGGGAGACCTTCTTCCATCAACCTCATGGATAGAAAGGAAAAAAAGACTTGTGCAGTGTCATGCAGAGGCCGCAACTCAGCCCTGGAGCAGAAATGAGAGAGACAGGACTGCCTGACCAGACCTGGCCTGCAAAGAACCCTCCCAGGGTAACTCTAGGACCAATGCCTACATATCTGTGGCAGCTTGGAAATGGTCTGTATGCTGCAGAAGGAAAGGGATGAAATTTAGGGCTGTGTTCTCTGCTGCATCCTGGGAACACTGCATTCTGCAGCCTCTAGTGCTCAGAGCAATACCGCTCTGGAGTCTGGTGTCCAGCACACCAGGCTTGTCCTTACTAGAAAAGGCTCTGAGTTACTTCTGTGCCCAGGAAGGACAATTCAAAGGTCCCAGGGAAACACGTGGGGTGTGTGCATGTGTGAATCTTACAGCCCAGAGTCCTGCATGTGAGCACACCTCTCCCCAGACGGAGCTTGGGAAGGGCAAATCCAGACTGGGGACAGGTCCTATGTAACTCAGCTGCTCCCTCCAGTCCCACCTGAAACTCACCAAGCAGGAAGGATCCAGTAGAGACAGAGATCTGGTCTGACAGCAGGTGCTCCAGGAACAGAGGGAAGAAGTTGCTGTTAAAATGGCAGTGAAAAACCTGTGAAGGCAGCATGCAGACGAGCTGGTCAGCAGGAACAGCAGTGAGAAAGAACAGAAAAAGCTAACAGCCCTCTGGGCTCTGTTGTCCTAGGAGCCCCATGCCAAAGGATCATGCAGGATAGGCCTGGAGTACTTCAGCAGAGCAAGACCTTGGCTGTGACATTTCTGACACTGCTGGCTGAGACTGCAGAGCTGCAATGCCATCAGCTATGCCCACTTTGTGCCCAAGTCACCCCCACTGCCCAGCTGTACAGTACAGTGGTGCTAGGGCAGACAGGGCCAGCAGGTGACAGCAGTGACCAGAGGCTCGGAGAGACAGTGGCATGGCAGGAGGGAGGAGGCAGCCGGCAGGAGGACATCGGTAAGGCAGTGAGGCTTGAACACAAAGATGCAGACCAGCATCTGCCTGAGGGAAACTGACAGATCCTCAGGGAGCCATGACTGCAGCACACAAAGCTGGGCAGGCTGCCTGCATTTGGTAGTCATCACTGAAGAGGATGAGGAACAGAAATGGTAAAAGCCAGCTGAGAGATGGATCCAGCTGGACAGCGAGAACAGTGATGTGAGCCTCAGGAAAACAGAAAGGGGAAGGAGACTGTGCTGACAGCCACGCTAGCAAACAGCACTCCTAAACTCATCCCCTCTGTGAGCCAGGCCCTGTGCTTCTGCACCCCATATGGGCTGCACAGAGTTCAGTCAGCCCCCATAACCCAGCCTACGCTGCAGAGAGAGGAAGGGGCACCCCACAGCTTGCTCAGGAAGTATCCTCAGTCACAAGCAAGGAGAGTGGCTACCAGCTGCTGAATCAGCCAGCATGTGCAGGAGGCTCCAAGAGCAAGTGGGTGCTGGGAACATCTCTGCCCTTCCTCAGGAACTTACATACTGCTGAATCATCCATCACAAAGAGCCAGAGCCAGCACTCATCCTCTGAATTGCAGTGTGTCACTTCTGTGCCTACCTGGATGAGATTCATGCAGACAAACCAGAGGAAGTTGCGATGCCGGGAGAGCTGCTGGAGATACTCTGCCAGGGTGATCCTCTTCTCCTGGGGGACGGAGAGTTTCTCAATGTACAGCCTCAAGGAAAAGGAGGGATAAAAAGCAACCATAAATCCCTCAGACCAAGACAGAGTCACCAGCTCCCCTGTGTAGATGCAGAGCTGTCTCTCCTCAGCCCCCATCCTGACCTTTCATATTCCTGGACCAATCAAAACATTGGAGTCTATAACTTGATTGCTTATTGCTAGTAAGAAGCACAGGCAACAGGTTTCCCAAAGAACATCTGTCTTCTTAACACAAAATTCACTTTTCTCTCCAGAAATGCATTCTCCTCTTATCAGCCATTCCACTATACATACGTTCCTCTTCCAGGTTCCTGCAGTTAGCTCACCTGGCAGATCTCATCAGGATCTGCTGCTACTACAGCATAATGCTGGCAGCTCATAACAAGAGATGACAAGTGAGGCAGGCCAAGGAAGGAGCTGAACAGCGAAAATCAGCTTGGCTTGGCCTACCAACAGCCCAGCCACTATCAGGCAACTGAACTGAGTGACAGGGAGAGACATTCACTGGTCCAATTCCATAGGGCATGGGCAGCAATGCCGTCTCATGCTCAAGCACGAATGCTTTCATAAGGTGCTTCTGACATTCTACCACTCACAGGCCTCACTGGGTGCTCTAGACATGAACTCATTTTGTGTTCCAAACACTGGCCATACAGCAGGTTAGGCCTCTGCCTCCAGTTTGGACTAGGACTGACACAAGACAGTTTTGTTCTATTTTCAGAGGAGCCAGTGTGACAGCCAATTCTGAAAACTGTATCAATAGACAAGAACGAGAGAGAATTAACAAATTTTGCCTCATTCTGGATATTCTCACACATTTAGTTTGCTGCAGATCTATGTCAGGCCTTTGTCCCTGCTGAGAATTCGTGACCCTTACTCTTTCAGGGTTGATTCCTGGTCCCATTTTGCTTTCCCATCAGCCTGAAACCGCTGGCGGAGCAGCTGTGTGGAGAGGGTGAAACCAGCAATGGAGCAGAGGGCCAGCAGGACGCAAAATACGCGAAAGGAAAAGAAGTCCTCCTTGTTCCACACTGCATAGGACATGAAGACAGACAGGGAGCCTATGGCACTGAAGAGAGAGCAGTAGAAGTTGAGGCTAGTCCTGTCTTTTGCTGAAACAGCCAGGTCTGCAAGCAAGGCGTTGTGATGGAGGTCAACCATGGTGAGAAAGCTGTCATACATGCAAAGGCAAAGGAGGAACTGCAAACCAGGATGAGCCCAGGAAACCCAGAAAGAAAGGAAAGAAATGGCAAAGAGGGGGCCATTCTGGCTTAGTGCTCTGAGCCTCTTCAGAACTACTTCAGGGGACGAAATCTCTGCTCCTGCCCTGCAACAGAAGAAAAAAAAATATTTTACATACCTGGACAAAACCCTGCATGATCACATATTCTTCCTCTCCAAGGAAGTCATGTAAGTGCCACAGACACAAATACAGCTTTTGTTCAAGTAACAACCACCCACATCAGATACCTTCTCAGCTAATAGTGAATACACTGAAAATATGGGTTTAAGAAAGCCAAAAAGGGATTTTTTTCTCAGAGCATTTGTCTCCCTGACAGTGCAGTACTGTCTGCACTTTGTGCAATGTAAATGATTTTCACGACTTTTTACTAGTTTCAGGAAGCCACACCACTATTTTCATTAAAATGTTGACATAAATACATGAGAAATGCTAATGGCCAACAATACAGAGCTGTCTTGCCTTCCATCCTATACAGTTTGGGAACAACTGGTCTAAGGCATTCCATGTGGAAATACCTGTACTTTTCCCCCTTGTGCCTCCCAAACCATGTACAGACACTCTCTAACACCCCATTAACAGGCTTGCTCATATAGCAGGGGCTTGAGATTTTAGACGCCCATATTTTAGGTTCTGCACCACTCATGACTGCTAAGGGTTAGGGCCACATCCACCCAATAAGTGTGTGTGACTTTCTCTAAAAAGGCAAGTACTGAAACAACATTTATGAGCACTGAACTTCAAAGATGCCACGAAAAGGACGTATTTAAGAGTTCCATGCCCAGTAAGCTATTCCCACGCCATCATTTTAAAGCTGCCAATTTGACATCATCTTCCCCAGAGACTAAACAACTTCCCAGACTCTTCTGAAAGCAGAACTTCACTTACTGCTGTGTGCTAAGGAATACTCGGTCACTCAGCCAGCCAAACAGAGGGTCATTGAGGCTGTTCCAGATCAGAAACACTGTCTAGGAAAGAAAACAGGATAGTGAAATAAACCACAGGACAGTGAAACAAACCACAGGACAACTCCGTTCTGCCACCAAAGCAAGCAGTGCTGAGCTGGCATGGTGAGCTACCAGCAGGAACTGTCCCAGCACACCTTCCCTGTCCGATCACCACTGTATGATGCCCCTGTCTGGGGCAACTGGCAGTAAGACCAGTGGTTTTCACTGCTTATGAAACACCCCAACATCCCCAGAGGAAAGGCAGTCTTAAGAACAAAGTTTCTGCATTTTCTGTCCCAGCTTGTTCTATTTTTATGTAAGTGGGAAAAACTGAAAAGTCCAAGTTAGCACTTGGAAGGCTCCCTTGCTCCCTCTCCAAAAGGGAACACTGCTGTTACAACTAACAGTTTTCACATTTCTAGCAAGGAGCAGTCTTGGTTTCAGAGTTTCCTACTTAGAGAGTGCAGAAGCCAATGGAAAAAAACTAACCTCTCCTATCCAAAAGGACAGTTTATCAATCTTGTAAACAGAGACGAAGGTGTCCACATAGTACAGGAGGAACACATTGTGCAAAATGGAAACAAAGAGCGACAGAGACCCGTAGATCACTGCAGTGGGCAAATGGAAAAGACTAGCCAGCAGTCGCAGCCCCATGTTGGTGCAGTCAGTGTTCAGCTCCTTCAATCACCTCCATTTCAGGTGAGATGTCTTCTCCCAACACCTACTACATCTTTGATGGGGCCACTCCATTGTTGCTCCTGTAGGAGAGAAAAAAAGAAATAAAATAAAATGAAAACAGATTCATTTTCTTAAATAAAGGTGAATCAAGTTAATTGGTAAATCTTTGTATGCAGCAATCAGAATTTGTATTGTTTTGAGGAGCTGCTACAAAGTGGATTGGAGGGGATTTAAGAGACTAGAAGCTGTCTGCTGCACTAAAGCTGTTTCATTAAGCTGAAGCCAGGCTGTGGGCTCCTGGGGGTATGGCTGCCTCCTCCTAAGCAGCCTGCCCTGTCCTTTACCCTGTAATGTTCTTTGTTATCCAGCAAGCAGACAATTAATCCAGCTCTTTAAAGGCAAGGTCAGAGGAAGAATCAAGCCAGATAGCTGCAAACAATAGAGCAGCCTTCAGAAAACACACCTAGTCACTGGTATTTTTAGGTACTCATGTACATTTTTATCCAAATAAAAATGACAAGAGCTGTGATGTAACCTCACATGTGCACAATGCTTTCCCTAGGCAGTCACAGCTTACTGCACCTGGGCTGGCTCAGACAGCAGTTATTTATGGTGAGCAGTGCTGCTGCTTTGTGGCATGAAGAGACACAACCAAAACACAATTGCAGCAGGCATGCTGCCATCATGCAATAAAAGTAACCAAAAGTGCCTTAGAAGTTTTCCAGCTTGTCTTGGAGTGACCTAAGTCTTAGGACCATAGCCTGAAATAAAGATGCTTTGGCTGGACAGCAATATACAGAGAAATAAAACATGTGGACACAGCAGCCTTAGACCAGAACAAGTCACTGTATATTCACAAGGGGCTGAGTGTGAGAGGAGGACTCCTCACACCTGCACTGACTGGAGCTTGTGGCCAGGAGCTGAGGCCAGAAATGTTCTCTTGTGCTTTTCAGGCTGAGCTCTCTCTCACACACCAGTTGCTACAGACCCAAGACAAAACACAAGGCACTTATGTGAGACATGAGGGTTTCTTAAACCAGTACAAGCCAGCTTCTCCAGCCCATGCCATCATGCCCTGTTCACAGCACACACACGAAGGGTGACAAAAAGGTTGTTATCTTGGCACTGTCAAAAGCAAGATAAAGGGCTGTGTGCCACTCCTGTTTCAGCCTTCCAGGGTCTGCATTCACCCAACTCAGATACATCATGGGGGCTTTGCAATGTGGGATAAGACTGAACACATAAGAAATAGGAACCTACGCACCACACCATCATCTTGGGCTTGCAACACCAGCTGCAGCAAGTCCAAGCAGGAAATCAAGCAGAAGAATAAATGTCTGGGTATGAAACCTGACGAAAGGCCAGTCCCATTCAGCATTTCCCTGAAGCCACGAGCCTGACCACTTCTAGGCAAGATTAGAAAAGCAAAAATAACCATCTGCTCTGCCTAGGCCAAGGAATTCCTCATAACTAGTTCAGAAGGAGCAGGAACAGCATTGGTTCCAATCAATTACATCACTAGATTGAAACTGCACCTCGGTTCCACTCCCAGCCAAAGCACTAGACCTCAACTGGATCCAACTGCAGAGCCCTTGTGGAGCTCAGACACCATTCTGCATCCCTGCCAGGCCAAAACCCATGGCCAGAGAAAAGGAAGACACTGCTTGGAAGAGAATTCAGCCAGACAATGAACCTTTATAGACATAATTAAAGACAGACAAGCCTCAAGGGGAAATTTCATTTTGTATGGTCAAGAATTAGAAAGGAGTCACAATGCCTAAAGACAAAGGTTAAGAAGAAGGGAGAGTTAAGGCAAGAGCTAAGTCCTCTGTCCCAGAGGTAAGTTCTCTGTCTCTCACCAAAAGTCTTCTGTGGAGGACTGACAGAAGAGCAGATGAAGACGTCGGAGTGCTGGGCCCCTTCATGGAATTGTCAGGATGCAAGAACTGGGAACACTCACTGTAACTAACAGGGAGTCAGCTTAAAATATTTCTTTACCTGGCAGGTAGTAAACACCTGACATTCACTACCAAAGGATATTAGAGAGCTGGGCAGCAGCTTCAAAGGATTAGACAAATTCACAGAAAACAGCTGCACACAAACAGCTACTAAAGGGAACAAGGCAGGGAAATCTCCTCTAACCACCCCAAGCCAGCTATGCAGGCTGGGGGCGGACAAGTGGAAAGGCCATAAATGGTGCCCAGACTCGTGTGCTCTCCCCCTAAACAGCATCTCCTGCTGCCACCGTGGGGCAGGATATGGGGACAGACAGACTAACAGTGTGACCTACTAGAGTGATTCTTAACCTGGCCTTGCCTTTGCTATCCAAAACCTGAGTGAGAGAGCCTGCTCAAGACTTGGTCTCAGTGCTGCACTTCATGCGGTCCCCATCCAAAAAGTGCTTCACTGAGCACATGTTGCACAAACCACAGCTGTTGAAATTTCCAGAGACACCTCATTTTGTCATATAAATGCTACAGGGCTGTTCAAAGAGGGTGAAGTTCCACTTCCTTTCTTTGTGCTCCCTCATCACTCCCTCACAGATGTGCAACCTCTCCAGCCAGCTGATATTTGCCAGTGATGTCACTTTTGCTAGGATAGTCATTAGGTCATTTGATAGATATTTTTTCCCTCGTCATCTGCAAATGTGCAGCTAAAAGGAAACAAATCACAGTTGTCTGTAAAAAGCAGATTTCACTTCTACACCCAAAGCTCTGTGTTACTGCCACACTGGTATTTTCATAACCTTTTCCTTGGGATGGAGAATTATTCATGGAGTATGTCAGAACTTTTCAACATGAGGCTGTAAGAAGGACTGGGAAAAGGAGCTGCAGGAGGGAATAGCCATCATTCATTCACACTGAACCTCTAACACAGTCATAAAGCAACAAGCTCATAAATTAAAAAGCAATGAGTCTTTATTTGAGAAACTTCCTCCTCCGCATTTGACATCTGGCTCCTGCCAGTGACGTCCACAGATCTTATCTTCCTGAGGAGGATGTTGGAATACTAACTACCAGGAAAGCACTGCTTTTGTTTGAGAGTGCTGGCATCCAGCTGTGTCTGGAACACACCACAGCTTGGGGCTCACACATGTGCTCTAAGTTCCTAGCCAGCTCACAGCTGGATGCACCGAGTCCCTGTGTCCCGTGGTGATTCGGCAATGCTTTGGCCTTACTACAAGGCTGAGCTCCAGCCTTCCACAGCTGAAGCCACTTGTACTGAGCCAGCAGCAGAGCCATACATGTGAATCTTGGCTCAAGCCAGCCTTTTAAGCAGGGCCAGATGATTTTTATGTGCTCAAGTTGCCACTCAGCAACCTGAAACAGCCATCTGCAGACCTGCCTGCAGTATCAGGATGGCTCTTGTGTTCATTCTCCCCTGTGTGGGTAATGCAGGCTGGAATCCCAAATAATACTTCAGGATATGTCTGTGCTTGCTTGAGCTGCCACTACACTGCCTCTGCTGCATATTCTGCCTTTTGAGGGGCTTACTAAGCCAGCTCCGTATGTCTGCAACTGCCACACAATAAATCCACCAGCAGTTGGAAAAAGCACCTGAGAGAAAACCCTATTTATAGACATTTGGCACAGCCAGACAGGACTGGGCTGCTGGGGGTCTGGCCCCACTCACAGGGAAGCTGGGCTGGAGCTGCACCTGTGGAAGAGCTGATGTCCTGTGACCTGTCCCAGCAAAACACCTGGTGCTGGGCACATCAACTCCTCCCAGAGCCTGCAAGTGACAGTCACAGATGTCTTTGTCTGGTCAGGGTTATCTGTCAGTAACCAGCCCATTTTGTGAGCACAGACCAGGTTCTGCACACTCCTTCCCTTCCACATATGGTACCCCAGGACACCCCCACAATACATCTCAGAGGGTCCTCACCCCATGAAGCTACCTGTATTCTGGCAGAACTCTGTCAGTAAAACAAGAAATTCCCCCACAGAGCTATGGGAATGAATGAAACCAAAAAAGCCTCCACTTAAACAAAAAAATACCTCTCAAAATCCTATTTCTGTCCTAGGAAAGCCCCCTCCTAGATATACACTTCATAAAATTTAGGCTCCTCTGACAAGACTTTGATATTGTGCACCCTTTTAGAGATGAATATAACTCCAAGGCTCTCAGTTTCTCCACTCCATACTTCTCCTGAAACCCTCCTAACACCCTCAGATAATCCCTTAGTAACAAGGACTCTTGAGGGAACATTAAACACAATCCTGTGTGAAACGTGAACAAACATCCCAAAGCAGGCTCCCAGCAGCTTTGTATCTGATGTGTGAAGAAATTAAAACTTTGAAACCACCTGGATCAGGCATGGAAATATGACTGAAAGAGGTTATGAGGGCATTTCCCAGTACTGTTTACCAATTCAACAATTGATGACTGTGCATCATGAGGTTAAGTAATACCCTTCTTATCACAAGCAATCATATGCTTCCATCATCCCTGCTGAGTTCATACATGCAAACACAACTGCCACACAGACAATTAATACCTTGAACCAGCTGGTAGCTTCCATGGAGCTGTGCTCCAGCTGAGCAATCTTGTTCAATCACATCTCATGGCCTAATAAGAACACAAGGTTTGTCAATATAGACATAACAGGGCAGATCTCATAGCCTTGGAACTTGGCAAGGCTTTTACCTTAACAACACGCAACATCCTCTGTCTAAAGAACTCATTGTCTTACAGTGTAAAGGAAGTGTGTTAGATGTATTAAAAAACTTGTTCCTGATCATTTGCTGCCAATATACATTCTAATCCTGTAATAGACCTCACAGCACAAGGATGGGAACCAATGCCTGGTAACTCTGGCCTCAAATTACAAAACTAGAAGTAAATTTGAAAACTTCATTGGAAACAAAACACAAGATTTGCTTCAAAGGAGCTATAAGAGGGGATTACTGCCTGTTCTTTGTTAAGATTTAACAGGAAACTCCAGGTGAGAAGCAACTTTCCCCACTCTGCCAAGTGCAGCCACCAGGAGTTTCAGCTACACATCTTCCCGGGAACAGGGATTCCCTTCACCTGTGCAACCTCCCAGGGCACCGTCCCTCCGCAGGGCCCCGGCTGCAGCCATAAGGCCACAAGGCCACACACAGGTCACCAACTGCAGCCGCTGGCCTCCTGTGCGGGACAGCAGCACAGGGAGCCAGGCTGGACACGGGGACACCGTGACTTTGGACATGCGCTGCCATCCCTGTGCCCCATCCACAGGCACCCTCCACGCTGAGGGGAGGCCTGGCAACCCTGGCAGAGGAAGGGGCGGCCAGGCAGAGGCGCTGCCATCCTTCCCTGGTGGGCTCTCCCGCAGGCTCCATGGCAGTGAGTTGAAGCCTGCCAGGTGAGGGGAAGGCGTAGCAGGGACGCCAGAGACCCGCGGCACACTCCAGGAGAAGAGGGCGATACCAGAACCGCCTCTCCTTGCCGGGAGGCAGAACCCACCAGCTCTAGGACAGAGCGCCCTGCCCACGGGCACTGACACCAGGGAGCGACGGTACCCCCTGGCCCGAAGTGGGATAACCCACGATAACAGAGGGAATGTCCGCCAGGGCTCTACCACTGCAGGGAAGGGGGGTGCCCCCTACCCCGCAGAGGCGCCCCCCCGGGGGGTAGTGTCTCTCCCACCCTACCCGAAGCACCTTACTGAGCGGAAGAGGGCTCCGCCACCCTACCACACTACGGGTAGAGAGACAGACCGGGATAAGCGATGAGGCAGAAGAGACGCCCGCGCGCCGCCTCGGCACCTCCTACCTGCGTCCGGTACCGGCGCTCCCCTGCCGCTCTGCCGTCATACATCACGGTCGCGCATGCGCGCCCCCAGCCCCGCCCCGCGGCCATTTTACGTCCTGGCAAATGAAGCCGCCGGCATCTCCCGGCAGCCATCGCGTGTGAGGGCACTCTGCTCCCTTATTTGCATATCCCCGCCCCCAGCCGCACCAGCCTCTCTGGTGCGGCGCCGCCTCTATGGTCAGTCCGCCCGTCGCCATGGAAACGCGGCCTGGCCGGAACGCCAGCGCTTGGAGTCAGGGAATCGTGAATCATCGTGGAATCATCAATATTGATGAGATCTTAAAGTTTACCCAGTCTACCCGCCAGCCCAGCGCCACCACTGTTACCTGTAAGCCACTAAACTGTATCACCCACTGCCATTTCCAGAGACCACTTGAAAACCTCCAGGGATGGCAACTCTACCACCTGTGCAACCAATTCTAATGCTTGATCACTCAAACGAAAAATATCTAATATTTAATCTGAATCTCCACTGTCCCAGCTTGAGGTAATTTCCTCTGTCCCTCTCACTGTAGGCACAGTAAAAGGGACCAACCTCTGCCTCATCACAACCTCCTGTCAGGGTTTGTAAAGAGCAGGGAGGTCCCCCCAAAGCCTCCTCTTCACCAAAGAGCATGTGCCAAGCTGCAGAACGATTAGTGGGAACAAAAATATATACATGTCTGCTTCGGAAGGTGGGGCAGTAATCCAGCAAATATCCTGTCTCTGGTCTTAGTAATCAGAGACTTGCATTTCTCTCCCATGATTAATTTCCATTCATCCTGTGTATTTCCGAAAATAGGGACTATTATTGTCCATTATCATTTAAGATCTCTCTGTGGCCCTTTCTCTCAAAGAAGCAACTCCTATGTTCAGTATATGTATCACCTTTGGTCTCTCACTGCAGCAGTTGCTTCCATTAAGCTGTTCTCAAATTTTACCAGGGGAAATATCACCACGAAAAAATTGAGGCAAAAGCCAATTGCTGTGCACAGAAAAGTATTATTGCACCCTATTACATACCAAAGGTTTTGCACATTAGACTTACTAGTAGCTTCTTAAGCAGGTCATTTTTATAAATTCCTAGAAGCCAGACAACTAATTGTAATCAACATGGTTTGTAATTAAAGAGTGATTTGTAGGTATTTAGCTTCAGCTATTGAGATCACCTGCAGCAGAGCAAGACATAAGGCACTAATCAAAGAATCATTTAGTTTGGAAAAGATCTCTAAGATCACAGAATCAGTAAGCATCCCAAAGGAGCTGCATTACTGCTGCTGTTGTGCTGGGTGATGATGAGCTGACCCTGCAGAAGGAGTCACCCATTTAAAACCCCTGTGGAGATTTCTGTCTGTAAAGGTCCAGCACAGTGCAGGTGCTTACAATAAGGTAGTGCTGATGGGAGCCACTGATATGGCTTCTTACTTAATTACAATCTGGATGAGCTGTGAGTACAAATACCAGCTTAGCTGTGGCTGGGTGTGAGTAAAAAGCTTGGGGGGAAGTAGCACTAAGAGAAAAGTGGTTTATTTTTGTAGTATTTAATGGGGGTTCTTTTTTGTGTTAGTTAGTCTGTTGCTTTAAAGGTTATAGTTCTTTAAGTTTCGCTGACTTGAGAAAGAACCTGAAGTTTTGGTGAGTGCGTTTATGGTTTTTCTATGCTGGCTTTATGTACTGATTTTAGCTGCTTCTTTACCTATGTCCTGTATCCTTCTTCCCTGTCTGAGCATGTAGTGTAATTGCTGAAGGAATGAGCCTCCTGTTGCCATCTTACAGTATAAGGGCATGTTCAGACAGGTTTTGCTGCCTTGGTTACCCCAGGAAAAGCTTCCATTAGGTCTAATGTGGTATCTTAGGGCATCTCCTTACTCTCTGTGTTCCCTAAGGTACTTGAGTTAAAAAGAGCCTGTGGAAACTAACCTGCCTTCTTGGGATCAGGTTGTGTATCCTACTGTTCCTTGTTTAAGTGAAGGCATTCTCCTGGTTATCTTTTCTCCACATGTGAGTACATATATGCCAAGCAAATCTCCCTCTGTGTTCTGCACTTATGGACTGGGCTGTTTTGCAATGTTTCTGCAGTTATCCACTACTTCCAATGTTTGCAGCAGTAGAGCAGTGTATGACTGAGATGTTCTGTATTTTGCCTGGCTTCTTAAAAACACAAATCCCTTTGCAGCTGGTGCCCTTTTCACATCTGTTGTTTGATCATGTGGGTGCCAGTTCACGTATAGTAGCATAACTTGGCTGTAGTATTGACTCCAGCCAGTGCTCTACTCTGTAATATTCCTAGCACCACCTGCTTGTGAAAGATACTAATATAAATCATTATTGTTGTGTGATGAGAGGCTTTAAACACTTTTAATTTGGAAAAAATGACACAGAAAAGCCTTTGAGTGATTGTATTCCAGGAAACACAAGTTTTTCTTTTGATTCCTATTTTAAAAAATCAATAATGTTATTTGTGAGCTATGTTCTGTATTGTCTAAAGACCATAACAGAAGGTAGTTGGTTGGGTTTTTTTTAAGTTTTAACAAAGTTGTAGATCAGCAGATGCTGCAGCTGTCTGCCTTGGGAATGCAATAAGAGCAGTATTCCCATGGGTAGTTCTAGCTCAGATGTTTGAACTTACACTAGAAATGCAGCGTGTGTGGCTGTTGTAACAGAAAACGCCCTTATATGCCAGAGGGGTATGTTGTATGTAATACAACCCCAAAGAGTGGATAGTCTTTCCTGCCCTATCCTACTGTTTAGGGTGTTGACACTCTGGGAAGACGTAGTGTAAGTGCATAAGATAATGCCTTCTGTACTTCTGCATATCTATCTTCAATGCAGGATATGTGGGAATAGGATCTAAGATCTAAATAGGATCTATTTAAAGAAGAAAGAGTTAAAATGCAAATAGTTTTCTGTGACACTGGTATTTGTCAACAGAGGAAGCCCACTATGGGCACAACCAGGCTGTGTCATCCATTAACTCCTTTGCAGGATACCAGGAGACTCTCCCAAGAGCACTTCAAGGACAAAGACTTGTAATCGAGCTAGCTGTGAGAGTAGGATGCTGTGGAAGTACAAAACATGTTGCTCTGTTATGCAAACTGTCTTTGTGTAAGATAAGAAAGTGCTGGTAGGTAACTGGAGCTGGGCATGGGAATTAAGGCTGGAATTGAATGATTTGTCTTAGAGTGTGTAAAGTAAACACTATATAACCAGGACGAACCAAATAATTATGGAGTGCCTGAAGCAGCTCTTGCAGGGTAAAACCTTTCAAGGCCACCTGCACTGTATCAGTAATGCCACGTAAGGCTGAGATTACCAAGGTAACGATATTGGAATTGTCAGGCTTAATTATGGATGTGGCAAAACTGAGGAAGAAACAATCTGGGTGGATTGGCTGTTTGGGAGGAGACTGAGGTAAAGGAAGTGTGAATGTGGCAGAAAAAGTGGATTCTGAAATTAGAGAATAATGTATAAAATGAGACAAAGGTGAGATCAGCTGGATGAAGGATTACAGGTGTCTGGATGATAGCGAAGCCTGAGGACCCAAGCTCACAGGAATGCTGAAGTGATGCTCCTTGAACAACCTGCTGGACTCTACATCAGGTCTATCCTGGAAAGAATTGTTGTGGGAGGGTAGAGCAGAGTGGGTAGATGTGCATCCTAGTGCTAAGTGGTGTGGGAGGGAAGGGTGACTCAACAGCATCATGTGTGGTTCGTAAGACTTGATTAGTAGCTTCATAGCTGTGTGCAAAGTGATATAAATAGCCATGAGATGTTACTGGTGCATTAATGAGGTTATTGATAATTTAGTTGACTTATTGGTGTGCTTGATACAATTAGTGCCCTGAGTCTGTTCCCTCAACACTGTAATATGAAGGGGAATAGCTGGGCAGAAGACACAGCTGGGGGCTCAGCTAGGACCTCCTCATTTGGAAGCTTTACTGAACTGGTACTGAGATCTTTTCTTTGAAGAAGTTGTGTGGATGGAGATGATGCATGTCAGATGAACTCTTGAGTGAGAGGAGGAGCATGTCTGTGCAGGCTCTGTTTTAACATGGAGGGGATCCTTAGGACTGAATGCCATGAAATACACATTAAAATATGCTCAACTAAAGAAAAAAAGAGTACTGTCTAAATACACAACTGCATCTGGGAAAGGGTTTAATTGAGAAATAACATGGTGGCTGGGATACTGAGACATATTTGAGGAAGATATCTGACATAAAGGGTGCCTGCAGTCGTTACTGGGAAGATGAGAATGGTGGTGGTGGAAGCTTTAATAACAGAAGTTAGGCTAAGCTGAAAGGAGAATGTGTCAGAAAGAGAAACTGTGGAGTATATCCAAAATGTATCCTCTGGTGCAGCAGATGCATACCCAGGGAGAGGCTGAAGAGGTGACAGTGTCAGGATCACCTTGGCAGCAGCAGGGATGTTTTCTAGAGCCTTGCCTGCTGATGCAGTCACCCTATGGTAACATTCATCATGTTTTATTCTTGGTGGCACAGCTGTTCCAGAGCTGCTGTGTTACCCAGCAGCTGCAGTCAGAGTAGGAGGGGCTGCTCCAAGCCTCTCTGTCACCAGTGAGTTGCATTTGACTGTTATTTGAGCAGACTTATGCAGGAAGGTGGTTTTTGGATAATGGCTGTCAAGTAAATACTTGCTCTGCAATGACTTGGCCATTTCCTGGTGTTTTGATTTCATACAGAGTCTGGGCTTTGCACAGACCTCAGAAACAAATGCCAGACCCACACCAGACTTCAGTGCTTTCTGGGAATGTTGCTTTGAATAGCTGAACTGGATCTATTCCCTCTTCAAAGGGCCTCTGTAAGGGTTGACTGACTGTAGTATGTATTAGCTGCTATTTCCAGAGTTACCAATGCCAGCTGGAGCTCTTTTCTTCATGGTGCACTAGTAACAGCAGGGTGAGACTGGTGTCTTCTGGCTTCAGAAGTTAAATTCTCCCCCTTGGCTGAGCTGCAGGGATTGTTCATGGAGCTCTTATATCAGCTGTGCTTGTGGTATTCTTCCAGTTGGCTTGGGCAGTGAATTAATTCCTGATAGAAATGAGGTGAGAGGAAACAGGGTCAGAGCCCCAGCACTGCTGGGGGAGTTCCTCAGACTGGGTTAGTGATGTGTGGAGGCTTGTTTTCTACAGCACTGATTTGTATTGCTGTTAATCACTGCTTCTGCAGGTACCTTAAACTGGGGATGATGCAGTCACCCCTTGTGTGAGTATTTAACACTTTTTGGAGTACTTTGCTGGGGCAGTATGGGTTGATTTTTCTCTTGCAGAGTGTAGCAAAATGTGGTGCTATTTTATGTTTGGGGGATGAGTGGCTTTGTGTTCAAAATTCAAGTTTTTCCATTATTTAGCAGTAGTAGTATGGGAATCTGGTCCTCTAGATAAAAACTAAGGCCTGAAAAGGCCCAGCTTTTAAGAGCTTTTGCATTTTCCTTGAATTCCTGTGTTGCTGCCAGGCATGTCTGGCTAAGAGAAAGCATCCCATTTAGGAAGGCAGCCAGGTGCCTCTGTCCTGAGGATCCCTATGGTGGTGGTGCTTTCCCACCTCCCCAAGAAGTACTTGGGAGTCTTCTCCTGGATGAGTTTTATTGAAAAGACTTCAAACCAAGCATGACCTTAAGCTGGCAATAAAGGGATAGAAGTGATAAGGAAAAATATGAAACTGCTTTGTCATGATCTTCTCCCACGCACTATCTCCAGCTACCAGGATGCTGGATAAGTGTGTGGGACTGACACCAGAGTGATGGAAGACAAACCTTGGCTGAATAAAAACATTCAGTTTTAATATCTCACTTTAAGCAGTCCTTGAAGTTGGTTTTTTTCCTTTTTTTTTTTTAAAGTCTTTACCAAAGCTTTGTAAGGTGGCAACAATTCTGCAGACTCTGGTCAAAATGGGGAGACTTACTGGAAATAACTCATTACTTCTTCATCCTCTTGGCTGGGGGAAATTTGTCCTTTTGCAGTATTCATCCCTGTACCCTTGGGAGTTGTTACAGAGTAATGGCAGGAGATCTGTGTTTTTTTTGGTGGGGTGGGGAGAGGAGGAGGAGGTCAGGAAAAAAGCTAGAAAGAATAGTCTGAAAGCTTGAGTGCTGGAACAGAGGAAAGGATAACTTAATGGTATCTTCATTTGTGAGCTGATCACAGGGCTATGGAATGAGGTGAGAACAGTCTGGGTTGAGAGTTACAGTAAATTAGATAGTCATGTCCTCTCCCATGGGCCTAATGTCTCCACAGTTGTGTTGGCTTGCAGCCTATTCCCTGAGGCAGTATCTAAACCCATCCAAACTGCCAGCCTGACCTGAGGACCCTGCTTCTGCTGGACAGAGGACTTGGTGAAACCAGTCTCTCCAGACATGTGACATACTTCTATGGAGTTTCACATGTTGGGTATTGTGGCACACCTGTGTGGTGGTACTGCCCATAATACAGTCAGGCTCACTTCAGTCTCTCTCCTACAGAATGTGAAGTCTGGCATGGAATTTAATATTTATTTTCTCTGTTTTCTGTAGCTCACAGTGGTCTCTTGTGTTCCACAAATACCTAAAAAGAAAGATCACCAAATTCATAGCTAGCTTAGGTGATAGCAAATCTCTACTGCCCCAAGATGTTCAGAAAAGCCATGGTCTTCTGTATTTTTAGCAGGTAATTTCTGCTGCTTTAGATTTAAGGAAAGCCCTACCAGACTTAGGCATTTCTCTTTTAACTAGTGGTGGTTTCATCACCTGTAGTAACTGAGAGGGCTGAAACAAAAGCTTCTCTTATCAAATATCCTCTCTAGTTTTGTATTGCAAACATTGCTTGGTTGCTCCATAGCAACTCTATGCGGGGCAGCTGGTGTGAAGCATGCTTTGCTTGGCAGGCCTTTTTTTGGGAGCTGTGGTGTCAGTCCCCTTGACCTCCACCAAGATGTCTGAGGAGGGAAAGGCCCTGCCAGATGACTGGGGCAGTGGGTAAGGGAATTGCTGGAGTCAGCTCTGGCGAGCCTGAGAACAGTCTGCAGTATCATGTTCTCACCAAGAGATGACAATCTTATGTTAGTTTTCTGTGACTATCTTTGGAGTTTTCTCTCCTTTTCATTGTTCCTGGTGTCTCTTTCAGCACCAGCCAAGTGGGATCTGAACCCTTTTCCAGCAAGGCCAAAACGGCTGGAAAGGCTTAAAAGGAGAGGCTGCCTTGTCTCTTGCTGTGTTGGCCCCTTGTTGTTCCCTGCTGCCAACCACTGCTCCCAGTGCCCTGGCATGGGGAGGCTTGGCTCCCAGGCACAGCCTGCTGTCTGCCCATCCAGGCTTTCTGTCTGTGCCACCAACACTTGGCATGTATTGATGGATGTCAGTGGCTCTTGGGAGCAGGCAAGCATTTAGCAGAGTTCAGCTCAGGCTTTAAGGACTGCTTTGCCTGTTCCTGCTCAGGACATTCAAGTGCTCGGTTACAGATGTGGTGATTTTTTAATTTATCCCCCCAAGGGATAACAGAGCTTGAAGGTGGAGCAAAGGAGGGTTGTAGTCTGAAGAGACAGATCAGCTAGGATCCCCTCTGTCTTTCTGGCCCTGTAGTTGGTCCTGAAGAGCTGGAAGCTGTCAGGTATTTACTTCCAAGCCCAGGCTAGTCTCTGGCTGCTGGTAGTGGGGAAACAAGAGAAGTAAGAGCAGGTGGATCATAGTATGGTTTGAGTTGGAAAGGACTTAAAGATCATCCAGTTCTAACTTCTGTGTCATGGGCAAGGGCACCTTCCAGCAGACTAGAGCTCTCAGAGCCCCATCAAGTCTCACCTGGAATGCTTCCAGGGATGGGGCATCTTCTCTGGGCAGCCTGCTCTGGTGCCTCACCACTCTCACAGTAAAGAACTTTAATTTCTAATATTCAATTTGAATTCACTCTCCATCAGTTTAAAACTATTCCCCCTTGTCCTATCACTACTTGTCCTTGTGAAAATTCCCTTGCCAGCCTTCTTGGAGACCACCTTTAGGTACTGGAAGGTGCTATAAGGTCTCCTTGAGAAGAGGAAGGGGAGAAGAAACTGGGGATTGGACTCCTTCCTCAAGTGGTACCACTCGATGTTGGTGTTTGGAATTGGTTTTCTAAAGCATCTGGCTTTTGATGCCTTCCAGCCATCAGATGGCCTGACAAATGATCACCTTCTGGGCAAACCCTGTTTTCCCTGAAGCAGTATCTGCTTTTACTTCCTGGTAAGTGAGGGATTGGGTCGGGCAAGCTGGTACCGGTGTTCTCAAAGCCCTTTTCTCCTGTACACATGGCTTTGTCGTGCTGCAGCTCAGCCTGAAGGTCGGTATGAACAACAGGCAATTGTGTAATGGTGGGGTAAACTGCATTGTCAGCCCCTGGGAGCACCAGGGTGCTGGTCTGCAGGGGCAGGGCAGGAGCGTTGTGCGTCCTGCATACCAAAACCTTGTTGCAACACACCTGAGCATTCAGAGCAGTACTTGGTGCTGCAAGCCAGGAGCTGGGGCTCGGTGCCTCTGCAGGTAAGGCTGTGGCTGGGCAGTCTGAGAGCCCTGTGCTTGGGAGCAGGCAGGGACAGGGCAGCAGCAGGCAGCTGTGCAGGGGGGCCTGGCAGAGGCCACCCAGTCAAGGCTTGCCCTGACAGGTTTGCACACTTCCTCCGGGGCTGTGGAGTCTTGTGTAGGCTGTCAACACGCTCCTCCCGGGTGATCTGCTTCCAGGGAAGTGTGTTTGCTTCTGTGGTAGGGCATGTGATAATGCTGCCCTGAAGCGCTTCTAGCCCTGCTTAATCCTCATCTTCTTCCCCCTTCTTATCTGTTTTGTTTGCTTCCTCTTGTGGGTCATCCTGCCTGGCTAGGACACCAGCTTGTTCCCCTTATCTTTCTTCAGTGTAAAATCAAAGCAATTAGTAGCTGTGCTCAGGCTGCCTTGTGATAAACCCCCAGTGGTTTAGATGGCCTGTCAGTCCTGCTCCTTGCAGCTGCCAGGAAGACCTGGGAGCAATGATGCTGACAGCCAAAATGCAGGGTGCTACAGAAGCTTTTGAGCAAGAGCTGGTCATCAGCTAGATGTGAACAGCTTCTCCAGGGTGGTCCTTAACTGGCTTGGAGCAGCATGCTGACCCAGCAGAAGGGGTGTAAGCTGGGCTTGCTTTGTTTCATATGATGGATGCTGTAACTGCACACTCTCTGTGTAGACCACTTGCTCTGAAATACAAGCACTTTACAGAAGTGTGGATCTCAATAGGAATGCATGGATGAGCTATTTAAAGAGATGCTGAGAGTGGTTTTCAAGATGAGACCATTTATTCCATGTGCCCACTTTATGCTGCCATTGGCATACAACACCCCTTTGGATTTTTGTGGTCATTCTGAGCAAGTTAGGCAAGTAGGTTGTGAACTTTGTTTCATTTCCTCCTATCTGAGGGGGTGATGGTTGTGATGGGCTTTGTCTCCAAGGCTGCAAGTCTTGTTTAAGGGTGCTGCCTGGTCTTGACTGAATATTCCAGTGCTGTTCTGCTGTTCCCTTTGTGGAGTGTAGGTGTCTAGCCCTGAACCCATGGCAAAAAAAGGCTTGAGCTAGTTAATGTACATTATGAACCTCTAGGAAAAGGAGGAACTTGTGCTAGCTAAAAAGAAAAACCCTCATTTTGCAGTACCCAGCATTGCTTGTGTCAGGCAACTCTTAGGGGACAGCTGAACTTTCATCTCTTTCTTGGTTAACACCTGTGGGAGAGGCAACTACTTAAGGCAAGAAGAGCCCACAGGATCTGAACTCTGTGGAAAAAGTTCCAGTTTTCTGCCTATAGTCCTATGCACGATCTTTTCCTGTCTCTGATAGCAAACTCTTCTTAAAAAATAACCAACCCTATGCTATATACAGCTTCCTTTCTGGCCCTAGGGGAGAGGATAATGAGTCATGGGAGGACATTGCTTCATGCCCTGGAGGGTGCTTGGATATCTGGCAAGGGCAGGCTAGGAGCAAATTCAGCTGTAGGTCAGAATTGCTCAAGGTAAATGCACACTTAAACGTGAATGGTAATTAGTGAGACCAGAAAGAGAAACCTGTACTTGAGAACTTGTCAGAGGAAGTGTAGATGTGCCTGGATTTTGCTCTAGAAATAAACAAAAGGTACAGCTCTTGTTTGCTTATCAGAGTAAAAGTAGGGCTTTGGAAGGATGGGGAGAGAGTCAAGGGCAGCTGAAGATCTTTTTATTTGTTTAAGATTTCCTTGTCTGGGCAGGACAGCAGTTGACATGACTGCAGCAGGGTTGGGCTGGGTTGCCTCTTTCCTTTCTTTGCCTGCTTGCTTTGTTTCTTTCCCTTGTGCCTGCCTTTCCCACTTTCATGCCTGCTCAAGGGCCTTCAGCTCCTTGCAGTGTCTTGCTGCCTCCCAGCACTGCAAACACAAGTCATGAGGATATGAGGTTGACTCTTCTGCCCTCAGTGGTCTTTATGTCAGCTTGTTCTCATCTTTGCAACTCAGATGTGTGGGTTAAATGATGTCTTGCAGAGGAGCTAACAAGCAGTCACTGGCAATGTGGCTCACTTATTCTTGGTAGATTGCTGCTCCTGCAAGCTGTGGGGAGCTCCTTGTATTAATTAATTAGTTGGCATGCTTACAGTGCTAAGTGTATCTCCTTATTCACCCCAAAATGTATATAACCAATATAAATGGATTGTCTCCCCCTTCTGTCCTCACAGCTTCTGAGACTTAGCAACTGCTCCAGAGACGTGCCCCCTGTGTAAAACCCCAGGCTACTGTACAATGTACCAGTCCAGCTTTGTGCCACGGGAATATTACCCAGCCATGATCCCACCTTCTGTTTATACCTACCCACCGCTGTGGCCTGGGAGAGCAGAAGACATGTCCAGATCTGTGATGTTCCCTCCCATCCACATGCGCAACTTCTACAGTCGACCCATCACCTTTGTGGTGGACAGGAACCGCTACCCTGACTATGCAGGAGGTCAGGTGGAGTATCACCATCTCTATAGTGCCTCCAATCCCTATATCCATCCATACCACACCTGGCACTTCCCTCCCATGGTCCCTATCCCTCTCTACAGCCCCTATGCAAACTACCATCCCTATGCTGCCTGCCGGAGGTCAGATCAGTATCGAGATACGTGGCCAGAAGGCTTCACAATGAGAGGGGAGCTTCAGTGGGGGAAGCTTGGAAAGGTGTTTGGGCCAAGGAAAGACCTCCCAGAATTTGTGAAGGATGATCTCCGGCGGGTTTATGGCACCTACCCCCGGACCAATGTTTCCATATCCTATCGGAAAGGAGAGTTCTTGGTCAAGGGAGACCCCAAGATAGAAAACCAGGAATATGCAGTGGAGAAGAAGGTCATCCAGCAGGCTGTGACTCCCAGTGCCAGTGAGGCAGATGACAGCAGCGAGGACCGGAACCGTAAGAAGAAAAAGAAACTGAGACATTGAGGGAGTCAGATACCCAATGGACTGATGCTCCAGTACCCTCATGGGAGCCAGTTGGCAACTGGTTTTGGTGTGGTTGGCAGGTAACACAAGCAATGGATGCCACCATTCTTGTTGATTTCTAATTGCTTCCCATCCTCCGCAATCTTATGGCAGATTTACCCTTATTGATGCACAATGCCCATCCTGTGAAGAAACCACGTGACACTGGACTGTTGGGTCAGCTCATTGGTCCTGGTTTTGAAATGAGCATTTGATTTCCACTGGTTTGGTTGACTGGTCACATCCTTGTGGGGGATCTCCAAATTGCAGCCCTTGATCAGAGAAGATGGGCCTCTTCCTACTTTGTTCGGGGGAAGGGCCTGTAAGCTGGTTCTCTTCCTGGAGAGATAAAAGCTGAATTTCCTTCAGGGTGAGGGCAGTGCAGGTCCCAGAGGACACAGGGGTTCTTGGACACTTTGAAGAACAATTGTCTGCATGTCTTGTCACTGCTGTTTATGACCATATCATTGTGCTTTATCACCATGTGAGGCCTGTGCAGCACTTCCCTACACTCTGGTGTCCCCATCCCCTTTCACTTGACAGTGTGGTGCCCAGTACTCCTGGCCACATATCCTTATTGAAACTGCTGTTGAGGCCCTGCTCTGGGTCTGACTTGGCTCTGGTTGGAGGTGCTGGCTCTCCAATGAGGTTACTGGAGTTATGTGAATCACAGCACTTCCATGGCTTGGTGGTTGTACTGGAAGAGCTGTGCTGGAAGCCTGGAGGGCTGCGAGGGGCTGGGTCTGACTTACTTGCAAACTTCTAAAAACTTCTACCTTTTAAATGACTATAAACAATAAAAAAACCCAAATGCAAATGCTTATATTTCTGATTCTTAAATACCTAACCTTAGTCTCTTTTGTGAACAACTTGCAATCAGATCTGGCACCTTTTTTGTGAAGTTAGGGATGGCTTCTGCTGTGGTTCATGCCCAGCCATGGTGCCTTGTCCCACTTGGCAGTACCCTGCCTTGCCCTAGCTTATTTTCTGCCAGCTTCTGTAGGGACCAGCAGGAACTTTATAAGCATACAGGAGAAATAGGGGATCCTCTCTGTGACCCTGTAGTCTCCTAGTCTCCCTCTGGCCTCACACATGGGAGGGAATGGGATGTTATCCATCTGCATAGCAAAGGAGAGACTTTGAGGGTGAACTTGGAGGCCCCTGGTTGTTCTGAATTGCTATAAAGTGAGAGCAAGTGGATTTTCTTTAATTTTTTTCCTTAGTTAGTGCAACAGGCTTTGTTTAACCAATTGCCAAAATGTCTCAGCAACTGTCTGCATTTCCCCTTCCCCATTTAGCTTCTTGGAAATGTGTTAACTCTGCTGCCAGACAAAGCTGCAAGAGGGCTGAACCAGAAAAACTGCTGTAGAAGCCTTGGACCAAACTGGTGCTTCTTGGCTGTGTTGCAAACAGTGGCAGTGGGACTTGCTGAATGGGCTAGAAAAGGCCTCCATTACTGACAGCTGGCTAATAAGTTATGCTTCTGGTTACCTAGTATAGGAAAAAGGCAGCAGTTCCTGCTGGGTTAGTTGGTTGTTTGTCAAGGTTTTTTTAATCTCTTCCTTGGCTGAGCAGGCTGTCCTGCCTAGTTAGGGATGTGCACTTAAATACCTGTGTTGGTGGTGCACTCCTTGTCCTTCCAGCAGCAGCTCCTTTGGGCAGTGAACCCAAAGTTCATGCATTGGATCCTTGCACAGTGGTTCAGCACCTCAGTGGGATGTGGGAAGGAGCTTCTTCCCCATCTCCTGCAGCTGTTGTGGGACACAGCTGAGCTGTCAGAACTGGATGCTGCTTGCCGTGGGCAGGGGCTGCTTTATGTGAGATCCTGGAGGTGCAAACTAGCTCTTCTAGGCAAGGTGAGAATGAGTATGGGGTTTGCCATACAGTGATTTTGAAATGCTACATAAATTACAAGGACTTGCACAATAACTTATCCTAAATGCCATTCCTCCAGCTGTTAGGTTCCTGGTGGCAACATGACACCAGGTTATAGTGGAAGTGTCCCCAAAACTCATGGGGGACAGCCAGGCTCTCCCAGCGGTATGTGATGGACGGGTGAAAACAGAGAGAACCTGTTGCCTACACAAATACTTTCTTTAAATATGTGTCGCTGCTGGGGTCATCTCCAAGGCCCATGGGGAGACAGAGGGCATAACCCTTAACTTTACTCATCCTGTCCTGTTTATCTTCTGCAAAGTTTTGTTTGGTTTTGCTGCCTGGACTCTGAACAGGAGCTTGCTGGGCACACCCAGGCTGTTGTTCTGACAGTGTGTATTTTTAGCAGAGGCTCACAATTGCTTGCAGTACATCAGGAGGTAGTAATGTATTTATTTTCTAAAATGCCATTTCACTTCCAGAAGGAAGAAAACATTCTATAGTTGGGTGATTTTTTTTTTCCCTTGGGGGAAGATGTGCCACAAACCTCTAGTAGCTCTCTGATAGCAGATATTTCTGTGGTGGCCTTAACTCCCCTCCACCCCTAACCTGGTCTCTGTGCAGGAGCAAAGATTTACATATTCCTTGTAGGAAGAGCTCACAGTTGCCTTTTCTTCTTGAAGGTTTGAGGCTCAGTTGCTGCCCAGCTGCAGAACTGAATCCATAGGGCATTTTGGAGGCTTTAACGCCTATGGAATTCAGTTCTCAGAGCCAAGCAGCCAGTGCGAGTCAGCTTCCCTGGCTCCAGCCAGCTGTGTCTCCATCTGCAAGGGGGGAAAAATAGCAAAGAGCTTGTCATATCTTTGACACAGGGCAGACACTGAGCTGACACAGATTTTTGCAACTGGGAGCTGCCACAAGGAGAGGACTCTGGCACCTCTCACCCCAGAAGCGGCACAGACAGACACAGCTTTCTTTGGAAACTTTACTCAAGTTGGCTGGCTCTTTTTTTTTCCACTGCTTCAACATGTGCTGTTTGGAGTCACTGCAAAGTTTCAGGTCAGCCTTTAGCTCTGCAAACCTGCTAGAGCTGTAAGAGAAACACCATTTCTGCCACCTAGGGCTGGTATTGGCACGTGTGTTGAGAACCTCCTATGTATTTGCTCTGTGTGCAGGTGTCACGCATCCCTTCGTCTAAACTGCTCTTCCTAAATGCTCTTTCCTCAGTGTGTGTCTGAAAAGGGGCAAGCTGTGCTAGGGGGATGCTTAGTCCTATAGAAGCAGCCCAGCACTTCCAGGTACTGACCCTCTGCTCCATTCATACTGAAACCAGGGCCCACAGGAAACCCTTGAACTGGGAGGTGCCAGCTGAAGGCAATGGTTTGTGCAGCAAGTTCTACCATGGGTGGACCATGAGGTGCAGGGGCTTTCTGCCCATTTGGAAGTGGGAAGGGACACAGGGTCATTCTGTGGAGAGTGAAAGGCCTTTTCCAGATAGCTCCGAGTGGATTCAGGGAGGGACTGGTCTCCATCTGAGTTAACCTGGAACTTGCTGGCGCATCCCACAACTATATACATGGCCTTTGCTGCCCACTGCCCCCACCCTCTGGTTTGGGCTGCAAAGCTCACATGCATGGAGGGGCAGACTTGAGGGACACACAGGGATCCCCCTGAGCACCCACAGAGCTGCTGATGCTGTTGGCAGCTTTGGGCAGCCTCACTCTTCAGTAAATGTTCACTTTCAAACCTGGGGACTGAGCTAATGGCTGAAAAGCTTTTCCTTGGCTCAGCAATATTTGGCACAGTTGTGATGACAGTGGCTCAGGCAGGAGTAAGCAGCAGGAGAGGATTCCAGCCCTTTGCCTGTATGTCAGCAGAAGAGACGGGAAATGACACACACCACTTTGGAGCACGGGCAAATATTTCAGTGGGGGAAGCACTGAGCAACTGTTGCACGAGCAGTGAACTCCGGGATTGCTCAACTGCTGGCCCCGGGCTCTATTTTAATCCCTCCGCTGGGAATTACAGTTCAGTTGGGGCAGCATGAACTCACCATCCTGATGCACGTAGCAAGGCAGCCAAACCCTGTTGCAAAAGCTGAGGAATTCCAGGCTGAAAGTGCCAGCTCTGGTGTATCCCAGGGACCACGTGCAGCAGTACCACAGGGGCTGCCTGGAGGGGCAGCAGTGAAGGGAGATGGGTAAAGCAGAGCTTACAGCAGGGTCCCCACCCTGCAGCAGGTGGTCAGGGTTAGAGAGTTTTCAATAGCTCTGAGCTCCTCAAACTCTGCTCTCCTTCCTCCTCCTCCTCCCCTTGCTCTGCAGGCAGCCACCTGTGCAATCCAGTGGGCAGGAAGGCAGCCTGCCAGAGACATTGCAGCCATGTGGAAGCACCTGCCAGCCTGAAATGGTTGGTAGGGTTGGGATGCTTTGGGGCTGTTTGTTGTCCATCTTATGCCCATGGGGACGTTACCCTGCAGTCCCTGGCTATTTAAGTGGATGGAAAACCTTTGTGTTTCATTTTTTAAGATGTAAAACTCTCCTCTGAGGCATTTACTTCACATTATTCATGGGTGTCTACTGTTCAAAGTGCCATCCATCTGTCTTCATCCCTCTGCTGCTCTAATCAACCATTGCTTTCAGAAACTGAAAGGTGCAGGCCAAGGAAAAGCCTTCCTCCTCATCTTCCTCCGTGGGCTGATTTGCAAAGAAAGGGGAAGGGTTTCAAGCAGACAGGCAGGTGAGCAGGATGGGGGTCAACACCAATAAGACTTCTCTCATAGTCCTCTCTTGCACCATGGCCCAGGGAGGTGATGTGGGTGCTGGGGCTGAGTTGGACAGCCCAGGAGCCTTCTGGAATGAATTCCCCCACACCTCATCTGCCACCCTCCCCAGCATGGGGGAGGGACAGCTCCAGCATGATACTTTTGGTATCCTACATGTGGCTTCTGGGACTGGGGCGCCCAATTGCCAAACTGCACCAGAAACAGTTTGATCAGTGCAATGGAAAGCCCCATGGGGGATGAGCTGGGAAAGAAATTATTCAAATGCAAACTCAGACAAGCTACAATTCTGCTTTCATTCCTGGCTGCTCCTGTAAGCAACATGCCCATGGCATGGCATCCACAGCACAACACATGCTCTGCTTTTGCTCCTTGGTTTTCCTGACCCAGCTTTGTCCTGTATTCATTCACCCAGGCAGGACCAGGGCTGGATTTGGCCCTGTGTATTTAGGATTATCCCGAGACCCTAGGGGGTCTGCACTGAAGTGGAGTGCCAGGTAATACTGGAAGGGCAGGGATGAATGGAGATGTGGGAGCTGCCTCAGTGATGGGTTTTTTGGTGATGTGAAGGTGCCCTGACCTGACCCTGTGTTTTCTGGAGGCTGTGTCAGGGTCAGGCTGCAGCACTGTGCTGTGGGGTAACCATTGCCCCAGCTCAACCCCGAGGAATTGCATCAGGCCAGCTGCCACCTTTGCAGGTGGGGGTTTCATAGCCCCACTGCAACCTGCCTCCCCTGACCTTGGAGCTGGAGCCCTTGGCCAAATGCTCAGAGCTCCTCAAGGCTCCTGACCTCAGCCCAAAAGATGGTGAGTCAAGAGACACTGTGACAATCAGGTGCCCAGGAGGATACTGCTGCTGTGGGGCTTTCTCTGTAGAGCACAGCAGAAATGGCCACATGAGCTGATTTCCCCATGGCAAGCCCCTCTGGAGGCGATGGGAGGACACAGAGAAGCAGAAGCTCACTCATGGCCAGCCCTGCTGCTGGAGAGCTGCACCGCAGCAGTTCAGCCCTGAGCTGCCAGAGGCACTGCGCTTTTTCTGCCTTTCGCTCTCCGCTCCCTCCCTCCTGTAGCTCCATGGACAGGCTGGAGCGCTGCCCTGTCCCTCGCTCCTGGGGGAGACAAAGCACAAGCCACTGCTCCAGAGGGGACGTGACTCCCAGGCAGCTCCAGCGCTCAGAGGTTAATGATTTATTGCTTTATGTCTAAAAAAACCAAAAAAAAGCAGCAGCGCCCTCCTTTTGGCGTTTCCAGCTAATTATCCCGGGAGTTACTGATTAGCTAGGACGTGCCTAGGCCCAAGCAGCGGAATCCTGTGGGTGCTGCACAGCCACCGGCACCGCGGGGATATGGTGGCTGCAGCATTATTCCAGGGGGTTTCACTTTGTCCTCCCGGGAACATGCCCCCCGCCGTTTAAAGTATGAGAAGCATGAGTCCGGTTTTGCAGGTTACCAAAAAAGCCGCGGGTAGAAGTGAAGATGCTCGTGCAAGCACACGGTGCCCGGCACCTCCTGTCCCGCTCCCCGCAGCCGCGGGCGGGTGCGCTGCCATCAACCGAGAGACGTCACCGCGTCCCAGCCGCTCGGCACGGCCAGAGCCGCCCTCTGCAGCGCCCGTGCTGCGGCTCCGTGGGGAGAGCAGCAGCCAAGAAATGCCCTCATTGCAGCCACAGCGCTCCCCCCGCTCCGGCGCGGACCCTCTCTTGACCCCGGCACTCACCTCACAGCTCCGGCTCCCGTCGAGGCGGGTCTGCGGGCGGCGGGGCCGCAGGCACTGTTAAATATTGCAGCCGACTTACTCACTCACTTCTCTTCCTGGACGGCAGCGCAGAGTTTCCACCCACTTCTTTCACCTTTGGTTTCCAGGCTTTCTGAGAAAAGGGGAAGCCGTGGGAGGGAGCAACCGGCATCCCCGTGCCAGGGCCACGGCCCCCAGCAGCCTCTCCTTCCCGGGAAGGGGCGGATGCCAGAGGGGGCCGCTTTCCCGGGAAATTGCGGCGTGGCTGGGAGCGCCTTGTGCCCGTGGCCCAGCACGCCACGACCCTCTTAGGTTAGGCAGATTTTCCTCTCCAGCCGAGTGGAGGGGACACCTGAGTGCTGCCTCCCTGGCACAAGCTCAGGGTGGCTGCCTGACCAGCTCAGCCTCCTCCTTTGGTAGTGAAAATCCCCCCGGGACTCAGACATACCTTGGCCTCACCCCACCAAAGTCCATTCAGTTCCTTCTTTAATGCAGCGCCTCTGCAAGTGGGGACAGTGCCAGAGTTGGGGTGACATACACGTCACTGACACCTGTGATGAGCTGTGTCCGTCCTCAGCCCACAGACCCCTGCCAGTAGCAGGTGCTGCCAAGGGCCTAGGAATGTGCCAGCCAGCATTCTCTTCTGCAGCCAGTGTTTCAGCCAGTAGCATGCCCATTGGCACCACATGGAGCTGGCTGCCCCCTCTGGGGACATTGATAGATTATGTTCCCTGGGACATAAAGCCCCTGCTAGCTACTGCCAGCTCTGGTGGGTTAGCACATGTATCTGGTGGGATTCCTTTTTCTTAAAGTCCCATTCTCACTGAGCATCCTGTCAGTGCCACCAAATGCACAAGGACTGTTTTTGCTCAGAAGTGACATCAGGTCCCCCGGGGTTTCCCTCCGCCAGCAGCCTAGAAATGAAAATCTGGGGCCGCAGCACTGGCTGTGACACTGAGCTGGCGGTGGGGTGAGCACCACTGCTCCTTCCATACCACGGTGAACAAACCCAAAAATAAACTGGCAAATCAATTGATGGGGGAGGACGAGATGCCTCACGTGCCTGGCTGCCTGCACTGCCCCCGCCCAGGCTCAACAGCTGCCCCACCAGTTCAGATAAAATTTCCAGAGTGGTTTTGTCTTTTGGGAGCTGCCATGGTGTTTCTGGAGTGGGAAGCACCTGGAAGGCTCTGTCATGGAGGTGACCAAGCTGGAGCCACAGTTTTATCAATGCAAGTCCCCAAAGCAGGCAACATCAGCAATTCAGGGCCTTACAGCATATTTTCAGGTGGTCAGGTGTGATTTGGCTGCACACCACAACTTTGCATGGCTGCCACTCTCTGCCCCTTAGCTCCATCAAGGGGCTGGACTGGAACTTTGGCATGTGGATCTGTGACCTGAAATATCTCTGATTTCTCAAGGCGGGGCTGCCCTCCTGCTCACCTGCTGCAGTCCCACCCAAATATGACACAGCTTAGAGCACCCAGCACTCCCTTCCCACAGCTATCACTTTTGGCGGCTCTCAGTGCCACTCTGGAGGCCTGGAGATCTCCCTGCTCCTTCCTTGCTGCCTGCTCAGCTCTTCCAAGGCAGCAGTGCAGCATCATGGCTGTGACACTGATGTCCCCATTGGGGATGGGGCCTGGCCAAATCCCTCCCTAGTGCTGGCTGCATTGCTTGTCCTTGCTGAGGTCAGACCTTGGACATCCCTCTGGCCACTGCTCCTGATACCTTGTGCAGGACAAATCTTGCCCCCAGAAGGATTATCCCCCTTCTCAGTACCATGGCTGGCTTGGCCACTTCTCCTTGGCACATGGGTCCCCACATGCTCCATATGTGTCCGCCTGCTGGGAAGGGTCTGGTGAGCTCCTGAGTTGGAAAACCACTGGGGTGCAGGGGAAGAAGCAAAGAAGCAGGCAAGAGAGAGACACAAGTAGGGCAAACAGGGAAGTCACGGCAGGCCTGGTGCCAAGGGGATGGGCATCAAGGCAGCTCAGACCCTGCACGGGTGGGAGGAAGGGAGTGCACAGGTTTGCTGGTGAACAACTTTGCCAGCTCCCACAATGCAGGTTGTGGAAGGAAGAGGAGGAAGAGTGTGCCTGGAGTTGGAGTGACTGAATCCCAGTTTTTGTAGGTCTGGTTGGCAGAGGTTAGCCAGCAGAAGCAATCTCTGGGGTCACACTGCAGCATGTGGGACCCATCCCTTCCCCATGACATTGGCACAGCTGGGACCTGATGCTGTTCCTAGTCCCCATTTCTCCAGATTCCCCTAGTCTCCTTCAGCCAAAGGCAGCAGGTGTGAGTGAGGAGCAGCCTGGCCCAGCCCTCTGTGGAAGGACAATGGCTTGGCATTTATTGGGGGGAAGCTGGAGCTTCCTGCAGCTCACTGTGCTGGGAGCATGGACACAAGGGGTTTGCCCTTGTTGGGGGGGTCCTGTGGGAGAGGAGGCTGGGGAGCTGCCCCTGCAAGGCTGGGACTTCACCCTGGGGGGAAAAAATCCACCTTCCTCTGGGGAAGTGGCAAAGGAAGAGAGCAGCTTGTCTCTCCTACCCATTCAAAGAAACCATGTTTAAATCCCCCACCTTTGATCTTCTGTGACTGCAGAGAAAGCCATGCAGCAGGACCAGGGTGTGGTTTAGGGCTCAGAAATAAGCCAGCAATTAGAACACCTCAATGTTACTGCTGAAAGCAGAAAGTAGCCCTAGGGAAGGGCTAATGTGTGCTTTCTGAGTGTCTGAGCCCCACAGCCCTGTGGGGTTTAGGATGAAAGCTGATGCAGCTGCTCCTTGCCCCGGGGCAGGACACTGGAAAGAGGATCAGTGAAATGTCTGCAGCCCCCTGGAGTGGCCTCTGGGGCTGGAGTGGGACGAGGGCTTTCATGGCTATCTGAGGTGGTCTCCTCCTGGGAGATTCAATCTCCTGCCTGGAGGCTGCTCCAGGCTGCAGCCCCAGGCTGTGCACAGCAAGAGAGCTGTGGCTGGAGGTGCTGGAGGCAACAGCCACTGTTTGGCCCTTTGGTAGAGAACCCCACAGTAGTGCCAAGATCCAGGGTCACGCCCAGCCAGCAATTGCTGCCCCTCCACAGGCAGTTTCTCTCACGTGTAGACTCACAGATGTCTAACACAGAGCTAATTCCACACTTCAGCCTTAGCAGAGGCTCAGTCCATCTCCAGACTCCAAACCTACAAACCTCAGGTTTTGTGAGGTTTAGTGGCCCTTGTGTGTTTCCTTTTCGCTCTCCCCTAAGGCAGCAAACTGCCTGCAAGCCCCTGTTCCTCCTCTGAGAAACATCATACACGAGGGAAACTGCATCTTTCAGCCTTGCCCTTGGGAAGAAGGATGTGGTGTTAAGGGACAGCTTGGGCTCAGCAGGTGCTTTTTCTCCTGACAGCACAGAGATGCCCTTGCTGAAAGAGCTGAGCAGCCTTGGTTTGTCCACAGAGCCTGATCCTCAAAACCATGTTTGAGAGGCCACACCAGAGGCCTCAGAGCTGGGGTGGCAGGACAGGCAGTTTGGCTGGTGCTCAGCCTGTTCTCAGCCCCTTTGTTTGTGTTTCCAGTCCTGACTGCACACAGAGAGCCTGGAGGGGCCAAGGTGCCTCCATCACATCAAGTGTCCTGTGGGATTGGGCTGCTCCTGCAGGGCTGGCAGATGCACTCAGACCTCAGTCTGGGGGATGCTGGTGTGGACCCCTGCCTCCAGGCCCTGCACTGAGCATTTGCACTGAGCATTTGCTGCAGAGGAGCTCAGGCATGGTTGTCATCAATGATGGCCTGCAAGAAACCTCCCCCTGCAAAGGCCTGGCCAGCAGTGGGTATTTTTTTGCCAAGGGGACTTGCTTTGCCTCTCTCCCCAGCAGGACTTTTTGTACACAGCCAGGGTTTTGCTCAGGCTGTGTTGCTCTGAGCTTGGGCTCCCCCTCCACCTGGCCTATTTTTAGCCTATGCCATATTTTTGCATCCTTTGAGACCTCCTGCTGTCTGACCACCTGGATAGAAATCTGGTGAGATTTCATGAATGGAAATGAACAGAAGTTCAGATGATGTGACCACCAGAGAAGGCATTTACCTCTCTGGAGCAACTCCTTCTTCCCCCAGAGAGATGCTGAAAGCAGCACATACCCCAAGCAGCTCCCTACCAAGTGTGATCTGCCAGCATAAACCAGTCCCCTCAGTGTGGGCAGACCCAGTGGAAGCATGGCCAGGGGGAAAGGGAATTTCTTGGGATATTTTTCCCTCAAGGTTCCTGCTTCCCCTCCAGCCCTCATCCATGGATGCTGGCAGCCTTCCCCTTTTCCATGTAGCTTTGCAGAGGGAGCAAAATGAGTGGCTGGGGCTGAACAAGTCTGGGAGATGGAGGAAGGCTGAGGAGACGAGGGCATGGGGAGGCAGAGGTGCCCCCTTGACCCATTGCTGGCACAGCAGCCCTGCCTTCCAGCAGCCCTGAAGCAATTTGGGAATCAAATCTGCTGGCAAGGAAGGGAGGAAAACCACAGGGCTGAGTCACTCCTTGGAAGGTATTTGCATCTGAACAAATTCCAGCCAAACCCCCTTCCCACTACCTCTGTGTGGGGTGTCAGTGGTGGCTTACAGGAATGGCCACATCCCTTTCCCCAGGACAGAGCCTCCCTGGCCAGTCACACTCAGCCAGAAGCCAGGCAGCATCCACTGCAGACCTTGGCAGGTTTCCATCAGAAGGCAGGAAGGTTTCTCCAGAAGAGAAAGCTCTACTGGTGAGCAGAAGTGAGAGTGAAGGCAAGTGAGGCTGCAAAAAAGCTGAGCCTCTTCCCAGAAATGGCCAAGTGGGGTGCTGCCTTTCAGCATCTCCTGAAAGAGTCAGACCGGGGCTGCTCCCCCACCCCAGCTGTCCATTAGCAAATGGGCAGGATTTGAGATGAGAGTCTGCTCCAGGGATTTAGATTAGGAGAGGAGCAGCATGCAAGAAGGATGGAGGATTGGGAGCGTCCCAAATGCTGACCTAGCACCTGCAGAAGCTCGAGTTTTTGGCAGGGGTGAAAGAGGGGCTGGGGGAAAGGTTGCTGGAGTTACCTACTGGTGGTGGGAACTGGCAGGGGCAGAGGATTCACTCAGAAGGTCACAGGGTGGAAAAAGCTTATTTGGGAATGAAAGCGCCACAAAACAGTGCCTAAGAACTTAGTGTATATTTCCCTTCAGAATCATCTTGGGGGAGCTTCTCCCTGTGCTCTGCACCCAGGTTGATACTTCCTCAAGGTTTAAATTTCCCCGATGTGCAAAGTCATGTTCCTGCTTGGAAAGACCTTTGCCAGAGTCAGGTGCTGTGTGTGACTGGAGCAGGCTGGGTCCTGGGATGGGTCGCAGCTCAGGGAGGTCCCTCAGGGTGAGATCTCAGTGTCTGTGTCCGGATCTGAGACGCATTGCACAGCGCTGGAGCTCTGTGCACCATCTCGGTGATGTCCAGCCTCCCTTTCCTCCCTCTAGTGGCTAAAATCCCGGCATTTCCCGGGGCTCCCAGAGCCCCCGGCAGCACCCGGCGCTGGGGCACGGGGAGTACGGGCACTGCCCCTGTGCTGGGACAGTGCGTAGGTGGCCCCAGCCCCTACCAGCCCTCCTGACAGGGATGCTCCTGCCAGCCACAGGTCTCATCTGAGAGGAGATGGAGTTTTGCAGGGTTTTTTTTTTTGGATTAGGGACGGCGTTACACATAAAGGGAAGCTTTCAAGCATCATGCTGATTCCGACACTGCTCCATGCCCACAAATGGGCGATAAGGAATACCAAGGGAAATGTCAGCTCTTCCCTAAGTAATTCCTTTCAGCTAGCCTTGCAATTAGTCTCTTGGAAAAAAAAATAAATAAAGATTTTGAGCTTTGCCAGCACTTCTCTTTGCAAACGCTGGTCTCGCCCTGTAAGTAGGGCACAGTGGGAGGCGAGAGCAGTTAACCCTTGGCATCGAGCTTTCCTCAGCCAGCTCCAGGCGGCTGAGACGAGACTGCCCGGGGGGCTGCGCTCCTGCTCGGGGAGGGGGGAAAGGAGCCTGCAGAGGTGAGAGGTGCCCGGCAGCGAGGGGTGCCCAGAGCCCGGCAGTGAGGGGTGCCCAGTGCCAGCCAGCTCGCCTGCAGCCAGTGACCCGGCTCAGGGCCCACTTTCCCCTTTCCCCTCACGCCCCGTAAGCGTTTTGCAGGTGGGCGTGAACCACAGGTTTGCTCCTGCCCTTGCGGACAGAGAGGATGTGGAGAAGGAGGCGCGGAGCTGCTGCTCCCTGGGCCCGGAATCGGTGCTGCGCTACTCCCGGAAATCCAGCCGGGATCCACCCACTGTTTAGAGAGAAGAGTGCCGTGAATCATCTGTGCGGGGAAGGAAAAGACAACAAACTTGGGCCTTTTGAAGCTTTCCGGGCAAGGGGAAGCTGCTGGGAGAGCGCCTGGCCGGGAGCAGACCGGGTGTCCTGAGAATAGCTGCTAGGGCTGGCTCTGGAGGGATCCATATCCTGGGACAGGCCCCTGTTTCTAGCCCAGTCTGTTAAACACAGGGGGCTAAACCCATCACAGCTGGCAGCAGCTCTGCTCTGCTCCCCACAGGCCAGCCCAAGGGGGCTCCAGAGTGAGTTTTCCAGGGAGATATCCTGGCTGGTGGGGAAGAGGTGACACTTGAAAACAAATTCTTTTTTCTAGATGTGAAAGTAGGAAAGCATTGATCTGGAAATGGGTTTGCTATAGGAAGGATGGGGTTACTACATCTGCCTGAACTAAGGCACCAGAGCCCTTGGAGATGGCCTGGGGTGCTCCACCTGGCTTGCAGAAGGACACAGGCCTGCTGGGGTCCTCTAATATCTCTGCCAACCCCCTGGGCTGTCCCAGGTGTCCTCTGCCACTGGGCAGATGCTCAGGTGGCTAAACCAAGCCCTCAGCATCACACACACAAAATTGTTACTTCTATGTGAAATCAGTGAGGTGAGGAAGGGTCTTTGTGTCTGCAAAGAGCTGTGTTACCTCCCAGCTGTGGCAGCCAGAGCAAGCATTGTCCCACAAATGTGGCCTTTATGCCAAGCTGCCCAGGGCTGTGGGCCCAGGTCTGCAGCAGAAAGGGAAGGTGAATTCAGTTAGCACCTGGAGAGCATTTGGGATGGGGTCTTGGCATCATTAGGACCTAACACTGGGAGATGGTAAGAGCAGACTGAGGGGATTTGTCAGCAAATAAAGGTCACAGTAGGCAAACCCAGCAGCTTGGTCTGGTTCTGGGGAATAGCTGGGTGTCTCCCAGAGGTGCACTCTGGGGTCTTCAGACAGTTGCCAGGCACAGAAGTTAGAGGAATGCCAGGATACAAGGGGAGAAGATCCCTAAAAGCCAGCAGGGACCCTAAGGAGGGGAAGGAGGGGTGGAGACAGCTGCTGTGTGGGTGGAGAAGGGCTGACCTGGCTCAGAGGCTGCAGCCCTGATGCCACCTTGGCTGCCAGCCCAGCCTTGGACCCCTTTGGGTGAGTGAGGAGCTTGTGCCAGAGGGGACAGGGCAGCTGGATCACGTGCAAGATGTTCAAGTGCAGTAGCTGTGACACTGTAGCAGAGACCCTGAGGAAGTGTGGGTTTGCATCCCAAGTCAGAGCTGGTGCCCCAGTCCAAGGGGAAATGTTCTGCACTCATGGCTAAGTAAGGGGGATCAGGAAAAAACGTGGCCTGATGGGAATGTTACCCTTCAGTACAGATGCAGATGTGCCAGCCCTGCATGCTGAGGGAAGGTTTGTGGCTGGAAGGAGCTGGAACAGCAGAAGGTGTCGGAGAAGAGAGCTTCTGGGCTGACCCTGTACTTGAAGGCAGCTGAAAGCCAGAATGTTGGGATTTTTTTTTTAATGTGCCCTGGGTCTCAGGGTGCAAAGCCTGTGACCTGCTGCCTGTCAGGAGCAGATTCAGGAGTGACAGGTCCCCACGGCAGAGGCGGGGAGCTGTGCAGCTCTGCAGGGACACGGCCACTGTGGCAGTACCGTGGCTGGCAGTGGGCACTAGAGGGCTGCACACTCCCGTCCTTGCTGCCAGAGGTGTCTCTCTCTCTCTCTCACACTGCACAGCCTGGTCTGGAAATGCTGATTAACTTCTGACAGACTCAGTGACCTGGGAGAGACGAAAATAACACTGAAGAATGGCAGTTTGCCACTACGTGGCCAAGGCAGTGATTTTTCTTCATTTCAGTTGTGCCTTCCCCAAGCTCTGCTGCTGCCAGGGCAATTTTGCAAGGTGAAAAGAAGTAAGTAGTGCATGGGCTTGATCTTGATGCTGGGGGGTATGTGATGAATTTGTCCAGTTCTCTTAGCCCCTGAAAGTTTCTCCAGCACAGCCCTTATTCCCAGGAAAGCTGTGTCCTTTGCAGAAGCAGTGGGGTCCTTGGGTTGTTTAGTGCAGGTAAGGAGTGGCTGGGGATGGTGCAGGTATGGCTGATCCTGCCTCAGGTCTGGGTGACGCACTGGGTTCCCTCCTAGCATGGATTTCTAGGGAACCTGGCAGCACTGGAAATGTGTAAAAGGAAGGTACTCTTACTCTGAGTCACATAAAGCAATTTTGGAGCAGTGTTTTTGTGATCACTTATGTCCACTGCTTTATTTTTCTTACCTGTTTCTGGCTGTTTTGTTGGCCTGCAGGAAATCCCTGCTGCTTTGGGGCCAGCTGTGGCCTCCTCCACCCCTCATGGTGGTAGATAGACATGGTTACCATCCTTCTCCTTGGGGGGAAGGTTTGGCCAGTATCCACAGGTGTACCAGACACCAAACTCCAGAGTTATCAGGGGCATCAGGGTCAGCCTGGAAAAGAGAGAGGAAGTGATGGTAAGAGGCTCTTGTCTCTGGGGGCTGTGGTGCTCATTCCTTCAGTGCCTGTGTCACCTGCCCTGTGTGACACCACTGACGTCCCACTGCAGGACACAGTGGTGTAAAGGTCCTGGACAAAAATCCATCATGTCCATGTTGTGGGAACCAGACAGGATGGATCCTGTGACTGACTGAACATCTCAAGAGTTAGCATGGGAAGAGAAAGTTTGTGTGCCAAATGTGGAAAGATAGTGAAGGTGAAACATGGGTGTTGCCTGACATGTCCCATGGCACAAAGGGATTCAGAAAGGATTCCTGCTGAGTGATGGATTTGTGAGGAGTGCAGAAAAGGATTCAAAATTCAAATCAGCCTGGAACAACACAAAAAGCTGGCCCACCCATTGTCAGGAATATTGAGCAGATCGCTGCCTCCCACCCCAAATAAAGATCTGCACAAAGGGCATGTTGGCAATACTGGACCAAGGAGGAAAATTTGGATGAGCAGTATGAAGGGAGAAAAAACTTAAACAAGTTGATTGGGGAGTATAGTCCATCAAAAAACATGAAACAGATAAGTGGCAAAAAAAGGTATTATATAAGAGCCCAGTGAAAAAGAAGAGGAGGGACCTGGAATGGGAAATGTTGCTACCATTGAATTGCATGCAGAAGGGGAATTGAAATCCCACTATGGAAGTGTATGGAAGAGTTGTTGCAGAGTGGTTACCCCCGGTAAAGCTGCCTGTGCCTCACAGGACCTTTGAGAGAGGGAGCACATGCAGTTGCTACCAAGTTGCATAGCACTGTAACATCTTGCTTCTTTTTAATATTTTTATTGTAACACCTTATACTTTAAACTTGAAATGTATTATCAATTGTGGGTTAGCTAGAGATGTACTGCCCAGTGCTGTGTTAAATTGCCCTGGGTGCATTTGCCATCACCAGCCAGTTTCCATTAGGGGCTGGTGGCATGTAGGGATGCTAAGGGACTCTTAAGCATGGTCTGACACCTGTAACAGCAACTGAGGCATAAACCACTGGGTTTGACTAAAGTGAATGGGCCACCTATACTTAATCTGGAAAAGAAATATGTATAATTTATGTGTTTTGTAAATAGCACAAGGACAAATATTCAGGTCCCTCGTGAGAGGCAGGGGCTATCTTGAAGTATACAGCAGGGCAGCATGAACTGATGCACTCTGCAGGTGTTTGTACACTGACAGACGTGGATAAAGTAAAACCCCTGTCCTCAAAGGTGAAAATCGTGTGGAAGGAAGGCATTTGTCAGAGATGGTCTCCATATAAGCTCATCAGGCTGAGTCCTGCCTCATCCTACCTTGGAATAACCACCAAGGTGGGAGGGAAAGGAAAATATGACTGGTTTTGTCCTCAGAAGTCTCATATAAATGGAGTGTGAAGAAAGAACTGCAGGAATATGTGGGGATGAGGGAATGTCTGCAGGTATTGCTCAGGGCACTGATAAAGTGTAAAGATAAGGAAGGAAAAAGCCAGAACTTGCTTGGGAGATGAGGTAAAAATCAACCTGCTCCAGTTGCTCCTGCTGGGAGGGTCCAGAGAGAATGGAGCAGGATCAGGTGGGAGATATTTAAGACTGGTATTTTTTTACTGCTTGGTGGATGAATTGTGATGTGCCTTTATAGAAGTACTTGACCTCTGTTTTCCTATGAAATGGTGACCACACTTATTCACAATACTGGTGTTGGTGGGCAGGAGGTGAGCAGAGATTCTGCTAACACAAATCCCTTCCCAATGGGAAACTTTCTGGGAGATAGGCTAGCAGATATATAGAGGTAATGGGAGTGATATGAGACACAACTGACCTTTAGTACAGAAGGCATTTGATTTTTCTAGGTAAAAACTCAGATTTGTTGCCTAAATTTGTATGCAATAATTGAAGTGGATGAAGTTCTAACAATTTTTGTGATGAGAGTATTTTGCTAAGACATCTTGAAAAATACTGTGGTCCCAAAGACACTGATAACAGTCAAGTATAATGGAAGCTTAACCAGAGCTGGAAAGATTGCTATGGGGGGCTGTGGAGGAATGTGGATGTTAGACATTCTGGGATTCAGAAAACAAAACACAGGTTTGTCATAAGGCTGTTCAGACTTTTCCCAAGTTGCCTGTGTGTGCTGTGCTGCCTGTTGGTTACCTTGCCCCAGCAGCTGAGTGATCAGAGAAGAGCTGGAGGGGTGTGGGAGTTACTAGTCAGGATTTGCTTTGTAAAAGCACCTTATTGATTCTAGTGGAAAACAAGAGGCATGGACAGTATTTTTCTGCTAAATGAAACATTCTTAGTGTGGTGATCTAAGTGGGGCCCCAAAAAGTGACAGGTACCTGTGGATTCCTTGCCTAATCTGACTGTCAAAGTATAGAAGAAACTACACAAAACTTGTATTGTCCTAAAAGGGATAATGGGATAGTAAAGAGAGATAATGTGTGTATGACCCCCAGGATCTGTTTTGTGAGTGGAGCAGAAGGGAAAAGGACATGAATTTGTTTTGTGCCCTGGAATGAGAAAACCAGAAGGGCTGGGAATTTTATGTGGCATGAGCTGGCACGTGGCTGTGAACAAGCAGCAGGATGGATGCAGTGGTCAGCAGGGGGACACCCTGTGTGGGACCAAACACCAGCTGACTGCAGGAACCCTGTGGGTGTAGGACCTGTGTGCATGTGGATGCAAAAGAAATCCTTTATTTCCTGTTCTGGAGTTCAGCTCTGCAGAACAGGCAGAGACCATTAGACCCCACTGAGTGACCTCCCATCTTTCACAGGCCTTGCAATTTCTTCCTGTTTCTCTTGACATCAGCCCACTGATTTATGCTGAACTAAAGTACATATTTTTTCCAAAAAAGACAGCTCTGAAGACATTGGGAAATGAGAAAACCAACATTTCCTCTGATAATTTGTTCTACTAGTTAACCACTGCCACTCTTTTCCTGTTTCTTATTTTTCATTTCAGTCTGTCTGGTTTCTGGGGCTAAACATTAGTTTGTGTTATAGATATCAGAAATAAATCAAAATGCCCTCTAGAACCATACCTGCTTTCTTTTTGGAATGTGGGATATGGTAATTAAATCTCTTCAATTTGTCTTGGCTTTGCAGAAGGCTGGGGTTTAGTGCTATTGCTGCTGGGGAAAAAGCAAATCCCATCCTTCTCTCTTAGCTGGTTTGTGCCTTCCACCCCACACCCTGTAATGCAGCAGGGCAGAGAACTGGTTCTGTTGAAATATAGAAACTTTTTGTTGCCTTGGGGTTATTTGGAGTTTTCAGTCTGATCACCACGGGGCTGTAAAATGTCTGTGTGGCGTGGGGCTAAGCCCAGCATGGTGAAGAGGAGGCTGGAAGAGCTCCAGGTGGGATGTTTTTGCAGCAGAGCCCACTTTCAGGGACCAAACTGCCACCAAAGACTTTTGTTCAGGGACACTTTTCCAGTCCCCAAGGTAAAAGCAAAAGGCCACTGTGTCTGACCAGGGCCAAGCACAGCCAGCCTTGGGTGCAGGGTTGCTTAAGAAACAAAACCAGAACAGTTACAGATAATAATGAAGCAACCCAGCTTTTTCGAGTGTATGAAAGTGAAAAATGCTTTCCTTGCTTCCTTCCCTTTGAAAAGCCACAGCTGCTCACTCTGAGGGCAGAAATATAGGAAGAGCAAGCATGTACTGCAAATGTACATCTGGATCCTCTTGGAGGGCTTGGCTGACAGGGAGAGGGAACATGGACAGACCATTTGAGATAAATGTTTCTAGCAGGATCAACCCAGCTAAGACAAAGGTGAATTAACTTACAGAAACTCAGTTAATTGAAAGCCCATATGAGCTGGAGCTATTGGTAGGAAAATGCAGGAAGATTTTATTTCTACATACACATGCTCATTTCAGTCAAAACAATCTGAATTAGCAAAAAGATCTATTTAATAAACCAGGAAAAATGACTTTGATGGAAATGGGGAAGGTGTGCTTACAGTACCAGGAAGGAGAACTGAGGAAGTGGCAACCTTTAGCAGAGGCAGAGAGCAATGAGCTCTCTTGCTGTGACTGATAAGGAACATGGATGAAACTAATTGATTGGATTGATTATATTCTTCTTGTTAAAAGTTAAATTCTTCCCTAAGAAGGAATTAAAGGAAATCCCTTTGGCACAGTTGAGGGAAGTGTAGGAATACCTGCCAAGCTATAACCTTTATATTTTTGTGGCCCATTTTAATGAAGCTGTAGGTGATTCCTGCTTTGTGTGACTCAACTCTACCATCTCAAAGTTTTAACAGAAGAAATGCTTTCTAAGTGAGTTTATGCTGCATCATGTTTTGTGTATTTTAAAAAAGCCTCAATTTCCTCTAGGCTATTACATGAAAACAGATTTTAAAGAGTTTTGGATTTGTTTTTATAAACAAAATAAATAATGTTAAAAATTACAAGTTAATTATAAACTGTGGCTGTTGCACAATATAAAATTAAGGGCATAGCTGGACTCCAAACCATTTCTTTATCAGAGATGATATTCAGATAATCAGACTCAGCTAACCTTTTGCAAATACTGACCTTGTACTTACAAATGGAGTTTCTAAGGATTAAAATGCCAATGCATGTTTTGGAAGGTCACTCTTATTTCCCAACACTTATTTTAAAACTGTGCCAGTTTGTCTTAGCTCGGGGCTTGACCTCTGGATCATCACAGGGTGTTTATGTAGATGCCAGAGTCAACAGTTCATCATTAGGTGAAAAGGAAGACACTGATAAAAAGGACTAAGGGTGTCCCAGGGTTGTTCTGCAGTGTCACTCTGGAAGGTTTGGTTGGAAGCAGGAAGCTGTGGTGGGGAAGCCTGTTTTTGCAATGCTCAGAATGATGAAAACATGAAGTAGAGCATGGGGGGAGCCATCTCTCCTTTTTAGCCAAGCTGCAGATACTGAATGTATGTACATCTAGTGATAAGATTCAATAGTGAGAGATGAATTGGCATAAAGAGTGTTGCCTCAGTTTTCTCTCTGACAGGTGTCACTTGAGATTTAAGTGTGCTTCTCTTCTTCTACTATTTGATTTATCAATTTAACTTAGTTGTCACTATGCCCTGCTAATCCAACATTTGCAAAAAGCAGGTTTATTTCTTCAAATGCTGTGCTGCATTTTGCTGCCTGATTACCCTGGGACTTGGTCACTACACTGTATTTACACATAATCACCATGAAGTGCAACTCCAACTGACATAAGTACACCTGAAACCACTTTGAAGCTACAAGCTCAGAAATCCCTAACAGTGTGGCCCTTTGGAGCAGAATTTGGCAAGGTATATTTGCCTATTTGTGCATGTGCCATGTACATTTAGTCTGTCTTGACTTGTAGCCTGCAAAATTGACATGAGAGTCCTTTGCACCAGTTTGTGCACCTCAATTGCAGCAGTTCCTGGCCATCTCTACCTCCCCTGTGCTCACTCGTACTTAAGGTGAGTTCCTGAGGGCATGTTGCCAGAAGAGCAGGATTTATTGCCTAATTTTTTCCAGGAGCCTGTCCAGTGTTCAAGGGCATTCAAACGTTTCATCCAGAGTCCACACAGTGGCCTGAAACTATGTGGAGTATGTTTGTTAAACTGTTGTGAATTTGGGAGGGATGGTGAGCCCTGGGAAACAGTCAGGGTTAAAAGTTATTTTGAGGAATGATCTCAGGAATGCATTGATGAACTCACAAAGAATTGCAGTGAGTTAACACAATGCACTGCAAGACTGTCAGATGGAGAGTGACTGTTCAGCAACAGCTCTGCCAGAAATGATCTGCAGGTCACATCAAATCTGAACTGCACATGAGGGGGAACCCCCTCTTCCTCCTGTGTGAGCAGAAGTTTGTCCTGTGGGTATGGGGACAGATATTTCTGCTGTGGGGCTCCTGTGGTGAAAGGGTTTGCACTTTGTTCTTTGGGAAAACTCTGAATTTCTTGAGGGAATTCAGAGGAAAGCAGTTAGTGGTGTGCTGTAGCAATACTTGATCTTTTTTAAGCAGAAATGGTTCTGGCCAACACCCTGTGCTGTTCAGTTTTGTGCATTTCTAGCAATGATTTGGCTTTAGACATGCAAGGAAGAAACTAGGACTCATCCCTGCCATCTGATATGGGCCAGGATGGGGCAGTGGCTGGAGTGCTAGAGTGGGAGGATGTTCCAAAGCATACAAGGCTCTGGGAAGATGAAATGTGTGCTACACTTGCTGACCTATGCCTGTAAAAAAATTAATGTAACAAGATTCAGTGTGTTTCTTAATGAAAAGGGCAGTATAGTTTAAAGAGAACTTATTTTCCTCACTCCCTGTCACATGTTTTACTCAAGTTTTCACACCCTTATGCTTGTGGATTCCAAGACACGTGTCAAAACCCATGAGGACTGCTTGCATAACACTAAGGATGTGATGCTGGCTTTCAAATCCTTGTTACATGTTTTGGGTTCCTCTTGATGATGCTAGATCTAGTTTTTGAGCTGGTTTGAACCAATTTTTAGCATGTAATTTACTTAAGAAGTCCAAGTTATTGCAGTGAATTTGTCTCCCTAAAAATCTTGCTTCTTTCTCCATATGTCTCAGACAAGGTGGCCACAACTTTTCCTGTTAACATTTAACTCTCTTCTGCTTTTACAAAGCCTGTTCCCCTCTCACCAAGCTGTGATGATGCCTTTTCCTCACTGAAGTAACAGCTGTGAGGCTCCCTGGCTTCTAGGTGAATTGGCTGGTCCTGCAGACTTATCTGGTTACTAAATAAAAAGCCCTTTAAGGAAGATTTGCTAGGGCGTGCCACTTTTGATATATAGCCTTCCATTTGTTCACTCACAGACATGGAACTTAGATTAAAAGTAGTAGAAAGTCAGTGTAAGGGGGTTTACTGAGTGATTGCATGTCTAGCTTTTGAAATATAACAGCGTTTCCTCATTTTGGCCAGACATCACATGTCCTATCTGCTTACCTCTGATGGAGGCTGTGACTCTTATTCCCCTGTCCCAGCAGGCATTTCCCTGTTAATTATTCTGAAAGCTGAGCAGTCCCTAGCTTCATCAGAACTCTGATGGTGAAAGAATTACAATATTTAAGGCTGATTCAGGGATTCCTTCAATCTTTGCAAAAGAAATATCTTTGAAAGAGCTTGGTCACAGCATAATATGTAAGTGTAAGAAGATAAGAGAGATCTGGCAACTTGGTTAGCTAACTGAACCTACCATCTAAAATTTTTGTTGCTTGTTAAGCAGAGAGCAACATCTTCATGTTGTGGAGGAAAGGCCAGAGAAACAGTAATAAGCTGCTGAAGGAAAGCCCTTTTCATTGCCTGCTAGCAGTGGATTGTTCCTCATCTTTTCTTTTTGTGTTTGACCTTGGTGTCAAGAACGATTAATCTTTACAGAAACAATTAGTGATTAACAGGAAGTTTACCCAGAGACAGCCTCCATGGAAAGGGAGCATCAAGGACAGCAATTAGCTTTGGTGAATGTTAACATCATGGATGTCTGCTGAAGAAGCCACAGGTGAAGGTCATTTCCATTTTTAATTTGCTTAAGCTATAAACCAGATTTTTCCTTGCAGTCATGAAAAAGGAATTTTGTGTGTGTGGTTACATGGCTATTGCCAATGAAACTTTAAGTATTGAGAGAGCTGGAACTCACAACTTTGAAATACTTGAATAAATAAAAGGTAGAGAATAGAATAGATGGAATTCAACTGACCTAGACTGATTTGAAGTTTTCCATGAAAATGGTTGTGGGAATAGGTATGAGTGTCAGGAGAACCATTAGTGTTAAAGTGAGCAAACTATGTACTGATTGGTAAATGTATATTAATGTAGTGGAATTATTACGTAGAGACAGATATTTTCTACACACTGTGTCCCCTTGACATATCAGTGCAGTGCTGCCAGCTTTTTGTCCCGTCAAAAAAAGGAACTGGTGTGCTAGTTGAATTCCACATTACAATTCCCTGGGTGAAGCAGGCTCTGAAAAGCATGTATACTTCACAACCTTGAGATACAAACCCTCTCCACTGATTAAACTGCTATTGCAATTGAAAGTGGAACCATAAATATTCTCTCCAGATGTTTACCTAAAGCCAAGCTTTGTCTTCTGCTCCATGAGCTGTATGTCAAGGTATCAGTGTCTGCTTGGTAAAAGAGGTGTAAATTGGTTCCTGCAACGCACAGCAGGGAGTGTCTGATCTGATAACATCTGGGAATTAGTGAGAAAGGGAATCTTTTCTACAGGAAGATGGAAGGAAAGGAAACCAGGGATGCCAAGAAATAAATGTCTGTATCTGAACTCTGCTGTAATTTGTGGCTGTGCTGAAACCACACAGCAAATTGGTGATGAAGGGAACAAAGAGCAGCTGAGGCAACCCCAGGCAGGAGGCTGAGTGTGGAGGTGCCTGGAAGAGCACATCTCCCTCATGAGTTTACACAGGCTTGGCTCAGACATGTTCATGGGAGGTGCTGCCATGCTCCTGGCTCTGTGCTCAGGTGTATGATTCAGTCAGAGGAAACCATCCTAAGTCGAAAGAAAACATTATTATTCTGGTTTCAAAATAAGTGTTTTTCTACTTAAAACCCCCCAGCCTGCATAGTGCTCAGCAGTCCCCTTTACATGTGCAGCACAAATAATAATGGCTGCCTATATCAGAGCCCTTCCTCGTGACACTGGGCTTTATCCCTTCCATCAGTTCCACAGCTTTTTTCAGTATCTGTGTTCTCCCAGGAAAAACAATGAAAATCTTTAAACATTTCCTTTCTCTTTCTGAGCATTGACCCTGAAGCCAGTGGCACATCAGTGTGTATCTGAGAAAACCACTGTGATCAGCTTTTCCTTCCCTACTGGATAAGGATGAGTGATGGCATATGTGTGACTCTTGATAGAATAACTGAATTTACTGTCTGGATAATGATCTGCTATTAGTAAGCAGACTACAACAATTTAATAAAAGGTATGCTAATAAATACTGGTTGATCTGTTTCCTTACAGAGTGGGTCCTCTATTGGGGAAAAAGCAATTTACAACACTTAATTTCAAGGGGGTAACTTATGACAATACCAGTCTTTGCTCTTACCTGCCACTCCCTGTGGTTCCATAGCAAAATCTTCCTTTTGCAGCCTCACTGCTTGTGTTTGCTTTTATTCTTGTACTTACAGTTATAGGAGAGTTGCACAGTTCCTCTGCCACTTCAGAAATCCATCCTTACTTCCCATGATAAACAGCTTCACCTTGTCATCACCAGTGCTGGAATTGGATGTTCTGTTGAAGCTGCTCTGTATCCAACTCCTTGGTTGTCTTTTAGAAACTCTTTAAGGTGACTTAACTGTAGAAATGCCTCTATGTCTATTGCCATTTTCCATTGTCAAAGTATTACACTTGAATGACAAAGCAAATGTTTTTAGGACTTCAATTTCATCTGCTCTTTCAATGTGTTATAAAAATATTTCTGGAATTCCTGGATAACACTGGGCACGAAACTTGAACACTTTATTAATGGTACTTCATATATACACTACTGTCTTTTCAAACAAATCTATATGACAGCAAGTCAAACTGTTCTTCAGTTGTTGCTCAAGGAAGTTACACCCAGCATAAACATGGATTTGTTGTAGTGTTGTGCATAGTGGGTCTAGAAGTGTGTTGTCAAACAGTGGGATCCACTCCAGAAAACATCATAGTCAGAGGTGGTGCCTGGGCAGAGAGCTTGCATCTGAGGGCAAGATTTGTGCAGGAGGGGCTCAAGCAAGGAAGAAGCAAGGTGCATGTTGTGATGGCAGCCAGTGTTTTATGCTTTTGAGGCTGAGTTTAAGAGATCAGAAATTACATGGCTCAAAGCTTTCGAAAAACAGAAACTGAGGGATGGGCATGATGAAAGCAGATGGGGTGCATAGCACAGGGCAGACTCAGCTATTCGGGTGTTCAAAAAACATTTTCTTATTTGGTCCTGGGCTTCCCTTTCTGTGTTACTGTTACTTTGGCTTTGCAGCCTCTCCCTAGGCCAGCCTAAGGTAGTGTGTGAGAAGACACGTGGGGTGGGTCACTCCTTTACATTTGAGTCAGCTGTCTGCTGGTGTTTCCGAATCCAAGAAAAACATCAGGAAAACAGTGGCCTTGGTCATCTCCACTCTTAGGCAAAGTGCTAAACAAAACCTCCAACAAAAACCCCAATACATACATATACGGAATATCTCCTATCTGTGCAGTGCCTGCTTTGAACTGCTAAAGCAACTTTTTGATACTGCTAGTTTCTACAGATCAAATATATGAATTTACACAGAATATTACAGACAGCAGTACTGGCATTCTCTAAGCTGGCAGGTCTGCTTCTTCAGTTGCCTAGTCCAAGATTTTGTCCAAAATGTTTGCCAGGTGGTGGTGCAGGACACGGGATTCCACTCGGGATGCCTTTTCCGGGGGAAGTCCAGGCACAGAGGGAATCTTGCCTAGCAGGCTGAGGACGGGCAGGCACAGGGTTTAGTGGTGATTTTGAAGAAGTTACTCCCATTCCAACTTTTTAGCCTCCCCACCTTGTCTCGCGGCTCTGGAGGTGGATGCGCAGCCTGGATCTCCTTCCAGACGCAGTGCAAGCCGCACTAGCTGCGGCTCGGTGGCGGTCCGGGGTGCTTTCCTCGCTAGACGCTTCTGCTCGTGGCCGAAACCCGCAGAATGTCCCAGCCCGGGACACCGGGTGCCCGCCCGGGACACCGGGCATGCCGCGGGAGCGGCGGGGGCGGGGCCTCGCGGCGGGGGCGGGGCCTCGCGGCGGGGGCGGGGCCCGTCCCGAGCGCACCAATCAGAGAGCGGCAGCGCGGGCAGGGGACCGGCGCGGGATCAAGGCACCAAACAACCCTTCCTCCCTCGGACGCGGAATGGCGCTCCCGCCCTGCACTCCGCAGCAGCCAATCACAACCACGATCGCACTGCCCGTCCCGCCCTCCGCTGGAAAGAAACCAATGGGAGACGCAGCTGCTGCAGCCGCTCAGCCAATCAGCGTCTGAGCGCATTGAAAGAGGAAGAGTGGAGCCCGTTAGCTCCCGCCCGTGACCTGCGGCCGCGCTGGGCGTTCCGGCCGTGTGGGGCGTTCGAGCCGTGCTCCTGGCGATGCTGCCGGCGGCGGCCGCTCCCCTCCTCCGCTCGGGCCCCGCCGTGCCGCCCGTGCCATGACCCGACCGCTCGGCAAGGGGCTGCCGTCTCCGGGCCCTCCCTTCGCCATGTCCCGCCGCCATGTTACGTCGGCGGCCGCGGGCAGAGAGGCGGCCCAGGAGTGCAGGTACGGGCGGGGCGCGGGAGAGGAGCGGTCGCGGTCGTCGCCAGGCACCGAGCCCGCCTAGCGCGGCGCCCCGGCTGCCGGTGTGCACCGCGCTGCCCAAGGCGGGTGGCGGGGGTCGGCTCGGCGGGGGTTACCGGGGAGCTCCCCGGGAGCATCGCCGGGAGCCTGCCCCGGTGTTGCAGCCGCCGAGAGGCCCGGCCGGGGCCTCCCCATCGGAACCGACTCGTGGTGCCGCTGTTCGTTGGCCAGGGGGTCCGGCAGCTTCCAGGAGTGTGAAGGGAGTGTCCAGCCGAGTTCAGGCTGGCATTTCCAGCGCATCCTTCAGGATGCCGGGGCCGTCCCCCGTATGCCCTCCCGACCCTGCCCTGGCGTTACCCAGCCCATCTGCGGAGCCCGGTGGCTCCAGCGGTTCGGTCTAACCGAGAACTTGGGCTGTCGGTTCAGCTCCCGAACCTGCTCCTAACGGTTCTGGGGGACACTGCCCCGGGAAAACACGGACTGTCAATGACAGCCTTAAATAGTGTGTTTATAGACTTGACAAACTTGTCTGCTAACCCGCAATTCAAATTTTGCCAAAGATTTGAGGTTTTTCAGAGGCTGCTGTGCTGTTTCTTGCAGAAAGAGACAAGTCGTAATTTTCTTATGCTGTTAGTAGCACCTTACTTTGTTCAGATCCTCTGTTTTGATGGCACTGTCATTTAAATGAAGGGGACAGGGTAAAGGTTTGTAGCCTGCCCTGCGGCCACGGGAGCCGGACAAATGCCGGCGAGCCGCTCCCGGTGTGTAGCCGGAGGTGACCACAAGATCCGCCACTCCCGGGTTCTCCTCGGAAACCCTCGGGTAGTGGTGGCGCAGGCCAGAGCGTAGCTACGAAGTCCGAGATAAAGGAAGGAGAGAGTGGACACTCGTATGGATGCCAAGGAGCTTTATTTCCCAGGCGGGACCAGGGACGGGTGTCGCAAGAGAAGGGCTTGGGGAGGCTCTGATAAAGGGAGTGGGCGTGAGAGGAGGAGACACGAGGTGAGCGATAAACGAAGATCAGGGGAGGAACGCGGTACACAGCTGGACCAATGGGGATCACATAGGGGAGGGAAGAGGCTCTGGAGGCAAATCATACATCGGGTAAGGGATGACTGACACGAAAAATTATCTAAATAAAGGGGGGGGGTGGTTACAATGATAGACAGGGGAAGTGGGCAGCACCAGGAGGGAGGAGATAAACTTATAAGGGCATAAAGGGAAGGATTAAGGGGTCAATCACCTTGAGGGACAAGCCATTGGCGGGAAAACGAGGGGCAAACAACTTACTGAGAAACCGTTGTGAGGGGAACCGAGGACTAAACCATGTTTTTAACTTATAAAAGGGATGACCAACTTTACAACCGAACTCATATAAACATTTTAAAACACACGACGCCACAAACGTTCACTTTTTCAATCTTTTTGCCTAAGAAAGTGAATCGAAACTGCAATTTCGGTTTTGTTGCAGTTGTCTGAAAGACTGAATTTTTCTTTGTGAGTTTCTGTTTTGGCTGGATTTTTTTGTGTTTTTCTTTGTTTTTGTTTTTGGGTGTTTGTTTTTGCTCTTTTTACAGAGCTTTTCAAGATGCTCTATGTTATCAAAGATGTAGTAGCTTTTTGTAGTTTGTTCCTGTGTTATGAGAATGTGCTATCTTGGAGCTATTGCTAGTGTTTCCAATACAGCTTTTTAAAAGGATTGTTTTTATCCAGCCAGAGATAACCACGATTATGGCTGTAAACAGTTAACAGCTTTTACAAAATGCTTAGGGGGTTGTTTTTTAAGACAAGTGAAAGTATTTCCTCCTTCCCTCTTCCCTTAGTTTTGAAAGGCCTGGAAGGTCTGTTAGGTTCATCTCCTGGTTGTGCAGCTTTTTTCTGTTGTTGGGTCAGATAATCAATTTATGGGTTTTGCATTTTCTTTTGGATTTTTAGTGGTCTCCTTGGTGTCTTAGTCGAACTGAGATTTCACAAAATATGGTGTGATAATTTTTATTTGTGCTAAAAGATCTTGCTGAGTTTATATCGATTGCTGAAAAGTGTTAACCAGAGCTGCATAGTGGTTCAGGAAGAGACATTGAACAACTGTGATTTTCCTGTTAGCAAAAGAGTGAAACACAGGAGCCTTCTACTAAAGGGTGGAGATTCTCCTGTGAAAGGTTTGTGTACAGTTCTGGCCCCATTCACATAGAAAATCACAGTTCTCCTTGTACTTTCACATGTATGTGAAAGGAAAGTTGGACGGCCCAGTTCTTTTTCATGTTCTTCCTTGTACTGTATTGAATTCTTTCTTTTTTTCTTTTCCCCACCCTTTGCTTTTGTCTGAAGTTTCTAGTACACTTCCTTGTCTGAGACACAATACAGAACTTTGGCTGGACAGTTCCTTGCACTCCAAAAAGCAGAGGTACAAACTCAAAGGAGAAAATATTGGTGGATTAGCACCTCCAAACAAGCTGCCTAAGACAAATCACTCGCCATGTCTTCATTCAAATTAAGCTTGAGGGAGAAGGGAAGTGCCTTCATTCCCTGTTGTTTTGCAGGATTATGGGATAAACAGCAATTCTGTTACAAAGCTCTTGGATTTATAATAAAAGACAGAAAAAGAACAATATGGGAAGGACATAAGCAGTCATTTGGAATCAGTGGCTGTGGAAACAAGGACAGAGATGGCAGAAGGCCTTGGGTTTTGGTTTTGTTACAAGCTGCCCCCGGAGGCCAGAGTAACTGAGGTTCTTGTTAATCGATCCCTTGGGGCAGATTAGAGGGAAAGAACACTGAATACTTGGTGTATATATATATATGCCCACTTAGGGTTTATTTTAGGATAATTTGGTTGCAATGGAAATGAGATATGTAGCCATTTTAGTTGTTATCTGTAGTATATAAAAATATAAAGATACCACTTAAGGAAATATATAAGGAAAAGAAAGAAAAAGCAAGGATAGGAGTAGATTGCAGAGATATCACCACCATGGAGCCATTGATGAGATTTGATTGTTGCAATTCCAGTGTCTGCTGGGCAAAGTGGAACTTGCAGTCTTGATCAGTCAGGGATATGGGAAGGCCCCAAAACGTAGAGTTCGGTGGGTTAATGGATGTTCAGGTGGGAATGCCCAGGTACCTCCCTTGGAGAGGGTGAATTTAACACTGTCTGTTGCAAGGCCCCAGAAATGAGTCTGGGGGCCCTTCGGGGGTCTTCGATGGTTTATGACCCCATCTTAGACCGGTGTTTCTCACATCATGTTTTCTCACATTATGCCTTATCAGAAGGGATAAATACCTTCAGCCTAAGTGTGAATATGCCAATACCTCCCCCTGGGTGGGGGCTGCTGTTTTACACCTGAGCCAGTTGTGTAAGGGAGGACATTGGTGTGATAAAAAGCATTTCCCCATCCCTGCAGCCTCTGTGCCTTATCCTTTGTCCCTTCTCTGGCTCAAGCCCCAGCTTGTTTTGTCGTGGCCGTGCTCCGGATGTGGGCGTACCCCCTCTTCTGTATTGGGCACATCAGAGGTTTCAACACCACACACAAAAACCCTTTCCTTCCCTCCTTGCATTGGAGGATGCAAACCTGGGCCTCAGCAGTATTGCTGGTTTGAGTCAGTGACCTTTGACATTTCTGTCCCTCACCGTTTGTCTGCAGGGTTTAGGTGCAGAGAGGAATGTTGGTGGTAGTTGAAGAAGAGATGTGGCCTGCCAGCAGTGCTTCATGTGCAGCTGGGGCTTTAATGGGGAAGAAAGAAGTGTACAGTAGCTCAGTTAGGAAAAGAGGAGGGGTTTGGAAGGATAGGCAGTGTGGAAAGCTCTGGGCACTGGATGATTTTGCAGCTTGAGAGCAGCCCAAGCAAGCACCGGGTGTGTCCTGGGGAATGCGAGGTGGAGAGGGCTTTGCTGTGAGCAGGTGAGGCCAGTGTGGAGTGCAGGGAAGTCTAGGGCAGGAAAACAAATCAGTCAGCAGCAGTAACAGTGAATAAACCTGCATTTAAGTCTTTGGTTCTTCTGCTGAACTGAAATACGGGGATCCTGTGCGCTGAAATTTTTCTGTTATTTGAAAGTAGCTGAGTGATATAAGCAGCAAGAGTTCTTAGGCTGCAAGTTGAACTCTACTTGAACTACAAGGCTCTGCTGAGTAAGTCAAAGATGGATTATAGCAAAACCTGGGGCTAACAACCTGAACATTAACAGTTGTTAGACTAGACAATGTTAATGGCTTAAATATTACTTTAAAATTAACAGCTGGAGTGGACAGCCCATAAGTAGTGGTACATGAACAGTAGACAGCTGTATTTACAACATGGACCACAGAACCAACAGAAATTCCCTCTGAAACAGCCTAAGAGGGTGTGAATATGACCACCGAGCACCACTGGGTAGCAAAACAGTGAACCAATGAAGACTGACAAGACCCCAGACCGTAAAATCACTATTGGTCTGTACTGGTGGGTACTTTAGATTGCCCAGGGATTTCTGTTTGTGGCCCTTTTTTTGAGGCACCAGCTTAAGCTACCACCAGGTAACTGATTTGTGCCATTAAACCTGTCTAATGGAGTTGAGAGCCTGGTGTCCAAAATTTAACACTGTTGCTGCAGCTTGTGGGAAGAGCACACATATTTTGTCCTATGTCAAACTGAGCTGGGACAAGCTGGAGGCAGCCAGTCTTGGACATGTAGTTTCTCTGCTTTCTTTGGTAAGCCAAACCCAGTTTTGTGCACCCACAGATTCTGATTACTTTTGACTGAGTTACAGTATCTTCAAATATCAGTGGTTGCCAGTATCCCGATTTAAGAAGTATCAGTGCATTATAAACAGCTTTTTGTATTTCTGTAGGTGCTAGCAATGCAAAAGCTGTGTCAGAAAATGAAATATTGATGGTTACAATCTTAAAAGAAAGATTCAAAATGAGATCCAACTTAGTTTCATTTTTTGAAGTTTGTCATCTTCATATTCTGCACACAGTCCTGATAAAAGTAACCACAGTGGGTTCTTCTGGCCTAAACTTTTAATATGGTTTCTGAATCTTTGGGGACACAGTCGTGTATGGAAACTTGTATATGTTAGCTTAGTTTCTGGAGTAAGTAGATTTTGCCTTTGTTATCACTGTTACTCAGGCAATAACAATGTAACTTTGCCTTGGAAGGCACTGAAAGGCAACAAAACTTGGGACCAGCCTCTGCTGTTCTTGCAACTACGTGAGCAATTGTGCTCACATCAATACTTTGAACTTCCACGCACTTCAAAGCAGGCACTCAGTATAGCCTTAAAGTCATTAGCAAGCAGCGTGGAGGAAGATGAAGATACCAAATTCACAGATTCTCATGTGTTTTGTTGCTCGAAGTGCACCTTGTTCAGCCAACCTGCCCATTTTTAGAAGTGCTGTTCTTCAGTGGAGAACGCCCTGGTGTTCTCATGTCCCACTTGTTCTTGCCAGCAAAAAAACCTCTGATTTCAAGCTAGTAATTACCTTGTAGGTGGCTGTAGGCTGCTCTCTGTTGGAAGCTGGGTGAGATAGATGCTAGCTTGGGTTAGCAGCTCAGAGTGATGGTGGACATGGGGAGGTTGTTAAATGACATCGTGTCATCACATAATGTGCTGGTGAGGTCTCACCTGGAATCCTGGGTGCAGGTGAGGTCAGTCCGATTCAGGACAGCTTTAGTTTAAGGCGGAAAGGTGGTTAAGATTTACCAGGATTATAAAGAAAACAGTTGGAGTGAGGAAACTGACAGGTTTAGCTTCATTAGCCAAGCAGAGTGAAGACTAGAAGATGAATACAATGATGATGCTTTTTCTGATTTATCAGAAGTAAGAGCTGCTGGCCCTAAAGAAAATGTGTAGAAGCAATTTATAATATTCTAATTATGTAACATTCACTGAATGGGCATTTATTTATTGTTCTTTTATAAAGATAAAATTATGTTTTCTCTTCAGAAACCAGTTGATTACGGAGTTTTTCAAGCCAGTTTTAAGTCCAGGTAAATATATTTTTTTCTAAGTGGAAGATATTTATATGAATTTTAATTATGTAAGCATGCAGAATGATAATCCAATTTCATTCTGTAGTGGAGCAGCAGCATAATGAGTATAGCTTACCAAATGTGTCAAAATGAGCACATTTAAATTTTTTCTAATAATGTAACTGAAAATATCAATTTCCTGTTTTAATTAATTTCTTTAAATAGTGATGTAATTATTATTTCAAGTTCTGTCTCATGCTTGAGGCAGATTGTTTATAACAACTGAAGCTGCATCATAGGTCATGTGATTCTTTGCATGGCAGTAGCAAAACTAGATGATTAAGTTAATTAATTTTGGATTATATGTGTGAGAGAGAGAAAATATCAAGTAATACACTATAATAAGGTTTGTTGTTTTGTTTTTTGGGGTTTTTTTTCCAATATAATTTTTGTGAGTAATTGGTCTTTTTTCTCCTACACCATGTCCATAAAGAGAAAACTCTGCTGTCCTCACCAGACAAAGGAAATGTAAAAGATGAAAGAATGGGACTGTCTGTCTTATGCACTGAAGGTTTTGAAAGGAGTTCATCTTCTCCAAAGAAGGTCAGAAGAAAAAGATGCCAGACCAAACACCAAATGAGTCCTGTGGTAGGTGTCTTTTGGAAAAGAATGGAGGAAAAGGACAGTGCAAACATGTCAGAGAATGGCAGAGTGTGCAGGGCCCTGGCTTTGTTGTAGCCAAAAGTTGTGATTCAGAAGCTCCTTATTGCTGCAGGGTCTTAGGGGCATTCCTTGACCAAAAAGGAAAAGACTGCCTTGCCAGAACAGGGAAGAAATGAAAAGTGTCTGGGTGTTAGGAGAGCACCATTGTCTCGTGGAAATAATTGGGAAGAGAAGAATGACTCCACGGATCTCACAGACTCTGACAAATGGGTTTCACCTGCAGAAGCTGGTATTTGCAAAGCCTGGGCTGGAAAAATGGCACTGTGAGCACCACATCTTTGTGCTCAAGCCAGACTTCCCCACTGCCCTGCTCTCCCACTCATCCTGCATTTAGATTGTCACTGGAAGCTCTTTGCAGAGAAAGGGAATGGGAGAAGCAGAAACTGAAACAATCTGAGCCATATCCTGTAAAACCATTCTAAGGAATGAATGTTTTGTATCAGATGTTTTTAAAGGAGTTATTAAAGGTGGAAATCACTGACCCATTGTGCATATGAATTTTTAAATTTTTAGATTTTTAAAATTTTACACAGTAAGATCAGGTTCTTGGTGCTGCCTTTTTAAAATGTAACAAGAGTTTATGTTCTTTTCCTATTCCTTTGTAAGTTTTAGGTCATGCTTGGGTAAGTTGGTTCTTAATCATTTTACAATCAGTGAAAAATCCTGTTTTAAAAGCAGGGGAAATATTCTGGGCTAGATGCAAGCATGGAAATGCAATAGAAATTGTAACTTGAAATTGTACTTCGTAGAAAAAGATGCCTTTATCTTAAATGCCTTATCTTGTGTTTTCTTACAATGTAGCTTAGGGAGCAGACTGGCAAATTTCTGCTATTTAGAAGTTGCACTTACGAGCAGTTCAGATTTATGCATTTAAGCCACAGTATTTAGATAGAGATGGGAGTGGTCCTATTACAAATGTAGTATTTAATAACAGGTCGCTTTTAATCTGAAGGAAAAAAATCTATAATTTGGGTTCTGGAGAGATCTTTGCAGCTGTATTTAAAATTTGTCTTGAAAATAGGTCCATTAACATATTTCTGGGGGTATGTGGAACTAAGTCTCTGCTATGTTCAACATTGGTTTTAAAAAGTATAATTATTTTTTTTTCTCCTTCTGCCTTTATTTTTAGGGAAATGGATGTCCTGTAAGAAAAATAATGCCTTTTGGTTCAAGGGAGATTGCCTCAGGTATGAGCATTGCTGTTAATATAGAATTAATTAATTGAATTCATCACTTCATGTCTATTTTTAATGGCTTTTTTTCCTTGAAATTGTTTTCTATTTTCTTTTACTAAAACAATAATCACTACTGAATAGTCAATGTTATTTCTAATATATGGCTGGTTTGAAGAGTTTTAAAAGTAATTTAGGATTTTAGTGTAAAACACATTGATTGTAACTTAATTAGAATTTGTGATATTACATTGTCTTAAAACCTTGATCCCAGATTTTTTTTTTATGGTTTCTCTTGTGTTTTGGATAATCCACATTTTCTGTGGTGGTTAATAAATTGTGCCTTTTTAAACTGGTTTTTTAAATTTAAGCTGGTGTGTTGTTTTTTTTTTTTTTTTTTTTTTTTTTTTGACCTTTTTAAGCACATAATTTTGTTCAGTGGGTGGAGACTCATTAGACTCTTTGCTGCTCTTTTCCTAGTTGACTTAAAAACAGAAGTTAGTTTTTAAAATGGTAAGCTGTTACATGTTTGTTTTTTAAGACAATTTTTGTTACTGTTTTGATTTTTTTAAACATGATAATGATGTTTTATTTTTTTCTCCAACGCTTCATAGATGGCCCATCTCAAGCAAGGCTAACGCAGGTTTTAGAACATGAGGCGTCTTCTCCACAGGCGTTTAGAACATCATCTGAGATGGCCTCTGGGGCACCAAAGAGCCCAGCTGTTCCTTCACACTTCCTTAAGGTGTCCTTGGGGCTATCCAAACCAAGAGACTCTCCTGGGAAGAGAAAACACTCTGCTGTGAGTGTGGATGTAGATGGTTCAGATCAATCTGAAGTGGACAACCCTGCTTTTCGATCACCAAAATGCAATAATTGGAGGTGTGGTTTTGTAAAAAATATCTTTTTAAAGTCTGCTCATGATGATGTTCTGCAACTCAAGGAGCCTGGTGCTCTGTCTGGACATGATTTGACTCTTTCAGAGGAACTCCTCAACTCAAGCAATGAAAAGGAGAAAAGTAATTACTCCACTGTAGGTTTGTCATCTTATTCTGCACACAGTCCTGCTAAAAATAACCACATTTCTGTTGTGGATACCAAAGAGAATCAATTGCAGCTGGCTAACTCATGCTTTTTCTTGGAAAAGTCACTTCCCTTTTCTCAGGAAAAAAGTACTGTGTTGCCTTCTCCCCACCACTTCACACAAACAAAAAGCATGAAATCCCCTCTCCAGGTTGCTGGCTTACCTCAGGTATTGGATGTTAGGAAAGAGCAAGATAAAAGACCAGAAAGACACGAACGGAATAAAGGACACAGTATTCAACCCAGCAGCAGTTTTTCAAATACAGTCCCTGAGATTTCTGAAAGTACTACTGATTCCTGTAGAGTGGAAATCTCTGCCAAACTTGGACTGTCCCCAGAGACTGGCAAAAGTGTTCCCCTTTCATTGCCTTTGGAAGAGTCTTTTGTGGACAGCAGCCATGAGTCTTCACAACCCTCGGGAGAAGTGGAAGATAAAACGAACTTTACACACAAGTCCAAGCTGAGCAGAAAATGGCAAAGCAGCTCTGAGAATGAAGATGACATTTTGGAATGCATTCTAGATGATGATGATGAAGAAGAAGCATTAATGCCACTGCACAAAATGCTTAATTCAAGTCTCAAACCACAGGCAAGAACCCTGGAGGACTCCTTTGACAGTGTTTCTCAGGACACTGTAACTCCATTGCTGAAGCTTCATGTAAGTTGGCTAAAAACCAGAAAAACACATTCTTTCAAGTATTCTTTTACAGATGTTATTTGCAAGAAAAATAATATAGATTTTGGCACAATGCAGGGCCCAGTGGGTGCTAAGTTATTACCCCACATTTCAAATTTTAGGAGAATGAAATTTTGTATAGTAGGGATATACCACCAAAACACAGACAGAGGCCCAGGTGGATGGAGACATCTCATACTCAAAAATAAAATTGCCTCCAACCTCACCTGTTCCATCTGGCACATGCAGACAGCAGCTTGTTCAGGTGTGCCACAGAACTAATTTCTGCTGTTAAGCTCAGTTTTATAAACAAATGACAAGCTGCTTGAGCAGCTAAGATACCCAGTAGTCTTCTAGTACCTATTGAGTCAGGATGTGTGTGACTGCTTGGTAATAGTTACTTTACATTAATTTTAGTCAAAAATGTACCAACACTCAGCCACCTCTTGCTGATTCTCATTATGCCATTAAAGCTATAGCAGAGTATAATGAGATAGCAGATAATCAGCTCTATGTTGTGTTTTTATATGATTTTCTCCCTTATTCATAATGCATGATAATTCAGAATGATTTGCCTGCAAAGCTGCTTACTTGGCTTAAAGGTCCTGTGCTGCTGTGCAGTTACAGTGTAGTTGGACCAGGGATGTACTTGTTACTGTGCTTGTCCTGGGAATGGCTGAAAGATGGTTTGTGCAGCCAGATTGATTTAGCTCTATCCCTTCTGGTTGTTTTTAGGAGTTCTGTTTTTGCTCTTTCTCCCTCAAAGTTAGGAGGCTATGTTTAGAAAATGTGTGCAGTCTAATGTTTTTGTTTTCCTAGTCAGGTAAGATTTTGATGAGCTGAAGTTAACTGGAGGGAATTGATACAGACATTTAGAGATCTGTGTGCTAGACTCAGTCATATATCCTTGCCACAGTCTGTGATTGTCAGAGATCTGAGTGTGTGGTGTTTTCTTTGGTTGTATTTCATGGAAATTGGAAGTATTTTAGGATTTCAAAAATCTGAATGAATTCTGTTCACAAGGGATAGATGATGTCTTTGAATCCCTCTGTACAGGATATTATGCTGAGGAATTGGTGTTTTTTAAAATGAGCTCATTTGTTCAGTAAGAACTTGTCAAAGAGATACTGATTTTGAAGTTTTATTGTAAAATGATGTTTTAATAGGGAAGGTCCTGCAGTGGGTCTTAGTGTGGCATTCCTGACGGTACAGGTTGGGAATGGCTGTATTTAAACAAAGATATTTTGTACTGAGCCTGGCTGGGTTGGAATTAATGTTCTTTATAACAGCTGTATGGTGCTGTGTGTTTCAGACAAAACCAGTGTTGATAACAGATCAGTCTTCTACCTGTTGTGGAGCACTACTTGCACAGCATCAAGGCTTTGTCTTCTTCCCATGCTGCCCCCATAGAGCAGACAAAAAGCTGGGAGGGAACAGAGCCTGGTAAACAGACTCTGGATGACCAGAGGGATATATTCCATGCCTCATAATGTTATACTCAGCAATCAAAAAACCAAGTGAGGGGATTTGGTGTGGCATGTAGCCACTGCTCAGAGTGTAGCTGGGCATCCCTCTGCTTGTCAGAGGTGCTGAGTGACTGCCTTTGAATAGCTTTTTCTTTTCTTGCTTATGCCTTTTCCCTTACTAAACTGTTGTTAACCCATTAATTCTCTTGTCTTTGCTTTTCTTGCTTTTCTTTTCACTGCCCTGCACCACTGGCTGGGGAAATGGCCAAGCTGTGTTGTGGTGCTTAGCTGCTGGCTGGGATCAGTCTGTCACTACTTTCTAGAGTGGTAAACAAACAGCAGAATACCTGTATAAATTCTCTCTTCTGCCTTCCCCTCTCCTCAGGCTTTTCAATCTCTGATAGGGTTTATTTGTTGATTGAGTTACTGTCTCCATGGGCAGATGTTGAGGAGCCATAATTATTTAATCTGTTCTTATGATTCCGTTATCAAGAGTGTTATAGATCAGACTTGTGTGGTTTCATATGTATTTCACAATCTCAGCCAACCTGACTACCTGATTAATGGTTAAGCCTGATAAACATATGCAGCAAATGCTTGTGGGACATGTGTGTGACCACAACATTTGGCTGGCCTGTTCCTGATATAATTAATGACCAAGTAAGACAGAACAGTTAAGAACAGTCCTAACATTTCCATGACCATGATTTTTGCATATATCCACATTCTTCCCTTGTAAGAACGGATGTATGTGTACATTGGAATAAAGGTTTGATTCCCTGTTTGTTCAACAGTTTGCTTGGCAGATATTGACCAAACATAAAATAAGCAAAGAAGTCTTGCATATTTCCCCCACAAAGACATGCTGCTTGTTACATTTAAGAGATGACTGAACACCAGGGTGGCGTCAAAAGAGCTGTGCTTGTCCAAAGAATGGAATCATGGCCATAAAAGTTTTCAAATCTGTTGTCTGCTACAAGCTGAATGAAAGACTGGCTACTTAAAAACAAGCCACTAGCAGCATTTGTTAAAACTTTTTGTGTGTTGTTCTGTTTATTAGTGCCTTAATTTGGTTTTATATTGGGATTTTAATCAGAAGTTTTCTTTTGTTTGATTTATTTAGAGATCATTTAGCAAACACTGGAATTTTGCCCTCTAGGGACTCTGAAAGTGAAAAAATTCTGAGTAATTTTTGGAGGTTCTTGTCTCATGCACAAGAATGGGGGTTCCCAGGGTCTCAGTGGATCGTAATAATAGTAGAGTTGTGAGGTAAAAGGCTTCTGATGGTAACGCTCATGTAAAATTGTCAAGGGACTGAGAAACCTAAACTGATAATCATCCTGTTTTGCAGGGTCTCCTTTAGGTTTATATCTGCATGTAAAATATCATTAAAATTAGAAGAGGTTTCTATTTTGATTATTGTCTAATAATGAATTGATGGCTTATGGTATTTTTTAAATGTCTTGCTATTTATTTACAGCTTTCTAAGACTCCTGTTATAAGCAAGGTGTCCTATGTGAACAGCTTAGATCATCTCATCGAGGAGGATGAAGGAGATAGAAGGTTTGTTTCTTAAAGCTGGTTTGAAAAATGTGGGATGGTGTTGTAGAAGCTTGGATTTGCCTTGTCTCCCCAGAACTGATGGAGTTTGATCAGCAGCAGGCTAAGCTTTGCCTGCTGATGTCACCAACATACAACTGAATGACAGGACCTACAAGTGTTGCTTAAATGGTAAAAGCTGAATGACAGGCTCCCTCCAAGCAACAGGGAATTATTTGTGCTGCATGTGTTTATCCCTGAAGAGCCAGGCTAAATTTACTGATGCCTTTGTTTTAGGTCACTGAGCCAGCTAGCAGCTGCTGGTCAGGCATGGAATAGAAATATTTATGTAGACTGACTGTAGTAGTTTTTTCAAAGGCATTTGCAGCTCAGTATTGGTTGCCAGATTTTGCAGCTATGGGTGTCTTGAGTAGTTACACAGGTCAGTGGACAGAACTAATGAGTATTCTTAAAAGAGATCTTTTGGGTAGGAAGTGAAATGTGGTTTATGTGTTAATGGCAAGTGGTGGTGATGAGTATATGTGTTTAACTGCTTATGTGATTAACTATTTTGATTAAAGAATTTGACCCTGGTAACTATGGGCTTACTGCCAATGGAGTAGCAGATACTCCTGTAACTAATAGTGTTTAGCAAATAAAATACTTGTTTGGTGCTTAGAAAAAAGTAAACATTCAGCCACAAGATCGAAAGTTTTGTGTAATTACAAAAACTTTATCAGAGGTTGGTTGAGTATTTGTGTCTAACAGGCCAGTGATTGATTGTGCTGTTGGAAATTCATTAGGTTTTGGGAAAAAATACTTTGTGTCTTAAAATAGCAAGATGCTTGGGTTTTACACAGTTGCAATGCCTCACATGGTTTTGCTGTGTGTAAATGGCTCCTGACTCCAGGGTTCACGTTCAGAGCTTGGGTTTTGTTGGTTGTGCTGTAAATATTAAATGGTGACGGTATGCTCTGCTGCCACTGTTATTTCAGGTTAGAGGAAATAGCGAAACAGTTACAGGAAGACATAGAAAGAGAGGACAATGCTTCAGATGGAGAAAAAGAGGACAATGCCAATGGAGATGATCTCCCAGAAGAACACAGGTCCTTGCAACTCCAAAACCAATGAAATATTGATATCTGCTTTTCTAGCCTTTTTTTCCCTAATCTCTCTCTGTTTCCAGCAATTGTTAATATGTTTAATGAGAACCATTTTAAAATCTTTTGGGGTTGGGTGGATTTCCTTGGGTGCAACTGTATTTTAACAATTCAGCTTTCACGTAAGACTGATGTGTTCATAATCTGCAAATAACTTTCTCCAGCAGGAAATAGCTTCTCAGTGTTTGAATTGATAAAAGCAATTTTGAATTTCACAGGGCCTTTATGAAGAGATTTTCAGTAGCAACTTATGTCATACCTGACAAACACCCTGGAGAAGATTTATTTGATTTATCAGCTGCTGGGAAAATCTTCACTCAGCATAACCTTGACTTGAGGAATTTTCACTTTGTCCCTCAAAATCGTATAGAATATCTGCTTGTGAAGTAAGAATATGCTCTTCACTTTGCTGCGTTTACTTGTACAATTTTCTTGTTATTTTTAGCAGTTTTAAGGTACTGTTTAATCTTTGCATGCAAATGAGCTCTGTCTTACTAAATAGGCAAGACTGGTTCCCTTTCCCTGGAATTTTCCTTTCTGAGTTAGCTTTACAGAACAGTAAATTGTAATTTGAAGCTTCCTTCTTTCGTCCTCTGGAATTCTTGAAAAATCTCTTAAAGGAGACATGAGGAACCAGCTGTTCTGGCCTCTTCCATATTTCTACCACACTGGGCTATCGTTGATTAACCCTACCAGTTTGTGGGAGACAAAAGCAGAAGTGAAATGTTATAATGAACACAAGCTTAACCATGTGCAGACTGAAAGACCTTTGTGGTTACCTGTTTGTGACCTTCTAGTGTTACATTATGTCTGCTGAAAGACTTTTGGTGCTTCCATCCTGGATGGGCCTGGCACTTGGGGCTCCCTCTGATAAGGATTGCAGAGGGTCAGGATCTCTGACATCTGTTAGATTCAGTCACTGAGCCACCGGTGTGTCTCTGTGTACATAAACAACTGCTCTGTAACCCACAGGCATTTCTCCTCTATATTTATGGGGCTGTCACACTACAAATAGCTGGACAAATACTTGCCTAATGCCACAAGTGAAAATCCTGAAAATTTCTGGGTATTTCATTTGGTATTTTATTCCAAACGTGCATCTGGGGAACTGAGAGAGTTCAGTTACTCTTCAAGGATTTTATGTACGCGAGTGTGCGGTTGTGGGTGTGGAGAGGTGGAGAGTGACTTCTCATCTCTTGAGGAAGTGGTGGTTGTGATACACTCCTTTGGCTTCAGGCCTTTCTATTAATGTTTTGAAGATCACGAGGGTATGAGCTTCAAAAGCATCTTGTAAATCAGTGACTAGATGAATGAGGATTAAACTGATCATCCCTTGCAGAAGACAATTATGATTTAATTGCTTATGCATTCAGCCCAGTTGGCAGGGCTGGCACAGACTGGCTGCTCAGTTGGCACATGGAGGCCTTACCAGTCAGGCAGGTAGAGGGTATATGTAGGAATTAGGACACAGATCTCTTGACAGAGTTATCTGATTTAGTAGACAGAGAGAATAGAGGAGACTAAAGAAGGGTGTGTGGGAAACTGGACATCTTTAATTCAGCTGCTTTTGGCATCCCTAACTTTCTAGGGAAGAATCATAGAATATCCTGAGTTGGAAGGGACCCACAAGGATTATCAAGTCCAACTCTTAAGGGAGTGCTCCATGTGGGATTTGAACCCATGAAGTTGGTGTTACCAGCACCCTGCTCTGAACTCATCCTGGTGACTAAAGCTCCAGTAATTCAGTAATAGCAATGGCATACTTTCTGTTATCCCAACAGCTACTGTTTGCACTCCACAGATTTGCACAGTGAGATTAGGCTGTGGGATTTTAATTGCATTAGTTTGCTCTCCAGACCCTTTATTTAAAAGGGAATTTTAAAAATTTTGGAAACAATATTTTTTCTCTCTTATTCTGAAATTGTTGGTAAAGGTCATTGAACAGTTAAAAATCTTATTAAATAATCTCATTGAGCATAGCAGGCTGTCTATGTAGTCAGGCATAGTGGTCATAGTACAATAGTGTAAATCAATGTTTGTTGGAAACTATTATTCCCTAATAATGCAGATGTTTCCAGACTATATAGTATGGCTTAATAGAGAGAAAGATAGTTGTTCTAAAGGACATTTGTAAAGTTGATTGCTATTAAAAATCAAGGCTTGATTAATATGACATTTTATATAAGTCATAGCATAAGAATAACATCTGTTTTGCATATTCAGATCTTTCTTTACTGTTGATGATGATCTGAGGGATGAGGAAGTTCTTATGTTTTTGTGAAAGTGATGATGCAACCACTAATCAATTTCTATCCTCTTTCCTTGCCCCCATTTTTCTCTTACAGTTCTAGTATAACACAGCAGCTTTTTTTAGCTGTTAATGGCATTCTAAGTTCTGCTTACCATGATACACCTTGTCCCATACCAATTCTGAAGTGGCTCTTTCAGGTAAGTCTGTGCTATTCATGCAGTTATCATAACTCTGTGCGTGTGTAATATTTTTCCTGGAAGCCAGTTGAAGAACTTTGTGAGTCTGTTCCATTAACAACTTTTAAATCAGATATTATTTTCTCTCCTGGGTTCTGATTTGTTCTCCCATCTGAAGTACTTTGTCACTAGGGGTGAAACAATTGAGAGCCTTTTCTCCACACTCTGAGTGAATGCAAAGCTGCCATGTCCATGTTCATATATGCTACTGCATTGAAAAAGGACACAGTAAATGAGGAAAGGTGCTGTTGTCCACATCATGAGCAAATGCTACTCTTATTTCCTTTCACTCTTAGAAAAACAATACATGCTGCAGTGTGCAAAAGTGCAGAAGTACCATTTTCTACATATATAATCTTCTGAATCATCAGTGATACCAGCATTGTCACATAACTTTCATTTGGAAAAGGTACCTTATGGCTCAGGAAGAAGCCTGGAGTCATTCTCAAAGGAAATGTGGTGACTCTCTCCTTTCAAGATATCTGTGTCAGTCTCTGAATCACCAGGAATTTACACAGTGCTGTTACTCACAAAAATGCCTCCCTCCAGTCTCCATTCTGTTATTAATTGCCACATTCTAACTGCACCTGAAACAAAAAAGAAATCTGGACCACCTGGGAAATTGTAGCTTCAGTCTGTTGACTGGCTTTCTACATTTGCCAAAAGCAAAACGTTTTACTTTTCCATGTCCTTTCCTCCAGCCAGTTAAAAAATTGTTTTCCTCCTTTCTGTGAGCTCTGGTGTTCCACTAATAAGGAAGAAGTGTAAGCCAATTGAGGTCACTTACAGAGCAGGAAACTGTCCAGCACCTGGGGGAGAAAAAGAAGTTTTTGTAAAGCCAGTGAAGTGCTCCAGGAAATCTGAAGTGTACTTCATAAACATGTTTTTGTAGTCAGAAGTTATGCGAAAAACCAGGAATTCATTGTTTGGGTTTAGTATTGCGTATGTCCAACTTGTCTGTGACTGGAAAAGGGTGTAGTTTAATTTTTTTGCCTTCAGTCCTGCTCAGGGAGCTCAATTTGATCACAGATACAAATGGGCTCCAAAGGGGTATGTGATGCTTTCTATTCTCTTAACCCTCAGAACTTGTTTACAAACCAACGTGGGGTTACAGCATTCTGATACAGTAAATAATTAATTTTACAGTATTTATATCATCTTTGCACTGCTTGAAATAATCAATGTTCACAGTATTCTGTTCTCATTGGTGTATCTTGCTTTAAAGGCTTTGGGGTTAGGTTGTTTTTTTGTTTGTTTTTTAATCTGTTACTCATTTTACTCTGCTGGGAAGTTTGGTGTTGTTGTTGTTGTTCTGGTTTGATGTGGGTTTTTTTTTCTAATTAAAAGAAAACTGATGCCATCATGCAGCTTGGTTTTTGATGCATAGCTTCTTCTCTGTTCACAGATGATGTCTATTCATCCTGACCATTGTGTTTCCACCAAGATCTTAGACAGATTGATGGAGTTATCACTAAAAAACTGTAAGCATTTGAAGGATGGAAAACTGACCATCTGAGTGAAAGCACTTCTCCTCTCATCAGCTTAGAAAAGTGCTAGTGAGGAAGTAAAAGGCACTAATTCTGTTGGATGATTTTGGCTTGAATTTAGGCTCTATTTATACTAATGTAATGCAGAAATGCTGGGGACTGACCTTCGCTGAGTGCAACCTGTATCACAGTATATGGTCCTGGCACATACCTCCAAAGTAGTGCATCCAGTACAGAGCCTTTTAAACTCATTCCTGGTGTTTCACAAATAGAATTAACCTGAAGAGAAGCTCAGTCTGCTCACAAGTTTACCCTCCTTTCCATCTTTTACTTTGGATGATGCAGACATTTGTAGCTTAAGGATTACAAGATGTTTTTCACATTCCCAGTATGTAGCACTTCATGATTTCCAGATAAATGACAAAAATGAAGTGAATCATACACCTGCACAGAAACACTTTGAAGGATCTGCTTCAGCCCACAGTGCTTCTAATGTCTTCTGTGTTTTGTCTTCTTCCTTTGTCTGTACTCAAATATTTCTCCACTACAAGTTCCTTTGTACGTTCCCCATGTCTTCATTCAGATCCATCAAAAGTGACATTCGTTTAAGACTACCAGTTGACATTGTTAAAGTATTGTGGTTCTCTTGCAGTATTTGCTCAGACCTGTCCAAATTGTATCCTGTATTTTAATTCTTGTTTGAAATCAGAGCTGGTATCAGGCAATGTAGCCTCCTTTATTTTATGCCTTGCTGTCATTAGGCTTGATTCTGAATGAACAGTTCAAGATAATGAGCATTCAAATAATTAAGGCTGGGAGTTCCTTGTTTACCACTTCTGTTCCAGAAACTTTGCCTGTTTTCAAATCTTACTTAGCTTCTCTTCTAGTCCCACTGTGATAACACCCTCTTACCTTTGCCTACACAGGCAGTAATTTATGTGTTCTCTTAGACAAAAATATTGCTTTGTTGCTTGTTCTGCTGTTTGTGATGAAAGAGAGCTATGACAGAAAATGGGTGGAACTCGAAAGCAATTGACCTTTATGTAGGCAAGATGTGTCCCTAGTGTAAAATACTGTATTAGACTTTTTTTCCTCCCTCCTTGTTCTGAAAATAAGCTTACTGTTTAATGTACTGACTCCTCTGAGATGAGAGCTGGTAGAATTGATGCAAACTGCTAAGCTTATTTGTTTCCCTTAAAAGGAACTAATGCTAAGAACTAAATTTAAACTAATCCATTCCATGTCTTTTATTTGTAGCTTCCATCAGTGATGAGCAGTTTAAACCATGGATTCCTTCAATAGCTGATATATCAACTGTTTTTGTCAATATGGGTGTTGGGTTCAGATCTCTCTTTCCGTTGCAACATCTTCAACCCCCCTTCAACGAACATGATATTTTGTAAGTGTTTTCCTTTTGATTTTTTTTGCCTAGATCCTGTGAAAACAAGTTTTTTTGCTCAGAATCTAGAATCAGAAGTTTCTTCTTTATTTCCTTTCCCATACTCTATACGTTCTTGGCTCAGCTCTTAGTGAGAATAAATAACTCTGGAATTCACACAATGCCTTCTAGGTAAGGATTCAGCAAACCAGAGCATTGTCCTTGTCCTGCATCTTCCTAGTGAGGGTTTGCAGGAATGCTGGCTAAATAGCTGGGCAAATAATAGGCTACAAGTGGAGTTAGATGTGTGTGTTGGATGCTCTGCAACTGAGGATTATTTTGATTTGAAGGCATTTTGATACATGCAGGATATTTTTTCCTTCAGTTTGATGTCAATAAACCTTTGTGGGCTTTTGAATTGTTCATTTTTTGCTCAGATTGTCTTTCTTCTATTAGAAGTCAGGCGCAAGAATCAGCGAGTCAACAACAGCCAACAGGAGATGAAGCCACTGCCAGTCCAGTGTTCCCCAATCTACTTGAAAACAATTTAATTAATGTGATTAAGGTGAGAAAACTCCAAGGTTTTTGTGGGTTGGGTTTCTTTTTTGTGTGTGTGTGTTTATTTTTGGGAGGGAGGATGGGGTTTGCAATCTAGTCCTGAGCTTGTGTTTGAGTAGATGCTCTCCTGAGACTTCAGCTTCACATTCAGCAGAATTTATTGCAGGCATTTTGCAAACTTCAGTTTCTTGTCTTCCATTGGTTTCACTCCCAACTGCAGAGTTTTTCTGCTTCCCTTATATAGCTGTGGCACTTTATAGAATATCTTGTCTCCCTCGCATAGAAGAAACTATCCACTGATTTCCCTTTTCAGTATTACTGAAGTATTTAGAAAATATTTTGGCCTTTCCTTCAATTAAAGAAGGATTATCTATGTAGTAAAGAAAGATCTTTACTGCTCCAGTAGTATCTGGGCAATATTGCCATTGCTCAAAAAAATGAGTCTCCAGCAGGTATTAAAATAAAAGGGTGGTGCTACTGGGAGAGAGGGACATGTTAGTAGACAAGCATTGCCAAAACAGTACATCATTTGAGGTACATTTTACTGCGAGTGTGGAAAACTTAAGTTCTCATCATGCTTCAAAATAAGCTAAAATAATTCCATATTTTAATGCTTTGTGTTTCTTTTAAAGTTTCTAGTTTTCTGTACATCAGTAATTCATGATGGATATACTGACCAAGAAATATGGCTGCTGCTTATATTGCTATTTAAAATAAGCTTGGAGAAACAGTTAAAACCTTTTCTGACAGATTTTCAGTGCCTTTTTTTCAAGCTTCTGATGAATATGAAAGACTGGGATACAAAGGTAACTTCATAAATTTATTGTATTAGATTTGTGAAACTGCAATTTCTGTTTTGAAATTTTCTTATTTTTTTCTTTTTTCACATACCAGAAAAGTACTGGCTGAAGATGTAATACAGAATTTTCAATAATAGTACAAATAATAATATGAAAAATTCAAAGCTTTGTGTTTGTGTGAGATTTAGGAAGTGGGGGGGTATACTGAGAGGGTTTTGGTGCATGACATTGAGTTGCCTGTCCTCTTCTACAAGTTTGTTTATCTTAAGATTGTGTGCTAAAATAGCTGTATGTTTAAAATGGCAGTCTGAAAGAATGAAGAAATTATTGCACTATGCTGGTAAGCTGTTATTAAAAACATTCTGATCTCAACTACCCTACTTTAAATTGTATTTAGCAGACTCACCTCCTGGTGCAGCACAGACATTTTTTATGTACATCATCTCTTGTTAGATCAGTTCCTTTTATCAGTTATGCCACCTGTGTTTCTGGGGAGTAGGTGTGTGCTCCTTTGCAAATAAAGCAAACAGCCCTTCTTCAGTTTCAGGATGTTTTGTTGTTCTTTTGAAGATGCCTGAGCTGTGCCTGTCAGTGAGTGAGCTCTCCAGCAATCCCCACAACCTCCTGTGGCTTGTTCAGCTGGTGCCCAGCTGCATTGCGCGCGGACGGTAATGACGCTGGCATGTCAGAAATGCATAGATCATTAACACTTATAAAACAAAAGGGATTTGTTTTCTCATATGTTACAGATGTATGTGCAGCCCTTGGTGTGCATGTATAGCTTCCTGATCACCTCTGCTGTGAAAAAGGGTTGTTAAATCCTTTATGTAGTTTCTGGGCTGTGGGTTCTTGGTACACTGTAGCAAAGGAAGGCTTAGCTTCAGGTTCTGACATCCATCACTCTAATTCTTGTTTGAGTGACTGAAATTTAAATTTTCTTTGGGCGATTCATGTCTGCTTCTAAGCATTATTCTGAGTTCTGTATCTTTGAAATTAGTGAACTATAATGTGAGTGAGCAGAATTATTTAGGTCATTACCTTCAGGCTTGGAGACAAGTATCTAGCATTGTTTACTTGTGCAGAAGCTGAGCTGCAATGAGATTAAGGATACTTCTGTTTTACTAGCTGACTTACTGGTTTATATAGCAACTATATTCAGAAAATCCAGTTTAATAGTTGCAAGCAAGTTTATGTCTAAGGAAGACAGGCATAGCCTCACATACTTCGTAGAAACTGTGGGTTTAAAAAATTCTAAGGGAAATAATTTTTTATTGTTTTTCAGGGAAGTAAAAAGGCGCCTTAGCCTAGTGATAATTGCAAAATTTCTTCATAAGAAGCATGTAGAAATACCTGATGACAATGACAAGCAGGTACTGCATACATGTATTGTCTTTGTAGAATTTGAAAGTTCAGAAAACATTAATATTGTATGCTTGTGTTTTATGTTTTAATATTGTAAGCCTGTTTTCAAGAACTTTGCCAAATGACCAATTAATAATTTTCTGTTTAGATTAGTGTTAAAAGTGCATTTGCACATGGGTGTAATCTGCATGTTCTGCAGCTTGTGCTTGTTTATATGCCTAGACATTAGTTTAGACATTAGAAAGAAGTCTACACTTCTTTAAGTCTTCCTTTTGTAATCATGTGGAGACACTATTTTCATAGATTTGATCTTTTATTGAGAAAGTGTACAAACACTGAAGTCTGTGAATAGTCAAAAATTACTCAAAGCATGAAAACTTCTTTTTTAATTAAAAATCCCTTTTCTGTTCCTGTTCCAATGGATAAGTAATATTGTAGGGGCACTCAGTTTCCAATTTTCTGTTGTTAGTAAATCAGTCCAATTTGTTAATGCTTGTATCTGTAGATGTTTCTTCTGCGTCAATTTCTGGTGCGTATGAAACCTTCTTATCTACTGAAGAAGATGAGAGAGATGAGAAAAGGGCAGAAGGAGCATAAAGATGATGAAGTTCATGCAGAGCTAGAGCATGAGGTACATAGCCAAGTGCTTTTTTGCTTTTGTTTTTTATGCATATTTTTAATAAAATTTATATATATTATATATTACAATACTATTTGGGGAATATTTCTTTTACTTTTTAACAGTTCTCTATGTGGAACTGTAAATACACTGTTTTGTTACTGTTCATCTTTAAAATATTACTAATTTTGGTTATAGTCGTGGGGGAAGGAAAGGAGTATGTGGTGGAGGAACCTGTATTGGGTTATTTTGCAAACAGGGAAATGGCCGGATTTTCTGAAGTCACAGGGAAGTCTTGAGTCTCTACTTCTGTAATCAGAAGACAATCTTCCCTCCCTTCTGATGTAATCAGTGAAAACTATTCAGTGCTGAGCCAAAACTTTAACTTCAGGTTTCAGAAAAAAATTTGTGAATATTTTATTAATATCTTCTCTCAAACAAGTGTTAAAAGATTTAGTATTTCCATCCATCCAAAAATTGAATATTGGTTTGGTTATTTAAGTGGTTGTCATGGAATCTCTCAGCAAGTGTTTTGATCTGGGGGTAGATGAAGGGAAAATAAAGCCAACTGCTGAATTTAATTTTCATTTAGTAAAACCACATTTTAATGGATTACTTAGGTTATTTAAACCAGTGTAATACTGGTTTTAAATGTTTCTAATAGGTGAATATACTATTTCAAATTAGTTTTTTAGGCAGATATGTTGATGTACTTGTCCATTGGCCTGGCTGTTGGAGGATTCATTCCAGAAAGCAGAGATGGTTCCATGTCTAGATGTGAAGAGTTAAAATAATACTGCTTTCACTGCTAAAGCTCTTCTGATTTCTCTCCAGGTATACTATCTAATTTATGTCCTCCTGCATCTAGTCAGTGAAGCCAGTTTCCTTGATGTTGTAAATTCTAGTCAAAGGGTAAGTAACTTTAGTGGCTAGACCTTTAGATTTTAAAATGTTGTTTATCATGCACATTTAGTGTGTTTTGGTAAGAGCTATCATGTGATGGAAGATCACCAGTGCATAACAGCACTGGGGGAGGCTTTTGTTCTGGGCAAAGTAAACGCAGAACTTCTGTGTGTTTACTGCAGAGAAAACTCTTCTGTGTTTCTGTGAATGGAGCTACCTCCAGACATAGGGCTGTGAAAGAGCAGGCATTTGTTGTGTTAATCTTTCTCAGAAGGTATCTGGAGGTAAACTTAACACAGAAATTCTAAGTCAAATGATTCTATCAGCTTTGGAAGTTGGTTTGAAATTTTTCAGTCTAGGAGAAAATCACTTCAAAGATATCCAGTAAAATATTTTCAAGCACATTTCAGTTTCCTGTGCTGGAGTGCAGCAAGTGAAAACAGGACTGTAGCTCCTCTCTGTAGTGGTAGTTCCTTTTTGCCATGTGATGTGAACATCTTCTAAGTAATTCTGTCTGCTTAGCCTTTCAGTATTTCTATTCAGATTTCTGTGATCATTTGCTGGGAGTTGCTTGCTGCAAGGTGTCTGTGTAAACCTTCTGCCCTGTAGAATCACTCTTGGCTTTTAAGAAATCTGTCACAGGAACTGTTTGAGAGACATAAACCAGTAATGTTTGGCTACATTTGGAGGCTTAGGTGTCTCAGTATTACTTAGATTTGTGGAGAACTTGATATTTTCAATTTTTTTTAATGTCTCAATTTCTTAAGGAAGAAAAACTTTATAATTCACTGACCTATTAGCCATCAAGTGGCAAGAGAGGTATGGCTGAATATTGTGCAGGCTGAACTTGTGCAAAATCAATCTTAACTATTTCATTTCTGCCCCTCTTCCAGTTAGAGAGGATAAATTGTGGTGGCCTTGAGACACCAGCAAATGTTTATAAATAGAATTTCAGCATGTCTCACCTGTTCTGCAGGGTGGAGCCTCTTGACAGCTGTTCAGTGAGAGATTGAAAACAGGAATTTTATGAAGAAATTAAAAGAATGTGAAAGACCTTGGGAGTCATTATCAAGAGATCCTGAAGTGCAAAACTGCTTTATTAAAGTAATCAGAAATTTAGAGAAAATAAAAGATCAGCGCATAAAACCTTGGATATATTTTACCTGCTCAGCCAATTCCTACAAAAGAAATTACCTGAGTCATCATTACTGAAAAGGTTATTTTCAGCTATTGTAACTTCAGAATTTTTTTGCTTATAAAAGATGTGAATGGCACTGCACTGTGTTTGCTATTTTGAGGGCAGAAGGGATTTGCAAATTAGTTAGCAGGAACTTTAGAATATGTGTTGTATAGCTCTGCTATACTTTGAAGCTGCTTTTAAAAACTCTTAGACCTGCTTGACCAGGAGCATGCCAGCAACAGATAGAGGATCTTGCAATGTGATCTTGTTTTCTTTCTTTTCCCTTTCTTAACTGTGTATTTCTGAGAAAAAATCAAACTGAAGCATGTAATTTTTGAATTGATATAATATTTAAATAAAGCCTGTAGTTTTGACATGGAGGATTAATAGCTGTACACTTTTGTCTTTATTTAGCAACACTTACTGAAGCTTTGTCGTGCCTTAGTTAAGCACGTGAAAGGTGATATTAGGGAAGATGCAAGAATGTTTTATCGGTCTAAGGTAAGATGCAGAACTTAATTTTGTGTTTTGTTTTGGTTTTAGGGTGGTTTTTTGTGTTTGTGATGCATGTTGTTCCCTCATCTCAGCCCTAGATATTCTAGGAGTTCCTCATGGGCCTGAGGTTTTTTTCCTCTTTTTTTCTATCTGCATCATGTCTTTGCGTGGGAATAGATACATGCCCGTCTTAATTCACTGAAAATACTCCTAATGCTAACAATGGGACTCTTAGCAGCTCTGAAATGTGACTGATCATCCCTTTAGCCAGGCATCTCCACATTTAGGCCCACAGAGTTGCTCTGTTTCTCTTTGTGGCAGTCACTGGTAGCTGCCTCCAGTTGTAAGAGCAGAGCCTACCTGCAGGGCAGGTACAGAGGACTGAGAAAGTTGCCTGTCTTGCACGCGTCTCCATTTAATTTTTCAAATAAATGAATTGATTAAAAATGCTTTGGATTTAAGCCAGCTGTATGTGATGTAGCATCAAGCTTGGACAGCTGCCTTTTGTTTGCTTTGTCTGTGAGCCTTACATCTGATAGTCCTAATTTTGTGACCTTCAGGCTTTGCATGCTACAAACCAAGTCAGCTCAGTGAAAAAGTCACCAGCCCCAGCTTTGAAAAGCCTTGGCTTCTTCAGCTTTAAATCAGACATTTGCAGTTGTGTGCTTCCTTACCTCTCAAAAACATTCTTCTTTTCTTACTCAGATTAGTGGAGCATGGATCCTTTTAACAAGTTCATGGCTCTTGCCTTCAAGTGTTGTGTGGCTGGTTGCTTTCACTTCTGTTTCTATTTGTCTTTGCACTGAGAGGGAAAATCTTACTCTGGTTTCTCCATTGCTTCGTTTGTGTAATACTGCGGTAACTTCTAGAGGATGCCACTGTGCTGGGTTTTAACACAGCAGATGAAGCAAATCTCAGTGTGAATGGGTTGGATTAAACACCTGCTTGTGCTTGGTTATGAAAAAGCTCAGTTTATATACAAGGAATTTGTTTCAGAAGCAGCCAGTGCTGCATTGTTGTCTTTTGTGGCCACAGTTGCACCTGTTCTAGGTACAATCAGACTTGTGACAACCTCATTTCCCAGGGATGAGGTGGTGTTTGGAGGGCAGAGGTTTGCATGGTGATTCCAAACATTCAACCTGAGGAGTCATGTGCCTCTAATGTTTGTGGAGTGCATGACTTTCAATTCAGAGTAATGAGTTACAGGGATCTGGAGTTGAGATGATACTTCCTGACAATAAAATTGTTCCTTTCCAGTAGACCTTGTATGTTGGATTATCTGTTTATTTTTGAGTTTGGAGCTGTGAGGGGGAACACAGGGTATGATTTTGTCATTTTTAACAAAAATGGCTAAATTAATCAGTGTGAATTTGCAGGTAAGCTGCTTGGCTGCTAGGATATTTGAGAAATGGCAGGATGTGATACAAACCACTCGGCTTACTCAGGTACTGTAATGAAACTTCTCTTCCCTAATTGCAGGGTGCATTTAACTATGTTTTTAGCACTTGCAAATGGCAATTCCTTTCAAGAGATTTTCTTTTTCTCTATAAATGGCTGTGCAATATTTTTTTTTCTCTTTGCCACTTGAAAATGGCAAATCCTTTCAAGAAAATTTTCTTTTTCTCCATGGCTGTGGAATACACTTAGGTGTATTAGAATGGATTTGAATTAAAATTCTTACTTTGCTGGCTTCAATAAAAGCAGGATCTCCTCTCCATTGTTAAAAGCTCTGTTTTAGTAAAGGTGTGTGTAATACACTGAAATCCCAGTCCTAAGTCGAGTCACAGGGCCTGTCTCTGATTACAGCTATTAGCAGATGCTTCCAAAAGGAAATTGGGGCAGGAATGCAGTGAGGCACATCCTGCTGTGGTCTGGCACCGTGTGGCTTTGAGACTTCTTGAGTCCAGGGCTTTATTCACATATGTTAAGGGGTCTCAACTCCTCCCCTTTTGAATGTGTCAAATTTCATGGCATGATTAGGCAAAGCCTCTCATGTTTGTAAAAGTATGCAGTAGTAAATAATGCCCTGATAAGTCTCAGAAATATTTGCCTTTGTGACACCTAGCTGGCCTTGGTAGAATAGGTGGATAATTTCTGATATACAAAGTTCAGAGCTCCTTCTTCCAGCCTTGGCTTGTAAGGTTTCAGTTGTAATGTGATCAGACCACCTGTGTGAGTCCTGTCTTGGAACATAAAGCAATCTCTCTTGGAAAAGCTTAGCTTTCCAGTAATGCAGAGCATCATTTACATAAAATTTAAATTATACATTATGCCTAGTGTTGATTCCAGTTAAAAACTGTGTAATTAACCATTAGTAAAGACTATTAATTCCTCCCAACAATGTGCAAAAAAAAAGTTCCGTGCAGTGTGTGTGATATTTTATGTTCTGAGCACTCCAGAGCAAGGAGTGACACATGTAACACCTGGCAACAGAATTTGCTTAGAAATTAATGAAAGTTGGTAACGAGGTGGCTCGTTCAGTATTGTTTTTTGGAGGTATTTGAGGTTGATTCATATATGGGAAACTGGCAAGTGTTTCAGAATAGAATTCCAGGGACTTTTTCCAGCACATTGTGGTGCTCCCAAGTTAAGCACTTGCCTACTCTACTAATTTCTTCTGACACTGAATTTCTGACTTGTATACTAATTTGTTTTTATTCTCTAGGGAAAACTGCATGACTTCTGGGAGCCAGATTCATGAAATCTTGCCTAGTTAAGGGAAAATAGCAGAAACTGAAATCAAGGAGGATGTAAAATGAATGGAGCTTCACCTTGTTTGGAACAGAAGAAATCAATCACTTGAGTTAGAACTTGAGCTTGATTCAGACAAGCTCTAGACACATGAGAATCTGATTTGACTAACACTGCTTTTTTACTACAAGTGCTCTACTTCTGAAAAATTGAAGTGGATCAACTGAAAAAAACCCAGCTGTTCCTATAGCCTTATCAGAACTGGCTAGAAATATTTTACTATATTGAAAGCTGAGGGAAGTTTTCTTGTTTCCCTTGTTAATCACAAGACCTATTTGATAACAGTAAGTATTTATTTTCTTGCCAGCACATACCTGCACGCATTGTTTAGGTTGGCTGGGAAAGAACTACCCTGTGACATGAAATGTGAGTTCAGGAGGAGTGTTAGACGTCCCCTGTTGTGAGCAGGTGAGGAAGTGGTTCAGATGTGGGCTGAATCATGGTAATCTGCAAAGCAGAATTCGTATCAACATCCAGTGTCTCTTAAAAATACAAAATACAGCAGTTGCACCTTCTTTAAATGGAGAATAAAGTATCATCTCAGTGGAGATTACAGAACAGCATTTGGCTCACCTTTGTAAGACTGTGAAAGCCATATGATGACTGAATTCCTTGGTGTGAAGTCCTGCTGCACAGACAATATGTGCTGAAAGATCCAGGAGCTGTTTGTGAAATAATCAGAGGAAGATGTGATCTCCTTTTGTGCTCTCTATACAAATGCTATCACTTAAATCTTACACTGTGATTTGTCTGTAGAATGGATGTAATAGGAAGAAAAAGTTCAGTTATTGGATAGAAACACCAATGGGGATTCTCATAATAAGATTTTTAATAACATCAATATGTGTATTTTAGAATACTGTTTTAATTCTTGTAGATTACTCTGTCTTGTATGGAATTCTGTATGATAATGTAAAATAAGGCTTAAAAAACCTGCCAACTACAAAACCTTCAAATTTAATTATGTGTATTACATATAAAAGAACTGCTATAGAATGGACACATCTTAGAGGAAATCCATTAGATTTGCAAATTCGTACTAAATGTTATTTTTTTTCAAGTGTTACACTGCTATGTCAATGTCATCTTTTGCTCTTTGATAGCTCATCTGCCTTCCCTCTCATAACAGTTGCTTACTTTGTTGAATATATTGTATGTAATTTTATTAATGTTTTTATTTTTTTCACTAATATTGTATAAAGATAAAAAAATGTGGAATGTTTACTGTATTTAATGTGTATATATTCTCTTACTGTGTAAAGTTGACATTGCTGGCCTGTATATTTTGAAGACGAAAAAGGGGAGGAGTTTAGATGAACAGCTTTTGTACTGCAGTTCAAAGCATGTTGAAACTGCTGAGGGTTTTTCCACACAAAATAGCCACTTTGATATTTACTTTCATTTAACAGAACAATGAAAAAATAAAACCAGACACTCCTTTCTAGTTAAATGTCCCTGGAGAAAATGGGCTCTGTTTCACAAAAGACAAATGGTCACAGGTCCTATTTTATTCTTATGGCACATATTACAATTCTTGGTTTCACAGCTGATTAGCTCACTATAGATGGAGACAGTCTTGAAATCATTCTCAGCTCAGCCAGGACTGTGTTTTCATGCTTAATGCCTGTTCCAGCACTCCTGCTTGGTCTGGATTTCTCTTCCATCTGTTCTGTAGCTGAGGAGTAATTCCTCAAGAGCTGAAGTCTAGGTGTGGGTTAAATTGGTGCTCATCAGAATCCTTACAGAGATGATTCCCAAGCATCACTACAGGGTCTTTACGAGAGAGTCCTGGCAGTGAAATAGCAAACCTGCTGCCCTTGTGTTTTGCCAACTCATTTGCTGTCCCTCAGCCAGGACTTACATGCATTGGAAAAGGCTGTTTCCTTTTCCTGCAAAAGGTTGTTGCACACTAAAGGTCTTAACTGCTTTGGATGTCTTCAGAGAAGCATTTTGCACTTGAGGTCTATCTTTTGATACTGTGTTGGCTATATTAAGAGCCCAATTATCACATTTCATGTGGAAGTAGGTGCACTTTATTGCAGTAATAACAGAAAAAAATTAAAGTCTGGTTGTAAAATATATGGTTGTAGCTCCTTGCCTTTTTTTTTCTTGAATTTTTTGACAAGCTTCTCTATGGCTTAAAATAACCCAAACACTTCTGGTTTTAAAGTTGAAGAAACCTGGCAGTGAAACTATTTGTGCATCTCATATTCTCACTGTTCCTATTATGGAACTTGGTAATGGATGGGGATTTCAGAAGTGATTAATGATATGCAGGTAGGTCTGGCTGAAGGTCAGTAGGACATTTTATTGATGCAGCAGCTGCAGGAACTCTCTGAAGTCCCCAAGATAATGATTTAGTTGAGAATGTCTTTGGGAAAAGCAGGTGACTGGAATATTTGAAGTGTGTTGTTGTTATTGGTGGAGGATCTGGTTAGATTGCTGCAAAGGCATTTTAGAGGTAGGATTTCAGTGTGGAAAAAGACTTAATACTGGGGGTTGATTCACATATGGGAAACTGGCAAGTGTTTCAGAATAAAATTGCTGTGCTGGCTTTCTGAGCACAGAAAGCCAGGCCTGGGTCCATGAGAGGTGTCTGTGCTCAGCACTGTCCAGCACCAGTCCTGGGGGCCAACATTTGGGCACAGGGGCTGCAACAGATTCTGCTGCTGTGGAGATTCAGGCAAGTACTCCCAGGTAGCTGGGTTCCTCTGCTCATCGTGTCACTAGCAGGAATACTGGAGCTCCAGTACTAATGCTGGTCTTCTGTTTGTTTTCATTCCCAGGGGAGCTGTATATGTAGCACAGTATCCCTGGCTTGGGATTTCTGTTTTGGTATTTTGTTGGTTCATCTTCCACTGGTTTGTGGTGGTTGTGACTTTTTGTTTTACTGAGAAGGGCAAATCAGAAAGGTTTCTGCTGGAGATGACCCTCCTTATTTTTCTGGGGTCCTATTCCTTGGGTTTGTGAGCTTTTGGAAAGCTACTCCTTGCCCAAAGTTCCCCAGTGGGAAACACCACGCTCTGCCCGAGGGGCAGCTGTTTCCACTGGCATATTAGTGCTTCTTTCTGCATTCAGAAAGAGAGAAGAGGCTCTTGGGACTGGCTCACTTTGAGCAGGAAAGAGGTTTGATGAGCTTGTAGGAGCCTAAGCAGCTGCTGAGGAGCTCCAAAGGAGCTGCCCAGAGAGGTCAGATAGTCATTAGTGGATTTAGCTTATTCCTTGTGGTTTAACTTATCAAAATTCCTTTAATTGCCCTTTTCCCCGTATTCCCCCCAGGCTGTGAAATACCTTCATGTTTTGCCTTGTGGATATTTTGCCAGCTTTACTGGCAGGGCCCCTTCTTATCACATGTTGAAAAGGGCTTTCAGTGCTGGGGAATGGCGTGGGCTGCTGGTGGGAAGGATCCTAGGAAAAGTGAATTCCTTGAAGGGCTTCTCTTTGCAGAGAGGCTTTTAGTTTTGCCTGGCTGATGCTTTTTTCAGGCAGCGCCTCCTCGCCTTTGCAGTCAGGAATTTGAAAGGGAGTATTTTATCTGGTAGCAAAAGCAAGGCTGGGTGGTGAGCGAAGAGAAACATTTGCATCTTCCATCTTGATATTTTGATCTGTTTGGAGAAAGTCAATCCTATGCTTTAAGGCTGTTTTTAAGTGGCGTTTGGATATGTTGTACTTTTTTGAATGCCTCCCTTTCTGTGCGTGGTGAGATGCTGCTAATGTTTCACCTCCTTCAGCTTCCCTGCCACCTCCCAGTTCCCTGTAGGGAGGTCACAGGGGAGGGGATGGAAACTCCACTGGAACTGTTCCCTTCATTGTCATCAAAGCGCCTTTGCCATCAGCCTGGGGGGAAACCCAAAACTTTTCAAGGCAGGTTTGGCCCGCATGGTGTGTGGGGGTGGATAAAGGGGCCATTTTCACACACCCATGTCCCAGTGCTTCTCTTTGGGTTTGCATTTGCGGCTGAAGCTGCCTGAAGCTGGGTGAGTGATGCTCCTTCCCTCTCGCAGAGAGGAGCAGAAAGGGTAAATGGATTTGTGCAGCTTTTGTGCTGCGGGGGGAGTCCTTCACCGGAGCAGTGAGCACTCTGGGCTGGGGTGGGCACGCAGGCTCCGGGGCTTTGCCTCTGGGTTTCAGGCTCTCACCTCCCGAGGCTTGCTGGAACTCCTGGCTCTCGGAGCAGATGCAGGAGCAGAGGGTCCCCTTCCTCTTCGGACTGACCGCCAGGCTGCAGCTGAAATAAAAACAATAGCTTCAAGCTGCCAGGGGCAGTGGTGAGGAGAGGGGGCAAGGCATTCAGTTTCATGCTTTACTCACACTGCAGGCTTTTATAAAGGCCGTGTAAATGATGCAGAGCAGCCGTGGGCTCTGCAGACAGCATCGCTCCGGCTCTCAGACACATTGATCTGCATGCTGGAAACTGAATGTGTCCCTTTGCCCTGACTAGGCTGTGGGGAGAGGCCTGCCAGGTGAGGATGCTGAGCTGCTGCACTGCATATCAGCTCTCCCTCACCTTTGTGAAGCGCTGCCTGCCTCCCCTGTGTACTAACCCATTTTTTCCCCCCCCCCAATATTTTGTGCTCCAGCATTGTTATGGCAAGGCTTGCACAACGCAACGTGTTTTTCCCTCCAGTTGATTTTTCTGATTAGCCCATTTTTCCTCTTGCCCTCATTCTGTTTTTCCCGCAGTATGTGAACGCCGTTCGCTGAGAAACTGTGTCAGCCTTCCTCTAATTAAGAGTCTGGCAGGAGGCAGCGCAACAGTAATTTTGGAGATGACGCTTCCAGTTTGGAGCTGACAGGGAGCTGAGGTGCTGCAGCAGGCGCTGGTGCTGGGGATGCAGGAATGTTCTCCGGCTGAGCGGGACAGGGGGACCCACAAGGAGCCTGCTGCAGGAGCAGTGAGTACCCCGGGTGCTTGGGTGTTTGAACTGTGTCCTCTTGAAAAGCAGCTGCAGGAATGGTTAAATCCATGGTTATGTCACAGGTTTAGCCCTTTGTGAGGGTGTCTCTGTGCGTGTGTAAAGGACAGGAATAAATTGCAGTGGCCCTAAGTCAGCTGCATCTCTCTGAAATAGTTGTAATGTTGGAAAGTAAGATGGAGAGCTCAACAATCTAATGGCCTGAAAAAGGGCAAATAAGGAGAAGCCATTCAATGGCGCTCTGTCATACGGCTTCAGACTCCATAGTTCTTTTTTTAGCAGGAAAGCTCAAAGCAAACAAAAGGAGAGAGGAGCTGGGGATCTGCTTGCCTCAGGATGTTGTGGATGCTAAAAGCTTAGAGGTTCAAAGAGCATTTTATGGCAGAAAAATGCAGCAGGGGTCTGTGAAATGAAAGCCATTCTTCCTGGCTGAGAAAGCTTCAGGCTGCCAATCCCTGGAGGGTGGAGCATGTGCTGGGGAGATATCCCAGATGTCTGTCCCATTCCTTCACCCCCTGCAAGGTGCTAGGATTTGGTCCAGTGTGCTGTTAATGCCTGTATGCTTTATGTGAACAGCTGAGGGATTTCATGCCATCTCTCAGTTTCCAGGCAGTCCATCGTGTCCACCATTCTGTCCCTCCATCCACTCCTGAGACAGAAGTTGCTGTTGAAGGTGGTGCCAGCCCTTGCTCTGAAGGAGCCTAGTGGGGTGTATGGGGTCAAATGTTTCATTTAGCTGAAGAAGACTCAGTGACATTTTTTGATCTTCCTAATGACCCTGTGAGTGAGACTAGGAAAACGAGTTGTGTGGTTCAGGAACTCCAGCAGAACACAGCCAGCCACATGCCAGAGTTGACCTCCTTCCTCTCCCCTCCCACCCCATCCACAGATGTCTGCAGCTAGGGAGAAGTACAAATAAGAGCAGATGAGATTAAAAAAAAAAAAAATCCTTTCTATGTGGTACCTCTAGAGCACAATTCAGCATTTTCCCTCTCTACTTGCTGTGTCAGATTTGCCTCTTGGGGGCAACCTCACCCCACTCCGGCTGAGACCAAAGGGAGCTCAAGTGCTTGGGGGCGATGACTCACTGCGCATCTCTTTCTGCCTTTGCGTTATCTGATCATTTTTAGTAATCGAGGTCATAATTTGCTGAAAGGATTTTAGGATTTAAGCCGTCGAGGCTGACTGTTGGTGGCTTTTCAGAAACGGTGTGATTGGCTCTTGAAGGTCCCTTTCCAGGCTTGGAGTCCTTAAAAGTTTTTTCCTGCTTTGGTGTCCTTCAGAGAGAAGAGGGTAGTATGGAAGGACATGTGTTTTGTGGTTCTGGTTTAATGGGTAAAGCATAAATCTCTGCGAGGAAGATTTACAGTGTTCTCCTGGCTCTTCTGCCTGGGTTGGCTTGGACTGTCACTAAGCCTATCAGATAGTGCTGAGGACACTCTGACTTGTCAGGGGGAGAGCAAAATTACTGCTCCAGCTCCATTTCAGCCCTGAGTCCCTGAGCAGGCGTCTCGTACAAACCTCGTCCACAAAAAACCATTTGCATTTATTTAAAGGGCGTTGAGGTATATGATGGAATAAAGGAAGTATTATTCATGCTTCGTGCTGTGGTTCCTAATGGTACTTTACACGCTGATATGACCTACAAAGCTTGTTGTTTTGTGCCTGCAGTGCTCTGATGTTCTTCCTACCCTGAGGGTCAGAAATGACAAGAATAAATGATTGTGACGAGCGTCTTGCAAATCCCTGCTCCCTCTCCTTGGAAGTGTCCTTGCCAGGGCACAGCTCAGTGACCTTGCTGGCACAGGCAGCGGAGGGGCAGCATCCTTGTCTGGCCCATGGGACTGAACAGAGTGATCTTCTTGTGAGATGTGAGGGCAAATCCATTTATCCATAGTTGTGTTTCACCTGCTCCCCAAAGCACAGGGATGCAGCTTGGGCTGGGCACGGGGCTTGGCCCAAGCTGAACACATGCAGGACCCCTCCTCTGGAAAATACCAGGGAGGAGGCTGGAGCAAGTGAGGTTAACCATGGACCCCAAAGCATAGGGACTACTCCAAAGGGGGGTGCAGGGCCCTGCAGCCTGTGTCTGCCCAGTGAGGGACTGAGTCAGCCTTGCTGGGGCAGCAGCTCCTGGCTCCAGCCAGCCTGGGCACTTGGACAGCAGCAACCACGCAGCTCATTAACCCAGCCCTCCAGCACTTGCTCTGCTGGCCTTGACACTGTCCTTCTTAATAGCTCCCCTTTTTTCCTTTTTTTTTTTTTCTTTTAATAAAGGTAAATTAGCTATAAGGATATGCAGGAACATGAATCAAAGGGATTCAGCTGACTCTTGAATGAACCGTTCGTACAGAGATGTGCTAAAGCACCAGGACGTGATGGATGCAGCCTGCTCAGAAAACACCTAAGGACAAAAACTGCTTGTAAGGCATCTCACTGCAGCCTCCAAAAATCTGATTATGTAGGGGGAGGAAAGAAAAATCAGGTTTTGGAATACATTAACTCAGTTGAACAGCACAGAGAGAAGGTACCAGCAAGAAGCAAATCAATTCCTGAAGGCTGCTGGGAAATCTCACTGAATTGAAGCTTCAGAGTAAGGCTGGCTACACTTAGAAGAGTTATGTTTCACCTGAAATATTTAACACTGGGCATTTGAAGTGCTCTGTGTGTCCAAAGAGCCCACCAAAAATATGCTTACGAGGAGATTTTAGAGGAACCCTGGGCTCATGCCATGCTCTTGATGGGTGAACCCAGATATTCGCATTGTTCAGTTTTGTTGGGTTTTTGTTGGTTTTTTTGATTTTTTTTTGTTCTGTTTTTTTTTTAAGAAAAGCATGGGAAGCATAAGTCCCTTGCCTCCATCACAGGGAAGCAAAAATTACCATGTAATGAATGCTGGTCTGCTTTTGGGACACGTGCTGACAGATCTGTTGTTAGGAGGGAGATGTTTCCATAGCAAAACCATCATCATAAATGGCACTGTAACGCAGCAGAGATGCTGTGGTGGCCCCGGGGACCATCTTCCTGGACCATTCTGAGCATCCTTCCAGGGAATATGGGAGAATGTTGGCAGGGGGGATCAGAGCAGCTCATGGTGATGCTCCCTACAGCACTGCCACAGCACCAGGGCTCTGCTGGCAAGGCTGTCAGCTCAGCGTTTTTCAGTCCTTTCCGACTTCAACAGAAAACTACAACAAAAGGCAAGCTTGAAATAGCTCATTTTATCTCCACAAACAACGTGTTTTGAGCATCATTGTCACTCAGCCTAAATTACTTTTAGATGTTTTTAATGACTGGGTAACGTTTTTCAGCTGTTCATTCTGCAGCACCCTGCTGAGGGACAGTCCATCTGTAAAGACCAAGGACTCCAATATTGTGGTTGCTCTTCCTGACATTCATTTAGCTTTATTATGTGATACGTGATTCCCTGTGGCAGAGATGTTTTCAGCTAAATTTACAGCTACAAGCTCTTTTCTTTGCATAAAGGGGATCTGTTTCCAAAGGGCTGGAAGGCTGGCTATGCATGTACCAGTGGAAGGTCAGGGATGTAGAGGAGAAAGTCTGGGAGATTGAAGGTGACCATCCAAATCCTGTCTGCACTGAGGGTGACATTACCCTTTGGGCTGCAGGGATTTTAGCCCACCATTTGTTACCTCTACCTTTCACTTTACTTGTAATGCAGAGCACGGAGAGCTGTGACTTTCAAAATGATCCCACCGGGGCCGTGGTTTGTGACATAAGCCATGCAGGTCTCTCCAGTCCCTCTTTCCCAGGCAGGCACAGCTTTTGCATTTGTTTCTAAAGGCAGCTTCTGAGCCACTTGCCTTCACCATCTCTGGCTTTGCAGTGCTTCTGGGAGACTGTATTTTTAAATCCTAGCTCATAAATTTTGGAAGCTCCTTTCCTTCCCCACCCCCTCGCCCCTATCAAAGTGTCAGAGCTGAAGAAAAACTGCGAGAGTGATGGATGTGCCCAGCTCTGCTTGCCAGTGCTCTGCTGTGTGTGGGGGGGTTATTTACTGCACTGCTGGGGTTGTTTCTTCTTTGGTGGCACAGACAGCAGTGTAGGGGTTCGGTGCCTGGGAAGGAGGGGTGGGATGCCCATGGATCATCCAAGCATTTGGCTGGAGGAGGCAGGGCTGGGACAGAGTTTGCTTGGGCATAGCGACACAGAGAGCAAAAAGGTGAAGCCATGGGGACATGGATCCTGTCTGGTGGCTTGGCCCAAAGGGTGGATGCTGGGGGCCATAACACCTTCCTGGCTCCAGCTCTGGGGGTGCAGGTTGGCTCATCCAAAAGGGCAGCTTTTAATAGCCACTGGTCTTATCCCATCCCTCGTGCAACCCCAGGTATTTGTGTTACTGCTCTAGGCAGTGTGTGGCAGGGACCTGATCTGCCATGCAGGGGAAACACAGGGGTCTGTGCCCCACTGCAGAAACAGAGAGAGACACCCCTGTGCTCCCTGGCCATGCTGGAGCCTGCCTGCTCTACTGGGAGCAGCTGGGATGACGGGCAGAGGGGTTGTCAACATCCAGCCCAGCAAATCACTTCTCCTGGAGCTATGCCTCTGTCTCTTCCCTCTCTGCAGCCACCTTTTTCCTGCTCCTGCCCCAGAGCTGGGACAAGACCCCACAATAAGCTTCAAAACTCCATTTTCTAATGGAACTCCCAGTGCCTGCTGGCGCTTCCCCCCCATGCTGCAGGAGCATCCCAAAACAGCTCTGCCTGGTTGAAAGGCAGGTCAGGACCCTGCCCTCCCGCAGTCTCACCAGCCCTTCCCTGAGGGCACGCTGCCGACAGATCCGGAGCCAGGGAGATGCTTTCCGCTGGCTTAGAGAGGTTTGCAGACAAGCAAACCAACCCAAACCTGCCAGCTCGCTGTGCGAGCGCCTGTCCTCCGTGAACTCCCGTGCGTCTCTTGCAGCCGGGCTTGTGGGAACCGATCGGAGGCTGCTGTGACTCAGCTGCTTCTCCCTTGAGAAAATCTGCCCTGGCACGGTGCTTGGCTCTGCGGCTGGGGCTGCCGGCACCTGGCAGCCCTCATCAACAAATGGCCTCGGGCAGAACATCCCAATTTCCACTGCCAAGCATTTATGGGAGGAGAAATGCAGCATGTGATCTTGCAGGAAGTGGAGGCAGCAACTCTGTGCTGTACTGAGCTGGGGAGGAGCGTCCCATCCCTCCCTGAAGCTGAGCCTTGGGCTGGAGGGGCTGCAGCACCGGCTGGCTCTTCTGGTCTGCCCCTGCCTTTTTCCATCTCCTTAAAACTTTCTCAGACAAATTCTTCTGCAATTGTAATTTTCCCCTCTGGCTCTCAGCCTGAAGAAACAGTGGTTTGGAAAGTTTGCTCAATGACTTGAAGAGAAGAGGCTCCCAAGACTTTCATGCTCTGTGCCCACTGGAATATTTTTTTTCCCGAGGCTAATCTGTGGAGCATCACAGATGCTTGGCTTGATGAGTCTGTGATGCTCTCAGGAAACAAAGCCAAGCCTGGTGAGTGTGTACTCAGGTGCTGTCAGAGTCCAGGCAGCACTGTGTGGTCTTTTCTGTTCCTCTGCTCCACACAGATCTGCTGGCCTGGAATCTGGGCAGGCTGCTCCTGTGGGGGACAAAGGAGACTGATGAGGTGGTGGGTGCTGGAGCAGCAAGACTCCCCTGTGGTGTGGGGCTGGTGTGCTCCCTGTGGGGCTTTTTTTCCATGGAGACATGTAAAGCAGCAGTGCAGGTCTCACGGTGTAGCTGAAGGATGGAGTGGCCTAGAGAAAAGCTGTTTTGCTTGTTACTTTCTCATGTCAGAAGGGGAAAGTACCCGTTTTTCCGCTGGTGGCTTTGCCTTTATAACAAGCCTCTCGCTGCGGTGTGGGCTGGCACGGCCTTAGCCAGAGTTTCACAACTCCTTTGTGGGTTTCATAAACCCCAGCGGCTGGAGCACCGTGATTTTGTAACAACCAGCTGGCTTTTAAACCAGTCTGGAGAGGAGCTTGAAATGGTTGGATGCCTGCTGCCTCTCGGACTACAGAGGCTGGCAAACCAAATCCCAGATCTGGAGTTTTATCTCAGTTTTCTTACCTGGGGCAAGGGAAAGACAGGCTGCAGGTACTGCTGAGCAGAAGCCAGGCCTGCCTTAGGAAGCAGTTTCCTACCAAAGGCTGGGGATCCTGGTCAACCCCATGGGTTTGATAAGCACCAATGCCCTGCTAGTGCTGCAATCCCAAAACAGAGCCCTTTGTGACATGCTGCTCCCATGGTGTGCACCCTGCCAGTGTATTTCTAATTTAATCCTGGCTGCTATTTGATCCTGCTGTTTGTCTTTACACCTCTCTGATCCATAATGAAATCCTCTGTCTGACCAAACCTGGTTTCCAGTAGTGGGAGAGGGGACACAGAGCAGTGGGGAGTGTGGAGGTCTTCTGACAGCCACCCTGGACACTCCTGTGTGTGGGACATCCACTAAGGTCTTGGTTGTGCTGGATAAGCCTGAGAGGGGGCAAGAGGGCTGGGGGCTGGCACGTTTTGGGACTGCAGGCAGGGTGAGGGTCCCTTGGGGCCCAGGGTGACTGTTGGTGCCGAGCTACAGCCAAGCCAGACAATGGTTCATCCCCAGCAGACCTTGAGGCACTTGAGGCAGAGCAGTGTCATGCATTAGGCGCCCTGAATCGGAGCTGTGTGCTCTGCGGGGTCTGCACGTCCCTGCAGGAAGGCCGAAGGCTGGTGCTGGCAGGGGAAGTGTCTCTGGCAGGGAGCAGCCGGCAGTGCTGCTGCCCTGGGAGCTGAGCTGCAACCTGAGCGCGGGCAGGTCGCACCTCCCCGCTCGGGGCGAGCGCAGCCTGCGTGCTGGGAGAGCTGATCCGCGCTAATCCCATCAATATTTCACGGTGTCCTGGCCCTGTTATAATTCCTCGCATCATTTGGGATGCTGGCTGGGATGGGGGTGTGGTGCCAAGTGAAACATGAGAGCTGCCATGGCTTTGCCCTGGCTCCCTGGGCATCTGGGGGGTGAAAGGGGCTGTCTGTGAGCTTTTCTCCTGGCTGCCACAGGTAGAGTTGTGTGGCAGAAACAGGTGAACCCAGAAATGCCGGCTCTTGGCATCTGCCTGGCTTTGCCGTGTGCCGGAGCGGTGGGGCTGTGCTGTGCTGGGCAGCTGGCCCATGCACGGGTGGGGCTGTGACACGGCAGAGCCTGCTCCACTCGGTCCTCTCTCTGCGGGACACAGTGTTTAAGTGACAACAATAAGACATGAAACAGTAACCAGTCTCTGGGCTGGTGATGAGGGCACGAAAGCATTTCCTGTTCCTAAAGGCTGTTTGGAGTAACAGGGAGAGAGCACTACAGACAAAATCTGGCATGATTTTGGGGAGGGGGGTTTCCCAAGGCACCATGTCAGGACACAAAGGGTCCCTTGCTTTGGGCTGGGATAGGAGTTGTAGGGCTGTAAATCCTGTGAGGAGCAGATGATGGAGCTGGGGTTGTTTAACCTGGAGAAAAGGATGTTCTGGAGAGATGGTGTCACTCTACAATTGCCTGAAAGGAGGTTGTAGCAAGGTGAGGGTCAGCATCTTCTCCCAAGTAACAATTGATAGGACAAGAGGAAATGGCCTCGAGCAGCACCAGCGGAGGTTCAAGCAGGACATCATGAAGGATTTATTCTCTCTAAATATTGTTAAGTATTGGAATGGACTGCACAGGGAAGTGGTGGGGTCACCATCGCTGAAGATGTTCAAGAATCGACTGGACATGGCACTTAGCGCTGTGGTTTTGTTGATCAGGTCTTTTTTGGCCAAAGGTTGGACTCAATGATCTTGGAGATCGTTTCCAACCTTAATGATTATACGATTCTAGAGCTGCCCCAATAGGAAATTCCCCTTCCAACACCTTCCTAGCTCTGGGCTAGGGTTGAAGCAGGAGCCAGACCTTCCTGCTCAGCAGAACCAATCCATGGATATGAGAGATACAAGTACAGGAGAGGGTTGGGTCTGTTTGGGCTCCTGCTGCCTGGAAAAGTGCCTCTCTGACTCTTGGGAAAGCCATGCAAAGAAGAGGAAGGTCCTGGCCTTCAACCTCTTGGAGCCCTAAATTCCTTCAGTTAATCTCATGGGGGCAGCAAAGCAAGCAAAGCTCTGAAAATAGATCTGTTTCCAGCTGCCAATGACTCGTGTTAATTAATTAAAGCCTCGCAAGCTCGGGCCTGTAAAAGCCCAGTGCTGGTCGCGCCAGGCTCGGCTTGCTCTGCACTCACACACTAATTATCCTACTGCAAGGCCAGCAGCTAACGAAGCTCCAATTTGTGCTGGGTTCGGCGTCCAGCCACGTGGGAGGCAGGGGGTGCTGCTGCAGGATGGGATGGGTACAGTGCCCTGGGTAAGGGGGAGCTTTGGGCAGCGCTGTCCCAGCCCTGGCACCCCCTTCCCCAGCACTCATGGACCAGCTCTCCCCATAAGTGGCCCCACAGACTCCAGCTGTGCCTCTGCTAAGGTAGGGAATGGGGTTTGGAGAGGACCAGCTGCCTTGCAGCACCTGAACACCCCATACCTAGGTAAGACAGGCTGGCCAAGAGCGTCCCTGCCTGGCTCCCGGTGCGTGGGCCTCCCACTTCCGCAGGGTGGGCAGAGGGGCGAGGCAAGGTGAGGCGTGGAGGAGACGCTGGGGTTTTGCCCAAGGACAGGAGGAAATGGTAATTAGCCTCTGGAGCACAGAGGAGGCGAGGGCGGGGAGGCAGGGAGTGCTCCAGGAGGTGGGTAGTGTCTGCTCTGAGAGTGGGGACAAGGAATGGGCCTTGGGATGTCATGCTGGGAGAGCGGGTGGTGGCTGCTTGGGGAGCATGTGCAAGGGTGGCAGAACCACCTGTCATTAAGAGCGCTAGGATGAGTCCCTCCTCAGCTGAGACCCATTGGTGGGTGAGAGCTGGGGGATTCAAACCTCTGTTACCCTCCCTCCCACCTACAGTGTTTGTAGGAGGCAGGATCCTGGCAGTTAGAGGCCCTGAGAATGGCATGTTAGTCAGGCTCCCCACAGGAACACCCTGGCCCTGCCATCTTTACTGACCCTTGAGGTCGAGAAGATGGTGGAATCTCAGCTGGGGCTGACCCTCACCCCCGGACAATGCTCAGCAGCTGTAGCACAACCTGCTCAGCCCTATGCCCTGTTATGGGTCTGGCTCCAGGTCTGCAGGGTGTGGGGTTGGGGAGGTATTTTTCCCCTTCCTGGAGACCTCACCCCTAGGACGGGTTGGTGTGGAGTGGAGGGGATGAACTGGCATCCAGAGGTGATGGTGCTGGGACTGGGCACCACATGGCTTTGTAACCACAGGCTGGCATCACCCAGCCACCCTGCCAGCTCCAAGAGAGCTGTAGTTCAGCATACACAGGTACAGCATTTCCCCACCTCCTGCTCCAGCTGATTTCCAACTGCCCTAGATCCAACCTGCTGATTACACACAATGTTGGCTCAGGGTTTGGTTTTGGGAGGCCTGCTGCTGCTGTGAGGGTTGAGGAGGGAGGGTTGGCCAGGTGCTGGAAGCTTACGAAAGGAAAGCAAACACAGGCCTGGACTTGGCAGCTCCTCCACATGGGGAGGAGCTGCAGAAGCCACCCAGGATAAAAAGGCTCCACACAGGGCCCCAGAGAAACCATTACCTCCCTGTGTTTCCAAACAACCTTACGCCTTGTGTGAATGGCGAGACGTGCTGAGAGCAGGGAGAAGATGGGGCACGGTGCCTGACTCAGGCGGGCAGTGCGGGATGCCGGGGTGACTTTGACGAGCAAGACATGAGTGAGCACCATGGCGCTGGCGGGGGGGCGGTGCTGTGCTGACACTGGTGCCTCTGGCTGGGGGCGTTGGTGTGATGGTACAGGTACAGGGCGCTGCTGTGCTGGCAGAATAGGATGGCACTTACCCGTGTTCAGTCACGCTTTTTCAGTCCTAAGTCCACAATATCAGCCCTTTGCCTCTCTGACTTTGCAGAGGGAATTCACACGGGCTTTTGGGGGCTGCATCACCCAAACCACCTGTGCTGAGTGAGCCCCCGGCCCACCCTACGTGTTGGGGGCTGCACGGTAGCGCCCCGTCCCTGCCTGCCGCGACTCTGCCGAGGGAGATGCCGCCACCTGCTCCCACGCAACGCGGGCAGGGGCGGCCCTGCTCTGCTCCCCTCCTCCCCCTCTTCCTCCTCCTCCTCCTCCTCGCGGCCCCGCGCTCGGCGCTGCCCGCAGGAGGTGCTGCGCCGCCCGGCGCGGCTCGGTCCGCTCGGCGGGGCCGCCACAGCCGGGCTGAGCCGAGCCGAACCCGGCCGATCCCTGCCCCTGCCTGCCGTGCCGCCCGCGCCGGCTGCGCCACCGCACCAGGCAAGGACCGAGGGGACGCGAGCAGCGGCGGCGGGCGCGGGTCCGCAGGCCGGGTTTGGGCGCTGCGTCCGCGGGCAGGATCCGGGGAGCTGGGTCGGGCGTGCGCGGGGTGCGGGTACTGCGTGCACACGGCTGGGGCCGGGTGATCAACCCGCGGGTAGGATTTGGAGTGCTGGGTGCGGCTGTTGAATCGCTTGGTAAGTCCTGGGATGCTGGCTCAGGGTCGGTCTGGGTCTGCAGGTAGGGTTTGGGGTGCTGGATCCCAGCTGCTGAGTCCGCAGGCAGGATTAGGGGCGCTGGGTCCGGCTGCTGAATCCACAGGCAGGGTTGGGTTGTTGGATCTGGAGTGCCGGGTCCACAAGCGGGGTTTGGAATGGTGGTTCTGTCGGCTCCAGTGCTGGATCCGGGTGCTGAGTCCACAGGCGGGTTCTGGGGTGCTGGGTGTGGGTGCTGCTCGCAGGAAGGGTCCAGAGAAAGAGGAGCAGGGCTCTGACCTGCTGTGGTTGAAATCCAGGGAATAATGCGTTTAGGGAAACAAGAGGACAGACCTCGGAAGCTACAGGGAGAGGGATTCAGAGTAGGGCTGATGCAGGTGAGGATTTGGGGGCAAAGAGCAGGAGGGGAGGTGGGATAGATATGCTGGATGTGGTGGCAGTGCAGGAGCTTTCTCTGGGGACAGGTTTGGGGTGTGGAGTGAGGTGGGTCTGGGGCACCTGGGTAGGAGTGACGGGGGAACGTGCTGGGGGTGTGAGGGAACACGATGTTAGGAGTTGTGGACAGACAGGGCACCATCTCCGGGCAGGGGGGACTGGATGCTGCCCTTTCCTTCCCCAGCAGGCTGAGGAGATCAGGGATCTGTAGGGATGAGAACTGCTGGGGGTGTTTGGGAAGGCTGAGCATTACCTGGGGTCAGCTGGTGTTTCAGATGGCTCGGATGAGGTACTAAACCGATGCAGGTGGTGCAGTGCAATCCCTGCCCCCTCTCCTTCCCTTTGGAAATCAGGGGGTGGTCATGGAATGTGGCTTGTCTGAGCCTTGACTCGTCGAGATTCATCTCCTTGGGCTGCAGTGCTGTGGGGGCTGCAGATGGCCCCCAGGCAAAGCAGACCAGCCTGTGCTGGGGCTTCTCTGCATCTTCGTGCCAATCCAAAGGTAGAAAGTACCTGCAACACTGGAATTTGGGGCTCTCTTTGCTCTCTCCATCAGTGCCCAGGTGAGCCAGTGACTTGTGCCTGGCCTTTAAACCAAGAGCGTGAAGTGGGAGGGGGAACCATGAAAAGCCTCTTCGGGTGCCAAAAAACCCAATCTCCTAAGACAAAGAGGCTTCCCAAAATGGATGGGGAGTGCAGTTCTGCTCAGATGCAGGGAAATTATTAATAACAACAGCGGCATTTTTGGTGCTAGTTGGGCTGCCACTGTGGGCTCCGGCTGCTTTGCTTCCCTCTGCAGCAGGCGCTGGTTGGAGCCCCCCCCGAACCCCAAAGCTGGGCAGGGTGACCCTGGCAGCCGCAGATGCTGTGTGTGTGCCCTGCAGGACAGGTCTGTGCTTCATCTTGGTTTGGCCAGGCTTGCTCTGCCCAGAGGGATGAGGGGCAGGGAGCTGCCCCCCAGCAGGAGAGATCCCTATCAGGACTTCGTTTTTGTGTTGTAACCTGAGGGGGAAAAAACACCCCAACAAATCCAAACCACCCTTTCAGCTGCTGCAGATGAGGCTTTGTTCTCCCCCCCCTGCCTTTTCCAACATCTATTTGAACATTTCACCACTTTACCCACCAGGAATGCAGCGGGTTTGCTGGAGCTGGGAGGTTTATTCAGCAAATCTGGCAGGTCATGTGCCGGGATAAAGCATGCAGGTGTGCTTAGCAAGGCTGCTGAGGGGGCCTCTGCGGCCCGTGCAGGAGGGCAGCGCTGGGTGCAGGGGAGACGTGGTGCCAGCCTCGCCTGGCCGCGTGTGGGGAATTTCCTTGCACTTGCCCGCCGGCTCTGCTTGGCATCTTGATGAGACTTGTTGGGAAGCACCTCATGTGATGGGCGGTTTTGTGAGAGGGGGCCCGTCCTGGGGACCTGCTGCCTGTCAGAGAGGAGAGGTGATGCCCCCAGACTTTTTAATGTAACCTCCCCCTGACAGTGGAGCTGGGTGGGTGCCTGTTCCTGTTCAAAGGTGAGAGCTCCTGCCCGGCTGCTGCTTCAGGAGGAAGTGCTACCATCTCCATTCCTCCACTCCTGGCTGGCTGTGCCACCAGCTCCTCGTGATTTACAAGCATGAGGGCTCTGCCACAGCAAGGTCATCACCAAAGCCACCCCCTCCTTCCTCCTGGGGCCTGAGCTCTGCTGTTCAGAGACCAAGGAGGCCCAGGGTTTCAGGCTCCAGGTAACCTGTGTGGGGGCTGGGATGCAGCTTCGTGGTTCAGGGTGTGCTCTGGGTTCTGCTTTTCTTGTTTCTTAAAAGATCCCTCCAGGTACAATCCCACCTCCGTTACCTGACAGAGGGCGACTGTTTGCCTGTTGCAAACCCAGCCCATGTAAATCATGCGGGGATCTGATTTTGGGGCAGCAAAGCTGGCGGTATGCAAACAACTGTGGGAAAGGCCAGATGTTACTGCTTTGTGCTGTGCAGTTTTGAATGCAAAGTGAAATATCAAAATTGGGTTTGACTCCGAATTGAAGCTTTGTTGGAGAGAAAGCAAAGGAAACAAGAAGATGATGTTGAAACTGGAAGCCCTAAAACTGCTCCCGTCATGTGGTTTTGCTGGACTTTGGAAAAGAAAACAGTTTATCTTTGGAGTAAATAAAAGGGAGAGGAACAGGCTTGCAGCAGAAAGCCCCATGTTCACTGCAGACAAGTGGGTTGTGCTCCACCTCTTGCCCCTGCTTCCAAGAGGACCCCAGGCTGTGTGGGATTTCTGAGCCTCTGTTTCCCCTTGGGAAAGCCCCGCACCGTCCTGACGGCGGGAACCCCAGGCATTGCCAAGAAACATCTTTGAAACTCAAACCTGGCTTTGGAAAATAACTGGAAGACAAACCGGCTCTAAACAAACACCCAAGTTAATTCCGTGTCTTGCATTGTGTAAGCCCAGTGAAATGAAACAGTGCAGCCACAGGGACAGGCAAATGGATTCAGATGCTTTAAAAAGCCCTGAAATCTGCTGGCTTTGAGATGTCCTTTTACATTTAGGGTTGGGATTTTTTTCTTTTCTTTCTAATTGTTCCTGGGAATTTAATTCTACAATTATTTTGCTGCTTCTGCTGAGGAGACAATGTGCTTCAGCCACAAAGCCTTTGAACGCTGAATTGCAGATCACATCCAGTGCTGAGCCACTTGGATGCAGACGCCCCCTTGCTGGGAGGATTTGCTGTGATGTGGAGGGCTGTCTGTCTGTTCGTTTGTCCAGGCTGCCGAGGGGCTGCTGGCCAGCGGTGAAGCTTGTCATGCTGCAAATGAAGAAAGGATGGAGCATGTTGGGGTTTGGAGGTGTGTTGCTAGCATCAAGCTTGCCTAACGATGGGGGAGGTGGGAGCCCCAGGGATCTGCAGCCCGGATCTCGGGGCTCAGTGGCTGCGCTCTGCCTCCCCCGTGTCCTGGGTTGGAGGCATGAGAGTGAAGTCAGAGTGAGGCCATAAAGTCTCGGCACCATCCGGTTTCACTTCCCGGCTGTTGCAAGGCTCCCTGCTGTTCCCTCAGGTGCTCCCAGGCTGTGGGGTCAACCCAGGGCTGCTGCTGTGGCGTTTCCAAAGGGGAGAGATGTGCTGTGTGAAAGGAAGAGCCATAGGGACTGTGTCCTCACTGCTGTCCTGCAAGAGCTAATGGCCTCCAGCATTGAGGAATTGTCCCTGTGGGGGGAGTTTTGCTGCTCTGTGCAGGGGCTCTGGGTCTGGGCTGGCTGTGGCATCCCTTGGTGCTCTTGGTCCAACCACTGAGCTGCAAGGGTTTGCCCTTCAGCCTCCCCTTCTTCCACCCTTCTGGGCCATCTCCTGGCAAGGCCTCTGGATCCAGGCAAGGAACTGTTTCAGGTAACAGACAGGGTTGGTGGGTTTTCCATTCGGGTGGGCAGTGGAAGAGTGATCTCTTCTGCTGTCATGGGCACTGTGCTCTTGCTGCCTGCTTGTGTCGTGTCATGAGCAGCTGGAGCAGAGCTGTCCCCATGCCTGGCATCCATGGCACAGGGCAGAGCAGCTTTCCTCATTTTCTCAGTTGGACTTTTTTGGGTGGGTTTGGATGGGAATGGCTGGAGAGCTCTCGTGGGGGCTTGGCACTGAGCTCTGTTGCTGCCTGGCAGCCCCTTTGAATCTCCAGCTTCACATCAGACCGGACCTGATGGAGGAGAGGAACGAGTTCTTGTGAGATTAGTGAAAACAGGGAGCTTGGGAGAAGCTAACACACCCTGATCCCTGCAGCCCTGCAGGGATGACACCATGAATCCCTGCTCCTTGTGGGGTGGGCTACATTCCCCACAGGAATGCAGCAGGGGGTGTCAATAAAGGCGTGGGGCTGGGGGCCGGGGGGGCAAATCTGTTGGAAACTGGGCTGTTGTTAGTTTTATTGCTGACTGCTCAGCTTGTCTTTCCAGGGATGTTTGGCTCCCTGCAGCACTGGGGCCCCTTAAACTGTCCCACATCCCCGACTGTCCCTACTCTCTCTCCGATCCATCACTTTGCTACTTCGCATGTCTCCTCCCTGCCGTGACATTTCTGGGATCAGAGCTGGGTGCTCTCCTCTGCTGGTGGCTGGTGGGGACTGCTATGGGAATTGGGAGCCTGTTCCCATGGCCTGCAGGAGCCTCCCACCCGCCTCCCTGGCTCCATGATGGCTGTGCTCTGTGTGGGGGCTTTGCGTCGGGAGCAGGGCATGATACTCTGTAAGAGGAGCTGATGTTGCAGCTCTTCCTCCCCTTCTCTGTGCCCAAATCCCAAATTTGGGTAAAGGAGAAGTACATCTGCTTCCTGAATGGCGGAAGCTCTAGTGTATGTCTGCTGAAGCACCTCAGGGTCATGCATGGTTTTGTTTAAAGAAAGCAAAAATAAACCCAGGGAGGGGCTCCCAGGAGGTCACTGTGCTCCTTCTCTCCCTGACCCAGCACGGGTCCCCTCTTCCTGGAGGGCATGTGGCAAGTTTGCATTTTTTTCTTGTGTTGTTGACAAAAATCCTGTCTGGTTGAGAAATATCTGTGCAGCAGCGCCAGCCCAGTCCCACGGGTCAAATCCTGCCCCTGCAAATCTGTGCCGGGAACAGCGGCTTGTTTTGGGCTGGCCTTTGGGGGTGCTGCCACGGGGGACCCATGTCCTTGCAGGGCAATCTGGGCACGAGGCCAGGAGCAAACTCCTCGAACAAATGGATGGACACTATGGGCTTGGGGTGGATCTGATGTTTTATCATTTGCTGGTTGGGCTCTGCAGCAGAAGCAAAGTGCTGGAAGTTCGTCAAGGGCTGAATTAAAGTTGCCTGGCAACCTCCATCCCGGCTCCTCTTCCCACATCTCGCAGGATTTCCCACCCAAGGTCTGCCGCCTCCAGGGAAGGGGGGCCCGAAATGCACCGCGCTCACACCAGGCTGGGGCCAGGCTTGTCTCCCTTCCCATAACTCACTGGCTGTTCCCACGCCCGGCAGCCCGGAGCTCTCCCCACCTCACCATCCCCTGGGGCAGGTGCCTTTCCCCCAGCCTGCCCCAGGAACGGGCCAGGCTGTTTCAGCTGAACCTGAGAGCAACTTGAGCGGGTCTCCTGGGGGGTGGGACAGTTCAGTGACAGTGGGAATGCGAGTGGCTGCAGGGGATGTGCCAGGCTTGGCCCCAGTGAGTAGAGTGGAGTCGGCTGCATGGGGTTTGGAGTGCACAGGCTGGGCTGCCATAAAAAAGCAAAGTGCAATTGGTGTCTTCTGGTGCAGTGCCTGATGGGGATTTTGTTAAGGCTGTTTTGCAGCTCCATAACCCAGAGAAGACCCACTGGAAATCCCTGTCTCCCACTGGGAAACTGGTAGTGCTTGCTTGTAGTCTGTGATGCCAAGGGGGACAGCCCATGAGGGAGGAGGAATGTCCAGCAGCCATTCTGGGAGCCTGCTTGGGCTTTACTAGATCTTGGTGGAACAACTACAAGCTGTCTAGGGAGGGGTGGGATGGGAAAGTGTCTTATTCCACTCCGCAAATCTGTCCTGCCATTGAGAATGGATGCTGAGGGTAAGCTGGAGAAGTGCTGCTCCCATGCACCACTTCCATTCTTTCTCCTGAGTTCCTTTGAAATTAAAAAGCTGGCATAATTTTTTTTGAGGAAACATGTATGGGGGGAACCTGTGAGATCCTGGCTGTGGTCTTTCCATGTTTGGCAAGCCCCACAGACACCACAGCTTCCCTGCAGTGCAGCTTGCAAACACCTTGTGCTCCCAGGTTTTGCTGCCTTGTGACTTTGAGGACCATGGGGCACTGGGAAGGGGCTCCTATGCCCACAGAGTGTCCTGCTGTGTGGCAGCTTTGGCTCGTTTCTTTGGCTGGTTTCTTTGGCCAGATCCAGGTTGGTGAGAGTGTGAAATTCACTCATCAAAAGCTTTTTGCTCCTCCAGAGACGCTGGTCATGGGGATTTTAAGGAGGTGCCGACTGGGCCAGCCCGTTTGGGTGTGCTGTGCCTGGCTGCCGGTGGGAGGCTGAGGCCAGCACAGTCATGCTCACACAGCTCCCGTGGTGACCCAGTAAACCCAGTCAGACCTGACCGGGGCTCGCTCGCTCCCCTGTGTGCTCACCCACGCCTGCACGCCTCTGCTGCCCCGCTGCTTTCCTGCATTCCCCAGGGACCAGCAAACATCCCACCGGTGAGAGGCGGTACCTGGCTCCGGCTCCGTGCTGCGAGCTGTGGCTGAAGCCCGTAGGAGCACTGATAGCCAGTGGTAGGAGGGTGGACTTTTGCCTCTGTGGATGTTGCACGTTGCGAGCAGAGCAGCTGGTTCCTGGCTTTGCCCCTCTCGGGGTGTCCGTCAGTCCTGTGCCTGGGTCCTGCATCCACCGTCCTGCTTCTTCAGCATTGCCAGCCAGCGACAGCAGCCTCAGTGGGAGCTGAGGCTGGACCATCAGGTCCTATGTCGGCGCCCCTGTGCTGGGAAGTAGGTGAGGTGCCAAGGGACTTGGGGAGCTTGTTCCTGGGGAACAGGGTGGGCTTTTCTGGGCAGTTTTTCCCTTAAACTCCTAGCTTTCTTAGAGCTGCTGCTGCTTTTTAGCCTTTTCACCTCCCCTTTTCGTTTCCCTTCCCTAGAGAAAACTCTCTGACGTTTCCGTTCCCAGCTTTTTTCTGTTTCTCGTGTGAGTGCTGGACTTGTGTAATCCATCTGCCCCCAGTCCTAGTGGCGAGTCCCACAGATCAAGACCTCCTCTACTTCCTGCCTGAGCCCTTGGCTTCACCCTGAGCTTAGAACTTGCACCCTGACAAGGGGGAAGTGATGGGTTTGGGGGTGTTTGGTGTGGCTGCACACCAGAGTATTGACCTGAGGGGAGCAAAGGATTGTTTCAGTTCTTTCTTGCTTTTTCTCCCCCACTCTAGGTATGAAAAATAAGACCTAGAAAATTTAAAAAAAAAAATAGGGACTCTTGGAACAGCCCTTCTCTTTGAGTAAATATTAACTGGCTCTTACAACGTAACTGATTAAATGTTCTTTAGGACAAAGTTACATCTGATCTCGGTCAAAGGAGCCTTTGGAAATGGGTGTAGCTGCTTCACTGGAAAAAGCAGAAGAGCCCAGCCCTGACAGCATGGGAGGCTGCTCCCCCCTGCCCAGCCAGGAACCCTGCACAACCTCCCAGTTTAATATATTTTTGTTTTCCCCCTGTACTGGCTCGATGTGTATGATGGTTAATGTTAGCTGGGGCTGGCTCGCAGCACCACGCTGGCCCTGTGATAAACACCATCCCTGCCACCCTGGCCAGCCACACTCTGCTCCCTGGCACATCGGGAGCCAAGCAGCAGGCAAAGTTCAGGGTTTGTTTGTTCAGGGGAGATAAGCTGAGGACACCCAGCAGTGTGCAGGGCTGTTACTCATTTATGAGAGATCATTGTTTGCCTTGTCGTAAGGAGGTTTTTCCTCCACTCTGCTTTCCCATCCCAGGCGCAGTAGCCCTTGTGGCTTTTGCATGATTCCAAACTTGTGGCCCCATGTGGACACTTGGGGAAGGGTCCCTGTAAGTTCCAGAGTGGCCCTGCTCCCACTGGTGGGATGGAGATCTGTCAGCATGGGGCTGCCTGGGGTGCTTTGGTGCTCAGGTGTGACCCCACCACTTGCTTTGCCCAAAGCTTGGTGAGTTTGGCTCATGCTAGACATGGTGCCACCAAAGCAAATTGTGTCTTCTTGATGTCTATCTGCATTCACCTGCCTTGCATTGCTGTGCTGTCATTCATGGGCAGACCTCTGTCTGTACAGGGCTTGTCCTGGAAATAGGCATAACCTAGAGTGAGCCTGCTCTGGGATCTGCTCCCCAAGGAGCTCAGCCCTGCATGCAGCACCCTGCCTAACCCAGGGTTGGATGCTCTTGGGTGCTCTGTGTTGGTCTGGGGGGACAGTGGGGCAGCAAGGAGAAATATTTCCCATCTGCCTCATTCCCAGAATGCCCTGGGGAGCCACCAGTACAGGTGTGAGGTTTGTATCTGAAACCCCTTGAAGGAACCAGCACTTTGATGCAAGCTCCAGAACTAGGGCTGAATCCACATCCGGCCCCTCACTTCTCCTTCTCAGCCCTAAAGTCCTCCTCACCTTGGTTTTACCTCCCTTCTTCTTGGGACTCAGCAAAGTATTGCTTCAGGGAAATTGTTTGCAGTGAGCGTGTTTGAGCAGCTTCTCTACAGGGTCAGGTATTTGGGTTTTTATATATATATATATGTGGGTGTATATATATATTTATAAACCTCTAAGCAAATGCTTAGGTGCTGGTTGCTTACTGGGAGCTCAGAGATACCCAGTCATCTTTTTCCTCCTTAATGCCTGCAAGATGAGCTAGTGGCTTTGCTCAGTGCAGCTGGGAGAGGTGGGGGTTATTTGTGAGGGATCGAATGCATGAAAGTGAGAGCTGAAGTAGATATGGAGCTTCAAGGCAGCTTGGGATGAAAGAGAACCTGAAATCTTGTGGAAAAACACAGGGGGGAAATATTGTTTCCGCTTGAAAAGATTTGCCAAAAATTCCAAGCAGTTCCTCTATGGATTTTCCTTCACCTTACATCCCTGTGTGCCTGAAGCATCCTTTCCAATGCCTCAGTCCTCTGGAGTCTCATCACTTCACGGGGGGCAAAGCTGGGGCCAAGAACCATGTCCTTGCACAGCAGGACATGGTCAGCTGGGCTTTTAGGAAGGAGAGGAGACCTTGGGCTCCCCAGGACCCTCATTGTTGTTATTCCTGCTGGAGCCACTCTGGGGGTGCAGTGGGTCTTGGGGTACCCTGTGTGCCAAGAGACCCACAGAGGGGCTTGGCCCTGACCCTCTTTCTCTGCTTTTGAGGGAAAAATGTTTCTGCTTTTTGGGTGTGATATGCAATGGGGGATCAGCTGCCTCTCCTGAAACATATTCTTCTGTCAGGGGGATCTGCAGGAGCAAAAGGCTGGGGGTGAATAAGGGATGAACCCAGAGAAAACCTGGGGGAAAATGTACCTCCAGGCAGCTGGCCCAAGTGCTCAGCAAGCAGCTCCCTGCTGTGACAGAGTGGTTGCTGACCCAGGGGGATGCTGCAGAAGGTCACTGTGCTCAAACTCCCCTCCGTGCTCCGTGATGGCTGCAGGCTCCATGCCTTGTGCTATGCCTTGCTTTCCCTTTGAGCAAATGAGGGTTTGTTTTTCCCTGAAGCCATCCCTGGTCTGAGGCCGTGCTGGGTCAAGCATCCATGCGTGTGTGCAGCTGGCTCCTTCCCAAGCCTGCTTGCTTGTGAGGCTCTGGGACAGCAGGAGTGTCTGAGCCAGCGCTCTGTGTTTCAGGAGGGTTTGGTGGCCAGCCCTGTCCCAGAGAGCTGGAGAGGCCGTGCTGAGGAGTGGCTGTGCCGGCCCGGCGGCTGAGAGAGCGGGAAGATGAGCGCAGGGCCGGCACATCTCCTGACAACTCTCTTCATGGCAGCGGCAGCCATGGGCTACTCGTCACGGCGCTCTGCCTCCGACCTGGATGCCACCCCCAGGACAACAGTCACCTTTGATGGTAAGGGGGTGTGGGTCCTGGTGGTGGCAGTGAGGTTTGGGATTTTGCTGGCACTGGCCTTGGTGCGTTGTGACTGCATCTAAGCCTTGCCACCCACCTGGAGCAGGGGGCTCAGCATGGGAGGGTGGCTACATGGGGGCCTCTGATCCCCTGGGCTCCAGAAATCAGAGCCCACATGGCTGTCTGGTACTGGGTGCCCCAAAGAAATGAGCATGGCAAAATCATCTCCCCAAAAGCCAGAGGGGGATGAGGATGTACAGGGAGCTAGCCCTGACCAACCCCTGGCCCTGCCCAGCAGCCCTTGGAGGGTGTCCTGAGCTGGGCATCACACCTGGGCTGGGATCTCATGGCCCGAATAGTCAGCAGGAAACTTTCTTCCATGATTTTCTCTAATTGCCACTGAGCTCTTGACCTCCAGCCTCTGTGGTGTCAGTGAGCCCAGCAGTGTCATTGTCCCTTGGGGATCCACATGGCATCATTGACCTCATTAGTGAGGCTCAACTCAGCAATCGATGGTGGGAGAGTTTCATTAGTAGCTGGGGTGCCCTTTTCTCTCCAGGCAATGCCTCTTCTGGGAAAGATGAGGAATCGTTCCTTTTCCAGCTGCCCACAGGGTCCCAAGCCTCATAGAATTTTCACTTCCTGCTGGTCCCTCTGGCCAGGGCTGAGTCCTACCTCACACTTCTCAGCACCTCAGATTGGCTGGTTTCATTGGCTTGGTGGACAGGAGCACTCAGCCTCACAGCAGAATCACTCCCCTTGGATGACAGTTTTGGTTCAGGTTTTTTAATCCTTCCCTGGGCTGGCTGGGCTCAGTTTAGAGCCAGAGTCACTGCCAGCATGTTTCTGCTTTCTTCAGCAGTTTCCCAAACAACATGGCAGGTCCATGCCCAGCACAGACATTGCAGCTCCCACCCCTGAGCTGTGCTTTAATTAGCAGAGAGAAATTTCCTTTGTGAGCCTGAGCCCCATTAGTGCCTTTTACCACACCTTCTCCCTTCCTTTCCTCCTGCTGTAACTGCTGTCACCCAGCGCTGCCTGCCTGATAACCTCAGCAAGTGCCATCCCACCCACTTCCAGCTCCATTCTCTTGTCTTTTCCCAGTGGCTCGCGCTGTGCCTGCCCCGGGGTCCCCCTCAGCCCCCTGTTCCCTTTGCAGAGCTGTCGGGAGTCCGGCGCTTCACGGCGCACACCCTCAACTACAGCACCCTGCTGCTGGAGGACGAGCGGGGCATCCTCTACGTGGGCGCCAGGGGAGCCGTCTTCGCCCTCAACTCCAGCGATGTGGCCGACGGCTCCCACCACACGGTGAGCCTGGCCTCTGCCACACTGCCCAATCCCTGCCCAAATCGTGGCCACTCTATCCCTGCTCAGCCTCCCCCTCACCATCTCAGGTCCTGACTGGAGGTGATGTCCCCAGGTCTGTCCCCAGGTCCCCTGCGGACACCTGGATCTTCTCCCCAGCCAGGCAGCAGGGGGACAGCAGTGGGAGAGATCCCCAAGCTCAGAGCTGCCTGTTTCAGGGACACCCCAGCAGAAGGAAGGGCAGGGAGGGAATCACATTCTTTTGCTCCCCCAGGGAAGGAAATCCCAAAATCCCCCAGGCTCTTGCAGTGCTCTGGGATGTCTGCCCACTAATTGGGGTGTGGGACCACTCTTTCCCCAGGCTGGGGGGATGTGTGCAGGGTGCCATCTTGTGTTCTGAGCAACCATCCCTCCCTAAACAAATAAATAAGGATTTTATCATCTCTGATGGCTCTGATGAAAGCTGGAGGTTACAGTGACAGCGGGACCACGCAGTGATGGGGGTCATGCAGTAGCAGTCTCTCTTCTCCTTGCAGATCCACTGGGAAGCCTCCCCGGAGAAGCGGATGGACTGCCTGCAGAAGGGCAAAAACAACAAGGTAGAGCCGCTGGGTGGGTGCCAGGGAGGGGCTGCCCCCGCTTTTCCTGGCTTGTAACACCTGCACTCCCCCTCTGCAGACCGAGTGCTTCAACCACGTGCGGTTCCTGCAGCGGCTGAACAGCACTCACCTCTATGCCTGCGGGACCTACGCCTTCCACCCGCTCTGCGCCGCCATCGTGAGTACGGCTCACCCACAGCTGCTCCTGTCCCCTGCCACTGTGTCACCCTGGAGAGGTGCAGCCCCTGTCCTCTGCCACCATCTCCACCCACAGCCCCACTCCCTTTCTACCGCTGTCCCTGCCCCTGCCTGGCTCACTCCCAGGTGAGTGACTCCCAGGCTGGGGTGAGTAAGGTTGAGGATGTGGCCACCGTGATGCAGATGCCATGAGTCCCCGCTCCAGCACTGGGATTGGACTCTGACCCCAGGCAAGGGCTGGGGATGGATCAGTGCCATGGGGGATGCACATGGGCTCAGCAGGATGGGATGCACCCGCCCTGGACCTGATCTCCACTGCCTGCTGTTGCAGAATATCCTCTCAGAGGAGGGGCTGCAGAGTGGCTGATGGCAGGTGGCATGCATGCCCAGGGAAAGATGACAGGGGGAGAATTGACTCAGTAGCCCCTCCCCAGGGATTTCCTGTGCTAGTCTGAGAGTCCACACATGGCTGTGACTCATGTGTCCAAGAGCAGCTTTGTTTTATGTGGGACTTTGACCCCCTTTCAATAGCTCCTTGAGTCAGTGGAGACTCAGTTGTCATTTGCCCACCTCCCTTCCTGAGCTGAGGGGCAAAGGAGCCCCATGACCATGTCTGCAGTGCGGCCAGGGAGCCCTGGAGAGGCTGTGCCTGTTCCCATGGCTGTGCTGCTGGTCCGGTTTGGCCCTCGCACACACTGGAAATTGGGTGGAGGAGCTGCCAAGCTGGAAGGGCCCTGTCATTATTTAACATGCTTTGAACTGCAAACCCCAAAGAAAGTAACTCCTGCTATGACATGGACAGTACCTGGGGGGACTCCAGGCTGGCTGAGCAACATCTGCCAACCAGGCACTATCTGGTAATATTGGCTGCACTGGCTGGCTCCTGCCCAGTGCCCATGCAAAGCCCAGCTGGGGCTCCTCTTCCTCCCAGAGCCCTCTACCCACTCTTGGCTGGGGTCTGTGGCTGGCTGTGTGGTTTCTGACCAGCTGGAGGGTTCTTCTTACTTGGACAAGGGCATGGCTGTAGGCATCACTTTGTCCCTGCTAGCAGGCTCAACAGAGAGCCTGAGGCTGGCAGGTGAGGTGGGTCTGTCCCCTCCTGTCTAACCTGATTCCCTGTCCCCTTCAAGGATGCCAACAGGTTCATGTTGCCGTCTCACTTTGAAGAAGGCAAGGAGAAGTGTCCATATGACCCTGCCCGTGGCTACACTGGCCTCATTGTGGGTAAGCAGCACCTTTCCGGGGCTGGTGGGGACATGCAGGTGCCACTGACCACGGCCCCATCCCAGCACCGCTCCAGGGAGTGCCAGTGGTCCTCCCCCGACTCGTCTGCCTGGGACAGTGGGATGCTGGTGGCCTGTGGGGCTGTGGCCCACAGGGATGCTGATGGGCACCTGCCCTGCACAGATGGAGGCTTGTACACAGCAACACGCTATGAGTTTCGGAGCCTCCCCGACATTCGGAGGAATCTGCACCAGCGGCCACTGAAAACGGAGGAGTCCCCACTGCACTGGCTGAATGGTGAGATGTCCCCATCCCTCCCATCTCGTGGGCTGTGGGACACTGTGCATTTCCCTGGAGAGTGTGGAGTAGGTGTGGGGGATGGCTCTGGAGTCCTGTGTGGTTTGCTATGAGAAGAAACTGAGGCAGGGAAGGATTCCCCATTTTGTGTTGGTCTCCGATCACCACCTCTTGCTCCGTGTCCCCAGATGCTGAGTTTGTGACCTCTGTGCTGGTCCGGGAGAGCAGGGACAGCCCTGTGGGTGACGATGACAAAATCTACTACTTCTTTATGGAACGGGCAGGAGAGGAGACCACATCCTTCTTTGACAAGAGTCAGGTGGCCCGAGTGGCCCGGGTGGCCCGTGTCTGCAAGGTAGGCATGCTCCCAGCCACAGGGAAGCCAGCACTGCTCCTGTTGGTGCAGGGGCAGCATGCCTCCGCCTGTGGGAAGACTGAGGCACAGGCAGAGGGGAATGAACAACTGTCCAGCCTGTGCAGAAATGCTCTCTGCACCCTCCCAGAGCGATGTGGGGGGGAAGAAGATTCTGCAGCGCAAGTGGACGTCCTTCATGAAGGCACGCCTGGTCTGCTACATCCCCTACTACGAGGTGCTGCGCAGTGTCTGCAGCCTGGACGGGGGCGGCTGGGCCAGCACTGTCTTCTATGCTGCCTTCACACTCTCAGCACAGTGGTGAGTGGGGCAGTGGCCAAAAGGATTGGGGCTAAAAGTCTGCAGCACCAGGGGAGCCAGAGATGTGTGAGGGGATGCACAGGCAGGTGCTGAGCACTTGGGGGGTGCATTGGCTGGGAGCACCCATGTATCTGCCCAGGCTTAGGCGAGGTTCTGCTCCTCAGGAGGACCATGGAGGCCTCGGCCGTGTGCCGCTACAACATCTCGGCGGTGCAGCGTGCCTTCGAGGGCCCCTACATGGAGTACCAGGACTGGGCTCGCAAATGGTCCCGCTACGACGGTGCAGTGCCCGAGCCCCGGCCCGGCTCCGTGAGTGCCTAGGAGTGCAGAGCATGGGTGGCATGGGGCAGCTGCCTTCCTCTCTGACCCCTGTTTCCCCTGGGCAGTGCATCACGGACCACTCCCGCAGGAAGGGCTACAACTCCTCGCAGGACCTGCCCAACAGTGTCCTGGACTTTGTCAAGCTGCACCCACTCATGTTTGAGGAGGTGAAGCCAGCTGGCGGGGAGCCGCTCCTGGTGAAGAAGAACGTGGTGTACAGCCAGCTGGCTGTAGACAGGGTGCAGGCCCTGGATGGCCGCTCCTATGATGTGCTCTTCATGGGGACAGGTGAGTGTGAGATGAGTTTGATGGGCCTCTGCTGGGTAAAGGCCACACCTCACATTCCCTCCTGAATCCCCTGCTCTGCTCTCCAGGGGATGGCTGGATCCACAAGGCTGTGGTGGAGAACTCTGGCATGCACATTGTGGAGGAGGTGCAGGTGTTCAGGGACCTGCAGCCTGTGGAGAGCCTGGTGATCTCCCACATCCAGGTGAGGGGTGGAACAAGTAGGGGGAGACTACATATGGGGCATGCTTGTGCTGTGAAGCTGCCATTTGCTGTTTAGGGTGTTGGGGGGACATGACTCCTGGGTCACCTCAGCTTGGGATATGTGCTGGAGCCCAGGAGGGTAGCTTGGGGAAATGAACCAGCCTGGCCACCAGCACTGACTGGGAGCTAGGGGCCCTTCTCGTGCACACCCATGAAGGGAGAGCTGTGCTGTGGGGCTGGGGAAGATCTCTGGGCACCATGGGTCACTCCACAGCCCAGCAGCACCATGCCAGATCTATACTGAGCCAGCCCTTTCCCCTGCAGAGGAGCCTGTACGTGGGGGCAGCCAGTGGGATCGTGCAGGTGCCCCTGGCCTCCTGCGCCAAGTACGCCTCCTGCTATGACTGCATCCTCGCCCGGGACCCCTACTGTGCATGGGATGGCAGGGCATGCCGCACCATCGCCACCACAGACAGGTAGGGATGGGCTGCCCATCCGCAGATGGGTCCCCATGAACCTTCCACTTGCCCCATCCCACGCTGTTTCACGTCACCCCAGAGCCAACCCCAAAGGTCTGGCATCTGACAGTGGGTCTCCTGGTGGCCATGACCCCCATAAGGGTGGGCTCAGCTGAGGCTGTATGGCTGAGCCCCCCATGCCTTGCAGCACAGGGCTGGTGCAGGACATTCAAAATGGCAACAAGGGATGCCGGAGCAGCTTTGGACGGGGTGAGTCTCTCCTGCCCTTTGGGACCATGGGGATGCTGGTGTCCAGCATCCCTTAGAATAGCTGGGAGAGGTGCAAGGCAGTGCGTGTCCCCACAGGCTCCCTGCTGTGGAAGAACCGGACGGTGCTGCAGGGGGATGATGTGCTGCTGCCCTGTGACCAGCGCTCCAACCTGGCCCGAGCTGTGTGGCTGCTGAACGGCAGTGAAGTGCTGGGCACGGGGCAGGACCGGCTGCGCGTGGGTGTGGACGGGCTGCTGGTGACGGACACGCTGCCCCAGCACAGCGGCGAGTACCGCTGCTACGGCGAGGAGCAGGGTCTCCGGACACTGTTGGCTACCTACAGCCTCTCCGTGCTGCCCGAGCTGCCCCGCAGCCCTACAGCTGCCCCATCACCCCATGCTGCCAGCCAGACGACCAACGACATGAAGGTGGCTTACATTTCCACCATTGTCACCCTGGTGGTGCTCTGCACCGTGCTCAGCATCATCCTCCTGTACGTGTCCTGCCTGGAGAAGCGCAAGGGCAAGTATGTGCTAGGGGAGCCTCGGCCAGCCAGCGTGGAGCTGCAGACCGTCTCGGCCAACTGCCTGCGCAAGGGCCACCGGGAGGAGGAGGAGGAAGAGCTCACCTACCCCGACGGCTGCCTGCGGATCATCCCTGGCGAGGCGCCCACGGCTGCTACCTCCCCAGTCAAGGAGCTGCCGGCTGCCGTGCCCCCAGTGCCACCCCCGCTGCCAGCCGAGCTCACCAACGGCGTGGGGGCTCTGCCCAACGTCCTGCGCAAGATGAACGGCAACAGCTACATGTTGCTGCAGCAGCAGGAGGAGCCACTGGCCTCCCCGCTCTACAACGCATCCTTCACCGAGGAGCTCAGCAAAATCCTGGAGAAGCGAAAACACACGCAACTGGTGGAAAAGCTGGACGAGAGCTCCGTGTAGGGGCTGGGGAGGGGGGTCCTGCCAGTGGGGCCCTCCTCCCCTCCAGCCCCTTCTCCCACCCTTTGCCAGCAGTTACAAGACAGGCAAAACTACCTCCTTGATAGCAGAGCTGGGCCGGGCCCAGGCTCGGCCAATCTTTTGGTTTTTGAATCACTTTTGAGACTGCCTGTACAGAAAAAAAAGAAAAAGTACCTATTTAAATTTGGAGCTCTATTTATGTATAAAAACCCACTGATGGTGGCCACGAGCTGGAGAAAGGAGCTGGCACCTGGCTGAAGGTGGACACCATGGGGAAGGGAGAGTTTTTGTCTGTTCACCCAGGCGTGAGAGAGACGCTGTTGTGGATGTGTGGACTTGGCCAGCCCTGCTGGGTGTCCCTTGGCACACAGGAGCTGGATAGCTGCTGAGAGGTGGGTGAAGAGCACAGAGGGGGGCTGAGGGCTGACATACTGTGCCTGTGCCTCTCACGGGGCACAGGACCCCTTGCTGATGGAGGGCTGCTGAGTTTTTCCCAGCTGCCAGCCCTCAGGCAGGAGAGGGGCCCTGGACACATCTCACATTGTGAGGGGTGGTCTCGGTGGCTTCCAGCCCCTACCTGCTGTTCTACATCTGCCCCCTCAGGGTTTCCTCTCTGGGAGAGGATGGTTTGGTGAGGCACAAGAGATAGGGCGAGGAGCTGATGTCCTGAACACCCTGGAGCAGCTGGTGAAGGGGCATGTGCCCACTGCGAAGAGGCCAGAAGAGGCCACAGGTGAAATATGGGGCTGGGTGCACTGGGGAGGTGGCACCCCCAGGGCCTCCGACCCTGACAGGGCTCTGCTCCCTTTCCCCAGGGCACTGGATGCAGCAGCAGGCAGCAAGATGCACTAGCAGCAGGACTGGCAGTCACCAGCGTGCCCTGCAGCATGACAAGGGACCAGCACATCATCCACATGCCCCTGATGTCTGCAGTGCCCCAGTGGCTCCAAGCACAACGTGTTTCTGCCCTTCTGTGCAGTGCTGTTGGTGAACTGGAGTTCAGGCACAGCCCTGCCACCCATGGGAAAATGCGTGGGCAGGGAAATGTCCTCACACAGTGAGGAAGAAGAATCTTGGACAAGGGCCTGCCTCCCTCTGGAGCCTTCTCTTCATGGCATTTTCCAGGAGCAGCCATGGTCCCTAAATCCTCCCAACTGTTTCTGCCATTGCCACCTCCTGGGGACTGAGAGATGGGGGTGACAAAAGCATCTCATGCTCCAGGGACAGTGTGGTGACACTGGAGAAGCTGGGGAGGGACACAGTTGTGGGGGTCCATGTCTTCCCCCATGTTCCTTGCTCATACCTCCATGATCAGGACATGGCCAAGGGCTTGGCCTGCAGGGGAAACAGAAGATAGGTGACAACCCCCAGGGTCTCTCACAAGATGCAGCTCAGGCCTCCTATTCCAGGAGAGTGAGGCTTAGCAGGAAAAGGCAAGAGTTGCACACTCTGTCACCCTGCCCCAGCCCTTGTTTTCGCTGCAAGAAGGGGGCATGAGCCACCCCCAAGGACTACCCCAAGGACTACCCCCAACCCTCCGAGGAGGGGCATCACTCTGTGTCTGGCACTCCTCATGCACAGCTCCACATTCCCCCCAGCAATAAAAATGGCTCTGTCTGGACGTGGTGTAGCAGCATTCCTCAAAAGGCAGGAGAAATGGATGCAGAGACGTGGGGGTGGAGGAGGTTTTATTGGGGTTGCAGGCGTGGGCCCTGGACGGTGAGGATGGAGGGTTTGTTGGTGAGGGGGTGCCACTGGCCCTGGACGCTGGGGTTGTCAGTGTGGAAGGGCTTGCGGATGCGGATGATGTCCAGGCCAGACTGGTTGGCCAGCTTGGTGGCCAGCTGCACGATCTCCTCACTCGTCTTGCTGGCAATGAGCTCGTCCCACACGGTCCCGTTCACTGCAGCAGAGTGAGGGGGTCAGGCTGCGATTCCCCCACTCCACAGCCTCCGGGGGGCAGCTGCTGCTCCCCCATCCCACAGCAGCTGCCCCGGCACCACCTGCGCCGGGCAGAGGTGGTACACAGCCAGGGCAGGGAGACCCCCCCCGTCCCCTTCCCAAAGCCCCCAGCACTCACAGTACTCGGCCCGCAGCACCGGGGCCGGGCCCGGGCCCGAGTGGGGGCTCACGTAGAGGACGACATCGGGGTGCTGCCGGGCGAAGTCCTGTGCCGCCTCCTCCACAAACTGCCTGGGGGCCAGAGGGGACCCTCAGCCCCAGCCGGGCCAGAGAAGGGACGAATCGCCACAGCCGCCAGACATGGGTCACCGTCCGTCCGTGCCGGGCCCACGGGAGGGGTCACAGCGCAGAATTTGGGGTGATGCCCCCGGTGCCGCCTCCTAGCTCCTGCCCCGTCTCGCAGGAGGTTGGGGGTCCCACCCCGCCGCTGCTCCCCGTGTGATCAACGGCAGCAGCACTGTCCCTTCCCCACGCTGACAGGCCCGAGGAAGACCCGTCCTGCCACTGAAGGGGTCCCCAGGCTCCCCCCGCCCCATCCCCGGCAGTCGGGTGGTGCCTCCCGCGGTACCTGGCGCCGCGGGCGTCGGCCGCGGTGGGGCTGAAGAGGAGCTGCAGGCGCTGGAGCTGCCGCACGTACCGGCCCACGCCGTTGTGCAGCACGGCGGTCAGGAACCGGCTGGGCGACCCGCGGCCCGTCATGGCTCCGCGCTCACCCGGAGCCGGAACCGGCGGCAGGGGCGGGACGGGGCACCCCCGACCGCGCCGGGAAGTGACGCGCCGGGAGCGGGAGCGGCAATGGCGGTGTCCGTGCGGACCCACGTGGGGGCTGCGGCCTGAGCGGCTCGGCGGGGCCGGGGGCCGCGGGCAGCCGCCCATGCGGAGCGGCGGCGGCGCGGGCGGGTGCCGGGGCGGTCAGGATGGCGCTGGTGCCCCTGCGGCCCGGGAGAGCCGCCAGCCGCTTCCTGCCGCTGCTGTGCGGGGGGGCCAGGAGCAAGGGAGCTTCGCTGAGCCCCGGCGCGCCGGGCCGCCTCGGCCAGCGGCGCTACAAGAAGGGCGTGCTGCCCTCCCCCGACGGGCCCGCGCCCTCCGTCTCCATCACCGAGATCCGCCAGTATCTGCGGGCGCAGGACATTCCCTTCCACGATGGTTACAGCTGCCTGCACACCCCCAGCCTCTTCACCGGCGACCACGGGGACCAGCCGCTGTCCGCCAATGCCCCGTTCACGCTTTTCATTGACAAGACCACGGGCAGCTTCCTGTGCACAGCCACCCTGGCCGAGGGCACCTGGCAGGACTTCCAGGCTAACGTGGAAATGCGGCACCATGGCGTTACCCCCATTCCCCCTGCCAGCTCGGAGGAGACGGAGGAGGAAATGCGACAGGCTCGCGAGGATGCCCGCTGCATCTGGGAACGGGCCCTGCCGCTCTGGGAGCTGCTGGATGAGAAGGAGACCAAGGAGACCAAGGCTTTGTTTGGTATCTCCCAGGTGACAGATGCCACCTTGAAGCGCTTCGGTGTGCGTTATCTGAGGCCTGCCAGGTCTCTCGTCTTCCCCTGGTTCAGTCCTCAAGATGCGACCCTGAAGGGCCTGAAGCTCCTGAGGGTGGAGAAAAAGGGGGGCACAAAAACTTACGTGGAAGAGACTTTACCCCGCTTCGATTCCTATCGCAATCTTTTTGGGCTGCCCCTGATTGGCCGCCGAGACACAGAGCTAGTCTTAACCGGCTGGGAGCTGGATGCCCTGGCCCTGCACCAAGCTGCAGGAGTGGCCAGCCTGGCCCTGCCGCGGGGGGCCAGCTCCCTGCCTCCCACCCTTCTTCCCTACCTGGAGCAGTTCAAGCGCATCACGCTGTGGCTCGGCGAGGACTTGCGCTCCTGGGAAGCTGCCAAGCTCTTTGCTCGCAAGCTGAGCCTCAAGCGCTGCTCTCTAGTGCGCCCTGGCAACTTGCAACCCCGGCCCTTGGAGGCTCTGAACCAGGGCCTGAACGTCACCAAAATCCTGCGTTCTGCCCTGCTTGCCAGCCACAAATCCATCATCTCCTTCCGGCAGCTGCGCGAGGAGGTGTTCGGGGAGCTGGTGAACACCGAGCAGGTGTCTGGCGTCAGGTGGACCCGTTTCCCCGAGCTCAACAAGCTCCTCAAAGGCCACCGCAGAGGGGAGCTCACCATCTTCACAGGTAACTGGAGCAGCGACTGGTGGACAGGGCAAGCAGAGGGGTGTTTGGTGGCTTCACCCTCCTGCGGGTGGTGCTTCACGACTCTTCCAGGTCTCTTTCTGCTCAAGGCTTTTGCTGAGCCTGTCTTGCGGGTGTGTGAGAGGCTGGGGTGCATTCCTCAGTTCGGTGGGACCGTGCATGCCAATGTGGTGAAGGGCTCCCTGCCTGGGACAGTGTAAGAGGTTCTGGGCTGTCCCTTACCACTGCTCCCAGCTGCCACCCTGAGCCCTCCCTGTGCTCACCCCACTGGCTGCCCAGCCCTTCACTGGGACCTCTGGGGACCCATAAGCTGTGGGAGGCCGTGCCCAAGCACCCAGGTGTGTAGTGTGGTGCGAGAAGTTTGTTTATGGTCTGAGTGCTGCAGATGGGCTTCTCTTACCCTGGTCCCTGGTGCTTCCACCTCTAAACAACCCCCCAACATAGTCAGGATGGGTCAGATCATCTCCCCCAGCTAATTCTCCTCTTGTTGTCCTTGTACCAGGCCCAACGGGAAGTGGGAAGACCACGTTTATCAGCGAGTATGCACTGGACCTGTGCATGCAGGGCGTGTGCACGCTGTGGGGCAGCTTTGAGATCAACAACGTCCGTCTGGCCAAAATCATGCTGACACAGTTTGCTGGCCGGCGCCTGGAGGACCAGCTGGAGCTGTACGATGAGTGGGCTGATCGCTTCGAGGAGCTCCCACTCTACTTCATGACCTTCCATGGCCAGCAGAACATCAAGTATGGTCCTGCACCTCCATTCCCAGTGGCATTTACCTGTCATGGCATGTGCTGCAGGGCCCTGGGGAGCTGGGGCTCTTCCCCCGCAGTGAGGCACAGATTTGGGGCTGGCAGGAGTCACATTGGGACTGTTCAAGTCCCAGGGTTGGTGTGTGGGGACTGTGTGGCCAACCACCTGTGTTCCTCCTGTCACGGGGACTCTCACAGACTCTCTCTGGGGTGGGGGTGAAGGAGGGGACTTGACCCTGTGCTGCTCTGAAGCCAGCCTGTGCCCATGGCAGGACATGTCCCCTCACACCCTGCTTACCTGCAGTGCTGTTGTTTGCTGAAGAGGGAGGACAGGCACCTCCAACCCCTTTTATTCATCAGGTACTCTGGCACCTGCATGCATCCCTGTGTGCCCTGAGGATCCCCGTGAGCTGGGGGCATTGCAGGGCAGTAGGCAGGGACTGTGTGGGCAGCACTGGGTCCTTCTGATCCCACCTACCTTTCCCTGGGGGATAGGGCTGCACCTGCTATACAGTGGGGGAGGTGCAGAGGTGGGATGTGCCCAGGTCCCATCAGGACCCAGCCTGGTACCTTCCAGCTCTTTCTCTGCGTCCCTTTGCCTGGCTCAGCATTCCCATCCCTACCTTCACTAATCCCAGGGGTTGATCCTGATCTCCTCTGCTCAGGACAGTGATTGACACCATGCAGCATGCAGTCTACATGTACGACATCACCCACGTGGTTGTTGACAATCTCCAGTTCATGATGGGACACGAGCACCTCTCTGTGGACAGGTAGTCGTTCTTCAATATGACCCTTCCTTTCTTTGTCACCCTCACTGCTGGAGCTGTCCCTGTCAGGTGTCACACCAGGGCCTGGGGTTCTGCACAGGGTGTCGCCTTTACTCCTCTCTGGCCACTCTGTTTCATTAAAGGGCAACCAGTGCCCTAGGGAGGAAGAGGGTGGGAAGGGGTGAGCAGGTCACCAGCTATCCCTGCCATACCACATCCCTCTTCCCGTGTGGGCTTGTTTGCCTCACGTTCCCGGGTGGTTTCTGCTGTGGGGATCAGCACCTCACTGACTCCTGCCACTGAGCAATGCCAGCCCCTGACCCCATTCTTGCTGCTGTGGCAGGCTCGCTGCCCAGGACTTCATCGTTGGTGCCTTCCGCAAGTTTGCCACGGACAACACGTGCCACATCACCCTGATCATCCATCCTCGAAAGGAGGATGATGAGAAGGAGCTGCAGACAGCCTCCATCTTCGGCTCTGCCAAGGTGAGCTGGGCCAGCGTGGCCCTTCCTGTCCCTTGGGCGTGGTGTATTCCCCGGAAGGGGCTAGGATATGTTGGGCAGTTGTCTTCAGCTGCCATCAGTGCCTTGGATCATCACTGGGGACTTGAAAGGTGTAGGATGTCTCCCAGAGTCCTGATGCAGGCAGAGAGCAAACCCATTGTCAGCTAAAGTTCTGTTGGGGCTTTAGGTGCATTTAATTAATACTGACTGCGGGTGGAATGTAGTAGGACATAATTAAAGAGGGAGACAGGGAGGGTGTGGGGATGGGCTCTGAGTATTCCAGTCTCTTCCGTGAGGCTGACCAGCCCTGCAGTTGTGGGCAGGAGGTGTTCTCTGTGCACAGCTCTCCAGTGATCCCTTTTCCCCAGGGTGGGCTGTGGCACAGGATGTACTTGGTGGGTCAGTGGACATTCCAGGGGAACACAAGGGGTTGGTGTTGGGGAAATGCTGGAGTTGCTGTGGCATGGGGTGCCCTGTAAAAGAGTTTAAAGGAGCTGCGAAAGTGTTTGTGAGCATCTCTGAGGCCTGCCACTCTGGCAGCATTCCTTGCACCCTCCTGGAGATGTTTTCCTCTTCCCAGGCCAGCCAGGAGGCCGACAACGTCCTCATCCTGCAGGACCGTAAGCTGGTGACAGGGCCAGGGAAGCGCTACCTGCAGGTGTCCAAGAATCGCTTCGACGGGGACGTGGGTATCTTCCCTCTGGAGTTCAGCAAGGCCTCACTCTCCTTCTCATCTTCCAAAAGCAAGGTCAGGCTGAAGAAGATGAAGGAGGAGAAGGAGATTTTAGCTAACAAAATCGTGGAGGGAAGCTCAGGAGCCTCCAAGAAGCCATGAGCCCAGCAGGTCTCTTCCTCAGTTCGTCTGGAGGAACAGATCCTAGTTCTGGCAGCCCAAGGCTGGAATATGCCAGCTTCTCTTCCCTGGGAGCCTCTGCCATGGGGCTCTATGGCCCTTTCTCCTGCATGAACAAACCTCCTGACCACCAGCACAGTGTCTGAGACGGGGGACCACCATGAGAGGAGGAGTGGTCCTATCCTGGCGAAAAGTGGATGGGGAAGGTGCTTTGACAAACCTTGGCTGCTCGACGTTGGTACTGAGTGCTGGAGCATGGTGGGAGTGGAGGCAGAGTGAGCTGCATGATGGTGAGGATGATCTGCAGGTCCGGGACTTGGATATCTCTGGACCTGGGACAGGTCGTTAAATTGTGTCTGAAATGAAGCTGAAATCCTGAACTGTCACTAAAGTGGGAAGGGATTGTGGAGGGCAACTATGCAGAGGGACACGTAGTAGAAATATCCCTGTCACAAACGGGGTCTGTGGGCTCAGTCCTGCATGGAATGGAGCCAGCAAAGGAAAGATGGTGAAGGAAAGTGTGGGACATTGTGGGTGGCTCAGGCTCCAGGGTGGGAGCAGGTGTTACATGGAACTTGCTGTTTCTACCCGCTGGACTGGTGCCTGACCTGGCCCCCTTTGCTCAGGGTCTCCCAAGCCCCTCTCTCTGGGGGGACATCACCAGCAATAAAACCATGTGGGGAACAGTCCTGCCTTGCTCTGCTGGTTTGGGGGAGCTGCCATCCCCCCTGTCCTCAGGGCTGCGGGCAGCAAATACTGTGACCTGACTAGTCCTTGCCATGGTAGGAAGTGTCCGTGGCTGGATCTTGGTCTAATCCCTTTGATTTTTTTTTTCCTCTTTCTAGTTTTATTAAAGCATAAATATGAGTGTCTTTTTGTCTCTGTGGCTGGACTACGCTGGGTCTGGGGAGGGTACCGTGGCCAGGGAGGAGGTGCTCCCCTGATGTCCCTGTGCTGAGCATCCTGCCCCAGTCCTGGCACACGGGGTTATTACCAACCTCCATGCTGGAAATAGTTTTAACCTGAGCCATAATGAGGGCCCAGAGCAGGCAAGTGGTACACACCCAGCCCTGGGTTTCCGGGGTGCACCAGCTTGCCTGGAGAGCACCCTTGGGTGCTGTCAGTGCTGGTGTGAGCACCCACAGGCAGGACAGGGGTGGTGGCAGAGGAGGGTCCTGGGGAAGCAGAGGTAAGGCAGGGGGGAGTGGAGCTGGGTCAGGGTTCACATGGCGATGTGTGTGGGGGCTGTGGGTTTCCCCTCTCAGCCCAAGGGTTCCCTCCAACTTGCTGGCTTCCATTTGACTCAGTCTGGTTCAGGTGAGGTGCTGTCATGGGGGACTAGAGTGGAAGTAAGGCAGTGGCATAGCCCAGGGCCCCATCTCCTACCTATCCCTCCATGGGCCCTAGAGAGGGTAAAGAAACTGAGCCTGTGGGGGGAAGCTGGCTGATCCCAGACCCTGGGGGGCAAGTGGTTTCTTGAGGGTTTATTTTATTCTCCTTTTGCCCCCAGTTTGGGTCTCAATGGAAGGCTAGAGGGTGGCAATAGCTGTAACAACTCATGGGGAGGCACAGTGTGATGTCAAGCGGGGCAAAGGCCCTCAGGCCCCTTAGCAGAGTTAGTCTGCTAATTTGGTTATTGGCCTCATCAAATAGTTGCGGAGGGGGCGCAATCTAGAGACGAGGCATAATCAGCCCGGAGACCTGGGGATACTTTGGGGGTGCAGAACCCTGAGACGGGGGGCTTGGCTGGGGGAGAGAAGGGGATGAGCGCCGGGCATCCCCCGGGACGGGGTGACCGGGAATGTCCCGGGCGGGGGGCCCGCGCACCCCCCGGTGCCCCCGTGCCCCGGCCCCTGCCCAAGGGGCGTGGCCTCGCGAAGGGGCGGAGCAATGGGGGCGGGGCCGTATGGGCGGGGCCTGCTCGGGGCGGGGCCGGGGCGCGGCGCGGCGCGGGAGGCGGCGGCGGGGCCGCGGTGAGTGCGGGGGCCGGGCCGGGGGCGCCCGGGGGTCCCGTGGGGCCGGCGGGGCGCGGGAGCGCTCCGGGAAGTTGGCTGGCGGGGTGCTTCGGGGAGAGCTGCCGGCCCCTGGGGTGTTGTGGGGCCGGGCTCCCCGGGGCCGATTTGGGGGGGTCCGGGGGCTGGGGGGCAGCGGCGGCCCTGGAGCTCCGTGCGGCGCTTTGGGGATGTTTCGGGGCACTTCGGGACGGTCCTGCGAATGCAGAGGCCCAGGGGCTCGGTGGAGTAGTTGAGGGGTCGCGGGGCACTTTTGGGGGGCTTCAGGGGTGAGCTATTGGGCAGTGCAGGCCTAGGCGCGCCATGGGGCACTTTGGGGGTGTTTTGGAGCACTTTGGGGGTGGTTTAGGAGCACTTTAGGGGCGGTGTGGTGCAGCAGAGGCCCAGGAGCGCCGTGAAGCATTTTAGGGGTGTCATGGGGAACTTTGGGGATGGTTTAGGGCAGAGTGGGGGAGCTGTAGTGCAGTGGGGCCCACGGGCACCGTGGGGCATTTCAGGGTGCTGTGGGGTTGGGATGGGTGGGAGTACCGCGGGTCAGGCTCGGCACTCTGGGGCTCAATGGGGCAGCGGAAGGTGGGTGGGAGGGCGGGGGGGAGCGTTGGGCGGGCAAGGGGGAACCTCATTGAGGGAACCTCAGGATGCCGGGGGCCTGGAGAGAGGCACAGCCGGGCACGGATGGTGTCCGTCCCACATGTGCTGGCTATGTGGGGAGGGACGGGGGCTGACCCTCGTTCCCCCTGCTTGAGGGTGGCCCTCAAATGCCGTCGAGGCACTGGGGTCCTCGGGGGCCCGGAATCCCCACAGCAGCTCACGGTGGGGGTCTGGCAGAGCAGGGACTGACAGTTCCCTTGCCATTTAGGGGTCGGAACGGTGGGATCCGGCAGCGCTGTGCTCCGGCCGGAGTGGCTGGAGGTGACGCCACCCCAGCTGGTGACTGGTTTTGCTGGGTGGCTGGAGGCCGGGCTGGGCACTCCCAACCCCCGCGGGCGGCCCTGGGACCCTCTCGGCAGGCCGGGGAGCTGGGGGGAGGGAGAAGATAAAGTCTGTTCCCACCGCCTGCCTGGCGGGGCCCCAGAAGTGACCGTGTCCCCTCCAAGCTGTGCAGGGACCCACTGTCCTGTCCCCAGGGCTGTCCGTCCCCTTGACCTGCACATCCTGGGGGAGTTTCGCCGGGGTGGGGTACCGTGCCTTGGCTGGCTGGGCTGGGGTGCCATTAGATGTCCCTTTGGTGTTCCTGGTCCCCGATTCCTGTTCCCCTGGCAGCAGCAAGTCCCCAGTGGCGGGCTCTTGTCCTCAGCACACTTCCCGGGTTGACCGCAGCCCACCCTGGGTGCCAGGAGCAGCGCACCCGCCGCCGGGCTCCCGTGCCACCCTCAGTGCCACGCTGGCACCGCCTGCCTTGGCCCTGCCGGCCGGGGCATTTGGCGGGGAGGGGGCAGCGGGGAGCACGAGGGACTCTGCTGCCGTTCAGCCCCCTGACCCCCTCCTCTTCCTCCTCCCCGCTCCAGGGGCCGGCGGAGCCGTGTTCACGGTGCGGGAGCCCGAGAGGACCGGACGGATGGGCAGCGGCTGGCGAGGTGAGCGGAGCTGTTGGGGGGGGTCCCCACCTGCCCCCCCGGGGTATCACGAGCACCGAGTGAGGTCACGGTGCCTGCGGATGGCACGTGCCGGTGGGGGTGACGGTGGCGGGGGGGTTGGCTCGCCGGCATCTCTGCCCTGCTTGCCCCTCCCCGGGCGCTGGCAGGCGGATTGATTTCAGGTGACAGCTCGGCGGGCGAGACCGTGCGGGCAGCGCCCCCCTCCCCCCCTGCCCGCTCCCTGTGCCAGCCGCAGCCATGTGCGAGATGCGATGAGGCAGCAGGGGATGGATCCGGCCCATCGGCCGGCTCCTGTCACGCGGGCGTATGGCGTGGGTTGGGGCAGGGGGAGTCACAGCAGAGACCGGCAGAGCCCCCCCAGCTGGAGGGGTGGGAATAAGCCTCCGTGTGTTGGGGCTGGGAAAGAGCCTGGTGCCCACCTGGCAGCTTCGCCCTTGGTGGCCCTCCCCAGGGAACCCTGTGCCCCACTGTGGGTGGTTGGAGGTGGAAAGCAGGCTCTGTGGGGTTGCTGCTGAGAGGTGGGGGCTGTGGGGCAGAGGAAGTGGATGACCCTGGTGTGTGGGGCTGTCCCCTGCCCTCCGTGATGCCCAAGAGGCAGACAGGCGGGCAGGCTGCCTGTGAGCCAGCTCTCTGCAGGCCTCTCGGGATTCGCCTCCAATCCTGGCACATTTCCCGTGGCAGGGTCACGCCAGGGCACGGTACGAGGCAAGACTGCATCGCCACTGCCCTACCGTGCCACCAGCACCCCAGAGCCCCTGGCAGCTCCAGGCTGCTCCATTGGGCTGCTGAGGCCGGCATGGGGGATCCTAGTACCACTGCCCCCCAGCTAATCCTGGTTTTGTTCTGGTTCATTTGGCATCTCCTGCCCTTGGGCCAACCTTCACTTATAAGATTGGGGATGGTGGCTGGGGACCTGGGGATGCCCCCATGCTCACCTGTGTGGGTGGTGGGGCACTGTTGCCAGTGCCCATGGTTCTGATGCCCTGTCTCTCTTGCCTGCAGGCTGCCCACGTGCCCCTGCCCGCCAGGGGCCCCCCCGCCATGGCCATCGTGCAGACACTGCCAGTGCCCCTTGAGGCCGTGTCTGAGGGGGCCACACAGCTCCGCGCCACCGCCCGCTCACCCCCTGCCGCCATGGGCAGCGTGGGCAGCCTCCTGCCCGTCCGGCCTCGCCACGACTGCGCAAGTGATGGGGACCCCTCCACCGCCTCCTTCTGCAAGCAGGAGGGGCTACTCCGAGCCACTCCTGAGGAGCCCCGCATGTCTGTGCCCGGTGTCACCCACTCCTACGCCAATGGGGGCTTCTGTGGGGACTGGCTTGATGCCTCCTCTCCTGCCAGCCCCTGTAGTGACTCAGATGATCTCCATGATGACCAAGCACCAAATGATCACCTCCGGGGGCCGCCCCCCAAGCTTGTACCTGTCTCTGGCAAGCTGGAAGAGGTGGGCGGGGGCAGCAGCAGGGTGGGTGGGTATGCGCTGCAGTCTTGACTTTCCACCCTATGCCACACTGGGACTGTTGGCTCAGATGTATGAAATGGGGTCATATGGCCACACTTCTGGTGTCCCTGGAAAAGTGGCAATCTCTATGCTCTTAATGTCCCCTCTATCATGCCAAGGGTGTCTGGGGAGCTCACCTGGACACCCACGGAAAGGTGATGAAATGGTTGGGTACTGGCCTCTGTCTGCTTTGGGGTGTGAAGGCATCAGGGCTGGGAGCACCCACTGTAATGTTCCTAGGCAGCCGTTTTTGGGGCTAATGGGTCCTCCCCATGCCTTCACTCTTCCCTTTTTTCCTGGCAGAATGTGGAGAAGACCCTGATCCGCCCCATGGCCTTCAAGCCAGTGGTATCTAAGCTTCGGAATGCCCAGCCAGGCACACGCCTAGGGCTGTCAGAGAGCCAGGTGAGCCTCACCCACTTGCTGGCTGCTGAGAAGCCTGGCTCTCTGAGCTGCCGTGCCAGCACCCTCTCGGACTCGGGGCGCAACTCCCTCTCCAGCCTGCCCACTTACAGCACGGGCTGCAGCCAGCACCCAGAGGTGGGTGCCCTGCCAACCACCCCCCATGGGCCCCTTGACCCTCCAGGGGGCTGCCGCCCCTCCAACTCGGACAGCGGGCGCTCATCCTCCAGCAAGAGCACAGGCTCGCTGAGCGGCCGGGGCCGGCCCTCCTCAGAGAGTGGCTCCTGCGGGCGCTCTCCGCTGCCTGGCGAGGAGGCCATGCTGGTGCGGGAGCTGGAGGACAAGCTGCGGGAGCGAGAGGCCGAGCTGCAGCTCCTGCGGGACAGTCTGGATGAGAACGAGGTGGCCATCTGCCAGGTATGTCCCTGGTGTCCTCATGTCCCATACATGTCCCCCTCCCTGGAGACAGGTGTCGACATAACCCCTGGTTGGGAGTAGGGACCCACTTTGAGGACCCATTACAGACCCTTGCAGAGGGATACATTTTCCTGTGGGTCTGGGTATGTGGGTTTTTCCCACCAGCTGGGTGGTCCATGGGGGAGCCTTGTATGGCCCATGGGACCAGTTGAACAGACTGGGGTGCCTTATCTTGGGATGCCCTTTTTTTAAATGAACCTGGGACCTGTGGCTTCTCCCTGCTTGTGATGGAGCTGGAGGAGCTCTATAGGCTCTGGGGGTGCTAACATGGGGGGCCCATCATGCAGAAGGATAGGGGAGCACAAGGAGGTGTGTACCACCACATCACACTCTTTCTGGACCCTTCCTCCGTTTGGGGGAGATGTGCTGCTCGCTCCCTGTGATGCGGATCTTGGAGGTGGCAGGTGAAGTGGGAGGGTGCTGTGCTGCCCTCCCAGCACCTGTGCATCCCCTGGCCCAGGTGTTTGAGGAGAAGCAGCGTCGGTGTGAGCAGGAGCTGGAGGGGCTGCGGCAGCGCTGCGCGGCCCAGGCACGGCAGGCGGCCCACGCAGCACATCGGGGGCAGCAGGTCCTGCAGCTCCAGGTGCTGCAGTTGCAGCAGGAGAAGAAACAGCTGCAGGAGGACTTGACCCAGTTGCTGCAGGAGCATGAACTGCTGGAGCGTCGCTGTGCCTCCTTCCAGCGGGAGCGCACTGAGCTGGCACCCCGGCTGGAGGAGACCAAGTGGGAGGTGAGTCACCCAGCAGCACCAGGTGTGTCAGCGGGCGCAAGCTGTGGCTGGGCAGTCCCGGCCGGCACCTGAACCCCATCATCCCCACAGGTGTGCCAGAAGTCGGGGGAGATCTCTCTGCTGAAGCAGCAGCTGAAAGAAGCGCAGGCGGAGCTGGCGCAGCGGGGTGCCGAGCTGCTGGGGCTGCGGGCTCAGCTGCGGGAGGCGCGGGCGCAGCTGCAGGCGGGCGAGCGGCGGGCGCAGGGGCTGCAGGAGGCCGCCCGCCTCAAGGCGCTGGAGCTGGAGGTCTGTGCCAATGAACTGCAGCGCCGCAAGAGCGAGGCCGACCTCTTCCGCGCCAAAGCCAGCCGGCTTGAGCAGGAGGTGGTGGGGCTGCGGGAAGCTGCCCGCGGGCGATGCCCGCCAGGCACTGGTGAAGGGTGCCCCCCACCTGGGGAAGGATGCCCCCCGGCCAGCGAGGAGCCCCAGGGCAGTGCGGGGCTGCGGCGGCAGCTGGAGCGGCTGCGGGCAGAGGTGGCGCTGGAGCGGCGGCGTGGGCAGGAGCAGCGGGATGCCTTCGAGCAGGAGCGCGGCACGTGGCAGGGCGAGAAGGAGCGCGTCATCCGCTACCAGAAGCAGCTGCAATACAGCTACATCCAGATGTACCGGCGCAACCGGCGGCTCGAGCAGCGGCTCCAGCATCTCCGGCTTCAGGGCGAGGACCCCCTGCCCGAGCCCTGTGACCCACCAGACCCGCCCTTTGAGGAGATAACAGCTACCGAGATCTGAGATGCTGCCTGCCCTTGCCCCATGCGTGGAGGGCTGAAGGGGCCTCCAGCCTCTGTGATTTTGGGAGCTGTGGGGGGCCCCTGCTCTCCTCCAGCTCTGCAAACTGCAGCCACTGTGAAGGGGCAGGGGAGACCACAGGCGCTGCCCTTCCCCAGCATTGAGGTCTTGGGGTGAGGATGCATTGGTGCCCACAGTGAGGGCTGCCCGTGAGATGTGGGGTCAGGTGGGCGCTGAGTCCTGGCCTTGGGGCCGTCCGGAACTGGTTTCTGCTGATCCTCTTAGCTCCTGGGGATTAGCAGCACTGGCTTCAGCCAGGGTCACCTTGGGCAGAGGGAGGGCTGACTTGTCCCCTCCCTCTCATCCCTGCTGGCACTGTCACCCAGTCACTTGGCGTGTGCCCTGTCTCTGCCCATGCCAGCCTCCCTCATGCCCCTTTGTGTGTTTGTCAGGGAATTCGTTTCTGTGCCATTTTAAATAACTCTATTTTTATAGGACCTACCAAAACATATCACCCTCTTCCAGCTCACACTTCACCAGTCCGTGCCCTCTCACCCCTGCCACGGGGCAGCTTGCCCTCAGTGCCTTTCCCATGCTCTTGCCCCCCAGCATCCCTCTGTTTCCCCCCCAGAAAAGCCCATGCCTCTGTGATGCCCATCCTGCCAGGGGAGAGGGGCGTGGTGCTCCATGTGCCAGCTGGGGACACCCTGGGGACACCCCTGGGGATGGGCAGAGGTGAGGGGCCCCGCTGGGCACCTGGGGGGGTCAAACCAAAGGAAAAGTCTGGATGTGCCCAGCTGTGGCTTGGTCACCCCTGGCTCCAGGGGGGGATTTTTGTACTTTATTTCAGTCATGTCTCGTTCCCAGAGCCTGGCTCATCAGTGTACCACCCGGAAACAGCAATTAAAAACAAGCCCCGGCTGTGTTTTTTTCAGGACTCTGTCTGCATGTCAGACAGAGCAGGGTCAGGACCGCCTGTCCTTCCCCTGTGTTGCCAGTGCTGCCTTCCCTTGGGTCCTGCAGTGGGCAGCTGCTCCATGCCCTTGGGGCAGGTCTGGCTCTCACCCTCTGGCTGCACTGAGGCCAGCCACAGCTCAGTGCAGGAATGAGCCACCTGGCTCCTCTGGAACACAGCATGGCTCCTCGAAAAGGGGCTGCAGCATCACTCCGGCGGTGGCCCAGGCACCCGCACCACCAGCTCCATGGGCTCCTTGGCTTTGTTGCGGTAGGCCTGGCGGATGATGTCCACAGCCCTCTGGTGCGTGACGTTCTGCAGGCTCTCCCCGTCCACTGACACCAGCTCCTGCCCAGCCTGGGTCCCAGAAGGGAACGCCACAGGGTGAAGTGCAGCTACTTTTGGACTGCCAGAGGACTGCCAGCATGCCAGTGGCACCAGGGGATGGGAGTTTCTGGATATCTGCCCACCCCCTGGCATGTGCTGGGAGCCCCGTACCTTGAGGATGCCACTGAGGAAGGCAGCTCCACCAGGGAAGATCTTCTCAATCTTCACCATTGGCTGTGCCCTTGACTCAATACCACCAGAGATGCTGATCCCTGCAAGTGAGCCATGAGACCCTCACACCTGGGTAGGCTGGGACCCCAACCCACTCCCAAGCATCAAGCACCACATTTCCCTGGTGAGCTGCACCTCTGTCTTGCCCTATTTTGGTAGGTCCTACAGAGATGAGGGACTGGGGCAGGGACAGCTATTCCCCCCCATTCTCATTTTGGAGGAATGCTCTGGAGTTTGCCCCTTGCCAAGGGGGTGCCACCCATCCCACTGATGCTGGTGCCAGAAGGGTCCTCACCTCACCCGTGGAGTCCCACCCATGTGCCACCCACCCATGTGCCACCCACCCAGCGAGTGCTTCAGCTTGGAGAGGGTGACGGTGAGCAGATGATACTCTTCCTCCTCCTCTTCCTCCCTGCCAGCATCTTCAGGGCCATTGGCTGCCCCAGCCCTTGCCTCAGCCCCTGGCCCCCCAAAGAGAGGGGCAAGAGGAGGCCGTGCCCGCTGGGGCTTCCCCAGCACTTCGGCTTCTCTGCTGGGCACTGTCCTGGGGGGTTCCTTGCGCCAGGTGGCCCGGGGGCTGCGAGAGTGCCCATGGCCCTTGCCAGGGGAGGGCTCAGCCAGCAGCCAGTTCGGGGGCTGAGGGCTGAGGGTGGGCAGGGGCCGGCTGGTGGAGGCATAGGCATCCACTGGCACGTCAGGGAGCGGGGTGTAGGTGCGGGGGTGAGGCCGGCGGGGGCTGGGGGAGGCTCTTGGACGGGCTGGGCTCGCCTGCTGCTCCCCCGCTTCCTCCGGATCTGGGGTCCCTGCTGGCTTCAGCAGGAATCCGCCCCGATAGTCTGCAATGAGAGGGGCTCAGGGATCTCCCCAGGGACCCACAGCCCTGCTCCCTGGGACCCCTGCCATGCAGGCCTCCCATGAGTACCCCAAAGCCCTGGGTCCTTTGCCACCTAGCGCCCCCCTCATCTAGAGACCCCTGGGCACCCCAGTTGTTTCCAAGCACTCCATGTCCTCCTCCCCAAGAACCCCAGCACCCAAGATCCACAGATTTTGCTGCTCCCAGTCTTCCCAACACCCAGAGATGCCAGATACCTTCTTCCCTGGGAGCCCCTGCACTCAGGTATCCCAGCCCCCTTTCTCTTCCCCCAGACTCCCTCCACCCTGTCCCCACTGTGCAGCCCGGTGTCCAGGCAGACCCTACAGGTGGCACTTACCAGGCACTGGTGTGATGAGGTGTCTCTTGGGGGGGGAGTCGTGGTGGGCCGGGCGGAGGGCAGGTGAGCGCACTGCAGTCAGGGAGAACCCCGGTCACCTCCTGAGCTGCACCCACCCTTGACCACTGCCTGGCCCCGGTCAAGGTCCCTGGGGGGGCTGGGATCTACCTGAGCGGCTCTTTAGGGCATCAAAGGCTTCCAGCTCCAGCGGCATCACCATGCTGTCAAACCTGCCCAGGTCTGTGGGGGCCACCACGCTCCTACGAAGGCAAAAAGGTGGGGACAGATTGTAGCAGCCTCTGGGGTGGAGTGTGATCAGGGCTGAGGAGCATGTGTGAGGCTCCACTTCAATCACATCAGGATGGGCAACACTGGGGTTCCCAGATATTTCCTAGCAGCACTTGCCTCACGTCCCGTAGCAGCAGGACCTTCTCGGGCCGGTCCAGGATGGCCAGCAGTGGCCGCACCAAATCCTCCACGCTGCCCTCGTGCAGGTACTGCGGGCACAGCAGGGGGATCAATGGATGCCTCCTCACCCATTCCTTGGTTCACCTCCCAGAGTTAAGCATGGGCACAGAGTGCTCACCACGCCCCTAGGATGCAGGAGCTTTCCAGGGACGAGCCCAGGGTGGCAGCACTGCCCTGCCTGCCCCCTGCCATCAGTGCATACCCGGGAGCAGTGGCGGAGCACGGCTGTCACCTCGTCGGGACTGAGGAGACGTGCAGCAGTGTCCTGGATGTGCGGGAGCCGGGCCTCAGGGTCGCTGCCGTTGGGCTGCAGGGTGGCCATGCCCATGGGGCCCAGGATGCTAGCACGCCGGCTTTTCTCTGGGGAGGCACAACAAGGAGGGGTGGCCAGCGGGGCAAGGACTGCCCCAGCCAGCCCAGAGAGTTCCCCATCCCCCCTACCCCAGCAGCTCACTCCACAGCAGAGCGGGACAGACACAAGCAGCGCAGGGCCAGGCGCATGCAGAGCCTGCCCCACATCCCCCCAGGCACACGGCACCCCCGTTACCCCGCCTCAGGCTCCGGATGACAAACTTCTGCACAGCGCCTACTGCAAGGGAGATGGAGAGCAGTGAGTGCCCAGGGCAGACAGCAGCATCACCGCCCATTGTACAAAACTGCGTGCTTGGGGAACCCCTCCTTGTGCTCCCTTCATGCCAGGGATGCCACAAGGCCCATGGGAGGGGGAACAGTCCCAGCTCGAGTCCCTCTCTGCCCTGTCACCCAGGCTGATACCTCTGTCCCCGTCAGAGCGCCCTGGGGACTTGGACCGTGCCCAGCGATCAGAGCCAGGGGCCTCCTGGCTGGGGGGGGCCCAGCTCTGGCTGGTGGCACGGCCCCCCTTGAAAAAGAGGTTGACAAGGGTCTTGGAGCGGTGCAATCCTGGGGTAGCCCCCCGTGCCCCTTGTCCCTCTGGCTTCTCCTTCTTCCGCTTCTCCTCTGTGGACAGAGAGAAGGGGCTGTTGCAGTGGAGAGGTGAGGGGATGCCACCCCAAATCTTGTCTGGGGGCACAGAACTTTGGGGGATTGGAGGGGCTACTGGGAGACACTGACAGGAAAAGAGTCCTTCTGTGGGGTGCAGTGGATCACCAGGGGCCATGGGGCTGGGCTTTGGGGTGCCTGGGAAAGCCCAGGGACAGAGCTGGGGCTATGTGGGGTTATGGGATACCCAGGACTGGTGGCCAGGGGGCTATATGGGCTATAGGGTGCCAGGGTAGGGACCTAGACATTCGCTATAGGAAGCTCAGGAGTGGGGGGCAGATATCCGTATATGTCAGGGACTATAGGATGCTTGAGTGGGGGACAGGCTCTCCACATGGGGCAGGGCCTGAGCTGTGGGACTCCAGGGCTGGGTATGCAGGGTTGGAAGGGGACTTCAGCCAGGGTTCAGTCCCATGTGTGGGGCTGTGCCCCGGTGCGTACCAGCAACAGTGAGGTCACTCTGGGAGCGTGTGATGGGCTGCCGAGGCCGGCTCAGCGCCAGCAGAAGCGCCGTCTTGGGTGAGTGGGTGAAGGTGCGGCGTGGGTGGGTGCCGGGGGCCTCGCGGGTGCCCTGGCCCCGGATGGCCGTATCCCGCAGCAGCTCGGGGGGCCGCACTGTGCGCCGTGTCTCCGGCAGCCCCTCGGTGGCTGGCTCGGTCTGCATGGCCCGCTCAGCACGTTCCCGCACCCAGCCCCGCCGTGGCCCATCCTCCGTGGAGATGGCCACATCCACGGTGCGGGCTGGGGGCACTGGGGAAGCTGCCCCCAGCCCATTCACCGCCCCTGGCGCTGGTCCTGAGGAGTAGGAGGAGATGGAGGAGCTGGTTTCCGAGGTCTGAGCCAGCTGTTGCAGCTGCCCGTTGGTCACTGCAAAGGCACAGCAGGGACACACTGTGACACACTGTGGGCCACATAGAGCTCCATGTCCCTCCCAAAGACAGCAGACATGTGGGGAACCCGCAGGGCTATGGGGACCTGTTGTCTACTGGCCATTGCATAAGGGATTATCATGTCCTCTCCAAGAAAGTGGACATGTAGGATGCTGTGGGATCACAGGGACCACAAGGCTGCTGGCCATGGCAGGGGGCTCTTCATGCCTCCTCCAAGGACGGGGGACAGCTGGGACCTTGCAAGTCCATCAGGCCTGTGGGTAAGCTAACAGTGGCACAAGGAGCTCCCTGCTCCCTGCAAGGCCTTGGGACCCCACTGCATGCAGACTTTCTCCCTCCCTACAGTGGTCAGACATCACACGCATGGGAGTCCCAGCCCCACCGTGCCCCAGCCCAGCCAGTACCCAGTACCCGCCCGGCACTGCCCTTACAGCGACTGAGCCAGCAGTACTCGGCCACCAACTCCTTGTAAGCAGGGAACCGGCCTGTCTCCTAGGCACAGGGGGAGAGGACAAGGGGGTCAGTGAGTGCTGGCTGCCCCGGCGAACTCGATCTGGTGCCAGCCATGAATAATGCATCCCCCCTCCCACCCGCCTGAAACCCAACCAGCCAGCTGCTGCACCAGCCCCCGGCACTGGGCTGAGCAGGGGCAGTGCCAGTGAAGGGACATGCCAACCATGCCTCACCCGAGGGTCCGTGGGGCAGGGCATGAGTACCTTGATTGTGAGCATGATGTGGGTCTGCCCCTTGAGCACCTCCACTGCCTTGCTATGGCTTATGTCTTCAAACTTGACTCCATTGGCTGCAAGGACTTGGTCTCCCACCTGAATGCCATTTTGCTCCGCCAGCCCTCCGGGGTCCACCCTAGGGAAGCAGGGGGGGCAGGATGGGGCCAAGCTCTTGCTGGAGTCCTGCTCCTGCCCCATGCCTCCACTTGGGTGGCCCCATGGCTCAGCATCCACGGTGGTAACGCCCAAAGTGTTCTGACAATGGGGAGGCTCAGCCAGAGAGGAGGGACTGAGCCCCAGCATGGGCACAGCAGAGATTGGGGTGTCACAAGCCCTTCATGCCCCGGGGCAGCCATACTTGGAGACGTAGATGCCAAGGCCGAACTCTTTGCCCCCGCGGATGTTGAAGCCCAGGCAGTAGTCATCAGAGGTGGTGTAGAGGTGGACGATGCGCCGCAGCCCGTCCTCAGAGCCGCTCTCCGATGGTGTTGAGCCGCTTTTCTCTACTACCAGGCGCCTGTTCACCACATCCACCCTGGAGCATGGGTACAGTGTAGGTTGTCTCAGGGATTTGGCTCTTGTCCTCCAGCAGGATGGGACCATTGGTGGCACCCAGCGGAGGAGAGTCATGGGGAGGGGGGATGTTTAGAATGGGGTTTGCACCCACCCTACCTGCTCCAGACCTTCCTATCGCATCCTCTATCCCACCCTGGTCTCTCCCCATCTTTGCCAGAGATTTCTGATGCCACTCCATCCTGGGGGTTCCCCAGGGATCCTCCCTGTTGCCCAGAATCCCTCACCAACCTCCCCCACCATGCCCTCCATGGGGTTGGGTTTTGGGGTGCTGGCACGGGAGATGCCCTGCTCACCACGCCGTCTTCTCCTTGGAGAACTTGATTCCTGGTACACGGCCCATCCGCCGGACCACCATGCGGAGGCGGTTGTTGCCGGTGAGGACCTTGACAGCGCTGCTCATCGTGATGTTCTCCAGACTCACACTGTTCACCTCTGTGATCTTGTCACCAACACACAGCCCGGCCTGCTCTACAGGGGACACACAGCTCATCTGGGCACCTGACCTGGTACTGATGTCCTTGTTTGACATCCCCTCCCTCAATGTCTCCTCAACCTGCTCTGAACCCCTTGGGAACAGAGGCAGGAGTGCCTCACAGCTGTGCTGAGTGGCTTGTCACCTTGCTGTGGCTTGGGGATGGAGCTCAGAGTCATTGGCACAGGGCTGTCTACTCCTGTGTCCTTCCCTTCACTTTGGGCAGCCTGCAAATCTCATGGCCAAAGGCAGCAGGGAGCAAATGGTGGCTTTCCACCATGAAGGGTGGCATTGTCGCTGTGATCCCGTGTCACTGGGAGCTCCTTGAAAGGGTCTTGCTGGCATGTGCCTGGTGCCCCTCACCCTGACCCTCTTACCAGCACTGCTTCCCTCCTCCACTTTGCTGACAAAGATGCCCAACCCATGCTCAGAGCCGCCACGGACGCTGAAGCCCAGTTTGCCGTCCACGCTCTTCTCCACAGTGATGGCATTGATGACATCACTCTCATTGCTGCTGGCTGTGGGGACAGGGGAGCAGATGAGTCACACACGCTGTGTGTGCAAGGGCAAGGGGCGTCTCTCTCCCTGGGAACATCCCCAGGCCCAGGACAGCCCTCCCTGCCCCTAGACCCAGGGAATTCCGCCATTGGGGCCCTCCTGGCCATGGGGGCGGGCAGGGGGCGGGGACACCCCACACACCTTCGATGGGGGCATTGATGAGGATGACACGGCCCATGGGAGAGGCGGCACGGCTGCTCCGGGTGGTCCCATTGAGCAGGCGGCTCTGCTTGCTGAGGAGGTAGTGGGGAGCCAGGCTGGCTTCGCTGCTGGAGCTCAGCGAGCGGCTGCCTGTCGTCATCCCCGACAGCACCGCGTCCCAGTCCTGGGCCATGGTGGTGCTGGGCACGCCGGCGTCCTGGTGTCTGGCTCAGGGCTGGCTGCGTCCTCACAGGGCCAGGGCTGCCCGTCAGCCAGCGGGGGACATGGCATAGTCCAGAAGCACATGCCCGGGCTTGGGCACCGCTCTTTTTTAGCAGTGCAATGCTGGGGGCAGCTGGCCTGGGCACTCGCCGCTGGCAAGACAGGTCCCAGGCGCAGCAGCACAGCCTGGAGGGACAAGGAGCTTTGTGACCTCCTCTCCAACCTGATCCCTTCCTGTCATATGCTGTCCCAAGGATCAAACTGTCACATAGCTCCTGGGTACTACCATGGGGGTGTGGGCACATGCTGCCCTGCCCTGGGGTAAGGATGCTGGGGTGAAAAGGAGCTCTCCCTCGCAGTGTAAATCTGGAACAGGGGATGCAAAGGGGCTTTACTTGACAGCACAAATCCGGAAAGGCTCCAGAGAGGGAACACGGGGACATCAGCTTTATGCTACAGAGCGGGACCTGATCCCTCTGGCCATTTCCCATCCTCCCCGGAGCCCCTGTGAATTCCCAACGCCATGCGGCTGGAGATGGGCGCACCAGTCCCCAAGGCAGTTCCCGCGGGGATTTTCCAGGCGTGGGTGAAACGCCATCACGGTGCCCCCCCCACTTCATTCCCCGCTCGCCCCAGCCTGACCTCAATAAATAAGTGATGGCTCCGGCCGCGGGGACACGCCGGTATCCCCGCCGCTGCCAGCCCCCCACAGCGCCCACCCATTACCCCCCGCCAGCATCAGACGCAGGTGCCCCCTCCCCGAAGGGGCGCAGGGGACCCCCTACCGCCGTCCCTCCCTCTCCCCCGCCCCGTGCCCTCCTCACCTGTCCCCATGGTGCCACCTGCGAAAGAGACACCTGGCAGCAGCGCGGGGGGGAAGGCGAGGCCGGGGGGCAGCACCGCCTCCTGCCCCCCCGGCCGCGGGGATTGGCTTTCCCTGTGGGACCGGAGAGGCCATCGGGCGCGGGAGCTGTCAATCGAGAGCGGCCGGGGCTGGCCTTGCAGCTGGCGGGGGGGGGACAGTCCCGTGGGTGTCCCCCGCGAGGGGGTCCGGGGGCGCGACCCCCGGCAAGGCTGCGTGTGGCAAGGGATGTGGCGTCCCCCCTGACCTCCTCCCTTAGCGCAGAGCATCCCGGGGGCACACAAGGGAAACTGAGGCACGGTCAGGGGAGGAGGGGTGTCGCGTCCCTCCGCTTCGCTCACTCCGGTGATGCGAGCCGGTATCCCCCCGTGTCCCCCTTCCCGGGGGGCATCGCCTCCAGCGCGGGCCGGCCGTGACCCCCCGGCGGGGCCCGGCGCCGCCAGCGCGAACCCGACACCGCGGCGGTTTCAGGTGATGCGCGGCGGCCGCGGGGACTGCGGGGGGCTGCGGGCGGGCGGCGGGGGCGGGGGCCGGTGCGGGGGCCGCCCCGACAACGCCGGGGTGAGGGGCTGGGGGGCACGGCCGGCGTGGGCACACGCACCCACATGCACACACACCCCCAGGCACCCGCACGTCCACGGCATGCGTGTCCGTGCCCTTACGCGCGCTCACGGACGCCCGCGGAGCGCCGCCCACGCGTGGACGTGGCCCCGCTTACACGCGCGTGTTCCGGCACGCACCGCCCCACGCACGAGCCGGCGCCCACTCCCGCGGAGGCGCGGGCCCCGCGCGCTCCGGCGCAACAACCGCGACACGCGTGGACGCCAACGCGGCGCGCGCGACCGCGGCGCTACGGACACGCGCGCGCGCGTGGCGCGGGCATCGAGACCCCGGGGACACGCGCGCGGCTGACACGGGGACGCGCGGAAACGCGCACGTGAACACCCACGTGCAAACACACACCGCGCGCGAGCACCCGAGCGAGCGGAGGCCGAGCCGACGTGCGAGCACACGCGCGCGGTCACGGGCAGGCGCGTGCACGCCCACGGGCACGCCCACAGAAGCGGGGAGGGCCGCGGGCACCGCGTGTGGCTCGGCACGTACCGCTCCCCCCGCCGCCGGGCCCGGTCACGCGTGGTCCCCGCCGCCCCCGCGCGCCGCCCTCCCCGTCCCGCCCCGCCCGCCCGGCGCGGGGCCGCCCACCCGTGACGAGGCCGCACGTCAGCGCGCGCAGGGGCGGGAGTGGGGCGGTGGCGGCGGCGGCGGCGGCGCGGGCACGGCGGGCGCTGTCGCGGGAGCCGTGAGTGCGGGGGCTGCCCCGGGTCCCTGTGCAGGGGGGGTCACGCGTGGCGGGAGGGATGCTCGGCGCGGGAAGGAAGGGAGCAGAGCCCCGCTTCCCTCGGGGCAGGGCGGGTGTGGAAATAGAGCCGCGCCCGGTGTGTCGGTGCCTTGCCGGGTGGGACGTTCCTCCTTTAGTGCCCTTCCTCACTCCGCTCTCCCGGTGCTGGCAGCAGCTGTGGCCCCTACGTGGTGGGTCCCTGTCCCCTCCTCTGTGACCGGGGTGCTCTGCTGGGGTGGGGGCTCCCTGATTTCTGGCGGCTGGTGTGGGCAAGGTCGCGGGTTTCTCTTTGGCACATTGCAAGATGCAGTCCCATGACAGGTCGCACCACCCACAAAATGCTTCGTGTGCCGGGAGGGCTCGGGAGTCTCTGCTGAGCTCCTTTACAAAGAGGCTTCTTGTTGACCCCTTGTCCCCCAGGCTGAGGGAGCACAGAGCTGCTGCAGCAGGGATGTGGGGGGGACACACAGGCACCACATCCCATATAACCCTTTCATCCCCTGCCCTGCCAGAGGATGCCACCGTCCTTGCCTGCCACCATCAACATCCGGGAGCCCCGCTGGGACCAGAGCACCTTTCAGGGCCGGGCCAAACACTTCTTCATGGTGACCGACCCCCGAAACCTGCTGCTCTCAGGGGCCACGCTGGAGGAAGCCCGACGGGTGGTGGAGGACTACAGGTACCCACTGGGAGGGTGGACCCTCAGCACTGCTCCCAAGCAGGAGCCGTTCCCAGGAGTGGGAATAGAAGTGATGCTGGCCCCCCTGGCCAAAGCCCCCAGAACTGCCTGGCTGGTCCCTAAGGCATCTCCCAGCTGCCCCAAAGGGTGTGGGGGACCAGTTTGGCCATGTGTGCTGGCAGAGGGTCTTTCAACAGGTGTTACCCTTACCTGGCAGGGCAGGCACCGTGCACCCTGGGCTGACAGAGGACCAGCTTTGGCGGGCAAAGTACATCTATGACTCGGCTTTCCACCCTGACACGGGCGAGAAGATGATCCTTGTGGGACGCATGTCCGCTCAGGTCCCCATGAACATGACCATCACTGGTTGCATGTTGACCTTCTACAGGTACCTGTCCTCTCCTCACCTCAGGACCAAGAGGATGCCTGGAGGATCCTCCTGGCTCTGGGGTGAGGAGGGGACACGTGTCCCGTACCCCACTCGTACTCGTGCTGTAGGAGCATGGGTGACATCCCCCAGTGTCCCCAGCACCCTCCTCTCTCTGGCAGGACCACACCAGCCGTGCTGTTCTGGCAGTGGGTCAACCAGTCCTTCAATGCCATTGTCAACTACACCAACCGCAGCGGAGATGCACCCATCACCCCCAGGTGAGCATCTCTCTGACCAGGTCCTTGAGGCACCCCGAAACACCAGGGGGTGCCTTGCATAGCAGGGTACTGTGAGGTGGGACAGTGAGACCTGGTGAAGGCAGAGATGGATGCCATTAGGGCTGTCAGGGTTAGTGGTAGAGCTGAGAGAGGAACCCAGATGTCCTGGTGCTCTTGAAGGGCATGCTCTTCCTTCCTTTGGAGGGGCAACTGGGATGGGAAGGACCTGGATTACTGGTGTCACTTCCTGCTCTTTCAGCCAGCTGGGGACAGCCTATGTGAGTGCAACCACGGGGGCAGTTGTCACAGCATTGGGACTGAAATCCCTCACCAAGGTAAGCTGATCCTTGGCCGTCACAGCTGGGGGATATGGACCCTCCCCATGGAATCTCCCTGAGCTCTGAGCTGAACAGGGGATTCACCTGGAGTGGGGGAGAAAATGAAGGAAAGGGGTTTGCTGAGGTTGCTCACACAAGGCAACTGCTCTCCCCAGTGATGACTGTGGAGATAGCCTGTCCCTCCAGCCTTGCTCTGGATGTATCTCCAGGCTTCTTTCACCCCTCAGCCTCTGTCCAGGCCTGGCAGGGGACCTGGGTGCCCCCACACCCTTTGGTCTGTGCAGCTTTTACTAGCTGAGAGTTGCAGGGGAGGAGGGAACACTTTTCCCCCAGTGGGGCTGGGACACCCCAAGGTCTTGCAGGAGGACGGAGGCAGACCCAGGGACAGCCAGCTCTGCCCCCAGACCCTCTATGTGACATTCTTCTGCTTTTCTCCCCAGCACTTGCCAGCCATCATCGGCCGGTACGTGCCTTTTGCGGCCGTGGCAGCTGCCAACTGCATCAACATCCCGCTGATGAGGCAGAGGTGAGCCCCTGAGGTGGGACAGGCTGGCCTCAGGGTTTGCAGGCACTGGTGGGGAATGCAGGGACTTCCTTGCTGATCCTTAGCATGGGGGGATGGTTTGAGGGTACAAGCACCTGGTTGCAACCCAGGGGTTATTGGTCCCTGTACAGCCCTGTCGAGACTGCTGCCAAATGTGAATGTGGCTCCAGCTGAGACCCCTCTGATTTATTGTGTGGATGGGGTACAGGAGGATGCCAGCCTCCCTTGGAGACATGTCCCTATCCTGTGTCCTGATCCCCTCACCATTGTGCCCTGTGGCCCCCTGACCCCCTGTGTCTGCAGAGAGCTCAAGCTGGGGATCCCTGTCACGGATGAGAATGGGAACCGCCTGGGTGAATCCACAGCAGCAGCCCAGAAGGCCATTTTCCAGGTGGTGGTGTCCCGCATTGGCATGGCAGCGCCGGCCATGGGTGAGTGTCCCTTCCTCCACCTGTGCTGGGAGATTGCAGCTGATCCCTGGCAGCGTGGGATGGGGTCCCACTGCTGGCAGGGGGCTGTGAGCACTGGGAGCTCATCTCCTTCCTCCCTGCCTCAGCCATTCCGCCAGTGATCATGAACATGCTGGAGAAGAGAGCTTTCCTGAAGGTACCAGTGAACCTGGGATGGGCAGGTGGGCGTAGGGACGCCCACCAAACTTGGCAAATTGTTGGCATCCCTCAGGGCTGGCACCCTGTTGGGGAATAGACACCTTCCTGCCCTGTCCACTGCACTGACACCCTTCCTCTCCCTGTCCCTGGCAGCGGTACCCGTACCTGAATGCTCCCCTGCAGGTCAGCCTGGTGGGACTCTGGTAAGTCCTCCTCCACCGGTGGGCATTGCTGCCCTGGGCAGATACCAAGCCCAAGTGTGTGGGACAGTGCTGCGGGGAATCCTGCTGGGCAGTGGGGGGAGAGAACTGCCCCAAAGTTTCCTGGGGGGATGCCAGAGCTTGGCCAGGCAGATGGGATGGGATATAACGTTCTGGGGCAGAAGTTGTTTTGCTTCATCTTGGTGTCTCTCAAGCCTGCCATGGGCTCCTACTCAGCATTGCTGTTCCCCCACATCATCGGGGGACAGACTGCCCCTCCTCAGGAGGCAAATGCAGAGTCTGGAGCCTGGAGAGGGCATCTCTGTAGCCCTTTCCTGGCTGAACACCCAGCACAGCTCTGGCCTGCCTCATTAGTGCTCTGGGATCAGGCCATGGGTGGGTGTGGGTGATTTATGCAGCCCAGCTTCACCTTTCCCTGTCTTTCCTTTGCAGTTTGGTGTTTGCCACCCCGCTGTGCTGCGCACTCTTCCCACAGAAAAGGTACAGACAGGCAGTTTGCCTGCATGTGTGTGGCTCCTGTGTGGGATGGGGGTGCTCTCTGACTCCCAAAAGATTCTTTTGCTTCTTTGAGCAGTTGGGGGCTTAAGCCAGTGCACACACATCTCTCTGCACAGGCAGCAGTGCAGACCCAAGGGTCTGTGCTGAGCCATGGGGACAGCCTCCCCATGGGGTGCAGCAGGTAGTTTCCAACCCGAGGCCACTGGTGGTTATACCCCTCGATCCTCTGTATCCACGTTTCCTCTACAGCTCCATGCCGGTGAGCAGCCTGGAGCCTGAAGTCCAAGATCAGATCCGGAAGAAAGATCCATGGCTGGAGACTGTCTACTTCAACAAAGGGCTCTGAGCAGGTCCTGGGGTGGCTGAGATGTGCCCCACGGAGCTGCCAGGCCAGTGCATTGCTGAGCTTTGCCCTTGGATCCCCTTGGGGCTGCCACCGCTTTCCCTTGGCCGTTGTGTGTCCATAGGTCCCAGGTGCTCAGCCCTGCCTCCCGGGGTGCCTGCAGCCATGCAGCACCACACCAAACCCTGTCCCCATGCCCGGCTCGGCCCTGCTCTGGGGACCTCCTGGCTGTCACCCTGGTGCACTCCTCCTCTCTGCGTGTGCCTGTGGCTCTGTGCAGTGCACAGGGAAGTGTGGGCAGCAACACCAGGGACCTTGTGAGCTGTGGTGGAGGGAAAAATAGAAGTGAGATGAGGAAGAAAATGGTGCTCCCCAGCTTTAGGAGGCAGCAGAGAATCAGCAATTGAAGGTAGAGTACCTCTGCAGGTACCCTACAGTGCCCAGCGGTTCAGCAGCTGATGCCTGGGAATGGCAGAGCAGCTTTTGGAGAGGAAAACTCCCCATGCCCGAAATAGCTGGGGGTGAGTGATCGATTGCACGTAGTGGCTGGAACTCAGAGTGGGGGGCTCTCCCAGCCCAGGCATGTGCTCCCAGCTCACCTTCTGCTCTCCTCCAGGCTGCTCTGGGGATTTAATCTGGCTTTCTGCTGCTTCCATCCCCAGAGCAAATGGCACATTTTAATCCCAGTAGAGTCTTGGTTTTTATTCTCATTTTAATGCCATCTGCATTCAGGGCTGGGCTTCCCCTGAGGGGTTACTCTACCCCCTCCTGGAGTGCTTGCTTTCAGGTGGACCCTCTCAAATAGCTTTAAGTGCACTGTGGTTTCCTCTAGATATTTTTGATATACATATAATGTACCTATATATAACAAATAATAAAGGCAGATTGTTTATACAAAACCAACAGCAAAGAGAAGTGTGCTGTGCTGCTCCCTAATTTGTATATGGTGGAAAGGGACTGCTGTTGGGGTGAGGATGGGAGCAGGAGAGAGGGGCTTTTGGGGTGCCTCTGCACCCCCTGGGGCTGGGTTCTGCTTTCCAGCCCGCTGCCTGCAGCAGCTCTGGCTGGCCTGGCATGTGTTTAAGCTTATCCAGCTGTCAGGAGGGTTTTTTTTAGTACAGTCGGCTTTGGACCTCGCCACTGCGCAGAGAGCTTTGCTAAGCTGCTGCCCTGGATGCTGCTGGTTTGGAGAGGCCAGAGTGTCACCCTGGCTCTGCCCACACTCACACCCCCTTTTGCAGCCTGCTGCAAGACAACTCTGGCCCTGCTCCTGTGCCTTCCCTGCAGGACTATTTTTATCCCACTTTCTATGAACAGCTATCAGCACATTGCAGAGCACATCGCTGCTGTCTCGGTGAGCCTGCGGGCAGCAGCTGCCTCCCTCTCAGCTTTCTGTCTGACAGGACAGTCAAAAGGAGCGGTGGATGTCCAGCCAGGGAGAGGAGGGATGGAGGCAGCCATGCTCTGCAGTGCCCCGTGCTGAAGGACGGAGTGAGACCCCTGCAAAGGCCAAGATGGGCAGATACAGCAGTGATGAGATGAGGGCCAGGCAGCCCAAAGCCACCCTGTGCCACAGCTTCCACAGCTGGCACGGGCTGGCAGAGGCCAGGATCGAGCTGCTCCCCTCAAGGCGCAGCCAGAACACCTGCACCCAGCACCTGCCCAGGGTGGGGAAGGGAGTGGATTGGGACAGGCACATCAGGGATCTGTCCCCCTCCTTCTCCCAGCCCCGGAATATTGCAAATATCTCCCCTGAGCCAGCCATTGGCAGCTTATAAATAATGCAGCCCCTTGCCGTGCAATAAGGGCTTGTCAGTAGCTATTCTACTCTCATAAATTAAAGATGAAAAGGTACAAGGCTCTTGCCAGAAAAATGAAGACAAATTTTTAATAGCTTGCCAAGGCACAGGGAGATGGAGCGCTCAGGAAAAATGAATTACGTTTTTATTATGTGTTTTATTGTGGTATAATTGAACGGGATTATCTGAGAATACAATATATTTCCAGAGCAGTGTAAAGAAAACAAAAATAATGATGACACCTGCCTCCTCCCACATAGCCCACACAGGCTGGGAGCTGGCCCTGAGCTGCTGCTGGCCACCAGAGGCAGAGATGGAAATGGGAGGGCCTCGGGACCAGAGACACAGGTGCTCAGGGTGGCTGGGTCTGGCTGGGCCGAGTCTGGGCTTACCACAAGAGCCCCCCAGGAGCTGTAAGGCTGGGATACAGGGCAGTGTAGTGTGGCACACAGAGCCACTGAGTGCCCTTCATTTGTCACCTGCTTTCATTCCATCCCTGAAATCCCCTTTGGTCTGTCCCACAGCTGCACAAGCTGGCACCACTAGGCAGAGACGTGAAAAACTCAGTACTGGAGCATTGCAGGTCTGGGCTGCTCAGCCATGATGTCTGTTCTCTCCTGGAGCCAGCAGTGGTGCAGATTCAGCCACTTCACTGCACTAGGGGGAACCGTGGATTCCCCTGACTGGGGAAGAGAAATCTTACTTGGCCAGTGAGTTTTGGGGTGTTGACAAGCCCCAAATGGACACTGCTCTCTCTGCAGGGGAGCCCAGGATGCAGTAGGGGAGCAAGGATGCTCCTTCCCGAGCTGGCTCATCACAGAGGTCAAGGGCCAGTCCCAGAAAGAGAGCAGCTGGAGGTCCCCAGGGGTGCTGGGGCTGCTGGGCGGCGCTGGGCTGGGACATCGATTGGTCCCTGGCATTTTTAATGAGCTGCCCGACCACATGCTTTAACCTTGCCCATAATGAGGGCGAGCAGCAGCAATTCCTACCGCCTCAGCCGGCTCCCCCAGCCTTAATGAGCTAATCAATACTTGTTCTCAGCTTAATTTCCAGCTAATTGCTCTTTAATGACGCCTGGAAATGGGCAGCCTCTTGCAGGGGGGAGCGGGCAGGCTCCCCCTCCCCAGTGCCCGTCCCCAGCGGCAGCGGGTGCCGGGGTGCTGGCAGCGGGTCACCTTCCCTGGCCGCGTCCCAGCCCTGCCGGCGCTTCTGGGGGCTGGGGAAGGGGAGGGTGGCAAAGGCGGCAGCGGTGATACCGAGCTGGCAGCACCCTCCGGAGCGCCCACCCCGTCTGGGGGGGGCACGCAGCCCTGAGCACAGGGCAGGCTGAACAGAGGATCCCACCGTCACAGGAGAATGTGCCCGAGCCCCTCAGGACATTACATCGCTCCCAGGCTCGGCTGACAATGGGGCTTTTAGCGCGCAGAAGATAAGGGTGGCTGAGCTGAGGTGTGCAGGCATTACTGCAGGTTCTGCAGCCCCCAGGTACGGGGCCAGCGCCACCGCAAGGGACCGGGGACGAGGCCAGCAGTGCCCTGGAGGTGGCAGCAGAGACCCCGCAGCCGCCACCTGCGCGCCGGGCCGGGGCAGCCCTGCGGGCCGGGCGGGACACGCCGGGCCCCGAAGGCCGCGGGCTGCGGGAGGAGCCGGGCGGGTCACGGGCCCTGGAACCCGTTCTCACCCGGCACCGCGGGGTCAAAATTAGCACGGTCGTGCCAGTGCGGGGACATCCCGGGAATACAGCCCCCGCCGTCTCTTCGGTTCCTGCCCCCGGGTTATTAGGCTTGGATGGGGCTGGTGGGAAAACCTCAGGATTCCTACCGGGATGGAGCTGAGCCGCGGCTCGTGCCGGGACCCCGGGCACTCCGGACACCGGGGGGTTCCTCACCATTCGGGACGGGCCTCGGGGCCGGGTGACCCTGCACACAGCTGCAACCGCTTCCCCAAGAATTTGCTGACGGGTTGGTTCTTCAGAGGAATTTGGTCTGGAAAAGCCTGGAGAAACCTGAGCCTGTCTGCTTCCTAGAGCAGGTCCGGCCTGGCACGCAGGGAGGGTGACCTGCCTGCTGCCCGTGCCTTGCCCCACAGTGGAACCCTGGAATATGGCTGGGGCCACTCGAGAACCACTCAGCCTTGGGCTGGCCAGAACCGGGCTGTTTCAGGCTGTCAGAGAGCAGGAAGCAGAGAGTGTATTTGATGTGAAATGAGAGAGATTTGGTTTATTACCGGAAGGAGACCCCCATGGCCCAGGCAGTGTGCTGGCAGCATTCTGTCCCAGGATCTCTGGTGACATGTGCTTCTGCTGTGACATAACCCACATTCCTAACCCCGCCAGCCCAGCCCCAGTGCTGCTCGCCAGGCCTACCTGACATGAGTCACTTGGCCTAGGGCTTTTTTTCCAGAGTGGATTTTTCCCTTGGCTTTGTCTGCCATAAACCCCAGATTGCTATGGGGGTCTGGGGGATCAGCCCAAAGCTGCAGGGGGGTCAGTGGGGCCAGGAGCAGTGTGCTACCCCTGACTGGATGTGATGTGCTTCATTCTGATGGCAGAGCTCTGGAGGGATGCCAAGGATGTGGGCCTGCCAGGAGCACCCATGGGCTCCTGGCCTCTATGGGATCATCACAACATGAGAAAACAGTCATGGGGAGCAACCCACCAGGAAGGGAGGAGGAGACTTCGGTGCTTTAGGCTCAGCCTTCAAAGCCCAGCTGCAGGAGCTTCACTGGGCTCATGAAAAGTGAGGAAAGAGAGATAACTGGCCAGCACTGGTAGGGAGCCAGGAATGCAATTTACCCAAGTGCCAGGCCATGCAGGGCTGTGATCACCCTTTTCCCTACAAAGCTGTCAAGCAACCTAAGCCACAAACCCCATTTGCAGCCATGGCTGTGTTGATTGCCTTCAGGTGTGATTGAGCAGAACTCCCTGTTAAGCACAGGTTAGATCTTCCACCTCTCATTCATAGCTGCTACTGTCTATTAACACATTCAATAGTCTCATTAAGCGGGAGGTTTAATTAACTGCCACGTTTGAGCTCCATCTTGTTGAGCTGAGCTAAGCTGCCCTTGGCTTTCTGAAGCTGGGTTGTATTCCTCCACAACTGGAGCTGCTCCTGCTCAGACCTGTGTTTGGATTTCACCTTTGGCCAGGGGTTCTCCCCAGTTAGTGACTGATGCTGCCCTGATGCTCTGGTGAATTCAGCCACCCAGAGGCCATGATAATGCCATGAAGATAAGATACACCAAGTGTTTGGGCTGTGGCACACGGGAGGAGGAACCATGTATGGGAAAGGACAGCAGCAACGGGGCCTGCTCCCCCTTGCCGAGGGCAAGAGACACAAGTAACCCAAAACACTGATGGTCTTGTTTTCAGTAGTGCCTGGGATTCAAGTGCTGGCCAGGAGCTTTGTGAGCAGGAGGTGGCATACAGGGCCTGCCTTGCTTCACTGCTTTGCCCCGTGTGGATCAGGGACAAGTGAGGGTGTGCAGGAATGCCTGAACATGCAGGCAGTCCTTCATCCCAAAGCGGGAAGGGTGGTGTGGCAGGGATAGCCCAGGAGGCTCAGCACTCCCGCCTGAGGCTCAGCACTACCGTCTGTCTCCTCTCTGCTCAGGCTCTGACCCAGCATGTAGGAAACCCTCAGCCCTTCCTGACTTTTTCTCTGCTCCCAAAACAGCTGCAGCCCCAGCTGCTCAGCAGCTCATGGATGCTGGACCTGAAAACTTGTGGCATGCAGGGACTGAACTCAATAGGTTGGACAAGGGGAGCCGGGGGGAGGCAGCCCCGAGCCAGGGGCTGGGGGCCACAGAGGGGGAGTGGGATGTGAGGCTGAAGGCAGAGCTGGCAGGAAAGCCCGCTCTGCAGCAGGGGGCTGGGGAGGGGAGCTTGGCCGGCAGAGGCAGATTTAAGGGGGCTGAAGCCTGCTGCATTTTCCGTTCCTTAGACATGGCTAGACTCACAATGTCACCGAGCAAAAGCCCTGGAACCCAGAACAAATTTGCAGGAGGGTGTTGGAAAGCAAAAGCAGATTTTTGCAGCATGGTGAAGGAAACCAGATCCTTAGAGGGGTCCTACTTTGCTTGAGCTTCATGGGGGAACTAAATCCCACAAATTCCTTGCCTGGAGAGGAGCAGGCTGTGTGATACCCCCCGGCATGGCATTTGGAGCAAGATGCAAAGGCATGGTGTGTGTTTGTGCTGCAAAGGCAGGCTGGCTCCCCCACTCCTCAGTGCCAATTCCAGAGGGAAACTGAGGCAGGGAGCAGCAAGGCAGCTTGCTGGAGAGGTCTGGAGCCCCAGCCCTGTGCACATGGGTTTTGCACTGCTGTGGCAGGGAGCAGCCCCCCCATTGCTCCCAATAGCTCCACTCCAGCCAAGGCAGCGCCGTGGTTTACACCCCAATACCCCCTTCACACGTGGCTCCTGGTGAGGCGAGAGCAGACATCCCCCAGGAGTTATCCCCCCACTTGATTACTGCAGCTGCTCAACTCTTCAGTCTGTGTTTCCTCACCAAATTACAGCCTGAGAGATGCTTTTGACCACGTCCTTAGCCATACCCTCCTCTCCCATTCACTTGTCCCCAAGGACTGCTGCCAAGTCGGACAGCAAAGGAGGGGACCCCAGTCCCTTCCTGCCCCATGGATGGGGCGGAGCATCAGCCCAGGTCCCGCACACGACTGGGGGTGATTCCAGCGGGGAGGTGCCGGTGCCAGGGAGCGCAGCGGCAGATTCCCGGGGCCGGGCTGGGTGCGCGGCGGGACCCCGGCAGGGAAGGGGTGCCAGCCAGCCCGTGTCCCGGTCCGGGGACGGGCCGCGGGCCCGGAGAGGGGCGGGGGGATTCACGTTTCGCTGACATCACGGCGGTGCTGGAGCGGCCGGGGGCCAGCAGCCCCGGGGGCCGGCAGCCCCGCAGCCCCGGCACCGGCGCCTCCGGTAAGTGGCGGCTGATGGCGGGGGGGCTCCTGGGGGACCCCAAGGGACGTCGTGCCCCTTCCCAGCGCTCTTCCAGCACCCCCAGCTCCTGCACCCCAGACATGCGGAGCCAGAGACCAACTTTGCAATTCCCCCGTACCCTTTCTCTGGCCCCCACATCCATCGCGGGATGGAGCCTTACTCCGTACAGACTGGGGTGGGGTGGGGTGGGGTGGGCGGGGGGGGGCCTCCGGCACTGGGACCCTCTGCTCCTTTCCACCCCTGGGGCGCCTGGTGGTGTCTGGTAAATGGGTCAAATCTTCACGGTTTTTTATCCGGGGGATGCAAATGTGTAACCCAATATCTGGGCCATCCCCACCCCAGCTCGGGGCTGTGTTAGCCCCGGGAGTGAGGGTGTAGCTGGGGGGCTGCAGCTTGCCCTTCGGTGCTGTTCCCAGCGGGAGGGGAGGGGACAGCCTCTCTGCCTGGGTCCCCTCCCCAGCCCCGCTCGCTCATGCTGAGTCGCCCTGGGGCGGAGTGCCACAATGTCACCCGTCTCAGGAAAGGCAGCCAGGGTATAACAGGGGGCAGGGAGGGATGTTCGCAAAGGGATTTGGTTCACTGTCACCCTCTCTGGGGACAGGCTCTGAGATGCCACGTTTTCCCCCCAGAGAGAGATGGGAAGCCCGGAATAGATCAGCTTCTTCCTTCCCTGGGTAGGTAGTGCAGGCTTGGGGTTTGAGGGCAGGGACCCTGCTGTGCTGGTACACACTGATCACACGGGGTCTGCTCTCAGTCCAGTGGTTGCTCACCTGTGCACTGAGATCCTCCATGCTCAGCTTCAGTTGCCTGTGTGATAGCTGAGGAGCTCACAAAACCTTCTGGGGAGTGGACTTTTTTTCCCCTGCTCAAGTAGGTGGTGCCTAAAAAGAGGGGTTACAGCACAGGGAGGGAAGGAGAACAAAAGCCAGGAATGATTGGGAGCATCCTCCTGGCTTGGCTGCCTCCAGCACAGAAAGAGCACCTTATCTGCAGGATCAGCCACTCCATTGTGCTTGTATGGGTGGTGAGGGAGGAAAAAACTGTTCGTGACTCTTGCAAAGCAGTGGGGAAAGGAAAGGGGCTTGAGAGCAACTTTCTTACAGGAGACCAGGAGCAGGGTATGAACGAGCTGGACCATAACGTTGTAGAAGAGCCAGTCCAGTGCCCTGCCAGCCCTGTGGCTTCCCAGGCTATGCTGGGGTCAGAGGAGGCTGGACTTGGCGTGCTGGGCTGCCAAGGGAACAAGATGAAACCTCGTGGGCTGGAGTCATCAGCACTATCTCTCCTGAAGATGCTCGGTGTCAGGGCAGGAGCTGGCTGAGGAGCTCCAGGGTGCAAAGGCCATGGCTGCAGGGCTGGGGGTGAGACAGGCTGAGACCAACCTTCCCCTGCACATCATGCAGTGCTGCTGCTCAGAGCAAGCCAGCCAGGAGACAAAGGAGTGGGAGACACTTCCCGCACCAGTAACACACTTTCTCCCTCCTCACAGGCCAGGATGGCTCCTCAGATCTAGACAGGGAGACCGGAGCAGTGCCAGAAATCCCCGTCCAGTGACAGTGGGAGTGGGATAGAGGAGCTGCCGTGAGGATGTCCAAAGCCAAGCCCCTCAGCATCTCTTGCCTCGTGCTCTCCTTGCTCTCCTTGCTCTGGGCTTTGCTCCAGCTGGGCCAGGCTTTTCCCAGCACCTCTGACTACCTCCAGCGGGGCTGGCAGCGGCTGCTGGAGGAAGGGGAGGGCTGCACCGAGTGCCAGCCAGAGGAGTGCCCGACGCCACGCGGGTGCCTGGCAGGCACGGTGCGGGATGCCTGCGACTGCTGCTGGGAATGTGCCAACCTGGAGGGACAGATCTGCGACCTGGACAACACCAACCACTTCTATGGCAAGTGTGGGGAGCACCTGGAGTGCCGGCTGGATCCTGGGGACCTGCGGCACGGAGAGGTGCCCGAGCCCCAGTGCGCCTGCCTCTCCCACCTGGCCCTCTGCGGCTCTGACGGCAAAACCTACGCTCAGATCTGCAGGTTCCTGGAGGCTGCCCGTGCTCACCCCGATGCCAACCTCACCGTGGCCCATGAAGGTCCCTGCGAGTCAGGTAGTGGCCCTGGAGCTGTGGGAAGGGCCAAGCAAGGGGGTCTGGCTTGACTGCTTCACCTGGCAGCAAAACCAGGGACAGGACTGTGCTGGGGGCTGCTCCCTGCAGGGCCAGGTTGCCACCAGTGCCCCCACCCTGCTGCTCTGGGGGAGCCCCTTGCAGACCCAATGCTTGGAGAAATCTGGGAGCAGCTTTGCCAAGAGGGAGTGGAGTTTATGGAAGCAACAAATCCTGCTGGAACAGATGGGGAAGTTCCAGGGAATTGTTAGCGAATTCTTGGCGGCAGGGCTGGGTTCACACTGGCCTGTTGCTCCCGAGAAATGTGCCTCCCTCCTGCAAATAGAAACCAGGGTTGGTTTGGCTTGGCTGTGTGATTTCCATCTCCCAGTTAAAACTCAGGTGGGGGTTTAGAGGGGACATTCTAGCAGGAAGGTCATGCCCCATCCTGCCCAGCCCAGCACAGGTCACCCAGTGATGTCACTGCAGCCTCAGGGGTGTCAAGGCTGACCTTATTTTCTGTAGATCATCATCTGTTTTCCCAGGTGTATTTGGAGGTGGAAACCTTCCCTTGAACTCAGGCTCATGCTATGGGCCAGATCATGGAGCAGTGTGTGTGAGAAGGACAGTCCTCCTTCTGTCCCTCCAGGGAAGGGATGTGGAACCTGGAGCTGTTGGCTCCATCCAGGACATGGGGACCTGCTGACTCCCTTCATTGCTGGCACCAGCCCTGTGTCAGAGCAGAGGCCTCACTTGGCTGGAAGCTCAACTACCTCATCCATCCTCACCAGCCTCAGGCTGGATGAGTGCCCCTTGGCCTTTCTTCCACAGGAGGAGCGTGCTCCAATGGCCCAGGAGAGCTTTGTTTTGTAACATTGCTGTCATTGCAAGGTTACAAAACTCACCACAACTCCTCCTGCTGCGTGTGTTGCTTGAGCATCACTGCACAGGCAGGGAAACAGAGGCTAGCAGGGATGGCAACCCTCCATGGACTGGGGGGGGTGGGGAGTGTCTCCCAGTCCCAGCTGTGAGGAGGGACCATGTCCTTGGGAAATGAGAGGGTCTGCCATGGGAGGGAGAGGAGACAGACATGGGAAGGGTCCCAGCATCTCTGTGTGAACCAAATGCTGCTGCTCCAGAGAGCAGCCCAAGAGAGTCCATGGGACCTGCCAAGGGTGGGACCCCTTCTGAGCCCACCCTGCTCTCCTCTACCTCCCTCCCAGAGCCTCAGATCACCTCTCCTCCCTATGACACATGGAACATCACTGGGCAGGATGTCATCTTCGGCTGCGAGGTCTTTGCCTACCCCATGGCATCCATTGAGTGGAGGAAGGATGGCACGGAGATGCTGCTGCCTGGAGATGACCCCCACATCTCTGTCCAGGTGAGCGGTGTGCCCAGGGCATTGAAGACAACCCCAGAGTGACCCAGTGCTTCTCAAGGCTCATGGACAACCAGACCTGAGAGTGGTCATACTCTGGGAATGGCCAAGCCTGGCTGCCTGGGGATGGGAAGGGGTCACTGGAGGCTCTATAACATGAGGACTGACTGAGCCAGGGCTGGTGTCTCAATGGTAGAAGCCATCAGCATAGCTGTCTTCTGTGATTTCCTCTAGTAATTTTTGAACTTTATTCATAGAGTCCTGCAGCAGGGAGTTTCCCACTTGCTTGCCTTTAGTTTGCTGTGTGTGCTGGCTTCACTTGCAGTCTTGCTGGCAGGGCTGGAAAGAGAGAGGGAAAGAGGAAAGAGGACTTCCCTAGTGCCTTACAGCCTGGGTTGTCTGCTGGTCCTACCAGCATACTCAGGCAGTTCCTGCCCTTTTTTCCCATCAGCAGGGCTTCTCTCCCAGGGCTGGCATGCCCAGGGGTCAACATCCTGCTTGTGGCCAGCCCAAATATAGCACCCAGCTGGGTGTACCTAGCTATTAGAGGGTGTGGGCAGAGCCAAAGGGGCCACGCACCTCAGCCAGGCACCAACAAGGAAGAAACTGTGGTGGGATGGATGGAGGGAGCCAGAGGAGCAGGTGGAACCTGCACCGTGCCCCCCTTCCATCTTTCTGTCCTTCAAGCCTCCCCACAGCTTGTCGCGGGGTCCGATCTTCACCCCAAGCAGGACTGCCCTGCCTGGTTGGAGGAAACTCTGCTGTCCTCCACCCCTGGCCACCAGACCATAATAGCAGCCTGCAAACACAGCTGCAGCCCAGCTGGGTCAGGAAAAGCTTATTTATTCCTGGGGATAAACAGAAAATAGCATGGCTGCTGCCAGAGCAATCCTGGGACCTCAGCGCCTGCGGGAAGGGGACCCGGGGCTCTGTGGCACAGAATCCCTCTTGCTCCTGCCACCAGTGCTGACAGAAATTCTCCTTTCTTGCAGTTCAGAGGTGGCCCCCAGAAATACGAGGTGACAGGCTGGCTGCAGATCCAGGGCGTGCGGGTGACGGACGAGGGCACGTACCGCTGCTTCGCCAGGAACAGGCTCGGGGAGGTGGTGGCACTGGCCAGCCTGACCGTCTTCACACCGGGTGAGCAGCACGACCTTGTCCCCTGATCTCCTGGGGACATGGGAAGGGATGTCTGGGCACAGTGCACCAGTGTGGCAGGAGCTGCTGGAGCGTGGGGCTGTGCTGGGGATGCCCCTGAAAGCTGCTGTGTGTGGTTTGGCTTTGGTCCGGGTGGGGAAGGGGACAGGCACAGCAGGGTGGCAATGTCACACTGTCCCCATGCTGCCATTTCAGACCAGCTCAACCTGACAGACTTCTCCCTGCTGAAGCCTCGCATGACACCTGAAGACTACAGGGAGAGTGAGGAGGACTACTACTAGCCCAGAGATGGCATGTTCAGCTGCAGAGACCACCTTGCCCACAGTGACCCTTCCCTGGGCTTGGGGACCTCTCTGGAGCAAGCATCCTCTGGCCCAAAACTCCTTTTCTGAACAATCCTGGCACAACCGCCTGGTTTTTGGGGTGGGGGAGAGGGTGATACAACCTTTTGATGTGCTGGGGGATGGGATACTGGCTACTTGTCAAGGGCTGGGATCAGGGACAGCTCTGCCTGGAGCAGGATGGATCTGCCCTCTGGCACTGAGGGGAGACACAATGGCAGGTAGGACACTGTGGGGACAGCTGTGCTGTGTGTGATGAGGATTGGTGCTGGAGACAGCCTCCTTTGGGAGAGTGAGGCCAGGGCAGGGGCATTATGTCCTGTATGAATAATTTTTTGGGGAAGCTGGAGCAGAGAGCTGGGACCTGACTGTGATAACCAGCATGTCACACCCCCCTGCCCCCCTCCATCTGCTCTGTATCCCCCAAGCACAGAGACGTCCCAGCTTCTCCCCAGAACCTGAGGAACCTGCTGCCAAAACACCCTTCTCTTCTGTTTTGTTTTTAACCAGAAAAGTAGTGATTTGAGGAAACCAGGCACTTGTGGATTTCAGAGCTGTCTTTTCTCCAGCTGAACCACCCTTGTGGTCAGAAACACTTTGGCCTTTTTTTGACTGACTTAATTTTTCCCTTCCATGCCTTTGACTGACCTCATGCTTTCCTTTGTCATTTCAGTTGATGTTATTTAAAATATACATGTAGGTCAAAGCCAAGGCTGGCTGACTGTCCTGCATCCACAAGGATGATTATGGGGCTGAGGAAGGGTGCAAACACTGTGGATGCTACCTTGTCCATTGGTGGGGTGCTTGGGTTGAGGAGCCCTCCTGCACATCCCAGTGCTCACAGCTGGTCCTGGTGTGGGTCCTGCCCTTCCCACCCCACCTGGGGATGGGGGTGCCCAGTGCACAATCTCCTGTGCAGTGGTGATGCATCAGCTCCTATCACTGTGCTCCCATGTGTTTGGATCCCATCCCACTGCTGCCCATTTTCATATTGGGGTCCTAAGTTCTGTGACACTGGGATCTCCACCCAGGTGACCACAGCTCTGTCAAGTGTGGAGCAGTTCTGTGACTAGTTGGTGAAGTAAAGGGCTGCTCCAGTTTCCACTGGAAACTATATTAAAAAAAAACAAAACCCACCTACCTCCCAGAGCTGGTGATTTAGAGCAAACTTTCATTTGGGGGAGCACAGGAAGGAAGCTCAGAACTGAACTGTGCTGCTCGCTGCCCAGAGAGGGCTGCCAGGACCCTTCCTCTGGGCATTCTGGGGCTGAGCTCACATTCAAGGGGTGCTTTATCCCCCAAAGCAGCAGCATTTACAGGACTTCTGGTGCTCAAAAGCTCCATATGGACCAAACCCCTCCCAGTTACTCAGTCCCAGCTCTGGGGAGGTCCAGAGCTGTGCCAGAGAGCCAGACCCTGTGAGAGAGGAATTGGCCAGACCCTGGGCAGGAGCAGGCAAGATGCAATAAGGCTGGTGGCTCGGGTCCCGTGCTACTCTCCTTCACATGTTTTTTCTTTTCTTTTCTTCCTTTTTCTCTTGAGACCTGGCTCAGATGACACAATTACGGCACTGAAACCTGAACAAGCAAATAAAAGGGATTTGTCTGGAACTGGCAGCTGAGCAAAATTCCTGCAGACGGTGAGGCTGGGCCAGTTCTGGCCCCTGCACTACAGCTTGACGGGGCACTGCTGCCCTGCCTGCTGGGGTGCCTACCCTTTCTGGCAGAAAAGCCCTTCTCAGCCAGAGAAATGCAAAAGTCATTGATGCCTCAGCTTTTCCTTCCATTTAAGAGCATAACAGAATCCTCCTGGGCTGCTCCATCAGAGTTGGAAGGTGTTCAGGAGGGACCAGGGACAGAAGTGTGCCATTGGCTTTTATTTTGCTTTTTTTGGGTGTAAAACATTCTTTCAGAGGCGCTGGGCCTTTTTTATCCATCCTGATCCCCTTCCTGTTTTGCACACAAATGAGCTGGTGGAACTGGGCCACACTCAGGCTGAGGCTGCCACGGGGAAATCCGAGAGCCTCTTGGAGCTTCGGCAGTCAGGAGCTGCCTGCTGGGCTCCCTGCCGGTGCCCGGGGCTGGCCCCCAGCCAGGGCTGCCATGCCAACCCTCCTCAGGGCCAGGCGTGCCCTGCCTGTGTTGGCACAAACCCAGGTGGTGCCGGTGTGGGTGCAGCTTTGGTCTGGCTGGAGAGAGTTGGATGTGTCACACGCTCCATCCCTGGCTCTCCGTGTGCTCTGCAGGACAATGCCCCGCCTGGGCATTTGGGTCTCAGCCCTCGCCCCCCTCTGCTTCACACCCAGTGCCTTCGCACCCTGTTGGGGGCTGGCAGGGAATGCTGGTGTCTCCTGCCTGCCAGGAAGAGCAGTGGGGATGTGGTGACCGAGAGAGGGGGGAATTTGAGCAAAAGCTCTTGGCCAAAATTAACCAAACCAAGGGCTGTGTGTCCCAGATTCCCCATATCCCACTGTCTGACTGGCAGGCTGGAGCTCAGCCAGTAGCTGGGCTCCACTCCCCCCAAGGTGAAGGGCAGCAGAGTGGCTCCAGGGGCACAGAGAGGGCTGGTGTCTCCTCATCCCGGCTCCCAGCCTTGCCATTTCCAGTCACTTAAAAATTAAAGAAGCCAATATTGCTGCACAGCTGGAATCGGTCACTGCCACAGAGCTTAATTGAGGTTATTTGTTGGCTCTCAAAACATTTGGTCACCTCTGCTGCTGGCTGCAAAGATGTTTCCTGCAGCCCCAAGGAGGGGCACCCCAGGCTCTGCAGATCCTGTTCTCAGCTCCAGGCACCCAGAGGGTTCCAGGGACCTGACCAAACCTGTGGTGTCCCTGTGGGTTCAGAGGGTGTGCAACGCATGCAACACCAAATTCCTTTGCTGGCCCATCTTTGATGCAGCTGCTTTTTGGGGGCAGAAGGAGCTGAGCAGCTCATGCCAGCCCAGCTGGCTGCACTCAGAGCACCTGATCAGGTGAGCACAGAGGTCAGGCTGATGTCAGGGACCAGGAGAGCTGGACTGGGAAGTACTGACATGGCCACTGGCCCAGGCACAGCGCCCACACCTCCTGGCCACCTGAGAGGAGCAGGGCGTGGGTACTTCCCAGGGCACCAGAGGTCACTGCAAGCCTGGGTACAAAGAAGAGGTGGCTTGTCCTGCCAGGACCTGAAAGACCCTGGAGATGCACCCTCTGAGCAGCTGCCAACCACTGGGTTTTGTGGTCTGCAGGGAAAACCCACCAAGTCTGGCAAGTAAATACACTCCTGTAACAAAGACATGCTGCCCCTGTCCTTCCCCACCCTTGGGGGTGCTGGGACCTGTGCCTGCCTCGGCCTGGGCAGGAGGCACATGGAATCACAGAGGAGTTTGGATTGGAAGAGACCTTGGAGGTAATTTAGTTTCAACGCCCCTGCCATGGGCAGGGACACCTTCCCCTATGCCAGGTTGCTCAGGGCCCCACCCAGCCTGGTCTTGAACACTTCTGGGGCTGGAGAGTCCACAACTTCTCTGGCCAACCTGTGCTGGTTTCTCACCATCCTCACAAAAAAGAATTTCTTTCTAATATCTGACTTAAACTGACTCTCTTTCAGTTTAAAGCTATTCACCCTTTTTCTATCACTACATGCGCTTGTCAAAAGTCCTTCTCCAGCTCCCTTATAGACCCTTTAGGTTCTGGAACATGCTTTAAGGTGCTCCTGGAGCTTTCTCTTCTCCAGCCTACTCTTCTCTCAGCCTGTCTCCTGCTCTCTGAGCATCTTCACGGCCCTCCTCAGGACTCGCTCCAACAGATCCACATCCTTCTAATGCTGGGAGCCCCAGAGCTGGACACGGCACTCCGGTAGGGTCCCACAAGAGCAGAGCAGAGGGACAGAATCATCTCCCCCAGCCTGCCGGCCGCGTTTCTTGCGGCGCACCCGCGCCTCCCGCCGGTCCGTGCCGGGCCAGGGCGGCGATTATCCGCTAAACAGTGCCACCTCCCGGCACAGCCACCCGGGCCGGGCACCGCGCTGGGCACCCCGGAGCACCCCACACTCGGATCCATCCATGCCTGCCCCTGGCAGAACCTCTGCCTTGCTGGGAGGGGTGATACAAGGGACACGAGTGTGAACTGTCCCTCGGGAGGGTCCCAGAGCCAGAGCATCCTCTCGTCACTGGCTTTGGGTGGCGGCTGCAGGCAGAGCTGGGGTGAGGCAGAGTCTGGAGATGTTCAGCTGCAATCCTTGGGTGCCTGCGCTGAGCTAGGGCTGCAAAAGGGTAAACACCCCTCATGTCCACCCTGACAATCCCCCCACACCATGGGCACCTCCCATGGGAGATCAGTGGCTTCTGGCAGAGGCTCTTTGAGCCTGAGCTGATCACTGGTCATGCCTGGATGGAAGCAGCACTGTAACCTCGCTCTGCAAACAGGTAAACTGAGGCACAAAGGAACTATGCATGAAGAACTCAACCAGAGCCAGAGAGACCTTCACAGCAGAGTGACCAGCTACCCCCAGGTCTTCTATCCCCAACCTGTCCCCATCCCTGTTGGAAGTGGCATTTTTCCCCCCGTCTTCTGCATGACACCTCCTCTCCCTGCTGTAGTGGTTCAGAGAGAAAATAAAACAGCAAGACGGCTTCCCTGCCTCCACCCAGCACTTATACTGCCTGATAAACAAAATGGAAATAAATCCTCCTGCGTTTGCAGCAAATAGGTCTCCATGGGGGGTTGCTTTCAATAATTCAAATGCTGTTGCAGAGCAGAGCCCACGCCAATGGGTTTTAATAAACACAGCCGTAATGTGACATGCAATTTATTATTAAGCTTAAAACAGGAAGCAAAGAGTTTAATAAAAGCACCAGGTTCCCTGTATCAGTCACAGCAAGTGGCGGGGTGCTGGCTGTGGGGGGAGGCTGGGCGAGCTGGCTGCAGGGACACAGAGCTGGGTTTGCTTTGCTGAGTGCCCCTCAGTCTGGCACTGCAGGAATCCTGGCCAGTGCAAGGAGATGTGAGCCAGACCGGGGGAAATGGGGATTATTGCAAGGGCAGGGGTAAGATGTGAAATGCTGCACCCTGTACAGCTGCCCAGCCATCCAGGGAAGAGCTCTGCCCTGGCATCACAGCTTGCTTGCAAGGTCAGATTAAAGCCCCGGGTTCAATCCCTCTCTGCAAAACTTTCTCACCCACATCCCTTCCTAAGTCAGATCCACCTGGCAGCCCTTTTCTACTCCACCCTTACCAGCCCTGGGCTGCCTTTAGGAGGAGGCAGAGGGGCTGTGCAAGGTGAGCACGGGGAACAGCTGGTGCCTGGTGCTGCAGCAAGTCTGTGTGCTGTCCACTGGGCTGCATGGGTGGCCCCTCCAGACATGCATTTGTTCAAGGGCTGGTGGAAAGCAAGAGCTTGACGGGGAGGTGGCTCAGCTGAGGTGGCTCGACAGGTGCAGCTATGTCTGGAGGCACCTCTGTGTACAGGTGAGGGCTGAAGGATGTTGCACCATCCCATATTAATCACTTAGCAAGATCCAGATGCTGCTTTGTCCCTGTCCTTGCTGTAGGCCTACCTGGACACTTGAATGCTGGCACTTCCCCCCTGTGGCTTTTTTGCCTCCTCTCCTTGGTCTTGCATCCTAGCTGTGCCCTTTCTGTTTGGGAGCAATCCTGCCAACCCCAGTACCCACTCCTGCAGAGAACAGCACAGCAGGTGGAAGAGATGTGAGATACTGTTTCCCCATGAAAATGGGTTTGTATGACTGCCCTGTGCTCTGGTTTGAGGAGTGGTCTCAAGGAGAAGCAGTTCCCCTGACACGAGCTTTGCTTGTGTTATATCAGACAGCACATAGTCCCTTCTCTACCAAGGCTGAGGGAGATGGGGAGCTTTGTCTCAGTCCAGCCAAACGACAGTCTGGGGCTGAACCAGCTCCAGGCACCTGCAGCTCCTTCCAGCAGAGCAAGCAGCCTCCTATCTTAAGGAGGGCTTTCCAGGCAGATAAAGCCATGGAAGCAGCCTCTGTCCTCCAGCCTGGCTGAAGTGCTGGCAGGGCTGTGCATGGGGCAGCTTTTGTGGACTCTTTAGCTGGTGTTGACAGCAGGGGTTTTGTGCTGGGATTGATGCAGGGTAACACCCTCTGCTTCTGCCAGCACCGGTGCCTGCTGGAGCCTGTAAAAGGTTTTAACTTGAGACTGCTTTTTTTTTTTTTTTCTTCAGCCCTGTCTGTTGAAAGCTCCACTTCCTCTGGCTTGAAAACCCCAAGAGCTGCTGATGTGACTTTATCCATGGCCATTAGGGAGGCTGTGAGTGGGATGTTGAATCTGGATCCAGTGAAGGGACAGAGTATCTTGCCTGTCCCTTTGAGGTGATTCCTCAGGAGCAGCACCAGCCCAGGCAGGGCTGGAGGGTCCCCATACTGTTCTTGCATCACAGGTGACTTTTTGACCGTCATCTGTGATCAGATGGGGGAAAAACTTATCCTTAGTAATGTGTGGGGATGGTCTTGGTTGTATCTCCTCTTGTGTGCTCATCTGATGTCCTGGGTTTGCTCCCTGTGCTCTGGGCTTTCACGGGCATGGAATCTGTGACTGGAGTCTGACTCCACGGAGAGAGGGGGCTGAGCTGGAGCAGGGAATAATCCATGTGAGGGCACAGCCTGCAGGGAGCACAGGTATCCTTCAGGGAGCGCCTGGGGTGCGTTATCTCAAAGGCGAGGCGGTGCTCAGCAGGGACCCGCCTTATCGCAGCGCTGCTTGCTGTCTCTCCTCGCAGCGCTTTCTGCCCCGGGGCTGCTCTCTGTCACTTCTCTGCTCCCTAACAGCTGGAGGCAGGCGGAAATGGGAGCCGCCGTGCCTGGTCCCTGCCAGAGCACACTGCTTCGGAAGTGGGGGGGTATCTGCCGTGCAATTACTGTGCCTTTGGCTTGGCAGGCCTGAAAGTGTGAGTGATGGGGTCTCTGCAGAGCAGCCCCGGAGCCCTGGCGGCTTGGGAAGGGCTCATACCCATCAGCAGCTTTCCCCAGCTGCTCTGCCGGTTAGACAATGTGGGAGGGGAGCAGGGGACAGTAACTTTGGGTGACTTGTGAAAGCCCCAAATATTCACCTGGCTGGATGTCTACTTTCAAAGCACAGCCTGAGCCCTCCCCTTTAATAACCTCCCTCTCCCAGCTATGGCTGTGAGGAGAGGCAGAAGCTGCAACTTGCATATCCCATTCCCCCATCCACCTTGCCCACTTTGCAGCCACGTGTGGATGTATGTGGTGAAGGGCTGGGATGGCTGTTCAGCATCTTTCCAGAACACCTGCTGGAGCCAGTCCTTCCTTCACAGGAGAGTTCAGATGGGAAGAATAAAACAGAAAAAATCTGGGTTTGCATCTTAGCTGGTGTCAGGGGACCAAGAAGGCCCAGGGAAGCCTGATCTGGCATGTCCTGCAAGCACAGCTGCAGACAGTGAAGGCCTCCATGCCAGTAGATAACAAACCCTCAGCCACCAGGCTGCTGTGTTGCAGGATGGGAGTGGCAGTTCCCCTGCAAGCATTTTGGGAGGGAGGGATGCTGCCTTCCCTGCCCAAGGGTGGAGGAGTCAGAAATGAGTGATGCCAGCTCAACAGGGAGCTTTAAACATGGAGAAGGTCCAACAGCACTGAGCCCATGAGGATGGTATCATCAGGAGTTGACCAAAGCTCCAGCTCTCTCCCACTGCCAGCTTGCCCTGGCCTTGGGGAAGGAAGGGTTAAGCCACAGGGCTCAGCAAAACAAGTGCTCTCTGAAAAGTCAGCCAAGATACCCGAATGCTGGCCTCCCCTCTGCCCCCACCCTTATCCATCTCTCTTATCTGCCCTGGGCAAGAGCAGGGCATTTCCCCTGCTCGGCTGACGAGGAGCAGAGCTGGGACCGGCGGAAGCTGGCTGAGAGCGCGGGGCTCAGGGCAGGCCGTGGTGTCCCAGCTGTGGGGTGGCCCATGTGGCTGCAGGGCAGAGATGTGGAGGGGTGCTATGGGTCACCATGGGGCTGGATCCACCGGCAGATTCCCCATCCCTGGCTGTCTCACACCCTGGGTACTGCAGCAGCCCCTCACTTCTGCAGCACACACTGAGTGAGCCGCTGGGGCTCAGCGCCCCGGGGAGCCTGGCTCGCATCCAGGGCGTTATCAGCTCTGCAAGGGTTAAATGCCCTCTGGGCACTGCTGTCTGGGGGCACAGCAGTTTGGGGTGGCTCAGGCAGTCCAGGCAAGCTGGGACACAGCTCTGTCCGTGCTGGGGTGAAGATGGAAGGAGGCAGGGGTGTTTCACCCAGTGGGAGCAAGGCGCCAGGGCATCTCTGGCAGCGTGCGAGCTCTGCCGACACGAGGCAGGCTTGGACGGGCTGTTTAATTAAATGTGAAGAGCTCTCACACTTCACAAGCTGCAGCCCTCACTGCAGCCCGAGCGATTCTGGGGAAGAGCCCTTTTATTAAAAGAGAGAGAGGCTGTGGCTCTGCCAGGCAGCCATCAAACGGCACATTTAATTGTCTCGGCTCGTTTAGCTGTCGCACAGGGAGGGATGAGCTCTGAGCCCTTCAGCCCTCGCTACACAACCTCCACATGCGCTGCCTGCATCCTGGCTGCTCCTGCTGCCCTCCAGGAGGGCTGGTGAGGAGTACATGGGGGATAAGCCTTCATCCAAGGTCAGCATGGGGGGCTTGCTTGGTGCTCTGACAGCCCAGCCCACTCAGGGCTGAGCACCGGGGTTCAAAAGGGCTCTGTGGAGAGATGGGAGCCTCCTGGGTCCGTCGGAGCTGCCTGGAAGACACAGGGTAACTAAATGACAGTTTAGAAGTATCTCCTTGCTTATTCCCATGGCAGAACACTTGTGACTCCGAAGAGGGCATCCTGCCCTGGTTTCAATGTGACAATGTCAGTGTGTAAGTCGTGGGACAGGCTGGCAATGGGTCAGGATAGTTGCGCTGCCCCTTCCCTCTAGGAACTGAAGTCCTTGGAAATATCTTCTGGGCTCTGCACAGTTATTCTGTTCAGGGTGCACATGGAGCGACAACAGAGCTCTGGGTGGTTTTGCTTTAAATCTGCTGGGTGATTTGGAGAGGCTGAACTTGGGTTCAGCTGCTGGTACTGAGTCCATCATTCTGGAGGAGAGGCTGTTTGGCTGAGTGATGGAAGATGCCCCTGGAGGGGGAGTCAGAGCCTTTCCTGTGGCTGTGCAGGAGCAGCCTTGCCAAAACTCACCATTTGGAGAGGAGAGGGGGAAGAAAGAAAGATCAAGAGGGGAGGAAATGCATTCTTTTATCAAAGCCTCCTACTTCAAAGCTGTCCAGCCGAAGTGCTCCCCTTTGGTTTAATTTGAAGTGATGTTTCCTTCAGCATCTGCAGCTAAATGGTATCAAGCCAGGCTGAAATGGCTGGAAAGCCTGGAAAGGGAGGGCACTGTTTGGGAATGGCTCGAGGCAGATTCTTCCCATTAGGGTCAGCCTTGAAGGCCTTCCCATAGGGGTGAAAACTGCCAATGCTGGCATTTCTCATCCCTCAGCTCCTAGCATGGGATAAAATCCAAACCCTTTTGGGAACAGGAAAATCTCCTGGGTGCCTGGGGTGGCTCCATCCCTCTCAAGTGGCTGAAGCCACATCCCTCTCTGTGCCCTTGAGCAAGGGGAAGGCAGAAGATGGAGATGTGTTTGCTGCTCTGCCCTGAGGAGCCAGTGCATCTCCCAGGCTTGTTGTTTCCAGCCTGCAGCCTCCCTGAAGTTGCTTTGGCAGCCCCCGAACACAGGTGAGAGCTAAACCAAATTGCAGGGGGTAGCAGGGGAAGGGGCATGAATCCATCTTCCTGATGAATACCTTCAAGCCTCTTGGAGTGGAAGAGGAAGGCCACTGCTCCCAGTGCCTGGGGAATTTCTGTGTGGGGGCAGAGGGGAAAAACAGCAACAGTGGGGCACGTGCTGTACTGTCACAGCATCCCTTAACTACAAAAACAAAAAACTGACTGGGAGGCAAAGCAGCTGGCTTTTCCTGGGAAAGACCAATGTTCTCCTGTGTGCCGCATAGGAACTGATTATCCCCAGCTGGCTGGAAAGAAGCTACTTTGAAAGCAGCTGTGCCCCGTCCCTGCTGGGGGCAGCAGGGCTGGGTACCCCCTGGGCAGCATGGCTGGTCACTGGGAGGACAGAGGGGATTAAAACAGGCCAGCTGCTCTGTAGAGAGGAAGAGGGACATGTCCTGGGAAACAGAAAGGTCATGGTCATCTCTTTAACCTCCAGAGGCCAAAACAAAGCTTTAGTGGCAATGACTGTGCTGGCATTGCAGCCACTAACCAGGAAGGAAAGTGAAGGATGAGTCACCTCTTGTTGCACATGGAGAAGGATGCTCAGAGACATCTGTCTGCTGGGGACTGCTTGTAACAGCATCTGAAATGCTTCTTCCACCCAAAAGACTTGAGTGTTGTTCCAGCCAGAGGCTGCTTTAGGGAGCAGGACTTCAAAGACTCATGATTGTGGCAGAGCTGGGACCCTGATCCAGATTTTCTTAAATAAACTCTCAAAGGGGAGATGCTCAAATACATGTTTCTGTTTGCAGGGATGTGGAGCAGAAGGCAGCTGACCATGTGCTCTTTCTCATGCTTTCCTTGATATTTGGGAAAAGACCTCTGCCAAACTGGAGTGAAGTTTTGAGGCTGTGTGAAGAGATGAGGAGGAAAATAAATTCCTTCCACAAGAGCGGAGTAGAGGGAGCTGTAATTTCTCTTCTCCCAGTCCAGCAATCCCACGTCCTTCACTGCAAATCCATTCCAGCACTGGTATGGCTGCTGCTTTCTCCACTCTCCCTCCTCCTCGCCCCCCCCTCTCCCTCCCCAGCTCCACCCCGCGTGCTCCCGGCTGCTCTAGGAGGATACAGCAGGCGCAGAGTTCACGGAGCCGAACCTGTGCTTTGTCTTCATCTGTCACCCCTCCTGACAGTCAGATCCATCTTAAACTGGGAGCGAGAGGGGAAGAGAGGGAAGCAATAATTAACCTCTGTGCAGGCCGTTCCCAAAATGCTGCAGCCTGGTGATGCACGAGGAGACATCCCTGACACTTTTATTGCTGCTCCAGCGCTGTTCTGCGTCTGTAGGAGGTGATTTGGCCGGGCTGGGATACCTGAGACTTTCATTATGGTTGAAGAGCTGCTGGCACCTGCAGCCTTTCTTTATGGGTGCATTAGTGAGGGCTCCCCACCACCCTTCCTGGCAAAGCTGGAGGGGAAAACTCATTTGAGGTGTTTGCAGGCTGAGCAAGGGCTCAGTCCTTGGTGTGGGCACAAGGTGTGTGTTGGATTTGGGAGCTGAAGCTGCTTCTCTTGTGGGTGCAATACACGTGTGCAGAAGCAGAGCTGGTGTGTCATTCCAGCCCCAGGGTGAGCTGCCAGGATGTGCCAGACATCTAGGACAGGACCCCAGGTGTTATGGAGATGTGACAGATCACTGGTGTCAACCTTGTCCCACACCTGAAAGTTTCCTTGATGGGGCCATGAAGTGGGGAGAGGGGCTGGGGGGTTTTGGACCCCCTTGTGATGCTGTGCTGGACCATAATGCCATCTTGGTGCTGAACATCCCCCTGGTCCCTGCAGCCTCCTGCCATGGGTGCTTGAGCCTGTCCTGGCACTCTTGGGGTCAAGTGGCCTCACAGCCACCTCCCAGCAATGCTGGGACAGCAGTGACGCTGCACAGCTGACAAATGTCAGCCACTCACCTGATGTGGGGCTGGTAGCAAAGGAGCCCTGCAATTAAAGCAGCATCAGTGCCCAAGCTCCGTGAGATTCAAAGGCGACCGTTGTTCTTGTAAACCCAATGGAGCCCATGGACAAAAACAGCCTAACCCCTCATGGAAATCAGGAAAAGCATCCAAGGGTTGGTGTCTGGCTTGGTTCTTCTGCAGGATTGCTGTGCTGTCAGTTGGAGCAGTGACTGTTTCATAACATGCTGATACCGGTTCAGCAGATGTTGCAGCCTCAACTTATACAAGAGCAAGGAAAAAATTAGTGCCAAAAGCACTTGGCAGTCAGACCTTGGGTTGTGCTGATCCAAAGTGGTTCGTGGTCAGGCTGGTGGTGTATCCTGGTCCTTCATGTGGGTGTGCAGAGGCTGGGGAAGGAGGGCAGAGCACTGACCAGAGCTGGGAGCTGAGTATAGGTCCAGATCCTGGTGTGGCATGGGCTGCTGTGCAGTGTCTTGCCATGTTCTGGACATGGAAGGTCCTGTGTGTGGGGAGGAGACCTGAAAGGACTCCTTGGGATGTCTTTGGGGTATCACTGGCATGTCCTATTTGCCCATGAGATGGGTTGCAGCTGCTGTTTCTCCCCAGAAACACTCCCAAGCTGTCCCAGGACTGGGAGCAGTGGGAACCTGGTATCAGATCCCACTACTGTTCCCAGGGTCTGCAGAAAGGTGCAGCCATCCAAGGGCTTGAGCCTGCTGGATTGGGGGGTCAATGAGACCCAAACAAAGAGAAAACCACTTAAAAATAAGATTAGTTTTGTTTTTCACTGGTTTTAGCAGTGAAAGGGGATGAAATAAGCCTTTCCACTAAGGTTAGGGGTGGTTTAGCCAGCTCTTGGGATCTGCAGAGCAAACTGGGATCCTTTGCCATGTGTTTTTGTCACAGGGATTCTTTATGCAAACCCGAGTTAAGCTATCTGTGTTTGTAGACAGGTTGATATGATCCATCTTGAGTATTTCTGAAACAACTACAGAGGATCCTGGCATCTCTTCCAGCCTTGAATTTTCTAGTTGCAGCCTTGGTCCTGGCAGATCACCTACTCTGAGTCCTGGCACTCATGTCTTAGAAACTGTCAGCCCCATCAATGTCCCCAGACTCATTCTAAGGGGTCTATGCAAAACCATCAAGAAAGATAGAGGTGGCTTCTGCCATTTGGGCCAAATTCCTAGTGGAAGACACTCCACTCTAAAGAAAACACAGCATTTGCAGGTAGGAAGGTGTTGTTTGTATCAGTTGGAAATGGGAAACTGAGGCAAGGAGGATGAGACTGACTTTCCCAGCTGAGGGAAGGACCTGGCAGCAAGCCCAGAGACAACTCAGAAGTCTTGTAAGTCTTCCTTCTTCCAGCTGCAAAAGCATCCACCGGGAGCAGGTCAGCACAATGAAGAAAACCAGTCCCAAAGTTTCCAGCTCAACCTTCAGGGCCCAGTTTGCCAGTGGTGGAGGGGGAAAATGCTTCTGAGCCCTGAAATGTCCCAACAGGCTGCAGATGAGACTGTGCCCAAGGCTGCCAGCTCCCTGTCTTTTGAGAAGCGGGAAGCCTTGGCCTTTCCCTGCACAGATGGGGGTTTAATCAGGCTCAGTTCAAGCACATGGGTGTTCAGCACTAATCCAATTTCCCTCCATTCATTAGGGTGGTTATTCATCACTCGGGAATCATGCAAGGCTGCGAGTCCATGTGGATGCTGAGAGAGGCAGCACTGCTCAATGCAAGCGTGGGACCATGAGCTCCTTCCTTGCTGCTGAGCCTGACTGTGCATGGGGATGGCAAGGGAGCTGCTGGGGGGTCTCAATCCCTTCACAACGAATGGCAACACAGGCTTGCTGCACCAAACTCTGGGGATCAAGTCATCTCAGGCTTGTCCAGCAGTCATTTGGGAAACTGGCTCCAGCACAGGTTAATGCATGCAGGCAAGGAGCCGCTGAGCTGGGAGAGGATCTGAAGTGATGGAAACTTGTGGCCCTGCTGTGCTCCACCAGACCCATCTCCCACTGTTCGATGATCCCACAAAAGAGAAGGTTTAACAGGATGGTCCCAACCCAAGCTGGAGAAAGGCCATGGTGTGTGAGGTCAGAGCTGTGGCAGTGTGTGAAGGAATGGCCATCCCTGCAGGCCGGTCACAGCTCAGGTACAGCAGCACCTGGCACGGCGCTGGTGAGGCTGCACAGGGAAGGAAGGCATCTGCCTTGGGTGCACGTTTGCTTCTTCCAAGGGTCTGGCAGGTGCACCTCCACCTCTGCCAGTGGTGCCTGGGCAGACAGGGCAGGAGGCTACCAGAGCCTCTCATGGCTGTGCTCTGGGACCCTGGCACCCAAGAAGAAGATAAGACATGCATTATCCTCTCTTTCTTTCCCCCACATGTGAAGCTCAATACCTTTGCTTTCCAGACAAACAGCAAAGTTTGGACAAATATATAAGATGTTCCTTTTCAGTTCCCAGCTCCTGTTATAGGTGTGAATATTCTGGCCGTTAAAGGCAAAAAAAGTAAATTATCCTCCATGGTTGGTGTAAATTTTGGTGTGGTGTGAATGAAAGGGGCTGAAAACATGGAGGAATCAAAGGCTGTTGAGTGAATGCAAGTGTGGGTGTTTTCCTGGAGCCTTTAATCCCCAGTGAGAGTAGATGGTCCTTGAACCATGGCTCGCAGGGACGAGAGTTACTGCCCTGCTCCAGGGAACTAAAGAGTAACTACCAATTAGTGGTTGGAGAGATATTTGGTAATTCTGATTATCAGGAAGTATCTGGGGACCTCTGGGTCATTGCCATAGGGCACCTGGGCTGTGAGCAGGTATTTAACCATGTTCTGGGTGAACCAAACTGGCTCTCACATCCTGGTCCTGCAGACACACTTGAGGGTCTCAGCCCAGACTGCTGGAGGGGCAAGGGGCAAAAGCTGCTTATCACCCATGGAGCTGACCACCCGTGCCTCTGGCCAGTCTGTCTGTCCATTCTGCGTCCTCTTTGGCTGGGAGCTGGGTACTAATGCATCTGAGATGCTGTGCTCCTCTCAGCCTAGAAGGTGAACCAAGCTTTGGGGACCTGATATCACCCCCAGGCTGCTCATTGGGGACTCCTTGGCCTCTTCACTTGGCCCTTTCCTTTCTTCTGCAGGGTTTCTCCTCCAAAGCATTGACCCCTCAGCCCCACCACCTGAACCCCTCATTCATTCAGTCTCCAGGTCAGTCATGGCACCTTCCAAAACCTCCCTGGCATCTCTGCAGCCCCCTGCCCTTCCTGAGCCCTTCTCCCCTCCCTGTGCAGCACCCCACTCCCCAAACCCTGGCTGAGCAGGGCACTATCACCAGCACCCTTCTACCTTCCGAAAGGGGCTGCTGTGGTTTGATGGGAGTAATCCATCTCCATCATTGTAATGACCGTTCCCATTAATCGGCCATAAACTAATAAAGTAAGCACTTTCCCCTCCACACCCCCACTCAACTTCATTAAGTCTTTAGTACATTAATATGTCTTACTTAGTGTCTGCTTTGGCCTCTGCTTTTGTGGTTGCTTTTGGGGTTTTTTAGTTTGTTTTGGGGTATGGGGGTTTTGTTTTGTTTTGTCTGGGTTTGTTTTTTTGTTTTTGCCTTTTTTTTTGATTGTTTGTTTTTCTTTTTTTTTTTTTTTAAGGTTTGTTTTTTTTTCCTGCGGGTAGCATGGGTTTACTTGCTGATGTTATTCCCTGCAGCCCTGAGGAAGCTTTGACAGCCTAGGTCATCCTTACATCAGCAGGAACATCATGCGTGCTGATGAGCTGAGAAGAAAGGGACACGGGCAGGGATTGGGGCGGGGGAAGGAGGAGGGAGGGAGGGAGGAATAAAAGATCCCGAACACCTCCAAATTAAATTTGTGATGCCTGGCATCAGATGGGCCCGCAGCCAGAGATTAATTCGACTGATCAAGTTATAAAGAGCGCTGAGGCAGGTAATCAATCTTGGAGCTGTCAGGCGAATAGGCAGCAGTATTAACCTGGCAGGACTCGCACACACACACACGCTGAAGCCTTTTTAATTCCTTTCACATTGACTATTATTTCCCAGACCTGTTTGTTTGGAAGGGCTGGGGGGTGGGGTGTAGTGATGCTTTGCTCTCTCCTCCTCCCTCCCTGGCAGAAATAGCCCCATTCAAGCAGAGCATCCTTCTCTCCCTCATGCACCCACCACCTCTACATGCACAGGGGTAGTCCTTGGATGTGAACTCAGAAGGCTTTAGCATCAGTTTTGCAATTGCATTTTCTGCTGGATACTGAGAAGACTCAGGCTAAGCTTCTTTCTCTTTCCAGACTGTGGTGGTGGTGTTACTCTTCCCCACCAGCCCTCTGCCTGTGACTGATCCCAGGCTTGTGGTGCTCTGCCCAGGACACTCCCCAGTCACTCAGAGTCCCCATGAGTCTCTGGAGGTTCACAGAACCACTGTTCCACTCTGGGCCAGCTGCAAACTGGAGCTCTTTGGGGTTGAGTCAGCAGAGCCCATAGTGGATGAAGGCCAGGAGCTCTCTTTGAAGGTCTCCCTTAGGAATGGGCTGTGAGCAGATTAGCTGTGGTGGGAGCTGGGCAGCTCCCTGCTTGGTCTGAGGCTTGGGAGTAGCAACCCTGCTGTCAGCAGAGGGGAGTTCTGTCTGTATGGGCTGGAGACCCCTGGCCTGGCCAGGTGCTGGGCAGAGACCTTATCTGGTCCAGCCTCAGGGGTGGATGGGGCAGGGAGCATTGGGAGTCTAAAGAGCCTTGGATCAGCTCCATGGAAGGGAGACTTGCAGGCAAGAGCAGGGGCAAGGCCAGCCAGGGACACAGGAATGGGTTGTTCAGGAGAGAGCTAAACTTGGGGCAATTGGGAAGAGGAGAGAAGAGAGTTTGGGGTCCTCAGCCAGCAGAGAGCACTGTGATGTGTCTGTGAAACCACCTGTGCCCCCATGGGGATTGTGGCCATAAACTTGGGCCCAGCTGATGGCTGCTCATAGCAAACCACCCATAGCCTGGGGAGGCAGAGAGACCTCCTTCCATGAGGAGAGCAGGATGCAATCCCCGGCTAACTCCTCTCTGGCTGAGGAGCATCTTCTTAGGTGATGCAGTCAAGCAGCAATGCCTCCATGCAGAAGTCAACTGCTGACAGCCACCAAAAGCTGTTGGTGGGTATTTTTCCCCTGGTCAAACACACAGTGCCCCTTCTGGCATCCCCCGGGATCTGGGAGGGGACCCGGGCAGGTGAACAAGTTTGTATTGATGCTGAATGCTGAGCATGGCTCAAATGGATGGGCCTGGGACTGGCTGTGCAGGGACCTACACCTGGTGGCTGGCAGCCCTGCAGACCCTGCATGAGTGCTTGTTTACTGAAAAGACTCAGGTACATGTTGTCCCCATACTGCAGCTCTGCTGGTTAACCCAGCTGGCAAAGGGACCAGAGGCCTCACTGAGCCCCCGGGCTGGCAGTTCTTTGGCCCAGAGCCGTGCTGTCCCATGTCCAGGCAGGCTGGAATTTTGCAGTGTCCTGCAGTACTTTCTAAGTGCCAAAGCTGCAAGCTGTCAGCATGACACAAGCAGGACACGTGACTCGGGGTGCTGGGAACGCTGTGTCCTTTCTGGGATGTTCAAGTGGGTCCTTTCAGGCTGGAACAAACTGCGTGGGCAGCTGAGGGGTATGAGAAATGCTCTGTGGTGGGAGCTGGTGTCTTTGCAAGAGGAGTTTCTTTCCATGCAAGGTGCCCCGGTTAAATATTTCAAAATCCTTTCTCTCCCACAGTTTTCCTGTGCATTCCCTTCAGAGCCTGTCAGTCAGGCTGCAGTGGCCCTGCTGAGAGCCGGGGCATCCAGCTTGGCTGCAGCTTGCAGCCAGCTCCTGCATCTCTGCATCAGCACTCATGTTTGTGCAAGGGCTGTGCCAAGGGCTGAGGGGGAGCACTCGCCTCTGGGGTGCCTGGAGTGGGTCCCCAAAGGGGACAGAGTTTGGGGAAGGATTGCTGAGTGATGTGCTCAGCACCCTTCCTCTGTGCCCCTCCCTCTCTAAAGGGGATGTGGGGACAGATGCTGTGTGTCCCAGGGGTGTCCCCATGCTCCCTCATGTCCCCCACAAAGCAGAGCAGGGTGCTGGTGCTGCCCCTCCCTCTGTGCTGGAAGGTTTGCTCTTCCCCCTGTTCAGAGAAAGCACTTGCAGCCATTCCCCCATCTCCTGTCCCAGTGGCCCCATTCCTGCCATCCAGTGGTGCTCTGATTGATGCCATGGCTTCTTCCACCAGATCCACCAACAAACACCTGTATCCTCTGCTGCCTGTGCCAGCCCCACCAGCTCACAGGGCTGCAGGCAAGAGGGCTTCCATCTGCTGCCAAACATCTCCTGCTTGGCTCGTGCCAGCAGATTTTGGAGCTGCTTGGTGCCAATGTCTTCTCCAATTAATCTTCCTCCTCCCTGGCTCCCCTCCTCACTGGACCACATCTTGGGGAGGATCCATCAATCTCAGAAGTGCCCAAGAAAGCATCTGGAGCTCAGACCAGACTGTGTTCCCCAGCACCTTCCCCAGCTTGCTGGGTAGCAGTGTGGATGTTGTCTTCATATTTGATGGCATTATTAGCACAAGGGGGGTGAGGGGGGAGTAAGCACTAATTGATCTGGTAATAAAGTTAATAGAAGCTCTTATGAGCTTGCCCATTAAGAATAATTAAGGAAGGGTGACTGAGGGGAGGAGGCTGAAGAGAAATCCACCAAGGCTGGGATGGGCCCACTTGATGAGGATTTCCAGCTCTTCCACCTTGCATCCTCTGCCCTTGGCCTCCACCCCTAAACTCTCTTCTGTCCCTGCTCCCAAGGTCTCAGGCAGGTCTAAGTTCTCCAGCTGGGGTAGCTGAAAGCACAAGTCACACAAGCCTTGGGAGGTGTGAGGGTGAGACCTTCCCTGTCGGCACCCAGACAAGAGAGAGGCCTCATGGAAATTTAGCAGGGACCACTGGTGGACTTCTTCCAAAGATCTCCCAGCAGAAGGTGAACATCACTTCTTACCAGGCTTTGCAGGGAGGCTGGGTCTGCTCTGGACCAGAGGCTGGCTTGGCAGGAGCAGCATCCCTGTGCCAGGCTGCAGACACTGCAGATTCTCCACATCAGGAAGGACCATGGGGCATCCTGGGCTGGAGACAGGATGGCTGAGCTCTGGCACGGAGAAAAACCTCCACCTCTAAGCCCCTGGTGAATGCAATTGCCAAAAGAATCTCAGTGGGGTCAGAGGTTAACATGGACAGGGCTGCTCCTACAAATGGCAGGGAGAACAGGTGGGATTTCAGTGGCTGATAACAGGAGGCAGCAGGGACAGGTTGGGCTGTGAGTTGGCAGAGGCAGGACCAGCCTGGCTGTGGGACCAGGGGCTGCACGGTACCTGGGGGCAATGGAGAGTAAATCCCCTGCACCCTCCCTACTCATGGGACTGCAGGCAGTGTGGCACAGCTTCTGAACTCTTGGAGACCCTGTTCCCTGCTTTCCCCACCCTGTGGATCTCCTTGTGTCCTTGGCTTGGCTGATGCTGCCAGCTACCAGCACTGAGCAGGATTCCAGGGAGCTGGGCAGCATATGCCAAATAAACAAGGAATTCAGAGGGTGAGTGTGATGCTGCAGCTCAGTCTACAGCAGACAGCTGGGTATCCCAGGTTTGCTTTGCCTGTGAGCTGCCCCAAAATGGGACAAAGTATCCCTGGCTCCCAGCAGCACAGTTTATTCCTGGCCTGCTCCCAGCCTATCCATCTGTAACCAGCTGGGACATGCAGGCAGAGCGGGGCTGCGGGGCAGGCGGATGTGGGGTTGCTTTGAGTGGCAGGTGGATTTTGCTGCAGGCACTGAAAAGCAGACACCAGGCAGTGGGGCTGGACTGGCTCCTCCCATCACTGCACTCCAGCTCTCCCCAGCACTCTCCCCCAGCCCAGACTCTTACACATCCCCCTGACCTCGGCTTTGCAGCTTGGCGCTGTCCCTCTCTGCCCATCCCCTGTGGGTGCAGAGTTGTGCCCATGGGTCTCTGGGCAGCCAACCCCACACATGGCATTTATTTCTGTCCTTCACCCTCATGTGAGCAGTGTGGAAGCCCTGAGACCCCTTCCCACAAGGGTAGACAGGCTGGCTTCTCCCACCACCGGGATGTGAGATGGAGCTGGTGCCCAGCTGAGTATGGGGGACATGGCAGGACCAGCCTGGAGCACCCAACCGGCTCAGGGCTGGCTGGATGCCGTGTCCATGGGAGGATGACACCTGCCCCGGTGCCCCCCAGGCTGACACAGCAGGTGATGCTGTCTGTGCTTGTTTGCTCTGAGAAAAGGAGTGAAACCAGACCCAGCTGTGCTGCTCTTTGTGGCAGGGCCCTGATGCAGACACAGGACATGGTAAAGAGAGGCAGGATGCCAGTGCTCACTGGAGAGCCACGTCCCTCCTGTGAGTGCCAAAGAAAGCGTCTCCACATCACTTCTCTGTGCATCCTATCCCCACCTGCAGCCCTTCAATGTCCTGGCTGGAGAAGAAAATACCTTTTTTTTTGGTGTTTTTGTAGCATTATCATGTGATGTGTTGGGTGCCAACATGGGAATGGGGACCAGGCTGGTGATGTGACCCTGCAGAGTTCCTTGGACTCCCCTGCCACTTCAGCCTCCCTGACTGGCAGACAGTCCCTGTGAGGAGATCAGTGACATCTTAAAAGCTGCTGCAACAATAGCCATGTGGAAACACCCATATGCTCTGCCAAGCCCTGGGGAGGGCAGCCAGGGCCAGCAGGCTCCAAATATTGATCATGGCTAGCATGTTCACAGAACATCTTTCAAGCCCTGCCATCGTGGAGAGCCATGGCCAGATGTCCCTGGTTCAAATATCCCGTGGGCAGAAGGAAGTGGTACCTGTTCCTTGGAGCCCAAATAACTTGAAGCACCCCCTGTGTCACCCACGGGTGACAGAGCCACTCATTGACACTGCAGGCCCAGCATGTCCCCTGTGACCATGAATCCCCTCTGCACAGGGGTGACACCCTTCCTCCCTGTGCATACAGGCTGACTAATGGGGCCTGGGACCCTTTGTGGTAATCCAGAGCAGTGATTTGCTTTTAATTAGCCAAATTAATGTGAAAATAGACTCTGCCCAAGAGTCTAGAAATAACTTTCTGTGTTCATGGCTTGGGCTAATATAGGTCCTCCCTGGAAGATCACTGGGCTGTGAAACAAGGCCCAGCCAGGCTGGAGGTGGAAGTGGGGCTGGAAGTGGGGCTGGCCATCCCAGAGGGCAGGGAAAAGCTTTTTCCTGCTAGGCAGTCTGTAACCATGGACTCTCCCCTTCTTTTCAATGGGTGCCAGAGGCCTGATGCTATCAAGGCTCTAAAACATGTAGTTAAGGCCTCACCACATGGATACAACTCAGTGGTGGCTTTCCTGAATTTTGTGTTGCATTGATTATTAAACCTAGATCTGAATAAAGAGGCATTTTGTTGTTGAAGGCCATGATGCAAGAGGAAGGAGTCTGGCATAACAATAGCAGAGAGATCAAACACCAAAAAAAAGGCAGTGTGCAGAGCCAGCTCAGGACTGGGATTCAAACACCATCATGTTGGACACTTGTGATCTTGGCTACAAACCCCCAGAGCTCTCCCTCTTTGCATCCTCCAGCAGAAGCAGAAGCATCTCTGTTGTTGGAAATAAATCAGGTGGTGTTCATGGGGCACAGGGGGAGCTTACCTGGAAACAAGTGCAGCCCTGGACAGGGTGAAAAAGAGCATTTGGAGTCAGCAGTTATCAAAGAAATAAAATAACATTCAGCTTGTAATTAATTGATGTTAATGATTTGTTAGTTATCTAATAATTGTTAATCAAGTCAGAAGTTGAACTTTTAAAAAATTTATTTCTAAAATAACTTCTGCCACCAAGCTAGCCCACTCCCATGGCCTCAGCGGGCTGGTCTGACAAACCTGCAGGCTTGTGTGCTTGATGTGACCTAAGAAGAAGCTTTGATGGCTTTGCAGTAAATCACAAATGCACTGGGATGTCAGAGTGTGCCTGATCTGTGTGTTTGGTTTCTTAACCTGTCTGAATCCCATTAAAACTGATTAAGGCTAATATGAGGTGGGTCCACTCAGAATGTCTTACAGTGGCTTGGGGTCTCTATTCAGTCTTGTCTCTGATTTCTTGCTGTCCAGGAGCCCTCCAGCATCTGTAATTGAATGTGAGGGCTTCTGTCCAGGGCTGCACGCTGCATTAATCACCTCAACCTAATAGAGCCAGGCAATAGATCTTCCCAGCATGTGAAATAACTCATGCTAATCCTTGCTCATGATTAATCCTTTTCCCTGCCTTGTACATGAATTATTGAGGATGATGCTGTGGGAAACTGAGGCAAGGAAAGCCATGAGAGAGTCCTGTGGCTGGTGCAGGGGGTCTCGGTCCCCAGCTGGGAAGGCAGGGTGGGATGCAGTGGGGTTCTCCTCTGGCCCTGGGCACATCCAGTCTGCAGGAGGTGCTTGGCTGGGGTCTTCACTCTCACAGGGGCTGCTGGAAATTAATTGAACAGTTGACAGCCATGTGTTGAACTCTCTGGGCATCTCCACCTGGGCTGCTCAGGACAGGCTCTCTCCTCCCATCTGTCTTTGTGCTGGCTGCAGGGCCGTGTCCATCATTGGCGCCGCGTTTGTTTTGCTGTGGGTATTTTTCTTTAGCCCCAATTACGCTCAGGCTTACACCAAAACAAACAAGCCCTGGGATGTGGAGGTACCTGGCTGGCTCAGACAGGCTGGTGCCACGGCTGGCCCCGGGGCTGATAAAGGACCTGTGGTGTCGCTGCGCTGGAGTCTGGGCTTGCAAAATGTGACATGGCTTTTCTTGTCAATTAATCACTGGGGAGCAAGCAGCATCAATTAATGGGTAATTGGCCTGATTTTGGGTCAGGGCTTCCAGGCTGGACTCCTTTTGGCCCTCTGTCCACTATAAAAATGAGCATCTGCATCATGGCACTTGGATGCAAAGCCCTGAGGGACAAAGCGAACAGAGGTGAGGGTTGATCCATCAGTGGTGGCAGCCAAGGGGTTTCCTTGGGCAGGTGGGAATATTAACAACAAACCCCAAGACAGGGAAAATGAACACAGCTGGGATGAGGACGTGACTGGCCTTTCACTCACCACTGCTGCCTGTGCCCCAGCCCGGCTGGCAGCACGTGTCCAGCCTGAGCCATGGCGTGTTTCTGGACCTGGATGCTCTGAGGTGCTCAGTTCCCTGTTTGGCCCTGTGTGGGGTCAGAAGCAAGGGCTGCTGACTTTGTATTTAGGGGTGAGTTGAGATGCCTCTGCTGCCAGGAAATGCAAACGTTTCTGGCTCACACTTGCTTTAGGAAGGACTGCAGTGAGATGTCTGCTTGAAACAGTGGGGAAACTGAGGCATCTGAGCAGCTTTCATAAGACTGAAAACTCCTGATAAAACAGAAAAATTGTAGCCACTTGGGTGGCACTGGGGGCAACTCCTGGGACATCCCCAGCCCTCTCCAGTGAAGCAGCCACTTCGGAGAATGGAGTCTGCCAGCGGTGAGAGCCCCTCCCTTCAGCCAGGAGCCCATCCCGCTGCAGCCCGCGGGGATCGGCCCGGGAGCTCGGGAACAGCTCCGCGGAGGAGTAGGGATGGGGAGAAATTTGATGCTCTGAGTGTCCAGGAGAGATCCTTCTGGAAATACCCATCTGACACTGTTTGAGATAAAGCAGGGGAGGTGGGTTCACTTTAGCTTATCAGACACATTTCCTCTAGAGAGATCTCCATCAGCTTAGGGAGGAAACTACTGAATTTTTGTCTTTTGGTGACTTTTTTCCTCCTGACATTTTTCAAGGGGAACAAAGATGGTCAGGAAAAAAATGTTTCACTTGGTCTTATTTTGATGGTGAAAAAGTTTCAGGTTGGAAAGTTTCTGTCTCTGTTCTGTTTTATTTCTAGGAAATCAAATTTTTTTCCCACAATTAAGATGAACTAAAAAATACTGCCTAGAGAATGAGGTGGAAAATAAATTTTTAAGCTGAAGAAGAGCAAGTGACACACTTGGAAAGCTGTATTTTTCATAATTATCCAATGGAGACAAAGTGAAGCACAAACACAACCTGGGAATTTCACACGCTACTTCAGAGCTAATTTAATGGAATATCATTTTTCAGGGACAGAGGCAGCTCAGAAAGCACTTGCAGACACTCCCATCCTTAGGACCTTAGTCTGCCTCCTGCTGCGACTCTGCACATGCTGGGGTGGTACAAAAGGACATTTTGGGCACCCTCATCCTGTGAAAACCCACAGGGCCTTTGCTTGGCCTCACCTGCTGTGCAAACTGCTTCATTCCTTGCACCTGCTGGGCAGGTTTTGGGCTCTCAGGGCTGCCCTGCACCCCCAGTCTGCCAGAGAGAAGTGGCTCCCAGCCTGATCCTCCTCCCCAGGGCCATCCCCAGGCACTGGGGCTCCTCAGCAGGGACCTCTCCCAGAGGCCGTCTTCTCTGGGGGCCCGGACACCCTCATCTCCCCCAGTTCCAGCAGCAGCTGTGCAGGAGCAGGGCACGTGGGCAGGATGCTGTGGTGCCAGGCAGGATTCCTGCTCACCTGGCACGAGCCCAGGGAGCTGTCGTCTCACCATTGCCATGCTGCTAAGCACCAGGCATCCAGCACCACTGCCCCAAAACCCAGCAGCAGCTCCAGAGGATCCACCTGGCAGGCTGCAAGTGTGAGCAAATGCACCATGGTGCACCAGTGTGTCATAAAAACCCCTGCAAGGCTGTGAGCACGTTAAATCCCAGTTTTGGTACAGCATTGTTCAGAGAGCAGACCCCGGGGAACACAGCCTTCAGGAGCTGGAAGTGCCTTCATCCATTTGACTTTCCAGCTCCTTTTATCATGGATTTTGAGAACATACCACTTGCTAGTGCTTTGCAAGTGCCCTTTTGTGCCTTTTCTCTGCGAAATGAAGCCTGGGACAACGCTCTCCCCATTGTTATGTGATAAAACACATCCATTCATTTTCCTTTGAATTTTTCACAAATTTGCTGATCTGATTCAGTGAAGAGACACTTCTCTAGCCCATCAAGTTTTCTGTTCTTATTTTCAGCTCTGTTAATATGCCCTAATCATTGCTAAATATGAGATTTGTGTTTGCTGGTATTCAGGGTATTTCTCCATGGCCTTGGTACTGAGGACCACGGTGGCTTCAGGGGTTCCTATGGGCAATGGGCAGGGAAAACAGGCATTGGTCAGACAGAACAGCCTGGAGGGAGGTGTCAGCACCACAGCCATTGCTGGGGTGTGAGAAGAGCTGGGATGTGCTGGCCTGATTGTGGCCTGGGCCCTTTGCCAGCCTGGCAGCAACCTTAGGTCTTTGGGAAGTGGTTTCCAGGGTCTCAGTGACCAGCAGTGCTGGCTGTGTGGCCGGGGTGAGCAGTGTGCTAAGTAGCTGATTGGGGTGGTGATGGATGAGCAAGGTGTTTGGGGCTCATTAATTTCTGGCAGGGATCAGCTTGTCACATCCTGTAATGCAATCAAAGTGAGGACACATCTCACTCAGGGAACACCAGGAGCACTCAGTCCAGAGGCAGATCACTGCCTTGCAGCCTCCTCCAGCTGATAAAAAATGCTGTGAGAGTGTAGCCCTAATGCTAAATGCTGGGCATGGCTCAGCCTTGGCTCAGTAACCCTCAGCAGGGGCACAGCTCCCATTTGGCTGATTTCTCCTGGCTGCCCAGCAAAGGTGGCTGTGCAGGGGATGTTAGAGCTTAGCTTAGTGCTGCCTTAAAACCCCACCATCCCTGGGTTGCAGGTGTCCTGGGAAGCCTCTGCCCTCTGGAAGTCTGGATTGGCTGAAGCAGAGAGCACAGCACTGGCTGTGGTCACTCTTCCTTCCCTTCCTGTCACCACATCCAGCTTTGGGGCTTGCTGGGATCCCAAGAGCAGGGTCTCAGTTTCTGGACAGAAGCAATTTCCCTGCTCCAGAGGAACTCTGGTGCAGCCTGTGACAGGTTATAGCCAGCACTCCTGCAGCCAGAGGATGCTGTGGCACAGGGCTGCAGTGGGAGGTCAGGACAGATGAGTTTGTGTTCCTTCCCAGCATGAAACTCCCCAAATCCCCAACCTGCTCTCCAAGAAGCTCCACTTCCTGTCATCCAAAGCACTGGGAGAGCACAGAAACACAAAGATTTAAAAGAGGAAAAAGGCCCCTGTGGTGACAAACATGAGCAGCATGGCTGTGAGCCAAGGCACCGCTCACCCACCCAGGGGACAAGCTCGGGGGACACACACAGCCCCTCCAGCCAGGCCTAGGGCAGGGGGGAGGTTGTTTTTCCAGCTGCAGCATTGTTCTGCAGGACCTGAATAAACACCCAGCCTGGTGCACCCAGGCAAAGGGCACACTTCCCTCCCAGTGCCTGGAGTCCTCAAGGAAACCCCTTTTGTCTCTGCTTTTGGCTGAACCTTGGAAAACCCCTCTGCTCCTCGCAGGCAGCAGTGCCTGCACCAGCACCACGGGTCCCTTGCTGCTGGAGAGGGTGAGAGCCAAGGCTGTATTCCAGCTCCTGTGCTGACATCTGGTCTCCTCTGAGAGAGTCAGGCTCTCTCATCTGCTTCCTCAGAGCCTAAACCCAGCACAAGTGTGGGTGGGCTTTAGGAATACTTTGATTTACCCTTTTAATATGACTGATATTCAATAGCAATGATTTGATAACCATTTAGATATTCATACAGCTTGTTTGCTACTATTGATTGCTTTGGTTTGCAGACAGCAGGGAGCTGAGGTCAGGCTCAGCTGCACCACAGTGAGCTGCAGCATCCCAAACAGGGGGAGATGCTCAGTGGTGGCTGTCCCCAGGTGGGACAGGACTGGGAAAATGCCACTCTCTGGGCTCAGGCAGGCAGACAAGGTTTGAAAGCTACTGGGTTTGTGGCCAGCTGCAGCTGCAGATGGGGAGCTGTAGCTGGCCTCCTGATCTGTACCTCTCTGCTTCTGGGGAATTTTCTGTCTCTGAGTCCATTAGCCATCCTGGGGGGTGCAGGACATGGCTGGGATCCACCAGGCTCTCTTGTCCTGGGCCTGCTCTAACAGCAGAGAGGGCACTGGCAGCAGGGAGCTGGCTGCTTGTGCTGGCCTTGGAGCCTGGAGCTGGCACATGCCCCAGAGCAGCACGGGCCCCTGGCTTTGCCTGATGAAGCTCTTGCAGGTGCAGCAGCATCTGATGGGCTCAGGACAGGACCTGAGTCACCCCAAGAGGGCAATGGCACCAGGATACTGCAGTGCCCAGGGACAGGGCTGCTCGACAGGCAGCAAAGATCAGCTCTAGAGACACCACCACGCAGGAACTGCCAGGACAGGTGTGATGCCAAGGACATGATTTTCCTGTGCCATTTGTGACCTTCAGCCTAGGCATGTCAGAGCTTGGCAACATGTGTGCCCCTCATTTCATCCTGTGCTGAATCAGATCTCACCCCTGTGTAGCAAAGAGCTGCTGCCTGCCCAACTTGCTTTGCTGTGTGGCACTGGTATGACCCAGAGAAGGCAACACACTTCTCCAGGGCACAGGAGCTGAGGAGTGCAGGCTCATGGCCAGAGAGCAGCTTAGCAGCCCATTTTGTACCTATTATGCAAGGCACTGAGAGGGCTGCAGATGAACTAAGTGAGGGACTAAGTAAATAAAGGATTGACCTTCCACCCCAGGGGTCAGAGGGCAGCTACAAACTAGTGCTAATGTGAAATAGAGAGCCCAAACTTTGCAGACTCTGGAGGAATTTACCCTGGAAGCATCAAAGAAGGCGAAGGACTCATGTGTCACCCTGTCTGCATCAACATGCAGATGATGGCCCTGCCACCCAGAGGACCAAGCTCTGGCCAGTGACTCTGGGGGGGGCTCTGTGTCAGTTCAAGGGCTGAAGCAGAAAAGGTCTGCAGGGAAATCCCTGACTTGGATGCCTGGGGCTGCTCACACTTGCAGCGTGATGCCCTGAGGGCAGCTCAGCACAGGCGATGTGCTGTGTGTCCCCCGGGTCCTGCAAAGGCACCCTGGGCTGCTGGGTGCTGTGAGGCTGGATGGACCTGGGGGCTGGTGGTTTTATGTTAACCTGTGGGTGTTGGGTCCAGGGAACACTGAGAGAGTTTGGGCTTTGCAGCACAGAGTTTTCAAAGGGCTTCCTAAGTAGAGGTCACAGCTCAGTGTCTCAGGGTGGGCAGCCAGCATCCCCAGTTACTTTTGGCCATATGCAAAGGGACACACAGAGAGTCATATGAGAGAGGCAGAAGACCACAAGGGATGGATGGGTCAATAGGAGCTGGCAGATGGACATGGCCACTGGAGAAAATGAAAAACAAGCAGATAAAGGTGAGAGCTGGAGATGACCAGAAGAGAGTTTTGACTGGGATGTTTTGACTGAGTTATTCCAGTTGAACCAAGGGGGGGATTTGTTATTGCTTTTCTTGCTGTTGTCTTGTCTCAGGAAGAGGTGAGGCCTGTTAGTAATAATTTGAGACAGATGTGCTGGCACAGAACACTTCTGATAAACCTACAGGGTCCCCAGATACTCCTAGTCAGGCACTAATTTATTCACAGGACTGTGGCAATGTGCACAAACGTCTCTAGGCCAGTTGCGTTATGAAAGTCTGTGAGAGATTTACACCCTGTTAGCAGGACCCCTAACCAGTCCATGTGTTATTTACAGAACAACTGGGCTGCTTTCAGCTCCACTTGCTATTTTAATTGGTGCCCGGAATTGCTCTTCCTCCCACACAACTGATGCTATGGTACTGAGCTTGACTTTCCCATGGTGCAAAAAAAAAAAAATTAAAAAAATATCCCTCAAAGCACCCTGTTAAGAACTTCCACATCTCATTGAGCTGTTATTAATAGGGGGATTGTCTGGTGTCACAGCACAGGCATAAAATACATTATCACATAATCTTATTTAGCAAACACTTGTGTTGCTTCGCCCTTGGTAATTGCATTTGGGAGATGCAATATTTATGAAAGGGGAGAAGGAAATGTCTTGACTCATCTCCTGTGAGCAGTAAAAATCCTGGGAAAAAGGGGAAAAGATCTGCTGGAAGGATGAAGGAGATGTCAAAGCTGCTGTTTCCTTTGCAGCAGGTTCAGCGCCCTGTCAAAATTCCAGCTTTGCCTCTGAGCTGTTCCTGGAGCTGAGCGAGGCTGGGGAATGGATGAGGGGTTTGCACCAGGCTGTGTCGGACCCCAGAGCTCCCCCAGCATCTCTCTGCAAACCCTGCTGCCAGCTCCCTCCCTGCCTTGCCTTAGCTCTTATTTCTGGTTGGCCCTGCGAGGCTTTTCGGTGAGGCTGCACTCGAGGCTCAGCTCGGAGGATGCTCCCCTCTGTACGGAAATATGGATCAGGATTTCTCCTATGACAGAAAGCCCCACAACCAGCCCGAGAGCAGGAACTGAGGAGAGGAGCTTTGCCCGGGGTACAGCATCTCGATTCGGGGAGCTCAGATCTGTGTGGGCACTTTCCCCTCCATCTCTGAAGCCTCAACTCCTGCCACCTGCAGATTTGGGGAAAATTCGCAGCAGAGGATGAGCTGCTGGAAGTTGTCCCTGTTTCACAGGGCATGCTATAGGGAAAGGCGAAAGCTGTATTGGAAAGTTATAGAATGCCTCGGGTAGCTCCATTCCACCGGAGAGCTGAAGTATTTGTCTCCAGAAATCACAGCTCATTTCCCCACCTACAAAAACCCACGTCCCTTCGTACCCCGGTGTTCGTGGGTGACCTTGACCGGCCAGCGAGGCACGGTGAGCTCTTCTGGGGTCCCGGGAGCTCCCGCTCCGGAAAGCGGTGGAGGGAGCAATAACAGAACAGCGAGCTTTTGCAAGCCCCGGTCCTGTCGGCACTGGCAATTCAAAGCCGTTGGTGATGAGCACGGAACTGGGAAACTGGTGTCACCGACTCTCCTTCCCGATCTATGTTTACACACCGTGTTTAATGTTTGTTTTCTGTCGGGCTCTCTCTAAGCTGATTTTCGGCATTCCGCTTGAGCAGTCAGAAACATCCGCAAAACCTCTGGGGTGGAGTCGGCTCTGACTTCTCCCCGTGGTCACTTGGTGAATCGAGAGGCTGTAGCACTGGCTGTTACAACGAATTACAGGTGGAAATACACTTAATACGAAAGTGAAAACTGGAAATAATTGATTAAATTCACGAGTGTGCAGATGACTCTTTGCGTCAGTGACCAATCGTGTTTAAATAGACATAATCCTTGGCGCTCCCCATCCCCGGGCATCGGTCTCGGGGCGGAACTCGCTCAGCGTTTTACCCGCGGGGAGCAGGTGGTGCCAAGAGGGGAGACTTAGAGTTTGCAACCCCCCATGGTTTCCTATTTCTAGATCACTTCCCCGATTTTATGCCACGGCTAATACCTGTGCTGCAAATGACAAGCTCTGCGGCAAGTTTTTAAGTGCTCTGACAGAATTTGAATATGTTCTTAAACGTCAGCAACGAGTACGGGTGCAAAAATTAGTTAAATGGTGAGCAGGGTAGTCCTTTGCTGGATTTTCCTCTGCCTACTGTTAATTCCAAAAATCACGTTTCAAAATGTCATAAAATAAGAGGTATAAAAACTTCACAAATGTTAACTTCGATAACATACAGTATGTACACGTCAAGAAAAAGTCCTTAGGTCAAAAATTAATATAAGTCATAATCGGTGGTGTTAGAGTTTGCCGGTGCTTTCCTTAGGTACAAAAATATTTTCTGTTTATTTACAGACCAGATGTTTCAGTCCATATACGAATCACTTGTAAAAAGACAAGTGTAAATGAGGAAAAGCGCCTGAACCTATCGGAGTCTCTTGACTTCGGGGACAGAAGGGACTCGCGGGCAGGGCAAGAACTCGTCCCCGCAGCCCCCCACCTGTACTCAGCTGCCTGGGGGAACGGGGCAGCCCCCCTGCCCGGCCCTCCTCTCCAAAGGCTAATGCAAACAGCAGCAAATTAGATTTAAGTTTACCCATCGGTTCTATCATAATTTGTATTTGCTTTTTGCGTACTAATTGACCTCGGGGAGGGGAAAAGAGGGAGGAAATAAACAACAAACGCGAGGATTTACCGAGGAGGGTTTGGAGGTTTTTAGAGCTAAGCCCGTAACAATGTTTGCAATAATTAAGACCATTATTATCGGATCTTCTCATTCATTAGTGAAAGCTACTCTGTTAGCGGAGCCGGCAGGGCGGGCCGCTTCCCGCCTGCCCGGCGGTGGGAGCTGCCTGCGCCCCCTGCCCCCGAGGGCGGCTTTTAACATGGGGGGGCCGGGGAGGGGAGAGACACAAATCTGTTGGCAAAACAGGACTTTGTCTGATGGGGAAAAGGCCTAAGGCTCGGGGCGGGGGGAGACAAAGAGGCCGCCGCTTCCCCGGCGGGCGAGCAAACAGGGCAGCTGCCGGCAGCCGGGGCCGGCGGCGGTGAGCAGCCCCCGTGGGTGAGGGGCCACCGCAGGACCGGGCCGTATCCCCATTGCCATCCTCTGTGTCGCGAAGGGCCTGGTTGTCGCCGGGGTCAGACTTTCTCGGAGTGGGGGAGACCCAGGGGGAGCCTGCGGAGGGACGCGGGTGACCAGCCCATATCTGCTCCCTTGCTGCCGCGGAGAGTGTAATTAAACTGTGAGTTAATAACGGGGCAGAGCCCCCGGTGTCCCCCACTGCCGTCGATGCCCTCAGGGGTGGCGGCCAGACGCCGTTCATTACGGAGGGGCTGGTGCGGGCCGGGTGGCCAAGGGGACGGGGCTAATGGGATTACACGCATTTCTGCACGGTGGAGAGAGGGGCTGGTGCCGCAGGACCAATAATTTATTGGCAGATGCTCCTCCGGCAACCGGCGATGCTGAATATTCATGGCGCGCCGCCGGGCACGGCGGGTCCCACCGGCCACCACCCCATTTCCTCCCCACCACGGGTACCCCCGCCTGGGGAGGATCCGCAAGGACGAGAGACCCCCGGCCTGTTGCGTGGAGCTGGTCAGTCCCAGGGCAGCTGGAGGCGGGAGGCAGAGGGACGGTGCGGGTCCCTCCTGCTTGCGCCCACTGGTGCGATGAGCCCTGACCCTGCACATCCCGCTGCTGAACCCGTTTTCTCCAAGAAGCCAGGGGCTACAGGAGGGTGAAGGGGCAGTTTGCGGACAGCTCTGAATACTTATTTTTGGTAGATAACTACTGCCCCGGGAGATGTCGTTGACAGAGCGGGGAGCCGGCCCCGCCGCTCCTTCCCTGCCGTATAAACTCGTAGCCCCTCGGTCGTTTGTAACCATAAAGGGGAGAAATATCGTTGCGGGCGAAGTTCGTGTGATGCTGCGGCTCCCGCTGCGCCGGGCACTTTATACTCATTAAGTGCAGCGGCGCTAAGTCATTACTGTAATAAGGAGTTATGCTGAATGCACGGGACCACGTTTCCAAAGCCATAAATTACAACTGTCAGTGCGTATTCGGGGGATCAACAGAGCTGGGAGTAATTATTTACAGCGTGCTTTATAGAGCAATTAAAAATTCCCCAAATGGTGTTAATTGCTTTTAACGTTCAGGAAGCGCAGGCCGCCCTTCCCGCGGACCGTGAGCCCGGGAAAAGGCGCCGCCGTCCGTGCGGGCTCGGGCTCGGTGGGAGCTGCGGAAAACGAGATTTCCCGTTGGGAAGCCCACGGCCCCGCGGGAACCCGGCCGGTTGGTGCGGGGGCCGTCCTGCTTCGCTATGGGCGTCTGTCGAGACACCTGAGGTATAACTTAGTGCAGGGGCAGTGCTGAGGGGTAGAGCCCCGACGGCAGCGCCTTCCGCTCCAGGGAGAGGCGAGGGACGCCCGACGGAGCCGTCTCGGCCCCGGAGCTCTCCCGCCAGCCCTCGTGCGCTGCCCGAGCCCGCACCGGCGCCTCCGGCGCAATGGATTTCACAGGGGCTCGGCGGGAGAGAAAGGGCTCCGGGAGGTGATGGACGGGCAGAAAGCTGGATAATACCCGAGCTGGGGAGCCCCGGCGCAAGGAAGCGAGGCAGGGATGGAGTCGGAGTGCACCCTTCTGCTGAGGGGTGTTTGTGGCCGCACACCTGCCCGCGGCAGAGCCGTTCACTCTCCTTTCAGCAATACAGAGGATTTTATAGGTTCTGGAAAGCACTGGTCGAAATGCAGTTTTCGGACAGAGCCCAGTGGGCTTTGCTGGGATCTTGCCAAGGTCCCAGACACACCACTTTTGTCCCCAGTCCCCTCAGGAGGGCTTGTATTTCGCAGCGGTGTCCCGGCCAGCAGCTGCGAGGCAGAGAGGCAGCTTGCGATGCCAAACTCCCGGGAGCCCCGAGCGGCAAAGGAGCTCAGGGGCCAAGAGGAGCCCCGGCAAGCCAGCAAAACCGGAGAAAAGGGGAGTGGAGGGTGGAGGTCAGGCCCTGGCTGGGCTGCTCCTCTCTGCTAGCAGGAGGCAGATGCACACGATCAATGAGAGAACCTGAGAAAGGATCCCTGGGCACTTCGTGGGGAGGGAGAGCCTTATGCATCAGGGAGAACCCTCATCTTAATTGTTATTTCCTAGCATGGATAAACTGGGCCCTCAACCCTCATCTGGGGCAGGATTAAAACACCATCATAGAAATGAAGTTGTCCCAGCAGCTGTTTGGGGTAGGTGAAGGGGGACAAAAGTTTCAAGGCTTGCAGGAATATGTACAGTGGCTGTGGATGCCTGAAGGAGGTGAGATGCTCTGGAGAAGTGGAGGCCAAGGACACTGGGCTTCCTTAATGTATGAATTTTTGCAGCAACTTAGTGCACACGTCAGCTCCTGCACTGGAGGCTTTCGTCTGCCTCCAAGGAGGTCTGACCCACCTTGTTGGTGTTTCCCACAAAACAGTATTTCTCTGTACAGAAGAACTAAGAACTAAAGCAGCAGTTTGGGGAAGCATCTGGGAATGTCTGTCTCCCTGGGCTCTGCCTAGAGTGTGATATCTGAATTATTTTTTGCAGGGCCTGGCATTTAGAGTCCTAGCAAAGAGTGACAAATCCAGCCCCCAGCAAATGGAAGCGTACTGACTGCAGATGCAGGCAGAGACAGCTGGGCTGGGGTGCCTCTGGCCCCCACCCCAGGGATCCATTTGTAGGATCATTGGATGCATCTCCAAGAGGATGCTGGTCCATGTCTTGCTGGGATGTGAACCTGAAAGCACCAAGACTGACCCTGACATATCTCAGTGTGTGATCTTGCAGCACGGTCTCGAAACTGAGGCCAGGAGCAATTTGAACTGGAACATCTCAACCAGGTGTTGCCCTGGAGCTTAGATGTGCAGTGCCCAAACTTCCAGTGCCAGGAGCTGTGTGGCTTTCTCAAGGATGCAAGTGAAGTCTGGCTTATGCAGACAATAAATCCTAGGGCTCTGCATCATCCCCAAACTCATCAATAATTCCCATTGATTTCCAGAAATTTTGAATCCCTGTCAGGACCTAGCCCTGCCTGCTCTTCTCCTTTGTCCTCACTGGGTGCTGGCCAGAAGGAATTCTGACTTACCTGCTATCTGTCTCCTGGCAAGTTTTACTGCCCCAAAGCCTCTACCTTGGGCTCAGCAGCTGGGGGCTGTGACCCTCACCAACCAGACTGGATCACTGGTGGTGACCTTCTGATTTCTGGAGGCCAGTCCCTCTGGGACCTTCAGCATCTGCTCAGCCTGGAGGATCCCTGGCACAGGGGAGGCCAAAGCTTTTCCCGGCATCAGCTGGGACATTTGGGATGTGCAAGTGGCATCAGGCAGCTGTGTTATTTACTGGAGGGGGGCATCTCCTGGGTCTCAGGACTTGGCAGCAGATCTGCCTCCCTCAGGGTGTCAGAGCTCACTGGCAGGGGACTTTGTGGCACTGTGGAGGACTGGCATGGCATTTTTATTGCTTTCCTGTGGAAACAACCTGACATGCTCAGGACAGGTGAGCAGACTTTGCCCCACATCTCCTGTGTGACAAGGGGCAGGAGAAGAAGCTCAGGCATATCCTGATGAAGGGGAAAGGCAGCTGCAGTCCTGTGGGACAAGAAGGGCCCCTGCCCGAGGGCAGCCTCCCGGCCCCGGCTGGCCTCAGCCCTCACTCCCTCCCTCCTCTCCCAGCTCCTCCTAACCACAAGGACTTTGGTTGATGGAGCTGGCGCCAGCGAGTTCCCTGAAGAGTTCAGAAGTCAAGAACTGAGGCAGGTACTGGGAGGGGGGGGAAATCCGACCCCAGCGGGCAGGCAGGGTTGGGTGGTGGCGGGGGCAGGCTGGCTGGGCACCGGCCGGGCACGGGGCCGAGGGGAGGCCGTGGTTGCCGCTGCCGCCCACTGTCTTCACAGCCTTCCCGTGCGGGGTGTGGTGGCGGCTGTGGTGACAGCGACGGGTCTTGGGGTATCACAGCGGGGCTGTGGCTTGGGTGAGGGTGGCAGGAACCCACAAGCACCGGTGTGTCAGTGTCTGGGGGTGTCTGAACGCACGGGGACGGGTGTGTCACTGCCTGTTGTGGGAGTGACTGTGGGTGTGGATACATACAGATGTGAAGGTGTGAATGAGAACGTGTGTCAGAACTTGCGTGTGCAGGGGATTGTAACTGTCTGTGAATGTGTGGGGCGTTTGAATAACTGCACAAAACGTAGGTGTGTGTGCAAGAGAATGTGTGGGACTGTGAGCATGGGTGTTTGTGAGCTCATGAGGGTGCCTCTGAGCTTGTGTGCAACACTGGGAGTGTGAGGATGAGGATGGGACGATATAGCTGGTGATGAGTGAGGAGGTGTACCTGAGTGCACAGACACGACTCTTCATGCCAGTGCCGTTTGTTTTGTATGGGGGATACCCCAGAGCAGGCTGTCCTGTGGGGTCCTCACGGTCCCTTGTGGGCACTAAACCACGGGCACGCTGGAGACGTGAAGGGCAGCCTTTGCCCCAGCCAGAGAGGAGGGGGCCTGGAGGGCCGGTGCCAGCCCGTAATGGGGAGGATGAGGCGGGCAGAGCACAGGCTACCGGGCAGATCCCTGCCGCCGCGGCCGGGAGCGCTGGGTCGCCCTGGGCAGCACCGGTCGGCAGCAGTGGGAGGCCGGATGCAAGGAGAGGTCAGTGCCCGGTCCTATCGGCGGCTCTGCCCCCGGCCCGGCCGTGCAGAGCAGGCACGGACGGGCCAGGGCCACAGCAAGTTTTACAGAAGTTGCAATAGCGGCTTTCATTTCCATGTTGTTTTAAACTTTAAAATTTTTTTTTTTTTTTTTAACGGGAACACTCATCTCCCCGCGGGCAGGAGCGGGAGGGGGCGTCGGCAGCAGGCGATGGGTGCCCTGTCAGCAGTGTCCGCTGCCCCGTGGGGCGCAGCTGGGGCCTGCCATCGTCCCGGGGAAATGAGCCTCGGTTCTCCGGGGGAAAGTGTGCTTCAGGAGCCCCTCGTCTCCTCCCATCCCATCCCTTCCATGGGTCCGGGCACTTGTGGGGTGCCCTTCTTAACATCCCTGTGTCCCTGCTCTGGGGTCTGGTGGTGGGAGAGCCGCCTCCTCCGTGGCTTTTTGGAAGGCGCTGACTTTTGAAATTGAGAGCACCCTTCTGGAACAAAGGGGCACGGTGGGTCTGAGACCTCACCAGAAGGGGATCCTCCGGCTTCAGCCCTCGTTCGGGATCAGCGGCAGCCCTTGGGGATCGCAGCCTGGGCTTGATTATCCTGCGGGGCCTGGAAGCCAAGATCCTCCTTCCCGGTAGTGCGCGGCCACAAACTCCGGGACCAAACGACCCCTCTGCCGCCCGGTATCAGCCACAATTTCACCCCCTCAGTGCCCTGCGCTCACCCAGCGCTCACTTTATAAGGCCGAGAAGGGTGGTGATTTTTTTCCTTTTTTTTTTTTTTTTTTTTTTTTTTTTGATGGGGGGTGTGAGAGGGGGCTGGGGAAGAAGAAACTCCTCTTGTGTGCTCTTCTCTGCTGTCATTCACTGGGCTGCTTTCAGCATCCAACCAATGGAGAGTGAGGGCCTGCAGCAGTAGGCCCTGGGTAGGGTGATTGATGGGCAAGCGGGGCGGCGGGCGACCGCACTCACAATCCGCCGCGCTCCGCTCCGCGGGGCTCCCGGCTTCCCACCGCCCGCCGCGGCGAGGGGTCCCCGGGGCACCCTTGTGTGTGTGTGTGTCCGTGCGTACGTCTGTCTGTCCTGGGTGAGAGGCTCCTGACGTGTTTTGATACCTGGGGGTGCTGGGTCTCATCGGAGCGGGACCAGTGTGCCTGGCTGGGGTGTCGGTCTTCGCTCCTGGAAGCTGTCGGGTGTGCGTGGCGCGGTTGTGTCTCCAGTGTCTGTGTCCTGTGCCGCGCTGGGCACGGCTGTCGTGTCCCGGGCTGCGGGGCTGTTTCACTCTTGTACCTGGGCTGCGCATGGCTGTGCTGCTGTGTCTTCGTGCTGAGCGTGTGGCTGCCGTGTCCCGGCCTTGCGTGGCTCTGCTGGCGTTTCTCGGGGTGCTCTGCCGTCGTGCTATGGGACTGAGCGCGTAGCCCGCGTTCCGCGGCTCTGTGCGGCCCCGTCGCCGGTTTCGGGGCGGTGCGGGGCTGCGCTGCCCTGCTCGGGGCGCAGGTCCGGCCCCGGTGCCCGAGCGGCGGCATGGAGCACCTCGGGGCTCACCACCTGCACCAAGGGCAAGCCGAGCCCATCAGCTTCGGCATCGACCAGATCCTCAACACGTCGGAGCCGGGCAGCTGCATGGTGTCGCACCCGCGGCTGCAGGACTCGGCGGACTACGGGCTGGGCTGCATCGTGGGCAGCGCCTATAACACGGTCACGGGTGGCTACGGGGCGAGCGGCGGCGCGGCCGGCGCCTACACCGGCACCTCCTGCAGCATGGGCGGCCTGCCCGGCTCCTACAACGTGAACATGGCGGTGAGCATGAACGGCAACACCTTGAGCTCGGCCGGCGGCGTGATCCGCGTCCCGGCCCATCGCCCCGTGGCCGGCGGCGTCCACCAGCCCCTCTCCGCCGCCGTGCCGGCGGTGAACGGCATGAACAGCCTCACGGGGCTCACCTTCCCCTGGATGGAGAGCAACAGGCGGTACACAAAAGACAGGTTCACAGGTGAGTTGCGCCACCGGGACCCCCCTTCTCTCTCTGCTCCCGCCGCCCCGCTTCGTCCCCCGCCGCCCGGCCTCGGCGCGACAACCGGTGCCCAAAGGGACACGCAGGATCCAGCCGGGGATCTCTCCAGCAGGGTGGATAAAGCAGCCGGGATGGTCCTGGAAAGCTGGTCCCGGAGGAGGCCAAAAGCAAGACGGGGTGGGAAATGAGGCATATCCAGTCCCCCCTAAATGAGTTGTGTTTCCTTTTGTTTGTTTGTTTTGATATTTTCGTTGGTTTGATTGTTTGTATATGTGGGGTTTTATATTGTTGTTGTTTTAGTTCCTTTTTATTTATTTATTTATTAGTTTGGTGTAGGTTTTTTATATTTTTTTTCCCCCGCGATACGGGTCGGCAAAGGCGGGCATGGAAGAAAAGGGACGGTAAACTCTGTACACGACCTCCTGCGAGCCCCGGGCACGGCTGCCCAATCCCTGCCGCCCGAGCCAGACCCGGGGAAACTTTCCTTGAAAACCGAGAGTTGTTTGGGAAGCACGGGCCGGCCGGCGGGAAGGCAGACAGGCGGCCCCGGCCCTGGCCTGCCCGGGAAGGCCGTCCCGTTGCCTTTCTTAACCGGGCTGGCTTTCCCCAGCTGCGGGTTTCGGCTCAGCATTTTTTCCCACCAAAAAGGACCTTTTGCAGATCCCAGCAGAGCGGGGCTCGGGCTAGAGCCCCTTCCCGGCCTCGCCACTGTTTCCAGGTGTAGCTGGGCCCATCTTTCGGCACTAACAAAGCAAAAACTCGAACGAAAAGGAATAAATAAAAAAGACGCAAACAAACGAACAAAAGGAACGAAATTACAACGGGAAAAAATCAGCGCCGCTTCCCGAGGGCGGAAACCGAGGCCCGATTTTTGAAAGTTCCCGTTTAATTTCGACCCGATGGCGCTGGGTTCGGGCACGGCCGCGGGTGGACGAACGCGCTGTTCCCCTGGCAAGCACCTGACTGAATTTCACTCAATTTGTTCCTGGCTTAGAGACAATGTGACTTTTCACTAATTTTGTTTTTTTTTCTGGGGTTGGAAAAAAAATCAAACCAACAAATCCAAACAAAACCATATATATTTAAAACAAAACAAAAAAAGGAACAAACAAACAGAACAACAAATTTCAACTCCAGTTTCCAGTCCGGACTGTACTTCCCTGTACGAGGCACTGGGGCCGGGGACGATGGGGTTACCGCCGCGCCTAAACGAAATTATCCCGAACCCGCTTGGCACGGGGCGCGGAGCCCCGGCCCGGCGCCAGGACCGGCTGCCGCTGCTGAGCCCCCGTTCCCCGGCGGGCTCTTGGCCGGGCAAGCGGCCACCTTCCCCTCCGCCGGAGCCGAGCGGTGCCCGGCGGGTGCCCGCAGCACCCAGGAAAGGCCGCCGGGCCTTCCCGGTACGCGGGGCCGCCGCCGCCGAGTTTTTGCAGCTCGTGCGTGGGTGTCGGCGGGGAAGCTGCGGCTTCGGAGCGGTGGGGGGTGGTCCCCAGCCCAGCGGCCGGGAGCCGGAGCCCCTCTGCTGATGTGTCGCTGCTTGCTTCTTTGCCTCTCATCCCCCCTCCTCCCGTGTCCCCCCCAGTGGCCCTCTCACCCTTCACTGTAACACGCCGTATAGGTCACCCCTACCAGAACCGCACGCCCCCCAAGAAGAAGAAGCCGCGCACCTCCTTCACCCGGCTGCAGATTTGCGAGCTGGAGAAGCGCTTCCACCGGCAGAAATACCTGGCCTCGGCCGAGCGCGCTGCCCTGGCCAAGGCCCTCAAGATGACGGACGCCCAGGTGAAGACCTGGTTCCAGAACCGGCGCACCAAGTGGAGGTGAGGGACCGCGGGTCTCGGTGGACCGGGGTGGGGCAGTCCGGGGGTACAGACCTTGCTGCCAGCAGCTCTGCCAGGAGCCCTGATGGCAGCGCAGAGGCGTGCAAGCCCCGTGTGTGTGTGAATGTGACCGTGTGTGGACACGCGTGTGCATGCACAGCGGTGTGTGTGTGTGAATGTGGTGTGCGCACACCTGCGGGCGTGTGTGCAAGCAGGACACGCGAGTGTAACTACACGGTCAGTGCGAAGGCCACGCGTGCCCGTGTGTGCCCGCACGCTCTCTGTGTGTGTGTGTGTGTGTGTGTGTGTGTGTGTGTGTGTGTGTGTGTAGCGTGCACGGGGTGTGAGTGCACAGCACAGCCCCGCGAGTGTGGGGGGCTGCGGGCCGTGTGAGCACACCGGACCTGAGTGCAAAAACGCGTGCGGGTATGCCACGGGGATGAGCGTGTGTGAGCACACAATTGTGCAGTGAGTGCAGTCAGTGGCACCAGAGGGTGCAGGGACTCCCCCGCCTCTGTCCGCGGCAGCGGCGAGTGGGAGCCCCTGGCCCGGGGCTGTCGGAGTACCGGGCTTTGCACAGCGCGGAGATTTTCGTCCCCGCGGGGTTCGCGGCGCCTCCTTGCCCAAACGCTTTCTTTTTGTTCTGCTGCCGGGCGTGCCAGTAAAGCCGGAGAGGAAGAGAAGGCTGGGCTCACACGGAGCCTCTAGGGCTCCTTTGCAGTGACCCTGCCCCTCCCAAGCTGCACGTTCCCGGGATGTTCCCGAGGGAGACACCCCAGCCCTGAGAACATCTCCTGCCCTGGGCCGGCTGCTGAGCTGCTGGCTGCTGCGCACTGGGTGCTGGAGGGCGGGCAGGCAGCTTCTTCAAAATGGGGGGAAAGGACTTCCCCAGAGTCTTCGCAAGGGTTAACAGGACAGTGATTGCCTGAGTATGCTGAGGTTGGGTAAGAAATGGGGATCAAGGAACTTGAAACCAAGAGGGGGTGTGAATTCTCAACCCAAGTGAGTTCTTCCCTAGAGAATCCATGGTAGTGCAATTCCCCAACTGTTAGGAAGTCTCTGTCTGGAGTGATCTCTGTTGGCCAGAAAAAGAATCCTGGAGGAGGAACAGTCCTGCTGTGGCCTGCAAAATGGGGTCAGCTGTGTCTTCTAACCAGGTTTCCTAAGGAAGTGAGGCAAATCCATCTGTCAATACTCTTTGCGTCTGTTGGCTAAATTCAGCCTCTTTTGGCAGAGGTGCAGAGGATACAAACCTATTCACATGTTTTACAAAAAATAGCTGGGTAAAGAGAAACAAAATCCTGCTTCTGCCTAAGGGAGAGGCTGCAGCCAGACCTCAGCTGTAATATTAGACATGGGAGAATCTCTGGCCTGAGCCAGAGGAACACAGACATGTAAGTTCTGCTTGGATGCATCTGTGCCTGCCGGGTGTTGCGATGGAGATGTGGGTGCCCCTGGCTGATAGCACACCCAGCTTCCTGCCTCAGAGCCCTGCACTGGGCAGTGGGCTCTGAGTGGTTCCTGGAGCACTGGGAGCTGGAAGGAGCTGCTGTAGGCTTGGCCTGAATGAGGCAGTGGGAGTATCTAAGAAAATAGAGTTGCTATAAGACTTCTGAGCAGTTAAACTGCTTGAATGCAGATTGGGGGGAAGAGTCTTGCCTCTGCCCCTTGCCTGGTTGTCTCCACTGCAGGGAGGTGGCTGTGATCCCCTCCTCAGATTTGGGTTCTTGCTGTAGACACAGCTCTTTCCAGGCAGGTATGAACCTGGAAATCCCATTCTGATGAGAATCCATGATTAGACCAGCTGCTTGCAGGAGGGAGACACTCGGGAGCAAAGTGCTCACAGCCACGGTACTCCTGATCGCCCTGGACTTGGGGCTCCCTCCCTCCTCCTGGAGCATCTCCTCGTTGTGCAGGGAGTCATTAAATATTCATTGAGGCAGAGACTGAGCTGCTCCCCAGGCAGGTGCAGCTCTGAGCCCGCTCTTCCCAGGATGTCTGATGTGAGATGTTGACACAGTGATTAGAACAGGGACTGAGCCCTGAACTACCTGCTCCCAGGAGGGAACACTGGCCACACGTCTGGAGGCTTGGGTGCCCAGAGGCCCACTGCTGGCATCCAAGTGCCAGCCTGCTTCCCCACTGGGAGACAGGGACCCCTGCCCTGTGCTCTGAGATGCCACTGTGGAGATCAGAGCTGCCACTTCCAATTCCCATGGCCAAAGGGGATGAGACATCTCACATCCCCCCGAGCTGCTAAATTAAAAAGCTGCCATTTCCTGTGTCACCGGTCTACTGAAGCTGCTGAGAGGATGTCAGCTGAGCCTGGGGGTGTGAGGGAGGGAGGGGATGCTTTGGGAATCATCCTGGGACCAGCACTCTGAGTTGTTCCCAGGTTTTCTCAGCAGCATCAATAGAGGTGCCAGGTGAAGTAGGGCTGAGTGTAAGCTGCAGACTTTAGATGACCTGCCATCCAAGCAAGCAGGACTGGCGCTTCTGTTGTGGATACAAGAGGATTCAGGCCATTTCTACCTATCCCATTCTCTGCTCCTAGGCAGCCCAGAGCCAGGGCCCAACCAACACTGGAAAGAGCCCCTTCTGACCCCCTAACACCCTCTCCTCGGGGGTCACCTCTGCTGGTGTCATACCAGGCAGACACACACTCAAACTGTTCAGAAAAGCACTGTCATTCACCCTTTCCAGAGAGTATATTCTGTGCTTTGATTTTTGTTACTACTAAAAAATGTGTTTCTAGTGTTTAGCTGAAATTTTGCTGCCTGCTACAGGAATGTTTTTGCCTTCATCCAAGCTGTCAACAGCTGGTCACCACTGCATGGCAGACAAGGTGGCAAACCTGGATGCTGGAAGGGGATGTCCAGGGTGACACTCCCCATCTCCCAGATGTGTGGCACTGCCAGTCACTGTCTCACCCCATCCTGCTCCATGCTTCTTCCTGGGGCTTTGCATACTTGGCTCTTTCTGTTAGACTAGAGGGGACTGCAACTTTTGCAATGCTGTTTTGTGACACTTCAGGTGTTTTGTCCCTGTTTGTTTTTTTCCTGTGGGCAGAGAGTAATCCAGAGCTGTGGGCTGTTCTCAACTCTTTTTGATCTGAGCAGTGTTTTTGCCAAGGCCAGGAAGAGAGACAGACAGACCCAGTCTATGGGATTTACTGGGATTTAAATCCCAGTTTATGGGATTTACTGGCCATTTGTGTAGGGGATGTGGGACCATGCCATTGCAAGGCACCCTCTTTTCCTACCCCTGCCCTCTCACATCATGAGCACCCAGCACAACTGAATCTCTCTGGAGACACTCCTCCCTTGCTGCCCCAGGCCCCCCTAATGCCTCCCTCTCTCCTAGGAGGCAGACAGCGGAGGAGCGGGAGGCTGAGCGGCAGCAAGCAAACCGCATCCTCATGCAGCTGCAGCAGGAAGCCTTCCAAAAAACCATCAACCAGCCCATCCAAGCCGACCCCATCTGTGTCCACAACTCCTCTCTCTTCGCCCTTCAGAATCTCCAGCCTTGGTCTGATGACTCCACCAAGATCACCAGTGTCACCACTGTCGCCTCTGCTTGTGAATAAGTCTGGCACCCACTGGTGGCACCTACACCTTCTACTGGCAGGGCTGTCCCCAGGGGGACACGAGGCATCCTTGGTGGGACATGTAGCAACTCTGTTTCATCCCAAGGAGGACTGGAACCCCCTGATCCTCTGGCCACATGCATCCTATGTATCCAGCTGGCAAAGCCCTCTACAAGGAACAAAAAGAAGGAAAGTCATCCCAAAAACTCTCCCTAGCCATGGAGTTGCTGGAGCAGCAATGCTGTCTCACCTCCCCCCAATCCTTTTGTTCTCCTGAAAGTCTCCAGTGTCGACCCTGAACTTGCTGAAGTGCTGCCAGACAAAAGCCTAGCCCTGACAGACACAGCCGCTGGTGATCATCCTGCTGGGGGAGAGGAAAACTTCCTTAGGATTCTACTGGCGGCAGTGCAAAGTCTATGTACACCCATATATACATGTATATCTATATATAGATATATATAGATATATGTTTTGAACTGTTGGCTTGAAAGAAAAGGAGAAGGCTCCCTGGGAAGCATGGTCTCTGCTGTGAGCCTTCTTGGGTTGTCTGCACCGGGGACGTTCGGGGATGCAACAAATGGAGGAAACAGCAGCAATTTCTGCTTGTGCCAGATGGGAACCCTTCAGATCTCACCTCGCTGTCTCTCCTCCCCTTTTTCATTAATTTTTTCTTGCAAGGGGGGAACAAGAGAAGGATCTGACAGACTCCTGAGGACGGTAAATATGATATCTCAATTGTATGAAGAGCCCAAACAGTCCCTGGCTGCCACGGACTCTGTGCCCATCAGCGAGTATTTTAATAACGAGAAGACCTGGGTGGCAGTTTGTGGGGGTAATGCAGTTTCTTTCCATGGAATATTTCCATATAATTTGCAAAATGTTGTCCAATGTTTTATTTTATCCATTTCCAATTAGAAGGCAGTTCCTGACAACAAAAAATTTATTTCACTCTCAGCTGTTTAACTTAGTTATTCTTTTAATTGTACCAAGAGAATGAGACAAAATTAAACAAAGCACTTCTAGCAAATGCCAGGAATATATAGCTATATATATATATAAACAATATATATTTTTCAGTTACTTATAATCTAAAACAGCACTGCCAATTTAAGCAGTTAGTACAAACAAGCAACCAGAAAACCAATTTTCAGTGAGATTTTTAAAGGCATTCATTTGTTTGCTTTTGTTTTGTTGTTTTGTTTTTTTTTTAAGTTATGCACTTACAAGGTGTTTTATGTGTATTCATTTTATAAAGTGCTTGTGTAATTTATGTGGAAATGAAAAAGAAAATAAAAAATCTCCAGGGTACTGAATAAATCATTTAAAGCCTTGCTGTTCCCTGTCTATTAGTTCCCCAAGAGGAGACAGCATATCACTACTACTGCTGAAGCCTGTGCTTTTTTTTTTTAAATAAAAATAGAGTTAGCATTTCCATTTGACTTTGCTCAGGTCCACTTGTCTTTGGAAGCTCCAGATGTAATATGCTGTGTTTTAATCTCTGGTCCTATAAACATTTTCAGGCTCCAACCCAACAGTGCATTTAGTTTTTGCTTTAATTGAAGCCTTTCTGGGGGCTTGCTGGGGGTGGCAGGGACTGTGCATGGGCTTAGCCTTAAACTCATGTGGAATAATTTATTGAATAAGACCTTGGAATGAGGTCTCACCTGGGTTGAGGCAGATCTACAGATATTTGTGTCTGAAACTTAATATGGAGAGGGGAATTTGAATATAAAGAAATGTGCAAGAGTACATTTTAGAGACAATCTTGCCGGGGATTATTCTGGGCACACTGTTTTCCATTTGTACTCAGCCTTGCTGCAGGACATTGTCCCCAGCTTGGCAAGCCCTTCTCAGAGGAATATCAAACGGGTGGGAAAACTCTCATCAGTTTCCTTGCGGGAGACTCCCAGCCCTGTGGCTGGCTTCAGCCTGCTGCTTCCTTCCAGCCCTGGAGTTACTGAGTAAAGGATGTTGGAGGATACGGCTGAAAAGGGCAGGCAGCCTCGAGCAGTGGCAGGGACCCCCTGACGTGGCCCTGGGTTCCAGGCTGCCTGTGGGACATCTGCAACAAAACACCCCAAGCCTCTGATACCTGGTGGGGGACAGTGCTCCTCGAGGCTGGGTCCTCTGGGTGCAGCGTTGCTGAGGAGTTTGTTGAGGGAGAATATGAATAACCTACTTCATCCAAAACCTGCTGTTGTAGGACTGGGCTGAGAATTTATGGTGCTGCAGGATTTTCCTGTTCTGCAATCCAATGTGTATGTGAACACAGAGAAACATCTGCAGCAATGGAGAGAAAAGAAGCCAGAAAAAGGAAAACATGATAAATCATGGGAAAATACGAAACTTGGAGAGCATGCATTTTTAGAAATATCTTTAAAAGATGTTGATTACTGCCAGAAGAAAGCTAAAATAAAATAATATGTATTTTTTCCAATGTAAATTTCAGAGAAGTCTTTTGTTTGAATTCTGTTTCATACTACAGTCAGATTTTTTTTATTCTGAATGAGCTTATTATTTAACATTCACTCAACTTTGTCTACAAAGTTAAACTCCTTCAGGAGGCATTGCTGTGTACAAACCTTTAACGGTTCACAGTTTGTTGTGGTGTGTATTTTTCTTTTCAGGGTTTCTGCATAGGAAAAAATCAACCACAAAATAATAATAATAATAATAATAATAATAATAATAATAATAATAATAATAATAATAATAATAATAATACTCACTGTTGATATTAAAACTGGTTTCTCTTTTCTTATTATGACACATCAATATTATAAAATTTAATTCTAAGACAACCATTTTATAATATCTACTTTATTCAGTTAATAATCTAAAATGTTCCCCAGTGAAGTTGAAGAGATGATAATGCACATTTGAGGGAATATATTTAGATAGAATATTTAGCTATACCTTGTTTTCAAAACTGGCAACTTCCCCCTTTTCTGAACAATCTTTCCTGTAAAAAAACAAACAAACCAGCAAACCAAAAGTAAAAAAGGAATCTCAATATGAAATGAGAATATATGTTACATTGGAACCAGAAAAACAGTTGCCTGGCCTTTCTTGTCCCTGGAAAATTGATTCTGGAGTTTTCTCTTAAAATATTTCTCTTGGATTCATTTTAAAAATTGGTTTAGTGGCAGAAGGTGTTTTTGATATCTGCATATGTGCTTCCAGTCATTAATATGATGATTTGTACCTAGACAATAAAAGTTGTCTGAAATATGATGGAATTAAATCAATAAGTAATGACACGAAATAATGACACGTAATGTTATGTTTTGTAGACTGACATCACCTCAGCTGTATCATGGGGCCATCCATATCACATTGAAGGCTGATTTAATTTTTTGTATTACACTTATTTGGGAGCAGGAATAAAATTGCATTAAGATGCCTTGAAAGTAATTTCCCCCTTCCTTTGCTCCCAAAATAAAGCAAGTCCCCAACATGAAATGGGAGTCAGGGAGAAATGTTTTTCTATGTTTGCCTGTATCTAGGAGATGCAGACCAAGGCAGAATGACTTTGGTCTGTGTCCTGCCTGGAGCTGAAGGCACAGGGTGTTGCAGGGGACGGTTCTGTGGTTGTGCTCATCTCTCTCACCCACAACGCTGCCAGGGATCCAGAGCTATCATTCATTTGGGTTGGATGTGCTGAGCTTTTGAAGGTGAAATCTGGAGGGGGGAAAACACCGTCTTTGCATGAGCAACTGGAGTATTAAACATCTGCGTGGAGCTGGAGGAGAAGAAGCCCTGTGGGACGGGCTGTGGTTGTCTGGGTTTGGTCCCAGCTCAGCAAACTACGAGGGCAAGATGGAACCAGAGCTCTGGCCCCCATTTAGCCAATTAGTTGAGCACATGAGTCATCCAAACAAGGATCAGTTGGTTTATCTCTGCTGAGGGATGGCCCAGGAAAGGGCTGAAGGGTCTTTGCTGGAGCCTTCCACCCTGAGCAAGGCTGCAGTTGTGCTCGGCACAGGTCAGCCCATTTGATCCCTGCAGTACGTGCACACCCCAGCTCCTACCTGAGTACCACGTGCAGCTTTTTGTGAGCTGCATTACCCCATCTACGGGGCATTTGTTGCATCTTGTAAGTTATTTCTGCTGCAGCAGCAGCATCAGTGGGAACCACGTGTATTTGCTGGAGAAAGACTGAGGCGAGTGTACGTGTCCTCTAATATGGTTTGTGTAATTGATAATGAAAGGAGGCACTGACCCCACAAACACCCACATGCAGGATCATTTTCATTATCTCACTGAGACTGTTGATTGGTGATTTTTAATGTGCTCCTGATTAACCAACACACTAAAAAAAAAGCTTAAACCCAGGGTTGCTGCCTCAGCACGGCAGCAGCAGGAGCCCATCCCCGTGAGGCAGCCCCTCCTCGCCGCCAAGGCCAGCTCACAGGCACTCGGGGCTGCATGGGGTAAAAAACCCCAACCAATTTACCAACAAAACTCAAAATGGCTTTGCTGAAAACTGTTTGGGTTACAGTAAAAAGCCATTCCTCTCTGGGGTTCTGGGACAGCTGGAACTTTTTGAATTAACCTTTTTTCCCTTGCCAGAAGCAGACTGGCTGAGTGACACTGATTTCTTTGTGCAGCGGTCAGCTTTGATGGCCACTTGTTTAAAAACTGTTTGTGAAATAACATTTGGAGTTATCAACTTATCCTGGTTGAAAATTTTCTAAATGAGAAGGTCTATAATTTGGGGGAAAAGGTAGGTTTTTTAAAATAAATATTAAGGGAAGAAAAAACCCACACAAAGCTATAGATTATCAGAAGAAACTTTTGTTGGAGTCACACCAGATTGGTTTGTTTTTCAGATCTTTTATTTGTGCAGCTAACTGTGATTTTAATATTCCTTAAATTATTGTTATTGTCTCTGTTACAGTAGGAAATTTGTTTGATGGGTCAGCACTTATCCAAGATTAGGACAGAGGTCTTTCCCCCCATTCCTTTCCATTAATCAGAAACTCTTTGTTACAGGTAGTTCTAAATTAATTCTATACATTTATTCAAGTCACACATAAAACTGCATTCAAATAATTATGTTAGGGTTTTTTTCTGACGGCACCAGAATAATCTTGATTTTTCCAAGAGTAGAAAATAATTTTTGCCTTCCTTCTGTTTCTTTTTTTTTTTTTTATATTTTTTTACATTTTTTTTGGTTGCAGCTAGCTGTGGTAAGCACGGGGCTGGCCTCAGCAGCTTTCAGTTCTGTAAGTCCAGGTCACACACCAAACCTCTGTGTGCTGAATGTGTGCAATCCCCTGTTGCAGAGAGCTGGAATTCCCTGCCCTGAGCTTCCCTGGGGCTGGAAGTTCAGTACTTACCCTCAGCTCAGCCGTTCTTTGCCTTTCTGCTTTCAAGACAAAAATAAAATGAGCAGAAATGAGGAGCCCACGCTTTGTTTTTTGAGCAGGAGGGAGCAAAGCTTGAGAAAACTCGTTCTCTCTCTGCCTGTAAAGAATGTGAACCCGCTGGTCTGACGCTGCGGTTAACTGTCTGTCTTTCCTAGACTGCAACTGTCTCAAAATAACAAAGCAGTGATTAAAAAGTATCAATCAATATGTACTTTTTTTAACTACAGTTAGGAAGTGGTACTAAGATGGGGATAGATGAAAACATGGAGAAAAGCTTTGTTTCCCAGGGTCTTCCCTGTCTCAGCCAGAGGAAATTTTTGGAAAGTTATTATATTTAGCAATTTTTACCTGCTGTTGTGAGGTTTGGGCACATGTCAGGGCTCACCAGACTCTTCCTCTCTAGGCATCCATGTAGAATGTGTCTAGTTTGTGATGCCAGCATTCAGTGGGGGTTAGACTGAGCCTGGGCTATCAGGTGTGTGGGACACAAATGTGCTGAAAGGCAGGCCTTGACCCCAGATCTCCCCATGTAAGGTGACAAAGGGGAAGGAAGAGGTACAGGTGGGGATGGGGCTTGCTTAGGCTCATGGTGAGGAGGCGATCACGAGTGAACTGAGTTGTGGCCAGGCCTCTGTGTGCTCTCCCTCTCCCAGTGGATCTGGCTGTTTCCACAGGAGAGCCTGGGGGAGAAGTGGGGGTGTCCTCTGAGGTCAGGCTGGGGGAGGAGAGGGAAAGGCCAGCAGGTCCTGAGGGGAGGCATGATGTATAACAAGGGTGCTCTTTTGAGAACTGCAGAGAGAAGACACCAAGTCTGCAGGGCAGTGGGGTTTGAGGGTGGGCAGTGAGGGGCACCTTGGTGACCTGGTCCAGCAGGAGCCTGGCTTGGGCAGAGGAGGGCTGTACTCCCATAGGGGCTATACCCAGCCTGCCTAATTCTGCACCAGTGGCACGCACTGGAGGGCCTGGCAGGGCCTGGAGATGTCACAGCATGGAGCTGCTGCTGAAATGGCAGTCCTCTGGCATCCCACGGTGACACAGTTGTGGAGCACGGTGGTAACTGCTGGGCTGTATCCAGAGCACTTCCTTCCAGGATTAGGCTCCAGGAAGTTTTATATGCATTTACAGCACTGTTGGGCTGTGCTCCACTGCCTTTGGAGGGACACCTGCAACCACAGAGGGACGTGTCCCAGGCTCCCTGTCCCCTGATTAGCCACTCGCAGAGGCAAGCGAGGGAGCTGTGGCAGGGGCATTTCCCACTCACCCCCATTCACACAGAAATGCTTGAAAAGGTCTGGCTTTCACTTTGGGATGGAGTGAAAACAAATGTTGTAACCTTATCAGTTGTTATGACAGGTCTGAAACCTGCCTTTGCTGTGGCTCATACCACCACATCCAGAGGCAGGAGGTGGGATGTAGAGCAGAGTATGCTCTCTGTGGAGCAAGGCACCAGACATCTCTTGGTGTACCCACCACTGCTCCCATGTAGTCTCCCTCCAGCCTTGGTCCTTTGAAGACCTGAGGATCTGAGCAGAGCCAACTCACACACCACAGGCAGAAGCCAGATGTGTAGCAGGCAGGAGAGGGAATGCAGATCCCCTGCTGGGACCCCAAGGTGCACATGTGTGTGCCAGTCCCTGGGGAAACACACCACAGGCCTGGCAGGGAAAGCGCAGAGACAGGCAGAGACACACCTGTAATGTCATCCAGAGGAAAGGATTTCCTGAGGGACCTTGTGGCCGCAGACACTGACAAAAGAAGTGAGGAGTGAGGAACTGTGTCCTGTTGCTGAACATCTGTGTCTCAGGAGCTGGTTTCTCTCCCTTCCCTGCTGACAATTGGGATTGCAGGAGGTTACTCCAGCCTCACTCCCCTTCTTGGACGAAACCTCAACTGCTGCTGATGGCTTGGCCCAAACTGGCTCTGGTGGGATAAGAGGACTGGAGATCCCCTCACACAGGAGATGTGAGGGATGGGGGGGATGAGGTATTGCTTGGCACTTCTAGAGATGCTGCCTTGGATGGAAATCACCCCACAGCCCTTTTTTCCTTCCTTGTGTCCTGTCCCTCCCTTCAGTCTCAAGAATCTCCCTTAATTTGCCATTATTTTAAAGCCCTATGGGTATTTCCTGGATGGGAGCCAGAGAACCTCAAACCTCCCTGCAGCAGATGGAGAGGCTGGCTGTTTTCCTCCACAGTATGGGGTCTAGGGCAAGATAACCCTTATCACAAGTGCTCTGATGCACATAGGGGTCAAAGCTATGGGTGTTTCTCCCCAAATGCATGGCGCTGCTCCTTCATAGTTGACCCTGGTGGACGGTGACCCACAGAGGGGGCCAGAACAGCACGGCGTGAAACACCGTCCTGGTGACACCCTCTCAGGCCAGCCGTCAGCACCCATGGGGAGTTAGACAAGCAGGACTGGGTCGCACACCCTGGCCCTCTCCTCGGCCCTCTGCCGTGCGGGGGGAGCTGCCGGGGACATCCCCGCCCGCCCCGGGGCCGCCCGGGAGCGATCGGCGGGCACCGAGCTCCATCTAGGGGTCAGGGAGCGCCTGGCGATCCTCGGCTCGTCCCCGCCCGTGCCGGCCCCACGCCCGTGCCCCGTCCAGGGCACAGGGTGGGATGACCACGGGCAGCCGAGCCGCAGGCACCCCAGAGAATGGGTCAGACTGGGAGCGCTGGGTGCTCAGGATGAAGGGCAGCCAAGCCCAGCCCCGAGCGCGTCCTTGGAGACACAGCCTGCTCCTGAAGCAGACATAGGGTCAGAAATATTTAGGTTGGAAAAGACCTCACAGATCATGGAGTCCAACCTTAACTGAACAGTGCCAGGTCCATCCCTAAACTATGTCCCTAAGCAGCATAGCTACATGCATTTTCTTGAAAAAAGCCAGTCCTGAGAAATTCAAGCGATGGACTCCCCTCTATTTAGTATTCCCCACTGGGATTAGGAAGCAAGACTTTCTATAGGATATCCCATGTGCTGATACTTCATGTGCTGGGTAAGTTGCAGGATGTTTGGGTGCACTGGGCAGTGCCAGGATGGGCAGTGTGATGTGGGCAGGGCCGCTGAGGGGGGTTGCAGCCACAATGTGAGGCCCTCAACTCTGAGCTCCAGCAAGGCATGGAGAAAGGGGTCTGGCTCCATCCCTCTCCTGGCTACACACCCCTGCCTCCTGGTTCATGGAGTGCAGTAAATACTGAGGACAAGCAGCTGGGGTTTTAAAGCAGAGGGATGAGCTTTGATCAAAACAGGTGGCTGCAACAGCTCTCTAGGACAGCCAAGAGGCTGCTTGCATTCATCAAAAGAAAAAATAAAAAACCTGTTAATCACTCAAGCACATAAATAATGAAGCAATGATTTTTGTCTTTGTGATAAACAAAGTCAATAAAGCTCAAGGAAACCACCTGTATTTTATTATCACATATTCATATGTTTAATGCTATTAAAACAAGAGTCTGGGGTGAGCTGCAGGAACTCAAAGTGCTTAATGGTGCAGACACAAACCTTCTCTCCTCCCTCCCCAAAGGTGATTTGAACCAGTTTGAGCAAATATCTTTGTCTCCTAAAATAATTATGTGATTTAGAGGCACTTTTTCCTGGCTTGCATCAAATGACTTTAATGGGGTCTGCTTGCGTGTGTCTGTGTGTGTCAGTTTAACAAGTTATTGCTTTTTAAAGCTGCATTTATAGCCCAGTATTCACCAGAAAAGTAATTCTTTATGAGAAGGGATTATTTCTGTTTTGCCATCACTTGGCATTTATTCCACACAGCATTTACTAGTGAAATTGTGCCCAGAGGGCAGAGGCCAAAATGATATAAAAAAGGTATGTTGAAATTTGGGATAAACATTCTCTGGATGGTCTACAAACTGTGAACTTTCTCTTCTTTGCCCAATAGGTTTTGTCCTCTTTGGTCCAGTCTTGGCCACTCTCTTGGCCCTCCTCAAGGTCAGGCTGACCTCAGGCCTCCCTGCCTGTGTTCTCCTCACGGCCCCAAATGGGATTTCCCTGGGGCAGAGGAGAGCTGGCAGCAGCACAGCCAGACTGGGATGCAGACCTGAAGGTGGGTTTCACACTGGCCAACACGTGAGTGATGAATGTCCTGGATGGGTCCTCGCAGGTGACCCTTTTCTCTTTGTCCAACAAAGATCTGCCAGTGCTGGGGAGAAAAGGGTTGTTTTGGGGGCTAGGTGAGCATGCAGGGAGCCAGACTCCATTTCCATCCCCTACGCCAGCTATGGCTGGGCCAGACATTTGGGGTGATGCCGAGACTGCTCGCTGAGGTTCAAAATAGAAAAGCTGTGAAGAGTCAGAAACAGTTTGAGTTTGGTAGGAAAGAGGGAAGGTGGATGCACAGCCAACCTGCTGTAGTGCCTTGTTTCCTGCAATGAGGAGAAGGCATCAACACTGTGGGACAAAGCCCTGATGAATCCTGCTTGGCACGGTCATCAGTTCTGGTGGGGTTGCAGGGGAGCAGAGCACTGAGCCATGCTCCTTGGGGAGGACACTTGCTGAGTGAGCTGCCTCATTTAATTCTTTTTCCTGGAGGCACTGGGAATCTCCTAAGCAACTGAGTTGTGCCACTGAAGCAGCTAATTTCTCCTCACAGCTAATTTCTCCTCATAGGTGTATTTGGCTGCTTCAGGTAAGGGTAAAATGTAGTCTCACATGAATTATCAGTGCAGTTGGAGGATGAAGGGTGACAGTGGCAGCTGAGCAGCAGCCAGCCTCATTTCTTGGAGAAAAATACCACCAGTACAGACAACAAGAGGTGCAAGAGAGAGGGCTCAGCAGTTAAAGAATCAGGTTGTTCATGGCACAAAACAGGCTAAAGACATGGTCTTTATCAGGGGAGATCAGCCCCTCTGGCTGATACAAGGGATAAGATGGGCACTACCAAGCGGGGAGCAGGAGGATGGGTGAGATGGTGCTGCCTGCAGGGTGCCTTTGTCTAGCTACATCCTGCACCAGGCCATGGGATCATGGAGCCGAGCTAGCTCCAATAGCAGCAGCAGGACAACCTCCTCCACAGCATACTGGTGAAAAGGCCAGTGGCTCTCTGGTGCTCTGCTGGCTGCTGCAGCTCATGGGAGACCTCTCATATCCCTGCAAAAGAAGACCAGGGAACATTATCCCTGCAGTAGGATCAAGTCACTCCACCAAAGCAGGCAGCAACATTGCAAGGAAATGTTCAGGGCTACAGTCAAGAAAGTCTGGGTTCTTTATCGATGCTAAGACACTGGTTGTGGTATGCAGGTCTCATCTTCCAGAACCATGTGGCTTGGAGCCAGGCTTTGCTAGGTCTGCCCAGGTGGGAAAGTCATCCAGAAATGGAGGAAGGAATATGAAATGTTCCAGTGACTCATGTGGGTGAGAGATTAGTATGTTTTGTGGCCACAGCAGATCATTCTAACTATTCATCTGACCTACTGGATCTCCCAGGCACAACATGTTTGACCCTTATTTTGTGCTTCAGACTGCTCCTTCTTGACTTGTTGCAAATGTCCTACAGGGATATTGATATTTGGCTAAAGGGGCCATTTTTTGGACAACCTACCCATAAATCCCAGCCCTGCAAGGCTTCTAGCATGTTAGAAGTTGCTACTTTAACCCCAAATTGGTTTGTGTCAAATTCTGAACTCATTGAACATTTTGTGTCTTTTCAAGGTTAAAGCAACAGCTTTCAGAGAAAGTAGGTTTTCTTACCATGTATCTTAAATCTTTTCTGGAGGAAGAAATCAGATCAATTCTCACATCCTTTCTGTGTCTGTAATAGCTGTGATTGCAAACATCTGCAGTATGTCCTGACATAAAGCCGCCAAGAAGGATTATTGCCTTCTGTTGACCTTTCATCTCTTTACAAAATCAGAGCAAACCACTCCAGCTCCTTGTAAATGGTGTCTCCTGCTCCTGGCCTGTTGCTTGCTCATCCAATGCTCTGACAGGACCTTAGGTCTCTGTCTTTGCCCTTAGGTGGTTATGAGGGAGCCAAACACGTGGATTTCCCAGGGGAGGACAAGACTCAGCTCCTTTGCATTAATCTGTTGCTGGGGTTATTAATTGACACTGGACTAGCAAACTGAATTTTTGGGAATCATGGGTAGTCCAGGTCTGCAACAGTACAGTGATGGAAATGTAAGTATAATGGGCCCATTAAGGAATTTGTACTGCAATGGACACCCTGAGACACATTGCAGTGGACTGGCTGCTGTAGGAAAGTGTGTTAGCAGGCTGGGCTCTTCCCATCCCATCCCATCCCACCCCATCCCACCCCATCCCATCAAGGAGTTTGTTCTGAGGCCCTGATGGTATCTGCCTGAAAGGGATAAGTGGCTGCACAGATCTGAGACCCCTTTGTTCATCTCTTGGGCAGAGGGAGGGAATGCTGTGGGATATACAGGTGAGGAAGCAACACTTGGACTGCAGCAATGCCAAATCATTTAAGCAATCCCCAAATTTACAGCAGAAAAAACCCTCTGTCCCCATATGGAGGGCCTGCAAGCTGCTTGTCATGAGGATTTCCCAGGACAGTTCTGCTGCAGCTTTCCAGGGAATTGGGTGGTGAGAGTCTGGTGGTAACAACCAAGGTTCTCCCCATGCTCCAACCTGAGGAATGTCCCAGCAGAGACGGTTTGATCCTGTCCTTGGAGTGCTAGCCTTGTCCCCTGCTCCTTCTTTGCCGTCTTATAACACATCCTTTCAGCAAAGTGGTGAGTTATCTTAATTCTGCAGACAGCAGCACTCAGGGATAAGGTAACTAATTTGGGAAATTATCCTGGCTCTCAATTCCCTGAGTGATTGGTGGGAGAGGCTTTGAAGCCTCACGCATGCTCCCTGCCATTCACTTGGACTTGAATTACCCTTTTATTTTACTTCCTCCTTGTTCTCATTGCCACACCACTCAAACTAAAATTATTCGCCTACAACCACAAACGCAGGGATATATCACCAGGAGTGCTGTAGGGCTGTCGCCATATATAATTCTCTGAGCTCAATATTTATAGAGCTACACACGGCACAAATCATAGCCAGAAAGCCCATCGAGCTGGAGAGCTAGGTATAAACTCCAGAAATATCGCAAGCCATCGCTCACAGGAGACTGCCCGGCAGACCCGCTGGCTGTACATCAAGCTGTAATGCCATCTGAGTCCGCGCTTGGTGCTGGAGTGGATCAGAGGTCACTTCCAAGCTTTTCTTCCATAAATCCTGGGTGCTGGCTCTCAGCAAGGTTAGGGGCTGGGAGAACCCTGCTCTGACTGCTCCCTCCTTCTGCTTGCTGCTGCCGACACTGAGCTGTCCCAGCACTCTGTGTGGGTTTTTATCTTTGGGGTCTTGTCCTCCCTTCTGCTCCTCTGCTATAGAAACCAGAGATTAGAGGGAGGAGGGGTGTGCTGGATCTCACAGCTCCACTGTACAAGCTATGGGAGTGGACATCTCCTCTGAAATGTCCTTTTTCTGGGCTTTGGGGGAGTCTGAGGCCCTCCTCTTTTCACCCCTCAGGGTCATATTCTCCCTCATGGCCCAGTCCTGTGCAGGACTGTGAATTTTCTCTAAATGCCCAGGTGGTTACAGGCACGTAGCAGCCCTGCCTGCCCACATAGCCAAGCCATGGTCATCAGTCCTAGGATAGTTCAGGTCCCTCTGTCACTGCCTTCCCTCCTCTTTTCCCCCTTTTCAAAGCTTCTCCCTGTCTTTGGTGGAGCCGACGCCTCACTGGGGATGAGGGAATGGTTCCTGACCAGGGCAGCCCCCAATGCAGTTTGGGTGTTTTGCATTACATTTAAAGCCAATCCAAAGAGTGAAGAGCAGGTGAAATGAGTGCTCTGCAGATGCAGACTAATCCTTCCCCAGCTCTTCCCACCCTGGCAGCTTCCACCCTCATGTGCTGGTGATCCAAAGGGTACTGCAACAGGTGGAGAAGATCCAGATGAGATCTGATGCAATGAGCAAGTGAAGCCTCTCTGAAGCAAGGCAGCAGTGACATGGTGCTTTCTGAACAAAGAAGTGCTGGCGTTTTGTCTGAGAAATCAGCCAGACAATTTATTTGATTTCTAAGCTGCATATGATGGACTTGAGCTAACCAGTCTCTGGTTCTTCCCTCTCCCCCAGCAGCATCGCAGACAGACTCTGACATTTAAGCAAAATAAAATCCAACCCTAAGCATTAAGTAAAACTCCCAGCGTGATGGGTTTGTGGCTTGCAGCAACATCTCAGCAGGGGCGTGTTATAGCTGGTCTTCAGCAAGAGGAAGAATGAAGCTTTGCAAAACCCTGACGAGGCAAAGCTCCTAAAATAACAATTGAATTAAACTTAATTCATTTTCACTTAATATCCTCATAGTGCCTTTAGCAAATGAGGCTGTTATTATTTTGAGGAGGAAAATGGGGAGGTGCAGTCTGGATGGAACTCACATCTCCTTACTGAAAGAAAGAAAACTTTGGTGGAAATGAAAAAAGCCATGGGAAGAAATGCAGACAGTTCAAATTCTCCATTTTGGATTAAACACCCCCAAACCCATCCAGTCTCATGTTCTTCAAGATATGGCCCACATTCAAGAGTGTTCAAACCCACTATTTTTTTTTTTTTGCCAGATGCTGGATGTTTGCTGGCTTTGCCAGGGTTACATACGTGGTCAAATGCAGCATCTGTGAGTGGTTGGCCAGGTCCTTCCTTCCCTCCTCTGCTCTTGCAGTTTTTGACTTTTCTGCAACATTTGAACCCCAAATGGCCCCTGCTTGCCCTCCCCCTCACTAGCCTAGTCTGAAGTGCTTAAAGCACTGTTCTCACTTTTGTTTCCATGATGTGTCTGTGTGAGCCTTTCCCTGGTTAAGGGTGAGCTAACCTCACGACTCTGTGGGGCAGGCAAGCGCAAGCTCAGGGTAGCAGCCCTAGACACTCCCTATTCAGGACAGCCTTTGTCCACATGCCTTGTTTCCAGCCATGTCTCCTGTTTGCTTGTGTCCACCCTTATTTCTACTGTGGGCAGGATTTGGCGAGCCCCTCACCACCAAGATTGTCTTTTTCTGTTGGAGTTGCAGAACAGCATCCTAGAAAGGACATCCTGCAGCTCTTCCCCTTGGACATCCTAGCAAAGAGGGAATATCTCACGATCCCACACTCCAGAGAGGGATGGTCAACTGAAGCATGGAGCAAATGAACCCAAGGAGGCACCCCAACCTTGCCCCACAAAATCCCTTGCTCTCAAACCTCAGGCTCTGGTAACCAGAAGGAGCAAAGGCTGCTCTGAAATGGCCATGCAGGATCTGAACTACACTTCCCAGTAGGCCACAGAGCAAGGGCCTTCCTGTTATGAAAAAGCCTCCATTTGACTTGCTCATGCTCCCTAGGGCTGGGGACAGCTGGAGGATTTTAGGATTTCAAGGCTAGACAGCCGTTGTTCATTGCTGTGTAAGCAGCAGCAACAGCAGGCATTACAGCAAAATTAATTTCCATTCTGAATGCAGCTCTCCTGTGTCACTACTGCCATTACAGTCTTCTTCCCAGAGCTCGAGAAAATGGCCCAGACAGGCTTTGCAAGGTCGCCTCGCCCTCTGTCTTGCTCGGAGGCAGGCTGTGCTCTAACTAATCCTCTTCTGACACACCTTTTTGTCTCTCTTACTCACAGAAGCCTTTCTCCACCTGCCTTGGTTAGGGCAGCAGTTCATTAACTCTAAGAAAAAAAGAGAATAAATTTTCTTAATAAGACACAGCTTTTCAAACTCTCTGTTCTTCCCATCAATTAGAACTTGATCATTTTAGGCTTATGCAAAGAAAATGGAATGAGAAGGTCCCTGGGACAGTGGGCACCCATCCCTCATGGCTGCATCCCCTCTTCTGCCAACAGATGCTGCTGCTGCTCTCTCTTGCTGCCAGGCAAGGACAAGCAATATTCAGAGCCTGTGTCTGCAGCAAGGACAAGATAACTTCACTGGGATATTTTCCAATAATCTGAAAAGCTAGCACATACCCATCATCTATTTCTCTGCACCTTCCTGCTGCTACCAAGCCACACTTCTTGACCCTGATGGATTTTCAGAGCTTTCCCAACAAAATCCAGCTTTACTTTCAAAAGCAAGGACTAATGCGAAAACAATTAGCAGTCATGATGGAGTACTTCATCAAAATCAGATCATCAGGGTTTTGTATTTTTGAGTCTTGCAGATGAAAAAGAATATGAGATGAACTCCACCTTCTCTGGGGCTGGTATGTGCTATTTGCCTTCTGTATCACTGGCTAAGAAACTGAATTTCTTTTCAGCACTATTCCTTTGAAGGGAGATTCCTGCCTTGGTTGAGAGCCAAAGCCTGGAAAAAAATGAAGATCTAGGTAGGCATCTGCCAGAGCTTGTGAATGGACTCCTGTGCCCAGCGTATGCCAGACCTACACCCATCAGCAAACTGCGTGGAAAGCCCCAGCTCCTGTCCTGGCAGGGTGAGCACCTGAGGGCTGCTCAGGCACTGAGCTCACAGTGCAGCTGTGCCTAAGCAGGGCTCCTTCTGCCCAAGTCCTGGGGGCTCTCAGGGCCAGCCAAAGACACCGAGAGGGCCTCAAAAGCAGCCTCTGCCAGGACAGTGAGCACCTTTCAGGAAGTACTGCTGGGCTCTTGTGCCTTGCTTTGGGGACACCAGCTAAGAGAGGAGCAAGGTTTGGTCTGTGCTGTGCACGCAGGCTGCAGCCATGCTCATGCTTGCAGGTAGTGGAATACCTGCCCTGTTTCCCCCTCAAAAATCTCCTGTCCAAACCCTTTCTTTCCAGCCATGTCTCTGGAACATTAATCTCATCCTCCCTGCTGTAAAGGGGAGCCTAGAGAAGGCACCAAAATCAAGGCTCCAACAGAGTAGAAAGAGGATAGAAAGCCTGGGAAGTTTCCCCTGGAGACCTTACCACTCCTTCAAATTTCTTACCGCCAAACCCATTCGCAAGAGGATTTTGAGGGGAAGACTTGTCACCACTACAAAGTGAGGTGTCTCAGAGCCCAGCCCTACATCTCTCACCCAGGCATCAATTAAATGAAACAGGAGGTCCTGGTGGCAGAACCAAGATATCAGTTTATTATTATTTCTTCTCACTTTGGGGTGATCTTGTCTGTGTCTTTATATCTTGCAGTCCTAATTATTCTTTTGCTTTCCCTGGGAGTGTTCATGGATCAAATAGGGCAGATTGCCTCACCTCTTGGCCATGGTTTCTGCACCCTGGGCTGGACAGGGCACAAATAATGGGGGCAGAAGTTGTTTTGCAACCTTGCTCACGGGTATTGTGGCTGATTCCTCCTACAGGGCAAAAAAAAGACACAAGGGAGGGAAATTAAAGTTATTAGTATCAAACAGTTAAGAGCTGTGGTTGAATTAAGTGAAAAGTAAATGACACTAACTGGGAAAAACATTAGCAGGTCATAAAATAATAGATTTTTAAGAAACGAGAAATAGGCACTAATTACAAGCTGTGTGACATTGGCTTTATGTTGGTACTTGTGCTGATGGACTTGGAAGTTGCTTGACTCTTCCAGTTCATTTTGGCGTGCAGGAAAGCACTGATGGATGAGGGGGATGCAGGAGTAGCAGTCAGGGATTTTTTTGCTTCATCATTGAATAATAATATAATTCACATTGGAAGTCACCTCAGGAAGTCTCTGATTGAGCCCTCTCTCTGAGGAGTGGGGCTCACTGCTGCTAGGGCAGGTTTCTCAGCTCAGTAAACCTTTGAATGTTGACATGGTTAGCGACTTCGAAGTTGGATCTCTGGTCCAGTATAATGGGATCCTTCATGTGGAAAGTTTCTTCCTCCTATAAGTAATCACAATTTTCTTTGATGCAACGTGTCTGTCACTCTTTGTGTCTATTGGCCTTTTGTCTTTCCCAATACCCCAAAAAGAGTCTGATTCCATCTTCTCTAACCAAGCGTCCCTGGCGTGGATAAGGGAGTCTGTGCAAAAGATGTGCAAGGACAGGACACCGGGGGGAGCTGTCAGCATGAGCATAAAGGAACATGACTTGTGATACTCCCTACTCTCCAGGCGTAAATAAACAAACTGCAAAACCAAACCAAAACAAACAAGTAACCTGCTGGGAAGCATTATATTTTCCTTCAAATTATTAGTTTTCCGAAAATACTCATGGGAAGTAAAAGGGTTATAATACTCATTTGTGTGCTCTAGAGGCAAGACTAATACCTGGAGAATGATTGCTGCCCATGAAAGTGAGAGCAGAAAATAACCTGGGGAGTGTCCACCAGTCCATACGTAGTACTTCATGCTGCCAGCTTTGCCAGCCTCAGAGCTGGGCACAGAACATCCTGTGAGCAGTGAAGGGGGGACACTGTCTCAAGCAGCTGGCAAGTTGGGACAGGACACATACTTCATACTTCATACTTCATTCCAGGTGTGAAGTCCTGTCACTTGACAGGCAGTGACCTAGCGACTCTGCAACCCTCTCGGTTCTGGGGGTGAAGCAGGAGGCAGAAGAGTTGCTGCCAGAGGTGACCCTGGCTATAAAGGAGCTCTATGCACACAACAGGGAGTGCTCCAAAGATCAGTTCCCGACAGCAGCAGGATTTGAAACACCCAAGGACTGAATTTACTTGTCACGTCCCTAGTCCCGTTTTGGCTGAAATCCAATGCAACATTTAAATTTGGGAGGACAGGGACTCGGGGGCATTCATGGAATTAACTAGGAAGACCTGCTTGCTTTTGTGTCACCCCACTGCTTCTGAGACATCAGATCACATCTGATCTGAAAACCTGTGCCTGGTTTTCACCTTCCATCCTCTCCCTGAGATCTGTGGCACTGGTGTCACTTTATTTTAAGTGCCAATCCTCTCCAAAATGACTGTGAACCAGGGGATGGGTTTCTCCCTTCAGACTGCTTTGCTGTAGCACCATCCTGCTTCCTCAGGTCCTGATACGGGGGGACAATAGTCTTCTTCACATGGTGACGTTAGTAATGTCACAAGCCCTGGAAAGCATGACTTGATTTCTCGTTGGGATGTGAAGTGGCTGCTCACCTCACAGAAAAAGGAATGCCACGGCGGGTTTTGCTCACGCAACCCTTCCTCTTTTCACCTTTCAACTTTTAGAAGGGCTTTTCCCCCTATTAAAACCGCTTGGCAGGAAGCAGCACGCCCTGCTCAGTCCCGCACGGGGGATGCCGGCCGTGTTTTGAGGGTCGGGTGGCGGTGCAGCCTGCAGAGGTCCCCCTCGCCTAAGCTTTGAGCTCTGGGCGGGAAAGCGGCTCCGGCGGCTCCGGCGGGAAACGGCTCCCCCTCGCAGCCCTCACAGCCCTCAAAGCCCTCACAGCCATCACAGCCCTCACAGCCCTCACATCCCTCACAGCCCTCACAGCCCTCACAGCCATCACAGCCCTCACAGCCCTCACAGCCATCACAGCCCTCACAGCCCTCACAGCCCTCATATCCTTCACACCCCTCACACCTCTCACAGCCCTCACAGCCCTCACACCCCTGGCAGTGCTCACGCCCCTCACATCCCTCATATCCCCCACAGGCCTCACACCCCTCACAGCCCTCACAGCCCTCCACATCCCTCACCCCTCACACCCCTCGCAGCCCTTGTTCCAGCTCTCTGCTCTGCAGTCCCAGGCAAAGCGGCATTGGAATGCCCTTGGGTGTGTTGTAAGGATGTGGTGAGGTGAGCTTGGAGAAGCCGTGGCCTTGAAGTGGGACCCCAGGAAGGCAGGACAATTAGCAGCCCAGTCTAACACATCGTAATTGTGGGCAGCCAGAATTGGGGGTCCTTCGACACACTCTGCCCTGCTGAAGAGGCACCTGGTACAGGACAGAGACACTTTGAGCCTTGCCCACAGCAGAGGCCTACAGGCTTGACATCACTGAGGACAGAGGCAATGGGACAGGGCAGCCCGTTCATTCCTCCTCTCCAACTGCTGCTGGATCCAGTTTTTGCTCCAGTCTCTGTGACGGATTTGGAAACCATCAACACCCATGTCAATACCATGATGGCTCCATCTTTGGCAGTGCGTGGGATTTTGGGTAGCAATGAGTGACCCCAGCTGCATGAAAAGGTAATAATTACTGCAGACACGCCAGAGGAAAAAAAAGAGGGGTGTTCCTTCCTGTGCCCAGTGGCAACCACAAGCAGGGGTGCTGCATCCAGCTGGAAGGGACCCCATACCTGGCCAAGGGTACATGCTGCATCCCCTGGCCTTGTTGCAAAGCCAGACCAGGGAAGGCAGAGGTGTGCAGGGTGCCCTGGGTCCCCATCATAGCTTTTCTGGTTATGGTCACAGGCCTCCCCTCACCCTCAGTGCACGGGACATGGTTAACCCTGCCCTGACTGGGTGCTGGAGCACTTGGGTTTGATGTTGAGGTTTGGGAATGGGGATGGTGTTGCTCATTCACTAATCCACTGCTTTAAAATAATAATAATAGTAGTAGTAGTTATGGTAATAGTAGTAGGGGATGAGACAATCTATTCACATGGCAGTACCTGAATTTTTTGCTATGGGGGCTAGGACATGGGCTGCCAACACCCATAAACTCCTGTGTGTGAGCCAGCATTTACAGATAACTGGCCTCTCCACAGCCATCAAGACTTGAACCCACAGTCACATGACTTTTCCATCAAATACCATGTTCCTGTTCCCAAATAAAGGAACTTTTTTTTTAAGCAAAGGGACAATAGCAGCCAGCTACCAGTGTAAAGAGCAGAAAACTGTGAAAGGGTCCCCTGAGGGAGTTGGCACAGGCTCCAGATTTCTGTGGTGACATCTTCTGTGGTTTCCTGCTCTCACTGCTCTGATCTCTGAGCAAGGTGTGAGTCCCTTCCAAGGGTAAGGTTATCCCCATAATAAATGGACTGGGGGGATCTGAGAGGAATATTGACTTTGTCAGGAAAGGACAGATCAGAAGTGATAGATTGGAATAATTTCAGCATCCCAGAAAACTCCAGTTTGGCTATAATATTAATGTTTTTGAAGATAAGGAGCATTTGTGCAATATACTTGTGGTAGTTCAGTGTGACCTTGGCATTGCCTTGGGCTGTGAAACCATTATGGACCCTCTGCGCTGGATGCCCTGAACTCCCTGCATGTCCATGCTTGACTGAGCATTTTTCCAGCTTGGGTTAGTGGGTCTGCGAGGATAGAGAAGCGGGACTGGTGTTGGTGAGGCTAAGCCTGCTGGGGGTGGTATGGAGGGGGCAGCTGGCTCCTTGGCAGGGGATGTGTTTGCAGGTTGGGGCACCATTCAGAGCATCTCTGATCCTGGGGGTTATGGCCCCGATGAAGTGAGCCCTCCCCTTTGCCATGTGCCACTCTGTGTGCTCCCTTCCCAGGCCAGGCACTGGAGAGCACGTGGGGAGTCCCCGGCAGTGCGAGCCTTGGGGGCACCGCGGGAGGGGGCAGCCACCCTCTCCTGCACCAGAGAGGGGGGCACAGGGACCCCCCTGCTTTGCTGTGACCGGCAGCACGCTCCCACCACGAGGCTTGCTCTGGATTCAGGGGAGGGAGAGGCGGAGGTGCCATGGAGCAGTAGCCAATCTCCCCTGCAGTCAAGACAACTCAGAGCATGGGGGGCTTTACTGCGGCCTGGGAGGCTCCTGCATCCCTCTGAGGGACCCCCACCAAATCGGGGGAAATTCCCCCCACCATCCATGGGTCCGTTGAACCTGGGGGACCTTCAGGGGCTCCCCCAGACACCGGAGTGTTCACGTGTGGAATCTCTGCTCTCTTCCTTGACGTGACCACTAGGTTGCCCCTGCCCCATTCGTGTTTCTGCCTGCGGAGCCATCCCCGGGGGAGAAGGAGGCAGTAGGGGAGCACTATCTTGTTCGGGAAATGGGAGACAGGGTTTGGGAAGGAGGGAGAAAGGCTTTTGCCAGAGGAAATCGATATCCCGTGAAAAGTAATTATTGAAGCATAAATTTATCATAAGGGTGATCACCAATAAAACATCTCTTGGCGACGTTTTAATTTAAAATCAAATTCGAAAAGGCCCCCTTCCCCCTTCAAAAAAAATCCTTAACAAGCAGAAAAATAACTGCAGCCCTTGGAACACTTCATTATACGTTCAAAGAGAGCTCCATCATCTTCGCACCGACGCCGGGCTCTGCTCTTCTGATGGATCCAATGCAGCTGATTTATGGAAATGACTTGCAAATCCATAAATGTAGTTTGCAGTGACAGCCGTGCATATCACTAGTAATTCCTTTAAACTATGCAAAGAAAAATGATTCATATCTGGTTGGACCCTGCCTTTTCCAAGGGTCGCCACTCCTGAGTCTTGATGTGTTTGTCTGTATTGGTTTCCCTCTCGATTTTTTTTTTTAACTCCGTGATGGATGACGCTGGCATCTTAACACTGAAACCCGGGACCCCGAGACGGCCAGCAAAGGAAGAGTTAAGCCTGTGGGAAGGTGGTTTTGCCCTCCTTCCCCGCGGACACGCGTGGGTCGGACGCGACACACATTGCCTCACTCGGTGTCGTGTCCCCGCGGCTTTTCTCTGCACCCCCCGGGTTTCAGCCCCGGGTTCCGAAAGCTTAATTGTGTTAATTAATTAGTCCTCCATGTGTGGTTGCTGGGTGACTCCGGGACGGATGCACAGGGATCGGAGAGGTGCAGCCCGGAGGGATGCGTGCCCATGCCTCAGTTTCCCCACCTGCAAGAGAGGCGTGACGGGCAGTCGGCCCGGAGGATGCGGCTGCAGCCCCGCTCTGAGGACGCCCCCGAGTGCCCCCTCCCTGAGGCTCCCGGTTCTCTCCTCCTTGCAAGCCCCAGCACACAGGGCTGGGCCCGCACACGTCGGGCAAGGATGGAGCAAAATCAGCGGTTCTCGGGATTTCTTCATTGTTTTCCGCAGTTATCCCAGGAATCACCATACCTCCTTCCCCATTTGTATCCCCAAAGATCATCCTCCAGCAGTATCTCTGATAATGCATTTATTAGGCTTCATGATGCAATAACCACAAGCAGCCAGAAAATGTAGCTTTTTTCCACATTATCATCCAATTTCCCTTCCCGGGTATTTAGTTCAACTCTTTAACACCAGCCACATAATTAGAATTTGGATTTCCATTAATTTTCCTTGAGCCTGCAACCATTTTAAGATCACAGTGGTAATTAACGTGATACATCACTAATTTCACCAAGCACAATCTAAGTAGGCGCTCCCCCTCCTTCTCGGGGGCAAGGCTGGGGGGGATGGTGAGGGGGACGTGGGGGTCGGGGCGGCCCGGGGCCCCTGCCAGGGTGATTCTGTCCCCGCCCCGGCCCCGCCGAGGAGCGGAGCGTGTCGTGTCGCAGCCCGGCCCCGCCGCATCCTCCACGTTCGCTACGGAAAATACACTTTTCTTTCCAGTAAATTTAACAATTAAAAATATTTATCGGTAGCAGATTTACGTTGTTGTGTCTCCAGTCTTGGGGCATATTGGTAGACTATTAAGACTAATTAGCATCCTTTCTGCATGCAGATTTACTAAGCTGATTGCGGTATAACTCATCCCTAAAAGCCCCTATCCCTTCACATTTGCAGAATGTAGCTGAAGGCAAGGCCCTTTCTTCTCTCTCCGAGCTTGCAAGCAGCTCACGTTAGCCGGGCCTTTTGCTAAGTAAACTTTAAAAATGTGAAGCAATAACAATTTGAGTTAGAATCTTGCAGAGTACTAAAATGGAAATATTACCTCGGGAGCTTCCACAGGAAGGATCTGGGCGGAAACAAGAAGCTTAAATGTATAGAAGCACGCAGCAGATACAGGCTGTATATTCTCAGCATTAAACCCAGGGCTGTTATTTTCTTAAATATATTTGGAAATAAACAAAGGGATTTCGTACGTGCCTGGGTGGCTGTGTGTTCCCGAAGCCAAACAGCACCGAGGAGAGGAGAGAGACAGGGAGGGAAAGAGAGAGAAAACGAAGAGTTACAGAAAGTTTGCAAGATGCAGTTGCAGGGAACAGTTGTTCGTTTTTTCCTTCTTTCTCTGCATTTTGGGTCTGTTTAAAAGGCGCGGAATTAGCAGAGTGCTTTGCTGCGCAGCCCCTCAAATACAACTGGA